>NC_092713.1:60443442-62843442 GCF_047496885.1 Scyliorhinus torazame
CCCTTCCAGGTAGAAAGCGACGCACCAAACGTCGCCCTGGCTGCTACCCTCAACCAGGCGGGCAGACCGGTAGCGTTCTTCTCCCGAACCCCTCACTGCCTCGGAAATGCGACACTTTGCAGTCGAGAAGGAGGGACAAGCCATAGTGGAGGCTGTGCGGCACTGGAGGCACTACCTAGCCGGTAGGAGGTTTGCCCTCGTCACCGACCAACGTTCGGTCGCCTTTATGTTCGATAACGCACATGGGGCAAAATAAAGAATGATAAAATTCTGAGGTGGAGGATCGAACTCTCCACGTACACGTACGATATTACATATCGTCTGGGGAAGCTCAACGAGTCCCCAGATGCCCTGTCCCGCGGCACGTGCGCCAACGCGCAGATAGACCGTCTGCGGGCCATCCACGATGACCTCTGCCACCCAGGGGTCACCCGGCTTGCCCATTTCATCAAGTCCCGCAACCTACCTTACTCCACCGAGGAAGTCAAGGCCATGACCAAGGCTTGCCAGATCTGTGCGGAGTGCAAACCGCACTTCTATCGACCAGACAAGGCTCGCCTGGTAAAGGCCTCTGGGCCCTTTGAGCGACTAAGCGTGGACTTCAAAGTTCCACTCCCGTCCACCAACCGCAACACCTACTTCCTTACTGTCATCGACGCATTCTCCCGCTTCCCAATTCGCTGTCCCCTGCCCCAATATGACCTCGGCCTCCTTAATCAAGGCACTGCACAGCATCTTCACCCTGTTTGGTTTCCCCGCTTATATCCACAGTGACCGGGGTACATTGTTCATGAGCGATGAGCTGCGTCAGTATCTGCTCAACAAGGGCATCGCCTCGAGCAGAACGACCAGCTATAACCAGCGGGGAAACGGGCAGGTGGAGAGGGAGAATGCAACAGTTTGGAAGGCTGTTCTTCAAGCCCTACGGTCAAGAAGTCTCCCAGTCGCCCGCTGGCAGGAGGTCCTACCCGATGCCCTACACTCCATTAGGTCGCTCCTCTGTACGGCCACGAACGAGACCCCTCACAACCGTTTGTTTGTCTTCCCCAGGAAGTCCACCTCTGGGGTCTCGCTTCCACGTTGGCTGATGACTCCGGGACCAGTTCTACTCCGGAGGCACGTGAGGAGCCATAAGACAGATCCACTGGTCGAGAGGGTCCAACTATTACACGCAAATCCTCAATATGCCTACGTCGAGCACCCCGACGGCAGGCAGGACACCGTTTCCCTGCGAGACCTGGCACCCGCTGGCTCGCCCACCGACGCCCGCCTTCCACCGACGCTCCCCTCCCCGCACCGGCGGTCGACTCCGACAGCGCCCCCCCATAGCGCTCCCCTCCCCCCAGTCGGCGCCGGCACCAATCACCTTAGTCACCCTGGATACCCCCCCTGCTCCAACGCGGGCAAAGGCTCAGACAACCGTGCTCCTGGATATACCACCACCGAGAACGACCGTATCCGCCGCACCACCGCCGGAGCTGAGAAGGTCGACACAGGCAATCAGACCACCCAAAAGACTGAACTTGTAATTCCACTTCACCCCCGACGGACTATGCGTTTTTTCTAAACAGGGGGTGAATGTGATGAATGATATCTGTATACATATGTACCTTTAATGTGTAGGCCCCTTTAAGACCGGGTTTGGAACCCTGGAGGACTCCGCCTCCGGCACCGCCCCCAGGAAGCTGTAGATAAGGTAACGTTCAGTAGGCAGCGTGCAGTGAGCACACTTCTCGGCAGCTGTCTGGTTTTCTGGTTATTAAAGCCTTTGTATTATCGAACTCCTCTCCTGAGTCGTAATTGAGGGTATCTCACCTCGTGACTGTAATTTATGGACAGCCAAGAGCTAAAGACTCCAGGTACTTTTTCCAAGAACTGTTGGTTAATTTAATTGTGTTGTGACTCCGGGTCAAGTGGCGCGGGAATTGACCGCACACTATCCCAGGGTCCCGGAACAGTAATTTTGAATTGCTCCTATTCCCTCTCTTTGTTCTGCCTGCAAAAATGTATCACTTCACACTCCTCTGGGTTAAATTTCAACCGTCATTTGTCTGTCCATTTCACCAGCCTGTGTCCTCATAAAGTCTATGGGCTGGATTCTCTGCTGTCTGGATTCTCCGTTGCGCCGGCAGTGCACCCACGCCCAGCGATTTCCTGACAGCGTAGGCTGCCCACAATGGGAAACCCCATTGGCTGGCTGGCGAGACGGAGAATCCGCTACCGGCGGGGGCGCGCCGCACCAGAAAACTGGTGCAGCAGGACGGAGAATCCTACAGCTATCCTCCACACAGTTCAAAATACTTCCAAGTTTTATATCATCTGAAAATTTTTGAAATTGTGCCCTGAACACTGGGGTCTGTATCATAAATAAAAATCAAAAACAGTGATCCAGAATTGAACAAACGAACATTGAGAGGGTGGAGGTATTAGCTATGTTAGTAGGCTTAAAAGTAAATAAATCCCCAGACCCAGATAAAATGTTTCCCAGGCTTCTGTGGGAGGCAAGAGAGAAGATTGCAGAAGCTCTGACAATAATATTCAAAACGTCTCTGGCCACAGGAGAGGTGGGAGGACAGGTAATATGATACCATTGTTCAAGAAGGGAAGTAGGGAATAACCAAGAAATTACAGGTCAGTGAGTCTAACTCCATATGTAGGGAAACTATTGGAAAACATTCTGAGGAACAGAATTAACCATCACTTGGGGATGCAATTATTAATTGGGGACCCAGCCATTCTCCGGCCATTTTCTGTGCGATCCGCAGGCATTTCACACAACGCCAGTGCTAGCCCCTCACCGGTACTGGAATCGGTGAGGGGTTTGCGCTGATTTGCTGGTCGTGAAACACCACGGCATCGGCACTTAGCCGCAGAAACAGAGAATTCCGCCCCTTGTCTTACAAACTTGATTGAATTTTTTGAGGAGGTGACTAGGTGTGTAGATGAGCGTAGTGCAGTTAATGTAGCATGGGCTTCAGTAAGGCTTTTGACAAGGGTCACTGAATAAGAAGGTAAGAGCCCATGATATCCAGAGCAATTTGGCAAATTGGATCCAAAATTGGCTTATTGGCAGGAGGCAGAGGGTGATGGTCAAAGGGTGTTTTTCCTCAAATCCCCCTAAACCTCCTGCTCCTGACCTTGAACCTGTGACCCCTCGTAACTGACCTTCAACTAAGGGAAACAGCTGCACCCTATCCCCCTGTCCATGCCCCTTATAACAGTTCCAACTGAGCCTGCAGCTTCATCCTGCTCGCCAGGAACTCCAGGGTAGGGTCAAGCGAGTACTGATAATCCACCTGAAGGGTAGCGTCCACCAGCCTCTGCCGTTCCACCCTCGCAGTACTTTCCATATGTACAACTGTACAGGTACAGCAGGTGGTGAGGAAAACTAATGGCATGCTGGTCTTCATAGCGAGAGGATTTGGGTATAGGAGTATGGATGTCTTGCTGCAGTTATACAGGGCCTTGGTGAGGCCACATCTTGAGTATTGTGTGCAGTTTTGGTCTCCTAGTTTGAGGAATGACATTCTTGGTATTGAGGGTGTCCAGCGAAGCTGACATATGAAGAAAGACTGGATTGACTGGGCTTGTACTCACTGGAGTTTAGAAGAATGAGAGGGGTTCTCATAGAAACATATAAAATCCTAATGGGACTGGACAGGCTAGATGCGAGAAGAATGTTCCCGATGTTTGGGGTGTCCAGAACTAGAGGTCACAGCCTAAGAATAAGGGGTAAGCCATTCAGGACTGAGATGAGGAAGAGCTTATTCTCTCAGAGTTGTGAACCTGTGGAATTCTCGACCATAGAAAGCTGTGGGGCCATTTTGTTGGATATTTTCAAGAGGAAGCTGGATGTGGCTCTTGCGGCTAAAGGGATCAAGGGGTATGGAGAGAAAGGGATACTGAATTTGCATGATCAGCCATGGTCATATTGAATAGTGGTGCGGGCTAGAAGGGCCAAATGGCCTACTCCTGCACCTATTTTCTATGTACCTTATCGGAGATTATCTCTCCCCTAATGACCACCTTGAGGGCTTCTCATAGCGTGGAGGGCGAGACAGACTTGTCCTTATTAAAGCTGGCATATTCCTCAATGGCAGAAGACATAAGCCCACAAAATCCTTTATAAGACCATAAGACATAGGAGCAGAATTAGGCCATTCGGCCCATTGAGTCTGCTCCGCCATTCAATCATTGGATTGGATTGGATTTGTTTATTGTCACGTGTACCGAGGTACAGTGAAAAGTATATGAGAAGAAAAGGGAATAAAAGAAAATACATACAGCATATACAATGTAACTACATAAGCACTGGCATCGGATGAAGCATACAGGGTGTAGTGTTAATGAAGTCAGTCCATAAGAGGGTCATTTAGGAGTCTGGTAACAGTGGGGAAGAAGCTGTTTTTGAGTCTGTTCGTGCGTGTTCTCAGACTTCTGTATCTCCTGCCTGATGGAAGAAGTTGGAAGAGTGAGTAAGCCGGGTGAGAGGGATCTTGATTATACTGCCCGCTTTCCCCAGGCAGCGGGAGGTGTAGATGGAGTCAATGGATGGGAGGCAGGTTCGTGTGATGGACTGGGCGGTGTTCACGACTCTCTGAAGTTTCTTGCGGTCCTGGGCCGAGCAGTTGCCTTACCAGGCTGTGATGCAGCCCGATAGGATGCTTTCTATGGTGCATCTGTAAAAGTTGGTAAGAGTCAATGTGGACATGCCGAATTTCCTCAGTTTCCTGAGGAAGTATAGGCGCTGTTGTGCTTTCTTGGTGGTAGCGTCGACGTGGGTGGACTAGGACAGATTTTTGGAGATGTGCACCCCTAGGAATTTGAAACTGCTAACCATCTCCACCTCGGCCCCGTTGATGCTGACAGGGGTGTGTACAGTACTTTGCTTCCTGAAGTCAATTACCAGCTCTTTAGTTTTGCTGGCATTGAGGGAGAGATTGTTGTCGCTACACCACTCCACTAGGTTCTCTATCTCCATCCTGTACTCTGACTCATCGTTATTCGAGATCCTGCCCACTATGGTCATATTGTCAGCAAACGTGTAGATGGAGTTGGAACCAAGTTTTGCCACGCAGTCGTGTGTGTACAGGGAGTAGAGTAGGGGGCTAAGTACGCAGCCTTGCGGGGCGCCGGTGTTGAGGACTATTGTGGAGGAGGTGTTGTTGTTCATTCTTACTGATTGTGGTCTGTTGGTCAGAAAATCGAGGATCCAGTTGCATAGTGGGGAGCCAAGTCCTAGGTTTTGGAGCTTTGATATGAGCTTGGCTGGGATTATGGTGTTGAAGGCGGCGCTGTAGTCAATAAATAGGAGTCTAATGTAGGAGTCCTTGTTTTCGAGATGCTCTAGGGATGAGTGTAGGGCCAGGGAAATGGTGTCTGATGTGGACCGGTTGCAGCGGTATGTGAATTGCAGTGGATCAAGGCGTTCTGGGAGTATGGAGGTGATGCGCTTCATGATCAACCTCTCGAAGCACTTCATTACGACTGAAGTCAGGGCCACTGGTCGGTAGTCATTGAGGCACGTTGCCTGGTTCTTCTTTGGTACCGGTATGATGGTGGTCTTCTTGAAGCAGGTGGGGACCTCGGAGTGGAGTAGGGACAGGTTAAAGATGTCCGTGAATACCTCTGCCAGCTGGTCCGCGCAGGCTCTGAGTGCCTCTCAGATACGTTTCTGGCTGATATGTTCTCTTCCTGTCATGGGAATGTCACTTTAAGAAATGCTTGTCTTCTCAAGTGGCTGCAGTGATGTCAGTATGTGGGTGAAGCTGGGCTCTGGCTCTGCTTTTTACTTTCGTTTTGAGCTGGAAGCTTTTTTTGGCTCTGAGTTTTAGTTTCATTTTCAGTTGGAGAGCTGGATTCAAACCAAGGAGGTGTATTTTGGTCTCTCTCTCTGCATGCTAAAGAAAAAGAATGTCTCCAGATCACTTGATGATTTCAAAGTAATACCAACACTGACCCCTGTGGAACACCACTAGTCACTGGCTGCCATCCTGAAAAGGACTCCTTAATCCCCACTCTACATTCTGCCAGTCAGCCAATCCTCTATCCATGCCGGTACCTTGCCCCTAACACCATAGGCTCTTATCTTATTTCACAGCCTCCTCTACGGCACCTTGTCAAAAAGCCTTGTGGAAATCCAAATAGATCACATCCACTGGTTCTCCTTTGTCTAACTTCCCCATTACCTCCTCAAAGCATTCTCACAGATTTTGTCAGGCATGACTTCCCCTTGACGAATTTGTGCTGATACAGTCCTATTTTACCATGCACTCCTAAGTGCTCTGCAATCTCATCTTTAATAATGGACTCTAAAATCTTACCAATGACCGAAGTCGGGCTAACCGGCCTATAATTTCCTGTCTTCTGTCTCACTCCTTTCTTAAACAGATGTGTTACATTAGCCACTTTCCAGCCCTCTGGGACCCTCCCTGCCTCCAGTAATTCCTACAAGATCACCACCAATGCTTCAACCATCTCCTCCAGAACCCTGGGATGTAGTCCATCCAGTCCTGGTGATTGTTCACCTTCTCCTTAGTGATGGCCACTACACTCACCTCTGCCCCCTGACTCTCTTGAAGAACCCTATTACTACTTCTCTAGCCTAACTTCCAGTAGTCCAATATGGGTAGCACAGTTGCTTCACAGTGTGCAGAATCAGCATGTTCTCCCTGTGTCTGCGTGGGTTTCCTCCGAGTGCTCTGGCTTCCTCCCACAAATCCCAAAAGACATAGGGCTGGATTCTCCAAAAATGGGGCTATGCGTAAAAACGTTGGTGTTTCGCTCTTGACTTTCCTGAAGAAAGTCCTGAGCGATTCTCCTAGCTGAAGGGGACTGGCAGGGCCCCGGAGTGCTCCTGCAGCTCTGGCTGCAGATACGGGGCCCTGCACTTCCGGTCGGGAGTCTGTGCATGCGCATGGCAGCGGCCGCCCTGTGGGACATGGCGGACTTGGACCGCGGAGCGACAGCAAAAATGTAGGTCCCCTGAGATTGCGTGCGTCTGCGCCGCTCGATTGCTCCCCTGGCCGTCCATGAGGCCCCCCCCCCCCGGGGTGATCGATCCCCCCGCCCCCCCACTAGGGCGGCCGCGGACTGTAGCCGCCACCCGAAGTTCCAGACGACCGATACGTGGTTAGAACCACGCCATCGGGAACTCGGCCAGTTTTGCGCGGGGGTTCTCTGTCAATGGCCGCTTAGGGGACCGGAGAATTGCAGGAGCGACGCCGGCTACGATTTCCGCGTAAACATCCATTCTCCGCTGCAGAGAATCCAGTCCGTGGTATTAGGTGATTTGGACATTCTGAATTGTCCCTCAGTGGGGACAGCTTTTAACAAGGCCAAAGCCGACCTGGATAAGGGTGGAGTTTGGTTTGGGGTGGTGTACTCGGTGAGGCATCTTGTAATTTATGAGTCGAAGGACTATTATTTCAATGCATCGGAGGAGGTGGAGGCCTTTGTTAAAAAATATTTGGTGCTGGGTATGTTAATGTGAGGTTGTTGTGTGTGTCGGACCGCTCTGTTGTTTAGAATGTTAAAATTATAAATGCTTCAAAAAATGTTTTCTAAGAAAAAAACCCATTTGGTGCTATTTACTGGCTGCGTCCCACTGGAATCAGGATGGGATGCTGCCGGTAGATCTTGGGAGAGGCCTCTCCCGAGATTCTCAATAGTTGTTACGCCTCGCGAGATGTAACCATATCTTGTGAGACTTCCCGATCTGGGTCCCGCCTATAGTCTTGCATGGTTAAGTGAGTTTAAAAACCCACTTAGCCGCTGATGACAGCTCAAATGGCCATCCGGCATCTACCGGCCTCGCCGAGGAGACTCCAGCCGAGTGCCATTCACCACTGGTTCCCACAAATGGGGACCAGGAGTAACAGCATTTGGGGGAGTCTCCCAAGCAATCGGCGGCCCCTGGGTGCTCAGCCTACGGACAGGTTGGCACCCTGGCAATGAGGGTGCCACTTGGGCACCTTGCCACCTGGCACCCTGGTTCCAGACTGGCACCACGGGTGCCCAGGTGGCACTGCCAGCATCGGCGGAAGTCCCCCTGCATGTCCTTCTTAACCGGCTTTTTCCCCCCCAACTACTTAATTGCTACTTAAGATTGGTAATCAATACTAACATGTCCTATTGTTTTAGGTTAGCCGATTTGTTTAAATGCATATGCACACAAGCATGAAGCAGTGTAGCATTGAAATGCCTTTGTCAAGTTACAATGACGTGTTCTGTGCAATATTGTTTGCACTTCAGGGAGATCATATTGCAATTTAGAACTGAGAGGAAACAAATGTTTTACAGTGACACCACTGAAAGCCATATGCAATTCGGACATGAATTTTGTTGTGGAAATTGCATCTAACTTTTCTTGTTTCACTTGTAATCATTATTGTTTATGTGGTTTGTTCATAACCTGTTTGTGACTTCACTGCTTGTCTGCAGATGACCTCTATCTTGCAGGTTCTCTATGCGTATATTATATATTTCTCTTTGTTATGAAGATTTTTGGTCTTTTTGTTGTTTTTTTCTTCAATGTTCTTAGCTTCTGTGTACACGTCCAACTATTTTTAGTCAATTGTAGTTAAGAGCAAATCATCTAATATTGATTTAACCAGTATTTGTTCAGCAACTCTCTCACTGATGTCAGCTTAGTAATATTTTTTAAAAACACAGTCGTGTCTTAGTACCTAAAAATATATCTCATGGAAGATAACTTTGCATAGGAGAACCAGGAATCGATTCTCATTTTCATGTCGTGTCCGGTAGCTCAATGTTGGCTGTTAATGATCATAAAATGTCAGTGACAATCTCAGTCTGTGACTTTTCATCAGCCTTGCTTGCCACCACTTACTGCCCACTGCACAGAGAGAGAGCCAGCTGCAGTCAAGAGGCAGTAATTTAGGTGTTTAAGCTGAGCTGACAGCCTTTATGTCATGGTGGGTGACAGTGCATATTTGACACGGTACAGCTGTATATTGTGCAAGGTGAAGAATGTGATGCCATTTATCTTATTTTCATACATTTCTTAGGCACGGTTGCTCTATTCATGTGTGTGGGGGGAGGGTTCTCTCTTTGCTTGAAGAAAAAGGAAGGATTGAAGCATCCCTGTCGGCCAATTGCCTATGACTTTTTCATTTTATATTCATGGTGTAGAAAAAGGAAATAACAAGAGGTACCCTGTACAGATTAGTTATGCTTTGGAATAAGTCACTGCATAATTAGTATGTGTTTAAATATGTTTCAGTCACAGTTTTTAACGATAAGATGCCTTTTGTAAATACCAAGTAATACTGGGCAGTGATTTTAAATCTCTCCTCATTTGTTTATTAAATATATATATGTACAAAATTTCTGCAAGTCAGTGTTAACCTGCATTTAGATTTTCAGTGCAATGCTACTTTAATTTTCTGTACCACTGCCAATGTTTTATTCCATACCATATAGGCCACAAATGCTGAATAAGCAGCAAATTTGCTGCATACGAATTTGAGACTCTTGCATGGGTCAAAGGCTGTCGGTTATTGTACTTTGTCATGTGCTACAAATCTATGAATTTGGTTAACGTCTGTGACATGCAAACTTAAATAGAATTGCTTTTTGTATCCATTCAAATTAATTGTTAAAATTCTGGATTTTTATTGCGTGGGTGTTCCACGGGAATCAGTTCTGGGGCCTTTGTTGTTCGTGTTGTATATAAATGATTCGGAAGAGAATGTAGCTGGTCTGATTAGTAAGTTCGCAGACGACACTAAAATTGGTGGAGTTGCGGATAGTGAAGACGATTGTCAGAGGATTCAGCAGGATATAAACTAGTTGGAGTCTTGGGCGGAGAAATGGCAGATGGAGTTTAATCCGGGCAAGTACTGCGAGGGCTGACAGGCAGAGAGATCTGGGCGTGCATGTCCACCGATCACTGAAAGGGGCAACACATATGGATAAGGTGGTCAAGAAGGCATATGGCATGCTGGCCTTCATCGGTTGGGGCATTGTATTTAAAAATTGGCACGTCATGTTGCAGCTGTACAGGACCTTAGTTAGGCCTCATTTGGAATATTGTGTACAATTCTGGTCGCCACACTATCAGAAGGATGTGGATGCTTTGGAGAGGATACAGAAATGGTTTACGAGGATGTTGCCTGGTATCTAGGGCATTAGCTATGAGGAGAGGTTAGATAAACTCGGTCTGTTCTCACTGGAACAACGGAGGTTGAGAAGTGTACAAGATTATGAGTAGTATGGACAGAGTGGACAGTCAGATGCTCTTTCCTAGGGTAGGAGAGTCAAGTACTAGGGGACATAGGTTTAAAGTGCATGGGAAAAGTTTAGAACAGATGTGGCAGGCAAGGTTTTTTTACACAGAGGATGCTAAATATATGGAATGCATTGCTTGGGGAGGTGGTGGGAGCAGGTACGATAGTGGTATTTAAGGGATATCTAGACAAATATAAGAATAGGGTGAGAATAGAAGGATACAGACTCCATAAGTGCGGACGGTTTTAGTTTAGGCAGGTACCATGGTTGACGCAGGCTTGGAGGGCCGAAATGTCTTCCTGTGCTGTATCCTTTGTTCTACTTTTTCTTCATTAGATCAACATTTTTTCTTGCCTTTCCTAATGTTTTGGGACGAGATAAATGTTCCTTGATCAGACTTTTCTTCACTTGTATATTGGAAATGGAATATAAACCACATATTCTTAGTTGCTCCCTACAGGATTTAGATAGGTTCTTGATTAATAAGGGGATTAGGGGTTATGGGGAGAAGGCAGGAGAGTGGGGATGAGAAAATATCAGCCATGATTGAATGGCGGAGCAGACTCGATGGGCCGAGTGGCCTAATTCTGCTCCTATGTCTTATGGTTTTATTCTCCCAATTCACACATTTTCTCAATGGATCTGATCAAAGCTATGGATTGTCTCACGTCCATCTTTATGAGAAGATATTTGATTTGATTGTTGGTTTACAGTTAGAATACTATTTTAGATGTATTCCTGTCATTTTCATATACTCTAATAATTCATAAATGCACATACATTCTGTCAGTATGAGAAAGTATGGATTAAGTGATAAATCTATAATCCGTTGCAAAACATAAGGGCCGAGATTTTCTGCTCCGTTTACTTCGGGCGGGTTCGTTGACAGGAGCAGAAAATATTGCAAGAAGGCCAAAGCCAAGTTTCACGTCAGGAACGACATTGTAATAAATTAACATATCATTATCATGCCCAAAAACCAGAATCAGAGTCAAAATAAGTGTCCACAGAGACATGGGGCGAAATTCTCCCCCAACGGCACGATGTCCGCTGACTGGCGCCCAAATCAGCGCCAATCAGACGGGCATTGCGCCGCCCCAAAGGTGCGGAATGCTCTGCATCTTTGGGGGCCGAGCCCCAACATTGAGGGGCTAGGCCGGCGCCAGAGGGATTTCCGCCCCGCCAGCTGGCGGAAATGGTGTTTGGTGCCCCGCCAGCTGGCGCGGAAATGCGGCGCATGCGCGGGAGCGACAGCGGCCGCTGAAAGTTTCCCGCGCATGCGCAGTGGGGAGAGTCTCTTCCGCCTCCGCCATGGTGGAGGCCGTGGCGGAGGCGGAAGGGAAAGAATGCCCCCACGGCACAGGCCCGCCCGCGGATCGGTGGACCCCGATTGCGGGCCAGGCCACCATGGGGGCACCCCCCGGGGTCAGATCGCCCCGCGCCCCCCCCCAGGAGCCCGCCCACGCCGCCTGGTCCCGCCGGTAAATACCAGCTTTGATTTACGCCGGCGGGACAGGCAATTTCTGGGCGGGACTTCGGCCCATCCGGGCCGGAGAATTGAGCGGGGGGTCCTGCCAACCGGCGCGGCCGGATTCCCGCCCCCGCCCAATCTCCGGTACCGGAGACTTCGGCGGGGGCGGGGGCGGGATTCACGACGGCCAACGGCCATTCACCGAACCGGCGGGGGGTCGGAGAATGACGCCCCTGATGTCAGAATGGCATAAAGCACGACTGGTCTCAGAAGGCGTGCACCTGGTGAGAATATTGCCAGGATGGATCGGAGGTGAGCGCAGTGTTAAGGGGGGGGGAAGAGCGTCATGCCAGGGGGTAACAGCTTGATGCTAGCCTGATGCCAGCATTATGGCAGCTTGATGCCAGGGTAATGTCAGTTTGATGCCGCAGATTGCAAGGGGATGCACCTGGATGAAGATTTCCTGGTTAGCTGTGCACTGAGGTGGCCTTTAAAACTGGTGCCTGGATCAATGAGTTGCTGATTTAATGGCGGGCGGATGAATCAGAAGCTGCCTGCCAGCGATACGCCGTAGAACCTGTGCCTGCAATTTTGTTTCTCCAAATTCCAGACTATAATGCATAGAAAGCCGCCAATACCATCGGCGGGCTCAACACGGCTTTACCCACCTGCTATTGGTCGTTGCTAATATTGGAGAAAATATCGCCCAACATCTCTGTGCCATACTATCCTGTCAGATCATTTTATTTTCTGACTTGGATGCATTTATGTATTCAGACAGTTTGGAGCATGGTTCCACAGCGACAGGCAAAGTCCTGCCTTGTGACCTCGTTGCACTTTTATTATTCTGATAGGTTGGGACAGGAGTGGAAAACATCTGCCCAGACATACTACATGTTAGGGGAGCACGGTAGCACAGTGGTTAGCATAGTTGCTTCACAGCTCCAGGGTCCCAGGTTCGATTCCCGGCGTGGGTCAGTGCGCAGAGTTTACACTTCCTCCCCGTGTCTGCGTGGGTTTCCTACGGGTGCTCAGGTTTCCTCCCACAGTCCAAAGATGCGCAGGTTAGGTGGATTGGCCATGCTAAATTGCCCTTATTGTTCAAAAACATTGGGTTGGGTGGGGTTACTGGGTTACGGGATAGAATGGAGATGTTGGATTAGGCAAAGTGCTCTTTCGAAGGGCCGGTGCAGACTCGATGGGCTGAATTGCCTCCTGCACTGTAAATTCTATGATTCTATCATAAACTCAATAGAATTTTCTAGCCATTCACGCCAGTGGGATCTTCCAGTCCCGATGACGCCGCCCGCCAGCCGCAGGTTTCCTGGCGGAGAGGGGTGCATTCAATGGGAAACCCCATTGACAGTAGCGGGACGAGAAGATCCTACCGCCGGACAATACCGGGCCCCTCTGCTGCCGTGAAACGGGTTACGTGGAAAATCCCACCCAATCTGTTTTTATTTTGAATTTTCATAATTGGAATATTCATCAAGTCATGCTTGTGTCCATAATTATTATAAATCATTATCACGGTTGATCATTTGCTATTTTATTTTTCTGGTCCCTAAAGATTAACAATCTAAACCACTACTGTATACCATTAATGTTACCAATCTTTTTATCACAAGGAAAAACATAACTTGTTTAGAGAAGGAAAAGTGTGAGTCATTCTTTTTACTGAGTTATATGTCCATATAATTACACTCATAATCCATTCGCAATAACTCAGCTATTTCATATTTTTCTGGTCAAAGCATATTGTGATTGTTATTCACTAGAGTTTCAAAAATTTCAACTGGTGTGGTCATCGGAGGTTAATTGTGGATTGCTAAAGATTTTGGAGAATTTTTACTTGTCTGTTGTGGCTTTCGCCCCAAATGTAAATGTGAAATCTTGGGCTGGATTCTCCTTTTCAGGGACTATGGGCTGAATTCTCCGCCAGCAGGATGTTCTGTTTTGCCGGCAACCCGGAGGTTTCCCGACGGTGTGGGGCTGCCTCACAATGGGAAACCCCATTGACCAGCCGGCAAAACGGAGCATCCCGCCAGCGTGCTGAAACAGAAATGTGGCGCAGCGGGATGGAGAATCCAGCCCTATGTCCCCACGCCGTCGTAAAAACTGTGGCCTTTCACGCCAGTAAAACTGGCGTCAAAAGGCCCCATATTCGCAGCCCTGCAGGGGGCTAGCAGGGACCCGTCATGAATCTCGCAGCTTTAGCGGCAGATACGGGACCATGCACGCCCGGATCAGAGGCCGCACATGCGCATGCCGGCGACCTACAGCGGCTGCGCCGTGCTCTATGGCAGACTCCGCGGAGCTGGACCTCCTAAATAGTGCCCCCGTCGGACTCGTGCCCGACCAGGACCGCCCGCTCGAAAATACCCCGGTCCCATATGAGGACCCCCTTGCCCTCCAGTCGTTGCAGCCGCCACGCAAGTATACCAATGGCAGGACCATATTAGAAATATGCCGTCAGGACTTCGGCCGGTCGGGGGCGGAGAATAGCGGGGCGGGCCTCTGGCAATGGCTGCAAGTGGGTGATATGCAGCGCGGTGTACCTCCCGTGTACGCCGCTTTTCAGGGCCCTGAGAATCGAGGAACTGGCACCGGTCCCGATTCCATGCGCGAAACTGGATTCACCGTCCCGGCGCCGGACGCTATTTCGGTGCCGGGCGTGCGAAGAATCCAGCCCCTTGTGTCTACACAATGGGCTAACATTGATATCATTGTTATCTGGAACTCTTAAAGGGCTTAGTGAAAAATGTGTGTCCTAAGTAGTCATGTGTTTCATGCGTAGCCACACTAAGCATTAAAGGAAGCTTATCTATGCAGTCCTCAATGAGCCAAATAGGTCACTGAATACTGACCATGTGTGGCCATATTACTCACAAAGGAAATGCAAACAGCAATTCGTAGATCAAAATATAATCACACAGAAAAAAACCTTTGTACTGTTGGTGGAAATTTTCTGTCTGCTCACAAAACATGTGCAAAACGCACAGAGCATCTGCAGCACCTTCCCAAAGTCAACATTAAGAGGTGCAAATGATTTGGAGGTTTGATTTGAATTCAGTCAGCAAGTTGTGAATTCCACACAGCTGTTTTGTAGTGGCAGAGTGGTTTGGAAGGCTGGTCGACAGGTCAGGCCTGTTGAAGTGAAAGGTGCCAATATTAGGAGGTGGAAGAATGCAAGAATGGGCTTGGAGCTTTCTGTGCCTACTGTGCTTCGCAATATCACCCAGAAACATAATCTTTTCCTGAGCAACCTGCAGTGATCCTTTTAAGCTAAGCCATCATTTAAGCACACCATGCACAGTACATGCTATAGCCATGTGAAGGTGAAAATTGTAATTTGGTGGGCATGCTCGAAGTTGGAGGAGTTTTGGGAGGCTTTTGCAGGAACTATGTCAAAGGTTCTGAGGGTGAAGCTGGCTCTGAGCCCATGGGTGGCAATATTTGGAGTTTCGGAAGAACCGGGAGTTCAGGTGGGGAGAGAGGCTGATGTGCTGGCCTTTGCCTCCCTGAGAGCCTGGAGGCAGATTTATTAGGGCGGCGCGACCTAGAGCCACCTAAAGTGACGGTGTGGCAGAGTTTCTGCATCTGGAGAAGATAAAGTTTGCTATTAGATGAGGTGTTCTTCTCGAGATGGAGGCTGTTCATCGACTTCTTTAGACTGGTAAAACGCCAGTGTGGGGGGGTTGTATCGGGTGGTTCTTGTGAGGGGTTTCTTTTGTTACTATAGTTAGAAAGCAGGGCAAACAGGGTGGGCTGGATTGGAGGGGCTTGGCTATCTGGCGGGTGGTCTGTGAAGGATTTTACTGGTACTGTTTTCTCTTCCTGTATATAATTGGAAAATGCCTCAAATAAAGATATTTTTAAAAAGAAAATTGCAATTTGGGTTGTACCAACAGAAAAGGGGCACCTGAGGTGGCCACAAGAATTTTCTCTGTTGGTTTTCCGTTTTCTCCAACAAGAAATGGGCAACTGTCAATTACAAATTGCATGAGTAAACCTTATTAGCTAACAGTTATAGAATGCATGTTCATTTCGAATTTAGGAACATTAGAAATCAGAGATGGAGTAGACCATACAGCCCCTTGAGCCTGCTCCGCTATTCAATATGATCATGGCTCATCTTTTGCCTAAATTCCACTTTCCCATCCACTCCCCATATCCCTGAGAGATCAAAAATTGTCTATCTCAAAGAAAAAGAACAATACAGCCCATTCTTGCATTCTTCCACCTCCTAATATTGGCACCTTTCACTTCAACAGGCCTGACCTGTCGACCAGCCTTCCAAACCACTCTGCTGCTACAAAACAGCTGTGTGGAATTCACAACTTGCTGACTGAATTCAAATCAAACCTCCAATTCGGCCCTTCAAGCCTGCGCCGATCACGTGTGCTATCTAGACCAAATGCTTGTATCCTTCTATATCCCGTCTTTTCATGTGTCTATGCAGATAAGTCTTCGAGGTCGCCAACATATCTGCGTCAACTATCTCACTTGGCAGTGCATTCCAGGCCACCATCACCCTCTGTGTAAAAAAACTTCCCCCCCGCAACCAGAAATATATTCATGATATGGAGATGCCGGCGTTGGACTCGGGTGAGCACAATACGAAGTCTTACAACACCAGGTTAAAGTCCAACAGGTTTGTTTCGATGTCACTAGCTTTCGGAGCGGAAATATATTCAATAGTACAGCATCACAACCCTCTGGGGTAGAAAATTCCAAAGATTCACATTGAGTGAAGACATTTCTCCTCTTCTCAGTCCTAAACGATCTGAGCTTTATCCTGAGGCAGTGTTCTCGTGTCTTAGATTCCCAGGGCCAGGGAAATGACCTCCCAGCACCTACCCTGTGAAATTGCATCAGAATCTTGTACATTTCAATGAGATCACCTCTCATTCTTCTAAACTCCAGAGAGCTTTGAACTGAATGAGCTCGAGGATGAGCAGCTGTATGCCACTGTATGGAATATTTAAATGAGCAATTTCTGAACACTAGTTGTCTGTTTGCTAAACTGCATAGCAAATAATAAGAAGGGAATGATAGAAAGACTTGCATTCGTATAGCATCTTTAATGGCCGCGATTTAATGGCCTAGGTGTGCCCACCCTGGTGACACGACAAGACCATTGAATCTTGAGAGATACCTCTCGTGAAATTCGCGATGCTTGAAACGTCTCTCGTCATTCAGCGGATTTTCGCGAGATGTCGCAATCAGGATCTCTCCCTCACTGGACGAGATCCGGATTAACATATTTAAGTCAGCCGTAGACTCATTTAAATATGTCTGAACTGTAATCTCCCATCGGCTGGGAACTAACGGCCTCGCCTTGGAGACCTCATTAGGGCACCGTTTAGTACTGGTCCACACAATGTGGATCAGGCCTATGGGCACCAAGGGAGGTTCCCCCAGACTACTAGAGACCCCCGGATGGTCAGTCTCTGGACAGGCTAGTACGCTAGCTCTCCCGCTGGCACTCGGGCATCTTAGCACTGCCAGCACGGAACCTTGGTACTGCAACTCAGGCGGTGAGCCAGGATGCTCAGCTGGCACCTCCAGGCTGGTGGCGTCCTGCCAGGGTGCCAGGCTGGCGGTGCCAAGGAGCCCAGACATCAGGTTTCCCGTGCCAGGGATCAAGCCTGGGGGTGCCTTGCCCATAAGAGGCAGGGTGACGGGAGCCTCGAGAACCTCCTGAGAGGTAAATTGGATGCGCTGGGGGGGTCTGGTCCGGAGGCCCCAGTGGTGTGGTTGAGGGGGGTCGAAAGATTGGGGCTGCATTTAAAAATGGTGCCCCAATCTGCAAATACTCTTCCTGCACTGACAAGCTGAGCTTGTGAGTGCAGGAAATGGCTCTAAGTGCAGCCTCGACTGGGTGTTCCCCACCGAGATCAAAAAACCCAGCAAAGTGCCGTTAAATAGCGCGATGTTTCCCACTAAACGCGTCCGAAATAGGACTCTGTTTATGTCCCATTAAATCGCGTCCAGTGACTTCAGGATGTCAAAGAACCTTTGAAGTGTTATAATGTAGGGAACGCAGCAACCAATTTGTGCGCAGAAAGACCCCACAAATATGAGGCCTTATTCCAGAATTTTGAGCATGTAATCCAGTCTGACACTTCAAAGCAGTGTTTGAGGGTGGACCGCATTATTGGAGGTGCCATTTTCATTTGCTGCATTGTTTGTCCTCTTGGATGGATTTGGTGTGCAGGACAGGGGACCAGTGTCCGGGTCAACATTTCTCCCTCAGCAATATTAAACAGATTATCTAGTTACTATTTCATTGCTGTTTGCATGGCTTTGCTGCATTTCCTAAATTAGAACAATGAGTATACTTCAAAAGTGCCTGGAAAGCACTTTGGATGTCTAGAGTTCAGGAAAAGCTTGTTCAACTAGCACCACTAAAACTAATTATGAGAAGTGAAAATAAAACAGCCAGTGAGTCAATCTTGCAGAACTCATTTTTACCATTAAATGTCCGACATCACTCAGACTAGTCTTGTCGTTTATCCTCTATATACTTCCCATTTATTGTCACGTTCTCCCACTAACCGCTTTTAAATACATTTTTAAAAAATTTAGTGTACCCAATTCATTTTTTCCAATGAAGGGGCAATTTAATGTGGCCAATCCACCGACACTGCACATCTTTGGGTTATGGGAGCGAAACTCATGCACACACAGGGAGAATGTGCAAACTGCACATGGACAGTGACCCAGAGCCGGGATCGAACCTGGGACCTTGGCGCCGTGAGGCAGCAATGCTAATCACTGCGCCACCATGCTGTCTTTTAAATACATTTTGATCAAACATGCACACCGTGTTGTTCTCTTTTCTTACCACTTGAGGCTAAGTAATGCATAAAGCACCATGAACAGACATATTTGTGGGGATGCTTTCCACACCTTTAATTGTGGTCATTATTTCAGAATTATCACAAATTGTTGAGCAGTTTGAGACTGCTAGGCTCTTAATGGCATATGCAAATTGTATTATAGCTCATCTGAAGTATTTTCTTGTCGTCTAATTTAGTTCAGGGATTTTGAGTAGTATATTCGTATAATGCATGCCTATTTGTCTTTTGACGTGGTTCAGCTCCCTGTATCTTAAGCCAGATGGATAAAAATAATTACAAGCTCTATGACTAGTGGAAGTATTCCCTTTTAAATGAGCTGTGTAATCAGAGTGTCTTTTGCTCTGTGCAAAGCAAATGAATTATTTCAGATTACTCGCAGCATAGTTTTGGTTTTCATCTTCAGGGGATGTTGGTGGGATTACTGGTGAAATTTCTGCTTCCATGCAATTCCAATTTCCACATAACGGTAATCAAAAAAAGCTTATTTTAAAACAAATGCCCAATGGATGCTTAAAAATTGTCATAATCAATGTCCGTCTCATCCACTGCAATAGTAGAGCTGCACATACCACCATACACCAGATATCTGGTGTGTCTGACATTGAAAACCACAATGCCACTTCATTTACACAAGCAATGTTCCATTTTTACCCAGAAGAAGCTTTGAAGACCATGCCAAATGTTAATGCTTTGCTCAAAAAAAACTCTTGAAAAATGTATTTCAATCTCTGCTAATAACTCTTGAGCCATGTCTCTTATTTAATTTCATTGTTTTTAGTAATGCTGAATAACATTAATGTAGAATAATTAATTTTTATTCAAATTAGTTTCACTTGATAATGGACTATCCTCAAAGTGTAGGCTTTAGTTTTCTGTAAACCGAAATAGTTTAATTGTTACATTTATAGAGCTTAATGATTTTTAATCTGATCTAATTAGCACATGTAATTGGTCACAGTATAGTTTTTTTTATAAGGCTTTTATCAAATTTTATTTACTGGACGTTTCCAGTCATTTTACATTTTGAAATTTAAAAATTGTAAATTGTTCTTTTAGCAAATGAGTTGAATATATGACAAGTGATTTACATATGCCTACATTATGTTGTAAAATGGGATATTAGGGAAATGAAAATTGTTTTAAAGTCCTGCTTGATAGTCACCTGAGACTTAACTGACTAGATTGTTGAACTGTCGTCAGAATGGGTGGCCAGTGCTCTCTGTCTGAAATGGGCACTTACCTTGGGCTGGATTCTCCACCCCGCTACGCCACTTTTCAGCCTCGACCCGCCGGCGGCATTCTCCGTTACGCCGGCCGGTCAATGGGGTTTCCTATTGTGGGGCAGCCCCACGCTGTCGGGAAACCCCCGGGCACCGGCAAAACGGAGAATCCTGCCCCTTATGTCAGTCATTAAATAGTTCATATTGCCATTGTGGGACCTCAATTCCACTTTTGTGAATTATTACATGGCTTTAGGCTTCGAATGCTTGGTTCATCGATTTCTGGTGTCGTGCTGGTACCCCAAAAATGTTTTTTTAAAAATCAGAAGTGCAAAGGTGCTCCTCTCAGATGTCACAACACTACTCTAGCTGCTGCTCATCACTGTGTCCCATCTCGCCCCCTCGTCCCTGCCCTAGAAATCACCTACCTCACTGCCACCAAGACTGGACTTTCTGTCAATTCGGGTATAGTAACTGAGTGACCTTCTGGCCTCCCTCTTGCACACTAACCTTGGATACATTTTTGCAATTATAGCTCCCTGGTCTTACGCTAACCACCAAGATGGCTTTGGCATCTCAATTTGGTGGGTGAAGCAACCACAATGCCTGTTGCCCACCCAATTAATCAGATAATAATTATCCGTTTGGTGCTCTCCTAAGTTTAAAGAATTCAAAAAGGTTTTGCTAGCATTGCAGTCTATTTATTAAAGTTGGGCAAGAGAGCCTTTTGTGGCTTTTGGCAATTAAAAAAAAAATCATTTAGTACAGTTATATCAGATAATTTTGAAAGGTATTCCAATGTCTGAAACTGCAAATGTCACACAGACCATGTTGTTGCTAAGTTTTACTTTGCCATGGGATTTTCATCTCCTAATGAGAGGGCAAGTATAAAAATTAATGTAAACTGAAATCAGCTCCCTGTAAAACCCTTTTGTATTTATCTGAAACATATCCATTTTCTTTACAGTGTAGATGGAATAGATCCCCCCCAAAAAACATTATTTTGCCGAATGACACCCATACACAAGCAAGCGAACCTATCCTATATTAGTGCAGTAGTTGAAGGAACAGCAGATTAAAAAATCTAACCGTTCAAACAGTGTAATTTTCCCAGATTTTCTTTGTATAAATGCTAAGATTATTCCCCCCCCCGCCTCCTCAATAAAACATGCATGTTAATTCTCAAAAAGCTATATAAAGTGGCAAATTGATTGATACTGTTGAAGCTGCTTAAGCAGAATAGAGTGGTGGAAATAAAATCATCTAATTTATCAGGCTATCTCCATTAAACAAAGCCAATCTGCACTGATTTAAATACTTTACGAATCAATTGGTGCCTGAGAAGATCTTTCCTATAAAGAAATATCTCCCATCAGCTGCAACCCTGTCTTCATTAACAGGCATCAATTGTAGAATTTTACACATGCAAGGATCAAACAAATGTTAATGTTTTGAACCGAGAATTCGGTTTGTTTAAAAAAGCATCATTTACCTTTGAAACCTAGTACATTATAACGACACAGCACACAGACAACTGCTACTGCACTTCCTGTGTCTTGTGTTGCATTCTAGATCCCCTGTGGCTACCCGCTGCTCAAAATGCAGTAGGACATGTTGCTGACATTTATACTGGATACAAGTAGTCTTATTCATGGAGTTGCCTGGAGCTAGCATGTTCCCTGACCATTGAGCAAAATGACAAGATGCACATCTGACTGCTTATGACCATGATTGTTTGCCAGAACTTCAGCCCTGGAGTTATCAGATGACTGCTAACAGCTTTTTCTGAAAAAGAATTGGCACACAACACGGTCAAAAACATAAAAAAATAAACCCTTGCTATGCCTGTGAAGCTGCTGTCAGCATTAAACCTTTTATCAATTTGAAGAATGCTCTTAAATTTATACTGTGTATTATGTTTGACGGGGATTGGGGTGGGGTGGGGGGGGGGGGGGGAAGGTTTGTAATAGTCACAAGGTATTCGATTCCCTAGTAACAAGCAGTGAAATAAAACTTGATGTCACTGAAATTCATATCATGTGCTGGAACAGCACTTCAGTTCATGCTGCCTGCAAGTGGCAAATAAACTCTCGCTGAAAACGGAATAAAGGTTGGAGTGTGTTATAAAGATATGACACATTTCAGGTTCAGAAGATATTAATAAAAACTACAATTTATGACATTATCCGAACCCATTGCCATATTACTTGTAAACTATTAATCTTTTTTGTGATGCTTTATTAATGTTCTGACCAATATTTCCTGATGATTGGTTGTGGATTATAATTGATGTTTATGTACTCTGGGATAACACAGGCTGCAACTGGATGCAGCTTTGACCAAAAGATGCTCCAGACTTTGAAGTTAGTTCAATCTGATTTATTGAACCAGTAACACAGTTAGCACAGTTCTCCATGAGCTTGACTCTCTGCTAACCTAAGTATGGTTACTCTGTCTAACTGGACCAGACTAGCTCTTAGCCACGTGCTGGAGGTGTGATACTGTACATACACCCTGACTCACTCTGTAGATGTTCATCAGTGGAAAGAGACGGAGTGTGAGTGCCTCATGCCTTTTATAACGAGATACCACCCCTGAATGTCCTGCCTGCTCATTGGTCATGTCCTGTTCTCTGTGTTCATTAGCTGCCTGGCTGTATATCATTATCTGCATGCTTGCATATCATGACATCTCCCCTTTTTTTTTGTATGTTCTGTTGGCAAGTGGGAATGTATTTACATGTGGTAGCATATACTAACATATGTACAAGCGGTGGCATATGTGAACGTATTTACATGTGAAGACAGCTGTCTAATGCGAGAAAACAGAACTTAGCAGACAAAACAAATGTTCATAAGTCCAGTCTCTGGGGCTTGCGTCTGATCCTTGTTGACCGCCGGAGAGGTGTTGGTGGGGATGACGGCGCCTTGACAGGTGGGATGTAAGTCTGACTGGTGGCCTCGTAGTTCGAGGTATCAGGAGGTGTCAAACCAATGGACGGAAACGGGGAAGAAAGCGGTTGCGGGCAGGCAACCTTGTGCAGTGCCCGTCTGTTTTGTTGCACAACAGAACCATCAGCCATATGTACAACATATGAGCGGGCGCAGCCTGACGAATAACGACAGCTGGAGCAGACCAGCCACCATCCGGTATCTTGATCCTGACAGTGTCTTCCGGGGATAACACTGGCAAATCGATGACATGAGCATCATAGCCCTGCTTTTGCTGATTTCGGAGCTGCTGCACCTTCTGCAGCACCGAGAGGTGATCCAGGTTGGACAAGTATATGGCTGGAAGTGTCGTCCGCAGGTCCCTATTCATCAGGAGCTGAGCCGGCGACATGCCAGTGGACAGTGGGGTCGCCCTGTAGGCAAGCAGCGCGAGGTAGATGTCAGAAGCAGAATCCGCGGCCTCAATGTGCACCTCTTTTTCAACCTTCCCATTGGACTGCGGATAGTGTGGGCTGGAAGTGACATGTTTGAAATGGTATGACTTGGCAAACATAGACCACTCATGGCTGCTGAGGCACGGGCCTTTGTCACTCATGACAGTGAGTGGGATACCATGCCTGGAGAACGTCGCCTTACAGGCCTTGATGATGGTCCGAGATGTGAGGTCTGAGAGCTTCACGACTTCAGGGTAATTTGAGAAATAGTCAATAATCCACACGTAGTCATGACCATTCGCACGAAAGAGGTCGATGCCAACCTTGGACCACGGGGAGGTCTTGATTTCATGCTGCTGGAGCGTCTCCTTGCTCTGCGCTGTCTGGAAGCGTTGACAGGTCGCACAGTTGAGGACCATGTTCGAGATGTTCTGGCGAATACCGGGCCAGTAGACCGCCTGCCTGGCTCTGCGTCTGCACTTCCCGACACCCAGGTGTCCCTCATGGATTTGGCTGAGCACCAAGCTCTGGAGACTGAGTGGAATGACAATCCGGTCCAGCTTGAGGAGGATACAATCAATCACCGTCAGGTCGTCCATTTCATTATAAAATTGAGGGCACAGCCCTTTCTGCCAGCCATTGGCGAGGTGGTGCATGACACGCTGCAAGAGGGGATCTTTGGCTGTCCCCTCGTGGATACGAACCACCTTCTCATCAGATGCCGGGAGGGTGCTAGCACACAGCTGCACCTGTGATTCAATCTGCTGGATGATTTCCAGTGATTCACTGGGCAATGTGATGGAGCGGGACAATGCATCAGCGATGATGAGCTCCTTGCCAGGCGTGTACACTAAGTCAAAATCATATCTTCTGAATTTGAGGAGGATGCGCTGCAACTGAGGCGTCATGTCGTTCAGGTCCTTGTGGATAATGTGGATCAGAGGCCTATGATCTGTCTCTACAGTGAATGTTGGCAGGCCGTAGACATAGTCGTGAAACTTGAGAATTCCAGTGAGAAGACCCAGGCATTCCTTCTCTATTTGCGCATATCGTGTTTCAGTGGGCGTCATGGCCCTTGATGCGTAGGCTACTGGTGCCCAGGATAAAATATCATCGCGTTGGAGCAGCACCACACCGATGCCATCCTGGCTCGCATCTGTTGAGATTTTTGTCTCCCTGTCGGGGTCGAAAAGTGCCAAGATGGGTGCCGTGGTGAGCTTGACTTTCAGCTCTGCCTGATGTGCTGCTTGCCACTCAAAGGCAATGGACATTTTCACCATGTGACGTAGGGCCGTGGTGTGTGAGGCCAGGTTTGGGATGAACTTGCCCAGAAAATTGACCATGCCCAGGAAGCGCAACACCGCCTTGTCTTCAGGGACCTTCATGGCTTCGATTGCCTTGACCTTGTCTGTGTCCGGGCGCACGCCCTGCTGAGAGATCTGGTCACCTAGGAACTTGAGTGTCGACATGCCAAAGCAACATTTGGACCTGTTCAGCTTCAGGCCATTGGCATGGACGCGGCGGAATACCTACTGGAGACGGGAAACATGCTCTTCAGGGGTCGTGGACCATATGATGATGTCGTCCACGTACACACGAACCCCTTCAATGCCCTCCATCATCTGCTCCATGATGCGATGAAAGATCGCTGCTGCCGACACAATGCCA
The DNA here is from genome assembly GCF_047496885.1 of Scyliorhinus torazame. Taxonomy (NCBI): domain Eukaryota; kingdom Metazoa; phylum Chordata; class Chondrichthyes; order Carcharhiniformes; family Scyliorhinidae; genus Scyliorhinus; species Scyliorhinus torazame. Next base: position 60,468,304 of record NC_092713.1, read on the forward strand.
AACGGCATGCGATTATAGCAGTATCTGCCAAACAGTGTGTTGAAGGTGCAGAGCCTTCTGCTGGACTCATCCAGCTGGATTTGCCAAAATCCATGTGACGTATCTAACTTGGTGAAAAAACGTGCGTGTGCCATCTCGCTGGTGAGTTCCTCCCGCTTCGGGATGGGGTAATGTTCATGCATTATGTTCTTATTGAGATCCTTGGGATCAATGCAGATGCGCAGGTCTCCCGAGGGCTTTCTGACACATACCATCGAGCTGACCCAGTCAGTCGGTTCAGTTACCTTGGAAATTATGCCCTGTTGCTGAAGATCCTTGAGCTGTGCCTTCAGGCTCTCCCTCAGCGGAGCTGGGACCCGGCGTGGTGGGTCGACCACTGGCTTGGCATCAGGTCGTAGCAGAATCTTGTATCGATATGGCAGCGTGACCATCCCGTCGAACACATCCGGATACTGAGAGAGGATGTCGTCAAAGCCAGCCTGAAGATCCACATTGGAGGATGTCGTTGTGTAAACCCGCTGCACAAGGTTTAGCTGCTTGCAGACATGCGCGCCAAGTAGGGATGCCTTGTCTGGCTTGACGATTTCAAAACGTAACCGAGCATGGGTGCTCCGGTTGGAGACGAGTAGATGGCAGGATCCCAGTGCCGTGATGGCATTTCCGTTGGAGTCCAGGAGCCTGCAGGCTGCTGGAAGGATCTTATGGGGCTTCTTGATGCGTTTGAAATCTGCCTGTGAGAGGAGGTTGGCAGAAGCTCCGGTGTCCAGCTTAAACTGGATGGAGCAGTGGTTGACCTGCATCACCGCATGCCATTCGTCCGCAGAATCCACAGCGAGGATGGATTGAAGTTGTGATGAGTTGGATGTTGCATATTCACATTTGGTAATGATGCCCACACAGTAGGCAGAGTCCAGGCATTCTTTCTCTGGATCCGTTGTGCTGCCTGGATCAGAATCCTGTAATCGTTGTTGCACACTCTGAACGCACCGTCATCGGATTTGGGAGCGCTGGCCCCTGACTGGTGGTGCAGACCTGCACAAGGCTGTATAGTGTCCAGGCTTCCCGCAGTTTAAACATCGCCTACCTCTTGCAGGGCAGTGTTTCTTTAAGTGGGCGTTGCCGCAGTTCGAGCGCGTCATGACGTCAGCGTCCTGACACTCCGCGCGTCGTTACACATGCGCAGTGCGGGTGTCGGCCGCTTTGTTGTCCCATTCGCATCGCGCATGCGTGGGGCCCTGGGAAAAGCGCGCAAAATGGCCGCTTTCATCAATGCTGAGGTGCTGCATCCGGGAGATGGTCTGCACACTCTCTGCCTCGTGGGAGGCAAGTTTCTCATTTTCAGCCGATTTGTACTGGGCATAGCGATTTCTGGCGTGCTCATGCACTGTGCATGTTTCAATCGAGACTGGCAGGGCCATATGCTCGATTTTTAGTAGCTGTTCTCTCAGAGGATCAGAGTGAACTCCAAAAACGATTTGGTCTCTGATCATGGAGTCAGCAATATCACCAAAGTTGCAGGACAGCGCTAGCAGGCGGAGGTTAGTTAAGAAGGAGTTGAAAGATTCATCTTTACCTTGTAGATGCTCTTTAAATATGTAGCGCTCGAAGATTTCATTGGTGTCCACTTCACAGTGACTGTCAAACTTGGCCAGGATAGTCTGAAACTTTGTCTTGTCCTGGCCTTCGGTGAAATGAAAAGAGTTGAACAGTTTGATGGCTTGATCACCCACTGTTGAGAGGAGAAGCTCGATCTTCCTTGCATCAGATGCACCCACGAGGTCTGAAGCCTCGATGTACAGCAGAAGCTTTTGCTTGAATGTCCGCCAGTTGGCACTGAGATTGCTGGAGGTCCTGAGCTGGTGAGGAGCCTGAATCGTCTGCATGGTGCCGGGATACATTCGCTGGTCGTCACGGAACGGACTGAGGTAAACCACCTAGATTAAGCAGTCTCCTGATATCATGATGTGTTATGTACTCTGGGATAACAAAGGCTGCAACTGGATGCAGCTTTGACCAAAGGATACTCCAGACCTTTAAGTTAGTTCAATGTGATTTATTGAACCAGTAGCACAGTTCTCTGTGAGTTCGACTCTCTGCTAACCTAAGTGTGGTTATTCTGTCTAACTGGACCAGACAAGCTCTTAGCCACGTGCTGGAAGTGTGATACTGTACATACACCCTGACTCACTCTGTAGATGTTCATCAATGGAAAGAGACGGAGTGTGAGTGCCTCGTGCCTTTTATAGTGAGACACCATCCCTGAGTGTCCTGCCTGCTCATTGGTCATGTCCTGTTCTCTGTGTTCATTAGCTGCCTGTCTGGATATCATTATCTGCATGTTTGCATATCATGACAATAATTTGTTGAGTATTTCCTGCTTAAAGGGGAAGAAAAGTGTAAGTAGAGTACCCTACTGGGAGGCCTTGTGGCATAGGGAAAGCATCCCTGCCTTTGGGCTGAAAGCTTCGGGTCCCAGTCAAACTCAGGGACTTGATGGCCACAGAAGATGCATTCACAATATGGCCAAAAAGGTTGATTATTAACCTGTAAATCCTTCCAATATGCCCAATGGTAGACTGTAAGAGTGGGGGAGTTTCCTAGTTAATAAAAATATAATACTACGGACACTGGAGATCGGAAATAAAAACAAAACGTGCTGGGAAAATTCAGAGGTCTGGCTGCATCTGTGGGGAGAGAAAGAGAGAGCACCATCTACCGGCCGTGTTACACCTGAAAGGCAGTGCGGAGCAACGCGATAGGTAGATGACAAACAAAGAAATGTACAGCACAGGAACAGGCCCTTCGGCCCTCCAAGCCCGTGCCGACCATGCTGCCCGACTAAACTACAATCTTCTACACTTCCTGGGTCCTTATCCTTCTATTCCCATCCTATTCATATATTTGTCAAAATGCCCCTTAAATGTCCCTATTGTCCCTGCTTCCACTACCTCCTCCGGTAGCAAGTTCCAGGCACCCACTACCCTCTGCGTAAAAAACTTGCCTCGTACATCTACTCTAAACCTTGCCCCTCTCACCTTAAACCTATGCCCCTTAGTAATTGACCCCTCTACCCTGGGGAAAAGCCTCTGACTATCCACTCTGTCTATGCCCCTCATAATTTTGTATACCTCTATCAGGTCCCCCCTCAACCTCCTTCGTTCCAGTGAGAACAAACCGAGTTTATTCAACCGCTCCTCATAGCTAATGCCCTCCATACCAGGCAACATTCTGGTAAATCTCTTCTGCACCCTCTCTAGAGCCTCCACATCCTTCTGGTCGTGTGGCGACCAGAATTGAACACTATACTCCAAGTGTGGCCTAACTAAGGTTCTATACAGCTGCAACATGACTTGCCAATTCTTATACTCAATGCCCCGGCCAATGAAGGCAAGCATGCCGTATGCCTTCTTGACTACCTTCTCCACCTGTGTTGCCCCTTTCAATGACCTGTGGACCTGTACTCCTAGATCTCTTTGACTTTCAATACTCTTGAGGGTTCTACCATTCACTGTATATTCCCTACCTGCATTAGACCTTCCAAAATGCATTACCTCACATTTGTCCGGATTAAACTCCACCTGCCATCTCTCCGCCCAAGTCTCCAGACAATCTAAATCCTGCTGTATCCTCCGACAGTCCTCATCGCTATCCGCAATTCCACCAACCTTTGTGTCGTCTGCAAACTTACTAATCAGACCAGTTACATTTTCCTCCAAATCATTTATATATACTACAAAGAGCAAAGGTCCCAGCACTGATCCCTGTGGAACACCACTGGTCACAGCCCTCCAATTAGAAAAGCATCCCTCCATTGCTACTCTCTGCCTTCTATGGCCTAGCCAGTTCTGTATCCACCTTGCCAGCTCACCCCTGATCCCGTGTGACTTCACCTTTTGTACTAGTCTACCATGAGTGACCTTGTCAAAGGCCTTACTGAAGTCCATATAGACAACATCTACTGCCCTACCTGCATCAATCATCTTAGTGACCTCCTCAAAAAACTCTATCAAGTTAGTGAGACACGACCTCCCCTTCACAAAACCGTGCTGCCTCTCACTAATATGTCCATTTGCTTCCAAATGGGAGTAGATCCTGTCTCGAAGAATTCTCTCCAGTAATTTCCCTACCACTGAAGTAAGGCTCACCGGCCTGTAGTTCCCGGGATTATCCTTGTTACCCTTCTTAAACAGAGGAACAACATTGGCTATTCTCCAGTCCTCCGGGACATCCCCTGAAGACAGCGAGGATCCAAAGATTTCTGTCAAGGCCTCAGCAATTTCCTCTCCAGCCTCCTTCAGTATTCTGGGGTAGATCCCATCAGGCCCTGGGGACTTATCTACCTTAATATTTTTTAAGACACCCAACACCTCGTCTTTTTGGATCACAATGTGACCCAGGCTATCTACACCCCCTTCTCCAGACTCAACATCTACCAATTCCTTCTCTTTGGTGAATACTGATGCAAAGTATTCATTTAGTACCTCGCCCATTTCCTCTGGCTCCACACATAGATTCCCTTGCCTATCCTTCAGTGGGCCAACCCTTTCCCTGGCTACCCTCTTGCTTTTTATGTACGTGTAAAAAGCCTTGGGATTTTCCTTAACCCCATTTGCCAATGACTTTTCGTGACCCCTTCTAGCCCTCCTGACTCCTTGCTTAAGTTCCTTCCTACTTTCCTTATATTCCACGCAGGCTTCGTCTGTTCCCAGCCTTTTAGCCCTGACAAATGCCTCCTTTTTCTTTTTGACGAGGCCTACAATATCACTCGTCATCCAAGGTTCCCAAAAATTGCCGTATTTATCTTTCTTCCTCACAGGAACATGCCGGTCCTGTATTCCTTTCAACTGCCACTTGAAAGCCTCCCACATGTCAGATGTTGATTTGCCCACAAACATCCGCCCCCAATCTATGTTCTTCAGTTCCCGCCTAATATTGTTATAATTAGCCTTTCCCCAATTTAGCACATTCATCCTAGGACCACTCTTATCCTTGTCCACCAGCACTTTAAAACTTACTGAATTGTGGTCACTGTTACCGAAATGCTCCCCTACTGAAACATCTACCACCTGGCCGGGCTCATTCCCCAATACCAGGTCCAGTACCGCCCCTTCCCTAGTTGGACTGTCTACATATTGTTTTAAGAAGCCCTCCTGGATGCTCCTTACAAACTCCGCCCCGTCTAAGCCCCTGGCACTAAGTGAGTCCCAGTCAATATTGGGGAAGTTGAAGTCTCCCATCACCACAACCCTGTTGTTTTTACTCTTTTCCAAAATCTGTCTACCTATCTGCTCCTCTATCTCCCGCTGGCTGTTGGGAGGCCTGTAGTATACCCACAACATTGTGACTGCACCCTTCTTATTCCTGATCTCTACCCATATAGCCTCACTGCCCTCTGAGGTGTCCTCTCGCAGTACAGCTGTGATATTCTCCCGAACAAGTAGCGCAACTCCACCTCCCCTTTTACATCCCCCTCTATCCCGCCTGAAACATCTAAATCCTGGAACGTTTAGCTGCCAATCGTGCCCTTCCCTCAACCAGGTCTCTGTAATGGCAACAACATCATAGTTCCAAGTACTAATCCAAGCTCTAAGTTCATCTGCCTTACCCGTAATGCTCCTTGCATTAAAACATATGCACTTCAGGCCACCAGACCCGCTGTGTTCAGCAACTTCTCCCTGTCTGCTCTGCCTCAGAGCCACACTGTCCCTATTCCCTAGTTCTCCCTCAATGCTCTCACCTTCTGACCTATTGCTCCCGTGCCCACCCCCCTGCCATACTAGTTTAAACCCTCCCGTGTGACGCTAGCAAACCTCGCGGCCAGGATATTTATGCCTCTCCGGTTTAGATGCAACCCGTCCTTCTTATACAGGTCACACCTGCCCCGGAAGAGCTCCCAGTGGTCCAGATAATGGAAACCCACCCTCCTACACCAGCTGTTTAGCCACGTGTTTAGCTGCTCTATCTTCCTATTTCTAGCCTCACTGGCACGTGGCACAGGGAGTAATCCCGAGATTACAACCCTCGAGGTCCTGTCTTTTAACTTTCTGCCTAGCTCCCTGAACTCCTGCTGCAGGACCTCATGCCCCTTCCTGCCTATGTCGTTAGTACCAATATGTACAACGACCTCTGCCTGTTTGCCCTCCCCCTTCAGGATGCCCTCTACCCGTTCGGAGACATCCTGGACCCTGGCACCAGGGAGGCAACATACCATCCTGGAGTCTCTTTCACGTCCACAGAAGCGCCTATCTGTGCCCCTGACTATAGAGTCCCCTATTACTATTACTCTTCTGCGCTTTGACCCTCCCTTCTGAACATCAGAGCCAGCCGTGGTGCCACTGCTCTGGCTGCTGCTATTTTCCCCTGATAGGCTATCCCACCCGACAGTATCCAAAGGGGTATATCTGTTCGAGAGGGGGACAACCACAGGGGATTCCTGCACTGACTGCCTGCCCTTTCTGGTGGTCACTCTGGTGGTCATGACGGGAGACCCCTATACCGGGATCTAACCGCCTCGCCATGTCTCGTGAGAGCTAACGCAATCTCACAAGATGTCGTGATGTGAATCCCACCCATTGTGGGTGAATCATTTTTTGGCAAATCTGCATATTAGAGTGAGATAGCTAGTCTCACTTTAATATGCACTCCCACGACCTACTCAAGGTGCTGGGATCTAACCCTCTCGTCTTGGAGATCCCGGGCGAATGCCGTTCAATGCTCGTCTCCACAAACGGGGACCTGATAGAACTTGTGGGGATATCTCTCGGAGGCCCACAGATGCTTGTCCTCTGGGCAGGGTGCCACCCTGGCATTGCTGGTGCCACCTGGACACCCTGGGAGAGCTGTCTCGGTGCCAGCCTGGCACTGCCGAGTTACGCATGTGGCATTGCCAGCTGGCATGGGTGCTGCTAGGCTGGCACTGCCAAGGTGCCCATGTGGCATTGCCAGCTGGCATGGGTGCTGCTAGGCTGGCACTGCCAAGGTGCCAAGCTGGCATTTATCCGATACTGCAGATTGGGCCTGGGGTGCAGGGGGTTACGGGAGAGCCTGAGGACCCTCTTGTAGGTGAGTTGGGGCTTTAGGGGGTTCGTCCATTGTCACCAGTGCTCTCTTAGGGTGTTGTACCTGAAGGAAGCGGAGAATACTACCAGATATTTCTTAATGATTTCTAAAACCTCAAGGCCATACCGTTGTTTTCTAGAGAACCACACTGACTCACTCCCTGTACTTGAATATGGATGGAGATCGTTCCTATCTCTTTAACTCCCATTTTTTGGGGGAAATTTACAAATTTACGGAATTTACAGTGCAAAGGAGGCCATTTGGCCCATCGAGCCTGCGCCGGCCCTTGGAAAGAGCACCTCACTTAAGCCCATAACTCCGCCCCATACCTATAAACCAGCAACCCCACCCAATCCCTTTGGATACTAAGGGCAAGTTAGCATGGCCAATCCACCTAACCTGCACGTCTTTGGAAAATGTTTTTTTAAATATTTTATACAAAATAACAAATCATGCAAACAAACACCAACCCCGTACAAATCCACCCACACAACCTTCCAAAATAACAAAAAAAGAAAAGACCCCCCCGCCCCCCCCCCCTCTGCAACAGCTAACAGCGACCAATTCTCTCCAATATAAACGACCGCCATCTCCGGTAGAACCCTTCAATCGACCGTCTCACGATGTATTTGACCTTAGAGGTGCAACTACCCCACTAAATCCCCTAGCCACGCCGAGGCACTTGGCACTGAGGTGTACCCAGCAGGATACCCCTCCACACCACCAACAAGGTGAAGGTCCAGGACATCTGCCCCTGCACCCGTTGAAAGCTCTGACACATCCGAAACCTCAAAGATAGCCACCAGGGGGCAAGGCACCAACTCAATATTTAGGATCGCTGACATGGTGTCAAAAAAGCACCTTCAGAAACCCACCAGCTTAAAACAGGACCTAAACATATGTGTGCATTGTGCAGGCTGCCTCGATCAGTACCCGCACCAATCCTCTACCCCTTCAAAAGAATGACTCATTCTCGCCTTAGTGAGGTACGTTCGAAACGGAGCTATCTCGCACGCGACGACGTAGTGTTCACCCTCTGCAGTGCCTCACTCCACACCACCTTCCTATTGGCCCCAACTCCTCCACCCATTTCGTTTTCACCCCTTCCACCGAACTCAACTCTTCCCCTGCAATCCACGCATACATGCTGGACGTACTGCCCTCCTCCGACCTTGAACAGGAGAGAAGAAGGAAAAAATCTCTGAATAAAGCTCTGCACCTGGAGATATGTGAGAGCCCAACAGCCCAAATTTCCCCTTCGGCTCCTCCAGGCTGGCAAATCGCCCCTCCAAAAATAAATCCCCCAATCTCTCCAGCCGTGCCACCCTCCATGCACAAAATGTGTATCTAACCTTGCTGGCTCAAACAGGTGGTTAGCACAAATGGGAGCCAGCCTTGATGCTGGTTGGTTTGCCTCCATATTTGTAGCATGGTCACCATCACTGGGCAGCATGGTAGCACAGTGGTTAGCATTGTTGCTTTGCAGCACCAGGGACCCAGGCTCGATTTCCAGCTTGGGTCATTGTCTGTGCGGAGTCTGCACGTTCTCCCCATGTCTGCATGGGTTTCCTCTGGGTGCTCCGTTTTCCTCCCACAGTCCAAAGATGTGCGAATTAGGTGGATTGGTCGCGCTAAATTGCCCCACAGTGTCCAAACATTAGGTGGGTTTGCTGGGTTACGGGGATAGGGTGGAGGTGTGAGCTTAGGTAGGGTGCTCTTTCAGGGGCCGGTGTAATCGATGGGCTGAATGGCCTCCTACTGCATTGTAAATTCTATCTCGATCACTGGGTTTGTTGAGTACTTTGCCGGCGCCAACGGGAGTGCCTCCTAACTTGTCCCCCTACATGGCCTTGACTCCATCTGGACCCAGAGAGCCCCCAGGTCCCCGCACCACCCCAACATCTTCTCCATGTTGGCCACCCAATAATAATACAGCAGTTTTGGCAATGCTAAGCCCCTTCTTTTCTCTCCCTCTGAAGCACCCTCTCCGAATCCTCGGGGCCTTCCCTGCCCAAATAAAACCAGAATTAATCAGCTCCACCTTTTGGAAGAACAACTTGGGCAGGAATACCGGGAGACACTGAAATAAAAATAGAAATCTCGGTAAGATATTCATCTTATCCGATTGAACCCGGCCTTCCAATGATAACGGGAGATTATCCCACTTCTGCAAACCCGCCTTAAACCCACCAGGCTTGTATAATTCAACCTCCGAAGCCACTCCCGGTCTCCTGACATCTAGACTCCTTGGTATCGAAAACTAGTCTCCGCCACTGAAATGGCAAGCCCCCCCCCGCCCCCCCAATCCGGCTCGCAGCCCTGATGCACTGACCACAAAATATTAATTCTTCCCTGTATTGAAATTGTAACTGAAGAAGGCACCAAAGCTCTGCAAAATACTGATACTATTCCCTAGAGATGGCCCCGGGTCCCTAACATTCAGCAGCAAATCATCAGCATATAACCACACCCTATGTTCCAGCGATCCCACTCCACTCAATGGCCAATGGCTCAATTGCCAATGCAAACAACAAGGGAGACATCGGACACCCATGCCTCGTACCCTGATACAACCTAAAGGATCCAAATCTCATGCGACGGATTTCTCCGTACTTGAGACTATGTGTTGATGCCGGGGCAGGATTCATCGAATTCCACGAAAGCAAAACTGGTGCCCTATCTGGACCGATACAGCAACTGTTGAGGGGCTAGCATCAGCGCTACGTGGAACACAATCGATTCCAATGAGAAACAATTTCAATTTCGCTGGATTCGCAAGTGACACCCAGGAGGCTGACAAGCTGCAGCCACATATACAAACTTCACTCGCCACACACACCATCCCAGCCAACAAGATGGCAGAAAGGAGAGCGAGCCCGAAACTCATGGAGACAGAGCCTGAGACCCTCCTGGACACCGTGGAGGAGAGGCGGGCCACTCTGTCTCTGGGAAGGAGGCTGCCAGCCGCTGCTGTTCGCCGTGCCTGGACGCAAGTGGCACAGGCAGTAAGTGCCATGAGCAACACCACCCTAACTGGCCACCAGTGCCGTAGAAAACTGCACAACTCCTCAGGGCAGCCAGGGTGAGTAGGCAGCACTGTACCTCTGACACCAACCCCCATCCCACACACCTGTAACCCTGCACCACATGCCGGCACCCATACTGGCCACCATTGCCGAGTGCCCTGGCCACCGATTCCACCAACTGCCCACCCCCTGGGCTGCATGTGTCGTTGGACTGTCAACGCTGTGCATTTTCTATTCTCCCCCCCCTCCCACCCCCCCCCATCAGGGAAAGGCCACCCATAACAGCCGGTTGTGGGAGAAGACTGGAGGGGGACTGCCATGTGGCCCTAACCACGGCAGAGCAGTGGGCCCTGGATGTGGTCGGTGGGCCCGAGGAAAGGGCAGTCGTTGGGGTGGAGATCGGCCTCGAGCGAAGAAGTGAAACCCCACTGAGTTGCGGTTCCCTGTGACGTGTGTCTACCCCCTCCCCCAACCAACACCACTCTCACCCTTCACTACCCTCACCCCCACACAACCCTCACACTAGACTCAACCCCATCCCACACACACATCACCCCCTGTTCCCCGCTACAAAGATTCCCAATCCCCCCCTGGCCCGCGGTCTAATCATGCGTCCTGTCTTGTGTGTTGCAGGACCTACTGGTGATAGGGCGAGTCATTCTGGTGTCCCCGCCCCCAGCCACAGCCAGAACAGCGATGAGGATACCAACAGAGAGGGGAGTCAGTTACCCGAGACCGCACTTTAGTGAAGAGACTACTGGGACATTATCTAGTGCGCACAACACAAATGCTCCGGTATTTCAGGTGGAGGTAGGAACTCCCGAAGGGGCGGACAGTCGGAGGGCGGGCCGACCCCAGGGACTAGCTGCCTTCCAGGAGGGTTTCAGGCTTCTGGAATGCACAGTCCCATCGATCGTGCAGATCCAGTCACAGAGCCAGGTGCTAAATAGGATGTTGTCAACGAGCATCCAACACCTGTAGACACAAGCGGAGGATTCCAACAGAGTTGCCCTCTCACTGGCAGCCATGTGCCAGAGCCACCTGGACATTGCAGCGGCGCTCCTGAGCATGGCCCAGCCACGGCGGGCATGGTTGAGAGCGCGACAGCATTGCCCAGACGCTGGCTGTCATCGCGCAGACACAGAGGGAAGTGGCCCAGTCCCAGAGGGAGATGACGCAGTCACTGGCTGATGTAGCACAGACCCAGAAGGTGGTGGCACTGTCACATTGTGATGTGGCGCAGCCCCAGATGGAGGGGGTTCACTCCCTGTGCTCCATGGCCGCGAGCATGCAGACCCTGGATGAGACGAGAGCAGGTCCTAATGTCTCCATCAACTCCAGGTAAACCTGTTCCAGAGACTCAGCATCTGACAGGGACGCGGTTGGGACCTCGGATCCAGTAGACCACAGTGCATTAGCAACTGTGTGGTGCTCACAAGAATGAGCCCCAGCAGCCTGTCCATTAAGGTTGCCCACCGAGCTGCGTGTCTCTGCAGTGGTGGAGGCTGGGGATGACAGCTGTGATGCGTTGATGGTGGCATCCTCGGAGCTCTCCTCCGAGGTGGTCTCATTGGGGGGCAGGTGAGAGACAACGTTGGAAGGGCCAGCGCCGTCGGCTGGAGGACCTGCGGGAGAATGGACATGTGGTCAGTGGGAGGGATGGGTCATTCAGAATGGCAATAACAACTCACGTGCGACAGTCCATCTGGGTGGAGCCCGATGGATCCTCACCTCTGCGGCATACGCCAACCTCCGCATTGGTGTCCTCTGTCCTCGGCCACCCCCGTAACCTCCAGGACCCGTTTTCTTAAGGTGGTGAGAATTCTAATGTCCGGCACCCCGCCGCCTGTCTGGCCCCTCTCCAGCGATTGTGGGACAGCTTCTCCTGCAGAGGCACAGAGAGGGCATTGTTAGCAGCACGCATGGTTCAGGAAGGGTGTGTGTTTGTTCGGTTCGTTTGAGGGGGGGGCGTGGTTGGAGAGGGGGGGGTTAAGGTGGAGGGGGAAATGTTTCGGGGAAGGGTTTGGGGAGGGGGCAGCATGAGTGGGTCAGGGCACGGCATGGTGCTGGGCGGTGGCAGGTGCAGGCTCTTGGGGTTGGGCGGTGGCAACTCACCCATGCGGTCCTGTGTAGGTCGTTGACCTTCTTATGGCATTGGGTATCGGCCCCTCTGGTCTCGCTTCCCGAGCAAAGAGCCACTAGTACTTCACCCTAGGTGGTACCAGCTGCCCTGTGGCTCACCCTCCGGGACCCTCAGTGGAACAGGGCATCTCTCCTGGCATCCAAGAGCCTCCCTCAATTGTGGGAAAGGTCATCTCAGCGCCATGGCTGCGAGCTGAGTGGGATTTAAGTGCTGCTCTACCTTGTTAGCACAGTCCTGGAGAATCGGCTGGCATACCTTAATTTACGGCATAAAGCCCGTGGCGCCTCCTTTAGTGGACCTATTAACGTTGTATTCCGATGACGGTCTCGCCGGGCGAGCGCCGGGAAGCTTGTGGCAGTTCCCGCTCGCTGTCACGCTTTTTGGAAAAATCGCGTCCAATGTTTCCTCTGATGAAAAGACTGCTACAGAACATAATAAGACCAGTCCCTTATATTCCACAGTACGTATGGAGTCATTTGGTGGCTTCTTTCTTTGGGATGCACAGATAGTCATGAGGTTATGTTCTATATGTTAGGTTTCAGTTTGGACTCAGTAATAGCTCTCTTGCCCCTCGAGTTAGGTGGCCATGCCTTCAAACTCCACTCCAGGCCTTGCTGTGCACAACTTTCCTGCTGTGTTTCTCTACATCAGATAATTTTAATAATAAAAAATTACCATTGGTCATTATTAAGAGTGAATCAACTGCAAAATTGAAATCAATGGTGACCTCCTCGGGATCATAGTTGATACAACAGAAGATGATTTCTGATCTTAAAAGCCATTGATAATCACCGCGGCCATCACTTAGAAGTCGTGTAATCACTTTCAACTGTTTCATCAATGAACTTCCCTCAATCATAAGGTTGGATTTGAGGTCCAGGATAATGTGACCATTTTTGAAATGAAAGATAAGCATTTCCAGTAGTAGTTGTACAATTGCTCATGAGAAGGAAGGTGACTTGGGTAGAGATGCCCTGGAACAAAAAATGGAGGATGATAAGCCTATGGTTTGATTGGAATCGCTGAAGAATTAAATAAATATTTCTGGGGGGGTGTGGTGGATAATTATTACTGTAATTTATTTGGATGCTAATTACATTAAATATACTGCACCATTTGTGCACAAACAAGCCAGCTGCAGCTTATGCAGATGTGGTGTAAAATGTGATTGGTTACATTGGAGAATTTGAGCTTCCTTCCACATTCAACAATTAACTTCCACCATTTTTTTCACTGAAAGGGTCTCAAACTGTGGAGTTTTGTAACCAATTATACATACATTAACTGTCTGGTTGGTTGAAAATATGAGAGAGAACATTGCAGCTCTCATGTAAATAAAGTGCTACCTAGATTCTATGCATGTCTGTGCTCAAAGAATTGATGACTCAACCATCTTCCAAAAGCAGCATCATCATGGAGTCCTCCTCCCATCAACTCTTTTTTGTTTTTTAAAAATAAATTTAGAGTACCCAATACATTTTTTCCAATTAAGGGACAATTTAGAGTGGCCAATCCACCTACACTACACATCTTTCCGGCGTGGGGGTGAAACCCATGCAAGCACGGGGAGAATGTGCAAACTCCACACGGACAGTGACCCAGAGCCGGGATTGAACTTGGGACCTCGGCGCCGTGAGGCAGCTCCCATCAACTCTTGAAAGTCACCATTTATCAGAAGCTGAACTGCAACAATCATGACAACACCAAAGCTACTGGAACAATAGCTGGGTATTTTGAGCTCCTTTTATGATTCTTCCAAACTGCTCTAACAACTACAAGGACCAAGTTATGAATATGATACTCATCCTAAGTCTTGTTAGGTGCAACCATAACAAAACTAAAGAAACTTGAATCTCAGGAAAGAACAATTCCTGTCACTGGACACAATATACAATCCTTCTGAGGATGTACGTACAGCGGTATGTACAATCCTCAGGATGCACTGAAAGAACTCACCAAGGTTTCTTCCACTGTAGCTTTCTGACTATAATCTCTCAACATGATAAGAACAATAATGTAAACAAGAACAGCATCACCTCAAATTTCCCCAACAAGTCATGCACCATTGTGACCTGGGCATATATTACAAGGTCTGTATCCTGAAATTCCTTGTAGAAAACAATGGTGGGATTAGCATCAACATAAGGACCATTTGATTCAAGAGAATGAAAAAGTAAAATATGGTATACTAACTCAAATCTAACTGCAGTAGGGGCCATGCAACAAACTGCAGTAAAATGTGACGAACAGCTCTCATGCTGCTGACAGCAACACAGATAATTAGTGCTTCACTGTCCTTATTTCACAAGATAATAAGAAGTAGGAGGAAGTGTAGGCCATTTGACCCATCAGGCCTGCTCCGTGATTCAGTAAGATCATGGCTGATCTGATTGTGGCATTAACTCCACTTTTCTGTCCCCCATAATCCTTAAGTCCCTTGTCAATCAAACATCTGTCTAGCTCAGCCTTGAATATGTTTAATGACCCAGACTCCACTGTTCTGGGGAGGAGAATTTCATAGATTTCTGAGGGGAAAAAAAATCTCCTTATCTCTGTCTTAAATGAGAGACCACTGATTTTTAAACTGTGTCCCCTAGTTCTAGACTCCTCCACAGGGAAACATCCTCTTAGCATCCACCCTGTCAAGCCCTCTCAGGATCTTATATGTCCCGATAAGATCACCCCTCAGTCTAAACTCCAATGATTATAATCCCAACCTGGGCTGTGGGCCTAGTGCTGGCAAATGGGATTAGGTAGGCAGGTGTGTTTCATGTGTTGGTGCAGACTTGAGGAGCCCAAATTCTGTGAACCTGTTCAACTGTTTGTCATAAAATGACCTTTTCATCCCAGGAATCAGTTGAGTGAACCTTCTGAACAGCTTCTAATGGAGTTGTACTCTTTAAATAAGGAGACCAAAACAAGAGTACTCCAGATGGTTTAACTGAGGCCTTTTACAGCTCCAGGAACTCTTACCTACTTTTATACTCGATTTACCTTCCTAATCACTTGTTGAACCCAGACATTAACGTTTTGTGATTCAGGTACTAGGACTCCCGGATTCCTCTGTACCATTGAATTCTGCAGTCTCTCATCAAATGTGGTATACAACCTTCTCCGTGTCCTAACTCAACCTAAACGTTATTAGCAAGTCTCAGCCATCTCTCTCCTACTCTCTGCAAAATCTCCCAAAACCACTCTGCCTTTCCATTGTTGTGAAATACCATTAAGGGATAGTGGCATTCCATCATTTTAAGGGACGTGTGTCATGTATAAAAGGCCAGAATTGGCAGAGCATGGAGATCTTGAAAGCTTATAGGCCTGGAAGAGATAGGGAGCGGTAAAACCATGATGGAGTTTGAAAATAAGGATGAAAATTTTTTAATTGACATTTTGTCGGACCAGGAACCAGTATAGCTCGGCAGTACAGGGTTGATGGAACAAGACCTGGGACAAGTTAAGTACTGACAATAGAGTTTTGGATGAGAGCAAGACATAATTATTAGACATTGTTGGTAGGTGAGTGATGAGGGTATGGTGCATTGGGCAGTGTGCGAGGCCAGTGATGCACTTGCTGCGACAGGGCATTTTAAGATGCATTCGATGACCTTGATCATGTGGTATCATTGAACATTTTGTGGCACTGCATCCAAGTTCTCAGGGCTTGATCCCTGACATTGAACACCACTGTTATCTGGTTCCACTGCCTTTCCAATATTTTTCTGCAGGGCCTCCTGTTCCTTTGTGGCTAGATCACACCAAATTTTCATCTCCGAATGCATTATCAAGAGAACCTTCGCTTTGTCCCTTTGTTCCATCATCATTCATATCCTTCCTGCTCAGACACCCCATCCGCAAATATTTCCAATACCTGCTCCAGCCAGAATTAACTTTCCCTTCAGGAAGTGTCGGCTGGCTTTAAGCATGCAAGCTAGCTTTAAATAGTGTTACCGTCACTCAAATTTGGGGCCTCTTGCTGAGACAAGCAACCACTCAACAGCAAGTTTAGCATTGGCTACACAGAGCAATCATGCAAATTAACAGGCAGCATGAGGAAGCAACGAGTATGTCAAATGTTCATTGCAATCCCTGCACCCATTTTCAGAGTTCCCCAATTTAGTCCCGTTAATCTACCAGTTCTGATGACCTGCCATCAACCTGAAGCAGTAACTCTTTCTCTCTCCATTGGTGAACCATAACCTGCAAATTGTTTTCCAGGATTTTCTATTTTTATTTCCGATTTCCAGTGTTGGCAATATTTTGCTTTTGTATGCATACCTCTTTGTTAGTTATACATCTTAATTTCCTTTCATCCCACAGGCATACAGCTTTGCGATGGGAAATTATCCAAAGAACGGACTTCCATTTATGGTCAAAGGGTTGAATCTGGAACATATTGGCAAACTACATAGTGGGATTGGTGAGTACATTAGACTTATAGTTGATCTAAAATTGACAAGTAAACATGGAGCTAGGTGGAAAGACAAGTCCATGTGTGCCATTTGTATTATTTGCATTTCAAACTTATGGCGTGGAAATATAGGAAGTTGGTACTAATCCAAAAAAATCTACAATAAGCTTTTCTGCACTGCCCAAATACTGTTCAAGAATTAGCATTTCCTTTTTGTTTGTATGTTACCTGCAATATATTTGTGAAACAAATTTGTTCCTCTGAAATTTTGCAATAGTAATATTCAAAAGTCGATTATTGCAGCAACGCCCCATGCAAGCAAAATGTATTCAATGACTTACATACCTTCGTATAAGCGGATCCATGGAGCACCTCTCACATGACGATGGTATATTTGCTTTTCCTGCCAGAGATGAATAGTGGTGAAATTTACCTTCTGTGTTTGCGCAGCACAAGCAAATTGGTTACTGTTTATATACCCTGCTTAATTTTCCTTTCTGTTTAACTTACAGTGAAGAAAACTTGTACAATCTATCCACAACTTTTGTCATGATTTTTAACTTTTTTATTATTTATTTATATGTAACTTTTTATTTCATGATATAAACTTTAATGATTTAAATGTTAAAATTATTGTTTGCTTTTAAGTGAAGGAAACCTTGCAGTGATTTCTCTCTTCAATTTTTTTTGTAACATAACTAAACACAACTGAATCTCAGATTTATAAATGTCAGCTTGATTCAATTGGCAGCAATTTTATCTGTGAATCAAACAAAATGACTACTTCAAGGCCCACTCCAGGCCCTGAGTAATAATCTAGATTGCCACCTCAGCACAGAATTGAAAAAAGATCGTTAGAGGTGAAAATATTTGGATAGGACCTTAGACCAAGGCCCTGGCTGCCTACAAACAATGTTAAAGAGTTGTGCAGTATGGCGAGGGGGGTGGGGGGGGAGGGGGGGGGGGGGGGGTGAATTTCCAGGCATACCCTTGATTAATCATGAAAAATAAATGAACAGGTCATTGATCACACAGGAACATAGGAATTGCTGAACAAAAAAAGACCATGGTCCTTAATAAAAGCAAATTACTGTGAATGCTGGAATCTGAAACCAAAAGAGAAAATGCTGGAAAATCTCATTAGGTCTGGCAGCATCTGTACGGAGAGAAAAGAGCTCACATTTCAAGTCCAGATAACGCTTCAAAGTGTCATGTGGACTCAACACATTAGCTCTTTTCTCTCCTTACAGATGCTGCGACCCAGGCATAAGATGAGGAAAATCCAAAGTGTTGTGATTTGTTCTTCCAGAGCAGGCTAGGTTACATTATGCCATCAATATAAGATAGTCATTATGAAGAAATCAAAGTGCAAAGTGTGGTAAGAATATGGAACTCGCTACCAAAAAGAATAGTTGAAGCGGATAATATGGATGCATTTAGGGCAAAGTAGACATTCATTTTCAGGGAGAAGGGAATAGATGGTTACATTGGTAGATTTTGTTGAAAGAAGTTGAGAGGAGACTCAATTGGAGCGTGAACACTGGCATGGACTGGTTGGGCCCAATTGCCTGTTTCTGTGCTGTATATCCTAGGCGTGATTCTCCAATAATGGGACTATGTCCCCACTCCAGCATCAAAAGCGTGATTCTCCTACCTGAAGGGGGCTAGCAGGGCCCCGGAGTACTCCACGCAGCTTTGGGGCCCTGCACTTCCGGTCGGGAGTCTGCGCATGCGCATGGTGGTAGCCTTCGGCGGCTGCTCTGTGCAACATGGCGGACTCACAACGCGGAGCGGCCCCGAAAATATAGGCCCCCCCACCAGGGCGGCCGCGGACTGAGTCTGCAGCTGCTGACGACCGTTCCCGACAGGCAAAACGTGGTTAGAACCACGTCGTTGGGAACTCAGCCTGTTTTCTTCGGTGAATCACAGTGGGGGGTGGCTCTGTCAATGGTCCCCTACCCCCGCCACGTAGACCGCGCGCCTGATTTGCGGCGAATGTCCGGAGACCTGAGAATCGCGGGAGCGGTGTCGCGCCGGTTTTCGGCGGCAACGTCCATTCTCCACCCCCGCGCCGATTGCCATTTTGTGCGCGGAGGCTCGCAGAATCCCGCCCCCTATATATTGTCATGTCACAAATTACTCTCAAGTTTATCCCTTTCCACCCGTAATATCATTCTACTAAATCTTAGCCCACTGCACCGTCATCACCTAGTTTTGCCCCATCAACCAAATATGCTTTTCCTGTAATGTGGTGCTCAAAACTGAGTGCAATATTCCAAACAGGATCAGATCAAGGCTCTGCACAACTGAAGCATTACCTCCTCCTCTTGCTATTTCATCCCCATTACAATTGAGGCAACATTCCATTCATCTTTTGATTACATTTTGTGCCAAATGCATTGGATTTTAGTAATTAGTGTACCTGGATAACCAAATCCTTTTGTTCATCAGTGTTCCTAATCTGTCACCATTAAGAAAATATTATAATTTGCCTTTCTTGGATCTAAAGTGGTTGATCTTACTTGTCTTTTTGGAACTCCATCTGGCACAGTTTTGTCCACTCAGGCAATGGCAGTGATGTAGTGGTATCGTGGGCAGCATGGTAGCACAGTGGTTAACACAGTTGCCTCACAGCTCCAGGGTCCCAGATTCGATGCCCGGCTTGGGTCACTGTCTGTGCGGAGTCTGCACGTTCTCCCCGTGTCTGCGTGGGTTTCCTCCGGGTGCTCCGGTTTCCTCCCAGGTCCAAAGATGTGCGGTTTAGGTGGATTGGCCATGCTAATTGCCTTTATTGTCCGTGAAGAGTTGCTGGGTTACGGGGATAGGGTGGAGGTGTGGGCTTGGGTAGGGTGCTCTTTTGAAGGGCCGGTGCAGACTCAATGGGCGGATTAACCTCGTTCAGCACTGTAAATTCTATGTTTGTCATTGGATTAGTATTCCAAAGTCTGGGGGCCCTGGTTCGAATCCCACCACGGCAGATGGTGAAATTTGAATTCAATAAAAATCGGGCATTAAATGTCTAATGGTGACCATGAAATCTTTGTCCATTGTCATAAAAACCCTTCTGAATCTGCCGCCGTTACCTGGTTTGGCCTGCATGTGACTCCAGATCCACAGCAATGTGATTGACTCTTAAATGTTCCCTCAAGGTCACATAGGGATGGGCAATAAATACTAGCCCAACCAGCAATGCCCACAACACATGAAAGAATAAACAAATTCACGTAAGCCATCTATGATCCTTGCTAACATCCTATTCCCATCCCTACAATTTACTATGCCCCCTAACCTAGTGCCATCTGGAAGATTGGATATATAACGGCTTCTTCATCCAAGTCATTGGTGTATGTGGTGAAAAGCTGAGGCCACAATGCAGATCTCAGGGAAACACCGGGGTCGGAGAATCGCTTGGGGGGGGGCGTGAATCCCGCTCCCACCAGCCGCTGAATTCTCTGGCATCGGCGATTCGGCGGGGACGGGAATCGCGCCAATCAGCGGTCCCACCCCCACCCCCGGCGATTCTCCGGCCCGCGATGGGCCGAACTCCCGCTACTGTAATGCCGGTCCTGCCGGCGTGAATTAAACCACCTCCCTTACCGGCGGGACCAGGTGGCGCCAGCGGGCTCCGTGGTCCTGGGGGGGGCGCGGGGCGATCTGGTCCAGGGGGGTTTCCCCACGCTGGCCTGGCCCGCGATCGGGGCCCACCTATCCGCGGGCCGTGGGGGCACTCTTTCCTCTCCGCGTCGGCCATAGCCTCCGTGATGGCCAACACGGAGGTGACTCCCCCTGCGCATGCGCGGGGTGACGTCAGCTGACGCTCCCGCGCATGCGCGGACTTCCGCCGGCCGGCGGAGTCCCTTCAGCCCCGGTTGGCGTGGCGCCAAAGGCCTTCCACGCCAGCCGGCGGGACGGCAACCACTCCGGCACGGGCCTAGCCCCTGAAGGTGAGGGCTTGGTCCTAAAGGTGCGGGGAAATCCGCACCTTTGGGGCGGCCCGACTCCGGAGTGGTTCACGCCACTCCATACCGCCGGGACCCCCGCCCCACCGGGTAAGGGAGAATCTCGCCCCAGATTAAATTTCTCTTATTATTTTTTCTGTCCCTTATCTCCCAATCAATTACCAATGCCTCCAATTTTGTGCACTTACATTTTGCTAATGATATGCCGTCCCACAGGACATTGAGTTAGACTGTGGAAGCCCGATCCATATATCACACAAAACCCAGTGCCCCATGTTGAGGACGAATACTCCATTCTTAGATTTTAACACCTCTTTCACTATTGAGGCCAAAGTATTAATTTACTAAATTTGGCATTTCCTTATTGTCTTTTGCAGTATCATCCAGTCTGGGTTTGATCTTCCCAGGAGCAGCAAATACAGTATACTAAATTAAAAGAAGCATGAATAAATTACTGTTCCATCAGGAAGGACTGTTTGGGGGTTTATGCAGTCAGAAGGGAGGAGGTAAAGGTCGAGATGTTGCATATGCTGCTCTTGCGTGGGGGGGTGCCATGGAACTGGGAGGGAGTGTTGTGGTGACTGAGGACTGTACCAGATTGTCTCCGAGCAAACTGTCTCTTTGGAAAGCTGAAAGGCGGGGGTGTGACGTGGGAGATGTATTTGGTGGTGGAGATGCAGAAATGTAGAGGATGATCCTTTCATTATGGAGGTTTGGACTGGAAGGTGAAGCCAAGGGGAACACCATTGAAGTTCTCGGAGGCAGGGAAACGGTGAGAGTAGAAGTGTTTAAAATGGAATGGACACGGTTGAGGGTCCTATCAACCATGGTGGGGAATGGGGGAGTCTTCAGTTGAGGAAAATGATGATATATCAGAAGCACTGGTGTGGAAGGTTGCTTCATTAAATGTGAAGGAGACAGATAGCCATACTGGGAGAATGGAATGGAATCCTTACAGGAAGCAGGGTGTAAGGAAGCAGAACTGTGGAATTTACTGGGTTCTAGTGAATATTCTTGATAACCTATCCCCAGAAATGGATATATAAAGTAAGCTGCGCTGTGACTCAATTTAAACTGATGTTGCTGTGGTCATGATGCAGAATGTGGACTGTTACATAATCACAATGCCACACTTCAGCTACTTGCATTATTTCTTTCATGCTACACATACTGTCTTCACTGTTTGTTCACCCTTACAGAATTCCTTTCTTGTTCATTGTTCTTTTCACTTTGCTGTAATTTTGTCCTTTATCAATATTGCTATTCTTTCCCCATTCCACATTTCACTGTCATTTCTAATCATCCGACAGCCTGGAAGGTTTTGCTCCCAATCTTGCAAGTTTGTAGCCAGGTCTCTGTAATGGCTACTTAATCCCTGAAATTAGAAATACAAATTCACCTTAACTTGTTTTATTTATTAATCTATGTGCATTTGTATACATAACTCTTATTTGGTGACGACTTCCAGTGGCGGCTATGAAGGAGTAAGTCGCACATTTGGTGGCTCCCGCTCGGGTTGGACTTTTGGACCTTTCTGGGCTTGAACTGTAAAACTGAAGACAGAGGCAATTATATACTGAATTCGTACATCAGTGCATGGAGAGATGGACTCGAAGTGCTCATAAAGGCAGAAACAGAAAGACAGAGAAGGCTTGGGCTGAAGCTGCAGCGGGAGACAGCATGGCGGAGGACCGGACCTCTGGTTTGTCGACCCAGCGGTCAACAGAGCAGCTGATGCGAGTTATTCAGAAAGGCTTTGCTCAGCAGAAACCGGACTGCTTGGACCCGATAAAAGAGTTGATTGAGCGGCTGGAGCTTAGATTGGATGCCCAAGATCGGGCGATCCAGAAGGTGGAGAAGGCGCTGGCTGAGCAGGAGGAGCTTCAAACTGCGGTGGAGTTGGAGGCTGGGATGCTGAGAGACCAGCAGAAGAAGCTCCTGGAGAAGGTGGAGGACCTAGAGAATAGGTCCAGCCGGCAGAACTTGAGAATTGTTGGGCTCCCGGAAGGGTCCGAAGGAGTGACGCTGGGGCATACATCGCAGATATGTTTGAGAAGCTGCTGGGGGATGGGGCATTCTCCAGACCCTTGGAGGTGTTCAGGGCTCACAGAGCACCTGCGAGGAAGCCGCGAACGGGAGAACCCCCGAGGGCAATGGTGGTGTGATTCCACAGGTACTTGGATAAAGAGCACATTCTGCAGTGGGCCAAGCAGACATGGAGCTGTAAGTGGGACAATAGTATCCTGCGGGTCTACCAAGACCTGAGTGTGGAGGTGGCCAGGAGAAGAGCAGGCTTCAACCAGATTAGGTCACGTACGAGGAACAGCACATTTATTTTGAGTCGCCTGAGGACGCGCTGGACTTCATGAAAAGGAAAGGACTGGTGGTGGACTGAGAACTTTTGAACTTTGCTGCAAAGTTCATGGTTTTTTTTCCTTTTTGTTTCTCTGTTCTTTAAAAAAAAAGTTTTTTTCGTTTTGTGGAAGTTGTTTGTAATGCCTCATGTATTGATTTGGGACCAGTGGCAGAGCTGAGTGAGTTAAGGTTTTCATTTGCATTGTTGGGGGATGGAGATGTGCTTGTTTAGATTTCGGTGTTTTTCTGTCAGGCAATTGTGTGGGGATTGTTTGATGTTGGAGTATGTTTGTATGAGCCGGGGGAGGAACAATATGTGGGAGACAATCCGGCGCCAGAGATGGGGGCCACCAAGCTAGCTGGGCGGGCTAGCTCACGGAAGCGCAGTGGGGGGGTGTGCATATGTTTGGTTTATTAAAGGGGTTGGGTTACAGAGTGTTGTTACGAGGGGGGGGAGGGGTGGAAAATGTACTGCTGATGAGGGAGGGACTTGGGACAAGGGACAGAGAGGAGGTATGGGGAGGAGGCTGCCTGGGGGCAAGCCGGTGGAGGCGCGGGGCATGGGCTGGAGGCGGGCCCAAAAAATGGGATGGCTGATCAGCAAAGAGGTGGGGGGCAATGAGCCCCCCAACTAGGCTGATCACCTGGAATATTTGAGGGTTAAATGGGCCGGTCAAGAGGGCACGTCTGTTCGCGCATCTTAGGGGACTGAAGGCGGACGTGGTACTGTTGCAGGAGACGCAGTAACTGACCAGATTAGATTGAGAAAAGGCTGGGTCAGTCATGTCTTTCACTCGGGACTGGATTCAAAGACTAGAGGGGTCGCGATCCTGATCAATAAGCGGGTGGTGTTTGAGGCGGGTAGAATAGTTTCGGATGTGGGAGGTCGGTACACTATGGTCAGTGGGAAACTGGAGGGGGTGCAGGTGGTATTTGTAAATGTGTATGCGCCAAATTGGGATGATGTGGAGTTTATAAAGAGGATGCTGGGGAAGATAACGGACCTGGACTCGCACAGGTTGGTCATGGGAGGGGACTTCAACACAGTTATTGACCCTGGCTTGGACCAGTCAAGCTCGAAAACGGGCAGGGTGCCAGCAATGTCAAAGGAACTGAAAGGGTTCATGATGGAGCAGATGGGGGGGGGGGGGGGGGGGGGCGGGGGGGGGGGGGGGGGGGTGGAGCCATGGCGATTTGGGCAACCGAGGGTGAAGGAGTTCTCCTTCTACTCACATGTGCATAAAGTGTACTTCCGATCGATTTGTTCATTTTGAGCAGGACCTTACTGGCAGGGGTGGTGGATACGGGGTACTAGGCAATCACAATCTCAGACCATGCTCCGCACTGGGTTGACCTGCAGGTTAGTAAAGACAGTAACCAGCGCCCGCACTGGAGGTTGGATGTGGGACTTTTGGTGGAGGAAGGGGTGTGCGAGCGGCTGAGGAAATTTATTCAGAACTACCTGCGGGTCAATGACACGGGGGAAATTTCAGCAGCGATGGTCTGGGAAACACTGAAGGCGGTGGTCAGAGGGGAGCTGATCTCGATACGGGCTCATAGGGAGAAGGTGGACAGGGCAGAGATGGACTGACTGGTTAAGGAGATACTACAGATCGATAGGAGATATGCGGAGACCCCAGAGGCAGGGCTTTTAACGGAACGGCCGAGGCTACAGACGGAGTTCGGCTTGTTAATCACGGGGAGGGTGGTGGAGCAGCTGAGAAAGGCGAGAGGGCGATCTATGAGTATGGAGAGAAGGCCAGCAGAATGCTTCCACAGCAGCTTAGAAAGAGGTAGGCAGCCAGGGAGATAGGGAAAGTAAATGACGGAGATGGGAACCGGGTTGGAGATTCAGCAGGGGTGAATAAGGCGTTTAGGGATTTCTACAGTAGGCTGTATAGGTCGGAACCCCCTACGGGGCCAGAGGGGATGAGGCACTTCTTAGGGGGGCTGAATTTCCCGAAGGTGGACGGGGAGCTGGTAGACTGGCTGGGGGCCCCGATCGGGTTGGAAGAGATAGTGGAGGGTCTGAAGGCCATGCAGGCGGGTAAAGCCCCGGGGCCGAACGGGTACCCAGTGGAGTTTTATAAAAAGGTCTCTGGGATATTGGGGCCGCTGTTGGTGAGGATGTTCAATGAGGCAAGGGAATGAGGGGTGCTGCCCCCGATGATGTCACAGGCCACGATTTCGCTGATTCTGAAGCGGGACAAGAACCCGGAGCTGTGTGGGTCCTACAGGCCGATATCCCTGTTGAATGTGGATGCCAAACTGCTGGCCAAAATTTTGTCCTCCAGGATTGAGGATTGTGCTCCGGACGTTATTGGGGAGGACCAGACGGGTTTGTTAAGGGTAGGCAGTTGGTGGCCTATGTAAGAAGGTTGTTAAATGTGATCATGATGCCCCCGGAAGGTAAGGAGGTGGAGGTAGTGATCGCAATGGATGCAGAAAAGGCTTTTGATCGGGTAGAATGAGATTATCTGTGGGAGGTAGAGACGGTTCAGATTTGGGCGGGGCTTTATTGACTGGGTCAGGTTGCTGTATCAGGCTTCTGTGGCAAGTGTACGGACGACTAGGACAACATCGGACTATTTTAGACTGCACCGGGGGACGAGACAGGGATGCCCCCTCTCCCCACTGTTGTCCACGCTAGCTATAGAGCCGTTGGCAATTGAGAGCCTCAAGGGGCTGGAAGGGGCTGGTCTGGGGGGCGTGGAGCACAGAGTCTCGCTCTATGCAGACAACATGCTTCTGTATGTATCGCACCCATTAGAGGGGATGGAGGAAATCATGAGGATTCTAGGGGAATTTGGCCGGTTTTCAGGGTATAAGCTAAGTATGGGGAAAAGTGAGACGTTTGCGGTCCAGGCGAGGTGACAGGAGAGGCGATTGGGGAGCTGCTGTTTAGATTAGTAGGGGGAAGGTTTAGGTACCTAGGCATTCAAGTGGCGCGGGAATGGGACCGGCTGCATGAATTAAATCTGGCCTGGCTCGTAGACCAAATAAAGGACGATTTTCGGAGATTGGACACGCGCCCGTTGTCATTAGCCTGGAGGGTGCAGACAGTGAAGATGATGGTCCTCCCGAGATTCCTGTTCGTATTTCAATGTCTCCCCATCTTTATTCCGCAGTCCTTTTTTAAACGGGTCAACAAAGTGATCTCTGGCTTTGTTTGGGTGGGCAAGACCTGGGTAAAGCGGGTAAAGAAGGTAATGCTTGAGTAGAGTCGGGGAGAGGGCGGGCTGGCGCTGCCAAATTTTAGTAACTATTACTGGGCGGCAAATATAGCCATGATCAGGAAGTGGATGGTGGGGGAGGGGTGGGCCTGGGAGCGTACAGAGGCGGCTTCATGCAAGGGCACCAGTTTGGGGGCGTTGGTAACTGCGCCTCTGCCATTCCCGCCGGCATGGTACTCCACCAGCCCCGTGGTGGTGGCAGTCCTGAGAGTCTGGGAGCAATGGAGGAAACATATGGGAGCAGAGGGAGCATTGGTCTGGTCCCCAGTCTGTAATAATCACCCCGGGAAGTATGGATGGGGGGGTTCCGGATATGGCGGAGAGCAGGAATTGAGAGGATGGGGGATATGTTTATAGAGGGGAGCTTTCTGAGTATGAGGGCGCTGGAGGAGAAGTTTGGGTTGGCGAGGGGAAACAAATTCAGGTATCTGCAGGTGCGGAACTTCTTACGTAAACAGGTGTCAACCTTCCCGCTCCTACCGCTAAGGGGAATTTGGACAGGGTAGTTTCCAGAGGATGGGTAGGGAGCATCTCGGACATTTACAAGGAACTTATGGGGTCAGAGGAGACGCAGACTGGGGAGCTGAAGCGTAAGTGGGAGGAGGAGCTGGGAGGAGAGATAGAGGATGGTCTATGGGCAGACGCGTTGAGTAGAGTCAACGCATCCGCATCATGTGCCAGGCTCAGCCTGATACAATTTAAGGTCGTTCACCGGGCTCACAAGACAGTGGCCCGGATGAGCAGATTCTTTGGGGTGGAAGACAGGTGTGCAAAATGAGCGGGAGGCCCAGCGAACCATGTCCACATGTTCTGGGCATGCCTGAAGCTTAGGGGATTTTGGCAGGGGTTTGCAGATGTTATGTCCACAGTGTTAAAAACAAGGGTGGCGCTGAGTCCAGAGGTGACGATTTTCGGGGTGTCGGAAGACCCGGGAAGCCAGGAGGAGAAAGAGGCAGACGTTCTGGCCTTTGCTTCCCTGGTAGCCCGGAGACGGATACTATTAGCTTGGAGGGACTCAAAGCCCCCGAAGTCGGAGACCTGGCTATCGGACATAGCTAGCTTTCTCTGTTTGGAGAAAATCAAGTTCGCCTTGAGAGGGTCACTGTTAGGGTTCGACTGGAGGTGGCAACCGTTCGTCGACTTCTTCGCGAAAAATTAATCGTCAGCAGAAGGGGGGTGGGGGGGGGGGGTTAGTTTAGCTTGGAGTAGGGGGTGAATAAAGGTGGGACCTGTAAGGGAGGGAGATGGCTTTTGCACTATGTTTATAGTTTCATGTACATTGTTTATTGTGTTGTTATAATACCAAAACATACCTCAATAAAATATTTATTTTTTAAAATCCGCTTATTTGGTGAGTATACGCACCTAGCCCATTTGCTCTGATCATGTTTTTCTGACCTTTCACACTTTTATTTGCTGATATTATGTACATTGCTATATTTGGGTATATTTATATATTCATTTATATAAATTTTTTAGTCACAACTTAATTTGTAATAGCTATTTTCTTGCTACTTCCGATAGCTATTTCTGTTCAAGGAGTATTTGTATTTTCCTTACCTCCTTTTGTACGCTGATCCTTTTCTTATCTTTCGGGTTATTATTCCACTCTCTTTATTGTTTTAAAGGCCTTTCCAAGGTTCTATCTGTCCTTTCTGCCATGACCATGGTTCCAGACCAATTCAGGTGCTGCCAGTTCCAGTAATACAGCTCCTTCCTGCCCCTTCAGTGGTGCCAATGTCCCATGAAATGGAATCCCTCCTTCCCATATCAGTCTTTAAGCCACTGATTAAATTTCCTGATCCCTTTATCCCTATGCCAATTAAGATGTGGTTTTGGTAGCAATCTGGCAACTACGGCTAACTGTCTAGGTTATGACTGATCTGATTGTGGTCTTAACTCCACTTTCCAGCCCCCCCCCCCCTTCTTCGTAACCCTTGTCAATCAAAAATCTGTCTTGGTCAGCTTGAAGGTAGTTAATGACCAGCTTTCACTGCTCGCTGGAGAAGAGAATTCCAAACACTAACAACTTTCTGAGCAAAGAAATTCCTCTTCACCTGTACTCTAAATGGGAAACCCCTTATTGTGAAATGGTGTCCCCTAGTTCTAGATTCCCCTTTGAGGGGAAACATCTTCTCAGCAACTACCCTGTTAAGCCCTCTTCACAATCTTGTCTGTTTCAATAAGATCACCTCTCAATCTTCTAAATTCCAATGAGTAGGCTCAACCTGCTCAGCTTTTCCTCATGGAAAAATGCCCCACTCCAGGAATCAGCCTAGTGAACCTTATTTGAACTGTTTCCAATGCAAGATGTCCTGCAAGATGAGCAAAACTGTACAGTACTCAAAGTACTGGATGCACAGTACTCAAGATGTGGTCTCACTAATGCCCTTACAATTGTAGACTTCCCTACTTTTATACTCCACCCCACTCTTCCAATAAATGCCAACATTCCATTTGCACTCCTAATTACTTGCTGTACCTGCATTGTCATTTATGTACAAGGACACCCGGATCCCTCTGTACCGCAGCAATCTACCACCTTTCACCATTTAAATAATATACTGCTTTTCTATTCTTCCTGCCAAAGTTGACAACCTCACGTTTTCCCACATTATATTCCATCTGCCAAATATTTGCCCACTCAACCTATCTATGTCCCTACTCTTTATATCCTCCTCATTGTCATTTTTATAAATGACCTGGAGGAGGGCGTAGAAGGATGGGTGAGTAAATTTGCAGATGACACTAAAGTCGGTGGAGATGTGGACAGTGCGGAAGGATGTTACAAGTTACAGAGGGACATAGATAAGCTGCAGCGCTGGGCTGAGAGGTGGCAAATGGAGTTTAATGCAGAAAATGTGAGGTGATTCATTTTGGAAGGAATAACAGGAAGACAGAGTACTGGGCTAATGGTAAGAGTCTTGGCAGTGTGGATGAGCAGAGAGATCCGGTGTCCATGTACATAGATCCCTGAAAGTTGCCACCCAGGTTGAGACGGTTGTTAAGAAGGCGTACGGTGTGTTAGCTTTTATTGGTAGAGGGATTGAGTTTCGGAGCCATGAGGTCATGTTGCAGCTGTACAAAACTCTGGTGCGGCCGCATTTGGAGTATTGCGTGCAATTCTGGTCGCCACATTATAGGAAGGATGTGGAAGCATTGGAAAGGGTGCAGAGGAGATTTACCAGAATGTTGCCTGGTATGGAGGGAAGATCTTATGAGGGAAGGCTGAGGGATTTGAGGCTGTTTTCGTTAGGGAGAAGAAGGTTAAGAGGTGACTTAATTGAGCCATACAAGATGATCAGAGGATTAGATAGGTTGGACAGTGAGAACCTTTTTCTTCGGATGGTGATGTCTAGCATGAGGGGAGATAGATATAGGGCAAATGTCAGAGGTAGGTTCTTTACTCAGAGAGTAGTAAGGGCGTGGAATGCCCTGCCTGCAACAGGAGTGGACTCGCCAACATTAAGGGCATTCAAATGGTCATTGGATCATTGGATAGACATATGGACGATAAGGGAATAGTGTAGATGGGCTTTAGAGTGGGTTCACAGGTCGGTGCAACATCGAGGGCTGAAGGGCCTGTACTGTGCTGTAATGTTCTATGTTCTCACAACTTGCTTTCCTACCTATCATCAGCAATTTTGGCTCCAATATAATCAGTTCTCTTCATCCTGTTGGACTTTAACCTGGTGTTGTAAGACATCCTATTAGTTAGCCAGTCCTCTATCCATATCAATATATCACCTCAACACTATGAGCTCTTATCTTGTGTAGTAACTCTTTATGTGGCACCTTATTCAATGACTTTTGGAAAAACAGATGCACTACACCCACTGATTTCCCATTATCCAGCCTGCTTGTTACATCCTCAAAAAGAATTCCAATAAATTCGTCAAACACAGTTTCCCTTTCACAAAACCATGTTGACTCTGTGTAGCTGAACATAATCTTGCATTCTGGAGTCTGGTGCAGGCGGGAAAGTCGACATGATCTCTGCTGGATGGCAGGACAGTTGAATGAGGGGACATGAGAAGTATTTGGCAGGAAGGATCAAGGAAAACCCAAAAGCTTTCTATAGGTATGTCAGGAATAAGCGAATGACTAGGGAAAGAGTAGGACCAGTCAAGGACAGGGATGGGAAGTTGTGTGTAGAGTCTGAAGAGATAGGCGAGATACTAAATGAATATTTTTCGTCAGTATTCACTCAGGAAAAAGATAATGTTGTGGAGGAGAATGCTGAGCTCCAGGTAAATAGATTAGATGGCATTGAGGTACGTAGGGAAGAGGTGTTGGCAATTCTGGACAGGCTGAAAATAGATAAGTGCCCGGGACCTGATGGGATTTATTCTAGGATTCTCTGGGAGACCAGGGAAGAGATTGCTGGACCATTGGCTTTGATTTTATGTCATCATTGGCTACAGGAATAGTGCCAGAGGACTGGAGGATAGCAAATGTGGTCCCTTTGTTCAAAAAGGGGAGCAGAGACAACCCCGGCAACTATAGACCGGTGAGCCTCACGTCTGTAGTGGGTAAAGTCTTGGAGGGGATTATAAGAGACAAGATTTATAATCATCTAGATAGGAATAATATGATCAGGGATAGTCAGCATGGCTTTGTGAAGGGTAGGTCATGCCTCACAAACCTTATTGAGTTCTTTGAGAAGGTGACTGAACAGGTAGACGAGGGTAGAGCAGTTGATGTGGTGTATGTGGATTTCAGCAAAGCGTTTGATAAGGTTCCCCACGGTAGGCTATTGCAGAAAATACGGAGGCTGGGGATTGAGGGTGATTTAGAGATGTGGATCAGAAATTGGCTAGCTGAAAGAAGACAGAGGGTGGTGGTTGATGGGAAATGTTCAGAATGGAGTTCTGTCACAAGTGGAGTACCACAAGGATCTGTTCTGGGGCCGTTGCTGTTTGTCATTTTTATCAATGACCTAGAGGAAGGCGCAGAAGGGTGGGTAAGTAAATTTGCAGACGATACTAAAGTCGGTGGTGTTGTCGATAGTGTGGAAGGAAGTAGCAGGTTACAGAGGGATATAGATAAGTTGCAGTGCTGGGCTGAGAGGTGGCAGTTTAATGTAGAGAAGTGTGAGGTGATTCACTTTGGAAGGAATAACAGGAATGTGGAATATTTGGCTAATGGAAAAGTTCTTGAAAGTGTGGATGAGCAGAGGGATCTAGGTGTCCATGTACATAGATCCCTGAAAGTTGCCACCCAGGTTGATAGGGTGGTGAAGAAGGCCTATGGAGTGTTGGCCTTTATTGGTAGAGGGATTGAGTTCCGGAGTCAGGAGGTCATGTTGCAGCTGTACAGAACTCTGGTACGGCCGCATTTGGAGTATTGCGTACAGTTCTGGTCACCGCATTATAGGAAGGACGTGGAGGCTTTGGAACGGGTGCAGAGGAGATTTACCAGGATGTTGCCTGGTATGGAGGGAAAATCTTATGAGGAAAGGCTGATGGACTTGAGGTTGTTTTCGTTAGAGAGAAGAAGGTTAAGAGGAGACTTAATAGAGGCATACAAAATGATCAGAGGGTTAGATAGGGTGGACAGTGAGAGCCTTCTCCCGCGGATGGAAATGGCTAGCACGAGGGGACATAGCCTTAAACTGAGGGGTAATAGATATAGGACAGAGGTCAGAGGTAGGTTCTTTACGCAAAGAGTAGTGAGGCCGTGGAATGCCCTACCTGCTACAGTAGTGAACTCGCCAACATTGAGGGCATTTAAAAGTTTATTGGATAAACATATGGATGATAATGGTATAGTGTAGGTTAGATGGCTTTTGTTTCGGTGCAACATCGTGGGCCGAAGGGCCTGTACTGCGCTGTATTGTTCTATGTTCTATGAATGTGTGCAATTAATTATGCATCCACAAGGAATTTGGCAAATCTTGTGGCTGTGCAGGCAGGAATTCAGCAGCCCGCTTTTACATCATGGGGTCCAAGATCCTAGCGTCATTTATAAAAGGCACCCTTCACTCAATACAGGCCAGGAACTCTGCTTTAGTCTTCCAGAGTCCTTGCAACTGCAGCTTGTATTGGAGAAGCTGGCAGATGTGAGCAACCACATCGTGGAAAATACGAGGCACCTCCGACATTTCCTTTAGCCCATTCTAGCTGAGATCACCACCTCCGATACACCCATGCTTTGGTCAATACTTGCTTTGCAGTAAACCATGTTCGTCAGCATCTTGATCTTCTAGAGGCCCCGCTGGTTCTTGTTGCTCAGGCCTGTCTACTCCTGGCTCTGTGGCAACATGCGATGGGCTCTTCTTCTCCTCATCTGAATGGGAACCATTACCAAGGCAGGGTTTCCTGCAGCCTGCATCATCAACACTTCAATGCGTGTGTGAACGAATTGAAGTGATACACTTAGGCAGCATGACCTTTACAGGTTCCCCTCCATCTGAACGCCAGCATGCCAGCTAAGCCTTTACCTGGCATCCCCATCCCACCCCTTCCAGGTGAAGGACAACCTGGAGAACCAGAGATGTGTGTTCTTCCCGTTCATACATGATTGGGCATGGAGACATTGCTCTTTGACCAGGGTGAATGGAATTATGTGTGAGAAACCTCCCACTGACACTATTTCCCCTGCCTCCACTACACTTGAGACTCTGTAGAGAGACCTTTGCCATGGAAAAACTAACCATGTGAGCCCTTGTGAACAATGACCATTCGCCCGGAAAGGTGAAGGTTTAGAGTCGCAAGCTGGCCACCATCCACCAGACATGTCACATTCACCTCCCTCTCTGCCTTCATCCCTGCCTCTGACTGCAGCAGATGGCAAATGGCACAGAATGAACCACAGCTACATGCCTTGCTGCAATCTTGATGTTATAAATCTGGAACAAACCTGCTGCCATGTGGACTTCACCATACAGTGGTGAACACAGCTGAGTATGGTTGACATGGGCGGCCCGGTGGCACAGTGGTTAGCACTGCTGCCTCACAGCTCCTGGGACCCGGGTTCAGTTCTGGACCTGGGTTCATCCAGCCTCGGGTAACTTATTTGTGGAGTTTGCACTTTCTCCCCGTGTCTGCGTGAGTTTCCCCCGGGTGCTCCGGTTTCCTCCAAAAATGCGCAGTGTAGGTGGATTGGCCATGCTAAATTGCCCCTCAGTGTCTAAAAGGGTCGGTCGGGTACTGGGTTACGGGGATTGGGTGGAGACGTGGACTTAAATATGGTGCTCTTTCCAAGGACCAGTGCAGACTTGATGGGCCGAATGGCCTCCTTCTGCACTGTAAAGTGTATGATCCATAATTATTGTGGTGGCCTTTTAGTGGGCCACGTATGCTGAATTTGAACATTATCCACCTGAAAGGTCCCTCCTCTCACCCTTGACCCACCCAATATCACCATTCCTCCCCCTTCTGTCAACCTTGAACCTCCTCACATTACACTGAATCCCATCACAATGTACCCCAAAGTGCCTTCCTTTCCCTCGTATCCGACAGCCATTACCATCCCCATACCCACCCTGACCCTGCTGTTGCCCATTTCAATCCCAACAGCGTCGCCAATACTTTTGCTAATATTAATGATGTTGGTGAACCACAAGCCTTCCCTTATATCGATCAAATGACCACACAAGCAGTTAGTTAGTTCAACAGACGGTTTATTTACATATACAAGAGTTACCTCGACATGCAAACACAATATCTACGACGGGTTAAACTACACCTATCAGCTACAATAACCTATACTTAACTTCAGGGCGACCGGCACTGTGCAAATGAATAAGGCCTTTATCTGGATTTTGCTTGGCTGGTTCGAAGAAAGCGGCTCTGTCTCTGCTGGGCTCATCTGTCAGGTAGCGATCATTGGTCTTGAACTTGGATGGCTGTTCCTGCTACAATTGGTTTGGCACAGGCCGGATCCAAAAGAGACAGAACACATGGCTGTGTCCTCTTTAATCCCTCTGGTATTTTGCGCTCTTTGGGGCGGTCCTTAACCTTGGACCCAATAGTTCGACAGGGCTCTGATCACTGTCTTTGATTTTGGCCAATAAAGAAGCGGGTGCCTTGGTAGCTGGGCGGGTCCTTAGCGGTCATTGACCTTGGCAGTTGTGCTTTCTGAGTAAGGGGAGTGGCGCCGATCAGTCTGTGGCTGTACCGGTTGCTTGATTGGAGTTTTATTGTCCTGGGAAAATGGGCCATTGACGAGCGGGGGGTTTCGATCAGGTCTGGTTACCTGTGTTTCAAATACACATCGGCTCTGTATCTGTCTGAGTCCTGGGTTAGCCCTAATTCCCATGGTCCTTTGCAGGTGGCCATCTTAGATAGCTACATCCCGTCCTCTTGATCCTGAACGCGAAGCATGGTGGGTCATACTATCGATCCCTGATCATCCTTGGTGGACCGGTCACCCTTGGTCAAGGCAAGGTTCTACTCTACTCTATCTTATAGTTTGGAACATTAACCTAATATTTCATTAATACATTCATAAATTAATTAATCTCTTAACGGTCATTATAATTTAGGTCATTATAAAACATTTAATTTATCAGCACAGTTGATCTCTAGCTAACACTATCTAAGCCACTCTCATGCTGCTGGTGAATATCAAAGAACTTATATACAGTACAAAATTTAAAACAGCAGCATCACATTTCTACTTAATCCTAGTAAAGTTAAAGAGGTACATGGTTTATTCTTAGCAGCTATTGGTACATGAATTTAATTTTGTTGAATTCCAAAGACAGGGAGCAGGAGGCTTTTGCTCGCCATTTATGCAGTCAAAGTGTCTGAATGACACTGCAGATCATTGCAATTACTAGAAGGGCCTCTACTATGCATGAAAGGGAGTTCCATTTGGCAATGTTTTCGCACCAAGTGGGGGTTTTGATGTCTGTCTTTATGTGTGATGTAGTGTCCGGGTTGGTGGTGGCCTGTTGTGTGGTAGTGTACGGGGCTGGTGTGGAGTTTGTAACAAGAGACCGTTGCGCGCGCAGTTGCAGAAGTCCAGCGATGATCCAAATGCATGTCAGCAGTCCTTGCTTCATCCTGTGTTTTCTGTTTTCTGTGTAATCCTGGGGGTGCAAGCATAGTATCTGTTATTATCTTTGGTTAATATCTCGTTTTATTAGTCTTCCTCTGCTTACTCCAATTACCCACTGTGATTGTCACCATGTGTGACTCCATCATTTAAAAAAAAAATACCAATTTGGAGAGACAAGAAATGCAAATTTTTAAAGTACAGAGACTCTCGCAGCTTGTGGTCGATTCGGGGAGTGGGTGCACAATTTGTTGGACCAGTCTTTTCTTAAATCACAACCATGGGAGGTTGAGGCTTATCTTAACCAGTCGAATTTCAGGGCGCCCAGTTTTATAGAGTTTCGACCCAGGTAGTTTGCGTGTAGCAGCGTGTATAGCAACCAATCATGTCATATGTGTAAATAGCAGGTGGGGAGCAACCAGGTGGTTGTGGAAGGTAAAGGAAAGAAGGGGTGAGCGTACGGAACGTGGCAAAATGCATTCTTTATACCACAACCAACGGGAGAGCAGAGAAGGTGAAACTAAGGCCTGTCAAAGACATTGCAGAGTGTAGAGAACCATTCCAGAGCGTATGAAGTGACTGGAACATGAGGTGCGTGTGGGCCGCTGCAGGATAAGAATGGGTGGAATCCCCGGGTAGGGCGGAGGTTAGTGCTGTTACTCCACTACCCAAGCTTAACTGACCGGATGCATTTGGGGTCCTCGGGTAGGGTGGGGATCAGTGCTGTTACTCCCGACCTGGGTGACGGTAAGAGTTTGTAGTCGTGTGGAAACTTGTCATAAAGATTGGGAGAACAGTGATCTGGTTTCCGACAAACTTGTGCCTTTAACTGTGATAGGGCATCGTAACCTCGAATCAGACGTGTAATTATGTGTCGGGTGACATGAATTAAAACCATGTAGTAGAAAAAAGAAGAAAGAAAAAGGCGGCAGGCTCCACCAGAACTTGGACACCTTAATACTTAGGCGGTGTTTCTTTCTCATCATCTGGACACCTCAGGGTTCTGTACCAAACAGTGTTGTAAAAACATTACCGAAACGAGAGTCAGTATCTGAATCATCACCATCTCCCGGTTGCCAGACTCGTGTCTGCCGTTTCTGTGCCATGGCCGCGTGGGTCGTCGGATAGTCCGAATCATCGTGCCTTACTAGTCTGCAAGAGTTGTTGCGGTGCCAAAGAGGGGCTTGTTTGTTGTGAGGCGTAAGGGAGGTGGCTGTGGAGGGCAGGTTACTGTGGTCTGGCGGTGGCTGTGGCGATGGCTGGGGGAGGGCATATAGGGGGTCAAAGATATCTAAGTCGTGGTTCCGGGGGCTGGGGTGACTGGGGGCAGAGAGATCGCGCCAGTGTTCAGGGATAGTAATCAAATCCGGGAGGCTCTCACTGTCGTTAGAGTCAAGTTCAAGGTGAAAGTCCGTACCTGTGGTCGGAGACAAGTTCGGGTCTGTGGGCGTGGACAAGGGATAACTGCCGGCATGGCTGGGGAGGGTTGGCGTAGCGGTCGGACTAGGTTGTCAATAGGCGGGGCATGATCGTCTCCTATTGCCAGAGAGATGTGGTGGGAGTGGCTACATTGGGACCCGTAGACTTTGAGTTGGTTGATGTGGAACCAACCAGTTTTACCGTCGGGGTACGTTATCTTGTACACGGAGGGGCTCACTTTGTTGGAAATGGAGTAGGGTCGTGCAAATTTGGGGGAGAGGAAAGAACTGGGGTTGTAAAGTGAAACCATTACTTTCTGACTGACTGTGTACTCTACGGGGTGGACGGTTTTGTCAAAGTAGGCTTTACTCTGCTTCCTTCTAGTGCCTAAAAGGACAGCTGCAGCAAGTTGTGCCGCTTTAATGTTATCTGTAATCTGTTGGACTGCTTTTTTGTGGGTGAGGGCGGTTACAGTAGGGCTTGCCAAATCGAGGCCTAATAAATATTAAATATCCTTCAAGGGCTGTCCGTTCATGAGAGTGCGGGGGGTGAAAACGGTGGAACTGGAAATGTTCCGAATAAACATGAGAGCAAATGGGAGGTCTGTGTCCCACGTGTATTGTTCTGTTGCACCATCTTCCTAATGGTTCCTTTTAAAGTTAGATTCATTCTCTCGACAATGCCACTGGATTGGGGATGATATGCTATATGGAATTTCTGCCTGATCCCCAAAATTGTTAAAACAATTTGCATGACTCTGCCGGTGAAGTGGGAACCTTGGTCTGACTTAATGCTGCGGGGGAGACCCCAGCGTGTGAATATCTGTTGGGTCAAAATCTTAGCGGTGGCCTTTGCTGTGTTTGTCCATGAGGGAAATGCTTCTACCCATTTAGTAAAGGTGTTGATTACAACTAGCACGTACTTGAAACCATTTCTGCAAGAGGGAAGGGGGGCCAATGTAATCGATTTGCAAGTTCGTCCAAGGGCCATTCACAGGTCGGGTGTGACGTAATTGTCCTTTCTTTGAGTAACGTTCGGGATTGTTCTGAGCACAGATAAGGCAATTCTCGACATAATGGGTTACATCGCTTTTTAAATCTGGCCACCAACACAAAGATCTTAAATGGGCAATGGTATTGTCTATCCCCTGATGTCCGTGTCCGTCATGAAATTGGTAAATGAGCTGGTTTCTGTCCCGGGTGGGGACCACATAAATTCCGTTTTTTTAAACTATGCCATCCTGTACAGTCAGTGCGTCCTTCCATTTATCATAGGGGGTTGGGAAGTTGCCGTCTAAAACCTGTTTGAGGGTGTCGTCTGCTTTTTGGGCTTGAGATAGATCCTCAATATTGTTCTGGGAAACCTGGACTGAGTCTATCGGTTCGCTTTCAGGTGGCTGCCAGAAGTGACCATGGCGTGATCCTGCTTTGGCTAAGGCCTAAGACCTTTACATTACCGGGTGGGGACGAGCGATGATGACTTCTTACTTTAATAATACCGTATATGCGGTCTGAGGCTGCCTTGAGAATGTGCTTCAACAACGGGGCAGAGGGTAGGGGTTTTCCATCGGCTGAAACAAAACCTCGAGATTCTCACAGGGGGAGGAATTCTGTTAAGCTGTTGCATACATACAGGCTGTCCGAGTGTATGTCTGCGGGGGTTGGAAAAGAGTCGGGGTGCTGAATTACATAGGCTATGGCTGCGAGTTCTGCCGCTTGTATCATAGAATTTACAGTATCATAGAATTTACAGTGCAGAAGGAGGCCATTCAGCCCATCGAGTCTGCACCGGCTCTTGGAAAGAGCACCCTACCCAAGGTCAACACCTCCACCCTATCCCCATAACCCAGTAACCCCACCCAACACTAAGGGCAATTTTGGACACTAAGGGCAATTTATCATGGCCAATCCACCTAACCTGCACATCTTTGGACTGTGGGAGGAAACCGGAGCACCCGGAGGAAACCCACGCACACACGGGGAGGATGTGCAGACTCCACACAGACAGTGACCCAAGCCGGAATCGAACCTGGGACCCTGGAGCTGTGAAGCAATTGTGCTATCCACAATGCTACCGTGCTGCCCTTAGGTGAACTTAGGTGGCCGGGCAATTTTAAAGAGATCTCTTCAAGTGGGCGTCCCTGCGCGTCTTCTACGTAAATTCCACAACCAGTAATCCTAACTCCATTTTCGATTGTGGAGGAACCGTCTACATAAATTTTTTAAGCATTCCCTGTGGTTTGGGAATCCTGTGTCTTACTTCCTGCTCGTGGGTGGTGTAGTGACCTTGGGATAAAGGGTCCTGTGTGGTGTTGGGCTTTTATGATCTGGCACTCGTGTGGGGTCCCTGCATGTGTGGGTCTTGGTGTGTTTTACTGTAATGTCCCTGCCTTGTAACAGTAGTGTCCAGCAAGCTGCTCTGATTTGGCTGACTGAACCGTCCTTTAATCAACTGTCTCGTAATAGTTGTATGGGGGTGTGCTCGGTCAAGATCGTTATTGGGTTGAGGCCTGTGATGTACACAAAGTACTGTACTACCCAAAAGACTGCAAGCAAGTGCCGTTCGCAGGCTGAGAATCCTTGCTCTACGGGGTCTAATATTCTTGAGGCATAGGCTATGGGTCCTAAGTGATCGTGTCGTTCTTGCAGGAGTACTGCTAATAGGGTCCGGTCGGTGGTTGCAACTTCTATGGCATAGGGCAAGTCTGGGTCTGGAACTTGTGAAGCGGGGGCTGTGCCTAGGGCGCATTTTAAATCATCAATGGCGTCTGTGTGTTGCGGAAGCCATTCCCATGGGGCGTTCTTTTTAAGGAGCTCTGAGAGTGGGGCTGCTTTAGTGGCAAAACCATCTATATGATTTCTGCAATATCCGACCAAACCAAGGAATGACCAGAGTGCAGTGACATTTTGGGGCAGGGGTAATTTAACGATGGACTCAGTCCATTTTTACTCAATTTCTCCCTTCCCGTGGGTGAAGATGGTGCCTAAATAAATAACCTTTTCCTTTAAAATCTGGGCCTTTTTGGGGTTGATCTTGCATCCGATGGATTGCAGTGGGCCTAGTAATTCAGATAAGAGCTCTACGAGTTCCTCTTTTGTGTCCGTTTGCAGGAGCAGGTCGTCTAGATATTGTATGAGATTTGGGTTGGGAAAATTTAGAAAGTCCATTGGCCAATTGTCGGTGGTAAACGGAGGGGGAGTTATGGAATCCTTGTGGGAGGCATGTCCACGTGTACTGCTGCCCTTGAAACGTAAACGCGAATTTATACTGAGAGGCCCTGTCTAACGGGGTGGACCAAAAGCCATTGCTGATGTCCAGCACTGTGAAGTACTTTGCCTGTACTCCCTGTTTGAGCATGGTTGCGGGACTCGTGGCAACGGTGGGAGCTGCTAAAGGGGATACCTTGTTAAGTTCTCGGTAGTCAATCGTTACTCGCCATGAAACCATCGGGCTTCTTTACGGGCCAAATTGGGGCATTATTTGTGGACGCTACAGGTCGAATAACTCCTTGGTCTAACAAACTGGTCTAACCTTTGAAATCTCACCCTCGGCTTGCTGTGGGAAACCGTATTGTTTTTGCAGCTTTGGATCGGGACCTGAAATCTTTATTGTACCTGGGATCTTCGCACAATCGTGTTTGTGTTGTGCGAACTAATGTTTTATGAGGACCTCTCTAATCGTCTGATCTGCACTAATTGTTTGCGGATTAAAACAATAGTCCCCTACTGAGCAAATTCTGTTTTCATAATCCCCTACTGTGAGCGTAGCGGGAGCCCTAGCTGTTTTGGCCATTTGCCAGACACATTTGTTTACTGGGTCAAACGAAGGTTACGGGAGCTCATAAAATCAGTGCCTAAATGTGCTCTGCTGTTCGGGGTTAGTCAACTAAAACGACGGGGTGTCTGGTGCTAATGTTCCCTATCTGACTGGGTAAGGGAGCTGTGATATATCCTTGCTGTATGTGGCCGGTGCATCCACTCAGGGTGATGGTATCTGTGGTGGGCAATTTGTCACGTTGAAACATGGTGGAGGAGTTTAAAATGGTGCGGGATCCTCCTGTGTCCCAAAGAAAATCGACTGTATGTCGCCAGACTGTGCCTGTAATTACTGGCCTGCCTGATGTCTCCCAAGTTGGGGAGTCCAAACACCATCAATCTGTGGAATTAAACCCTAAATTGTCTGAACGGGCGCTAACATTATGCATGGGCCTAACATTGTTCCTAGGTGGGGGGTCTGGTTGTTGTTATCGGTGCTGGTTCGGGGGGTTTTGTCGGCAATCGCGGGCGTAATGTCCCATGTGGCCACAATTGTAACAACCTCGTGGTGCCTGTGCTCTGGGGTGCTGTCCCTCGTGTCTACCCTCGTTTATCCATGCTGGGTCCTGGCTAGTCATAAGTGGGTGCATGTTTGCTCCTATCTCATCCTGATCTGTCTGTCGGTGTAGGGTTTGTTCCAATGCTCTAGAAAGTCGTTTCAATTCCCAAACTTCATTGTGTGTGTGGTCTACGGTGTCGTAGTTTACACAGGTCTTTTGACCTGCGTTTGTGGCATGCGAGACTAAGGTGCGGGACCATTTAGTGGTGTCCTCCTCATTTAGGTGCGCGGTTCAATTGTCCGTAGACTGCCATGAAATAAATCCATAGGTGACCAGCAAATGCGGTCGGATGCTCTCCCTTCTTTTGTCTGCAGTGATTTAAACCCTCGACTGGTTCTCCTTTGTTATACCCGATGGCATCTAATATGGCTGTTTTCATTTCCTGTAGGGTTCCTCCTGCAACATTTTGGGGTTCTGGCAAAGCTGATCTTACGGACTGGCTAAGGCTCATAACTATTAGCTTTACTTCCTCTCTCTCATCTAAGCCGTACATAACCTTTTGTTGGCGCACCTCCTCAAAGAAGCTGTGCGGGTCTGCGGTGTGCTGGATTGGACTAATTTTCGTGCAAGCTTCTCTTAATTGGGTTATGGATAGTGGGGTGGTGTAAACGATATCAGGCTCATCCTGATCCGATGACTTGCGTTGTGTGGTAACCGGATTCATGGGGGTCGAATTGTGAGTGGGGGTGTGAGCTGCCTGTGCAGTCGGTGGTGCAGGTGCTTTTCTTTTTGAGGTGTGGGAGGCTCAATTTTGATTTACCATGTCCTCTATGTATCTCTGGGCGCTTTCATAGAATTTACAGTACAGAAGGAGGCCACGCACACACGGGGAGAACGTGCAGACTCTGCACAGACAGTGACCCAAGCCGGGAATCGAACCTGGGACCCTGGAGCTGTGAAGCACTTGTGCTAACCACTATGCTACCGTGCTGCCCCGTTTAATTTGTTTAATTCTTACCAATCGTGAGCATCTTCCTTATCAAAATCCTGCCCGAAAGTGTATCTGAAGCCATTCTGTACTGAGAGTAGCGACTGTAACTTTTCTATCTTCTGTCGGCATTTAGCATGGCCAGCGGTACTCTGCCTCTGTTCCTTAGTGGAGCTGTGGAGCGCTCTCAAAGCTGCTTTTATGTCTGCGCATTTCTAGTTAGCTGGGCGACCTGTTGTTCTGTTTCCTCTTACCAGGACTGCGCGCTATGTTTCTTGGTAGGCTTTATCGTACTGGGTCTGGAAGCTACTCAGGTGAACTAGACAAGATTGATGTGCACGTTTTACATCGGCCATTTCCTTATCCTTAGCTGCTAACTGTTCCCGGAGTTGCTCAATTATCTTCTCGCTTTCGTTACTGTTTCCCTTGTTCTTTTCTGCCTTCTCAATTAACTGCCTACGGAGCGTCTTCACGACCTCCGCTGTGCCTCGCAACTGTGCCAAACAGGACACTATTGCCATCGGCTTTCTGACTTTCCCCACATTTTTCTTGTGGACCTCGCTTAGGTTCTCCCACCAAGTTTGTCATATCTTCCCTGGATCTGACTCATCATTAGCACAAAAATTCGGCCAAAGGGGACATCCTTTCCCCTTTAAGTGTTTCCTTAACTCTTCCTCCCATATGGGGCATTGTTCTGCTCTGTTGGTCGCTGCGACCTCGGGTTCCTGTGGGTTCATCAATCTTTCCATTGCTTTAGTGGCCATTACTTCTCTTATCTCTTTCTCTAATTTTAATTTTGGACAGGGGAATAAGGCAGTCATTTGAACAGGGGGTATGGCCTGAGCTATCTTCCGGCTCACAATCCCTCGATATTTGTACACAATTCTAATGAGTTTACTGTACTCTTCCTGTTGGGTACGCATGCAGGTTAGTACACACTCCGAAATTCGGTTATTTGGTCGATATGGGATTTGCACTTGTGGTTCTTTCTCTTTCTCGCAATTGGATTCAAAGTTTGTGGGTTCTCTCGAGTCCTGGCGGAGTTGCCAATAATGTTGCCCGTTTCAATCCCAACAGCGTTGCCAATACTGTTGCTAATATTAATGATGTTGGTGAACCACAAGCCTTCCCTTATATCGATCAAATGACCACACAACCAGTTAGTTAGTTCAGAAGATGGTTTGTTTAC
The DNA here is from genome assembly GCF_047496885.1 of Scyliorhinus torazame. Lineage (NCBI taxonomy): Eukaryota > Metazoa > Chordata > Chondrichthyes > Carcharhiniformes > Scyliorhinidae > Scyliorhinus > Scyliorhinus torazame. The sequence goes on from NC_092713.1 coordinate 60,511,401, forward strand.
ATACGCAAGAGTTACCTTGACATGCAAACACAATATCTACGACGAGTTAAACTATACCTATCAGGTACAATAACCTATACTTAACCTCAGGCGACCGGCACTGTGCAAATGGATAAGGCCTTTATATGGATTTCGCTTGGCTGGTTCGAAGAAAACGGCTCTGTCTCTGCTGGGCTCATCCGTCAGGTAGCGATCGTTGGTCTTGAACTTGGCTGGCTGTTCCTGCTACAATTGGTTTGGCACAGGCCGGATCCAAAAGAGACAGAACACATGGCTGTGTCCTCTTTAATCCCTCTGGTATTTTGCGCTCTTTGGGGCGGTCCTGAACCTTGGACCCAATAGTTCGACAGGGCTCTGATCACTGTCTTCGATTTCGGCCAATAAAGGGGCGGGTGCCTTGGTAGCTGGGCGAGTCTTTAGCGGTCATTGACCTTGGCAGTTGTGCTTTCTGAGTAAGGGGAGTGGCGCCGATCAGTCTGTGGCTGTACCGGTTGCTTGATTGGAGTTCTATTGTCCTGGGAAAATGGGCCATTGAAATGCAAACGAGCGGGGGGTTTCGATCAGGTCTGGTTACCTGTGTTCAAAGACACATAGGCTCTGTATCTGCCTGAGTCCTGGGTTGGCCATAATTCCCATGGTCCTTTGCAGGTGGCCATCTTAGATGGCAACACTGCCCCTTCAATTATCTCTGTAGTCTGCCTCGGTGACCACCCCCTATGACACTTCTACCTACTTTCACCCTGGACCTGCCACCCTACCTCATTCCACTTCTCCCTCTGACTGTGACTGTTTTCTCCTATCACCAGTACCCTGCGTTCTCCCCTCCCAGAACCCCACCATTGACACCACTGACCCCATCCTTTTAAGGCATTTGGGGATTGTTAAAAGTGGACACGAATATGCAAAAAAATGGATAAACTCATTGGAACTGCCAAGGTCATTCGAGCCATCAAAGGATCAAGGTATTTACGTCTCTTGCCTTGTCTGCATTGTTGAAAAAAAAATACTACTTGCAATTTCACTCTAAGCATTGATACATGTCTGATGGTACCATTAAAGGGTTTGTGCCGCATGGCTGAGTTCACCACCCACCAATAGCACAGTGGGTGCCTGTCAGTTCACAGTTTAATTGATAGTTCCAACCCTTTGAATTGGGAATATGAATTAAAATGTTTGTTCTTATGAGGCGTACAAATAGTGAATGGGTTTTTATCAGTGGAGCGATTTTTAAAACCATAGTGAATTCATCAATAGACAATGAAGAATTTTATTTAATCTCAGTATGGGTGCTGATGTTTGCCAATGGTGAATACTGGATGAATTGGCACAAAGGTGCAAGGACAAATGGTGGTGGTTGTGGAGAGGAATGGGTTGGCATGAGTTGGCACTCAGCTGACATGTGGGCTGGGATTCTCCCGCAATTGGCGGGACGGCCCGACACTGGCGCCAAGAGCGGCGCAAACCACTTTGGCGTTGGGCTGCCCGGAAGTTGCGTAATCCTCCACACTTACGGAGGCTAGGCCGGTGCCGGCGGGGTTGGCTCCGCGCCAACTGGCAGCGAAGGGCCGCCATGGGCCGGCGCGAGTTGGCGCATGCGCAGAACCGCCGGCGTGTTCTGGCGCATGCACAGAACTGCCGCCGTGTTTCCTGCGCATGCGCAGGGGGGTTCTTCTCCGCGCTGGCCATGGCGGAGTCTTACAGAGGCTGGCACGGAGGGAAAGAGTGCCCCCACGGCACAGGCCCGCCCGCAGATCGGTGGGCCCCGCTCGCGGCCCAGGCCACCGTGGGGGCTCCCCCCGGGGCTGGATCCCCCGCGCGCCCCCTAGGACTCCGCTAGCCACCCTCCAAGCCTGGTCCTGCAGGGATGGACCATGTCCATTTCACGCCGGCGGGACTGGCATAAAACGGTGGCAGCTCGGCCCATCGTGGCCCGGAGAACTGCCAATGGCCCCTGACCGGCGCGCCGTGATCCCCGCCCAAAAGCCGGCGCCGGAGAATTTGGCAGCCGGCGTCGGAGCGGCGGGGCGGGATCCACGTCGCCCCCCCCCCCCCGGCGGGGGGTCGGAGAATCTCGCACGTGGACTATAAAGGGCCTAGAGGGTGGAAGAAGGTGTATGGGTTGGCATAGGCACTATAAAGGCCATGGGTAGTGGTGGAGGACATAGGTTGGCTTGGAGGCCATTAAGGGCCGTTGGGGTATGGTGGACGGGCATAGTATGGCATGGAGGGTACGAAGGGCTTTGGGGATTGGGTAGATGGGCATAAATTAGTTAGCATGGGACCATAGGATGACATAAATTAGCATGGATGGGGATTGTGTGTGTGGGGGAAGAGTGTGGTGAGGAAGGATGGGGACTGCTTTTGGTTTTATTCTTTTTTTCACGGTGCCAGAGCACTGAGACGGGCCTTTACATCCAGCTCAACTCCACTCTCTGCAGTTCCTCTGCTGCTTTTGAACTGTTTCCAAGCAGCAGGCCTGATTCCCATTTCAGCCTGTATTCCGCCGCCTGCCCCCATCCCAACTCCCTGGAATGAAAATCCGACTATCCAGGGCCCTTTTTCCCAAGTTGGGTTTGTGGAGTTAGGAATTACTCTGACTCTGCAGTCCTGACCCAGGAGAGAATATTCAGGCCTCTACTTCCACACATATTTGACTATCTGCTTTTGCTGCTGCAGTCTGTTTTCTTTTCATTAATTGCACCGCTGGTGTTCATTTCGCTTTTTCTGGCGTGAAATGTTTCACCTCTAATACTAAATTTAGACTAACCGTTGAATTTAATTTGTTTTATTTTAGGTGCCTTTATTGCTCAGTTTAATTTAATTAACCTATTTTTTCCATATTAAGATCACTTTTTCTGTAAATGTTGTTATTTATTTCAACAGTTAGTTTTTAAAAAAAATATTTTTTATTCTCCTTTTTCACATTTTCTCCCAAATTTACACCCACCAACAACAAACAATAATCAGTAACAAATATGTCAATCCCTATCTCAATAACAACAATCCCACCCTCCCACCAAACCCCAAACATTAGCCCGCATGTTCACATAAACAAATGACAAAAAGGAATCAGGAATCACCCATAGTCACCATCAACACACAACGCTCCCTCCCCCCAATCCTCCCACCCTTCCACTCCCAACTAATGTTCGATGTTATCCATGTTCTTGAAAGTGCATGATGAATAATGCCCATGAATTGTCGAACCCCTCCATCCTTCCCCTCAGTTCAAACTTAACCTTCTCAAGAGTCAAGAATTCCAACAAATCCCCCCGCCACGCCAGGGCACAGGGTGGAGAGGCTGCTCTCCATCCCATCAGGATCCGCCTTTGGGTGGTCAACTAGGCGAAGACTACAACATCTGCCTCCGCACCCGTTTCCAACGCTGGCTGGTCCGACACCCCGAATATGGCCACCCGGAGGCCTGGGTCCAGTTTCACGTGCACCACTTTAGAAATTACCCTAAAAACCTCCTTCCGGTAATCCTCTAGCTTTGGACAGGACCAAAACATATGAACATGATTAGCCCCCCCACCCCCGGCAACATTCACACACATCTTCTACTCCTTCAAAGAATTGGCTCATCCTCGCCCTCGTGAGGTGTGCTCTACCACCTTCAGCTGTATCAGCCCCAACCTCGCGCATGAGGTAGAAGCATTCACTCTCTGGAGCATCTCACACCAGAACCCCTCCTCCATATCCTCTCCCAACTCTTCCTCCCACTTTGCTTTGATCCCTTCCAGTGGTGCCTTCTCCTCTTCCAAAATAGCTCCGTAAACCGCTGACACTACCCCCTTCTCCAGTCCCCCTGTCGTCAGCACCTCCTCCAGCAATGTGGGGACCGGATCCACCGGGAAGCTTTGTATCCCCTTTCTGGCAAAATCTCGAACCTGCATGCATCTAAACATTTCCCCCTGCTCCAGCCCATACTTCGCTTCCAGCTCCTTCAGCCCTGAAAACCGACCCCTAAGAAACAAATCTTTTAGTGTCTTAATCCCCTTCTCCTCCCATTTCCGAAAATTTCCATCCCACCTCCTTGGCTCAAATCTGTGGTTCCCCCGAATTGGCATTTCCTTTGACCCTACCTCCAACCCGAAGTGTTGGCGAAACTGCCTCCAAATTCTCAATGAAGCTATTATTACCGGACTCCCTGAATACTTCCTGGGGCTATCAGGAACGGCGCTGTTGCTACTGCTTTCAATCCCGACCCCCTGCACAAACTCTCCTCCATTCTGACCCACTGGGAATCAACCCCTCTGACCCAGCTCCACACCTTCTCCACATTCGCCGCCCAGTGGTAATACATCAGGTTCGGAAGACCCAAACCCCCTGCCTGCCTTCTTCTCTGTAGCAGCACCCTTCTAACTCTAGCCACCTTCCCTCCCCATATGAACAAAGTAATCCTTCCCTCAATCTCTCTGAAAAAAGCCTTTGGCAGGAAAATCGGCAGGCATTGAAAAATAAACAGAAATCGCGGCAGCATGTTCATTTTAACCGCCTATACCTGACCCGCCAGTGACAGATAGAGACCATCCCACCTTGCCAGATCAGCTTTCGCTCTCCCCACCAAACTAGAAATGTTGTACCTGCGGAGCCCCTGGGCAACCTGCACCCCCATGTACCTAAAGTGAGCCCCTGCCCTTCGGAATGGCAGCCCCCCCCACCCCTGCCCCCACCCCCGGCTGAGACACTACAAAATACTCACTCTTATCTAGATTTAGTTTGTACCCCGAGAAAGACCCAAACACTCGAAGCAGCTCCAATATTCCCCCATTGACACATTTGGTTCCGACATGTATTACAGCAAATCATCGGCGTATAAGGACACCCTATGCTCTATCACCCCCCACACGATTCCTTTCCATACCCCCGAACTTCTTAATGCGATGGCCAACGGCTCAATCGCGAGTGCAAACAGCAGGGGGGACATAGCACATCCCTGCCTAGTCCCACGGTGGAGAGAAAAGTATTTCAAGCTGATGTTGTTTGTGCGGACACTCGCCCTCGGCTCCTTATATAGTTGCTTTATTCAGTTCACAAATCTTGATCCATCCCCAAACCGCTCCAGAACTGCCATGGAGTATCCCCATTCTACCCGGTCAAACGCCTTCACAGCGTCCAGTGCCACAACCACCTCTGTTTCCTTCCCCTCTGCTGGTGCCATAACGATATTCAATACCGTTCTAACATTTGAAAAGGGCTGCCTCCCTCTCACGAACCCCGTCTGATCTTCACCTATCACCTTCGGGAGGCACTCCTCCAGCCTACCCGCCAGTACCTTCGCCAATACTTTTGCGTCCACATTCAGAAGCGATATGGGCCAATACGACCCACACCCTGTCGGATCCTTGCCTTTTTTTAGCAACAGGGAAAGTTTGTGGCAACACCCCCTTCCCTATCACCTCTTCAGACATCCCCATCATCAGGGGTGCCTGCTTATCCTTGAATTTTTTATAATATTCCACCGGAAACCCATCCGGCCCCGCCACCTTCCCCGACTGCATCCTCCCAATCGCACCCTTTATCTCCTGCTCCACTATCGCTCCTTCTAATGTAGCCCTGTCCCCCTCCCCTAACCTCGGGTACTCCAGCCCATCCAGAAATTCCTGCATCTCACGGTCTCCCCCAGGTGACTCTGACCTGTGCAACCTCTCATAAAATTCCTCAAAAACCTTGTTTATCAGATCCGGAGCCACCACCAACTTCCCTGCCCTGTCCCTCACCTGAACAATTTCCCTTGCCGCTGCTTCCCTCCGGAGCTGACCTGCTAACCTGTTCGTAAACTGCACCCCTTGCTCCCCTCAGTTTGCGCACCGCCTTCCTGGTAGATAGCCGGTCAAAGCTCGCCTGTAGTTCCTTCCTCTTTTCCACCTTCGCCGGGTCCCCATCTTCTGCATAACTCCTATCTACCTCCAACATCTCATCTATTACCCTCTGCCACACCAACCTCTCCTCTTTGTCCACCCTGGCCTTATACAAAATCACCTCACCCCTCACTACCGCCTTTAGAGCCTCCCAGACACCTGCCTGCGACACCTCACCCGTACAGTTGAAACCTACATATTCCCTAATTCCCTTTTCAATTTTGTCACAGAACACTGAGTCCCCCAAAACTCCCACATCTAATTTACACCCCGGCCTCTGCGCTACCCCCTTTTCCAGTACCATATCCACCCAATGCGGAGCATGATCTGACACTGCAATTGCCGAGTATTCCGACCCCTTAACCCCAGCCAGCAAAGCCTTCCCCACCACAAAAAAGTTGATCCGCAAGTACACCTTATGGACCGCTGAGAAAAACGAGTACTCCCTTCCCTCGGGTGCCGAAACCTCCAAGGGTCCACCCCTCCCATTTCCACCATTAGCCCAGGCAACGCCTTCGCACCCCCCTGATGGGACCAGCGAGCGCGGCCGTGACCTGTCCAACCTTGGCTGCTGTGGTGATATGCATCACTGTAAATACACAAGGGGTTAATGCAAATACACTAAGACTAAATAAACACTAGAGGGAGCACCAGAGACATCAAGACACACCCAGAGGTGACACTACCACAAGGGGGCTACCCATATAAAAGGACAGGGCACACATGCTCTTTCTTTTTCCTTAGGCAACACTCAGAGAGACAGGGGCAGATCAGGAAGCATCACACCCACTGCATGGATTAGAGCAGACTGGTTAGTTAGATTGAGTTACTATAGCAAGATTAGCAGGAGAGTCAAACTCAAGTAGGAGAATTGTTAACTGTTCAATAAATGTGTTAAACCTATCTCCAAGTCTGAATCTTCCTTTGTCAGAGTATACATCAAGGAAGCAACTTATGTTACATGAAGAAGCATAACACAACAGTTCCTGCACCAAGTTCCAGTCCCCCCTACTATCAGTTTGTGTGTGCCCATGTCGGGGATGGCCCCCAAACACCTTCTTTGCGAATCCCACATCGTCCCAAATGGGACCATGTACACTTAATTGCGCCACTAACCTCCCCTCCAGTGCCCCTGTCACAATCACATATTGTGATGAACGGTTATTGTATTACTGTACCCTTATCATCATGTAAGATGATGTCCAGAGTGAAACACCTGACTAACCCAGCCCTTTTTTAAGTCTCACCTGGTAAACAGTTGGGTTTTGCCCATGAGTTTTACTTATTCATTTCTATTTCTTTTTAATGTAGTAGCTGCAAGATCCAAAACTTGAATTGGCTGCTAATTAGTCATGCATCTCTGTGCTGGCAGGTGTGACCTCACAGAATGGAAGTTCATTGGTTAAAAGATGCAGTTCACCCGGATTGTTAGAAGCAACACCTGGGAGATTCATGCTCTATTCTTTATAAGAATGCATTGCAGGTCATATGAACCTGTTCCATGGGCCATATATTTGACACTGTGGTCTCCAGCCGATAGCTTCACCGACATTACCAATCTAGTGAGTCTATTTTTAAGATTAAGCAAAATGATTTTTGTTCAGCTATCTCCTTCTCAAAAATGATAATAAATAGATCCAACCTTTATCTTTTGCTGAGTGCATTTTGGAATCGCAACCAAACAGGAATTCTGGCGTTTCCCTCCCTCACCACTGCCTCGCAGGCCTGATTATTTTTCACTGATACTGCACAATCCATGTCAGATGTTATGGGCTCATTATTATAATTGAGAGTGTGCCTGACCCAAGGTGATTGCAGATCGCCAGCATCCAGTGCAAATTGAGAGGATCTCAAATAAAATTCTCACATTCTTGCAACTTTCATTTAATTGATTTTAGAGGTGAGGTTCACTTTAAATTAGTCTAGTTCATTCTTTGGTGCATATATAAAATATATATCAGTTTGTGTGTGCCCATGTAGGGCAGCACGGTAGCACAAGTGGATAGCACTGTGGCTTCACAGCGCCAGGGTCCCAGGTTCGATTCCCGGCTTGGGTCACTGTCTGTGCAGAGTCTGCACGTTCCCCCCGTGTGTGCGTGGGTTTCCTCCGGGTGCTCCGGTTTCCTCCCACAGTCCAAAGACGTGCCGGTTAGGTGGCTTGGCCGTGATAAATTGCCCTTAGTGGTTAGGAGGGGTTATTGGGTTACGGGGATAGGGTGGAGGTGAGGGCTTAAATGGGTCGGTGCAGACTCGATGGGCCGAATGGCCTCCTTCTGCACTGTATGTTCTATGTCATTCTATGTCATATACTAATGCCCACTGTAACAGATGTTTTACTTTTAAGTGCAGGAAAGATTTACAGATTTATGTTGTATTAGTGACTCTTGTTAATATCCAAAGTACAATACACTTCTGGCAGGGCTAAATGTTTTGTCTACTCTTTTGTATTGCCTGGCTTTCTATCTGCTAAAGCTTTAAGAATGGTTCTGAGTGATCAAAATTATTTTTTTCACCACACCTCAGGCTGAATGTGACTCAGTTTCATCTGTTAGACATCTATTCCTTACTTCCTCCGGCAGTTTCTGATTCAAATCCATCAATTTCCTGCAGGTATTTGAGGTAGTTTATAATAGATTAGTTTATAACAAACAAATTCCTATTGAAAACTCAATTGTGCAGAAAGTGATCATTATCAGTCGCAGTCTGCATGTAAAAACTGATTCTGTTTAAAATTTGGATTTTGTGGAGTTAGGAATTATGTTGCTCTAAAATTATAATTAAAGCTAATTTTATTGCATTACCACTTGCTGCTTTTAATCTCTGTGATTTTTTTTTAAAGCATCTTTTAATTCTTTTAATTTCAGTAATTAATTTTAATCTGTTGTTCTCTGTCAAAAAGATTCTCTAAGACCACAAAGTTAAATGTTGTGAGGTTTACTATCTCAATTTTCTTCCTGTTTCTAACTTTTTTGTGATTGACAGCAGTATTTTCTTATTTAAAATTTTCTAGCAAAAATTTCTCTCCGCTGACTTTACTGTGACCTCCATCTTTGTCACTACTTTATACATTGACTGTATTCTCTGGTGTACTGCCTCTATTCCAATATCTGGTCTGCTTCCATGGGCTCATTTTTCTGTTCTTCTGCTGGGAATTGTTCACTCTGCTCTGAGATAACTCGGATCTGTCCTTACACCATTTCAGAAGAATTGGTGACAGGGTTAGAAACCTGATTGGAGAGATTAAATGTAGAGTCTTGGGAAGGATGAGCACAGATTTGCAAGATAACAACATATACTTTGCAAGGACATTGGAGTCAAGGGTTCCAGACCCTATATTTCCCTCTCATCTTTCTCATCCAGGATTCTTTGCTCTGTATTCTGATACCCGAGTATCACTAACTCCTATTGCTCCCAGAGGTCCATCACATCTCCTGTAGTACTTGCAGGTTATGTGCACCCACCACCCAACCAAACTATTATAATACTTTACAGGACTCTCATCCCAATGCTTCCACTTTCTAGCACACCTTTCCCAGTGACCTCCCCTGTATTTCCCATCTCCACGAATCTCCCTCACAAGGCCATCAGAGGCTGGGATTTCCATCCAGTGATCCTAAAATCTGGACCACTCTCCAAGTGCCGCCACGGTCCTTCCCGACCGCATGACTCTTCTTTCTGAGCTCCCACACTCAGTTATTCCACATTCTGTCTCCCTCCCACCAGGCCTTTACAGCACTGCTGTACCCTTACGTGCTACTTTCATCACCCACAATGTTCTTCATGACTCCCATGGTCCAGAAATCTATCTTCCTTTGACCCCAGTGTCTTCTTCTTGGGGGATGCAGGCCAGCTCTGGAGATACAACATCGTAAACCTAGCTGAGAATATTTGATCCTGAAGTTGGATAAGTATTCCCTTTCCAAGCAAACAATCTAGACTGAAAAGCAGCCTCTCCTAAAGAAGGTAATGCAGAGTTGCAGAAATCTCTTTATTATATAGTTTGAATATGCACTTCCTGGACTATTTATAACGCATTCCTTCACACATTTCTGTTGAATAATAATTGAAATTCAAGTGGGAAGAAATACATTTTTAAACATTGGCAGAGAGATAAAATTTTGCATAACTGTTGGTATGCAATGGATGTTTCTTTTCAAGAGACAAAGAAAGTTTTGATGTGAGTTATTATCATTATTGACTTCTTTGCATTAGTCAAGTGAAGTAGTGAGAAGGGGGGAAGAAAGAACAAGGAAATCTGTAACTGGCTTTGTAAGCAAATATCAACAATAACCCACTACCATCGGACCGGCCTTCTTTGCATTAGTAACTGATTCCCCTGCTGGCGACACTGGCACTGAAGTTGGAGGAACTGTACAGTACCATGGAGTGGGAGGAGACAAACTCAGTTTCTAATACCCATGTTGTCGCACAGGAGTAACATCGATCAGGAGATAAGGGAGAAGAGATCGTGAAGTGACTTCAAAGGAGCAACTCTTGTGCATTTCCTTGTAGTTCAGTCATAGTGGCAGTGATTTTGCACCAAGCAACCCTCGAAGTAGCACATTTTCAAAGAACTGTAAAAGAGAGAGGTTAAGAAAATTATAGGAGTGTTTGTTTTTAATGGCCCAAAAAAAGAATTGTTTGTTATGCAAGAAGCTAGAAAATAATAGTTTCCTCAGATAACCTTTTTATAATACAAACATCTCAAAGATTCAACACACTTCAAGTTTCCTGTATTCTTATCTATACATCTCTGAAGTTATGGCAGCTATTTTTCCCTGAAATGTCTATTTTGTGAGGGCCACGAAGAATCCAGCACGAGTTTTAAGGATACAAAGTAATCACATTTATTTACAATAACATATATATATATATATATATATATATATATAAAACAGCAGCAGCAGCAACTTCCCTTGCTGCACAGATCTTCCTGCTGGTTCCAAACTGGCCAGCTTTATTTATACATGGAGTTTACTAATGGTTTCTCCGTCCCCCTCATTGGGGAATCTCATACTCCCACAGGATTGTGGGATTGTCATTAGTCCCCAGCCAATGGTAATCAGGCAGGTTACAACATCCCTCCCCCAAAGTCCAAGGAATCCACCGAAGACTCTGGCAAAGGAGGGTGTCGGACTCGTTTTGCCGCAGGCCGGACACCATTTGCACGCGGCGCTGGATCAGGCGGCGTGTAACGAGACGGAGACCGGCGCTTCCGTGATGAACGGTGTAACGGTTGTACATCCACGGCCCGTGGACCAGAGGATTCCCCCTCTGATGCGTCCTGTGTCTCCATCTCGGAGTCAGAGTCTGCTGCCTCTGTCATCTCGGCGTCTCTATCTCCGCGCGGTTCTGTAACGACCAGCGCAGGCTTTGAGTGAGGCACCAGAGGAAGATTGTGAGGACTACCTTCCATTGTCTCTAGTCTCTGTGGCTGTAGCAATGAGCTCCGGGGGCGGGGAATCTTTGGAAGGGATAGTCTTCTGGACCGAACGTGGTCTACATGTTTGCGCTGGAGACGACCCTGGGCTTGCACCTGGTAAGATATAGGGCCCGTTTGGCGAAAGATTACGCCAGGAACCCGCTGGCCACCACCAGCAAAATTCCGAACGAACACTGGGTCACCGGTCACAAACTGCTGAATCGGCCGATGCCGAGAAAAACCCTGTCCCTGCCGTTCTTGTGTGCGGCGTACTTTTGCGCCAATGTCCGGGAAAACCATACTAAGGCGGGTGCGAAATCTCCGGCCCATTAGGAGTTCTGTGGGAGCTACCCCAGTCACTGCATGGGGGGGTGGTCCTATACGAAAACAAAAAGCGAGCCAGTCTCGTGTCCATTGATCCAGAAGATTGCTTCTTTAGGCCTCGTTTGAATGTCTGCACTGCACTCTGCCAACCCATTTGAAGCCGGGTGGTAAGGGGCAGTGCGGATATGGCGTATGCCGTTCATCTTCATGAACCTCGCAAACTCCTCACTCTTGAATGGAGTGCCGTTATCCGTGACCAGCACCTCGGGGAGGCCATGGGTACTAAAAGACAAACTCATCTTCTCAATTGTTGTGCAGGACGTTGTGCCCAGCATCTTATGCACCTCTAGCCATTTAGACTGGGCGTTGATTAATAGAAGGAACATGGATCCTTGAAAAGGGCCTGCGAAATCCGCATGCAAGCGTGCCCAAGGCCGCCCTGGCCATTCCCAGTGATGTAGGGGCGCGGCCGGCGGAAGCTTCTGATGCTCCTGGCAAATGGAGCAGTTTTGGGCCACCTTCTCAATATCGGTGTCGAGGCCTGGCCACCAGACATAACTCCGGGCCAACATTTTCATTTTGGTCACACCTGGATGCCCATTGTGCAAGTCTCTTAATATCAGCTCCTGTCCTTTTTCCGGGACAATCACACGCGTCCCCCACAAGAGGATGCCGTCTTCCACGCTGAATTCTGAAAGCTTGTAGGAAAATGCCCGCAACTCATCTGGGAGCCGTCTATGCTGCCCACCATACAGGACTATGTGCCGAACCTTTGACAGGACTGGCTCCGTTTGGGTCCACTCACGGATATGTGATGCCGTGACAGGCAAGGTGTCCATAAAATCTAGGGTTGTAACCCCCTCACCGGTCGTGGGGGTCGACATGGGGCCGGTCAATAAAGGCAATCGGCTCAGTGCGTCGGCATTCGCTATCTGCGTTCCTGGTTTGTGCTCCAGAGAATACTCGTATGCAGCAAGCAACAAAGCCCAACGCTGGATCCGTGCGGAAGCAATGGGCGGTATTGGCTTATCCTCTCTGAAAAGTCCCAGCAGAGGCTTATGATCAGTCACGATAGTGAAATGGCGACCATACACGTACTGGTGGAAGCGTTTCACCGCAAAAACCACTGCCACGCCCTCCTTCTCCATCTGCGTGTACTTTTTCTCCGCTGCAGTCAATGTGCGGGAGGGGAAAGCTATCAGCCGCTCGGCCCCATTCTCCATCTTGTGGGACAGGACGGCCCCAATACCATACGGGGATGCATCACATGTGGCGAGCAAAGGCTTTCCAGGATCATAGTGGGTCAGTAACCCAGACAACGACAATTGTTGCTTTACCCGCCGGAAAGCAGTATCTTGCGGCTGACCCCAAACCCAGGTGTGATTTTTCTTAAGCAGAAGGTGCAACGGGGCCAGCGTAGTTGCCAGATTGGGGAGGAACTTCCTGTAATAGTTTACGAGACCGAGAAAAGAACGAAGATGCGAAGTGTCAATTGGGGCGGGGGCCTGAAGAATCGCGCGCACCTTCTCTGCGACGGGGTGCAAACCTTCGCGGTCCACCTGATAACCTAGGTAGACTACTTCCTTTGCCTGAAATACGCACTTTGTGCGACGTAAACGGACTCCAGCCTCCGAAAAGCGTTTAAGGACAGCCTCCAGATTTTCCAAATGTTCCTGCTCCGACGTCCCTGTAATCAAAACGTCATCTAAGTAGACAGCAACACGGGGTAAACCTCTCAATGCCCTCCATAACACGTTGAAAAATAGCGCAGGCAGAGGATACTCCAAAGGGCAACCGTGTATATTCATACAGGCCCCGGTGTGTATTAATCGTTACATATAGGGGCTGGTTTAGCACAGCGGGCTAAACAGTTGGCTTGTAATGCAGAACAAGGCAGCAGTGCGGGTTCAATTCCCGTACCAGCCTCCCCGAGCAGGCGCCGGAATGTGGCGACTAGGGGCTTTTCACAGTAACTTAATTGAAGCCTACTTGTGACAATAAGCGATTATTATTATTATTATTATTGTTATTATTATTATTATTATTACATATGGTCGTGAGGCAGGGTCCAGCTCCAACTGTAGGTGGGCGTGACTCATATCTAATTTTGTGACTGAGAGTCCGCCTGCAAGCTTCGCGTAGAGATCCTCTGTGCGACGCATTGGATATCGGTCGAGTCGGGAAGCTGTATTCACTGTAAGTTTATAGTCGCCACACAAGCGAACTGTGGCATCTGGCTTCATTACAGGTACAATTGGTGCTGCCCAGTCAGCGAAACAGACGGGCCTGATAATACCCAAACTCTCCAAACGAGTGAGTTCCCCTTCTACCTTCTCGAGCAAGGCGTAAGGCACTGGGCGCGCCCGGAAATAGCACGGCGTGGCCCCTGGTTCGACATGGATACGGGCTACGGCCCCTTTTATTTTCCCCAAACCGGGCTGGAATACATCTGGGTATCGTCCGAGCACCTCAGTCAACCCTCCAGAAACTGTTTGGAGGATGTGCTGCCATTGCAACCGCAAATGGCGCAACCAGTCCCGACCCAACAGGCTGGGCCCATGGCCGCGCACCACGATAAGTGGGAAACGCCCCTCCTGACGTCCATAAACAACAGGGGTCATTGTAGTTCCTGCAATGTCCAATGGTTCCCCCATGTGGGTGGCCAGCCTGGCCTGTGAATCGGTTAATGTAAGGGTCTGTATACCCTGCTTGATGCGGTCGAATGTCCTCTGGGCGATCACGGGGACCACTGTGCCAGTGTCCAACTCCATCTCAAGCGGGTGACCATTGATCCGTACTGTCACCTTAATGGGGGCCACACGGGGAGCTGCCACACAATGCATCTGCAGGCAGTCGTCCTCCGTCTCCACGTCCTCAGGAGTAGTTGCCGCAGGTTCATCCACATGGAAGGTACGGCCCCTGGGATGGTCCCAGTTTCGGTCGGAACGACGGTGCCTCTGGCGCCTACAGGACCGGCGTTCATGACGGGGTCGGCACCTACAAGTCTGACACGGACATGGCTCCTCATCCATTGGTTCTGGAGAAGGCTCCCTTCGGGGAGGAATGTCCGACGGCCACTGGCGTTGATCCGGACGTCACCTCGCCCAAGGTACCGCAGGAGTGCGGGGGGACGTTTTCGGACGGAAGGGGTTGCGCCCCAAGGCATGCACCTCCATTCCCTGTAGTTCCTGCACTCCTCGTTCTGCGCTCTCTCGGGACAATACTATTTGAATGGCCTGTTGAAAAGTCAACGTTGGCTCAGCTAACAACTTTCTCTGGGTGGCCACATTGTTAATACCGCAAACCAAACGGTCGCGTAACATTTCTCACAAGGCCTCACCATAGTCACAGTACTCCGCAATCCTGCGTAGCCTGGATAGAAAGTCGGCAAGGGATTCTCCTGTTGTCCTCTCAGCAACATTAAACCGGGAACGTGGACTATCGTGGACGGGGTTGGGTTAAAATGTTGCCCCACTAAATTCACAAGTTCATCAAACGTTTTGGTGTCCGGCGCAGCTGGGTACATGTGGTAATACCAGGTATTGCAGTACCTGAGAGGTGAATGACCATTGGCTAGACCGAGGGGTCTACCATTGGATAATGTACATGGCCCATAATGAGAGGCAGGGTATAAGAACCGATGCCGTCCCAGCAGCCTTCACCTTCTGTATCATCGCTGCTGGGTACAGTTCTAGCTGATTAAAGCCGATTAGATATGACTCCACTTTGTCTCGAGAGTATTGAATGTGCATCAGTACGTAAGGCTCCTAATCACCCCAAACGTATGCGGGCCGCAGGCGGTGAGCAATATGACCACCTGGCGCTCGTTTTCGGTGATATTGTTTGCCCGGAAATAGTAACGCATCCGTTGTGCGTACTGGTTCCAGCTTTCCAGCGCAGCATCAAAAACATCCAAACGTCCGTACAGAGGCATGGTATAATAGAAAACAACTTCCAACCTGTATCCAACAAAAATCTAGGGAGGTGCCTTCAGCGGTCTAGACAGCTATTCACTTTAACCCTCGTCGCCAGTTTTGTGAGGGCCACGAAGAATCCAGCACGAGTTTTAAGGATACAAAATAATAACATTTATTTACAATAACATATATATATATTTATAACAGTCTACTTCCCCTCAAGGGACTTGCCTTTGTATTTCAATCATTCCCAGCTTTTTAATATTTCCCCTGTGCCTTGCTATTGTTATTTTCACTTTCTTGCACTAGCCTGCATTTTTATCCAATGCTGCCTTTTGTCAGCCATTGCTGGTGCACCTAATGCTGACTTCTATATCCACCAATATTATATTCTCACTCCTTCTCTGGCTGAAAATACTCAGTGGCTTCACTGCAGTGTGGCCTCATAGTCCACAAGCAAGCTAAGATCACATTGTAATTATGAAGGCCATTCTCAATTCATTCACCCAGCATAATCCTAGCATCAAGCTAACATAGAATTTATTTTTTAAATGATTTCGCATTTTTTGTCTCCACACTTTTCATTCAATCTGGGGGGGTGGCAGTCAACAACAAAGTCAACATTTATTGCCCATCCGTACATTTAATTAGCTTGCTGGCCATTTGATAGAGTTATTCAATAAGGACAGTAGCCTCACTTGTTGCTCAAATGTTTAAGACACTTAGTTTGCTATTTATATATCTAATTAATTTCTTAATATTACATATTCTGATTTTACCTCCCTCCCACTTTGCCGCCAACCACAAATGTGACCACTTTATATTGAGTTTCTGAATCCATCCATTTATGTAAATTAGATATGGTAATAGTCCCAGCATCACCATAAGGCATAGGAGCAGAATTAGGCCACTTGACCCATCGAATCTGCTCCGCCATTCAATCATGGCTGATATTTTCTCATCCCCATTCACCTGCCTTCTCCCCATAGCCCCTGATCCCCTTATTAATCAAGAACCTATCTATCTCTGTCTTAAAGACACTCAGTGAATTGGCTTCCACAGCCTTCTGCGGCAAAGAGTTCCACAGATTCACCACCCTCTGGCTGAAGAAATTCTTCCTCATCTCTGTTTTAAAGGATTGTCCCTTTAATCTGAGATGGTGTCCTCTGGTTCTAGTTGTTCCTACAAGTGGAAACATCCTTTCCACGTCCTCTCTATCCAGGCCTCGTAGTATCTTGTACGTTTCAATAAGATCCCCTTTCACCCTTCTAAACTCCAACGAGTACAGACCCAGAGTCCTCAAACGTTCCTCATGACTTAAGGCCATCCACTCAATACTTTCTTCATCCTCTTAACAACTGGCCATTGTCTCATATACTTTAGCCAGTTTCTTATCTATTGACTTCCTCAAAATTATTGTCAGTGTGTCAAAACCCTCTTGCTCAGTTTTTCTCAGCGATCCATACTAAATGCTATCTACCTGTGGGAATTTAGTTGTTTTGAACACATTACACCTGATTAGAATTAGACTTCATATATAATGAATTTGTCGATTTTACTTGCAATATTTTGGCAGAGGCTATTTTTTTAACATCTTGTGAACATTGAGAAGAATTAATTTTTCTGAATATTTTTTATTTTGTGCCCATTCTCCATTTCAAACTCTCTTGCTGCTTTTATGATTACTATCTGTTCTTTCACTGCTCTCTTGTATGGTACTGAAAAATTTTGTTTTGCCACTATACTTGTTTTCCAGACAAGGTTTTTCTTTTCCATGCTTAGGACCTATTTTTGTATTCATGCTAGTGGACCCTTTTCCTTGCAGGATTTGATGAACTGTATTTCCTCCTTTTCTCACTGATTGCTTGTTTGTTACTTCATTTCAGACCACGTTTGTTTAATCTGAGTTTATTGGTTTTGGAAATTTATTTTTTCTGCGCGTTTAACATTTAAAAGGTGTTCCACGTGACTTCTGAAATACTGTTAACAAAATCCCCCAATCACTTGGTTTTATTTTCCCTGATTTCATTGAATCACATTGGAAATCCAGCAGTATCCTGACTGAAGTTATGAATAATGCTGAACCCTTGTGTGTAAATTTGCTTTTCACACTCTCATTTAGGGCAGCACGGTAGCATTGTGGATAGCACAATTGCTTCACAACCCCAGGGTCCCAGGTTTGATTCCGGCTTGGGTCACTGTCTGTGCGGAGTCTGCACATCCTCCCCGTGTGTGCGTGGGTTTCCTCCGGGTGCTCCGGTTTCCTCCCACAGTCCAAAGATGTGCAGGTTAGGTGGATTGGCCATGATAAATTGCCCTTAGTGTCAAAAATTGCCCTTGGTGTTGGGTGGGGTTACTGGGTTATGGGGATAGGGTGGAGGTGATGACCTTGGGTAGGGTGCTCTTTCCAAGACCCGGTGCAGACTCGATGGGCCGAATGGCCTCCTTCTGCACTGTAAATTCTATGAAATTTCCTATTTTCATGACACAAGCTAAAATATTTATCCCGTAATCTTAATTTCTATTACTTCAAATAACAATTTAAATAGTTCAATTTTAGTAGATGCGCAGACTTCCCTGATTTTAATACTCAACTTTCAAAGTTCAAGAAATATATTTTACTGTTATATTGCATAATTGAAAATAACCATTGCAAATTACAAGTGCCAACTTTGGGAGAAAAGGTTGAAAGAATAAGCAGGCAAAAGTAAAACCATAGGTTTAATTTCCAAATGGCATAAACTCTTGGAAGTGCAGTAAACACAAGGAAAATAGTAATAGATTTCAGGAGGGCACGGGCAAGCTGCTGCAACATGCACATGAAACTTAATGCAGAAAATTGAGAGATAATACATTTTACTAGGAAGGATGAAGGCAAGACAATACATGATAAATGTTGCAAATTTATAGCGGGTGCAAGAAGGGTGCACCCACACCTGGTGCTGTTTGTGCACAAATCTTTGAAGGTGGCAAGACAGGTTCAAACAAAGTTAACAAAGCTCCTGGGCTTCAGAAATGGAGGCAGGGAGTACAAAAGCCAGGAAGTCAAGCTAAAACACTAGGTTGGGCCCTAGTTGGAGTACTGCATCCAATTCTGGACAATTAGAAAGGACATGAAGGGAGAGAGGCTACAAAAGAGATGTACTAGAATGGTTCCAGGGATGAGGGATTATGTTTACTTGAATAGACTCAAGTAGCTGGCAATGTTCTCTTTATGGCAGAAAAGGCTCAGAGCAGATTTAATAGACATGTTTAAATCAATAAAAATTTAGATAGAGTAATGAGAAACTGTTTCCAATAGCTCAGAAGTTGATAACCAGATTTAAGATGGCTGGCAAAAGAACCAGAGATGACATGAGGAAGAACATTTTTTACAGAATGAATGGTTAGGATTTGGAATCACTGCCAGATACGGTGGTGAACACAAGTTCAATAGTACCTTCAAAAGGGAATTGAATAAATATTTGAAGGAGCAAAATTTTCAGGAAATGAAGAAAAAGTAGGACTAACTGGATGGCTTGGGCAAAGCTTCTTTCTAATCTATGATCCCATGGTTCTAATGTTTTGACCTGTGCCATAACTTATGAGCGAAGAGCATGCATTGGATATTCAGGTACGTGCTGAGCATAATGTTCTAATCATTTAAATTAAAGTCCAGATTCCTGCCATACATGTCCAGCGAGTAAAAGAACATCAAGTCAGAAACTGGTCACAAATGTGTTGCATTTTGACAAATACAGAGTATCTTTGTATTTATAGTTCTGAAGTAATAATTAGTTCATTCTTGTATATTTATCTCCTGTTTGATAACAGACAATTTGAATACTGGTTCCTCTTTTACAGGGGATGGAATGGAGGTGGAAAAAAATTTAGGATAGTGAAGAAAATAATTAGGGTGGGAGAAAACCGCCTTGATCATTAATATCCATCTGTCATAGTTTCCATGACTCATTCTGCATCTTTCCAGCCTATCTTAGTGCTTCTCTTATGCTGTTTCCTTTTCTTCTCTCCAAGGGCACCTTAAGCACTGAATTTCAAAACCATAAAATTAATCAAATGTTCAAAGTGCCAATATTTTTAGTTTTGAAGTATATTTTGTTTCATTCATATGTCTCAGGTTTGCCCCAAGTACAGTGACTATAGGAGCTGTTTTAATTTAGTAGCAGTAATCCCCTACCACAAAACTGTCAAATCAATACAAGTTAAGGAGATTAATTATTTAGACCTCACCAGCTTTTAATTAGTTAGCTATTTCTGAAGAATGGATTTGGTTACAATATTGATGTGCAACAATATGGTTACCTCATTGTTAAAACTCCTATTATGGAAGGTTGGTCTGGACTTGAAGAAATCTGAACATGAAGATTTTTATTGTGGGTACTGTGCAGCTGGAAAAAATATTGCATGTGTTCCTCTGAAGGGACTCATAAGATATCCGATGTTCAACTTCAGACTGTGTAATGTAATGAAGATGCAGATATATACTTCCTTGAAACTAGAAGACTGAACTAGGGCTGTGACTTTAAAAAAAAGCTGTAAGTTGGGTGAAGAGTGGGGTTCTCACATTGTAATAGCTAACAAGGAATTTTCAACTTTCCCCCTCCCCTGTCCATCCAATGTCATGTGTTCTTTCCATGACACTAATATGATCTGCATTTCCTCCCTGTTGGTAAAGCACTTAATGATTATTCAGTCTAAACTGGGTTTGTTTCCAGTCAGATAAACAGATTATTGGGGGTTCATACACTGTCTATTCTTATAGCCGCTCTATATGAGATTGCCAATTTAATGCTGAAAAATGATGAGGCTTGTGCCGTCGTTGCTATTAGCTTTATGGTCTGTTTGTGATGTAGACTGGTGGAAAAATCAATCATTTGACACCTTTTTGATTAGCAATGTTTATCAAGGCAAAAATTGCCAATCAGAATCAGATTGGACAGAAATATTCAACCTCATTTGTTGCTAATTGTCTAAATAGAGAGTATAAATACAGATGGATTATAAAATTACATTTATGGTGGTTTCCCAGACCCAAATTTTAAAATTTATTGGTTCATAGGATGTGGCAATGTTGGCTAGGTCAGCATTTATTGCCCATTCCTAATCACCCTTGAGAAAGTGTTGGTGAGTCACCTTCATGGATCACCTCAGTTCACGTGCTGTGTTTAACCCAGTGTTGTTAACGAGGATGTTTCAGGAATTTGATTCAGCAAGAATAAAGAAAAGGTGAGATCTTTCCAAATTGGGATGCTGTGTGGTTTGATAGGGAACTGCAGGTGGTAGTATTCCTATGCATCTGTTGCCCTTGTCCGAAGGCTGTCGATGTGCCTTGGTGAGTTACTGCAGAACATCTTTTAGATGGTGTACACTGCTGGCCCTGTCTGTTGGTGATGGAGGAAGTGGATGTTTAAATTGTTGGATGGGTGCCAATCATGTGGACTACTTTGACCTGGATGGTGTTGAATTTCTTGAGTGTTGTTGGAGCTACATCCATGCATGCAAATAGAGAGTATCCCATCTCACTTCTGACTTGTGTCTTGTAGATTGTGGGCAGGCTTTGGGACTCAAGAGGTTACTCGCCAAAGTATTTATATGGCTGGTCCAGTTCAGTTTCTGGTCAATGGTAACCCCCAGGATGTTGATAGCGGAGGATTCAGTGATGGTAATACCATTTAATGTCATGGGAGGTGGTTAGATTTTGTCTTGTTGGAGGTCGTGTTATGGGCGAGGCGTTTTCAGAACCCCAAAATGTATCATGGAGTTCAACCAACCTCTCCCTTTAATGGATTTGGTGCTTTTCCTAGCACACGGCTTTTTCCCTAGGTGTGGGATTACAATTATGGACACGTGGGTTTTTAAACACAAAACACTGTTTATTCCATGAATTCAACTTAACATCTTAAATAAACATTGGATCTCTTAACACCCCTTACTTCAAAGATAACTCAGAAAATATTGCAACAATAAATCATTCCCTAAAATGTTCCTTCAAACTTCCAAGAGACTTAACACCTTTAAACAAAATCACATCAGGTTAAAGGCTTTACTTTAAATCACCCCAATGATCCAGAATAGTCTTTCATGGCAGAGATCCAGCTCACTGCAAAACACAGACACACACCCAGCTCTTTTCCTCCAAACTGCAAAACTAAACTGCAAAATGGCTGACCTGACCTCAGCTCCACCCACTCTCTGATATCACTGTTTTCTTAAAGGCACATTGCTTAAACATCCATGTCTTAAAGGTACCCTCACATGACAGTGGCCATTGCCTGGCATTTGTGTGGCGCAAATGTTCCTTGCCACTTATCAGCACAAGCCTGAATGTTCTCCAGGTCTTGCTGCTTATGGACACGGACTGCTTCAGTTTCCAAGGAGTCGCTAATGGTGCTAAACATTGCACTCATCAGTGAACATCCCCACTTATGATGGAGGGAAGGTCATTGATGAAGCAGCTGAAGATGGTTGGGCCAAGGATACAACTGTCTATGATTCCAGTAGCCATTCTTCAATTGGATTTACTAACTTGCTCGATTTTTCATTATGCCAAAATAAAAAGCTTTGGAAAGGTGTCAAATAGTTCAAAATTGTTTGTGGAATTTTGGATGCAACCTTGTATCTTAACAACAGTCTCCACAGAGAATGTGGTGTGCCATTGCATCATGCCATTGCATTACCTTCCACTAATCAGGATTGAAATCTTACTGCATGTACTCGGATCCCTTATCTGGTGTCCCATAATCTGGATAATTTCATTTGGTAATTTCCCACATCATGAACCTAGAGTTTCTGTTAGTTTGCTCTGATCCAGCTGAAATCAGCCAAACCCATGGAATTTTATGTGCAAGTTACAACACGTGTAAATCAAATTTATGCTGTCTTCAATAATAGCTCAAAAACAGCACTAAAAGCGGTGGTCAGAGGAGAGCTGATCTCCATTGGGGCCCACAAAAGGAAAACAGAGGCCAAGGAAAGGGAAAGATTACTGGGGGAGATTTTAAGGGTGGATAGGGAATTTGCAGAGACCCCGGAGGAGGAATTGTACAGGGAGAGGAGACGACTCCAGACGGAATTTGACCTTCTGACCACCAGAAAGGCGGAGGTACTGTGGAGGAAGGCACAGGGGAGGAGGTATGAATATGGGGAAAAGGCGAGTCGCCTGTTGGCTCATCAATTGCGAAAGAGGGCAGCAGCGAGGGAAATAGGAGGAATTAGAGACGAAAGGGGAGACACGGTGCGAAGGGCAGGAAAGATAAATGAGGTGTTCAAGACCTTCTATGAGGAACTGTATAGGTCTCAACCCCCAGAGGGAGAGGAGGGGATGCGGCAGTTCCTGGACCAATTGAGGTTCCCGAAAGTGGAGGAGCGGGGGGTGGTAGGCCTGGGGGCACCGATTGGGGTGGACGAGGTTATTAAGGGACTGGGAAGCATGCAAGCAGGGAAGGCCCCAGGACCAGACGGGTTCCCGGTGGAGTATTACAGAAAATATGTGGACTTGTTGGCCCCGTTGATGGTGAGGACGTTCAATGAGGCCAGGAAAGGGGGGACTCTACCCCCGACGATGTCGGAGGCGACGATATCGTTAATTTTGAAGAGGGATAAAGATCCGTTGCAGTGCGGGTCCTATAGACCCATTTCATTGTTGAACGTGGACGCCAAATTGTTGGCAAAGGTACTGGCATCGAGGATAGAGGACTGTGTCCCGGGGGTGGTGCACGAAGACCAGACAGGGTTCGTAAAAGGGAGACAACTGAATGTTAACGTGCGACGACTATTAGGGGTGATAATGATGCCCCCAGTGGAGGGGGAGGCAGAGATAGTGGCGGCAATGGACGCAGAGAAGGCATTTGATAGGGTGGAGTGGGAGTATTTATGGGAAGTGTTAAGGAGGTTTGGGTTTGGGAACGGGTTTATTAGCTGGGTTAGACTTCTTTATGGGGCTCCAACGGCAAGCGTAGTTACAGGTCGACATAGATCGGAGTATTTCCGACTATATAGGGGAACAAGACAGGGATGCCCGCTGTCTCCATTGTTGTTCGCGTTGGCAATTGAACCTCTGGCCATGGCGTTGAGAGACTCCAGGAAATGGAGAGGGGTGATTAGAGGGGGAGAAGAACACCGAGTCTCGTTATATGCGGATGACCTATTGTTATACGTGTCGGACCCAGCGGGGGGAATGATAGAGGTTATGCGAATTTTGAGGGGGTTCGGGGATTTCTCGGGGTATAGGCTAAACATGGGAAAGAGTGAATTATTTGTGATACATCCAGGGGACCAGAGTAGAGAGATAGAAGGCTTGCCTCTAAGGAAAGTGGAAAGAAACTTCCGATACCTGGGGATTCAGATCGCTAGGAGCTGGGGAACCTTGCACAGACTTAATCTGACACGGTTGGTAGAACAAATGGAGGAGGACTTCAAGAGGTGGGACATGCAGCCTCTATCGCTGGCGGGCAGGGTGCAAGCAATTAAGATGATGGTCCTCCCGAGGTTCTTATTTGTATTTCAATGTCTCCCTATCCTAATCACTAAGACCTTTTTTAATAAAATAGACAGGAGCATCACGAGCTTCGTGTGGGCAGGGAAAGTTCCGAGAGTAAGGAGGGGGTTCCTTCAGCGTAGTAGGGACAGAGGAGGATTGGCACTACCGAACTTGGGCGATTACTATTGGGCCGCCAATGTGGCAATGATACGTAAATGGATGATGGAGGGTGAGGGAGCGGCGTGGGAAAGACTGGAGAGAAAGTCCTGTAAAGGGACGAGTTTAGAGGCGCTGGTGACGGCGCCGCTACCGATCTCACCTAAAAAGTTTACCACGAACCCGGTGGTGGCGGCAACATTAAATATCTGGGGACAGTGGAGGCGACAGAGAGGGGTGCGGGGAGCCCTGGTGGGGTCCCCAATCAGGAACAACCATAGGTTCGCCCCAGGAAGAATGGATGGAGGATTTCAGAGCTGGTTCCAGTTGGGAATTAGGAGGGTGGGAGATTTATTTATAGATGGGACTTTTGCGAGCTTGGGAGCATTGGAGGAAAAGTATAAGTTGCCCCGGGGAAATTTCTTGAGATATATGCAGGTGAGGGCATTTACTAGACAACAGGTGAGGGAATTTCCATTGCTCCCGACACAGGGGATACAGGACAGGGTGCTTTCAGGGGTGTGGGTCGGAGAGGGCAAGGTGTCAGAGATTTACCGAGAGATGAGGGAAGAGGGGGAGGAGTCGGTGGGCGAACTAAAAGGAAAGTGGGAAGAAGAACTAGGGGAGGAGATAGAGGAGGGTATGTGGGCTGATGCCCTAAGCAGGGTAAATTCCTCTTCCTCATGCGCCAGGCTTAGCCTGATTCAATTTAAGGTGCTACATAGAGCACACATAACGGGAGCAAGATTGAGCAGGTTCTTTGGAGTGGAGGACAAATGTGGGAGGTGTGGCGGGAGCCCGGCAAACCACGCACATATGTTTTGGGCATGCCCGGCACTGGAAGGGTATTGGAAGGGAGTGACGGGAGTGATTTCGCGGGTGGTGAAGGCCCGGGTCAAACCAGGCTGGGGGTTAGCTCTATTTGGAGTTGCAGAAGAGCCGGGAGTGCAGGAGGCGAAAGAGGCCGACGTTGTGGCCTTTGCGTCCCTAGTAGCCCGGCGCAGGATCCTACTCATGTGGAAGGAGGCGAAACCCCCCGGACTGGAGGCCTGGGTAAATGATATGGCGGGGTTCATTAAACTGGAGCAGATAAAGTTTGCCCTGAGAGGATCGGCTCAAGGGTTCACCAGGCGGTGGCAGCCATTTCTCGACTACCTAGGGGAACGTTAGAGGGAAGACAGATGACCAGCAGCAGCAACCCAGGGGGAGGGGGGGGGGGGGGAGGGGGGGTTTAGTTTAGGTCAAAGATAAAGGGGTTTTGTTACTTGTGTATTGTTTAAAATTTCTGTATTGTTATTGTTGCGTTTGCTTTGTAAGAGGGGAAAAATTGTTGTTTGTGGAAAAATTTTCAATAAAACATTTATAAAAAAAAAAAATAATAGCTCAAAAACATTGCACCCAATCCACCCTCAAAACTGGTAAGACCCTGAATTAAATAAGCTCTGTGAATTTCTGTTCATTGTATCTGTTTGCGACTGTTGAGGGAACTCTTCAAATTAAGCAAGTGCTTTAGATACACAAGCACTAGTAGACATGTTTTAAAAGATTTAAAATGCTTAAAATATGTAAGCTACCAAGAAACTAATTAATGTAAATGGTTCATTATAGTATTTTAAAAAGTAATTTGTAATGATTTCAAATCAGGCTCCTCACAGGTGGAAGACTAGATATTTGGTTAAAAGAAATCTTGTGCGTGATTTAACCAGAGAAAACCTGGTCTGGTATTGCCCACATTTATCATAGAATCCCTACAGTGCAGAAGGAGGCCATTCGGCATATCGAGTCCACACCGACCCTCTGAAAGAGCACCCTACCAAGGCCCACTTCCCCACCTTACCCATAACCCCATCTAACGTTTTGGACATCAAGGGACATTTAGCATGGCCTACTTAACCTGCACATCTTTGGACTGTGGGAGGAAACCTGAGCACCCGGAGGAAACACACGCAGACACAGAGAGAAAGTGCAAACTCCACACAGTCACCCAAAGCCGAAATTCAATCCAAATCCCTGGTGCTGTGGAAAGCAATGCTAACCACTGTGCTGGCATGCAGCGCTAGAAACACCCAGCTCTTCACTTCCCTTTTGTTTTGTGCTTGGGGAGTTTCTCTCTGCTAAGGCTGCATTTTGAGTAATTTTCTGCTGGTGAGGTTCCTCACAGATCGGGACACTACTTTGTCTGGCTGCCCTGATCTACACCCCCCCCCCCCAACTTTCAGCGACCCAACTCTAGTTTTTTCAACTCTCCCTTTCCCCCCAGGGAGGCCTTCAGGAACATCACTCACACCCCTCTATCTGGTAAGGCCCTCCCTCAGCCCAGTCGTTAGTAGTGACAACCTGGCACCCATGCACCCTGGCAATGTCTCCCTGGAAGTGCCACCAAGGCAACCTGAGTGCCAGAGTTGCATTGCCAGGGTGCCCGGGTGGCACTGCCCCCTCCCCCCCGTGGAAACCAGTACTAGATGGCACCCTGGCGAGGCCTCACTGGGGAGGCCGTTAGTTGCCGGGTCTTTGGAGTATCCGATGAATGCATATTTAAATGAGCTTAATCGCCTTGATGTCGCACGACCCTATTTTTCGGATAAAAGCATTTTCAGCTGCATTAATTGAGTTTTACAAGGTTACCACTCTCAAGTACACAAAAGTAAATCTTTATGCAAGGGTAAAATATAAACAATTACATTCAATCCCATTGTCTAGTTGTGATGGTTCATTGAATATTTTCCACATGTGACTATGCAAATAGGTTATGGGTGGAACTTCTCCATTTTCAAAAAAAAAGCAAAATCTCAAGCACAATTTATGCCTTGATTGCTGATTGCACCCGAAGTAGAATCTATATCCGTTAATGTTTTAACTGGCAGTCCCATATAAATGTGTAAAGTAGCTCAGGGCACGTGTTTTCCAGTGTGGGAAAGCACAGCAGCAATAACCTTCAAAATCAGGCCATTTGATTGCTGTCAACTTTTACAAGGTTCTTAACAGCACAGTTAAAAATCTGGCCCCTGGGCTAGAAAGAGTTAATTTGATTCCATATTCAAATTAATGCCACTTGTCTCTCATGACATTACAAGGAACCTGTGCTTATTACAGGAACCTACAGTTCTGACAAGTCCTTGCCACAGGAAACACATTTTAAAAATCATTGTCCTTCTGGTAACATAATTTTCTGGTAAAACAGCCTGCAGCATTCCTAATTGGAAACTATGATTTACATAGGAACAGTCTAGTTCACAGTGACCAATTCTAGGATATGGCAGCTTGTCTATGCAAGACACAAAAACTCTTCCACGTTTTGAAAAATTGGAAGCTCCAGATTGTTCATGGTGGAATTTTCTAGCCTGCTTTCAGTTTTCATTCTCATACTACATCTAGGTTCTAAAGCACTGTGCCATGCCAGTGACAGGTAAATTGATAACGTTCATATTGTGTTTCTTTAAAATCATTTCTTCACCTTGTAAAGGTCTCCTTTACAAAGGGTTAGTTTGCTGACAAAGGCCCTCTGACACATGTACAAGTGTAAAGTGCACCATTATTCAGGTTATAGTGGCAGTTTAGGATGTGCTCTCTTAAACTTTTTTTATTCAAAGTGCACAATTAACTCAACAAAAAAAATGTTGTCTGCAGCACCTGAAAATCAAACTGCACTTGGCTATAAAATTACCTCTGAAGAGAGGAAGGCCAAAGTTAAGCAAAGCAAAGTGAAGTCAAGTGGAATGACTCCATTTGTGCATGTGCAGGGAAATGTTTCATTAAAACTGCTGTATCTTTTTGTGCTGAGCAATATTGGTTGTACTTAACATCTATTAAATACTGTACATTTTACTGCATCTTTTTAGCCAACCGTTATCTTGTCACACCAAACAATTATCTCTTAGCGCTCACACTTATTTTTCATGGAAATAATGTTGGTAGTTATTCAATGCAGAAATTAGACTACGGAATAGGGAATGCAATGAAAGTGTCATTACATTTGAACTATCAAATTATAAATTTCATTGTTGTGCTATTTTGAAAATAAAACATATTTACATGGTTATCTTTAGATTTTCTTGTTTCTTTCCTCTCTCCAGTCTTTTCCAACTAAGCGGGTCAGTTGGTTATCATGTCCCTGGTTTCTAACAAAGTAGATTTCTAACCATCTGCTGAGCAGCAGGTAAGAGTTCCTCCAATCCCTACCAACCCTAATCTATCACACCCTCCAATGGGAAATTGAATTTTCAGAGATTGTCCAGCCAAGATCAGAAACTCCTTAAAAGTGCAGCCTTTAAAGTAAAATGAACAATAGGGTTCAACCCTGATTTAATTAAATCAGTGTTCTAAAATCTACTTTCAGAAATTCCAATTCAGCCTATCTTAAACTCTGTTAAAGCTCCTGCGTCTTCAAATTATTTTTGATTGTCAAACATAGATTATCATAGATTATACAGTGCAGAAGGAGGCCATTCGGCCCATCAAGTCTGCACCGGCTCTTGGAAAGAGCACCCTACCCAAGGTCAACACCTCCACCCTATCCCCATAACCCAGTAATCCCACCCACCACTAAGGGCAATTTTTGGACACTAAGGGCAATTTATCATGGCCAATCCACCTAACCTGCACATCTTTGGACTTTGGACATGATCCTTTATTTTTTTTTATGAGCAGTTGTACTTAGTTTTCAGATAATACCAATAATGTAGCTGAGATAAAACCTGTTGCCAGACATGGTAGCCACTAATCTGGAGTTTGTGAATTCAAGCCCCAGTGTGGCCTGTTGGGAAAGTGAATTCAATAAATTTGATGATTTGTAAGCCGGCACCAGTGTTAAATAGCAATGAAAGCTGCCGGATTGTAGTAAAAATACAACTGGTTCCAGGGAAGGACATCTTCCTATCACATAAAAATGCAAATGAATGCAGTGTCTTCAACTGGCAAACATGCAGCATCCATTACCTTGGTTAGGTGACTCTGTTTTGTGGTATTTCATAAGAACTGGGCCTTTAGTTGGGAATTCTAAAAAAAAACATTTACGGGATGTGGGCGTCGCTGGTTAGGCCAGCATTTATTGCCCATCCCTAGTTGCCCTTCAGAAGGTGGTGGTGTGTTGCCTTCTTGAACCGCTGCAGTCCTTGAGGTGTAGGTACACCCACTGTGCTATTAGGGAGGGAGTTCCAGGATGTTGTCCCAGCGACAATGAAGGAGCGGCGATATATTTCCAAGTCAGGATGGTGTGACTTGGAGGGGAACCTCCAGGTGGTGGGGTTCTCAGGTATCTGCTGCCATTGTACTTCTAGATGGTAGTGGTCATGGGTTTGGAAGGTGTTGTCAAAGGAACCTTGGTGAGTTACTGCAGTGCATCTTGTAGATGGTGCACATGTCTGCCACTGTTCATCGGTGGTGGAGCGTTTGAATGCTTGTAGAAGGGGGAGCAATCAAGCAGGCTGCTTTGTCCTGGATGGTGTCAAACTTCTTTTAATGTTGTGGAGTTGCACTCATCCAGGCAAGTTGACAGTATTCCATTACACTCCTGCCTTGTAGATGATGGACAGGCTTTGCGGGGTCAGGAGGTGAGTTACTTGCCGTAGGATTCCTAGCCTTTGATGCCCTGGTAGCCACAGTATTAATGTGACGAGTCCAGTTCAGTTTCTGATCAATGGCAACCCCCAGGATGTTGATTGTCTAATAATAATAATCTAATAATCTTTATTATTTAATCACAAGTAGGATAACATTAACACTGCAATGAAGTTATTGTGAAAAATCCCTAGTCGCCACACTCCAGTGCCTGTTCGGATACACTGAGAGAGAATTCAGTATGTCCAATTCACCTAACAAGCATGTCTTTCGGGACTTGTGGGAGGAAACCTGAGCACCCGGAGGAAACCCACACAGACATGGGGAGAACTTGCAGGCCCCGCACAGACAGTGACCCAAGCCGGGAATGGAACACTGGTCCCTGGCACTGCGAAGCAACAGTGCTAACCATTGTGCTGTCGTGCAGTGACGGTAATGCCATTGAATGTCAAGGGGCGGGGTTAGATCCTCTCTTGTAGAAGATGGCCATTGCCTGGCACTTGTGTGGTGTGAATGTAACTTGCCACTTGTCAGCCCAAGCTTGGATATTGTCCAGATCGCTGCATTTGAACATGTACATGTGCTGCTTCATTTTATCTGAGGAGTCGCGAATGGTGCTGAACATTGTGCAGTCATCCGCCAACATCCCCACTTCTGACCTTATGATGGAACGGAGGTCATTGATGAAGCAGCTGGTTGGGCCTAGGACTCTACCCTGAGGAACTCCATCTTCCTTTGTGCCAGGTATGACTCCAAGCAGCGGAGAGTTATCCCCCTGATTCCCATTGACTCCAGTTTAGCTAGGGCTCCTTGATGCCATACTCGGTCAAATGCTGCCTTGATGTCAAGGGCAGTAACTACAAAAGGTTGTGAATGTAGCCCAGTCCATCACGCAAACCAGCCTCCCATCCATTGACTCTATCTATAATTCCCGCTGCCTCAGAAAGGCAGCCAGCATAATTAAGGACCCCATGCACCCCGGACATGCTCTCTTCCACCTTCTTCCGTCAGGAAAAAGATACCAAAGTTTGAGGTCACGTACAAACCGACTCAAGAACAGCTTCCTCCCTACTGCCATCAGACTTTTGAATGGACCTACCTCGTATTAAGTTGATCTTTTCTCTACACCTTGCCATAACTGTAACATTATATTCTGCAGTCTCTCCTTCCTTCCCTATTTATGGTATACATTGTTTGTACAGCATGCAAGAAACAATACTTTTCACTGTATACTAATACATGTGACAATAATAA
The DNA here is from genome assembly GCF_047496885.1 of Scyliorhinus torazame. Classification (NCBI taxonomy): domain Eukaryota; kingdom Metazoa; phylum Chordata; class Chondrichthyes; order Carcharhiniformes; family Scyliorhinidae; genus Scyliorhinus; species Scyliorhinus torazame. Next base: position 60,542,373 of record NC_092713.1, read on the forward strand.
ATCAAATCAAATCAAATCTTGCAGTGATGTCCTGGAGGTTGAGATGATTGACCTCCAACCACCACAAACATCATCCTTTGTGCCAGGTATGACTCCAACAGCAAAGAGTTATCCCCTGATTCCCATTGACTCCAGTTTAGCTTGGGCTCCTTGATGCCATACTCGGTCAAATTCTGCCTTGATGTCAAGGGCAGTCACCTCACCTCTGGCATTCAGCTCTTTTGTCCATGTTTGAACCAAGGCTGTAATGAGGTCAGGATATGAGTGACTCTGGCAGAACCCAAACTGAGCGTCCATGAGCAGGTTATTGCTGAGTAAGTGCTGCTTGACAGCACTGTTGATGACTCGTTCCATCACTTTGCTGCTGATGGAGAGTAGATTGATAGCGCGGTAATTGGCTGGGTTGGATTTGTCCTGTGTCTTGTGTACATAACACACCTGGGTAATTTTCCACATTTCTGGGGAGATGCCAGTATGTAGCTGTACTTGAATAGCTTGGCTAGGGGTGCGGTAAATTCTGGAGCACAAGTTTTTAGTACTACTGCCGGAATATTGTCAGGGCCCATAGCCTTTGAAGTGTCCAGTGCTTTCAGCTGTTTCTTGATATCACGTGGGGTGAATGGAATTGGCGGCAGACTGACATCTGTGATGCTGGGGAACTCCGGAGGAGACCGAGATGGATCATCCACTCGGCACCTCTGGCTGAAGATTGTTGTGAATGCCTCAGCCTTGTCTTTTTCACATAAGTGCTGGGCTCCTCCATCATTGAGGATGGGGATATTTGTGGAGCCACCTCCTCCAGTGAGTTTTTAAAAAAAATTTTGAGTACCCAATTAATTTTTTCCAATTAAGGGGCAATTTTCAGCATGGTCAATCCACCTACCTTGCACATCTTTGGGTTGTGGGGGCGAAACCCACGCAAACACGGGGAGAATGTGCAAACTCCACATGGACAGTGACCCAGAGCCGGGATGGAACCTTGGACCATGGCGCGTGAGGCAGCGGTGCTAACCACTGCGCCGCCATGCTGCCCCCTCCAGTGAGTTGTTTAATTTCCACCACTGGATGTGGTAGGATTATAGAGCTTTATTATCAATTCTGCACTGCATTGCTTAATAAAGCAAGGAAACTAAAATATTAGAAAGATTTAGAGAGCATGAAGGCAAACAATCAGGTGACATAAATAGAAACAGTAAAGAATTGAATGAAAATAGAATGTACAAGATCAGTTAAAAGTAGGCCTGGACTGATTAGGAATAAAAAAAACATGTTCTGGAGGATATAGGAATGGTGAAGATACTAATTGAGTATTTTTCACAACAAACTGTGGCAGAGAGATTGAAAGAGCACAAGAGATTAATTAGATAGGACAGGATTACTATAGATAACAAAACAGTGCCGAACAATTGATGGAACACAAAGTGAAAAAGGCAAGACCCCATGATGCCAGGTCTCCTGAAATGATGAAGGAATTCAGAGAGGGTTTCGAATTACAGTATCGCAAGCATCGTTGGATATGGAACTGTGCCAGCAGCCCGTGGGGCTGTGAATGTAACATTGTCGATTCAAAAAAGAAGAAAGGAATAATCAGTTAACTATATGTCAGCCATGTAACATTTGTAGTGGGTAAACCTATGGAGGTCATAAAATGGGCTGAAATTAATATTGATGCAAAGATATGGGAATGAGTGTTCTGGGGTATGTATTATCTACGACCCTGGTTAAAAAGCCTGGCGGCACTGTACCAACCAGAAATCCAGCTGCCTTGCAGTGATAATACATTGGACAGCCTTATTTGGTTAAGAGTGGGACTTTTACCTCTCAGAGACAGGAATTCCCTCGCTAGAGAGAGCTGCCAGCCAATTAGATAGCTGGTAGGTCTATAGTTGAAGCAGCACCAAGACTTTGCTATGACTGAAAGCAGTGTCTCAAAACAAAGTGCCATGCATCTTGGAACTAGGGTAAATGTGGGGATTTTGGATGGGCTTGCCTGGAAGTGGGTTGGTGCTGAGTTTTAGACGCCACTGGAGGGATGGTGAGGGGGGGGGGGGGGGGGGAGAGAGAGTGGTGTTGGGCGGTGCCAAGATCAGTAATAGTAAATGGCGGAGTGTTAGACATATAAAGATACTTTTAAGGGATTTATTTTTGTATTGGTAAACATTAGAAATAAGATATAGTTTTCAGTGGATTTAATTTATTTTTTAAGAGTTACAGGGGTATAGTGGGCATGATTTACTGCCAGAATCAGAATGGGATGCAACCAGTAGATCCTGGGAGAGGCCTCGCGAGACATTGCGATCTGGATCCCGCCCAAAATGGAGAGTTAAGTAAGTTCAAATACTCACTTAACTCTGCCAACACCCGATCGAACTAGTTCCCGGGACCTACCAGCCTTGCCGAGGAGACCCCAGCGGCGCACCGTTCATAACTCGTCCCCACAAACAGGCATCAGGTGGAATGGCACTTGATGGGTGGGGGAGGGGGAATCTTCAAGGAGCTCGGAGGCCCCCGGGTGGCTGGTAGGTTGGACCCTGGCACTATTGATTCTACCTGGTCTGGGATTGTAATAGCCTGGAAGGTAAAATCTGTAATTAGATTCATACTGGACAAAGGTGTTTTTGTGTGTTGGGGTTGGTTAAGTTCCAACTGTTTTTATATAGTTCTTAAAGAGGGCTACGGCTTGAAGAATAAATAAAAGGCATAAGCACGTGAATGTTTCTTAGCAACTGGGGCTTGGAAGATAAGGACGTTTTTAATTTTGTTGAGCTAATTTGATTGGCAGTTGGGAGAGATGTAGTGAGAAAGATGGCAGATCTCACAACTCTGCCAGATGCAGTTGGTTTTAGAAAGCTAAAGAGGGAGCATCTCTCTCAGCCTTGCTCGAAGAAAAGCCAAACTATGGAGTAATGATTGAGAAAAAAGATGCTGGAAATCTAAAGTCTTGCTAGTTAAGGAAACTAGAGAAATGAAGAAACGTGTCCAAGAAATCTGGAGTTAAGTGAACAAAGTGTTCTTAGTTAAAGAGACAATTGTAGTAACCAGATTTAAAGTGGGGCAAGAGCTTTCAAAGATAAAATGAACTTCTGATACCATTTTAACATAGTCTGAAAATAGAGAGTTAAAACAACTGTGAGCAGTTTGCACAGCAGTCAAGAGAAAGAACTCCGAAAGAGGTTGGTGAAATCCTGGACTGGAATCACTGTTAAAAGTGGGGCAGAAGCTTTGTTTAAAAGTGTCATTTGGAAAATCTGGTCTGACTTTTGGAATGCAATCCGCTCAATATACTTAGGAGAGAAGATTTTGTGTGTTTTGGAAGTGGAGTTTGGAAACACTCACATAACAATCATCTGGCGGGATTCTGAGGAGATCTCCACAAACTTTCACTTGGGGTTCAGAGTGGAGAGTTTATTTGCCCACAATCATCTTGTGAGCTGAAAAGGAACTTTGTGTTAATGAGATCATTATGGATTAAGATGTACTTTGTAATCTGTGTTAATCCTAAAACCTGTGCATCATATTCCAACTTTTTCATGTTTAATAAATGTTTTTTCCTTATTGTTAAAACTAATTAGCGCTCCTGTGTCTCTGTTGCTTCACATTTTATTTTTTAATAAGAAAGAATTACAGTCTTTTGAGCCAGGGTTCCATACTAAGATCTATAACATCAACTGGGGCATAACTGGAGGAATAATGCAGCAGTTTGTCTTAACCTTCAGCAAGTCTATTCTTCATAGAGCTCAGTAGCGTTACAAACGCCTTATGGTTCCCCCAATCCCAACTGTTCCAGCTGTATCCACTTATATTCTTCTGAAGCCAATGGCCTTTCTTTAACAATGCAATTAGGTTAACATTGTAATTGCCAAAGCATGCAATTGCTGATGCAAAAGCTGGGAGATGGGGAGAATGGGAGAGTTACAATGTTGGAAGAATGGGGGTGCCACCTGATGTTTCTCCCAACCATCTCCCCCACTCCTGCTCACCCCCCCCCCCCCCCCTCCCCCCTTTCCTGGCTGCTTGGCTATTCACCATTCCCCTACCTTCCCCTGCTGGACAATAAATTGTGCAACTGTACACATAAGGACCTCAATAGGCGCAAGGGTAGGTGGGCTGCCAGTGCCCCAGTAATATGGGGTACAGGTCAGAGGTGGGTGGGAAAATGGAAGGCTGGTCACTCTCTTTGTTTTACATGCCCCCTGTTTCAAAAATGTCAGTTGTGGTGGAGGTTCACTCCATAAACTAATTAGTAGAACCAACAAGGATTTATAAGAAACAACATGTGTCTGATTAATTTATTAGGTCTGGAATGATGGAGTGTATTAATAAAAGAAAGGCAATTGATGTTCTTTCGATGGATTTTCAAAAGGCCACTCTCTTCTGCTTCTCCATCTCCCTCTCTACTTGTAAAGCCCCTCTTAAAATCCATTTCTTTGACCAACCTTTTGGTGCCTTTTTACGCATGCCTCCTTGACTCTGCATACATTTTTTTCAACTATCACTGTGAAGTGCTTTTAGCTGATTTTCTACTTTTAAAAGCACTGCATAAATGCAAATTGTTGATAACTACATGATGCAAAAAGGATTTCAGGTTATCACCAAAAGTACAAATGGAGAGATTCGAACACAGCCATTGGGGTGGAGTATTCTCTAGCTGAAACAATGGAGGAAACTGAACTCATCATAGATATAATAGACGTGGCATAGTTTCAGAAGTTGGCTATTCAGCTCCTTCATCCTATTCTGCTTTTAATTCGCTCATATTCGACCTATATCTTAACTCTATTTACCCACTTTTGATTCATATCCCTTGATACCTTTACCGAATAGAAATCTGTCAATCGCAGCTGTGAAAATTTCAATTAATCTGCAATGGCAACAATTTCACAGAATCATAGAATTTACAGTGCAGAAGGAGGCCATTCGGCCCATCGAGTCTGCACTGGCCCTTACAAAGAGCACGCTACTGAAGCCCATGTATCTACCCTATCCCCATAGCCCAGTAACCCCCCACTTAACATTTTTTGGACACTAAGGGCAATTTAGCATGGCCAATCCACATAACCTGCACATCGTTGGACTATGGGGGAAACCGGAGCACCCGGAGGAAACCCACGCAGACACGGGGAGAATGTGCAGACTCCCGCGTAGACAGTGACCCAGCCGGGAATCAAACCTGGGACCCTGGAACTGTAAAACAACTGTGCTAACCACTATGCTACCGTGCTACCCACTGGCCCATTGAGTGAATTCCATATTTTCATCACCATTTGTGAGAAAATAAATTTCCTGCTTTCATTCTTGAATGACATATCTCTAGATTTAAGACTGTTCTTATGAATTATTTTTTAAAAATCATTTCCATCTCCTCAATTAATTACCTTCAACCTTCTAAACATAATAGAATGCATCCAAAGTTAATGAAGCTGTAGACAAAATTTAAGTGAAACAGTATATAAATCAACAACTGTATGGACCACTGCATAGCATTAGTGAATTGGGCAGCTCATAGATTTGTGTAGCATTTTAAATTATCGTGCAAGAGAGCCATACACAATGGAGGTCTAACTTCATGATCATTGGTTGAACTTCTCTGGATTAATAAGCTGTGTAGCATGCACCAGGCAATGATGAATTTGAAGACGCTAGTGGAACTGTGGTTCGCTAGTGGAACTGTGGTTGTACACCTTTAGACATGTAAGGGACTAATTCAAAATGCTCAGTAGCATGCTTTCGATGATAATGGTGCATACCTAGCTGCCTGTTCTAGCCAGCTGTAAACTCCACACCAAATTGTGACAGTTTTATGGAAAAAGCTTGCAGTTTTAGACGCTGCAGGGTGGTAAGCTGTATGATGCCCTAACTACAAAAACAAGATATGGAGATGCCGGCGTTGGACTGGGGTGAGCACAGTAAGAAGTCTTACAACACCAGGTTAAAGTCCAACAGGTTTGTTTCGATTTGTCTACATATGTGTTTCTGGAACAGACCTCTTCATTCACCTGAGGAAGGAGCAGCGCTCCGAAAGCTAGTGACATCGAAACAAACCTGTTGGACTTTAACCTGGTGTTGTAAGACTTCTTACTGTACAAAAACAAGGATAGAGCATTATACCAAATGCCATCTCGGTGCTGAAATTCATTATAGCCTCTAAATTCACAACTTTTTTTCTGAATTCTCTACAGTCATATTTCCAAGAAGAAAAATATCGAAACAGTATTTGCATAGTCAAAAAAATTTTAGATGCTGCCATGCTGCAGTGATCTGGAACAAAAATATATCTTGATAATGTGAACTGTCACTCAATAAACTTGACTTAATTACTTCTCGGACATTAATGGATTTGATAACATATCAACTGTAAAGACCTTCCTCGCAGTCACAGTCTGCCATGGTATGGCACAAAAAAGGAATAAAACGGCCCATGATCTCCACAGTACCTTTTTAAAAATACACAAATACATGGAAAATAGTAATATTCTATTTGGATTCAAGTAAAGATTGTAAGCTAGTAATTTTGATGTCACCTTAACCTTCAGTAAGATTACTGCCATCTCGCCACTTCCAGGTATGGCATTTATTATTTATTTAATTGCTTAATGCTTGGAAATGCTGTGACTTGTATCTATTATAAAAGAGATATACAAAGAAGGTAAAAATCAGATCTCTATTTGTAGTGGAGTGAGAGAGAAAAATGAAAAAGGATTGTCCAAGAATGCTATAGCGATCCTTGAAAATGGTTAAAGTGGGTAAGAAATACTGGACAGGCATTATTGAAAACCAGCAACTCAAATTGTATTGTGAGCATCAAGCCATGGTTGTGTTGTTGTGGGCCAGTGTTTAGAGAACTCCAAAGTGTAGCATGGAGTTCACCTGACCCACAACTTTTAATAGATTGTGGTATGGGGAGCGGACGGTCCACTCTACAGGTGTGGTACAGCAGAAATGGAAAAGTATTTTTTAAAGCAAAACAATGTTTATTCTATGAACTCAAGTTAACCTTTTTAAAACATCCAGTGAGCATCTTAGCAACCATTAATTCAAATACAATCCCCAAAGACTACAACACTAAGTAAATCTTTAAGCTTTCCTTTTTAACATCCATACGACTTAAAAACAAAACCTTTATCAGAAGCACACGTCACTATTGAAAACATTTATAATTCTGAATTCACCAAATGATCACAAGATAGTCTTTTGATGGCAGAGAGAACAGCAGTACACCTGCTTGGTCTGGCTTCAGCTCCAACACTGAAAACGAAACTAAAACAAACCCTGCAGCCTGCTCAAAAACGAAAGTAAAAAGCTGACAGGCAGCCCAGCTCCACCCACTCTCTGAGATCACTGCAGTAGTAAACACCCATTTCTTAAAGGTACTCTCACTACAGATATTTATATACACACCCATTTATAAACACCCATTTCTTAAAGGTACTCTCACATGACACCTCCCCCCAAGAAAAAAAATAAACCATCAACTGCAAGATGGTTTCATTTTTCACCTTTTCACTATCCTTTAAGAAATGCACACAGTAAATATAACTTTTTGTTTCAAAAAACAACACACGCAAACAGGTATAATAAGATAGTCCATTTTTTTTTCTTTTTCTTCCTCCAACTGAAATTGCTTCTGTTCATCACATTCGTGACAAAGCATCGGCTATCACATTTTCTCGTCCTGCCACATGTACTATTTTTAACTGAAATGGCTGCAACAATAAACTCCAGCGAAACAACCGTGCATTGTTATTCCGGAATCACTCCAAAAACGTCAACGGATTATGATCAGTATATATAACGGTGTCAGATGGATTGCTGGTCACATAAATGTGAAAATGTTGCAAAGCCAGCACCAAACTCAAAGTCTCCTTCTCAAGCGCAAAATACTTTTTCTGGTGAGAATTCAATTTCTTTGAAAAATAACCAATAGGCCGCTCTAGTCCTTTGTCGTCTTGTAGAAGCACCGCACCTACACCCACATCACTCGCATCAACCGCCACGTTGAATGGTTTTGTATAATTTGGGATGGCTAACACAGGAGCAGTGGTTAACACAGCCTTCAGGCCGTCAAATGCCTGTTGACACCGCTGTCCACTGGAATTTGTTACGCTTCTTGAGCAAGTCCGTCAGTGGAGCGACCACACTGCTAAAATTGGGTACAAATTTCCGGTAAAATCCACTTATGCCAAGAAATTACATTATTTCCTGTCGTGTCGAGGGTATCGGAAACTCCCTAATAACTTTGGATTTCACATCCCATGGGACCATTCGACCCTGTCCGATTGTATGGCCAAGGAAACTCACATGGGCCTTTCCAAATTTACTTTTGGCTAGGTTTATCACCAAACCCACCTCCTGAAGTTGATCGAATAACTCCATCAATTGTTTCAAATGTTCTGTCCCTGTCTGGCTGAAAATTACCAGATCGTCGATGTATACCGCACAATTCGGTAATCCTGAACCAACTTTGTTAGTTAACCGTTGAAATGTGGCTGGGGCGTTTTTCATGCCAAAATGGCATAACTTTGAATTGGTATATACCATCTGGAGTCACAAAAGCTGAAACCTCCTTCGCCCTTTCGGATAAAGGTACCTGCCAGTAACCTTTAAGTAAATCCAGTTTGGAAATAAAAGCTGATTGTCCCACTTTCGCAATGCAATCCTCCAAACGTGGGATAGGATAAGAGTCCGTTCTTGTAACGGCATTAACCTTTCTATAGTCCACACACAACCGTTGGGTACCATCTGGTTTAGGAACCATCACTGTGGGTAAGCTCCATTGGCTGCAACCCACTTCAATTATGCCATTTTTAAGCATACTCTCAATCTCTTTGTTAACCTGTGCCAATTTTAAAGGATTAAGTCTATATGGATGTTTTTTGATCGGAACAGCATTTCCCACATCTACATCATGTATAGCCATTTTAGTACTTCCCAATTTATCTCGACAAACTTGCCCATATGACATCAATAACTCTTTCAGGTCAGCCCTTTTTTCCTCTGGAAGGTAACTCAACAATTTATCCCAATTTTTAAGGACATCCTTGTTTTCCAATTTAATTTGAGGTATGTCAAATTCACAGTCATCTGTATTTGGTTCATCACTTTGAGTTAGAATCCTTAAAACCGCCTCCTTTTTCTCTCCTTCCCTTTCGAAGTACCTTTTAAGCATATTCACATGACACACTCGGTGAGTTTTCCTTCTATCTGGTGTTTTTACCACATAATTTACCTCACTTAATTTCCTTTCAATCTGATACCGTCCACAAAACCTTGCTTTTAAAGGCTCACCTACCACTGGTAACAACACTAAAACTTTATCTCCACTGGCAAAACTACGAACTTTGGATTCCTTGTCCGCTACCCATTTCATCACATTTTGTGCAACTTTTAAATGTTGTCTAGTCAATTCACCTGCTCTATTTAATCGTTCCCTAAAATTTGACACGTAATCCAATAATGTAATTTCCGATTTCTCACTCACCAATCTTTCCTTAATCAATTTAAGTGGTCCTCTTACCTCATGACCAAAACTATGTTCAAAAGGACTGAATTTGGTTGACTCATTTGCAAACAGTATGAATGGAATTCCTTTATCCCAGTCCTCTGGATAATCTTGACAATAAGCCCTCAACATTGTCTTTAATGTCCAATGCCACCTTTCTAATGCTCCCCTGTGATTCTGGATGGTACGCAGTTGATTTAAATTGTTTTATTCCTAAGATAGCCATAACATCTTTGAATAAAAATGAAATGGAAATTGCTTATTGTCACAAGTAGGCTTCAAATGAAGTTACTGTGAAAAGCCCCTAGTCGCTACATTCCAGCGCCTGTTCAGGGACGCTGGTACGGGAATTGAACCGTGCTGCTGGCCTACCTTGGTCTGCTTTAAAAGCCAACGATTTAGCCCAGTGTGCCAAACCAGCCCCTAACCTTGAGGTAAAATTTGATCCTTGATCCGATTGTATTTCTGTGGGTAGTCCATATCTAGTAAAGAATTTAAGTAACTCCTCCACAATCTTTTTAGCTGTAATATTACATACTGGAATGGCCTCTGGAAACCTAGTAGACAAATCCATTGTCGTCAAAAAGATATTGATTCCCACTTTTTGTTTTCGGAAGCGGTCCTACGCAATCAATTAGGACCCTTGTAAAAGGTTCCTCAAATGCTGGAATGGGTATTAAGGGTGCTGGTTTTATCACTGCTTGAGGTTTCTCTATCACTTGACATGTGTGACATGATTGAGAAAATTTAACTACATCTTTATATAGTCCAGGCCAATAAAAATGTTTCTGGATTTTAGCTTGAGTTTTCCTTATTCCCAAATGACCTCCCACTGGTACCTCATGTGCAACTCGCAACACCTCCTTTCGATACCCTACAGGCAATACTACTTGATGAACTTCTGCCCACTTTTCATCCGCCTGCATATGTAAAGGTCTCCATTATCTCATCAAGACATCACTTTTACGGTAATAACACTCTGGTATACACTCATATTCCTCTTCTGTGTATGCTTTCTGATACATCCGTTTTATTTCTATATCTTTCTGTTGTAACTCCGCCAATTTTCCTGAACTAAAAATATCCGCCTCATCCTCCACCTGTTCTTGCTCTTTTTCAACCATCGGATCAAAAATCGTTTCTGATAATTGCACTTCAACTTCATCTTCACTCTTTGATTTCTCCTCTTGTCTTAACCTGTGACTTTGCGACCTTGTTACTACACAATCCAGAAAAATCCCAGGATATTCGTCCTTCAACACTTCAGTTGTCTGATTTTCCACTGGCTTATTAACCACAGTAGGCATCACTCCCACCTGCGATCCAGCGATATCATTACCCAAGATAAACTGTATTCCTGGACAAGATAGTTTCTCTATTACTCCTACGACCACTTCACCACTCTTCACTGGACTTTCCAACCTTACCTTATATAATGGAACACTACTCCTCTCACTCTGAATTCCACATATTACCACCTTTTCTGGCAACATTCTTCCCAAACTACATAACTCCTCATCCCTTACCATTAAAGATTGACTAGCTCCCGTATCTCTTAAAATTGTGACTTCTTTACCTGCTCCTCCTGATACACATGAGTAAACTTTACCCACACAAATAAATTCTTTAAAGAGATCTGGCACCTTCTTATCAATCACCTCTTGATCAGGCTGTACAATCTTTTGCACCTCCTTCGCTTCACGTGGGCTTTCCTTTACCACTTTAACAAACCCTACTGTCTTATCCTGTTTTCCCACATCAGCCTTCCCAGTGCTTTTCTTCAACCACCAACACTGTGACTTTACATGGCCTAGTTTATTACAGTGAAAACATTTTAAACTTTTCATTTCTTTTCCACCCTCCTGGATTTATTTTTTAATCTGAGGTACACTCTCCTTATTATCTCCCATCAGATCACCTTTACCTTTACCACTTGAGTATTTCTCATGTCCCCAGTTTCTATCCCTCACAGACTGAAACTGATGTCGGAAACCAAACTTTGTTTTATGAACTAATTCATAATTTTCTGCCATTTCTTTCTGCTAACCTCGCAGTTTTAACCCTCTGTTCTTCCACATGAATACTTACTACATCAGGGATTGAATTTTTAAACTCCTCCAAAAGTATAATTTCTCTGAGAGCTTCATACGTTTGGTCTATTTTCAAAACCCTTATCCACCTATCAAAATTACTCTGTTTGAGCCTTTCAAACTCCATGTGTGTTTGACCAAATTATTTTCTTAAATTTCTAAACCTTTGTTCAGGCACACCTAAGTTGGATTTTTTCACCTCCTCAGAGGTCCCAGATACCTCCTCCAGTAGTGATGCAAACACTTCACTAGCCCTACCTACCAGCTTTGTTTGAATCAGCAATACCCACATGTCCTTTGGCCATTTAATTTGTTTAGCTACCTTCTCAAATGAAATGAAAAAGGCTTCTACGACCTTCTTGTCAAACCTTGGCAATGCTTGGACATATTTAAATAGATTCCCACCAAGTCTTCGACTATGACGCTCTTTCTCACTATCCTTATCACTATCAACCAACTGTACGTTTCCCTTTATGTCTGCCAATTTTAACTGACTGTCATGTTTCGTGGCCATTTTCTGAAGTTCAAACTCTCCGGGTCGGAGAATCACTGGGGGGCGGCGTGAATCCCGCCCCCACTGGCAGCCGAATTTTCCGGCGCCGGGTATTTGGCGTGGGCGGGAAACACGCTGCGCCGGTCGGGGGCCGTTGGCCACCAGGCGATTCTCCGACCCGCGATGGGCCGGGTGGCCGCCCGTTTTAGGCCGGTCCCGCCGGCGTAAATTACAACAGGTACTTAACGGCGGGACCTGGCTCTGTGGGCAGCCTCCGGGGTCCTGGGGGGAGGAGGGGGGGGAGGGCCGAGGGGATAGGGCCGGGGGGATCTGGCCCCACGAGGTGCCTCCCCACTGTGGCCTGCCCCGCGATCGGAGCCCACCGTTCTGCGGGCGGACTTGTGCCATGGGGGCACTCTATTCCTCCGCATCAGCCGCTGTAACAGTCCGCGATAGCCAACGCGGAGATGAACTCCCCTACGCATGCACTGGGATGACGCCAGCATACGCTGGCACTCCCGCGCATTCTCCAACTCGGGCTGGCCGGTGGGGGCCATTTGGCGCCTTTTGCCGTGGCGCCAAGCCCCTTCCACGCCGCCCTTCGTGGTGCAAACCACTCCGGCGGCAGTCTAGCCCCTGAAGGTGCGGAGGATTCCTCACCTTTGGGGCGGCCCAACGCTGCAGGGGTTCACGCCACTCCTTCGCGCCGGGGTTGCCCGCCCCGCCGGTTCGTGGAGAATCCTGCCCTCTCTCTTTATCTTTTTCCCTGATCTGTATCCCCCTTTCTCTTTCTTTTTGTTCTGCTCTGGCTATTCTTTCTTTTCTCCTTTCTTCTCTCTTCTTTTCTTTTTCCTCTCTCTTTCGTATTCAAGCTGCTTTAATTCATTCTCATGGACCATTTGTTTAAGTTGTAACTGAATTCACCAAATGATCAAGAGATAGTCTTTTGATGGCAGAGAGAACAGCAGTACACCTGCTTGGTCTGGCTTCAGCTCCAACACTGAAAATGAAACTAAAACACACCCTGCAGCCTGCTCAAAAACAAAAGTAAAAAGCTGACAGACAGCCTAGCCCCACCCACTCTCTGACATCATAAACACCCATTTCTTAAAGATACTCGCACATGACAGTGTTTAGAACCTGAAATTGGTCCATGCACATCACATCTCCTAGTTACAAGGGTTTGACAGGATAGCAGAGAAACTGGCTAATTTTGTGGCCCAGATTTTACTGTCATACTGATGGTGAAATTGTTAGTGTTTGCCATCATTTTCTGCAAAACTGATAGCACTGTCTGGTGTCCATGCATGGACGTTGAAATGTAGATCCAGAAATTGCTGTCAGTGGGGAAAAAGAGATAAAGAGATTTTTTGTGCATGGTAAGTTATGATTTAGAATGCTTTGCCTGAAAGAGTGATGGAAGAACATTCAATAGTAATATCAAAAAGAAATTGCTAAATTATTGAAGGGGTGAAATTACAGAGCAGGGAAAAGACTAATTAGATAACTCTTTCAAAGAGTGACACAGAGATGATGGGCTGAGTGGCCTCCTTGTGTGCCCTAAGACTTTGTATGATTTCCCGCTCCTTCACAGGATGCACTGTTGAAGTCCTTGCAGAGGCAAGTCGAATAGAAACCATTAAAGTGACATAAACCTGCACATTTTACACTAATATTGTAGCTGTAAAAACTGTTGAGGAACTTATGTCTTGTTCAATTATGTGTAACTGGATTTTAAAAGTGGTGCTAAGTCATAATTACTGCTGGACAATCCCACTGGACCTTGACAAAATAATTTCATATTTGTGAAATGTTATTCCATGACAATTCCTTAGATATTTAAAATAATTCTTAAATTTGTCTGATAATTCAGCTTTTCCCTTAATCCCAAGTTCATGCTCCAATCTTTATTTAACTTTTTGTAAAATAATAGGATAAGACCTACTTGTTATTTGCAGGTTTGCTGCTGTGAGAATTCTTCAGTATGATTGATTGATTGATAGCCTGCTTGATGATGTCACTGTTTTTGGAAATCTGAAATTCCTTAAACCGACGCCAAACAGAATGTAATGTCAGGAAAGGTGAAACCCACGATGCAAAACTTGTTAAACCCTTGTGGGTAGCTTTCTTTGGGGCCAGCAGCAAGTTCTGTCCCTGCACTGCTAACCCCAAAATTCAGGTTGACATGGTCACCAGAACTTAAAGTGCACATAAAGAATATTCACTTTTGTTTATTGTTGTTATTAAGTTCACATGCTTATCAACTGGCAAATTCAGTATCTGCCATATATATGCTTTTACTTCATTTAGTCATGAGATGTGGGTGTCACTGGCAAGGCCAGCATTTATTGCCCATCACTAATTGTCCTCGAGAAGGTGATATTACGCTACCTTCTTGAACCGCTGTAATTCAGATTTGCCAACATTAATACATAGGAACTTTGTGGTGTCCATTTACTACAATTAACATCCATAGACAAATTATTATAGTTGCCCTACTTTGCAAAACATCCTTTCACCTTTTGATTTTGTTCTATTCTATAAGCCACTAGGTTTGCAGTAAAGAAAAATCCTTTTACACTTAAGAAAAACATAAAATGTTTATATTTATTTGATATTAAACAAGTATGATGTAAAAGTTTATTTGCATTCAGCCATGCGCTTGTGCTATTTTGAAACTGGAAATGTCTACTCTAATCTTGATTTTCTGCCTCCTTTTAAATGTTTCTTTTCAAACATTTCTCTATTTTCTGTGTCAATTGTGGCTGGTGCTGAAGCATTCTAGAGTTTAATCATCTTATTTGGAAATACTTCTAATTATCTTCAGCCTGTGCATCCTTGTGTCAGATTTTATGGGGCACAGTGGTTCCCGCCCACCCCCGGCTAAAAGGTTGGAGGGAGCGTGTCTGTGATCCTAGCGGCCGCCCTGCAATTTACACTGGGAGCAGCTTTAATTGCTTTAAGGTGATACTCCCACCCATATCTTAGTAGAAAGCCCCACCTGAGCGAGCTGCCAGCCAGCAGGATGGCCAACAGATCCATCATCACAACAGCCAGCTGGGAGCAGTGGCCACTGCTGGGAAAAAAGGCAGCCCCACTGTGGTGGTATGTATTAAGGGTATTAAGGTACCCTGTGATGCCGAGAGGCTGTTGGTGGATAGACACTGGATCCCGATTGGATCAGCCGCCTGCTGGCTCCACCCAGTAAGGCGGAGTATAAGAGCCCGGGTTCTCCCAGCAGCTGCATTCTGTGACTGGGCTGCTGGGGAACAAGTCTGCGTAATAAAGCCATCGTTCGACTCCTTCTCATCTCGTCTCGTGAGTGATTGATTGAGCTATACCCACCACACTAAGGAACCCAGGTAAGCCCAGGTTTGGCATCTCAGTGCAGGGAGTTGCCTGCTGAGTTCAAGTGGCCAGGGGCAGGGTTAAAAGGTGAATGACCTTGGTCGGGAATGGTGTGTCCATTGGGCCTGGGGGGTCGCAAAGGAAATCCCTCGCCTTTCGCCCGACACCAGCCTGTGCAGCAAAAGCAGCCGGGTTTCGCTCATGACGTAGGCCAACCCAGCCACAGGTAAAACAGTGGTAGTGGTGGGATGAGGCTCTTAAGTGGACATCTCATTGGCTATTCAAGTGTTCCAATAGGCCCAAAGGTAGGCGGTTTGGCTGAGGCCTCCCCCACACCCTGTAAAATTTCAGACACGTTGGGGCAGGTGCGTATGGGGCAAGAACACCATTGCTGGATTTGATGTGGCCACACCTCAGCTGACGGGGAATGCAAGATCCAGCCCTTTATTCCCAATTTATCAAACAATGAAAATTATTTTTCCTTTTTGACCTTATAATATGTTAATAAAGAATATATTTTATTTTCAAAACAATTAATTTGGAGTGAATGAACATATCCTAATTTTGTGATCTGCAAATATGCTTCAGCAAATGCAACTTGGACATCGCATGTGCCACAAAGGCATGGAGTAATGGCCCATTTTGCGGTATTCCCTCCGTTACTCCGAAGATAGATCTAAGTGTTCCTGTTGCTGTAACTACTGGTCTACTTCCATAAATGTCTTTAATCTAAACATTTCAGCTGTATTTGTAATTCTGCAGTCATGATGTCACATTTACAGTGTCCTCCCTTAATAAAAGAAAGGCAATTCATTTCAGTCTGATACTCTATTGCTCTTGCTGACCTCATTGATGAGTTCTTTACACTAACACAGCAAATCGGATAAGCTGATTACCTACAATAGTACAATAGGCTTGGGTCAAGATTTAATAAAATTTTTGTCAATCCAAGAATACATTTGCATTGAATTTTGCAATGAACCATTTGGCCATGTAAATAACCAGAGCTATTCAAGTGATGGGCCAACCTTTTCTCTTAGTGTTGGGAAGCAATAAAATGAGGTAAATCTGTTTAAGGCATGACTGCATTTCAGAAATAAGTAATTGTAAGTAATTTGGATTTTCCCAAGTGGCATAATGAGATAGGACATGAATGTAACTTTCTTTCTTTAATTTGTTCCTCGTTCCTGATGTTACTTGTTTTCAACTGGGGGTCTAATGCTCTCAAATGTGAAACTACGGACTATTTGTCCATTCTTTGTAAAGACAAATTTCACAATGGCCCTCCTCGAGGCCTGGATGATTGTCCACCCTCAACCAGAGGGTGGACAATCTTAGGAATTGGCTTTATTCCTAAGGGAAACCTTAGGAGCAGAGAGGAGAGAATGTGAAATAATTCACAACATGCCTATTCCTTGATCAGCTGATGTTAATCACAGTTATTGTAATGTTTTGACCTTAGCTGTAACACAAAGTCAAAACGTTATTCAGAACATTTTCAATTAATAGCAAAATTTTGAATAAAAAATTCTACCTGCCCTTAAAAGGAAATTGACTATCCCTTGACCTGGCAAGCCTAAACATATTTATATTTTGGTGTACACCATATTTTCTAAAGCATTCTAATTTCAGTTGCCAAGGTATTTGTGAGTTATAGCACTACTAGTTTGCTGTAGAAAATTAATTCAGAGTGATGCCAAATTAAGTACATCCAGACTGCTTGGATTGCTGCAGTTAAACCAAAATGAACACTTGATTTGGTGTCGCTCCCAATTAAAGGCCTCTATCTGAACACAGCTATTGTAATACAATCTGTCACAGGTCTGATCATACTCGGCGGCCATGTTTATACTTACTGTTTATAAGAATGCAGCTGTAAGTTGATTGATATTGTTTGCACACCAGGAGTAGGAAATTTCATGTGGTATAAAGATGCAAAATTTAAGTTGCCTTGCATTTCCTCTTTAAAGAAAATGTTAGCCAATATAGTTGTTTTAGAGAATAAATTGTGGCAGCTCTGGATGGATGGGTGAAATTTTAGATCAATGTCAACATAATTATTACAGATATTGCTACCAGATCTCTACACTATCAGCAGTTGGTCAGAGATTTACATAATACACTACAAATTATTGCATCATCAACTTGGAATGATTATGTCATAAACATTAATCATTTTGTGGGGATGTAACCTCATTGAATTTCAAGGTTTGATGCTGCTTTTTGTTGCAGTTATTTTCTTTCCTCTTCCCCTTCATGCAACAAAGATGACAGTTTTTTGGTTACTCACCTCTTGCAGCCTTGATTTTGTGTTTTTCTAAATGTTAGAAAATGAAGAAAAGCAAAACAGGAGGTCAAGAACCATAAAACATGAATTGAGAGAAATGATGGGGAGAAGATACATCTCCATGTAATATTAGAACAATTTTCAAATAAAACACCGGTTGAATTTTGAAGTCATTTATTTGCCTCATTTCTATTTCTTGACAGAAGAGGTCAGTACTTGTGCCTCACATCTGTAAGACAGATTCTAATTTCTAACACCCATTGAGGGAATAAGACCTGCATAGACAGAAAGCCAGATAAGCTGTTTCTTTCCTCATTCTAATGTGACTTGTTTTTTATAACAAAAGTTAAATTTGAAAGTAAACAAAGCCCATTCCACAATTGAATTTTCAAGTTGTTTGGTATCTTCTGCCGAGTTAAGGGCATCTCTACTGAAGGAATAACATTGCTTATTGAAAGGCCAGTGACCTCATCCTCATGCAGGCAAATCGTGCAACACAGAATGCATTTCCTTTGCAGCCTGTGAATGTCACTCTGCAGATTCCATCACCAAAACACAGCACTACCTGTCGTCGGCAGTCATGTGCTTCATTCCAGACTGACACTGGGATCTTCACTTTACCATTGACAAGAATGTCAATCGCCTTTCCAAAGATGGTAACAATTTATTCATCAACTTCTGGGTGTTCTTCATAAGGGGTCTCTTCCAGCAAATGATACAGAAAATAAAAATGTCAGCCACCTGCAGTGCAGTAAGCCCTGCATGTAAATTGCATTCTGTAATAACACTAATCACTTGTTAGTGGCGAGTGATAAAACTATGAATTAGGAATAGGCAAAATCCACAAAAGCTCTTTTTATTATTGGAAGTTCATAAAACGCGGTCTACCCCCGATTTCCAAAAGGGATAACAACCCAAAACCCCTCCCCCTTTTTTGTAAATAAAACCCATTCTCATTTTGTGTATATTTGTATTTATACCATGTATAACAAAACACAATAATAAGATTTTTTTAAAAAGAATCCATCGAATCCTTACATTGTAGCAGGAGGCCATTCAACCCATTGAGTCTGCACCGACCCTCTGAAAGAGCACTTTACCTAGATCCACTTCCTCAGCCTATCCCTGTAACCCTGCATGTTAATCATGGCCAATCCACTTACCTGCACATCTTTGGACACTTAAGGGGTAATTTTGAGTACCCAATTATTTTTTTTCCAATTAAGGGGCAATTTAGCATGGCCAATCCACGTACCTAGCACATCTTTGGGTTGTGCGATTGAAATCCGCGTAGACACAGGGAGAATGTGCAAACTCCACACAGACAGTGACCCAGGGCTGGGATTGAACCCGGGTCCTCAGTGCCTTAGGCAGCAGTGCTAACCATTGCACCAACGTGCCAGCCCACTAAGTGGCATTTTAGCATGGCCCATCCATGTAACCTGCACATTTTTGGACTGTGATAGGAAACTGGAGCATCCGGAGGAAACCCAAGCAGAAATGGGGAGAAAATGCAAACGCCACACAAACCCGGATCTCTGGTACTATGAGGCAGAAGTGCTAACCACTGTGCCACCCGGTAGGACGGGATGAATGGATGAAAGCTAGCTGATTGTGACAAGATGTCTGCCTTTTGCAGCCTGCCCTTGAGAGGAATGATCAAGGATTAAGGACGAGGTGAACAGCTGAGGCCAAGGTAACTGGCAGAACAAGAGAAAGGAAGATTAAGAATGTGAGCAAGAGCCAGCCATACAGCCCGGCAAGCCTGCTCCTCCATTCAGTGAAATCATGGCTAAACTACTTCCTGCCCAATCCCCATACCCTTTGATTCAAGTAGTGTCCAAAAATCTATCGGATCACAGACTTGAATGAACTCCACAACTAAACATTCACAGCTCTCTTGGGTTGGGAATGCTAAAGATTCACAAACCTCTTGTTTAGAGACATTTCTCTTCATGTCAGTCCGAAAGAGGCGACCCTTATCCTGAGACTATGACCCTATTTCTAGACTGTTTGGCCAGGGAAAATAACTTCTCGCCAACTGCATGGTATCTAAAGGAATAGAGCAGGCAGTTCAAAGGGGAAGAGGTAGGGGTAGAGATAAGAATGAGGGTGTGGTTGGAAGAGAAATGAGTCATGAAACATGAATGGCCTGGAAAACTTTGGGACTGACAGGGCGGAGGAAAATTATGGAAGGGAAGAGGAAGGGAGCCACTGAGGATGACATTTATCCGTCTCAAATGCAACCTGCAAATATGTTGGCTCTTTTCTTGCTTGGGCCTGCAGGTAGTCATACACAACATTGGAGACTTTCTTCCTGACGGTCCTCTCAAGACTCAACTGTGGATATTGCTTAAAAGAAGTGAGATGAATTCAAAATCTTTTGTCTTGCATTCATCAGGACAGTTCACAAGAATGCCAATATTAAAGGGAACGAAAACTTATACTACATGGGAAGAGAGTGCTGATTGGTTGGCAAGTGGACTCTGATTGATAGAGGTGTTGCCATGGAGAATGCACCAGGGAATTGCTATCTGCCAGTTATGTTCAAATTCAAAAGAGGCATGTTGACTGGTCAAGGCTTTGCCATGGGGAATGAACCAGAGAATGGCTGCCCCCCTGGTGTTCATTTATTTGAAAAAAGGCACAATGCTTGGACATGTGTCTTCTATATGCCAAGGGCAAGGCCCTGTGTGTGAATATATGTAGATTCTAGCATGCATAGGTGAACCACACTGGGAGCCTGACTGATAAGCTTAAATCGATCTTCATGTATTCCTTAGCACAGTCAAGATTGTGTAGCAAATGTTGCCTAATCAGAAAACCACATCTAGTGTTGAGCATTTTATTAAAAGCAAATTACTGTGGATGCTGGAATCTGAAACAAAAGAGAAAATGCTGGAAAATCTCAGCAGGTGTGGCAGCATCTGTAGGGAGAGAAAAGAGCTACATTTCGAGTCCGATGACTCTTTGTCAAAGCTAACAGACAGAGAAAGTGGGAAATATTTATACTGTGAGTGAGAATGAAAGATGAGTCATAGCCACAGAAACCCAGGGAAACCGGGTGCTAATGGCCACAGAAACCAAGGGGGAAAGAGTTCTAATGGCAGTCCCCAGAGAGAACAAAAGATGTGAATGGTCAAACAGCAGGGAAACTAACATCAGAGGATGAACTGTTGATGTGGGGGGAGGGGAAGGGGGAAGCAAAGAGAGGAAAGGTGAAGGAAAGGTGGATAAGATTGGAGGGGGGGGGAATTAAATATATATTAAGAAAGAAAGAAATGGTAAAAGACAGTTAAAATGAAATGGGACAAAAACAAATGGGTCGAGGTGGGGTAGAGCTGATCAACTGAAGTTGTTGAATTCGATGTTCAGGCTGGAAGGCTGTAGCATGCCTAACCGGAAGATGAGATGTTGTTCCTCCAGTTTGCGTTGAGCTTCACTGGAACATTGCAGCAGGCCAAGAACAGACATGTGTGCATGGGAGCAGGGTCTTTTGTTAAATGGCAAGCAACAGGAAGGTCAGGGTCCTGAATGCGCACACAGGACCCTGAACGGTCTGTGCACATTCAGGACCCTGATCTTCCTGTTGCTTGCCATTTAACAAAAGACCCTGCTCCCATGCCCACATGTCTGTTCTTGGCCTGCTGCAATGTTCCAGTGAAGCTCAAGCAAACTAGAGGAACAGCATCTCATCTTCCGGTTAGACACGCTACAGCCTTCTGGCCTGAACATCGAATTCAACAACTTCAGATGATCAGCTCTACCCCACCTCGACCCATTTGTTTTCATCCCATTTCATTTTAACTGACTTTTACCATTTTGTTCTTTCTTAATATATATTTAATTCCCGCCTCCCCAATCTTATCCACCTTTCCTTCACCTTTCCTCTCTTTGCATCCCCCTTCCCCTCCCCCACATCTACAGTTCATCCTTTGATGTTAGTTTCCCTGCTGTTCGACCTTTCACACCTTTTATTCTCTCTGGGGACTGCCATTAGAACTCTTTCCCCTTGGTATCTGTGGCCATTAGCACCCGGTTTCCCTGGGTTTCTGTAGATATAACTCATCTTTCATTCTCACTCCACAGTATAAATATCTCCCACTTTGTCTGTTAGCTTTGACAAAGAGTCATCGGACTCGAAACGTAGCTCTTTTCTCTCCCTGCAGATGCTGCCAAACCTGCTGTGATTTTCCAGCATTTTCTCTCTCTTGAGCATTTTATTGGTTGGCAGCTCCAGCAGTCCCGGCAATTCCAAGGGTTCATTAGTGAGCACTGCTGGGACTGCACCTCCGTTGGCCGAATCTTGGAGTAAGTTAAGTCCAGGGTAATGAGCAGGGAAGGTTTTGGTGGGTCTTGGAAAGCAGTTGGGTGGGAAGGAAACGGGGTAGTAATGTATTTGAGGCTGCCGCCAATGTGAAAAGGCACACCCCAAAAATAGCATATCCTTTTCTTTCCATCCTTTGAAAAATCTTATTTAAAAAACATCCTGCCCACTCCCGCCCACCTGTCCAGGCCAACCAGATTATGGTGCAGGCAGCATATTATCAGAGCTTGTTAACAAACTCAGTTGAACCTTAATTATTTACATATGGTGGGCAATCTTGGCACCCGCCCACCTAGTGTAATACGGGGGTGAGCTTGAGGGGTGAGTGGGAAGATGGTGGACTAGGCACCAACCCTATTTATGTGCCCTCTTCCCCTGCCGAAAACATGCCAGGCAGGGGCACGTAAAATCCAGCCGTCCATGTGGAACCTGTAAAACTGTTGCCGGTATTTAATCTTGCTAGAACCTTGTACTCCTGTGGAGCATCCGTAGATGCTTAACTACTTTAAAGATACTATATAAGTGCAAGTTGTTTGATTGGTGATTCTATGTGGAACCCATGCTATTGTCTCTGGAATTTGGGTTTTAAACCAGCACCAATGGAGTGTACGCAGGTATTCATTGTCTGATAGCTGAGTGAGATGAAGTTGGCACTCTCCGAGTATTTCACAATCAATCAATATTGCTTCAGCATATAAAAATATTCAAAGATTCACCACTGATTGCTACGGATATTTCCAATCTCGATCAGGACATAGAATATAGGAAATATTATGTCTGCTTGGTCAGTAGAGGCAGCTTCCCTGATATTGAGGTTAAATAACATATTCATCAATGTTGGGAGGATTCATATGTTAGGCTGGATTCTCATGCCCCGCCCACCACAAGAACGCCATGGGCGAGCCACCTACAATGGAAAACGTTAGTGACCTTAGGCGGGATTCTCCGGTTGCCGGGCGGATGCGGCCAGAGAATCCCGCCCTATGGATCTACAACCTGCTCTAGCAATAATTTAGAAATTTTTGGCACAAAAGTGGAGATTATACAGAATTGTGTATCATGGAAGGAGGCCTTTTGGGCCATTGTGTTTATGCTGGCTCTTTGAAAAAGTTATCTATTTAGTAGTTCCCACCCCCCGGTCTTTCTCCATTGCCCGACAATATTTCCCCTTCACGTATTCAATCCACTTTTGAAAGTAAACACGGTTCCACCACCATTTCAAACAGTGCCTTCCAGATCATAATAACGCTGCATCATTTTTTTTCTCATCTCATCTCTGGTTCTTTCTCCAATTACCTGAAATATGTGTCTTCTTGTTACTGACTTTTCTACCAGTCAAAAGTGGTTTCTCCCTATTTACTCTATGTAAAATATGTAACCTTCCACGAGATTTCTCTGCATCTGATCTTATACACAGCTCAAAGTTGGCAGTGGACATTGATTTTCATATAGCATGTCAAGCCTTGTGATTTAAAAAAAAAAGTGAATGTGCTCCAACTCTATATTATATCTGCTCAGGTCATCAGGGACATTCCAAGCAGTCATCTGCTAGGATTGGCTTCTGTTTTAGTGTCTGGGAGCAAACTTTTGACAGTAGAAGTAGCAACACAGTCAGGCCACATTTAGATAGTGACATAAATCTAATTAACAACTGGCACCATGTCAGTGAGGGGAGGTAGAACAGAAGGACATGCTTTAGAAGTCCCTTTGCTGTCAGCTTGTTTTTCTTTCATTCCTTGCTAAATTCTTACAAGATACTGCTGCTGTGTCTCGGAGCTCATCAGAAAGGGATAATTAGGATGTCCCAGTGCCTGGACCCTTAACAGAGTCCTGAGATTAGTCTTTAGTTAAAGACAAGTCCCTACAATCGTGCTCTTTTTTGGGCACCAAATATTACAGACATAATGACAAAAAAATCAGAGAAATATCAGCACAGGCCAAATTAGCTAAGGAGATAGACTGCACTGGTGATGTTAGAGTCTGACCCCTGTTGATCCCTCAGCCTTCACAGGCAACATTATGTAAATTGCTTCCATCTGATGGCACAATTCGAGGCATAATGGTCCAAGGCCTGATTGACAGAGGAGATAAGGTGACGTGTAGGATTCATTTGCGGCTTGTGAGTCGACAAGCAAAGGATTATGAACAGAACCAGAGATGGGAGATAATTGAACTTCATTTAGGTTTATTCGTTTAAATTTAACTCTCCTTTCTTTTTTTAAAACGTCAATATTCACAAGTCATTACTAAACAGCAGTTCAAGGTTAGCAGCAATGTCATTGGTAAAGAAAGACTACTGTAATAAGACAATGATGCTGGGTACAAATTGGAATCCTCACCTTGTGAAGGGTTCGAAAATAAAGTACATTGTTTTAATGAGTAAAATATGGCTGCTAGTTAGTGGAAAGGAGGTCTTCATCCTTTAAAAGAGAATGTTAATGTGTATGTTTAGAGCTAAATCAAAGTGGAAGTGAGCGGTTAGTACAATTTGACGATGTGAATCCATGCAGAGGTTGCATTTGATATTGAAGTTCTAACGTTTTTGACCTGAGTCTATAGTTATGAAGGATAAACAGGAAGTTGTGAATGATGGCATTAACAATTTTTATGTTTATTTCTTGTTAATTGAAAAATAGTTTGCAATATGTTGCATTCAGCCTATTAGGGAGAAGTTATCCCAGCAACTACTGCAAAACGAAAGCAAAATGTGCCCATTAAGTCAGCAAAAAGCTCAAATCAAAATCTACCGTGAGCCTCATTTGAATGAAACTGGCAAGTTGTGGGCACCAATCGAACATCCTAATGCAGTTCACAGGGTTGAGTTCTGACCAACTGGTAGGTCAGGGAAGGAGATGGAGTGGAATGGGTGAAGGAGGTAGTGCAGGAGGAGGAAGGTAAATAAAATGCAAAGATACATTTCAGTGAGAAAGAAAGACTAGGAGAAGGATGTGCCATCTGTGGCAAACCAGGAAGTTGAAGATAGTATAAGATTTTTAAAAAGCGTACAATTCTGTGAAGATCAGTGGTAGGTGAGAAGACTGGACAGAATTTAAAGAACAACTTAAAAAAATGAGACGGGAGAAATTAGAGTATGAGTGAAAGTTAGCTGGAAATATACAAACTAATAGTAAGAGTTTTTAACAAGAATTTCAAAATTAAAAGAATAACTTAAGTGAGCATTGGTCTTCTGCAGAGTGAGTCTGGGGAATTAATTATGTGAATTAAGGAAATGGCGGAAGCGTTTAACAGATATTTTGTATGTGGAGACACAAATAAAATTCCAGGGATACTTAAAAATCAAGAGGTGAAAGGGAAGGAGGAACGTAAAACAATTACAACCATCAATGCAAGGGTACTGAGAAAACAATTAAATTTCATCCAAGTATAAGGAAATAGAGATAGTTATAAGTAAGTTATATTTATGTTCTGAGTGTTAGGAATAAGCTATAGCTTTAAGTTCAATTTCTATTTTGTATTTGTGTATTAAGAAGGGGGAAACCTGAGTTTTGGTTTCAGTGCCAGGGTACCACCCTGCTCAAAGGGCATACACCTCGAAGCCTCCAGTCCCCTGGGAGACCCCCACCAGTGCTGTTCCGCTGGTCCCGGTTTGTGGAGACCAGTATTGAACGGCGCTCACCTGAGGTCTCCGAAGCGAAGGGAATAGATCCCAATGCCTCAGGTACCTCGGGAATCTGCACATTAAAGTAACACTAGCTTTCTCGCTTTAATATGCTGATTTGCCTAAATCTACATTGTGCCGTCTCACGAGAGCGTGTTAAATCACGTGAGGCATTGCGAGCCGGGTTAATCCCAGGAACGGGATATCCCGGCATCTATCACCACGCTGCACCACGGCAGCTGCTTTCCAGGTGCAGCATGGCCATTCAATCATGCCCAAGGGCTTACCAATGCCCTGTATCACTGAAGCAAGAGTGCAAAAGAGAGTTACGAGGATGCTACCAGGACTTGTTGGTCTGAGTTACAAGGAGAGGCTGGATAGGCTGGGACTTTTTTCCCTGGAGCGTAGGAGGGTTAGGGGTGAACTTATAAAGATCTATAAAATAATGGGGAGCATAGATAAGGTAGATAGTCAACGGGCTGAGATTCTCCGCCCCCG
This sequence comes from Scyliorhinus torazame, assembly GCF_047496885.1. Taxonomy (NCBI): domain Eukaryota; kingdom Metazoa; phylum Chordata; class Chondrichthyes; order Carcharhiniformes; family Scyliorhinidae; genus Scyliorhinus; species Scyliorhinus torazame. The sequence goes on from NC_092713.1 coordinate 60,568,534, forward strand.
CCATGCCACTTTTCTGCCCTGACCCGCCGGCGGCCAATGGGGTTTCCCATTGTGGGGCAGCCCCACACCGTCGGGGAACCCCCCGGGCACTGGCAAAACGGAGAATCCCACAGGCGGAGAACCCCGCCCATGATCATTTCCCAAAGGTTGAGGCGTCTGGAGCTACAGGGCATAGATTTAAGTTGAGAGAGGAGAGATACAAAAGAGACCAGAGGGGAAATCTTTTCACACAGAGGGTGGTGAGCATCTGGAATGGGCTGCCAGAGGCAGTGGTAGAGGCGGGTACAATTTATTCCTTTAAAAAATAGTTAGACAGTTACAATGGGCAGGGTGTGTATAGAGGGATATGGGCCAAATACGGGCAAGTGGACTAGCTCAGTGATAGAAACTGGGTGGCATTGACAAGCTGGGCCGAAGGGCCTGATTCCATGCTGCAAACATCTATGACTCTATGACTCATAACCTCCCTACTTTTGTAAGCAATTCTCCTCACAATAAACAATACGATTTTATTAGCATTCCTAAATCCTTGCTGTACCTACATACTATCCTTTTGTGATTCATGTAGTAGGACACCCAGATCCTTCTGCACCTCTGCAATCTCTCACCATTTGGATAATAAGCTTTTTTATTCTTCCTGCCATGGTAACATCGTGGTTCTGTTAAGGAGTTCGTAATCCATGATCTGACCTAATTATCCAGAGACATTAGTTCAAATCCCACCATGATAACTGGAGAATTTTTTAAAATTACATAAATAAACCTGGAACAAAAACCTCGTATCAATAATGGTGATCACCAGTGTCGGAGGTAAGAGGGAACTGAGCATCATCCTGGATAGCCAAAGACTCGAAATAAAATTCCCACCCTGTTTATCCTTGGCAGAATCCTCACCTACAGACAACACCTCAGCAAGACTGTAGAAAATTAAAACCCGTAACAAACTCCTCAGTAAACTGGCCAGTGCCTTATGGCGATCACAGCCCAAAGACCTTAAGGGCCTCTACTCTTTCCATCACGTATTCAACCACAGAATACTATGCCACAGTGTGATACCAATCTGCTCTCATCAAAGTTATTGATTTGCAACTCAACAATGCTCATCATAAGATCATAAGATATAGGAGCAGAATTAGGCCATTCGGCCCATCGGGCCCCCTCCACCATTCGATCATGGCTGATAAGTTCCTCATCCCTATTCTCTTGCCTTCTCCCCATAACCCCTGATCCCTTTATTATTCAAGAAATCCGCTTATTAATCAAGAACATTAATCATCACAGGTACTCTTCGACCAACTCACCTCCCGAGCTCCCAGGCCAGAGAAACGTTCTGCACCCCCGCCACGATGCTCCACCACAATGCATACACACATAGACACGCGCACACAGGCACCACAAACACCACACACACACACACCACACACACACACACACAAACACCACACACACACACACCACTAACACCACACACACATCAGGAAGATGATTACAACAGACAAGTTACTGGAGAAGATCTACTCCAACCCAAGGCTGCTGTTATTGAATGATTTCCTCAACCTACCAACAGTACGCATTCCCTCATGCCACTCCATATGGTTAAGCCCACCACGTCAAGGAGTAACTGCTGAGGACCTTTAGCAGGGGAAAACATCCACCGGAAACCACATTCTTATCGTAGATCCTACTACTTGTCTACCTGGCTTTGATTACCTATGGCGACAGTGAGTCCTTTTAAACTGTTTACAGACTGGCCAATACCTCTACAGTCACCCAATATCAGTGGTGTCACCAAGACCATCCAGGCTGCAGCTTTGGTGCAATCTAAACAATGGCTTACATTGTCGAGGAGTATTCATTGGCTGAAATTGACGACGAGATTGAAGAACTCCATTTCAAGGCTATTGCTTGCCTCTGTGGCTATTCATGATGTGGAGATGCCGGCGTTGGACTGGGGTGAGCACAGTAAAAAGTCTTACAACACCAGGTTAAAGTCCAACAGGTTTGTTTCAGATCACTAGCTTTTGAAGCACTGCTCCTTCCTCAGGTGAATGAAGAGGTAGATTCCAGAAACATATATATAGACAAAGTCAAAGATGCAAGACAATGCTTTGAATGCGAGCATTTGCAGGTAATTAAGTCTTTACAGATCCAGAGAGAGGGGTAATCCCAGGTTAAAGAGGTATGAATTGTCTCAAGCCAGGACAGTTGGTAGGATTTTGCAAGCCCAAGCCAAATGGTGGGGGGTGAATGTAATTCGACATGAATCCAAGGTCCCGGTTGAGGCCGTACTCATGTGTGCGGAACTTGACTATAAGTTTCTGTTCGGCGATTCTGCGTTGTCGCGCGTCCTAAAGGCCGCCTTAGAGAATGCTTACAAGCTCTGCCGGTCCTGGAAGCCATGGTGAATCTTACATGGCTCAGGCAATTCGTCATCTGAAGTGGTGATTTTGCCCTACTGAGGCATGATATCCTACCTCCAACAACTGCTGAACAATCAGAGGGCCAGCAGCTAGTTAGTCCCAAGAAACATTTAGCATTTCTGGATACTCAGAGTTGCGTGGGCTCATCGAGCTAGTCAGGCAGGCCCAGGTGAGCTGGGGGAAGGTTGGGTGGTGATCGAGGGGCCAAGGTGTGTAATTCTAGTTGGGGTAGTCATTGACACTGGATGTGCTCTCCATGGGCCAGGACCCTTACGGCCTTGTCTCGTATGAGTCCTTGCTCCCTCTCTCCCACAATGGCCTTTAAGTGATCATTAATTGACTATTTACGAGCCTCAACTAAGGTAATATAATTACAAATCAGTTAATAAAGTTTGATATAAAGTGTGTTAATGATAATGGCAGAAAATAAGTTTTTTTTTTTTAAAAGATGCATTTTCTGTTTGAGACTTTTCTATGTCTAAAATTGTTTGAAAGTATTGTTTTTACTGAGGGCAATTCTTGTTAGCTATTGATATGAAGTAGATTTAGCATTACTCTGTGTTCCTGTAACATAGCAGAGTATGAGAATCATTTGTATGCTCTCCAAGTTAATGGATAGATGAAGATGAGCAATTTTGATGGAGAGGGAAAAGGGGAGAGGACAATTATCTAAAAATTCCAAATTAAAGCATTTTCCTTCCCTGCATATTACTCCAAAGCAACATTCTATAGGCTTATTGAATTTGCAGTTATAATGACGATGCAAGTGTCAACATTCACCGTTGCTAGCTGATTAAACTGAAAGCAACTTCTGGGATCTTGCATATATGCAGATAAATGTGGAAATCCAGAAGTTGCTTTCAGTGTTTCGCAGCTCCTCCACAGGTTGAGGTCCCTACAGATAGCAGTCTTTAGAAATCACTGAATTGATGAGAACATCTCCTTTTCCACTGGAATAACGCTGCTGGAATACCCCCCCACCCGCCCTTCCCAAATCAAGTTATACATTGGGCGAGATTTTCTGGATCCGCTGGTTCTGCCGACAGTGCACTCCTGCGGCTGGTTTCCAGCCGGCAAAGGATGCATTCAACAGGAAACTCCATTGACAACAGCAGGACCTGAAGATCCTGCAGCCGGCCAATGGCGAGCCTCCTTCCGCTGCTGTGAAACACACACGGGGTTGCTTGGTAAGTCCCGCCCCCTGTTAATGATGTATATCTGGGTTTTAATAGCATACTAAATCATAACTACTGTGGACTCTTTGGTCATGGAAAATGAATTTTATCTTTGTGTCATGTTAAATACATCTATTATGATCATTCCACAGTTTGTAATATTTTTTAAATGTTTATTTGCTACTTCAGCTTCTAATGTGTATACTGCAATCCTTATTTTATTCTACGGAAAATTCATAAAAATTGCAGGATAATCGGTGCATTCTTGTGAGAATTTGTCAGTCTAATTGGCTGCTTGATGACTTCGCTGTTGCTGGAGATCCCTTGACTTGGCACCAGATTCATATTAACTTCATGAATGGTGAAATTCACACCACAGCAATTGCTATTTTGTTGTGGGCAGCTTTGATCAAATATCTTCGCTTTGCTGCTAACTGCAAAGTCCAGGCTGTTTTGCAGGCAGCCTGATGCAAGTGTCATTTAGATTCAAGAGTGACATTCATTGGAAAGTTAGTTAGGCATTTATCAGTTTTTTTCCTGTTACAATTTGTTAGCATAATATTTGCCCCAGGGTAAAACAATGTAACATTGGCTCCAATACTACTATAATGACAGATGCCACATTTCATTAGGGGAAAAATAGAAAATTCCAGTTGATCTATTTCATAATGAAGGGGTCAGCACTGTCAGCATATAATAATATCATGATTAGACAAGTGATATAATATGACATGGCACGGCTTGACCTTAGTTGGGAATCTTGTTTTCTTTTTGTTTCCAGCTTTCCTTGGTTTTTTTCTTTCGTAAAAGTAATATTTATAACACATTGCCACGTGAAAATATTGAACTAATTTTTGAAGTAATTAAATGCTTTTACAATTTACCTTTTAAATTGCATAAGCCTATTTCTAAGTCAGTAATCACAGCTACCCTTATTTTGGTTACAGTCAATACATTTCTCGCTAGATTACTGGAAGATCAAACACTGTGTTTGACCAGCTCAAATAGAGTTTGCAAAACTGCTGGTAGACTCCCCTCAGGACATTGTGTTTGAATCAATAGTTGTATCCTCAAATGGGATGTTCTTTTCCTGCTTGGTAAACCTTGTGGAGTCCAACTCTCCATATGGCTGTATAATTTAGTATCAGTTTATTAGCATCTCTGAGCTATCTTTGCTATAAGTAATGAAACAATGAGTGTCTATTTTACTCAGTAAGTATATGAACACCTTAAGTGTTGCTCAGCTACAATTTGTTTGAAAAATGTTCTCATATCACAAAAACTCAATTCTGTAACTTGTGTGAGCTTGTTATTCTTACGGTTCTGCATAAAGTGTGGCTGTTAATTGGAATTTGCAGAGCTTTTTAAAATTAAAGTCACAAGTTTTTTTATGAATATGAAAGTATCCCTTTACTTTTACAGTTCTAAATTATAAGTTTAATTAAGCGTTTCTGCAATTTATCACAGTGGTAGTGAAGTTTATCACTCCACTCAGGTTCAGTAGATAAAAAAACCTGAAAGGGACATCGCTGCAATAAGTTACTTTGTTTGCCTTTTGGAAATTTGGGACAGAATCTTGTTCAGGGATGGAATCATTTTGGAATGTGGGGTGTGAAGAACTGTACACGAGGTAGCTGTGGAAATCGGTGGGCTAGTAATGGATACTAGTGGACTGTCTATTCCCAGAAATGGACATAGAGAAGTCAAGGAAGGAAGGGCAGTGTCAGAGATGGACTATGTGAAGGTGATAGAGGGGTGGAAATGGGAAACAAATTGATTATTTTTCCAGGTCCAAACAGCACCAAAACAGTCGTCGATATACCAATAAAGGAGTTGTGGGAGGGGACTGGAACAAGGAATGTTCCACAATCTCATAAAGAGACAGGCAAAATGGGGACCCATACAGGTACCTATAGCCACGCCTTTTGTTTGGAGGAAGTGAGACAAGTTAAAAGAGAAATAGTCCAGTGAGAGGATAAGTTCAGCCAGATGGAGATGAGTGGGGTGGATGGGGTTGTTCGGGCCTCAGTTCGAAGAATAAACAGAGAGCCCTCAGACCATCCTGGTGGGGAATGGAGGAATTGAATGTCCATGGTAAAGCGGAGGCAGTTAAGACTGGGGATCTAGAAGTTGTTGATATAAATCATAGAATCACTACAGTACAGAAGGAGGCCATTCAGCCCTTTGAGCATATACTGACCCTCTGAAAGAGCACCCTACATAGACCCATTCCCCCGCTCTATCCCCATAATCCCATAACCCCACCTAATCTTTGGTCAATTTAGGCAGCCTTTGGACACTAAGGGGCAATTTAGCACGGCCAATTCACCTAACCTGCACATCGCTGGACTGTGGGAGGAAACCAAAACACCCGGAGGAAAGCCACACAGACACGGGGAGAACATGCAGACTGCACAGAGACAGTTACCCAAAGTTGGAATTGAACACGGGTCCCTGGTGCTGTGAGGCAGCAGTGCTAACCACGGTGCCATCGTGCTGCCCTTGTTGGGCACTGCAAGAATCGTGGATCTTGGTGGGAAAGGCCTGGACGAAAGGAGGGAGGATGGAGTGAAGATAGGAAGAAATAAATTCAATGGGGCAGCAACAGGCTGACGTGATTGGCCTACCGGAGGAGTCCTGCTTGTGGATCTTGGGGAGAGGGTAGAAGCGGACTGTCTGGGGTTGGGAGACTATGAGGTCGGAAGCTGAGGAGGGAGGATCTCCAGAGGAGTAAGGTAAGTGACCGTCCTTGGTCTTGATGGCTTGATGCTCGGTGCTAGGATCATGGTCCAGGGGATGTAGGAGTTAGTGTCTGAAAGTTGGTGCTCAGCCTCTGTAAGGTGGAGGTCAGTATGCCAGTCAACAACAGTAGCACCTTTCTTGATGGGTTTGATGACAAATTTATAGTTGGAGCTGAGAGAGTGGAGTGCAGCAAGTTCAGAAGGAGACAGGTTAGAGTGGGTGAGAGGAGCAGAGAAATTGAGATGTATCTTTGTTCATGAATCACAGAAAATCAGTAAGAAGATACAGCATGTAATTAAAAAGGCAAATGAAATGTTAGTGTTTATTGCAAAAGGACAGGAGTATAAAAGTAGAGAAGTGTTGTTGCAATTGTATAGGGTGTTGGTGAGACCACATCTGGAATATTGTGTCCAGTTTGTTCTCCTTATCTGCGGAAGGATGTGGTGACATTGGAGGCAGTTTAGAGGAGGTTCACCAGATTGATTCTGGGGATGAAAAGCTTAACGTATGAGGAGAGATTACTCGGTTTGGGCTTATCCTTTCTGGAGTTTAGAAGGATGAGAGGGGACCTGATCGAGGTATAAAAGATACGAAAAAGGATTGATAAAGTAAACGTAGACCAAATGTTCCCACTTGTGGGGTTCCCACTTGTGGGGCAATCTAGAACGTGAGGTCACAGATATAGGTTAAGAGGCTGTAGATTTAGAACTGAGATGAGGAGGAACTACATCTCGCAGAGGGTGGTGGATTTGTGTCACTGACCCATAGTGCACTGGAATCTGAGTCATTAAATGGTTTCAAGAAGGAGATAGATATATTTATGATTTTATAAATGGGTTAAAAGGATATGGGGAACAGGTAGGGAGATGGCTTTGAGACCAGGAAGATATCAGCCATGATCTGATTGAATGATGGAGCAGGCTCGAAGGGCTGAATTGCCTACTTCTGCTCCTAATTCCTAAGTTCCTAACGCTTTAATGATGAGGCAGAGTGAAGGCAGAGAAGGAAAGAAAAGGAAACCATCCCTGCACTACGGATCCCACTACCTCGTGGGACAACCTGCCCCATGTACCTAAAGATCTGTGGGTTGGGAATCATACCGCCCAATCACATGAAAACCCATGGCAGAAACTTGAAACCCTGAGTAGACATCTTGCTTGAATCAAGGGACTACAGCCAACAGCAACAGCGTGCTGATCATATGACCATTATGCTGATGCGGCCTAACAGTTTCCGAATATTTCACTTGGGAATGTTTGATATAGACACTCGCTCCAAGAAGTGGCAGTTGCCATTAGCTAGTTGTCTATTCTTCCTGCAATATATCTAATATTCTTCACTTCATACTGTTACCCTTTCTCAATTTTTCTTTGCTTTTCTTTGTCCCAAAGAAGATTGTGTGTGACAGAGCGGGTGTATGTGTGCGTGTACTTCCCGAACCTTCACTTCTCTCCCCTACCAGTCTGGATCCATCTATGCCTTGTTTGTCAGCTTTGCTCAATTGGTAGCATAATCACTTAATAATTAGATGGTGAAGGTTCGAGACACACTCTATGATAACATTTACACTGACACTACAACAGAGTGGTGCATTCTGTTCTTTCAATGAGATATCAAACTGAAGCCCAGTTTACCTCCTGAGGAGAATGTTAACAACTCATTGCATTAATTAAAAGATATTGAGGCTCTCTCGATGTCTTACCCAACAACTCTTACTCCACAAATGCCAACAAAAGCAGATTCACTTTTGATTTACTGCATTGTTGTTTGTGATAGCATATTTTGCAAAATGGCTGCTAAACAACAAGCCACTATCTCTGGACATGTTTTGAGACCTTGTAGGAAGCTCTGTAAATATAACTCCTTGCAAAATCAGGTGATTTAATGTGACTCTTTGTTGACTATTATTAACTATTTTACTGAAAAGGCTATGTGCCCTGACAATATTCTGGTGACAGTATTTAAACTTATCCTTCAGAGCTTGCCGCACTCCTAGCCAAGCTGTTCCAGTACAGCTTCAACATTGGTGTCTACCCGGAATATCGAAAATTGCTCAGGTATGTCCTGTATCCAAAAAACAAGACAAATCCAACTTGGCCAATCACCATCCATCAGTCTACTCTTGATCATCAGTAAAATGGTGGAAGGAGTCATCAACAATGCTATCAAGCAGCGCTTGCTCAGCAATAACCTGCTCAGTGTCGCTCAGTTTGGGTTCCACCAGGCCACTCAGCTTTGACCTTATTAGAGCCTTGGTTCAAACATGGACGCAAAAGCTGATTCCATGGGAGAGGTGAGAGTGACTGCCCTTGACATCAAGGCAGCATTTGACCAATTGTAGCACCAAGGAGTCCTAGCAAAAGTGGAGTTAATGGCATTCAGGGAGAAAACTCTCCGTTGGTTGGAGTCATACCTGGCACAAAGGAAGATGGTTGTGGTGGTTGGAGGTCAATCATCTTAGTTCCAGGACATCATCATAAGTGTTCCCCTAGGCCCAACCATCTTCAACTGCTTTATCAGTGACCATTGTTTCATCATAAGGTCAGAAGTGGGATGTTCGCTGATAACTGCAAAATGTTCCACCATTCAAAGATCCAAACGTGTGCAAGTTAGGTGGATTGGCCATTCTAAATTGCCACTTAGTGTCTAAAGGTTAGGCCACACTTGGAGTATAGTGTTCAATTCTGGTCGCCACACTACCAGAAGGATGTGGAGGCTTTAGAGAGGGTGCAGAAGAGATTTACCAGAATGTTGCCTGGTATGGAGGGCATAAGCTATGAGGAGCGATTGAATAAACTCTGTTTGTTCTCACTGGAACGAAGGAGGTTGAGGGGCGACCTGATAGAGGTATACAAAATTATGAGGGGCATAGACAGAGTGGATAGTCAGAGGCTTTTCCCCAGGGTAGAGGGGTCAATTACTAGGGGGCATAGGTTTAAGGTGAGAGGGGCAAAGTTTAGAGTAGATGTACGAGGCAAGTTTTTTACGCAGAGGGTAGTGGGTGCCTGGAACTCACTACCGGAGGAGGTAGTGGAAGCAGGGACGATAGGGACATTTAAGGGGCATCTTGACAAATATATGAATAGGATGGGAATAGAAGGATACGGACCCAGGAAGTGTAGAAGATTGTAGTTTAGTCGGGCAGTATGGTCGGCACGGGCTTGGAGGGCCGAAGGGCCTGTTCCTATGCTGTACATTTCTTTGTTCTTTTGTTGGGTTATGGGGATAGGGCAGGGGATTGGGCCTAGGTAGGGTACTTTTTCATAGTGTCAGAGCAGAATCGATGGGCCGAATGGCCTCCTTCTGCATGGTAGGGATTCTATGATTCACGACCCCTCAGGGCAGGATCTCACAACTGAATCTGCTGGAGAGAGCTTTTCAGGAGAGTCCAGAGCAGGACAAAGCAGTGCTGGTGTGAGATCCAGGGCCTCTGATGAACAACCCATTAAGAAGAAGATGAAATTGGAAACAAAGCAATATAAAGATGATTTCTTGAGGCATGGCTTTATTAATTGTGCCAATGCAAATTAGGATGAAAAGCCCACATGTGATATATGCAGGGAAATACTGGCAAATGAAAGTTTGAAACACTCAAAACGTCAAAGGCATTTGAAGACTTAAGCATAGCGAGTTCAAGGACAACCTCTTGATTTTTCTCAAAGGATGCAGCGAGAACTTAAATCATCAGTTGAAATCCTTAGCAGAAATGTAACTTAGAATGACAAAGCATGTGAAATCATGACGACCAAGCAGGCTCACCTGTCGCAATAAAAGTAAACAAAAATGGTGTGTCGCGAAGGACTGCCGACGTGGGTCGCAAAGGTCAGCCAGCCTACGTGGGTCCCGAAGAATGGCCGGTTGGTAAAAATGTGTCCCGGGCAAAAATATTTGAAAAACACTGATCTACAAGCTGCACTGCAGGAACTCATGAAGCCTTCTTAGACAGTACCTTCCAAACCCATGTCCACTACCATTTAGAAGGACAAGGGCTGCAGACACATGGAAAGACCATTACCTACAAGTTCCCCTGCAAGCCATTCACCATACTGACTTGGAAATATATCGCTGTTCCTTCACTGTTGCTGGGTCAACATCCTGAAACTCCTTCTTAACAGCACTCTGGGTGTACCTATATCACATGGTCTGTAGCAGTTCAAGAAGGTAGTTTGCCACCACCTTCTCGAGGACAATTAAGGATGGGCAATAAATGCAGGCCTCACCAGCAATGCCCAAGTCCCATAAATAAATAAATAAAAATTCACTTGCACTTTCATATGCAAAGATTTCTAATTGTACCCAATAGACTTGCTCAGTTGTACAAGGATAACAAATGTTCCTCTTATGCCTCCAATCACAGTATCACATCACTATCAGTCATTCACGGCAGCTGGAGAAGAGAAACGAAGAGCAGGATTTACTGACAGTGTCCTGCCAGAATCAGGATGGGATGTGGCCAGTAGATCTCGCGAGAGGCCTCTCCTGTGATTCCCGATGGTCGCTACAGCTCGCGAGATCTAATGAGATCCCGCAAGACGTCGCAATCTGGATCCTGCCCACAATGGGCGGGACCCAGACTTGCAGAGTTAAGTGAGTTTAAAAGCTCATTTAACTCTGCCAACACCAAATCGAACTGGCTCTCAGGATCTACCGGCCTCGCCGAGGAGACCCCAGCCGGGCGACGTTCAGCACTGGTCCCCACAAATGGGGACCAGGCGGAACGGCACTTGGGAGGGCTTTCCCAAGCGATCGGAGGCCCCTGGGTGGTTGGTATCTGAGCAGAGTGGCAACATGGCACTGCTGATGCCACCCAGGCATCTTGGCACTGCCAGTCTTGCACCCTGGCACAGCCACCTGGGTGCCATCTGGACTGTCAGGGTGCCAAGGTGTCAGTGCTAGACTGATAGGGCACTGCCAGGGTGCTAGGCTGGCAGTGCCAAGGTGCCCGGGTGGCATTTTGCCCATGCTGGGGATTGGGCCTGGGGGTGCCCTGCCCGTGTGAGGTGGGGTCTGGGAGGGGCTTATGGACTCCCCAACAGGTGAGTTGGGAGGGTCCGGGGATCGCGCAGACGTACTCATTTAAAATGGCGCCCCCATCTCTTCTTGTACTTAGGCGCTCCGCATGTTGGAGCTCATCAGTGCAGGAAACGCGGCTGAATGCAGCCTTGGCTGCATGTTCCCCATTGAGGTCCGAAAAAAGAGTGCCGTTAGACAGTGGGGTTGTTACCGGTGCTACAAGTGGCAGGAATTACCCCTCTAATCTCACCCCGAACTGTCTCTTCTTTTTGGTTATATTGCGCCCTAAGTAAAAGTGATTTGGGGCCAGGTGTACTCCAGAGTCTGATTTTCAGAATTAGACATTTTCACATGACCCGAATGAAATAGATGTGTGAAAATTTAGCGTGCTACTTTTTGGATGAGAAAGCTAGCAGTTTGTGAGGGGCTAAATAACAATCATCAGCTTGTGGTACATAAACATTTAAAAAGAATACTTCTTTGGTGTGAAAACATTTTATTAATGAATCGATTAGTTGGCTGTTCGGCTCAAGGAGCAGCTAAATTGTCAGCAGAGATATACTATTGTTTGTGCCAACCCTATTCTTAGAATGTTACCAGGTACAGAAAATGTTCACTTCTTCAAAATGGGAAATTGTGTGCTCGCACAAAACAAAGTCAAAGAATCAAGTTTAAAAAACTGAATAGAGATAAATGTTAGCTCATTTCTAATATAATTAGTAACTTCCTTATCCTTTGTTGTAATATTGAACAGGCTGTAATGTTTAATTACTGGTTAAATGAAACCCAAATTTTATAATGGATAAAGTGACAACACTGATGGTGATAACTTGAAAGGGGTGCATTGTTCAACAATTGATGAAGACAACGATTATTCAGCTGTGCGTCGTGCGAAGAAAATGAAAATGACAAATGAACTGCAGCTAATTAGACAAATCATACAGACTGGCTGATGATTCTTATCTCTGCTGACTAATGAAGCAGGCTTGCTAGGCTGTGACAGATTAATTGTGATTTCTCTAAAGGGAGGGAATGTTTTATAGTGTGTACAAATTTCCCACAGAACTATGAGCCCATTCTTGTAGGCATTGATTTACAAATCCTTTAACCCTTTCAGAATGTAATTGGTTAGGAAACTACCACAGGAGGGGGACAAATACAAGACAAATATAAACTTAGTTTCAATTAATCACATTTTGCCATTTAATATTCATAGTTGCAATTGGTGTAGTTTTTTTAAATTCACATTTCCATAATAAATTAATCCAAATATATAATATTCCTGCTTGAGTCAGTGAATTAGATTTCACTTTGAATTGTCATGTAGGTTAACAGAGGTGTGTATTGGCACAGTTGTCCACTGTGCCACACAGGTGCTAGATTGCAGTTTGTTCAGCATGACTCTTATGCTGAATTCTCAATCCAGGCTGTTGGTTATAATATGCTGAGCAGAAGGGTGCTGCTTTACACAGTTGGGAAAAAGATTTATGTTAGTCTTAGAATTATGCTCGTCTTTTATCTAATTTTTTCTCTTTCTCAATCTATCTTTCAGTAAAGCAGATGGGTATATACATTATAAAGCAGAACAATGACACACAATGTATTGGCATCTTATCTCTCTTACTAGACATTCCAGCAGGAAATTACTATATAATATCTTTCTATAGAGACTTTGCAAGATGAGATGGCAGCAACTAACAGCAGACTAAAAGCAGACAGCAACAGAGCATTTCTTAGTGCCTACCTGAGGCAGGCACTATTCACATATCTTAATGCCCTGGGCATTTAGAGAGTGAGTTTGAGGAGATGCAACGAGATGAAATATCTTTCATAGTTAAGGAAGAGAAAACCGCGTGCATTCCTCTGCTACCTGAGAAAAAGCCTTCAGAAAGGACATGTTCATGGGAATGATGCTTTGTTAATATTTTTTGAGATTGCAGTGTATGTATTGCAAAGTAGAATACCCAGTAGTACACCTCTACCCTTTCAGCAGCAGACTATAAATGATTTTCACAACTGGGTGCATCCCGAAGGACATGGTAACTCTGCTACCATGTTCAAAAGAGCCCAGAGCTTGGAAGACTCCAACCCAAGCACAATTTCACTCATGATTTCTGTAACTTTTAAAAATTAATTTAGCACTTCTATTTGGTAGTGGTCATGGGTTTGGAAGGTGCTGTCTAAGGAGCCTTGGTGAGTTCCTGCAGTGCATCTTGTACCTTCTGCTGCCACTCACTCTGCTGCCACTGTGCACCGGTGGTGGAGGGAGTGATTGTTTGTGGATGGGCTGCCTATCATGCAGGCTGCTTTATCCTGGATGGTGTCAAGCTTCTTGAATGTTGTTGGAGCTAGACTCATCCAGGCAAGTGGGAGAGTATTCCATGACACTTCTGATTTATGCCTTGTAGATATTGGGCAGACTTTGGGGAGTCAGGATGTGAGTTAGTCGCCAGAGGATTCCTAGCCTCTGACCTGCTCTTGTAGCCACAATATTTGTATGGCTAGTCCAGTTCAGTTTCTGGTCAATGGTAACCGCCAGGATGTTGATATTGGGAATTCAGCAATGATTTAGCAGCACGGTAGCAAAGTGGATAGCACTGTTGCCTCACAGCGCCAGGGTCCCAGGTTCGATTCCCGCTTGAGTCGCTGTCTGTGTGGAGTCTGAACGTTCTCTCCGTGTCTGCGTGGGTTTCCTCTGGGTGCTCCGGTTTCCTCCCACAAGTCCCAAAAGACGTGCTGTTAGGTACATTGGACATTCACAATTCTCCCTTTGTGTACCCGAAAAGGCGCCGCTGTCAAGGGGTGTTGGGGAGAATGTGCAAACTCCACATGGACAGGGACCCAGGGCCGGGATCGAACCGGGGTCCTCGGGACCATGAGGCAGCACTGCTAACCACTGCGCCACCGTGCCACCCCGACCAATCTCTGATGGAAGTGTAATGTTAGAGAATTAGCCCTTGAATTTCAACAATTGATGAAGAAACCTAGCTTTGGGAATTCTATTTCAGCAGGCAAGACCATTGAATTACTTTCATTTCTGAATTGGGAGATGAACGCTAAGAGCATCCAAAAAATGTGAAACTTTGACATGAGACTTATTTGAAAATGAAATGAATGAAAATGAAAATTGCTTAAATAGTAGGCTTAAATGAAGTTACTGTGAAAAGCCCCTCGTCGCCACATTCCGACGCCTGTTCGGGGAGGCTGGTACGGGAAGATGTAGTGTGGTTAACATATTACAATGAGGCTGGTGCTGAATGGCACCCTTATCTTACTATTTTCTTTCACTGCAAATTGAGTACAGAGCTGCACACCTGATTTCACTTGCCATTTTCGACTGCCAATCATAAAATTGGAATTCAGAGCTGGTTTCATTTGCGTTGCCTTATGTTTAATGTAGTGGAGGAATACTTTTGATGTATGTTCAGGGATTTTAAAACCTGAGTGGTTGACTGACAGAACCAAAAGGTCTACTGCTTGACAGATGCTGCAAGAGGCCCGTTCCATTTTATTGGCAGAGCAGCATACATACAGGTGTCCAGAGGCAGCTTATAGCAAGTATCAGTTGGTCTATGGTTTTTGCAGCCAGATTGTAGGCATGCTGTTGGTGGAGGTTTCAGAGAGTTTCTCAAAAGTGATAGGAGTTTGGGAACCAGGGAGGCAGCAACCCACGCTTTCTTTCTGTCTCCTAAGTAGCTCTCCTGCTTCTCCTGGCTAGAGAAAAATACATTTTGCACTAACGTTTCCCCCCAGGATCCATTGTAGATTATACACACATTAGGCTCTTATGATAACTTTGAGGTCCCAACTATGTCTAGGACCTCAATGTATGGGAATTATTGATGCTCAATGGCAATGTTCAAATGACGTAGACCGTGTCATTCGAATGGATGATGATCACCTTCCAAAAAATTATTTCTGCAGAGCTTGATGGTGCCAGTTGACCCATTGGTTTTGAGTAATCAAAACTAAGATACAAGGATTCATACAAGCAAGACATGGTTTCATGCTACATTGACTTCAACAACAGGAAACAGTCTGACCAAAGTACTTCCTGCCAAAGCCTCCACATTGGAACAGGACCAGCACAACTACCAAGCGAATTAGGTGGTCACCTAAGGCGACAGGATTTTGGAGGCAGCTAAAAGGTTGCCTTCCATTTTAAAAAATCTAGGAACTGAAAGCCGGACAGAAACCCACAAAACTACCTAAAAGTTGGAAGCATCAGCTCCTACTCTGTCAGCTTCTGCCAGTGCTGAGAACAGGAAATGACTGGATTGGATTTGGATTTTGTTTATTGTCACGTGTACCAAGGTACAGTGAAAAGTATTTTTCTGTCTGCAGCTCAGCAGATCATTAAGTATGATGAGTTATGATTGGAGATGCTGCTGTTTCGAAGTGTCATTTGTGGCGGGTTTTACTGGGAGTTTCCCACCTGCTCTGTCGGAAAGTTCTCCACTTCTATCTAACCACACTTAATCACTTTTTTGAGCCCTGAGGAGTTTCTCTCTAATCAAACTCACACTTGGAATTATTTTCATCACTGTGGAGCTGAACTCACTGGCCAGACAAGCTCCTCAGAGATCGGGCTGCCATTTTGAAAGAGTGCCCCTACTAGTCACCTCCCCAACCTTCCAGTGCCCTCTTCATACCCACCCTGCACCTTCCCCCCACCTTTCATACCTCCCATCCACCCTCCTTTCATGGGACTGACCCCCCTCAGGCTCTGACCCTTGGCAGTGCCACCCTAGCACCCGGGAACCCTGACATTGTCCCCTGGTACCCTGGCAATGCTCTTACCGGCTTTGCAGTGCCACCTGGGCACATTAGCAATGCCAGGGTGGCAGTGCCAAGGTTCTCGAGTTCCAGGGGAAAGCCAGAGGGTCACCCTGCACTGTCCCTGACTACCCAAGGGCCTCCGATGGCCCGTGAGGCCCCCGGGTGCCATTCCACCTGGTCCAGGTTTGTGTGGACCAGTACTGAATGGCCCCCAGCTTGAGAGGTCATCAGATGCCAGGAGGTCGGTGGATCCTGAGTGAATATGCTTTAGTAGGTTTTGAAACCTACTTAGGCGTGCGCAGCTTGTTTATGCCCATTGTGGGCGGGTCTTGATTGCACCGCCTCACTCGGTCCAGGTAGATTTCACGAGGTGTTCTGGCTGCCAGGAAGCCCGGGTGGTTTCTCCCAGCATCTACCGGCCGTGTTACGCTCCCGGTCAGGCTCAAAGCGGCTGGTAGATTGCGCCCCCTGTCTCTCTCGGTTCAGTGTGGTGTGGGTGTGTGTGATTCCCTTTGCTGTCACAGATTTTGTGAACACACAGCACTTGAACAGGCTAGAAAAGAATGAACGCAGAGAGGTGGAAGGTTTGCAGTTACATGTTAGCACCTTGGAGGATGCTGGCACTGAACCAGAGGAAGCAGTGCACACAAATCGAATAAGCAGCGCTGAGGGAGTATGGTGCTACAGAACAGTGGGAGGCTGAGACCAGAGAGAGAGAAGGCCACGGATAACAATTACGCATGAGTAATTCATTTTTGAAAGTTAATGGCGGGGGAGCAGGGGACCACCAGGCTGAATGTTTGCCTAGGGCAACAAATACCCTTGCGCTGGCCCTGCACTGGAGCACATAAATTTGATGAACCACGTCTTCAGATTGCCATAAAAAAGCTCCAATACAGGAAGAAGCTTGCGTCAGTAGCTCCCGCATCAGAATATTATGTCTTTCGAAGCCCCACAATACCCTGCTTAATTTGGACTGTACTCTCATTTGAACACTCACAACAAATGAGCAGTAGATGTGAATCACTGGCAACAATGCAAAGCCAAAGAACACCTGAGTTCGGCAGGCACTTGAATTGCTGAACAAAACAATGGTATTAAAACATGATAGCTTAAAAATAAGATTGTTTGGCAGCACGGCGGCGCAGTGGTTAGCACCACTGCATCACAACGCCGTGGTCCCACGTTCGATCCCGGCTCTGGGTCACTGTCCGTATGGAGTTTGCACATTCTCCCCGTGTTTGCGTGGGTTTCGCCTCCACAACCCAAAGATGTGCAGGGTAGGTGGAGTGGCCAAGCTAAATTGCGCCTTAATTGTAAAAAATTAATTGGGTACTCTAAATTTATTTTTAAAAAGATTGTTTGTGTATTGCTTGAACTTTACACCCATTCTGCTCATTTTCCACCGAATGGAGAGTTATGTTTTCTCCAGTGAGTAAATGAATGTTCGAGGGTTTTCTTGTGGACAAATCTGATTTGTTTTGCTTAACTGTAACTGAGGCCAATACACTAAATGTTCTTGAACTAGCCAGTCAAATTCACTCTCCAACTTCCCACAATCATTCATTTCTATGCATTTCAATATGATATCTGGCTTACAGCTGGGAAGTTATTTACCCCAAATATTCACAATGAGTCTTTAAGTTACCAAATATAATTGTCATATAACTATGAAGATCCTTACTCCAATCGGAGAACTGAAAGTGATTTTAAATATTTAGAGCTCTCAAGTCCCAGTCACTCCTAAACTTTCTGCACCCTCAGCAACTATCAGTCACAATTTCATGAGGTGTTTCTATTTGCCAATTATCTTGAATCTTTATTTTTAATGAAAATGAATCTGTTTTCATCATCCCATCTCACAGTATTCAAGTTTTATTCATTGGAGAAGGGTTGTTTTTCAGTCGAGATTTTGAGTTGGCAAATATTGGTCCTTCCTATATTCTTCCAGCTTAATCTCCTGGAACTGGCCAGTGCACATCCACTCTATGAATGGAATGTTTCCCTTCCGTCAGCAGTGGGAATCAAGGCAGACATTATAAAATTTGGCGTGAATGGAAAAAGTCAGCAGAAAAATTTGTTTGGAATTTTGTTCACCCCTCTTTGATGGCAGGTTAAAGGCAGGTTGAGTTTTCCACTGAGCTTTGTCGGGAACCACATTTATGTCTCATGAATGCTCATTAAAAGGCCAACTCACTGTGATTACGTTCCCATTCCAAATTAAGTGCCCCGCCAGTAGATAATTGGAACAGTCTGATTTCTGACTGTACATAAGTAGCACGCGCCTGGTGAGCCTCACTCCATTCGCGACTTGGAAGTCGGTAGATGCTTTCCTTTAACACTGTAACTGCTGAACATTGAGTGCCTTAGCTATCCCAAAGCTGGGCACAGTGGGCAAGACCAGCTGGGAGGGGTGAGATGAAGCCAGGAATAGCGGGGTTGTGGATGGGAGGTGAGACTGAGAAAGGACTGGTGGGTGGGAGTGCGGGGGAGGGGGTGAGAGGGGGAGCCAAGAGTAGGAGGGTGAGATGGAAGCAGAACAGGTTGAGTGGAAGACGAGAGAGGTGGGGTGAGACGGAGACGGGACAAATGGGGGAACATGAGAGAGGAAGAGTGAGATGGAGATAAGACAGATAAGGGGTGGGGGGATCTAAAAGAAAGCGGGTGAGACAGAGACCATAAAGCGACAAGTGGGAAAAGCTGAGAGGGGAGAGGTGAGATTGAGACAGGACTCGTGCGGGGTCAAGGAATCCAGAGTGGCAGAGTGAAAGATTCTCTGGGGTCTAAAGCTAAAAGACTGTCCGGGGAAGGTTCAGAGATTGTCCTAGGCCTGAGGCCATGCTGTTGGGGGCATATTGCCAAGACTGTCCTGGGGCTGTGTGGGGCATGTTATAGGATTCTGTATGGCACATGTCTTAGGCAGAGAAGGCCTCTCTGAGCAGTGATGGTCGTGCACAGAATGGTGTGCAGGACATACTGAGCCAATTAAAGCATTTGGTCCTGGGTGTTCAAGTCACGATATTGGGAGACAGAGGGCACAGTAACGTTCAGACAAGGTGTCTGCATTCTGTATATCGGTGACAAAACGTCATGGGGGGAATATTAGATGGTCTCATCGAGGAGGCAAAATATGTGTGCATGTGTCCTCGAGAAGGGCCGGGGGGGGGGGGGGGGGGGGGTCAAGTTGACAAATGGCATGGAGACTTCAACATTTAAGTGTACAGGGGGCGAACAGGAATATCAATATGTATGATAATGGGGTTGACGGTAATGGAGGAAGCTGGATAGTTACAGAAATAATAGGAATTAGGAGGCAGTGACTATGGAGGTCAATAGGAGGAACTTTGTAGTGATAGGAGGATGTTGGAAGCTGGTCCCACCTGCAAACGTAATGAAAACCATGTTTGAAATTATTGTTGAATGACACAATTGATTTGACTTATTGTCACATGTACCAAAGTAGAGTGAAATATATTTTTCTGCGAGCCGAGGGAAAGTGCACAGTACGTCATAGAACATAGAAAAATACAGCACAGAACAGGCCCTTCGGCCCACGATGTTGTGCCGAACCTTTGTCCTAGATTAATCATAGATTATCATTGAATTTACAGTGCAGAAGGAGGCCATTCGGCCCTTTGAGTCTGCACCGGCTCTTGGAAAGAGCACCCTACCCAAACTCAACACCTCCACCCAACACCAAGGGCAATTTGGACATTAAGGGCAATTTATCATTGGCCAATTCACCTAACCCGCACATCTTTGGACTGTGGGAGGAAACCGGAGCACCCGGAGGAAACCCACGCAGACACGGGGAGGACGTGCAGACTCCGCACAGACAGTGACCCAAGCCGGAATCGAACCTGGGACCCTGGAGCTGTGAAGCAATTGTGCTATCCACAATGCTACCGTGCTGCCCTTAAGAACAAATAAATCTACACTATATCATTTTACCGTAATCCATGTACCTATCCAATAGCTGCTTGAAGGTCCCTAATGTTTCCGACTCAACTACTTCCACAGGCAGTGCATTCCATGCCCCCACTACTCTCTGGGTAAAGAACCTACCTCTGATATCCCTCCTATATCTTCCACCTTTCACCTTAAATTTATGTCCCCTTGTAATGGTTTGTTCCACCCGGGGAAAAAGTCTCTGACTGTCTACTCTATCTATTCCCCTGATCATCTTATAAACCTCTATCAAGTCGCCCCTCATCCTTCTCCATTCTAATGAGAAAAGGCCTAGCACCCTCAACCTTTCCTCGTAAGACCTACTCTCCATTCCAGGCAACATCCTGGTAAATCTTCTTTGCACCTTTTCCAAAGCTTCCACATCCTTCCTAAAATGAAGCGACCAGAACTGTACACAGTACTCCAAATGTGGCCTTACCAAAGTTTTGTACAGCTGCATCATCACCTCACGGCTCTTAAATTCAATCCCTCTGTTAATGAACGCGAGCACACCATAGGCCTGCTTCACAACTCTATCCACTTGAGTGGCAACTTTCAAAGATGTATGAACATAGACCCCAAGATCTCTCTGCTCCTCCACATTGCCAAGAACTCTACCGTTAACCCTGTATTCCGCATTCATATTTGTCCTTCCAAAATGGACAACCTCACACTTTTCAGGGTTAAACTCCATCTGCCACTTCTCAGCCCAGCTCTGCATCCTATCTATGTCTCTTTGCAGCCGACAACAGCCCTCCTTACTATCCACAACTCCACCAATCTTCGTATCGTCTGCAAATTTACTGACCCACCCTTCAACTCCCTCATCCAAGTCATTAATGAAAATCACAAACAGCAGAGGACCCAGAACTGATCCCTGTGGTACGCCACTGGTAACTGGGATCCAGGCTGAATATTTGCCATCCACCACCACTCTCTGACTTCTATCGGTTAGCCAGTTCGTTGTCATAGTAGACAAAAGAATAATCAACAGAGTACGTTGACAAATGGATAGAACAGAGTACGTTGACAAATGGACAAACAGTGATTGGTTACAGTGCGGAACAAAGGGCCAAACAACGCAAAAATATGAGCAAGAGCAGCATAGGGCGCCGTGAATAGTGTTCTTACAGGGAACAGATCAGTCCGAGGGGGAGTTGTTGAGGAGTCTTGCAGCTGTGGGGAAGAAGCTGTTCCTATGTTTGGATGTGCTGGTCTTCAGACTTCTGTACCTTCTGCCTGATGGAAGGGTCTGGAAGAAGACAATGCCTGGGTGGGAGGGGTCTCTTTTAATGCTGACTGCCTTCCTGAGGCAGTGGGAGGTGTATACAGAATCAATGTGAGGGTGGCAAACTGGTGTGATGCGTTGGGCTGAGTTCACCGCTCTCTGCAGTTTCTTGCGATCTTGGACCGAGCAGTTGCCATACCAAGCTGCGATGCAACCAGATAGGATGCTCTCTATGGCACATCTGTAGAAGTTTGTGAGAGTCGATGCAGACGTGCCGAATTTCTTTAGCTTCCGTAGGAAGTAGAGACGTTGTTGGGCTTTCTTGACTGTTGCATCAACGTGAGTGGACCAGGACAGACTGTTGGTGATGGTGACCCCCAGGAACTTAAAAGCTATCAACCATCTCCACTTTGGAGCCATTGATACAGACGAGAGTGTGTGTCGTGCTACGCTTCCTAAAATCGATGATCAATTCCTTGTTCTTTCTGACATTTAGAGAGAGGTTGTTTTTGGTACACCATGCAACCAAGTGATTTATCTCCCTTCTGTAGTCTGATTCGTCGTTGTTTGAGATTCGACCCACCACAGTTGTATCATCCGCAAACTTATAGATTGAGTTGGAGTTAAATATCGCCACACAGTCATGTGTGTATAGGGAGTACAATAGAAGACTGAGCACACATCCTTGCGGGGCTCCGGTGTTGAGGACTATTGTGGATGAGGTGCTGTTGCCTACCCTGACAGATTGCGGTCTGTTGGTGAGGAAGTCCAGGATCCAGCTGCACAGGGAGAGGTCAAGTCCAAGATTGCAGACTTTGGTTATTAGTCGTGTCAGGATAATGGTGTTGAAGGTGGCGGTGTAGTCTATGAACAGCAGTATTACATAGGTGTCCTTGTTGTTGAGGTGTTCGAGTTTTGATTGTAGAGACAGGGAGATAGCATCTACTGTGGACCGGTTGCGGTGTTAGGCAAACTACAGTGGATCGAGACCACCTGGGAGGCTGGCATTGATCCGTCTCATGACTAGCGGCTCGAAGCATTTCATGATATCAGGCGTCAGGGCCACCGGTCGATAGTCGTTGAGGCAGGCTACCATGTTCTTCTTTGGTACTGGTATTATAGTGGTCTTCTTGAAGGAGGTGGGGACCTCAGAGCGGAGGAGTGATGTGTTGAATATATCTGCGAATACACTCGCCAGCTGATCTTCGCAGGCTCTGAGTGCTCGCCCAGGGACTCCGTCGGGGCACGCCGCTTTCCGCGGATTCACTTTCAAGAAGGCAGCTCTTACCTCTGAGGCTGCAATAGTGGGTATGGGTGTGTCCAGGGCTGTTGGGACAAGTGGCACTGATGCATTGGCTGACTGCTCAAAGCGGGCATAGAACTTGTTCAGATCATCGGGTAGGGATGCTCCAGCTCCAGATATTCCACCTGGCCTTGCTTTGTAGCCTGTGATCTTGCGTAGGCCTTGTCATAGTCGTTGTGGGTTATTATCGTTGGCCTGGGTCTAGTTTGATGCGGAATTGTCTTTTTGCGTCCCTGATGGCTTTCCGTAAGTCGTACCTGGATTTCTTATATAGGTCAGGGTCAACAGACTTGAACGCCTCCGTCTGGACCTTCAGCAGGGAGTGAACCCTTTGGTTGAGCCAGGGCTTCCGATTGGGGAACACCCGTATTGTCTTCTTTGGTACACAGTCCTTGACACACTGATGAAGCCTGTGACGGTGGTTGCGTACTCGTCCAGCTTAGCTGCCGCAGCCTTGAATATGGACCAGTCCACAGACTCCAAGCAGTCGCCGAGGATGTCCTCAGATGCTTCAGACCAGCACTGCACGGTTTTCTTGACTGGCTCAGCACGCTTGACTTGCTGTTTGTAAGCCGGAAATAGGAATACCGACTTGTGGTCGGATTTGCCAAAGTGTGGTCAGGGAATGGAGCGGCAGTCACCTCTGATGCTCGTGTAGCAGTGGTCCAGTGTGTTTGGACCTCTGGTGGGGCAGGAGATATGTTGATACAGTTTTGGGAGAACCTTCCTGAGGTTGGCCTGGTTGAAGTCTCCGGCCACGATTGTCAGGGCTTCGGGGTGATTCGTTTCTTGGTTGTTGATGGTGGAATGTAGTTCGTCAAGTGCTTTCTTCACTTCCGCCTGGGGTGGGCTGTAGACTGCTGTGATGAGTACAGAGGTAAATTCACGTGGGAGGTAGAAAGGGCGACACTTCACGGTTAGGTATTCTAGGTCTGGGAGCAGTGGCACGCGAGGGACACCACATCCGAGCACCAGGAGGTGTTGATGAGGAGGCAAACACCCCCGCCCTTCGAATTGGAAAAACAAACATGAAAATATTGATATGAGAGGGGTCTCGGGGCATGTGAGAGAACTTCATGATAATTTTTGGGCTTATTGGAAAGGGCATCCCATTAATTTTCTGTTCCAACCATAGTGAGCATGGCTCAGCTGAGTGCTGGACTCGAGGATCTATGACAAAACTCTGCTCCTTTATTATTGATGTGCATGCAGGCGAGAATCCATTAAGTTTTGGTGCTGCAGTGCAGTTGGTCTAATGACCATCTGATCCTCACAGAGGCATGTGAAAAGAGAAGGAAGATCAAACAATCAACGGCCATGGCTGTTGCACGGTAACTAAATGGACAGTACAAGCCTCAATATTTCCATTGCAATGGTCATGGCTTAAAGTCATGATACATGTACAAAGATTGGCTGTTGATAGGTATTGTCTAGGCTGCTGGGGAAGAACTGAGAATAGCCTGACAGGGTTATAGCACATGGGTCTATTGAGCCTCGTGAAGACCCTCATTGTGATTGCATAGTCGTGTCTGAGCGTGGTTTTCATTTAATTATGTACCTCCAGGGTGTAATAGCGTGCAAGGGATGACCTGGGGTTTCCACATGCAAACAGAGGGCATGCCAAGGGCTTGGAGCTGGATTCCAGCCTTGGAGATAGAGGGAGACCACTCAAAACGAACTACCAATGATTGCTGAATTGCATCTGTTCACAGATACAAGAAGAGTGGAGAATGCAGGCTGCAAACAATGCTACCTTGTGGACAGCTATGGTTAGAATGAGGAGCAGGGTCTGTCGCTGATGGGCACAGCTCCAGGAAAACCATTACCTTGAGGAGCAGGAGCCACCAGAGCTCCAGGAAGTCCCACGTGCTCCCTAGTAGGAACAAAATCCATAAAGATGTTTGCAGGCGAGCTATGAATGTGAAATGTTAAATTCTTGATTTCTCGAGGAATTAAGGGCTATGGAGAGAGAGCGGGTAAATGGAGTTGAAATCAGCCATGATTGAATGGTGGAGTGGACTCGATGGGCCGAATGGCCTTACTTCCGCTCCTATGTCTTATGGCCTTATGGACACAACCATGGCTCTACAGAAGATGCAACACATACAAGGAGATGCATGAAAGACAGTGCCGTAGGTGCCTTCGCTTGTCTAGGGATGTGGTAGCTCACATTTGCCACCACCTGTTTGAGGAACTCATAGCACAAGAACTTGGAGGGCATCCCATGCCAGTTGCTTTGAAGGTAACCGCCACACTTAAATATCTTGGCAGCAAGCAGGAGCATCCAATGATCTACTGGGGACCTTTATGGTATTCACAATCGGTGACATACATGTGTAAGGGAGGCCATAGATGGCCTTTTTAATAAAGCTCCGTTAAGCAGCCGTCAAGGAATAATCTTCACATGTAATGAGACGACTTCATCAAGATGAGCACACACCTC
Organism: Scyliorhinus torazame; assembly: GCF_047496885.1. Lineage (NCBI taxonomy): Eukaryota > Metazoa > Chordata > Chondrichthyes > Carcharhiniformes > Scyliorhinidae > Scyliorhinus > Scyliorhinus torazame. Next base: position 60,593,585 of record NC_092713.1, read on the forward strand.
TGACATTTCACATTCATAGCTCACCTGCAGTCATTTGTAATTTTCCTCATTGATCCTTACTTCCGTAGTTCAGCATCATGCATGGGGAGAATGGGAACTAAGCATGGGATGATGTTCATCCTTATACACAGAGACGTGAACAAGATTCATAGAAGTAGGGAAACCTATTGTGTTCAACATTTGCTACTTTTTTTCAAACACTCAATCTAGGGGATCACGTGATGTGAGTGTGGGAGCGGCTGTGTTTTAGCAAGCTCCGGCTCTGCCCCTCTTTCAACCTTTGTTTTTATCTTTGCCCACATCTCTATAATGCCTTTTTTTGGGTTGCATGCTTTTACTATGTACCGAGATTTGTTGGTCAAGGTTTCAACACTTTTGAGTCAAGACAATATATTTTTAACCTCGTTGATTCGTGGTGGCTGGAGAGAGTTGGGGTGGGGCTTAACTTTTGGTGGCGCAGCTGCCTTTGAGAGGTTACCCACCCTGACGATACCATGCACACCAACAGATGATGGCTGCTTGCAATTAATGTGATCTGGCTGATCGTCTTGGCTCTGCATTGGAGGACATTAAATCCCAATTTCAAGAGTCTTTTTGGAGGTGGTGATGGTGCACAAGAAGGTTCTGGTTGCAGAGGGAGCACTGTCTCTGGTGGCAGTCCACCTCCACACGACTGCCACGGCCTATCATCCACCTTGAGTATCATGACAGGTAGATATTAAAAATGTGGGTTCCAAAATGGGATCCAAAAACCCCATTTAAAACTTTAAAATGTTATGCGTCTGGTTCAATTTCTTAACCTTTGTTGAGGGCTGACCAGGCGTCCGTAACATGACGAATTCAGGTTAGGACAAAGGGGAGCCAGTGGAGACCCGTCTGGGTCTGGTGTCTCCGGTGAGGTGGTAGAGATGTTCCCAACCGAGCTTGAGAACTGGCTGCTTTGTCTTGGGAGTCTCAATCTGGAGGACGGGTAGCTTGAATTCAATGGAGCACTATTAATCCCCCTTCCAAGAGGTTGAGTTGACCTTCAAACCCCTGGTTCTGTTTGGTCTTGTTTCTGTTGTCGGTTGAGAGGGGTTGGGGTTACCTGAGTCGGCTGGGCTGTCGTCCCCCCTGCTGGAGTCTAGGTAGTTGACTGTTTGGCCTCAGCTCAGAGTCGGCATGTTGGAACTAATGAGACTCGTGCTCCATTCGTTGGAATCCTTGGAAGATCCTGACGAGTGCTCTAGTTTCAGATCCTGCCTTATCCTGGATGTCTACTTTCTTTGTGTGCCAGTGGAATGGTCTTCATTCTCATGACTGCCTCGTTCCTCAGTTGTTATTCTGGATTTTACTCCCTGATAACCATGTGGTGGTGGTCTGTTAATTGTCTGTTTATTTGTTTGCATAGAAGTAAATATTTCTGGCGTGATGTCCTGCACTATTGGTTATCCTGATTTAATATGGTTTTATCGTGTTAGGCTGAATATTGAGTTTGGGATTTGTACAGTTACTTTATCCTAATATACACTTGGGGGATGATGAGCAGGGCTGGAGCGGGGGGGGGGGGGGGGGGGGGGGGGGGGGGGTGGAGGGTGTGTGTGATAAGGTTAGATTAATTCTCGCTATGTTCAAGGAAGGTTCCCCATAGTCAGTTTTTAAAAATTATTTTGGGCTGCGCCATTTTCTTCAGTCAGGCCCAGGCCGACTGTGTATTATCCTGTTGAGGATTGTGGTTTAATGTACTCCCCTTTTAAGGGGGAGTTGGTCGGTTCTCCTGTGGTGGGTCTGTTCTGCTTCTCTCTTTGCACTGATGCCTACGAGGGCTGGATGTGGTGGTGTTGGGTTTCGAGCCACGGTGACATGGAAATTCAGTTATGGATCTATGTTTGCCTTTGGATGACCTAATTCCTGGGGAGGGGGTGATCTTTCGATTCCAGGGGGGTGCGAGTCAACCTTCCCTCCCAGGGCGCACCCCAGTTTGGGGGTCAATCTGACTGCCCTCCCGTTCTGGAGTAGGTCTCCCTCCTGCCCTGCGAGTGGAATCAGTTTGTACTCCTTTTGGTTCTCGGCCCCGAGATATCCTGTTGTCCGGTACTGATGCTGGTGGTTCAGTGATCAGCTTGGTCCTTTGATCTTGGGGATGGGAGAGGTGATTGTGGAAATGTGGATTCTTGTTCCTGGCTCCTGTGCTTGATTTTTTAAAAACTTCTTCGATGGGAAATCCTAGGCAGAGTATTACGGTTTGGCTGTGCCCGTTCCTCTCTTTGTCTTTATTATTGCCATCTCGACGGTGGAGGATGGCTGCCTGTTCTGATCTGGATCTTGAGAAGAGGTTAGGTTGTGGTGTGAGAGTTAGCTGATTCCCCTTAGCACTTGGGTTCTCGGGGTAATGTTTTCTTCTATCATTTTGATTTGCAGCTATGGGTGAGATATAGGTCTATAATGCTACCTGTATCCTGGTTGGGTGCAGATGGACCATTTAACCGTGGAAGTAACATGTTGGGGATTCTGTCCCTAAGTCATCTGGTTTTATTTATTCCCAATTATGTAACAATTTTGTAATGACTATTGGTTCTTTTTCCATAGAATTTACAGTGCAGAAGGAGGCCATTCAGCCCATCGAGTCTGCACCGGCTCTTGGAAAGAGCACCCCACCCAACTGCACACCTCCACCCTATCCCCATAACCCAGTAACCCCACCCAACACTAAGGGCAATTTTGGACACTAAGGGCAATTTAGCATGGCCAATCTACCTAACCTGCACATCTTTGGACTGTGGGAGGAAACCGGAGCACCCGTAGGAAACCCACGCACACACGGGGAGAACGTGCAGACTCCGCACAGACAGTGACCCAAGCCGGAATCTAACCTGGGACCCTGGAGCTGTGAAGCAATTGTGCTAATCACTATGCTACCGTGCTGCCCTCGAATGGGTAGCCTGGTATGGGCCAGGGTTTAGAGGACCCCAAAGTGTATCATGGAGTTCACCAGACCCACAACTTTTACTAGATTGTGGTATGGGGAGCACACGGCCCACTCTACAGGGATGGTACAGCAGAAATGGAAAAATATGTTTTAAAGCAAAACAATGTTTATTCTATGAACTCAAGTTAACCTTTTTAAAACATACAGTGAACATCTTAGCAACCATTAATTAAAATACAACCCCCAAAGACTACAACACTAAGTAAACATTTAAGCTATCCTTTTTAACATCCATACGACTTAAAAACAAAACCTTTATCAGAAGCACATCAGGTTAAAGTCACAACTGAAAACATTTATAATTCTGAATTCACCAAATGATCAAGAGATAGTCTTTTGATGGCAGAGAGAACAGCAGTACACCTGCTTGGTCTGGCTTCAGCTCCAACTTTGAAAACAAAACTAAAACACACCCTGCAGCAAACAGCCTAAAACGAAAGTAAAAAGCGGACAGACAGTCCAGCTCCACCCACTCTCTGACATCATTGCAATAGTAAACACCCATTTCTTAAAGGTACTCTCACTACAGATACTTATATACATACACATTTATAAACACCCATTTCTTAAAGGTACTCTAACTGCAGATACTTATATACACACCCATTTATAAACACCCATTTCTTAAAGGTACTCTCACATGACACTATTGTTTTGTGCTGTACCTTTTGTACATTAACACCTATAGTTATCTTTCTGCTTTTGTTTGTTTGTAAAAATTGAAATTCCTAATAAACAGACTTTTAAAAAAAACACCGGGCTGGATTCTCCGCACCCCGACGTCAAAATCGCGGCCGGCATGGGGGCAGAGAATCCATTTTCCTGCACGGAATCGGGACTGGCGCCGGTTCCCCAATTCTGCGGGCCCTGAAAAGCGGGTACGTTGCGCCGCCTAGGACCTACTTGGGGCCATTGCCAGAGGCCCATTCCACCATTCTCCGCCTCCTATCGGCTAAAGTCCGATGGCGTGGGTCTAATGTGGTCCAGCCGGTTGGGATAGTCACGTGGTGGCTGCAGACTCAGTCCGCGGCCGCCCTGGTCGGGGGCGGGCCGATCGGAGGGCAGGGGGGGCCTTATAGGCGGTAATGTTTGTGCGGGCGGACAGGGCCGGCCACACGGCCGATCAGAGGGTTTATTTTTCGGGCCCAGGTCCGAGTCCGCCATGGAGCAGAGCCCAACCGCTGGAGGCTGCCGCCATGCACATGCGTGGCCTCCGACCTGGATGTGCGGGGGCCCATATCTGCAGCTAGAGCTGCTAGTCCTATGCCAGGTCCCTGCTAATCCCCTGTAGGGCTAGGAATTTGTCGCCCTTTCACGCCAGTTTTTCTGTCCCAATAATGGAGATTCCAGCCCACTCACTCTCATACAGTAAACATGCAAAGTTCACATTGGAGAAATGATTATGAGCAATTATCCTGGGCCTAAATAATGTCTGCTTGAGATTTAAGGGTGACGAGTTTATTGTCCAGCCATCGCTGTCACATATGATGTGCCTTTGCTGATGTCGCAGATGTTGAAATAAAGGCTACTCACTGTTGCAAGATTGTGTGAGAATTAATGCACTGAAGGTCCAGATGGGAGTTCATTGGGGGGATCATTTTTAACGCCTGAATGAATGCAGGGTATTGACTCATTTTGAATATCCATTGAATCCATGAGACTTGGAGAAGGATAATGCAAAATATATTTACAGAAGTGAAACGTATATACAATAGGTGCGATTTAATGGCTGTGTTGCGCTTAAGCGAGAGTGCGACAAAGCTGTTAAATCGTGGGAGAGGCCAAAATCGAGAACTGCTTGCGATCTAATTGGCCAGTTCCCTTTGGTGAAATCAGGATCCCACCGTCGCGTGGCGAGAAACCAATAATCACTATTTAAGCTCAATTTGCATATGATTAACTGGATCGATCCTCTACCTAACGGCCCCCCTGTGATCTAACAGCCTCCCCAACAAGTGGTCACATGGGTGCCGATTAGTACTCCTTTTAAAAATGTGAAGCTGGTGGAAGGGCTGCTGCGGCGACCTGAGGAGGTGCCAAACCCTGGGGCAACCTCAGCCCTCCTGCCCCACCAACCACCTATAACATCTATTGATCGAGGAGGCCTCTGGCCACGAGGCTGAAGGCTGTTGCTAATACGACCGCTTCACATAGGACGTGGCCTCGTCTGTAATTCCCTCTGTCCTCAACCATTCTTCCTGCACCCCCCATCCGGTGATTGAACCCCGGCTGTCCCTGCATTATCTCGGGCAGCACGGTAGCACAGTGGCTAGCACAGTTGCTTCACAGCTCCAGGCTCCCAGGTTTGATTCCCGGCTGGGGTCACTGTCTGTGTGGAGTCTGCACGTCCTCCTTGTGTCTGCATTTGTTTCCTCCGGGTGCTCCGGTTTCCTCCCACAGTCCAAAGATGTGCAGGTTAGGCGGATTGGCCATGATAAATTGCCCTCAGTGTCCAAAAATTAAGTGATGTTGCTAACTTTTGGTTGGTTCAATTGGCTCTGTTTTATAACCTTTGCTCTCGAGTCGCCAGGTATCTTTATGATACCGCCACGAGGTTCAAGTTCAAGTAATGATCAATAACTCAATACACCGATTAGTAAGATTCAAATCAAAGCACATTTATTATACACAGTAATCGCTACTTATGCACAAATTCTACGTCTAAGCTACTTCTACGACTAACAGGCCTATACTTAGTTTCGGACTGGCCCACCAGGTCAGGGGAACAAATGGCCTTTCGTTCGGGTTCTGAGTCTGCGGGATTCGACGTTGGTACGGATTGGTAGCTAGGAGCGCCTATCTCGTAGCGAGCGTTGACTTAAGACTTACTGGATATCGGCGGCAGTTGAACCGGTCAAGGTTGGTTCACGTTGCTGAGTGACCCGGTCAAGAAGAACGATTCGAACTTGGGGGCTTAACTTTATAGTCCCCAGGGGCTTCCCGCCTTTCGGGGCGGACCCTGTACCTGGTTCCAAGTGATTGGACTTCGTTCCAATCGCTTGGTTCGATTTCTCCAATACTGGAGCGGTTGCCTGATCGATGGGCGGTCTTGAGGTGCCCGTTAACCTCTTTTGTGTTGGCTCCTGCTGGCGCCGGGAGTCTGGCTTAGCTTTGTTTGTCCCAAATGTTGCGATTGTTCCCGGGGATCGCTCATCAGTATGTAGATGGCTACTACATTATTATGCAGATTGCTGCTGTCTGGGCTTTTGCAGAGTTTAATACACCGTAAACATGCACCTGCTGGTTTCTGCCTGTGATGGCTGAATTTCCCTTCAGCGTTTGCTGTTCTCCATTTTAAATCGGGACTTGGCCAACCCAGGTGGCTACAGTGGGGTTACTGGGTTACGGGGATAGGGTGGAGCATGGGCTTGGGCGGGGTGCTCTTTCTAAGGGCCGGTGCAGACTCGATGGGCCAAATGGCATTCTTGTGCACTGTAAATTCTATGATCTGGCTCTGTCAGCCCTGGTGGCTCCCCAATGTCTGCAGGACAGTGGTGGAGCTCTTCGGTGACTGGGACATGCTCTGGAATGTACCGGCAGTGCACACCTGCGACTGGGACACGTCCACCAGCGATCGTTACATGCTCTGAAACGCCTCGGCTCTTCCCACCTGAGACTGGGACACCTTTCCTAGCGGCCGGGACGTGCTTTGGTAGACCTCACAAAGCCCACCTGAGATACTGGGACATGCCCCGCAAGGTTCTGGGTCACGTTCCCCAGCGACTGGGATGTGCTGTCGTGGCGCTCAGCCATGGCTTTCACCGACTGAGCCATGCCTTGAACACCTCCACTCATCCTGCTGCATGAGGCTCTGCATTGCAGCCGCCACCCAACATTGTTGGCCTCGGTGCCACGCCTCTGCTGGAAGATCACTTACATCCCCCTCTGAATCTCATGGCTGCACCAAAGCATTTGCATCAGCTCCTGGTAAACTTGGTCCAAAGGCTCAGCATCTCACTGCGACCCAGGTGGGTCCTGGATCCAGCAAACCACTGAATGGGCATTCCTGCCACCACCTGATATGCATCAGCACCTGTGTGGTGCTCACCAGAATGTGCCCCAGCAGCCTGTCCACTACTGTTGCCCACCGATGATGATGCATCGACGGTGGCATCCTTGGGGCTCTCCTCCAAGGTGTTTTCATGGGGTGGGGGGAGGGGGGGGGAATCGCCCTGGCTGGGCTCGCACCATTGGATAAGGATCCTAAGGACGAATGGCCATGTGGTCAATGGGAGGGATGGGTCATTCTGTATGTCATTAACAACTCCTATGTGACAGTTCATCTGGGTGCAGGCTGGTGGACCCTCACCTCTGCACCACCAATTCCTACGTTGGTAACAGATGTCGGCCACTCCCGTGACCCCCAGGGCCTGTTCCTCATAGGGAATGAAGACTCTGATGTCCGGCACCCCGCTGCCCGTCTTAGCCCTCTCCCGTCTGTTTTGGGCCAAATTCTCCTGCGAGGACACAGGTGGCATCGTTTGCCACACGCGTCGTCCATTGCCAGGATGGGCGGGTTTTGGAAGGGGGGGTTGAGGAGATGGTCCGTATGAGGGGAGGAATCGGAAGTATGTGGTCTGATGGGGAATGGGGAGTTGTATGGGGGATGGGGGGGGGGGGGGGGGCTTGGGTGGCACTACTGGACATGGGTAGGCCGGGGCACGGAACGGTGTTAGTGGGGGTGGTGCCAAGCACATTCCCATGGGGTTCCAGGGTCCAGTGCTAAACCCACCGGTGCGGAGCGGTGGAGGTTGTTGATCTTACGGCACCTGGTGCCGTTCCTCCTGGTCACGCTCCCCGAGCTGACGGCTGCGGCCACTTCAAACCAGGCTGCCCTGTGGCTGACGCTCCGAGACCTTCGGAGGAACAAGTCACCCGGTCTGGCCTCGACCACGTCCAATTATCTGTCCAGGTTGGTATCCCTGAATCGTGCAACTAGCCTTCACGGTGGCATGGCTGCAAGCTGTGTGGGGTTGGCTGTGCAGGAGCGGTTTAAGTGTTGCTCTCCCTTGTTAGTAGGGGCTGGCAAGGGCAATCTTGGTGAATCAGCCAGCGAAACCATCATTTGCGGCGTGAAGCCCATGGGGCCTCGTTAAGTGGACCCATTAACATTTTGTAGTCGTGATGGCCTCTCCGGGCCAAGTGTTGGGAAGCTCGCGGCAGTTCCCACTTGCTACCACACTTAGAAACGTTTCCATTAAATCGCGCCCAAAACATGAACATCTGTGCCACCAAAATGCATTCAGATTCCCTTCATCTTTCTTATCCTACTGCTACAGGCATGGGTTCTCAGAGGCCAACTGCAGGCTGGAACGAAGGATGGAGGAATCCGTTCACATTCCATCTGATGTCATGGCCCAGTATGTGAGCACATTGAAGTCTCCATTGAAAGGGTGGTATCCACCTTGGAAATGCAGGTCCAGCGGTTTCTGCCGGTTTTATGTTTGGACCTGCACATGCTCTAGCCATGGGTCCATACCAGCAATGGCTAAGCTAGAGGGGCACCTCAACATCTCTCCAGGTGCCACTTCCCCTCAAGAGGGTCAAGAAGGTCCCTTGGGCACCCTACAGACATCCACCCAGGGCACCCGAGAGTTCCCTGCCGCTCAAACTCCCCTCTGCCAGTGACCACATCAACTCCAGCAGATCAGGATTATGAGGGTGCACCTGTCCCAGAGCAGAAGACCCTTAGCAGGCCAGGGCCCTACAAGGTCTCAGGTCACCAGAGGACACCCACTGAAGTCATCTCAGACAAGGCATAGCAGGCTGCCTTCACCTCTGCTGTGTATGACATACTACTGGGCTCTAACGCATAGACTGCCCTTATGTGCGTTTAGAGTGACTAAACATTTCACTTACCACGGCAAAGCAGATGATTCATCCTTTTGCACCACTGCATGGTTGTCCATTTTTGTTTGCCATGGGCACTAACCTCCCCGGCAATCTCCTCTCAGGCCAGCGTGAGCAGGTTCCTCCTGCTCCCATCGTGAGGAAAGAGGGTCCCGCCTTTTCTGGACGGGCTGGAAGAGAATCCACAGGGCGGCTTCGGTGAACCGTACTTTAAACTGTTTGGTTCTCCTCAGTGCCATGGATTTCCTGTGTAAGGCAACACCTGGCGTGCAGTGAATCAATATCTGTCCAGGTGGTGTTGCAATATGGCACCTGGACCTTCGACTCCACGAAGTAACGGTGGAGCAGTTGATTCTCTACCCACCCACAAGATTTGGCAAGTTCTTCACGGATACGTAATTAATGAGCTGAAAAGCAGAAGATTGCATGTGTTCAGCCATCCTGCCTTCCAGCGGGACTCACATTGACTTTCTTGCCTGTCACCAGACTTATGGTGGAATTTACCATTCTGGAGACTATGTCCTCTTGCAATCATTTGTGTCTGTGTCTTTCAGCCTGAAATTCACCAGCCCCTACTGTTCCACCCATATTTAACTAACTAACTGCAGCAGCTTTTAACTAGTTGTGCTGGCTTAGTTTGTTTCTAAATAATGCCGTATACAACAAGGCAATTAATTGTGCACATATGCACAACAGAATGGATATCATAGTGAAATCACTATTTTGTGCTTCATTTAAATACTAATGGCACCAAACATTCATCTTGAAACAACTCATTTTGGAATTTCAGCCTCTTATATTCCTTTATCTTGAAAAATGAGTATTGGAGTTATATATCTCAATTCTAACAGATATGACTTTGAAAAGTAAGTTTAATAATACAGGTTATCACTTTAACTTATTTTCGTGCTGTTACTAGAATAATACGTTTTTTTAAAAGAATTTGGGCAGTGTAGCTTTATATTGTGAGCCAATAGCAGCGTTTACTGAATCCAAATCACATTAATAAAGGTCACGTTTTGCAAAATGCATTGTTGCTTAAAGATGAGATTGATATATAAGCCTATGTTCAAACTGGCCTACAGGCAAATCCTAGCAAAATAGCTGTATTATACTTATTGAGCCTCTAGCAGGTAACTAGAAAAAAAATGTGAATTGTCCCTTTGTAACCTGTGCCTTGTTGTAGATCTTAACAATATTACTTATCATAGTAAGGAGCAGATATTTTCAACATTTCCAGAATCTTCAAATCATCTTAATACATGGTCAAAAATATCATTAATATGAATAAATAATAGTCAGTAATAGGTTGATTTTTAAAATCATTATTGTCTTACATTCAGTCTTATTTTTGTTTAAACTTTCTCATTTCAAATTAATATCAATTTGAGATGGAGTAGAACTCAAACATTGTAGTTAAAACCAGACTGAAGCAAACTGAAGAAACCATACAAGAAATTGTTGCCAATTCTTATTTGTTCCTGCTATTGTAGCCTGAGTAGATGCAGCTTTTGCAATCCTATTGAACATAACGATGTCGCACTGTATGAATGGATTTTCATTTTTAAAAATGGGAACTGTTGAACGGTACTAAGTAGAATGGATATGTAGAGTAAGGAGAGAGGCATTGATGAATTTTGATGTTTTTTAAAATAAATTTAGAGTACCCAATTATTTTTTCCAATTAAGTGGCAATTTAGTGTGGCCAATTCACCTACCCTGCACATCTTTGGGTTGTGGGGGTGAAACCCACGCAAACACGGGGAGAATGTGCAAACTCCACACGGACAGTGACCCAGGGCGGGATTCGAACCCGGGTCCTCAGTGCCGTAGGCAGTAGTGCTAACCACTGTGCCACCGTGCTGCCCTGAGTTTTGATGTTCTTGCTGTCCGTGCAGCATTCCTAGCATCATCTGTTCACTTAGCAAGAGTCAAAAATTGTTTTGGACTGCTGTCTAGTGACTATGCTTCGTGGAGTAAGAGGAGAAAAGAGGTAAATGAGGTTCATTTGAGGTTGATTTCATTCCAAGTTGGGATGTCTATGAAAGTTGGTACTGGTCAGACTTGATAATCTAGAATCTGAGTCACGTAACACTGTTCCAGGTCATTGACTAGCAGTCCGACCCATTATTAGGACATGGCAGTTTAGATCTGTCATGGAGGCTATGATTCTAGCTAATCGGCTCCTGATAACCTGCCCTAACAGCTCAAGTAATCCGATCTATTGTCACATGCTGATGAACTCTGTTACTTCAACTAATTAAAAACCAGAAGTACTGCTGCTGTGGTTCATGTCCTTTCTCTTGCCATTCTGTTCCATCTGGTTCACTAATATCCTTAGGGAATATGGTTGACTCTCAAACCCCCTCTGAAATGGGGAGGCAGTTAAGGATGGACAATAAATGCTGGCCCAGCCAGCGATGCCCACATCCTGTAAGTGATTTTTTAAAAAACATTCTGGTTCATCTAAAGTGCAGTGTCATGTGGACCCCATATTGAGGAACAGATTGTGAACTTGACTGGATTTCCAATAGCTTGGAGACTCTTAAGAACCATGGTGCATTTCTTTTCATGCCAGACTGAAAAAAATGTGAAATGTGGCAACATATGACATTTTTCTTCTCAGTTATTCTTTTAAAACCAGCCTAGAATGATGGGATGAAACTTTGTCCTCTCTGCTATCTGTCGGAGACTTGTGCAACAAAGTGTTTGGGTAGCTTTAACAAATCTATAGCAGAAAACTTACCAGAAATCAACAAATTAAAAACAAACTCATTCTGGGGATATGAACATTGTTAACAAGATCAGCATTTATTGCCCACCATTAGAAGCCCTTGAGGAGTTGATGGGGTTCCTTCTCCTTGAACTGCAAATGATGAAGGTATTCCCACAGTGCTGTCAGATAGGAAGTTCCAGAATGTTTATCCAGCGGCAATGAAGGAACAGCAATATATAAATCCTAGCCAGGATGGAGTGTGAATTAGAGGGGAACTTTGACAGACAGCATCTGCAGATGTTCAGTATGGGAAATTCAAATGGAGGGTGCTGATCTGAGTTTGAGGTTACAGTTTATTGTTGAGGCAGAATTGAAGTAGATTTAAACTGCTTCTGGAAGAATAGCATGAATGGAAAAAGCATACTGAGGTTCAATATATTTTTCAGATTTTCTTGACAGCACTTAAGCTAAGATTTTATGCTGACTTTTAAATGTAGTCCAAGGGGTAATTGTGCTAAAATGTTATCACTGAGTTTAGCATTGCCAAGTAACTATTCATCGGGTAATTAAAGCATATATTTCCCGATAGTGTTCTGTGACTGTGACAGACTGTAAGAAAGAAGGACATTCTTGATCATGAACTTTTTTTTCCAGCATCTCCGATGTGGTAGTATCTGTAAATACAGGGAAGAATGCTTTTGTAGATATTATGTCCAAAGTTGCAATTATCTGGAATTGGATTCTGATTTAAATCTTGAATTTTGATAGATGTGAATTATTGCATTCGTCACTTAATGCAGGCCAGAGAAAGCCAGATATATCTTTTTCAGGGAGGTTCTGTGTAGATGTTGATATATAGCCTACTTAGGCCAGCTCAACGAGATGGTGTTTCTCTAAAAGAGCAGTTAGTTTTAGTTGTCTAAAAGATACCAAGGAGCCATTTTATTGTTTCTCAACTGATTCATTTATCTTTTAATCTGTCCGTTCATTTATTTAAGCATTCAATTCATCCATGGTCTACAGAGCAGAAAAAGGTCATTTGACTGCCATTTTTATTGGGCTAAAATCTTTCTGCCTGGTTATTATAAGTCTGAAAACAGTACTTCAAGATTAATGTACTGTAGGCAAGAACTATTTAAAGGCTTTTTTGCATACTGAATTTAAAAAATAATACTGAGCTATCTACTGTACAAAATCTAAGGACGAATATTGTGAATAAAATGAAAAGTTAAAATTATAAAGAAATCTTTATAAATAGTTGTATTTAAAGAAAGGAATTTCAGTGTTAAGATAGACTTAAATAGTTAGGTTTTTAGTTTTAACTGCACTTTAAATAATTGGTGCAGATTGGTATTGGTGATAAAATTGTGAATACATGCTTTTAGGTCGATCAAATTTCCCAAGTATCATCTGTGGTCTATTGACAAACTTCATTTTGTTTGATCTATACAAGGGGACAAAACACAATGCTGTATGCATAGACTATTAAGGGTTAATCATAATATTTCTACTTGGCAACTTTTCCCAAATTACGCTGCAGGGATTGGATGGCTGGTTTATATAAAACATATTTATTTTTAAAACTTCTTCCTCATTTGTAGATAGCAGCTTCAAATGGATTTCAAATGAGTTTTGTTCAGTTGTATGTCACATTGTCTGCTTTGAAATGCATTGCAACTCTGGGAGGGCTATTTGCAGTTTCTTTAATATGTTATGTCTACAGGGCCATAAGAGACTCGGGTTTAACAATGTGCAATTCAGAAAAATTAACTGTAATAAAATTATTTGAGCCTTGTGTCGAATCCATATTGTGCAATATTTTCTTTTGTATTAAATGTCACATGGCTTTTAAAAATAATTGTCAGGGTGGTAGACATCAGTGTAGGGATCCATTTTTTTTTCTATTTTTAATGGCTAGGTCAGGCACAGCGTGCCATAAGGTACTAATGCCATTTACTGACGCTGTGCTGTATCTCCATCCTTGAAAATGGATGCAAAAGTGTGCAAACACATTTCCCACATCAGCTAACTGTGTGGGCTTTTCCATTGTTGTCATTTAAAATTTTATTCAAATAATTAATTTTTTAAAGATATTACCTTCCTTCTCCACTATGATGCCATGACTTGGTCTCGATCTCTAAATTAGAAAAATACAATATCAAAGTGTTGCCGCTCATCTAGCTTGTCAATTAGTGATGACTCGCCTTGAGATATTAGGATTGATATATACTTGTGGAATTCATTGATATTTTAATACCATTGTGAAGTTAATTCCAAATGCATATAAAGTCCTAAATTTTTGGCAAGTTTTTGTAAATAGAATTGCTAGCAAGTTGTACACATAAGAAAAGAAATGGAACAAATCTGAGCTGTGCTTATATTGCATTATTTAAATCTGGTTTAAACATTGCTAGAAGTTTATATAACTACCTTTATGAAATAGAATTCTAGAGTGGAGTATTTTTTATTCAAAATGTTGTCCTTTTTAAAATGAATAAAGAAACATCTTATATGACTTCTAAAAATGAAGGCCTAGAAATCAGGGCAACATTCTGGTGCTGTACACATTGCACTTGTCCAACGAGGCTGGTGGCAATACCCACATAAAATTGGTCCGCTAGTCTCATTTGTTCACTACCACCAAGCTATGAATGGCAGCTGTAGCTGTAGCGGCAGCTTTCCAGTGCTGAGAGAACCACAATTGCCCATTTGGGAAGCTGACCCAGGCAGCGAGTGGAGTCCAGGCAAGGAGGGGTGCAAGTGGTGGTCTACAGTGGCCTATGAATTTAATGCTGACCAGGAATCGCCTCCTCTCTTACTGCCTGTTACAGGCGTATGTTGGAAGGATTTATAAGTTTATACACAACTGTTTGGCCATGTTACGAACATTCCTTCCTTAGCCATGGGGGGCGAAATTCTCTCCCAATGGCGCGATGTCCGCCGACTGGCGCCAAAAACGGCGCCAATTAGACAGGCATCGCGCCGGCCCAAAGGTGCGGAATGCTCCGCATCTTTGGGGGCCGAGCCCCAACATTGAGGGGCTAGGCCGACGCCGGAGGGATTTCCGCCCCGCCAGCTGGCGGAAATGGCGTTTGTTGCCCCACCAGCTGGCGCGGAAATGCGGTGCATGCGCGGGAGCGTCAGCGGCTGCTGACAGTTTCCCGCGCATGCGCAGTGGGGAGAGTCATTTCCGCCTCCGCCATGGTGGAGGCCGTGGCGGAGGCGGAAGGGAAAGAGTGCCCCCACGGCACAGGCCCGCCCGCGGATCGGTGGGCCCCGAATGCGGGCCAGGCCACCGTGGGGGCACCCCCGGGGTCAGATCGCCCCGCGCCCCCCCCCCCCCCCAGGACCCCGGAGCCCGCCCACGCCGCCTGGTCCCGCCGGTAAATACCAGGTTTAATTTACGCCGGCGGGACAGGCAATTTCTGGGCGGGACTTCGGCCCATCCGGGCCGGAGAATTGAGCGGGGGGTCCCGCCAACCGGCGCGGCCCGATTCCCGCCCCCGCCCAATCTCCGGTACCGGCGACTTCGGCGGGGGCGGGATTCACGGCGGCCAACGGCCATTCTCCGACCCGGTGGGGGGTCGGAGAATGACGCCCCAGGTCTTGGAGTGGGACTTGAACCCAGACCTCTGGCTCAAGAGGGAGGGATGCTACCACTGTGCCACAAGTCGTACACTCCTCCTCTCCACATACTAATAATCAGAACATACTTACAGGCTGCCCTTGGAAAGGTATCATTGATGTTGCTGTCAGGTGTTTGAAAATAAAGGAAGGAAGGAAGAACCGACTGACTGATCAACTGACTGACCCAAAACTCCTTTCAACAAAGTGTAACCTCTGTTATTGTCTAGAAAATACTGCAGTCAGTTTGTGCACAGCAGGCTTCCACTAACATCAATGTGCTAATGATCAGATATTTTTTAAGTGATGTTGATTGCAGGATAAATATTTGCCAGATCAGTTTGCTTTCAATTACTGCATGCTCAAAACAGTGAACATGGTGTTCACTGCTCGATTGTTCATGCACCTAAGACAATGGTAATGATAACAGGACTTAAAAGAGGCTTGAACAAGACTAGTTTTGAAAGGTCGTTTGATATTGCTGTGACCATAATTGTGATTTTTAAAATGGCATTAAAACTGTTAAAGCTAGTAGGCTGTGTACTCTAAATTGACGTTGTCTGTCCCAGTATTAAGCTTGTAGAAAAAAATGCAGAAAATTAATTTAATTAACAGTGTGATATATTTTAGTGCTGTGATTGTACAGTCCTCAGGTTCAAATAAAAACCTTGATGAAATGCCTTGCAAAGTACTTTGCAGTGCATTTTTTTCTTTCTTAGCAATGTTATCCCTTTTCTCCTGAAGATGTTAACTTCTTGCTGGGGTACAAATCCATAGATGCCTGTTTCTCACTTAGCCATTATTCATGTGTGAATAATGTATGGCGGGCTATTCTACATAAAAAGCACAGGCAAGCTCAATTTTCTGCACACTTCTGCTTCTGCAGGTTCCGTGTCAATTTAGCTCCTTTCTAATCCAGGAGTACCTCATCTCATCTGAATAGGAATTGTACCTGGGACCTTGTTAATCTGTAGAGCTGAGTTCCTCACTGGATAAATTTCCTTAATCATTGAGCAAGATTCATTGCAATCTTTGCGTACAGATGAGGGCATAGTTGAATTTTCTGACAGGTGATCCTGACTAATCAAGTCACTAAGCTCTAGTTTATGGATGCTTAATATGGTAGCAATAGCTTCTTGAATGCAAAAATAGTTTCCAGACTAAACCTTACAAAAATAAAATGTGACCATTTTCCGTTGAATATGTTGGCTTCTAAATTAACAGGTGTGACTGTCCGTTTTCCTATTTCATCGGAAATTCTTTTGATCCTATTATTTGAGTGTGTGTGCAATTGGTTTTTATATTCAGAGTGCAAACTTTGACCTGCCTGTTAATTGAATTTGCCTGTGTTGGTGGGTATCATACCTTTTAGCACACTGGGCTAAATCGCTGGCTTTTAAAGCAGACTAAAGCAGGCCAGCAGTACGGTTCAATTCCCGTACCAGCCTCCCCGAACAGGCGTCGGAATGTGGCGACTAGGGGCTTTTCACAGTAACTTCATTTGAAGCCTACTTGTGACAATAAGCGATTTTCATTTCATTTCATTTCATAAGTTGGCTGGAGGGAGCATCAGAGGAAAGTTCAGCTCCCCAATAAAATGGGTGAGTGTAAAAAACACTTATGCTCCAATATGGAGCCCAAGTGTTCGTGCCGTCGTGAACGCCGTTGCGTTTCACGACGGCGCGAACCGGGCCCTGGTACGACTGATTCTAGCCCCCACAGAAGGCCAGCACGGCGCTGGAGCAGTTCACGCCACTCCAGCCTCCTTTTGCGGCGCCAAATGGGCGCCGCGCCAACCTGCGCACGCGCAGTTGCGCCGCGCCAACCTGCGCATGCACGGGGGACTTTTTTAGCGCGCCGGCCCCGACTCAACATGGCATCGGTGTTCAGGGGCCGGCCGCGCAGGAAAGTAGGCCTGGGAGGGGAGAGGCCAGCCCAACGATCGGTGGGCCCCGATCGCGGGCCAGACCCCATCGGAGGCACTCCCCCGGTGATGGAGCCCCCCCCATAGGCCGCCCCCCGACCATTCGCGCAGAGTTCCCGCCGGCAGCTATCAGGGTTGAAAGGCGCTGGCGGGACTCTGTCGTATCCGCGCGGTCGCTCGGCCCATTCGGGCCGGAGAATTGGCGGCCCCGCCGATTCCTGCAGCCCACGGTCGGCGCCGTGCCAAACACGCCAGCGCAAATGGTGCCGATTCTCCGCACCTCGGAGAATCGCGCACCGGAGCCGGGGCGTCGTGGCATGGTTGCGGCGATTCTCTGGCCCAGCGCGGGGCTCGGAGAATCGCCCCCTTATTGTTCTCTCTCACTGTTTGAGTTTTGTCTCCTGTTGGTTGGTCATGGAAGTGCATTACTGGTGAAGGATCTGCATGGCATCACTGCAGGGGTGAGTTGGTGGAAGTATTTAGCCATGATGGACTGACCATCATGATTTGGGGCAGCCTTGATGGGCCAGCTGGTCTTATCCTGCTTGTCAATTTACATATGTCCACATGAAATATAGAAAAGGTGAAAATTACTGGCAGAAAAATTCATGTTAGAATATTTCTTTACATCATGACTGCATTTTATCCCCTAAGAATCACAAATGCCTATGCTCTGAGGACACTTATGACGACAGGTATCTATCTTTCCAACAACAGCGAACAGTGGTTCTTTGAATATATCTATCATTCATGGAGAAAGGTACTTGTAGGTATATATAAAGGCACATGACGCTTTTGAAATGCAGAAGTCAATTTAATATGGAGATTGTCTTCTTTTTCCCTTAAAGTATGGCTTTCCCTGGAGCCTTTAGTACTTTTAATTTTACCTAAGGGGCTTTCCTTCCATCCAGCTGCCTGAGCAGCAGATATTAAGCCTCATTACTAATTGAACAAAGAAGAGTAATTGACACATCCCATAAACCCTGCCTCTTTGATTTACAACTTCGGCCCAGCAATGAAAGCATGCTGCTTACTACCTGTAAGCTATGAATAAAGAACTGTATTAAATAATAAATGGCTTGATCTCACTTTCATGCACTACTTAATTTAATAGTGATTAGTCTGATAATGCAAATGTGTATTGTGATGATACATTTCGAGAACAAATTCCTATGTTGAGAGTATTTTGTGATCCATGATTTACAGAGAATTTTGTAAGTAAACAAATAAGTTGTCATTGATCAGGCCTTGTGTGATAAATTATTTTCTGTTTTACATTTTATCCTCAGCACCTTATTTTTATTGCTTTGCAGAGAATCACTGGGAGCTTGACATGGATAGTTTCAAATCATTCACTTTTTTCATTTCCCTCTTCCAGATTTTTCTTTAACCTCCCCCTCACCCACTACTTGCTATCCTTTATACATATGGGTAATTCAAGAAATTGTAAGAACTCACGAGGGCTGTCTGCCTTTAAGAAATGTTCATCATCCACCATTTGTAGCACCCTTCATATAGCGTCTCTTGCCCCCCAGCGTGATCTATCTTTGGTTCCCTTTTGTGAATATATACTACTCCCATGAGTGAGTGAAAACTTTAATTGTCAGCAGTACCATGCCTGTGGGCTCAAATTATTTTTCAAGAAGTTTGAGAATTCCAATATTTTATGAAGAAAGTTTGGTAAGGTTTTTTTGACTTTAAAATTGACATTAACTGCACAAAGGTCTTTCCGACAGAATCACAGCTAAACTTCTCAGCACTGCTTTATTTTGTACACTAGATATTTGCTTCAGTGACTGGGAATAGACTTGAATACTGATAGTCTCTGATTCAAAGAAAGCAACATGCAATTGGAATTATTTAGGGAAACTTGATAATTACATCAGATTCAACTTCAGTTCAATTGTTCTGTATTCATTATGACAAATAAAGTTATGTTAACTATATAATGAGGGATGGGTCTCTGCCCCTTTCCAAATATCCTGTAAAACATATGCAAGAGTGGCCTCACGCGAAATTTACTGGCCTCATCGCGCTCCGAGTCTGGCGAGGCGAGACCGATAGATAGCCCCCGGGGTCTTCAAGTACAGATAGTTCTGGGCGTTTATATAGACAAATCATGGAGGGAGAAGTTGATATGGCTGTTAAAAAAATGTGGGATCTTTGTCTTTATAAATAGAAACATTAATAAGAAAGTTAAGGTAAACCTTTACACATCCCTGTGGTTAGGCATCAGTGGAAGAATTGTGTCCAGCTGTGTACAACAACTTTAAAAGGATGTCAATGCCTTGGGGAGGGGACAGAGGAGATTTTCCAGAATAATACAATGGATGCAATGAGTGTAGAAGTGACTAGAGAAGCTGAGAATGTTTTCCTTCGGACAGAGTAGGTTAAGGGACAATTAAATAGAGATCTTTCAAATTGTGGAAGGTTTTAATCAAGTAAATAAGGAAGAATTGTTTTCAAAAGCAGGAAGGTCAGTAACCAAGAGATATAAATTTAAGATAATTGCTAAGAACCACAGAAAAGATAAGGGTCGCACTCTCCAGTCGTTGAGATTCATTTTACCTGCCTGCAGCGCAACCCCGCTCGCGGGTTTCCTGGCGGCTTGGGATAGTTACAATGCAAAATCCCATTGACAAGCGGCAGGAAGATAGAATCCCACCACCAGAATGCCATCAACAAACACACAGCTGAGGTTCCAGATAATCCAGCTCAAAGTCAAAGGGCGGGATTTTCCGTCCCGCCGCACCAGAATGCGCACCGCCGGGATTCTCCGTCTCGCCAGTCGGCTAATGGGGTTTCCCATTGTGGGCAGCCCCATGCCGTCGGGAAACCCCCGGGCAGCATGCGCAATGGAGAACCCTGACAGCGGAGAATCCAGCCCAAAGTTTTTTATGCCGTGAGTTATTATGATCTTAATTACACTGTTTAAAGGGGCAGTTGAAGTAAGTCCAATAGTGACTTTATAAAGAGAATTGGAATACCTACTGGGAAAAGAAACATTTGCAGTGCTATGTGGAAGAGCAAGGATGTAGAACCGTTTGGAACACTTTTAAAGAACCAACACAGGCACTGTGGGCGGGATTCTCGTTTCTGGGGACTAAGTCCCCACGCCGGCGGGAAAGCCGGCGCGAACCACTCCGGCGTCAACAGCCCCCGAAAGTGTGGAATTCTCCACACTTCCGGGGGCTATGTGGATGGCGGAGGGGTTGGAGCCACTCCAGCCGGCGCCGAAGGGACTGCACGAGTCTGCGCATGCGCCAATGGGCCGGCGTGATCCTGCGCATGCGCGGAACTGCCGGCGTGTTCTGGTGCAAGCGTGGGGGCTCTCTTCTCCGCGCAGGCCATGGCGGAGTCCTACAGGGGCCGGTGTGGAAGGAAGGAGTGCCCCCACGGCACAGGCCTGCCAGCGGATGGGTGGCCCCAATCGCAGGCCAGGCCACTGTGGCACACCCCCCCCAGAGAGTCTGATTCCCCCCGAGGACCGCACCATCCGACTTACTGCCAGGTCCCGCCGTGTGGGACCATGTCTAATCCACGCCGGCGGGACTGGCCAAAAACGGACGGCCACTCGGCCCATCGGGCCCGGAGAATTACCGGGTGAGCCGCTGCCAACGGCCCCTGACCGGTGTGGTGTGAACCACGCCCCCGCCCGAAAACCGGCGCCGGAGAATACGGCAGTCGGGGCGGGATTCGCGTCAACCCCCAGGGATTCTCCGGCCCGACGGGGGGGGTCGGAGAATCCCGCTGAATGGATTGAATAACTTTCTGTGATTATACGGGTAGGAGTTTTTGGATGGCGGGCTTTCCACCCTGTCAATCCTGGCTTCCCCACAGTCATTTAACGCTCCAGGAGGAAATCCTATCTGAGAGAGCTGGATTGGCCAGTCCCGCTGTAGTCCCAGCAGCAGAACCGGGAACAGTGGCCACTACTGGGGCTACAAGCAGTTCTAATCAATGTACCAGAGCCCACGGGACCAAGAAGGTGCAGGATCAATGGTGGGGATGGGAGGAGAGGCCTGAGAGTTGAGTGGAGTGGGAGTTGGCAAGGCTAGACAGAGAGCGAGGCGTGTATGGGGGAGAGAGGACCTTGGGGAAGGAGCCCGATCTTGAAAGGGAGCCAGTGATGGAGGCACTCTCTCTCTGTCTCTGTCTGTCTCTCTCTCTCCCGCTCTCTCTCTCTCTCTCTCTCTCTCTTTCTCTCTCTCTCTCTCTCTCTCTCTCTCTCCCCCCCCCCCCCCCCCCACACACACACACACCCCCAACGTTGCCTGCTGGGTGGGGTGATCTGCTGGATTTTCCCCCCACCTCTGAACTCCTGCAGGTCCCAGAAGAAAAGCCACACTTTTTTTAAAATAAATGTTTTATTAAAGCTTTTCCAACCAATGTTTTTACATAACATAGATAGAAGTACAAATAATAATAAAAATAAACAAGTATTATTAAACAGAACAAGCCCCCCCCCCCTTCACCCCCAGGATGCTGCTGCTGCTGACAATTACTGCTCCTCTAGAAAATCAAGGAAAGATTGCCACCGCCGGTAGAACCCCATCAAGGACCCTCTCAAGGCGAACTTTATTCGCTCCAGGCTGAGGAACCCCGCCATATTGCTAACCCAGGTCTCCACACTCGGGGGTTTCGAGTCCCTCCACATTAACAAGATCCGTCTCCGGGCTACCAGGGAGGCGAAGGCAAGTACCTCGGCCTCTTTCGCTTCCTGCACTCCCGGATCCTCCGACACCCCAGATACCGCTACTGTTGGACTCGCCTTCACCCGAGTGTCCAAAATCTTAGACATCACCCTCGCAAACCCCTGCCAGAATTCTTTAAGCACCGGGCAGGACAAAACATATGGGCATGGTTTGCCGGACTCCCTGCACATCTCGGGCACCTGTCCTCCACCCCAAAAACTGTACTCATTCTTGCCGCCGTTATATGCGCCTGATGCACCACCTTAAACTGAATTAAGCTGAGCCTGGCAGATGATGAGGAGGAGTTCACCCTGCCCAGGGCGTCGGCCCACAGGCCCTCAACCAGCTCCTCACCCAGCTCCTACTCCCACTTGCCCTTCAACTCCTCCACTGAGGCTTTCTCCACCTCCTGCAGCTCCTGATATATGTCCGACACCTTCCCCTCCCCTACCCAAATGTCAGACACAACCCTGTCCTGGATCCTATGCAGGGGAAGCAGCGGAAATGTACCCACCTGTTTTCTAAGCAAGTCCCGAACCTGGAGGTACCTGAACGCATTCCCCCGGGGTAGGCCGAACTTCTTCTCCAGCGCCTGCATGCTAGGGAAAGTCCCGTCTATAAACAGGTCCCCTATCCTCCTAATACCTGCCTTATACCAGCCTTGGAACCCCCCATCCATCCTTCCTGGAGCAAATCTATGGTTATTCCGTATTGGGGTCCACACAGAGGCCCCCTCCTCCTGCCTGTGTCTCCTCCACTGCCCCCAAATCCTCAGTGCCGCCGTCACCACCGGACTTGTGGTGTATCGCGAAGAAAAGCCACACTTAAGTGACCAAGAAGAGTGTAGTTTTCGCCTGCCCCTCCTGAAAAATTGAGGACAGGTGGGGGCAGGCAGCAGGAAGGCACTTGGGGAATTTTAGGTGCCCCCACCTGCAGACCTGCCGGCATTGGAACCATAAAACTTTCCCCAATAAATGAAAGTCTGGCAGTAAGTTTCGCAAGACTGTAGTCTCCAAGTGGTCTTATGTTCTTTGTCTCTCGAGTGATCAGGAAAAGATATCAGCAACCTGACCATTAAATTAGGCTGGCATACGCATGAATGTGTATCCGAAACAGCTTTGAGACAGTTCTACAATTTAAAACCGGTTGTATAATTGGTTTATTAACCCCCACGTTACTTTTGATCGGCACGAACCATGCTTGGAAACCTTAAAATCAGGCAAGGTGACTTCCTGGCCCCAGGCCATTCCATTCCATTCCTGCTTGGGAATATTTAATCTTTACCGACTTTCAATGCAGCACTTGATGAGCTAAAATCATTACACATAAGGCAACTAGAATCAAGTGTCAGTCCCTAAGAGGGCAAACTCACAAGCTGCACACCAGAATGAAGCAATAGCACTGCTCAAGATATCTCAAGAGACTTTAGCCTCCCTTAGTTATTATTCCTGTTTACCTTCCAGTTCTCTAACATGGAGCAGCTAAGTAATCACAAAACCCATGTTTTGTATTGTCTCGCTCTTGCACTTTGGTGCCCCATCTTCTTCTTGCCTTTTAATGCAGGAATATTTACTTATTTAAATCCCTATACTGATGAAGTTGCTCACAGTTATAGCACAAGCTATCGTAATATATCACGGGCATCCAGTGAGAATTGGAGAGCTAAGCGAAAAGCATGACTGACCACTTCCCTGATGCTGCATGACCCCAGCTGTCATTCAATATTACATCTTGGATACAGAATATTGTACCTAAGGCTTTCTATTCACCCTGTTGACATTTGAGTAAAATGTTGTAGGTTTTGTGTGAAAGGGGAGGAAAGCTTCCTGGGGGTTATGGCGCCGTTTACCGTCACATCAGTTCCATGTTATCAGCCACGTAATTTGACAATAAAAAAATACAAGCCTGAACAGAAATATGTGCAGTGAAATATAAATTGAACATAGGTGGATTGTGCCCTTAGGCTTCCAAAGTGGAAAATGTCCTTCTGTTTGACATACTGCTGAACACGGCGGGCCTTCTGATGCGTGATTTGCTGCTGCATTTTTAACGTTTCACATCAGGACTCTACAAAATGGGTTAACTGTTAGCCTGCAGCAAATACAAGCTCATGGAAGGTAAGGACAGAACACACTAACTGAATGACTGAATGGCAGTAGTTTCCTAAATCAAAAAACAAGAGATTAACAAACTGGCTGATATATGATTAAAACTGTGATATCGTGCATCCATACTCCTTTTGCACCTTTACATGACCTGGAGAATCGCACTGCAGTTCGATGAAATCGGATTAATAAGGTACCAGATGATTTTACAGCTTGCTGTTATTCTTGATTCAAATTCTCTCCGCGTTTTTCAAATTCAATTTCCTGATCAGCTATTACTGTTATCCCACAGGAAACTATACCAGAAAGACTGTTCAAGAAATGTTGCCCCACACAGACAGAATATCTCCCAGTCTAAATGGTATTGTCCTGAAGTTTTTCAATTCCAGATTGGGCTCTTAGTTCCTGTTCTGCGCTTACTAATGGCAAAATTCTCTTACTGTTTTCCTCAAACCAAAAAAATGATTGTGAACCTTATTAATAAATGTTGTTTAACTTAATATCAGCTCAGGAACTCTGGGTAGTTTTGGAAGTGTTAAGAGCATTTCTATCCAAATATCTTTGTCATTTCACAGGTCCAAAATTCTGAGTTACCTCAAAGTAACCAACTTTAACAGAACTGGCTCCAGTTTACTCAGCCACCAGCCAGTTCCTAGCTTTGACATTTCTATTGAATGTTATGGATCTTTCCCAGAAATCAGTTTGTCACATGATCTTTTGAGTATGAAACCTGTTCTGAACTGAACCTGTGCCCTCAATTTGCTCAACTTATTTGTTGGAAGGCTGTGGTAGTATGTATTGGGGGTCATGTGGGACTGGAAGCCCTAATGTCATTGGCTGACAGATCCCGGGTCCTGGTTGGCCGTTGACCTCATACTCCGCCCTGAAGGCGAAGTATAAGAAGCCGGTGCCTTCCCCCGCAGGCCAGTTTACTATCGGGCTGCTGGGGAACAGACACGCTTAATAAAGCCTCATCGACTTCACTCTTTTCGTCTCATGGAGTCTTTGTGCGCTACAAAGGCTATCTTACCTTCAGAGATAACACAGGTCAACTCCAGTAGGGACACAGAGTCCAATTCAGCACAGGAACTGTGTTCCTTTACTCCCCTCCCCACCACCACTTCATCCCACCTAAAGGTGAGTAATGCTTTTCGATTTTGGAAAGTGGCGGCATCCAATGTTGAAAGACAGCTTGGGTCATGCGGAATCAGGGAAGTGGTCAGTCACGCTTTTATTTGAATTCCCCAAAAGTGTAGAGACACAAATCCTTGGAAGGTGGCAGGGGAAGTTAAATAAGTAGTTTAAAAAATGTATTTGGATTACTTTCGATCATAAATAGAGATCGTAAGATTTATAAATCACTGGTTAGGCCTCAGCTGGAATATTGTTGTGGATAATTCAGGAAAGGGAGTTGTTGAGTTACTTGAAGATGGTGAACTTCATCAGCATTATGGACAAAAGTGGAGATGTGAGACAAAGCATGACAACTCTTTAAAGGGCCTGCATGGGTATGACGGGCTTCCTTCTGTGTTGTAAATATCTGTGATTCTGTGATAATGTCCCATGATATAGATAGATGCAGGTTTGAGCCCAGTTTAGCTCAGTTTCCGATTGGAGGCTCAATGAGCAGGGAAGATGGAAAGTGATGGCTGTTACATCTTTCAGCGAGGAAAAGGAAAAACAGTTGAATCCTGCATTGAATGGCCTCCTGGCAGCCAATTAGAGACATTTTGCTTGCAATCTGGAAGCCAGAGGACAGAATTTGTCAGGTCAGGTGGAAAGGAAATGAAAAGGGGGGAGGGAGAATTACCAAAGGGGCATGCGAAGGAACTTGTGCATAAAAATATGCTATGAGGAGAAAATAAGTTTATTTTTAGGTTGTTAAATGGGAATTGACTATCAAAAAACTAGTAGCACTTTAATCATTCTCACTTAAATAATGAAATGTATAGAAAATAACTGAAGTTGCTAGTTTGTATTAAATATAATTACCAGGCATTTGACTAGGCTTTATATATGCAATGAAAATCTATTTAATAGAAAGCTGGTGCAGTGTCTTAGCAAGATGCATGACTGATTTCATGGATTTATAGGCTTCAATCAAAGGAAACAAACTAGGTATTTTTGAAGCAACTGGACAAAGGCATGGGCCGGGATTTTCTGCTCCCAATCGAGCTGGGCGAGTTTTGCGACAAGAGTGGAACATATCGTGAGAAGGCCGTAGTCGCGTTTCACATTGGCGTAAAAGCAGGAAATGATTGTCCCCTCCCCCCATTAGTGGCAGGCCGTGTTCCCCACCATTTAACATCAGAAATCTTATTGTAACAAATTAGCAGATCATTATCAGGCCTATATGCCGGAATCATACCCTCATGTCAAATAATACATCCACAGTAGTGTGATGTCAGAATGGCGCTAAGAACGACTGGTTTCAGAAGGCTTGCACCTACTGAGCAGTGCTCCCAGGAGAGCTTAGAGGTAATCATAGCACTCAAGGGGGAGAGGGCTATGCCAGGGGAATGCCAGCTTGCTGCCAGGGGAAGGCAGCTTTAAAGTGTGCTGGAGCAGACTTTAAAAATGGCGCCTGGATCATCGAATCACTGAGTCGATGGCAGGACAGATGAATCAGAGGCCACCTGACAGTGATACAACATGGAACCCCTGCCTGCCTTTATCTTCAAAGTTATGAGTCATAGATAGAGTCATAGAACCAGAGGGGTAGCAATATCCTGGGGGGGAAATTTGCTCATGCTCTTCGGGAGGGTTTAAACTAATTCAGCAGGGAGATGGGAACCTGAATTGTAGCTCCAGTGTACAGGAGGTTGAGAGTAGTGAGGTCATGAGTAAGGTTTCAAGGTCGTAGGAGTGTACCTGCAGGCAGGAAGGTGGTTTGAAGTGTGTCTACTTCAACGCCAGGAGCATCCGGAATAAGGTGGATGAACTTGCAGCATGGGTGGGTACCTGGGACTTCGATGTTGTGGCCATCGGAGACATGGATAGAGCAAGGACAGGAATGGTTGTTGCAGGTTCCGGGGTTTAGATGTTTCAGTAAGCTCAGGGAAGGTGGTAAAAGAGGGGGAGGTGTGACATTGTTAGTCAAGGACAGTATTACGTGGCAGAAAGGACGTTTGATGAGGACCCGTCTACTGAGGTAGTATGGGCTGAGGTTAGAAACAGGAAAGGAGAGGTCACCCTGCTGAGAATTTTCTATAGGCCTCCGAAAAGTTCCAGAGATGTAGAGGAAAGGATTGCAAAGGTGATTCTGGATAGGAACGAAAGTAACAGGGTAGTTGTTATGGGGGACTTTTACTTTCCAAATATTGACTGGAAACGCTATAGTCCGAGTACTTTAGATGGGTCAGTTTTTGTCCAATGTAGATAGGCCAACAAGAGGCGAGGCCACATTGGATTTGGTACTGGGTAATGAACCAGGCAGGTGTTAGATTTGGAGGTAGGTGAGCACTTTGGTGATAGTGACCACAATTCGGTTACATTTACTTTAGCGATGGAAAGGGATAGGTATATACTGCAGGGCAAGAGTTATAGCTGGAGGAAAGGCAATTATGATGCGATTAGGCAAGACTTAGGATGCAAAGGATGGGGAAGGAAACTGCAGGGGATGGGCACAATTGAAATGTGGAGCTTGTTCAAGGAACAGCTACTGCGTGTCCTTGATAAGTATGTACCTGTCAGGCAGAGAGGAAGTGGTCGAGCGAGGGAACCGTGGTTTACTAAAGTAGTTGAATCACTTGTCAAGAGGAAGAAGGAGGCTTATGTAAAGATGGGACGTGAAGGTTCAGTTAGGGTGCTTGAGAGTTACAAGTTAGCCAGGAAGGACCTAAAGAGAGAGCTAAGAAGAGCCAGGAGGGGACATGGGAAATCCTTGGCAGGTAGGATCAAGGAAAATCCTAAAGCTTTCTATAGATATGTCAGGAATAAAAGAATGACTAGAGTAAGAGTAGGGCCAGTCAAGGACAGTAGTGGGAAGTTGTGTTTGGAGTCCGAGGAGCTAGGAGAGGTGCTAAATGAATATTTTACGTCAGTATTCACACAGGAAAAAGACAATGTTGTCGAGGAGAAACTGAGATACAGGCTACTAGACTAGACGGGATTGAGGTTCATAAGGAGGAGGTGTTAGCAATTCTGGAAAGTGTGAAAATAGATAAATCCCCTGGGCCAGATGGGATTTATCCTAGGATTCTCTGGGAAGCTAGGGAGGAGATTGCAGAGCCTTTGGCTTTGATCTTTATGTCGTCATTGTCTACAGGAATAGTGCCAGAAGACTGGAGGATTGCACATGTGGTCCCCTTGTTCAAGAAGGGGAGTAGAGACAACCCCAGTAACTATAGACCAGTGAGCCTTACTTCTGTTGTGGGCAAAGTCTTGGAAAGGATTATAAGAGATAGGATTTATAATCATCTAGAAAGGAATAATTTGATTAGGGATAGTCAACACGGTTTTGTGAAGAGTTGGTCGTGCCTCACAAACCTTATTGAGTTCGAGAAGGTGACCAAACAGGTGGACGAGGGTAAAGCAGTGGTGTATATGGATTTCAGTAAAGCGTCTGATAAGGTTCCCCAAGGTAGGCTTTTGCAGAAAATACAGAGGCATGGGATTGAGGGTGATTTAGTGGTTTGGATCAGAAATTGGCTAGCTGTAAGAAGACAGACGGTGGCGGTTGATGTGAAATGTTCAGCCTGGAGTTCAGTTACTAATGGTGTACCACAAGGATCTGTTTTGGTACCACTGCTGTTTGTCATTTGTCATAAATGACCTGGAGGAGGGCGTAGAAGGATGGGTGAGTAAATTTGCGGATGACACTAAAGTCGGTGGAGTTGTGGACAGTGCAGAAGGATGTTGCAGGTTACAGAGGGACATAGATAAGCTGCAGAGCTGGGCTGAGAAGTGGCAAATGGAGTTTAATGCAGGAAAGTGTGAGGTGATTCATTTTGGAAGGAGTAACAGGAATAAAGAGTACTGGGCTAATGGTAAGATTCTTGGTAGTGTGGATCAGCAAAGAGATCTTGGTATCCATGTACATAGATCCCTGAAAGTTGCCACCCATGTTGATAGAGTTGTTAAGAAGGCGTACAGTGTGTTAACTTTTATTGGTAAAGGGATTGGGTTTCGGAGCCACAAGGTCATTTTGCAGCTGTACAAAACTCTGGTGCGGCCGCATTTGGAGTATTGTGTGCAGTTCTGGTCGCCGCATTATAGGAAGGATGTGGAAGCTTTGGAAAGCGTGCAGAGGAGATTTACCAGGATGTTGCCTGGTATGGAGGGAAGATCGTATGAGGAAAGGCTGAGGGACTTGAGGCTGTTTTTGTTAGAGAGAAGAAGGTTAAGAGGTGACTTAATTGAGGCATACAAGATGATCAGAGGATTGGATAGGGTGGACAGTGAGAGCCTTTTTCCTCGGATGGTGATGCCTAGCATGAGGGGACATAGCTTTAAATTGAGGGGAATTAGATATAGGACAGATGTCAGAGGTAGGTTTTTTACTCAGAGAGTAGTAAGGGCGTGGAATGCCCTGCCTGCAACAGTAGTGGACTCGCCAACATTAAGGGCATTTAAACGTTCATTGGATAAACAAAGAACAGTGTAGATGGGCTTTAGATTGGTTTTGCAGGTCGGCGCAACATCGAGGGCTGCAGGGCCTGTACTGCGCTGTAATGCTCTATGTTCTAGATGTTTGGAGCATGGAAACAGGTACTTTGGTCCATCTTGTCCATGCCGCCCAGTTGCTATCACTAAGCTAGTCCCACTTGCCTGCATTTGGCCCATATCACTCTATACCCACCCTGCCCATGTAACTGTCTAACTTTTTTAAAGGATAAAATTGTACCCGCTTCTGCCACTGCCTCTGGCAGCTCGATCCAGATGCTCACCATCCTCTGGCGAAATCTCCCCTCTGGTCTCTTTTGTATCTCTCCCCTCTCACCTTAAACCTATGCCCTCTAGTTCTAGACTCCTCTACCTTTGAGAAAAGATGTTGACTATCTACCTTATCTATTCCACTTGTTATTTTATAGACCTCTCTAAGATCCCCCTAAGTCTCCTACGCTCCATGGAAAGAAGTCCCAGCCTCTCCTTATAGCTCAGACCATCAAGTCCTGGTAGCATCCTCGTAAATCTCTTTTGCACTCTTTCTAGTTTAACAATATCCTTCCTATAATAGGATGACCAGAACTGAACACAGTATTCCATGTGTGGTTGTACTCATGTCTTGTACAACTTCAACAAGACATGTCAACTCCTGTATTCAATATTCTGACCAATAAAACCTAGCATGTTGAATGCCTTCTTCACCACCCTGTCCACCTGCGACTCCACCTTCAAGGAGCTATGAACCTGTACCCATTTTTGTTCTGTAACTCCTCCCAACTCTCTCCCATTAACTGAGTAGCTCCTGCTCTGATTTGATCTACCAAAATGCATCACCTCACATTTATCCAAATTAAACTCCATCTGCAATTCATCATCCCCCGGGCCAATTGGTCAAGATCCTGCTGCAATCTTATATAACCTTCTTCACTATCCACTATGCCACCAAGCTTGGTGTCATCTGCAAACTTACTAACCATGCCTCCTACATTCTCATCCAAATCATTAATATATATAACAAATAACAGTGGACGCAGCACCGATCCCTGAGACACACCACTCGTCACAGGCCTCCAGTTTGAAAAACAACCCTCCACACCCACCCTTTGACTTGGTCGCCAAGCCAATTTTGAATCCAATTGGCTACCTCACCCTGGACTCTGTGACATTTAACCTTTTGCAATAACCTACCATGAGGTACCTTGTCAAAGGCCTTGCTAAAGTCCATGTAGACAACGTCGACCGCACTGCCCTCATCTACCTTCTTGGTTACTCCTTCAAAAAACTCAATCAAATTGGTGAGACATGACTTTCCCCTTACGAAGCCATGCTGACTTTCCCTAATTAGCCCTGCCTGTCTAAATGCCTGTAGATCCTATCCCTCAGAATACCTTCTCACAATTTATCCACTACAGAAGTAAGGCTAACCGGTCTGTAGTTCCCAGGCTTATCCCTACAGCCCTTCTTAAACAAGGGCACAACATTTGCTACCCTCCAATCTTCAGACACCTCTCCTGTGGCTGTCGATGATTCAAATATCTCAGCTAGCGGGCTGGCAATTTCCTCCCTAGCCTCCCACAACGTCCTGGGATACATTTCATCAGGTCCTGGGGTTTTATCTATCTTGATCTGCTTTAATACCTCCAGCACCTCCTTCTCTGTAATATGTACACTCCTCAAGACATCACTTTTTATTTCCCCAATTTCCCTAACATTCGTGCCTTTCTCAACATTAAAAACTGACGAGAAATATTCATTTAGAACCTCTCCCATCCCTTGCGCATCCGCACATGGATGACCTTGTTTATCCTTAAGAGGCCCTACCCACTACCTAGTCACCCTTTTATCCTTTATGTACCTGTAAAAGCTCTTTGGATTTTCCTTTGCCTTATCTGCCAAGACAGTCTCATGTACCATTTTTGCCCTCCTGATTTCTCTCTTTTTTTTTAATAAACATTTTATTGAGGTATTTTTTGGTTTTACATCGACAACAAAATAAACAATATACATGAATCTATAAACATAGTGCAAAAGTCGTCTTCCTCCCTTACAGGTCCCACCTTTATTAACACCCTACTCTAAGCTAAACTAACCTCCCCACCCCCCTTCTGCTGACGATTAATTTTCTGCAAAGAAGTCGACGAACGGTTGCCACCTCCGGGCGAACCCTAACATTGACCCTCTCAAGGCGAACTTGATTTTCTCCAAACAGAGAAAGCTAACCATGTCCGATAGCCAGGCCTCTGACTTCGGGGGCTTTGAGTCCCTCCAAGCTAATAATATCCGCCTCCGGGCTACCAGGGAAGCAAAGGCCAGAACGTCTGCCTCTTTCTCCTCCTGGATTCCCGGATCTTCCGACACCCTGAAAATCTCCACTTCTGGACTCGGTGCCACCCTTGTTTTTAACACCGTGGACATGACATCTGCAAACCCCTGCCAAAATCCCCTAAGCTTTGGACATGTCCAGAACATGTGGACATGGTTCGCTGGCCCTCCCGCACATTTTGCACACCTATCTTCTACCCCAAAGAACCTGCTCATCCGGGCCACTGTCATGTGAGCCCGGTGAATGACCTTGAATTCTATCATGCTGAGCCTGGCACATGTTGCGGACGCGTTGACTCTACTCATAGACCATCCTCTATCTCTCCTCCCAACTCCTCTTCCCACTTACGCTTCAGCTCCCCAGTCTGCGTCTCCTCTGACCCCATAAGTTCCTTGTAAATGTCAGAGACCCTCACTTCTCCCACCCACCCTCTGGGAACTACCCTGTCCTGTATCCCCCTTGATAATAGGAGCGGGAAGGTTGAAACCTGCCTGCGTAGGAAGTCCCGCACCTGCAGGTACCTGAATTTGATTCCCCTCACCAATCCAAATTTCTCCTCCAGCTCCCTCAAGCTAGGAAAGCTCCCCTCTATAAACATATCCCACATCCTCTCAATCCCTGCTCTCTGCCATCTCTGAAACTCCCCGTCCATCCTTCCCGGGGCAAACCGGTGATTATTACAGATTGAGGACCAGATCGATGCTCCCTATGCTCCCACATGTCTCCTCCATTGCCCCAGAATCTCAGGGCCGCCACCACCATGGGGCTGGTGGAGTACCATGCCGGCAGGAAAGGCAGAGGCGCCGTTATCAACGCCCCTAAGCTGGTGCCCTTACATGAAGCCGCCTCCATACTGATTTCTCTCTTAACTGTACTCCGACGAGCCCTTCAAGGGATCCACTTGATCCCAGCTGCCTATGCATGTCATATGCCTCCTTCCTTTTGACCATGGCCTCAATATCCTGAGTCATCCTGGGTTCCCTCCTTCTACGAGCCTTACCCTTCACTTTAAGAGGAATGTCTCACCTTGAACTCTAGTTAACACATTTTTGAAAGATTCCCACTTACCAGCTGTCCCTTTGCCTGCAAGTAGGCACCCCTAATCAACTTTTAAAAGTTCCCGCCTAATACCCTCGAAATTGGCCTTACCCCAATTTAAAATTTTAACTTTTGGGCCAGAACTATCATTCTCCATAGCTATCTTAAAACTAATGGAATAATGGTCACTGGTCCCAAAGTGATCCCTCATGGCACTCCCGTCACCTGCCGTTCCTTATTCCCCAAGAGGAGGCCAGGTTTTGCCCCCTCTCTGGTTGGGCCATCCACATGTCGAATGAGGAATTCTTCCTGAATACTCTCGACAAGTTTCTCTCCATCCAAACCCCTAGTGCTATGGCTGTCCCAGTTAATGTTGGGAAAGTTAAAGTCCCCAGTTATTACCACTCTTTTTCCAGCAGCTATCTGTAATCTCTTTACATATTTGCTCCTCAATATCCCGCTGACTATTTGGGGGCCTATAGTACAGTCCTATCAAAGTGATCTCACCCTTCTTATTTTTCAGTTCTACCCATATAGACTCAGTGGGCGAACCCTCGGATATAACCTCTCTCTGTACTGCTGTGATACTGTCCCTAATCTAAAACGCAACTCACCCTCCTCTCTTACCTCCTTTTCTGTCTTTCCCATAGCATCTGTACCCCAGAACATTGAGCTGCCATTCCTGCCCCACCTTTAGCCAAGTTTTCAGTAATAGCTATGATATCCCATCCCATGTACCTACCCATGCCCTGAGTTCATCTGCCTTGCCCGTTAGGCCTCTTGCATTGTAATAAACGCAGTTCAATCTATTTCTCTGCCTTCCACTTTTCTCATTACTGACTTTTGTTTCTATCCTCTCTTTATTACCCTCCGACTTCCTGCATTGGTTCCCATCCCCCTGCCACATTAGTTTAAACCCTCCCCAACAGTGCTAGCAAACAACCCACCTAGGACATTGGTTCCAGTCCTGCCCATGTGTAGACCATCTGATTTGTAATGGTCCCACCTCCCCTAGAACCGGTTCCAATGTCCCAAAAATCTGAATCCCTCCCTCTTGCACCAACTCAGCTATCTGTATTGGTTTCATGGTCATCATTACACATTTAATTCCAGATTTTTATTGGATTCAAATTTCACCATTTGCACGCATTCATCCTGTTTATCCTGTCATTCCTACGCTGACTAGCACATGGCACTGGTAGCAATCCCGAGATTACTACCTTTGAGGTCCTACCTTTTAGTTTATCTCCTAACTCTCTAAATTCAGCATGTAGGACCTCATCCTGTTTTTACCTATATCGTTGGTGCCTATATGTACCACGACAGCTGGCTGTTCACCCTCCCCCTTTAGAATGTCCTGCAGCTGCTCTGAGACATCCAGGACCCTTGTACCCGGGAGGCAACATACCTTCCTGGAGTTTTGTTTGCATCCGCAAAAACGCCTGTCTACTCTCCTTACACTCGAATCCCCTATCATGATAGCTCTATCGCTCTTTTTCCTGCCCTACCGCACAGCAGAGCCAGCCACGGTGCCATGAATCTGGCTACTTCTGCCTTCCCCTGCCATCTCCCACAACCGTATCCAAAACAGTATACCTGTTTTGGAGGGAGATGACCGTAGAGGACCCCTGCACTGCCTTCCTACTATTCCTCAGTACAAAGCAGAAAAAGCTGCTATTGCCATTGGCGGCCTCAATGCTGCTTTTCCCACCCAAAGTCGGCCTTTGTTGATATCGGAGAAAGTCTCACCCATAATATTGGACAGAGCATTGTGGGGAGGCAGTGGCATAAAGGTATTCTCACTGGGATAGTAAACCAAAAACCCAGGGCAATGCTCTGGATCCCGGGTTCGAATCCTGCCACTGCAAATGGTGAAATTTGAATCCAATAAAAATCTGGAATTAAATGTCTAATGATGACCATGAAACCAATACCGATTGTCGTAAAATCCCATGTGGATCACTAATGTCCTTTCGGGAAGGAAATCTGCCATCCTTACCTGGTCTGGCCTACATGTGACTCCAGGTCCACCGCAAGGTGGTTGACTCTTAACTGCCCCCTCAAGGGCAATTAGTGATGGGCAATAAATGCTGGCACAGCCAGCGACGCCCATGTCCCATGAACGGGAAAAAAAATGCTGATAGTAATATCAGTTGTTTCTGATTAGAATTGCTTTGTATTCAGGATGTATTGGGAACCAGCACTCCTCCTGCCCTTCCCTCTCAAAACCTGATCAAGGTCACTTTCCGGGCTGCCTCCCTCCTTCTTGCCACCCAGAAAATTGAGACTAGATGGGAAACAGCTCTTACGTGATCATTAATTGGCCACTTAAGGGCCTTAATTGGGGTAATGGGGTATGTGAGGGCCTAGGTCTTGCTGGACCCCAGGAATATTGCACAGAAGTCAGGATGGGCGAGAGCCAGGCAGGAAGGCCACCTGAGGAATTTTATGGCCCACCCCAACCCAGGTGAGTGGAGGTTTGTAAAACTTTGTACTAAGTAATAATCTGAATGTTATTCTTGCCCCGGGTCACTATCCATATGGAGTTTGCACATTTTCCCCATGTCTGCATGTGTCTCACCCCCACAACCCAAAGATGTGTAGGATAGGTGGATTGGCCAGGTTAAATTACCCCTTAATTGGAAAAGTGTTTGAAAAATGTATAGGTTAGTTTATGGGGAGGGTCAGTGCAGACCTGATGGGCCGAACGGCCTCCTTCTGCACTTTAGGGATTCTATGAAAGTATCTTGGGACAGACCACTCCACTAGACATACCACCTACCACCAAATAAAAGATATTCAAACTGGCCTCTCTCAGAAGAGCTCTGATGGAAGTTAGATCAGTCGAAGAGGAAGACCCAAATCAGGAGAAATGACCGACCTCCTCTAAAGGGGAGTTCAGCAAACCCCAGTCCTTAACAGGATAATACACAGTCCCCCTGGACCTGAAGAAATAAAATAAGAAAAAAAAAGCTCTGACAATGGGGGACCTTCCTCAAATATAGCGTGGACAGAACTAACCGTACCACCCACAACCTCCACACCACCATCCCCCCCACCCCCACTCTAGCGCTACTCATTCTCCCCCCAAGGATATATTAGGATAAATAAACTGTGCGCAAATCCTGAAATCAATATTCAGCTTCACATGATAAAAAATCCTGTTAAATCAGGATAACTAACCGTGCACACCCAAAATATTTACTGCCCTGCAAATGAATGAATAGACAACATTAATAAACATCAACATGATTATCAGGCAGTAAAATTCAGAATAACAACTGAGGGGCAAGGCAATCATCAGATAAAGACCATTCTGCTTGTGCACAAAGAAAGTTGACACCAGGGATAAAGCATTATCTTCCAAGGATTCCAATGATCAGAACCCGAACCTCATTGCTTCCAACATGCCGACTCAGTCAACTACCTAGGCTCCAGCAGGGGGGACACCCGGCTCAGGCGACCCCAACCCCACTTGACTGACAACAGGAACAAGAACACCCGGAACCAGAGGTTGGAAGGCCAACCCAACCCCATGTCTCGGAGCCATTATTAAATGCTCTCCATTGAATTTCAGCTGCCTGGCCTCCAGATCGAGATTCTCGAAACATGACAGCCAGTTCCCAAACTCGACTAGGAATGTCTCCACCACATCACCGGAGACACCAGATGTGACTGGGCTCCTCACCGGTTCGCCTTTGTCCTCACTCAAGTTCCTCTGTATGGACGACAGTCTGTGCAAAGGAACTGAACCGTGTGGAGGAGTGCTTCCACTTAAGACAGTGCTCTTGCTGTACAAAAACCACCTTGTGCGCTGCCACTGCCTCCATAAAGACGCTTTGCAACTCTTGAAATTGGGCTTTAGCGTCCTGCACCGCAAGGCCAGACTGTCAGACAGATCACCTTCATTGCTAGCAGCCATCATCTGTCGGTAGCACCATTTCATTAGGGCGGGAAACCTCTCAAGGGTGTCTAAGCCACCAAAAACAAAGACCCAACCTAACTCCCTCTAGCTACCACAAATCAATGAGGATCAAAGCATATTGTCTCCGCTCAAAAGTGCTGAAATATTGACCAATAAGTCTTGGTACATATTAAAATCATGCAAACCGAGAAAAGACATAAAAAAGATGTGCACAAGGATAAAAACAAAGATTGAAAGATGAGCAGAGCCGGAACTTAAAAATTCATCCACTCCAGCGCACACATCATGTGGCCCCCAGCAGTGCTTGGTTGAATTCTCTACTTTCTGAAGTAGATGTCCAGACAACATGAAGCTTCACTGAGTGTTTCCTCAATATCCTGAAACTTTTTAGCCTGAAAAGCCAGGCCATACTGTCAGCATATGCAAAGAGCCATGTCTTTGTTAGAAGGAGGTCACTGCTGTATATGTTGAAGCGAGCTGGTGTAAGGATTAACCCTCTTTTTAAGCCCATTATTGGTTCGGTCTGGGTGGCTGATTGGATCTCCAAAGGGAACTTTGAACTGTTGGCTACTGATCATGGAGTTGATTAGTTGGAGGGTTTCACACAGTGGATGATTTTGGAGGGTTTCAGCACCATATCTGTTGCATTACTGTGTCATCCACATTGGCTAAGTCAACAAAGGTGAGTCAGAGGAGCGCTCAGAAAGAACGTATTGATCTTTCAAGGTCTATGGGCTGAATTTTTTGGATGGCAGGGTTTTACTTCCCACAATCCAAAAACACCGATTCCGAGAGCCCCACAGCCATTTTATGCTCGAATTAGCATTAAGTGGCTGCAGGCGGGACTTCTGCCCCTCATCAGGAGGAAGTCACCCATTGTAGAGAGCGGTCAACCAGATTGGCTGGCAGCTCTCCAGTCCCTGCGACGACAGTGCTGAAGTGGACAGAAGAGGAAATGCAGGAGTACGCCTGAGAGTCCTGTAGTTGACCATTACCATACCCACTGCAGTCCAATACAGAACCCATCACACCCAGGGACATCACTGTGGGACAGCCATGAACACCAAGCTGTGTATTGTTCCCTTGAAGCACACCACCCTTGCCCCTCTAATGCGTACACCATGCTTCCAATAATTGTTCCTGCTGCATGGTTGCTTCTCTTCTGTCATGTCTACTTTCTCTGACTTCAGACCGAGGTCCAATAAGCACCAATCCCACCGCAAATGGGGGGCCAGAGCATAGAGGTCAGTTCGGCGCACGGCGCGAACCACGGTTTCGGCCAGATGCCCGATTCTCCGCCCGATCGCGATCTACGTTGCTCGCATTGCAGGGCATTCCACTGTCTTGGAAGTACATGGGGCTGGATTCTCCGCACCCCGACGGCGAAATCGTGGCCGGCGCCGGCCTGGGGAATCCATTTCCCTGCACGGAATCTGTACTGGCGCCGGTTCCCCGATTCTGCGGGGCCCACTCAGCGCCACATAACACCTACCTGCGACCATTGCTGGAGGCCCGTTCCGCCATTTCCTACCCCCAACCGGCCAAAGTCCCGACGGCGTGGACCACTCATGGTCCTGCCGGTCGGGAAACTAGTGTGGCCCGCCCTGGTTGGGGGCGGGCCGATCGGAGGGCAAGGGGGGGCCTTATACGCAGCTGGGCAATGTTTGGGCGAGCGGTCATGGTCGGCCGCGCGACCGCTTGGGGGGTCTATTTTTAATGTACAGCTCTGCGGTCAGAGTCCGCCATGGTGCATGGCACGGCCGCTGGAGGCCGCCGTCGTGCACAAGAGTGGCCTCCGACCCAGAAGTGCGGGCGCCCGTATCTGCAGCAACAGCTGCTAGTTTTACGCCAGGTCCCTGCTAGCCCCCTGCAAGGCTAGCAATATGTTGCCCTTTCATGGCAGTTTTTCTGATGTGAAAGCCCACAGTTTCTACAACGGCGAGGGGACATAGTCCCAAAAACAGAGAATCCAGCCCATGGTTTTTGTAGTTTATGTGGATGACTATCTCATATTTTGTCATTGCCAGAGGGCACCAGGTTCTTATTTCTGTTAGTTCCTATCACTCTATTCCATATTTTATGATGTGGAGATGCCGGCGTTGGACTGGGGTGACAACGGATGAACGGACATCGCGTGACAATCGCCAGGCAGGAATGTTCCCTTCCAGTCGGAGAACACTTCAGCAATCAAAGGCATTCAGCCTCTGATCTTCGCGTAAGCGTTCTCCAAGGCGGCCTTCAGGACTCACGGGAACTTAAAATTGCCGAGCAGAAACATATAGCCAAGTTCCGCACATGTGAGTACGGCTTCAACCGGGACCTTGGATTCATGTCGCATTACATTCACCCCCCAACATCTGGCCTGGGCTTGCGAAATCCTATCAACTGTCCTGGCTTGAGACAATTCACACCTCTTTAATCTGCTCTATCTAGACCGGCAACGACTTAATTACCTGCAAAGTATCGTATTGCATCTTTGACTTTGTCTACATAAATATATAACCAGGGATGTACTTCTGAGGCTGTATAAGGCTCTGGTCAGACCTCATTTGGAGTATTGTGAGCAGTTTTGGGCCCCATATTTAAGGAAGGATGTGCTGGCCTTGGAAAGGGTCCAGAAGAGATTCACAAGAATGACCCCTGGAATGAAGAACTTGTCGTATGAGGAACATTTGAGGACTCTGGGTCTGTACTCGTTGGAGTTTAGAAGGATGAGAGGGAATCTTATTGAAACGTACAAGATACTGCGAGGCCTGGATAGAGTGGATGTGGAGAGGCTGTTTCCACTTGTAGGAAAAACTAGAACCAGAGGGCACCATCTCAGATTAAAGGGACGATCCTTTAAAACAGAGATGAGGAGGAATTCTTTCAGCCAGAGGGTGGTGAATCTGTGGAACTCTTTGTCGCAGAAGGCTGTGGTGGCCAATTCACTGAGTGTCTTTAAGATAGAGATAGATAGGTCCTTGATTAATAAGGGGATCAGGGGCTATGGGGAGAAGGCAGGAGAATGGGGATGAGAAAATATCAGCCATGATTGAATGGCGGAGCAGACTCGATGGGCCAAGTGGCCTAATTATGCTCCTATGTCTTATGGTCTTATGTTTCTGGAATCCACCTCTTCATTCACCTGAGGAAGGAGCAGTGCTCCCAAAGCTAGTGATTCGAAACAAACCTGTTGGACTTTAACATGGTGTTGTAAGACTTCTTACTGTGCTCACCCCAGTCCAATGCCGGCATCTCCACATCAACTCCAGAATTGGACAAACAAATGTTTGTTAAGCCATAATTCTGCTTTTTTGTTGCAATACCAAAGATTTTCCTTCAGAAGTCCAAGAACCCTGGTTGCTTTGGATGTCATTTGCTGAATGAGGAATCCCCATTGAAGAATATCTGCCTCCTGAGTGAAATAAATTCCACTTTACTGTTCCATGTTGTGTATTCCCCTTCATAACAATTTTTTAAACATAAGTTGATGATGTATTTTATTATTAGTTTACATTTTGAGAGAAAGGCAGGTTGATTTTGTTTGCTTTTTCCTGGACAGCAAGCTAAGAGATTAATATAGCAGGGGGAAAAAAATCATTTCACACCCAGCGATCACATCAAAGCATTATTCAGTTATGGCAGGAGCAGGTGCAACTTAAAACCTACCTTACATCACTGCAATAGGCTGATTTAGCTCAATCTCATTTCCGTACTCTTTCCCCTTATCAAGGTATACACCCTTAACTTGGCATTTCCCAAAAATGTAACTTAATTATTAACTCATTTGAGAATCAAGAACATAAACCCACATCTGCTACCCTGTGGTAATGTGCATTTGTGGTCCAAAACCCTCTTCCATCATGCCAGCTGTGCCAAAACAGTGACTTCCATTATGTCTAAACGGGATTAAAACTATACCACATGTTGAAATAAACTACTTCACTACAAAATTAGAAGATTTTTTTGTTAAAAGCTCCACCAAAAATAAAGTAGAAGGGAATACTTTTACGTCCATCAAAGAAGCAAGTTACATGACTCGGTTGCAGTGCACACTTGTGACAAATTGGCTGAAGGAGCAGCCGTCAGTTTCGAACTAGGTAGTCTGCTTTTCAGCAGATGGCCATGTATTTTTGCATATTTTTAAACCAAACTTAGTCCTTGAAAGACTGCAAAGGTTGAAGGAATGTTGTAATTATGGTATTTGTTTTTGCAATGACTATGATCTAAAGCTTCATTAGACCTAGTGACCAAGCAACAAACAGACACCATAGGCAGTGGGATTTTTGGCAGTGCCTTTCTATGTATTGATGGACAACTGAATCCAAGTGTTTTTGAATTTTTGAGTCAGGCCCAGAAAATATGTGTGCCAAGTTTATAATAATTTTATCTGGTATTGGATTCCAGAGAAAGTGAGACTTAGTCAGTACAGGGCACTATATTGAACATCTGTACTGGCAGGTATTGTAGTGCCCAATTGTATCCACTCAGTAACGTTACGCAGGAACTGAGAGCTATCATATAAATTGCCAATGTTTGCCAGATTGAGTCAACAGGAATATTTTTTATGCATCAAAAGAAAGTTCAGTTGACAAAATTGATATTCTCTTCATTCATATACCGCAGGATTCTTTGGCCTCGTAGCTGTGTGTTTCTTGGTGGCAGGAATCGGCGCACCATTCGCTGGCGGTGGGATTCCCTGCTCCCGCCGCTGTCAATGGGAATTCTCATTACCGGGAAACCTGCGGGCAGGGGTACACTGCTGGCGGGACCAGAGAATCCCACCGCCAGTGAATGGACAGAGAATTCCAGCCATAATCTTCCTTTTGCCAAAATGGACTAGTTCCCAATGGAGTGGGTTAGTAAATAACCAGGCTGAAAGCTCTTGCATGTTTTGTTCATGAACCATGGCCATCCATTTTGTGAAAGTGGAAAGGTAACAGCATATGTCCAAGTTCGATTGGTGTACAACATGAAGGGGAATATGGTGTTCCAGTGCACATGCTTCACTTTTCCTTTTATGTGGCAGAGGTGATGGACTTTACATGAAGAAATCTAGGTGAGTTGTCACTGTTTATCCTGTTGATAGTATATACTCTAGCCACGGTACACCAATTGGGGAGGAAGGGAATGTTCAAATTAGTGGCTGTTGATCAAATGGACTGCTTCTTGTCCTGGATGGCTTTGAACTTTTTGAATGCTATTGCAACTGTATCTTTCCAAGCAAATGCACAGTTTATTAAATGGTCAACAGTAACAAAAATTTGAAAATCAACTTCATAACATTCCACACAACGCACCAACCATTAAACAAAATGGAAACCTCACCATTCCACATTGGTACCAATACAAAGCTACATCAGCTTATTTTCACAGAAAAACCAAACATACGTTGTCCCCCCCTCACAGCTTCCTCAACAGAAACAGAGGATAAGTCTGGGAATGTGTTATCATGTCCAGGCCTTTGTCATAGAAAATGATCTGTCTATCAATGTGTTACTTGTTTCACGTATCAATCTATTCTCCGTTCAGGAGCCGCACTGTGTAGGCCCTCGCACACGGCCCAATCTCACCGGAACCAAATCCTGGCATCCATGTATTTCACGGGCGCTCAAGGTGCAGTTGAACATCCTTAGCATTTCTTCAATGGTGTCATCGGGTGGCCCATTTGGAACAATGTTCCACACCGGTCCCGCAACATATTCTTACTTCAAACTGGATTGTCTTCTAGACTCATACATCCCCCTGAGCCTGGTGTTTCTGGATCCAGGTATCTTAGAGGCCCTGGGAAGTCAGGAGCCACAGAATACCCAGCCGCTTATCTCCTCCAGTAGACAGAACATTTAAGTGATTGGTCCGTTTGAGTTTTCATTCATTGGTGACCGCAAGGATGTTGAACTTGGGGATTGTAATGGTGGTGGTTGGACACTCTTGTTGGAAATGGTCATTGCCTGGTACTTTGAGTCACAAGTGGCTTTTGTCCAGATCTTGCATGTTTAAATAGACTGCTTTGCTATTTGGATAATTATGAATAAGCTGAAAACTGCAATAATTAATGAACAGCCCTGTAATAACACGAGGTATCAACGAGGAGGCTGCTTAAATTACAAAGTGGTTTATTAAAACAACAACTAGGTAAAACTAGATTGGATTGGATTGGATTTGTTCATTGTCACGTGTACCGAGGTACAGTGAAAAGTATTTTTCTGCGTGCAGCTCAAACAGATCATTTAGTACATGAAAAGAAAATACATAATAGGGCAACACAAGGTACACAATGTAAATACATAGACACCGGCATCGGGTGAAGCATACAGGAGTGTAGTATTAATTAGATTAGTCCATAAGGGAGTCGTTTAGGAGTCTGGTAACAGTGGGGAAGAAGCTGTTTTTGAATCTGTTTGTGCGTGTTCTCAGACATTTGTATCTCCTGCCCGATGGAAGAAGTTGGAAGAGTGAGTAAGCCGGGTGGGAGGGGTCTTTGATTATGCTGCCCAAGGCAGCTGGAGGTGAAGAAAGAGTCAATGGATGGGAGGTGGGTTTGTGTGATGGACTGGGCAGTGCTCTCTGAAGTTTCTTGCAGTCTTGGGCCAAGCAGTTGCCATACCAGGCTACGATGCAGCCAGATAGGATGCTTTATATACAGGCACAGCAACTACAATACAGATCTTTACTACTTGACTCTCAACCTCACACTGAGAGTCTGCTTGAGACCCAGATGCTTTCTTGTCATTGGCCAAGGTTCGCGCAATAGACCCTGGGCGGGTCTCATGATCTGCGAACGATCACCCCTTAAAGGGGCCACCCTTAACACCAAATACATAACAGGTAATCATTTTCATTGAGGACAGCCTCAAAAATGGGATGGTGGGGTAGTGTTTTATAAAGTTTTGACATGTGACTTCCGAGGTCTGATGGAACGCCTCAGTTCTCTCTCAGGTTCTTGTACCATCGGGATAGTGATGTTGGTAGCAGCAGATGGTTGTTTAAAAGTCTCAGAAGAGGGCGGCACAGTGGGGCAGTGGCTAGCACTGCTGTCTCATGGCGCTGAGGACCTCGATTCGATCCCAGCCCCGGGTCATAGAATCATAGAATTTACATTGCAGAAGGAGGCCATTCGGCCCATCGAGTCTGCACCGGCTCTTGGAAAGAGCACCCTATCCAGGTTCAGCACCTCCATCCTATCCCCATAACCCAGTTCCCCCACCCAACACTAAGGGCAATTTTGGACACTAAGGGCAATTTATCATGGCCAATCCACCTAACCTGCACATCTTTGGACTGTGGGAGGAAACCGGA
Organism: Scyliorhinus torazame; assembly: GCF_047496885.1. Lineage (NCBI taxonomy): Eukaryota > Metazoa > Chordata > Chondrichthyes > Carcharhiniformes > Scyliorhinidae > Scyliorhinus > Scyliorhinus torazame. The sequence goes on from NC_092713.1 coordinate 60,637,640, forward strand.
GCACCCGGAGGAAACCCACGCACACACGGGGAGGATGTGCAGACTCCGCACAGACAGTGACCCAAGCTGGACTCGAACCTGGGACCCTGGAGCTGTGAAGCAATTGTGCTATCCACAATGCTACCGTGCTGCCCCCAATGAGCGAGATTCCCTCACGAATCCCGCTATTGGGCCGCCATTTTGAGAGGGCAGCCCGATAGTGAGGTCTGGCGGTTAGCCTCCCTAAAGCTAAATTGGCTAGCCACAATGCTACCGTGCTGCCCATTGACCGTGCGGTCAATGTCTGTGTGGAATTTGCACATTCTCCCCGTGTCTGCATGGGTCTCACCCCCACAACCCAAAAATGTGCAGGCTAGTTGGATTGGACACGCTAAATTGCCCCTTAATTGGAAAAAAAGAATTGGATACTCTAAATTTATTTTTTAAAAGTCTCAGAAGACGTGTCGGTGCAGGTACCCTCCCTCTCCAGTTATCTCTGAAGTAGCAAGAGGGGCCTCTTCTGAAACAACTGGTTCCCTCATTTTTGGCTCTGATGAAGAAACATTGATATTAACCACTGGGTCGCCTTGTCCAGCGATCGGGGCTGCAGCCTCTCTCATTCTTACGTAGTACACGTGCTTTCCCACCTCTCTCCCTAGTACGTCCACTCAATAAGATACAGGCCCAGTCCTTGCAACGATTCTCCCAGATAACCATGTTGGTCCAACTCTGAAGTTTCTAATAAAAATAGATCATCTGCTTTGAAAGATCTGTTACCATTGGTCGTGTCATGGTATTTCTTTTGCGCAGCTTGCCTCGCCTCCACCCTCCCCGCCAAATTGGGCAACATCAGGTCCAGCCGAGTTTGGAGGTGTCGCCACATATACAGTTCTGCTGGTGTTACCCCGGTGCTAATGGGGGGGTGGGTGAGGTGTTGTGAGAAAGGAGGAAATTGGCTAGCTTTAATCGCAATGGCCTATTTGGCTGCTTCTTCATCGCAGATTTGAAGGTTTGCACCGTCCTTTCTGCCAAGCCATTTGAGGCCGTGTGCTAGAGGGCTGTGCAGATGGGTTGGATACTGTTGGTTGGTACAAAATGCTGGAATTCTTCTCCTGTAAATGCAGTGCCGTTATCCAAAACTATAACTTCTGGGAGTGTATCGCAAACATCTGTCTGAATGGTGACTGCCCAAGTCATTATACGCATTTCTTGGACGTGTAACCACTTAGAGTGGGTCTCCACCACGACTAATGACATTTTTCCTGGGAAGGGACTGGCAAAATCTATATGCAATTTTGTCAAAGAGTTGCCTGGACATTCCCCGGGATGTAGTTGAGCTGCAGGCAGCAGGTTCTGCTGTGATTGGCAAAAATCACACTGGCAAATTCTCCATAATTCGTTGGACGATTCCGCATACAAACGATATGCCAAGGGCAACCTTGTATACTGGAACAGTCCCTTGTGTATGTTGATCGTTGTATATTTTCTGGAGTCTCCGTCTAGTTCAAGTTGTAGGCAAGCATGGCTTAAGTTGAGCTTTATGTATGTGAGGTCCCCTGCCAGCTTTACATAAAGATTTGAGATCATGTTGGGCCACTTGGTTTATGGCAAGTTTGTAATCCCCACAGATCCTGAGGGTGTGGTCAGGTTTTATCACGGAAACAATAGAGGCCAGACATTCCTCGAGCTGTACTAGCCCTATGATTCTTAAATTCCTTCAAACGTCTTAATTCAGCCTCAAGCTTCTGATGTGGAACACGTGGAACAGGCTGAGCTCTAAAGAATTTTGGTGTGGACCCAGGGTTTACATAGATTTTGGCCTTGACCCCTTGTATCTCGCCCAGCTTGTTTTGAAAAATGTCTTGGTACTTGTTAAATGTTATTTAAACATTTTCCAGCCAATTTAGCTTTAGGGAGGCTAACCGCCAGACCTCACTATCGGGCTGCCCTCTCAAAATGGCGGCCCAATAGCGGGATTCGTGAGGGAATCTCTCTCATTGGGGGCAGCACGGTAGCATTGTGGATAGCACAATTGCTTCACAGCTCCAGGGTCCCAGGTTCGAGTCCGGCTTGGGTCCCAGGTTCGGGTCCGGCTTGGGTCACTGTCTGTGCGGAGTCTGCACATCCTCCCCGTGTGTGCGTGGGTTTCCTCCGGGTGCTCCGGTTTCCTCCCACAGTCCAAAGATGTGCAGGTTAGGTGGATTGGCCATGATAAATTACCCTTAGTGTCCAAAATTGCCCTTAGCGTTGGGTGGGGTTGCTGGGTTATGGGGATAGGGTAGAGGTGTTGACCTTGGGTAGGGTGCTCTTTCCAAGAGCCAGTGCGGACTCGATGGGCCGAATGGCCTCCTTCTGCACTGTAAATTCTATGATAATCTATGATAATCTGTCTTGAGGCTTGGCCTCTGACCTTCCACAACAATCATGGGTAATTGAGCAGATTGCCATTGATACAACACTGGTACAGTTGTGGTACCTAATGTCTTTTGGATTTCTCCGTATAAGTTGCCAACTTAGCAGCCGTACTGCTTAACCTAGGTACTTGTAGGTCTGTTCATCCACCACCGTTGCAGAAGCACCTGTGTCAACCTCCATACTCAACGGTCACCCGTTCGCCATAAGGACTATCTCAATGGGAGCTGCCGTGTTCAGCTTAACCATGTTTAACTTATAAATCTTGGATTCTTCCTCAGAATCATCCTCTACTTTATACACCGGAGTCAGGATGTGTTTTTTTTAAACTGGGTGCACCCTGTCTGGCTCAGCGCCATACTTGATTGTGACCCTTCCCGTTAGAATTGAAGCAAACAAAATCATTGCAATTGCACTTATTCTGAGGGTGATTTCCTCCACATCTGTAACACTCATCAAAATTCCTAGGCTATCGGCCTGCTTTTTTTCTTTTGAATCTGTGCACAATCCTGCTCCTGGGATCTCTGTTCAGCCCCCTCTGTGACTATCACTCAAGGTCCTCATCTAGCAGCCGTTCCTCTCCAGAGTTGATTTAATAATAATATAATAATAATCGCTTATTGTCACAAGTAGGCTTCAATGAAGTTACTGCGGCTAAGTGCAGATCCCACTAAATGCTGCTTAACAATTTACAACTCATTACCTCACTTTGTTGATGCGATTGAGAGTATCTTAATAGGTCCGCAATTAGCCAGGTTGTATTTACCCTGCTTGTTGTGGATAGGACATACCTGAGCAATTCTCCACATTGTTACATTCTGTAAATCATGGTACATAAGTCGACCTATGTATAAGATGACCCCATTTTTCTAACCTAAAATATCATGGGCGGGATTCTCCGACCCACCAGCGGGTCGGAGAACCGCTGGGGGCGGTGTGAATCCCGCCCCCGCCGGCTGCCGAATTCTCCGGTGGCGCGGGGGGATCTGGCCCCGGGGGGGCCCCCACGGTGGCCTAGCCCGCGATCGGGGCCCACCGATCAACGGGCGGGCCTGTGTCGTGGGGGCTCTCTTTCCCTCCACACCGCCTGCTGTCAATCTCCGCCATGGCCGGTGCGGAGAAGAACCCCCCTGCGCATGAGCTGGAATATGCCAACACACGCTGGCGCTCCCGTGCATGCGCCAACTCGCGCCGGCTGCGGAGGTCCTTCGGCGCTGGTTGGTGTGGCGCCAAGCCCTTCCGCGTCGACTGGCGCAGCACCAAACACTCCGGCGCCGGCCTAGCCCCCACCTTCCGGGTGGCCCGACGCCGGAGTGGTTCACGCCACTCCTCGGCGCCGGAGTGGCCTGCCCCGCCGGTTTGCGGAGAATCCCGCTCCATGTTTTTGCATATAAATCAACAAACTGTTTCAGCCACAATTTGCTACACTTGCATTAGTGGTCAGCCTCAGTTTTGCACCTCACAAATACAACTTTTATTTGCCAGTAACGTATAGATGGCCACAAGGGATCAAGCATAGATCTGGAGAGGCGTCATTCTCCGACCCCCCGCCGGGCTGGAGAATCGCCGGGGGCTGCCGTGAATCCCGCCCCCGCTGGTTGCCGAAGTCTCCGGTACCGGATATTCGGCGGGGGCGGGAATCGGGCCGCGCCGGTTGGCGGGCCCCCCCACGCTCGATTCTCCGGCCCGGATGGGCCGAAGTCCCGCCGATAAATTGCCTGTCCCACCGGCGTGGATTAAACCACCTTTTGAACAGCGGGACAAGGCGGCGTGGGCAGGCTCCGGGGTCCTGGGCGGGGCGCGGGGCGATCTGGCCCCGGGGGGTGCCCCCACGGTGGCCTGGCCCGCGATCGGGGCCCACCGATCTGCGGGCGGGCCTGTGCCGTGGGGGCACTCTTTCCCTTCCGCCTCCGCCACAGTCTCCACCATGGCGGAGGCGGAAGAGACTCCCTCCACTGCGCATGCGTGAGAAACTGTCAGCGGCCGCTGACGCTCCCGCGCATGCGCTGCCCGGAGATGTCATTTCCGCGCCAGCTGGCGGGGCAACAAAGGCCGTTTCCGCCAGCTGGCGGGGCGGAAATTCCTCCGCCGTCGGCCTAGCCCCTCAATGTTGGGGCTCGGCCCCCAAAGATGCGGAGCATTCCGCACCTTTGGGGCGGCGTAATGCCCGTCTGATTGGCGCCGTTTTGGGCGCCAGTCGGCGGACATCACGCCGTTTCGGGAGAATTTCACCTGGTATGTGTTGCAAAAATGCGCGGGCATTTAAGACATGTCCACTTTTTGCATCAGATACCAATGTAATTTCAAAATGGCGAATACCCACATGCCCACCAGCGATTCATTTTTATACTTGTGTAAGACTTTGGAGGAATTATTTGAGACTTCAAAGGTCGACTTATATGCCAACATCTTTGACACATGCCAGTGTTGTATTTTTATTGGAACAAAACTGTTTTTCTTTGTCGCTTGTAAGAAAATCAGAATATTTTTGAAGGCAGCGCCAATTAAAAGGTTAATGATTGATTTTGGGGAGTATCTTGTGGGACGCTTATGCTTTAAATAGAGCTATGTATCTTTGTATTAAACATTTGGGTATTGATCACATAAATTGCAAATATTGAACACTGATGGATTGATGTGCAATATACTTTAGTAATGCTGAAATTTAATTGTTATGTTGGAAAGTGCCATGCATTTCTTCACATTTTAGGCATTAAACGTGTTCTACAATTTGTTGAATAGAAACATAGAAAAATGTATATAAAGGTTGTAGATACTCCCGCTTTAAGTATTCCCTCTCTCCTAAAGATAAGGGGCGGGATTCTCCATTGCCCGACTCCGATATTGTATTGGCGATCGGCCGGAGAATCCCTTTTTACAACCGAATTGGGGGCGGCGCCTATTTTCAAATGTTCAGTCCACTCCAAAATGGCGTCATCGGGGAGTACGCCACACATTGGGACGGCCTCAGGACGTCACCTGAAGACCCTCGCCCAATGCTCCGCCCCCGATGGCCCGAGTTCCCAACGGTGCGATTCACTTGTGCTCTCAGTTTTTGTCAACTTCGCGTGGCAGCTGTGGACTGTGTGCGCCGCCGCCACAGCCGGAGGGGGAACCGTGCTGCTGGTCGGGGGGGGCTTCGGCAAGGACTGGTGGGGAATGGTCAGGGGGTGGCATGGAGGGGTCCTGGGGGGCACTATTTAGCAGATTGGGTCCGCGTGTGGCCGGCGCCATGTTGTACGGTGCACATGCGTGGCCATGGACCCGCCCATTCTCCGCCCGTTTCTGGCGCACGAGCCGGGAGCTGTACCCGGTACCGCTTCTAGCCCCTCACCGGTCCCGGAATCGGTGAGGGTTCGGCGCCGATTTTGACGTCGTAAAACGCCGCAGTTCCCACACCGGCAGAATTTAGCCGCAGAATCGGAGGATACAGCCGAAGCTGTCTCATCTCATCTGGGCCATTTTCTAATAACTCAACAGAGATACTGAATTCTTCATGCTGGAAACAAATGCAACACCTTTAAATATTATCCTAGAGCCAAGAACAATTTGTTCAGATTATAAAGAGTATAGTTTATACATATTAGCTGGAAATGGGTTTGCTAACTTCTCCACATATTGTGCTTCGAAAATTGTTGTGTCATATCGATGGTGATGCTGTTACAGCTAAACAATCAGCAAATTTTAAGGTTTGAATTTTTACTGGATTAGTCTTGATTCTTTGAACTGCAGTTGTCAGATGTAGAAGTAGATTATGTATTTTGAACATTACCGGTCATCACCCTAATGAGTACCAAATGAAGAGATTCACTCAGTTTCAGCATATCGGATGGATAGTCCTGCAAATGGTTGCTAATCTGAATTGCAAAATCAAATGAATGGTGAAAAATCATTCGATAGAAAAAGGTTAAAATGAAAACAGATTTTTGATAACCAGCAGTGCTTTCAAGAAAGTGAAATAAATCTCATATGCCTGCCTAGCCAAAATCACATGTATTCAAATTTATTGTACTATTTTAAATCCTGCAAAGCCGACGTTCCTGAGCTAAGGGCAGTGCATCATGATCTCTAAAGTTCATGCTGATTGCCATTCAGTTCTTCCGCACAAATTTTCCTGTTTATTATTTTTTTCTGTTTCATTGACTCAGCCTTTTCCTTCATCTTCCAGGGGAGGAATTCTCCCAGCCCTGGGCCAGGCCGGAGAATCCCCGCGAACGGACCACGCTGCCCTGACGCCGGCACGCGTGGTCGGCGCGGCGCCGGTCGCAGGCCACGCTACGTGGCTGGCCTGCCGATTCTCCAGCCCGGATGGGCCGAGTGGCCATAAGAAAAGAGCCAAGTCCCGCCGGCGCCGTTCTAACCTGCTCTGGGCCGGCGGGACCTCGGCGTGTAAGGGTCGGGTGGCGGCCTTTGGGGGGGGAGGGGGGTCCGACCCCGGAGGTGGGGCCTCCGATGTGGCCTGGACCGCGATCGGGGCCCACCGATCGGTGGGCTGGCCTCTGTGGCTGGGGGCCTCCTTTCCTACGTGTCAGATCCTGTAGTCCTGCGCCATGTTGCGTCGGGGCTGGCGCGTTGAAGGAGGCCACTGCGCATGTGCACGTTGGCGCTGGCCCCGTGTAGGGGCAGAATTAGTTGTCGGAGCGGCCTGTTCACGCCGTCGTAAAACGCAACGGCGTTTACGATGGCGAGGACAGTCTGCCGCAGGATTGGAGAATCCCACCCCCTGTATTTTGCTTCTGGTTTTGTCATTTGCTATTTCTCAACCTCTCCCCCACCGAGGTATTTCCTCTATTTCCCTCAACATCCATGCACCACATACCCACTACAGCTGGGTGGAAAGGTGCCCCAATATGTTCCCCTTGCTATGAAGTAGCAGCGAGCTTTTGCTCAGAGACTACCTGCAATTATGAAACTGAGATCTTAAACTCAGCAACTAAGAGATTGTGGGGCCTGAACTGACATCCACCATCCTGTACCATTATTTATTGGTATGTCATTGCATTGCATCATTTTTACATCCCTTCTCTCTCCTTCCTTCCCTTCCTGGGTTATCTCTCTCTCCTCTTTGTCTCTCACTGTCTCTCTCTCTCTCTCTCATACATTTTCTCTGCCTCTATAGCATTCAGTGAAATATTCTTTTGTATTTACTTTGATACTTCTTCATGGTCTTTGATTGAACTTCTTTGACTGAACTCACAAATGCCTGTGTTTAAACAAAATGGCGTAAAATGCAAATTGAGAGCTATTCCAAGTTAGCTCGTGTCGTAACTAAACCCTAAGTGAAAATTATAAGAAACTATCAATTATTTGTCTGATAGTCTATGATGACCAATGACAAACCTATAATGAGAAATAATCTGTCTACTTACTAAATATGTACTTATGCACTGTAAAAGAAAAATGGTATATAGGGTGGAGTGTGCTAGAAATTCCCTTTGACTTCTTTGGTTTTGGAAACAAATGATTTGAGCTTCATTTAATTTAATAAGATTCATCATGCATGTTTCTATATTTGCTTATTCCATTGTGCAAAAAAGATGTAATGAAGTTGCAAATCAAATACTTTGAAATTTAGATCAATGCTGTAATGTCTGCATTTGTTATTTAGTTTGCAGTTAATACTTTTATTCAGTTCAAAATACTGAAGGTTATAAACTATCTAGAATTGAGAAAAACAAAGAATGGCTTAACTGGACCATGAAGAAACTGAACTATTGAATTGTTCGTGAAGAATGTTGCTTGCTTCTGGACGGCTATTGTACTTTTAATTGAAAACAGTTAAGCTAGGCAGACAGCGTGACTACTTAAATGAAGAATAAAGAACAATAATTGGGTTTTGTGGCAGCGTATTAAGAGACTGAATGTAACCCATGCTGATCCTAAAATAAATTGCCAAGTTCAATGTTTGTTCACCAGAACAGAGTTAAGTTTAAAAAAATATATTTTCTAAACATTTCTTCCCCAAAAACTGACAGCATGTTGATCAGCATTAAAAATACCAAAATGTTAAGTGCAACACATTTGAAGTTGTATATTTTTATATTTCTTGCCACACTGAAGCAGCGTCCTTGCACTCAAAATTTGGCTTTCTGTCAATAATTCGGGTAAGCATGAGCATCAGGTATAATTCTGGTACTTTATGGGGCATGTGCTGTCTGTTTCAGGCCACTTTGCTTTAACCATAATGAACACCGTAAGCCAGTCACTGAATCACTGAAACGGGTATTGAAAAATGAATTACTTTTCAAAATAAATACAACCAAGTGAAGTTACACAATTTATTTTAGATCTCAAATGCAGAAATGAAAGCTGTCAGAAGAAATAAGTTTGGCAAGAAAAGCGATAATTCCAGAAAATACTAGGGTTATTCAACTTTGGTAAGGTACAAAAATAGAACTTTAAACATTATTTATTCATTCGCAGGATGTGAGCAAGGTCAGTATTCATTGCCTAACTAGAACTAGGAGACATGCTGTGGGATTCTCCATCTCCTGGATCCTCTGCCCCCCGGCATCACACCCATACCTCGCGTTTTCTGATGGCATAGGGTGACCCACAATGGGAAACCCCCATTGGCCGGCTGCGGGAACAGGGGGTCTCCCATTTATGCCGGGAATTAGTTGAACTTTTATTTCTCAGAAAGTTGTGAATCTTTGGTACGCCCTTACCTGGAGAGCAATGGAGCCAGGGTCATTGAACATTTTGAAGGCAGAGATAGATAGATTCTTCACTAACAAAGGAATTAAAGGTTGGGCAGTGGAATGTGATGTTGAGGCCCCAATACAATGGCAGAACATGTTCCTATACTAATTGCCTTGAGAAGGTGGTGGTGAGCTGCCTTCTTGAACTACTGCAGTTTGTGCGCGAAGGCTCTCTCACAGTGCTCTTAGGCAAAGAATTCCAGGATTTTGACCCAGAAATGACGAACCATCAAATTAGGATGGTGTCTGACTTGGAGGTAAATTTTAAAATGCTGCTGTTCCTATGCTCCTGCAGCCTTTATTCTTCCAGGTGGAAAAGATCATGGGCTTGGCAAAGCCTTTTCATGTTGCTGCAGTGAATCTTGTAAATAGTACACACTGCTGCCATGTTGCGCTGGTGGGAAAGGAAGTGAATGTTTATGGTGGTGGATAGGATGCTGATCAAGTGAATTGCTATGTCCAGGTTGGTGTTGAACTTCTCAAGTGTTTGCTGGAGCTGCACTTATCCAAGCAAGTGGAGAGTACTCCATCACACTCCTGATTTGTGCCTTGTGGATGATGAATAGCCTTTAGGGAGTCAGGAGGTGAGCCATCGGCTGCAAAATATCCAGCTTCTGGCCTGCCTTTGTGCCACAGTAATTTGTGTGTCTCGTCCAGTTAGGTTTCAAGTCAATGGTGAACGCCAGGATGCTGGTGGCGAGGAATTTGATGATTTGAATGTCACTGGGAGGTGGTTAGACTCTCCCTTTTTGTAGATGTTTATTACCTGGCACTTCTGTGGCACAAATGTTACTTGCCACTTATCAGCCCAAGTTTGAATGTTGTACAGGTCCTTCTGTATATGGCACAACTACTTTGTGTCTGACTGATCACTACAATCATCAGCAAACCTTTGACGTTATGATAGTGACAAAATCATTGATGAAGCATCTGAAAATAGTTGGGTAATGCTGTGAGGAACACCTGTAACAATGTCCTGGGTCTGACATGATTGGCCTCCAATAATCAAAAACATCTTCGTTTTTGCTAGGTATGACTACATACTGTGGAGAGCTTTGCTTTCCCTCCACTGATTCCCATTGACTGTAATTTTGCTAAGGCTCCTTAACTACACTCAAGTAAAATACTATATTGATGTCAAAGGCAGCCATTCTTACCTCACCTCTGGAAATTAGCTACTTTGTCCATGTCTGTAAAGAAGCCTGGAGCTGAGTGCTCCCGCCTAAACCTAAATTGGACATTGGTGAGAAAGGGCCAGACTTTTGCACCCCCACACAGAACCAAAGTGCATCAGGCAATCTTTCAAAATTGCAGGAAAGATGGATGGGGAATTCCCTCCCCTGTTGGTGAATATGTGCTGCTTAATAGCACTGTCAATGGCACCTTCCATCATTTTGCTGACGGTTGAAAGTAGACTGATGAGGTGGTATTTGGGCGGATTGGATTTGTCCTGCTTTTTGTGCTGAAGAACCTTTCTACATTGTTGGGTTTGTACCATTGTTGTAGCTGTTTTGGCTAGTTTTGCAGGTCTTCAGTACTTTAGCTCTTTGTTGACTTCTGCATGAGAAGCATGGGAAAAAGAGTGGCTGGCTCTAAGTCAGGTCTGATATTTATTTCCCTACCTCTCTCTTTTACACTTATGCCAAATAACCATCTGACACTTGAGGCTGGAATTTTAGATTAGTGGCAGGAATCAGGAGTTGGGAAATTTCCTTCTCCTCCCCAGGAGTACCGTCTGGTTAGATTTTCAATGGAGGCAGAGATGGCCCGAATTCAGATACAAAATTCAACCCAAAACTGAGGCCGGCAAATTGAAAGATCCATCTCAATTCATGGAGACATTGGCCCAATTCTGAAGATCAGTGTGAATGCCTCCCCCCCCCCCCAATCTTCATTCTCCCACCTGTCCCCTCACTCTCCATAATCCATAATCCCCTTCACCCCTCTCATACCTTTTCATACTCCTCAGCCCCTCCTAAACACACACACCCAGTATCACACAGCATGTGGAAATCTTTGAAAAGCTCATAAAGCTGTCAAAATGAATAAATGTTACTTGAATAGTCATTTATAAACCATTATCCCCTTCAGAAGCTCATAGATCTGTCAAAATAAACAAACAGTACTTCAATGGCTACTTTATATTACCATTGGGCACGATTCTCACAGCCCCGCGCCAGGCCGGAGAATCGCCACAACCGCGCCGTCCCGACGCCGGCGCGCGATTCTCCGAGGTGCGGAGAATCGGCGCCATTTGCGCCGGCGTTTGGCCGAGCATCAGTGCTGAAATGGCAGAGTCCCGCCCGCGCCGTTCACCCCTGCTCGCAGCCGGCGGGAACTCTGCGTGTAGGGTCGGGGGCGGCATGTGGAGCAGGGAAAAGCACTCCTTCACCGAGGGGGGGCCTCCAATGGAGTCTGGCCCGGCCGGCCTCTCCCCCCCAGGCCTACTTTGTTGCGCGGCCGGCACCTGAACCCCTACACCATGTCGCGTCGGGGCCGGCGCGCTAATGATGTCCTTTGCGCATGCGCAGGTTGGCGCGGCCCAACTGCGCATGCGCGGGTTGGCGCAGCGCCCATTTGGCACTGAGAAGGGAGGCTGGAGCGGCATGAACCGCTTCAGCGCCGTGCTGGCCCCCTGTAGGGGCCAGAATCGGTAGTCCCCGCACCCGTTTCGCGCCGTCGTGAAACGTGACGGCGTTCACGAGGGTGCGAACACTCTGTCTCCATTTCGAAGAATCGCGCCCAGAGTATCCCAAACGTGGAATCCTGCCCAATGAATAGTCACATAAAACCATACAATCCCTACAGTGCAGAAGGAGGCCTTTCGGCCCATCAAGTCTGCACCAGCCCTGGGAAGAGCACCTCCATCCTATCCCCGTAACCCTACCTAATCACTTGGACGCTAAGGGGAAATTTAGCATGGCCAATCCACCTGTGGGAGGACTTTAGACTGTGGGAGGAAACCGGAGCACCCGGGGGAAACCCACGCAAACACGGGGAGAAAGTGCAAATTCCACATAGTCACCCGAGACCGAAATTGAACCTGGGTCCCTGGAGCTGTGAGACAGCTAAGCATTGTGCCAGCATGCCGCCATGTCACTTGGACTGTGGATACTGTTAGGATTTGTGAAGTACTAGCTTACTAAAGTTAGAACTTTCAGAAGAACAAGGGAGAAAGAAAAGTATTTAACATGGTAAATAATTAGGTACTTGGAAGAAAAGTACTGTCTAGCATCTTAAATACTTTGAAACAGGAGGTTTATGCTTTGGTATAAATTGAATACCAGACTATTTGCTGTGGTATTATCAGGTATTGCGGTACCTAAGAGGCTGATGACCATTGGTTAAACCTAGGAGTTTACCATTGGCTGTTGATACGACAGGCGGAGTAGAAGAACCGGTGCCATCCCAGCAGCCTTCACGTTCTGTACCGAAGCTGCTGGGGAACAAGTTCTAATCGATTAAAGCCTTCAGTTATGAAATCACTTCGTCTTGAGTGTAATTGATCGTGCATCAATTTAATCGACTAGACTTAAGCTGGAAGGATGGATCTCCGAATCAAACCGGAGTGCCTACAACTCAGTCCCCACGCGGAGAACTCGGCTGCAATATTTAAACACTGGCTGGCGTGCTTTAAAGGCTACCTCGAGACGGCCGGAGGCACCCCTTCACAAGGACAGAAAATGCATCTCCTGCGCTCAAGGGTCAGCCCTGGGATCTACATCCTTATCGAGGAGGCGGAGGACTATGATGCCGCGATCGAACTGTTAAAAGGACATTATATCCACCCTGTAAATCAGGTCTACGCACGTCACCTGCTTGCAACTAGACGGCAAAGCCCCGGTGAATCGTTGGAGGATTTCTACCGGGTGCTACTGGTGCTGGGCCGAAACTGTGGCTGCCCGCAAGTTTCAGGGAGCGAGCACACAGAACTTTTAATCAGGGATGCCTTCGTAGCAGGTATGACCTCCTCAGTGATCCGCCAAAGACTCCTAGAAAAGGACACCCTGGGACTTAGAGAGGCGCGGGCCCTGCCAGGGTCCATGGACGTAGCCTCCCAAAACGCGCAGTCCAAGTGCCCAACCGCACAGCGGCCCCCTGGGCTGCGTGGCACCCCGCAGCGGCAGCCCCACTAACCTTCCCCCTGACCCTGCAGGCCTGCGCGACGAGACGGCCCGCTAACGCCACCGGGCCCCACTGTTTCTTCTGCAGGCAGGCGAATCATCCCTGCCCGCACTGCCCGCACCGCCACCTGCAAAGGGTGCGGCAAGAAGGGCCACTTTGTGGGGGTCTGCCAGGCCCGCACCGTGGCCGCGGTCTCCAGCGACTCCGGACCGCCGCGGCAACCCCCCTTCAGGCCCCGACCCGCCAGCGCTCACCGCCACCCCCCCCCTATCCTAGGGCCACGTGCAACCCACGGGCGCGGCCATCTTGCCCCCTGGACACCACGCTGAGCGCCGCCGTTTTGTCCATCCCCGCCGCCACCTTGTCCATCCCCGGCCACCATGTGCGACCCATGGGGAGACGCCATCTTGGATAGGGCCCCAGGCCCCCAGCACGGCCGACTACACGCTGCCCGATCAGAACTCGCAACTGCTTCATCTGGCCTCGGTGACACTGGACCAAAGTCGACCCCGGACACTCGCAACAGCGACAACGACGGTCTTCATCAACGGCCACGAGACGTCTTGCCTGATTGACTCTGGGAGCACGGAAAGCTTTGGTTCACCCCGACACGGTAAGGCGCTGTTCACCTGTTACCCACCCTGTAAACCAAAGGATCTCCCTGGCCTCCGGGTCACACTCGGTGGAGATGAAGGGGTTCTGCCTAGCGAACCTCACTGTCCAAGGCAGGAGATTCAACAATTTCCACCTTTATGTCCTGCTGCACCTCTGCGCGGCTACCCTCCTGGGGTTGGACTTCCAATGTAACTTGCAAAGCCTGACCTTTAAATTCGGCGGCCCTATACCCCCCTTACTGTCTGCGGCCTCGCGACCCTTAAGGTCGACCCGCCTTCCCTGTTTGCGAACCTCACCACTGATTGCAAACCCGTCGCCATCAGGAGCAGGCGGTACAATGCCCAGGACCAGACCTTCATCGGGTCAGAGGTCCAAAGGCTGCTGAGGGAAGGGGTCATCGAAGCGAGCAACAGTCCCTGGAGAGCTCATGTAGTGGTGGTAAAGACCGGGGAGAAACATAGGATGGTCATTGACTACAGTCAGACCATAAACAGGTTTACGCAGCTGGACGCGTACCCTCTCCCCCGTATAGCCGACCTGGTAAACAGGGTCACGCAATACAAGGTTTTCTCCATGGTGGATCTCAAGTCTGCCTACCACCAGCTACCCCTCCGTAATAGTGACCGCAAGTACACTGCGTTCTAAGCAGATGGGCGGCTCTATCAATTTTTAAGAGTTCCCTTTGGTGTCACTGATGGGGTCTCGGTCTTCCAGCGAGAGATGGACCGAATGGTTGACCGGTATGGCTTACGCGCAACGTTCCCGTATCTGGATAACGTCACCATCTGCGGCCATGACCAGCAGGACCACGACACCAACCTCCGCAAATTTCTCCAGACTGCGAAAATCCTTAAATTAACGTACAATAAGGATAAATGCGTATTTAGCACCGACCGTCTAGCCATTCTAGGCTACGTAGTGCAAAGTGGAGTTATAGGCCCCGACCCTGAGCGCATGCGCCCCCTTATGGAGTTCCCCCTCCCTCACTGCCCCAAGGCCCTGAAGCGCTGCCTCGGGTTTTTCAGTTATTACGCCCAGTGGGTCCCTAACTACGCAGACAAAGCCCGACCCCTAATCCAGTCCATAACCTTCCTCCTGTCGACGGAGGCTCGCCAGGCCTTCAGCTGCATCAAAGCAGACGTTGCAAAGGCCACGATGCGTGCCATCGACGCGTCCCTCCCCTTCCAGGTCGAGAGCGATGCGTCCGACGTAGCTCTGGCGGCCACCCTCAACCAAGCGGGCAGGCCCGTGGCCTTCTTCTCCTGTACCCTCCATGCTTCCGAAATTCGCCATTCCTCGGTCGAAAAAGAGGCACAAGCCATAGTTGAAGCTGTGAGACATTGGAGGCATTACCTGGCCGGCAGGAGATTTACTCTCCTCACGGACCAACAGTTGGTTGCTTTCATGTTCGATAATGCAAAGCGGGGCAACATTAAAAACGACAAGGCCTTGTGGTGGAGGATAGAACGCTCCACCTTCAACTACGACATCTTGTACCGTCCGGGGAAGCTAAACGAGCCTCCTGATGCCCTGTCCCACGGCACTTGTGCCACTGCACAAGTGGACCACCTCCGAGCCCTCCACTAGGACCTCTCCCACCCGGGGGTCACTTCATCAAGACCCGCAATCTGCCCTACTCCATCGAGGAGGTCAGGACAGTCACCAGGGACTGCCAAATCTGCACGGAGTGCAAACCGCACTTCTACCGGCCAGAGAGGGCGCACCTGATAAAGGCTTCCCGTCCCTTTGAACGCCTCAGCATGGATTTCAAAGGCCCCCTCCCCTCCACCGACCGCAACACGTATTTCCTGAACGTGATTGACGAGTACTCCCGGTTCCCATTCGCCATACGCTGCCCAGACATGACCGCAACCACCGTCATCAAGGCCCTCCAGGGTATCTTTACACTGTTCGGTTTCCCCGCGTACATACACAGTGATAGGGGGTCCTCCTTTATGAGCGACGAACTGCGTCAATTCCTGCTCAGCAGGGGCATTGCCTCAAGCAGGACGACCAGTTACAACCCCCAGGCGAACGGACAGGTGGAGAGGGAGAACAGAACGGTCTGGAAGACTGTTCTACTGGCCCTACGGTCCAGGAATCTCCCGGTCTCCCACTGGCAAGAAGTCCTCCCGGTGGCCCTCCACACCATCCGGTCGCTGCTCTGTACAACTACCAATCAGACACCTCATGATCGTCTCCTTGTTTTCCCCAGGAAGTCCTCCTCCGGGACCTCGCTCACAGCCTGTCTAGCGACACCCGGACTCATCTTGCTTCGGAAGCATGTGGTCGAGAGGGTCCACCTGCTGCACGCTAACCCCCAGTACGCCTACGTGGCGTTCCCTGACGGCCGGCAAGTTTCGGTCTCCCTACGGGATCTGGCGCCCGCCGGAACCCCACGCGCCCCCGAACCATTACCCCCACCCCCACAGCACCTCACTGGAGGGTCAGTACTCCCGCCGCTCCTGCCTAGGCCCACCCACCCACCGACACCCCCTACAGACACCCCCCCCCATGTCAACCGTTTGCCCCAACAGCGCCGCCTAGGGGTGACAAAGCTGCCAGGGAGGCCAAAACCACGCCCCCGGAGTCGCAACCACCTGGACCCCCACCAGCATCACCACCGAAGCCCAGACGATCCCGAAGGACGACCAGGCCACCCGATCGACTGATTGCTTCGCTGTGACTTTAACCGTGAACGAACACTTTGTAAATATTCTCGACAGCCCTGTAAGGAGGTATCACGGTACCTCAATAGCTGATCATACCAAGTTAAAGGCGACTGTTACCACTGGCCACCACCCCCGCCGGACTCTTTTTTAACAGGGGGTGAATGTGGTATTATCAGGTATTGCGGTACCTAAGAGGCTGATGACCATTGGTGAAACCTAGGAGTTTACCATTGGCTGTTGATACGTAGCTCCGCCCTGACAGGCGGAGTATAAGAGCCAGTGCTGTCCCAGCAGCCTTTACTTTCTGTATCGAAGCTGCTGGGGAACACGTTCTCGTCGATTAAAGCCTTCAGTTATGAAATCACTTTGTCTTGAGTGCATCATTTGCTTATTTGCAAATCAAATTAAGCGCAATTTTGGATTGGCATTAACAAAGCCAGAATGGTAAAATTTGGCTGTGGAGCAGTACTTCCATTAGATCAATGTAGTCAAAAATACCTTGCTGGATAAGCAATTAAATTGTAATTACTGGCATTATTTGGACAAATAGCTAAAAACAGATTTTACATTTTTAAAAATTACTTTAAATTAATGCTGGCTATGCCAGCATTTATTGCCCATCCCTAGTTGCCCTTCAAAAGGTGGTGGTGAGTTGCCCTCCTGAACCGCTGCAGTTCCTGAGGTGTGGGTTCACCCACAGTGCTGATTTTGTCCCAGTGACAGTGAAGAAACAGCGATACATTTCCAAGTCAGGGTGGTGAGTGACGTGGAGGGAAACCTCCAGGTGTTGGGTTTCCCAGGTACCTGCTGCACTTGTTCTTTTAGACGGTAGTGGTTATGGGTTTGGAAGGTGCGGTCTAAAGAACCTTGGTGAGCTGCAGTGCATCTTGTAGATGGTACACACGGTGCCATTGTTCGTCGGCAGTGGAGAGTTTGAATGTTTGTGGAAGGGGGAGCAATCAAGCGGGCTGCTTTGTTTGGGTGGTGTCGAGCTTCTTGAGTGTTGTTGGAGCTGCACTCATCCAGCCAAGTGGAGAGTATTCCATTGCACTCCTGTCTTGCGCCTTGTAGTTGGTGGACAAGCTTTGGGCGGTCATGAGGTGAGTTACTTGCCGTAGGATGCCTAGCCTTTGACCTGCCTTGGTAGCCGCAGTATTAATATGGCTAGTCCAGTTCAGTTTCTGATCAATGGTAACCCCCAGGATATTGATTGTGGGGGGTTCAGCAATGGTAATGCCATTGAATACCAAGGGATGATGGTTAGATCCTCTCTTGTAGGCCTGGCATTTGTGTGGCGTGAATGTAACCTTCCACTTGTCAGCCCAAGCCTGGATATTGTCCAGGTCTTGCTGCATTTGACATGGACTGCTTCATTATCTGAGGAGTCGCAAATGGTGCTGAACATAGTGCAGTCATCCGCAAACATCCCCACTTCTGACCTTATGATGGAGCGGAGATTATTGATGAAGCAGCTGAAGTTGTTGGGCCTAGGACATTACCCTGTGAAACTCCTGCAGTGATGTCTTGGAGTTGAGATGAGTGACCTCTAACCACCACAACCATCTTCCTCTGTGCCAGGTATGACTCCAACCAGCGGAGAGTTTTCCCCCCGATTCCCATTGGCTCCAGTTTAGCTAGCGCTCCTTGATGCCATACTCGGTCAAAGCTGCTTGATGTCAAGGGCAGTCACTCTCACCTCACCTCTGGCATTCAACTCTTTTGTCCATGTTTGAACCAAGGCTGTAATGAGATCAGGAGCTGAGTGACCCTGGCGGAACCCAAACTGAGCATCCATGAGCAAGTTATTGCTGAGTAAGTGCCGCTTGATAGCATTGTTGATGACTCCTTCCATCACTTTGCTGATGATGGAGGGTAGACTAATAGGGCGGTAATTTGTCCTGTCTCGTGTGTACAGGATACACCTGGGCAATTTTCCACATTGCCGGGTAGGTGCCAGTGAGTAGCTGTACTGGAACAGCTTGGTTAGGGGTGCGGCAAGTTCTGTAGCACACGTCTTCAGTGCTATTGCCGGAATATTGTCAGGGTCTTTGCAGTGTCCAGATTCAGAATTTTCAATCAGCTCTTCTAGCGAGGCAAATGACAAAGCAGAATGAAATGTATAACTATAGTATTGCTTTTTCCAACAATCCCCTCGTCAACATCAGTTAACATGATGGGGGTGCAATTAATCTATGTCAGCTGCACGAACTAAACGCACAGCCCAAACCTCTTTCCACTGACGTTCACAGAACAATAGTTCAAACTCTTTTTTGGAGACTCATTTCCTAGTTTCACAATCACTTTTACTTTATTTGAAATTTAAAATCTTGGCAATATTTTCCAAGTCAGTGGAAAATAAAAACCAGTGCCGGATTTAGCAGGCTGCTGACTGGCCTGTTTAGCCTGTTTCACATAACTCGTGTCGACCCGTTTAACCCCCATCAAATTCATATTGACATATAAGTGATTGCCTTTCACTTGGGACTTAGTTTATTTCATCTAAATATCAGTAAATAAATTCCCACAATAAAATCGAATTCAAAGCTGGCACAAAAATATCCTGATGATGTAAATATGAGTAGAAGAAATAGTTATTTACCTTTTTAATTAATTTCAATGAAAAGTGTTCAGATCCAATGAAAATTGATTATTGCAATGATTAAATGCAATAGAACATGTATAGCTAGACAAAGACTGTCCAGTTGTCTTGGATACCTGCCTTGTCTTTTCTTTAAAAATGAAAGTCGTATTATACATCATTGTGAGTAGCTGTACCCACCACTGTCCCACAATGCATCTTTTTTGCTTCTGACTTATTGAGTAATTAAGAAATATACTGTGGGTGTCCTGAATGTTATCTGAAGCTCTAAACCACGACAACAGCAGTCCTGTAATTACAATGAAGGCATCTGAATCTATCACAGATCTTACTTGCTCACAATCTATCATCGTACCACTGTAATCATTCTATCTATTGCATCCTATTACAGTTTGTAACCCAGTGCCTCACCTCCTCCGCTGCAAAATGGGTTTTAGTTCCCTGTTTGCCTCTCAGGTCTCAGAGCCAATGACTGCATCCATCCAAAATGCATTTTAGTCACACCATTCCATTTATCTTTTTTATCAAAATAATACTCAGATCCTTCTGTTCCTTCGTTTTTGCACTCTCTCTCCCTGCATATCTTTCCATCTGCCTCTCACTTGCAATCCTTCACTCACAGAAGCACATAAAATAACGTGCGCATACACAATCCCCTTTTTCTCCCTCACTTTTAATTTCCTTGACAAATTCCACAAGAATGTGCAATTTTCCTAATTTACATCTGAACAATCAGGAAAAACAATCCTGAATGCTCATTGATGCAGATTTCAATCAAATGGATAAATATTTACATATAGAGATGAGATTATTAGAACAGTCATGAACAACCAGCACACTTAACTGAAGCCCACACCTTTGTTGATATGTATGGCAGCAAGATGCCATCAATTTTACATCAGATTAGATTGGCACACTTTAAAGGATGACATTATTGCAAATATAATGCACACAGACACAAAAAATCTTAAATTTCTATAAGGCTCCTCATGCAAGACGTTCACAGAATCACAGAATTTTGCAGTGCAGAAGAGGCTCTTTGGCCCAGTGAGTCTGCACCGGCGCATGAAAGGCCCTGCTAATCCCACTTGCCAGCACTTGGCCCATGGCCTTGAATGTTACAGTGTGCCAAGTACTCATCCAGGTACTTTCTAAAGGATGTGAGGCATCCCCCCTCTACTACCTTCCCTGGCAGTGCATTCCAGATCACCACCACTCTCTGGGTAAAAAAGTTTTTTCTCAAATCCCCCCTAAATCTCCCACCCCTCACTTTGAACTTGTGTCCCCTCGTAACTGACCCTTCAACTAAGAAGAACAGCTGCTCCCTATCCACCCTGTCCATGCCCCTCATATTCTTGTACACCTCAATCAGGTCACATCTCCGTCTTCTCTGCTCCAGAAAAAACAACCCAAGCCTATCCAACCTCTCTTGAAATGAAATCGCTTATTGTCACAAGTAGGCTTCAAATGAAGTTACCGTGAAAAGCCCCTAGTCGCCACATTCCGGCGCCTGTTCGGGGAGGCTGGTACGGGAATTGAACCGTGCTGCTGGCCTGCCTGGATCTGCTTTAAAAGCCAGCGATTTAGACCAGTGTGCTAAACCAGCCCCTGGCTTTATAACTTAAATGTTCCATCCCAGGCAACGTTCTGGTGAATTTTCTCTGCACCCCCTCCAGTGCAATTACATCTTTCCTATAATGTGCCGACCAGAATTGCACACAGTACTCCAGCTGTGGCCTTACCAAAGAGTTTTCTAAGGTAGTGGAAAATAGTAGAAGCCAAGCGGGAGTGAAAAGAGGAAATTAGAAACAGATAGAGCATGGAACAAAGCTCAGGTGAAGTAAAGAGTTTTGAGGAAACGTCTGAAGGCATTCACAGGAAACATGTGACAATAATATAGCTGTTGAATAGCCACATAGAACATAGAACAATACAGCGCAGTACAGGCCGTTCGGCCCACGATGTTGCACCGAAACAAAAGCCATCTAACCTACACTATGCCATTATAATCCATATGTTTATCCAATAAACTTTTAAATGCCCTCAATGTTGGCGAGTTCACTACTGTAGCAGGTAGGGCATTCCACGGCCTCACTACTCTTTGCGTAAAGAACCTACCTCTGACCTCTGTCCTATATCTATTACCCCTCAGTTTAAAGTTATGTCCCCTCGTGCCAGCCATATCCATCCGCGGGAGAAGGCTCTCACTGTCCACCCTATCCAACCCCCTGATCATTTTGTATGCCTCTATTAAGTCTCCTCTTAACCTTCTTCTCTCCAACGAAAACAACCTCAAGTCCGTCAGCCTTTCCTCATAAGATTTTCCCTCCATACCAGGCAACATCCTGGTAAATCTCCTCTGCACCCGCTCCAAAGCCTCCACGTCCTTCCTATAATGCGGTGACCAGAACTGTACGCAATACTCCAAATGCGGCCGGACCAGAGTTCTGTACAGCTGCAACATGACCTCCCGACTCCGGAACTCAATCCCTCTACCAATAAAGGCCAACACTCCATAGGTCTTCTTCACAACCCTATCAACCTGGGTGGCAACTTTCAGGGATCTATGTACATGGACACCTAGATCCCTCTGCTCAGCCACACTTTCAAGAACTTTACCATTAGCCAAATATTCCGCATTCCTGTTATTCCTTCCAAAGTGAATCACCTCACACTTCTCTACATTAAACTCCATTTGCCACCTCTCAGCCCAGCTCTGCAGCTTATCTATATCCCTCTGTAACCTGCTACATCCTTCCACACTATCGACAACACCACCGACTTTAGTATCATCTGCAAATTTACTCACCCACCCTTCTGTGCCTTCCTCTAGGTCATTGATAAAAATGACAAACAGCAACGGCCCCAGAACAGATCCTTGTGGTACTCCACTTGTGACTGTACTCCATTCTGAACATTTCCCATCAACCACCACCCTCTGTCTTCTTTCAGCTAGCCAATTTCTGATCCACATCTCTAAATCACCCTTAATCCCCAGCCTCCGTATTTTTTGCAATAGCCTACCGTGGGGAACCTTATCAAACGCTTTGCTGAAATCCATATACACCACATCAACTGCTCTACCCTCGTCTACCTGTTCAGTCACCTTCTCAAAGAACTCAATAAGGTTTGTGAGGCATGACCTACCCTTCACAAAGCCATGCTGACTATCCCTGATCATATCATTCCTATCTAGATGATTATAAATCTTGTCCCTTATAATCCCCTCCAAGACTTTACCCACTACAGACGTGAGGCTCACCGGTCTATAGTTGCCGGGGTTGTCTCTGCTCCCCTTTTTGAACAAAGGGACCACATTTGCTGTCCTCCAGTCCTCTGGCACTATTCCTGTAGCCAATGATGACATAAAAATCAAAGCCAAAGGTCCAGCAATCTCTTCCCTGGCCTCCCATAGAATCCTAGGATAAATCCCATCAGGTCCCGGGGACTTATCTATTTTCAGCCTGTCCAGAATTGCCAACACCTCTTCCCTACGTACCTCAATGCCATCTATTCTATTAGCCTGGGGCTCAGCATTCTCCTCCACAACATTATCTTTTTCCTGAGTGAATACTGACGAAAAATATTCATTTAGTATCTCGCCTATCTCTTCAGACTCCACACACAATTTCCCATCCCTGTCCTTGACTGGTCCTACTCTTTCCCTAGTCATTCGCTTATTCCTGACATACCTATAGAAAGCTTTTGGGTTTTCCTTGATCCTTCCTGCCAAATACTTCTCATGTCCCCTCCTTGCTCGTCTTAGCTCTCTCTTTAGATCCTTCCTCGCTACCTTGTAACTATCCATCGCCCCAACCGAAACTTCACACTTCATCTTCACATAGGCCTCCTTCTTCCTCTTAACAAGAGATTCCACTTCCCTGGTAAACCACGGTTCCCTCGCTCGACGCCTTCCTCCCTGTCTGACCGGTACATACTTATCAAGAACACGCAGTAGCTGATCCTTGAACAAGCCCCACTTATCCAGTGTGCCCAACACTTGCAGCCTACTTCTCCACCTTATCCCCCCCAAGTCACGTCTAATGGCATCATAATTGCCCTTCCCCCAGCTATAACTCTTGCCCTGCGGTGTATACTTATCCCTTTCCATCATTAACGTAAACGTCACCGAATTGTGGTCACTGTCCCCAAAGTGCTCTCCTACCTCCAAATCCAACACCTGGCCTGGTTCATTACCCAAAACCAAATCCAACGTGGCCTCGCCTCTTGTTGGCCTGTCAACATATTGTTTCAGGAAACCCTCCTGCACACACTGTACAAAAAAACGACCCATCTATTGTACTCGAACTATATCTTTTCCAGTCAATATTTGGAAAGTTAAAGTCTCCCATAATAACTACCCTGTTACTTTCGCTCATATCCAGAATCATCTTCGCCATCCTTTCCTCTACATCCCTAGAACTATTAGGAGGCCTATAAAAAACTCCCAACAGGGTGACCTCTCCTTTCCTGTTTCTAACTTCAGCCAATACTACCTCGGAAGAAGAGTCCCCATCTAGCATCCTCTCCGCCACCGTAATACTGCTCTTGACTAGCAGCGCCACACCTCCCCCTCTTTTGCCTCCTTCTCTGAGCTTACTAAAACACCTAAACCCCGGAACCTGCAACATCCATTCCTGTCCCTGCTCTATCCATGTCTCCGAAATGGCCACAACATCGAAGTCCCAGGTACCAACCCACGCTGCCAGTTCCCCTACCTTGTTTCGTATACTCCTGGCATTGAAGTAGACACACTTCAAACCACCTACCTGAACACGTCCTGTGTTCAAACCCCTCCTGCGACGTCAAATCTGTGCTCCTGACCTCTATACTCTCATTCTCCCTTACCCTAAAACTACAATCCAGGTTCCCATGCCCCTGCTGCATTAGTTTAAACCCCCCCAAAGAGCACTAACAAATCTCCCCCCCAGGATATTTGTGCCCCTCAGGTTCAGATGTAGACCATCCTGTCTGTAGAGGTCCCACCTTCCCCAGAAAGAGCCCCAGTTATCCAAAAATCTGAAACCCTCCCGCCTGCGCCATCCCTGTAGCCACGTGTTTAAATGCTCTCTCTCCCTATTCCTCATCTCACTATCACGTGGCACGGGCAACAACCCAGAGATAACAACTCTGTTTGTTCTAGTTCTGAGCTTCCATCCTAGCTCCCTGAAAGCCTGCCTGACATCCTTGTCCCCTTTCCTACCTATGTCGTTGGTGCCAATGTGGACCACGACTTGGGGCTGCTCCCCCTCCCCCCTAAGGACCCGGAAAACACGATCCGAGACATCACGTACCCTTGCACCTGGGAGGCAACATACCAAACGTGAGTCTCTCACGCTCCCACAAAATCTCCTATCTGTGCCCCTGACTATAGAGTCCCCAATTACTAATGCTCTGCTCCTCTCCCCCCTTCCCTTCTGAGCAACAGGGACAGACTCCGTGCCAGAGGCCCGTACCCCATGGCTTACCCCTGGTAAGTCGTCCCCCCCACAAGTATCCAAAGCGGTATACTTGTTTCTCAGGGGAACGACCGCAGGGGATCCCTGCACTGACTGTTTTTTCCCAGTCCCTCTTACAGTTACCCACCTATCTCCAATCTTTGGTGTAACTAATTCCCTGAAGCTGCTATCTATGACCCCTTCTGCCTCCCGAATGATCCGAAGTTCTTCCAACTCCAGCTCCAGTTCCCTAACTCGGTCTTGGAGGAGCTGGAGATGGCAGCACTTCCTGCAGGTAAAATCAGCAGGGACACTAACTGCATCCCTCACCTCAAACATCCTGCAGGAGGAACATTGTACTCCCTTCCCTGCCATTCCTCTAACTTTCTACCAAGATCTAGCTAACAACTAAATTAAATTCTTATAAAAAATAATAATAATATAATAAAAATATGGTACTTACCTCAGACCAATGGGTTTTATTATTAGGTTAGAGGAGGAGGGCGGGTGGGAGACACTACACGTGTAGTGTCTCGGGTTTCCTCTCCACCAGAATTTATTGGTGAGGGTCTTCCCAGACGTCCGCGGGTCGACTTCCTGATCCCGCCTAAAAAACTAATTTAAAGAAAAGAGAAAAAGTCTCAGCTCCTGCTGAAACTGACTCACCACTCACCAGCTGCTCTCACGCCGCCGAAATCGACTGGCCTGCCCCTGCAAAGAGAAGTGCTTTTAAAGGTGGACTTACCTCCCAGCACCCTCCTTCCGCAATGCTCCCGCTGAAACTGACTAACCAGCTGCTCTCACGCCGCCGAAATCGACTGGCCTGCCCCTGCAAAGAGAAGTGCTTTTAAAGGTGGACTTACCTCCCAGCACCCTCCTTCCGCAATGCTCCCGCTGAAACTGACTAACCAGCTGCTCTCACGCCGCCGAAATTGACTGGCCTGCCCCTGCAAAGAGAAGTGCTTTTAAAGGTGGACTTACCTCCCAGCACCCTCCTTCCGCAATGCTCCCGCTGAAACTGACTAACCAGCTGCTCTCACGCCGCCGAAATCGACTGGCCTGCCCCTGCAAAGAGAAGTGCTTTTAAAGGTGGACTTACCTCCCAGCACCCTCCTTCCGCAATGCTCCCGCTGAAACTGACTAACCAGCTGCTCTCACGCCGCCGAAATCGACTGGCCTGCCCCTGCAAAGAGAAGTGCTTTTAAAGGTGGACTTACCTCCCAGCACCCTCCTTCCGCAATGCTCCCGCTGAAACTGACTAACCAGCTGCTCTCACGCCGCCGAAATCGACTGCATGAGGACTGCTAACCCGCAAAATTAAAGTTATAATGTCTAGCACAACACTCAAATGTGATAAAGGGGTTTCTTCCAATGTGATTGGGCAAAATAAAACAGTAAGTATAAACTCAATATTTTGGAATATTTATATTTTTATAAAATCTGAATGCAAATGATTTAGATTAGAGAATGAAAGCATAACAGCAAGTACCATCATTATAAAGTATCTCCAGTATATTCTTTAACAAAGAAAAAGATGTATATGAACATGGCCCTGTTATCTGCAGGTGGCCGCACGGCGAATCGCCGTGGACCGTCGTGACTCCCGCCCCTGCCGTCCGCTGAATTCTCCGAAGGGAGAAAAGCCGGCGGGGCGTCAATCGCGCCGCACGCCTTGGAGAATGGCACGGGTGGGCGCGAGGCAATGGATTTCGGAGCTGCCGATATTCTCCCGTCCAGATGGGCCGAATCATGTTGGCGTAAATCAAAACACCTTTAAATCGGCGTCAACCAGTGCTCATGGTTGACGCCGACTAGCATGGAGGTGGGTGACGGCCTGGGGGGTTGGCCGCTGCAGAGGCGATGGCGTGGCCGCAGTCTGTATGTGTGGGGGAGAGGTGTGTGTAGGGTTGTGTGTGTGTGTGTGTGCGGCCGGGGGGGGGGATTAGAGTGGGGTGGGCTCCGGGGGAGTGCCGGGAGGGGGTGGCTGAGTGCCGGGGACGGGAGGATGACTGCCGGGGGGGGGGGGGGTCCGTGCTGGGGAAGGGGACGGGGAGGTGCGTGCCGGGGAGGGGGATGGGGGGGGTGCGTGCCGGGGATGGGGACGGGGAGGTGCGTGCCGGGGAGGGGGGGGGGGTCTGTGCCGGGTGGGGGGGAGGTGCGGGCTGGGGGGGGGGATTGGGGGGGGGGTGCGTGCAGGGGAGGGGGGGGCGGGGAGGTGCGTGCCGGGGAGGGGGACGGGGGGGGGGGGGAGTCACTGCCTGGGAGGGGGATGGGGAGGTGCGTGCTGGGGAGGGGGACGGGGGGGGAGTCCGTGCCTGGGAGGGGGACGGGGAGGTGCGTGCTGGGGAGGGGGATGAGGGGGTTCCGTGCCGGGGAGGTGCGAGGGCCATGCCACATGGCTGGGGGGATGAGGGGGTATGGGCAATGATGACATGTCGTCCTCCCCCCCCCCCCCCCCCCCCACAGACCGGGAATGCAGGAGGAGACTCCGGATGAGCCTCCGGATGAGCCGGGAAACCGTGGCACACATCTGCCACCTGCTGGCACACCTGTCACCGCGTGGCACTGGCGGGGGACACCCTCTCCCCGTGTCCGTCAAGGTTACGGTGGCCCTGAACTTTTATGCAACGGGGTCATTCCAGGCACCGAGTGGGGACCTGTCCGGCATATCGCAGGCATCGGTGCACCGGTGCATCCGGGCAGTGACAGACGCCCTATGTGCCATTGCGCACCGCTACATCCGCTTCCCTGTGGACCGGGCAAGCCAAGATGCCCGGGCCGTGGGCTTCTCTGCCGTGGCCGGGTTCCCCATGGTCCAGGGCGCGATTGATGGGATG
Organism: Scyliorhinus torazame; assembly: GCF_047496885.1. NCBI lineage: Eukaryota > Metazoa > Chordata > Chondrichthyes > Carcharhiniformes > Scyliorhinidae > Scyliorhinus > Scyliorhinus torazame. The sequence continues at coordinate 60,665,018 of NC_092713.1, forward strand.
CACGTCGCCGTGCGGCCACCTGCAGATCACAGGGCCGTGTTCACCAATAGGAAGGGGACCTATTCGATGAACATACAGGTGGTCTGCGACCACTGCATGATGATCCTGCACGTCTGCGCCCGTTACCCGGGCAGTGTACACGACTCATACGTGTTGTCGCGGTCATACATCACCGGCATGTACGAGGGATGCCATCCCCGGTTGAGGCGCTGGTTGCTGAGCGACAGGAGATACCCATTGCGATCGTGGCTGATGACGCCTATACGGAGGCCACGCAATGAGGCGGAGAACCGCTACAATGATGCCCATGTAGCGACAAGGGGAGTGATAGAGAGGTGCTTTGGCGTGCTGAAGATGCGTTTCAGGTGCCTGGACCTCTCTGAGGGCGCCCTCCAGTATCGGTCAGATAGGGTCGGCCGCAAGCATTGTAGTGTGCTGCGTCCTGCACAATATAGCCCAGCAGAGGGGCGATGTGCCACAGGCAGAGGAGGGCGGAGTGGAGGAGCTGCAGGAAGAGGTGCAGTCCTCCCCAGATGAGGGGGATGGGGGCAATGGTCAGGGCAGACGGGCTAGACATGGGCGGGTGGCTGTCCACCGTTACCGGCTGGGCCAGCGGGCACGGGACAGGCTGATAGACGCCCGTTTCACTGACTAGATGGGCGTGGGAATCGGGTAGTATGACCACAGACCGCACACCATGGCAACAGCCGACCACCCACACCCCCCACCCATCCACCCACCCAGCACCCTCACCCCCCTCCCCAACCCCACCCACCCCACCCGCATGCACACCACCCCCCCATTGCCGATCCACCTGCGGCACAACGGCCGGGCTCACACAGTTGCCGGTGGACGCATGTCTATTGCAGGCCATGGAGGATGATGACAACCCGCTCTGCGATGAGCTCCTGGCTCCACATCGTTGGACGATGTCTGACCCATGGCCACAGTACCACCATCCACCCGGACCATCCCTGCATGCGGCTCTGACACTGCAGCGCATGGTCCCGTCCTCTGCCCGGGGGGATGTTGATGGCGGCCCAGGGGGAAGGGGGCAGACTCACCTGGGGCTGAGGTAAGACCACTCCTCACACACACACTTGCGCTCAACGTACATAACACCCCCCGCACGCTTTGGACAGAGCACAAAGGCAGCTTCTGTAGGAGTAACATTGACTTTAATAACGAAAGGAGTTCATGCACGTGCCCTAGCCCCTAAAACTCATCTGTGCCCTGCACCCGTGCCAACTTACTCAGTGTCTAATTGTTTGGCCTTACGGGCCCTTTGACTATGCCTAGGTGGTTCCCCAGACGGTAGAGCAGAACTGGAGGTGGACTCCTGTGATTCCTGCCCTCTGACACGGGATCCCTTTGGCGGCCGTTTCCTGGGGCGTCCTGGCCTAGATGGGCCAGGCTGCGGCCCGGGCGACTGGGATGGCGAGCTGCCAGCCTGTCCTGCCCGTTGCCCACCCGATGCACCTGGGACGGAAGGAGGGGAGCCCGAGGTGTTGAGGTGTTCCGGGACCTCCCCTACAATGGGACCCGGAACGGGCCCCAGCACCTCCTCCTCCCTCGGGGTGCCCGATGGCCCCCAGGCCTCTACATGGGTGGGGGATGCAAACGGACTGGCCATCCGACGCCCCCCCAACATCTGGCGCTGCCAGTCCTGGAGGCCCGTGCTGGTAGCGACAGGGGTCTGCAGCCATGGAGCTCAGGGAGTTGGCAATCCCTGTCTGTGACTGTGCGACGCCGGCTCGCACATGGGCAATTTCACCGATGCCCTCAGTGATGGCCTGCTGAGAATGGGTCATGGCCTGCAGAGACTGGACGATGGCCTGCTGAGACTGGGCCATGGCCTGCTGAGACTGGGCCATGGCCTGCAGAGACTGGGCCATGGCCTGCGGAGACTGGGCCATGGACTGCTGAGACTGGGCCATGGCCTGCAGAGACTGGGCCATGGACTGCTGAGACTGGGCCATGGCCTGCTGAGACTGGGCCATGGCCTTCAGAGACTGTGCCACAGAGTTGAGCCCCTCTGCCATCTGCCGCTGGCGCAGGCTCATGACCTCCTGTGAGAGGGCAGCCATGTCCTGGGCCACAGACGCCGCCTGCACGGAAAGCCCCAGGCCTCGCAAACCGCTCCCCATGTCTGACACCGTCGCACCTATTGCCTCCACCGCAGACGCCACCCGTGCGGTGTCGGCCTGGCTGGCACGCATGACCGGCACCACTGCCAGCTCCTGGACGCGGGTGGACTCCTCCACCTGCGACTGCAGCCGCCGCAAGCTGGCCGTCACCCTCTTCGCTCGTCCCAGGTTCGGTGGTTGCATCGGACCTATGGGTGGGTGTGGTAACTGCAGGAACCCGGGATCCATCTGGGCGGCAGATGTTCGCTTGGGCCGGGCTGCCCTCTGACCGACCGGACCCTCTGCTGCTCCACCTGCTGTACTGGGACGGCTGTGTTGTGCGCACCAGTGAGTGTACCAGACGCCTCATCACTAAAGTGCCCAACCGAGGTGAGCGTCTCTGCGATGGTGGAGGGTGTTGGTGACAGCAGTGACGTTGTGTCGTGCGCATCATCTGACTCTGAGTCCATGGCACTTTGGGGTGGCGGTTCGTCTCCACCCATCCAATCTGTGTCACTGTCCTGTATTTCAGTTTCCTGGGTAGGGGTGTCCTGGGTTGTGGTTTTGTGGCTCGGCTGTGACGGGGGCCTGTGGCTGCCCCTCTCGTCGCTGGGTGGCACACGCCTGCGTCGCCGCACCCGCATGAGACGGGGGCGTCATCTCCCTGTTGCCCCAGGTCTCTCCGTCTCCCGTGGTCTCCGAGGGGCATCATGCGGGCGTCGCATGCCAGAGGGTCCGGGTCTCTCCGTCTCCCGTGGTCTCCGAGGGGCATCATGCGGACGTCACATGCCAGAGGGTCCGAGTCTCTCCGTCTCCCGTGGTCTCCGAGGGGCATCATGCGGGGGTCGCATGCCAGAGGGTCCGGGTCTCTCCATCTCCCGTGGTCTCCGAGGGGCATCATGCGGGCATCGCATGCCAGAGGGTCCGGGTCTCTCCGTCTCCCGTGGTCTCCGAGGGGCATCATGCGAGCGTCGCATGCCAGAGGGTCCGGGTCTCGCCGTCTCCCGTGGTCTCCGAGGGGCATCATGTGGGCGGTCTTCATCTGCGGGGATGGGTGCCTCGGCGTTTGCTTCTGCGATACACAATGAAGCATGCATGGTTAGACACGGAGGGGGGATATGGGGGAGGGGGGATATGGGGGAGGGGGGATATGGGGAGGGGAGATATGGGGAGGGGGGATATGGGGAGGGGCATATGGGGGAGGGGGGATATGGGGAATATGGATATCGGGCAGGGGGGGGGCTCACCCTGGCTGCCCTGACAAGGTCGTTCACCTTCTTGTGGCACTGGGTGCCTGTCCGTGGTGGCAGGGCCACAGCGCTGACGGCCTCTGCCACCTCCCTCCACAGACGCCGGCTGTGGCGTGGGGCGACTCTGCGGCCGTGTCCGGGATACAGGGCCTCCCTCCTCTGCTCCACTGCGTCCAGGAGCGCCTCAATGTCGCGGGACTGGAACCTCTGGGCTGAGCGGCGGGCGGCCATCTGGTTGGGTCTCCTGGTCGGGTGGGGGATAGCAGCGTGTCTTATGAGCCGTCATGCCGTGCGGCGTGCATGACGCCGCACGGCGTGAACCACGTAAGCCAGCGCGAATAGCGTCACGTCGCTGCTAGCCCATTCCGGGCCGGAGACCTAGCGACGTTTGGGGCGGCGCGATGCAGGTGGGATTTGCGCCATTTTTGGCGCCGGTCGGCGGACATCGCGCCGACGACGGAGAATTTAGCTCGAGATACTTATTTTGTGCGAATGGCATACAAGATGACGACCGACAAAAGGTAATCCTACTGACCGCTTGTGGAGCCCTGATGTTTGACATGATTAAACGTTTGGCTTAGCGGCAGCCCAGATTCAAAAGCTTTCGATGATCTGGTATAATTAGTGGCAAACCACTATGGCCCAAGACCATTGGTAATTCTCCAGACCGACAGGTTTAATATGGCGAGAAGAATCCTGAAGAACTGGTAATGCATTTCCTGACCATGCCCAGGAAACTGGCAGAACACTGAGTATGGATCATCTCTGCTGAGATGCTATGGGACCAATTGGTATGCGGGATAAACAATGTCGCAACACAGAGAAAACTGCTTTCATAATTCCCCCTCATAAAAGAGCCAGAACGAGTGGGAAGGAAACTGAATCCAGATCTATCAGAACATTGGAGTGGAGCTGGCCAGGAGACGGGCGGGGTTCAACAAGGCCAAGGCAGTGCTGTATCGGTGCAACACACAGATTTTGTGGTTTTTGGATTTCTTGTAATTTTTGTATCTTTTGTATTGTTAGTATTTCTTGTATTTTGGTATTACTGAAGCTTAACTGCTGCTTCTTTTGGAGGGTGCCCTTTGGTGTTGGGGGTATAGTGTTTAGTTTTAATGCACTCTGTTGGTTATGCTCTGTGCAGGGCATGAAGAGGTGATGTGGGGCAGTTCGAGAATGCTCTGGAGGGGGGTAATGTTGGAATGATGTTACTCGTGGTGGGTTGGGTGCAGAGTATGGGGGAAGGGCTGTGGATGAGGTTTGGAGAGGAATGAGAAGATGCAGGTTGGATGGGTAGAGGGGGTGGAATGGTGGGGGAGAGTCACTACGCTAGCGAGGAATGGTAGTGAATGGAGGTGTAGTTCAGGGGGAAGGGGACTGTGGTGGTTGCTAGTGTGGAGTGGGGGGTTGTGGGAGGGAGAATCATTAATGACATGGAATTTCTGTACACCGGGTGGGTTGGTATGTTTGCGCACTTGAAGAGTTTGAGAGCACAGGTGATTTTCTTGCAGGAGGCACATCTCCGGGTGGGGGTCGGGTGGGGTTGAGGAGGGGGTGGGTGGGGCTTCTCTTGGGGTTTGACACGAGTCGAGAGGGATTGTCATATTGTTGAGCAAGAACATTTTTTGAAGAATATTTTATTGAGGCATTTACATATTAACAAAATAGACATAAACACAACCCAAATTCAACCAACAGGGCTGTACAGAACCAACTCAACAAAATATCCCACTGACCCAACCCCCACAGTACAGAACTCCCCCTTTTTATTTCCCCCCCCCCCCCCCCCCCCCCCCCGCCTGCTGACATCTTAACTTTTCGCAGTCGATAAGCGGCTGCCACCTCCAGGTAAACCCCTCCACAGAGCCCATCAAGGCAAACTTTATTAATTCTCTAGCCTGAGGAACCTGCCAGGTCACTCACCACACCCCTGATTTCGGGGACCCCGAGTCACTCCATTCTAACAATATCCGTCTCTGGGCTACCAGGGAGGCAAGGGCCAAGACATTGGCCTCTCTCGCGCCCTGGGCTCCCGGGTCTTCTGACACGCCAAAGATCACCACCTCTGGACTAGGGACCACCTTCATCTTCAGGACCTCCGACATAACGTCGGAAAACCCCTGCCAGAATCCCTCAAGCCTCAGACGCGCCCAGAACATGTGGACATGGTTTGCGGGCCCACCTGCGCACCGCCCACATCTATCCTCCATCTCTTCAAAGAACCTGCTTATCCTGGCCACAATCATATGTGCCCTGTGGACTACCTTAAACTGGATAAGGCTAAGCTGAGTGCACGACGAGGATATATTAACTCTCCTCAGGGCATCCTCCCACAACACAGCCTTCAACTCCCTACCCAACTCTTCCTCCCACTTATGTTTCACTACCCCTATCGGGGCTCCCTCCCAGTCCATCAGTTCCTTTTAAATTTCCGACACCTTCCCCTCCCCTACCGCTGTTCTTTCTTTGAAAGTATTTTTATTCTCCTTTTTCACATTTTCATCAAATTTACATCCACCAACAATAACAAGATAATGGCAATCCCCGAGCCAACAATCCTTTTATCCCACCCACCCCAAACAGCCCCCAACATTTTAAATAAAAACACAACACAAAAAGAATCTGGAATCCACCAATAACCCATACATAATCACCGATAACCAACACCCCCCCCTAATATTCGATGTCATCCAATTCTTGAAAGTGCATGATAAACAACGCCCATGAGTTGTAGAACCCTTCCATCCTTTCCCTCAGCTCAAACTTTACTTCCTCGAGCATTAAGAACTCCAGCAGATCTCCCCGCCGAGGCACAGTGCGGAGAAGCTGACCTCCATCCCAACAGGCCCCGCCTTCATGTGATAAACGAGGGATAGGCTAAGACATCGGCCTCCGCACCCGCTTCCAGCCCCGGCTGATCCGACACTCCGAATATGGCTCCTAGGGGCCCTGCTTCGAGTCTTATGTGCACCACCTTCGAGATTACCCTGAAGACCTCCCTCCAATACCCCTCCAGTTTTGGGCAGGACCAAAACATATGAGCGTGATTTGCGGGCCCCTCCCCCGCAGCGTTCACAAACATCCTCCGCTACCTCAAAGAGTCAGCTCACCCTCATCCTTGTGAGGTGCACCCTATATACCACCTTCAACTGTATCAGCCCCAACCTCACGCACAAAATTGAGGTGTTTACCCTCTGGAGAATCTCACACCACAACCCCTCCTCCACCCCCCCCCCTCCCCCCAACTCTTCCTCCCACTTGGCCTTAATCCCCTCCAGTGATACCTTATCCTCCCCGAGAATCACCCCATAAATCGCCGACACCACCCTTTTCTCCAATCCCCTACCCCTGTTCTTGACCTTATCCTGTACCCTTGAGTTGGCTGGTGAAGCAAGGACGATACTTGCCTCTGAACAAAGTCCCTCACCTGCAAATACCGGAACCCATTCCCAACGGACAGCTCAAATTCTTCTTCCAACTCCTCCAAGTTCAGAAAGCTGCCGTCGATGAACAAATCCCTAAACTGCTCAATCCCTGCCCGCTGCCACTCCCAAAACCCACCATCCAGGCCCCCCTGAGCAAATCTGTGATTCCCACAAATCGGTGCCCAAACCGATGCCCCCATCCTCCCCAGGTGCTGCCGATGCCACTGCCCCTACACCCTGAGGGCCACAAACACACAGGGCTTGTGGAGTACTTGCCGGCGAGAACGGCAGAGGCATCGTTAACAATGACCCCAAACTCATGTCTTTATATGAGGCTACCTCCATCCGCTCCCATACCGACCCCTCCCCCACTACCCAATTCCTGACCATTGCTATGTTCACCGTCCAATAATAATTTGTGAAGTTAGAGAGAGCCAGAAAACGGGTCTGGCGGGATGGAGAATCCCACCCAATATCTTTTTTTTAAAAAAAAGAATAGATACTGAAATAAAGTTTGTCATAATGATAGTCAAAAATGTGTAAGTAAATCACTGGCATGGGGTTGTAATGAGTTTTCAACATGCTTTCTCCTTTTCTTCATAGCTGGTTATTCTGCTGATCTTCAGACTCCATTCTAACAATCAATATATTTTAAAAACCTACTAGATATTTTCTGAACAAAGCATTTAGCTAATGAATCAGTTTTATAACTGATTGGTTTTAATGCTGGATCTAACCTGTGACGATTAAAATTACTTTCAAATATGATTTTACAGTGGCCAGAACTCAATGCTGTTGTATTTGAGAGCCTTTTGATGGACAGAATACAAGATTTGTCTATGATTGAAATAACTTAACAAAACTCTGACATGTAGTGTGTGTCATATATGAACCAATTTTAGATTCCAGACATCCAGGAATGGAGAAATGTTTTGAAGAAAGACTTACATTTATATAGTGCCTTTCACAACCACAAAACATTCTAAAGTGCTTTAGAAGCACCTTAATGTGCAGGTACAGTACGTAATTAAGTAGGCTCATGGAATGCTATCCTTTACTACAACCAGAATTAAACATGAAAACACAGATGTTATGCTTCAGTTATACAGTGAATTGGTGAGGCCACATCTCGAATAGCATGCTCTGTTTTGACCTCCTTAATTAAGGAAGGAGGTAAATGGATTGAAGGCGGTTCAGAGGAGATTTACTGGAGTGATAGCTGGAATGAGCGAGTTGTCTTATGAGGAAAGGTTAGGCAGACTGGGCTTGTTTCCGCTGGAGTTTAAAAGAGTGAGGGGTGACTTGATTGAAGAATATAAGATGCTGAATGGTCTTGACCAGGTGGATGTTGAAAGGGTGTTGTAGTTGAATCCAGAATTAGGGTGCTCCATTTTAAAATTAGGATGGGAATGTGGAATTTAAAACGCAAACAAATCAGCCATGATCTTAGTGACTGATGCAACAGGCTCGAGGGGCTGAATAGCCCAGTTATGCTCTTAGTTTGTACGTTTGTATGTTTCTGTCGTGTGAGAATCCCTTTAAGAAAAGTGTGTTTTATCAAATGGCTGCAGTGATGTCTCTGTGTGGGTGGAGTTGGGCTGCGATTCTGTCTTTTACTTTCGTTTTGAGCTGGAAGCTGCTTTGTGGCTCTGGGCTTTTTGGTTTCGTTTTCAGTTGGGAGCTGCATTCAAACAAAGAAAGTGTATTTTTGGTCTCTCTCTCTCTCTCTCTCTTTCTGCATGCTAAGGAATGTCTCCAGACCACTTGACAACTTCAAAGTAATACCTGTTTTCTGTGAGGAATTTAATCCTACTGTTTTGGTAGAAAAAAAGGGTGTTTGACTTATGGATGTTGTTAGCAAAGTTATTATGGGTTACCTATGGAGTACTGCATCCTTGGGGGGTATTTGTGTTGGTAGTTGATAAGATGTTTACTGTGTGTTTATAAAATGTTAATTGGATTCATAGAATAAACATTGTTTTGTTTAAAAATACTTAAGATCTCTGTTGGGTCACACCTGGAAAGCCGGCCCTTGTGCTCTTCCATAACCACAATCTATTAAAAGTTGTGGGTCAGGTGAACTCCATGATATACTTTGGTGTTCTCTAAACCCTGGCCCATAACAGTTCCCAAAGAAATCCTTTTGACATGCAGTCACTGTTGTACTATAGGAAACACGATAGCTAATTTGTGCACAGAGAACTTCCACAAGCAGCAATAATCAAGTAGATAATCTGTTTTTTTGTGATGTTGATTGAAGGATAAATATTGACTAGGATACCGGGGATTTATGTCTATCTGAGCGGGCAGATGAGGCTGTGGTTTAACATCTCATCCAAAAGACAGCACCTCTGACATAGCAGGATTCCTGCAGCATTGTGCTGGAGTGTCAGCCTAAATTGTGCTACTCAAGTCCAAAAACGGGATGAGCCCACCCTGGCACTGTGACTGCCTCTTAGCGCCAGGATCCGGATTCAGTTCCATTCGTGGGTAACAGTCTGTATGGTGTTTGCACATTCTCCCGTGTGTGCGTGGGTTTCCTTCCAGTGTTCTGGTTTCCTCCCACAGTCCAAAGATGTTCAGGTTAGGTGGATGGGCCATGCTAATATTGCCCCTTTGTTTCCAAAGATATGCAGGTTAGGTGGGGTTACGGGAATAATGCAGCAGAGTGGGCCTAGGTAGGGTGCTCTTTCAGGCTCAATGGGCTGAATAGTATCCTTCTACACTTCAGTGATTCATTCTATGGGCTCAGAGGTAGGAATGCTACCAACTGTGCCGTGGCTGATACTTAAACACACTTCTGTTAAGATTTTTCTCTACGTCTAAAATAATACATGCAAAACAGACTAAAAATGGTCCTCCATTGAAATGGTAATGTTACGTCCTCACTTACAGAATAATGTACTTTTCAAACCTCAGCATAGAAGTTTTTGTAACACCTTGGTCTCAATAGTCTCTTCCGAGGTCATAGCTGAATCTCGGCCAAACTGCTCACATTTTCTGTTCTACACGTCATTCAATAGTTCATTTGGAAATGGGCTGGCAACATAATTTTGGTAATAAAATTGGAAGTGTAGATTTAGGATGCTGACATTTATGTTTTAATAAAGGGCTGATTAACTGCCAGAGTTTAAAACAGCCTGCTACATTCAATTCTGGCAAAAATTGTGATTCACAACTGGAAACCATTCCTTAGAGTTTAACGAGAAGAATCTCATTTGAAAATATGGTCGGATACACTTTTGGTATCATTGGGGTTATTATGAAGGTAGCTGGAGAACAGCTGCAAAACGTCACATAGGATCTGCTACAGCAAAAACCAAAACCAAAACATAGAGGACTGCAGATGGATGGATAAATGCACTGATGTTTTTCTGTAAATTAACCAGTTCTTGTCTCCCATAACCCCAACCCACCCCAAAGTTCAGCCAAAGCTAGCTAATTAATGAATGGAAGTTTCTTGTCTTTTTTTTGTTGGATATTACAATTCTTGATCTTCAAACCACAAAATAGATTGACCGATAGAAAGAGTTAGTTTTTTCTCCTCCTGTTTGGCATGAAACAGCCCTGAAACAAAAGACAACATTTGAAATAAACTTTGCTTAATGATGTATCATTATTTTTAATTGATACTCACCAAGGTTTTGGTGAGTAATTTGAGTTTGTTAAACATTAGAATTCCTACAGTGCAGAAGGAGGTCATTCGGCCCATTGAGTCTACACCGACTCTCTGAAAGAACACCCATTGAGTCTACACCGACTCTCTGAAAGAACACCCACCGAGGCCACCCCCCATCCCCATCATCCCACATAACCTGCACATCTTTGGATGATAAGTGGCAATTTAGCATGACCAATCCACCTAACTTGCACATCTTTGGACTGTGGGAAGAATCCGGAGGAAACCCACACAGACACGGGGAGAAAGTGCAAACTCCACACAGTCACCCAAGACCAGAATTGAACCCAGGGGCGTAATTCTCCGCCGGCGGGAGTCTCCATTTTGCCGGCGCCCGGGGGTTTCCCGACGGCTTGGGGCTGCCCCACAATGGGAAACCCCATTGACCGGCCGGTGTAACGGAGACTCCCGCTGGCGGGTCGGGGCAGAAATGTGGCGGGGCGGGATGGAGAATTTCGCTCCAGATCCCTGACACTGCAAGGCAGCAGTGCTAATCACTGTGCCACCGTGCTACCCATCTGGTGAAAGTGCAGTGGACCTCTTGGTGCCTTTGGACACTTGTGCCCAGTCACTCAGAAGCGTAATCAATGTTTCTGCTCCCCCGGTCCAATGGTATTCCTCAGGTATGGTTTGATGGGCACCAGGCCAAGCTTCAGCTTTAACAGTTCATTGTAAGTAGTAACCCACCAAATCTGGCTGCTTCACAGTATGCGATGTGTACAATCCCTCTATACAATGAGCTAGATTGTGCGTGCAGAGAATCTGGAATCATGATCAGACGGAGAATTGAGTGTCAGCCAAAAATCGGGGTCGTGCCAGGTCCCAAAAGAGGGCCATGCTCCGGTGCCCCGATGGTGGTGTGAACGTGTTCCACATCCCGCACCGGTGTGGGCATGCAAAACTTACAGTAACATTCCTTAACATATCATTAATGGGTTCGACCCGGTAGTCTCCAGGCTCCCGCGATGCTCCGCCTCCCCCAGGCAGAAGTGACAGCAGTTGGTTCACTTGTGGTATTTAAAATGGGAACTTGGCGCCGTGGCTGCAGAGGGAGAGAGAGGAGGTAAGAGAAGTCACCAGAGGCGCAACAGTGGGCTGACAGTTGTGCTGCTGACTGGGGGTCATCTGCCAGGGCCAGGAGCATTGGAGGGTGGGGGGAGACCAGGAGATGGGCCATGGGTTCAGGACGACCCCCTGGGCCCGGGGTGTCCTAGCACAGACGTCATTGCCTCAACCTGCAAGGCAGCCATTTGGATGCGTACTCCATTGACTGCCCACTGTGTCCTGTAAATGTGCAGAACTCCACCAGCGTTATGGGTGCAGCCCCTAGAATGCTAAGGCCCAAACCGACCCATTGACCGAATGGGCATGGTCCAGCACAACCAATGGCCATCCGAGGTGCTGCCCCGCTGCAGGAGAAGAGCAGAGTGCACCCGGAACAGTGGGCAAATGCACATGGCCTTTGGAACCTACTCTGGCACACCACACCTCTCAGGGCAGATGCCTATCAGCTAGCCCATTCTGCCGGACCACTGGTCGTCACCAAGCTCCACCTACCCATTGTGCCCCAGCTCCCATCCTTCCTGCCCCAGGACAGGTAGGCGTAATGTGTAGTCTGTTGGACCTGGATGAGCACAGGAGTACTCACCATGCTAACATGTTTGCCCTTAACCCCCTGCAGACAATGGATTTTGGAGTCCAGCCAGCAATGTTTGGCATCTGCCTGGCCATGGAAGCCCTTGCGGACACACTGAGACTGTACGAGCAGGAGCTGCTCGGGGAGGACCCTGCAGAACAGGAGTCTGCCCTAGAGGAGCAGGAGGCAGCCGGTGAGGATGAGGAGCTGGCCATCCAACAAGCCGAGGAGGAGATGGAAGGAGGCACCGCGTTTCGCCCCGTGTACATCGGCAGCGCCCATCCTTCATGGGCCTGCCAGAACAAGCATGTTGCCGACGACTATGGCTGAGCAGGGAGACTGTGTGATATCTCTGCTGGATGATGGCACACCTGGACCGTGGGGGTATAGGGGAGGGCACCCGCACATGGTGGCCGTCAAGGTTACAATCGCCCTGAGCTTTTATGCCACAAGGTCCTTCCAGGCGCCAAGTGGGGACCTGTCTGGGATCTCGCAGATATCCGTACACAGGTGCACCTGCGCTGTCTCAGATGCCCTATATGCCCGGGCAGCACACAATATCAACTTCAATGTGAACCAAGCCCACTAGGTTGCCCCGGCAGCGGGATTCATTGTCATCACAGGCATGCCCCAGTTCCAGGAGGTGATTGGCACGGTACCAACCTGTTTCGCCCGCTGCCTATTAAATGCATCCGGGACAGGTGGGGGTGAGATTCAGAGGCGCTGCGGTGTTCCAGCACCTCCCCTGAGGGTGTCACCTGGCACTGCCAGTCCTCATGGTTTGTCCTCGTCTCGACAAGGGTCTCTACGCTTGCGGCTATGGAGCACAGGGACTGTGCCATGTCCCTCTGGGATTGTGCCACGTCACTCAGTGACCATGCCAGTTCCCACTGTGAGCAGCCCAGCTCTGCAAGTGCCAGGCCAATGCTCTTGATGCCCACAGTCAAGGCCCGTTACGCCGCAGCAGTGTCATGTGGCCCTGGTACATGGCTGCCCTGTCCTGCCCTCAACCACTTCCCACACACTGTGCCCCAGGCCTTGGACATCCTGACCCACGGCTATGACCCTCGCACCCAAGGCCTCCACCGCAGACCCAACCCATGCGGTGTTGGCCTGGGTAGCACGCATTGTGAACAGCGCCTCCTGCTCCAGAGGCCCAAGAGCTGTCTAGATGGCAGCTAGTGCCTGGGGTCTGGTCGTCCTACCATCGTCTGCCCTCTCAGGAGTTCCTACCTGCACTTGATGTACTGCTGGCATGTGTGTTGTGTGCACTGTCGGGTGGCCCAGGAGTATCGTCACTTAAGTGCTCAACCGAGGTGAAAGTCTCTGGGATGGTGTAGGGTGTTGGTGACAGCAGTGACGAGAAGTCGGTGTCGTTCCCGGACATGTGCTCCGGGGTGTTGCAGGGTTGTGACCCGGGCAGAGGGACCCCGGATGGTGTCGCTTTTTCAGCAGGTAAGTTGCGGGGCTGCGGGTGAGGGACACCAGCCGGTCCTGCCTCGTCGGGAGGTGACTCAAAACAAGATGCATGGTGAGATCACGGGTAGGCGTGGTGTTGGGGGGGGGGGGGGGGGGGGGGGAAGCGGGGACACGACTCGTGCCATAGACACACACAACCCATTGCGACTGCCTCCTCTCCCACCGCATGAACCATGTCCATCGCTCTCTGCTCCACGATGATGAGAGGTCTTCTCCCGCTCCCGGCGGTTGTGGGCTGCTTTCTCCTGTGTGGACAGACATTATGGGCCAGGGTTTAGTGAACACCAAAGTATATCATGGGGTTCACCTGAGCTACAACTATTTATAGGTTTTGGTTATGAGGAGCACAAGGGCCTACTCTTCAGGTGTGATGCAACAGAGGCCTTAAGCACTTGAAATCAAAAACAAAGTTTATTCTACAAATTCAGCTAACATTTATAAACACACGCAATAAGCATTTTTATAAACTACAAACATACATCCCCACACAGCTACAGTACTCTATATTTAACTCTTAATAACTTCCCTTTATGGGACTTCCGGTTGCGGCTATGCCTCGGTAGGTCGCGCGTTCGGCAGCTCCCGCCAAGAATGGACTTTCGGGCCCTTTTGAGGAGCCCCAGCGGCACTTGTACAATGGTTCCCAGTGTGGGAAGGTGATAGTAAGGTTCCCCCAGTACTGTATGGAGTGGTCCAGGAGTGGAGCGATCAAAAAAGTGGTTTTGGAGCAGCGAAGAGAGCGGGGAGGAAAAGCAAGATGGTGGCGGGTGGAGATCAAGCAACGTGGGTGCAGTGGTCGCAGGAGCAGCAAGAGTTCCTTAAAAACTGCTTTGCGGAGCTGAGAGCAGAAATGCTGGCGCCAATGAAGGCGTCGATCGAAAAGCTGGTGGAGACCCAGAAGGCCCAAGGGGCGGCGATTCGAAAGGTGCGGCAGAAGGCCTCAGAGAACGAGGACGAGATTTTGGGCCTGGCAGTGAAGGTGGAGGCGCACGAGGCGCTAGACAAAAAGTGGCAGGAGAAGTTTGAGGACCTGGAGAACAGGTCGAGGAGGAAGAATCTTCGGATTCTGGATCCCCTGAAGGAGTGGAGGGGTCCGACGCTGGGGCATATGTAGTTACAATGCTCAACATGCTGATGGGCGCAGGTGCTTTCCCGAGGCCCCTGGAGCTGGATGGGGCTCATCGAGTCCTGGCAAGGAGGCCTAAAACCAACGAGCCGCCAAGGGCTGCAGTGGTGAGGTTCCACCGCTTTATGGACAGAGAGTGTGTCCTGAGATGGGCGAAGAAAGAACGGTGCAGCAGGTGGGAGAATCCGGATATCCATGTCTACAAGGACTGGAGTGCGGAGGTGGCCAAGAAGAGGGCTGGTTTTAATCGGGCCAAGGCGGTTCTCCATAGGAAGGGGGTGATGTTTGGAATGCTGCAGCCAGCGCGATTGTGGGTCACGTTCAGGACCGTCACCACTATTTTGAGACGCCAGATGAGGTGGGGACCTTGATTCAGACTGAAAAGCTTGACTCGAACTGAGGGTTTGTTGTGGGGGGGTGTTTACTGTATTTTGGGGGTGTTCTTCTTCTGGTTTCGGGTTGGGAAGAGGGGAAATGGGAAGGGGTGAGTGGATATGATGTGGGGGCTGTGTGAGAGTGTGGGCGCCGGTACTGTAGGGGCAGGTCCCCGCTGATGAAGGGGGGGGTTGAAAGCCCGGGGTTGGGGAGCTGGGGCG
This sequence comes from Scyliorhinus torazame, assembly GCF_047496885.1. Classification (NCBI taxonomy): domain Eukaryota; kingdom Metazoa; phylum Chordata; class Chondrichthyes; order Carcharhiniformes; family Scyliorhinidae; genus Scyliorhinus; species Scyliorhinus torazame. The sequence goes on from NC_092713.1 coordinate 60,680,335, forward strand.
AGGTCGCACAAAAAGGAGCTGCGCCATTGGGGGTGGGGCCGGCTCGGATGGAAAGCGCGGGCTTTTTCCCGTGCTAAGGGAGGGGCGGGGCCTGGGGGGAAGGGTGATGCTGGCGGAGAGCGCACATTGATCGACAGGGGGAGGCGGGGGGATTCCCACACTGGGGGGTCGTTGGAATGGCGGGAGTGGCCGGGGTCAGCAGGAGTCAGCTGACTTATGGGAGTGTAATGGGAGGAGCAAAATGGCTGGACGGTGATCTGGCTGGGGGGGGGGGGGGGGGGGGGGACTGGGTTGCTGCTGTATTGGCCAAAGGGGAGCTGGAGGTAGAAGAGGGAGTCGGGGCGGGGTTCCGCCGCCTGGGGGACTGGAGAGTGTGGGAGGCGCGGGCACGTGGATGGCCTAAAAAAGGGGATGGCTAGTCGGCAGGAGGGGGGGGGATGAGTAGCCCCCTGATCCGGCTGATAACATGGAATGTGAGGGGCCTGAATGGGCCGGTCAAGAGGGCCCGGGTGTTCGCGCACTTAACTGGACTGAAGGCAGAAGTTTTCATGCTCCAGGAGACACACTTGAAGGTGGCACATCAGGCCAGGCTGAGAAAGGGATGGGTAGGGTAGGTCTTTCACTCGGGGCTGGATGCAAAGAATAGAGGGATTGCGATACTGGTGGGGAAGCGGGTGTCGTTTGAGGCGATGAATATTGTGGCGGATAATGGAGGTCGATAGGTGATGGTGAGTGGTAGGTTGTAGGGGACGCGGGTGGTACTGGTGAACGTATATGCCCTGAATTGGGATGATGCCGGATTTATGAAACGTATGTTGGGTCGGATCCCGGATCTGGAGGCAGGGAGCTTGATAATGGGGGGGACTTCAACACGGTGCTGGACCCAGCACTGGACCGTTCCAGGTCCAGGACGTGTAAGAGGCCGGCTGCGGCCAAGGTGCTCAGGGGGTTTATGGACCAGATTGGGGGAGTGGATCCGTGGAGGTTTGCCAGGCTGGTGGCCAGAGAATTTTTTTTTTTCTCCCACGTCCATGAAGCCTATTCCTGGATAGATTTCTTTATAATGTGTAGGGCACTAAACCCGAAACTGGAGGGAACGGAATATTCGGCTATAGCCATCTCGGACCTCGCCCCGCATTGGGTGGAGCTGGAGTTGGGGGAGGAGAGGGACCAGCCCCCGTTGTGGTGCCTCGATGTGGAACTGTTGGCAGATGAGGAGGTGTGCGGGTGGATCCGGGGGTGTATTCAAAGATACATGGAGGCCAACGACAATGGGGAGGTGCAGGTGGGGGTAGTCTGGAGGCTCTGAAGGCGTTGGTTAGGGGAGAGCTAATTTCCATTAGGACCAATAGGGAGAAGAGAGAGAGGAGGGAGAGAGAGAGATTGGTGGGGGAGATATTAAGGGTGGACAGGAGCTATGCCAAGGCCCCCAAGGAGGGGCTGCTTAGGGAGCGACGAAACCTCCAAATGGAATTTGATCTATTGACCACGGGAAAAGCAGAGGCGCAGTGGAGGAAAATTCAGGGGGCAGTATATGAGTATGTGGAGAAGGCGAGCTGGATGCTGGCACATCAGCTTCGTAAGAGGGAGGCAGCGAGGGAGATTGGTGGAATTAGTGATAGAGGGGGGAATATGGTGCGGAGTGCGGTGAGAATAAACAAGGTATTTAGGGACTTCTATGGGGATCTGTATAGGTCTGAGGCCCCGGAGGGGGGGGGAGGGGATGCGGCGATTCTTGGACCAACTGAGGTTCCCGAGGCTGGAGGAGGAGCAGGTGGCTGGTTTGGGGGCGCCGATTGGGCTGGAGGAGCTGGTTACAGGATTGGGGAGCATGCAGGCAGGGAAGGCCCCGGGACCGGACGGGTTCCCGGTTGAATTTTACAGAAAGTATGTGGACCTGCTGGGCCCGCTGCTGGTGAGAACTTTTAATCAGGTGAGGGAGGAGGGAACCCTGCCCCCGACAATGTCCCGGATGCTGATCTCGTTGATTTTGAAGCGGGACAAGGATCCATTGCAATGTGGATCGTATAGGCCGATTTCGCTCCTCAATGTAGACGCTAAGTTGTTGGCGAAGGTTCTGGCTACGAGGATTGAGGACTGTGTCCCGGGGGTGATCCATGAGGACCAGACGGGGTTTGTGAGGGGCAGGCAGTTAAACACGAATGTCCGGAGGCTCTTGAATGTGATCATGATGCCCTCGGTGGAGGGGGAAGCGGAGGTAGTGGTGGCTATGAACGCCTTTGATCGGGTGGAGTGGGAGTATCTTGTGGATCGGGTGGAGTGGGAGTGCTTGGGAGGTTTGGGTTCGGGGAAGGGTTCATAAGATGGGTCAGGCTGTTCTATAGGGCCCCAGTGGCGAGTGTGGCTACGAACCGACAGAGGTCGGAGTACTTTAAGTTGTACCGCGGGACGAGGCAGGTGTGTCCCTTATCCCCCCTGTTTGCACTGGCAATTGATCCTTAGGGAGTTTGGAGACTTCTCGGGCTATAAGCTCAACGTGGGGAAGAGTGAGCTCTTTGTGGTGCATGCGGGGGACCAGGGAAGGAGGATAGACGAGCTACGGCTGAAGAGGGTGGAGAGGAGCTTCCGATACCTGGGGATCCAGGTAGCTAGGAGCTGGGGGGCTCTGCACAAGCTCAATTTGACACGGTTGGTGGAACAGATGGAGGAGGATTTCAAGAGATGGAATATGCTGCCACTCTCCCTGGCGGGTAGGGTGCAGTCGGTCAAGATGATGGTCCTCCCGAGGTCCCTGTTTGTGTTCCAGTGACTGCCAATCCTAATCCCCAAGGCTTTTTTAAAACGGGTAAGCAGGAGTATTATGGGATTTGTATGGGCGAATAAGTCCCCGAGGGTGAAGAGGGTGTTTTTGGAGCGTAGCAGGGACAGGGGGGGCTGGCGCTGCCGAATCTGTGGGGCTATTATTGGGCAGCTCATGTGGCGATGATCCATAAGTGGGTAATGGAGGGAGAGGGGGCGGCGTGGAAGAGGTTAGAGGTGGCGTCTTGTGTGGGTACGAGTCTGGGGGCGATGGTGACGGCACCGTTGCCGCTTCAGCCAACAAGGTATACCACGAGTCCGGTGGTGGCGGCTACTCTGAAGATCTGGGGGAAGTGGAGGCGACATAGGGGCGAGGTGGGGGCCTCGGTCTGGTCCCCGATACGAGAGAACCACAGGTTCGTTCCGGGTAGGATGGATGGGGTGTTTCTGAGCTGGCATCGGGCAGGGATTAAAAGAATGGGGGACCTATTCATCGATGGGACTTTTGCGAGCCTAGGGGCGCTAGAGGAGAAATTTGGGTTACCTCCCGGGAATGCTTTTAGGTACATGCAAGTGAGGGCGTTTGTGAGACGGCAGGTGAGGGAATTTCTGCTGCTCCCAGCACGAAGGATTCAGGACAGGGTGATTTCGGGTGTATGGGTTGGAGAAGGCAAGGTCTCTGTGATCTATCAGGAACTGCAGGAGGCCTCAGTGGAGGAGTTCAAGGGTAAGTGGGAGGAGGAGCTGGGGGAGGAGCTGGATGAAGATCTGTGGGCTGATGCCCTGAGTAGGGCTAATTCTTCCTCCTCTTGTGCCCGGCTCAGCCTAATACAGTTCAAAGTTGTCCATAGGGCACAGATGACAGGGGCGAGGATGAGTAGGTTTTTTGGGGTGGAGGACAGGTGTGTGAGGTGCTCGGGGATTCCAGCAAATCGCGCCCATATGTTCTGGATGTGCCCGGTGTCGGAGGGGTTCTGGAGGGGCTTTGCGAGGACTATGTCCAAAGTGGTGAACACCCGGGTCAAGCCGAGCTGGGGGATAGCATTATTTGGGGGATCAGACGAGCCGGGTGTGCAGGAGCCGAAAGAGGCCGGTGTTCTGGCCTTTGCGTCCCTGGTAGCCCGGCGGAGGATCCTACTAATGTGGAGGGATGCGAAGCCCCCAAGCGTGGAAGCTTGGATTAACGATATGGCAGGGTTCATCAAGCTGGAAAGGATAAAATGTGCCTTGTGAGGGTCTGTGTAGGGGTTCTCTAGGCGGTGGCAACCATTCCTAGATTTTCTCGCGGAACGTTAGGTGGAGGTCAACAGCAGCAGCAACCCGGGCGAGGATGTAGGGGGTGCGTTTGGTTTTTCTGTTTTGTTTAGGTTAGAGTGAGGTGTTTTCTTACTGGCGTGTTTATTTTTTAAATGTGGGTTATTGTATTTTGTTGGAAATCTCATGTATAATTTTTGCTTGATTTGTGCTTTATTCTTTTTGTTTCTGTTTGGAGTGTTTCGTTGAAAATTGAATAAATATATTCTTTAAAAAAAATAACTTACCTTTACTGTCTTTACTCAAGTAACAAGTGTGCACGCGGATTGCCAATGGGTGGGGTTCGATCGCCCTCATGAAGGGGGGGTGAGTTATGGGTGTGTGGGACGGGGGTACTGCCAGGGGCACGGTGGTGGTGTCTCATACAGGCTGGCCTAGGGAGTCGCCCATCCTCACCCAGCACTGCCTGCCAGGCCGCCTGGTGGGGGCTGCATGGAGGGGAGGAGGTCATGAGTGTGGGAAGTGTGGAATGGGTGTGGAGCCCCTGGGCTGCTCTGAGGCAGCTGCACAGCTTCTTCATGCACTGCTGTCCAGTCCTCGCATTGGAGCCCATGGTGCTCATGGTCTCTGCCACCTCTGACACCAGCAGGTGGTAGCCTCCTTCCCACCCCAGGGAACAGGGTGTCCTGCCTCTCCTCCACAGCATCCAACAATATCTCAAGCTCTGCATCTGCGAATCTTAGGGCCGCTCTCTGAAATGCCGTCTTCTTGGCTGGAATGAGAGTGTGCGGGAAATGGAGTGCTTATACGCAGCTGGGGCTTGCCAGGGTCTCGAGAGCCATTCCCAATGCCAAGGAATCACACACCAGCGTTCGTTGGAATTGCACTAGTTCCATGTGGCCGGGTGCTGGCCCATTAGCATGTCCTGAATGGTTCCAGTAATTGCACCTCCATTGAGACCGTGGATCACACGCCTTTCAGTCCTGCCATCAACAGTTAATCTCTCAAACGGAGAGTACCGCCCAATATCTATCTACTAGATGAATCTAACCAAGTAATATGCATGCAAGTGTATTGCTGATGTATTTATAAGATAATGTCAAAAACAAAAATTAATATCTTACACTGGCATAATGAAAAATAGGTCTCATGACACAAAGTAGTCTGTGGCATTATCTCAAAGAAGAGCAGGAGAGTTCTTGCTGATTCTCTGCCAATATTTAGTGCTCAACTGACATAATCAAAAGCAGATTATCTGGTCATTATCAGATTGCTGTGTGTAGGAGCTTGCTGTGTGCAAATTGTTGTGCGTTTGACATTACATTTATATTATATTTTTTAAATTATTTACAATTTTTTGAAATAAATTGTTTTTAGCAATCAATGAACATTCAAGTTTCAAAAACCATTCAGTACTCAAAAAGGTTAATTTGCTATTTCATTTCAGTGATTTATGACGCCAGCAAAAGACTTGCTTTGGCTGTTTTTCTTATTGCAGTTCACTGCTTTTGCCTTACTGATCAATATAGTGCAAATTGATATCACAAAGAATGGAAAATCCCTTCTCTGATTCAAAGGGTGGGATTTTCCAGCCATTCCCACCGGCCAGATCATCTAGTCCCACCAAAGGCGACCCCCCCCCCCCCACCATTGCGGGTCTCCCAGCAACCAATGACGTGCTGCCTCCACGCAGGGTAAAATCCCAGTCAAAGGTACGAACGATGTCTCTGACTTTGACTGTCATTTATTGTCTTTTCTCATCCTCCTTGACCACTTTTTAAGCCTAGCACAGTCCGCCACTCCATCCCTTTCCCTTACCTATTTTGTTGTCCCATACCTACCTGTTTCAATATAGTAGAAATTTTGCAGTGCCCTTTCTCTCTACCTGTATGTCACCCCCAGTGTACACAGAGATTCCATTCTTATCTTCCTTTTATTACTTATCTACATGCTGTCTTTCTGCAACATTATTTGTCAGCATGCAATCAGCAGTAATATATATACCACTCAGCTTGCATGTCTGCCAGCACTTCAACCCTACAAGCTTTGCTTTACTGTTCGATTACCTGACAACATCAAACACAAGATGAACCAGACCTCCCAAGATCAAAATCATTCTTTTCCATTGCCAGTAAAGCTCAACATCTAATCCTACAATTCAACTCCTACTTCCTTTCTACTGAGTCAGGCAACCAGCAGTACATAACCTCAGTATCCTGCTAGATGCTAAGTTGCATTTCAAATTTAAATTTAGCCCATTACATCAACTACTATAGCTCCAAAATATCATTGGCGTCCACCACCCCTTCACATTCCTATCACTGTGAATCTTTCCCCGCACCTGAGTCAATTCCAGTCGATCCTCTACACTGCTTTCTCCATCCACCTGACATAAATTTCCTCCTGGACACAATTTTACCACCACAATCCTTTCCTGTACAAATACCGATCAACTGTCTGCTCCAAAGCATCTTCTCCCAATACTTGCTTGTTGTTTGCACCCTCCTCCCCATCAATTGCCCTGGGCCATTTTGCTCTGTTAAGCATGCTATATAAATCTAACTTTCTCTTGTAACAATGTTATGTAAAGGGATGAACAATGCACAGTGTGATTATGAAGGTTGTTAGGGGTTTTTTCCCTCCGTGGGTTGTTACCTACTAATTTCATGAATGGGTGCCCAGAAATTTCTACAAGATGAACCAAACAACAAAATTCAGTTTCAAAATAGAAGACTATTGTACCTCCCACGCCCCCCCCCCCCATTTATGGTTACATTTTTTGATGTGAAACCATTATTATATTAAGATTTTGAATTAATTTTCAATACTATCAAAGCATATTTTGAATCGTGATCCCACTCTTTTCTTGTCACAATCCTACCCCACACCTGCTTTTGGATTTGTGCTAAAGGCTGAAGGTAGTAGGCCTGCTTCCTACTATGAGCTTGGGTGTGTGCAAAATGTAGGTTTTCACAGCAGTCAGTTTCCAATTATGTAGATTTTGCTCCTGTGTATATTTTTCTCCCTGTACCTTACACCTCCCTCCCCGAAAGGGGGTATAAAAAATAAATTCTATCCTTAATGCATTTGTTCGATACCTCAGGCAAACAGATTAAACATAACCTTATCAGACAGAACACATTAATGGGCTTCTCCAAATCCTCCTGCTGTCACAGATTAAACTGCCGCTCTAGAAGTATTAGCACTTTCCAACATCCTTTCTCCATTGGATTTCTTGGCTGATCTATTATGGCACGTCCTGTTAGATATGAGGAGGGAAAAATGAGGAACAGTCAGTTGCAATCTGATAGACGATTGGTTTCTAGAGGTGATCTCTGTTCCTATATTGATCCACAGTCTCAGTGTTTGTCACCTTGTTGTGATGGGCACTGTCCAACCTTGCAGTTACTTTAAACTTGATACATAGGATTGATCTCCTGGTATCAGAGGTAGACACATTACAGTTAAAAACATGGGTGGAGGGTTGTGGGGGAATCAGAGTCTGATTAATTTTTCACTATCATGTAGATCTTGAATATAATGTGTTACCTTCTCCTATTTATGCATCAGATAATCTGTATTTTAAAGTTGTTTGCAATTAAAAATTATTTGAAGGGAGGGAGACTATATATTAGGCGTGAAATCCTAATCTATGACTTATACAATGTCATTTAAAAATGTGCTTCAAAGTAATGGATAATTGTCATACAATGGGGGAAACTTGGAATTTAGCTAGTGAATGTAGTTGTTTCCTATATCTATAGCTACAGTGTATTGGCTACCAAAATTTCTTCTAATTTCCTTGCAGACCTCTGTGTGTCTTTTTCTCACGTACCCATGAGAATGATTGTGGGAATTATTCAACCCACCAAACTGATGTTTGTAATGAGAATACTTCTTTAATGAATGCTATTTTTATATAGAACAGCACACACCAGAGAAACAGAACTTACTCAGGGAAAAAAATGATTTCTAATGATAGAAGCAAGGTTTGCATACATAAAGAATTTAATTTGAAGGAACTGTCCCACATATGTTAATTTATTATTGAAATATTTTCAGCTACATCAGCAAAAATCAGTGAAAATTAATTTTCCAGAGATATATTTTCTTGAAGTAATGAGTATGAAATACTCTATATGTAAATTTCAAGGAGTTTTTTTCAATAACTTAAGGTGCATATTACTTCTTTCCTCTCAATTGTGCTACCTTTGAGATATTAATGGTGCTAGCGTACTAATGCACCTTTTTGTTATTTGACGTTCCACCAAGATAAGCTCAGAAAAAAAATACATTGCAGTAAGGATATCATAAGGTAAAATTTATGACAACGCAGTAATTGATTAACCCATTGTGCACTCCTTAATATCTTTTACAGATTTCAAAACATTCACAATTTGTATTGTCCCATGCTTCTATGTTTTCCAGGTATTTTTTAATATTCATGATATAAATTGAAAATGGACAGGAGTCCAAAAATATATCTTCATTGCCAGTGTTCTGAGAATTAATATAAATCCTACAATTTTCGATTAAAAGTGTAACTGTAGCTGTCAGAGCTTTCGTTGATTTTAGTAATCACAATAGGGAAACTGATGACAAACAACATATTGAAATCTGAAAACCCCCCAGAAAATATTGGAAATAATCAGCAGGTCAGGCTGATAAAGGTCATCGAGTATTACTGAAAAAAGACATGTAGTCAAAGCTTTTCATTTTGTACTCATCAGGGCAATCACAACAATACTAATGTCAGGGGAAACAACAACTCTGCACTATGAGAAGAAAGTGCTGATTGGTTGCCAAGTGGAATCTGATTGGTAGAAAGTATCAATTACTGGTGATTGACAGTTGCCTGCCAAGCATTGTTTGAAAATTTAAACCAGTCAGCTTGACGCTGATTGGTCAAAGCATTGCCCTGAGGAAGAGCAACTTATGTTGTTCAACTGAAACAAGCACAATGTGTGTACATGTTCTTTCTGTCTGCAAAGAACAGGGCACTGTGTATTAATATATGTAGCTTCCTGTACATGCAAATGCACTACACTGCAAGCTTGACTGACAATCTTAAATTGGTTGTCTGCGTAATGCAAGTGGTACAGAGTTGTTGTCTCCCCTGACATTGGCACTCTTGCAATTGTTGTCATGAGTGCAAGATGAAAAACTTCAACAAAATGTCTATTTTCAGCAATACAACTTTGGGGCAGCATGGTCACAGTGGTTAGCACTGCTGCCTCACAGCTCCAGGGACCCAGGTTTGATTCCGATCTTGGGTGACTGTGTGAAGTTTGCACGTTCTCCCTGTATCTGCATGGGTTTCCTCTAGGTGCTCCGGTTTCCTCCAACAGCCCAAAGATTAGGTGGATTGGCCAAGGTAAATTGCCCATTAATGTCCAATGGTTAGATGGGGTTACAGGGAAAGGATGGGGGAGTGGGCCTAGGTAGGGTGCTTTTTCAGAGAGTTGGTGCAGTCTCAATGGGTCGAATGGAGCAGTCCGAATGGCCTCCTGCACTGTAGGGATTCTATAAATACTCAAATTCTGTACTGCCAAACAACTACTAATTCAACCTGAAATGTGAATTCTGTTTCTGTCTCCACAGATGCTTCCTGACCTGCTGAGTATGTCCAGGATTTTCTGTTTTTATTATGGAAATTCATGAGGTCTTTTTTTAGATTTAATCTTTGAAAATAATCTCTTTCTGCTTAAATGGCATTATCGATCCTTGCCCTTAAACCTTCTTAATACTTTCCCCCCTCCAATTCTGCCCTCTTGAGCATCACCGGAGTATGCCTTCAGCTGTCAAGGCCACAAGCTCTGGAATTCCCTCCATAAACATTTCTGCATTTCTATCTTACCTTCTTCCACTCTTTAAAACACACCTTTTGGACCAAGCTTTTGGTCATCTCCCGTAATATCTCCTTAAGTGACTTGGTGTCACAATTTGTTTGATAACTGGGAAGATGTTTTATAAACACAGGTTGTTTCAAACATGCAATGCAATTATGCAATTTGCGACAAAAGGCAACACTTATTCACTTGCCTTTTTAAAAAAAAATAATTCAAATAATATTTGGCTGTTTGAACTTCTTTCACTTTCCAAACAAACACTGGCTTGCCAGACATTTTATACAAAATAATTTGACGGCAGAAATTACTTCTGGGGATGCTATTGCATAAACACAATGTAGTCATGTCAAATTGCTTTCTCCTAGTTTAATGGAGGCTGTAGCCTCTAAATGGGTTAATGCCTCCATTAAAATAACCTAAAGAGGAAATAGGTGCAAGCATATTCAGTATCTGTACAACACTTGCAGTAGTGGCTACCCTGTGATGTTTGTTTTTGATGCTTGCATGCCCTTTTTATCATTGGCAATCAATGTTTTTATCGGCTTTGTTAATGAGAAAAATCCTCCACTGTTTTGCTAGTTATAGAGCAGAGGCCAGGTGTATCCCCACAAGGGCAAATGGAAGAATGAAAAAAAATTTTCTCAAGCTGTTCATGTGCATTTGTAGCATATCAGCTCGTGGGTTGTGTTGACAAAGTTCTTGAAGAGACGTCAAATGCCTATTCTCTCTGTCAGGGAACAGTTTGTGGTATGAATATATAAATTCAAAAATAAGTGAGGTGAAAATTTACCTAGTGAGTCAGTTAAAATTTGTTTGAATGTGGTTGTCCATTGTGTTAAAATTTATAACATAAATGCCTCAATAAAATATTTTTTTAAAATGTGTTTGGACAGTTTAAATGATTCAGAAGTGATAATTATTCTGGTGCATAGCACATTTTCAACTAAATTCAAAGCTAGTAAAACAGACATTTATATGAGGCCTTTAACAAGGAAAAACACCCTAAAATTCTTTGCACGGGCTTAATGTAAAAAGAAATGCTGAATTAAAATCTTCGAATGTCTGAACAAAAGGTTGGTCAAAGTAGAGAGTCCTTAAGGAGATGGACCAGAGGATGGAGAATGGAAGGTTCACTTAGAGAACATTGTAATAGTTGAATCTGGAGATAAGAAAGACATGGATGAAAGTTACAGTGGCAGATGGACTGGATATAATGAGGGAATGGTTGTGATTGGGTACTGCAACATGGGAGTGGTATTGGCAATGTGCAACACAAACCTATTGTTTCTTCTCAGCATTACAGCATTCATCGTTTTCACTCATCTCAGCCACTCTGCCTATGCCCTTGCTGATGCCTATCAACTAATCAGCTCAGAATGTTGCCACAGAGTCATAGAGTTTTACAGCACAGATAGAGGCCCTTCGGTCCATTGTGTCTGTGCTGCCCACCAAGCACCTATCTACTCTAATCCCATTTTCCAGCACCTGGTCCGTAGCCTTTTATCCTATGGCGTTTCAAGTGCTCATCTAACTGCTTCTTAAATGTTGTGAGGGTTCACGCCTCTACCACTCTTTCAGGCAGAGTTCCAGATTTCCACCATCTTCTGGGTGAAAAAGTTTTTCCTCAGATCCTCTGTAAAGTTCCTGCGCATGACTTTAAGGGCACGATTTAAACAAATGGGAACAAAGTTACATAGTGAGTGTGTTTAGCTGTGTGTTTCCCGGCACTCGCTGCACCGAGAAACACCCCGCTATTTAACATACCCCGGTTGGAGGCCACACAGCCCGATTTTCTGTATGATCTCTGACGCCCCCAAGGCCCCCACACAATCCTTTCCCACGCAGGGCACCCCAGCCCGGTCTCCACAAAATGCCAGCTTCGCACCTTGGCAATCCCCCTGCCAGTTGGCAGTACCACCAGACCACTTTGGCAGTGGCAGGCTGGTACCCAGGTAGTATTGCCAGGGTGCTGAGGTGGCACTAACAGTGCCAGGGTACCATCCTGCAGAAAGGGCAAACATATGGGGGTCTCCGATCCTCTGCGAGACCCCCATGAGTGCCATTCCATCTGGTTCCTGTATGTGGAGACCAGTGCTGAATGCCACTTGCCCGAGGTCTCCGAGGCGAAGGAGATAAATCCCAATGCCTCAGGTGCCTCGGGAAACTGCACATTTAAGTGAGACTAGCTGTCTCGCTCTAATATGCAGAGTTGCCAAAAAGTGACACATATCGCAACATCTTGTGAGATCGCGTTATATTTCTTTTGTTTTTTTTAAATAATTTTTATTAGGGTTTTCACAAAATATCAACAACAGAATGAAAAAGAAACCCAATAGAATTAAATACAAAACAAAGTAAAACAACCCCCGTGCCCCCCTCCCCCCTATACATAAATAATAAATTAACACCCCAAATTAACACAAAGCAAATATATACACCCCCTCAGATCCCCCAGGGTAATTAAACAAAAATAAAATAGAACCCCCCCCCCCCCCCCGGGTTGCTGCTGCTGCTGACCATTGTCTACCGTTCTGCCAGGAAGTCTAAGAACGGTTGCCACCGCCTAAAGAACCCTTGTACCGATCCCCATCAGGCGAATTTCACCCTCTCCAATTTAATAATCGTTGATAGAGGATTCCACGCTTGGGGGCCTCGCATCCCTCCACGGAAGGAGAATCCTTCGCCGGGCTACCAGGGACGCAAAGGCCAGAATACCGGCCTCTTTCGTCTCCTGCACTCCCGGCTCCCCTGCAACCCCAAATATTGCCAGCCCCCAGCCTGGTTTGACCCTGGATCCTACCAGCCTCAACACCGTCCTTGTCACGCCCTTCCAAAACTCCTCCAGCGCTGGACATGCCCAGAACATATGGGTGTGATTTGCTGGGCTCCCCAAGCACCGAACACACCTGTCCTCTCCCCCAAAGAACCGGCTCATCCTTGTCCCGGTCATGTGTGCCCTGTGCAGCACCTTAAACTGTATGAGGCTGAGCCTCACGCACGAAGAGGATGAGTTCACCCTCCCTAGGGCATCTGCCCACGTCCCCTCTTCGATTTCCTCTCCCAACTCCTCCTCCCACTTACCTTTCAACTCCACCACCGAGACCTCCTCCTCCTCCTGCATCACCTGGTAAGTTTCTGAGATCTTCCCCACTCCAACCCACCCCCCCAAGAGCACCCTGTCCTGTACTGTGCGTGGCAGCAGCCGCGGGAATTCCACCACTTGCCACCTGGCAAACGCCCTTCCCTGTAAATATCTAAAGGTGTTCCCCGGGGGGGGGAGCCCATACTTCTTTCTCCTCCAGTTCACCCAGGCTTGTGAACTTCCCGACCACAAACAGGTCCCCCAACCTTGTTATCCCTGCCCTGTGCCACCCCGAAAACCCTCCATCTATTCTCCCTGGGACAAACCGGTGGTTCCCCCGTATTGGGGTCCACACCGAGGCCCCAACTTCCCCTCTGTGCCGCCTCCACTGCCCCCAGATTTTGAGGGTAGCCGCCACTACTGGGCTCGTGGTATATCTCATTGGAGGGAGCGGCAGCAGCGCCGTTGCCAGCGCCTCCAGACTCGTACCCTCACAAGACGCCGTCTACAGCCTCTTCCATGCAGCCCCTCCCCCTCCATCGCCCACTTGCGCACCATCGCCGCATTGGCGGCCCAGTAGTACCCACAGAGGTTGGGCAGTGCCAGCCCCCCCCCCATCTCTACTCCGCTCCAGGAGCACCGTCATCTTAACTGACTGCACCCTACCCACCAGGGACAGCGGCAACACATCCCACCTCTATGCAGGGCCCCCCAGCTCCTGGCCACCTGGACCCCCAAGTACCTGAAGCTTCTCTCCGCCTTTTTTAGTGGGAGCTCGCCAATCCCCCTCTCCTGGTCCCCTGGGTGAACCACAAACAACTCGCTCTTCCCCATTTGAGCTTGTACCCTGAGAAATCCCCGAACTCCCTGAGGATCCTCATTACCTCCGGCATTCCCCCCACCAGGTCCACCACATATAGCAGCAAGTCGTCTGCATAGAGCGACACCCTATGCTGCTCCCCGCCCCGCACCAGCCCCTCCAGTTCCTCGACTCCCTCAGTGCCATAGCCAGGGGTTCAATCGCCAGTGCGAAGAGCAGGGGGGACAGGGGACACCCCTGCCTCGTCCCTCGATGCAACCGAATGTACTCAGACCTCCTCTTGTTCGTGGCCACACTCGCCATCGGGACCTCGTACAACAACCTAACCCACCTGACAAACCCCTCCCCAAACCCGAACCTCTTCACCTCCCACATGTACCCCCACTCTACCCTTTCGAAGACCTTCTCGGCGTCCATCGCCACCACTATCTCCGCCTCCCCCTCCCTCGCCGGCATCATAATAACGTTCAGGAGCCTCTGCACATTCACGTTCAACTGCCTCCCCTTCACGAATCCCGTCTGGTCTTCATGGATCACCTGCGGCACACAATCCTCAATTCTCGTGGCTAAGACCTTCGCCAGCACCTTGGCATCTACATTTAACAACGAAATCGGCCTGTAAGACCCACACTGCAGGGGATCCTTGTCCCGCTTCAGGATCAAGGGGATCAGTGCCCAGGACATCGTCGGAGGCAAAGCCCCCCCTCCCTTGCCTCATTGAAGGTCCTAACGAGCAACGGGCCCACCAGGTCCACATATTTCTTGTAGAATTCGACCGGGAAACCGTCCGGCCCCAGTGCCTTCCCCGCCTGCATGCTCCCAATCCCTCTGACCAGCTCCTCCAGCCCAATCGGGGCCCCCAATCCCGCTACCTGTCCCTCCTCCTCCTTCCGAAACCTCACTTGGTCCAGAAAGCGGCCCATCCCTCCCTCCTCCCGTGGGAGCTCATAAAAGTCCCTGAAGACCCCATTGATGTCAACCCCACTCCGTACCACACACCCTCCCCTATCCTTAACTTCCCCGATCTCCCTAGCTGCGTCCTGCTTCCGAAGCTGATGCGCCAGCATCCGACTTGCCTTTTCCCCATACTCATAAATAGCCCCCTGGTCCTTCCTCCACTGCACCTCCACCTTCCTGGTGGTCAACAGGTCGAATTCGGCCTGGAGGTTACGCCTCTTCCTCAACAGTCCTTCCTTCGGCACCTCCGCATACCTCCTGTCTACCCTCACCATCTCCCCCACCAGCCTCTCCCTCTCCCTCTGCTCTCTCCTCTCCTTGTGGGCCCTAATGGAGATCAGCTCTCCCCTAATCACCGCCTTCAGCGCCTCCCATACCATCCCCACTCGGACCTCCCCGTTATCGTTGGCCTCCAGGTATGTCTCTATGCTTCCTCGGACCCGCTCACTCACCTCCTCGTCCGCCAACAGTCCCACCTTCAAGTGCTGCAGCGGGCGCTGGTCCCTCTCCTCCCCCAGCTCTAAATCCACCCAATGCGGGGCGTGATCCGAAATGGCTATCGCCGAGTACTCTGTATCCTCTACTCTCGCTATCAGCGCCCTGCTCATAATAAAGAAGTCAATCCGGGAGTAAGCCTTATGAATATGCGAGAAGAATGAAAATTCCCTAGCCCCCGGCCTTGCAAATCTCCAAGGGTCCACCCCTCCCATCTGGTCCATAAACCCCCTCAGCACCTTAGCTGCCGCCGGCATCCAACCTGCCCTAGACCTGGAGCGATCAAGTGCCAGATGAACACCGTGTTAAAGTCCCCCCCCCATTATCAGGCCCCCCATTTCCAAGTCTGGGATCTGACCCAACATGCGCCGCATAAAACCCGCATTGTCCCAGTTCGGGGCATACACATTGATCAGCACCACCCTCTCCCCTTGCAGCTTACCACTTATCATTACGTACCTGCTGCCATTGTCTGTCACAATGCTCGCGCCTCGAACGACACCCTCTTTCCCACCAAAATCGCCACCCCCCGATTTTTGGCATCCAACCCTGAGTGAAACACCTGACCTACCCACCCCTTTCCTCAATCTTACCTGGTCTGCCACCTTCAGGTGTGTCTCCTGGAGAATTACCACATCCGCCTTCAGCCCCTTCAGGTGCGCGAACACCCGGGCCCACTTGACTGGCCCGTTCAGTCCCCTTACATTCCAGGTTATCAGCCGGATCGGGGGGTTACCCGCCCCCCTCCCCCGCCGACTAGCCATAACCCCTCCTTGGCCAGCCACGCGCCCGCACCCCACGCACGGCCCGTTCCCCACGGCGGCAGACCCCCGTCCCAACCCCCTCTACTTGCTTCAGCTCCCCCTTGACCATAGCAGCAGCAACCTGGTTCCGCACCCCCCACCCCCAAGCTAGGATCCCTCCTCGCTGCTTTACTCCCCCCATTGCACTCCCGCAAGTCAGCTGACTCCTGCTGACCCCGGCTACTCCCGCCTCTCCTCCCATTGTGGGACATACCTTCCTCCTCCATTACCCGTCCACAGGCTCTCCGCCTCCCCCTTCCATCCCAAGCGCAGGAAAGAACCCTCGCTTCCCCGCCCCGGCCCCGCCCCCTCCAACCTTCAGTGCGGGAAAAAGCCCGCGCTTTCCACCTGCCCGGCCCCGCCACCTCTGTCGCTGCTCCTTTTACAGGCCCAGTCCCCTCACCCCCGACTCGGGCCTCACCCTCCCCCGCGGGGCCCCATCCCCCCTACCGGCCATCCACCCCTACTTCATTTACTTATCCCCCTCCAAGTGCCCACCCGACAGACCCAACCAAAACAGTGCCCAACCCACCCTAACCACTCTCATCGAACCAAACAGAAATAAGAGCAAAGAGTAACACCCCAACAGCAATCCCCGACCACCCATCCCGACCCTCAGTTGGTGTCCAGTTTCTCGGCCTGAACAAAGGCCCACGCCTCCTCCGGAGACTCAAAATAATGGTGCCGGTCCTTGTAGGTGACCCACAGTGGCGCCGGCTGCAGCATGCCAAACCTCACCCCCTCTCTGTGCAGCACCGCCTTCGCCCGATTGTACCCGGCCCTCTTCTTCGCCACCTCCGCACTCCAGTCCTGGTATATTCGAACCTCCGCGTTCTCCCACTAGCTGCTCCTCTCTTTCTTGGCCCAGCTGAGCACGCACTCCCGATCAGCGAACCGATGAAACCGCACCAGCACCGCCCGCGGCAGCTCGTTAGCCTTGGGCCTCCTCGCCAGCACTCTATGTGCCCCTTCCAGCCCCCACGTCCGACCCCTCCGGGAGGCCCAGAATCCGCAAATTCTTCCGCCTCGACCGATTCTACATCTCCTCGAACCGTTCCTGCCATTTCTTGTGGAGCGCCTCGTGCGCCTCCACCTTTACCGCAAGGCCTAAGATCTCGTCCTCGTTGTCGGAGACCTTTTGTCGGACGTCGCGGATCGCCACCCCCTGGGCCGTCTGGGTTTCCAGCAGCTTGTCGATAGAAGCCTTCATCGGCTCCAGCAGGTCCACTTTAATCTCCCTGAAGCAGCGCTGGATAACCTCCTGCTGCTCCTGCGCCCACTGCATCCACGCTGCCTGGTTCCCGTCCGCCGCCATTTTGCTCTTCTTCCCTCGCACCTTCTTTGGTTTCACCACCACTTTTTTAGTCGCCCCGCTCCTGGTCCAAGCCATACACTGTCGGGGAACTATTGCAATCTCCTTCCCTCGCCGGGAAACGTCGAAAAAGTGCCGTTGGGGGCCTTGAAAAGATCCCAAAAGTCCGTTTTTATCGGGAGCTGCCGAATGTGCAACTTAACTCTGCAGAGCCGCAACCGGAAGTCTCTATTAGATCGCGTTATATTTCACGAGACATTGCAAGTCGGGTAGATCCCAGGAGTGGGGTCTCCCAGCTCTACCAGTCACGATGCTTTTCAGGGGCAACCTGGTCGTTCGCGCATGCCCTAAATCTATGTCCCGGTAATTGATCCCTCAACTAAGGGGAAAAGTTTCTTCTATTCTATACCGATCTATGCCCTTCATAATTTTGTTCACCTCAATCATATACCCCCTCAATGTTATCTGCTCTAAGTAGAAATTCCCCAGCCTAACCAGCCTTACTTCATAGCTGAAACACTCCAGCCCAGGCAACATCTTGATGAATCTCCTCTGCACCTTCTCTAGTGCAATTACATCCTTCTATAGTGTGGCGACCAGGACTGCACACAGAACTCTAGCTGAGGCCTGACGAGCATTTTATACAGTTCAATCATAACTTCTCTTCTCTCATATTTTATGCCTCCATTAATAAAGGCAAGTATTCATATGCCTTCGTAACCACCTTATCTACCTGTCCTGCTGCCTTCACGGACCTATGGATCTGCACCCAAGGCCCCTCTGGTCCTTTTTACTTCCTATCATTCATTGTGTATTCCCTTGCCTTGTAAGTCTTCCCAAAATGCATCACCTCACACTTTTCAGGGTTAAATTCCATTTGCCACTGTTCTGTCCATCTGACCAACCTGTCTGTATGACCCTGGAATCTAAGACTTTCCTCCTCACTATTTACCACACCACCAATGTTTGTGTCATCTGCAAACTTACTGACCATACCTCCCATATTCACGTCTAGATCATTAACATACACTACAAACAGCAAGGAACCCAGCACTGATCCCTGCGGTACACCACTGGGTACAGACTTCCAGTCACAAAAACAACCTTCGACCAAAACCTTCTGCCTCCTGTCACGAGGGGCTGGTTTAGCACAGTGGGCTAAACAGCTGGCTTGTAATGCAGAACAATGTCAGCAGCGCGGGTTCAATTCCCCTACCGGCCTCCCCGAACAGGCACCGGAATGTGGCGACTAGGGGCTTTTCACAGTAACTTCATTGAAGTCCACTTGTGACAATAAGTGATTATTATTATTATTATAGGACCAGGTGTAACAGTATCTGGGGGCGACTCCCAGGCCATTAGAGACCCCTGGGTGGTCGTACTCTGGACAAGGTGGGAGCCTGGCACTCCTGCTGGCACCTGGGCACCTTGGTACTGCCAGCTTTGTATACGCAGAGAAATACCCCGCTAAATATGCCCAAAACAGGACTCTGTTTCTATCCCATTAAATCGCACGCATGATCTCCTCTTGACAAAACCATGCTGACTATCCTTGATTAATCCTTGCTTCTCCAAGTGGAAATTAATCCTGTCCCTCAGAATTTTTTCCAATAATGCCCCTACCACTGATGTTAGACTCACTGGCCTGTAATTAACTGGTTCTTCCCTCCTTCCCTACCACATTAGCTGTCTGCTAGCATCTTGCCTGTGGCCAGAAAGAAAATTATCTTCAGAACCCTTGCAATCTACTATCTTGCCTCACACAGCAGCCTAGGATACATCTCAGCCGGGCCTCGGGATTTATCGACTTTTAACCCCCCTAAAACTGCTAACACCTCCTCCTTCTCAATGTTAGTCTGTTCAATTATGTCACAGTCCCCCTCCCTGCTTTCCATATCTACATTATCCTCCATAGTGAACACGTGCAAAATATTCATTTGATACCTCACCTACATCTTTTGGCTCCACGATGCAGCCCATGCTGAGGTGGTGCAGTCCAAAGTCAGACATTCGAGGGATAGTGTTACATGTGAACACTCTTTGTGGTCATCTGCAGTTTCCCTCACTAAGAGTCAGCAGCCATTCACCAGTCATGCTGTAGCCACTGGGGTAGCACTCTTCAGGAGCACAGGGCAGGCAAAGGCACATAGAAGACAGGCACTAAGAAAATATGCAGTGTTTGGTTAAAATTGACTTTTGTACGGAATATTGGATTGTTTTATTGATAAAATTGAATTGGAGTGTTTGTTTTGTGGTTACTTTTAATTCAGCAATGTGGCTAAGAGGTCTGTAACAGTGGGAAGGTGAGGTGTGTGAATGGGCAATTAGGGTTGGGTTCCCTGATGTTGCAGTTCTGGAGACCAATTGAAAAGGGGATGTGTTAATTTCCTCCTCCATCCATTCTCCTCTTCTTTCTCCTCGGCTTCCCACCATATACCTGGTGGAGAGGGCCGTGTCCTCATAATGGTGAGGTTGTGCAGGATGGAGCAAACCACGATAAATCATGGTATGTTCACTGGAGCGTACCACAGGGTTTACCAGAGTAGTGCAGGCAGCAGGAGCATTGCTGAAGCAGCTCAATAGTTTCAGTGATATTTTGTACAGCAGCATGGATCTCATTATAAGCATAGTACCTATGCATGTGTGTATTGTGTATTGCAGACATGAACTAGGTGGTCAACAGATAACCTTGTCACATAGGAGCGCTCTTTGGTTTCTTATAGAACATAGAACAATACAGCGCAGTACAGGCCCTTCGGCCCACGATGTTGCACCGAAACAAAAGCCATCTAACCTACACTATGCCATTATCATCCATATGTTTATCCAATAAACTTTTAAATGCCCTCAATGTTGGCGAGTTCACTACTGTAGCAGGTAGGGCATTCCACGGCCTCACTACTCTTTGCGTAAAGAACCTACCTCTGACCTCTGTCCTATATCTATTACCCCTCAGTTTAAAGTTATGTCCCCTCGTGCCAGCCATTTCCATCCGCGGGAGAAGGCTCTCACTGTCCACCCTATCCAACCCCCTGATCATTTTGTATGCCTCTATTAAGTCTCCTCTTAACCTTCTTCTCTCCAGCGAAAACAACCTCAAGTCCATCAGCCTTTCCTCATAAGATTTTCCCTCCATACCAGGCAACATCCTGGTAAATCTCCTCTGCACCCGCTCCAAAGCCTCCACGTCCTTCCTATAATGCGGTGACCAGAACTGTACGCAATACTCCAAATGCGGCCGTACCAGAGTTCTGTACAGCTGCAACATGACCTCCCGACTCCGGAACTCAATCCCTCTACCAATAAAGGCCAACACTCCATAGGCCTTCTTCACAACCCTATCAACCTGGGTGGCAACTTTCAGGGATCTATGTACATGGACACCTAGATCCCTCTGCTCATCCACACTTTCAAGAACTTTACCATTAGCCAAATATTCCGCATTCCTGTTATTCCTTCCAAAGTGAATCACCTCACACTTCTCTACATTAAACTCCATTTGCCACCTCTCAGCCCAGCTCTGCAGCTTATCTATATCCCTCTGTAACCTGCTACATCCTTCCACACTATCGACAACACCACCGACTTTAGTATCGTCTGCAAATTTACTCACCCACCCTTCTGTGCCTTCCTCTAGGTCATTGATAAAAATGACAAACCGCAACGGCCCCAGAACAGATCCTTGTGGTACTCCACTTGTGACTGTACTCCATTCTGAACATTTCCCATCAACCACCACCCTCTGTCTTCTTTCAGCTAGCCAATTTCTGATCCACATCTCTAAATCACCCTCAATCCCCAGCCTCCGTATTTTCTGCAATAGCCTACCGTGGGGAACCTTATCAAACGCTTTGCTGAAATCCATATACACCACATCAACTGCTCTACCCTCATCAACCTGTTCAGTCACCTTCTTAAAGAACTCAATAAGGTTTGTGAGGCATGACCTACTCTTCACAAAGCTATGCTGACTATCCCTGATCATATTATTCCTATCTAGATGATTATAAATCTTGTCTCTTATAATCCCCTCCAAGACTTTACCCACTACAGACGTGAGGCTCACCGGTCTATAGTTGCCGGGGTTGTCTCTGCTCCCCTTTTTGAACAAAGGGACCACATTTGCTGTCCTCCAGTCCTCTGGCACTATTCCTGTAGCCAATGATGACATAAAAATCAAAGCCAAAGGTCCAGCAATCTCTTCCCTGGCCTCCCAGAGAATTCTAGGATAAATCCCATCAGGTCCCGGGGACTTATCTATTTTCAGCCTGTCCAGAATTGCCAACACCTCTTCCCTACGTACCTCAATGCCATCTATTCTATTAGCCTGGGGCTCAGCATTCTCCTCCACAACATTATCTTTTTCCTGAGTGAATACTGACGAAAAATATTCATTTAGTATCTCGCCTATCTCTTCAGACTCCACACACAATTTCCCATCCCTGTCCTTGACTGGTCCTACTCTTTCCCTAGTCATTCGCTTATTCCTGACATACCTATAGAAAGCTTTTGGGTTTTCCTTGATCCTTCCTGCCAAATACTTCTCATGTCTCTTCCTTGCTCGTCTTAGCTCTCTCTTTAGATCCTTCCTCGCTACCTTGTAACTATCCATCGCCCCAACTGAAACTTCACACCTCATCTTCATATAGGCCTCCTTCTTCCTCTTAACAAGAGATTCCACTTCCTTGGTAAACCACGGTTCCCTCGCTCGACACCTTCCTCCCTGCCTGACCGGTACATACTTATCAAGAACACGCAGTAGCTGATCCTTGAACAAGCCCCACTTATCCAGTGTGCCCAACACTTGCAGCCTACTTCTCCACCTTATCCCCCCAAGTCACGTCTAATGGCATCATAATTGCCCTTCCCCCAGCTATAACTCTTGCCCTGCGGTGTATACTTATCCCTTTCCATCATTAACGTAAACGTCACCGAATTGTGGTCACTGTCCCCAAAGTGCTCTCCTACCTCCAAATCCAACACCTGGCCTGGTTCATTACCCAAAACCAAATCCAACGTGGCCTCGCCTCTTGTTGGCCTGTCAACATATTGTTTCAGGAAACCCTCCTGCACACACTGTACAAAAAACGACCCATCTATTGTACTCGCACTATATCTTTTCCAGTCAATATTTGGAAAGTTAAAGTCTCCCATAATAACTACCCTGTTACTTTCGCTCTTATCCAGAATCATCTTCGCCATCCTTTCCTCTACATCCCTAGAACTATTAGGAGGCCTATAAAAAACTCCCAACAGGGTGACCTCTCCTTTCCTGTTTCTAACTTCAGCCCATACTACCTCGGAAGAAGAGTTCCCATCTAGCATCCTCTCCGCCACCGTAATACTGCTCTTGACTAGCAGCGCCACACCTCCCCCTCTTTTGCCTCCTTCTCTGAGCTTACTAAAACACCTAAACCCCGGAACCTGCAACATCCATTCCTGTCCCTGCTCTATCCATGTCTCCGAAATGGCCACAACATCGAAGTCCCAGGTACCAACCCACGCTGCCAGTTCCCCTACCTTGTTTCGTATACTCCTGGCATTGAAGTAGACACACTTCAAACCACCTACCTGAACACGTCCTGTGTTCAAACCCCTCCTGCGACGTCAAATCTGTGCTCCTGACCTCTATACTCTCATTCTCCCTTACCCTAAAACTACAATCCAGGTTCCCATGCCCCTGCTGCATTAGTTTAAACCCCCCCAAAGAGCACTAACAAATCTCCCCCCCAGGATATTTGTACCCCTCAGGTTCAGATGTAGACCATCCTGTCTGTAGAGGTCCCACCTTCCCCAGAAAGAGCCCCAGTTATCCAGAAATCTGAATCCCTCCCGCCTGCACCATCCCTGTAGCCACGTGTTTAAATGCTCTCTCTCCCTATTCCTCATCTCACTATCACGTGGCACGGGCAACAACCCAGAGATAACAACTCTGTTTGTTCTAGTTCTGAGCTTCCATCCTAGCTCCCTGAAAGCCTGCCTGACATCCTTGTCCCCTTTCCTACCTATGTCGTTAGTGCCAATGTGGACCACGACTTGGGGCTGCTCCCCCTCCCCCCTAAGCACCCGGAAAACACGATCCGAGACATCACGTACCCTTGCACCTGGGAGGCAACATACCAAACGTGAGTCTCTCACGCTCCCACAAAATCTCCTATCTGTGTCCCTGACTATAGAGTCCCCAATTACTAATGCTCTGCTCCTCTCCCCCCTTCCCTTCTGAGCAACAGGGACAGACTCCGTGTCAGAGGCCCGTACCCCATGGCTTACCCCTGGTAAGTCCCCCCCCCCACAAGTATCCAAAGCGGTATACTTGTTTCTCAGGGGAACGACCGCAGGGGATCCCTGCACTGACTGCTTTTTCCCAGTCCCTCTTACAGTTACCCACCTATCTCCAATCTTTGGTGTAACTAATCCCCTGAAGCTGCTATCTATGACCCCTTCTGCCTCCCGAATGATCCGAAGTTCTTCCAACTCCAGCTCCAGTTCCCTAACTCGGTCTTGGAGGAGCTGGAGATGGCAGCACTTCCTGCAGGTAAAATCAGCAGGGACACTAACGGCATCCCTCACCTCAAATGGTGGCACAAATGCTGATGGTACATTGGACCTGCACAGAATGAAGGCATCATTTTGTAAAATTGTCCATTTTGGCAGGAAGGATAAAATAGAATATCTGGGGCGGGATTCTCCGCAATCGGCACGATGCCCGCCGACCGGCGCCAAAACCGGCACGAATCAGTCCGGCATCGCGCCACTCCAAAGGTGCGGAATCCTCACCTTGAGGGGCTAGGCCCGAGCCGGACTGATTTCCGCCCCGCCAGCTGGAGCGGAAATGACTTCGCCGGGCGACGCATGCGCGGGAGCGTCAGCGGCCGCTCACGGCATCCCGCGCATGTGCGGTGGAGGGGGTCTCTTCCGCCTCCGCCATAGTGAAGACCATGGCGAAGGCGGAAGGAAAGAGTGCCCCCACGGCACAGGCCCGCCCGCGGATCGGTGGGCCCCGATTGCGGGCCAGGCCACTGTGGGGGCAACCCCCGGGGCCAGATCACCCTGGCCCCCCCAGGACCCCGGAGCACGCCCGCGCCGCCTTGTCCTGACGTTAGAAAGGTGGTTCAATCCACGCCGACTGGCGTGGGTTGACAGTGGCGGGACTTCGGCCCATCGCAGACCGGAGAATCGCAGGGGGTGGAGAATTCGGGACATGGTGGGGGCGGGATTCACGCCGGCCCCCGGCGATTCTCCGACCCGGTGGGGGGTCGCAGAATCGCGCCCATTATTTTTATGGTGAGAGATTGCTGAGTTCTGAGGTGAAGAGGGATCTGGGTGTCCTAATTCATGAATCCCAAAAAGCTAGTATGCAGGTACACAAAATAATTAGGAAAGCTAATAGAATGCTGTCATTTTTTGTGAGGGGAATTGAATACAAAAATAGGGAGGTTATGCTTCTATTTTATTCTTCCTGCCAAAATGGACAATTTCACTGAATGATGCCTTCATTCAGCACCAGTCCAATATACCATCAGCATTTATGCCACCACAGAAAACAAAGAGTGCTCCTATGTGACAAGGTTATCTGCTGACCAGCTGGCTCATGTCTCTAATACACAACACACACATACTGAGGTACCATGCATATAGTGAGATCCATGTTGCCTCAGGGCACTAGTGAGACCATATTTGGAGTACTGTGTACTGTATTGGTCACCTTATGTAAGGAAGGATATAAATGCGTTGGAAGCAGTTCAGAGAAGATTTACCAAACTAATATCTGGAATGACAGGTTATCTTATGAGGAAAAGTTGGACAGGCTAGGCTTGTATCTGTTAGAGTTTAGAAGACTGAAGCAACTTGATTGAAACATAAATGATCCGGAGAGGTCTTGACAGAGTCGATGTGAAGAGGATGTTTCCTCTTGTTGGAGAACCTAGAAATAGGGGCAACTATTTAAAAATAAATGGGTCACCAATTTAATACGGAGATGACGCAAAATCTTTTCTCTGAGGGTCGTGAGTCTTTGGAACTCTCTTCCTGAAAAGATGGTGGAAGCAGAGTCTTTGAATATTTTAAAGGCAGAGGTGGGTCATTCTTGGTCAAGGAGGTGAAGGGTTATTGGCAGTAGGAGGGATGCTGATTTGAGGTCACGATCAGATCAGCCATGAACTTATTAAATGCCGGAGCAGGCGCGAGGGGCTGAATGTCCAACTCCTGCCCCTTGTTCATATGTTTATATCCTGTGGCCAGGATACCAAGCACTGACCTGCATGATGTGCTGAGTATGGTTGTGCACCTAATGGACATTGAGGGAGTGGAAGCCTTTGTAGTACCCACAAATGCATGTACAGTCATTGGCACGTTGGGAAGCCGAGACTACCTGCTTCTTTCTGGCAAGAGGGAATGGAATGTATTCCCTCTCTTTGCAAACAAGGTGTCAGCGGATGTCATTTATACATCAGTAGATAATCTAGTATGAGATGTTGGAGATATTGCCTGCTTCAGCCTGGAAGGAGTCTGATGTGAAAAATTTCATGGCCACAGTCACATTTACAGAACTGGCAATGCTGTCCTTGTCTGGCTCTGAAGCTGCCTGTGCCTTTGTGAAATGGAGATGTTGCACTCACTGCTCTTGAGGTTGAGATAGGAGATTTGTTCCCAGAAGAACTTGGGTGGATATGGCCTCCTGCTGAGACCCCTTCCCCTTGTCCCTCTTTATGCAGCTTGACCTGCCCTGTGATATCCCTGCTTCTTCTCCCTGTCGTGCTGCAAGGCAAAGGAGATGTTTTTTTTAAATTTGTTCAATGGATGTGGGCGTTGCTGGCCATGTCAGCATTTGTTGCCCACCCCTGAGGGCATTTAAGAGTCAACTACATTGCTGTGGGTCTTGAGCAACATGTAGGCCAGACCAGGTAAGGACGACAGATTTCCTTCCCGAAATAACATTAGTGAACCAGATGGATTTTTACAACAATCGACAATAGTTTCACAGTCGTCATTAAAGTTTTAATTCCAGATTTTTGTTGAATTCAAATTCCACCATCTGCTCTTGTGGGATTTGAACCCATGCCCCCAGAGCATTATCCTGGGTCTCTGGATTACTAGTCCAGTGACAATACCACAATACCACTATGCCACTGCGTCCTGAAGGAGATAGAAATGTGCCCATGACTGGCAGCAAGTGGTCTCAGCAAAACGCTTGAATTGGGAACCAAGCGCTTCACCACATGTCACACCACTCTGTGCAGACTTCTTCAACTTTAAATAACAATACAAACCTTCCAACATTTCTAACTCAGCAAAAGCCAATATAAATCGATCAGCAACCAGCCTGAAAGTAGTTAATGAATAGTGCTTTCTGCCGCTGAACGAAGTCTATTAAAGGAGTTTGCTGGAATGTTGAGGTTGAAAATGGTGCTGCTTGAGTCATGTCAGTGCTACACTGATCTCCTTACTCTGCATATCTCCGGAAAATATTCAAAGTGCCATCTGTCATGATATTCAGGTGAACATCATAGCACATACATACATACATAATGATGGACAGATCAACGGACCAATCAACACACACAACATGACAGCCAATCACAGACAAGAGCATACACAGTACAAAACAGGGAACACGATACTTCCTGGGCACTCGAGCAGGAGACGGCTCAGGGCACAGACCTCATTACCAGCCACTCAGACATTCACCATGTGCTGAGTACCAGAGTTTATTATGTTAATAGTTGATTGAAATAAAACTGCGTTGTACCATTCGCAACCGTGTTGGTACGTCTGTGTATCAGAGTACCCAACACTTCACCATCCAAGACAGCTGGCACCAGAAGTTTGCACACTTGGTACTGATGCCATTTGGACCTGAAATTACACCCATAAAATCGAAAATATAGATCCACCATAAACAAATTTTGTTGCCTTCATATTAGAATTTGAAATAATTTATACGTGTGGAAAGTGCAGTCCATTGCCTTTCAGGATTAATATTGAAATGCATTCATTCTAAAATTCTTCCAACAGCTTATTCTGATCCCCCATATAATCACTGAGCATCCCAGCTTGGCCTACTGCTTCACTCTGCTACACATATTCTTTTGCATCGGTGTACGGTTGTTCATAACTCTAATCTTAAGATCTTAATATTATTTCAGACAATTTCACTTGATAAGCTGATGAACAGGAAGCTGCATTCTTGTGTATACATGCACATGTATGCATCAAATGTCCTTGTATTGTGGTTGAGATGTCAACTACCTTGAATCAAGGTTTTGGATTATATTGGGAAGATATTCATCAGCGCTTGTGGCTTAAAGTTAATGATTTGTAGGTTAAAGGCGAACAGTAAACTGTCCAGAAAAACATGTATTATACACATGAACAACAATAACACATTTTTTAAAGCAAAAGTTCCCAATGAAGTCAGTATTCAAGTTTCTTGTTATTCCTTTGATTTCAGGCACCCGTGGCATTTGTGAAATTCTTCTGATCTTGGAGAGCAATCTTGTGGTTTCAATTGATCATTTCTGTTTCTTTGTTGAGACATGTGAAAAACAACAATGAATGCACAGTTATTGAAATAATCAAATCCTGTGGCAATCAGGGACATTCCAACATATCTTTTTTTTAAAGTTATTTTTATTATAGTTTTTAACAATTTTAATACAAAACAAACAAAAACAGAGTAACAATTAAGCAGTAAGAGCCACCCCCCCCCCCCCCCCCCACCCCCACTGCCTTCTCTTACAACAGTAAAACTGTTACCCTGGGTCTCTGGATTACCAATCGAATGACAATACCACTGCGCCACCGCCTCCCCATGTCTAAAGCCTGTGTCTATTAGGATCAGCTGCCACTTTTTTGTGTCATGGTGAGAAAACTGACAATTGAGTTCTGTCTGCATCGAAGATCTTATAAAGTCTCTTATTCATATCATCTCCCTACTAAAGTTTTTTTTAAAAGCATTACAATAGTAATGATTATTCTATAACATTATCAAACATAACAAATTGCCACATTGTAAACATTCTAACAACTAACTTATAAGATTCAGTGCAGGTCACGTTGTTTTCCCTTTCATCACATTTCACCATTAAGCATTTGCTCTTGGAACATTATAATGTTTAACCTATAACCACCATCCTAATGTGACAATTAAGATCTAACTCTCTAGCAAATGACTGCCAGTTCCACATTGTTTCAATCCGCGCAGAAGATATCCTTTTTCATTTTGCATAGTCTACATGGCATTTCCATGCCCTCGTCAAAAAATTGCATTGTGGTTTTACATCCTTCATTGCTTCTTAAAATCTGTATTGGATTGCACACAGTCTGGACCCTGGGATAGTATTTATGATGGGCCCAAAGTTTTCACTGTTTGATCTGATTGACTTTGTCAGGAGCAACATTTCTGAGTGGCGGCAACCCAGCGGATTTCAGCGAGTTGGCAGCTGTAAATTGTAATCCAAGGAGAAATCCCCTATCATAGTGCTTCTTATCCTCTGGATACAGCAATGTATTTTGTTCTTCTTTAAAGTTGACACTAAATCGTCTCCAGGGTTTTCACTTTTCAAAGCGGACTCTGAACCACTCTGTTCAGGTTTTAACTCTTGATCTCCATTTTCTTGCATGTTGCATGTCTTTTAATATCCAAGTTTGTGAAGAAAGTCTGAAGAAGCCATACGTCCGAAATGTGATTGAATTGAATTTACCTCCCCTTCTATTCCCCTTTAATTTCATGATCACCATTATCTTTAAGTTTATTTCCATGATTTAATCCTTTAGTTCTTTTCGAGGAGTCACAGATTTAACAGTGCCGCCTCTCATGGAGGCCTTTCATTTTTCTGTGAATAAAATCTTCTTTAGCTGCTTTAAGAACTTCATTAAGGTTATGTTGGTGATCCTCCAAAAAATATTGCTACTCTTTTTTTTTCTGTCAGTTCATAAATTCTTTCAATTTTTCTTGGCTTTCCCTTTTCCCATTCAGTTCAGACTTTGTCCAATTGGGCAGCACGGTAGCATTATGGTTAGCACTATGGCTTCACAGCGCCAGGGTCCAAGGTTCGATTCCTGCTTGGGTCACTGTCTGTGCGGAGTCTGCACGTTCTGCAGGTTAGGTGGATTGGCCATGCTAAATTGCCCTTAGGTTAGATGGGTTGCTGGGTTACGGGGATAGGGTGGAGGTGTGGGCTTAAGTAGGGTGCTCTTTCCAAGAGCTGGTGCAGACTCGATGGGCCGAATGGCCTCCTTCTGCACTGTAAATTCTATGATAATTATTTTCTAGCAAAAGCTATCACTTCTAATTCCCTGATTTTTATGCCCACATCATCCCTCTCACTAGTGAACACCGACAAAAGTATTCAAATAGAACCCTAACTACCTCCTCCGGCTCCACACACAAATTACCACTGTGGTCCTTAATGCGCCTTACTCTGACCCTAGTTATCCTTTTACCCTTAATGTATTTGTAGAACAGCTAAAGATTTTCCTTTATTTTACCTGCCAGTATCCTTTCATGTCCCCTTTTTGCTCTCCTAATTTCCTTTTGAAGTTCTTTCTTGCACATTCTATACTCCTCTTGGGCTCCTGCCGCTTTGAGCCCTCACTGTCTGCCATAAGCCCCCGTTTTCCTCTTTATCCAATGCTGTATATACCTCTATATCCAACGTTCACTGGATTTTTCTTTATTGGAACATGTTGTCCCTGTCCTCTCCCTATTTCCTTCTTGAATGCATCCCACTGTTCTGTCACAGATTTGCATGAAAGTGTCTGCTCCCAGTCCACTCTGGCCAAATCATAGATTATTAAAATCAGCCTTCCCCAAGTTTAGAACTTTGACTTCAGGCCCATCCTTGTCCTTTTCCATATCAATCTTGATAAAATGGAGTTATGATTGCTGTCTGCAAGATGCTCCTCCACTGATGTATCAAGCACTTGCCCAGCTTTGTTACCTTAAATTAAGTCCAGGACCACCTGCTTTCTTGTCGGACCTTCTGCGTACTGGCTTAAAAAGTTCTCTGGACACATATTAAGAATTCCGCTCCCTTAAACTTTTCACACTATGACTACCCCAGTTAATGTGAGGGAAGTTGGGGCAGCACGGTGGCACAGTGGTTAGCATAGCAGTCTCACGGCACCAAGGTCCCAGGTTCGATCCCAGCTCTGGGTCACTGTCCGTGTGGAGTTTGCACATTCTCCCCGTGTTTCCATGGGTTTCGCCCCCACAACACAAAGGTGTGCCATGCTAAATTGCCCCTTAATTGGAAAAAATGAATTGGGTACTCTAAATTCATTTTTTTAAATGTTAGGGAAGTTGAAATGCCCCACGATCATCCCTATTACTTTTACACTTCTCTGAAATTTGCCTATATATCCGCTCTTCTATTTCTCTCGGACTGTTAGGGGGCCAATAGAAAACTCATAGCAATGCGATTGCTCCTTTTTGGTTTTTAAATGTACCGTATAGCTTCATTTCAAGAGCCTTCTAAGATGTTGTCCCGCCTTACTGCTGTAATTGATTCGCTGGTCAAAATTGCGACATCCCCTCCTCCTAGCTCCCTAAATTCTGCATGCAGGATCTCATCTCTTTTTCTACCTATATCATTGATACCAATATGTACCACGATATCTGTTTGTTTCCCTCCCCCTTCAGAATTCCCTGCAGTCGTTATTGACATCCCTGACCCTCACACCAGGGAGGCAACATACATAGAACATAGAACAGTGGAGTCTCTTTTGCGGCCACAGAAATGCCTATCTGTTCCCCTTACAAGTGGACCCCATACCACTATAGCCCTATATTTCATGAAGGAGCATTATGCAACCTCACAAATGTTAGGATCTTGCTTTTTGATTTCCAACAGTCAGCCATTACGGGCGCTATTCTCGCCCCCCCCCCACGCCGGGTGGGAGAATCGCCGGGGCGCCGCGCGAATCGCGCCATGCCGCCCCGACCCCCGCAGGCGATTCTCCCACCCCCCGGAAACCAGCGGCGGCGATTCG
This sequence comes from Scyliorhinus torazame, assembly GCF_047496885.1. Lineage (NCBI taxonomy): Eukaryota > Metazoa > Chordata > Chondrichthyes > Carcharhiniformes > Scyliorhinidae > Scyliorhinus > Scyliorhinus torazame. Next base: position 60,711,659 of record NC_092713.1, read on the forward strand.
CACCGGGCCGCCCAGAGAACCGGCGAGCGGCGATTCTCCAGCCGGATGGGCCGAGCGGCCGCTACGACACGAAAGGTTCCTGCCGGCGCTGTCCACCCCTGGTCGCTGCAACTCTGCGGGAACGCTGGAGGGTGGCCTGTGGGGGGGGGGGGGGGGGGCTCCTTCACCGGGGTGGCCTCCGATGGGGTCTGGCCCGCGATCGAGGCCCACCAATCGGCGGGCAGGCTCTTCCCCCCCTCCCCCGCCGGGCCTACCTCCTTCCATGCGCGGCCGCAGAACACCGGCTCCATGTTGGTGAGGGGCCGGCGTGCGTACGACGTTCCCCGCGCATGCACAGCATGGCGCGGCCCAACTGCGCATGCGTGGATTGGCGCGGTGCCCATTTGGCACCGCGTAAGGACGCTGGAGCGGCGTGAACCGCTGTGGGGGCCAGAATAGGTCGTGTCCGGGCCCTGTTTGCGCCGTCGTGAAACGCGATGGCGTTCACGACGGCGAGAACACTTGGCCTCAATATCGGAGAATCGCCCCCTACATGTTTCTTATGACAGGTTCTTGTGCTATAATTTTCTTTGTTCTTTCGGACCACTGTTGTTTGTGATATACATTAATGATCTGGACGAAAGTATAGGTGGTCTGATTAGCCAGTTTGCAGATTATACTAACATTGGTGGAGTTGCAGATAGTGAGGGGGATTGTCAGAGAATACAGCACAATATAGATAGATTGGAGAGTTGGGCAGAAAAATGGCAGATGGAGCTCAATCCAGGCAAATGCGAGGTGATGCATTTTGGAGATCCAATTCAAGAGCGGACTATACGTTCAACGGAAGTGTCCTGGGGAAAATTGATGTACAGAGAGATCTGGGTGTTCAGGTCCATTGTACCCTGTAGGTGGCATCGCAGGTCGATAGAGTGGTCAAGAAGGCACACAGCATGCTTGCCTTCATCGGACGTGGTATTGAGTCCAAGAGTCGGCAGGTCATGTTACAATTGTATAGGACTTTGGTTAGGCTACATTTGGAATACTGCGTGCAGTTCTGGTCAAGGTGAGAGGGGGAAAGTTTAAGGGAGATGTGTGTGGAATGTTTTTTACGCAGAGGGTGGTGTGTGCCTGGAACGCTTTGCCAGCGGAGGTGGTAGAGGCGGGCCCAATGGCATCATTTAAGATATATGAACGGGCGGGGAACAGAGGGAAGTAGATCCTTGGAAAATAGGCGACAGGTTTAGATAAAGGATCTGGGGCGTCATTCTCCGACCCCCCAGCGGGTCGGAGAATGGCCGTTGGCTGCCGTGAATCCCGCCCCCGCCGGTTGCCGAAGTCTCCGGCACCGGATATTCAGTGGGGGCGGGAATCGGGCCGCGCCGGTTGGCGGGCCCCCCCCCGCTGGATTCTCCGGCCCGGATGGGCCGAAGTCCCGCCGATAAATTGCCTGTCCTGCCGGCGTGGATTAAACCACCTTTTGAACGGCGGGACAAGGCAGTGCGGGCGGGCTCCGGGGTCCTGGGGGGGGCGCGGGGCGATCTGGCCCCGGGGGGTGCCCCCACGGTGGCCTGGCCCGCGATCGGGGCCCACCGATCCGCGGGCGGGCTTGTGCCGTGGGGGCACTCTTTCCCTTCCGCCTCCGCCACGGTCTCCACCATGGCGGAGGCGGAAGAGACTCCCTCCACTGCGCATGCGCGGGAAACTGTCAGCGGCCGCTGACGCTCCCGCGCATGCGCTACCCCGAGATGTCATTTCCGCGCCAGCTGGCGGGGCAACAAAGGCCGTTTCCGCCAGCTGGCGGGGCGGAAATTCCTCCGGCGTCGGCCTAGCCCCATAATGTTGGGGCTCGGCCCCCAAAGATGCGGAGCATTCCGCACCTTTGGGGCGGCGCGTTGCCCGTCTGATTGGCACCGGTTTGGGCGCCAGTCGGCGGACATCACGCCGTTTCGGGAGAATTTTGCCCCTGGATCGGCGCAGGCTGGGAGGGCCGAAGGGCCTGTTTCTGTGCTGTAATTTTCTTTGTTCTTTCGGACCAGGTCTGTACTCTGGAATGAAATTTAACCTCCTAACTGTCTCTGTTACTATTCTGAAGCAAATCCATTTCCTCCTTGGCCATCCTCCTCTCTTTGATATCCCTAAGATCTTTTATCTCTCCAGTTTCTGTGTGAGTTAACAAAATGGCCTTCTCCTAATGTGCTTGTGAGATAACTCATAATCTTCAGCCATTACTGCAGCTTCCCTTATCTCAGAAACTTTATGGTCTTCCAGGTGGGACACTATTTTTAAATTTTCACTTAACATCATCTCTCTTAGGGTTATCAAACTTTTGTTCAACCTTCATGGATCTATCGTTGGTTTCCCTTTGTTTTTGAGTATAACCATTTCTTGCGTGTGTGTAAAATCATCTGTTGTGCAATAATGTGGCAGTGAAATATGATTGCGGACCTGCATTGTGGGCAGGGATGAATTATTGGGATTGTACAGTCTTTCTAACTTGCCTGACCTTTGCTACATGAGGCCTTTGCACTTTGAAGGAAATCAATGGCATTACCTGAGATTGCTCCCAGGTATTTATTTATTGTGCATTTTTCTCCCAATCTGTGGTGGACATGCCACGTTGCCTGTGGGTTCACCTTCAAAGGAATCCTTGAATCTTAATCTCAACCTATCTTGCAGGCAACATCCATGTTTAAATTATGAATACATGACAGTCTTATTGATTTTGTCATAAGTCATACATACTACATGCCCAGTCATCTGAGTTAGGCTCTGATGATGAGTGCTTCAATTCCAGATATTTCTGCTCTTTAATGTACCTCAGTGTTGGTCACTTTGACATCCCTTTTGATGCCCATGATGTTCCAAGTGCATCTCTCGTGGAGCCTGTCCAAATGCTTAATATGTCTGGAATAGGTAGTCCATGTCTCACAGGCATTTAGGAGGGGTAAGTTTGTACACAGCAAGTTTTTTCATTTTGATACCTTGTTTCCTCCAGTCTCTTAGATGATCAGGCAAATGCTGAGCATGCTCTGGAAATGCCATTTGCCACCTCCTGTCAATGCAGACATTTATGGAAATTGTGCTTCCGTGATATGTATGAAGTTGTCTACAGCCTTCAGGGCTGTGTCATTAATGATTATGGTGGAGTATAATAGGTGAGGTGAAATCAGAATTTAATGGTGGTTGCTGGTTTATCTCTGTCTTACTTAAGCTGTGGTTAGCCCATAATAATCAGCCACTTATGAAAAGCAGTCCAAAATCCTTTGAAGGCCAGTGTCACAAGAGGGCACAGACATCGGCAAACAAAAATTCCTGTGTCATCATCTCTGATACCTTAGGTGAGGATTTCAGTCGTCTCAGGTTGTCGAGATTGCCATGTGTTCTGAATTGAATATAAATTCTAACAACATTCCAGAGAGCATGGCAGCAAAGAGTATACTGACAAGCACAGCAGGCCAGCCCTGCTTCACACCACTTGTTATGTCAAACAGGTCAATGTATTCACCACAGTCAGCGACTAAACGTCATACCGTCATGTATCAGATTTACAGCTCTGTCAAAACAGTCAAGTTTGCCTAAGACTTTCCACAGGCCTCTCTGTCTGCTGCATCAAAGACCATCAGGTCAACAAAGGCACAGTAGGGTTCCATCTGTTGTTTGCAACATTTCCCTTATATTTGCTGAAGTATGAAGATCATGTCCAAAGTTCCTCTGCTTTTCTTGAATCCACTTTGACTTTCTGGCAGTACACATTCTGCTGTGTGGCTTACCAGTCTATTGAGTAGAACTTTTGCTGGAATCTTACCAACGATCATAAGCAGCAAGATATCTCTGTGGTTGTCACACACAGATTTTTGTCCTTTTCTTTCATACAAGTGAACAATTGTTCTATCCTTGAACTTCTGAGGAATGTTTTGTTGATCTTACATTCTGAAATATAATTGTACGAGCTTGATGGCTGGCTGGGGGTCCCCCAGATCTGTAAATTTCTGCTTTAAACAAAACCCACCGAGCAAAGGAGAGCCAGATAACAGAACCATCAACAGGCTATACATGTTTCTGGATATGCAAACCAAAGAGTGAGAGGCAAGAGGCTTTGCTATCAAGTCTGACGTTTCAAAAAGTCTGGATATTTCCCTCGGGGCATAAACTTGCGATTCCAAAATCCTACTTATGAGCAGCAAGGATGTAGAAAAATGCTTGCGCTCCAACAAAGGCTAGTCTGAAGATAGCAGGGGAAATATTAATAAGGACCTATACCATAAACCTACACAAAATATCAAATATCATCTCCTTTTGTACAGCAAATTCCACAAAAGTGTGACACTGGTACTTCCATAAATGTCTAAATTTCTGTCTATAAGCTTCTGGCACTAATTCATACGAATTCAGATCAGCAATTTTCATTATCATAATCACCAGACTGTCTGTCTGAAGGAGGTTAATATATTTCTAAAGCCATCCGCATGACCAAACTTTGCAATAAGTTGGACCAACTATTTCTTGGCCATTGAAGTTTCTCAAATTACATTAAATATATTTTAAATCCTTTCTCACTATAATTTGGCACTTAGCAAATATTCCTTGCCAAATCAAATCCAGGAGTTAAGTCTGAATCATCGTCATGTTTTCCCACTATCTCCTGTTCACATAATTATTTTTTTCCTAATTTGTCTTGTTCTATTTTCTCTTTAAAATCCAAGGTTTTCCTGTTCACCTGCTCTTTAGAATTCAAATTCAAGTTTGCATTTCTCTTTCCTCCTTGAATTATTGACATCTTTCCTCCTCAAGGTTCAATTTCTGAGCCAATGCTTCAACAATCTCTATCTTTTAGCCTCTATTTACAAATTGACTCCTACTTTTTCAGCCTTCAAATTCCCCTGCTCCTTCAGATACCATGCCCTAAGAGGGCATTGGCAACCATGGATTTCCATTTGATTGGTCCATAAATATGCTTGGCAAAGTACTGCAGTGGTTTGCTGTTGTCTTCTGCAACATGGCTGCCCAGGAAATACTTCTGCTCATACCGTCTACCATCATGTGTATTGGAAGGATTTACAGCCTGGTAGTCAACCTGTTTGGCCACCTTACAAATACACGTTCTATGACCATCAAGTCCTTAAACCCCAAGCTCCAGGCCCAAAAGTTGGGATGCTACCATTGCACCAGAAGATCCCCTAGCCTTCAAATTAATCTTTGTTGACTTGCAAGGCATTAGCAGACTGGTTGTCTCTCTTCACCAAATAAAGCAAAAGTACACGTGAAATTTTGTTTGTTTAAATTCTTGAAAATTCTGGATTCGAATCCAGCAAGAACTCCCAATTTGTAATGATCCCCATAGTGATCAGAAACTTTAAAAATGAGTTGTGAATTTATCCCAACAACCAATGGACAGCATCACACAATAAGACTTCATGTTTTAAGACTTTAACTGCAACAAAGCCACAAATTAACATCAACTAAACACGCCTTGGAAGGCAACTAACAAATTAAACTACAGAAAGGGTACTTTCCTCATTAACTAATTCATATTATACATTATACCATGCTCCCAGTGGATATGTGGTCTTGTAGGTAAAGTCCAATTTCCTCCCAGCATGGACATGCAAGGTCTTATGGGCAAAATGTATTCTGGACCTGCTACTCGGGCTAGGTTAATAGCTAGATTGCTGACATTTTATAATTTATATCAGCTAACTGACTCATTCGGAGAAATGTTAAGAGCATTATCATTACCGGTGTGCCTGTTATTTTTCCCATTCCCACAAAAAATGTATGTTTCAAAGACATGAGTTCCCTGTTAGAGAATTGTAAATGAAATTGAAAAATGGACATTTAACAAGGTTCTCTTCAAAAGGGCAATATAGCTGTAGCACTTAAAACTTTCTATTCTGTAAAATTTCTCTCCTAAACATTTTTTAAAATGGAATTGTTCAAAACCTTAATAAGTATAAAATACAACGTTTCTAATAATAGCATAGCATTACATGGTTGGCTTGATTATTGAGTCTTATTATCTTTGAATGAATTTATTGCACACAGCATCGCTGAAAATTTATCCTCAGTCAATAGGGTTCAATAATCTAACAAGCCATGTAATAGGATATACATATTTAATGATCTGAAGTTAAAATCCTACTGTAGGTTTTAAAGCTTAAAGCTCTAGTGTCTTTCAATTATAGAATACACTTTTAATGTTGTATTATGTAGCCTCAAGATTTTTTTCCACATTTCTAATCCATCAATCCATTGTTATAAAAATCATCTAGTATTTGCTGTTTCAGTTAAATCTTGGTATTCAGCAGTAGATTATAAATTGTTGAGACCTATTTTGTCAATACTACAGTCCATTAATGCATTTTCTTGATGTGCCATTGGCCAACACATCATTCCCCTGAAAAACAGTCAAAAATAAATAGATAAAATATTTCTCCTTTATTTTGCCCATTCTATTTCTGTCACCTTTTACAGTCCAGTATTTTGCCCCTGCACACCAAATTTGCCACTCTAATTCTAATATTTTATACGTTGCTGCTCTTTGACCCAACATTGGTAAAGCTTTCAACCAGTCAGATTCTACTGTCTAAAATTCTCTTCCCAAATCTCTCTACCTCTTCATTCCTTGTTTTCTTCACCTTAAAAAAAAAAAAAAAATCTTCTCAAAATTACCCCCTGCCGTGGGTTTCCTCCGGGTGCTCTGGTTTCCTCCCACAGTCCAAAGACGTGCAGGTTAGGTGGATTGGCCATGATAAATTGCCCTTAGTGACCAAAAAAGTTAGGAGGGGTTATTGGGTTACGGGGATAGGGTGGAAGTGAGGGCTTAAGTGGGTCGGTGCATGAGCCGAATGGCCTCCTTCTGCACTGTATGTTCTATGTACTATGTAACGTGCAGACTCAGTACAGACAGTGACCCAGTGGAAAATCGAACCTGGGACCCTGGCGCTGTGAAGCCACAGTGCTATCGACTTGTGCTACCGTGCTGCCCATTTTGACATCTCTCTCCTCACGAAGAGAGATAAACAGGATAAGAGGTCATTAAGTTTCCCTAGGTGTAAGGTGACATGACCACATTACCTTGCTTACTCCCCATCACTGGCCTGTCATCTAGCTGAATAGAAATTAATTCCATTCCCCTACGTACGGTCAGCTTGTTTACGATCACAGGCAGAGCATTATGCAGGTCTGTATCAATTTTCTTGGCTGAAGTCATGATACATTCATCCTATAACAGTCCACTCTGCTGCCATTACTCCAATCAAGTCACCAGGTTGCAGGCTAGCTATTAGATGTTAAGGACTATGCCATTCAAAGGGAGCATATGACTTCTGTCAGGAGCTCCGGTACAGCTGCAGAGCTCACCGACAATGAAAATGCTATAACAAATCTAATTGAGCAAACAGTTGATATGCTCAAGCAAGACTTCACTGGACCATTCTAGGGGATGCAAAGGTGCTTTGTAGTGCAGCCTTAAGTGGTATCAAGATTTGTCATTCTCTGCTGTATGCTGTATAACCTTTGGCATCATGAGGGACCAGCTGTAATCACTACCAGGGCAGCGAGAAGTCCAACAAGTCCCCGCCATTCAAATGATTCCGTGTCAATGGAGATCAGGGGAATAAGCCTCCTTGAGTGACAGTACCCTGTCTCAAGCTATGTGAAACTCCTCCTGCAAGAAAGAAAGGGAGGCGTTACAGTAACATCTTTATAAGGTGTGCAGAAAACTTGCCTGCAGTGGTTGAAATATCGGTATGCAGTGAGGTGTGGGGATGTGAGGATTGCAATAGTGAGTCTGAGAAAATAAGGAGGAGGAGATGGAACAAAATGTGGTGCAGTGATTGTAGGAGGTGAAGGGAAATGAGGGAGGATAATATTGTGATTCTGATGGTGTGAGTAGAGAATATGTTTTCTCCCTTTGACACTTCAAGTGAGGTAATTGAACTTCTTGCAAGGTTGCTGCTATATTCTTGGAGCTAAGTTCCTGGCATTGCCTCCTCATTGACCTCTTCCTACTGATAGCAGAGGTGTTGTCTGGAGGACTTTCTCCATCCTGGAGGATACAGGGGGCACAATTTACTGGAAAAAGTTCTAAGTGTCATATCGGGCGCAGGTTTCCTGATGGCCAACCCCACGGGGCCACGGCCCATATTTATTGCCGAAAATGATCCCCCACAAGATTCTTGCCGGTACTGGCTGCCCAAACAGCTGATACGCCTGACTGGCGCTTGGCAGCTCCACACTAACAAGGGAGAGTTACTTTTAAATGCTTCCTCCAAACTCACTCCCAGTCAGTACACAAGCATGGCACCACGCAGACCTGGCCCACGCTTCGGGGATGCCGACCTGGCCAGGCTGCTGGAGGTGAGACGGAAGACCAGCAGCAGGGCTGCCAATGCCACTCTGCGCCCTATCCCTGGAACCTAACCTGTACATCACTGGACAAAAAGGTGCAACTTAGCATAGCCAACTCACCTAACCTGCACATCTTTGGACTGTGGGAGGGAACTAGAGCACCCAGTGGAAACCCATACATTCATGAGGATAACGTACAAAGTCCCCATAGACAGTCACCCAAGGCTGGAATATTACGCTGGTCCCTGGCGCTGTGAGGCAGCAGTGCCAACCACCGTTGACAGTGCCGACCCACGCCCATCACCCTGGGATGATGTCACACACCTTGCGGGCATCGAACAGGGTTGGCAGGTGTGCTGGTGTGGTAAGGTCAGGGAATAGCATAGGGGACAAGTGGAAGGAGGGAAATGGGGGTTGGGGTGGTCAATGGGGGCAGGGGTAAATGGAGGGGAGTTGGGGGAGAGGAGGCGATCGGACGGACAACGCCTTTTCCTATGAGAAGCGGGTGAGGATAAGGTCCTCCCTGGTCCACCGGGCATGGCAGGCCCTCGCCACCACCTGTCCTCCATCCTCCGGCTGCTCCCGTGGGTCCTCCTCGGGTTCGTCCTCCAGCCCCTCCTGGTCCAGCACTCCCTCATCTTCCTCAGACGAGGCTGCATGATGCCCCTCCTCCTCCAGCATGTCGCCCCACTGCTGCGCCAGGTTGTGGAGGGCACAGCAGACCACCACAAAGCAGGAGACCCTCTGGGGTGTATACTGCAGGGACCACCAGACCAATCCAGGCAGTTGAACCGTATTTTGAGCAGTTCGATGCACTGCTCAATGACAGCACGTGTGGCAGCATGGGCCTCATTATATCGGGTCTCCGCATCAGTTTCCGGCCAACTCATAATCTCCGGGTGGTCCTCAAAGACACCGTGGGTTACCCGTGTGTCCCAGGATGTAGCTGTCGTACGCCCTCCCTGGGAAGTGTGCACACACGTGTATGATCCGGAGGAGGTGGTCGCACACGAGTTGAACACTCAGGGAGTGGAACCCCTGTTAATGAACGGCACTCCCTGCTACCCCAGTGCCGCAAGGCAACATGCATGCCATTAATTACCACCTGGACCTGGGGCATCCCAGTGATAACGGATTAATCTGCTGCCTGGGCATCTTGATTGGATTGGTCCAGCTCAAAATTGATATAGTCAGCTCCCTGGGCATACAGGGTATCCGTAATCTCACGCATGCATTTGTGGGCTGTAGTTTGTGAGATGCTGCACAAGTCCCTGCTCGAGCCCTGGAATAATCTGGTGGCCTAAATATTCAGGGCGACGGTGACCTTCACGACGACGGGAGAGGGCGTCTTCCTCCTCCACGGGGTGCCAGGTCCCCGAGGACATGGCACAGGTACCGCACAATCTCCTTGTTGAGGAGGAGCCTCCTGCGGCACATGCTATTCGCCTACTCCTCGTACGATCAACGATGCCTATGCACCTTGGGCCATCACCGGCATCCCCCTCTGGATCCCGCCTCGACCTGATGGGCATCTGAGTCTTCAGGGTGTGTGAATCCCGTTTCCCTGTGCATGGTATGCTACCTCCAGCCTGCGTTGACGCTGCTGCCGCCTTCTCCCATGTCTGGCCGCCTGGGCTGCCACCAGCACTGCAAGGGCAGCCACTACAGTGTCAACAACATCATCCATTGTGGTATCTGTAAGGAATTGGAGAAGGAGAGAGACTGACAATCAGTTAGGGCTTCCACCCCAGGACCCTCCCCCACTCTTACCTGTCCCACCTTCTGAATGCCGTCCACCTGGCCAGTTGTGCTGGAGAACCCCGCTCTGCTCACTCACCCCCGACCACAGCAGGAGCCATTAGACCACAGAAACCTGTTGGGAACATTAGGGGGACCGAGCTCAGGTGCCCGCCCCTGATCCACACACTCACCCTCTGGCCACGGGGATATCCCCAGTGCTGAAGACCAGCTCTAGAGTGTTTGATTGTTGGCTGCTGCCTCAGTGATGCTGACGCCTTCAGGGTTCACAGTTTGATTGGAATGCTAGGCGACAACACTCTGAGACACGGCACGTGTACCCACGAGAATGCATTTGGGAATATTTTATTGCAAAAATGGTCAACATTAACAAAGATTTGAAAATAAACTATGGAACATTCCATATATCACACCTGCCAGTAATCAACAAGGAAACATCACCGTTCCATCTTGGTACCAATACAAAACTATCTATCAGCTCATTTTCACAAAAAAACAATATATCAGCATCATGATCGTGCCAGAGAAAATATTGCTTTATACGGTAATATGTTGCTGGTCATACCCAAGTTACACACAGTGGGTTGAATGATTTCAGAAAGCCAGGGCCAATCCTGTCTCAGCTGTTTGGGGGATACCTCCGACCTCTTTAGACCCATCATGGAGCTAATGATTTGTTTTTCCTCTCTAATTTACAGACCCTCCCGACATCTTCCATTCTGTCTCAAGAGAGCTGGTAAAATCCAGCCCAGAGAGAGAAGTAACATGCATGTTGAAGTACAAATGACCATTGATTAATGGATCACATATGGCCATGTTTTTGTTGCTGCCAATTGGATCTTGGGACTTTGTCCCTCACTCATAGAATTTACAGTGCAGAAGGAGGCCATTCGGCCCATCGAGTCTGCTCCGGCCCTTGGAAAGAGCACCCTACCTCCACCCTATCCCCGTAACCCAGTAACCCCACCGAACCTTTTTGGACACTAGAGGCAATTTATCTTGGCCAAACCACCTAACCTGCACATCTTTGGACTGTGGGAGGAAACCGGAGCACCCGGAGGAAACTCACGCACACATTGGGAGAACGTGCAGATTCCGCACAGACCGTGACCCAAGCCGGGAATCTAACCTGGGGCCCTGGAGCTGTGAAGCAACTGTGCTATGCACTGTGCTACCGTGCTGCCCAGGTAGCTGCCAGCCAATCAGAAGGATTGCCAGTTCCTCCAGACACAGTGCTATATTGGCTAGAAGAGGCTCTGCAGGGAACTGCCCGGTACTAAGCCCTGGGAACCGGAGGATAAGTAGGGAGCAGGGATCCCAGGGTGTGGAAGATAGAGAATGCCTGGAGGAGTTCACCATGGGTGCAACCAGGGTCTCGGGGAGGATAGGCTAGGAGGGAGAGGGAGGTCCAGAGGTCACCAGGGCTTAAGGAGAGAGTCTCCCAAGTTAGAAGGGGCTTCTGATGGACGCTCCTCTTCCTTCCCGCCTGAGACCCTGCTGTGTTCATTTATACGTTTCCCACCCCCGACTCCCGACTGAGCTGCCATCTGCCCACCTGCCTAAAAATTGAGTCTGAATGGCGAAAGGCCTTTAAGTGGCCCTGCCCCAGCGTGCAATCATTACCTGGTTGTGGCGGGTAGGATCCCGGAAGGAATCTCCTCCATGCAACTTCATACTCCCACATTGGGGGGCGGGGACGTAAATTCTGGTCCATGGGAAAATTGATGAAAATGCCAAACTTTAAAAGCAATGCATGCATTACGCTCTCGATGCTCTCTGTGAAAGCCTAATGTTTGAAAAGACCTCATGGCATTGAACTTAGAGATTGAGACTTAATGGTCCCAGTGTCTTTTTGCAGCTTGCAGCATAATTCTGTGACAGGTCATTTATGGAAAGCCAAGCAAATGCAGACACTGTTCCACTGCTTCTCAGTCAAATATTGGTGGGAGCATCCCTGCCGACATACCATGATGTGGAATTTTGGTGTACCGTCATGTACCTTTTAATCACCCTCACCAGTCTGAGATCCCTTCATTGTTGTTCCTCCTCCTCTTCCCCAAAGCAAAGATAGAGAAGTATTCCTATTTGTGCCTTCTCTTAAAAGAGGGAGAGGAACTTTAATAGCAGCCATCATGCAATTTGCACAAAAACAAAAGGCAAAGACCTTGGCAATAATAATCTTTATCATTGTCACAAGTAGGGTTACATTAACACTGCAATGAAGTTACTGTGAAAAGCCCTAGTCGCCACACTCCGGCGCCTGTTCGGGTACATAGAGGGAGAATTCAGAATGCCTAATTCACCTAACAAGCATGGCTTTCAGGACTTGTGGGAGGAAACCAGCGCACTTGGAGGAAACTCACGCAGACACGGGGAGTACGTGCAGAGTCTACACAGGCAGTGACCCAGGCGGGAATCGAACCTGGGACCGTGTGCTACCATGCCATCCAATACCAAAATAATGTAGTTTTGAACTGGACCTGTAAGTGTAAAATCCAACCTAGCACCTTGGATGCCAGTTTATTAGCACAAATGATATACCATTACCATGACATTTCCGTGTACCTGCCAAAAATTTGGACACTTCCATCAGCCACCAGAATTGACAGAAAGAAGATCAAGCACGGCTAATATCATTTTTATTTCCCGGTGCCCTGATCAATTCGTGCCATAACATTGGACTGAAGGTAACATAAACTGCAGGTTATAGATTTCACAGGGCTTTGTTCTTCGTGAAATTCTCTGGTACGCTCTCATTTGTAGACGATGCATCACACTGATTTAGAAGTGAATGATGTAAAAGCACACCCTGTGCTGTTCAGGGTTGATTCAAATTATGCTATCAGTCTTGAATTCTGCAGACAAGCATGAGAACAGGTCTGTGTAACTGTAGATTGCAATAGTCTAGATTCTTTTGTCACTGTTAATACTAGAAGTCTACAATAAAGAACTTGGATAATTTTTAAATTTTCAACTCACACCTTCTAGATTTAGATTTAAACATAGCACTCATACTTTAAATTTAAATTAATGGTGCTCAGAGTGCCAATTCACACTCAAACTCTGTTTCCAAAAGGGCAGCCTGAGGATTATTTCTTTCTAAATGTACTAAAGAAATGGTCAGTCTGGGAGTCATTTTTTTAAAGATCCCTTTGGTGTCTCCCTAATCTGTTTGGGATATTTTAATGCACCGGGGGAATGATTGTAATAGTTTCAATCTCTCAGTGGGCACCCAGAACTATTTATTGCCTTCTCAGCTCTTGTACTGAGTGAATGATGCAGCTACAGCATTCAGCTAGTCTCATGGTACAATCAAATAAGATGCTCACTTCACTCATTCAGAACAATGTGATTTTTTTTCCCATCGACTAATCCAGAATTCTCATTTATACCTTTAAACCATTCCAAGGATAAAAACCCTTTCCATTTCTGAAAAACTGCTTGGCTCTTGGTCACAATTTTCTGAAAATCAAATTCTGCAAAAGCAGTGCTTCAAATATTCGACAGCATAGGTAACAACAAATGGAAAATATGTGAAATAATAGAGCAATATGATTTACAGATTTCATGTTTACATATGGGTGAATCCTCATAAAGTAAGTCAATTACACAGTGCTGAAAATACATCTTAACAGTATTACATTTGATATCTTATCGCCATTAGTTGTTCGACCGATAGAAGTATTCTTCTCAAGCTGGACAAGTTGTAACTACCACTATTAAAGAGGTTTGAAAGAACCTGTAGTTCATGCAGAGATAGCTTGCTTGACCATCTATTTGATGGCCAAGGTTGGAAAGTTTATCTGGATTAAATTGTCTGTTTGGAAATTAGGCGTGAAGTTTCTATGTGGAAGTAGTCACAGGTGTCTGGAGATTAACGAGTTACAATAGTATTAAAGAGCTCAGAAGTAACAAAACCACAAAGAATAAAAATCCAAAGAAAGCTGGTGAGTTCTGTTGATCGAAATCTTCCATCCTCGATCGTGGCTGTGATTTTCTGGTGCCGCTGAGAGTGAATGGAGTTTTGGCTGGAACGCCAGATTTTCCATTGTCGCTCGCAGGGGGTCCCACCATGGATAAGACCAGAGAATCCCACTCATCATTTACTAACTTTCATAGTGAATTAGTGAGCCTTCATTCTAGACTGAATTTTCCAATTTGATATTCTTTTATGATTAATTATAATCAATTTTATTCAGTTCAACATCATCTAACAAATTATTATTTATGCGTAATAGACAATAAATGTTATTTTAAAATTTTGTTTTATAAATTAATCCATCGCCTTCACAAATCTTAGGCTCACTTTTAAGTCACTGAACATTAAGCATTATGGGGGAGGCGGTGGCATAGTGGTATTGTCACTGAACTAGTAAGCCAGAGACCCAGGGTAATGCTCTGGGGACCCAGGTTCAAATCCCAGCACTGCAGTTGATGAAATTTGAATTTAATAAAAATCTGGAATTAAAAGTCTAATGATGACCATGAAACGATTGTCTGTACACCCATCTAGTTTAAAGAACAAAGAACAGGCCCTTCGGCCCTCCAAGCCCGTGCCGACCATGCTGCCCGACTAAACTACAATCTTCTACACTAATGTCCTTTAGAGAAGGAAATCTGCTGTCCTTACCTGGTCCTTACCTACATGTGACTCCAGATCCACAGCAACATGGTTGACTCTTAACTGCCCCCTCAAGGGCAAATATGGGTGGGCAATAAATGCTGGCACAGCCTGCGACATCCACGTCCCATGAATTAATTTTAAAAAATTACTTCACTGTATCCTTCCCCCACGATCATTTTTTAATTATTTTACTTTATCAATTAATTTTCTGGGTTACATAGTATTTTCTGCACAGTAACATAGATGTTATTCAACTTAAATTGTTCATTAACCGAAAGAGTAAAGATTGTGAAGACCAGGAAGTAATTAGAATGTAATGATATACTTAGAGCTCTAGTACAATTTCATTGAAACAGTTAAACTGGTTTATTCCAGAGATAAAAGGAAAGAGGTCAACGAGCAAAGTTCTGATAGTGTATGTTCTAACATATCAAGTGCATTTGATTTAACAAAAAATATTTTCACCACAATATTCTAAATTATTAAATACTATTTGGCCAAGTGTGGTTTATTTTTTTCATTTTATATAAAAAATAGATGTTTGCTAAGTACACTTCAGAAAGGTAAACACACTTTGTCATTGCCTGGTGCAAGATTATGAGTAGTAAGCATAATCTATTGACCTATGAATGGAATTGTCCTCTTGATTGTGATGTATTGTTTTTCATTACGAGTTTGTGGTTCTCTGATTCGACGTGTGGAAATTCTATTTATTCTGTAATTTGTAAAAATTCCTTCCATATCTGATACAGCCCAGAGAGGGGTAATTGGTTCTTCGGGGCTCACGCCTCAGCCCTGATGAAGAGATATGCCTGTCTGCTGAGGCAGACTGTCCATGTAAGAGCGATGTGGCGCAATTAATAATGATTTGCAAATGGCAGACAGCAAATAACACAGACTGATTTCCTCTCCATTTATGGCTGTGCTAATTTCTTAGCATATATAAAGGCAAGAGGAACTAAAATCCAATGTCATAAATTTTGAAATTAGTTATTCATACCATAATAAATGGTTTTATCAGTTTTTTTGTCCATGCCATTATTGCTGCAGTGACCCAGACTACCAATCTTTACTTCATTTGAGTTTTAATATGTAAATGCATAATTTAACAGAATATTGAAGAGTTGATTTTCATGTTAAACTAATTAGTGTGATTTATGGATCAAGCATATGCAGATATTGCTGGATCTTTTTTTCCTCTCCCTCGTTTGTAGTCTTAGTTAACTAGTTTAGTGGTTTATTAGCTTGCTCTCTTTCTCTTTTTAGAGAACACTTGGAGAAACATCGAGCAGAAAAAGCTACTTGTTTAATAGGGAGCGATAATGGATGCATAATTGAGTCATTTAAATTGCTGTTTGCCTACAGGAGCGAGTTGCATTAAATGTTTGATCACCTTAATTTCCAAACACATCATTACCCTTCTTAGTGCTGCTTAATAAAGGGTCTGTTCATCTTATAATGGATTATTTATTTATTTTCATCCATGGTTTCTTTAAGATGAAGGCACAGTAAAATTGAGTGCCTTACAAAAAGAATATCAATAGTTTATTTTTCAATTCTTTTGCACATTTTTAAAAAATGTTCATCTCTGCATTATATGGCTAAAGCTTCAGAAAAAATCTCGCGCTCTAGCATATTATAAAATTCAGGAACTAAACTATTTCCCCAATAACTCATATGAACTTTACGTGTTAAACTACTCTAAATCTGTGCAACTAACTTTCAAATATTTTCTCCACGTTAAAGATCCTCTAAATAGCAGTCAAATTCTTCACAAATCCCCGGAAAATCCTTTCTCAGCTTTTGAAACAGTATTCCCTGTCAAATAACTAAACCCTCAATATAAATTATTAAACATTTGAATCCTTTATATTTGGAAAATAAGATTTAGGAAAACTATAAACCAATTTTCAATTTCAACAGTCTGATCTTATCCTAAGATGTGCAGGTTAGATGGATTAGCCATGCAAAATTGTCCCTTCATGTCCAAAGATGTGCCGGTTAGATTGGTCATGATCAATGTCCGCCGTTATGGGGATAGGGCAGGGGGTTGGGCCTAGGTAGAGTGCTGTTTCGGACGATCGGTGCAGACTCGACAGACTGAACAGCCACCTTCTGCACTGTAGGGATTCTATGGATTCTATGAATTGCTGTAGGCTCACAGCCTATACCACCTTTCAGTCTGTGATTTCAACTACATTATTTTAATGTCTAATCTTCAAGTTTTTATTCTTTGGATGGGATGATATGTCATTTTCAAGAGTAGGGAAAGGATCATTTGTAATACCAAAACAGTGGCTAGCACAGTTGGAAGTGTGCGCTTAAATGGGTTGCTCTTTCCAAGGCCGGTGCAGACTCGATGGGCCGAATGGCCTCCTTCTGCACTGTAAATTCTATGAAAAGGTAGTAAATTGCCACAGGAAAGTTTTTAGAATGCACTTTATTACATGGTGCTGCAGATCTCAAAGAGTTGATATCATCTTTGTCGTTACTCTTAGATGCTGCATGAACTTGCACGACCCTACTTTAGCGAGTTCCTCCAAAAATGTTATCCTACATTGTTCCCTTCATTATTATGACACCCATATACCCAGTGTTCTGTTGTCCATCTCTTAAATCTTTCAATCATTCCACATCTGACCTTATTGATCTTTTCTCCATTTGCCCATTCAGCATTCAAAACCCTGCTTAAAAAAAACTCTCTTGAGAGCTCTAATCCCAATTGCATTTTTTGCTTCCCCAAAGCTACATCCCCACCACCACCACTTATTCATAGTCCATCCTTTTTCTTAATTGTATAAACACTTTGAGACAATTTTAGTACGTGTGGAACACCTTAAAAATGTGTTCTGTTGCAGTGTGTCCGAATCAGCTAAAGCAAAGCCATTTGCAATGTTGTAGGCTTGCATAAGAAATATTAAGAAAACAAAATCTATCTGGATAAACTTTTCAGGAAAAATAGCAAACTTCTGTAATTAAGTTTAAGAGTGCTATTTCTTCTGCCCACTGACTTACTGCCACACCTTGAAAAAATCTAGGCAAGAAACCTACCTCAAAGACCCTCCTGACACTGTGTTGCAATGGTTCATGAGGCCCACTGTGGCTTGGGGAAGCTGTGTGAGGAATTGTGAAAAGAGTAGCTGGTATCAACTATTCCAAGGTATGGTATTTGAAGATCTTGCAGTCGAATGCTTGCAGTCACAACATTCAGTTAAATTTAAATAAATAGATGGGATTTTTAAGGCCACTTGCTTTTCAGTCTTCCTTCTTTTTATTTGACTTCAGTTAACTCCTCTGCAGTGAATTAAGTTATGAACCAGAGTTGAACGAAAAATGCAGGGGCATTAATTTTAACTAATGGAGTTAATGGAAGTTTTTTTTCTTGATTATATGCTGTGACTAATTTTCCTCTAATCACACATCTAGATTTTATTTTACATTGCCATTCATAATAGGAACTAGAAAAATCCAGTGAGTCCAAAATATTGCTGGACATAATAAAGTTTACATTGGTTTGTAATCTGAGCCTTTCCATTGAATATTGCATTGTTTTCCATTGTGTTGAAGAATTTAATCTTCAGCAAGATGAGAGATTTAATGCTGGAAATTCAAACACCTTCCATTTCAGGTAACTATTGTCAGCATTAGGTATTGTCAGATCATTAATATTATGGCTTGATGCTAAATAAAGCTCAATGCAGTTCGACCTTTGAGAGGCTCTCTGCATTTTACAGGCAGGAGGTAAGAATGACCTCCTGACACAAATCTGTGCCTCTCTTTGTCAGTAATAATAATAATAATCTTTATTAGTGTCACAAGTAGGCTTACATTAACACTGCAATGAAGTTACCGTGAAAATCCCCTAATCGCCACACTCCTGCGCCTGCTCGGGTACGCAGAAGGAGAATTCACCTAACAACCAGGTGTTTCGGGACTTGTGGGAGGAAACTGGAGCGCCCGGAGGAAACCCATGGAGACACACGGAGAACATCCAGATTCCACACAAACAGTGACCCAAGCCGGGAATCGAACCTGGGACTCTGGCGTTGTGAAGCAACAGTGCTAACCACTGTGCTACCATGCTGCACAGTTTGGGAAAACTATTAAGAGCACTTTCTGACATATCGCATAAGACATACATGTCCTCATTGTGCTCAGGATTTGATCACAGTCATCCTGAACAGATGCCATAATGTCTTCCAATAAAGGTGAGGAATGAGAGTTTTGTTGCAAGAAAAAATAGTGAACCCGGGATCATGAACACATAAAATTGTTTATTTTTAAAGAGTAAATGTGACTACTTTGAATACCAATACTGATCACATGTTCAACCCCAAAACAAGTTTATCCCTCCGAATGAGTAAACTCGGCAGACCAGGAAGTCATTTTCAGGACTGCACTTTATGCATCTCGCTTTCTCATTCCAAGTTTGCTCTGTGTTGAGCAGGATTTACCTGTAATTCAACCTGCCCAAGAAAAATTTGAATATACTCAAACGTAGTCCAACTCTTTTAATTCTGAGCTGTATGTAAGGAGGGCAGGGAATTATTAAGTCGCAACTTTAAAATGGATGATTTTCTTCATCATGTTGCTCGGCTGTAAAGGAAATTCTGTTGAGTAATGTTGAATATCTGGAGAGCGTCAGCTTTGTCTGCTGTTACATCAGTTTTCAAAGTAGATGTTAATCGTTTTTTTGTGAGGTGACATTTTCAAATTGATATCACGTTATTATACACATATGCCCAATTATAATATGACTCAAAAATCACACATCGTAACCCATCCCTGGAATGTTAGGGTTCAGGTTTCTGGGTTAGAACTGCTCATTTTCCATTTAAGCAAACCGCATTATTAATAAAGGCTGTAGTTCACACTACTCAGAAATCTGAATTGGTTGGAGTTCCCTTCCCCCACTCATTAATCAATGGAGAAAAGTCCAACCCTTTGAATAAGCCACAATCGGGAAAGGAACAGGCACTTTCTTCCACCTCTAGATGATAAACCATGAAACAAGTTGGTATGTAATGCAGATTTTTTTTAAAGGAATCAGGTATGTTGTGTTTAAGAGTGTGCACATTATAAGAAGCCTGATGCCTGTTAGTGTGCAGCAGCTGTATCCTGAATGCAGGTCCAGTTCCAGGATTTTCAAGCAATATTACAATGTCAATTTGAAAAATGAGGGTTTTTTTTATATTCCATGTGCCATTATACCGACACTGCACAGCTGGTATTTTGGATAATACGAGCATTGTTTCATTTTCCAACAAAATGTTGGTTTTCAATGCACATAAACTCTTTTGAAATCTTCATCCTTTAAATAGGCTGCACTTCTCTGGGTGCCTGAAAATCTTGTGGTTGAGAACAAAGGATAACTGATTTCTTCAATCAGCTGTCACACTCCGTTCAACCTGTGTACTGTAGCATATGAAACCACTGGGTGGGGAAGAATTCAGCCAACCCTGACTAGTTCATTGAATGTGGTGTATTTTTAAGCCCCAGCTTACGTAGCAACGGTAGCATTGTGGATAGCACAACTGCTTCACAGCTCCAGGGTCCCAGGTTCAATTCCGGCTTGGGTCACTGTCTGTGCGGCGTCTGCACATCCTCCCCGTGTGTGCGTGGGTTTCCTCCGAGTGCTCCGGTTTCCTCCCACAGTCCAAAGATGTGCGGGTTAGGTGGATTGGCCATGATAAATTGCCCTTAGTGTCCAAAATTGCCCTTAGTGTTGGGTGGGGTTACTGGGTTATGGGGATAGGGTGTAGGCGTTGACCTTGGGTAGGGTGCTCCTTCCAAGAGCCGGTGCAGACTCGATGGGCCGAATAGCCTCCTTCTGCACTGTAAATTCTATGACTATGATAAAAACTGTGCCAACCTGCAGAATAATATCTATGCCACAAAATGACCACCAAAACCATTTGAAGCTTTTTTCGAAAACTGCATATGGTATGACGAAAGAACATTGAAGTTGATGGTACATTTGCTTGGTAGTTGTCCATTATTTATTCCATCCCAATATGTTAAAATAAATCTGATAATGGTAAGAATATTTACACCATTTGTCACTCAAAAATCTTCAATTATTTGTTGCATTCTTAAAAATAGAAAAATGATAACTACATGATAACTACATAAAGGTTCAAATAATACTTGCTTAGTACTGAAGTGGCAGGGAAGTCTTTCAGTGTTGTTACAACCTCACTCAACAGGGAATCATTCTCTCCCAATTGGTGCATTTCCAAATGTTAGAAATGCTGAGTCAAGCTTCCTCTCCCAACACTGACTGAAATCAATTAGTATGCAGCGTATCTGAAATGTGCCCAGCTTATCCGATTGTTTCAACACCCAAACCTTCCTGTTGTGGCTCATTCTAATGAAACAGGAGCATTCTTGGGTGCAGCAGAACAACCCAAAGGATGTTGAGGTATTGCCTGAGAATTGAAAGCAACAGGAACCTCAAATGGACAAGGCCAATGGCAGGCCAGAAGTTATCTTTCAAAGTGACAGTTTCTGGGAACACGATTTTTATCTTGAAAATTTCTGAGGAAGAGTGCTAAGTTTTTTAATTTATTTGTGTCAACCAGAGGCTATAAATTTCCCATCAGTAGCTGTCATCTTTATTTAAAGAATCCTGTTAATGCATTCATGCAACCGTGACAGAGATGGGATGGCAATTACACTTCAGGCGAGAATCTGGATGCCCTGGGCTGGCTCCCTGAAAGAACAATATATCTAATCCTCATTCACCCTTTCCCTGAAAGACTTTTCCTTTCGAGCTGCTTATCCAGTTCCTTTTTGAAAGCAATCTTTGAATCTGCTTCCACAAGCCTTTCAGACAATGTATTTCAGATCCATAGCCACTGGTTGCATAAAAAATGTTTTTGCTCAGTTTGCGTTTGATTCACTTGCCAAATACTTGGACCCATCTGCCAATGGGAATAGTTTTTCCTTTTATACTAGACCCTTCATGATTTTGAATACCTCTACCCAATCTTCTCTCACTCTTCTCAGAGGAGAACAACCTCAGCTTCTCTAATCAATCCATGCAGCGTAAGCTCCTCATCCCTGGAATCATGCTCTGCACCCTCTGTAAAGCCTTCACATCTATCCTAATATGCAGTATCCAGAATTGGGCACAATCATCATAGATTATCATAGAATTTACAGTGCAGAAGAAGGCTATTCGGCCCATCGAGTCTGCACCGATTCTTGGAAAGAGCACCCTACCCAAGGTCAACACCTCCACCCTATCCCCATAACCCAGTAACCCCACCCAACACTAAATATACTTCATTTGAGGTTGAATAAGTGTTTTATAAAAGTTTATCATAACAACCATGTTTTGTGCCTCTGTTCATGAAGCCCAGGATCCTGTATGTCTTTTAAACCATTTGATTTGTTACAGACTACTGGTCAGTCTTCAACAATGGCTAAGATACTGAACCAGACACGTGGTCCGGGATTCTCCAAGCCCGCGCCGTTGACGGCGAAAATTCCCGCCACGCCACTCCGACGCCGGGTTGCAATTCTCCAGCGATTGGAGAATCGGCGGCATTTGGTCGACACGGCGCCGGTCGGGGCCATTGACAAAGGCCCCCGCGGCGATTCTCCGCGGTCGACTGGCCGAGTTCCGGCGGCGTGGTTCACACATGGTACCACCCGGCGGGAGCTCGGACCCGCGGCTGCAGTGGCCGTCCTGGTTGGGGGCGGGGGGAACAGACTCAGGGGGCGGGGTAACGGCCAACATGTTCCGGCGCAGAGTCGGCCGTAGCACGCATGCGCTGGCGCAGAAATGGCCACCGCAAGCATGCGCGGACCCGCGCCGGCAGTGCAGGGCCGCGTATCAGCGCCGGAGCTGCGTGGAGCACTCCGGCGCCATGCTGGCACCCTGTGGGCCACTGAATCGCTGGGCCAAGTGGCCCGTTGACGCTGGCGTGAAGCACTCCGGTGTTTATGCCGGCGTCAACACGTAGCCTGGATTTTGGAGAATCCCGGCCGTAATGTTTTGAAAGTTTTAAATCTGTGCAGAATGATAAATTCATTCCAGGAATGATAATATAAGAAATAGATGTTGTTTTCTTACAAAGAAACTTTATTAAAACACAAGAAAAGAAAACAATATTTAAAATGTTACTTAAACTAACAGTAACAGATTACATGCAGTTCTTAACCTTAACACACAAGTTCCCATTAAACCACACCGTACATGAAAATGCAGCTCTTGTTCCCACTATCACAGACAGACAAAGGCAATATTTGCATTTGCGAAGCACTTTTCTTCTGTTGGGACATTTGTTCAGAATCTCTTTTTCCACGTCTACCTTGGTGGCAACTTTTATGACCTCCCCAGTCAATTCCACAGCCTTCTCTGTAACTGTGTAAGAGAGCATTTCTTCCTCGTCTCTCTCTAAGCTCCGCCCAGCCCCTCACACAAAGGTTCTCCTCTGAGATGGCCAGACATGAATCCATTATCATTATGGGGAGGCAGTGGCGTACTGGTGTTCTCACTGGGCTAGTAATCCAAAGACCCAGGGTAATGTTCTGGGGACACGGGTTTGAATCCCACCAGGGCAGATGGTAGAATTTGAATTTTTAAGGGCAGCACGGTAGCCTTATGGATAGCACAATTGCTTCACAGCTCCAGGGTCCCAGGTTCGATTCCGGCTTGGGCCACTGTCTGTGCGGAGTCTGCACATCCTCCCCGTGTGTGCGTGGGTTTCCTCCGGGTGCTCCGGTTTCCTCCCACAGTCCAAAGATGTGCGGGTTAGGTGGATTGGCCATGCTAAATTGCCCTTAGTGTCCAAAATTGCCCATAGTGTTGGGTGGGGTTGCTGGGTTATGGGGATAGGGTGGAGGTGTGGACCTTTGGTGGGTTGCTCTTTCCAAGAGCCGGTGCAGACTCGATGGGCCGAATGGCCTCCTTCTGCACTGTAAATTCTGTGAAATCTGGGCTGTTTGATTTCCCATTTCCCGTTTCTACAAAAGAACAGAGCTATGCCATCCATATGCAATTAATCCTGCATTGACAGACAAATAGGTCATCAGATTCTGTGATGGGCTAATGGCTTATCAAACAAGGTTGTCCTGAAGGACAATGGATCTTGAGTGGATTATCCTGGCTAAACCATGGCCTCTTGTGTATTCCCACCAACGAGGTTAAGTCTGAATGGGACAAGATAACTCAGGCTGTGGACCTATCCCTCTGACTCTGCTGTTCGCAGTCTTTTCCTTCAGTCCGTTTAACCCCTAATTTGCTTGCTATATCTTGGATCCTATTTCTGGACCCAAATTCCTACTATCACCTTATCATGACAGTTTGTCTTGCAATGATTTGTCCACATATACCTCCAGGTTTCTCTCTTCCTGCAGTCCCTTCACAATTGTGCTTTTTAGTTTATATTTGCCTCTCCTCATTGTCCCTACCAAATGTATCACGCCTCAGTTTTAAATTTCATCTGTCACATGTAAAACGATATTGACTTGTTCTAATTATACTATGTTGTTTGAAGCGCATTGTTTAGATTTCCTTAATAGTAGATTCCTGCACTTTCCTGGTGACCAATATCACACCAACCAACCTATAGTTCCTTTTTTCTTCTTCCTCTTGTCTTGAATAGCAGTGTTAAATAAGCAGCTACTAATCTGCTGGGCCCATTCAAGAATCTCGTGAATTTTGAAAAATAATCATGAGCACATACCTTGGGCGAAATTCTCGCGAAACGGCGCGATGTCCGCCGACTGGCGCCCAAAGCGGCACCAATCAGACGGGCATCGCGCCGCCCCAAAGGTGCGGAATGCTCCGCATCTTTGGGGGCCGAGCCCCAACATTGAGGGGCTAGGCCGACGCCGGAAGAATTTCCGCCCCGCCAGCTGGCGGAAACGGCCTTTGTTGCCCTGCCAGCTGGCGCGGAAATGACATGTCGGGGCGGCGCATGCGTGGGAGCGTCAGCGGCCGCTGAAAGTTTCCCGCGCATGCGCAGTGGAGGGAGTCTCTTCCGCCTCCGCCATGGTGGAGACCGTGGCGGAGGCGGAAGGGAAAGAGTGCCCCCACGGCACAGGCCCGCCCACAGATCGGTGGGCCCCGATCGCGGGCCAGGCCACCGTGGGGGCACCCCCCCGGGGTCAGATTGCCTCGCGCCCCCCCCCGGAGCCCGCCCACGCCGCCTTGTCCCGCCGTTCAAAAGGTGGTTTAATCCACGCCGGCGGGACAGGCAATTTATCGGCGGGACTTCGGCCCATCTGGGCCGGAGAATCCAGCGGGGGGGCCCGCCAACCGGCGCGGCCCGATTCCCGCCCCCGCCGAATATCCGGTACCGGAGACTTCGGCAACCGGCGGGGGCGGGATTCACGGCAGCCCCCGGCGATTCTCCAACCCGGCGGGGGGTCGGAGAAAGACGCAGCTATCTCTTTTAGAACCCTAGAACGTAGGCTATCAGGGCCTGTGGATTTGTCGGATTTTGGTCATAGAATCACAGAATTTACAGTGCAGAAGGCGGCTCGGCACATCGAGTCTGCACCGGCCCTTGGGAAAAGCATGCCTCCACCCCAGCCCCGTAACCCAGAAACCCCACTTAACCATTTGGACTCTCGAGGGCAATTTAGCATAGGCAGTCCACCTAACCAACTTGCATATCTTTGGACTGTGGGAGGAAACTGGAGCACCCCGAGGAAACCCACGCAGATACGGGGAGAAAGTGCAAACTCCACACAGTCACCCGAGGCCGGAATTGAACCTGGGACCCTGGAGCTGTGAGGCAACAGTGCTAACCACTGTGCTACCGTACCACCCCTGAGTCCCTTGAGTTTTTCCATTACGTTTTCTCTGCTGATTTTAATTCCCTTAATTTTCTTGTTCTTTTAACCCCTGGGTTCCCCTCTATTTCTAGTATGTAACTTGTGTCTTCTAATGTGAAGACAGACACAAAATATTTGTTTATAGTCTCTGCAATTTCCTAATTTCCAACAATAATTTCCTCTGTCTCTGTTTCTAAGGGACCAATGTTTAGCTACCCTATTCCTTTTTATATACTTGCAAAAACTCTTACAATCCGTTTTTATTTCCCTGGCTACTTTACTCTAGTGTTCTAGTTTATCCCTTTTTATAACCTTTTTGGTGACTGTTTTTTGGTTTCTAAAACACTCCCAATCTTCAGACTTATTATTATTCTTTGCAATATTTAAAAGTCTCTTCTTTTAATTTAATACTATTCCTAACCTTATTAGTAAGGCACTGATGGATCGTTCTTGCTGAGGTTTTGTTTAGAATGTATTTTTGAATTGTTTCCTCAAATGTTTCCCACTGTTTATTTACTGCCATATCTTTTAATCTATTTACCCAATCAATCTTGACCAGTGCTTCCCTCATACCTATGTAATTGACTTTGTTTAAGTTGAAGATTCTTGTTTGTGATTCGAGTATTTCTTTTCAAACCTACTATGGACCTCATTTTTATTATGGTCACTATTTCCCTGTGGATCTTTTACTATGACAATGCTAATTAACCTTGCCTCACTACACAATGCGAGATATAAAATAATTTTCTTTATAGTAGGTTCCACAACATATTGCTCCAAGAAATTGTCACAACATTCTACAAAATCATTTTGCAAATCACCTTTACGAATTTGATTAGTCCAGTCTATTTGCAGATTAAAATCTCCCAAGCAGGGCGCGATTTAATGGCCACGTTACACTTAAGCGAGAATGCGACGAGGCAGTTAGATTACGGGAGAGGCCAAAATCAAGAATCACGCCAGGCGCCGATGAGTTTACGATCTAACTGGCCCGCTCCCATTTGCGTAATCAGGAACTTGCCATAGCATAGCGGGAAATCAATAATCACCACTTAAGGCTAATTTCCATACAGTTAATGGGAACGATCCCCTATCTAACGGATTCTCGCGATCTAACTGCCTCCCCAGCAAATGGTCAGACGGGCGCCGATTGGTACACCTTTTTAAAAACATGAAGCTGGCAGAAGGGCTGCTGTGGGGATCCGAGGAGGTTTGTAGGGGAGTGGGGAGCATTGGGGGAATGGAGGGTCCCGGAGTGCTTCACATAGGACGTGACTTCATCCGTCACCCCCCCCCCCCTTCACTCCCCTTGCCACCCGATCACTCCCCTTCCCCCCATTCCTCGCCCTCACTTAATTTCACCCCCCCCCCCCCCACCACCCTGTTCCCAGGGTCTGTATCACATCATTCCAGGATGATGGAACTGCGTCAGCGCTGTCAGAGGATCACTGTCGATGGCAGAGGGTGGTGATAGCCCGTGGAGAGCTCAGTGCTGCTACTCGTAAATCGATTCCATAGTCTGACACCTGCTTGTCTGCTGAATGCTGGACCTATAGCCTGCATGTGGTGTGCCTGGCCGAGCAGGGGGGGGGGCGGGGGGGGAGCTTGCGCAAGAGGCACCCAGGACCGCCATGCTGGGGCAGGGGATTGGTGCTCAGCTGCATTGCGGAAGAAAGTGCCAGACGCATCATATTTCTTGGGTGCAGTGTTTTTTAGTGCCGTACATATGTGTCCCCAACTGCCCAAATCCCCAATGGGGTCGCCCCACCTTCCTCACCCCTCTCACCCTCTTCCTGCACGCCTCCCCCCCCCCCCCATCGCACCCTTCCCCCTTACCCATAACCCCCTCAGCCCCATGCGCTCACAGTGATCCTTGCCCTGCTTAGCCTTCCGTGCTCTACCGCTGCGCCTTTGTGTGTCCCCAGGATGCACATCCAGAGGTGGAGGCAGCCTGCTGCTTACCGTGTCCTGTGGCCTTCGATGCCCCTGGCGGGCATCCTCTGGGGGTTCTGGGGCCAGTGGCCACCGGTCCACTTGCAGGCAGCACATGCCTCGCCGTGCCACCCTGTTCCAGATGTTGTCTCCAAGGCGCACCATTGTCAGGGGGTGGGTCTCGGGAGAACAGGTGGCTGCCGTCGCCACTCCGTAGGTGGCTCTGGGTTGGCACCCAGCGCCCCCGCTACAGGCGGTGCCCATTGGGCACTGAGGTTCACCTCGGGACGGATGGTCAGCTGGATCAAGCCCCGGCTGCCCCTGCGTCATCTGGCTCTGCCAGCCTTGGTGGATCCCCAATGTCTGCAGCTTGATGTCGACGCCCTCTGCAGTGCTCCTCTGTGACTGGGACATGCATTGGAATGCCCTGGTAATGCCTACCTGTGCCTGTGACTTGTTCCGCAGTGCCTCTTCAAGGTGCACCTGGGACTGGGACACGTCAACCAGTAACTGGAACATGTTGTTGAGGCGCTTAGCCATGGCCACCTCTGACTGAGCCACGCCTTGGACACCTCCACTCATACTGCTGACGTCGCACACCAGGCTCTCAAACTGCGGTCGCCTCCCGAGGAGTGTTAGTCATGGAGCTATTCATTGCCAGCACCATCTCTTGCGCCCATAGTCTCTGGGACTCTTTCAATTGGCTATGGACCTACTGGAGTATCGCTGACATTCCCCTCTGAATCTCGCAGCTGCACCCTCGCGCCTGCATCAGCTCCGGGTAAGCTAAGTCTAGAGGCACAGCATCTGACTGGGAACCAGCTGGATCCTGGGATCCAGCAGGCCTCCGACTGCTGTCTTGCCTGGGCATTCCTGCCTCCACCTGATGTGCATCGGCACCTTTGTGGTGCTCACTAGAATATGCCCCAGAAGCCTGCCCACCACTGTCGCCCACCGAGGTGTCTGCCTCTGCATTAGTGGAGGGTGGGGATGACAGTTGTGCCGCGAATATGATGGTCTCCTCGGAGCTCTCCTCCAAGTGTTCTCATGGGAGGCAGGTGTGTGGGGGCCCACTTCGGATAGGCCGGTACTGTAGGATGAAGCTCCTGTGGGAGAATGGCCATGTGGTCAATGGGAGGGATGGGTCAGTCTGTATGGCATTAGAAACTCACGTGTGACAGGTCATCTGAGTGGGGCCCAGTAGATCCTCACCTCTGCGCCGGACGACAAACTCTATGTCGGTGACAGATCTGCCCTCGGCCAACCCGCGACCTCCAGAACCCGTTCCTTGTAGGGTGTAAGGACTCTGATGGCCGCCATCCCGCTGCCCGCCTGGGCCCTCTCCCATCTCCTGCGGGGAAACAGAAAGGGCATCGAGAGCCGCACGCTTCATTCATCGTGGGGTGGAGGTTATTTTGGTGGCGGGATGAAAGGGACGTTTAGGATTGGGGAGTCTGGAAAATATGGGGGTTGGGGAGTATTGAGGGGGGCCATCATGGGCGGCACTTTTGAATATGTGTGGGCCGGGGCCATGTCAGGGTGTCATTGCCAACCCATTCATGCTGCCCGGTGAAGGTTATTGACCATCTTAAGGCACTGGGTTCCAGTCCCCCTGGTGACGCTTCCTAAGCTGACGGCCACTGCCACTTCCTCCCACTGGCTGCCCTGTAGCTGACCCTCCGAGACCCTCGGGGAAACGGGGCATCCTGTCTGATTTCAACCGTGTCCAACAGTCTGGCCAGGTTGGCATCCCCGAATTGTGGGACTGGTCTCCTCAGTGGCATGGCTGCGAGCTGTGTAGGGTTTGCGGTACAGTATCGGTTAAGTGCTGCTCTACCTTGTCAGCCGGGTGCTGGCGAGCGCGGTCCAGATGAATCAGCCGGCGGGAAGTCCTTTGCAGTTGAAGCCAGTGGGGCCTCGTTAAGCGGTCCAATTAATGTTTGATAGCGGTGACGGCCTTTCCGGGGCAAGCTCACGGCAGTTCCCGCTCGTTCCCACTTCAAAATGTTTCCGTTGAATCACATCCACTATTTGGCTTTGTTACAAACTTCTCATTCAGTGTTCTGTACAATGGTATAACTACTGTTATACTTTATATAATCAGAACTCTGCTGCCCATGCTCTTAGTTGCATCAAGCTCTGTTCTCACATTACCCTTGTTCCCGCTGATCTATATTAGCTCCTGGTTCAGTAATTTTTAAATTTCCATCCATTTTTTGCATATTCCTCCATGGCCTCACCCTTCTTGAAAATTTCCTACACCTCCACAACCCTCCAAAATATGTGAGCTCCTCTAATTCTAACCTCTTGAAGCTCTCTGATTTGAATTGCTCCACCATTGGTGGTTGTGCCATCAGCTATATAGATCCTAAAGTTTGAAATTTCCCTCCTAAACCTGTCCACTTCTCTATCTCTCGTTCCTCTGTGATGAATATCAGGTTTTATAAGATTGTTGTGTTTTAAACCAGTGGTGGCCAACCTGCAGCCCGGAGGGGCCACATGCAGCCCATCTGGGTTCTGTGTGCGGCCCACAAAACATTTTGTTGACCATTGCCCATGCTCAGGGTTGCCATATTCTGCTGGTTTCCATTTGTGTAGTTTATTTCCATACTGGTATGACTGAAGTGATAAGCACGTAAGCAAGGGCACGTGAAGTGAGGTGCATTCTGATTAAACACAATATTGACTGTGAGAGCTGTACTTTTTCCAATGTTTTTACTATTTGAGGTTGGTGACAGTTCCAACAATATATAAGCGATTAAGCATTTTCTATAACTCGTTATGAAATATTTGGCATGTATATAATCTTATTCACGGGAGTCATGGTTAGTGAACAAGTTTGATTTTAGTCTTGTGGCCTACTGAGATGAGAGAGGGCCAATTATTTTTTTTATTTTTTTTCCAATTAATGGATAATTTAGCATGGCCAATCCACCGACCCTGCACATCCTTTGGGTTGTAGGTGTGAGACTCACGCAGACACAGGGAGAATGTCACTTGGACAGTGACCCCGGGTCGTGATCGAACCCGGGTCCCCGGCGCCGTGAGGCAGCAGTGCTAACCACTGGCCCATCGTACCACCCTTAAAGAGGGCCAATCATGCGGCCCACTCACTAGCCTAGTTTTTCCATCATTGTTTTAAACTATTTCTTTAATTTAAGGTGAAATGGAGTATGCAAAGGGTCAATTAATCTGTTATGAATTCTGGCTAACAAAGAGGCGGTGTGGCTTGGTTACCATGGAGACTGGGGCTCAGGTTGAGACTTTACTGAGAGTAAGGGGAAATGTTCACACCTGAAAACAAAGGCAGGAGAGCTGGACTGACTTTTTGTCTCAGAGGTTTGGACAAAAAGAGAGAGATAGAGAAGTTTCACAAAGACAAAGGCTGCAGCGGGTGTGCTCAGCAGAATGGAGAAGGCTGCTGGTCCTCTGCAAGCGACCATGCAGAATGCAGGAGGAAGGATAGTCACTGGTCAAAGTGACGCAACCTATGGCAATCTAAAGACTCTGGAAGATTTTCCCTGGAGAGGCTGGAGAAGAAATCACCAGAGTGGACCTTACTGCTGAAGGTCAATTTGAGTATTCTCAGGAGACTTGAGGGAGAGGACTTTCAGTCATAGGACATTACAATTCAGCAAAATGGAACAGATGTGAATCAGTTGGAAGTGACAGTGGACTCTTTTCTATAAACACTGTAATCATGTGGCAAGTGTGATGTATAATTCCATATGGTTATCGGCTGTGTTAAGGCATTGCTTAGGGTTATATTTTCTGTAGTTTTCAAGTATCAATTACCTACCAAGTAATGTTTAGGTGATATTGCATTTGGTTTATTTGTTACAGTAAAACTTGAATGCTTGTTGTGCAATTGCTACAATTATAAGGTTTATAAGATTATTACGTTTTGAACTGTTTCTTTAAATTTACCTTAAAATTAAGGGAGTTGGAGGACGATTTCGAAACTTGCCTGACAACAAGCCTGGCTACGTTAAGGAGCCTGCATGGCAAGGTGTGAAGTTCTCACAACTGGGAACAAAAGGCAAAGGCTGTGCTAACATGAAACACACTTGCTGGCTCCAAGCTTTTGGGTAGATGAGAAAAAAGAGAAAGGAAAAGAACAGCGGTTGGTGTGGTCAGCAGATTCTTTGCGAGCTACCAAAGCTGATGGTGGAGTGAGATGGTCTTGATTCAAAGAGATGTATGTCGCAGCCAACTAAGGAATCAGGGAGATTCATCCAGGAGAGGTAGGGCTTTACTACTGGTAGTGGATTTGGGAAACTCTGAAAACAGGGAAGTATCTGGAGACAGTTACTTGACGTTAATGCTCCGTGAAGTGGGAGATGGAAGCAACTGTGGGCTTTTTGCTATTAGGACTGTAATTCTGTGGAGACTGTGATGTGCGATAAGTGTAAAAGAGGAGTACTCCTTTCTGTAGTTCAAGTTACCTTAAGTTTCATTAAGAGTGTTTTTAGTCATTTGTTATGGTAAAAATCTTAAAACGTGAAATCTTGTAGTGTCATCCGTTTCAGCTATTAACGAGAAGTTAAAATTTCTTTTCAAAAGTTGTCGGCATCTATGGGGATCGTAACACCAATTCCTTTAAGTTGGTCACTGGGAATTCAAATAGGTTGTTGAAAGTTATTGGTCTATACGGAGATCATAATACCACTCATAATTTATATGGCTCTGTGTCAATTTCTTTCTAGTGCTCCTGTGAAGTATCTTAGGATGTTTTATTATGTTAAAGGTGCAATGTAAATACAAGTTGTTGTGCTTGATTATATACCTGAAAAAGAAAGATTTCAGGGCTATGAGGAAGGAGCAAGGCAGAAGGACCAAGGCTTTGAAGTACCAGCATAGGCTCAACGGGCTGAATGGCCTCCTTCTATGCTGTACCATTCTGTGATTGCCTTTCCTGACAATTATATGATTTCATAATATTCTGATCCTGTATTTTCAATTCAATAAATTTTGTTCCAACAAAATGTTCCCTGTTTTAGCTGCAAGTAAAGTCAGATAAAGTCATAATGAAAACGTATTGCCTGTAAAGGATTAGTATGCACAGATGAGGATTTCTGTGGTCAGAGTGGTGTGATAGGAGACTAAGTGGGGAATGCTCAAGAAATGGATGAATTCAGGCTTGACTATGGACTAGACATGTTGAGTTAGAAGCTCAACTCAGTATCAAATATAATGCTGAGATTGCGCACCACAATTGGCCCTGTCTTCAGACTGACATCAGTGTGCGATGGGTCACCAGCGCCTATTTGGAATGCAAAATTCAAGCAATTCTATTTTTTATAAGTCAGACTTTGGCCAGTTTCCAGATGAACCTGAATTCTGGTTGCCATGGTAAACGTAGTGCAGGAACTCAAAAATAAAACTACATAATTCAGTATGGTATGCTTACAAAGGGGTTTTAAATGTTATTGCACATCAGCTTTTCAGCACCACAGTACATTTTGTATTCTAAGGACAGAAAGTCACTGGCAATCAGCAACATCTACTGACAAGATATTTCTTTTTAAAGTTGCGTAAGCCACTAAGTCGAGGTCAATACAAATCAATTTTCTTTTCCACAAAGAAATTAACGCTAGCAGCAGCTAATGTAATTCCTGATGATGATATGACTTACTCTTAATATTCTGATCCTATGTTGTCAATTCAGTAAATGTTGTTCCAACA
Organism: Scyliorhinus torazame; assembly: GCF_047496885.1. Classification (NCBI taxonomy): domain Eukaryota; kingdom Metazoa; phylum Chordata; class Chondrichthyes; order Carcharhiniformes; family Scyliorhinidae; genus Scyliorhinus; species Scyliorhinus torazame. Next base: position 60,744,780 of record NC_092713.1, read on the forward strand.
AGATGTCCCCTGCTTTATCTGCATGAGAAATCGAATAAAGGCATAATGAAAATGTATTGCCAGAGATGGCTTAGTGAGACTGCTTTTGTAGTTAAAAATGGGAACAATAATGCCAGATTTTAGTCACGAGGATTTGACACACAACACTCATATTCACACTACACTTCTGGGTTTGTTGTATTGAATAAAGAGTGAATTAAAAGTAAATTTGTGAACAAGTTTTAGATTTCATAGAGTTCTAAATCTGAAAGTGGCTTTTGTGTTACATTTGGTGATGTGCAATTGTGCATATAATACACAATTTCTGGACAGTAACTCACTAAAGGATAGGTATTTGCCATAGTGTATTACCATTTCTAACAAAAGGGGGTCAATTTTAACTATGGGCAGCAATGGACTGGCTATCCGTTTGACTTAAATCAGTTCTGGCTTAAGGTGGTCAGCTATAGCCAGTGGGAGTGAGTATAATTCACCCCAAGGTTGCATCCACTGATCAGAGGATCACTGGCAAAACAGAACCTGTGGTAAATAGCTATTGTTCTTCAGTTTTATGGGGAAAGAGAGAAAGTCTAGGAACAGTCACATAAATGCAAACTCCAATTTCCTCCCCAAATTGTATGTGTTTGATGACCAAGTTGTAGCAGCTGTGTTCAAAAGCCTGACAATGAGAAAATTTCAAGCAATGAAATTGCAGAATCGAATAAATTAAAAAACAATGCTGTACGTACTTTATTGATCTGAGCACACTTTTTATTCCAAATAAATTTGATGGACTTGAAATGGACCAGTCTGTTTCCCATTCAGCCTAATCATGTTGACTTCGCAGTCCAAGCAGCACATCTAAATATGAAGAGTAAAATGGAAAATTCTAAAATAAAAACATTTTGGGTAGAAACCTTCTGTCAGATTCCCCAAACTTTCATTTCTATTTGTCTTTTTAGATGTGGATGGACATGCTCTGCATTACATGTTTCTGTTTTAATCCTTGAATATAAAATATCTGATCCAAGCATTCCAGGAACTTCAAACGTACCCACCTCAGTATAATGGAACATCTGGGAGACAGGGCATTCCTCATAAAATACACTATACAAATAAAATTGCAATTGTTAAAATAATTCCAAAATTATCTCTTGCTTTCTTTGGCATGTACCAGTAGATATTACATAACTGTGCACATGTGGAGCATGGAATAGTTTCTCGGAAAGGGGAAGTAGTGTGAATAAAGGTTCTGAAAAGACAAAACATGTAGGGCCATAAATTTGGTTCAACAAATTTGGTTATAGTTCAACAGATGTGCAAAAAAGTTGTGGGAATGAGAAGTTTTAGAAATTGGATCCCATGTTACAGGTTGGGAAAAAAGTCTGCAACAATATCCCTATTATTCTTATGAGTAAAGAGTATTATTGTTGATATTGGTTTTCAAGTTATTGCACACAGTAAGAAACAGAAGCCAAATATTATTCATTAGTAGTAATCTGCCATTTTAATGCTGATATATGGTCCCCAGCCTGCCATATGCTGGTTCATGTACAGGCCATAAAGCATAGGGACATTTTAAATATATACCTGTTCTCCTCAGCAGTTTGAGCAATCTGTCTTCTCAAACCTCTGAACAGTGCATCACAGGGGCAGTGTATTTCTCTCAAAATGAACACATTTACAGCATTAGTGGTGCTTCATGGCAGTCTGATAAGAGCTGGATCAATCTTTCACTTTGTTACTTTAATAGCTAAAAATATTTGCTTGCTGCCCACCCCCGGCAAAACATAGGTCAGACCAAATGAATCTGATGTATTTTCTGTTCCTAAGCAATATTTCATCACCACACTATTCAATCAGCTTTGTCTTATGTACTGCAATGCTAAAATGTTTCTGAGTGCACTGGGGCTCTTTATCGAATACATCTTTCTTATATAGTTACCCCTACAGATCTACCCTGAGTAATGAATTGCTGTTTCTGTAGAGTTCCCTCATAGAGAATTTTTCTCAATCCATAGGACTTGACTGCCGTCGAAATCACCCAATGCTGTTCAGTCCTATAAAACTGTGCTGTAAACAATACTTCAGTTTGCAACATTTATTACACAGCTGGAATGGGACAGGAAGGGATGATTTCTGTGTAAAATGCTCTTCCGCCATCTCACTTGCTCAGAAAAAATGGTGAATTCGTCCACAGTTGTTTCTCTATGACAATTGTTATGGAGATGGATCCTCATGTGATCTGAGGCAACTCCTTCCACAACAATTCAAAGTAATCTAAAGCTGTTTGACAGATTGTTCATCTGTAGTACCCATAATTTTTAAAGCTATCAACCAGCTGAATATGCAGTCACAGGGTGGAATTTAATGGTCATGGTGGAGACCTGTGCATCTTCTGGTAAACCAGTGACAGCCACGCCGCGTCATGTTCAGGAGGCCCGCCGGGATTTAATCCCAACCATTCACCAACTTGCCTGCCATTGGATTTCCCAGTTCCTGTGAGAGGGGTTTGCTCCACAGAAATCTTAGTGTGGGGTGGATTACCCACTTATGAGAACTGCCAGCTGATCAGAGGTCAGCAGCTCTACACTACCAGCATTACCACCAGGAGCGATGGCCACCGCAATGGGCCCTAGGCCAGAGAGCGTCACTGGAGGCCAAGGAAATAGGTTAATGGGGCCACTTTACTGAACCAGAGATGGAGGCCCCGGCGAGAGGGTTGATTGAAAGGGCGGTGGGGAAGGGGAAGGTTTTCTTTGGGCGCGATCTAATGAAAACAAAATCGAATCCATTCTGGGCAGGATTAGTGGGGTTGTTCCTGGCACTTGCAGTGCAGAGGATGACCCCGCTACCTAACGGCACTTTTTTTAATTGTCCCCCTGAGGCCATATTCAGCATCATTTCCTGCACTGAGGAGCTCTGGCGAGCGGAATCCCAAGGGAGACCTCTCCTGGGACCTACCGGTCGCATCATACCCTGGTTCGGGCAAGTCACAGCCGGTAGATCGCACCGTCGGTCTCCCCAGTCCCACCAGCAGGTGTCTATTGGGTACAGACATGGAAGGACTCCCCCCACTTATAGCTCCCAAGCCTACCCGCCTCCAGGCGAGAAGGTGAGCCTCCCCCCCCCCCCCCCCCCCCCCCCCCCCCCCCGATTGCCATTAATGGGCATGGCTTCACCGTCACCCCCACAAACTTGGACATTGCCTCGGAGAAGGCTGTTCAGAACCCAGCAAGCTTGGGGCAAGCCCAAAACATGTGGGTGTGGTTGGCCGGGACCCTCTGGCACCGCTCACATTTGTCCTCCACCTCTGGGGAGAACCTGCTCATTCGCGTTCTGGTCAGGTGCACTCTGTGCACCACTTTGAGCTGCATTAGGCTTAGCCTTGCGCAGGAGGAGGTGGAGTTCGCCTGGCTCAGTGCTTCGCTCCAGAGTCCCCATCCTACCTCTGTCCCCAGTTCGTCCTCCCATTTTTGGCTGATCTCGTCCAGTGGTGTTCGAGCTCTGTCCAGTAGCTGTCCGTATATTTTCCCACATAGCCCCCCATTCTCGCTGCTTGTGCCTATCAGGTCCTCTAGTAGTGTGTTTTCTGGGGCCCCGGAGTACCCTACTGTCTCTTTGCGGAGGAAGTGTTTTATTTGGAGGTGTCTCAATTCCTGTCCTTTTGCTAGTTTCCACTTCCTCGTCAGTTCGTCCAGTGTTGCCAGTCTGCGCCCTACGTAGAAGTCCCCGACCATCAGTGTACCCTCGTCCCGCCTCCATCTTTTTAAGGTGGTATCTAGCATGGCTGGGGGGAATCTGTGATTGCCGCAGATGGGGGCCATGGGTGACATTTTGGTTATCCTGAAGTGCTGTCTCAACTGGGTCCACGTTCTCAGCGTGGTCGCTACCACTGGGCTCGTTGTGTATCTTGTTGAGGAGGATGGGAGTGCTGCTGTGGCCAGGGCCCGGAGGGTCATTCCTTTACAGGATGCCTCCTCCATTTGTACCCAATCTGTGTTCGGTTCTTGTACCCATCCCCTCACTTTTTCTGCCGTTGCTGCCCAGTGTTAGTATTGTAGGTTCGGTAGAGCCAGGCCCCCTCTGACTTTTCCTCTTTGCAGTGTCGATTTGGGAATTCTCGGGTTCTTACCCCCCCACCACACACAAAAGCCATGATTAGACTGTCTACGTTTTGGAAAAAGGCCTTGGGGATGAAGAATAGGGATGGATCTAAACAGGAAGAGGAAACTTGGCAGTACGTTCATCTTGACCGCCTGCACTCTCCCCGCCAGGGAGAGTGGGAAGCGAGCCTTCCTGTGTCTTGAACTAAATTGGAGGAAAGCGGACAGTCAGCTGGATCTCGACCCTGCACCTTCCCAGTCAATCACTCATGACCTGCCCATCCACCCTCAAACCCACCTCTATGGGAGGGATGCATTAAATTCCATTCATAGTGTTTCCTGTAATATATGGGAAGTTGTGGATGCTATGGGTGTCCTAGACAACCACGTGTGTAAGAAGCGTCACCAGAACAGAAATTTGAACTCGTGTTTTGGAGTTCGAGCGGTGGCCGGTGTGACTGTGGTACATCCATCAGGCTGAGAGCTACATGGGTAGCATGCTCAGAGGGGTGATCACACCACAGTCTAGGAGCCTGCAGGTGGAAAGGGAACGGGTGACCGCCAAGCTGTCCAAGAGAATTAGGCAGGGAATGCAGGATAACCTAGAGTCCCGCTCAACAATCAGTATTCCATTTGGAATACTGATGAGGGCTTTGGTTCCTCGGAGGAGTATAGTCAGAGCCAAGTTTATGGAAACACAGGCAGCTCTGCTGTACAGATGGGGTGGAAGAATAAAGTAAGACCAGCAGTGACGGGGGATTGGATAGTTGGGTGTTTCTGTGGCTATAAATGTGACTCCAGGATGGTATGTTGCCTCTCTGGTGCCAGAGTCAAAGATGTCACGGGGGGGTTTTAGGATATTCATCTGGGGGATGGTGATCAACGGGGAGGGTGATCAACCAGAGGTTGTGGTCCACATTGGTGCTGATGACTTAAGTAAAAAAGGGAATGAGGTCCTGAAAGCAGATTTTAGGGAGCTAGGATGGAGATTGGAAAACAGGACTTCTATAGCAGCAATCTCAGGATTACTCCCAGTCCCATATGCAAGTGACTACAGAAATAGGAGAACTGAGCGATTACACATGTGGCTGGAAAGCTGGTGTAGGATGGAGGGCATCATATTTCTAAGCCATTGCGTTTGGTTCTGAGGAAGGTGAGGTCAGTACAAGCCTGCACCTGAACTGGACTGGGATGAATAACCTCACAGGGAAGGGTGGCTAAACTAGAATTGCATTGGGGAATGGGAACCCAAGGCAAATTCAGAACAGAGGAACGGGAGGTGGGAAATTAGTGAGTGGGAAATTAGTGAGTGTCTCTGAAAGACAGAAACTGCACAGGTAAAAAAATGTACAGCACCTGAATTTGGCAATGTAAAAATATGGATTTATAAATACAAGGAATATAGCAAATAAAGCTGATAAGCTGAGGGCACGGATAAACACATGGCAGCATGATATCATCACTACAACAGAAACTCGGCTTAAAAAGGGGCAAAAATGACAGCTCAACATCACTGGATATTGTGTTTTCAGGCAAGGTGGTGAGGGGATTAAAAAGGTGGAGGTGCAGCATTATTGTTTAAAGAATCAATTACAGGTGTGGAAGGAATGATACACTAAATGAAGCATCAAATGCGACCATGTGGGTTGAGCTCAGAAATAGAAAAAAAAGGGCAGCAGAGTGGCGGAGTGGATAGCCCTCTCTTAGTGTTGTCTCACAGTGCCGAGGTCTCAGGTTCGATCCCGGCTCTGGTTCACTGTCTGTGTGGAGTTTGCACATTCTCCCTGTGTTTGCGTGGGTTTCGCCCCCACAACCCAAAGATGTGCAGGGTAGGTGGATTGAACACGCTAAATTGCCCCTTAATTGGAAAAAAATGAATTGGGTACACTAAATTTATTTTTAAAAAGAAATAAAAACAAGTGTCAGCTGCACTGCTAGAAGTATACTATAGACCCCCAAATAGTGGAAGGGAGTTAGATAGGCAAATACGTAGGCAGATGTTTGGCAATAAACAATAGGGCAGTAATAGTAGGAGACTTCAAATACCCTCCTATATGAACAGTATGAAGGGCACAAAATTATTGAACCGGATTCAAGAGAACTTTTTTCAGTCAACGCATAACAAGCTCAACGAAATGGGTGCAATTTATTGGCGGGATTTAGCGGGGTCCGTTTGCCATTGTGCTAATTCCTTTATGGCTGCAAATCCCCCAAGATCTTCAGTTTGAGATCTTCCCGCCCTCACACCAGTGACGTGGTCAGGTTTACGCCCAGAAAGGGTGTGAACCTAATTCCCATACATTATAATAATTCATCATATATTTACCGGGCTTGATGGCATAACATTTGCCCACACCCTATCCTCCCACCCAGTCAGCGTGATATCATGCCGGTGTAAAATACCACTGGTTTTCAAAAACAAGACGCTAATGTGACGCCCCTGTTCAAAAAGAGAGAGAGGCAGAAAGTAAGAAACTATAGACCAGTTAGCTTGACCTCAGTGGTGGGGAAGTTGCTGGAATCAATCATTAAGGAGGAGGTGACTGAATATTTGGAAAGACAAAGCTCAATCCACCATTGTCAGCATGGTTTTATGAAAGGTAAGTCATGTTTGACAAACCTGCTTCAGTTCTTTGAGGACGTAACCAGCAAGGTCAGTAATGGGGAACCAGCAGGCAGCACAGTGGGTAGCACTGCAGCCTCACGGCGCCGAGGTCCCAGGTTCCATCCCGACTCTGGGTCACTGTCCGTGTGAAGTTTGCACATTCTCCCCATGTTTGCGTGGGTTTCGCTCCCACAACCTAAAGATGTACAGGGTAGGTGGATTGGCCACGCTAAATTGCCCTTGATTTGAAAAAAATGAATTGGGTACTCTAAATTTAAAAAAAAATAATGGGGAACCTGTGGATGTGGTATATCAAGACTTCCAGAAGGTGGTTCACAAGGTGCCACATAAAAGACTGTTCCAGAAGGTGAGATAGCAGATGATTGGGGGTAGGGTACTAGATTGGATTGAGGATTGGCTGACTGACAGAAAGCAGAGTGTTGGGATTGTTATGGGCCAGGGTTTAGAGAACACCAAAGTGTATCATGGAGTTCACCTGACCCACAACTTTTAATAGATTGTGGTTATGGGGAGCACAAGAGCACAGCTGCTTGCTGTATAAAGGTACTCTCACATGACAGGATAAATGGCTGGTCCTTCTCTGGCTGGTGAACTATAACTAGTGGGGTGCCGCAGGGGTCAGTCTTCGGACTTCACTTGTTTACAATCTGTCAAAACGATCTGCAAGCAGGGACACAGAGTGTAACATAGCAAAGCGCGCGGATGATACTAAAATAGATGGGAAAGCAGGCAGTGAAGAGGAAATTTTTTAAAATTATAAATGGATATAGATAGGCTAGGAGATTGGGCCAAAATATGGAAGATGGAGTTTAACATAGATAAGTGTGAGGTTATCCATTTTGGCCAAAAAAATAGAAAAACAAGTTATTATCTAAATGAAAAGCAGATTCAAAATGCGTCTGGGCAAAGGGATCTGCGTGTCTTTGTTCGTGAATTACAGAAAGTAGGTATGCAGATACAGCATGTAATTAAAAAGGCAATTGAAATGTTAGCATTTATTGCAAAAGGATTGGAGTATAAATGTAGAAAATTGTTGTTGCAATTGTATAGGGTGCTGATGAGACCACATCTGGAATACTGTCCAGTTTTGGTCTCCTTATTTGAGAAAGGATGTGGTGGCAATGGAGGCAGTTCAGAGGAGGTTCACCAAATTGATTCTGGGGATGGAAGGATTGGCGTATGAGAAGAGACTCACTGGAGTTTAGAAGGATGAGAGGGGATCTGATCAAGGTATATAAAATACTAAAAGGGATTGATAAAGTAAACGTAGACCAAATGTTCCCCCTTGTGGGGCAATCTAGAACGAGAGGTCACAGATATAGGTTGAGAGGCGGTGGATTTAGAACTGAGCTGAGGAGGAACTACTTCTCGCAGAATGTGGTGAATTTGTGGAACTCGCTGCCCCATAGTGCGGTGGAATCAGAGTCGTTAAATTGTTTCAGGAAGCAGATAGATATATTTCTGATTTATAAAAATGGGTTAAAGGGATATGGGGGAACAGGTGTGATGGATTTGAGACCAGGAATAGATCAGTCGTTCGAAGGGCTGAATTGCCTACTTCTGCTCCTAATTCCTATGTTCCTATGTCCTAAACCTTTTTCACCCAGAGGGTAGTGGGCAACTGGAATCCACTGTCCGAATTGGTGATTGAGACTGAAACGCTCAACTTATTTAAAAGGTACCTGGATCTGCACCTTGCTGTAACCTGCAAGGCTACAGACCGGAACTGGATAGTGGGATTACAATGAGCAGCTAGTTTATTTTCTAAATCTTTTTTGGCCGGTGTAGACATGATGCGCAGAATGATCTCTTTCTGCGCCGTACCTTTTCAATCATTCTGTGTTTTCCCAAGATTGGACAACTTGAAACCTGTTTCAGTGGACACGAATGGAGATCCTCCTGGAGGTGCAAGTTACCCCATGAAAAATTAATGGTTGAACAGGAGGAAGAATATTGAAATGCAATGTGCAGCTGGAACATTGAGTCTTGCAAGTGCTATTTGAAATCAGATTTTGTGGTAAGGTGGTCCCAAAAATTTGAACAGTGTGGGCTCTTCCATCTCAGAAATGTGGGAGAGCAGGACAGGAACAAAAGCAGTTGAAATGGTAGAAAATCATACCAACATTCTGGGATCTGGGGTGAGGGGATGCTAATATCTTGCAAGGATAGAGGTGCAGCAATTTGCAATTGTGTGCACAGGGGATCTAGCGCCTGGTGATGTTGAAAGAATTGTTGAGGCTTACCATGTTTGAGTCATTGAAAATATTATATGACTAATGGTCAAGTAAAGATTAAAAATGAGGGGCATACAAGAATATTGATAATGCATCTCCCCACACAACTTGCCTAGCCTAGCCAAGGTTGATATCAGTGTTTCAAAACTCAGCTGGTACATCTTGTCCCATTCCAAGCCTAATTCACTCATCATCCTGTCCAAGCTAATGCATGCCGATTCTTCTGTCTCCCACGCATTGAGTTTAAAATATTCTTCACATCTCTTATCTTAGTCCGTCATATTTCTGTAACCTAACCCACACTCTAAATTCCTCCATCTGTTCTGTACCTTTTGTGGGTCCTTTCCTCCTTCTATCCTATCTTTGGTGACCGAGCCTTCAATTACCTCAGTGCTGCTCTCTATAATTAATTCCTGAAGCTCTTTAGCCAGCTTCTTTTTCGGTATTTAAAAACCTTCCTGAATCCCATATTTTCAGTTAATTAAGTGGAAAAGAAATAAAAACTCACACATACATCGCTTCAAATAGCAATGCAAAGAGTAAAATCCTTTGGACAACTAGTCAGTTCATTTAGCTGTATCTCCAGATTTAAATGAGAAGTACACTATTTCTCTGCTAGTGAAGTATGTAATATTGAATAATTAATCAAAATGGCAGCCAAGTCTGTGACTAATTAATTAAATAAAACTGAGAGGAACTTTCCTGAAAGCAGCCATTTCTCTAAAAGAACCAAACGGAAAAGTCAACAGATTAATTTACATGAAAGAAATTTGTGAAAATCACTCTTCGGCCTTGCCCCTCAGACTTGCCTTTGAATAATTTCTATTTGATATGACAACAGGCTTCCCATTTAATGAAAATACATGCTTAAAGTGAACTTCTGTCAAACAAAACAGGATTAACCAAATGAATGTGTTTGAAAATAATTTTAGGCTTTATTCTGGCATGACACCAATGTGATAGTAATTGTGGCTAGGGAAATAAATGTGATACAGGAAGTGTTTACATGAGAAGGTAGAGTGTCCACTTTGGGTGCAATTGGCAATTTTGCTTAAAATTGACAAAGGTTTCTGAAATGAACTTATGGTTCAAGTTTCCACAACTCATTTATATAATCAGAAATGTAAAACTTTCTATGATCCAGAACAAGCGGAATTGAACATAATTGTTTTTGTCCCTTGTATTAAAAAATATGCTTTAAAAATTGAACAGTTATAACCTGACAGTTTTGTTAATACAGTTGTAAATGGATTTATCACAAAAATAATAATTTTTAGTCAGAGTGTCAAACACAACTTGTGAGTAACCTGATTTTTAAATAACTGAAAACTACTTTAAAAATTGTATGAACATATTTACTAATTTTATTGGTCTACAGTAATCAGTTTCTTGGTAAGTTAAATATTTTTAATATTTAAAAACTTTACAAGGTGACTCTCAGTGACCAAGCCTAAACAGGCTGTAGGATCTCTGATTTTCTTATAAGAGTCGAAGTCCGGTGGTAGGTTTAGATTGAGTTTATTGCAAAACTTAGTACAAATTCAGATATAAAAAAAGAAGCAAAAGAAAGAGAACAAAGAAAAGAACCACGAGCACAAAGGGTCAAGCTTTCTTATAAACGCACGTTTTTGGTAACATCCCTTCTTTGTCCCCATTGGCTTAGTAATCCTGAGTTGTGACTCCTGATTGATGCTCCATCTCAGCATTTTGTTCCAGTATTTATACTTACATCTAACTGACTGGTTGCGCTTACATTGTTACATTGTCACATTTGTGGTTTGGATTTTGAAAAGCTGATGTGTCACTCTGAAGATTCAATATTTTCCCACAGTACATTTTCCCACAGTTTCAATATTTACCCACAGTCCCCCCTTTGATTCTTCTAAAATTTAAAGGGAATAAATCACTAAGAGCAAACAAGCGGAAGATAGCACAGGGACACATTCACAGATGCCTTTGGTGGTCCCTTTCTTTAGGAACAGCCTTCAACATTGGAATGGGACAAGCCGATATACTGTTACAATCCTTTAAATATAGGTAGCTCACTTGTTAGGCAAGAGGGGAGGTCGGGAAGCCTTGAGAGGCGTAATCTTAGGAGGTGCTTTGGTTCATTGTTTACTTAATAAGAAGAAAAACACCATGCAGAATAAGAATGAAAATAAAGAATAATATCAAGCCTTGAACTAATGCTGTTCCCAAAGAGCCCAGCCATCCAGTTGCCCAACTCCACAAGGTGGTGGATGGCAGTTGTTTGAGTTTTTCAATCTCCTTTTGGATGTGCTCCACCAAATTAATAATTTCCTCAGAGCTGTTCAGAGATAGGTGCAGCACTCGGCCCTAGTCAGAGCACAAGTTCCTCCCTTTTAAGCAAGAATGTAGTCAAGAGGCATTTGTACATGATGGCATGTTACTATGGCCTAGGGCGGCACAGTGGTTAGTACTGCTGTCTCACGGTGCCGAAGACTCGGGTTCGATCCCATCCCTGGGTCACTGTCTGTGTGGAGTTTGCAATTCTCCCTGTGTCTTCGTGGGTCTCATCCCTGCAACCCAAAGATGTGCTGGTTAGGTGGATTGGCCACGCTAAATAACCCCTTAATTGGAAATAAATAATTGGGTACTCTAAAAAAATTTTTAAATGTTATTGTGGCCTGACGCTTTTTATGTTGCAGACAGCACAAAAAGGTTGTCCTTAAGAGTAATTTTCCCGAGGACTTCCGGGTGCGGCTGTGCGGAGCTCCTGACAGAAACAGACTTTTGGGCTCTTTTTAGGGCCCCCAGTGGCATTTGTTCGACGGTTCCCAGTGTGGGAAGGTGATAGTAACATTTCCCCGGCACTGTATGGATTGGACCAGGAGTGGAGCGGTGAAAAAAGTAGTTTTGGAGCAGCAAAAAGTGTGAGGGAGGAAAATCAAGATGGCGGCGGGTGGAGACCAGGCAGCGTGGGCGCAGTGGTCGCAGGAACAGCAGGAGTTTCTCCAGCGCTGCTTCACGGAATTGAAGGCAGAGCTATTGGAGCCGATGAAGGCTTCGATAGACAAGCTGCTCGAGACCCAGAAGGCCCACGGAGCGGCGATCCGGGAGGTGCGGCAAGAGGCCTCGGAGCACAAGGACGGGATCTTGAGCCTGGCGGTGAAGGTAGAGGCGCACGAGGCGATGCATAAGAAATGGCAGGAGAAGTTCGAGGACATGGAGAACCGGTCGAGGAGGAAGAACCTGCGGATTCTGGGTCTCCCAGAGGGAGTGGAGGGGTCGGATGTTGGAGCATACGTGGTCACGATGTTGAACACGTTGATGGGCTAGGGGGCCTTCCCGGGGCCCCTGGAGCTGGAGAGGGCCCATCGAGTCCTGGCAAGGAGGCCCAAGCCCAACGAGACGCCGCGGGCGGTGCTGGTGCGGTTCCACCGCTTCGTGGACAGGGAGTGTGCCCTAAGGTGGGCAAAGAAGGAGCAGAGCAGCAGGTGGGAGAATGCAGAGGTCCGGATATACCAGGACTGGAGCGCGGAGGTGGCCAAGAAGAGGGCCGGGTACAATTGGGCTAAGGCGGCTCTGCATCGGAAGGGGGTGAAATTTGGAATGTTGCAGCCGACGCGACTGTGGGTCACTTTCAAGGACCGCCACCACTACTTCGAGTCGCCGGAGGAGGCGTGGACCTTTATCCAGGCCGAAAAGTTGGACTCGGATTGAGGGTCGGTTGCGAGGGGATGTCGAGAGGGGATTGATGTGATTGTTGTGTTTTGGGGGGGATGTTCTGTTCTGTTTGGTACTGTTTTCGTTTTGGGTGCTGGGTGGGGTAGGGTGAAATGGTTCGTAGTGGGGGTTTGGTGAGAGTGTGGGCGTCGGTGGTTGCAAGAGGGGGCCCCATTGGGGGGGTGGGGAGAGGGGAGGCCCGAGGTGGGGGAGCTGGGATCAGGCCGCGAAAGGGAGCTGCGCCTGAGGGGGCGGGGCCGGCTTGGTGGAAAGCGCGGGTTTTTCACCTGCGCTCGGGAAGGAAGGGGGCGGGGTCAGGCGGGAGGGATGGTGCTGGAGAGGAGCTCCCGCTGATGGACAGGAGAGGGGGGGGATTCTCACTCTGGGGGGGTCGATGGAGTGGCGGGAGCGGCCGGGGTCAGCAGGAGTCAGCTGACTTACGGGAGTGCTATGGGGGCAGCAACGCAGCTAGGGGGGTCCTAGCTGGGGGGGGGAGGGGGTGGGGGAACTGGGTTGCTGCTGCATTGGCCAAAGGGGAGCTGGAGCCTGAAGAGAAAGTCGGGCAGGGTCTGCCGCTGGGGGGGAACGGAGAGTGCGGGAGGCGTGGCACGCGGCTGGCCTAGAAAGGGAGATGGCTAATTGGATGGGGGGGTGAGGGGGGGCTGATAACCTGGAATGTGAGAGGCCTGAACGGGCCGGTCAAGAGTGCCCGTGTGTTCGCGCACCTGAAGGGACTGAAGGCAGATGTGGTCATGCTCCAGGAGACGCATTTGAGGGTAGCAGACCAGGTTAGACTGAGAAAAGAGTGGGTAGGGCAGGTTTTCCACTAGGGGTTGGATGCAAAGAATCAACGGGTGGTGATTTTGGTGGGGAAGCGGGTGTCGTTTGAGGCGCTGAGCATCTTGGCAGACAATGGAGGTAGGTACGTGATGGTGAGCGGTAAGGTGCAGGGGGTGCGGGTGGTCTTGGTGAATGTATATGCCCCGAATTGGGACGATGCTGGATTTATGTGGCGCATGTTGGGCCAGATTCCAGATCTGGAGGCAGGGAGCATGATAATGGGGAGGGGGGAGGGGGGACTTTAATACGGTTTTGGATCCAGCATTGGACCGCTCTAGATCCAGGACGGGTAAGAGGCCGGCGGCGGCCAAGGTGTTGAGGGGGTTTATGGACCAGGTGGGAGGAGTGGACCCATGGAGGTTTGTTAGGCCGGGGGCCAGGGAATTCTCTTTCTTTTCCCATGTCCAGAAAGCCTACTCCCGGATTGACTTTTTCGTTTTGAGCAGGGCGCTGATCCCGAGAGTGGAGGGCACGGGGTATTCGGCCATAGCCATCTCAGACCATGCCCCGCACTGGGTGGAGCTCAAGCTAGGGGAGGGGAGGGACCAGCGCCCGCTGTGGCGCCTGGAGGTGGGTTTGCTGGCGGATGAGGAGGTGAGCGGGCGGATCCGGGGGTGCATTGAAAGATACCCAGAGGTGAACGATAATGGAGAGGTGCAGGTAGGGGTGGTCTGGGAGGCGCTGAAGGTGGTGATTAGGGGAGAGCTAATCTCCACTAGGGCCCACAAGGAGGGGAAGGAGAGGAGAGGGAGGGAGAGATTGGTGGGGGAGATGTTAAGGGTGGATAGGAGGTATGCAGAGGTCCCCGAGGAGGGACTACTCAAGGAGCGACGAAGCCTCCAGGCTGAGTTCGACCTGTTGACTACCAAGAAGGCGGAGGTGCAGTGGAGGAAGGCGCAAGGGGCGGTGTATGAATACGGGGAGAAGGCTAGTCGGATGCTGGCACACCAGCTTCGGAGGCGGGAGGCGGTGAGGGAGATTGGGGGAGTTAGGGATAAAGGGGGGAACACGGTGCTGAGTGCGGTGGGGATAAATGGGGTATTTAGAGATTTCTATGAGGGGCTGTATAGGTCTGAGCCCCCGAAAGAGGAGGGGGGGATGCGTTGCTTTCTGGACCGGCTGAGGTTCCCGAGGGTAGAGGAGGGGCAGGTGGCTGGGCTTGGGGCACCGGTAGGGCTGGAGGAGCTGACTAAGGGGCTGGGGAGTATGCAGGCGGGGAAGGCATCGGGGCCAGATGGGTTCCCGGTGGAATTTTACAGGAAGTATATGGACCTGTTGGGCCCACTACTAGTGAGGACTTTCAATGAGGGGGGCGCGACCCCCAAAGATGTTCAGGGCGTTGATGTTGAAGCGGGACAAGGACCCCTTACAGTGTGGGTCGTATAGGCCAATCTCGCTCCTCAACGTGGATGCAATGCTGTTAGCGAAGGTGTTGGCTACCAGAATTGAGGACTGTGTTCCGGGGGTGATCCACGAGGACCAGACGGGTTTCGTGAAGAGAAGGCAGCTAAACACCAATGTGCGGATGCTCCTAAATGTAATCATGATGCCTGCAGTGGAGGGGGAAGCGGAGATAGTGGCGGCTATGGATGCGGACAAGACCTTCGATGGGGTGGAGTGGGGGTACCTGTGGGAAGTGTTGAGGAGGTTCACGGAGGGGTTCGTTAGTTGGGTTAGGTTACTGTACAAAGCCCCGGTGGCGAGTGTGGCCACAAATCGGAGGAGGTCGGAATACCTTTGGCTGTACTGGGGGACGAGGCAGGGGTGCCCCCTATCTCCCCTCTATTTGCGTTGGCAATTGAACCTTTGGTGATGGCTTTGAGGGAGTCCAGGAACTGGAGGGGGTTGGTGCGGCGGGGGGGGGGAGGAACACCGGGTATCACTGTATGCAGACTTATTACTGTATGTGGCGGACCCGGTGGGGGGGGGATGCCGGAGGTGATGCGGATCCTCAGGGAGTTTGGAGACTTTTCTGGGTATAAGCTCAACATGGGGAAGAGTGAGCTATTTGTGATACACCCAGGGGACCAGGGAAGGGGGATAGACGAGCTTCCACTGAAGAGGGCGGAAGGGAGTTTTTGGTACCTAGGGATCCAGGTGGCCAGGAGCTTGGGAGCCCTACACAAGCTCAACTTGACGAGGCAGATGGAGGAGGAGTTTAAAAGGTGGGATATGCTGCCACTCACCCTGGCGGGTAGGGTACAGTCGGTGAAGATGACGGTGCTCCCGAGGTTCCTTTTTATAGTCCAGTGCCTCCCCATCCTGATCCCTAAGGCCTTTTTTAAGAGGGTCAGCAGGAGCATCATAGGGTTTGTGTGGGCGAAAAAGACCCCGAGGGTGAGGGGTGTTTCTGGAATGGAGCAGGGACAGAGGAGGGCTAGCATTGCCTAATCTGTGTGGGTACTACTGGGCTGCCAATGTGGCGATGATACGCAAGTGGGTAATGGAGGGCGAGGGGGCGGCGTGGAAGAGGCTGGAGATGGCGTCCTGTGTGGGCACGAGCCTGAGAGCGCTGGTGACGGCATCACTGCCGCTCCCGCCGACAAGGTACACCACGTGTCCAGTGGTGGCGGCGACCCTCAAAATTTGGTGCAGTGGAGAGGCCACAGGGGGGAGGCAGAGGCTTTGGTGTGGTCCCCGATCCGAGAGAACCATCGGTTTGTCCCGGGGAGAATGGATGGGGGGTTCCAGTGCTGGCACAGGGCAAGTATTAGAAGGATGGGGGACCTGTTTATAGATGGGACGTTTGAGAGCCTTGGGGCGTTGGAGGAAAAATTTGGGCTCCCCCCTGGAAATGCCTTCAGGTACATGCAGGTAAGGGTGTTTGTAAGACGGCAGGTGAGGGAATTTCCGCTGCTGCCAGCACGTAGGATCCAGGATAGGGTGCTCTCGGGGGTGTGGGTTGGAGAAGGCAAGGTCTCGGCGATCTACCAGGAGATGCAGGAGGAGGAGGAGGCCTCGGTGGAGGAGCGGAAAGGTAAATGGGAGGAGGAGCTGGGGGAGGAGATAGACGAGGGTACGTGGGCGGACGCCCTAGGTAGGGTAAATTCTTCCTCCTCTTGCGCCAGGCTTAGCCTGATACAATTTAAGGTTCTGCACAGGGCGCACATGACTGGGGCAAGGCTGAGTCGGTTTTTTGGAGTGGAGGACAGGTGTGTGAGGTGTTCAGGGAGCCCAGAAAATCATGCCCACATGTTCTGGGTGTGCCCAGCGCTGGATGGGTTCTGGAGGGGCGTTGTGAGGACAGTGTCGTGGTAAACACCCAGGTTAAGCCGAGTTGGGGGCTCGCACTATTTGGGGTATCGGTCGAGCCGGGAGTGCAGGAGGCGAAAGAGGCCGGTATTCTGGCCTTTGTGTCCCTGGTAGCCCGGTGGAGGATTTGGCTACAGTGGAAGGATGCAAGGCCCCCAAGCGTGGAAGCCTGGATCAGCAACATGGCAGGGTTCATTAAATTGAAGAGGGTAAAATTTGCCTTAAGAGGATCTGTGCAAGGTTTCTTCATGCGGTGGCAACTGTTCCTAGACTTTCTAGCGGAGCGTTAAGAGGTGGTCAGCAGCAGCAGCAACCCGGGGGGTTACTTTGTGTTTACTACTGTGTTTATTATCGTTTAATGGGGGGCTTGTATATCGGGGGAATACGTGACATAGCTATAAGATGTTTATTTATGTGTTCTTTGTTTTTTCTTAATTCTGTTTGTTGAAAATATGTAAAAAATTTGAATAAAAATATATTTTAAAAAAGAGTAATTTTCCCTTGGCACTTGTCATCCCATTCCTGGTTATTTCCCACCAGCTAGTTAAATGATTTCCTACCGTTCCCAGAACAAATAAATCCCACCAATGATCTGTCCCTGCTTGTTTCAGTCTGGTGGGTCTGGACAGCTAGGTTCACCTTTAATTGTGCCTTACGGGTCTGTTCTTTGGAGCACCTGACAATTTTGAGCAATCTCTGCATGGCTTGTTGGACCACCTACCCTGGGGTGTTGTCGATTCTGGGTAGCATTCTGAAGTGCCTATCAGGTCCTCCTTATGAGTCCTTTAGACCTGGCTCGGTAAACTCAGCCCCCTTTCTCTGTCCTCCACCTGGTCGAGTGATTACCATTTTATATCTGCCTTGGTGGACGTTAAGAAAATTTAAGTTGTACTGGGAGACCAATAAATGTTGGGGAATATTCCTAAGTCTTAAATCCGTGCTGTCTGAACGAACACCCACTAGCAGGTCTCAGACTAAGTTATTAATTTCATCCTTTGATTCTTATGTGGATGTAATTTCAACTTCTGAGTCACGTATAATAAGGTTCCAGTTTTCACAGGGTGAGATCCGACTCTTTAACCCCTTATCTCATTTTTATTCTTGGTCATTTCTTTCTCTAGCCCTTGTGTGGGGTGATTTATGCAGGGAGAAAATTCACTTCTTACCCCTTTCTCTATGACACTCCCCACTTGCAGATCATCTCACTCAATATCATTCAAAATAACATCATGCATGAACTTAAAATATTCTCCAGGGGCGAGATTGTCCGACCCCCCCGCCGGGGGCTGGCGTGAATCCCACCCCCTCCGGTTGCCGAATTCTCCGGCACCGGATATTCAGCGGGGGCGGGAATCGCAGCGCCGGTTGGCGGGGCCCCCCCCCCGCGATTCTCCGGCCCGGATGGACCAAAGTTCCGCCACTAAAATGCCTGTCCTGCCGGCGTAGATTAAACCACCTACCTTACCAGCGGGACAAGGCAGCGCGGGCGGGCTCCGGGGTCCAGGTGGGGGGCGCGGGGCGATCTGGCCCCGGGGGGTGCCCCCACGGTGGCCTGGACCGCGATCGGGGCCCACCTATCCGCGGGCGGGCCTGTGCCGTGGGGGCACTCTTTCCCTTCCACCTTCACCACGGCCTCCACCATGGCGGAGGCGGAAGAGACTCCCTCCACTGCGCATGCGTGGGAATGCCGTCAGCGGCCGCTGACGCTCCCGCGCATGCGCCGCCCGGAGATGTCATTTCCGCGCCAACTGGCGGGGCACCAAAGGCCTTTTCCGCCAGCTGGCGGGGCGGAAATTCGTCCGGCGCGGCCCTCGCCCCTTAAGGTTGGGGCTCGGCCCCCCAAGATGCGGAGCATTCCGCACCTTTGGGGCGGCGCGATGCCCGACTGACTTGCGCCATTTTGGACGCCAGTCGGCGGACATCGCGCCGCTACCGGAGAATTTCGCCCAGGATCTCCAATCATCTGATCCATCTTGTGGTTTATTTGTTACCAGGCTCTTACATGTTCAATTTACTAGCCTCCTCCAGACTTTCCCCTTCATATTAATGCCAGATTGAAATATTCCAATGAACTGCACTGAATATTCCAATTCCCATTTGCTGTTTTAATTTCCTGTCTATCATCGATCTCAGTTACTTAATCCTATCCCAACCATGAACCCTGAAGAAATCTTGCAGTCCAATCAAATATCTTCATGTTTAAAACAGAAACCAAATATTTGAGTCCAGGCAGTAACATTGTGACTGTTTGTTCTTTGTCTTAGACCATAAGACATAGGAGCGGAAGTAAGGCCATTCGGCCCATCGAGTCCACTCCACCATTCAATCATGGCTGATTTCAACTCCATTTACCCGCTCTCTCTCCATAGCCCTTAATTCCTCGAGAAATCAAGAATTTATCAACTTCTGTCTTAAAGACACTCAACGTCCTGGCCTCCACCGCCCTGTGTGGCAATGAATTCCACAGACCCACCACTCTCTGGCTGAAGAAATTTCTCCTCATCTCTGTTCTAAAGTGACTCCCTTTTATTCTAAGGCTGTGCCCCCGGCTCCTAGTCTCCCCTGTTAATGGAAACAACTTCCCTACATCCACCCTATCTAAGCCACTCATTATCTTGTAAGTTTCTATTAGATCTCCCCTCAACCTCCTAAACTCCAATGAATGTAATCCCAGGATCCTCAGACGTTCATCGTATGTTAGGCCTACCATTCCTGGGATCATCGGTGTGAATCTCCACTGGACCCGCTCCAGTGCCAGTATGTCCTTCCTGAGGTGTGGGGCCCAAAATTGCTCACAGTGTTCTAAATGGGGCCTAACTAATGCTTTATAAAGCTTCAGAAGTACATCCCTGCTTTTATATTCCAAGCCTCTTGAGATGAATGACAACATTGCATTTGCTTTCTTAATTACGGACTCAACCTGCAAGTTTACCTTTAGAGAATTCTGGACTAGGACTCCCAAGTCCCTTTGCACTTCAGCATTATGAATTTTGTCACCGTTTAGAAAATAGTCCATGCCTCTATTCTTTTTTCCAAAGTGCAAGACCTTGCACTTGTCCACGATGAATTTCATCAGCCATTTCTTGGACCACTCTCCTAAACTGTCTAAATCTTTCTGCAGCCTCCCCACGACCTCCATACTACCTGCCCCTCCACCTCTCTTTGTATCATCGGCAAACTTAGCCAGAATGCCCCCAGTCCCGTCATCTAAATCGTTAATATATAAAGAGAACAGCTGTGGCCCCAACACTGAACCCTGCGGGACACCACTCGTCACCGGTTGCCATTCCGAAAAAGAACCTTTTATCCCAACTCTCTGCCTTCTGCCTGACAGCCAATCGTCAATCCATGTTAGTACCTTGCCTCGAATACCATGGGCCCTTATTTTACTCAGCAGTCTCCCGTGAGGCACCTTATCAAAGTCCTTTTGGAAGTCAAGCTAGATAACATCCATTGGCTCTCCTTGGTCTAACCTATTTGTTATCTCTTCAAAGAACTCGAACAGATTTGTCAGGCACGACCTCCCCTTCCTAAATCCATGCTGACTTGTCCTAATCCGACCCTGCACTTCCAAGAATTTTGAAATCTCATCCTTAACAATGGATTCTAGAATCTTGCCAACAACCGAGGTTAGGCTAATTGGCCTATAATTTTCTATCTTTTTCCTTGTTCCCTTCTTGAACAGGGGGGTTACAACAGCGATTTTCCAATCCTCTGGGACTTTCCCTGCCTCCCATGACTTTTGAAAGATCATAACTAACACCTCCACTATTTCTTCAGCTATCTCCTTTAGAACTCTAGGATGTAGCCCATCTGGGCCTGGAGATTTATCAATTTTTAGACCTCTTAGTTTCTCTAGCACTTTCTCCTTTGTGATGGCTACCATATTCAACTCTGCCCCCTGACTCTCTGGAATTGTTGGGATATTACTCATGTCTTCTACTGTGAAGACTGATGCAAAGTACTTATTTAGTTCCTCAGCTATTTACTTGTCTCCCATCACTAGATTACCAGCGTCATTTTGGAGCGGCCCAATGTCTACTTTTGCCTCCTGTTTGTTTTTAATGTATTTAAAGAAACTTTTACTATCATTCCGAATGTTACTGGCTAGCCTACCTTCATAATTGATCCTCTCTTTCCTTATTTCTCTCTTTGTTATCCTCTGTTTGTTTTTGTAGCCTTCCCAATCTCTGACTTCCCACTATTCTTTGCCACATTATAGGCTTTCTCTTTTGCTTTGATGCATTCCCTAACTTCCTTTGTCAGCCATGGCTGCCTAATCCCCCCTCTGATAACCTTTCTTAAATTGCATATTTTTCTTTACGTAACTTGCAAAGTTGCATTGTCTTTCTACATCCCAAAATTGTCCCAATTGGCTTTCGGATTTTCATTAATGTCCAGTTCATCTCTTCTTCAACAGAGATTTTGTCCTTGTGTCCATGGACACCAGCTAAATTGTATGGTTTTTTTTCTTAAAATTCCTTTAGATGTCAGGTTTTGTTTTTCTTTACATCATCGTTGTTCTCATCACCCATCAAATAGATTCCCCTTTTAATTTTGTCCCGCCTTGTTCAACTGTTCTTGGCTCTTCATTCACTCCGCCGTATCCCATTGACAAACAGGGTCACAATGGCCTCCTCTAATCGCCTTTCTCCTACCCTGCTCACTTCCTCGACTCCAGTCTGCACATCACATATATATTTCATTCCTCAATGTTCATATATCCCTCTTGGTTGTTCCCTTCGACCTTAACCACTGCAACCCACTCATTTCCTATATCCAACAGCAACTACAGGTTTGGGTCAGTACTGCAATGTAGTAATTCCCATTATTATGGCCATGTATGTGGAAGAGGGCAAGTAAAATCTGGCAAACCTATTGCTGACGCTGTTGCAAGGACTTGTCTAAGACTGGTGAATACGACCTCGCGTTTCTCCATCTATTCTGTCTTTTTCAACTTCTCACTGACTGTCCTCCCCCCTTTCACTGGATTTTAAAGCAGGCCGACTATTGCACTCCAGCATTGGGTGCCTGTCTATGGGGAGCTTGCACCTTCTCTCCGTGCCTGCGTGGGTTTCCTCCCACAGCCCAAGATGTGCAGGGTAGGTGCATTCACCATGATCAATTGTCCTGTAGTGTCCAAGGATGTGTAGGTTAGATGGTTATATGGGGATAAAGCAGGGGAGTGGGCCTGGGCAGTCCCGATAGGCAAATGGCCTCATTCTGCACTGTTTTGATTCCATGATGCTGTGATTTTATGAAATAAATTCTCAAATTCCTTCAGCAAATCTTGTTCCACTTGCAGTTACCTGTAAAGTAAAACACAAAAGATCCATTCTGCTTGGGACAAAATGAGTTAATTAATTGGAACATATCTGACAATTCAGATTTGAAATTTGTAATTCCAATTCCTGTAAAAATATAAATACATCTTCAGCTGTTAACAGGCAAGGGTTCATTCTCTGCTCATTTCAACAGAGGAACATTTCACCTGAGGAAGGAGCTGTGCTCCGAAAGCTAGTGATTCGAAACAAACCTGTTGGACTTTAACGTGGTGTTGTAAGACTTCTTACGGTCCCATTTCAATAGGGCAGAGTAAAAATTTTCAACTGGACGTCATTACGTCACCACCCCTCTTTGTTTCGACCTAACCAGAAACACGATGTGGGGCCCCTTTTCTTTAATAATCTCTACTTTACACACTTTTTTCTTGATCTCATAATATTTTTCTTCCTTTCTCGTTGTGTCAGGAATAATTCTGTTTTGAACCTGACGAGAAGTTTTAACTCAAGATCAATCCAACACAGGATTGGCCATAATCATTTAAGACATCCCAAATTCCAATAAATCCTGTTGAATTAAAATTATCTCACTTTAAAATGTGTGAATTTGTATCCAGATTAAAAATTCCCACATATTTATCAAAAATATCTTGGAATCATGCCTCTGGCCAGAAAAACAAGACTCCAGGTTTTGTTACCTATTTGACTTAAATCACTTATACTAAGATCTCAAAGATTACAATTTCAGACAGAAAACATCAATGCATGAAACAGACACACATGAATATCATTTATACACAAGCAGCGAAACATATCAGTGCTTTAAAACAACAATAAGCAAAATGAATTACGTCAGTGTCCTTGTGATTCTGTATTCTGTTGTAAAGTCCCAGAGTGTCTGTAATTAAAAACTCTCAACAAGGTTAATTCCCCAGAAAGATGAACCTTAACAAATGTAGCCCAAAACAATAGTAACACCAATGTACAAACATTCACATAAAACACATCGATTCTCTGCTCATAAAGTTCAAACAGTTAATCATCAGCCTTCTTTTGCTGCTACAGATCCTTAAAGAGTCAAAGGACTGCAAGTTCATACTCTCTTGGCTAAAATAATAAACAAGATACTCCAGTCTGATGTATGATAAGACTTAAATTCGTTATTTGATCCATTTTTGTTTATTGTTCCAATTTGGCCAATCTCCAACAAATGATTCCATAGGCATTGGGCGGGGTTCTCCATTGTCTGACATCAAAATTGGGAAATGCGATTGGGCGGAGAATTGGTTCCAACACCAAAATTGCAGCTGGCACCGATTTGACTCCAAATCGCAATCTCGACAGCGGGGTCAATGTGGTCCAGAATGCACATACAGTAAGCACCGTTTGCATATCATTAGCAGGCCGGACCCAGTATTTTCCGAGGCCACAACGATACTCCGTCTCCAATGGGCCGAGCTCCTGACGGCTTTGTTCACTTGTGCTTTTAAAAATTGTGAAATGGGCATCATGTCTGCTGAGGGAGAGAGAGCGGGTATGGAAAATGTCCAATATCGCCATAGTTTGCTGACAATTGTGCCGCTGGCCAGGAGCTTCTGCCAGGGCCGAAGGGAGTGGCAGAAGGTGGCCAGGAGGTGGACTGTGGGGTCGGGGTGGACGGACACAGAACACCATTGCTGCTGCAGCCGGAAAGGCAGCCGTGCAGCTGCGCACAACGCTGACAGTTCACTGTGAACTTGGGGCCATGGGTCCCCCCCAGACCCCCCCCCCCCTAGGTGCCCGTGGCTCCAGCCAACCCATCAGCTGTATGGGCGCACTCCAGCGCAACTAGTGCCATCTTGTTGGCTGGGATGAACATGCGTGGGGATTGTAATGTGTATATGCGGCTGCAGCTTGTCAGCCTCCCGAGTGTTAATCACGGACCCGGTGAATCCCGCACCGTTTTTCACTGGAATCGATTGTGTTCCATTTGCCGCCGGTGCTCCACAGTCGCTGAATCGGTCCAGGTTCAGTGCTAGATTTGCTGTCGTGTAAGCCACGAAACCTGCCCCGGCGTCAACACTTAGGCTGGGATTCTCTGAAATCCCGGCCAAGTGTTGACGCTGGCGTCAAAACCGGTGCGAGCAACGTCGGCGTCAACAGGTCTCCAGGTCCGTGCATGCGCGCCACGGCCGTCTCCCTGCCGGCCCCTGAGCAATATGGCGGAGCCCTACAGGGGCCCGGCGCTGAGGAACATAGGCCCCCCCCCAGAATGAGCGTGCCCGCCAATCGGTACGCACCCCCCCCCGACGATTGCGGGCCTGGCATCGTGGAGGGACCCCCCACCCCCCCCCCCCCCCCGGAGTCAGCTCTCCCCGCCCCCCCACCAGGACGGCCCCCGAAGCCAGAACGCCGAAGTCCCGCCGGGTAAGACCATATGCGAACAACGCCGGCGGGCACTCGGCCCGTCGAGCACAGAGAATCGCCACGGGGGGCTGCTTTCAACAGCCCCTGTCCGGCGCAGCGGCGACCGCGCTGGCGCGATAGGCACCGATTCTTCGGTCACCAGAACGGTATGGCGGGATTCGCTCCCCCGCGATTCTCCGACCCGGCACGGGTTCGGAGAATCCTGCCGTTAGTCTCAGGAATGGAGAATTCAGCACATCATCTATTGCTGAATTCAAATCTCAAAGGTATTTTCACCCCAGCACATTATGACCTACAAAACCTTTGTTCTATAATGGGGGTAATGTGATAGCACAATAAAATTCTCATATTTGTTCCAAATTCCTCTAGAGTCTGTTTCTGCTTTTAACTTGCGTCATTGAGTCCCCAGAAATCAACAATTGAACCTTATATCGAGTAATACAGATATGTAAGTTACTGGGCAATTTAAAAACCAATCTGCTGAAATAGTTAACTGTTGTGCTCCAATTTATTTTCCTATATCCTTTATTTTTCCTTCAAACCAACTTTAATTTTGTTACTTAACCAAATTAAAAAGAAATCTTAACATTTCACTTTTAACTTGTTTTGAAGAATTCAAATTGGATCACCGCCGAACTGCAAGCTTATAATCTGACCTTGACCCCGAACAATACAAGCTTGTATTTCATCTAGAACCCAACCAATTCTTTATTTGATCAATTTTGTTATGACATTTATCTCTCCGCGGTAGCAAAAGCACTGTTTCGACATTACTTATCTGAATATGTTCACGCAGTACTTTCAGTTGGTCCTTCATATGGGTCCTTTTTCCCCAGACCCTTTTCAAATCTTCCAAGGACTATTGTCCTGGGAGGCACCAAATTGTTGCTCATACTCGGTACAGGTTTTGGATATGTTAAATTGCTGCTCTATATATCTTTTAATTGCCGAAGGATCTCATCATCCAAGACGTCCGGCGGGGCCTGCCCGCCTTTGACGGTGGTAGGCAACTGTTTGTTCTTTTTCTCTGCCATAATACCAATTCTTATTGGGGGTCTCAAGCTGTGGGGCATTTTTAGCTGGGTCGGTGTATACTGATACTTTACACCGCTGAATTTCAGATGTCTGTTCGGGGGCTTGTGCCAACTATCAAACCTGAAGGGTTTGAGGTTGCATAAGAGGGTTACCAAGTCTAAACAATGGCTGACGACTTTATAGATTAAAGAGGTGTCCTCACCTCCAGGGGCCGATATAGGTCCAATGTCTAGATCTCTAGTTCTTTTTCCTCCAGCGGCCCTGCTCGCAGCGTAAAGTTGTAGGATCTCTTATTTTTTAATCAGAGCCGAAGTCCGGTGGTAGGTTTAGATTGAGTTTATTACAAAACTTGTACAATGCAGGTATTAAAAAAAGAAACAAAAGCACAAAGGAGCAAAAGAAAGAGAACAAAGAAAAGAACCACGCGCACAAAGGGTCAAGCTTTCTTAAACATGCAGGTTATTGGTCCCCATTGGCTTAGTAATCCTGAGTTGTGACTCCTGACTGGAGCGCCATCTCAGCATTTTATTCCAGCATTTTATACTTGTATCTAACTTACTGGCTGCGCTTACATTGTTACATTGTCACATTTGTGGCTTGGATTTTGAAAAGCTGATGTTTGATGATGATTCACTCTGAAGATTCAATATTTTCCCAAGGTATATTTTTCCGCAGTTTCAATATTTCCCCACCTAGGCTTAATATTAAGAATGTCCTCAAAGCTCTGTGAATGGCTGCAATTGACAGAAATTCACCACGTTGATTAACTCAATCTGCAGGCATGGCCAGTTTTGTGGGTGAGTTTGTGTTCTCATGTGACTGTTTTTTTCAAAACCTCAATTTTCACAAGACTTAACTTGCGCTTGAAATTCCTCAATCTTTTGTTCTCTGACCAGTTGGATGTTAAAGTTCAAAGAAAAGCAGGCAGTTCTGTTTTACAGATCAATACCTATCCCTCAACCCATATCACCAAAATAGATTATATGGTGTGATGAATGGAGGATTTTAGGAATATTGGCTTCTAAATATTGGGACAATCTAAGGGTTAAAAACAAGGGGTTATGGTGTGTTTGACTGCAGTGGTCATGTTTTTAAAAACAGATTTGTTTTGCAGGGCCTGGGAGCTTTTCGGAGCTAGAAGGTGAAATTGGCCAGAGAAATGTTGTTTTCAGTCGGAGCTAATGCACTGTGGTTTGACTGGGGATAGTCCCTGGGGAGTTAATGTACGTTCAGCCTAGAGAGTTAAGTTGTTTTGCAGCATAGGAAGATGATGTCATTGCTGGGTGGAGCTAAGGGAGGCAGAGACATTTTGGAAAAGCTTTGGAGAGGAGCTGAGTCTGATCTGTCTGACACTGAGTCCACAATTCTCTCACAGTATGTAGTTAGAAAAGGAGTGATAATATTTAAAGCAGAACAATCTTGTCTGAGGACAAGGAAGGAGCTGAAACACACCAGGTGAACCAGCTTTTTGAAGACATTCGGCCAGAGACTGAAGGGGATCTAACAGGAGCCAAATCTGAAAAGCAAGTATTATTCTATGCCATGCTGATTTTAAGATGGATTGAGAGCTGTATAATTCTTGTTGTTTAATGGGAAATTGAGTAGTACTGTTTAAGGAGTAATTGGAAGCTGTTCTTTTCGGGTGTGAAGTGAAAGTGTTTAATATTATATTCCTAATTAAGTTTTGTTTTAAAATACCAAATCACTATTGCTTCATGCAATCACTCCTGGAGTGAATCATTCTTTCCACGCATGTTACAAAAAAACTAAAATATTGAGGTTCAGTCCAGTATCCTAATCGCTGTTGGGGTCTGGTCTGGGATCATAATAGTAGGTATCCATTGGTCCATATAGGATCTTGCTGTGCTCAAAGTTAGTGCCTTGTTTGCCTGCACTGCAGCAGTGAACATTCTTCAAAAACACTTTATTGTCTGTGAAGCACTTTGGAATGTCCTGAGGATGTGTAAAATGCTACACAAATGCAAGTTCTTTCTTTTTCATTTAAAATGAGACTTACTACTCAGGTGGCAGTATGTGGCATAAAATTCCTATCAATAATCACCCTATGATGAGTTTCATAAAAAAAACAAAAAATGACCCTGTAAACTGACCCCAGAATGAACTCAAGATTGATGTTATTATGTTATTGTTGCAATTTCAGCAGTAGATTGATCAGAGAAAAATGTATGAGCCGAATTTTAATGGGACATCTGCATTCCTTTCTAAAAAAATCTATAATCCTTAGTAAGGCAGTTTGTAATCATTATGAAGTATTGAATGTAAAGCAACACACTTGTGAAGGACAGCCCTATGGTATGATAACCTAACTATGTTGAAAAGTTTACTGGATAATGGACTGTCAAGAGTTATAAAAGGAAAATTGATACAGAAAATGACAAAATAAATATACCAGTAGTACTTTCACAGACTCCATGAAATATGTATTAGTTGATCAGAAAATAGTACGTTGACTGGTATGGACTAGTATTTGACTGTGTTTTGATTGTGTATTTTGGTATGGTTATTGCGTTAAGCTAAAATATATGGGTCCAAAATTTCCTTGGTGATCTTCTCACTCTGCCAACCCAACTTCACTAGAAGTGCGGCTCAAGCCATTGGATAAGATTTAATAAGATTTGATCATCAAGTCAGACCTGCACCAATGATTGATTTGTCATGTTGACAAAAATACGTATATTTCTAAACTTTAGTATGCACAATACCGCAATGATGCCTCACCATTAATTCAAGGTGCAGAGTCACTTAATGTACATTTTGCAATTTCTAACTATTATTGTTAGTTTTATGAAATTATGCAATCTCGTAAATTGTAACTTTGAAACTGAGTAATGAGATTGACCATTATTTCCGTGATTGAAATCCCTTTGTGTATGAGCACGTTTCATACTTCTATTGGAAATGTCCATTAGTGCGCAGCAAACAGCTAAAGCCAAGTGGTCCAGTTCATGCCAACACAACCAAATTGGCTGAAATTTGCGTATGGCGTCATTTGGTTCTGAGTTTTGTTTTGGAGATTAAGACATATTATGATGCAATTTCCTGGTTCTAGAGACCCACGCAGACATGGGGAAAATGATCAAACTCCACACAGACAGTGACCCTAAAGTATATTTCATGAGAAGCATACGCTGCGTCACCTGAAATTGGCCCTGCTAAATAAACCATTGTTTTGTTGCCATAGACCATAAGACATAGGAGCAGAATTAGGCCACTCGGTCCATCGAGTCAGCTCCGCCATTCAATCTCATCATTCTCCTGCCTTCTTCCCATAACCCTGATCCCTTATTAATCATGAACCTATCTATCTCTGTCTTAAAGACACTCAGTGATTTGGCCTCCACAGCCTTCTACGGCACAGATTCACCACCCTCTGGCTGAAGAAATTCCTCCTCATCTCTGTTTTAATGGATCGTCCCTTTAGTCTGAGATGGTGCCCTCTGGTTCTAGTTTTTCCTACAAGTGGAAACATTCTCTCCACGTTCACTCTATTCAGGCCTTGCAATATCCTGTAACTTTCAATAAGATCCCCCCTCATCCTTCTAAACTCCAACGAGTACAGACCCAGAATCCTCAACCGTTCCTCATACAACATGTTCTTCATTCCAGGTATCATTCCTGTGAATCTCCTCTTGACCCTTTCCAAGGCCAGCACACCCTTCCTTAGATATGGGGCCCAAAACTGCTCACAATACTCCAAATGGGGTCTGACCAGAGCCTTATACAGCCTCAGAAGTACATCCCTGGTCTTGTATTCTCGCCCTCTTGACGTGAATGCTAACATTGCATTTGCCGAGGACTTCTAGTTGCGGCTATGCCTAGGTAGGTCGCACGGTCGGCAGCTCCCGCCGATAATGGACTTTTGGGCCCTTTAAAGGAGCTCCAGCAGCATTTGGACGACGATTCCCGGTGTGGGAAGGAAACAGTGAGGGTCCCTCAGCACTGTATGGAGTGGACCAGGAGTGGAGCGGTCAAAAAAGTGGCTTTAGAGAAGAGAGGAGAACGGGCGTGAAAAAACAAGATGGCGGCGGGCGGGGATCAGGCAGCGTGGGCCCTGTGGTCCCTGGAGCAGCAGGAGTTTTTAAGAAGCTGCTTTGCTGACTTGAAGGCGGAGATGTTGCCCCTATGAAGGCGGAGATTGAAAGGCTGGTGGAGACCCAGAAGATGCAGGGGACGGCGATCAAGGAGGTGCAGCAGAAGGCCTCTGATAATGAGGACGAGATTCTGGGCTTGGCGGTCAGAGTGGAAGCGCTCGAGGCCTCCACAAAAAATGGCAGGAGAAGCTGGAGGACCTGGAGAATAGGTCGAGGAGGCAGATCCTGCGGATTCTGGGTCTCCCTGAAGGCGCGGAGGGGTCGGATGCTGGGGTGTATGTGACCACGATGCTGATGGGCGCAGGGGCCTTCCCGAGGTCCCTGTGGCTGGATGGGGCGCACAGAGTTCTGGCAAGGAGGCCGAGGGCGAACGAGCCGCCGAGGGCTATGGTGGTAAGGTTCCACCGCTTCACCGACAAGGAGTGTGTCCTGCGATGGGCGAAGAAGGAGCGGAGCAGCAGGTGGGAGAACACCGAGATCCGGATCTATCAGGACTGGAGTGCAGAGCTGGCCAAGAAGCGTGCGGGATTCAGTCGGGCCAAGGCGGTCCTCCACGGGAAGGGGGTGAAGTTCGGGCTGCTACAGCCGGCAAGGCTGTGGGTCACATACCAGGACCTACACCATTTTTTTGATACGCCGGATGAGACGTGGACTTTCATCAAGAATGAGAAGTTGGACTCGAGTTAATGGATTGCAGTATGTTATTGGGGTTGTTGGTGAGGGGTATGGGGCGGTGTTTGGGTGGGGGTTTCCCCGCGTTTTCTTGTGTCTTTGTGGCCCGGGGCCCTCGGGGATTTGGGTGAGGTCGCAGTTGAGAGGAGCTGAGTCACATGGGGTGGGGTCGGCACAGGCAGGGAGCGCGGTTTTTCCGACGAAATGGTGGGAAGCGGGGGACGGTACTGTGTTCGATGACCGCATTGGTTCGTACGGGGTGTAGGTGGGGGGGACTTTCTCTACCCCACTTAGGTGGGGGGGGGGGGTGCTGGAGATTTGGATGGGGAATCCACAGGGGGATTGGAGGTAGAGGCGGGAGCGGCCGGGGTCAGCATGAGTCAGCTGACTTATGGGAGTGCAATGGGGGGGGGGGGGGGGGCAGGGAGGTTAAGCAGTTGCTTGGCTGGGGGAAAGGGGGTTTGGGGAGGGGGGGCTGGGTTGCTGCTGTGCTGACTGAGGGGGAATTGATGGTAAGAGAGAGAGCCGGGGCGGGGAGCCTCCGCCTGGGGGGCTGGAGGGTGCGGGAGGCGCAGGCATGTGACTGGCCTAAAAAAGGAGATGGCTAGTTGGCGCGGGGGGCGGGGGGGAGCTGATTACGTGGAACGTGAGAGGCCTGAATGGGCCGGTCAAGAGGGCCCGGGTGTTTTCGCACTTAAAGGGGCTAAAGACAGACGTAGCCATGCCCCAGGAAACACACCTGAAGATTGCGGATCAAACCAGGCTGAGGAAGGGATGGGTGGGACAGGTTTTTCACTCAGGGCTGGATGCGAAGAACAGGGGGGTCGCAATCTTGGTGAGTAAGTGGGTGGCATTTGAGGCGGTGGGTATTGTGGCGGATAAGGGGGGTCGTTATGTTATGGTGAGTGGCAGGCTGCAGGGGGCTCGGGTGGTGCTGGTGAATGTGTATGCTCCGAACTGGGACGATGCAGGGTTCATGAAGCGGATGCTGAGCCGGATTCCGGATCTGGAGTCATGTAGTTTGGTAATGGGGGGGGGGGGACTTTAATACGGTCCTGGACCCGACATTGGATCGGTCTAGGTCGAGGCCGGGTAAGAGGCCGGTAGCGGCCACGGTCCTGAGGGGGTTCATGGACCAGATGGGGAGAGTGGATCCGTGGAGATTTGCCAGGCCAAGGGCGAATGAGTTTTCCTTCTTCTCCCATGTACACAAGGCTGACTCGCGGATAGATTTTTTTTGTGGTAAGCAGGGCGCTAATTCCGAGAGTGGAGGGGGCGGAGTACTCGGGCATTGTGATCTCGGACCATGCCCTGCACTGGGTGGAGCTGGGGATGGGGGAGGAGAGAGGCCAACGCCGCTGTGGCGAATGGACGTGGGACTACTGGCGGACGAGGAGGTCTGTGGGCGGGTTCCGGAGGTTCATCCAAAGATATGTGGAGGCCAATGATACTGGGGAGGTTTTGGTAGGTGTGGTCTGGAAGGCGCTGAAGTCAGTGGTCAGGGGGGAGCTAATCTCAATCAGGGCCCACAGGGAGAAGAGGGAGAGGATGGAGAGGGAGAGGTTGCTGGGGGAGATACTGAGGGTGGATAGGAGGTATGCGGAATTCTCCGAGGAGGGGTTGTTGAAGGAGCGCCGGAGCCTTCAAACGGAGTTTGACTTGCTAACCACGGGGAAGGCTGAGGCCCAGTTGAGGAAGGTACAGGGAGCAGTGTATGAGTATGGGGAGAAGGCAAGTCGGATGCTGGCGCATCAGCTGTGGAAGAGGGAGGCGGCTAGGGAGAGTGGGGGAATTAGAGATAGGGGGGGGGAACATGGTGCTGAGCTCAGCTAAGATAAACAAGGTCTTTCAGGACTTTTATGGTAAATTATGTGAGTCAGAATCCCCGGAGGGAGGGGAGGGGATGAGGCAGTTCCTGGACCAACTGAGGTTTCCAAAGGTGGAGGAAGGGCGGGTAGAGGGATTGGGGGCCCCGATTGAGATGGAGGAACTAAGTAAGGGACTGGGGAGTATGCAGGCGGGCAATACCCCGGGGCCAGATCGGTTTCCCGTAGATTATCATAGAATTTACAGAGCAGAAGGAGGCCATTCAGCCCATCGAGTCGGCACCGGCTCTTGGAAAGAGCACCCTACCCAAGGTCAACACCGCCACCCTATCCCCATAACCCAGTAACCCCACCCAACACTAAGGGCAAATTTGGACACTAAGGGCAATTTATCATGGCCAATCCACCTAACCCGCACATCTTTGGACTGTGGGAGGAAACCGGAGCACCCGGAGGAAACCCACGCACACACGGGGAGGATGTGCAGACTCCGCACAGACAGTGACCCAAGCCAGAATCGAACCTGGGACCCTGGAGCTGTGAAGCAATTGTGCTATCCACAAGGCTACCGTGCTGCCCCTAAGTAGAGTTCTATAGGAACTTTTAACAAGGCTAAGGAAACGGGAATCCTTCCCCCAACGATGTCGCAGGCTCTGATCTCGCTTATCCTCGAGCGTGATAAGGACCCGCTGGAATGCGGCTCCTATAGGCCGATTTCACTCCTTAATGTGGATGCCAATCTGTTGGCCAAGATCTTGGCCACCAGGATTGAGGACTGTGTCCTGGGAGTGATTCATGAGGATCAGACAGGATTTGTGAAGGGCAGGTAGCTGAATACAAATGTGC
The DNA here is from genome assembly GCF_047496885.1 of Scyliorhinus torazame. NCBI lineage: Eukaryota > Metazoa > Chordata > Chondrichthyes > Carcharhiniformes > Scyliorhinidae > Scyliorhinus > Scyliorhinus torazame. The sequence goes on from NC_092713.1 coordinate 60,777,683, forward strand.
AGAGGCTCCTGAATGTGATCATGATGCCCTCGGAAGGTGGGGACGCAGACGTGGTAGCGGCAATGGACGCGGAGAAAGCCTTTGACCGGGTGGAGTGGGAGAACCTGTGGGAAGTGTTCAGCAGATTTGGATTTGGGGAGGAATTCATCGGATGGGTCAAATTGTTGTATCAGGCCCCGGTAACGAGTGTTTCGACGAACCGGCGGCGGTCGGGTACTTTAGACTATATCGTGGAACAAGGCAGGGGTGCCCCTTGTCCCCCCTGCTGTTTGCCTTGGCGATTGAGCCGCTGGCCATGGCGATTGAGCCACTGGCCATGGCGATGATGGAGTCCAGAAACTGGAGGGGGTTGGTTCGGGGGGAGCACCGTGTTTCACTGTATGCGGATACCTGCTTCTGTACATTGCGGATCCAGTAGAGGGGATGGGGGAGGTCATGCGGGTACTTACGGATTTTGGAGACTTCTCGGGATACAAGCTAAATGTGGGAAAAAGCGAGCTTTTTGTGATGCATGTGAGGGGCCAGGAAAAGAGGTTGGGAAAGCTACCGCTCAAGATGGTGGAGAGGAGCTTTCGGTACTTGGGCATCCAGGTGACCAAGAGCTGGGGAGTCTTGCACAAGCTCAATTTAGCGCGGCTGGTGGATCAGATGAAGGAGGACTTTAGGAGATGGGACATGCTGCCACTCTCCCTGGCGGGCAGGGTGCAGTCCGTAAAGATGACGGTCCTCCCTAGGTTCTTGTTCGTCTTCCAGTGCCTGCCCATTCTCATCCCCAAGTCCTTTTTCAAGTGGGTAAATAGGAGTATTACGGGATTTGTGTGGGCAAATAAGACCCCGCGGGTTAAGAGACTGTTTTTGGAGCTCAGCCGGGGGGGGGGAGGTTTGGCGCTGCTGAATTTGTGCAGCTATTACTGGGCAGCGAATGTGTCTATGATTCGGAAATGGGTAATGGAGAGAGAGGGGGCGGCGTGGAAACGGTTGGAAGCGGTGTCCTGTACAGATACTAGCCTGGAGGCACTGATAATGGCACCGTTGCCGCTTCCGCCAAAACGGTATACCACGAGCCCGGTGGTGGCGGCGACACTGAGGATTTGGGGGCAGTGGAGACGGTATAGGGGGGAGGTATGGGCCTCAGCTTGGACCCCGATACGGAACAACCACAGGTTTGTTCCAGGTAGGATAGACGGCGGGTTCCTAAGCTGGCACAGGGCGGGAATCAAAAGGATGGGGGACTTGTTTATCGATGGGTCTTTTGCCAGTCTGAGGGCGCTAGAGGAGAAATTTGGGTTGCCCCCGGGGAACACTTTTAGGCACATGCAGGTTCGGGCGAGTGTGAAAAAGCAGGTGGGGGAATTCCCGCTGCTACCTGCCCGGAGGATAAAGGCAGGGTGGTCTCGGGCATGTGGGTGGAGGATGGCAAAGTATCGGACATATACCAGGAGCTGCAAGAGGCGGAGGAGGCCTCGGTGGAAGAGCTGAAGGGCATGTGGGAGGAGGAGCTGGGTGAGGAGCCGGATGAGGGCCTGTGGGCTGACGCCCTGGGCAGAGTCAATTCCTCCTCATCTTGTGCCAGGCTGAGCCTGATTCTTTAAAGTCGTGCACCGGGCGCATATGACAGGGGCGAGAATGAGTAAGTTCTTTGAGGTAGAGGACAGGTGTGTGAGATGTTCAGGGAGCCCAGTGAACCATGCCCATATGTTTTGGACATGCCTGGCACTTACGGAATTTTGGAAAGACTTTGCAAAGGCTATGTCCAAGGTCTTGGACACTCGGGTAAAACCGAGCTGGGGGATAGCGATATTAGGGGTATCGGATGATCCGGGAGTGCAGGAGTCGAAAGAGGCCGGAGTTCTAGCCTTTGCCTCCTTGGTAGCCCGGAGAAGGCTCTTGTTAATGTGGAAGGACGCAAAGCCCCCAAGTGAGGCTTGGGTCAGTGACATGGCGGGGTTTCTCAGGTTGTAGAAGATGAAGTTTGCCTTGCGAGGATCCTTTGCAGTGGTTCTCCAGGCGGTGGCAACCGTTCCTTGACTTTCTTGCGGAACGTTAGATGAAGGTCATCAGCAATCCAGATGGGGGGTGGGGTGGGGGGTTGATTTCATTTTATTTGTAAGGGGCAAATGCCCCACCTTGTTTTGTTTTGTTTGTTAAATTGTTAATTTGTTAGAGGGTTAAGTTGTTTTTGTTGGCATATTGTTTTGTTCTCTTTGCATTATATTTTCTTTTGTAGTGGTTTGTAAAAATTATTGAAAGATTTTGAATAAAAACATTTTTTTAAAAACAAAAACATTGCATTTGCCTTCTTAACTGCCGACTGAACCTGCACGTTAACCTTAAGAGAATCGTGAACAAGGACTCCCAAGTCCATTTGTGCTTCTGATTTCCTTAGCATTTCCCCATTTGTAAAATAGTCTATGCCTAAATTCCTCCTTCCAAAGTGCATAACCTCATACTTTCCACATTATATTTAATTTTCCACTTCATTGCCCCCTGTCCTAGTTTGTCCAAATCCTTCTGCAGCCCCCTTGCTTCCTCAATACTACCTGTCCCCCTACAGATCTTTGTATCATCTGCAAACTTAGCAACAGTGCCTTCAGTTCCTTCTTCCAGATCATTAATGTATATTATAGAAAGTTGTGGTCCCAGCACAGACCCCTGAGGCATGCCACTAGTCACCGGCTGCCATCCTGAAAAAGACCCCTTTGTCCCCACTCTCGGCCTTCTGCCAGTCAGCCAATCCTCTATCCATGCCAGGATCTTACCCTTAACACCATGGGCTCTTAACTTATTTAACAGTCTCTTATGCGCCACCTTGTCGAAGGCCTTCTGGAAATCAAAATAAATCATGTCTACTGGTTCTCCTTTGTCTAATTTCATTGTTACCTCCTCAAAGAACTCTAACAGATTTGTCAGATATGATCTCCCTTTGAGAAAGCCGTGCTGACTCAGTCCTATTTTACCATGCACTTCCAAGTACTTTGCAATCTCATCTTTAATAACAGACTCTAAAATCTTACCAATGACCAAAGTCAGGCTAACCGGCCTATAAGTTCCTGTCTTCTGCCTCCCTCCCTTCTTAAACAGCAGTGTTACATTAGCCACTTTCCAGTCCTCTGGGACCTTTCCTGCCTCCAGTGATTCCTGAAAGATCACCACCACTGCCTCCACAATCTCCTCAGCTATCTCTTTTAGAGCCCTGGGGTGTAGTCCATCCGGTCCAGGAGACTTATCCACCTTCAAACCTTTCAGTTTCCCCAGAACCTTCTCCTTAGTGATGGCCACTGCACTCACCTCTGCCCCCTGATTCTTCTGGAGCTCTGGCATCCCACTGGTGTCTTCCACCGTGAAGACTGATGCAAAGTATGTCTGCCATTTCTTTGTTTCCTATTATTACATCTCCAGCCACGTTTTTCTGTGGTCCAATGTCTATTTTTGCCTCTCTCTTACCTTTTATATATTGAAAGAAACTCTTCCTATCTTCTTTCATATTACTAGCTAACTTGCACTCATATTTCATCTTCTCTCCCCTTATTACTTTTTTAGTTGTCCTCTGCCCGCTTTTAAATGATTCCCAAACCCCTGGCTTCTCACTAATCCTTGCCACTTTGTATGCTTTTGCTTTTGCTTTTTGCTGTCCTTGACTTCCCTCATCAACCATGGATGCCTTGTCCTCCCCCTTAGCATGTTTCCTCCTCCTTGGGATGAATTTCTGCTGTGCCTCCCAAATAACCCGAAAAAAATCCTGCCATTGCTGTTCCACTGTCTTCCCTACTAGTCTCCTTTTCCAATCAACTCTGGCCAGCTCCTCCCTCATGTCTTTGCAGTTACCCTTATTTAATTGTAATACTGTTACATCTGACTCCAGCTTCTCCCTCTCAAACTGCAGGGTAAATTCTATCATATTGTGGTCACTGCTCCCTAAGGGTTCCGCCACCTTAAGATCCCTAATCAAGTCTGCCTCATTACACATCATCAAATCCATTTCTTGTGTCACAGCAACCTTCTCCAGTTTCCTGGCTTTTCAGCAATGACATACCCTATCATGGCTGCACAGATCTAAACAGATCACGGCTAAATCTACAGATGGAATTTAATACCCCAACCACCAGAGGCAGGTTAGAAGCCAGGGGAGCTGTTGATCAGATGGGAGGGTGCACAGTACAAATCTCACTACCTTCCCACCTAACGCCTGATCAAACTCCAGACAGGAAGGGTGGATGGTGGTCTTCTGCTTGGGGGGCATTGAGGCCCTTAAGTAGCCACTTAAGGGCCTCACCCCACTGCTGCTGTGGTGGCAAGTGGAGGACTCACCATGTGGGGAGACTGCACAGCAAATCCGGTCACGTTTGCATGAGCCTCATAGTGGGGAGTTCCCTTATTCACAGGAACTCTGTGCCCAATCAAGAGACCTAGCATAGGGAAGGAAGTGCTGCTGGGCTTTGAAAGCAGACCAAGGCAGGCCAGCAGCACGGTGCAATTCCCGTACCAGCCTCCCCGAACAGGCGCCGGAATGTGGCGACTAGGGGCTTTTCACAGTAACTTCATTTGAAGCCTACTTGTGACAAGCAATTTTCAAAACCACCCCTTACCCTAGTTTCCGACCCCTTGCAACTCCTCACCAGCAACCCCCTCACTCTGACCCCCATCCCGCTTACACTCACCTTTATCTAGTGATCTAACGGCGATCCTCAAGGTGTAAATGTACAAGTGTAATGTGGGCAGTGAACACCATTCCCAGGTCTGCTGCCAGTATGAGGGAGCTAAATGCATCTAATTGGCCAGCAGCTCTCGAGGGAAGAATATCCACTCTAGTTGACTGCTTGGGTGTCCGACATTGTCCCATTGTCCAGGTATGTTCCTGATTACCTGGTAACTGTGCTGGCCTCCCAGAGAGAGAGGCAATGCTGGGTTGCTGTTGGTTTTCCAGCCGGTGGGCAGGACACTTGTCACCAACACTAAATTTTCACTTCCCGTTAACTTTCAAGTAAAAATTTCACTATTTGCATTTGGTTTGTAAATATTCCAATTATGCATACTTTTTGACCACCTGCAGTACCGAGAGGCCAGTCAACTCTATTTGTTTGAAGTTCCTTTTGGCATTCCACTTTACATTGGCTACTAGATGAAGATGAGCATAGATTTCTGCTGGATTTCTGCCCACGAGGTCAGACAGTACCAGAGGAAGAAATTGTCCCATGGGTCCATGAAAGGCAGGTCATGTTTGACTAATTTAATGGAATTCTTTGAGGACATTACGAGTGCGGTGGACAACATGGAACCAGTGGGCTGTGGTGTATCTGGATTTCCAGAAGGCATTCGACAAGGTGCCACACAAAAGGCACGAGATAAAGGCGCATGGCATTACGAGTAATGTATTAGCATGGATAGAGGATTGGTTAACTGACAGAAAGCAAAGAGTGGGGATAAATGGGTGTTTTTCGGGGTAACAATCAGTGGCTAGTGGTGTTCCTCAGGGATCAGTGTTGGGTCCGCAATTGTTCACATTTTACATAGATAATCTGGAGTTGGGGACCAAGTGTAATGTGCCAAAGTTTGCAGATGACACTAAGATGAGTAGCAGAGCCAAGTGTGTAGAGGACGCTGAAAGTCTGCGGAGGAATATAGATAGTTTAAGTGAGTGGGCAAGGGTCTGGCAGATAGAGTTCAATGTTGATAAATGTGAGGTCATCCATTTTGGTAGAAATAACAGCAAAATGGACTATTATTTAAACAGTAAAAAATTGTAGCATGCTGCTGTGCAGAAGGATCTGGGTGTCCTTATGCATGAATCGCAAAAATTTGGTTTACAAGTGCATCAAGTAATTAACAAGGCAAATGGAATTTTGTCCTTCATTGCTAAAGAGATGGAGTTTAAAAGCAGGGAGGTTATGTTGCAGCTGTATAGGGTGCTGGTGAGGCCACACCTGGAGTACTGTGTACACTTTTGGTCTTCTTATTTGGGAAAGAATGTACTCGCACTAGAGGGTGTGCAGAGGAGATTCACTAGGTTGAGAGGATTAGTTATGAGGACAGACTAAGTAGACTGGGACTATACTCATTGGAATTTAGAAGAGTGAGGGGGGGATCTTATAGAAACATATAAAATTCTGAAGGGAATAGAAAGGATGAAAGCAGGGGAGTTGTTTCCACTGGCCGGTTTTCGGGCGATGGGCGGGGTTTACGCCGAGCCGGTCGGGGGCCGTTGGCAGCAGCCCCCCCCCCCCCCCAGCAATTCTCCGGGCCCCGATGGGCTGAGCGGCCGTCGTTTCCTGGCCAGTCCCGCCGGTGTGAAATGGACATGGTCCATCACGACAGGACCTGGCTTGTAGACTGGCTAGGGAGGATCCAGCCCCCGGGGGGGGTCCCATGGGGGCATTCTTTCCTTCCGTGCCGGCCTCTGAAGGGCTCCACCATGGCCGGCGCGGAGAAGAACCCCCCTGCGCATGCGCAGGAACCATGCCGGCCGGTCTGCGCATGCGTCAACTCGCTCCAGCCCTTCAGCACCGGTTGGCGCGGCACCAACCCCTCCGCCGTCGGCCTAGCCCCCGGAAGTGCGGAGGATTCTGCACCTACCGGTCGGCCTGACGCCAGAATGGTTTGCGCCGCTCTTGCCGCCCGCGTCGGGCCATCCGGTCAGTTGCAAGTGAATCCCGCCCATGGTTTTCACTGATTTTTTAAAAAATGCATTTTATTACAAACAGGTATCAAAACAAGTTACAGCGAATAAACACCTTGGGAAACATACTTCCCAACAATCAACTAAACAGTCTGTCCAGAATTATCCCCTTTTTCATCCCCCCCGCACGTTGAACAGCCCCTCGAACACGGTCACAAACATACCCCACCTTTCCTCAAACCGCCCTGAAGAGCCCCGTAACTCATACTTTATCTTCTCTAATCGCAGGAAGTCGTACAGGTCACCCACCCAAGCAGGAACCCCTGTGGCGATGCCGATCGCCACTCCAGCAAAATTTGCCGCCGTGTAATCGGACAGGTGAAGGCCAAAGGGTCTGGATCCACCTCCTCCTCCACTATCCTGGCTAAGACCTCGAACACCCGCGCCCAGAATCTTCCCAATTTTTCGCAACCCCAAAACAACCCCACCCACACCTCTCACACTCATCTGTTACCCCCTGAAAGAACCCACACATTCTCGCCCGAGTCATATGCACCGTGTGCACCACCTTAAACTGTATCAGGCTCATCCTTGCACAAGAGGAGATCCCGTTTACCCTACGCAGTGCCTCGCTCCATACTCCCCATTTGATCTCCCCTCCCAACTCCACTTCCCATTTCTCTTTAATCTTCACTACCCACTCGCCTTCCTGCTCCCCAGCCACTTGTATATATCCCCAATTCTTCCCTCCCCTTCCACATCCAGAAGCAGCAGCCGCTCCAGCAGGTGTATCTCAGCAACCTATGGAACCCCCTCCAAACATTTCGCACAAAGTCCCTAACCTGCAGATATGATTTTCACTGATGATAGTCCATGCATCAGTTGGTCTAAAGTACATTTAAGTTATGGATACAAAGGTTGATTGATTGATTGATTGTCACATGTCCCGAAGTACAGTGAAAAGTATTTTTCTGCGACCAAGGGAACGTACACAGTACGTACATAGTAGACAAAAAGAATAATCAATAGATTATTGACAAATGGTACATTAACAAATAGTGATTGGTTACAGTGCGGAACAAGGGCAAAACAAAGCAAATATATCAGCAGGAGCAGCATAGGGCATTGTGAATAGTATTCTTACAGGGAACAGATTAGTCCGAGGGAGAGTCATTGAGGAGTCTAGTAGCTATGGGGAAGAAGCTGTTCCTATGTCTGGATGTGCGGGTCTTCAGACTTCTGTATCTTCCTGATGGAAGGGTCTAGAAGAGGGCAAGGCCTGGATGGGAGAGATCTCTGTCACTGCTGACTGCCTTCCTGAGTCGGCGGGAGGTGTATACAGAATCAAATGTGAGGGTGGCAAGCTTGTGTGCTGCGTTGGGCTGAGTTCACCACACTCTGCAGTTTCTTGCGATCTTGGACCAAGCAGTTGCCATGCCAAGCAGTGATGCAGCCGGATAGGAAGCTCTCTATGGCACATCTGTAGAAGTTTGTGAGAGTTGTTGCTAACTTTTGGTTGGTTCAATTGGCTCTGTTTTATAACCTTTGCTCTCGAGTCGCCAGGTATCTTTATGATACCGCCACGAGGTTCAAGTTCAAGTAATGATCAATAACTCAATACACCGATTAGTAAGATTCAAATCAAAGCACATTTATTATACACAGTAATCGCTACTCATGCATAAATTCTACTTCTAAGCTACTTCTACAACTAACAGGCCTATACTTAGCTTCGGACTGGCCTACCAGGGCAGGGGAACAAATGGCCTTTCGTTCGGGTTCTGAGTCTGCGGGATCCGAAGTTGGTGCGGATTGGTAGCTAGGAGCGCCTATCTCGTAGCGAGCATTGACTTAAGACTTACTGGATATCGGCGGCAGTTGAACCGGTCACTGTCAAGGGTTGGTTCGCGCTGATGAGTGACCCGGTCAAGAAGAACGATTTGAACTTGGGGGCTTAACTTTATAGTTCCCAGGGGCTTCCCGCCTTTCGGGGCGGACCCTGTACTTGGTTCTAGGTGATTGGACTTTGTTCCAATCGCTTGGTTCGATTTCTCCAATACTGGAGCGGTTCCCTGATCGATGGGCGGTCTTGAGGTGTCCGTTAACCTCTTTTGTGTTGGCTCCTGCTGGCGCCGGGGAGTCTGGTTTGGCTTTGTTTATCCCAAATGTTTCAATTGTTCCCGTGGATTGCTCATTAGTATGTAGATGGCTGCTACATTATTATGCCAATGGTCGCTGGTATCGATGCTGTCTGGGCTTTTTGCAGAGTTTAATACACAGTAACGTGCACCTGCCAGTTTCTGCCTGTGTTGGCTGAATTTCCCTTCAGCGTTTGCCGTTCTCCATTTTAAATCGGGACTTGGCCAACTCAGGTGGCTACAGAGTCGATGCAGAAATGCCGAATTTCTTTAGCTTCCATAGGAAGTAGAGACATTGTGGGGCTTTCTTGACTGTTGCATCAATGTGAGTGGACCTGGACAGACTGTTGGTGACGGTGACCCCCAGGAACTTAAACTTATCGACCATCTCCACTTCAGAGCCATTGATGTAGACCGGGGGGGAAGGGGGGTTAAACCTTGCCACACAGTCGTGTGTGTGTATAGGGAGTACAGTAGAGGACTGAGCAATCAGTATACATTTCCCATGGAGGCCAGGGAGCAACAGGGATTTATACGTATAATCTTGCAGGATTCCCAAGGTTCAGGAATGCTTGATGGGCATATGGGACTTCATACTTTCATTGAGAGGAGTACCCTTTACATGAATACGAAGCGTAATGAGTCAATATACAGCTGTTGTGCAACCAAGCCACAAATTTATGCAAGTAAATCCCAGATACCTTTGCCTTAAGGAAATCCTCTTCATATGAGCTGAGGGGCTGGCTTACAGACTGGGCTAAATCGTTGGCTTTTAAAGCAGACCAAGGCAGGCCAGCAGCACGGTTCGAATCCCGTACCAGTCTCCCCGAATAAGCGCCAGAATGTGGCGACTAGGGGCATTTCACAATAACTTAATTGAAGCCTACTTGTGACAATAAGCGGTTTTCATTTCATTTCATTTTCATGAAGAAGCCTATGTATCCTGCCTACTCACAATTGTTGGACCTGGTGGCTCCATTGCAGTTGAGTAAAAGTACAATAAACACACATCCAGTAGAGTCACCATTGACAATGCTATAGGGCTTCAGATGCTTGGAATGCCCAACGGGTATCCAGCATATTTCATGCCATGGATCTAGAATATTTATTTTAAAATTAATTTTTACCAGATGTGGGATTCATTGACTAGGCCAGAATTTGTTCCCCATCCCCAATTACCTCGAGAAGGTGGTATTGAGTTGCCTTCCTGAACTGCTGAGGTCCATATGGTGTAGGTACCCACAGTGCTGTTAGGAAGGGAGTTCCAGGATTTTGACTCAGTGACAGTGAAGAAACAGCGATATATTTCAAAGTCAGGATGGTGAGTGACTTGATGGGGAACGTCTAGGTGTTTGTGTTCCCATGTACCTGCTGCCCTTGCCCTTCTAAAAGGTAGTGGTCATGGGTTTGGAAAGTGCTGCCTTAGGAGCCTTGGTGAGCTCCTGCAGTGCATCTTGTAGACAATACACACTACTGCTACTCTGCGTTGGTGGTGGAGGGAGTGAATATTTGTGCAAGAGGTGCCAATCAAGTGGGATGATGTCGAGCTTCTAGAGTGTTGTTAGAGCTGCACTAATCCAGGCAAGTGGGGAGTATTCCATCACATACCTGACCTGTGCCTTGTAGGTGGTGCATAGGATTTGGGGAGTCAGGAGGTGAGTTGCTTGCTGCAGGATTCCTAGCCTCTGACATGCTCTTGCAGCCACAGTATTTATATGTCTGGTCCAGTTCAGTTTCTCGTCAATGGTAACCCCCAGGTTATTGATAGTGGGGGATTCAGTGATGGTAATGCCAGTGAATGTCATGGGGCGATGGTTTGCTTCTCTCTTATTGGAAATGGTCATTGCCTGGAACTTGTGTGTTGCGAATGTTACTTGGCTGTTGTCAACCCAAGCCTAGGTATTTTTCAGATCTTGCTGCATGGACACGCACATGGACTGCTTCAGTGTCTGAGGAGTTGTGAATGGTGCTGAACATTGTGTAATCATCAGCGAACATGATTGACCTCCAACAACCACAACACCTTCCTTTGTGCTCGGTATGACCCCCAACCAGTGGAGGGTTTCCCCCTGCTTCCCATTGATCCCAGTTTGGCTAAGGCTCCTCGATTAAATCCTGCCATGATGTCAAGGGCAGTCACTCTCACCTCACTTCTGAAGTTCAGCTCTTTTGTCCGTGTTGAACCAAGTGCCATGTGAGAGTACCTTTAAGAAATGGGTGTTTATAAATGGGTGTGTATTTAAATATCTGTAGTGAGAGTACCTTTAAGAAATGAGTGTTTATTACTGCAGTGATGTCAGAGAGGGGGTGGAGCTGGGCTGTCTGTCAGCTTTTTACTTTCATTTTAGGCTGTTTGCTACAGGGCGTATTTTAGTTTCGTTTTCAGAGCTGGATAGCTGCAGTCACAGCCAGAAGGTGTATTAGAGTCTCTCTCTGTAATCTAAAGACTGTAAATCAATCCTGGTGATTTAAAACTAATAACAGTAGTGACTTTAACCTGATGTGCTTCTGGTAAAAAGTGTTTTAACTCTTATGGATGTTAAAAGGAAAGCTTAAAGGATTACTTAGTGTGTATTCTTTGGGGGTTGAATTTGAATTAATGGTTGCTAAGATGTTCGCTGTATGGTTTAAAAAGGTTAACTTGAGTTCATAGAATAAACATTGTTTTGCTTTAAAAAATACTTTTCCATTTCAGCTGTACCACACCTGTAGCGTGGGCCGTGTGCTCCCCATACCACAATCTATTAAAAGTTGTGGGTCAGGTGAACTCCATGATACACTTTGGGGTTCTCTAAACCCTGGCCTATAACGCAAGTCTGTAATGAGGTCAGGAGCTGAGTGACATTGATGGAGCTAAAACTGAGCATCAGTGAGCAGGTTATTGCTAAATAAGTGCTGCTTGATAACACTGTTGATGACCCTTTCCATCATTTTACTGATGATTGAGAGTAAAGTGATAGGGTGGTAATTGGCCAGGTTAGATTTGTCCTGCTTTTTGTGCACAGGTAGATGCCAGGTAGATGCCATTGTTATAGCTGTACAGTAATAGATTGGCTAGGTGCACAGCTTGTCCGAGAGCACAAGTCTTCAGTACTATTGCCGGAAAATTTCAGGTCCCATAGTCTTTGCAGTATCCAGTGCCTTCAGCCATTTTTTGATTTCACGAAGGGTGAATCAAATTGGCTGAAAACTGGCATCTGTGATGCTGGGGACCTCTGGAGGAGACGAGATGGATCATCCCCTCAACACTTCTGGCTGAAGATTATTGCGAATGCTTCAGCCTGGCCTTTTGTCCTGGTATGCTGGGCTCCTCCATTTTTGAGGATGGGTATATTTCTGGAGCCTCCTCATCCAGTGAGTTGTTTAATTGTCCACCACCATTCACGACTGTATATGGCTGGACTGCAGAGCTTAGATCTGATCCGTTGATTGTCGGATTGCTTAGCTCTATCACTTGCTGCTGATATTGTTTGACATGCAAGTGGGCCTGTGTTGTAGCTTCGCCATGTTGACACCTCATTTTTCGGTATGCCTGGCGCTGATCCTGGCATGCCCTCCTCCACTCTTCATCAAACCAGGGTTGATCCCCTGGCTTGGTGGTAATGGTAGAGTGGGGGATATGCCAGGCCATGAAGTTACTGATTATGGCTGAGTACAATTCTGCTGCTGCTGATGACCCACAGCACCTCACAGTCTACTGACCATGTTGCCGGTAGATCGTGCCCGTAATTTCTCTTCTGGTTTGGGCGCACCTTTTGGTAAGACTGTCCATTGAGATATCTACAATATAACTGTACTGAAATAGTTTGCATATTTATTAGAGAGCTTAAGACCAACAACAAAGCTACATTACAAAAACTCTTGGGCAAATCATTTAATTACTTCATAGGTCTGTTATGTTCTGAAACAGTCTTTGAAAACAGGGTCACAGAAATGGATCCACAACTTGTGCATCTATGAGAAACAGCTCCTTTCCTCTTCTTCTCCCCCCACCTTACTTGTGCTCTGTAACCACGTTTTGTGCTCCTCTCATTTCCATAACATTAAGGTGGGTGTCACTGGGCTGCTGCATGTCGAGTTTTGGAATTGAGGTGTGATGCCCGGTGCATGCTGCACGATCAGAGGAGAGTCCTGCTACTGTTTGCTGTAAAGGAACACTGATTTAAAATATAACTTGTCCTCTCAGCAGCCTTTCCAAACAGCATTCTTCCCAATTCATATAATTCTTGTAACACCATGAATCTGGAAGTTCTTTGGGAGAATTGTTACAAATTGAAGAGTGAACCATGTTTTGTAACAATCACCAAGCCTTGCCTTCCCAAAGTTTCTCACCTCACTTCTGAAGTTCAGCTCTTTTGTCCGTGTTTCCTTGCCATGAATGAAGAGATCTCACAACTGTAAAATTGGATGGCTCTTTCTTCACATGGGATTACTTCTTGCAGTATGGCCATCACTTTCTGGAAGCTGATGTTTGATTCCTTTTATAAGGAGTCAATATAAGGAATCCGTGATTATCTGGAGCAATGTTTTGTACATGGAATACATCCACATATGCTGAAGCCTCTCCTTCTAGGTGTGAAGACTGCAATACCGAAGCTACTGTTAAGTAAAATTACTGGTTGCAGTTCTGTCTTGCCAAATCTTGTCAAAAGTCATCATCATAATAGAGCTGGCCTTAATGGTCATTAGCTCTGATGAATCCCAACTTAATCAGAGTTTAGAGCAGCAAACTATGATATTGCCAAAGGCTCATATGCAGTGTAATCATTTAACTGTGGCAGACTTTATCCATTCCTGATGAGGTCATGTAATATTTTTTTAACTGCACTGGATCTACATGCTGAATAGTGTGTAGCTCCAGTTGATAGTCTTTAACACCACCCCTTCTCATTTTTTGCAGGCCATAGTTGTGAGATCTCTTCATTCATTGCAGGGAAACATAGTGTCCCTCCTGTGTTCCATTTCATAGAGTAATCACTCACTTGCTTCATCATTAAAGCAGGTTGCACTGATCTTACCCATTGTCTGACTATTTTACTAGATTGCACAGACCACTGGGGAGGAACAAGCTTTTACCCAAAATGCGGATATTAACTATTATTCTAATGGCTCTTTCAGAGTACACCAAGCCATTAGTGGTTCTATTCATATCATGCACATTTCGTAAAGATGTCTCCATATCCCTTGTAATTCATTGAGATGGGGATATGCAGCTTAATGACTGTTATGTGGTTAATCATGGTATGTATATCAAATGGCAGTGGGCAGAGGCTGGATTGGCCAGCTCCACTTTTTGTATTCTTTAGTTCAATCTGACTGAGTTGAGGTACTGTGCTGTGGGCTCATACTGTGCTGCCAGCTCCTGTTCACCCGGAACAAGTTTGACACTCTTATATTTGCTTAATTTGGACTCTTAAAACTACTTGAATAATGAATATCTCTTCATTCTTCCCACTCTGGATTCAAACTCTGGACCCAGAGAGGATAGGCAAATCTTCTGATGCACTGCACCATTTAGTCCCCCAGAAGGATTATTTAAAAAGTAAATTCTCTCATCTGTAGTTGTATAAATGATCACAAATACATAAAAGTGAAATTTAGGGCAGTACTAGAAATCCAGTGTCAGGGTTCAGCTAAAAAAGCATTAACTTCATGAGTTTTGCTGTAGTGATTTATTACGTCATCTAAAACCTGATTAGATTAGTGCCTTGTAATTCGTTTACAGGAAATCCATTAGCCTCTATATATTAAGTGTTACATATTTGAGAAGAAATACAGAAGTAGCTTTTTTTTGCTATTATAATTGCTGCACATGCAAGGTTAGGAAACAGAGTTATTTTTCATTTTCTGTTTGTTGATCCAGAGAATGTCATAATGACGCTAACCCCTTAAACCAGTCAAATGGCATGAACTGCATCTGATGATCTGTAGGTTTATTATAATGTTGTATTGTCGGAGTTAGAAATTATTCAACGATGAACAACAAAGCATGTAAATATCTCTGATCAGTTTAGCAAGTTGCAGATTTGTGGTACCTTTCCATTTTTCATTACAATTTGATCCCATAGGGAGGAAAATATTCCCAGTTACATGGATAAAATATAGTTATGTTTACTATCATAAATGGACGACTTCATTATTAGACGGTAAACTTAAATAGTGTTTAATTCCAGAAAGAATGCATCTGTAGTCAGCATTTTGTAAGAATATGGATGACAAACAGAACATAGAACATAGAACAATACAGCGCAGTACAGGCCCTTCGGCCCACGATGTTGCACCGAAACAAAAGCCATCTAACCTACACTATACCATTATCATCCATATGTTTATCCAATAAACTTTTAAATGCCCTCAATGTTGGCGAGTTCACTACTGTAGCAGGTAGGGCATTCCACGGCCTCACTACTCTTTGCGTAAAGAACCTACCTCTGACCTCTGTCCTATATCTATTACCCCTCAGTTTAAAGCTATGTCCCCTCGTGCCAGCCATTTCCATCCGCGGGAGAAGGCTCTCACTGTCCACCCTATCCAACCCCCTGATCATTTTGTATGCCTCTATTAAGTCTCCTCTTAACCTTCTTCTCTCCAACGAAAACAACCTCAAGTCCATCAGCCTTAGCTCATAAGATTTTCCCTCCATACCAGGCAACATCCTGGTAAATCTCCTCTGCACCCGCTCCAAAGCCTCCACATCCTTCCTATAATGCGGTGACCAGAACTGTACGCAATACTCCAAATGCGGCCGTACCAGAGTTCTGTAAAGCTGCAACATGACCTCCTGACTCCGGAACTCAATCCCTCTACCAATAAAGGCCAACACTCCATAGGCCTTCTTCACAACCCTATCAACCTGGGTGGCAACTTTCTGGGATCTATGTACATGGACACCTAGATCCCTCTGCTCATCCACACTTTCAAGAACTTTACCATTAGCCAAATATTCCACATTCCTGTTATTCCTTCCAAAGTGAATCACCTCACACTTCTCTACATTAAACTCCATTTGCCACCTCTCAGCCCAGCTCTGCAGCTTATCTATATCCCTCTGTAACCTGCTACATCCTTCCACACTATCGACAACACCACCGACTTTAGTATCGTCTGCAAATTTACTCGATACTAAAGTCGGTGGTGTTGTCGATAGTGTGGAAGGATGTACCAGAAAGATTCCAATCTGAAGTGAATAGGTTTACACAGTGCACTTGTATGAAACTACTTTCCGCTTGATTGTAAAATCAGTATAATAAGCCCTAGCATGCTATTTTTTAGTACATAGCTTTCAATGGACATCTATTGGACTCCTAATAATGAGTTTCCAAGAGAGAAAGGGCACGATCCGCCAACCGGGTTGCGCCCGAACAGAAGCGCGACGCAGCTGGTAGATGCCAGGAGAAGCCTCCTGAGGGCTTCCCGGCAGCCAGTACGCCTCATGCAATCTACCCGAACCTCGTGAGGCAACGCAATAAGGATCTCGCCCACAATGAGCAATACCCCAAGCTAGGCACGCTTAAGTAGGTTTAGGCATCACCTGGATCTACCGGCCCCCTGCCATCTAATGGCCTCCCCAGGGAGTCCCCAGCCGGGCGCTGTTCAGTACTGGTCCACACAAACGTGGACCAGGCGGAAAAAGTCCCAGGCCATCGGAGGCCCTCAGATGGTCAGGAACAGAGCAGGGTGACCCCCTGGCCGTCTCCATGGAATGCAGGGAGCTTGACACTGCCAGGCTGGGAGCTTGGCACTGCTAAGGTGCCCAGGTGGCACATGCAAAGCAGGAAGGAGTACTGCCAGCCAGGGTGGCAGTGCTAGGGCACCAGGGTGGCACTACCAAATGGTCAAGGCCTGAGGGGGGTCATGCCCATGAAAGGAAGGTGGAGGGGGTGGTATGAAGGCAGGAGGGGTGCAGGGCGGGTATGAAGGGGTCTCTGGAAGGTTGGGGGTTGAAGGTGGGGGTCCTGGAAGGGACGTGGGAAGACCTGAAAGGGGGAGGGTCCTCAGCGTCCCCATTACGGGGTGTCCTTACTTGATGGGGGCGTAGGGTTTTGGCCATATGTGTCGGGGAGGGGGGGGGGAGGGTGTCATTGCCAATGGGTGAGGGGGGGGATGGGGGACCCACAAGCTCACTTATAGATCGGGGCAGCCTTTCAAAACTGCAGTCTGATCTCTGAGGTTCTGGCCAGCGATTTCAGCTCCCCAGTGATGAAAATAATTCGAAGAGTATGCTTGACTGGGGAGAAACTCCCAAGGGCCCAGAAAAGTGACTGTGTGGTTAGGTAGCATTGGACGACTCGTCAGCAGAGCCGGCTGGAAACTCCCAGCAAAACCCACCACAAATGGCACTTAGAAACGTTTCTGTTAGATTGCACCCATAGAGTTTTGGTTCACACTGTGGTTCTGCACTGAAGACATGGTTTAGAGTTTTCTGTGAAATCTGAATACTCTCATCCACCTATTTTCATAACTTTTTATTAACACTTCCAAACCCATCGCCAAACCAAAAGTATTTTTAAAATGCCATGCTGGACCTGGGTGTACATAAGTAGCCTTTGTTATGGGCCAGAGTTTTTAAAAACTCCAAAGGATCTTATGGAGTTCACCTGACCTATAACATTTTGTTGAATTTGGCTAGGATGAGCAGGTGTTTTTCAGGTGTTATTCAACAAAATTCTCAGACGCTTTTAATCAAAAAAACAAGCTTTATTCTAAGAATTTAGTTAACATTTGTATAAACACACACAGCAAGTATTTTTATCAACTACAAACATAAAGACCCCACACAGCTACAGTAATCTATGTAAAACCCTTAATGAATCCCCCCTTAACTGTTCCAATTCAATAACAAAATCCAAGTAAAACAGAAACCCCTTTTCAAAGGCGTGGTCCAGCACATGGCATTTTCACCAGACAGACTGTTGTTATTGATGCTCTTGTTCCACTTTTCAAACAGCAGATTTGAATTCCTTCCAGAAAGCAATTAATCTTTTAGGTTACCAAGTAGTCCGAAACAGCTTTTAAAATGAAGATAGAGAAAAACACTTCATTCAACCTGTGCAGTTCAAACCAGTCCAAAACTCAAAGTGAAAGTTAAAACTCACAGAGCCACAGCCCAGCTCCACCCACACAATGACATCACTGAAGCCATGTGATAAGACAAAAACATTTCTTAAAGGGACACTCCCATGACGCCTTAGATGACTCCTTATTTGTTTCCCATTGCATCCCCTTGGAAATGTGTAAGCTCTTAACATGCACCTCCCCCTGATAACATGGATAAGATAGGGAATTCACTGTGAGAAAACGTGGATGCAAGTCAAACTCTTGTGCTCCAAGGTACAGATCTTTGCAGATCAAATGTATGACACCACTAAACATTAAACCTATTTGACTAACACTCAAGATTTTCAAGTACAGTAACCAGAAATGTTCCATTACCTGATCACACTGCACAAGCAGTGAACAATATACCTATGGTATACTGCACGGTAGCATAGTGGTTAGCACAGTTGCTTCACAGCTCCAGGGTCCCAGGTTCGATTCCCGGCTTGGGTCACTGTCTGTGCGGAGTCTGCACGTTCTCCCCGTGTGTGCGTGGGTTTGCTCCGGCTGCTCCGGTTTCCTCTCACAGTCCAAAGATGGGCAGGTTAGGTGGATTGGCTATGATAAATTGTCCTTAGTGTCCAAAAAGGTTAGGTGGGGTTACTGGGTTACGGGGATAGGATGGAGGTGTGGGCTTAAGTAGGGTGCTCTTTCCAAGGGCCGATGTAGACTCGATGGGCTGAATGGCCTCCTTCTGCACTGTAAATTCTATGATCTATGATGAGGACCATATAATTGATGACAAGATCTTCAGGCAGGTTTTTTAAACATCATAAAACTAAATCTAGATTTTCCAAATAGCAGTAAGATCCCATTTTATCAGTGTATCTAGAGCAATAAATAGCAGGTGAGTTTTGATTAAACTCCTCGGCCTTGCCATTTAATCAGCACATTCATTGTCTTACTTTCCTGACAAACACAGGTTATCACTTAATTGTTCACTGGCAACCTATCAACAAGTAACCTGTTTTGTTAGGATATGCCTGCAAGTCGCTGGTAAGGCTCCCAATTGCACAGATTTCTATAGGTCTTTTTTGGAAGGGGTATTGCTAATCCTACTTTAGTGCTAAACCTACTTTAGAGTGCAATTCACCTCTTTATACTATCTAGGGCACCACCTTTACATAAGATGAAAAACATTTTACAGTCTGAATTAGAATTGAAGTAGTTTTATAAAATAAGCTCCATTTGTGTTGAGGACATCTTATTATACAGAGCGCTTTTATATTTGTAAATTTGTGAAAACCTCGGGCAAATTCTAGCCAAGCTATAATTGCATTATTAAATCAATGAAAACAGATTACATTGAAAAATCAATACAAGGGTTATCATCGCCTTATTAATGTTAGTTTATATAATGGCAATTATAATTTGTATTTATTTTATTAGGTTAGCTTGGTAGAATACATTGTCTCCACTATTCTGTTAACTCCAGGATCTCATAGCAACTTCCTCAGCAGTTTCCAAATTTGAGTTTACACAACTAGCAGCTGAATAACAACCAACTGCAATCACTTCAGCAATCTCTCCACCACAAGGTCGGGAGTGGAGCAGTTTGCTATACTGCTTGGCTGCATTCGGAGCTTCTCCAATATTGAAGAAGCGTATGCCAGCCTACAATAGGGAGTGTACAACATCCAAGCATGGGTAGATAATTTGAATGCAACATTCATGCTACATAAGTGCCATTTTTAAAATCATCTACACTTAAAAAATGTTTAATCATCTAACCCTGGTCTTCCTTGTGTCATGTGAGAGTACCTTTAAGAAATGGGTGTTTAGTATTGCAGTGATGTCAGAGAGTGGGTGGAGCTGGGCTGTCTGTCAGCTTTTTACTTTCGTTTTAGGCTGTTTGCTGCAGGGTGTTTTAGTTTTGTTTTCAGTGTTGGAGCTGAAGCCAGACAGAGCAGGTGTACTGTTGACCTCTCTGCGTGAAAAGACTATCTCTTGATCATTTGGTGAATTCAGAATTATAAATGTTCTCAGTAGTGAATGTAAACCTAATGTGCTTCTGTTAAAAGGTGTTTCTTCTGTCTTCTGGATGTTGTTTGGGAAGTTTTTAAGGATTACTTAGTGTTGTATTCTTTGGGGGTTGTACTTGAATTGGTGGTTGCTAAGATGGTCACTGCATGTTTCAAAAAGGTTAACTTGAATTCATAGAATAAACATTGTTTTGCTTTTAAAAATACTTTTCCATTTCTGCTGTACCACACCTGTAGAGTGGGCCATGTGCTCCCCATACCACAATCTATTAACAGTTGTGGGTCAGGTGAACTCCATGATACACTTTGGGGTTCTCTAAACCCTGGCCCATAACAAATTGGGGGCTCGTCCGGGATAAAGGTCTATCTATTGGATTGGCTTAGTGAACTTAAAGACAGTGAGGGGTGAGCATTTGTGGTTGCTTTTCAGGTGTGGTATTTTAATTTAAGTAGGGAGTGTGTTGTGGACAATGGCTCTTTCAGAGGCTCTGAAGTTTTTGGGGGTGGAAACGGTCACAAGCATTACCTGACGGACAGAGACTAAAAGCAGACGGTTAGATTTGGCAAAAGCATTGCAGTTAACATTACCTGACAAAATGTGAAAAGATGAGGTAATTATGGCGGTGGCTAAGCATTTAAAGTTGCCTGAGATGCAGTCTGACTCATTAGAAATGGCAAACATCCAGTTGCAGATTAAGAAACTTGAACATGAAAAAGAATTGAAGCAGCTTGAATATGCAATGAGAGAAAAAGAAAGAGAAAGGGAGATACAGATCAGGGAAAAAGAAAAGGAGAGAGAAGAAAGAAACAAAGAAAGAATAACCCTAGCGGAACAAAAAGAGTTGGGGAGGAAAGGGGAAAAGAGATAGAGTTTGAACTTCAGAAAATGGTTATGAAACATAACAGTCAGTTAAAATTGGCAGATGTGGGCAACACAGTGGCTCAGTGGTTAGCACTGCTGCCTCACGGCGCCAAGGTCCCACGTTCGATCCCGGTTCTGGGTCACTGTCTGTGTGGAGTTTGCACATTCACCCCGTGTTTGCGTAGGTTTCGCCCCCACAACCCAAAAGATGTGCAGGGTAGGTGGATTGACCACCCTAAATTGTCCCTTAAGTGGAAAAAATGAATTGGGTACTCTAATTTTTTTTATTTTTTTTAAATTGGCACATGTAAAGGGAAACGTACAGTTGGAGGATAGTGATGAGGATAGCGAAAAAGAGCGTCATAGTCGAAGGCTTGGTGGGGATCTATTTAAATATGTCCAAGCATTGCCAAGGTTTGATGAGAAGGAGGTAGAAGCCTTTTTCATTTCATTTGAGAAGGTAGCTAAGCAAATTAAATGGTCACAGGACATGTGGGTATTACTGATTCAAACAAAGCTGATAGGTCGGGCTAGTGAAGTGTTTGCATCACTACCGGATGAGGTATCTGAGACGTATGAGGAGGTGAAAAAATCCATCTTAGGTGCATATGAACTAGTGCCTGAAGCCTACAGACAAAGGTTTAGAAATTTAAGGAAACAATTTGGTCAAACATACATGGAGTTTGAAAGGCTCAAACAGAGTAATTTTGATAGGTGGGCTTTGAAAATAGACCAAATGTATGAAGCTCTCGGAGAAATTATACTTTTGGAGGAGTTTAAAAATTCAATTCCTGATGTAGTGAGAACTCATGTGGAAGAGCAGAGGGTTAAAACTGTGAGAGTAGCAACAGAAATGGCAGATGATTATGAATTAGTTCATAAATCGAAGCTTGGTTTCCGACATCAGTTTCAGCCTATGAGGGATAGAAACTGGGGACATGTGAAATACTCAAGTGGAAAAGGTAAAGGTGATCTGATGAGAGATAATAAGGAGAGTGTACCTCAGATTAAAAAAGAAATCCAGGAGGGTGGAAAAGAAATGAAAAGTTTCAAATGTTTTCACTGTAATAAACAAGGCCATGTAAAGTCACAGTGTTGATGGTTGAAGAAAAGCACTGGGAAGGCTAATGTGGTAAAACAGGATAAGACAGTGGGATTTGTTAAAGTGGTAAAGGAAAGCCCTAGTGAAGCGAAGGAGGTGCAAAAGATTGTACAGCCTGATCAAGAGGTGATTGATAAGAAGGTGCCAGATCTCCTCAAAGAATTTACTTGTGTGGGTAAAGTTTACTCGTGTATCCGGAGGAACAGGTAAAGAAGTCACAATTTTAAGAGATATAGGAGCTAATCAATCTTTAATGGTAAGAGATGAGGAGTTATGTAGTTTGGGAAGAATGTTGCCAGAAAAGGTGGTAATATGTGGAATTCAGGGTGAGAGGAGTAGTGTTCCATTATATGAGGTAAGGTTGGAAAGTCCAGTGAAGAGTGGTGAAGTGGTAGTAGGAGTAATAGAGAAACTATCTTGTCCAGGAATACAGTTTATCTTGGGTAATGATATAGCTGGATCGCAGGTGGGAGTGATGCCTACTGTGGTTGATAAGCCAGTGGAAAATCAGATAATTGAAGTGTTGAAGGACGAATATCCTGGGATTTTTGCGGATTGTGTTGTAACAAGGTCGCAAAGTCACAGATTAAGACAAGAGGTGAAATCAGAGAGTGAAGATAAAGGTGAAGTGCAATTATCAGAAACGATTTTTGATCAGATGGTTGGAATAGAACATGTGGAGGATGAATCGGATATTTTTAGTTCAGGAAAATTGGCAGAGTTACAACAAAAAGATATAGAAGTAAAACAGATGTATCAGAAAGCATACACGGAAGAGGAATCTGTGTATACCAGAGTGTTATTACTGTAAAAGTAATGTCTTCATGAGAAAATGGAGACCTTTACATATGCAGGCAGATGAAAAGTGGGCAAAGGTTCATCAAGTAGTATTGCCGGTAGGGTATAGAAAGGAGGTGTTGCGAGTTGCACATGAGGTACCAGTGGGAGATCATTTGGGAATAAGGAAAACTCAAGCTAAAATACAAAAACATTTTTATTGGCCTGGACTACATAAAGATGTAGTTAAATTTTGTCAATCATGTCACACATGTCAAGTGATAGGGAAACTTCAAGCAGTGATAAAACCAGCGCCCTTAATACCCATTCCAGCATTTGAGGAACCTTTTACGAAGGTCCTAATTGATTGCGTAGGACCGCTTCCTAAAACAAAAGTGGGAATCATTATCTTTTGACGATAATAGATGTATCTACTAGGTTTCCAGAGGCCATTCCAGTACGTAATATTACTGCTAAAAAGTTTGTGGAGAAGTTACTTAAATTCTTTTCTAGATATGGACTACCCACAGAAATACAATCGGATCAAGGATCAAATTTTACCTCAAGGTTATTCAAAGAAGTTATGGATAGCTTAGGAATAAAACAATTTAAATCAACTGCGCACCATCCAGAATCGCAGGGAGTGTTAGAAAGGTGGCATCAGACATTAAAGACAATGTTGAGGGCTTATTGTCAAGATTATCCAGAGGATTGGGATAAAGGAATTCCATTCGTACTGTTTGCAATTAGGGATGCACCTAATGAGTCAACCAAATTTAGTCCTTTTGAACTAATTTTTGGTCATGAGGTAAGAGGACCACTTAAATTGATTAAGGCAAAATTGGTGAGTGAGCAATCGGAAATTACATTATTGGATTACGTGTCAAATTTTAGGGAATGATTAAATAGAGCAGGTGAATTGGCTAGACAGCATTTAAAAGGTGCACGACATGTGATGAAACGGATAGCGGACAAGAAATACAAAGTTCGTAGTGTTGCCATTGGAGATAAAGTTTTAGGGTTGTTACCAGTGGTAGGTGAACCTTTAAAAGCTAGGTTTTGTGGACCTTATCAGATTGAAAGGAAATTAAGTGAGGTGAATTATGTGGTAAAAACACCAGATAGAAGGAAGACTCACCGAGTGTGTCATGTGAATATGCTTAAAAGGTACTTTGAAAGGGAAGGAGAGAAAAAGGAGGTTTTAATGATTCTAACTAAACTGACGAACCAAATCCAGATGACTGTGAATTTGACATACCTCAAATTAAATTGGAAAACGAGGATGTTCTTAAAAATTGGGATAAATTGTTGAGTTACCTTCCAGAGGAAAAACGGACTGACCTGAAAGAGTTATTGATATCACATGGGCAAGTTTGTGGAGATAAATTGGGAAGTACTAAAATGGCTGTACATGATGTAGATGTGGGAAATGCTGTTCCAATCAAACAACATCCATATAGACTTAACCCTTTAAAATTGGCACAGGTTAACAAAGAGATTGAGAGTATGCTTAAAAATGGTATAATTGAAGTGGATTGCAGCCAATGGAGCTCACCCATAGTGATGGTACCAAAACCAGACGGTACCCAATGGTTGTGTGTGGTCTATAGAAATGTTAATGCAGTTACAAGAACGGACTCTTATCCTATCCCACATTGCATTGAGGATTCCATTGAGAAAGTGGGACAATCAGTTTTTATTTCCAAACTGGATTTACTTAAAGGTTACTGGCAGGTACCTTTATGCGAAAGGGCGAAGGAGATTTCAGCTTTTGTGACTCCAGATGGTATATACCAATTCAAAGTTATGCCATTTGGTATGAAAAACACACCAACCACATTTCAACAGTTAACTAACAAAGTCGTTTCAGGATTATCCAATTGTGCGGTATACATCGACGATCTGGTCATTTACAGCCAGACGTGGAAAGAACATTTTAAACATCTGATGGAGTTATTCGATCGACTTCAGGAGGCGGGTTTGGTGATAAACCTAGACAAAAGTGAATTTGGAAAAGCCCAAGTCACTTTCCTTGGCCATACAAATGGACAGAATGGTCACACGGGATGTGAAACCAACAGTTATTGAGGAGTGTTCAATACCCTCAAGACGATGGGAAATAATGCGATTTCTTGGCATGAGTGAATTTGATCGAACATTTGTGCAAACGTTTTGTAGCGTGATTGCTCCACTGATGGACTTGCTGAAGAAACGTCAAAGATTTCAGTGGACAGCGGACTTTCAACAGGCATTTGACTGCCTGAAAGCTGTGATAACCAATTCTCCTGTGTTAGAGAATTACAAGGGACTCTGTGATCAGATTGAACTAAAGTATCTGACTTTAAGAGACATGCCGAGGCGTAGAGAAATGGATGGATCGTGCAGAGACCTTCTTGTTCAATGAGACTGTCAATCAGGAAGGATTTCATTTGGAGGAAGAAGAACAAAAATGGACTATATTATTGTACCTGTTTGCGTGTGTTTTTTTTTTAAACAAAAAAGTATATTTACTTTGTGCATTTCTTAAAGGACAGTGAAAAGGCGAAAAATGAAACCATCTTGAAGTTGATTTTTTTTTCTTGTGGGAGAGGTGTCATGTGAGATTACCTTTAAGAAATGGGTGTTTGTAAATGGGTGTGTATATAAATATCTGTAGTGAGAGTACCTTTAAGAAATGGGTGTTTACTACTGCAGTGATGTCAGCGAGTGGGTGGAGCTGGGCTGTTTGTCAGCTTTTTACATTTTCATTTCAGGCTGTTTGCTGCAGGGTGTGTTTTAGTTTTGTTTTCAGTGTTGGAGCTGAAGCCAGACAGAGCAGGTGTACTGTTGATCTCTCTGCCATGAAAAGATTATCTCTTGATCATTTGGTGAATTCAGAATTACAAATGTTCTCAGCAGTGAATGTAAACCTAATGTGCTTCTGTTAAAAGGTGTTTCTTCTGTCTTCTGGATGTTGTTTGGGAAGTTATTAAGGATTACTTAGTGTTGTATTCTTTGGAAGTTATATTTGAATTGATGGCTGCTAAGATGTTCGCTGTATGTTTCAAAAAGATTAACTTGAGTTCATGGAATAAACATTTTTGCTTTTAAAATTACTTTTCCATTTCTGCTGTAACACACCTGTAGAGTGGGCTGTGTACTCCCCATACCACAGTCTATTAAAAGTTTGGGTCAGGTGAACTCCATGATACACTTTGGGGTTCTCTAAACCCTGGCCCATAACACTTGGAACCACAATTCCTGAGTCCCCACCATAAAAATCCTCGGTGAAAAAGTCAGCACTTAATCAAAAGTTAATCAAACCAGCAATATTAGCTGTATGGCCACAAGTGCACAGAAGCTAGGCATTCTGACAATTGACTCCTCTCCACACCCCTAAATGCTCTCCACCATCTAAAAGACTCAAGTGGAATGTCAACTTTTCACCTTGATGAGTTTAGTTGCAGCACACTTAAGAAGCCTAGAACCATCCAGGACAAAGGAATCTCCTATTTGTTGATGCTGCACTGAACTCAGTATCTATCCTTTTTACCACTAGCTGTTGCAGCATTTTACATTCTGAAAAATGCATGACAGCAATTCACTAAGCTCTTTCTGGCAGCGCCTCCAAACCTCTACCACTGTGAAGGACAAAAACTGCACGATGATGGGAAAGTCATCACCTTCCAAGTTTCCGTCTAAGTCACACACCACCCTAATTTGGACATTTAGCTGCTCTTGTTTATCGTCATTGGGCCACAATCTTGGAATTTCCTACCTAACACTGCCTCGGCTGCACAATCGGCTTGTCGCTTCATGCTGATGCTGGGTGTCTGAAATTGGAATGTGTTCAGTTTCATAGCATTAGCTTCCCTCGTATACTCACCAGAAAAATATGTTGAAACCAGATTATGCCTTTGGCTTCTTGCAGATTTGAGTTGGTTTACGGACAAAAGATAAAATACTATCGTTAGCTTCTTGATGTTGAATGTATAGACCTTAACGGATTGGAACTACTAATGAAATTGTAAAGGTATTTGCAACAAAGTAATTAACAGGAATAATCTTTTAACTCATATTTTAATTGAAATAATATGTTGGGAATGCAGCAAAGTCCCCATTATCAAATGCTACACATTGAAATGTAGACTAGTTCTCCTTTTATCTCCCTAACTCAGTCCCACCCTCCACTCAAACCTGATTTCCCACTTTCCTTAACTGCTTTACTGCTTTTGACAATGGAGGGCATATTTTAATCAGGAAATTTAATTTAGCGCCAGCTCATTAAGTTGGTACGACCCATAACAAATTGCTTTATGATGACACTTTGTACTGATGAAGAAAAGAGGCAAGGCCAGTTGATAGTGTTACTTTGAATTTTCACTGGAGCTTCACATAATAACTGGAATAAATAATATACTTTGGATAGTTTTAAATTACAAATACAATTAAGTGTGTCATATCTGAAAAATGTATATTTATAAATTATAGGGCTAAACATTGTCAATGTTTATAAAACGAAGTTGTGTGTAAAGCACACCATTGTTCAGAAAAAATTGTTTATTTTATTGCAGAATCACAAAATAGTTACAGCACAGAAAGGGGCCATTCAGCCTGTTGTATCTGCATTGGCTTTCTGAAGGAGCAATTTACATAGTGCCATCCCCCACACATTCTTCCTTTTCAGATAATAATCCAATTCCCTCTTAAATACCTCAATTGTACCTGCCTCCACCACCTCTCAGGCAGTGCATTCCAAATCCCAACCACTCGCTGCATGAAAATGTTCTTCCTTATGTCACCATTGCTTCGTTTGCCATTGTTTTAAATCTGTGCCCTCTTGTCCTCGATCCTTCCAATGGGAACAGTTTGTCCCTATTTTCTTTGTCAATGCCCACATGATTTTGTACACCTCTATTAAATGTCTGTTAACCTCTGTTCTCGCAGGAAAACTGTCCCGACTTCTCCAATCTATCTACATAATGGAAGTTCCTCATCTCAGGATCCATTTTTGCAAATATTTTCCTGAACCGTGGTGCCCAGACTGGACACAATATTCTAATCAAAACTAATCACTTATGGTCTTATGGCTGATGCCAGATCTATGTCTCTTAATAAAGTAAGCTTATTAACAGCACCCCTCCACCTGTCCTGCCATCTTCAATGAGTTCTGCACATCTGCACCCAGATCCCTCTGCTCCTGTACCCCCTTTAGAATTGTGCCCTTCATTTCATATTGACCGGGATTCTCCGATCTGGGTTCGCCCTGCCACCGCTGCCAGTGAGAGCGGGGAATTTGGCACTCAGTCAAAACTCCATTCACTAGAGAATCCCAGTGGCGTGAATGGATGGAGAATTCCGGCCATTGTGTCCACATTCTTCTTACCAAAATTAATCACTTCATACTTCTGCATTACATTTCACCTGTCACCGCCCATTGCACCAGTCCTTTTGAAGTCCTACATTGTCTTCCTCACTGTTTATAATATTGACAAGTTTTGTATCATCTGCATTTGAATTTGTGCCCTGAATGCCAAGGTCTATGTCATTAATATATTTCATGAAGAGCAAGCACCCCCTGGGGAACTCCACTTTAAAACTTCTTCCAGACTGAGCAGCACCCATTAACCAATACTCTGTTTCCTGTCACTCAGCCAATTTCATATCCATGTCACTACTGTCACTTTTATTTCATGAGTCTGTTGTGGCCACTTTATCAAAAGCTTTTTGAAAGTTCAAGTACACCACATCAACATTACCCTCATCAACCCTCCCTGTGACCTTTTAAAAAACTCCCAAGTGAGTTAAACACCATTTTTCCTTAACAAATCCATGGCTTTTTAAAATTCACCTGCATTTGTCCAAGTGACCATTAATTTTGTCCCAGATTATAATTTCCAAAAGCTTCCCCACCACTGCGGTTAAACTTAATGGCATGTAGTCGTTGGGCTCGCATTTGTAACCTTTTTGTGTAACCTTTGCAATTTTCGGCACCACCTTGAGCCTGAGGAAGATTGGAGGCCAGTGCCTCCTCAATTTCCACTCTCACTTCCTTTAGTATCCTTGGATGCAGCTCACCTGGTCCTGGTGCTTCATCAACTTTAAGCACAGACAGCCTAGTCAATACTTCCACCTTTTCAATTTTAAACCTTTGAATGTCTGAATTACCTCCCCTTTCACCAAGTCCTGCATAGCATCTTCTTTGATGAAGACAGATGCAAAGTATTAATTTAACACCATAGCCATGCCTCTGTTTCCATGCATATATACCTAAATTACAAATTATTTGCTCTGTATCTGTTTCTGTTTGATAGTTGGTTTTAACCCACCATGCCTACCCTGGTCAAATTGCTCATACTTCCTTTCCTGTACAGCTGCTGCATTCTATCCATTTTGATCAGAGTCTGGACTCCAAAAATCAGCTTAGAAATTTCTTTTGAATGGTTTAAGAGGTTACAATCCCCCAGTTTCTGGGAGGCCAAGCTACAGCCTTCTCCTATCCAACCAACCCGATGACTCCAGAATTTACAGATATCCAGACGTGACAAGGGAGTGTGAGGATTGCGGGGTCGGTGGAGAAAGGCTCACAAATGTGGCCTGAATACGCAGTTGTCTGCTTGTATAGGCCCCTTTACCTTATGCATGAACTTTGGTAATGTGAATAGCAGAGTTCCATGGCAGACACAGCCCTGGCATAGGGGCTTTTGCTCAAGCATTAGCTATCATTGTCAAATGTAAATAACTGCATGGGGCAAAGCCATGTAAAGAAGCAACAAGAGGGTTTTGACAGAAGCAAACAGTCAATGCGACCCGATGTTAAAATAATAAGAAAGACTTAACATTTATATAGCACTTTTCATGACCAGTGTTTTATAGCCAATTAAATACTTTTAAAGTGTAGTCACTGTTGTAATGTAAGAAATGCGGCAGCCAATTTACACACAGCAAACTCCCACAGACAGCAAAGAACAAAGCAATGTGATATAGTCTAGATGATCATTGATGATGTTTATTGAGGGATAAATATTGGTCAGGACAGCAGGGATATCTTCATTGCTCTTCTTTGAAATAGTGTCATAAGATCTTTTGCAGCCACCAAAGCAGGCAGACAGTGCCTTGTTTTAATGTCTTATCCAAAAGATAGAATTTACAACAGTGAAGCACTCCCTCAGTTCTGCACTGGAGTGTCAGCCTTGATATTTATGCTCAAGCCCTGGAGTGGGACTTAAACATTTAGCATAAGATAGGTGGGAATCAGTTGTGTGAAAATTTCTTTGGGTGAGAAAACATCTTAGCATCATTCTTATGCTGTCCGTATGCCCAAATTCCCCAGGAAGTTCTAGGTTTCATAGCTTTTTCATTCAAATTGTTTTGCAAAAATATTCACATGTTAGATGTTCATCTAAGTTGAATTGTAGTTAAATCTAGAATGAAATAAGTAGGGTACTCGTTCCAAGGTCTGGTGCAAGCTCGATGGGCCGAATGGCCTCCTTCTACACTGTAGGGATTCTATGAAAGGCAGGTGCCACTATTTATGTAATAAAGCATTGAAAAATATTAAATTGTTATTAGATGTAATGAATTTTCAACAATCCAGCTTTCTTTTATGCAACATTCTGAAAAATTCCTACTGATTCGTATGCTTAGAGGAAACATTGCTTCTAATTGCAGGATTTTGGCATGTTGATTGGGCATTGTGTCTTCAATAGGCCTCTGAGGGTTAACCTGTCTGTGGTGCTAGATAAACTACTATTGTAGGCCAATCTTTAGCAGAATTTATTAGCCCATCACACAGTCTTAGCTCCATTATGTTACACAGCCTGTTATCTGGCTCCCCTGACTGCCAATAATTTATCTAGACGTTGTTATATAGACTTGTATTTATCTATATAGTCTATAACAGAATTAGCTAGAATGAAGATAGAAGCACGTTACAGGAATGAAGTAATACAAATCAAATCTTCTGTCAGTAGATGTGTGTCCTGTCGGGTCTAGGGGATTGGACTTGCCAGTTTTAGTAACAGATGATCTCTCCCCTGACCCTTGATGGCTGCAGGGCATTCTGCTGATGGAGTATTCTGGGAGGTAATGGTGGATATGAGCCCATCATTCGACTGGACCAAGCATTTGGGAAGACTGTTCAAAATCATCCTGAGCTGCTGAGGACGTCACCTTGTCCAGGAGCTATAACTTACCGAAATTACTTATTCTCCCAGTTGGCCTTAGTCACTCCAGCATAACACTGTCACATTCAAAATTTAACTAACCTTATCATACGCTGGGATTTCTTTTAAGACAGAGAGCTTTCTTTGAGCGTTTTATAGTTAACCTAAATTTCTATGGTTTTAAAAATGAAGTAAAATATTAAAATTACATCCTTATTTATCAGGCTATCCAGATTATAATTCAAAAGCTATAATAGAAAAAGGGAACTCATTTGGTAAATATTAATTCTATCTTTTGTATTTTTCATTAAGTTCGCTTTTCAAAAATATTTTTGATAATAGGAAATTTATCATAAAAGGGCCACTCTGCATGTATGGAGGTCACACATTTGTAGTGCCTACCTATAGTAGCTTTAGTGATTAATATCTCAGACTAATTTGTTTTTCAAGAGACCACCCAACAAAGAAACCAACTGCAAACTCCAAATGCAGACATTCTAAAAAAGTTTCATTAGAATCTCAGTGAAAAGGGACACACACACAAATGAATATTGTAGATTCTTAGCTCATGCAGTATTTTCCCATTTAGTGCCAACACTTTACTTATCTTACCCCAATGGATATTTACATTCTCTGAGCACTATCTGTAAACCTTTCGGTACTAACTTCTGCATGGTGCACAGAACCAAAGGCACATCGGTGTGTTGTTTCTTATGATGATGTGGTAACAGTGGAATCGGAAGAAATGCAGTCAACTTCTGAAAATTCAGTCGTCGTTTACATTTAAAGAATAAATTATTTAATAACTTGAAATGAACAATGCAAATAACAGAGGAGAATCTCGTGCTAAAAATTTAATTCGTAGATCATTTTGAATTAAGTGATTTTGATTTAAGACTAGATTGCACAGTGAATTTCTTAAGAATGAAAATCTTTGAAAAATTTAAAACAAATAATCATGATTCTAATTAGAAAACAGAATACTGTATATGCTGGAAATCTGAAACAATAATCAGAAATGCTCGAAGCAAATGGACGTATTAGTGAGAGGCAGCACGGTTTTGTGAAGGGGAGGTCGTGTCTCACTAACTTGATAGAGTTTTTCGAGGAGGTCACTAAGATGATTGATGCAGGTAGGGCAGTAGATGTTGTCTATATGGACTTCAGTAAGGCCTTTGACAGGTCCCTCATGGTAGACTATTACAAAAGGTGAAGTCACACGGGATCAGGGGTGAGCTGGCAAGGTGGATACAGAACTGGCTAGGCCATAGAAGGCAGAGAGTAGCAATGGAGGGATGCTTTTCTAATTGGAGGGCTGTGACCAGTGGTGTTCCACAGGGATCAGTGCTGGGACCTTTGCTCTTTGTAGTATATATAAATGATTTGGAGGAAAATGTAACTGGTCTGATTAGTAAGTTTGCAGACGGCACAAAGGTTGGTGGAATTGCGGATAGCGATGAGGACTGTCGTAGGATACAGCAGGATTTAGATTGTCTGGAGACTTGGGTGGAGAGATGGCAGATGGAGTTTAATCCGGACAAATGTGAGGTAATGCATTTTGGAAGGTCTAATGCAGGTAGGGAATATACAGTGAATGGGAGAACCCTCAAGAGTATTGAAAGTCAAAGAGATCTAGGAGTACAGGTCCACAGGTCATTGAAAGGGGCAACACAGGTGGAGAAGGTAGTCAAGAAGGCATACGGCATGCTTGCCTTCATTGGCCGGGGCATTGAGTATAAGAATTGGCAAGTCATGTTGCAGCTGTATAGAACCTTAGTTAGGCCACACTTGGAGTATAGTGTTCAATTCTGGTCGCCACACTACCAGAAGGATGTGGAGGCTTTAGAGAGGGTGCAGAAGAGATTTACCAGAATGTTGCCTGGTATGGAGGGCATTAGCTATGAGGAGCGGTTGAATAAACTCGGTTTGTTCTCACTGGAACGAAGGAGGTTGAGGGGAGACCTGATAGAGGTATACAAAATTATGAGGTGCATTGACAGAGTGGATAGTCAGAGGCTTTTCCCCAGGGTAGAGGGGTCAATTACTAGGGGGCATAGGTTTAAGGTGAGAGGGGCAAGGTGTAGAGTAGATGTACGAGGCACGTTTTTTACGCAGAGGGTAGTGGGTGCCTGGAACTCGCTACCGGAGGAGGTAGTGGAAGCAGGGACGATAGGGACATTTAAGGGGCATCTTGACAAATATATGAATAGGATGGGAATAGAAGGATACGGACCCAGGAAGTGTAGAAGATTGTAGTTTAGTCGGGCAGCATGGTCGGCACGGGCTTGGAGGGCCGAAGGGCCTGTTCCTGTGCTGTACATTTCTTTGTTCTTTGAAACACTCAGCAGGTCAGGCAGTGTCTGTGGCAACGAAAAAAGTAAGAAGTCTTACAACACCAGGTTAAAGTCCAACAGGTTTGTTTCGAATCACTAGCTTTTGGAGCACAGCTCCTTCCTCAGGTGATTCACCTGAGGAAAAAAGACTTAACATTTCAAGCCTCTCAACTGAACTGAGAAAAATTAGAGTCCTAATAAGTTTTGAATAAAGGATGGGGTGTGAATAAAGGAAAGTCTGTGATAGGGTGGGAGATGAGGAGATTGAATGACAGAAGTGTGCTCAAGGGAATGGCGACAGGGCAAGAAAGGTACTGATGAAAAGTCCTTGGTCTGAAACATTGGGCCCAATCAAACAGCCTCGTCGCGGCTGACTCGGGACGCGACAAGGCCGTTTGATTTGCGACGTTCGGGAAGCAGCGAGATCTTTTTTAAAATTTAGAGTACCCAATTATTTTTTTCCAATTAAGGAGCAATTTACCGTGGCCAATTCATCTACCCTACACATCTTTGGGTTGCCCACGCAGACACGGGGAGATTGTGCAAACTCGACACTGACAGTGACCTGGAGCCGGGATCGAACCCGGGTGCTCAGCGCCATGAGGCAGTAGTGCTAACCACTGGGAAGCAGTGAGATCTAACGAGATCACGCTAAACGTTCGTCCATGGGATGTGAGCATCGCTGGGTGGGCCAGCATTTATTGCCCACCCCTGAGGAGAATTAAGACTCAACCACATTGCTGTGGTTCTGGAGTCACATGTAAGCCAGACCAGGTAAGGACGACAGATTTCCATCCCTAACGGGCATTAGTGAACCAGATGGGTTTTTCCCGACAATCAACAATGGTTTCATGGTCACCTTTAAACTTTTAATTCCAGATTTTTATTGAATTCATATTTCACCATCTACCATGGATGGATTCGAACCCGGATCCGCAAACCATGGCTCTAGGTCTCTGGATTACTAGTCCAGTGCCAATACCACTATGCCACTGTCACTGGGAGGGATCCAGATTTGCCTCCCACTGCCTGCCCTGCAAGCGCCAAGAAACACACACCCTAAATGCGCCCAAAATGGGACTCTTCTTCCCGTTAAATCATGCCCATTAACTCTGTTTCTCTCTTCACAGATGAGGCCAGACTTGCTGAATATTTCCAGTATTTTATATTTTATTTTTAATAAGAGTACAACTTTTTCATTGATTATTTCTTTATTTATATTTTTAAATAATTTTTATCAAAAGGTTTTCATAAAATATCAATCACAAAATGAGAAAGAAAGAAGAACCCAACAGGGTTAAGTACAAAACACAATCTAAAATAGCAACCCCCCAAACCCCCCTCCTCCTCCCCTGTACATAAATAATAAATTAACATTAACACCCTGACTTAACACAACAGGTGTATGCACCCCCTCAGACCCTCCAGTGTAAATAACATAAACAAAAATAAAGTAACCCCCCCCCACCCCGAGCTGCTGCTGCCACTGACCAATGTCTATTCTGCCAGAAAGTCTAAGAACGGTTGCCACCGCCTAAAGAACCCTTGTACCAACCCTCTCAAGGCGAATTTCACCCTCTCCAATTTAATGAACCCTGCCATATCGCTGATCCAGGATTCCATGCTTGGGGGCCTCGCATCTTTCCACTGAAGGAGACGCTACCAGGGACGCAAAGGCCAGAATTCCGGCCACTTTCGCCTCCTGCACTCCCGGCTCCTCTGCCACCCCAAATATTGCGAGCCCCCAGCCAGGTCTGACCCTGGATCCTACCACCCTCGACACCGTCCTCGCTACGCCCTTCCAAAATTCCTCCAGCGCTGGGCATGCCCAGAACATATGGGTGTGATTTGCTGGGCTCCCTGAGCACCTAACACACCTGTCCTCACCCCCAAAGAACCGGCTCATCCTTGTCCCGGTCATGTGTGCCCTGTGCAGCACCTTAAACTGTATGAGGCTGAGCCTCGCGCACGAAGAGGAAGAATTCACCCTCCCTAGGGCATCTGCCCACGTCCCCTCTTCGATCTCCTCTCCCAACTCCTCCTCCCACTTACCTTTCAACTCCACCACCGAGGCCTTCTCCTCCTCCTGCACCACCTGGTAAGTTTCCGAGATCTTCCCCACTCCCACCCACCCCCCCGAGAGCACCCTGTCCTGTACTGTGTGTGGCAGTAGCCGCGGGAATTCCACCACCTGCCGTCTGGCAAACGCCCTTACCTGTAAGTACCTGAAGGTGTTCCCCGGGGGGGGAACCCGTACTTCTCCTCCAGCTCACCCAAGCTCGCGAACTTCCCGTCCACAAACAGGTCCCCCAACTTTCGTATCCCTGCCCTGTGCCACCCCGAAAACCCTCCACCTGTTCTTCCTGGGGCGAACCTGTGGTTCCCCCGTAATGGGGTCCATGTCGAGGCCCCAACTTCCGCCCCCTCTGCTGCCTCCACTGCCCCCACATTTTGAGGGCCGCCACCACCACCGGGCTCATGGTATACCTCCTTGGAGGGAGCGGGAGCGGCGCCCAGATTCGTACTCACACAGGACGCCGTCTCCAACCTCTTCCATGCAGCCCCCTCCCCCTCCATCACCCACTTGCACACCATCGTCGCATTGGCGGCCCAGTAGTACCCACAGAGGTTGGGCAGCGCCAGCCCCCCCCCCCTATCTCTACTCCGCTCCAGGAACACCCTTCTCACCTTGGAGTCCCTCGCGCCCACACAAACCCCATTATACTCCTGTTAACCCGCCTGAAAAAAGCCTTCGGGATAAACATGGGGAGGCACTGGAACAGGAACAAAAACCTTGAGAGCACCATCATTTTGATTGACTGCACCCTACCCGCCAAGGACAGTGGCAGCGCGTCCCACCTCTTGAACTCCTCCTCCATTTGCTCCACCAGCCTTGTAAAGTTAAGCCTATGCAGGGCCCCCCAGTTCCTGGCCACCTGGACCCCCAAATATCTGAAGCTCCTCTCCGCCCTTTTTAGTGGGAGCTCGCCAATGTCCCTCTCCTGGTTCCCTAGCTGAACTATGAACAGCTCGCTCTTCCCCATATTGAGCTTGTACCCCGAAAAGTCCCCGAATTCCCTAAGGATCCTCATTACCTCTGGCATTCCTCCCACCGGGTCCGCCACATACAGCAGCAGGTCGTCCGCATAAAGCGACACCCTGTGCTCCTCCCCACCCCACACCAACCCCCTCCAGTTCATCGACTCTCTCAGTGCCATAGCCAGGGGTTCAATCGCCAGTGCGAAGTGCAGGGGGGACAGGGGGGACCCCTGTCTCGTCCCTCGGTGCAACCGAAAGTACTCTTTCGGTCATTTATTATATACAACAAGTACTGTTTACACAATAAAGTACTCTGACCTCCTCCTATTTGTGGCCACACTCGCCATCGGGACCTCATACAACAGCCTAACCCACCTGACAAACCCCTCCCCAAACCCGAACCTCTTCAGCACCTCCCACAGGTACCCCCACTCTACCCTATCGAAGGCTTTCTCAGCGTCCATCGCCACCACTATCTCCGCCTCCCCCTCCCTCACCGGCATCATGATAACGTCCAAAAGCCTCCGCACATTCGCGTTCAACTGTTTCCCCTTCACAAACCCCGTCTGGTCTTCATGGATGATCTGCGGCATAAAATCCTCAAAGCCTGTGGCTAAGACCTTCGCCAGCACCTTGGCATCTCCATTTAGCAAGGAAATCGGTCTGTAAGACCCACATTGCAGGGGATCCTTGTCCCGCTTCAGGATCAAGCTGATGCGCCAGCATCCGGCTTGCCTGTTCCCCATACTCGTAGACCGCCCCCTGGGCCTTCCTCCACTGCACCTCCGCCGTCCTGGTGGTCACCAGGTCGAATTCGGCCTGGAGGCTGCGCCTCTTCCTCAACAATCCTTCCTCAGGCTCTTCCGCATACCTCCTGTCTACCCTGACCATCTCCCCCACCAGCCTCTCCCTCTCCCCCCGCTCCCTCCACTCCTTGTGGGCCCTAATGGAGATCAGCTCTCCCCTCACCACCGCCTTCAGTGCCTCCCATACCATCCCCACTCGGACCTCCCCGTTGTCGTTGGTCTCCAAGTACCTCTCTATACTTCCTCGGACCCGCTCGCTCACCTCCTCGTCCGCCAACAGCCCCACCTCCAAGCGCCACAGCGGGCGCTGGTCCTTCTCCTCCCCCATCTCCAAGTCCACCCAATGCGGGGCATGGTCCGAAATGGCTATTGCCAAATACTCGGTATCCTCTACTCTCGCTATCAGCGCCCTACTCAAAATGAAAAAGTCGATTCGAGAATAAGCCTTATGGACATGTGAGAAGAATGAAAATTCACTAGCCCCAGGCCTTGCAAATCTGCAAGGGTCCACCTGTTGCTCTTTTTAGCCTTAGTTTATTAGCTCTGATTACGTCACCTTTGCTCACGAGTCGCCAGGTATCTTTCTGATACCGCCACGTGGTTCAAGCTCAAGTTATGATTAATAAGTCAGCACACCGCTTAGTAAGATTGAAATCAACGGTCATTTATTATATACAACAAGTAATGTTTACACAATAATCCTACTATCTATATAATAAACCTATCACTACTGGCCAATACTTAACTTTAGGAAGAGCCCACCAGGTCAGGGAAACGAAAGGCTTATCCAATCGGATCTGGCCCGCGGGATTCAAAAGGCTGCTACAGGTCGGTGGATAGGAGTCTCTATCAGATAGCGATCGCTGGATTCAAACTTACACTTGCCGGTTGCTTTTCTTCCGAAGGTCTCGAGCAGGCGAAGAGGAGAGAGAGCGATCTGAACTTGGACCCTCACTTTTTTAGGGCCCAGGGGCTTCCCGCTTCCCGGGGCGGCCCTTGACCCTGAGTCCCAAGTGATTGGATCTGTCCCCAATCTCTGGGGTCGATGTGTCCAATGGTGAGGTGATTCCTCGATCGGGGGGTGGTCGCTCACCTGTCTTTGTTTCGGCCACTGCAGGCGCCGACAGGTCTGGCCCGGTATTCAATTGCTAATATGTTGCAATTGTTCCCGGGGATAGCCGATTTAACTGTGGATGTCTGAATAGATGGGCTGCAAACAGTCCTGAATGCAACTGCAAATACCTGGGTTGATGGGCTGTTGATAGCCCTGAGTATCGATCTGGGCTAACTTCCCAGAGCCGAATATGCAATACTGTCTGCAGCTGCCTGCTTGTGTCTTCTTAGCTGCTTGTCCCAGCAGTCTTTCGGGTTAGCCATTTTAAACTGGGTTTTGGCCAGATTAATCGGAACGCAGTCATTTTACGTGGCTACACACCCCTCCCATTTGGTCCATAAATCCCCTCAACACTCTAGCCGCCGCCGGCTTCCTACCTGTCCTAGACCTGGAGCGATCCAGTGCCGGATCCAACACCGTGTTAAAGTCTCCCCCATTATCAGGCCCCCCACATCGTCCCAGTTCGGGGGATGCACATTGACCAGTACCACCCTCTCTCCCTGCAGCTCACCACTTACCATTATGTACCTACCGCCATTGTCTGCCACAATGCTCGACGCCTCTAACGACACCTTCTTTCCCACCAAGATCACCACCCCTCGATTTTTGGCACCAGCCCCGAATGAAACATCTGACCTACCCACCCTTTCCTCAATCTTACCTGGTCTGCCACCTTCAGGTATATCTCCTGGAGCATGACCACATCCGCCTTCAGCCCCTTCAGGTGCACGAACACGCGGGCCCACTTGACCGGCCCGTTCAGTCCCCTTACATTCCAGGTTATCAACCGGATCAGGGGGCTACCCGCCCCCCTCCCCCGCCTACTAGCCATGACCCCTCCTCAGCCAGCCACGCGCCCGCACCCCACACCCGGCCCGTTCCACACAGCGGCAAACCCCCGTCTCGACCCCCCCCCCCCCCACTCGCTCCAGCTCCTCCTTGACCTTAGCAGCAGCAACTCGATCCCCCCCCCCCGGCTAGGACCCATCCTAGCTGGTTTACTCCCCCCATTGCACTTCCGCAAGTCAGCTGACTCCTGCTGACCCCGGCCACTCCCGCCTCCCCTTCGACTCCTCCCATTGTGTGGCACACCCTCCTCTCCCGCTCCCCATCCACAGGCTCTCCCCCTCCCCCCTCCGTTCTAAGCACGGGAAACAATCCTCGCTTCCCCGCCCCCGCCCCCCAGTCTTCGCCGCGGGAAAAAAGCCCGCGCTCTCCACCTACCAGGCCCCGCCACCAACCAAAACAGTGCCCAACCCGCCCCATCCACCCTCCCCAACCCGAAAGAGAAAAACACAGAGAAAAAGAAACCCAAAACAATACAAAGGCAATACCCCCCTCCGAACCAAAAATAGGCATAACATATCCACCGCAGTCCCCAATCGCCCATCCCGACCCTCCGCCTGTGTCCAGCTTCTCGGCCTGAACAAAGGCCCACGCCTCCTCTGGAGACTCAAAATAATGGTGCCGGTCCTTGTAGGTAACCCACAGTCGCGCCGGCTGCAACATGCCAAACCTCACCCCCTTCCTGTGCAGCACTGCCTTCGCTCGATTGTACCCGGCCCTCCTCTTCGCCACCTCCGCACTCCAGTCCTGATATATCCGAACCTCCGCGTTCTCCCACCTGCTGCTCCTCTCCTTCTTGGCCTACCTGAGCACACACTCCCGATCGACGAACCGATGGAACCGCACCAGCACCGCCCGCGGAGGCTCGTTAGCCTTGGGCCTCCTCGCCAACAGTCTATGGGCCCCTTCCAGCTCCAGGGGCCCCTGGAAGGACCCCGCTCCCATCAGCGAGTTCAACATGGTGACCACATAGGCCCCCATGTCCAGCCCCTCCGGGAGGCCCAGAATCCGCAGATTCTTCCGCCTCGACCGATTCTCCATCTCCTCGAACCGCTCCTGCCATTTCTTGTGGAGCGCCTCGTGCGCCTCCACCTTTACCGCCAGGCCTAAGATCTCGTCCTCATTGTCAGAGATCTTTTGTCAAGCCTCTCGGATCGCCACCCCCTGGGCCGTCTGTGTCTCCAGCAGCTTATCAATAGAAGCCTTCATCGGCTCTAGCAGGTCCATTTTAATCTCTCTGAGGCAGCGCTGGATACCCTCCTGTTGCTCCTCCGCCCACTGCCTCCACGCTGCCTGGTCTCCGCCCGCCGCCATTTTGTCCTTCTTCCCTCCCTTCTTCTGGTCCATCACCACCTTTTTTGTCGCCCCGCTCCTAGTTAAAGCGATATACTGACGGGGAGCTATTATTAACTCCTTCCCACACCGGGAAACGTCGAAAAAGTGCCCTTGGGAACCCTAAAGAGCCCAAAAGTCCGTTTTTGCGGGAGCCGCCGAATGTGCGACTTAGCTCCGCATAGCCGCAACCAGAAGTCTCAAGAGGGAATCCTTTTGGCAGTGTTCGCTTCACCAATCTGCCCCAAAAAGTCTGTGGAAACTCCTGAAAAAGGTCTGAGAGTCCGTTCCAGATGGGAGCTGCCGAATGGGCGACCTACTCCTCTATGGCCGCCACCGGAAGCCTTGTCCCCGCTTCTTCAGTGGCCTTGGTAGATCTTTTCACAGTTGTTCCCTCTGCTGCTAGAATTCACCTTTAATAGAGGCCCTCAAGTCAGCTTGCAGCTTTAAGCTTGCCCTTCCCCTGCTTGCATGCTGGAAGAGGCCCCTCTCTCCCCTGCAGTTACAGCCAAATCTTTTACTGTTTCTGCCGGGTCTGGTAACCAAAAGACATACCATTCCTG
The DNA here is from genome assembly GCF_047496885.1 of Scyliorhinus torazame. Taxonomy (NCBI): domain Eukaryota; kingdom Metazoa; phylum Chordata; class Chondrichthyes; order Carcharhiniformes; family Scyliorhinidae; genus Scyliorhinus; species Scyliorhinus torazame. The sequence goes on from NC_092713.1 coordinate 60,818,430, forward strand.
GGGGTCACTGTCAGGGGAATGTTGCAGTCTTCTTCCCACACCGGGAAATGTCAAACAAATGCCGTGGGGGGCCCTGTAAAAGAGCCCAAAAGTCCGTTCCAAGCGGGAGCTACCGAATATGCGACCTAGCTCTGCATAGCCGCACCCGGAAGTCTCTTCATTGATTATTTTTGATGAAAGACCTACAAATGTTGTATTTTTTCCAAATGCATGTGAGATTTATTGCTATGGGATTGTGAATTAGGCAACATGTTGGTGTTGCGAATGATTTTCTAATGAACCATGCCCTGGTGAGTGGTGGTAGTAGAGATGGTGTCACCACGTTGCATAATTTTTAGGAGGTTCAATTTAATGGCAGTGAAGTTGGTCTACACCAGCAGCATATAGCGAATCAGCTGCCAATTTTTCACCACGCCAATTTTTATTTACTATTGACTTGGAAACTATTGCCAAGATTTTAATTTCGAACCACGAAAAAGCAACTGTGAAATTAGGAAACAAGTCTCCAAAATGAGATTGAACTATTGTTCCAGAAAAGAAGATCAGGCGCAGTGAAAGTTCAGCTATCAATTCACTGCAGTTTGCGTAAACCAATTTTACCCCCTATACCTCTCTGTTCGGCTTTTGGAACAGTTCACAGTGTTGCTGTCACCATACCTACTGTAGTACAAGTATTTGGAGTGCAACCTTAATGTTTTGAAATATTTTTTCCTTGAACGTCAGTACTTGTAGATTATAAATGTTGTGGTGGTCAGGAGTAATACAGTGTAAATTTCATCAGTATAAATATTTGCGCAGCTACAAATCAAATTTGCAAAATATTGATGAATTAATGTATAATTTCACATATAACAAAAACGGGAAATCAATAAAACCTATCTGAAATCCAAAAGAACAATTGCAATCTAAATTGCAGTCTGATGGATAAATAATTTGAAGGATATTTGGATCAGAACAGAAATGTAAACTTTGATCAGTAGTATGTTTAGTTCAATGTTCAACTGCTTTGTTGGTAAAATACAATCGAATATGCAATATTTTATTGAGTATTTCAAATTAAACAAAACCAATCAATTGTTCACTTTAAGTTTTCTAATCCTATAACCATCTAGGTTTGCTTTGTTTCTCTAGTTTTGAATGCAGTCATTATTTCAGAAGAGTTGGATGTTTAAATGCATTCATGATGAGAACCCAGGATGTTTTTGTTTGTATGGCTCAGTACTGCATCATATGGAACATTCCCCAGTTAGTAATATATTCAGAGGGCAACAGTCGGGAGATTTTGATCCCCAACACTCAGTCTCACAAACAGCGGGGTTGTTTGTTCACATCTTCGTGCTGATGATGCACCTGTCATCTAGTAGTTGGTAGTTTGGAAGATTGAGAGACCTTACTGCTGGCCAGTAATGTATCTGGTCTTTTGGATCAAGGGTTCTCTTTCTGAATTGTTACCTTGGAAACTCAGAAACTTTACTGGCTTTGAACTCTAGCTGTACAATGCATCCAGTACAACAACAGTGTGCAGTTAAATTGATCAAAGCCCAAATAGCAAAAAAATATAGTCTGTTGTGAACAATTGTGTCGTTAACTCATGCCTGGCATTAAATATTTAAGGGGGCAGAACTTTCCCAAAATTTGGCAGTGTCAGTTTCAGACTGAAAACCGACGTGTATCTCTCCAGATGCACAGCCAAGTCTTCACTCCAGATTTTCTGGCATTCAGTGCACAGAAAATCTGGGGGCGTGGTTTGGATCGTCACTCTGATGGGACGGGCCTGATAGAGTCAGCAAGGCGAGCTCCGCAGAGATTGGGACGACATTTTTTTTAAACGCCCCAATCAGCGCCAAAAATAAACTTCCTCCGACCCCTATGGACACGGAGGAAAACCCCTACCCCGCAACAAGCATCGGTGTGACTGTCCTCCTCTCCCCCCGCCCCCATCTACTGCAAGTATCAGGGTATTTCTCCCCCCAGCGCAAGTATCGGTGTATCCCCCTCCCCACGCGAGTATCATGACACTCCCTTTTCCCACCCCCACCTAAACACACAAGTATCAAGGCATTCCCACCCATCCCCCACGTAAATATCCCTCACAGGCATCGTGGCACCGCACACTCACCACACACAACGGGAACCCCTCCCTCCCAACAAGGCTACCACAGTGCCTGTCCCGGCAGTGCCACCCTGGTACTGCCAACCTGGCATTGCCAGGATGTCAGGTGGCAGTGCCAGGGTACTGCCTGACCATGTCCCTCACTACGCAAGGTCTATACTTACTTGTGTACAAGGTGGGGCTTTCCTGGAACAGGCTGGTACACAGCTTCCATTTTCTTTGTGCTAATCATAAGGCCAGAGTTAGTGTACGCATTGGAGAACAAATCTATACTACATTGTCTGTCCCGCTGTGAACTGACAGCCAGCGGCAATCATTGGCAAACAGGAAATTGCAAAGTATGTCCTTGGAGACCTGGAGTTTTCTCAGATTGAGCAGCTTCCCGCCCATGCAATATCTGATTTCAATGCCAGGATTACCACCATGCATTGGAGAAAAACATGCTGAAGAGATGTGGCACTAGCGCATAGCCGTTTAACTCAATTAATGACTGGGAATAGGTCACAAGGTGCACCACCATCCTGGACACGCAGGATAATGCATCATGGAACTGTCAAACCATTGTGACAAATTTCTCAGGGCAGCCAAATTTCCCCATTCCAAAAGCACTCATCGCTGACAATATCAAAGGCCCCGAATAGGTCAACAAATGTTGTGTAGAGGCCCATATTCTGTTCTTGGCATTTCTCCTGCAGCTGTCTAAATGCAAGCACCATATCAATGGTTCCTCGACCTTTTCTGAAATAACACTGACTCTCTGGTAGCAGATCTTGTTCGAGATGTTGCACTTAGCAGTTCAGAAGGATTCTGGCAAAGATTCCTGTGTAGAATTTCATAGAATTTCTGTATGATTCTTGCAAGATTGGTGAGTTATTTTCTCCTTGTAGAGGTGGACAGTGGAGGCATCTTTGTATACTTGCAGGATGGTTCCTTGTTCCCACTTAGTCTGAAAGAGTTCAGTGAGCTTCTGACCAGACATTAGCCTCCAGCTTTGTAGACCTCAGCTTGGATAGCATCAGTTCCTAGAGCTTTGCTGTTAGACAGGAGTTTAATTGTGTTTGTTGTTTCTAACAGCATAGGAGGGTCATCATGAGAGCAACTAATGGCAAGCTGTGGCAGCCTGTTGTTTGCTTCCTCATTAATGGATGAAAGCTGATTGAGGATGTGGTTAAAGCCCATAACAACTAACTTTTAATGGGAAAATTGGTCTTAGGTCATCTACATATGAGTGGCAGGTTCCATGACATCTGTCAGAGTGCCTGTTTTGTGGGGAGAAATGGCAGGGCCAGGCAGAGAAATAATGGGCCATGGTTCTTCTTCTTTTTCCGGGTCTCTTATCTCCCCCTCCTCACTTTAACCCTTCCTTCAATCATGCATGATACTTTTCTCCTTTCAAGATTCACCAGTCAATTCACCAAACAATCACAAACAGTCCAATTAAAATGATGACATCCATTGTTGTCACCTGGTCACAGATATCACCCAATATATGCAGGTGATCCCACTGTGACTATTAAACAAACCAGAGGATACAATTGTTACTTTAACAGCATTGTGTAATGTTAATTTGACCAGAAAATATCCCATTAATTATTTATAACACTGCGCAGATGGTAACACTGATTTCAGTGACTACCTCAGCCCTTATTGACACGTTCTTGCATGCTGCACAGTATGAAATGGTGACAAGAGGTGGAATTCTCCCATGCCCCCACTAGTGGTTTCAATGGCGGGCTGGGAAGTGGGGAATTCAGCAGGAGTACAAAAATTATTTTTATGCTGATATGAATTTCCCATGGGATCTTCCACTGGTGTCCACCATGGCGGATTGGGAAAACCACTGGAGGCCAGCGTGAAACGCTTTGCATCTGGCTAATGGGAAGCAGATGTAGATCTGACTGAAATCTCCCACCCACGCCAGATTCTCCGTGAGGTCAGCAAGAAAATACACCAGTCAAGAACACATGTAGAGCAACATGGCATGCAGAAGTCGGGAAATACCCAAACAATGTCTGGGGCTGCCTTTGGAGCTCGTGATGGCGGTCGCCAGCAATCCTTGACCCCAGAAGAACACAATAGTGGGTGGGGGAGCATCTACAGATGGATTTCCCTGATTCAGTGTCATAGAAGAGGTGCATGTTCCAGCCTCAGAGTCTTCCTGCAGATCCAAATTCTTTTCAGGAGGTCCATTTTATTCCTGCAATAGTAGGTCAGTCATATTGGGCACCTTATATATATGGCACCCAGATTGCTGGTAGGATATGTGCCATCATGCCTGCCCCAATACAGAATACAGTTGTGGTTCCCCAATGGTCTCTACAGTGGGAAAAAAAACATTCCCACCCTCACGATGGGAATTAGACCCAGATGGGAGTCTTCCGTCCAGTAAATTCATATTTCGGAGAACGATTCAATACTTGCAACCCAGATAAACTGCACAATATCTTTTCCATTCTGTAGAGTTTGAAGAAAACGTTCTTCTGTCTCGGTGCATGATATTATTCAATATAATTATTTCATACAAGGGGTGTAATTGCATTCTATTTTATCAGTAATCTCACAGGACAGAACGATAGAAAGATCAAATGACTCCTGAGCAACAAAGTGGATCAATTGAATAACATAGGTCATCACTGTCATTGAGAAATGTTGGAGCCCTTGGGTGTCTCTGTGCAACACAACATTTAAGAGACCAGAGGACAAAGACTAAATGGTTCACAATTGTATCTGTTTTCTTGATCAACAAGCCTAAAGACACTGCTGATTGCTGCTTCTCGCTACAATGTATTTTCAAAATCTACTATGCAACATAACTTTACAACACGTTTTCAATACCTCAATAAAAAGCACCAAGCTAGAGTTGAATAATTGGTACGTAGACAAAAAAAAACCAAGATTGAAGTCAATGGAAAAGATTCTGAGAATCATGTGCGATGTAAAATTGGACCAGTGTAAGAGCCCATTACCAACCTCTGTCCTGGCAATCTCACACCACAAATCTAGCTCACAGTAAACTTTCATTCATAAAAAATATAAGCAGAACTTCAGTCATCATCCTACCTTCTCTTAAGATTATAGATTACAAAAGCCATACGAACATACATATTATGAGCTGGAGTAGGCCATTGGGCCCCTTGAGCCAGCTCCTTGATTTTCCAACATTGTCTACTTTATACCAGTGATTACAACTCAAAATTATTTAATTGGCTGTAAAGTGATTTGCGACATCATGAAAGGTGCTGTATAAATGTAGATTCTGTCTTTCATTCATTACATCTGTATACAGTAGATTGAGTGATTGTAGCAATGGTGAAATTGGAGGCCAATGCTGATTTCCCCAAGGATAATTAATCACCTGCTAAAATCAAACACATTTGCGTCTTTGGAAAAGATATTGGTTCATTCAATCAAAATTATACTTTTTTCGCAAACGGTACCTCGTACTGTTAAGATCCAGATTTTGTCCCCCTTTTCACCTGCTCTACTCTACATGCTCTTGCCTCTACTCTTCAGGCCCTGCCTTGGTTCTGTTATACAGATCTAAGTGATGGACCTGGAATAGCTGATAAGCAGATAAATCAGTATTGCCAGACTAGCTCATTACAACCAGTTTGGACTGTAATATTATTTCTAATAATGTTATTGACTGAGTAATGTGTTGTGGAATAAGCATGTTTTAGAGTGGTACGTTTGCCTAGATATCCTGTATATTACAGCCCTCTGGACCAGTGGTAGCAACTTGCTAAGTTTACCTGAGAAGTGTTGAAAGACGTTGCTCATTCCAAAAGCGTACATCATTATTATGATGTAACACCATTTGAGTGATATTAAACTTATTCTATATAAAATATAGTTTTTTTTAAATTCATGACGCTCCAGGATCAACTGATTTACCAAACATTATAATATACATTGACATTCAGACATTGACAAGCATTAGTACGGACATGGATCTTGTAAGGCATTCACAGGACTCTCATTTTTCCCCATTTGAAAGTCTTATAGATAAGAGAAGTATAGCTTGGTGCTGCCAGCTTGCACCATTCTCAAAATCATACTGGCGTAAAACTAATAGATCCAATATAAATGTACCATTAGTGTCCAGCCAGAGACAGTTTCTAAAGGTTAGCTCATACTAAAAGCTATTAATGGTCACAAGGGAAATTAATTTGTTGACATGAGTTTGCAACTGTAATTTGACTGTAATAACAGTCCCATGAAGCCCAAATTAAACATGTGAGAATGATTTTTTTTTATTACCTGGTACCATAAGAGACACTCATTTTGTGGTACGAGTTAGCCTGCACTTGAAGGTTACCTTGTGACACACTACATTAAACCAGACCCATACAGGAGCCAGTGATGCTTAGTACCAGAGTACTTATCGTAATCCTTTACAATATTATCATTACTAGGCTGTCACTGTTGTGCAGTGTTTAATATGTTTAAGATGAGCCACAGAGCTATATTTTACTACAAGTCATAATTTCAAACCTTGCAATGACTGATAAGTGTCAAGAAATGCATGACCGGAGAACTTCTCAGAAGAATTAGTCTAAAATTGCAGAAACACAATAGAATTGTGCTTTTGAAAATGTATATAATAAACATATTCTTGCCCTCCCCTGCTATTCTCCTCTGTACAACTGTTGCAGCCAAGATGCTCCAAGCAGCAAACTCACCCCAGAACACTGATAATGCCAATTTCCAGAAAATACATAAAACAGTCTCTGACTGGGCCTGCAATGGCCTCTATGACTATAGTGCATCAACCTCTCAGAATCCTTCAAACAATCATTAATTCTACTCCATTGTGCACCTCTTCTTGTGCATAGATCTCCTATATGTTGTACTTCTGCTCCTATTTCTTATGTTCTTATTGGAATAGATTTTCACTCAATGGAGATGCGAATTGGGTCGCAAACCACCAAACTTTGTTTTTCCAGCAAATAAAAATAATTTCCCTCTGCCTTTCTGACCCCACACCATTTTCATGTACAAGTCAGAAAGGACTTGGGGACAAAATACATGTGCACATTTTCTGAGCTATTGTGAGAACCACGGGAAAATTGCATTTCCTCATGTACACAATTTTGTGCTGGTCTGGATTTGGAAGCCCTAAGAAAATACACCTCCTTGGGAGAGTTATGGATGTTGCTGGCAGGGCCAGAGTTCATGACCACTGGGGGATGACTTTTTGAGGAGTCTGGATGAATCTGAAATGTAAGTGTAAAATAATTTGATACCTTCAGATGTCACTATTAGATATTGGAGTATAATGTAGATGTGTTTTTGATGCAGTGAATTAACATAAAGATATGTCCTACAAAGGTAAAATGACCCTTACATTCACCATTATTGTATAAACAGTGCCATGCATTACACTATTTTCTCCACTGAAGAAAGTGTCATAATACATTAAGAATGTTTTTTTTAATGCCCTGTCACACCTGCTGTCATGTTTTACACTATGATTTGAATTGACTGATAGCTCTGGCTGTTTAAAAAAAAACTGCTTTTGGAAGTTGAAAAGAAATCTCTGCATCTGTTCATCTACAATGATTGACAGGCGCCCTGCTTTGAAATAGAAATGAGACCATTCTGATCTGTCACTTTCAGACAATTTTGCTGGAAACTTTTGTTATAACAGCTGTAGCCATCATGAATGCTAGGCTGATGGTTGCCACAAGATTAAGCTCAGCAGGCAGTATATTGACCCAAGAATGATTGAAATTGTGAAGGGGCTGTAATAACATTAAACGCCTTTGACGGGGTAACTTGTTTATTTACAAAACAAATACGCACTTAATATATTTTTTAAAATTGCATTGGGATGATTTTCACATGAGAGTTTCCAAACTCCACTCCCAGAAAACACGCTTTAGAATCTTCTTTCACAACAGTGCTTTCCATCAACAGTTTGCAATCCGAAATCCAGTCCAGGTTTTTCAAATTACTCTTTTAAACTAAGTTTTGCCTCCACTTTCAACAGCAAATCCAGGATTTGCAGCTGCTCCTTTAGATTGTATTTGTCTTAACTGCTTTATTAACTGTTCATAATTGCTTTAACTCTTGATTCCCAGACTCACGGTTCCCGGACGCTATTAAAATGGCATCAACCTTTGATGTAACTCTGAACTCTGCTTTCCCACTTTAACTCTGGTTACTGCAGCGGTCTCTTTCACTCACAACACTTTGTATGATATCCCACCCCCCCCCCCCCCTTTGAATTCTCCTCTGAACAACACCTTGGTCTCTGTTCTCTTAACTTCAGCCTTCCTAAGACACTCTTTCTGTCCAAATTCCCTGGTTATCTGGACTGTATCTGGTTCTTTAGGGAGCCTGCCTCTTTGCAGCTCCCTTGTCCTGCCCAGTCTTTCTTCTAGCAGATTTGAAAGATGTTTACTCACCAGTGTCATGTGTCCAACTGCCAACAAATTCAGCCAAACTTAAACTTAAAAGCCGCCTGACTTTAAAAGGCCCCCAGTAGCAACTACTGCTACTTCTATTTACTCTTCATGCCATAATCCTCTCTAAGCACAATAGAATCACAGATGGCATTGAAACCAATCCCCACACACATAAACACTTTTGTTCAGCATAAATTTAACTATATGTCTTACCCTTTTAGATACAAACATTAAACTAAACCCACTTATAACTATGCCTTATTCCTAATGTTTAGCAATGTAAATATAAATCCCTTAAAACTACCTTTGTTTTCCAAATAACCGTACAACAGTGACTACATTTCAAAAGGCACTTCTTGACTGTAAAAGTCTGAGCATGCCCTGAGGTCATGAAAAGTGCTATATAAATGCAAGCCTGTCTATTTTTAGTATCATCAGAAACCCTCAATTAGTTAAGTATCTATTCCTAACACGTAGTATTCTCAGTATAATTTGAGGAATGTTTTTTTTTGTAGCTGTCACTAAATTATGAACAGTGCATAGAGGCATGGTTTTGTATGCATTCCTGGGATTTTGGCATTGCAGACAAGGCTAACATTTATTGCCCATACCTAATTGTACTTGTGTAGGTGACAATGAGCTGCTGTACTCCTTGTGATGTAATTGCTCCCACAGTCTGTTAAGGAGGGGGTTTGGGGACACAATGACAGTGATATAATTCCAAGTCAGGATGCTGTATGACTTCAAGGTGAACTTAAAGTTGATGGTGTTCCTATGTGCCTGCAGCCCTTGTTCATCTAGGTGGTAGACATCACTGGTTTGGAAACTGCTGCCATCGACGCCTTGTTGCATTCATCCAGTGCATTTTGAAGAAGGAACTGCCAACTTGCCAGTGGTGAAGGGAGTGAATATTTAAGGTGTTAGATGGGGTACCAGCCAAGCAAGCTGTTTTTTCTTGTATAATGTTGAAACCCTTGAGTATATTTGGAGCTGCACTCACCCAAGTAAATGGAGAGGACTCTGTCACAATACTGACTTGTGCATTGTAGATTTGCGGATAGCCTTTGTGGAGTCAGGTGGTGAGTTATTCGCTGCAGATTTCCCAGTTTTTGACTTGCTCTTGTAGCCATAGTATTTTTTTGGCTGCTCCAGTTAAGTGTGTAGTCAGTGGTAACTGCCAGGATATTGATGACGGAGGATTCAGCCGTGGTCATACTGTGGAATGCCAGGAGAAGATAGTTAAATTCTCTCTTGTTGGAGATGGTCATTGCCTGCCACTTGTGTGATGCTAATATTACTTGCCACTCATCAGCCCAAGGCTTAAAGTTGTCCAAGTCTTGTTACGTGCAGGCACAGTTGTTTAAGGCCTCGTTGTTTAAGGAGTTCTGAATGGAATTGAACATTGTCCATCATCATTTTTTTGAAAAATATTTTATTGAGGCATTTATATTATGAATTTTAGCACAATGTTAACACAATGGACAACCACACACCCCAATATCAGCCAACATGGCTTACATAAACAATATCCCAACAAAAAAAAGCCCAACCCACCCCAACCCTGTCCACCTCCCCCTGCCTCCTCTTTTTAACCCCCACCCCTTGCTGACAGCTTAGTTCCTACCAAAGAAGTCGACAAATGGCGGCCACCTCCGAGCAAACCCTTCCATCGAGCCCCTCACGGCGAACTTAATTTTCTCAAGCCTGAGAAACCCAGCCATGTCACTCACCCACACCCCTGACTTCGGGGGTTCCGAGTCCCTCCATGCTAGCAAGATCTGTCTCTGGGCTACCAGGGAGGCAAAGGCCAAAACATCGGCCTCTCCCGCCCCCTGGACTCGCGGATCTTCTGACACATCAAAAATCGCCACCTCTGGACTCGGTACCAGCCTTACTTTCAGAACCCCCTATCACGCTCCAATACCTTCTTCACCCACGGGTTTTACCCGCTGACACGAACCCTGAAATCACCGCGTTCACCTTTCTAAAAAACACCTTGGGAATGAAGATTGGGAGGCTCTATTGTCCATCATCATTAGCAAACATCCCCACACCTGACCATATGATGGAGGGAAGGTCATTGATGAAGAAGCTGAAGATGGTTAGGCCCAATACACTGCCCTGAAGAACTCCTGCAGCGAAGTCCTAGGGCTGAGATGATTGGCCTCCAACAACCACAACCAAATTCCTTTATGATAGGTAGGACTCCAAGTTGGAGTTTTCCCCCTTATTCCCATTGTCCAATTTTATGTGGTAAGTACAGTCAATTGCTGCCCTGGTGTCAAGTGCAGTCACTTTCACTTCACCTTTTCAATTCTGCTCTTTTCTTCATGTTTGGACCAAGGCTGTAATAAACTGTGGTAGAACTCAAACTGAGGATCAATGAGCAGGTTATTGGTGCGCAAAAGCTGCTTGGTACATTGTTGACAACACCTTCCATCACTTTGCTGATGACTGATGGGGCAATAAATGCCCATATTTGATTTATCCAGCTTTTGCTGGACAGAACATACCAGGACAATTTTCCACAATTTGGGGTAGATGACAATGTTGCAGCTGTACTGAAACAGCTTGACAAGGGGTGTAACTAATTCTGGAACACAAATATTCAGTATTACAGTAGGGTTGTTATTAGGACTGATGCCTTTGCTGTATTCTTGGTAACCTGGAATGAAGCATATCAGATGAAGACTGGCATCTGTAATGCTGGGGACCTCAGGAGGAGGCTGGATCATTCTCTCAACTATTCCAGCCAAAGGTGATTTCAAATGCTTCCAACCTGCGGGGGGATTTGCCAGCTGTCCACATCAGCGGGATCTCCTGGTCCCGCCAGCGGTGAAACTCCACTGCAGGCTTCCCGACAGTGGGGAGTGGATTCAATGGGAAATCCCATTGACAACAGCAGATTAGGAAGATCCTGCCACCGGCTAATGGCCTCCGACTGCTGTGAAACATGCTGCTGGGGGGGTTGGAAAATCCCCCCTTTGTCTTTTTCAACTAACATGCTGGGCTCTGCCATCATTCAGGATGGAGATGTTTGTGGGGGCTCTTCTTCCCATTCGTTGTTTAATTGTCCACCACCATTCATAACTTGATGTGTCAAGCAGCTGATCAGATCTGTGATGATTGGATTGCGTGGCTCTGCCTATAGTATATTGCTTCTGCTGTTGAGCATTTTTGTAGTCCCATGTAGTAGTTTTACCAGGATGGTACCCCATTTTTAGACATGCTCCTGGTTTGCTCTCCTACTCTCCTCATTTAACCAGGATTGGTTCCTTGCCTTGATGGGAATGGTAGGATGTGGGATATGCTGGGCCATGAGGTTACAGATTGTGGTGGGATACAGTTCTGCTGGCCCACAGCATCAGTTGTGAGCTGCTGGATCTGATCTGAATCTATGTCACTAACCTTTTGATGGGGAGTTATGGTAGACTTTTACACATGAAGAGCTGACTCTAAAACTGCCATAAAGAGATGCTTCTGTGTGTTAATTCATAATAAAATATCTTCAGTTACACTAATAGCAGCCTTTGAAAAATTAATGTTGCTTATACAGATTTAATGTGCAAGCATAATGAGTACAGAATACTTCCCATTGCAGACTTCAAGGAATTTTTCACCAGAATGTTTCACCAGAATGCAGCAGTATTGTACTCCTTTACTCCTGATGATGTTTCCCATGGTGATAATAAACAGCAAGTTACAATAACAGGTTTTCCTTCCAATACAATGTGGTTTTCCAATAGAGAATCTTTCAGAGCAATCCATTTTACAATAATGCCATTAAATCTTAGTCTTTTTTAAACAATGACCGTTGCTGGAGCTTTGTAAATGTTTTAATTACTGACAGGAAGCTGAGAATATTTATACACCTGACTGACATGTTAGAGAGCAAATTCTCTCTTTTTCATCAAGGCCTCACCTTTTTCCTTCAGTTTATTTTTCCTGTCCTCAAGTTAATTGGTTTTCATGTAGCTGCAGGTGGAAGCTATGCATAGACTTTGTGGCACTGCAGCTCTGAGTGACCATTTGGAACCACATGAGACATGGCCTTGTGAAGACATGCCCTTCCTCGCCCCACAATAGCGCTACTTGGATTAGCAGCGCAGCAAAGTGGGTTCCTTTTTGGTGCTGCAGTCTGTTTTATAGCTGTACTATCACTGTATGCATATCTGTGTCTATATGCTCAGGTTTCTGATTTTGCATTTCTGCATTATCCTAAATGTATTGGTCAAACCTCTTCCCCACGAGACAGGGAAGGAAACATCCTAAGGACAGTTAATGTGGACTGTAGCAGTTCAAGAAGACGATGAGCCATCTCCTGCTCAGAGGCAATTAGGGATGAGCAATAAATTCTGGCCTTGGCAGGGACACTCCCATGACAACTCGGGTGCGATCTTGCCTCTTATAGTTTCGCTAGGGAGAGCTCATGGATGGTAGAGCTAACCCATTCAAACAGTCGTGTTTCTATTCCACTTCTGACAAAAGGTCATCGAATTGAAACATTATTTGTGTCACTCTCCAGGATCCTACCTGTCCTGAGTATTTCCAGCATTTTTTGATTTTAGAACTATGATGTTTGATGTTCCACTTGGCAGTATAGAGACTGTAATTTATCAGTCAGCTTGCAGTATTGGTCACTGAGAAGAGAGGAAGTGCTGGCATCGAGATCCCACTTCCCGAAGACTGTAATAGAATGGGAACATTTGGCACTTATTTTGGTTTTGAGGTCTGGTCATTACCCCAGATAAGAGTATCTTTTTTTAAAATTAAAAGGGTCTGTGTGACCAAATATTCATTCATTTGTGGTTTTATTTAATAATCTTCACAATGGATTTAACAGAGAGAGTTTTATTATGTTTTTAGATGTCTTGCCAAACATCAAAGTAAGAATTCTGCAAATAGTTGGCAACTGCTACTTAACAATTAACCATTGAGCTGTGTGTAATCATTGCAAGTTTATAAAGTGATAATTTCCTGTGGCTACTTAAACATAAAACAGTAAATATTCTGGGGTAGAGTTTCAGCTATGGATGCAAATAGTGATCCAAGTGCAAATTGCACTTTTTTTAGAATCATAGAATCCCTACAGTGCCATTCGGCCCATTGAATCTGCACCGATCCATGTCCCACCCTATCCCTGCAACCCCATAACCTAACCTTCACATCCCTGGCCACTAAGGGGCGATTTAGCATGGCCAATCCACCTACCCCGTACATCTTTGGCCTGTGAGTGGAAACTGGAGCACCCGGAGGAAACCCACGCAGACACGGGGAGAATGTACAAACTCCACACAGACAGTGACCCAAGGCCGGAATTGAACCCGGGTTCCTGGCGCTGTGAGGCAGCAGTGCTAATCACTGTGCCACCGTGCCGCCCAAGTGAGAAGTGTTGTTTTTCTGACCTGATTTGTATATCATTGAATGCTAAATCTGAGTTCATTTTTAAGCATTTTGAATATATATTTTGCTTAAAGACTTGACATGATTTAAAAGGATTATTATATTTAAGGTAGTAACTTGGTGATGTTTGATTAGTACAACTGAAAATAGATTTATCACAAATAAAAGCACGAATAATCAGTGTTGATCTATCACCTGTGAGTAACACGATTTTAAATGACTGAAAATTACTTTGAATAATACATATTGCATTAAATTGTAAAATTACTTTGAAAAATATAAAGAAACATTTGATAATGATATTGGGGAACAGTAGTCAGGTCCTTAGCAAATTAAAAACAGTACAATCAAAAGCTTTCAGAACCTGCTGATTAGTGTCCTTGTCCCCAAAGGAATGGGAACCAGTTTAATTTTGTTCCTCAAGAGCTGCAAACAAGCACAATTAACAGTACTTTCCAATTGTAATTTATGTATTCTGGGGGCATGGCCTGTCTTGTGGGTGGCACAATGACTTTGAACTAGCAGAAAAGATTATGGAAGCACCATTTGTACTGAATGGGATTTGCATTTACAATTATGTGATCTTTTGCACCAGTAACACCAATTGTGAGCAAATGATGGCATGAAAGAGCAGCTGAATCGAGAAGAAACACCATCCCTATGGCCATAATCCTTCCTGCCGGCATGATCATACGCTCCCCCCGATGGGGACCTTCCCACAGAGCGCGTTGCCCACTGGCGGAGTGCAAAACCCCATAGACCTCGGCGGGACAGTAAGATCCCGCCAGCGGCCAATAGTAGGCTGCCTTCACCGACAGAAAATACATCGCCGGGAAGACGGGAATTCCCGCCCTATGATTTTTCAGTCTTTAAAATGTACAGAGAACTCTCCCCATCCTCTGGCTCCTCATGTTATTCATGTAATTGGAACAATTCATATTTTATGGGGTTTCTTTTTTCATTTTTAAAGTTTGAGTGTCTCTCCGCAAAGAATTGATAAAAGAATTAATAGTAATGTAAAATAGCAAATTGAAATGAGACATAATCCTCCTTATATTCGGTTAGTTTTATAGGTAATTACGTTTCACCATTGGTGATTGTACATTTCACAAACTCAACAACTGTAACTGTTGGTCACTGCAAGAATAGTGCATTATAGGAAAGCCAAAGAAAACAGGATTGCCTTATTTTGCAAAATCTATAGCCATTAATGTAGGGTAGGATTTAAATTTGTTTTGGTAAGAATTCACTTGTTGGTACTGGGCACATTTCAATTTACAAATAGCAAGAAGCGCAGCCAGCAGAGGAAAATTACATGTTGGTCCAGGCATGAGAAAATACTTGAGTGAGCTTGTGCTGTCTTCACTTCACCCACCAAGCAGCAGTTCCCTACCAACATATTAAAATATTTGTAGGCACAACATGCTCATTTTCTACACAATGTACTCATCTCCCATGCCATTGATCAAACTAAGTTGAAGGATGCAATGTTTCCTCACGTTTAATAAGGAAACAGGGAATCCACACCAAGTAAAGAGCTAGATTTATTTACAATACGGTATGTACAGTTCCTGGTAGATCCCTACCAGGTCTCTTCCTGGTTGATGCCTTACTGGCTAACTTTTATACATTGGTTAATTAGAGTCCTCCTGCCCCTAGCAGGGGAGCTCATACTCTGCGAGGACCACTTGGACGAAAATCATTCCCACCCCGTAGGTCCTGTGCAGGATAGTTCATGAGGATTAGGAGTATTCTACAATTTAATGCAATATGTATTATTCTGCTGCTAAGATGCTGCTATGTGTAACCTAGGCTGTCACTTTAAAAGCAGATGGTCCAAACGTTATATTTGTGCACATCTTCAGATGAATTCAAGGCTAAGACATCCGATGATCAATTAGATGGCAATTATTTTGCTGTTTCTCAGATTGCAAGGGCAAAATATTAAGCGTGAAGGGGAAGTGTGTCTAGGTGTGCAGGGAATTAAATCCCCTAAAAGTGACATTGGGTCGGGATCCCAGCATCAACCCGCCCACTTCTGGATTTCACCTGGGTGAGTTTGCAAGTGAACAGGAAACCCCCTTGAAGCTATTGGATAAGTAATTGCCATTCATTACTGTCCGGACCAACCATTCTGACTTTAACATCTGTTTCCCAAACTGTCAGTAATTCACCAGAGTCAACCAACTGAGTACACAGGGGGAAGTGCTTCTTCAAATCCTCCCCAGCCTGTCAGTTTTGGCAAAGAGCAAAACTGAGGAGTTCCAGCCATTGTCTGGTGAGAGTTTGCCGCTCACAACAGTTTCCTGAGGGTGCTTTTACTGCTTGACAAAAGATGCTCAATGTCTTGGATATCAGTTCACCAGTCTCACACTTTACTCACCTTAAGCTGCACTTTCCAGCTGCCAGCCTTCACCATGGCATGGGAGCAGCTTACATAGCACTGCTTTGCAGTTCAATGAGGAACAGGAGGAGCACCAGTAGAAATGCCAGCAACAACATGAGCTTGCATCTCCTCAATCACATGCTACTCCACAGGGCTGAGCAGTTCATTACAGAAATCCAGCTCCAAGGAGATAAGAGCACCAATGCAAGATTTAAAAGCTGAAGATCTGCTCTCTTCACATGTCTAAGCAACAGGTCCTTGGGGGACTCAGAGCAGGTCACACCTGGGTTAGGTGACCACACATTGCCAGTGACCATCAAGTTGTCTGACTCTGGAGGGGCACACCATCCACCATCCCAGTCACCTGGTTTTCCACCTCCTGTAGTAATGATGTGCTCTATTCTGTAAGGAGAGAAAGCAAGAGTTTTGAGTGTTAGGAATGGCTTGTGTGGAGGGGAGGGAAGGGCAACATTTATGGAAGTTGATTATGAGGAACTGACGCGAGAGAGCAATAATTGTGATGTTGGCTATCCAGTTTAGAATGTAAGGTGCTGAGAAAGAAAGGAATCAGTGGGGTTGCAAGATGTTTTGTTCTGATGAGTGCTGTGCAGGAGAATACTAAGAAAGTCAGGGTGTGGGTCTTGGCACCTGTAAAAGTGCCAAGAAGGCCATTTGCCTTTCTTGTCCTTTGAGGCCCTTCACATTGGTGCAATGTCTTCAGCTTAGAGGGATTACATTCCTGTAACTGATTTCCTTAACCTCCAGCAGACATGCCTGCTTGTTTTGAGAGGCTGGCCTTCGCATCCTTGGAAAAGATCTGCTCACAACAGGACCTCCAAGGAATAGTCCAAGACCCAGGGAGCAACTTCCAATCCTGTGATTTCTGCAGCCTCAGGGATCTATGCCCATTTGAGCCTTTCTGAAACATGACAGAATCCCTTTAATTAGAAATCTCCTTTGATACATTTGGGGAAGAAATCCACTGCTTCGCCTAAATTTGGGCAGCACGGTAGCATTGTGGATAGCACAATTGCTTCACAGCTCCAGGGTCCCAGGTTCGATTCCGGCTTGGGTCACTGTCTGTGCGGAGTCTGCACATCCTCCCCGTGTGTGCGTGGGTTTCCTTCGGATGCTCCGGTTTCCTCCCACAGTCGAAAGATGTGCAGGTTAGGTGGATTGGCCATAATAAATTGCCCTTAGTGTCCAAAATTGCTCTTAGTGTTGGGTGGGGTTACTGGGTTATGGGGATAGGGTGGAGGTGTTGACCTTGGGTAGGGTGCTCGTTCTAAGAGCCGGTGCATACTCGATGGGCCGAATGGCCTACTTCTGCACTGTAAATTCTATGAAAACTGAAAACTAAATTCCGCCCTAAACCTTTTCCAGTAACCATAGAATAGAACCATCCAATTCCTACGTGCAGAAGAAGGCTATTCGGCCCATCGAGTCTGCACCGATCCTGTGAAAGAGCACCCTACCTAGGCCCACTTGCCTGCCCTATCCCCGTAACCCCACCTAACCTGCATATCTTTGGACACCAAGGGCAATTCAGAATGTCCAATCCACTTAACCTACACTTCTTTGGACTGTGGGAGGAAACCAGAACACCCATGAGAAACCCATGCAACCACGAGGAGAAAGTGCAAACTCCACACAGACGCATTGTTCCATTGTGCAGAATATATTTTCTACTAGTGGTGGACATTTAAACATATTTGCACAATTCCATTTTACAAGTCTCACTATGAATTCATAGATGCCCAATTTGTCCCCTTTGCTAGGGTGGACTACTGCTTTAGTGGACTCGGAAAATATTGCTGGACTCAAAGTTACCTAATAGAAGTTGGTGCAGAGTACTTATATAACCCCACACATAGCATAAGAGTATGCAGTTATATTAATTCATAAAAGAAAAAGATGGAGAAATCCCTCTGAAGAAGAGTTCTATGGACTTGAAGTGTTAACTCTGTTTCTTTCTCCACAGATGCTGCCTGACCTGCTGAGCTTTTCCAGCATTTTTCGTTTTTATTTTGGAATTCCCGCATCTGCAGTATTTTGCTTTAATTTTACAGAAATGCCTGTCATTTATTTGATAAAATGTGTTTCTTCCAAGTAAATATTTTGGCACTTGAAATGCACTGTGATAATTTCTATGGTGAAGCATAAACTGGAAAAAGAACCAGAAATTTGAGACCGTTTTTTAACACTTTCCGAGCCCCAAGTGGAACGTTACTGCTGGGGTGGATGATAAGATGGCCGATGGGATTTGCGCTGTTCTGCAACTCCCTACCATCTTACTTTCTCGAAAACAGACACAGCAAGGCCAATCACCACAGAGA
Organism: Scyliorhinus torazame; assembly: GCF_047496885.1. NCBI lineage: Eukaryota > Metazoa > Chordata > Chondrichthyes > Carcharhiniformes > Scyliorhinidae > Scyliorhinus > Scyliorhinus torazame. The sequence goes on from NC_092713.1 coordinate 60,837,078, forward strand.
AGTGAGGCCTAATTTAAATGCACAGTCACATCCTGATAATATCATTAGGTTGCATACACCAATTTAACAGCGAGCTGACTAAGGACTGTCTAATCCTTGCCTACCAGCCAGCAAAAGCCAGTGCTCGGCAGCATCCTGTTGCAGGAGACTCGGGTCAGTGGTTTTTAAAAACATTTTAAAGAATTCTTGTCAGCGTTTCCTGGCTCCCCTAGAATATTCTGGGCCTACTGACCCCCATCCCCACCCACCTGCTGTTGTGAATTTTCAAAACTGATTGGCAAGGGTATTAAGGGTTACAGAGCCAAAGTGGGTGGGGTGAGTTAAAATACAGTTTGGATTTGATCTAATTGAATGCATACTCTATTCCTATGTTCTTTCCTTATATCCTCACATACCTTCCTGGATATAATGTGTGCACATGTGTGTGGTATGGCCCAACATCCCCTCCATTCCACAAAATTGCACTCCTGCCCCCAGACATTTTCTTTATCTCACTGCCTTCAGGTGGGAATCAGCAGCAAGCGGTGTCAAGGAATTTCCAAGATATCCGGGTATTAAAATCTCCTAGGCCTCATACTCAGGTGAGCCAGAAGGAGAAAAGGAGCCTGTACCTGATTTCTACCTTAGTTCAGATCGGGGCTGTAGTTTCAGATGAGATTTTATGATTGTTTCTTACACTTCATATCCTTGTTCGCAAAATATAAAACAGTAATTCTATTCACCTCTTCACCTGCCCATCAGAAAACCCACTTGATTTTTTGAGAATATGTATTCGAGAGTTAGTAATCCTTAATGCAATCCGAGTAATGTGCTCCATTGTGTCCACAAAAAAAACATTTTCTTTGTGCAAAGGCCTCTTTGCAAGAAACATTTAAAATAAAGTAAGCTTGTGCTCAAGGGGTTAAAAGGAAGCAAGATTGTTCTGAAAGGAATCCTTGCCACTAATGGAAGATCGAAAGCCCCTATATCACTTAGTATATGTCTACTTCCACTTTATACCTAAGGCATTCATTGTCTCAACTTTAGCTTGGTTCAATCAAACACAAGCCTAACATACAGCATCACTTGTGCATCAGGACATTGAAATATGGCTACAATTAGCTCAGATACAGTTCAATTATGATAAACAGTGCAGCACCCTTTAAGCTATGATTAAAAGGCCTCCCCTTTGATAGAGAGACCTAATTTCACATTATTATTGCCGGGGCCTGATTATAAAATACTCTCTGAATTTACAGTGAAGAGATGGATGTCGGGGCGTCTTTATCATCTTCAGATCAGTGGTGATGCAGATCTCTTCTCCCGTACCATTCATTTTAATTTTTTCAGCGTGGCACCACTATAGCCTGCCACACACAGCTGGGCAAAGTCACCCTTACGGTAACAGCATGATAGATTACTGCACCATAATGAAATGGAGACATCAAGCCTCCACGCAAAAACATAATCCAACAGGATTGGACTGTCCTGAATGGAGAAGAAGAATCACTTCTCTCTCAGCTTCATCAAGAAAAAAATTACACTTTGCAGTGCCAGTTTCTGAAAGCTGCACTGTACCATTCTTATTTTCTTTACTATCTTTTTAAAATCTGTGTCTATTTCTTAAACCTTTGAAACAATTGGAATTATTCTCAGCATTTAAAAATGAATTTCTTAACCCTGTAAATATTAGTCACATATTTTAGTGAATATTTCTTTTTAGTAAATCTAGATTAATCATTCCAGCTTTGATGTTAGCCAGGTTTTAAACTCTTCTCATTTTGGTCTCCTTTTCCTTTTTAGCCATGCTTCTGTTTCTCTAATTCCCTTTTTAATCTTTTTATTTCATTAAAAAATCTTTACAGAAATGTTAAATGCAGAATGGGTAAAATGATCATTTCAGTTAAAAACCATCACTGAGCTTTCTCCGCTGTAACAGATTTATAATTAACCTGGATAACGGCAATGAGTATAATGAGCAATCTAAAACAATTTAGCAGTGCTTTTTGATGTAGGAATCTTGAAACTGTTTCAGATGAATTGTAGTTTATTTTTATGACATCCCAGTGCACATTTCCGTCACCTAACATAGAATATGGGAGGACACAGAAAAATCAATCTCCGTTACCAATACATAAAGCAAATAAATTCATAGGTCAGTTAGCTGCACAAAACATGGATCAGGGCAAGCTCTAAAGGCATTACTGGCTGACTTGCAGGGTTACAACAGTTTGCAGCTTCAACTGCACCTCAATCACTGATGAGTTGTTTATTTTACAACTGACTGCAACCATTGAAAATACTAATGGAACTGTCTTTTCTCTGGCTGAGTTGTTCTTTCTGTACCTTTCACATTGGTATGACTCTCTGTGATTGAACTACTCATGACATACACTTCTGTGTTTAAAAACTCTCTTTCATCCAAAGAATATGTTCTTTTCTCTCACTGTTTACACTAGTTCACAGTGAACTGGCAGATACATTTTAAAGTGAAATTTAGGTGTTTTTTAAAATCTTATTTTCTTCTTTCTAAATTAGACTCTTACCTTCATATTTGGCACCTGTTGATCTGGCAGGTTAATGATGAAGTAACTTGGCCACCTTTCAATGAAGGGTTGAGCACGTGGGAATAAGGTGCTCAACTGTTGATGGGCCCCTTTCTCAAAATCAAACACTTACAAGCTTGCTCTATCTAAAAAATGTTAAAGAACATATTAAATGATAGATTCTTGATTTTCAGTCTTGATGTTCTCACGTTAAAAAAATATTGATGCGTTTTGCCCATTTTCTTTATATTGTGACTTTTCAAACCTTACTTCCTCCGCTCTGCTCAGAAGGACAGGCAGATGTATAGACATTTCCAGCTACACTATGGCCAACGGTTAATGATTGTAACCTCTACTTATTAGGTACCATGTAATTTATCACACCAATGCCCCAACCGAGTTTGACAACTTGCCCATCTTTAAAAAGTCTAAAGACAAATATTAGCTATGGCTGACATCCAAAACTGTTGTGAATACATTGGACAGGATTTAGCGGGCCCATTTATGGAGGTGAAAATCCCTTTATGGGTGTTAAATCTCATGAGAGAGCCATAACGGGATTTGCAGCAATGAGATCTGTTTCAGATCTTCCCCACCGAGGACATAATCAGCTTCGCGCCCAGAAAGGGAAAGACCCAATGACAGTGCGGGTGGTGGTGGGGGGGGGGGGGGGGGGGGGGGGGGGGGTGGGGGGGGGGGGGGGGTCTGGGGAGAGCCCTGATGACAAAGCAGGGGAGGGGGGTGAAGAGGGGGAACCCTGATGACAGCTGGGGTGTGGATGGGAGAGGGAAGCCCCGATGGCAGCAGGAGAGGGTGGTGGAGAGAGACAAGAGAGCCCAGATGACAGCGGGTGGAAGAGGGGAGCCCCGATGACAGCAGGGGTATGGGTGGGAGAGAAATACGCTGGTTTTCAATCAAACCCTGACACTTGCCATTTTTTGGGAAAATTCCTCCCATTTTTTATTCCCATTACTATTCTTCACACTAAAAGCACATATTCCTTCAGCTGGGAGGGCAGCCTAAACTGGGCTGTGAACATCATAGCAGTCATTAGTGCATCTGTGATTTACTAGCAGAAAGATGGTTCAGCAAAAAAAGACTACCTTTCTTTCCATCGATAATAAAACATCATTCTTTGTTTGGATATTTTCCAAGAGAGGCAACCAGAACTCTTCCAAAACTAGCATTTGGAGAACAGTTTGGAGTAGGCAGCCCGTCATTGGATGTTGTGATACTAAGGTGGAACTCAGAACCAGGAGTTCCAAGGAACGGTCATATTTGATTCAAAATGTTATCCCTGATGCTCTCTCCCCAGATGTTCCCAGACATACTGAGGTTTTGCAGCATATTGGGTGGGATTCTCTAATAATGGGGCTCTGTCCCCATGCCAGGTTGAAAAGCGGCGTCAACCACTCCGGCGTCAACGGTCCCCAATAATGGGGAATTCTCCCCTTCCTAGGGGACTTGGTTGGCGCTGGAGTGGCCCCCTCAGCTCCAGTCGGCGCGGGCATGCGATGAACGGCCGGCGTGATTCCGTGCATGCGTGGAACGACCGGCGTATTTCCACGCGTGCATGTGGGTTCCCTTCTCCGCGCCAGCCCGGGCAATATGGCGGAGCCCTACATGGGCCCGGCGTGGAGTCAAGTAGGCCCCCACGGAACCAGCCCGCCCGCCGATCGGTAGACCTAGATCATGGGCCAGGCCACCATGGCCCCCCGCCCCGGGGTCGGATCCCCCCAGCCCCCCCCCCCCAAGGACGGCCCCCGCACAGTCACCTTCCAGGCCCGCTGTGTGGGACCTGAGTAACCCACGCCGGCGGGATTCGGCCAAACTCATCGGCCACTTGGCCCATCGGGGCCCAGAGAATCGCCGGGGGGGCTGCTGTCAACTGTCGTGGTTGGAATCCTGCGGCCGCCCGAGAATCAGCGCTGGAGAATGGGGAAGCCGTTGGCAGGGCACGATTATCGCGCCACCCCCGGGGATTCTCCGACCCGCCGCCAGGTCGGAGAATCCAGGCCATTATTTTTGCTTTTGGCATGTTGAAGTTTAGGAATAGAGGATCACCAAAGAGATGTTGTTTTGCAATCTACTAAAAATTACATGTCAAATGTCTTAAATGAAATATTTGATTTGAGAGTGGTTGTTGGGGGTGCGTTAACTTAAAATTAATTTTGAGGGGCTTTTATTTACATAGTTCATTAGTTTGTAATTTCTTCTCCCATTGAGAGGAAGAAAAGATTATGGGGGGGATAAAAGTGAAATAAATACAAAATGAGCATCCACAGATAACTGTCCTCAGATTCTCTTTGTAATTAGTGAATGTAGAGATAAAGAATCATTTTGTTTTGTGCTGAGGTAAAAGTTGCCAGAGCAGAATCATTTAAACTTTCTTTTCCCTCCTGGTCACAGCAAACATAAAAAGTTTCCAGCAGTATTAATCACCATGAACATACACAAAAGAAAAAGGATTTGCACCTCAATGTTAGAAAGTAATTAAATAGTTACTGTTTTAATAGTTAGTTGCTGACCTCTGAGCAAGTCAATTTTTCACTTGACCAAAAATTATTAATTGGTCGTCCACCAGAAGAAATCAATCCTCAAAGATTGAATAAAATACAACTTTGGTGTAGGCGATGAGCCAGTCAGTGAAGGTAGAGAGCAGCTCCAAAAAGATCCACTGATTCAATAGTGGAGCAGATGAAGCGAAGAAAAAGCAGCAGAAGCAATAATGGACTGGAGATGGATGGCTAAGCACAGTAAAATTAAAATAAATGCAAGCTGGTGGGTTGTGTTATTTTTCAGTTCAGGGTTCATTGGCAAGTGGCATTTTATATCTCTGTTACAGCCCTATATTGCCCTTTGGAGGAAAAATCTATGTTGAAGTCACTGCAAGTGCTGTTCTTGTAGGCTTTTTTTTCAGCTCTATGTTTACAAAACAAAAAGTTACTGTGTGCTTCTTTATGTTCTGCTTCATTAGGACTTATGACAATGTAAAAATCCAAAGATCCAATAAACTCATAAGCTAAGGACATGGTGCAGCACTCCACCCAGTACCAGATGACATGGTATTGGTCTAAACGATAGGTCTGAGCATTAACTCCATGTGAGAGCCAAATATTTTGGAGAGCTAAAGTAAATATGTTAAGTTGCTGTTCATGTGATGTAGTGGGGATATATTAATAGATACTTTTATCTAGCACTGGTTTAGTTTGGATCCCAGGAAACTGCTGTCTGTAGATCAACTCCTAGCATTTACACAACTAAATCTCACTACCTTATATCAGAAACAGGCTGAGACAAATTACTTTAAGTGTCTTTAAGTTTGCTGACGACACAAGGAAGCCGCAATTAACAATGATTTTCACATTGTTAACGATGCCCTAATACTCAATTGGAGGCAGCTTTTTTTCCTAATATTGGGAGTCAATTTAAGAGGTTTGGAGGATGGCAGAAAGATGTGGATGTTCAATAAAACAAGCAAAGAATTGAAGAAATAAAATCAGATAAATCAAATAAAACCCACTGGAAGCACTCAGTGGGTCAGGCTGCATTTGTGGAGAGACACAGTTAATGGGCAAAATTTAATGCCATCCTCATGGCAGGTTTGGAGGTAGCAACCCCTTCACCTACCCGCTTTTGTCCAGATACAAGTCCGGGACAGAACTCGTGGAGAAGGGCTAGGCTGTCCCTTGTTGTCATGCACTCCATGTCTAATCGAGGGATCCAGCAATGGGAAGTGGGGGCATGCTGAGTGCCACACACACACCCTCACACCCCTGTCGTTACTGCTCCTCCACCTCTCCCTCAACCTCTAGGCAGCTCACATTCACCTGTGGTCTGGGTCCCTCGCTGATTTTGGGCCTCTGGTGGGTGCATTGGCAGCATTCACCATGTCCCACAATAGCATAGACAGCAATGGCACTGACCTCTGATTGGCAAGTGGCTCTCGGGGAGGGAGACAGGAATTCTACTCCTAAGGTCCTTGATCCCAGGGGAAACCTGCTGCTGACCATAAGTGCCTGAATGGAATCTTCCCCAACGGAGACAATGCAAGCCTCTCACCTGCATCCCAGCAGGGGGGGGGGGGGAGATGACACCTCTTTTGCCTCATTAATTTGAGCCCAACGTTTAGGTTGATGACTCTCCATGTAAACCCAAACTTCCAGCAGTTTCTGCTTTTATTTCTGATTTTCAGAATCTGCAGTGTTTTGATTTTGAAATAATTGAAGATGACTTGTCAGTGAGAAAAACCTCAAAGGCGCCAAGCACTCAGTGTAATGTTGAATGAAGGATGGGAGTGCAGACAAATTGGGATGGAGAGTGTGTGGTGGCAGTAGTTAGATGAAAGTTAATATCACCAAGGGTGCACAGACGCTAAACATGGACAAGGGGTAGGAAACCTTGGTGAGGAAATCTCCAGCGTCTTCTGATACGAACTCTAGAAAGACTCCAAGGTCACACCTCCTTTACTTTCTTCAGTAGTACTAGCCAGGTAACCTTGGATACAAGAAAATGGAAAGGATTAGGCCTCTCAAAGCCCAAGGCTACTACCATACACTTCTGTTGTGTCTTGTCCTCCTCACTTTCTCCCACATACACAACATATAAACAACCACACAAATACCTCATACAGAATTTTGCAGTGCAAAGTCTTATGAAGCTGTACCCAGAGATGCAGTAAACTGCTGGAGATCAGTAATGCTTTCCTCACTAGAAGTTTATCCTTATGACGCCGCAATTATACTTCCATAGGAACACAGTTTAACAGAAGTTATTAGAAATCACTTTTTAAAAATTATAAATGTCAGGACATTTATTGACCTTTTTGGACACTAATTTAATCAATAGCTGTGGCAACAGTTTTTTATTTCTCATACAAATACTTCAAATTTGAAAATACTGTAGGAAAGATTCAGAGTCCCCAATAATTTATATTGTAAACCTTACTGCTTCCACATGTTTGAGATGGCACTCAATGCATCAGAAGCAACTAATAAAAGATCAACATTCATGTCTGTACCAGATTCTTCTTATATGTAAGCCTTGTGGTTGGATTTTGTGTTATAGCTTTTTCTGTAACTTTCTGATCCTGTCCTAACCCAATCCAAAATGCATTTTCCAATAGGAATCACTGGATGGTGTTGAAGAGCAGGAATTTTCAAAATTCTTCTTTTTTCTGCTCCCTAGTCCTGTGGTGAATTATATCCTTGTTGTTGTCATGAATTTTTCATGTATCATGGCTCTTAAATGGGGAGGGAAACAGTATTAGAAACAGAACTGATTCTGATGGAAGATTACAACCTGAAACATTAATTCTGTTTCCCGCCTCAAAGATCCTGCCAGGCCTGCTGAATATATCCAGCATTTTCTCTTTTTACTGGGGTTCTCTTTCTCTGTATGGTTCAATCACACATCAGGCAATGTACTTACTCACTGAAACGTAGGGACACCAACCTGACTAGTGCGTTGTTTCCAAATAGTTTATCTTTGTTTTTATTGGTCATCGTTCAATATTTGTGGGCAGCACGGTGGCACAGTGGTTAGCACAATTGCTTCACAGCTCCAGGGTCCCAGGTTCGATTCCCGGCTTGGGTCACTGTCTGTGCGGAGTCTGCACGTTCTCCCTGTGTGCGCGTGGGTTTCCTCCCACAATCCAAAGATGTGCAGGTTAGGTGGATTGGCCATACTAAATTGCCCTTAGTGGCCAAAATTGCCCTTAGTGTTGGGTGGGGTTACTGGGTTATGGGGAATAGGGTGGAGGTGTGGGCTTAGGTAGGGTGTTCTTTCCAAGAGCCGGTGCAGACTCGATGGGTCGAATGGCCTCCTTCTGCACTGTAAATTCTATGATTTAGGCTGCATAATGGCACTGCGTAGTAGAGGCAGTTTTGAACTTCCACCCAAAACTGGAACTAAGTTTGCAGAACATCCCCTGTAGCTGCCTGATGCAGTGAAAGGCCAGACTAATTTTAATGATTGAGCCAGATTTCAATGCCACTTAGACATTTCAAGCAGCTTTCCAATTGGAGAGTCTCAAAATTCCACAGCTCCAATATAAACCCAGCTTGTGATAGTAGCTGAAAGGATGGGGACGAGAATCCCAGGGAAGCCTTCTAAACGTTGATATTTCAGGAGAAACTTACTTCTTCTTGAGGTACTTTGACTGATCCATGACCACTATTGCTGGACAGAGTGTGTTAAGTGCATGGTTTGCTCATGGTCAACATGGATTTCAAAAAGTAAGTCTTGTTTGACTATTCTCATTTGAGCCTTCTGGAGCAGTAATAGAGAGAGGAGATAAGGGTAATGTAGTAGATATAACATATCTAGTTTTCCAGCAGGACCTCAATAAGGCACCACAAAACAGATTAATAAATAAGATCAGAGGATGCAGCATCATAAGACATTTAGCCTGGGACAGCACGGTAGCACAGTGGTCAGCACTGCTGCCTCATACCGCCGAGGTCCCAGGTTCGGTCCCTGCTCTGTATCACTGTCCGTGTGGAGTTTGCACATTCTCCCCGTGTTTGCGTGGGTTTCGCCCCCACAACGCAAAGATGTGCAGGGGTGAGGATTGGCCACACTAAATTGACCCTTAATTGGAAAAAATGAATTGGGTACTCAACATTTATTTTTTAATGATATATTTAGCCTATGGGACAGCTAACTGGCTGAAAAACAAAATGGAGAGAATAGGAATAAAGGGAAATTGTTCAGTGTGGCAGAATGTGAAAATTGAAGTCACATAGGATCAGTGCTGGGATCATTGCTGTTCAGAATGTATAGTAATGATTTAGACTTTGGAATCAGAATTGTTGGGCGGGATTTTCCGTCTCGCCGCACCTTTTCTGGTGCGGCGCGGCCCCGCTGGCAGCGGGATCCTCTGTCCCGGCAGCCGGCCAATGGAGTTTCCCGTCGGGAAATCCGAGGGCCTGAGTGCGCTGCCGGCGAAGGGGACAATCCCGCTGACAGAGAATCCAGCCCACGATTTTTTAATTTGCAGACAACACGCCATGGGGAATAATCAACACTGGAGAGGACTGCAACAAATTATAAGACTTTGACAAACTCGCAGAATGGGCAAAAAAGCAGGGGTCTTCTGACCCATTTCCACGCTCGCATGAAAATTTTGTCGGGGACACTTGAGTGGCCAACGGATGCAGTTTAGCTTTACAATCGTCAACTGCTGGATGAGCTTTTAATGCTAGAAAACTGGGTTGGAAGTAGATTTAAATCAGTGCTCATGTCTCATTCAAACCCTAAAAAGGAAATTCAAATAAACAAAATATAAGCTAACATAGTGGCAGAGCTCTCAATAGAAATCTGTTTGTTGAACATTTGGGCAGCAGGCCTATTTACATATCTGCAAGGACGATTGAGTGCAGTATTACTGTATGCTTGCTAACCCTGTACTGTTTCGCTCTTCCACAAAACCAACAAAATAAAGTGAAGTTCATGTTATCTTTTTCTCTAATTGTCAAACGATTGCAAGGTGTCAATTAATCTTTTCTTCAGCCAGCCTTTGTCCACGCTGTGTCATGCAATAGGTGAATGTGTCCTCGGTGTACAAGCAAAAGGGATATGTACAAATAGGACAGCACTGCTCAGCTTCTAGCTGTGAGGCTTTTCTTTGATGACTCCTCATTACATTCCTCAGCCTGTTCATTTTATATTGTAGTTTGTGTCTGTTTTATCTTTCCGCTGTAAAGAATAAAACTATAGTTCCAACATTTAAAACAATGTTCCCCACAGATGACTGCAAGAACATTGCCAACATAATGAAGGAACTGGCACGAAGAGGATTTACTTTCAAACAAACTGGATCAAATCTCTGAGCATGCAGAAGAAAAGAACAGTCCTTACTGCTTTGAAAATGCCTACAAGGGTATATGGTAAAAGTAGTTAAGCCATGTATAGCATTGGTAATTGTAGTTGGATGTCATCAAAAATAATCTAGTTCAGTTATAACAGCATGAGCCAATTTAACTATACTAAGATGTTCCTTGTTTCATTAGGTGCATAATTCTGCTGCTGATTAACTCATAAAACACGCTATTTTTAAATTAAAAATTACAAACTTGAAAGGGAAGATTATGTTTCAGAATTGTCAAAAATTTTAAACTGTGTAAACTGATACTCTTAATTGTATCTCAGTTTCCTATCTTAGCATGTTTTGTGCTTTACAATTCTGGGTTTATAGGTAGCTTACTGAGAGAGATTTGTTGGTCTAGTATTGTGCGATATATCAGAGGCTAATCAGTCACAAAGGCCTCCCACCACACTCCCAACTCAAGATTGAATTTTCTCCTATATACTGCCAGGGTTAACGTCACAACTACGTTACATATAAATGGCAGCAGGGAAATTGGGCGAAAAACCCACAAGATCTCCCTCAAGGACCAACAGGAGAGGGTTGAGATAATCCCAGTTTGCTTTGACAGAAAGCCTACTAGCTCAATATTTGAAGAAATAAGGTCTGTAATAGTGACCTGTACAAAGGGCCCAAATATTCACCTCCCTGAAGACTTCAGCCTAGCTTTATGTTTAGCCAAAATATCTGTACTGTCTTTAATATCAGCATTCTTTTCATGGTCCCACAGAGGATTTCTTACTGCAGCAACCGCTACATCGTCCTCTCACAGTTGCAGGCTCAAACTTTGTAATCGTGATTCAACTGGAAACCCACCCTAGACAGATAATGACACTAAACACAGTGGCCTAATATTCTATTGTGCACTCTGGTAGCAAAACAGGAGGACATTATTTATAATTGCATTCACAGTTTCATGGTATGCTGTGCAAAAAATAAATTTCTCCTTGTCCCCATCTGATATTACAAATTCCCATTTAAACGTACTTATATTTCCCTTTTTACCATCTGAGGATTATGTGATAATTCACTTTAAAATGTGTCCATTTTAAAGGATTTGATTGTTTATATGCCATATTTCACCTTTTCCCATAATTACATTTTCAGCCGTTTTCAAGTGATAAGAAAAAAAATACTTGTCACCTGCAACATTGGTGGCTTTCCCAAATTAAGGTGCTGAATTTTGTATGAAAATTCAGGTGGAAGATGTAATTCAGCATTTTTTCTCTCCAAATTATGGGGAAGGCGAAAGATATAGGTGAAGGAAAAGCATCAGCAAATAACTGAAGCAATGGGGACTTGTCTGTCTGCTTCTGATTGACAGTTATCTGTAAAGGGAAAAGCAATCTATAGTTCAGCCTTAATTCTCAATTATTCTTTAATTATTCCTTTGCTTAAAATTACGTGCTGACTGAACCTTATCATGTGAACCCATTGTCATAATAAAATGGTGTTCTGAAATGCAGTTATTTCTTAATTTAATATATATTCTGTGTTGCAAGTTATTAAATACTCGGTTAAGTGTATCATTTGCTTATTTTACAAAATAGTTCCACATCTTAGCCTGTTGATTAAAATTGATGATTACCACAATACAAATACAACTTAATTTCTGTATGAAAGTTGCCAAATACTACCATGTTCTGTGCTATAACATCTGAACACGGAATATCCAACATGTACCTGCAAATTATCCCAAAGTTCAATTTAGCATCTTCTATGTGAAATTATTCTGAAATGACTAAAATAAACCACATCATCTCACATTTCACTCCATCAGCCTCCGTATGCAAAGCATAATCCTCCGCCATTTTCTCCAACTCCTGCATGATGCCACCACCAAACACACCTTCCCTTCACTCCCTCTGTCAGCATTCCGCAGAGACCATTCCCTCCGAGATAATCTAGTCCACTCCTCCACCATACCCAACACCTCTCTCTTCACCCATGGCACCTTCCCATGCAATCGCAGAAGGTGTACCACCTGCCCCTTTACCTCTTCCATGCTTAACGTCCCAGGCCCGAAACACTCATTCCAGGTGAAGCAGCGTTTCACTTGCACCTCTTTCAATTTGGTCTACTGCATTCGCTGTTCCCAATGTGGTCTCCTCTATATCGGAGAGACCAAACGCAGACTGGGTGATTGCTTTGCTGAGCATCTTCGGTCTGTGCGCATTCAGGATCCTGACCTTCCTGTTGCTTGCCATTTTAACACACGACCCTGCTCCCATGCCCACATGTCTGTCTTTGGCCTGCTGCAATGTTCCAGTAAAGCTCAACCCAAACTGGATGAACAACATCTCACCTTCTAGTTAGGAACGCTACAGCCTTATGGTCTCAACATCGAATTCAACAACTTCAGATGATTAGCTCTACCCCACCTCGACCCATTTGTTTTCATCCCATTTTATTTTAACTGTTTTTTTTACCATTTCTTTCTCTCTTGTCTTTCTTTATATATACTTACCCCCCCCTATCTTATCCACCCCTTCCTTACCTTTTCCCCCCTTTGCTTCCCCCCCTTCCTCTCCCCCCCCCTCCTCTCCCCTCCCCCCACATTTTACCCTCTGATGTTAGTTTCTCTGCTGTTTGGCCTTTCACAGCTTTTTGTTCTCTCTGGGGACTGCCATTAGCACTCTTTCCGTTGGTTTCTGTGGCTATTAGCACTCTCTTCCCTGGGTTTATGTGGCTTTGACTTATCTTTCATTCTCTCACTCCACAGTATAAATATTTCCCACTTTCTCTGTCTTTTAGCTTTGACAAAATGTCACCTGGACTCGAAACGTTAGCTCTTTTCTCTCCCTACAGATACTGCCAGACCTGCTGAGATTTTCCAGCATTTTCTCTTTGGTTTTGGATTCCAGCATCAGCAGTAATTTGTTTTTATCACATCATCCAAGCTACCTATTCAAGGTTAATCATTAGTACCTGAAAGGTCAGACATTGTTATCCCTTCAGCAGTACTGACCTCATGCAGATTTGAATCACAGCTCAAGAGCAAGACCAACCCAATTCTATGTATTCGAAAGGTTTCTATCCTTCTACGAACTGTTGTTCCAAGGTTAAGCTCAATATCAGAGTGAGAGAAACAGGAAGCAGTAAGTGGGAAAATCTGCCCATTGAGGGGAGGTGTGGCATCGTGGCATTGTCACTGGACGAGTAAACCAGAGATCCAGGTTCAAATCCCACCACTTTTGAATTCAAGAAAAAAAAGTCTAATGATGACCATGAAACCAGTGTCGATTGTCGTAAAAACCCATCTGCTTCACTAATGTCCTTTAGGGAAGGAAGTCTGCCATCTACCAGTTCTGGCCTACTTGTGACTCCAGATCCACAGTAATGTGTCTGATTCCTAACTGCTCCCTCAAGATGGGCGCAGCCTGTGAGATCCACATCCCATGAACGAACAAAACAAATTAAAATAGCAGACAGCTTATTCCAAAAAATATCTTGTAAAGGAATATGTTTAGTTTATTATGGCTAAATTGCACAACATAACAATCTAGGAGTACACCAGAATTTAGCCAGTGTATTCGAAAGGTTTTTTATCCTTTGAACTGTTGTTCCAAGGTTAAGCTCAATATCAAAGAGTGACAGAAACATGAAGCAGGAAGTGGGAAAACTTGCCCATTATTATAAATCGTGTAGATTCTACAGCGGCACTCATGTAGTACGCCTAAGGCACCAAAATCAAACAAAACATAAAAATACTCTATATGTCATCTTAACTTTTTTGCCTTTCAGGTCAACATCGTACCTCACAAAACAAATAATCAATACATTCATAGATCATCTGGAAACTTCACAAACCATTTAATAATCTCATTGTCAAGTTAAATGTAGTAATCTATTCACTAAAAATTGTGTTTACTTCATCCTTTAATCAACTTATGATGGAACACACGATTTCCTCTGTCAATACATTTTACATTATTGATGTTAATGCTTCCACCACTTTTAAAATGACGGCTTCCATTTAAAGCTGAAGGATCACCACTGTTGATTTCCATTACGTCTAAATCTCTACAAAACTTGGTTATAAAAATAGAATATGTGCCTATAACTGAAATTTATCAAGACAGTTGTCTAAAATTTAGCATTATAGAGTTATTTTTCAAAGCAACATTAAATTCGGAGATAAAAGTGATGGCACTGAACACTCGGTGAACATTAAGGTGAAAACTTTTGTTTATCGATGCACCTGTCAATTTATTTTAAAAAGTAAGACAGTTACACAATATATTTGGGCGGCACGGTAGCAGAGTGGTTAGCATTGTTGCTTCACAGCACCAGGGACCCGCGTTTGATTCCTGGCTTGGGTCACTGTCTGTGACCGTGGAGTCTGCATATTCTCCCCGTGTCTGCGTGGGTTTCCTCCGGGTGTTCCGGTTTCATAGAATTTACAGTGCAGAAGGAGGCCATACAGCCCATCGAGTCTGCACCAGCTCTTTGAAAGAGCACCCCACCCAAGCCCACACCTCCACCCTATCCCCATCACCCAGTAACCCCACCCAACGCTAAGGGCAATTTTGGATACTCAGGGCAATTTAGCATGGCCAATCCACCTAACCTGCACATCTTTGGACTGTGGGAGGAAACCGGAGCACCCACGCAAACACGGGGAGAACGTGCAGACTCCGCACAGACAGTGGCCCAAGCCGGGAATTGAACCTGAGACCCTGGAGCTGTGAAGCAATTGTGCTATCCACTATGCTACCGTGCTGCCCCTCAAACCATTTTTTGGTGGTGTTTCCTCCCACAAGTCCTGAAAGACATGCTTGTTGAATGGATTGGACATTCTATATTCTCCCTCAATGTACCTGAACAGGTGCGGGAGTGTGGCGACTAGAGAATTTTCACAGAGACTTCATTGCAGTGTTAATGTAAGCCCATTTGTGACAATAATAAAAATGATTGTTATTACAGTGAGAAATAACATACTTTGAGAGAAACATTTGCATTACACATTGTAGGACCAAGCTAGCCCTGAAATATTAAGTTATTAAAGTTGGGGAAACGTTAACTCCGTTATTTAAATTTTCAAATAAGTGTGGCCATTTGAAATTCCACATGACTTTCAATGCAATGGGGGGTTATGGGATGCTCAAAAAAGATCTTACATTGTTGCCATAAACGATACAGATGATTTTATCCCACCAGCCCACAAAGTGTACAATGGTGATTTTCTTCATGAGTAAACTAGTCAAATGTCACTTTCCTACTCAATCCCTGTACCTTTTAATATTTCCCTCTTTCAAATAATTATTTAATTCCCTTTTATGAAAATTTATAAGCACTGCTTCAACAAAGATCTTTGGTGGAGAATTCCAAATGTTGGTCACTGAATAAAAGCACTTTTTGAACTTTCTGCTTGTTACATTAGAGCCAATTTGTTACCATCTCATTCATACCCCTTCATAATCTAAAATCTATCAGATCACATTCCATAAACTTCACAGCTCTTATAAAAAAAGCTCTAATTTATCGAAGTTGCATTTCCATCCACAGTGCGTGATGCATTTTTAGGCCTCAGAATACCCATAGTTACAGGTGATTTCCGAGTGCCTGGCAGTTCAAAGTGAGAAGAGTGAAAAACCAATGCTGCAGGCCTGAGAATATTGCCGAAACAGGAGTGGACTCCATGGTCAGAGCCAAAATCATCCTCAAATATCTTTACTGAGATTTTAACAGTTTATATATAAATAAGTCAAACAATAAAGCATGTATCAACAATCTCAACAAATCCCACCAACCAAAAACAACCCCCCCCCAACCCAACAATTAGAACCTCACCACAACAGCTAACAGTGACCAGATTCTCAAACTGCAATATAAACGGACACCATCTGGGCTAGAACCCGTCAATCGCTCCCCTCTTTGTGAACTTAACCTTCTCAAGATGCAAAAACCCCATCAAATCACCCAGCCATGCTGAAGCACTGGATGGTGCCGCCTGACTCCAACTCACCAGGTTCCACCGCCAGGCCAACAGGAGGTAAAAGCCAAGGCATCTGCCATCACACCCATCCTCAATTCTGGCTGGTCCAACACCCCGAAAATTGCAACTAATGGGCAGGGCTCCAAATCTACATTTAAAATTGCCAATATGGTGTTTAGAAAAAGGCCCTCAAAAACCCACCAACTTGGGGCAGGACCAGAATATGTGCATATGGTTCGTAGGACCTCTCGAGCATCGCTTATACCTATCCGCAACCCCCTCGGAAACAATACTTATTCTGGCCTTCGTGTGATGTGCCCTGAACACCACCTCAAGTTGTATCAAATTTAACTTCGCGCAGGATGATGTAGCATTCACCCGACAAAGAGACTCACTCCACACCTCTTCCTCCTCCAAAATGGGATCAAGCTCCTCCTCCCAAATAGCCTTCACCTCCTCCACTGAATCCTGCTCCTTCCCCAGGATCCATCCATCCGAGCTTTCGGCCCTCCTCTGGCCCCACACAGGAAACAGTCCTTTCCAGCAAAGTGGATGGAATCACCACCGGGAATGTCGCAAAAGTTCGCTGAAGCCAATCACGCACCTAAAAGTATCTGAACATGTCCATCCCACCAAGGCCCGCCTTCTCCCTCAACGTCTCCCAGTTAGCAGACCGATCCTCCAAAAATAAATCCTTTATCTGCTCCAACCCTTTATCTTTCCAACCCCTAAAACTGGCATCAAGTTTCCCTGCCTGAAACAATTGATTCCCAGATAGGGGACCATCTTGACACTCTCTCTCTCTCTCTCTCTCTCTCTCTCTCTCCCCCCCCCAACTTGAAATGATGCCTGAGCTCCGGCCATATGTTTAATGTGGAGATGACCATCAGATTTGACGAGTACTTCGCCGGTGCGAACAGCAGAGTAGCCATTGCCAACGCCTCCAGGCCCGACCTATTATATGATGGCAACTCCATCCTTACACAGACAGCATCCTGGTTCCCAAACCAATACAACACCTCCGCATTGGCTGTCCAGTAGAAAAACAACAGGTTTGGCAGCGCCAATATCCCCCACCTGCCCCTCCGAATCCAAGGCAGACGCTCCGCCCATATAAACCCAGCATAAGCCGCTCCAGCCCCCGAAAAAATGCTTTAGGCAGGAAGACCGGAAGGCACTGAAACAAGAACACATATCTTGGCAAGATATTCATCTAAAATCGCCTGCACCCAGCCCGCCAGAGACAATGGAAGGCTGCCCCATCTCTGCAAATCCACCCTCACCCTTCTTGATAAACTAATGAAGTTCAGCTTGTGAAGATGCGCCCAATCCTGCGCCACCTGGACCCCCAGATAGCAAAAGCTAGTCCCAGCAGGGCTAAAAAAACAGCCCCCTCACCTCTGCTCCCTGCCTCGAGGGGCCAACTACAAAGTACTCACTCTTCCCAACATTCAACTTATACCCTGAAAAAGAACAAAGCCTCTGCAATATGTCTCCAGGAACTTTGCATACACGAGATCATCAGTGTACAAAGGTAGCCTGTGCTCTACCCCACACTATCACTTACAATCCCTCTCCACTTGTTCGATGCTCACAAGGCAATTACCAATGGCTCAATCTCCAATGTGAACAACGGGGACATAGGACAACCCTGCCTCATCCCCCTATATAACCTAAAGGGCACCAAACTCATGGGCCGGGATCATCTGAGCACACGCCGGGTCGGAGAATCGCCGGTCACCCCGGAAGTTCCCGCCAAGCCCCCGCTCCGACGCCAGGACGTGATTCTCCGGCGACCAGTCGACGTGGTTCCAACCTGGTACCACTCGGCGGGAGCTCAGACCCGCGACCCGTGGTGGCCGTCCTGGTTGGGGGGGGGGGGCGGGGGGCGGCGAGGGGATCATACTCCAGGGGGGCCCTGCATGACGGCCAGGCCCTTGATCGGGGGCTACCGATCGGCGGGCGCACGCGATCTGGAGGGGGCCTACCTCCTGCGTGGGCCCGCTGTGTGGCTCCGCCATGTTGCGCGGCGCCGGCGCAGAAACGGCCACCACGCACATGTGCCGGTGCGGTAACGGCCACCACTTGCATGCGCGGACCCGCGCCGGCAGTGTAGGGCAGCACTCCGGCGCCGTGCTGGCCCCCTGTGGGCCACTGAATCGCTGGGCCAAGAGGCCTGTTGACACCGGTGTGAAACAATCCGGTGTTTACGCCAGCGTCAACATTGAGCCGGTATTTTGGAGAATCCCGGTCATGGTGTTAGTTTGCACACTAGCCAACGGTGCCATGTTCAACAGCCTCACCCATGACACAAACCCAGATCTGAATCCAAACTTTCCCAGAAACGTAAACAAGTATTCCCATTCAATCCTATCAAAGACCTTTTCTGCGTCCCACGGCATAGTTATCCTCTCTCACCTCCCCCAGAAAACACGCTCCAACCTTAACACTAGAACTTTTGCTAAGAGTTTATGCATCCACATTAACAGAGAAATCAGCCCATATGACACACATCCCAACATGGGATCCTTATCCTTCTTTAGCAGGAGGGAGCAGAAGCCCGCCCCAACATTTCCAGAAGAGAACCCTGTGCCGGTGAATCATTAAACATCCCCAACACCCAAGGGGAGGCGGTGGTTCTGGTGAACGTATATGCCCCGAACTGGGATGATGCAAATTTTATGAGGCGTATGTTGGGACGTATCCCGGACCTGGAGGCGGGAAATTTGGGAATGGGGGAGACTTCAATACGGTGCTTGATCCAGGGCTGGACCGGTCGAGGTCCAGGACCGGGAGGAGGCCGGCAGCGGCCAAGGTGCCCAAGGACTTCATGGAACAGATGGGAGGGGTAGACCCCTGGAGATTTAGTAGGCCTAGGAGTAAGGAGTTCTCATTTTTCTCCCATGTTCATAGAGTATACTCACGGATAGACTTTTTTGTCTTGGGAAGGGCACAGATTCCGAAGGTGACAGGGACGGAATATACAGCCATAGCCATTTCGGACCACGCTCCACATTGGGTAGACCTGGAGGTAGGAGAGGAAAAAGAACAGCACCCACTCTGGAGAATGGATATGGGCTTATTGGCGGAGGAGGGGGTATGTTTAAGGGTGAGGGGGTGCATCGAAAGGTACTTGGAGCTTAATGACAATGGAGAGGTTCAGATGGGAGTGGTCTGGGAGGCGTTGAAGGCAGTGGTTAGAGGGGAACTGATATCCATAAGGGCACATAAAGGGAAGCGAGAGGGTAAAGAAAGGGAGCGATTGCTGAAAGAACTTCTGAGGGTGGACAGGCAATATGCGGAGGCACCGGAGGAGGGACTGTACAGGGAAAGACAAAGGCTACATGTGGAATTTGACCTGCTGACCACGGGTAAGGCAGAGGCACAGTGGAGGAGGGCACAGGGTGTACAGTATGAGTATGGAGAGAAGGCGAGTCGGCTACTGGCCCACCAATTGAGGAAGAGGGGAGCAGCGAGGGAGATAGGTGGGGTGAGAGATGAGGAGGGAGAGATGGAATGGGGAGCGGAGAGAGTGAACGTGGTGTTCAAGGCATTTTATGAGAGGTTATATAAGGCTCAGCCCCCGGAAGGGAAGGAGGGAATGATGCATTTCCTGGATCAGCTGGAATTCCCTAAAGTGGAGGAGCAGGACAGGGCGGGACTGGGAGCACAGATTGAGATGGAGGAGGTGGTAAAAGGGATTGGGAGCATGCAGGCGGGGAAGGCCCCGGGACCGGACGGATTCCCGGTGGAGTTTTATAGGAAGTATATGGACCTACTGGCCCCGCTTTTGACGAGAACCTTTAATGAGGCCAGGGAAAGGGGGCAGCTGCCCCTGACTATGTCGGAGGCAACGATATCGCTCCTTTTGAAGAAGGAAAAAGACCCGCTGCAGTGTGGGTCCTACGGGCCCATTTCCCTTTTAAATGTAGATGCTAAGCTCCTGGCTAAGGTGATGGCGACGAGGATAGAGGACTGTGTCCCGGGGGTGGTCCACGAGGATCAAACTGGGTTCGTTAAGGGGAGACAGCTGAACACGAACGTACGGAGGTTGCTAGGGGTAATGATGATGCCCCTACCAGAGGGGGAGGCGGAGATAGTGGTGGCGATGGACGCCGAGAAAGCATTCGACAGAGTGGAGTGGGAGGTGCTGAGGAGATTTGGTTTTGGAGAAGGGTATATCGGATGGGTACAGCTGCTGTACAGGGCCCCGGTGGCGAGCGTGGTCACGAACAGACAGAGGTCTGACTACTTCCGTCTTCATAGAGGGACGAGGCAGGGGTGTCCCTTGTCTCCGTTACTGTTTGCATTGCATTTGCCCCTGGCCATAGCACTGAGGGGCTCCAAGAAGTGGAGGGGAGTACTCAGGGGAGGAGAAGAACACCGGGTATCTTTGTATGCAGGTGATTTATTGCTGTATGTTGCGGACCCAGTGGAGGGGATGCCTGAGATAATGCAGACACTTAGGGAGTTTGGGGAATTTTTGGGGTACAAATTGAATATGGGGAAGAGTGAGTTGTTTGTGGTGCTTCCGGGGGAGCAGAGCAGGGGAATAGATGACTTACCGCTGAGGAAGGTGACAAAGAGATTTCCGGTACTTAGGGATTCAGATAGCCAGGAGTTGGGGAACCTTACATAGGCTTAATTTAACAAGATTGGTGGAACAGATGGAGGAGGATTTTAAGAGATGGGACATGGTGCCCCTGTCACTGGTGGGTAGGGTGCAGGCGGTCAAAATGGTAGTCCTCCCGAGATTCCTTTTTGTGTTTCAGTGCCTTCCGGTGATGGTCACAAAGGCTTTTTTCAAGAGAATTGAGAAAAGTGTCATGAGTTTTGTGTGGGCCGGGAAGACCCCGAGAGTGAGGAGGGGGTTCTTGCAGCGTAGCAGGGCTAGGGGGGGGGGCTGGCACTACCGAGCCTAAGTGAATACTACTGGGCCGCCAATATCTCAATGGTGTGTAAGTGGATGGGAGAAGGGGAGGGAGCGGCGTGGAAGAGATTGGAGATGGCGTCCTGCAAAGGAACCAGCCTACAAGCAATGGTGATGGCGCCGTTGCCGTTCTCCCCGAAGAAATACACCACAAGTCCAGTGGTGGTGGCAACACTAAAAATTTGGGGGCAGTGGAGATGACATAGGGGAAGGACAGGAGCCTTGGTGCGGTCCCCGATAAGAAGTAACCATAGGTTTGTCCCGGGGAGAATGGATGGGGGATTTGGAGCATGGCAGAGAGCTGGGGTTGTGCAACTGAGAGATCTGTTCGTAGACGGGACGTTTGCGAGTCTGGGAGCGCTGACGGAAAAATATGGGTTGCCCCAAGGGAATGAATTTCGAGACATGCAACTGAGGGCTTTTGCGAGGCAGCAGGTGAGGGAATTCCCGCAGCACCCGATGCAGGAGATTCAAGATAGAGTGATCTCAGGGACATGTGTGGGGGATGGTAGGGTGTCGGATATATACAGGGAAATGAGGGACGAGGGGGAGATCATGGTGGATGAGCTGAAGGGGAAATGGGAAGAAGAGCTGGGGGAAGAGATTGAGGAGGGGCTGTGGGCTGATGCCCTACGTAGGGTAAACTCGTCATCCTCGTGCGCCAGGCTAAGCTTGATACAATTCAAGGTTTTACACAGGGCGCATATGACCGGAGCAAGGCTCAGTAAATTTTTCAGGGTAGAGAATAGGTGTGGGAGATGCTCGAGAAGCCCAGCAAACCACACCCACATGTTTTGGTCATGTCCGGCACTGCAGGGGTTCTGGGTGGGGGTGGCAAAGGTGCTTTTGAAGGTGGTGGGGGTCCTGGTCGAGCCAGGCTGGGGGTTGGCTATATTCGGGGTTGCAGAAGAGCCGGGAGTGCAGGAGGCGAAAGAGGCTGATGTCTTGGCCTTTGCATCCCTAGTAGCCCGGCGAAGGATATTGCTAATGTGGAAAGAAGCCAAGCCCCCGGGCGTGGAGACCTGGATAAATGACATGGCAGGGTTTATAAAACTAGAACGGATAAAGTTCGCACTAAGGGGTTCGGCTCAAGGGTTCACCAGGCGGTGGCAACCGTTCATTGACTACCTCACAGAACGATAAAGGAAATGGGAAGGTAACAGCAGCAACCCAGGGGGGAGGGTGGGGGAGAGCCCGGGTGGGTCCTCAGGGGTGTTTGTGTATAGATATTTGTATTAGGCTATGTATATTGGATTGTTTGATTTTATTTTTGGAGAGTTATTATTTCTGATATGGCAGTTGCCATTTAGTTTATATATATATTATTTATTTATTTGTTAAAAACGGCCACTGTTATTTATACTGTTTTATTGTTGTAAAAAGGAAAACCTTTGTATTGTTTTGTTTGGCCAAAAAATTTGAATAAAATATATTTTTTTAAAAAAACATCCCCAACACCAATGGGGCCAACTGATTCACAAACTTCTTATAAAATTCTTCCAGGAACCCATCTGGTCCCAGCACCTTCCCAGCCTGCATCTTCTCCAATGCTGTGCACACCTCCAGCAACCCTAACAGCATCTCCAAACCTTCCCGAAATGCGTCGTCTACCCCTCTAAAAACCCCAACATCCCCCTGTTTGTCCTCCGGTGGCGCCGACTTGTAAAGCACCCGCACCTGCACCATCTCTCGAGCAGTCCTCCCCCTCCCAGGGCTTCTTGCTCCTGCACAATCTCTCTAGCAGCTTCTTGCCGCCTCAACTAATGGGCAAAAATGCGACTAGTCTTCTCCCCATACTTGTACACTGCCCCCTTTACCCGCGTAGCTGGTGCACCACCCGGCCTGTGATCAATAGGTCAAATTGCATTTGCAGCTTCTTCCTGCATGCCCAGAACTCTGACGTAGGATTATTCGCATACTCCATACCCACCACCAAGATCTCATCCACCAACTCCTGGACTCCTGCCTTGTACAAAATGACCTCCCCCTGATCACCGCCTTTAACGCCAACCACAATATAGAGGGCAAGACCGACCCATTATCCTTCCTAGCCACGACTTCTGGTGGCAGGGATGTGCCGAGCAGCTGCAGGAAAGGTGGCTCTCCTCTTGAAACTTCAAACTAAGTATTTTTAACCCAAGTTAAGCCAACAAATAAAGCACACACTTCCCTGAAAACCCCCACATACTCAAACATATGCCCTCAAACCACCAGATGGATCAAAAGGGGAATAAGGGCAGCAAAGCCAGGAAAGAAAGGACGAGACAGCGGACATGAAGAGCGATCATAGCAAGATATGGCAGAGAGAGCAGAACTGCCGAATAAAATATTGGGGGTGGGGGTGGGGGGGAAAGAAATAAGTCAGAGATGGAGGGGTCGCGGGGGGCCACCATGCTGGCGAACATACTAGTACAGGGAATTAAGTGGAGGGGGGGTGCACAACACTGGGGATAGATGGGCTTGGAGGGGGGGTAAATTGGGGAGTGGAGAGGAAGAGGGAAGGGGGGGTGGAACACTGGTCGCAACAGGGTCCCACACGGCAACGGCTGGAACAAAGGAACCAACGACAACTGTCTTGGATAGCCCCCAAACAAAGGGAAACCTTGGAGTGCAGGAGCACATCATATGGTGAATGTGGCTGACCCAGGAGGAGGGACGGTGGGGGAACAGAGACCCCCATCAGAATAGTCAGGCAACGTAATGGGCCAATGAAAAGATCCAGAGTCTTCGCCCATCTGAAAAACCTGAGGCCCAACGACGCCTTCCTCCAACAGACACACCCGAGGGAGAAGGACCGAGTGAGGATGAGAAAGAGTTGGATGGGACAGACGTACCAAGTGTGCTACGGGATGAGGTCTAGGGGGCTGGTCATACTGTTTAGCAAAAAGATGTCATTCACAGCGACAAAGATGGTGACTGACTCTGGAGGGACGATATGTCATGGTTAGCTGTGTCCTGGGATGGACACCTATGGTGCTTGTAAACCATTCTTTGTAGTGGGGAAATTGGTGCTCCCAGGGCTGGTGGGGGCAGAATACTCCACAATAGTAATCTCCGACCATGCACCACATTACGTGGATGTGTGGTTAGAGACATGCCCATGGAGGCTGGACATAGCCCTCAACAAAGAACAAAGAAATGTACAGCACAGGAACAGGCCCTTCGGCCCTCCAAGCCCGTGCCGACCATGCTGCCCGACTAAACTACAATCTTCTACACTTCCTGGGTCCGTATCCTTCTATTCCCATCCTATTCATATATTTGTCAAGATGCCCCTTAAATGTCCCTATCGTCCCTGCTTCCACTACCTCCTCCAGTAGCGAGTTCCAGGCACCCAATACCCTCTGCATAAAAAACTTGCCTCGTACATCTACTCTACACCTTGCCCCTCTCACCTTAAACCTATGCCCCCTAGTAATTGACCCCTCTACCCTGGGGAAAAGCCTCTGACTATCCACTCTGTCTATGCCCCTCAAAATTTTGTATACCTCTATCAGGTCTCCCCTCAACCTCCTTCGTTCCAGTGAGAACAAACCGAGTTTATTCAATCGCTCCTCATAGCTAATGCCCTCCATACCAGGCAACATTCTGGTAAATCTCTTCTGCACCCTCTCTAAAGCCTCCACATCCTTCTGGTAGTGTGGCGACCAGAATTGAACACTATACTCCAAGTGTGGCCTAACTAAGGTTCTATACAGCTGCAACATGACTTGCCAATTCTTATACTCAATGCCCCGGCCAATGAAGGCAAGCATGCCGTATGCCTTCTTGACTACCTTCTCCACCTGTGTTGCCCCTTTCAATGACCTGTGGACCTGTACTCCTAGATCTCTTTGACTTTCAATACTCTTGAGGGTTCTACCATTCACTGTATATTCCCTACCTGCATTAGACCTTCCAAAATGCATTACCTCACATTTGTCCGGATTAAACTCCATCTGTCATCTCTCCGCCCAAGTCTCCAGACAATCTAAATCCTGCTGTATCCTCCGACAGTCCTCATCGCTATCCGCAATTCCACCAACCTTTGTGTCGTCTGCAAACTTACTAATCAGACCAGTTACATTTTCCTCCAAATCATTTATATATACTACAAAGAGCAAAGGTCCCAGCACTGATCCCTGTGGAACACCACTGGTCACAGCCCTCCAATTAGAAAAGCATCCCTCCATTGCTACTCTCTGCCTTCGATGGCCTAGCCAGTTCTGTATCCACCTTGCCAGCTCACCCCTGACCCCGTGTGACTTCACCTTTTGTACTAGTCTACCATGAGGGACCTTGTCAAAAGCCTTACTGAAGTCCATATAGACAACATCTACTGCTCTACCTGCATCAATCATCTCAGTGACCTCCTCAAAAAACTCTCTCAAGTTAGTGAGACACGACCTCCCCTTCACAAAACCGTGCTGCCTCTCACTAATACGTCCATTTGCTTCCAAATGGGAGTAGATCCTGTCTCGAAGAATTCTCTCCAGTGATTTCCCTACCACTGAAGTAAGGCTCACCGGCCTGTAGTTCCCGGGATTATCCTTGCTACCCTTCTTAAACAGAGGAACAACATTGGCTATTCTCCAGTCCTCCGGGACATCCCCTGAAGACAGCGAGGATCCAAAGATTTCTGTCAAGGCCTCAGCAATTTCCTCTCCAGCCTCCTTCAGTATTCTAGGGTAGATCCCATCAGGCCCTGGGGACTTATAGAACATAGAACAATACAGCGCAGTACAGGCCCTTCGGCCCACGATGTTGCACCGAAACAAAAGCCATCTAACCTACACTATGCCATTATTATCCATATATTATCTACCTTAATATTTTTTAAGACACCCAACACCTCGTCTTTTTGGATCACAATGTGACCCAGGCTATCTACACCCCCTTCTCCAGACTCAACATCTACCAATTCCTTCTCTTTGGTGAATACTGATGCAAAGTATTCATTTAGTACCTCGCCCATTTCCTCTGGCTCCACACATAGATTCCCTTGCCTATCCTTCAATGGGCCAACCCTTTCCCTGGCTACCCTCTTGCTTTTTATGTACGTGTAAAAAGCCTTGGGATTTTCCTTAACCCTATTTGCCAATTACTTTTCGTGACCCCTTCTAGCCCTCCTGACTCCTTGCTTAAGTTCCTTCCTACTTTCCTTATATTCCACGCAGGCTTCGTCTGTTCCCAGCCTTTTAGCCCTGACAAATGCCTCCTTTTTCTTTTTGACGAGGCCTACAATATCACTCGTCATCCAAGGTTCCCGAAAATTGCCGTATTTATCTTTCTTCCTCACAGGAACATGCCGGTCCTGTATTCCTTTCAACTGCCACTTGAAGGCCTCCCACATGTCAGATGTTGATTTGCCCTCAAACATCCGCCCCCAATCTATGTTCTTCAGTTCCCGCCTAATATTGTTATAATTAGCCTTCCCCCAATTTAGCACATTCATCCTCGGACCACTCTTATCCTTGTCCACCAGTACTTTAAAACTTACTGAATTGTGGTCACTGTTACCGAAATGCTCCCCTACTGAAACATCTACCACCTGGCCGGGCTCATTCCCCAATACCAGGTCCAGTACCGCCCCTTCCCTAGTTGGACTGTCTACATATTGTTTTAAGAAGCCCTCCTGGATGCTCCTTACACACTCCGCCCCGTCTAAGCCCCTGGCACTAAGTGAGTCCCAGTCAATATTGGGGAAGTTGAAGTCTCCCATCACCACAACCCTGTTGTTTTTACTCTTTTCCAAAATCTGTCTACCTATCTGCTCCTCTATCTCCCGCTGGCTGTTGGGAGGCCTGTAGTATACCCCCAACATTGTGACTGCACCCTTCTTATTCCTGATCTCTACCCATATAGCCTCACTGCCCTCTGAGGTGTCCTCTCGCAGTACAGCTGTGATATTCTCCCGAACAAGTAGCGCAACTCCGCCTCCCCTTTTACATCCCGCTCTATCCCGCCTGAAACATCTAAATCCTGGAACGTTTAGCTGCCAATCCTGCCCTTCCCTCAACCAGGTCTCTGTAATGGCAACAACATCATAGTTCCAAGTACTAATCCAAGCTCTAAGTTCATCTGCCTTACCCGTAATGCTCCTTACATTAAAACATATGCACTTCAGGCCACCAGACCCGCTGTGTTCAGCAACTTCTCCCCGTCTGCTCTGCCTCAGAGCCACACTGTCCCTATTCCCTAGTTCTCCCTCAATGCTCTCACCTTCTGACCTATTGCTCCCGTGCCCACCCCCCTGCCATACTAGTTTAAACCCTCCAGTGTGACACTAGCAAACCTCGCGGCCAGGATATTTATGCCTCTCCGGTTTAGATGCAACCCGTCCTTCTTATACAGGTTACACCTGCCCCGGAAGAGCTCCCAGTGGTCCAGATAATGGAAACCCTCCCTCCTACACCAGCTGTTTAGCCACGTGTTTATCTGCTCTATCTTCCTATTTCTCCTCGACAAAAAGGCATTCTGTGAGAAAATGCCACAAGCCATTGATGTAACCTGTAGCCAGAATGGAGGTCTCACCCTCCATATTCTGATGGCATTGATAAGGGACGGGGGGGGGGGGGGGGGGGGGGGAGACAATAATAGCGTTTAGGGTACTCAAGAACAGGAAGAACGGGGTGGCAAGGCAGCAGCTGGTAGATTCTATATTGGATGTGGATTGGTGGTACTCCACGGCCCCGACAGTAGTAGTGGTGGAGAGGAAAAAATTACAAATAGAATTTGACCTGCTCTCCACCAGGAAACCAGTGCACCAGTTCCGCAAGACACGGAGGACCTTCTACAAACATGGAGAAAAGGCCGGCTGCCTGTTAGCTCACCAGCTGAGAAAACAGGCAGTCACAAGTGAAATAGCGCAGATGAAGGATAGGGACGGCAAACTAGTCGCAGCACCACACAAGATCAATGATGTCTTTGTGACTTTCTTCCGGGAGCTGAAGCAGCTCATGGGGGAGGAAAGGAGGCAGCGCCTGGAAGCACCATTAGAACTGTGGGAAGTCATGGAGAGTATTAACTGCATGCAGGTGGGGAAGACACCGGGTTTTCCAGCGGACGTCTATAAAAAAAACCTTGCCCTCTTCAACAGCCCTCCCTAACCCCCCACGTTCCAGGTGATCAACCTTGTCGGGGGTTTCTCATCCCCCCTCCCCTTCGAATTGTTGCATTTTCTTTACCGACTGTAAATATGGCAGTCAGTGAGGTTGCCCTCCTTCCTTTGGATATCAATATTCTAATGCGCAGAGTCACCAGGTATCCAATGATACCACCACAAGGTTCAACTGGCTATCGGTCAAAGAGCCAAAAACAAGTTAGTTAGTTCAAGGTCAAGGGTACTTTATTTACACACACAATTGATCATGCAACATACACTACTAGTTAACTACACCTATCGACTAAGACAACCTGTACTTAACTACAGGCACCCGGCTTAGGTCAGAGGAACAGTGGCCGTTGTTTGATTCTGGATCTATCGAGTCTGGAGAAGTAACTGCTGCTCAGCTGGGCTCATCCGTCTGGTAGAGGGCGTTGAACTTGGACTTGCTTCTGGTGGTGCTGCGATTGGAGATGGTCGATGCCGGGGCGTCAGGTCCAAAAGAGGACAAACGCATGGTGGACTCTCTTCTTGTGCTTGGGGGTTTTGGGCGGTCCTTCAGTTTGGACCCTGCTAATTGGGTGATCCCTGATCACTATGTTTGATTTCGAACCAATAAATGGGCGGGTGCCTGGATGGCTGGGCTTGTCCCAAGCGGTCACTGACCCAGTTGTTTCCGCTTCCCTAGCACAGGAAGTGACGCCAAAATGTCTGGGACTATACCGGTCGCTCAAGTACTAGTCCTTTGTCTGGCTGAGATGGGCCATCAAATGCTAAATGGGCGGGGTTTCGATACCGTCTGGATTCCTCACTCGCAAATATACATTTCAGGCTCTGAGCCTGCCTGAATCTTGCTTTGTCCATTTTACCCGCTATGCTTTGCGAGCTTCTCTGTTCCTGGTTGTAACTGGCCATCCCAGAAGGCTGCAGACTCTTAGGTCATATTCCCAGGAGCCACTCCATGGTACTGTTCACAATTCTCACCCAATCATCAATGCATTGTGAAGATGAGAGTGCCAGTTCTTTTCAATGGCGTGTACACCTGAGCCAAAGCGAGCCCTGAAAAATGTCACAACTGTCTCGGAGATGGGAGCTCCCAGAGCCAAGAAAGAGTTGAGAACTTTCTTTAGCTTGATCCAGTACAAGTATTTCCATACCTCACATGTCAGAATCTACGAGAACTGATGGAAGAAGATGTTAAGTCCCAACGGTCAGAGTCACAGGAGAGGAGTTTAAATAAAGTCAAAGAAACCAAGACACATGAAAACAAGTCTGCCATTCTGCAAACGGAGAGAAACATATAACTTTGCAAGTGAATGCTTCGATAAAAGGACTGGGAGAAGCCCTGGTATAAGAGGCAAAACCGATTGCATTCACATCCAAAGCTGTAATAAACATCATCTGAGACCAGATAAGGCCAACATGGAAAGGAGAGATATTGGCAGTGGTGTATAGATGAAAGAATTCTATACATATTTCCATGGGAGAAAGTTTCTCCTGGAGAGTGATCGTCGTCCACCAGAGCCGATCGACAAGAAAAATCTGTGAAGAGCCACAGCAAGGCTGCAGAGATTACACTCCAGGCTTCAGAGCTACAATTTCACTCTGAAATACACATCAGGTAGGTAAATAATGCGAGCAGATGCCCTATCTCAGTTGTCACCTCAGGAGAAACACGAGATAAAAGATTGAGGTATATCGATCCATCACCTAGTGGATGTAACACCACTGAAACGGAGTCACATTAGAGCTGAGACCAGCAAAGGTGGTTACAGATGCTCTCTCAGCGAGTGATTCAGGGATGGCCTGATAAGGTACTGCAAACACAGCCAGCTAAACAGCAGTATGAGTGAATCCGAGATGACAGAACACCTCTCGTCGATCATCAAGTTGACAAGGGAGGAGAATAGGATAGTTTATGTAAGGAGTCAGATGCTTGGATGGATTCTTTGGGGGATGGCAACAGAGGTTGAAAGGGCAATTGACTTATTCCAGGAGGTATCAAGTCGGCACTGGCAGTAGGAGAGTAGAAAGGCAAAGGAGTAGTGATGAATTGGAGAAGGGGGAAAACGAGGAGAGAAATTTTGATAGGAAAGGGATGCGATTGAAGAAAAGGGTTCAAAAAGAAAAGATGTAAGAATGAACTCGCCATGGCAGATCCGTACAATACTGGGTTATACTGCCCTACTATAATTCAAAATCTCAAATAATTGGAACTAGTTTTAAGCCAACTAAACTTCATTGTTAGACTCCAAAACAACTAATTATTCAACTCAGAGGGTAAACTGTACATTTCCAGGCCAATAAATGGCGTTAAAACTTATTGGAGCAATAAGTCACTTAAAATCTGCTTTTCTGTAACATTTACCTTCTGTAACATTTATTCTGTATAAAGACCATGGGTAGGATTCTCCGTTCCTGAGTGTTGATACAGAATTCATGGACTTTCAGGACAGCGAAACTAGCGCCGAACCTGGACTGATTCAGCGACTGTGGAGAAACTAGCACTAACGCCATGTGTAACACAATCGATTCCAATGAAAAACGGTGTGGGATTCGCCGGGACCGTGATTGACACACGGGAGGCTGACAAGCTGCAGCCGCATATACACATTACAATCCCCACACACACTCATCCCAGCCAACAAGGTGGCACTGGTTGTGCTGGAGCGTTCCCATACAGCTGATAGGTCAGCTGGAGCAAGTGGGGTGCCCCCCATACGACCTGTGGCCCTAAGTTCACAGTGGGCTGTCAGCAGCATGCACAGCTACATGGCTGCCTTTCCGGCTGGGGCAATGGTGCTCTGTGCCTAATCACCCTGACACCTCAGCCCATCTCCAGGACACCCCCGGCTACTCCCCTTGCCCTGGTAGAAGCTCCCTGACCAGCGGCATAACAGTCAGCAAACTATGGCGATGTTGGATGTTTTCCTTACCCCCCCTCTCTCTCCCTCAGCAGCCAAGACGCCGGTTTCATGATTTTTAAAAGCACACGTGAACCGTGCCATCGAATACTCGGCCCATCGGAGGCAGGGAATCACGGAGGCCCCGGAGAATACCGGGTCAGGCCTGCTAATGACATGCAAACACTGTTCACTGGACGTGTGTTCCGGACCACATTGATATCGCTGTCGAAGCGACGGAGAATTGCGATTTGGTGTCAAATCAGCACCCGCTGCGATTTTGGCGTCGGAACCTATTCTCCGCCCGATTAAGTTGCGCGATTTTGGCGTCAACAAATAGAGAATCCCACCCCATATGTACATGCCCATGATTGTGCAACAAAATAGGCCCCCACTTAGGTGTTAAAGTTTCAAATGGTTTAATGTTCAAAGCGATAATTGTAACATAACGCATGCAGATCACAGCAGTGACTGCAAACCTGTCCTAAAACAGCTTACTCAAACACAAGATGTTGGATCCAAAAAAGTGAAAGTCTGAACAAATAATTTACAAACAATAATGAAGCTAATGAGCTTTGTGAATATACTGCAAAGTTTACTTAGTATCATTTATTGCACACTTGGGTAAGGTAAGATGGCAGGTAGGATGGTAGTAAAATGCATAAACATTATTTTTTCAGTGTAAAAATAGCACTGTATCATCTATAATGGTTAATAAATAGAGATACCCATGGGATAGACGGCACATTATACAGCTTCTCTGATATTCAGCCTTCTGAAGCAGTGTTGTTAATTAGCTATCATTGTTTTCAGTTAAAACCGCACTCTATTCTTCTTAAAATTACATTATAGTGAACTTGTGTTTACAGCTCTAGTAGAACACACATCTTCACAACCTGCACAGTAGAAGAGGGCAATTTGTCATGGAGGTCACTAGCAGCTGACTGATCTCAATTATTTTGCTGAGATAGTTTTATGTTCCTCTCCATGGTTTCAAAAGCATACTGGAATAAAAACCAATGCTTGGGTCTCGGCCCTTTCAGCGAGACCAACTGTTTCACAGCAACATAATCCAGTTTTGTACTTTATCTTTTCCAAATAAAGAAAACTAAAGTGTGAAATGTCAAAACACCAACATTGCTTTCACCATTGAGCCCGCGTCCTTTGGCATACATATCACTTGTGATGTAGTTTCTTTTTCTCCTCTGGGCTTTTCAATAGCAGGCTGATTGTAATAAACAAAATGTGTTCTTGTACCGATTTGGCTAACTGCAAGGACTGCAATTATACAGCAAACATTTGGCAAGAACAAAGGGGCAACTCGTGTCACATTAAATAAGTGTCATTAAACTTAATGAAATGTCATTTTGTGGGGAAGACGAAAATCCAGGGTAACGTGTTCTGTTTTTGATGAGGAAGTTACTATTCTTCTCCTCTTGTTTTCTTGTGGAATAAAATGGGTACAATAGGTCAATCTAATATACCCTTTCATTCAGTTTTTAGCTGGATGATTTTGTAAAGCACATTAAGGATATCTGGGAATCCTGGCTGATTATGACACATCTGTAATATTTCCAATTTCTGGTTTTAAGTGGCGTGACAGTGCACTCACCAGTATAAATACCATTAGGCCGGCTATGGAATGAGCAAACCAGTGGTAGTCAGGTCTCAGCAGTTCACTGACATAGCCCATTAAAATGTGGGTCCATTCTATAGAAATAATCTTTTTGGAGGCGTAGTGGTAACAACTGCTTTGGCCTTTAGAAAGGCCACAAACTGTTACTAGATTAACCTTTCCTAGATCCTGAAGGGGATCAATTACCTTTAATTGACAGGGACAATGGCTCTACTGGTTGCAGAAGAGTTTTTTAAAAAAGTTTTTATCTTAGGCCCAAAACCCAGGCAAACAAGCTCCGGGTTATTTTCCAAAGACATTTGACAGCAGATACCATGCAACCACCCAGCTTTGAGATAATTGTAGCGTGGTGGAAAAGCCCATGGAATTTCAGGGTCAAAGCCTTTTCTGTAAATGAATTAAAAGGATACATATATGTGGGAAAAAATGTACATTGTCTTGCTTTTTCATTCAAAGGAAGAAGCAAATGAATAGCCAATCGTAACAGACTACTTTCATTCACAGCCTGAAGGCCATATTTAGGGAGGCCAAGCAGATAAAATAATTACTTATTACTCAGTTCTGCAACTGAAAGATTTATGAATGAATCTGCAATATAACTGGCACACTGTCATTATCTCATGTTTCTAAGCAAAGCTGAAAGATCATGGCCAATTCAGCAATCCAGGTTAAAAAGCACACGGCACAGATCGTGTGCCAGCAGAGCAATGAATGATGAGCTGGCCTCACCTGATGCAAAGCTAACTTATGAATATTATTGTACAATGTACACAACCTGTGTCTTGCGTAGGCCTGAAGAAAAATAATGTCCCATCCATAGCCCTATCTGAAAAGGCCACAGTTGATTGGAAATGTTGCCACACTTGAATCTTCCATAGGTTCACACATCAAACTTGAAATACAAACCTGGTCAGTTATCGATATCCAGATGGGCTTCAGGCTCAGTCACCATATGATTCCTGGTAGATTGGGAAATGCATTTGTGCAGTGGAGCCAACTTTCTTATATGTTCGAATTCCACCATGGCAAAATGGTGAAATTTGAGGTTTTTAAAAAAAAAATCTGGAATTAAAAGTCTAATGATTACTGTGAAACAATTAATGATTGTTGTAATTATTTCACATTTTAAAAAAAACCACTTTGGACATAGTTGAAATAATGTGCAAGCGATTTTAATTCCAGAGAAGTGTTCTGTACATTCAATGGCGTACTTAATTTGTTTGGTTGAGTATATTGTCTTCTGTAACCTCACGTAGCCCTCCCAATGAGCATCCCCGAAAGCAGTGAGGTGGCATCACAGACAGCCTCAGCCATTT
This sequence comes from Scyliorhinus torazame, assembly GCF_047496885.1. Lineage (NCBI taxonomy): Eukaryota > Metazoa > Chordata > Chondrichthyes > Carcharhiniformes > Scyliorhinidae > Scyliorhinus > Scyliorhinus torazame. The sequence continues at coordinate 60,871,277 of NC_092713.1, forward strand.
GAGGTAGCCCCATAGCTCCTTGTGCATTGACAGCTGATATCACCATGTTCAATGTTTGTTTGTCAACATATCTTTTGGCATTTGGGAGGAGTGGGATGGTGGTTGGACTGGATGAGCTCAATGTGGTATTGCCTAGAGAGGGAACCAGCTTCACCCATGCCTACTCCAGTATCACCTTGCTACTATACACTCCTTCAGTATCTCATATTGATCACGGTGGGAGTAGAACTTTGGACACCAATGAACTTTGTTAAGATGTACATTGCCTCCATCAGATCCCTCAACATGCTGTAACCAGACATGGGAGCTTGCTCAACATTTGAGTATTCATAAGATATTCCCACTGTGCAAAGGATCTAATGGGAGACCTGCTGCAGAGGCCTCATGTTGCCATACACCTAGGGCCGAAGAAGAGTCATAACGGACTCAAAACATTGCCAGATAAGGAAATAGCTGCGACTCATATTGCCGTAGTTGTTAAACCAACTCCTTACTGTGATAGGAAAAATAGTTTGTGACTACTATCTTGCGCAAAATATTTTTTTCTTTTTACCACCATTTACAGAAGCAACTTTGCTTCACTATCACAGCACTCTTCTTAAATGCCCCATTTATTTCAAAAGGCTGACTGATACTTTCAGACAAAGGACAAGCAGATTTTGAATAACTAATAAAACATTTAAATATACAGACTCAAAAGGCAGCTGCCAATTAAGAAGAATTTGAATAAATCACACAGAACTTTTGTACCAAATCAAATAGCTGGGCTCAATAGGAAAACTGTCTCCAGACAAACGCAGCAAATATTGCAACAAAATCTATCAGAAATTAGCTGGAATATTCTTATGCGAATATAGCTAGATTTTAGTTTCTTTCTATATCATGACAGAATTTTTTTTTAAAAATCACAATTATTGCTGCTGGTACACTGCAGTCATGAAGTTTTATTTTAAACATCCATTCACAGGATGTGGGTGTCACTGGCTGGACCAGCACTTACTGCCCATTCCCAATTTCCCTTGAACTGAGGCCATTCCAGAGTCAACATTAGTGGGTCTGGAGTCACATTTAAGACAGACCGGGTAGGGACGGCAGGTTTCCTTGTCGAAAGGACATTAATGAACCAGATGGGGTCTTACGACAATCAACAATGGTCTCATGGTCATTTTTAGTCTTTTAATTCCAGATTTTTATTGAATTCAAATTTCATCATCTGCCGTGGTGGGATTTGAACCCACATCTCCAGAGTGTTAGACTGGTCTCTGGATAACTAGTCCAATGATGATACAACTTTGCCACTACCTCCCCAAAACGTTTCATAGATGTTGTGGAAATTTGTCTTGATATTCCTTGCAGGATTTGAAGACAGCCTTTTGGTCCTTTCTTATGAAGGCAGATTCAATAGGCCATACAATTAAACGAGAAATTATACAATGTGGAAGCATCAGCTAGGTATGGGGTGGTGGTGCTGATGGATGGAAACAAGTTGGAATCTGTTCAAGGAAGTGGGGTGCCACCTCCTACTATTTGGATGATTGTTTCAATTGTGGTGGATCACTCATCCTGTTCATTCATTCTCAGTGTTTGCAACCAGTCTTTCCTTGGATACTATTCGAAAACAGCAGAACACCCAGAGAGCTGCTGCCACTTCTTGCACCACAGTAATGTAGTGTGGTTATAAAATAAACTTTTTTTCGTTGTGATGGACATGCATGCCCCACAGTCCTGCAGCTTTCCTGTAATTGTAAAGAAAAAGGAAAAGTTTATTTGAATGATGTTTCTACGGAGAATGACAGAATACAGTATTGCTTTGTATTATGATTATGCCTGAATGTTAAAACACATTCATTTGAAACTTATTATTTATTTAGGTTCAGGTTCCAATAATAATAATCTTTGTCACAAATAGGCTTACATTAACACTGTAATGAAGTTACTGTGAAAAGCCCCTAGTCACCACATTCCGCCACCTGTTCGGATACACGGAGGAAGAATTCAGAATGTTCAAATTACTTCCTCATCTCTTACCATCAAAGACTGACTAGCTCCCGTATCTCTTAAAATTATGACTTCTTTACCTGCTCCGCCTGATACACATGGGTAAACTTTACCCACACAAGTAAATTCTTTAAAGAGATCTGGCACCTTCTTATCAATCACCTCTTGATCAGGCTGTACAATCTTTTGCACCTCCTTCGCTTCACTTGGGCTTTCTTTTACCACTTTAACAAACTCCACTGTCTTATCCTGTTTTACCACATCAGCCTTCCCAGTGCTTTTCTTCAACCACCAACACTGTGATTTTACATGGCCTAGTTTATTACAGTGAAAACATTTGAAACTTTTCATTTATTTTCCACCCCCCTGGATTTCTTTTTTAATCTGAGGTACACTCTCCTTATTATCTCCCATCAGATCACCTTTACCTTTACCACTTGAGTATTTCTCATGTCCCCAGTTTCTATCCCTCACAAATCAAGCTTTGATTTATGAACTAATTCATAATCATCTGCCATTTCTGCTGCTAATCTCGCAGTTTTAACCCTCTGCTCTTCCACATGAGTTCTCACTACATCAGGAATTGAATTTTTTAACTCCTCCAAAAGTATAATTTCTCTGAGAGCTTCATACCTTTGGTCTATTTTCAAAGCCCTTATCCACCAATTAAAATTGTCTTGATAGCAACCTGCTTTTAGCCAAGAGCGATGCTCCTGAAGGGAGGCTTGCTCCTGTGCCTGTTTTAACTTTGGTTTTGTTATGGTGGATGGAAGTTCAACTGCAGCCACTTGCAGTTGTGGCTGCTGTTTGAGAGCCAATTCCTTTGCTATTTTATCAGCAAATCTATGGTCGCATGAGACTTCATCGTCTGCAGTAGTATGCGCTTCACACTTTAAAATGGCTATCTTGCTGGGCAGCTGAACAGCATCTAGTACATTTAAAACCAATTTAGCATGTTAAATAGGGTGGCCGGAGGAAGTTATGAATCCCCTGTTTTTCCATAATTGGCCAAATTCATGTACTACCCCAAAAGCGGATCGGGAATCAGTATAAATATTGACTGTTTTATTTTTAGCTAGAATACATGCTTTAGTAAGGGCAAATTATTCGGCCGCTTCAGCAGACGTTCCCGAAGGCAGAGCAAAAGCTTCCACTATCTTGAATGGAGTTACTATTGCATAGCAGGCCAGGAGGGTCATATCATTTGGTCGGTTTGCTGACCCATTGGTGAAAAAGATGTCTGAATTTTCTAGTGGGTGACTCAATAAATCAGTTCGAGGGGTTGTGGTGGTTTCAACCAATTGTGAACAGTCATGATCATACATATGTTCTGTTTCCGAGGACGCGGGTAAGTGTTGCAGGGTTGACAGCTGACGCTCGCTTGTAGGTAAAGTTGGTTTCAGAAAGGATTACTTCATACCCAGTGTGTCAAGCCGCAGTAAAATGCTACGTTGCGGATGAATTAAGCAGCAGCAAAACTGATTTTTTTCTATGGCCGCTGTGGCTGCTACTGCTCTTAAGCAATTTGACATACCCTTTACCACAGCACATTGGGCCACCGAGTAATAGGCAAGAGGTCCTTTCCCTCCTCTTGGAACCCAGCCCCCATTTATGCCGGGTGGGACTGCAATCCCATCCTTCAAAGCTGACCAAGCTGCACTATAAGAATATTTTAGAAGCAGCAAAACATCCCCTGGGAGGGTGCTATAAATAGCACACATTCAAGTCAATTTCCAATGATTGATTTTATAGGCATTAGCTATTCTTAGAGATGTATATTTTTCTTTGTCAATTCAGAAAAGGTAAACTGTCTGCTGAAATGGTTAATGTTTCCTGCAGAATCTAAGGGGCGGAGAACTTGGCATAATACCATTTACGTCTTTTCACGTAATCTAAAAACTTATTCATATTCAATTACTTTTATTCGTAAAGGCACTTTCTTTCTTTTAAACTGATCGTAATTTCCAATGTTTCAGTTATTAGAGAAATCTCAACAAAAATCACTTAAGTTATAATCTCAGACTCACAATGACAGATGATAAAAAATACAACCCACTTAGCACTTCATGCTTTGACTAAAATTAATTGGTTAAACAAAACACAACAGATTCTCACAGCTCACAAATATCACAGTTAACCGGTAGCCTTATCTCACACACAAATCTGAATTCCTTTTTCTAAAGGAACCTAACTGTTACGCTTTTACCTTAATCTTCTATTTACTTTTACTCCCCTGTTTTTTTTTTCCAAGAAGGGGTCAGCTTCATTAGATTCCTATATGGGACGTATAGGTTTTCCTACCTCATTCCGTTGCTTTACGATTATTTCTTTTCATTTTCTTACTCATTTTTACTCCCTTATCTGCCCTCTTTAAGGAGTTCGCCTTCTTTCTCGCTCCGGATGTCTTTACCGAGGCTTCGGGACGACCTGTGAGGGGGCGTTGAGTTTATTGCTCATCGTTCCTTCTGCAAAATACTTTAGAATATATATGTAACAATAACAACGACCACGGAAATCATTTACAAATACTACAGGGAGCGCACACCGGTGTTTATCCTTTCACAAACCTCAAAGTCTTTTTTGTTTTAAATTTTAGTCTCGAAGGCACCTTTTTCTTCCCGTGCAGCTATCATTAATTTATTAATTAAGATAATTCTCCTAGCATGAGTCACTGGCCAGTAATTAAGGCTGCCAAGCAGCAGACACCCCTTTCAGCTGAGGTCGCACTATGGCTCTCTCCCTTTCAGCTGAGAGTCCTGTTTAGAGATTAGTTTTGGGGTTCACTGCCCATTAAATTAGGGAAACTGCAACAACTACGTCAATTTTGTTGTGGAAATCATAATAAAGACAAATTCCTCGAGGTTCGATTTAAGGAAGTTTATTTACACAAATATATTTGCGGAGAGAGTGTTCTAGCTGCAAAGCCATTGCACTGCACTCTGAGATTCGATTGAAGACAGCATGTTTAATAATCTGAAATAACAGTTTGAAGGAAACAGCCATGTTTATATTAAATAGACCTTGGAAAGTACATAAGCTGAAATACGTCGGACGTACGTTCTTGCCCTTGGCTAGAAACAACTCGAGTACACATTTTATTATCTTTCGGAGGACAATGTGTTTTCATAATAAGGCCAAGACCAGAATATTTCAGCATTTTCGCTAAAAAGCAGTGTTAACTATAGTCATAACATTTCCCAGCATACTTCTGGCATACTTGGCAACTCATTAATTTCCCTTCCACAACGTCTTTCTGGACTTGGAGGAAACCCACGCACACACGGAGAACATGCAGAGTCCACACAGACAGTGACCCAAGCCGGGAATTGAACCTGGGACCCTGGAGCTGTGACGCAACAGTGCTAACGACTGTGCTACCGTTTCCGAGCAGCAGAGACTCAATTCACTCTGCTACAACCCTCTACACCGCTTTCGCATTTTACTTGCTTTCCACTGTGCAAAAAGGTACCTTCCTGCTGCGTTAGCATTACCAATGAATCCTTCTAGAGTATCTTCTCTCCGTGTTGTCCCTTTTCAGATTCTATCAAAATTCAGGTTTCTGTTATATAAAATTATGCAGCAACACTTTAGTAATAGCTGTTTTCTTATCAAAAACCCAACAACCCCAGTCAAACACATCCCAGCTGATTCCAGCAATTGCTTTGCATGCACCAAAAGCCCATTGATTCAGCTCATCCTACTAATGGTTTGTTGTATTATTAGGTGTGTACATCTCAGAAATTGTCCAAAGCACAATTGCAGGGCTACGGAGATTTTTTTATTTTTTAAAAAGCTGCTCTTCTTTGTAGTCAGAGCCAATTTTGCAATTCAGGATAACTGTAGGCTTTAATGCCTAGTCGCTTGTGTGAAGCTAACTTCCTACAGAGTGCTGACTGCTTTCAATTTTACAGGGTCAGCTTATTTGCATAATAATTCAGAGCTGCCTGCCTGGTGCAGGGAGGTAGCCTAATTGAAGGGGGCGGGGGTGACAAAAATGACACTTTAGCAGAAATTTAAAGGGATAGCCACTTAAATGCAGTATCTCAAAATTTTCTAGACCCTTAGAAAAGCTCAAATTAATTCTGGCTGATAAGCAGTCTTTGATATGTCAGGCAAGGAAAAAAATTGATTATCTAATGTTCAGAATTTAAGGCCTGAAGTTTGCATTTTTGTTGACTGCTTTAATGGTTTGCTAATGGCAACAGAAAGCATAAAATTCAAGCTCAAAAAGAGCCAGGGCTATTACAAGGAAAGGAAAAATCAGCAGCAAAGCAAAAGGGGAAGCCTCGGCTGTTCGGAACATCCCCAAAGCTCCTTGGAGATTGCAAAACCAGTGCTCGAAAGAAAATCTTACTTACGATTATTAATGATTTCACTGGGGACATTTGTGTAAAACAATTGCAAATTACAAATGTTAATTTGAAATCAAGTGTATGACAAGAGACAGTTTTATGTCAGTTACAGTTTAAACCAGGTTTATTATACGAACGGAAGATCCTTCATAATAGCTTGGTGGCAAAATTTTCAAGGTCATTTTCACAAAAGAAAGAAAGAAAGCTATACAAGACAAGCTAATCAAATTATAAATAGACAGAATTAGCATTGCGGAATCCCAGACAATTTTGCACGTGTGCTGGTTGGCTTGCCTTGACAACTGGGAAATTCAAATCTGTATACTACGAAAGTAAACCTGACCAACAGCTAATCCAGCCCTTATTTAAAGCTAATGTTGAAACGGTCGATCTGGAGTACAAGGCTATCCCATTTTTCCGACCTAAACGTCATGTTTTTGTATATATTCGGTGTACAAGTCAACTTCCTTTTCCACTGCAAAATTCCATTCGCGTCAGCCTCGATTTTTCTCCCCCAGAAATGCATGTGTTACTTCCTTGTACTGTAAGTTTAATGCATAGGATAAAACAGACAATACGGGCTGGGTTGCAAAGATGATGCTTAGGATTGTAGCTGTAACCACCATGCCCGATTTAGTATGCGATGAACAGAAAAGGGTCCTCCAGCAAAACAATTACAAAGCTGCTTTTCAATGTAAAAGTCATAATATTTGCAAACTAGTCAAGCAACTGCACTGCAGCAAGGGAATTTGGAAGAATCCACCAGGAAGAGAATGCCCAAGACCAAATGCGACACCAGAACAGGGACCGACCACTGGCCTAGATGCATGTATTGGAATAGGGCCTCGGAAATGGTTGGAATGAGTGCATCATCATCAGAAATACATTGTGCATGTATGTACTTATGTGAGCCTAATCAAGCCCAAAGTCCAGCAAAGAGTTTAGACCAACAGCTTTGTGGAACAAAACTATCTAGTGTTGTGACAAAGACCAAGATTGCTCAGACTACTAAAAGACCTCAAAGCCAAAATTACCAGTTTCCAGCAGTTGATCAGCAGCCAGTGGCAAAAATATAAGGGCCCATTAAATCACATCAGCAACACCCATGAATTTCAATATGCCAGTAGCCAAACGGTGGAATGAAAGAGATCAAAAACAATTATAGTGAAAATGACAGGACGCAAGACAAGATTCACTATGATACTATCCTATATGGCTGACAGGACAAAATTAAAGCTTATGATAATTTTCCAAACATAAAACTCTGTCAAACATCAGGTTCCCTGCAGGAGGTTTTGTGCATGTGGATGGTTGAGTTATGAATCAATAACGTGTAGAGTAGGTGTCCAGGTGGCCGATGTGAAGGATCGGCTGTGGATTCAATAATTTTGACAAAATTTAAACCACAAGATTTTCAAACCGTTAGGCATAATCATCAAATTAAAACATCGTAATCATGCCATTAAGTCACCGATTCCCCATTGCAAACATTAGTATAATATGCAACATATGAAAGTTCTTGTACTCTAGCACCTTCCAGTGGCAAGATTCAAACTTTCTCTCTGCCAATACCACATTATTAGCTATGGAATTTATTGTTCAATTCACTGGTTACAATTCATTGAGAAAATAAAACGATAACTACAATGCAAAATAACACTAATTTGGGTAAAATAACTATTTTGTGAGAAATCACTTCAACACATTATTCAGTGATGCAAAATGTTCAATCTGCGCAGCTCAGGGAAATCTAGCTCCATCATTCCCTACCCCAGCCACCTCACCCGACCTTCGTAGCGGACTAATCCAGCTTCTCTACTACAGAGTAAGGTTTTGGGACAAAGACAACAGTCACTACCATGTGGGTGAGAGCAGCAACATATTAAGAAAGATTTTCTAGATTGAAATAATGAAAATATAAAAACTCTGGATATACATCAGGGAAACAAAATTCCTTGAAGGGAATCCTTATCAAAATTTTTTTTAAATATGGCAAGTTTCCAACTTCATTATGCTGAATATCTCACATTTGGCATGCATGATCCACTACCTACGTTTCCCCATGTGTCTGCCTCTATGCTGTATCTGATGTATTAACAGTGTTTTATTAGCAATCAACATAATACAATATTCTGGCGGCACGGTTAGCACTGCTGCCTCATGGTGCTGAGGACCCGGTTTCAATCCTGGCCCCTGTCCGTGTGGAGTTTGCACATTCTTCCCGTGTTCGCCCCCACAACTCAAAAAAAAGATGTGCAGGCTAGGTGGATTGGCTATGCTAAAATGCTCCTTAATTGGAAAAAAAAAATGAGGTACTCTAAATTATAAAAAAACATAATACAACAGTTTTAGTGAAAAGACACTCGAGCAAATTCCATAAAATGGGTAATGAGTGGAGCAGCTCCACAACTGCTAACTTTTAGTCCAGGCCTCCAGCTTTACAACAGGAATGTTCAACAGCTGAATTTTAACATAGTCTACAAAGATTGCCAGCAGCAAAGGTTAACACATCATTTTTTCCACCTGTGGAACTGCAGTCTTGACTCTAATGTCATTGCCTGGAACTGTGTTCATTGTGTTTAAATTTAGACACATAGTTAAGCAATACTTGTCAAAGCTGGTGCATATATGATTATTTTTAAACTCCTAAAAACCATAAAGTCAATTTCATGAGAATTCTGTTCTAGTTAGTTATCTGTAAAACATGACACAAGCAGATCTCCTGGATTGTTCTTGGAGTCCAAGGATATGCTGTTGTATTCCACATGTTGTATACATTGTGACATTTATTAAATAACAAACGGCATTTTTATTACATAGAATTATAACATTGAAATATTTTCAGATTTGAATACCAGGATTGTGCTCCTATTTGGACAAAACGTATTATTAATTAAAGCAAAGATGAATATGTACATTAACAGCAACAGTATAATGTTGCTGATGTATTTGAGGTAATACTGATCAAAATTGATACGTAAAACAGATTAAACAATGGGAAGAATTTATCCAAAGGAGATTGTGGGATATGATAGTATGAGGGCATGCAGTGTGAAATTATTGGGGATGATGATGGAGCAAATATGATGGAGGGATTAAAGAAATTCTTGGATTAGGGTCCTAATATTCAGTCTCCAGCAACCCAACGTTGAAAGATCCTAGATCTTGCTAATACTCTCAGGTCCCAGGAACTCCGAGCCAAGCACAATTCAGTTTTCTAGGGAATATGAGGTTAGGACATAATCAGCCAACAACGTGCTTGTGCTCCACCTCCTCAACACCATCCTCTCCCCTTCATTTTCTCCTCTCCAATATCCCCTTAGCATTCCCATACCCTACATTTAGTTTCCCCATTGCCTCCGTTACTTTATTTCTCCTGTGCACCCCCTCCCAACACTTATCCTTTCTTCCAAGCAGATGAAAATATACTAAAGCACAACACTTCCTTTCAAATGTGTTGTTGGTTTCCCAAAAAAAAGAGAAGACACTTGGCCAGGAGAGGAAGTTGAAGGCAAAGCAGGCAAATGCATTGGGAAATCCAGGAAGAGATAAATGGGTGAGCAAAACAGAAAGGCAGGGATAGGTTGGAGTCCAGGAGAGATTAAATGACAAAAATGTCATGGACACCAATCAAAGGGCGTGGTAAAGGGTAGTTTAAAGATGAAGACAGGTGCTAAAAGTGGCATTAAAAAGTGCCAAGAAATGCACTAAAGCTTGGGGGAGCTGCCACAGAGGCACAATGGAAGAAGGTCTTGAAGACATTTCAGCCATATTTAGCTGGAGGGGAATTATTATTTTCTTTGAAAATAATTTTTATTAAGGTTTTCACAGAATATCAATAACAAAATGAAAAAGGAACCCAACGGGGTTGAATACAAAAGTCAAAAAACAACCCTCCATACCCCCCTCACCCCTGTACATAAATAATAAACACCCCAACTTAACACAAAGCCAACATAGCAAATATATACACCCCCTCAGAACCCCCAGTGTAAATAAACACAAATAAAGTAAACCACCGCCCCCCCACCCCCCGAGTTGCTGCTGCCATTCATCAATGTCTACCGTTCTGCCAGGAAGTCCAAGAACGGTTGCCACCGCCTGAAGAACCCTTGTACCAACCCTCTCAAGGCGAATTTCACCCTCTCCAGCCGAATTTCACCCTCTCCAACGTAATAAACCCCGCCATATCGTTGATCCAGGATTCCACACTTGGGGGCCTCGCGTCCTTCCACTGAAGAAGAATCCTCCGCCGGGCTACCAGGGACGCAAAGGCCAGAATACCGGCCTCTTTCGCCTCCTGCACTCCCGGCTCCTCTGCAACCCCAAATATTGCGAGCCCCCAGCCCGGTTTGACCCTGGATCCTACCACCCTCGACACCGTCCTCGCTACGCCCTTCCAAAATTCCTCCAGCGCTGGGCATGCCCAGAACATATGGGTCTGGTTTGCTGGGCTCCCTGAGCACCTAACACACCTGTCCTTACCCCCAAAAAAACGGCTCATCCTTGACCCGGTCACGTGTGCCCTGTGCCGCACCTTAAACTGTATGAGGCTGAGCCTCGCGCACGAAGATGAAACGTTCACCCTCCCTAAGGCATCTGCCTCGATCTCCTCTCCCAACTCCTCCTCCCACTTACCTTTCACCTCCACCACCGAGGCCTCCTCCTCCTCCTGCATCACCTGGTAAGATTCCGAGATCTTCCCCACTCCCGCCCCCCCCCCCCCCCCCCGAGATCACCCTATCCTGTACTGCGTGTGGCAGCTGCCGCGGGAATTCCACCACCTGCCGCCTGGCAAATGCCCTTACCTGCAAGTACCTGAAGGTGTATCCCGGGGGGAGCCCATACTTCTCCTCCAACTCACCCAGGCTCGCGAACTTCCCGTCCACAAACAGGTCTCCCAACCTTCGTATCCCTGCCCTGTGCCACCCCGAAAACCCTCCATCTGTCCTCCCTGGGACGAACTGGTGGGTCCCCCATATTGGGGTCCACACCGAAGTCCCAACTTCCCCCCTGTGCTGCCTCCACTGCCCCCAGATTTTGAGGGCAGCCGCCACTACCGGGCTCGTGGTATACCTCCTTGGAGGGAGCAGCAGCGGCGCGTTGCCAGCGCCCCCAGACCCATACCCACACAGGACACCGTCTCCAGCCCCATCCCCCACCATCACCCACTTGCGCAGCATCGTCGCATTGGCGGCCCAGTAGCACCCACAGAGGTTGGGTAGCGCCAGCCCCCCCCCCATCTCTACCCTGCTCCAGGAACACCCTTCTCACCCTCAGAGTCCCTCGCGCCCACACAAACCCCATGATGCTCCTGTTGACCTGCCTAAAAAAGGCCCTCGGGATAAACATGGGGAGGCACTGGAACAGGAACAAAAACCTTGGGAGCACCGTCATTTTGACTGACTGCACCCTACCCGCCAAGGACAGCGCCAACGCGTCCCACCTCTTGAACTCCTGCATTCGCTCCACCAGCCTTGTGAAATTAAGCCTATGCAGGAGCCTCCAGCTCCTGGCCATCTGGACCCCCAAATACCTGAAGCTCCTCTCCGCCCTTTTTAGTGGGAGCTCGCCAATCCCCCTCTCCTGGTCGAACCACGAACAGCTCGCTCTTCCCCACGTTGAGCCTATACCCCGAGAAATCCCCGAATTCCCTGAGGATGCTCATTACCTCCGGCATTCCCCCACCGGGTCTGCCACATATAGCAGCAAGTCGGCCGCATAGAGCGACACCCTATGCACCTCCCCACCCCGCACCAACCCTCTCCAGTTCCTCGACTCCCTCAGTGCCATAGCCAGGGGTTCAATCGCCAGTGCGAAGAGCAGGGGGGACAGGGTACACCCCTACCTCGTCCCTCGGTGCAACCGAAAATACTCAGTTTGTGGCCACACTCGCCATTGGGACCTCATACAACAGCCTGACCCACCTGACAAACCTCTCCCCAAACCCAAACCTCTTCAGCACCTCCCACAGGTACCCCCACTCTACCCTATCAAAAGCTTTCTCAGCGTCCATCGCCACCACTATCTCCGCCTCCCCCTCCCTCGCCGGCATCATGAAAATGTTCAGAAGCCTACGCACATTCGCGTTCAACTGCCTCCCCTTCACGAACCCCGTCTGGTCTTCATGGATGACCTGCGGCACACAATCTTCAAGGCTAAGACCTTCGCCAGCACCTTGGCATCCACGTTTAGCAACAAAATCGGCCTGTAAGACCCAGTGCAGGGGATCCTTGTCCCGCTTCAGGATCAAGGAGATCAGTGCCCGGGACATCGTCGGGGGCAAAGCCCCCACCTCTCTTGCCTCATTAAAGGTCCTAACTAGCAACGGGCCCAACAGGTCCATGTATTTTTTTATAGAATTTGACCGGGAAACCGTCCGGCCCCGGTGCCTTCCCCGCCTGCATGCTCCCTATCCCTTTGGTCAGCTCCTCCAGCCCAATTGGGGCCCCCAATCCTGCCACCAGTCCCTCCTCCACCTTCGGAAACCTTAATTGGTACAGAAAGCGGCCCATCCCTCCCTCCTCCAGTGGGAGCTCAGAACGATTCAATTCCTCATAAAAGTCCCTGAAGACCCCATTGATGCCATCCCCACTCCCTCCCCTGTCCTTAACTCCCCCGATCTCCCTAGCTGCGTCCCGCTTCCGAAGCTGATGCGCCAGCATCCGGCTTGTCTTTTCCCCATACTCATAAATCGCCCCCTGGGCCTTCCTCCACTACACCTCCGCCTTCCTTGTGGTCACCGGGTCGAATTCGGCCTGGAGGCTGCGCCTTTTCCTCAACAGTCCTTCCTCAGGCACCTCCGCATACCTGCTGTCTACCCTCACCATCTCCCCCACCAGCCTCTCCCTCTCCCCCCCGCTCCTTGTGGGCCCTAATGGAGATCAGCTCTCCCCTCACCACCGCCTTCAGTGCCTCCCATACCATCCCCACTCGGACCTCCCCGTTGTCGTTGCTCTCTATACTTCCTCAGACCCGCTCGCTCACCTCCTCGTCCGCCAACAGCCCCACCTCCAAACACCACAACGGGCGCTGGTCCCTCTGCTCCCCCAGCTCTAAGTCCACCCAATGCGGGGCGTGATCCGAAATGGCTATCGCCGAGTACTCGGTATCCTCTACTCTCGCTATCAGCACCCTGCTCAAAATGAAAAAGTCGATCCGGGAATAAGCCTTATGGACACGTGAGAAGAATGAAAATTCCCTAGCCCGCGGCCTTGCAAATCTCCAAGGGTCCACCCCTCCCATCTGGTCCATAAACCCCCTCAGCACCTTAGCCGCCGCCGGCTTCCTACCCGTCCTAGACCTGGAGCGATCCAGTGCCGGATCCAACACAGTGTTAAAGTCTCCCCCATTATCAGGCCCCCCACTTCCATATCTGGGATCCGACCCAACATGCGCCGCATAAAACCCGCATCGTCCCAGTTCGGGGCATACACATTGACCAGTACCACCCTCTCTCCCTGCAGCTTACCACTAACCATTACGTACCTACCGCCATTGTCTGCCACAATGCTCGAAGCCTCTAATGACACCTTCTTTCCCACCAAGATCACCACCCCTCGATTTTTGGCACTAGCCCCGAATGAAACACCTGACCTACCCACCCTTTCCTCAATCTTACCTGATCTGCTACCTTCAGGTGTGTTTCCTGGAGCATGACCATATCCGCCTTCAGCCCCTTCAGGTGCACGAACACGTCAGCCCGCTTGACTGGCCCATTCAGTCCCCTTACATTCCAGGTTATCAGCCGGATCAGGGGGCTACATGCCCCCCTCACCTGCCGACTAGGAATAACCCCTCCTCAGCCAGCCACGCCCCGCACCCCACGCCCGGCCCATTTCCCACAGCGGCAGACCCCCGTCTCGACTCCCCCCACTTGCTCCAGCTCCTCCTTGACCATAGCAGCAGCAACTCGATTCCCCCCCACCCACCCCCCACCGGCTAGGGCCCCTCCTAGGTGCTTTACTCCCCCCATTGCACTTCCGCAAGTCAGCTGACTCCTGCTGACCCCGGCCACTCCCACCTCTCCTTCGACGCCTCCCATTGTGTGACACACCCTCCTCTTCCATTCCCCATCCGCAGGCTCTCCACCTCCCCCTTCCACCCCAAGCGCGGGAAAGAACCCTCGCTTCCTCGCCCCGGCCCCTCCAGTCTTCATCGCGGGAAAAAGCCCGCGCTTACTACCTACCCGGCCCCGCCACCTCTGACGCAGCTCCTTTTACAGGCCCAGTCCCCTCACCCCCGATTCGGGCCTCCCCCTCACCCGCGGGGCCCCATCACACTGCCGGCCATCCACCCCTGTTCCATTTGTTTACCCCCCTCCAAGAGCCCCCCCGACCAACCCAACCAAAACAGTGCCCAACCCGCCCTACCACCCTCACCAAACCAGAAAAAAAAACAAGAGCAAAGGACCCCCCCTCAAAAAGTAACACATCAACCGCAATCCCCAAACGCCCATCCCGACCCTCAATCTGTGTCCAACTTCTCGGGCTGAACAAAGGCCCATGCCTCCTCCGGAGACTCAAAATAATGGTGCCGGTCCTTGTAGGTAACCCACAGTCGCGCCGGCTGCAACATGCCAAACTTCACCCCCTTCCTGTGCTGCACCGCCTTCGCTCAATTGTACCCGGCCCTCCTCCGCCACCTCCGCACTCCAGTCCTGGTATATTCGAACCTGCGCGTTCTCCCACCTGCTGCTCCTCTCCTTCTTGGCCCACCTGGGCACACACTCCCGATCAGCAAGCCGATTAAACTGCACCAGCACCGCCCGCGGAGGCTCGTTAGCCTTGGGCCTCCTCGCCAGCACTCTATGGGCCCCTTCCAGCTCCAGGGGCCCCTGGAAGGACCCCGCTCCCATCAGCGAGTTCAACATGGTGACCACTTAGGCCCCCACGTCTGGCCCCTCCGGGAGGCCAAGAATCCGCAAGTTCTTCCGCCTCGACCAGTTCTCCATCTCCTCGAACCGCTCCTGCCATTTCTTGTGGAGCGCCTCGTGCGCCTCACCCAAGATCTTGTCCTCGTTGTCGGAGATCTTTTGTCGGGCCTCGCGGATCACCACCACCTGGGCCGTCTGTGCCTCCAGCAGCTTATCAGTAGAAGCCTTCATCGGCTCAAGCAGGTCCGCTTTAATCTCCCTAAAGCAGCGCTGGATAACGTCCTGTTGCTCCTGCGCCCACTGCATCCACGCTGCCTGGTCCCCGCCCGCCACCATTTTGTTCTTCTTCCCTCGCACCTTCTTCGGGTCCACCACCACTTTTTTAGTCACCCCACTCCTGGTAAAAGCCATATACTGTCGGAGAACTATTGTACTCTCCTTCCCACAGCGGGAAACGTCGAAAAAATTCCGTTGGGGGCCCTAAAAAGAGCCCCAAATTCCGTTTTTTGCGGGAGCTGCCGAATGTGCGACTTAGCTCCGCATAGCCGTAACCAGAAGTGTCAGGGAGGGGAATTAAACAGAACATGTACATATTGAATGTATACAATGAATATTACATGTATTGAAACACCTCAGATTGCAACTTGATCTATGTAGACAATTTGAATATTATTGCACTTTGTGTGATGGCTACTTTGAAATGCTTGTATATTTTGCAAAAATAAACAGATTGTGTTAAGAACTGACCAAGGGTGAGAACCTTCCAAAAGTTAAACAAAAGAACAAGTTACAGTCTGGCCCTTGGTGGGGTGGTGGTTTGAGGACAAAAAATAAAATGAAGGACAGAATTTGTGGTCTGAAGTTGTCAAACTCAATGTTATGTCCAAAGTACTGTAAAGTGCCAAATCAGAAGAAGGTGCTGTTCCTCCAGTTTGCATTGGGCTTCAGCGGAGCATTAGTAGCGGAGTAGTAGTCAGAGGACGGAAATGTGAGCAAGATAGTGAATTGAAATTAACTAGAGAGGTAGGTCGAGGTCATGCTTGCAGACTGAGTGAAGATGTTCAGCAAAGTGGTCACCCAGTTTACTTTAAGAGAATATTCTCTGGTCCTATCACATTTCCACTCTCTTCAGCTCCAAGGAGAGTCATATGGACTCAAAACGGTCAATCTGTTTCTCTCTCCACAGCTGCTGCCAGACTTGTTGAGTTTTTCCAGCATTTCATGCGTTTATTACAAGAAGTCCATTAATATTTTAATAAAGTTTAAACATTTTTAAAAGATTAAAAGTAACATTTGGAAACAAAATGAGAGGTTAGTAGCCTCAAATACCTTGAAAACCAAGTATGGAAGAGTTAATTTAATCAATGAAAAACATGACGGAAGTAGTGTGTCAGGTAGAGTGATGCAAGTAAGACCAATATTATAAACTTGACAAAAATGTTAAAGGAAGTGCTAACACAACAGTAAGTGCACAAGATAAATAAAGCATTCCAACCAGCAATGCTCTAAACACATGATTACATATCCATCAGGGAATTCCAGCACCAACTTCAAATAATGGCGAGATACCACAAACAAGTTTTAAAAAATCCTTTATTCAATGTTGATATTTTTTTGACTACAATAAATGTTTGCAATTTCTTTTGAACACTGTTACTAGTAACTGGATACTGCGTATAAAGGCAGCCTTTCATTCTTCACGATGAAAAATAGTAATAAAAATAAGGTCATGCGAGTGGTCTCCACTCAATGATAGTTTCACTGCCCTGTACCAAAGATAACAAAACCCTACAAAGAAAGCATAATCATACAAATATTAAAAGCACTGTGATCCTTTTCATGACTAAAATGTGCCTCATTAATGAATTTCTGGATCAGTTAGGGTAGAACGTCTACAGGAAATGGCTTAGCAGTTTTTGATTGATATGATGGACACAGCATTTGTTACTTCCTAACCACTGCCACATAATTTATCAATAGTGCTCACGGCCCCTGATTTCCTGGAGTTTTGGTGGTCTTTTCTGAATAAAATGTAGGAACATAGCTGCTATGTGGTGAAAGATCCGTTTAACCACATTTTGTCCACTTCCTAGCCTTTCAAACCAGTTCACGGTTTCTTCAATTTCTTTACTGAAGAACAGCTTGATGCAGATTCTCTTCGCTTCCTCTGTAAAATCAAAAATCAGGATGTAAGATAGCATGCTTCAAACCATTTGCATGGTTAGCGACGTCTCCAGGTTAACTCTTGAAATTTAGAAACTCGTGATCATAAAAACAGCAGCAAGTAAAACAATGTATAGCAACTATGTTGCTGTACAAATGACTATTTTCTTCAAAAGTTGAAGATCTTTCAACACTGACATGTTGAACAACAAAGGTGGCTGGTGTGGATCAAACAATGGAGGTGAGAATGCGGCTGTGGACTTTAATGATAATTAAAGGAGATCTCAATTCAAGTGCCGATTCATCTGGGATACAAGACAGTTATCATGAATTTGTTTGCATTTCATCTAGCGTATTACATCTGCTGATACATTAAACAGTCAAAAAAATCACTCACCGCACTGCTGCATTTAATATTTTTCCCTAGAAAGATTTTATTTCATGACCGTTGCCTATTTGGAAATGCTAGTGACTGGACCATATACTGCATGATTTCACTATGAGAGAAATAAGATGAACCCTCACTCGACATGGAGTTTTGCTGGCAATTTTGCCATACAGCACAGCTTTCCATCTTTTGATGCTTTCAAAGAAACTTACTTGCCCAGGCTAAAGGAAACAGAGGGAGAAAATAGATTGGGAGCGAAAACTAATAAGAACTATAGAAATAGATAAGAGTTTCAACCTAGTACGAAAAGGAAAAGAGGAGCTGAAGTAAATGTTGGTCCCTTAGTGGTTGAGAATAATGGAAACAAAGGAATTGCAGAGACATTTCGCAAATATTTTGTACCTGCCGTCACAATAGGACAGAGTTAAAGCATCCTATTAATAGCAGAAAAATCAGGGGGTGGATCAAAAGGGAGGGAGGAATTTAAAACATTTTTCACTGGGGAAAAAGTACTTGGCAAACTAATGGGACTAAAGGTTAATGAATCCTGTGGACCTGATGTTCATTGTCTTAAAAGAAGTGACTGCAGATTCAAGAAAAGAGTAAGACAAAAAGCAGAAAATTATAGGTCTGTTACCCTCATGAGAGTTCAGAAAAAACTTCTTAAGACTCGAGGAGGCTTGACATGTTAGACACGGAGTATGTATCCACTCAATCTAGAGTTAGGGGGCACTGTTTCAGAATAGGATGGAGAGGAGAATGAATTAATTTTCTCAGGGTTGGGAATTTTTGGAATTCTCTACCCCAAAGAGCTATGGGACTGAGTCATTGAATATATGGAGATAGATTTTTGAATAGGGTAGTCAAAGGTTATGAGGAACTGGCACTAAAGTAGAGTTGAGGCCAAAATCGATCAGCCACAATTTTATTGAATGGTGAAGTCTTGAAGGACTGTATGGCCTATTCCTGCTCCTATTTCATATGTTCTTACAACCCAATATTCAATGTCAGACAAGCAGTGTGCCAAGTCAGATGAAATGCAGGGGTTGGGAGAGGTGATGGTGAGGTAGATCGGAGTTCACCAGTGTACATGCGGAGTCGAATAGTCTCCGATTATGCTGTTTGTGGGATTTGGAAGCAGCAATGCGAGACTGAAAAAGAAGCCATTGCAGGAGGTTCTCTGGCTATGACAGCTTAAACAGGAATATAAACAGGCAGGGCGGCATGTTGGCGCAGTGGTTAGCACTGCTTCCTACGTCGCTGAGGACCTGGGTTCGATTCCAGTCCTGAGTCACTGTGTGTGGAGGTTGCACATTCTCCCTGAGTCTGCGTGGGTTTCACCCCCACAACCCAAAGATGTGCAGGTTAGGTGGATTGGCCACATTAAATTGCCCCTTAATTGGAAAAAAAAATAATTGGATACTCTAAATTTATTTTTAAAAAAGGAATATAAACTGGCAAGGCCAGTCCCACTCAGTTGGATAGCAGAAAAGGGGATTTTATGATCAACTGTGTCAAAGAGTGCAGACAGGTTAAAAAGGATGAGGAAATATAGTTTACCATGGACAGTCACATAGGATATCACTTGTAACTTGTGGAAGCGGCAGAGGTCTGACAGTAAAATTCAACATGAGGTTACAGGAGAGATGGGCATGAATATGGGAGGCACTAACACCTTCAAGGACATTAATAAGGGAAGAGAATTTGGAAATGGGGCTGCAGTTGGAGATAGAGCTGCAGCTTAAAAGGGCAGAGTCAATGTTTTTTTATGAGATTTTTTTATCTTCATGCATCTCTCAAAGATCTCACAAGTCTGACAGATACCCTCTAACCGACAATCAGATAATAGGGAGCTTAAACTTGCAGAGTTCTCATTTCCCTGGTCAAACAGTGGTGCAGTTGGGATGGAACAACTTGGGTGATTTCTGCTTGCACCACTCTCAATGTAGATAACATGTTAAGCACTGCCTGCATGAGCTACCATCTCCTCTCTCCCTTCCATCAAGAAACCCAATTGTGAATGTACAGAGATTGATCCAAACACATGTCCCTTAGCAGATACTTCCTTCTGGGTCACCCCAATCAAAGTCAACCTTCTAGGCATTGGGAAAGAGGATTAAAGTCCTACAAATGGCATTTCAAAAGCTGCAAAAGCATCTTCAGTTCTCAAACTTAAGGAATTACTAAGTTACCATGATTAGGTTAATTCTTGTATTTTCAAAGAACTAGCAATATTACATTTTGTGGGGGGAGGGGAGGGGGGGGGGAAAAGAGAGAAAGGAGGTAATGTTATAAACAATTTTAAAAGCACTCTAAAATGGTTGTACAGTGAATTGGTTTGACCTTCAGTCTTATTCTAATCTAATACCATCCTCATTGTTTAATCAGCCAGTAAAGGTCAGAACTGTATTTAACATTCTAACTATTTTGTACACCATAGAAAATGCCCTACAGGAAACCACTATTCCCAAATTTTCAAAAGTGACATTCTGTCTGATTTTATGCTGATTGATAAAAAGTGTATAATCAGGGTCCATTAATATTCTTTAAATATATCAAAAGACTTAACTATGAAACTTTATATTTGAATCTGGTATAATGTCCACTCCCAACCATTCTCACTGCACATGTGGCTTAACTAAAGGTGGATGTGTCCAAAACCATGAAAGATAACAAGGCAATTTTGAGAAATCATATATGACTACTTTGCATTGGTTGCAAACTAATTGGAGTACATCTTCTCCATGCACTTAGCAAATATTACCAAAAAGAAAAGTATAATCTTTATTATTATTATTGTCACAAGTAGGCTTACATTAACACTGCAACGAAGTTACTGTGAAAATCCCCGAGTCGCCACACTCGGCGCCTGTTCGGGTACACGGGAGGGAGAATTCAGAATGTCCAAAGTACACATTAAAATTAAATGTCCTGCTGCACACACCAAGTCTTATCCAATACTGGTTCTCTTGGATGAACCACATAAGATTGAAAGCACAGATGGAGCTAAGTTGAATTTGACCTTTTGAAAATAGTTAGCAAAAGTGACAGACAAGGAGCAGAAGTTACTCCATTCTGTGGTGAAGAACAGTTGGCAATAGCAGAAGTTGTTACAGCTGGTGAAAGGAATGCAAGCTTTCTGAAAAGATCTGGTCTTTTGAGCTTTTAAAATTTATATTTCCCTCAAAAAATGCCTGCATTTTCTGTAATCTCTGTGTGCTTTTAACACCCGCATGTTGTCTGCCAACACCATTGTTAAGTGTACAATTACGTAGCAACTCAGACTTAATTTTTGGCTTTCACTCAAACTTCTCAAGATCTTGAAGCTCGTCTCTATAACAAATTACAAACATAAACTTGTTAACACTCCACAGAACAGCTCATTGAAGCAGGACAGCATACTGAATCAATGCTAGGTTTTGAACCTTTTCTATGGCAGCACGTCAACTTAGAAAATTGACAAAAGCTAGCTAAATGCTTCAAAGAAAGCAGAAAACTCAAAAACAGAAATGAATTTGTTCTTTAAGTCACATGGAGACAAAGTGCATTGGGGACACAGTTGTGCAGTTACATTCATCAATCGCTTTTATTGTAAGGGGTAAAATCTGAGGTAGACAACAGTGTAGTTTTAAGAGCGGTGGAACAGAAAATGACTGAAGGCGATTAAGTAATGAAGGCACAAATTGATTTAATGAAAGGATCTTTGGGCATAATCCTTATAAAATTTAGATCGTCATTTTATGTGGTACATTTTCCAGCGTTATGAAGCATACTTTAATTCCACCTTTCAAGAAAAAAAATAAGATTAATCTCTGGAAGGGCGAAGGATATTATAAATATGAAAAAAGCATTTGGAAGACAGTCAAATACAACTTGAAAGGGTCCAAGTTCTCTTCATCAGAAGATAATGTCCTGAGCTGCATTTTGGGAATTACAGTCCACCCGAGTGACAATGGTGCATTCTAGGAGTTGTCATCCAATACCTAGTTGAATTCATTCATTCAGGCAGGCCAAAGATACATAACACATGCTCAAAGAATACATGAGAGCTCAAGTTCAGGTGACAGGGCAAGATATGAGGCTATGTAGAGGAATATTCTTGGAGGTGCTTCTCACACACAGTGGTTACCTTTATGTACAAGTTGCTTCACGCCATCCAGAATTAGTTTTAAAATATATAATTATTATTTGTAAGATGTGTGGAGTTGTCTTTGTAGACAAAAATAAGCATTTCATGGAATGGAAATAGTGTTTTCCTGATTCCTATTCAGTTAATAGAACATTGCCCATTAAACCAACGGTGACGTTTTTGCTCAATCACAAAAGTACAACATAAATCTTGTGATGCCCTGCGCACTACCTTATGACAGCAGATAATTTTTGTTCATCAAATAGTGGAGCAACCAGAAAATTAGAATATTGTTAAATTTAACTAATCAGCACAAACACAACTTTAACTATAATGTCAGTTCAATGAAAACTAAACACTATTTCCACACCCTGAAATTTCCACTTGAATGTGCCTGTTATTTGCCACAACACAATTCACCCAAAATCAGCATTACCAGAGCAAAAGGTTGTAAAATTGAGTTTCTCAAATTTTCTGCATGAGTTTTGAAAATGTCGCACCAGCAGCCGACTCCATAAACTGGCCATGTCCCCAGGGCGAATTAATCGCCATTGGGAGTTCCTGCTAATTGCGCTTATTTGCAGGCCTTTGAAAATGTTCCAAAAATTAAGCTGGATCTTTTGGGAACGAGGGTATTAATAGGTATTTTCTGAATGAGTTTTTTTCTAATTTACTATGGAACAAGCTCAATCTAACTGGAAAATAGTTGTTTATTTAAAAAAAAAAAATTTCAGCCATTTAAAATAATTTTATTCACAGGTGATGGACACTTATTTTCAGTGTTAAACTAATTTTAAGCTGCTCCCACTCTAAAATCAAAAATTAAAATGAAAAAGCATTATGTTTCATAATGCTGTTCGAGTGTGTTGGTCTGTGACAGACTTTGCATTTGGTGATTGGAAATAGAATGGAGCAGAAACTTGGGAGGGGGGGGAAAACACTTCTCAAAATGAGCACAATTATGATTGTATTCCTCATCAGAAGTGCCAGTTAAGAACTCTATCCCTGAAAGAGCATCCAACAGAGGGCAGCAGTGAGAAATGACGGAGGAGGATTCTGGGAGAAATCAGCTCGCTCACCACAACTGAGAAGAGAATTGCAGAGAACCCAGTGTCAAAGAACGGTATTGTTTCCCTTTTCATCAAATAAAAAAGTGAGAGAGAGGCTGTTCGATCATTGTTTGTGGTTTAGAAACAGCAGAGCTGGACTTCCGATGAGGGGGATGTTCTGAGCGGACATGCAGGGAAGGTGGCTTTCCTCTGGGAACTCAGAAAAACAGCAGTTTGAATGCGAAAATAGCCCATCTGACCTGTTGAACCATCCCCACCCTCTCGTAAGATATACACAACTACCGAGAAATGATCGGCAATAACTCCAGGTCCCGAAGGGGTGACAGAGTCAGTCAAAGCCTGAAGAGGAGGAACGCGTCAATGGCGACCACGAGGAGCAAGTGGGAGCCGGCCACACCAGAGCGAGCTAGGCCACCGGGATCCAAGCCGGACTATCCACCGATAAGCAAGTGGATGGACCTCCTGACTCAGGAGCTCCAGAAACAGAGATGCCATCAAGCTGGAAATGATGGCAACAGTGAAAGAGGCGGTTCTGAACGCCCTGGCTCCATTCAATGTGGCATTGAAGAAAACAGAGCCCCAAATGGGAGAACAGGAGGTAACAATCAGGGACCTAGAAAAAGCGGTGGCCAACCAGAATGATCAAAATGCCTCCCTGGAAACAAAAGTGGCAAGGTTGGTGGTGCCGCAAGGGACATTGAAGGGGAAGATCGAGGTCCAGGCAGAAACCCCACAGATGCTATGTAACCGGGTCGGAAGGGAGAGCTTCCCAAACCCCTAGAGATGGACATAGCCCACAGGTCACTCCGTCAACAACTCCGGGGCAGTGGGAAAGCCAGAGCAGGGAAGCACGGGTAAAGGGGAGGTCATGGCACAGTTCCTGACAGGATAGAAACCCCCCCATCAGGATAGTCACCTGGAACATCAAGTGACTAACTGTGTACAGGACCCCAAATCGGGGAAACTAACGAATATGGCAAAGCAGCTGAACACCTTCAAAGGAGCAGAAGGGGGCAGTGGACCGATGAGGAATTTTCCTTCTTCTCCCAGGTCCACGTGGTGTACTCGAGGATTGACTTCTTTGTAGTGGGAAAATTCGGTGCTTTCAGAGGTAGTGGGAGTGGAATACTCTGCAATTGAAATCTCCCACCATGCTCCACACTGTAGATGTGAGGATGGAGTTGGGCCGGGCTCAACGTCCATCATGGAGGCTGCACACGACCCTCTTTGCCGATGAGGCTTTTTACGATTGAATATCACAGGCAATAGACGTGTACGTTACTAATGACCAGAATGGAGATGGAGGGACTGCCGTTTAAACCGGCCCTGACCAATTTCCGCTACCTGGGGATCCAAATAGCCCGTGACTGGACCCGGATCCATAAATGGAACCTGACAATTCTGGTGGAGGAAGCGAAAAAAAACCTAGAGAGGTGGTAATCAGTTTCCCACTCAGGGATGATACAGACGATCAAGATGAACTTGCTGCCCTGGTTCCTCTGCCTATTCAGATCCCTCCTGATTTATATCCCTCAGGCCTTTTTCAATGCAGTCGACAGGTTAATCATGCCGTTTGTGTTGGGGAGTGCCCGAGGATCCAAAAGAATGTCCTGCAAAAGAGGAGAAATGTGGGAGGCCTGGCCCTTCCAAACCTACAATTTTACATCTGGACAGCCACTGCAGAAAGAGTACGGGGTTGGGTCAAGAACAGACAGCAGAGTGGGTGAGGATGGAGGAGTTCCTGCAAAGGGACATCCCTTCAAGCTCAAGTCACAACCTACTTCCATCCTCTCCAGCCAAATACACGAGGAGCCCAGAGGTAGTAGCCAATCTCTGAACATGGTACCAAATGAGGTGACACTTCGGCCTAACTGAAATGTCCACCATGTTCCCCATCTGCAACAACCACAGGCTGACTTCCACAATAATGGACTCCACCTTCAAAAGGTGGAGACAGGGTGAGGGGACACTGATAGTTAGGGACATGGACACGGAAGATAGAGTAGCAACTCTGGGGGAACTCATGGAGAGGTTCAAGTTACCAAGAGAGAACGACCCGGGATACATTCAAGTCAAAAACTTGCTCTGCAAAGAAACAACGATGTAACCTCAGATACCAGGACACTCACTCTAAAACTGCTGAATGTGGACGACCAAGGGGAGGGGACATGTATGGATGACGGCTGGATTAAGCACCCTCCTCCCTGGATGAGATAAGGAACTAGGCATAGAGATAGGGTAAGGACTCAGGATCAAAGCACTGCACAGGGCGAACTTCACCTCCACTTGCACAGGACTGACCCTAATGCAGCTAAAGGTGGTGCAGAGCACAACTAACCAGAACTAGAATGAGTGCGTTCTTCCCGGGGGTGGAAGACAAATGCGAACGGTGCCAGGGAGGCTCGGCTAACCACACCCACATGTTTTGGGCTTGCCCTATGCCTGTCAGGCTTTGGACGTCCTTCTTTGAGGCCATGTCCAGGTTGTGGGAGTGAGGGTGGAGCCATGCCCAAATATAATGGTCTTCGGGGTATTAGTTCAGCTAGAGCACTTCATGGGGAGGGGGGGGGGGGGGGGGGGGGGGGGGCTGATACCCTAGCCTTTGCCCACTTGAGAATTCTGCTTGGCTGGTGATCAGCAGCACCATCCAGGTGCAGACTGTCTGTCCAACCTGGAAAAATTTCTCAAGCTGGTGAAAATAAAATTCACCATCCGTGGATTGGAAAAAGGCTCTCATAGGATTTGGAAGCAGTTCTACAAGTTCCATAATTGTTTCAAGATCTATTTGTAACCAGCAACCAGTAGAACAAGGCGGGAGGGAGGGAGGGGAGACACGGGCGAGCAATGGGGCTAGAGAGGAAAAAGGAAAAGCCAGGAGGGGGTGAAGGCAAACGAAAAGGAACGCGAGGTACGAGCAGGAGGGACAAAGCTGTAAGGGAGCAGTCCGATGGCAAGCTCAGGCCTAAACCAAAATGTATATAAATGTCTGTAAATGTGTGTCTTGGCCATACTGGGAATGTAAAACACGTATGCCAGTTAAAGGGGAGGGGTCACAGACACAATTGTTGTTATGAAGATGCTCGCTTGTAAATGTAATTATTGGTTTTTGCACGATTTTATGATAATTTAGAACTTGTTGGATGCAAAATATGAAAACGCAATAAAAATAATTCCCCCAAAAACGATACCCCTACATACCAGGGTCACCAAGTATGTGTACTAACAAATATGTGCAGGTCATATATACACAACCAAGATTTTCACTGGGGGTGGCGAATTTGATGGAGGTGGAAACCAGGAAGTCTCTTTGATAATTGATTCGCAATTAATGTTCAACTTTTACTCCTTGCATTTAAAAACCATAATTCAACATTCCACAGCAATTTGTTATCCAGACTTTAAGAATCATCTTTCTAAGTTTTTTTTGTGTGGCGCATAACCACTCCAAGGAAGCAATGTGCAAATAAATGCTTTGCAAACTCTATCACAACTGCCTCATCATGGATATCAGGCACTCAATTCTTGTTCATGAATAGTAGTGATCTTTCTCTTGAAGTTTCTTTTTTAAAAAAAAAAAAATCATATTTCTAGCATCTACAACTTAAACTGAGCTCCTGTTATTCGCACTTTTTGACACCTGATGAGAACATTCTACAAGTTCCATAATTCAGGCTGCAATGAATATCTTTCTAAAGGTTTTCTTTATGGTGTAGGAACATAGGAACAGGAGTGAGCCATTTAATCAAGTCTGATCTGCTACTCAGTTAAATCATGGTTGATCTGTATTTAACTTCCATTTCCCTATCTTTATTCCACATTCCTCAATACCTTTCTCTAGTAAAAAAAATCTATTGATGCCAATCTTGAAAATTTCAACGGACTTAGAATCCACTGTTTTGGAGGAGAGAATTTCACATTTCCTCAAACCACTTGTGTGAAAATCTGCTGCCTGATATTCATGAACAGCCTACCTAATTTTAATATATTTTGAGTTCCATCACCGGGGAAACAGTTTCTCTTTATCGATTGAACCTTTTAAAAATTATTTTAAATACCTCAAATATGTCACCCATAATCTAAATTCAAGGGAAGTTGTTTCCCTTGGTTTGGGAGTCAGGAACCGGGGGGCATTATTTCAAAATAAGGGGGATGCCACTTAGAACCGAGATGAGGGCTGTGGAAACTCATTGTGTATGTTTAAGGTAAACATTGACAGATTTATGTGAACGTGTCTGCGTGCAAGTCCTCCGGGTACTCCGGTTTTCTCCCACAAGTCCAGAAAGACGTGCTCGTTAGGTTAATTGGACATTCTGAATTCTCCCTCAGCGTGCCCGAACAGGTGTCATTGTGTGGCGACTAGTGGATTTTCGCAGAAACCTCTTTGCAGTGTTAATGTAAGTCAACTTGTGACAATAATAAAGATTATTATTACATAAAGGGGTATGGGGATAGTGGGTGTAAAAGGCATTGAAGTACCCGATCATCCATAATCGTATTGAATGGCGGAGCAGGCTTGATGGGATGAACGGGCTACGCCTGTTCTTATATTCACATTGCAACAAACTGGTATTACTAAATTTGTCATTTGTAACACAATCACCTCACGGCTTTTCACGAGTCTTATCTGCAGTAGTAGTGATTATTCTGAAGTAACTTATTGGTTTTTTAACAGGGCATGATAACTCTGGTCTAATCACAGGACAGAGTCTTCCTTTGTCTAACACCTGGTTAGTAAATATTTATCAGACATTGCTGAAAATTGAACAATATGCTGTGCAGCAGATATTTGTGAAGAATGGCAACTCATGACTGAAAAGACAGATTGCCAATAATAATAACCATTAACATTAAAAACTGTGTTCAAATATTTATAATTACACGTAGACATTTGTAGGAACAGAATGTATAACAATTTTTACATGTAGTTTTATAAAGATCTTACCTAAAGATCGACCTAATAATGCACACGAGTGAGAAAGTCTGATTTAATACAATTAATACAATAAAACTATTTGTAATTTCTGCGGTAAACATTATTATTTGATTTGCCACATCAAATCAAACATTTGCTGGATATTTCCAATCAGTGCTTACCGAGTTTGGTGTGAGAGGTGCAGCTCCAACAACATCAATGAATTGATCTTTTCCTTCCCCCTTAATTTCTTCAGAACTGGTTCCCACAGTTCCCATTTGTCCATCAATGCCAAAACCATCTGATGCCAAGCTGTTTGTCCCCGCCTTTGCCAAAGCCTCGTATCGATGCCTCAGCATCTGAAGCTCATATTCACAATTGGCATAAGCCTGCTTCAGTTCATACAACAACACCAGATCACTGCGGAGTTCGTTAAACATGTGTACAATTTCTTCAGTGGGCATTGGGTTTAGATCTGCAAATTATTAACCAAATTATGTAAATATTTTCATAAACTTAAAACAGAAATCATCCACCTAAATATAATTGAAGACATCAGTAAAAAGATTGTTGTACAATTGGAAAGAGGAGAGTTTGATGCACTGGAACAGACTTACAATACTCTTACATTAAATCTACATCTTAATACAGATCCACTGTCAGCAGCATTATCCTTCAGAACTGCAGCCATACCAAACTGTGGAAACCGTCTGTAACTCCAGTATCATTTATCCTCAGCTGACTTATTGAGCGTAATATAGCACCCTTGATCCATCAGCTTCCTCCCAACATAAACATCACATCACTATTAAAAGAATCCTCATAAAATGGTGGTACATTAAAATGATCATTCCCGAGTAACAGTGGTGTAGCAATCACCACAACGATGTTAAGCAATTTTATTCTTGTATTACTGCAGTGATTCAGTGGTCTATCTGGGCTTTCCTTAGATGGAAAATAAATCACTGCAGTTTCACTAAATTGTCCAAAACTATTAATACACTTTAGAGTATTTCAAAGCAAAACAGAATTACACAAAATATCCATGGCTTGTTAGAAAGGTCTGAAGACAGGCAAGATAAGTCAAGCTGTCAGAACTTCTGGCCTCCAATTAAATTGCTTACTGAATAAACTTATAGAATGTACAGTGCAGAAGGAGGCCATTGGAAAGAGCACCCTACTTAAACCCACACCTGCACCTCATCCCCGTAACCCAGTAACCCCACCTAACCTTTTTGACTGGCCAATCCACCTAACCTGCACATCTTTGGACTGTGGGAGGAAACCGAAGCACCCGGAGGAAACCGAAGCAGACGCGGGGAGAAAGTGCAAACTCCAGTCACCCGTGGCTATAATTGAACCCGGGACCTTGGAGCTGTGAGGCAGCAGTGCTAGCCACTGTGCTGCCCAAAAGAAAACGTCCTTCGAGCCGGAATCGAACCAGCGACCTAAGGATTTCCGGAGTTTGGCTTCTAAAGTCCTCCGCTCTACCAGTTGATCTATCGAAGGCACTAACTTGTCAGCACCAACTTTCTATCATTCTGAACTAGCAACTCTTGGCAATATGAATTTTATAGATCATTTCCTACAACACAACCAATGGAATGCTGTATTTTAATGGTCAGTATGTCCATATCATCCCAGTATTGAAGGCCTCTTAAAAAAGTTTCTACATTTTTTTCCTCCATCACATACTTTTCTCAAATCAAATCATAGTCTACAATAAAAAAAATGTATGTAGCTTGGCAACAAATTGGCCTGCCCTGCTGACTAAATGCAGAGGTCATAGCTTGAAGCATTTTAATCAAGTATAGAAGCCATTAATTGGTGAAGACTCTCAAAGAGGCGTTGTCGAATTTTTAATATATTCTAGGAATTGAAGATTTATCTATAGAACACATCAAAAGATGCAACAGTGTTGCTAGGCCATATGAATAATTATTTTGTACATTGTAATTGCATAACAAATAATGGATATTTGGCCACATGATCCTGTACTCTTTCAAATGGTCCACAGTCACTTAAAATATAATGCCACAGAATTTGCTTTTGCTCAAAAGGTTTTTGGAACATTTTTGAATGTTTAATATAAGATACAGGGCAAATGTGAACACATAATCCAGAGGGATACTTCAAAGCAATATTGAAGCGACTGTTAAATTGAAGATATGTTTTGAATGGACTTAAAATATCCCAAAGCACTACTCAAAAGAAGACCAGGAAGTTCTCTCAATGATGCATTCAGTCAGTTGATGTGGGGTGCTTTCGGCATGCAATTGACTACTGTGTTTGCCAATATGACATCTGCACGATGAAAGCAATACATTGGTTATGAAATGTTTTGGTATGTCTTAAGGATGTCAACAATGCTATATGATGCAAGCCAACTTCCGGTGATGGGGATGTGCTGAGTAGTCGCACATCAGGTGGCTCTCCTCCCAAGAACCCAAAATTAGGCTCTTTTACCCAAAATAGCCAGCCTAAACTGGGAAAAAAGTATCCCCTCATCATTTCTAACAACAGCACAAGAGAAGATGGCAAGCAACAGTAACTCCAGGGGCCGTAAAGAGGCAAAAAGCAAAAGAAACCAGGAGAACAAGCAGTCGAGATGGCAGACACACGAGGCGACAAAGTGCTGGCCACAGCAGAATGAGGAAAACCAGTAAACTGCACACGGGGTTTCCCCTTACCGGAGGGCAGATGGAGGAAATTCCTCTCCAGGGAACTAAGGGAGCACAGGGAAGAGATTAAGACCAATATTCAAGCTGCAGTCAAGGTGGCGGTTGCGGAGGCCCTGGCAACCATGCAGGTGGCCCTGGACAAGGCAGAGATACGACTGAAGGTTCAGGGGAACATAATCAAAGAGCTAGAAAAAGCCTCAACAGATCAGAGCGACTGGATTGCCGCCCGGAGAGGGAAGTAGCAATGTTGGTCGTGACTCAGGAAAGTTTGAAGGGGAAAATAGAGGACTAAAAGAACTGGTCACGGTGCCAGATCTTAAGGATAGTGGGGCTGCTTGAAGGGATCAAAGGCAGGGATCCCAAGGTCTATGTGGCCCAGATGCTGGGAAGCCTGGTGGGAAGGGACAGCTTCCCCAGCCTGCTAGAAATAGACAGAACCCACCGGTCGCTCGGGTCGAAACCCAAGGCCAGAGAGCAGCCGAGGGTGATAATCACCAAGATGCACCGGTACCAGGACCAGGAAAGAATCCTGCACTGGGCCAGGGAAACAAGGACCTGCAAGTGGGAAAAGCATCAGATCAGGATATATCAGGACATTGGGGCAAAGTTCAACGGGTAAGGAAGGGCTGGGTGGGATAGACCTACGGAGGTAGCTATACTGTTAAATAAGAGGACAATATTTATTGCAACGAGAACAGTTATGGACCCAAGGGCAGCACATCATGGTCAGGGGTGTCCTGCACAGGCATCAGTAGTCCTGGGCATCGTGCACCCGCCCAACTGGGACGACATGGCAGAAATTCCCGACATAGACACACACCGACTTATCATGGGAGGGGGCTTTAACGGGGTCGAGGACCCACGGACAGACTGGTCAAACCCCAAAACTGGGGGGAATTCTAATATGGCAAAAGAACTTGGCATATTCTTGGAGCAGATGGGGGCGGTTCACCCACCCAGAGGAGAAGGAGTTCTCCTTCTTCTCCCAGGTACGCAACGTATACACAGGGATTGACTTCTTTGTAGTGCTTCCAGGGATATTAAGGGCGAATACTCCATGATTGTAATCTCCGACCATGCTCCACAATACCTGGACGTGAGGTTGGAGATGGGCCATGCCCAATGTCTGCCATGGAGGTTGGACAGGGCCCTCCTGGCCGACAAGGCTTTCTGCGAGAAAATGTCACAGGCCATAGACAAGTATATAACTAACAACTGGAACGGGTAGGTCTCATTCTCCACGTTCTGGGAGGCCCTGAAGGCGGTGATCAAGGGTGAAATTATAGCTTACAAAGCACAAAGAGACAGGAAAGAGGGAATGGCTAGGTAACAGCTAGTCGACTCCATACTGGAGGTAAATTGGAAATATTCAAGGCTCCGACCATAGAGCTCCTGGCAAAGAGGAAGAAGCTACAAATGGACTTCGACCTGCTCTCCACGAGGAAATCAGTGCACCAACTCCACCAGGCATGGGGGACCCTGTACAAACACAGAGACTAGGCCAGCTGCCTGCTGGCTCACCAGCTGAGAAAGCAGACAGCCATGAGGGAAATAGCACAGATTAGAGATGGCAGGGGCAAACTAATAGCGCAGCTGGAAAATGTCAACGACGCATTAAAGGGCTTCTACCAGAGGCTGTATACCACCAAGCCCCCCAAAGGGGACTTGAGGATAAAGCAGTTTCTCGATGGACTGGACATGCCAGCTGTGGGGGAGGATAGGAAACAGGGGCTGAAACAACATTAGAACTGGGTGAAATCATGGAGAGCATCAACTCCATGCAGGCGGGGAAGGCGCCAGGACCAGACGGATTCCTGGCGGACCTACAAAATATTCACGACGGCACTGGCCCCACACCTGCAAGATATGTTCACTGTCTCGCTGGCAAGGGGCACCCTACAGCCTACGCTAGCACAAGCCTCAATCTCGCTGATACCCAAAAAGGACAAAGACCCAACAGAATGCGGATCTACAGACCCATTTTGCTGCAATGTAGACGTTAAAATACTGGCCAAAATCCTAGCTAGGCGACTGGAGAACTGCGTACCAGAGGTGGTGGCAGAAGACCAGACGAGGGACTTTCGGTTGCAGCTATGCCTAGGTAGGTCGCACGTTCGGCAGCTCCCGCCAGGAACGGACTTTTGGGCTCTTCAGAGGGGCCCCAACGGAAATTGTTCGACGGCTTCCAGTGTGGGAAGGTGACAGCAAGGTTCCCCCGACATTATATGGATTGGACCAGGAGTGGAGCAGTTAAAGAAATGATCCTGGTGCAGCGAAAAGTGCGAGGGAGGAAAAGCAAGATGGCGGCGGGTGGAGACCAAGCAGCGTGGTCGCTGTAGCAGCAGGAGTTTCTTAAACGCTGCTTTGAGGAGCTGAGGACAGAAATGCTGGCACCACTGAAGGCTGAGATTGAGAAGCTTGTGGAGACCCAGAAGGCCCAAGGGGCAGCGATCCGGGAGGTGCGGCAAAAAGCCTCAGAGAACGAGGACGAGATCTTGGGCCTGGCGGTGAAGGTGGAGGCGCTGCACAAGAGGTGGGCGGAAAAATTCGAGGACCTGGAGAATAGGTCAAGGAGGAAGAATCTTCGGATTCTGGGTCTCCCTGAAGGAGTGGAGGGGCCCGATGCCGGGGCATATATGAGCACGATGCTCAATTCGCTGATGGGCACGGGAGCTTTCCCGAGGCCCCTGGAGCTGGATGAGGCTCATCGGGTCCTGGCAAGGAGACCCAAAGCCAACGAGCCGCCAAGGGCTGTAGTGGTGATGTTCCATCGCTTTATGGACAGAGAGCGTGTCCTGAGATGGGCCACAAAAGAGCGGAGCAGCAGGTGGGAGAACACGGAGATCCGAATTTACCAGGGATGGAGTGCGGAGGTGGCTAAGAAGAGGGCTGGTTTCAACCGGGCTAAGGCGGTGCTCCATCGGAAGGGGGTGAAGTTCGGTATGCTGCAGCCAGCGCGATTGTGGGTCACGTTCCAGGATCAGCACCACTATTTTGAAACGCCTGATGAGGCATGGAACTTTATACAGACTGAAAAATTGGACTCAAATTGAGAGTTTGGGGGGGGGGGGGTGTTTACTGCGTTTGGGAAATGTTCTTTTTGTTTGAGTGCTGGGTGGGGATGGGTGAATGGATTTGATGAGGGGGCTGTGGGAGAGTGTGGGTGCGGTGTTGGAGGGGCAGGGCCCCACGGAGGAAGAGTGGGGGTGGAGGCCCGGGGATGGGGAGTTGGGGTAAGGCAGCAAAAAGGAGCTGCGCCAGAGGGGGCGGGGACGGCTCAGGAAAGCGCGAGCTTTTTCCCGAGTTCGGGAAGGATGGGGGCGGGGCCAGGGGGGGGGGGGGGGGGGGGAGGGCGGTGCTGGAGAGGAGCGCACACTGATTGCCAAGTGGTGGGGGGATTCTCACACTGAGGGGGGGGGGCGGGGGTCGATGGAATGGCGGGATAGGCCGGGGTCAGCAGGAGTCAGCTGACTTACGGGAGTGTCATGGGGCGAGCAAAATGGCTAGATGAGGATCTAGTTGGGGGGGGGGGGGGGGGGGGGGAGGGGAAAGAGAACTGGGTTGCTGCTGCATTGGCTAAAGGGGAGCTGGAAGTAGGAGAAGTAGTCGGAGCGGGGGTCCGCCGCCTGGGGGACTGGAGGGTGCGGGAGGCGAGGGCATGTGGCTGGCCTAGAAAAGGAGATGGGCTAGTCGGCGGCGGGGCGAGTAGCCCCCGATCCGGCTGATAACTTGGAATGTGAGGGGCCTGAACGGGCCGGTCAAGAGGGACCGGGTGTTCGCGCACTTAAAGGGACTGAAGGCAGACGTGGTTATGCTCCAGGAGACACATCTGAAGGTGGCAGATCAGGTTAGGCTGAGAAAGGGATGGGTAGGGCAGACCTTTCATTCAGGGCTGAATGCGAAGAACAGAGGGGTTGCAATACTGGTGGGGAGGCGGGTGTCGTTCAAGGCACTGAATATTGTAGTGGACAATGGAGGTCGATGTGTGATGGCGAGTGGTAGGTTGCAGGGGGTGCGGGTGGTACTGGTGAACGTATATGCCCCGAATTGGGATGATGCCGGAGTTATGGAACGCATGATGGGTCGGATTCCGGATCTGGAGGTAGGAAGCTTGATAATGGGGGGGGGGGGACACTTCAACACGGTGCTGGACCCAGCACTGGACCGTTCGAGGTCCAGGACGGGTAAGAGGCTGGCTGCGGCCAAGGTGCTCAGGGGGTTTATGGACCAGATGGGGAGAGTGGACCCATGGAGGTTTGTCAGGCCGCTGGCCAGGGAATTTTCCTTCTTTTCCCACGTCCATAGAGCTTACTCCCGGATATATTTTTTCATTTTGAGTAGGGCGCTAATCCCGAAAGTGGAGGGAACGGAATATTCGGCCATAGCCATCTCGGACCACGCCCCGCATTGGGTGGAGCTGGAGTTGGGGGAGGAGAGGGACCAGCGCCCACTGTGGCGCCTTGATGTAGGACTGTTGGCGGATGAGGGGCAGCACGGTAGCATTGTGGATAGCACAATTGCTTCACAGCTCCAGGGTCCCAGGTTCGATTCCGGCTTGGGTCACTGACTGTGAGGAGTCTGCACATCCTCCCCGTGTGCGCGTGGGCTTCCTCTGGGTGGTCCGGTTTCCTCCCACAATCCAAAGATGTGCAGGTTAGGTGGATTGGCCATGCTAAATTGCCCTTAGTGTCCAAAATTGCTCTTAGTGTTGGATGGGGTTACTGGGTTATGGGGATGGGGTGGAGGTGTTGACCTTGGGTAGGGTGCTCTTTCCAAGAGCCGGTGCAGACTCGACGGGCCGAATGGCCTCCTTCTGCAATGTAAATTCTATGATAATCTATGAGGGGGTGTGCGGGCGGGTGCTGGGGTGTATTGAAAGATATTTGGAGACCAACGACAACAGGGAGGTGCAGGTGGGGGTAGTCTGGGAGGCGTTGAAGGCAGTGGTCAGGGGAGAGCTAATCTCCAGCAGGGCCCACAGGGAGAAGAGAGGGGAGGGAGAGGGAGAGGTTGGTGGGGGAGATTTTAAGGGTGGACAGGAGGTATGCAGAGGCCCCCGAGGTGGGGCTACTTAGGGAGCGACGGATCCTCCAGACGGAATTCGACCTGTTGACCACGGGGAAAGCAGAGGCACAGTGGAGGAAAGCGCAGGGGGCGATATGAGTATGGGGAGAAGGCGAGTCGGATGCTGGCACATCAGCTTCGTAAGAGGGAGGCAGCGAGGGAGATTGGTGGAGTTAAGGATAGAGGGGGGAATACGGTGCGGAGTGGGGTGAGAATAAACAAGGTATTTAGGGACTTCTATGGGGATCTGTACAGGTCTGAGCCCCCAGCGGGGGAGGAGGGGATGCGTTGATTCTTAGATCAGCTGAGGTTCCCGAGGGTGGAGGAGGAGGAGGTGGCTGGTTTGGAGGCACCGATTGGGCTGGAGGAGCTGGTTAAAGGATTGGGGAACATGCAGGTGGGGAAGGCCCCGGGGCCGGATGGGTTCCCGGTTGAATTCGACAGGAAATACGTGGACCTGCTGAGCCCGTTGCTAGTGAGGACTTTTAATAAGGCGACGGAGGGGGGGACCTTGCCCCCGACAATGTCCAGGGCGCTGATTTCTTTGATCTTGAAGCGGGACAAGGATCCATTGCAATGTGGGTCGTATAGACCGATCTTGCTCCTCAATGTTTTTTTTTGATAGAACGGGACAATCAGAGGAAGTTAAGGATACCAGCTCCCCTCCAGACTCGCCCCCCCCCCTCCACCTTCCTCCTCTTCCCCATTTCCGAATCCATGATCTGACCGGCCCCCCACCCTCTCACTCGCCCCGACCCAAGTTTCAGGATGTTACGGGAGATTTCACTCCGCTGTTGCCTGTGCTGTGCAAGAGGCCAGACTATTTGCTCCTCAATGTTGACGCTAAGTTGCTGGTGAAGGTGCTGGCTACGAGAATTGAGGACTGTGTCCCGGGGGTGATTCACGAGGACCAGACGGGATTTGTGAAGGGTAGGCAGCTAAATACAAATGTGCGGAGGCTCCTCAATGTGATTATGATGCCCTCGGTGGAGGGGGAAGCGGAGAAGGCCTTTGATCAGGTGGAGTGGGAGTATCTCTGGGAAGTGTTGCAGAGGTTTGGGTTCGGGGAGGGGTTCATCAGTTGGGTAAGCCCCAGTGGTGAGTGTGGCTACGAACCGGCGGAGGTCGGAGTACTTTCGGCTGTACCGAGGGACGAGGCAGGGGTGCCCCTTATCCCCCTTGTTGTTTGCGCTGGCAATTGAGCCACTGGCCATGGCACTGAGGGAGTCCAGGAAATGGAGGGGATTGGTTCGGGGGGGTGGGGGGAGGGGGGGGGGGGGTGGAGAAGAGGAACACCGGGTGCCGTTGTATGCTGACGACCTGTTGTTGTATGTGGCGGATCCAGTGGAGGGGATGGCGGAGGTCATGCGGATCCTTAGGGAGTTTGGGGACTTTTCGGGGTATAAACTCAACGTAGGGAAGAGTGAGCTCTTTGTGGTGCATTCAGGGGACCAGGGAAGGGGGATCTACGAGCTACCGCTGAAAAGGGCGGAAAGGAGCTTTCGGTACCTAGGGATCCAAGTAGCTAGGAGTTGGGGGGCCCTGCACAAGCTCAATTTGACGCGGTTGGTGGAACAGATGGAGGAGGGTTTTAAAAGATGGGATATGCTGCCACTCTCACTCGCAGGTAGGGTGCAGTCGGTCAAAATGACGGTCCTCCCGAGGTTTCTCTTTGTGTTCCAGTGCCTTCCCATTATGATCCCCAAGGCCTTTTTCAAATGGGTAAGCAGGAGCATCATGGGATTTGTGTGGGCGAATAAGACCCCGAGGGTGAAGAGTGTTTCTGGAGCGTAGCAGGGACAGAGGGGGGCTGGTGCTGCCTAATTTGTGTGGCTATTATTGGGCAGCTAATGCGGCGATGATCCGTAAGTGGGTAATGGAGGGAGAGGGGGCGGCGTGGAAGAGGCTAGAGTTGGCGTCCTGTGTGGGCACGAGCCCGAGAGCGCTGGTGACGGCACCGCTGCTGCTCTCGCCGACAAGGTACACCACGAGTCCGGTGGTGGCGGCGACCCTGAAGATCTGGGGGCAGTGGTGGCGACACAGGGGCGAGGTGGGAGCCTCGGTTTGGTCCCCAATTCGGGAGAATCATTGGTTCGTCCCGGGAAGGATGGATGGGGGGTTTCGGAGCTGGCATCGGGCAGGGATTAGAAGAATGGGGGACCTGTTCATCGATGGGACGTTTGCGAGCCTAGGGGCGCTGGAGGAGAAATTTGGGCTCCCCTCGGGAAACGCCTTCAGGTACATGCAAGTGAGGACGTTTGTGAAGTGGCAGGTGAGGGAATTCCTGCTGCTTCCGGCACGTGGGATTCAGGACAGGGTGATTTCGGGTGTATGGGTTGGAGAAGGCAAGGTTTCGGTGATCTACCAGGAGCTGAAGGAAGAGGAGGAGGCCTCAGTGGATGAGTTAAAGGGCAAGTGGGAGGAGGAGCTTGGGGAGGAGATAGATGAGGGTCTGTGGGCTGATGCCCTGAGTAGGGTTAATTCTTCCTCCTCTTGCGCCAGGCTCAGCCTCACAGTTCAAAGTTACTCACAGAGCGCATATGACAGGGGCGAGGTCAAGTAGGTTCTTTGGGGTGGAGGACAGATGTGGGAGGTGCTCGGGGAGCCAGGCAAATCACGTCCATATATTCTGGTCGTGCCCGGCGCTGGATGGGTTTTGGAGAGGTTTTGCGAGGACAATGTCCAAGGTGGTGAATGCCCGGGTCAAGCCGAGTTGGGGACTGGCATTATTTGGGGTATCGGACGAGCCAGGAGTGCAGGAGGCGAAAGAGGCCGGTATTCTGGCCTTTGCGTTCCTGGTAACCCGGCGGAGGATTTTGCTACTATGGAAAGATGCGAAGCTCCCTAGTGTGGAAGCTTGGATCAATAACATGGCAGGGTTCATCAAGCTGGAGAGGATAAAGTTTGCCTTGCGAGGGTCTGTGCAAGGGTTCCTCAGGCAGTGGCAACAGTTCCTAGACTATCTCGCGGAGCGTTAGGAGGAGGTCAGCAGTAGCAGCAGCCCAAGGGCGGGGGTCTTTTGGGGTGGCGTTTGGGTGAAGGTGTTTTTTTTTTCCCTATTTGTGTTTTTAAATGTTATATGGGGGGTTATTGTATATGGGGGAAATCCAATGTATAATTTCTGAGTGTTGTGTTCTTGTTTCTTTCTTTTTATTGGTGGGGGGGGGGGGGGGGGTTTGTTGAAAATTTGTTGAAAAATTTGAATAAATATATATTTTTAAAGACAAGCTTTGTTAAGGGTAGACATCTCACGTCGAACTTCAGGCACCTGCTAAATGTGATAATGACCCCATCTGGGGAGCGAACACCAGAGGAGGTGATCATCTCCATGAATGCAGAAAAGGCCTTCGACAGCGTCGAATGGAAGTACCTCAGAGGTACTGGAACGGTTCGGACTTGGAACTGGGTTCACCGCCTGGTGAAACTCCTGTACAGCGCTCCCATGGAGTGTACAGACAAACACCATCAGTTCGAAGTACTTCCAGCTGCACAGAGGCACAAGACAGGGCTGCCCACTGATCCCTCTGCTGTTTGCCCCAGCAATCGAACCACAAACAATCGGGCTCAGAGCAGCAAAGAATTGGAAGGGGATCCGGAGAGGCGACAGAGAGCACAGATTATCATTCTATGCAGATGACCTGCTCCTCTATGTCACGGACCCACAAAGCAGCATGGAGGGAATCATAGCGCTCTTTAAGGAGTTTGAAGACTTCTCGGG
Source organism: Scyliorhinus torazame (assembly GCF_047496885.1). Lineage (NCBI taxonomy): Eukaryota > Metazoa > Chordata > Chondrichthyes > Carcharhiniformes > Scyliorhinidae > Scyliorhinus > Scyliorhinus torazame. The sequence continues at coordinate 60,910,627 of NC_092713.1, forward strand.
TTACAAACTCAACTTGAGCAATAGATCTTCCTGGTGGACCCACAAGGGAGAGGGGAAGAGCTGGAGGGATTGCCATTTAAACAGGCCAAAAACAAATTCTGCTACCTGGGATCCAAATTGCCCATGACTGAACACAGATCCAAAAGTGGGGCCTGACCAGCTTGATGGACTGAGTTAAAAAGACCTGCAGAGGTGGGACACACTCCCACTCTCCCTGGCGGGGAGGGTGCAGACGATCAAGATGAACGTACTGCCAAGTTCCTCTTCCTGTTCAGATCCATACTGATCTACATCCCCAAGGCCTCTTCCAGCTCAGTGGAAAAATTGATCATGGGATGATGGCATTTGTGTGAGCACGCATGTGTGTGAGGTAGGGGACGGGAACGAAGGAGGAGGAAAGAAACTAAGGATCCCGAAAAACTCCAGCAAAGAATGAGAAGCATGGGGGCCTAGTCCTCCCAGACCTGCAATATTACCACTGGGCAGCAACAGTGGAAAGAATAAAATCATGGATAGAGGAACCGGAGACTGAATGGGTGAGAATGGAGGAGAGCTCCTACACGGGGATATCCCTTCCAGGGCCTGGCCACGGCAGCGCTCCCATCCCCACAGGTGAGACACTCAACGAGCCCAGTGATGATAGCCACAGTCTGACTCTGGAATCAACTAAGACAGCACTTCAGTCTAACCGGAATGTCCATCAAAGTCCCCATCGGTAACAACCACAGGTTCGCACCAACCAAATGGATGCCACCTTCAAAAGGTGAAGACAGGATGGGGGACACTGATAGTTAGGGACTTATACACAGAGAACAGATTGACAACGCTAGAGGAACTGACAGAAGTTTCAACTGACCGATGGAACAAATTAAGATACACGCAAATTAAAAACTTCTTACGTAGGGAAAGGAGGACATACCCATGGTGCCGCAACAATCGTTATTTGGGAACCTATTGGACGCGAACAACATAGGGAAGAAAACTGCGGAGATATGTATGGGAGATTACTGGGAAAGGAATACTCTCCACTGGACAGAACAAGAGGAATATGGGAGGAAGACCAAGGGTTTGAAATTAGGTGGGGACTCTGGAGCGAAGCACTGCACAGGGTCAACTCCACCTCCACTTGTGTAAGGATAAGCCTAATGCAGCTCAAAGTGGTACATAGAGCAGACTTAACCAAAGCCCAAATAAGCAGGTTCTTCCCGGAGGTGGAGGACAAATGTGAACGGTGCCAAGGAGGCCCGGCCCACATGTTCTAGACTTAACGGGTTCCGGTCAACCTTCTTCAAGGCGATGAGAAGGAGGGTGGAGCCATGCCCGAAAGTGGCAGTCTTCGGGGTATCAGAACAGCTAGAACTCTATGGGGAGGAGGGCAGACGCCCTAGCCTTTGCCTCCCTAATCACCCGCTGAATAATCCTGCTCGGCTGGCGATCCACAGCACCAACCAAAGCTGTGGACTGGGTGTCCGACGATCAGAATTTCTCCAAATGGAGAAAATCAAATTCACCATCCCAGAGTTGGAAGAGGGCTTCCACAAAACTGCCCCAAGACCTGTTTGTAGCCAGCGGCCAATAAGTTAGGGGGGGTCCACAAACACAACTGAAAGGGTGGGGAGGCGGAAAGAGGCACAGAACCCAACCAAACCCCACACAAGCAACCTAACGCGAAGCAGCATACGCTACCCGAACAGGTCCAAGTTGGAAGATCCAACAAACAAAGAAGACATGCCAGATAGCAAGAAGGAGAGGGGGATCTGGAAGAAAGGTGGAATGTGGAATTGGGATTAGGAGGCCAAGTCAAAGCTAGGCACTTGTAAAGAAAGAAGTCTTACAACACCAGATTAAAGTCCTACAGGTTTATTTGGAATCACTAGCTTTCGGAGCGTAGCTCCTTCATCAGGTGAGTGAAGAGGTAGGTTACATAAACACAGCTTTTATAGGGGAAGCCAATGTTGCGAGATGATACTTTGAATGAGAGTCTTTGCAGGTAATTAAGTCTTTACAGGACCAATGGTGCGACTGGAGAGAGGGATAATCACAGGTTAAAGAGATGTGAATTGTCTCAAGCGGGGCAGTTGGTAGGATTTTGCAAGCCCAGATGGTGGGGGGGTTAAATGTAGTGAGGCATGAATCCAAGATCCTGGTTGAGGCCGTATACCCACATGATGGCTACCGACGACACCACAAACTGCCGGCTCAAAGTGGAGAGGATCTCCAAGAAGATTGCGCATATAGACACTGACAAGTTTCTACAAAGATGCAAGAAATCAGACAAGATCCCGAAATGACTACAGATCACAACTGATAGCCAAGTTCCACATGCATGAGTATGGCCTCAACCGTGACCTTGGATTCATGTCTCACTACATTTAATCCCTCACCATCTGGCCTGGGCTTGCAAAATCCTACAAACTGTCCTGTCTTGAGACAATTCACATCTCTTTAACCTGTGATTATTCCTCTCTCCAGTCGCACCGTCTGGAACTGAAACGACTTAATTACCTGCAAAGACTCGCATTCAAAGTATCATCTTGCACCATTGGCTTTGTCTTTATATGCTGTGTTTGTGTAACCTATCTCTTCACTCACCTGATGAAGGAGCTATGCTCCGAAAGCTAGTGATTCCAAATAAACCTGTTGGAATTTAATCTGGTGTTGTAAGACTTCTTACTGTGCCCATCCCAGTCCAACGCTGGCACCACCACATCTTGCAAAGAAATGGGAATTGTAACTGATGTATATCGTTTTTGTGTACGTTTACGTTCATCTTTGTTTTGTATAAAAAAGAAAAAGCCACAGATAAAAACATTAAAAACTATATATAATGCAAGCCATTTCGTTCAGTTACATCCTAACATAGCGAGAACATCCTCATTTTACAAAATCTGCAACTTTATTAAGTGCCTATTTCTCTATTGTTTACATCTTTATGACCGATTGAATTGTCAAGACTATCCAGTTTGGTGCTGTTAAACCCATGGCCACATGATACTGAATTGACATCACCTGTGTTGCTTTTACACAGAACCCAAAATCCAATCAAACCCGACTATATTTAACCCAGATTCCAGGTGTAAAAAGATAACTTGCTTACCATCTAATATATTACCCAGTCCCTTTTTGATGTCAAAAAAACTAAGCTTCAAAAGTGTTGAACATAACATCCCGATTTCTTATTTTTGGCAAATATCTCCCAACTGCATTAATTTGTATGAGCGTTCCTTTCCTATACATTAGTCACTGACAGAATTTCATTGGTAATATTTTGTTCAAAATTCATAGCGAGTGTGATCAAACTGCACATACATTTATAACAAAAAAGCAATCAATAAAATAATCAAGATATCCATTTCTTTGCTTACCAACTCCTAATTCGGTCAGCATCTGTTCAATGGCTTTGATTTTTTTCTGTCCAACTGAGCTAGGCAGTTTCATCTAAACACAGAAAACAAGAGAAATTAATATTTCAACAACAGGTTCATTAAAACTAGCTTGCTGAAATAATGGTCCATAACTTCCAGGTTTCCCAGTGTTGCATTTAGGGGGTACCCAATGATGCACTGGGAATCCCTTTAGGAATTTCCCACGTTGGGGTTTATCCAGCAATTGCCCAGAAGCACCAACTTCCTCTGGACAATTGCGCTGCGCTGGTAACCATCTGGCAGAGGCAATTTAAATTGCTAACTACGGATGGTTTCGCTAGTTTTACCCTGACAGCTACTCTGAAAGAGAAGGGGAAAAACTAACTCCAGACTATTTAAAAAACACAGACCCAGACTCACATGGGACACCCTGCATAAACATGAACTCTGCCGGGGACCCCCACCACCCACGCAGCCAGCCCCTCCCTCCCCCCGACCTGACCCAAAACTCCCCCCACCTTACCCAACCCGACCACCCCCTCCTGTTGCAACCCAGCACGACTATCCCATCTTGCTCGTATCTTAGCCCTCACACAGTCCTGTTCATACAATACCGAAGTTCATGCTGATTTACATTGGCTCCTGTCTCAAAATATCTAAATTTAAAATTCATGTTTAAATTCCTTCATAACATCACTTTTACCTACTTCCAGCTTTACAACCACCACACCCCCCACTTTGCCAAGAATTTTCCATTCCCAACTCTAGCCTCTTGTAAATCCCATCCTCTTTTGTCCTACCATTGTCAGCTGTACCTTTAATTATTTAGACCCCAACCATCAGAATTCCCCCCACAAACGTCCACAAGCCCTTACACTTCCCTCCTCATTTAAAATTCTCACACAAGTATGAAAATATCACGAGGATGCAAATTAGAAGATGAAATATCAGAAATTTCCGTATTTTAATCCAAATTTGGTTTTGTGATTGTGCACAATAGGCATCCAAACGACAAACTAAATGCATTAATCAGAATGTCACTTGTATTAAGAATTAAGTAACAGGGAGACTTCCAGTGGCGGCATGTAGGAGGAAGCCACACTTTGGGCAGCTTCTGCTTGAGGCTCGATTTTTTGGAACTTACTGCCCGGACTCAGGGGTCATTTTTAAATGAACAGGTGCAGGAAGACACAAGGAAGGAGGGTGATGTCTAAAACTCAGAAGAAGGCCACCGGGAAGAGGGTCAGTCCGGCAACAGGACATGGAGGTGATCAGGAAGGAAATTATGTCGGCAATGAAGGCATTGGTGGAGGCGACGATTGCCCCGGTGAAGGCAGCGGTGTCAAAGACATCGGCCAAGGTGCGGGAGCAGGGAGAAAAGCTGAAGGGGGTGGAGGAGGCCTTGTTGCAACACAGCAATCAGCTCACCTCGATGGGTGAGGAGCTGCAGAGGGTGGTGGAGGCCAAGAAAAGTCTGAGAGCGAAAGTGGAGGACCTGGAAAATATATCCAGGCGACAGAACTTAAGAATGGTGCATCTGCCCGAAGGGGTGGAGGGCCCCCGAGGCCGACTGAGTACTTTGCCAAGATGTTGGCGGAGCTGCTGGGGGACATGGAGGATCCCTCCTGGTATGAACTGGATCGGGCTCATCGGTCGTTGAGGTTTAAACCGAAGGCGAATGAGCGGCCAAGGGCAGTAATAATTTGCTTTCACAGGTACCACATGAAGGAGAAGGTCCTGAATTGAGCGAAGCAGAAGCAGGAGGTGCAGTGGGCTGGAGCTGGAATACGCATATACCAGGGCTTAACTGTGGAGCTGGCGAGGAGGCGGGCGTCTTCGCTAGAGTGACGGTGGCACTGTACCACAGTGGCATGCGATTTAGCCTGGTGCATCCAGCGAATTGGAGAGTGACCTACAACTGAAAAGACTTAGTTCGAGACGATGGAGGCATTGTGAAGAAAGAAGTACTTGGGCAGAAATGAGAAATGGGACTGAGGTTTGGTCTTGGACCGAGGGTAGGAGGGTAGGAGGGTAGAGGATTCTATATAGTACTATTTCATGTTGTTATTAGTGATTAAAGGGTGCAAAGTTGTCTGTTTGGGTAGGATAGAAGTTGGGATTGTTTGCAATGGCGGTTTTCTGAGGTGTGTGTGTTTGCAATGGGTTTGTTTGAAGGGAATATCTTTGTTTTTGGGACTGGGCATGGCGGGGGCCTCCACACTAACAAGCTTAAATTGTCTAATGAACGGGAGTGTGGTGGGGGGAGGCGCCGCAGTCATCGAGGCCTGTTCAAACTTTTTTTGGAGGGCCTGGGTGGTGTGAAAAGCAGGGGGACGGATTGATACTGGCTGAGATGTTTTCGAGAGGAAGTGGGGGGGGGGGGGGGTTCGATGGCAACAAAGGGACGGGACAGGCCAGGTCCAGTGGGCAGGGCCCGGAGTTATGAGGATGGTGGATAGGTTGTGAGACCCCTCCCGATCAGAAAAATAATGTGGAACGTGAGGAGCTTGTGGGAGGGGGCAGTGCAGAGATCAAGGGTGTTTGCTTACCTAAAAAGTTTAAAGGCCGATGTTGCCATGTTACAAGTAACCCACCTGAAGGTGAAGGACCAGGTGAGGCTCAGGACTCAGGAAGGGCTGGGTGAGCCAAGTATTTTGTTCAGGGTTTGACACAGTAGGGCTCGGGTGGGGGGGTTGGGTTAGGGGGGTGAGGTTCCAGATGGAGGTGGTGGATCAGGGAGGTAGATACATAATAGTAACAGGGGCATTGGAGGGGAGGTTGGTAGCACTGGTGAGTATGTATGGCCCGAACTGGGATGATGTGGGATTTGTGAGGCAGGTACTATGGGCCTTCCGGACTTGGACCCGAGCTAATAGCGGGAGGGGATTGGAATATGGTGCAAGAGCAGAGGATGGACAGGTCCCAGCCACGCTCACTTGCCTAGCCGAGGGAGGTGAAGGTGCTGGCTGGGCTTATGAGGGAGATGGGAGGGGTAGACCCCTGGAGGTTCTTGCACCGAGGGAGGAAGCGTTCTTCTCCCCGGTTCACAAAGTATATTCGAGCATAGACTTTCTCCTGGTAGGGAAGGCATTGTTGGCTGGGATTAGGGGATCAGAGTGCTCTGATCCCCTAATCCCAGTGGGCAGGGCGATAGCGATTTCAGACCATGCGCGCATTGGATGGATGTGGTCCTGGATAGGAGTAGCTCAAGCGGCCAGGGTGGAGAATGGATGCGGGGTTGTTGGGGGACAAAACTTGAGAGAAGATTGGGAAAGTGATTGAGGAGTACGTCAGATTTAACTGTACTGGGAAAGTATCACAGGCAGTGGTATGGGAGGCCCTGAAGGTGGTAGTGAGGGGGGAAGCAATATCATTTAAGGCCAGGATGGATAAAGAGGAGTGTCAAAAGCTGGTAGACGAGATGTTGGAGGTAGACGGGAGGTATGCAGGGGATGCAGATCCGGCCCTTCTGGACAGAAGGAAGAAGCTCCAGGCTAGTTTTGACCGGTTGTCTACAGGGAAGGCGGTGCACCAATTGAGGCGGGCAAGAAGAGCGGTTTATGAATATGGGGAGAAGGCTGCAGTAGTGGAGATAGTCCAGATGCGGGATAGGACGGGGAAATTGGTGGCGTCTCCAGAGCAGACTAATAGCGTTTTTGAGGAGTTTTATGAAAAGCTGTCTGGGCTGGAACCACCGGGAGAGGAACGAGGGAGCACCTGGACGGGTTGGAGTATCCAAGGCTGGAGGAGGAAGATAGGGCTGGATTGGAGGAGTCGGTGGGGGAACAAGAGAGAAAGGAGGCAATTGGGAAGATGCATTCGGGGCAGTCGGCAGGGCCAGATGGGTTCCCAATGGAGTATTACAAGAAGTTCAAAGACAAATTGGTGCCGCTGATGGTGGGGATGTTTGAGGAGACGATAGGGAAGGGGGTGCCACCGCAAACTTTGGGACAGGTTTCAATCTTCCTGCTGTTAAAGAAAGGAAACGACCCGACGGGGTGTGGGTCGCTAAGGCCCATATCGTTACTGAATATAGACGCCAAGGTACTGGTGAAGTTACTGGTGGCTAGGTTGGAGGGATGCCTCCCGAAGGTGATAGGGGAGGACCATACAGGGTTGGTGAAGGAAGCTAGCTTTTGTCGAATATCAGATTAGTAAATGTAATCATGACGGAGGTGGTGGTGGCGCAAGATGGGAAAAGGCGTTCGATCAGGTAGAGTGGGGGTACTTGATGGCGGGCCTTGATGGCGGTCCTAGAGAGAGTCGGGATTGGGCCGGAATTTACAGAATGGGTACGGCTATTATATAGGGACCCAATGGCGAATGTCTGCACAAATAATATGAGCTTGAGTTAGTTTGCTCTGCACCAGGGTAGCACAGGGGTTTCCTCTGTCCCCCCCTGCTATTTGCATTAGCGATAGAGCCATTGGCCATAGCTTTGAGGTTGGGACTGTGGAAGGGAAAAGAACGGTGAGGGTGGGCTGCTATTTCGCAGGGCAGCAACCCACTTCAGGTACTTGGAGTGCAGGTGGCGCAGGACTGGGGGACGGCTCCGTAGGTACACGTTTACTAGCTTGGTGGGGAGGGTGAAAGCTGACTTGGCAAGGTGGGATAACCTCCCTCTGTCATTGGCAGGCTAGGTGCAGGTGATTAAAATCAATGTGTTGCCGCAATTTTTGTTTTTGTTTCAGTACCTGTCGGTCACTTTAACGAAGACATTCTTCAAGGAAGTGGACAAATTGGTCACCTTGTTTATCTGGCGGTGGTGATTGCGTGTGCGTGAGCGTGTGTGTGTGTGTGTGGGGGGGGGGGGGGGGGGGGGGGGGGGGGGTAGCCAGGGCCAGGAAGGTAGTCCTGCAGAGAGGGTGGCAGGCAGGGGGTTAGGCCTCCTGAATTTACTATACTATTATTGAGCAGCAAACACGGAGTTCTGGTGGGTTAGGATGGAAGGTGGTTTGTGTAGGGGGTCAAAGTTCACTGGTAACGGCGCGCTTCCGATGGCCCCAGGCAATACTCTGGGGGTCCGGTGGTGGTGGCAACACTGAAGATTTGGAGGCAGTCGAGGCAGCATTTTAAGTTGGGGGCTGGGTCAGGGGAGATGCCGATCAGGGGGAAATCACAGGTTTGAGCCGGGGAGGCTAGATGTGAGGTTTCGGTGATGGGAGAGGGGAATCAGGGTATTAAAAGACTTGTTCCTGGCGAGACATTTTGCGAGGTTGGAAGAGTTGGGGCAGAAGTATGGACTGGGCAAGGGGAAGGGTTTTGGTACCTGCAGCTCAGAGATTTGCAAGGAAGGAGGTTCCGAGCTTCCAGATAACTCGCGCCCGGTCATTGTTGGAAAATGTATTGACAGCAGGGGGATTGGAGAAGGGGGTGGTGTTGCCGATTTATGGGAAGATTCTGAAGAAGGACGGGGTGTCCATGGACGAGATTAAAGCCAAATGGGAAGAGTTAGGGGAGATAATGGAAGAAGGTTTGTGGTGTGTGGTGAAGAGTGAAAACCTCAACCTCATGCACGAGGTTGGGGCTAATACAGCTGAAAGTCGTATGGAGGGCGCACCTCTCGAGGGCAAGGGTGAGCTGACTCTTCGAGTGAGTGGAGGAAGTCTGAGCGGTGTGTGAGTGTCCCCGCAGCCCATGAACATAGGTCTCGGTCCTGTCCTAAGCTGGGGAGGTATTGGAAGGAGGTCTTTAGCATCAACTCAGGGGTACTACATGTAGACTTGGAACAGAGTTCCTTAGAGGCCATTTTCAGGGTGTCAGACCGGCCCGAGCTGCAGGCGGGTGCGGGGGCAGATATTTTAGCCTTCACCTCGGTGATTGCCCAGAGGCGGGTCCTGTTGGGGTGGAGGTCAGCTTCTCCACCCTGTGCCTCGGCTTGGCGGGGGAACCTACTTGAATTTTTGACCCTTGGAGAAGGTTAAATTTGAGCTGAGGGATTCTACAATTAATGGGGACTGTCTATTATGCACGTTCAGGAACTGGTTGCAATTGGGGGTGTTGGGTTTATTGTTTTACTGTCTTGTTAACTTTTACCTGGAATGCATGAGTGGATGTATTGGATTGTATATTGAGAGGGTTGGCATTTTTGGGAGACTTATCATTTTTGCTTTTCTTTTGTTTATTTGATAAAAATGTTGAAAATGTGGAGAATAAAATGTTTGTTTTTTTTAATTATTAAATAACAGGATATAATAAGAATGCATAGTTACCATGTTAATTACACAAGACAAGTTTTGAAATGTTATAAGGCTCTATGAATTATACAGTTACAACTAAGTTTTAGCTACAATACAGACAGGGAAGACAACCTTCTTCCAGCATTATTACTGAGCTGAATAGTAAGCATGTCCTTTGTCATAGCATTTACCAGCTACGATTAAAATCTAATTGACTTGCGTCAAAGAATAAAGCTTTGGTGCAACAAAGTTTAAAATAAATTTCATCGAGTTCTTTTGCTTCTTCAATATAACTGAAAAACTGCTGGGTTAGGCAACACACAGAATTTGTCATTGCCTTGGAACTGAAATGTCTCAAAAAGAAACGAAAAACAGATACACATTAAAAAGTAATCTAAAGCAGCGACATAAATGCCTTTGATTTTCAAAGCAGTGCCTGATTTACCATGGTCACTAAAACTGCACAACATTTTACTCGCGATTCATTTTATATATTATACGTTAAAAAATATCACTGTCACTATTCATTTACATTTCTAAGAAATCCTGTTTCAGATTCGCATTCAACTTAAGGTAATGATTTTTCTCCAGTTTTTAAGATTCCACAGCCAGCATTGAGATGGATAGAAAGCTGGGTAGCAGACAGGAAGCACAAAGTTGGAATAAAAGGTTCTTTTTCTGATTGGAAGGCAGTGACTAGTGGGGTACCACAGGGATCTGTGCCAGGACCCCAACTGTTGGCACATAATAAATTAGTGATTTGGATGAGGGAACTAAATGTATTACCTCCAAATTTGCAGATGATACAAAGTTGGGTGAGAGGGTGAGCTATGAGGATGCAGCAGAGATGCTTCAGCAGGATTTGGACAGGTTATGAGTGGGCACATGTATGGCAGATGCAGTATAATGTGGATAAATGTGAAGTTATCTGCTTTTTTTGGCAAAAATAGGAAGGCAGATTATTATTTGAATGGGTGTAAATTGAGAGAGATGGATACTCAGTCAGACATTTGTGTCCTGGTACATCAAGTAAGCTTGCAGGTACAGCAGGCATTAAAGGCAAATGGTATGTTGACCTCCAAAGCGAGAGGATTTGAGTATAGAGAAGGATGTTTTACTGCAATTGTATAGGGCATTGGTAAGGCCACACCTGGAGTAGTCTGAGCAGTTCTGGTGCCCTTCTCGGAGGATGTTCTTGCTATGGAGGGAGTGCAGCGAATCTTTCCAGGCTGCTTCATGGGATGGCAAATGAGGAGAGACTAACTTGGTTAAGATTTTATTCATTGTAGTTTAAAAGATTAAGACGGGATCTCATAGAAACTAAATTTAGAGTACCCAATTTCTTTTCCCCAATTAAGGGGCAATTTAGTGTAAGCAATCCACCTATCTTCCACATCTTTTTGGATTGTGCGGGTAAGACCCGCACAGACACGAAGTGGGGTAACCCTTTTAGGACTGAGGTGAGGAGAAATTTCTTCACCGAGAGAGAGTGGTGAATCTGTGGACTTCACCACAGAAAGTAGGTGAGGCCAAAACATTGTGTAATTTCAAGAAGGAATTATATATAGCTCTGGGACCTAAAAGAATCAAGGGATGTGGAGGGGAAGGTGGGATCAGGGTATTGAACTTATTGATTTATCAGCTATGATCATAATGAATGGAGGAGCAGGCTTGACGAGCCGAATGGTCTCCTCCTGCTTCTATTTTCTATGTGTGTTTCTATTATACTTACACGGTTACAAATATGAGATTTTACAAGATTGCTATGTTCTGGGACTGCGTCATTAGTTTAGGCCACAATAAAGGGGGTCAAGACCTTTTCGAAAGTCTGCCTAACAGATTGGATGACATTAAAGATGGAAGGAAGTATACATTGGCAGCAGCACATCTGTGTTTACAATGGTTCGCCTGCTAGTTTCCAAAGTCCCAGGAAGGTGCTGAGAATGTAAAGCTTTAAACAGAAATGTTTTAAATGGTCTGTTAACTTTCCCAAGATAAGGACAATTGGAATCTCAAGAACAGCTAATCAACATTTCTACCTGAATACATGGCCCACGTGATTCATCTTGCCATGGGGGTAAGCTTTGAGAAGGGAAGGGTTTCGAAGTCTGCCAAGATCGAAGGGAGATAGGTAACTGCTCATTTTTTAAAGTCAGAAATGCTTGAAGGCTTTTAAATCTCATGAGCTATAGTTGTATTTTCTTTCTCTAAAGTTGGTGCAGAAGGGAAAGATGTCATTGAGAAAAGTACAATTCTTTGCGCTTTCTGAAATTTTCATTTTAAAATCATAGAATTTAGTGAAGGAGGAGGCCATTCGGCCCATCAAGTCTGCACCGGCCCTTGGAAAGAGCACCCCACTTAAGCCCACACTTCCACCCTATTCCCGTAACCCAGTAACCCCACCTAACCCAAGGGCAATTTATCATGGCCAATCCACCTAACCTGTACATCTTTGGACTGTGGGAGGAAACTGGAGCGCCCGGAGGAAACTCACGCAGACACAGGGAGAACGTGCAGGCTCCGCACAAACAGTGACCCAAGCTGGGAGTCGGACCTGGGACCCTGGAGCTGTGAAGCAACTGTGCTAACCACTGTACTCCTGCCAATGCTTTGGAATATACTTTTACAAAGTTTAATGTATATTTTTGGAGAAAAATGGGGCAACACCTCTGCACAGGTAATGCGCTCATCTGACAATTAAATCAAGGGTCTTTTAATTCATCAATAATTTCTTAGGAACTTGATAGAACAAGTTCAAGATCAGCATGTGTAATACCAGCATTAGATTAGGAAACTCAAAGGGCGGCATGCCTGCTGCCTGAAAGCGTCAGGGACCCGGGTTAAATTCTGGCCTTGGGTGTCTGTCTGTGAGGAGCTTGCATGTTCTCCCAGTGTCTGCGTGGGTTTCCTCTGGATGCTCCTATTTCCTACCACTGTCCAAAGATGTGGCTAGTTGGGGTTACAGCGATAGGGCTGGTGTGTGGGCCTAGATAGGGTGCTCTTTCAGAGGGAGGTGCAGACTCAATAGGCCAAATGGCCTCCTTCAGTGCTGTAGAGGTTCTATCGATTCTATCTATAATCAATCTTCCACGATAATTCTCATTAGTTGTGAACAAAGATAATTTTTACGCAAACATGTGATCCTCATATACCAATGTTCCAATTGTTTAGGATATGCTGGTTTGAGTATTGTTCATCAAGAAAAATAAATAAATCAAAAATCCCCTTAAATAATCAAAAAGGTCATAATTGGATAGCTGAAAAATGAACTTTAAAAACCAGTAAGAGGTTTCAAATTTGGCGGGATAAATACTGGTTATTTAAGGAGTCCTTTTGAGAAACATTCCACAGAATATTTGATATTTCAACTGGATGATCGTTTCTTTAAAGTCACCCCAATAAACAAATTGCAACATGTTAACCTACAAGAGCTAATGCATTATTAAAAGTATTTGAGTAATACACTCTTCATTTTGGTTAAATAAATTTTGTATACAGTCCAGTCTACGCTCATCAGTCTTGAAGACAAATAAAATGACATGGGTGAGTTTTCAGATACAAGTTTTATGTCGGTGATATAAATCATAACTTAAAATACATTTTGACTGTTGATACTATGCAACCTTTAATAAATTAGTCCCCCACATTACAGAGGCATGGAGCCTAGCTTAAATAGGACACCCCCCATCCCCCCCAGATGCACGAGGTTGGGAGTTGGATTTTCTGACACATGACCATCAAATTGAACCTTTGATCACAGTTTATATACATCACTGCTTCCACCATGCCATTATATTTCAAGCAGTTAGGTAAAACTTTAAAGGTGCCAGTAAGAAGGCAGTTTATTTTAGGAAAGAGAAGGGAATCAAACACTAGCGCGTTGCATTGTAACCATCTGTGCTCCATGGTCAAATGCTGACTACTTAACTGTAAAGAATCTGAACAATATTCCCTCCTTACCCCTAGCCCCAACACTGCCAAGGTTAGAATTTAAAAATACAAGAACATAAGGACTAGGAACAGGAGTAGGCCATCTGGCCCCTCGAGCCTGCTCTGCCATTTAATGAGATCATGGCTGATCTTTGTGGACTCAGCTCCACTCTCCGGCCCGTACACCATATCCCCGAATCCCTTTATTCTTCAAAAAACTATCTATCTTTTTCTTAAAAACGTTTAAAGACGGAGCCTCAACTGCTTCACTGGGCAAGGAATTCCAGAGATTCACAACCCTTTGGGTGAAGAAGTTCCTCCTACACTCCGTCCTAAATCTACTTCCCCTTATTTTGAGGCTATGCCCCCTAGTTCTGCTTTCCCCGACCAGTGGTAACAACCTGCCCGCATCTATCCTATCAATTGCCTTCATAATTTTATATGTTTCAATAAGATCCCCCCGCATCCTTCTAAACTACAATGAGTACAGTCCCAGTCTACTCAACCTCTCGTCATAATCTAATCCCCTCAACTCTGGGATCAACCTAGTGAATCTCCTCTGCACTCCCTCCAGTGCCAATATGTCCTTTCTCAGGTAAGGAGACCAAAACTGAACACAATACTCCAGATGCGGCCTCACCAACACCCTATACAATTGCAGCATAACCTCCCTGGTCTTGAACTCCATCCCTCTAGCAATGAAAGACAAAACTCGATTAGCCTTCTTAATCACCTGTTGCACCTGCACACCAACTTTTTGCGACTCGTGCACCAGCACACCCAGGTCCCTCTGCACAGCAGCATGTTTTAACATCTTACCTCTTAAATAATAATCCATTCTGCTGTTATTCCTCCCAAAATAGATAGCCTCATTGAATTCCATCTGCCAGACCCTAGCCCATTCACCTAACCTATCCAAATCCTTCTGCAGACTTCCGGTATCCTCTGCACTTTTTGCTTTACCACTCATCTTAGTGTCGTCTGCAAACTTGGACACATTGCCCTTGGTCCCCAACTCCAAATCATCTATGTAAATTGTGAACAACTGCGGGCCTGATCCTTGAGGGACCCCACTAGTCTGCCCAATGGGACAATTTCCCTCCAGGTGCCCCGCTATTTCCTCCTTAAATGATAAGATTCCAGCATTTTCCCTACAACCGAAGTTAAGCTTACCGGCCTATAATTACCCGCTTTCTGCCGACCTCCTTTTTTAAACAGTGGTGTCACGTTTGCTACTTTCCAATCCTCTGGGACCACCCCAGAGTCTAGTGAATTTTGATAAATTATCACTAGTGCGTTTACAATTTCCCTAGCCATCTCTGTTAACACTCTGGGATGCATCCCATCAGGGCCAGGAGACTTGTCTACCTTTAGCCCCATTAGCTTGCCCAATACTGCCTCCTTAGTGATTACAATCATCTCAAGGTCCTCACCTATCATAATCGTTATTTCCATCAGTCACTGGCATGTTATTTGTGTCTTCCACTGTGAAGACTGACCCAAAAAACCTGTTCAGCTCCTCAGCCATTTCCCCGTCTCCTATTATTAAATCTCCCTTCTCATCTTCCAAAGGACCAATATTTACCTTAGCCACTCTTTTTTGTCTTATATATTTGTAGAAGCTTTTACTATCTGCTTTTATGTTCTGAGCCAGTTTACTATGAAAGTAAAGAAGAACCTTACTCTTCTTTATAGCTTTTTTAGTAGCTTTCTGTTGTCCCCTAAAGACTTCCCAGTCCTCTAGTCTCCCACTAATTTTTGCCACTTTGTATGTTTTTTCCTCCAATTTGATACTCTCCCTCACCTCCTTAGATATCCACGGTCGATTTTTCCCCTTTCTACCGTCTTTCTTTTTTGTCGGTATGAACCTTTTCTGAACACTGTGAAAGATCGCTCGGAAGGTTCTCCACTGTTCCTCAACTGCTTTACCATGAAGTCTTTGCTCCTAGTCTACCTTAGCTGATTCTTCTCTCATCCCATTGTAATCGCCTTTGTTTAAGCACAAAACACTAGTGTTTGATTTTACCTAGTCATCCTCCAACTGTATTTTAAATTCACCATATTGTGGTCGCTCCTTCCAAGAGGATACCGAAATATGAGATCATTAATCAATCCTGCCTCATTACACAGGACCGAGGACCGCTTGTTCCCTTGTAGGTTCCATTACATACTGTTCCAGGAAATTATCCTGGGCACATTCTAGAAACTCCTCCTCAAGGCTGCCTTTACCAACCTGGTTAAACCAATCGATATGCAGATTAAAATCTCCCATGATAACCGCTGTACCATTTCTACATGCATCTGTTATTTCTTTGCTTATTGCCTGCCCTACCATCCTGTTACTATTTGGTGGCCTATAGACTACTCCTATCAGTGACCTTTTCGCCTTACTATTCCTGATTTCCACCCAAATTGATTCAACCTTGTCCTCCATAGCACCAATATCATCCCTTACTATTGCCCGGATGCCATCCTTAAACAACAAAGCTACACCACCGCCCTTACCATCCATTCTATCCTTTCGTACAGTCTGATACCCTTGGATATTTAACTCCTAGTCGTGACCATCTTTGAACCATGTTTCAGTAATGGCCACTAAATCATAGTCATTCACGATGATTTGCGCTATCAACTCATTTACCTTATTTCGTATACTACGAGCATTCAGGTAAAGTACACTTATGCTGTTTTTTATGTCTTTGTTATGAATCCTAACACCTTGATCAGTAACTTTTCGCAATTTATTTTTCCTCTTACCCTTTCTCCTAATTTTCCTCGTCTTTGAACCCATATCTCTATATAATAACCTGTCACGTAACCTGCTGCCTTGATCTCCATTAACCATTATACTGTCCATAGCTTTACACTTCCCTTCCCCCCAACTTGCTAGTTTAAAGTCCTTGTGACCAACCTATTTATCCTATTCGCTAGAACACTGGTCCCAGAATGGTTCAGGTGAAGACCGTCTCAACGGTACAGGTCCCTCCTGCCCCAGTACTGATGCCAATGCCCCATGAAATGGAATCCCTCCTTCCCGCACCACTCCTTTAGCCACGTGTTAACTTCCCTAATTTTCTCAACCTTATGCCAATTGGCACGTGGCTCGGGTAGTAATCCAGAGATTATAACCCTGGAGGACCTGTTCTTTAATTTAGTCCCTAGTGTTTGATAATCCCCAAACAGGTCCTCTTTCCTAGTCATACCTATGTTGTTAGTCCCAACGTGGACCACAACAACTGGATCCTCCCCCTCCCCCTCCCTCTCCAAAATCCTTTCAAGCCGATCAGAGATGTCCCTCACCCTGGCACCGGGCAGGCAACATACCATGCAGGACTCTCGATCTGGCTTACAAAGGATGCCATCAATCCCCTTAATTATAGAATCCCCTACAACTACCACTTGTCTTTTTGCTCCCCCCTCTTGAATGGCTTCCTTTACCACGGTGCAGTGGTCAGTCAACGCATCCTCCCTACAGCCCTCTTCCTCATCCACACAGGGAGCAAGTACCTCATACCTGTTGGACAAGGTCAAGGGCTGAGGTTCCTCAACTCCTAAACTCAGGATCCCCCTACCTGCCTCCCTTGCAGTCACACCACTCTGTCCCTGACCACTGTCCGAATTATCAGTACTTATTCTACTGGGTGTGACTGCCTCCTGAAACAAAGCGTCCAGGTAATTTTCCCCCTCCCTGATGTGCCGCAGTGTGTGCAGCTCGGTCTCCAGCTCATCAATTCTGAGCCGAAGTTCCTCGAGCAACCAACACTTGCTGCAGATGTGGTCACTGACGATCCCAATGGGATCCACCAGTTCCATCATCATACAGCAACAGCACATCACCTGTCCAGCCATATTCAATTAGTTAATTAATTTAAATAATAATTTAAAAATTTTTATAGAACCTCAAGGATAAACCCGAACACCAACAAAAACACAGCCCTCTCTCGCCACTCACCCAAACTCAGTCACTCACCTAAACTCAGATGCACTCTGTTCCAATCAGCACTCCATGACTAAAGGCACTCCTGCCACACCTTTTGTGCACTCACCTCTCCCAGCACTGTCTCGGCTCTCTTTCCTCCCGCGCTTTTTAAATCTCCCGGCTCTCTCCTCCAGTGCTGTTTTCGCTGTCCTGGCTCTCTCTCCTCTCGCGCTGTTTTCGCTGTCCCGGCTCTCTCCTCCCGCGCTTTTTAAATCTTCCGCGCTGTTTTGGAGTTTAGTGTAGAGAAGTGTGAGGTGATTCACTTTGGAAGGAATAACAGGAATGCGGAATATTTGGCTCATGGTAAAGTTCTTGGAAGTGTGGATGAGCAGAGGGATCTAGGTGTCCATGTACATAGATCCCTGAAAGTTGCCACCCAGGTTGATAGGGTTGTGAAGAAGGCCTATGGAGTGTTGGCCTTTATTGGTAGAGGGATTGAGTTCCGGAGTCAGCAGCTGTACAAAACTCTGGTACGGCCGTATTTGGAGTATTGCGTACAGTTCTGGTCACCGCATTATAGGAAGGACGTAGAGGCTTTGGAGCGGGTGCAGATGAGATTTACCAGGATGTTGCCTGGTATGGAGGGAAAATCTTATGAGGAAAGGCTGATGGACTTGAGGTTGTTTTCGTTGGAGAGAAGAAGGTTAAGAGGAGACTTAATAGAGGCATACAAAATGATCAGGAGGTTAGATAGGGTGGACAGTGAGAGCCTTCTCCCGCGGATGGAAATGGCTGGCACGAGGGGACATAGCTTTAAACTGAGGGGTAATAGATATAGGACAGAGGTCAGAGGTAGGTTCTTTACGCAAAGAGTGGCGAGGCCGTGGAATGCCCTACCGGCAACAGTAGTGAACTCGCCAACATTGAGGGCATTTAAAAGTTTATTGGATAAGCATATGGATGATAATGGCATAGTGTAGGTTAGATGGCTTTTGTATCGGTGCAACATCGTGGGCCGAAGGGCCTGTACTGCGCTGTATCATTCTATGTTCTATGTTTTCGCTGTCCCGGCTCTCTCCTCCCGCGCTTTGTAAATCTCCCGGCTCTCTCTCCTCTTGCGCTGTTTTCGCAGGATAGGGCGGGATTCTCAGAAAATGGGGCTATGTCCCCACGCCAGCGAGAATATCGGCACCAACGACCCCCAAGGTGAGGAATTCTCACCTTTATAGGGGATTAGGTTGCCGCTGGAGTTGTTGGCGCCGCTCCAGCCA
Source organism: Scyliorhinus torazame (assembly GCF_047496885.1). Classification (NCBI taxonomy): domain Eukaryota; kingdom Metazoa; phylum Chordata; class Chondrichthyes; order Carcharhiniformes; family Scyliorhinidae; genus Scyliorhinus; species Scyliorhinus torazame. The sequence goes on from NC_092713.1 coordinate 60,929,291, forward strand.
GCGCCGAAGGGCCGCCGCGAGTTCGCGCATGCGCGGAATGGCCGGCGTGATCTCGCGCATGCGCAGACCAGCCGGCGTAGATCCGCACATGCGCTGGGGTTCTCGTCTCCGCGCTGGCCCCTGGGCCATATGGCGGAGCCCTACAGGGGCCCGGTGCAGAGGAAAGATGTGCCCCCACGGAACAAGCCCACCCGCAGGTCGGTGGGCCCCGATCATGGGCCAGGCCACCGCGACCCCCGCCCCCCCCCAGGACGGCCCCCACACACCTACCTACCAGGTCCCGCCGTGTCAGGCGAGTAATTCACGCTGGCGGGACTGGCCAAAAATATTCGGCCGCTCGGCCCATTGGGGCCCGGAGAATCGCACGGGGGTGGTGGGGGGGGGGCTTTCAACAGACCCCTACCGGCATGGCGGGAATCCTGCCACCGCCCGGAAAACGGCGCCAGAGCATAGGGCAGCCGGCGACGGGGCGGTATTCGCGCCTCCCCCCGGGGCTTCGCTGACCCGGCGCAGGGCCGGAGAATCCCGGCCATAATATTTGTTAAGACGAGGTTATTAACAAAGAGTCCAACCACAAAGTTGGACTTAACCACAAAACCTGAACTTTAAAAATGTGAAGTACTATTGTCCTTGATGCCAGTAGCAGTCATGTAAATTGTGACTACTGAAGGTTCCACCTGCCTGACTCTGGTTGACTTGTTAGAAAATAGAGCCTCAAGTTCCATATGTCAGATTCATCGATGAGTGAACTGGGGCAAAACTGAATTGAGACTATTGGCACTTGTGGGCTGCATTTCAAGCAAAACTACGCTGAATCTTCTGACCTTCCTTTGGGCTCCACACATGATATACTAGCTTCGAATAATCACCGCTTTTGCCTCCAGCGGTGCAAAACAAGTAAAAGTGATTTTTCAGTGTTTTCTTTTGTGTGGTTAACTCCTGGACGACTCAATAATTCCCCATATTTCGGACTCCAGAAATTGCAATTAAACACTAAAATTAAGTTTCTACGTCGGAAATTGTTTTAGCATAAATGTATGTTCCTAGAAATCTCTGCATTATATTTAGGATATACTGGACACACAAAAGGAGTGAATGTTGGGGGGGCGGGGGGTCCTGCTATTTGTTCTGCTCAAACAAGCTTCTTGAAGGATGAAAGTTTTATTTCCTGAGAAAGTTTACATTTCTAACAACATTTGACTCGGAATTGAGGATTTAAGTGATTCAACTGAGCTTTGAACCTCTTCAATCCAATGCATTCCTTTACTATTCTTGATTTCCATTGTAACTGTGAATTGGTGAGGATGGACGGTCGCTTGTGATTTCAAACCCACTTAAAGATTGAGATCATGGAGGGGAGTTCAAACAGGACCAATAAAAGCAGTTGAAATATCACCGGAGGGATTTGGAAGTTACACCTCTGGGTTGCTAGTCCAGTACCATAAACCCTTGGCTGTCATTTTCTTAACCACAGAGGAACATCTTCTGATACTGCCAAACCTCCTACTCTTTGAAGTCAGATGTTAAACATCTATAGTACTCACAAGCAGGAAAAACAGTTGAGCAGTTATTGCAGTTTTTGGGTCTGACTTAGATGTTTTTGGTTTTGACAACCTCATTCACTGATGCAAGTGGATCCCATATCCCTTCTATTCTGGAGATAGCTCATACTGCCCAATATCTACTTGCACAATAATATAACAAAGATAGAACGATATGTTCCTCGGGGCGTATGAACTTTATATCACCTGTTTTACATGAACCCTCACGTCATTATTTGTTTCCCAAACTTTCAGGAGACATCTTGTTTATACTTTAATGAGATGAAGCCAGAATGAAATATTGAAGTTATTTTATTTATCAATTGTCAGGTAAATATAATAGTGTAACAGTAGCTATCAAATTATCTTAATTCAAATCATTAAAACTTGTCTTTTCAAATAATACAAAATAACAAATCCATTACTCTGCATCAACGTGATATCTTGCCTGACATAAATAATTGCATTTCATTGTCTCAACTTTTGAGTCTGGAAAACAGACTCAAGAAACTCGGTTTAAAATTATCAGTGTTAGTTTTTGTTCCTACTTTATCACCGTGTTGATGGACAGAACAAACACCAAACAGAGTAAACACTAAATGACGTCTGCTGAAAGCCTGACAACAGGGTCTTCTCGACATAGTGGAGGTGAGGCATTCGTTGATTACTGGGACAGATTGTGACCTACCTATTGTTTTTGGTCTTCTGGGGAAAACACTTTGATGCATTGAAACCAGCATTAAAAATTTCTGTGAACATACATTTCTTTAAAACCCCAACATTTAAATACAATTCTTTTCAAATCCTTTCTGTGGGGAAAAATGGTCAACAAAATCGGAGGGTCATAAAACTTGGCCCAATGTTAAAGACAGGTTACCATAATTACTTCTATTATTCAATGCGTTTTAAAAAAAATTTTACAAATTATTTTACAAGTTGATAAGTGCGACTCAAAATTAGTCTGTTTTAACATAATCTGAATCAAGATAGTGCATATGTGAATTGAACTAGTGATGCAAGGTTAAGTACGTGAAGGAAATAGAAAGTGGTTTGAACCAATAAACTGTAACCTTTTACCATGAAAGTAAACTGCTTTTTTCCCCTCAGATTTTGTCTAAAGATTTAAAATCAACATTGGCAGTTGGAATTGTGCAGTTCAAATTTGAGAGAAATCTAACCAAACATTTAGATTATAGAGTGGTATACCAGAGAAATTAACTAGGAGTAAGATTGCTCTCTAAATTTGTCTCACTTTAAAAATGTACCACATACAAGACAGGAGTGTTAAGCAAACCCCAACTACATGCAATGTAATTACGGTAACTATGTAGAAATACATTGCATCATTTGAACCCCAATTGAACATAACAAAACTGACGTATACCCGCTGGGTTTTCTCCCTCCCCAAACTAGTATTTTGCCAAACAACAAAAAGCAAATGTTTCTTTAAATGTGTATTATTGTCCTCTTTAAACTTCATTCAATATTGTTAAATAAGTGTAAGCATATTTTTAGATTTACGATAATCAGTAAATTTTAAACAGAATAACATCCTCTGAAAAATGAACATGGTTTAAGGAAGGAGGCCAAGTATTTATACAAATCGAAGATAATCATTTGAACTCCCAACACCAAATCATTTAAAAAGTATGATACACTCATTTTTATTCCTCTTCCTCAATTTAAAAATAAAATAAAATTTTAATAAATCTTACCCTTTGACTTCGTAATGTGACACCTGCAGATTTGAAGTCTGGAAATTTGATGCCTGCCGTCTCTGGTACAGCCTGTAAAACAGGAGCAGGCAGAATATATTGATATAGAAGCATGACAACTAGGGAATTGATACAGAAGCATGACAACTAGGGAATTGATACAGATATAAAGGAAACTAATTCTGGATACCATACCATATGCAAAGACAGGACAGTCAAGGCTAGGATGTTAAGACTGATCTGTAGGTATTAATTAAATGTAGAAAAGGCTTTTGCATAACAAAGTATTTCATTTCTCTTCAGGTTTATTAGTGTACAAGTTCATTATCTTTTGGTTACACAAAAGCAACAGAAGAAATATTATACACAAACACATTCAATTGAAACTGCTATTCAATATAGCAATCACTAATGAGTTTTTAATTAGTTAGCCAAAAATATCTCCAGTAGCAATTCTATTCAGACCACAAAAATGCAGCAGTGTGCATGTTAATTTGTTGTCTCATGTTAAAATGCTATATGCTTCACGGCACTGTATAGTCTAATACAATTAACCCCATCTCGCAGAAATCTTGAGAATAAATACAAGAATGATTTATTACAAGCAGAGTCCAAAACCTCCAGCTTACCAAAATATGTAAAAACTTGCAGGCTCACTGTAATCTATGGGAAATAACTTGCATGATATTCAGTGCAGCATTGAAACAGTGCAGAACTTGGGACTGCTTATCAACTTTTCTACAACCCATTTCTAGAGTTAGTTCAACATTACAACTTAATCCATTTTAAAGTAGAAATGTAACATTCCTAAGTCAGTGCCAACACATTATATGCAATGCATAGATGATCGTAGACAGTTTTACTTTCCATGGGCTAGGAATCTATTAACCATTTCAAGTACAATCAATGGGTCATTTCATGTCTCGCTTTATTCTTTAAAAAATTAGCTGTACTTTAATGGCTCAGAAGTTTTACAGGTACTACATGCAAGCAAGTATACTCCACCGTGAATTTTTTAAAAGTGTAAACAATGCTCAAGCTTGTGACAAAAAGCTGAAAATGCTCAAGATCGCCTCAGAGCATTAATTTACTCCAAATGTTGATGCAATATTCAATTGAGAGATAACAGATGTTGCAGAGCAGCAAAGGTAGCAAATAAAATCTAAATATAAGTACCAATAGGTTTAACTTTATTTAGATAACTTAAGATGAATGCACCAAGGCCAGTACATTGGATCAGGCCAACCATGCAGAATGACTATGACACTTTTGCTATAGATGGGTTGCAAACCTAATAATGGGCCTTAAACAGCTTAATTTTATATTATGAACTCGGACTATATAAAGCTGAAATTCTGATTTTCATTTGTAGTGTTGGCTAAATGCCTAAAAACACCAATGAATATTGGAAGCCAGTAGCTCAAATTATAGGTAATGGGCATAGTCAGCAATATTGGAACGCAAGTACACGGTTGGTCAGTTGTTACATTGTAAACGTGCTAATTTTTTCTGCCTAGGCAGTTTAATCAATAGATTATCATTGCAAATAAAAGACACTTCTCTTCCAGCTGACAAAACATACCATTTAGAATATAAAATGGTGGACAGATATTTTTAATAAGGCTGATTGCATTGGTAATATAATTTCAGAAGGAACTAAAAACATAATCTAGAAATATGATTTTGATTCACTGTTAAAAACAAAAAGTTAAAATTTAGAATTTATTTTTGAAGTCAATTATGTTCTAAAGTTGAAAATGTGAGCCAGATTATCAAAATACAATGGATTTAACATCTGAAATTTCTGAGTGCTTACGAAACAAAAATGCATGTAGTTTTAGCACAAGGGACCAAGACTGATTCAAAACAATGCTGCATTACCCAATCATGAACATTTGGAGTTGTACTGACTGACAGAGGGACATCCGATTTTAACCACTGCCCATAAAAAGCTGTGGGACCAGTTTTGAGAGAATGATGACAATCAGCTTCCAAAAGCTTTAGGGTGCCATCTCTCAGGATTTGAAAGCTGTATCTAAGCTGTATCTGATTCAGTCAAATCTGCCTTCCTGTTGATTTCTGGACACAGCAACCAGTACCCAACACAATTGTGGTGGCTAGGATCTGCCTTCAGGATGCCATCCCCTCTCTGCTGAGTACTGCTTAAGTGAGCTTTTTATCCTGCTCATTTAGATGTTTGCTGATCTACATATCAGGATATAGGACCAGATTGGCCACGTACCTGATGCAATATAGCAAAATGACAGGACTTGTGCTTAATTTGTTTTTGATCCCGAGAATCGCAGCGGTGTTGTTATTCAAGCATTCGATACTGACTGAAGTAGCAATGTTGAAAGTTGTGCTGTAATTTTAAACATAAGAGCCATGAATCTGTCATTTAGGCTTGTAGTAATCTTGTCTGAAGTCATTTTAAATGCCACTGAATTGCCTGGAACCATACCAGTGGACTAGGTGTATTAAAAGTAGATGCTGGGAGAAGCGGATCAGTATCAGATTTGAACAACTGCATTAAAAAATACAAGCATTTCAATTTAATTCCTTTTCCTAGTATTTTGTCCAAGTCAAAACAGACTTGTACCGGCGCAAGAAAATTATAATCCTAAAGACGTTCAACATAAAATACCCAAATATTCTATTCTGGCATGTTCTTTCTTTAAAGAAAATCCAACACATATATTGGCACTTACTGGTTTTTCGGTTTCTTTTTTCTGCGGCAGTTTCTTTTTTGCCGCTTTGCGTTCTGCCCGACGCATTTCTGTCGTATTGTCTGCGGCTGTGATGAGTTTCTGCAAATCTTGTGTTTTCTTTTCTCTTTCTTTTTTTCTCATTTCAATTTTTCTCAATTCCTGTATTAAGTACTCCTCTTCAGCCACCTTTAAGCAAAAGACAGTTGAACATTACAGCAAACAATGCTGACATCTAGTGGGAAACATGCATAATTTCCTACAGGTCAACTGCAATCAATTTTTCTGTTACTGCAGAGAGAGTGGTTTGTGGGAATGTGAGAAGAGGAGCTCGCTTTAACACTTAATCTTTCTATTCCACCATTTCCCCACACAAATGCAATCTCCTTAAGGAGATTGAGGGAAAGGATAGAGTTCCACAACCAACAACTCTTCCATGATAACTTACACCTGCCTATTCCTCATGTGGATGGATATGGATAGAGCAGGGACAAGAATGGTTGTTGCAGGTGCCAGGGTTTAGATATTTCAGTAAGCTCAGGGAAGGTGGTAAAAGAGGGGGAGGGGTGGCATTGTTAGTCAAGGACAGTATTACGGTGGCAGAAAGGACGTTTGATGAGGACCTGTCTTCTGAGGTAGTATGGGCTGAGGTTATAAACAGGAAAGGAGAGGTCACCCTGTTAGGGGTTTTCTATAGGCCTCTGAAAAGTTCCAGAGATGTAGAGGAAAGGATTGCAAAGATGATTCTGGATAGGAGCGAAAGCAACAGGGTAGTTGTTATGGGGGTCTTTAACTTTCCAAATATTGACTGGAAACGCTATAGTTCGAGTACTTTAGATGGGTCTGTTTTTGTCCAATGTGTGCAGGAGGGTTACCTGACACAGTATGTAGATAGGCCAAAGAGAGGAGAGGCCACATTGGATTTGGTACTGGGTAATGAACCAGGACAGGTGTTAGCTTTGGAGGTCGGTGAGCACTTTGGTGATAGTGACCACAATTCGGTTACGTTTATTTTCAGGTGGAAAGGGATAGGTATATACCACAGGGCAAGAGTTATATCTGGGGGGGGAAGGCAATTATGATGCGATGAGGCAAGACTTAGGATGCATCGGATGGAGAGGAAATCTGCAGGGGATGGGCACAATGGAAATGTGGAGCTTGTTCAAGGAACAGCTACTGCGTGTCCTTGATAAGTATGTACCTGTCAGGCAGGGAGGAAGTGGTCGAGCAAGGGAAACATGCTTTACTAAAGCAGTCGAAATACTTGTCAAGAGGAAGAAGGAGGCTTATATAAAGATGAGACATGAAGGTTCAGTTAGTTACAAGTTAGCTAGGAAGGACCTAAAGAGAGAGCTAAGAAGAGCCAGGAGGGGACATGAGAAGTCTTTGGCAGGTAGGATCAAGGATAACCCTAAAGCTTTCTATAGATATGTCAGGAATAAAAGAATGACTAGGGTAAGAGTAGGGCCAGTCAAGGACAGTAGTGGGAAGTTGTGCTTGGAGTCCGAGGAGATAGGAGAGGTGCTAAATGAATATTTTTCGTCAGTTATTCACACAGGAAAAAGACAATGTTGTCGAGGAGAATACTGAGATACAGGCTACTAGACTAGAAGGGCTTGAGGTTCATAAAGGAGGAGGTGTTAGCAATTCTGGAAAGTGTGAAAATACATAAGTCCCCTGGGCCGGATGGGATTTATCCTAGGATTCTCTGGGCAGCTAGGGAGGAGATTGCTGAGCCTTTGGCTTTGATCTTTAAGCCATCTTTGTCTACAGGAATAGTGCCAGAAGACTGGAGGATAGCAAATGTTGTCCCCTTGTTCAAGAAGGGGAATAGAGACAACCCCGGTAACTATAGACCAGTGAGCCTTACTTCTGTTGCGGGCAAAATCTTGGCAAAGTTTATAAGAGATAGGATGTATAATCATCTGGAAAGGAATAATTTGATTAGAGATAGTCAACACGGTTTTGTGAAGGGTAGGTCGTGCTCACAAACCTTATTGAGTTCTTTGAGAAGGTGACCAAACAGGTGGATGAGGGTAAAGCAGTTGATGTGGTGTATATGGATTTCAGTAAAGCGTTTCATAAGGTTCCCCATGGTAGGCTACTGCAGAAAATACGGAGGCATGGGATTCAGAGTGATTTAGCAGTTTGGATCAGAAATTGGCTAGCTGGAAGAAGACAAAGGGTGGTGGTTGATGGGTAACGTTCAGACTGGAGTCCAGTTACTAGTGGTTTACCACAAGGATCTGTTTTTGGGCCACTGCTGTTTGTCATTTTTATAAATGACCTGGAGGAGGGCATAGAAGGATGGGTGAGTAAATTTGCAGATGACACTAAAGTCGGTGGAGTTGTGGACAGTGCGGAAGGATGTTACAAGTTACAGAGGGACATAGATAAGCTGCAGCACTGGGCTGAGAGGGGGCAAATGGATTTTAATGCAGAAAAGTGTGAGGTGATTCATTTTGGAAGGAATAACAGGAAGTACTGGGCTAATGGTAAGATTCTTGGCAGTGTGGATGAGCAGAGAGATCTCGGTGTCCATGTACATAGATCCCTGAAAGTTGCCACCCAGGTTGAGAGGGTTGTTAAGAAGGCATATGGTGTGTTAGCTTTTATTGGTAGAGGGATTGAGTTTCGGAGCCATGAGGTCATGTTGCAGCTGTACAAAACTCTGGTGCGGCCGCATTTGGAGTATTGCGTGCAATTCTGGTCGCCGCATTATAGGAAGGATGTGGAAGCATTGGAAAGAGTGCAGAGGAGATTTACCAGAATGTTGCCTGGTATGGAGGGAAGATCTTAGGAGGAAAGGCTGAGGGACTTGACGCTGTTTTCGTTAGAGAGAAGGTTAAGAGGTGACTTAGGGACTTCCGGTTGCGGCGATGCACTGCTAAGCCGCACGTTTCGGCAGCTCCCGTTCTCACGGACTTTTGGGCTCTCTTCGGGAGCCCCAACAGAAATTTTTTCAGACCAAACCCAGTGTGGGGTGACGAAGGAAGGTGTCCCCCCGGGTGTGTATGGAAAGGACCAGTGGCAGTGGCCAGATTGCGAAGGATCCTCTGGAGCAGCGGCAGAGAAGAGAAGGAAGAAGCAAGATGGCGGCGGACGGAGCCTAGACGACATGGGGCCCGGACCAGCAGGAATTTCTCCGACGGTGTGTGGAGGAACTAAAGGAGGTGCTGGCGCCGATGTTATTGGCAATCGATGGGCTGAAAGAAACACAAAAGGCCCAGGCGATAGAGCTCCGTGGGGTGAAGGCAAAGGCAGCCGAAAACGAGGATGAGATACAGGGCCTTGTGGTAAAAATGGAGACGCATGAGGCGCTACATAAGAGGTGTATCGAAAGGCTCGAAGCCCTGGAGAACAGCTCGAGGAGGAAGAACCTCCGGATTCTAGGTCACCCCGAAGGAATGGAGGGAGCTGATGTTGGGGCTTATGTGAGCACAATGTTCCATACGCTAATGGGAGCTGAGGCCCCCCCGGGCCCCCTGGAGGTGGAAGGGGCTCACCGGGTCCTTGTGAGAAGACCAAAGGCTGGAGAACTACCAAGGGCGATAGTGGTGAGATTTCACCGCTTCACGGACAGAGAGGCTGTCTTGAGCTGCGCCAAGAAGGTACGGAGTAGCAGGTGGGAGAATGCGGTGATACGAGTGTATCAGGACTGGAGTGCGGAGGTGACGAGAAGGAGGGCGAGCTTTAATCGGGCCAAGGCGGTGCTCCACAGGAAGAAAATAAAATTTGTGATGCTGCAGCCGGCGCGATTGTGGGGCACGCACCAGGGCAAGCACTACTACTTCGAAACGGCGGATGAGGCATGGACCTTCATCCAAGAAGAGAAACTGGACTAGAACTGAGGGACTGATGCTGCGGGGGGGGGGGGGGGGGGGGGGGGGGGGGAAGAGACAACGAGGTTGATGCACAGAAGTGTAAATTGGGGAAGGGGAGGGTTATAGTATCGAAACGATAGACGTGGAATTTTTCTCCTCTTGATGGGGGGACACGGAGAAATGTGGGCGCCGGTAGAAAAAGGGACTGAGAGGGGGGATGGGGAATGCGGGAGCTGCGCCATAGGGGGCGGGGCCGATAGGAAACGCAGGGTTTTTCCCGCGCTATGGAGATGATGGCGGGAAGGTAGGCGCAGGAAGGAAGAGAGTTCCACGCACAGGGGGGTCAAGGAGAGAACTGGGGAAGTCGGGGTCAGTTAGAGTTAGCTGACTTTCGGAAGCATCATGGGGGGAGTAACCATGCTAGATGGGGATCTAGCGGGGGGGGGGGGATCAACTGGGTTGCTGCTGCTGAGAGCGAGGGGGAGCTGGCAAGAGAAGAGGTGGTCGGGATGGGAAGGCGCCGCCTGGGGGATGGGTGGGTGCGCCGGACCCGGACGGGGGGCTGGCCTAGAACAGGGGATGGCTAGTCGGCGGGTGGGTGGCCCCCCAATCCGGCTGATCACGTGGAATGTGAGAGGCCTGAATGGGCCGATTAAGCGGGCCCGAGTGTTCGCGCACTTAAAAAGACTGAAGGCGGATGTAGTCATGCTTCAGGAGACGCATCTGAAGGTGGCGGATCAGGTTAGGTTAAGGAGTGGATGGGTGGGACAGATGTTGGACGCAAAAAATAGGGGGGGTGGCGATATTGGTGGGGAAACGGGTGTCGTTCGAGGCTAGGAATATAGTGGTGGATAACGGGGGTAGATACGTGATGGTGAGTGGTAGGTTGCAGGGAAAGGAGGTCGTGCTGGTAAATGTATATGCCCCGAACTGGGATGACGCGGGATTTATGAAGCGGATGCTGGGACGTATCCCGGACCTGGAGGTGGGAAGCCTGGTAATGGGGGGGGGATTTCAACATTGTGCTTGATCCAGGGCTAGACCGGTCTAGATCCAGGACCGGAAGAAGGCCGGCAGCGGCAAAGGTGCTTAGGGGGTTCATGGAGCAAATGGGGGGAGTGGATCAGTGGAGATTTGCTAGGCCGTTGGCCAAAGAGTTCTCCTCTTTCTCCCATGTCCACAAGGTATACTCCCGAATAGATTTCTTTGTTTTGAGCAGGGCACTGATCGAGGGTGGCAGGAACGGAGTAGTCGGCCATAGCCGTTTCAGACCATGCCCCGCACTGGGTGGATCTGAAATTAGGAGAGGAGAGGGAGCAGCGGCCACTCTGGCGACTGGATGTGGGACTATTGGCGGATGAGGGGGTCTGTGGAAGGGTGCGGGGACGTATTGAGAGGTACCTGGAGGCCAATGACGATGGTGAGGTCCAGGTGGGGGTAGTATGGGAACCGCTGAAGGCGGTGGTCAGGGGAGAGTTGATCTCCATCAGGGCTTACAAGGGGAAAACAGAGGCCAAAGAGAGGGAATGATTACTGGGGGAGATTTTGAGTGTGGATAAAAGATATGCAGAGGCCCCGGACGAAGGACTATATAGAGAGAGGCGAAGACTTCAGACGGAGTTTGACCTGTTGACCACAGGAAAGGCAGAGGCACAGTGGAGGAAGGCACAGGGGATGAGATACGAATATGGGGAAAAGACGAGCCGGCTGCTGGCCCACCAACTTCGCAAGAGGATAGCGGAGAGGGAGATTGGGGGAGTCAGGGAGGAAACGGGAACTACGGAGCGGAGAGCAGGGAAGGTAAATGAGGTGTTTAAGACCTTTTATGAGAGGCTATACAAGTCCCAACCCCCGGAGGGAAATGAGGGAATGCAACAGTTTCTGGACCAACTAAGGTTCCCGAGGGTGGAGGAGCAGGAGGTGGCAGGTCTGGGGACGCCAATTGGTTGGGGAATATGCAGGCAGGGAAGGACCCGGGACCAGACAGGTTCCCAGTGGAATTTTACAGGAAATATGTGGACTTGTTGGCCCCGTTGCTGGCCAGGCCAGAGAAGGGGGGACTCTACCCCGACAATGTCGGGGGCGATGATATCACTAATCCTGAAGCGGGATAAAGATCCGCTGCAATGCGGGTCATATAGGCCGATCTCACTCCTAAATGTAGATGCCAAGTTGCTGCCAAAAGTGCTGGCGACGAGGATCGAGGATTGTGTCCCGGGGGTGGTGCATGAAGACCAGACAGGGTTTGTAAAGGGAAGACAACTGAATGTCAACGTGCGACGGCTGTTGGGGGTGATAATGATGCCCCCAGCGGAGGGGGAGGCAGAGATAGTGGTGGCGATGGATGCAGAGAAGGCATTCGATAGGGAAGAGTGGGAGTATCTATGGGAGGTGTTGAGGAGGTTTGGGTTCGGGGAGGGGTTTATCAGTTGGGTCAGACTCCTATATGGGGCCCCAGTGGCAAGTGTAGTCACAGACCGGCAAAGATCGGAGTATTTTCGGTTACATAGGGGAACAAGGCAGGGGTGCCCCCTGTCCCCATTACTGTTCGCGTTGGCAATTGAACCACTGGCCATAGCGTTGAGAGACTCTAAGAAATGGAGGGGGGTAGTTAGAGGGGGAGAGGAATATCGAGTGTCACTCTACGCAGATGACCTACTGCTATATGTGGCGGATCCTGTAGAGGGGGTGACAGAGATTATGCAGATATTGAGGGAGTTTGGAGATTTTTCGGGATACAGGCTAAATATGGGGAAGAGTAAGCTTTTCGTAATTCACCCTGGGGACCAGGGAAGAGGAATAGACGCCCTGCCGTTAAGGAGAGTGGAAAGGAGCTTCCGATATTTGGGGATTCAGGTAGCTAGGAGCTGGGGAACTCTACACAAACTTAATCTGACGCGGCTGGTGGAGCAGATGGAGGAGGATTTCAAGAGGTGGGATATGCTGCCGCTCTCACTGGCGGGCAGAGTGCAGGCGGTAAAAATGATGGTTCTTCCAAGGTTTCTTTTTGTGCTTCAATGTCTCCCCATTCTGATCACGAAGACCTTTTTCAAGAAAATAGACAGGAGCGTTATGAGTTTTGTGTGGGCAGGGAAGACCCCGAGGGTAAGAAGGGGATTCCTGCAGCGTAGCAGGGACAGAGGGGGACGACTACTACTGGGCCGCCAATGTGGCGATGGTTTGTAAGTGGATGAGGGAGGGAGAGGGGGCGGCGTGGAAGAGGCTGGAGATGGCGTCCTGTAAGGGAACGAGCCTAAAGGCGCTGATGACGGCGCCGCTGCACTCTCCCCGAAAAGGTATACCACAAACCCAGTGGTGGTGGCAACCTTAAGGATCTGGGGGCAGTGGAGGCGACACAGGGGGGTGACAGGTGCCTCGGTGTGGTCCCCGATCAGGAACAACCATAGGTTTGTCCCATGAAAGATGGACGGAAGGTTCCAGAGCTGGCAACGGGCAGGAATTAGGAGATTGAGAGATCTGTTTATTGACGGGACGTTCGCGAGCCTGGGAGCGCTGGAGGAAAAGTATGAGTTGCCCCCAGGGAATATCTTTAGATACATGCAAGTGAGGGTGTTTACGAGGCAACAGGTGAGGGAATTTCCGCTGCTCCCGACACAGGGGATCCAAGATAGAGTGATTGCCGGGGTATGGGTCGGGGAGGGCAAAGTGTCCGAAATATATCAGGAGATGAGAGACGAGGATGCAGGAAGAGGAGCTGAAGGGAAAATGGGAAGAAGAGCTGGGGGAGGAGATTGAGGGGCTGTGGGCTGATGCCCTAAGTAGGGTAAATTCCTCGTCCTCGTGTGCCAGGCTTAGCCTGATACAATTTAAGGTTCTACACAGAGCACATATGACGGGAGCAAGACTGAGCAGGTTCTTCGGGGTGGAGGACAGGTGCGGGAGGTGCTTGGGAAGCCCGGCGAACCACACACACATGTTCTGGTCGTGTCCGGCACTGGATGAGTACTGGAGGGGAGTGGCAAAGGTGATCTCAAAGGTGGTGAAGGTCCGGGTCAAGCCAGGCTGGGGGTTAGCTATATTTGGGATAGCGGAAGAGCCGGGAGTGCAGGAGGGGAAAGAGGCCGATATTCTGGCCTTTGCGTCCCTGATAGCCCGGTGAAGGATCTTACTCATGTGGAAGGAAGCGAAACCCCCCCCCGGCGTGGAGGCCTGAATAAACAATATGACAGGGTTCATAAAACTAGGACAAATGAAATTTGCGCTGAGAGGATCGGTTCAGGGGTTTTCCAGGCGGTAGCAACTGTTCCTTGACTATCTCGCGGAACGTTAAGGGAAAATAGATCGTCAGCAGCAGCAGCCCGGGGGGGGGGGGGGGGGGGAGCACTATTTTTTGTTACTTTGTTTGTTCACTATTTTATTTAAATAATGTTATTTATCAGTTATTGTGCTATTTTTATGTTGATTTGTAAAGTGGCAAATTCTGTTTGAAAACTTTAATAAAACATATATTTTTTTAAAAATGTGACTTAATTGAGGCATACAAGGAGGATTGGATAGGGTGGACAGTGAGAGCCTTTTTCCTCGGATGGTGATGTCTAGCACGAGGGGACATAGCTTTAAATTGAGGGGAGATAGATATAGGACAGATGTCAGAGGTAGGTTCTTTACTCAGAGAGTAGTAAGGGCGTGGAATGCCCTGCCTGCAGCAGTAGTTGTCTCGCCAACACTAAGGGCATTCAAATGGTCATTGGATAGACATATGGACGATAAGGGAATAGTGTAGATTGGCTTTAGAGTAGTTTCACAGGTCGGCGCAACATCGAGGGCCGAAGGACCTGTACTGCGCTGTAATGTTCTATGTTCTATGTCCCCTTGAACAGCAGGTATTGGTGGACTATTAAAAAGGAATAGTCACATGAACACAACCTTGCTCTCGTGCAACAATTACCTAATTATATTTAGTGATCAGGAGTATTAACTCTGCTATCATGAGAATGTCGCTTTAAGAAATGTTTGGCTGCTCATGTTACTGCAGTGATGTCAAAGTGTGGGTGGAGCGGAGCTCTGATTCTGCTTTTCAGTTTCACTTTGAGTAAAGCTTGGGTGTGTCTCTGCCTTTTTGGTTTCGTTTTCCAGTGTGTTGCAGCTGAAGTTAGCCAAAGCAGCTGTATTGTTGATCTCTCTGCCATGAAGGAATATCTCTTGATCATTTGGTGAATTCAGAAATTTAAATATTTTCAGTATTGAATGTCAACCTAATGTGTTTGTGTTTAGGATGTTAAAAGGACAGCTTAAAGGATTACTTAGTGTTGTATTCTTTGGGGGTTATCTTTGAATTAAAGGTTGCTAAGATATTCACTGTTTTAAAAAGGTTAACTTGAGTTCATAGAATAAACATAGTTTTGTTTTAAAAAATACTTTTCCATTTCTAGTGTACCACACCTCTAGAGTGGGCCATGTGCTCCCCATACCAGAATCTATTAAAAGTTGTGGGTCAGGTGAACTCCATGATACACTTTGGGGTTCTCTAATCCCTGACCCATAACACTGCCTAAAATTGAACACACATACACACTCTTAATACATCTCTTCCTAGCTCCAAAGTTTACTCAAACCCTTATTGTTTTAGCCACACCATTTACTGATTTCTTGCTTGTTATCTTGTCTGTTTTATTGTCCAATTTGTTCCATTTATGAGCAGCTATTATATTGTACTGCTGTTGGTTTTTGAAAGATGATGTCTTAGGTAATAGATTTTGCTAAATTTACTGTTTAGGTTAACTGGACACCTGCATAGAAATGTCAGTTGGAACAAATGTGCTAACATTCCTTTCTCGAGTTAGAATACTTCATCACCACAGCAAGAATGGAAATGTCTGGTCAGAACAACAAAATTAAATGTAGTATCACTGATCAGCATGTGTAAAATGTGCTTTCTAAGAAGGCACCGTACAATTATAGACAAGACACTTGCTACTCATATGCTTTGATTAGGTAAAAGTCTATTTCTGACAATTGACACTTGAAACATTCACCCATCTTCTTGGTTCAGCTGCTAGCAGGCTTGCTTTGCATTTTCAAGACCTTCTGTTCCTATTGCAGTTCCAGCAATAGGAGATTTTTGACTTTTCAACTATTCTAACTTTGAGTAGAAATATTTTTACCTGCTCTGGTGTTCTGTTGTACAGTCTTTCAAGCTGTTCTTTTCTTCTTCTCTCATGCCCAGCGTCAAAGACGGGGAGTTTGGGATCGGAGCCAGATGGGGCCCGGATCTTTGTTAACTTGGCGCAAATACTATAATACCGTTCTTTCAGACCTTCTACTGAACGTTTCTGTAAAAAGTGAGGTTACGCAATTAAGGAAATAATAAGCAACATATGCACTAAATGCACCAAATATTTATCTGGCATAAGTGAGCAACCCAGGAATTAGCATCAGTAGCAGTTGGAGAGACAGCACACAAGATCCATATCATAGACTGTGGCCAGTTAAAATGGCTAACCCCGATTTAAAATGGCGAACGGCAAAGGCTGATGGGAAAGTCAGCCAACAGGACACAAACAAGCAGCTGCGGGTTGAGTGTGTATTTACCTCTGGAAAGGCCAGACAAGATCGATACCGGCAACCATCAGCATAACAAAACACCAGCCACCTGCATATTAATGAGCAATCCCCGGGAACAATGAGCAACATTTAGATACATAAAGCCAACCCAGACTCTTTGGCGCCAGCAGAAGCCTACACAAAGGGAGGTGAACGACCACCTCAAGACCGCCCATCGATCGAGGAATCGCTCCAGCATTGGAGAATATCCAATCACTTGGAACCAGGTACAGGGTCCGCCCTGAAAGACGGGAAGCCCTTGGGCTCTATAATAGAGTCCAAGTTCAAATCGACCCTTCTGCTACCCCTTCTGCAACCCTTCCGCACGCTCTGCTTCTCTTCTTGACCGGGTCACTCAGCAACGCGAACCAACCCTTGACATTGACCGGTCCAGCCATCGCTGAAATCCAGTAAGTCTTCAACGCTCGCTACGAGATAGGCGCTCCTCGCTATCAATCTGTACCAACTTCGAATCCCGCAGGCTCAGAACCCGAACGAAAGGCCATTCATTTCCCTGACCTGGTGGGCCAGTTCCGAGTTAAGTATTGGCCTGTTAGTCGTAGAAGTAGCTTAGACGTAGAATTTATGCATGAGTAGTGATTACTGTCTATAATAAATGTGCTTTGATTTAAATCTTACTAAGCGGTGTATTGGATTATTGATCATTACTCGGACTTGAACCACGTGGCGGTATCAGAAAGATACCTGGAGACTCAAGAGCAAAGGTGATAAAACAGAGCAATTAAACTAAGGCAAAAGTTAGCAACAACACTTTCGGGGTAGGTTAGCTCAGTTGGCTGGATGGGTGGTTTGTGACACCGAGCGACAGCAACAGCGCAAGTTCAATTCCTGTGCTAGCTGAGTTTATCCATGAAGGCCCCAGTCTTCTCAACCTTGCCCCTCGCATGAGGTGTGGTGACCCTCAGGTTAAATCATCAGTCAGCTCTCAAAGGAGAGATCAGTCGATGGTCCTAAGGGGGCTATGGCAACATTCAATAGGCCTAATGGTCTTTTAGGACCCTTCTTTCCTACTATAGGGGATAAATTATGGGCCAGGTGGCATTCCCTACTCCTAGATAGACCACAAAGCAGTCCATCCCACATGCAGCAACACCTCAACAACATTCAGGCTTGGGTTGGTAAGTAGCAAGTAACATTTACAACATGCAAAGGTCAATAACCACCTTGGGATAAGACAGAATCTAACCCCGACATTCAACAGCATTACCATCACTGAATTCCCCACCATCAACATCTGGAAGTCACCACTGACCAGGAACAACTGGACCAGCAACATCAATACAGAGGCTACAAGAGCCACTTCAAGTGACAGTTGCTTATGACAGATTTATGAACTTGTTGATGATCTTCAAATCTTATTTCAGGGCTTTAGAATTATTTTTCTAAAAGAGGATCCTGGCTGTTGGTTGTGGTGGGGGAGATGGAGCATTAGAGAGGGAGCGAGAGGGCTTTAAAGTGATCTGAAGCACTGTGCCAATGTCTCTGGGAACCGAGGCGAGTCTTTTAGCCTGATCACCTCGGCACTGGTCTGCCTCCATCTCCATCACCAGGCCATCCTGCCCGCCAGGAGATGAAAACCCCACCAGCCAGCATTTCCAGGAGGGAGGTGGGATTGTGATGTTGGAAAAATTCCCAACTCCAAGAAGATTATCTGGTCCATAATATTCAAATTTAGTAAGCAAGATCTCTCGAGAGAAACAAGATAAATTACCATGGCCATATTAAGAAAATAACCAAGTAGATCCAGAGTAAACCTCAGTCTGATACAATACTGAGGCTGACAAAAGATAACGAATATTTAGCCTTCGAGATGGAACCTGGCAGCATGATTCATTAATTCTTTTTGAGGGATTGAAGTTCGATTAAAATTAATTTTCAATAATTGTTATTCTTATGCTTGCTTATTGATTAGAAGAATTAAGAATTAGTATCTGGCCTCATCCACAGAGATGTACAAGGATCGCAATATCTGGTTTATATAACAAAAAGAGGGGGTCTCTTAATACATTTACTGTGTTATGCTATTGGACATCTAGGTATTAGGTTAGGAAAATAAGCTTTTCATTGTGAGGGACATGGGTCCACATATGGTAATGATAATTGAAACTAACCAAATACAGATTGAGAATATCTATGGCAGACCTGAAATTTGTGACAAGTCATTACAACATTCTCACAATAGCTAACAGTTCAGTTTCAAAGCTTGAAGAACGTTAGGTAGGACCTGACTCCCCGAACAGCTTGAGCCTCTTTCTTGTCACAAGAGCATCTTCATTTTATCAAGTAGTAGTGGAAGAAACAACCTTCCCATTGAGTAAGTGCTTCTGTGATTCCACATGTTAATAAACAAAATCTAGCTGTTTTTGGTATGTGAACAGCAGGTGATGCTGAATCCTGCTTACTATACTTGAAGTTATGCAACAATCCTAAACAAACATGTAGGCATTGCTACAAGGTTGATGTCCTTTTGAACCATAAAAGGGTATGCATTTAATAAATACAGAACAAAACAAAATACAGAACTAGACAATAAAGGGTATAGAGCATGGACTGCTTCGATCAAGCTACTCTGATAACAGATGCTTTGCCCACTAAAAACAGCTATCAAAGCAAATTAACATAAAAAAATTAACTTGGAACACTAGGAAGGAATAATGTTAGCAGTTTTAGATTAATCGTACTATGCCTGTAATGGATACTCCAACTGTTCCCAGCACTCAAGTGCCCATTTAATATATAGGGTGGGTTTCATGGTGGGCAGGCACAGTGAATCTGGCGGGAGCCAAAAATTCAGAAACACGCCAACGTAAAATCACTTGCAATTCTCCCAATGGCGGCTCGCTCTTCCCGTTGGCAGGTGGCGCAAACGCCATTTGCATCTCATGAATACTCATTAAAACAGTTGCCTGCTGTCCTGGTATACTATTGCCAATAATGAATATTCAGCTTCCTAACACAAAACTATTCAATCATTTACAGCTCCTATTTAACTGACCTAGTATGCTACAACTCCATCACTAAGTCCCAGAAATTGGAAATAGTTGAATCCATACAAATTGCTTACAACAGATGCTAACTGTTCGATTAAAACTTCATTAGTATCAATTGTAAGCGATAGATTTACTATTGAATTTGAACTCTACGGTTTAGGTTTCTAGATTTTGTCTGTCCACAATAATACATGTTTAATAGAAGGTCTCTGCACATGCCCATGCAGAGTACTCATCTGTGACAATACAATTTGGGGTGTATGCACTGTTGACCTGTTACCTATTACCCGTGACCTATTATGCCACTGGCTTTGGTTGAATATGCAGGTTTGGAAAGGAGTAGGGAAATGGAATTCTTATTCAGTAAAAAGTGTAACCAGTTTTTGAAAGTGTGCATTTTCTGCTGGCTTCTCAGACCCCAATCTTTCGTCTACCTCAATTAAATATTGCTCGACAGCTGCAAAGCAAAATTTCCATTAAAAATCTGTAAAAAGAATTGAAAAGGAACTTGCATTTCTAGAGTGTCCTCCATGAGCTCAGGATGTCTCAAGGATTTTGAGTATTTGTTGGAGTGTAGGGAAATATGACATTCATATTGTGCACAACAAGATCCCACAAATACTGCCAAACAATCTACTTCTTTTTTGTGATGTTGGCTAATGGATAAGTGTTGGCGATACATCAGGAGAACTGCCTGCTCTTTGTCGAACAACTCCCAAGCTTCTTTTATGTCCATCTGAGGGGGCAGACAGGAGGATCTCAGTGTCAAAGTTAGCACCTCCAACTGTGTTTTATTGAAGGGGGAGTCTACATTATGTACTGAAGTAGAGGGACAGGTAGTATTGAGAAGCTGGGGGGCTGGAGAAGGACTTGGACAGGCTAGGAGAGTGGGCAAAGAAGCGGCAGATGGAACACAATGCGAAAAAGTGTGAGTTTATGCAGTTGGAAGGAGGAATGGAGGCATAGACTATTTCCGAAATGGGGAACTGCTTAGAGTCCTTGTTCAAGATCCTCTTATTGTTAATGTGCAGGTTCAGTCGGCAGTTAGAAAGGCAAATGCAGTGTAGCATTCATGTTGAGAGGGCTAGAATACAAGAGCAGGGGTGTACATCTGAAGTTGTATAAGGCTCTGATCAGACTCCATTTGGAGTATTGGGGGCAGTTTTGGGCATGTATCTAAGAAAGGATCTGCTGACCTTGGAAAGGGACCAGAGGAGGTTACAAGAATGATCCCTGGAATGAAGGGCTTGCCATATGAGGAACATTTGAGGACTCTGGATCCGTACTCGTTGGAGTTTAGAAGGATGGGGGGGGGGGGGGGGGGGTGGATCTTATTGAAACTTACAGGATACTGCGAGGCCTGGATAGAGTGGACATGGAGAGAATGTTTCCACTTGTAGGAAAAACTAGAACCAGAAGACACAATCTCAGACTAAAGGAATGATCCTTTAAAACAGTACAAAGTCTTACAACACCAGGTTAAAGTCCAACAGGTTTGTTTCGATGTCACTAGCTTTCGGAGCGCTGCTCCTTCCTCAGGTGAAAGAAGAGGTCTGTTCCAGAAACACATATATAGACAAATTCAAAGATGCCAAACAATGCTAGGAATGCGAGCATTAGCAGGTGATTAAATCTTTACAGATCCAGAGATGGGGTAACCCCAGGTTAAAGAGGTGTGAATTGTCTCAAGCCAGGACAGTTGGTAGGATTTTGCAGGCCAGATGGTGGGGGGTGAATGTAATGTGACATGAATCCCAGGTCCCGGTTGAGGCCGCACTCATGTGTGCGGAACTTGGCTATAAGTTTCTGCTCAGCGATTCTGCGTTGTCGCGGGTCCTGAAGGCCGCCTTGGAGAACGCTTACCCGGAGATCAGAGGCTGAATGCCCTTGACTGCTGAAGTGTTCCCCGACTGGAAGGGAACATTCCTGCCTGGTGATTGTTGCGCGATGTCCGTTCATTCGTTGTCGCAGCGTCTGCATGGTCTCGCCAATGTACCACGCTTCGGGACATCCTTTCCTGCAGCGTATGAGGTAGACAACGTTGGCCGAGTCGCACGAGTATGTACCGCGTACCTGGTGGGTGGTGTTCTCACGTGTAATAGTGGTATCCATGTCGATGATCTGGCACGTCTTGCAGAGATTGCCATGACAGGGTTGTGTGGTGTCGTGGTCACTGTTCTGAAGACTGGGTAGTTTGCTGCAAACAATGGTTCGTTTGAGGTTGCGCGGTTGTTTGAAGGCAAGTAGTGGGGGTGTGGGGATGACCTTGGCAAGATGTTCATCGTCATCAATGACGTGTTGAAGGCTGTGAAGAAGATGACGTAGTTTGTCCGCTCCGGGGAAGTACTGGACGACGAAGGGTATTCTGTCGGTTGTGTCCCATGTTTGTCTTCTGAGGAGGTCGGTCCGGTTTTTCGCTGTGGCGCGTTGGAACTGTCGATCGATGAGTCGAGTGCCATATCCCGTTCGTACGAGGGCATCTTTCAACGTCTGTAGATGTCTGTTACGCTCCTCCTCGTCTGAGCAGATCCTGTGTATACGGAGCGCTTGTCCATAGGGGATGGCTTCTTTAATGTGTTTAGGGTGGAAGCTGGAGAAGTGGAGCATCATGAGGTTATCCGTGGGTTTGCGGTAAAGCGAAGTGCTGAGGTGACCGTCCTTGATGGAGACGAGTGTGTCCAAGAATGCAACTGATTTTGGAGAGTAGTCCATGGTGAGTCTGATGGTTGGATGGAACTTATTAATGTCATCGTGTAGTCGTTTCAGTGATTCTTCGCCGTGGGTCCAAAGGAAAAAAATGTCATCGATGTATCTGGTGTATAACATCGGTTGAAGGTCCTGTGCGGTGAGTAGGTCCTGTTCAAACTTGTGCATGAAGATGTTGGCGTATTGGGGTGCGAATTTGGTCCCCATGGCTGTTCCGTGCGTCTGGATGAAGAACTTGTTGTCGAAGGTGAAGACGTTGTGATCCAGAATGAAGCGGATGAGTTGCAGAATTGCGTCTGGAGATTGGCAGTTGTCGGTGTTGAGTACTGAGGCTGTTGCAGCAATGCCGTCGTCATGGGGGATGCTGGTGTAGAGTGCCGAGACGTCCATTGTGACGAGGAATGTTCCTGGTTCAACAGGTCCATGGTTGCTGAGTTTCTGTCGGAAGTCCGTCGTGTCAGAAGCTGGGCGTGCCTTGTACGATGGGTTTCAAGATGCCCTTGATGTAGCCAGAGAGGTTCTCACACAGGGTCCCATTGCCTGAAACGATAGGGCGGCCTGGTGTGTTGGCCTTATGTATTTTTGGGAGGCAGTAGAGATCTCCAATGCGGGGAGTACGTGGGATGAGAGCACGTAGGGTGCTCTGAAGATCTGGATCCAAGGTCTTGATCAGTCTGTTAAGTTGGCGGATGTGTTCCTTGGTCGGATCTGCGGGTAACTGTCTGTAGTGTTCTTGGTTGTTCAGTTGTCGTTATACTTCTTTGCAGTAGTCCGTTCTGTTCAGTACGACAGTGGCCCCTCCTTTGCTGGTTTGATGACGATGCTGTGGTTGGTCTTGAGAGCGCGGATGGCATTGCGTTGTGCTTGGGTGACGTTCGGGGTTGTCTTGTGAATGCGACTGATGAATCTGGCATTGACGCGACTCCTGACGGCTTGAGCATACATGTCGAGTCTAAGGCAGCGACCTTCCGGAGGGGTCCAATTCGACCCCTTGGGTTCGCTGTTGGCCTCTTGTTGGTTGAAACCAGACGAAATCGAAGTCCTCAGCAGAGGGCTTAATTTCTGCACCACCACCTAAATGGACCCCATCAGCCTCGCGGCAGACACGGAGGAATTCATCAGGCGAATGAGGCTCCGGGAATTCTTCCACAGACCCCAAGAGGCCAACAGCGAACCCAAGCAGACTACCAATGAACTGGAACAGCAGACCGAGAGATCTGCGGTGCGGCAACCGAAGAGGAAAGAGTCGAATTGGACCCCTCTGGAAGGTCGCTGCCTTAGACTCGACATGTATGCTCAAGCCGTCAGGAGTCGCGTCAATGCCAGATTCATCAGTCGCATTCACAAGACAACCCCAAACGTCACCCAAGCACAACGCAATGCCATCCGCGCTCTCAAGACCAACCACAGCATCGTCATCAAACCAGCAAAGGAGGGGCCACTGTCGTACTGAACAGAACGGACTACTGCAAAGAAGTATAACGACAACTGAACAGCCAAGAACACTACAGACAGTTACCCGCAGATCCGACCAAGGAACACATCCGCCAACTTAACAGACTGATCAAGACCTTGGATCCAGATCTTCAGAGCACCCTACGTGCTCTCATCCCACGTACTCCCCGCATTGGAGATCTCTACTGCCTCCCAAAAATACATAAGGCCAACACACCAGGCCGCCCTATCGTTTCAGGCAATGGGACCCTGTGTGAGAACCTCTCTGGCTACATCAAGGGCATCTTGAAACCCATCGTACAAGGCACGCCCAGCTTCTGACACGACGGACTTCCGACAGAAACTCAGCAACCATGGACCTGTTGAACCAGGAACATTCCTCGTCACAATGGACGTCTCGGCACTCTACACCAGCATCCCCCATGACGACGGCATTGCTGCAACAGCCTCAGTACTCAACACCGACAACTGCCAATCTCCAGACGCAATTCTGCAACTCATCCGCTTCATTCTGGATCACAACGTCTTCACCTTCGACAACAAGTTCTTCATCCAGATGCACGGAACAGCCATGGGGACCAAATTCGCACCCCAATACGCCAACATCTTCATGCACAAGTTTGAACAGGACCTACTCACCGCACAGGACCTTCAACCGATGTTATACACCAGATACATCGATGACATTTTTTTCCTTTGGACCCACGGCGAAGAATCACTGAAACGACTACACGATGACATTAATAAGTTCCATCCAACCATCAGACTCACCATGGACTACTCTCCAAAATCAGTTGCATTCTTGGACACACTCGTCTCCATCAAGGACGGTCACCTCAGCACTTCGCTTTACCGCAAACCCACGGATAACCTCATGATGCTCCACTTCTCCAGCTTCCACCCTAAACACATTAAAGAAGCCATCCCCTATGGACAAGCGCTCCGTATACACAGGATCTGCTCAGACGAGGAGGAGCGTAACAGACATCTACAGACGTTGAAAGATGCCCTCGTACGAACGGGATATGGCACTCGACTCATCGATCGACAGTTCCAACGCGCCACAGCGAAAAACCGGACCGACCTCCTCAGAAGACAAACATGGGACACAACCGACAGAATACCCTTCGTCGTCCAGTACTTCCCCGGAGCGGACAAACTACGTCATCTTCTTCACAGCCTTCAACACGTCATTGATGACGATGAACATCTTGCCAAGGTCATCCCCACACCCCCACTACTTGCCTTCAAACAACCGCGCAACCTCAAACGAACCATTGTTTGCAGCAAACTACCCAGTCTTCAGAACAGTGACCACGACACCACACAACCCTGTCATGGCAATCTCTGCAAGACGTGCCAGATCATCGACATGGATACCACTATTACACGTGAGAACACCACCCACCAGGTACGCGGTACATACTCGTGCGACTCGGCCAACGTTGTCTACCTCATACGCTGCAGGAAAGGATGTCCCGAAGCGTGGTACATTGGCGAGACCATGCAGACGCTGCGACAACGAATGAACGGACATCGCGCAACAATCACCAGGCAGGAATGTTCCCTTCCAGTCGGGGAACACTTCAGCAGTCAAGGGCATTCAGCCTCTGATCTCCGGGTAAGCGTTCTCCAAGGCGGCCTTCAGGACCCGCGACAACGCAGAATCGCTGAGCAGAAACTTATAGCCAAGTTCCGCACACGAGTGCGGCCTCAACCGGGACCTGGGATTCATGTCACATTACATTCACCCCCCACCATCTGGCCTGCAAAATCCTACCAACTGTCCTGGCTTGAGACAATTCACACCTCTTTAACCTGGGGTTACCCCATCTCTGGATCTGTAAAGATTTAATCACCTGCTAATGCTCGCATTCCTAGCATTGTTTGGCATCTTTGAATTTGTCTATATATGTGTTTCTGGAACAGACCTCTTCTTTCACCTGAGGAAGGAGCAGCGCTCCGAAAGCTAGTGACATCGAAACAAACCTGTTGGACTTTAACCTGGTGTTGTAAGACTTTGTACTGTGCTCACCCCAGTCCAACGCCGGCATCTCCACATCATGGCTACCTTTAAAACAGAGATGAGGAGGAATTTCTTCAGTCACAGGGTGGGAAATCAGTGGAACTCTTTGACGCAGAAGGCTGTGGACGCCAAATCACAGAGTATCTTTAAGACGGAGATAGATAGGTTCTTGATTAATAAAGAGAAATGGGGTTACGGGGATGAGAAAAATATCAGCCATGATTGAATGGCGGAACAGACTCGATGCGCCAAGTGGCCTAATTCTGCTCCAATGTCTTATGGTCTAAGTGGCGCTTGAACCATGATCACCTGACTCCAGGTAGAATCATCACCAACTCAGGGTTAACACGAACTGCTTGATCTGATGATAACATGCAAATTCAAATATTCCAACACATAATATGCATCTTGCACTTCTGAAATAAATCCTACGAAGATGGGACCAGGAGTAGAACATTCAGCCCTTTCAGCCTGCTCCATCATTCTATAAGGTCATGTCAGATCGAATTGTAAGTTAACTCTACTTTTTTGTTTCCCTTCATTAATGGCACCCCCATTAACTTTTATCTGGAATATTTAGTTAATATTTCATTTCCTTCTATGTCTTCCCTCTCCATGATCTTCTTGGCTAAACATAAACTACTGCAAAAATAGAGGACCTACAACTAAAATGAGCTCAATGCCATTTTAGACTAGCCACTAGGTGATATTAAAAGTATTTTTTAAAGTTCTTTTTCTCCCCTGTCAAACAGAAAACCAAATTACCATTGTTTGGTGCGTCCCTACAGCAATGCAGTTAAGATTATGAAATCAAATCTGTGCATCACCACATGTTCCTCTTCCAACATGCTGATCCAATTTTCTCCCAAAGCATTAGGGCCCAGAAATTCCTGAGCTGACCTAGGCAGAGGGCAAATCTGGGGTGAGGTAGAACCTCTCTATTTCAGTGGCCCAGATCCCATGGAAAATTCCAGGATCTAGATATAATGATACTTTGAATATTCCAGGCAGGTGCCCATGTTATCCCCAATGAATATTGGAGTGCCTGCCTAGCCATCAGTGGGGCAGAGAATGAATTAATTGAGGCACTCTGCTGCAGTGTCAGCAGGGCCACAGGCTTTAAAACTAACAAAAACCCTTTGCAAAAGTATGGCCGTTTTCTTATGACTCTCAAGTATTACTGATGTACAGCATTGCTTCGGACATAGATTAGGAAAGCACATTGCAAGATTTGTTTTCCTAATTTACATGTCAGGGCTGGCCAGTGAAATTGTCGGGTTTTACGAAGGGACAAAAAGGGTTAGAATCCTACGAACGTTGTATTCTGTTCCAAATTTCAGCCCTTGTGCTGGCAGTTTGTTGTCCAACCACCATTTTTTGCCGGAATTGCAGGATGTAGACTTGTAGAAATTTCAGTAAACTTATTCTTGCAAATATATGTCTTTGTCCAAAATATCTCAAAAATTGGAGAATTTTCGATAAACAAAGTTTCCAGGTGTTTTTCTCCATTTTCAATGATTTTATACTAAGACAGTACAGACAACACATGCCACAGAACAATAAGTTACATCTTTGTACTAAGTTCCGGATCCATGTCAGTACCTGAGAGAGGTCATTCCCCACCCGGAAGCAGGAAACAAATTATATTTATATAAAAATCAGAGAGCAAGTTGAGTTCTACTATTTTTAATGTGCCTTCTAATGGTTAATTCAGTGTTGGCTGGGACCTTGATGGAGGTCATCTGACCATCTGCTGTCATGAAGCAGGATATATGGTAAGGATTAGGAAGGTTGATATGACATAGTAATTGTTAGTAATAGAATAAATCATTAAAGAAAGAGAGAACACATACATTTTGGACAGTAGATGGTACTATATAGGTCTATGAAATAAATCTGAGAGAAATGTTAGTATTTTACAGTTCTTGCTCAATAGAAGAGAAATACACATTCAAATTTTCACAGCTGTCTAGATTATCCAGCAGTCACCGAGGTTAGATTTATTCATTCTTTTTTTCCACTACTCACCCTGAACTGCTGGTGGTCATAGCGGTCATGGATGACAATGAACCGGAGATCAAAGCGCTTGCAGAGGTCGAAGAGATGGTCTGTTTCTGCTTTGGTCCATCCATCATCATGTAGATACATTTGATATTCCTGCTCCGAGTATACAGGCACCTGGACTGTCTTT
Source organism: Scyliorhinus torazame (assembly GCF_047496885.1). NCBI lineage: Eukaryota > Metazoa > Chordata > Chondrichthyes > Carcharhiniformes > Scyliorhinidae > Scyliorhinus > Scyliorhinus torazame. The sequence continues at coordinate 60,957,029 of NC_092713.1, forward strand.
AGAATCACAAAGACATTTATTTTGCTTTTATTTACAACTTTTAAAAACTAAAACAATAGACTTAACATAGTTTGAAGAATTGCTACAGACTTCAGTTATTCCAATTCTCACATTGATTGCTGGGCAAAATAAAAAGCTAATTTTTATATATCTTTCAAATGTCAGTAGCAGTTGTGCATGAATGTTACTGATGCTATTTACAGTCACAAGAGCTTATGTGAAATTGCAGCAGCTTACATGCATCAATTTAACAAAATACCATAGAGCATCGAAACATGGTTCAATTTTTAAAAAATTCTACAGTCCAGTCAATCACATAGCACAGTAGAATATAAGAGTCAGTAAATCACAATTTTTGAACAAAAATCTAGCTCGACAATTTAGTAAACATTCCAAGAAACATTATGATCTTATATCACAGCTTCTTTTTCCCAGTAATTTTTGGGATAACGATATAGTTTCCTCCATTCTTCTGCTCCCCAAAAGAGGGACTGCAATTTCTTTTATTATTATTTTTTGCTAACATTAATGCTTCGTACCTTATTAAACCTAGCGAAAGGGTAGTCTTTGCCTTCATCTGCCAGACGTCTCCAATGGAAAAATATTGCACCATCCTTCCTGGCTGGGTTGGTGAAAGGCATCCACTTCCATGGTCGGACCTTTTTACACCCCAACTTCGCTTTAACAGTCCTGTACCCTTGTGTTGTGTCACTTGGAAGTAATGGAGGAGCATCTCTTTACAAAACATAAAAGATTTTAAATTGTGGTTAACAAGCACACAAAAACACATTTATCTATGAAGAAATAGTGTTCAAAATTTCACATAGGATGCCAAATTTGTTTTGTTTCCAGTTGTTACAATTTCTAGTCAGACTTTGTGTTTACTTTGACTGGAAATTGGTATGTTAACATTTTCAATCAATCTTGCTGTGCCATCTTTCATCTTTTAGTTTGCTGCTGAACTACCAAGTGTGAAAATACAGAGGTAGTGGAGGATTTGAGAGGTGGTAAAGATGTCACCAGCCTGCATGTGGACTGTTCTTTTGGAAAATGTCAACAAATAGATAAGAAAGAGACAAAGGATGGAACCTTTGGGAACTCAAAAGCTAATGATTAAAATTGGATAGTTAATAGTGGAACTAATGAAGGGCGGGCAGCCCCACTGAGCTGGACAGAAAAGAATTGGCATATGAGAAGGTTGGTTTGATTGACCAATATGCATTGAGGATAATGCATATTGCCACTCAGTATGAAACTTGGGACTTTGACTTGTGATATTTCAGTTTTGTAACAGGGACCTGCTTGGAGAGATTAAAATATGGACTTGCAGGAAAGTTGAGCACAGATTTGTTGCTTTTAAATGAGTCTGGTTATGCCATAATACAAAAGGAAAATAAAAGTTCAATACTCCAACTTCACTTCCTATGTAGGGGCTGGTTTAGCTCAGTGGGCTAGACAGATGGTTTGTGATGCAGAACAAGGCCAGCAGCTCGGGTTCAATTCCAGCTGAGAATTCTGAATTCTCCGTGTACCCGAACAGGATCTGGAATGTGGTGATTAGGGGCTTTTCACAGTAACTACATTACAGTGTTAATGTAAGCCTACTTATGACAATAAAGGTTATTTACATTTAAATAAGTTGTTCTGTTTATATATACTCATGCTTCATTAAAAGTACAGAATGTTGGTAAACAGTTATATGTCTTCGATATATGTCTCAGTAAGATAGCAAATAGCGAGCTAGTTGCAGCTTATTTTAACAGTAGTCACTGTACTCAGCTAATATTCAACAGGATCTGTACAAAGAAAGCATAAGTCACCGAGATAGCATCTCCTGAACTTACAGGATTCAACAGTTTCATGTATACCAGCTACAAACTTTCATTTCCTTAAGTATTTTTCTACAATTAATGTGGTTAATTGTAATTATCAAGCACACACTTCAGTAGAAACAAACTAAACAGATAAAATTCTTTAAGACAGCGTACAATCCGAACATCAATATGGATAATTAGCCCAGTGTGTATCACCATCATGTGGCCACAAGATAAATTGCATCTGCAAAAAAAAAGAGCAAAGGACTAGAGGGTGTGAGAACACAAATAACAGGTAAATATATATTACAATTATCAAGTAATCTTCAGAATTTTGACTATTTTCTTGAAAAAAGACTTAATGGTATTTGGTCCCTGTGGCAAATAATTGAGTTTGTTCTATGTATTTCCAAAAGAATATGGGATGGGGTGTGGCGTCCAAAGGAGGAGGTTCAGTTACCCCCCCTTTGGCTGCCACAAGCACACGCAGTTAAAGCTGTTTGGCTTCATACATGGCCTGCACGTCCCTCCTTGGGCGGCAAGGTAGTATAATGGTTAGCACTGCTGCTTCACAGCGCCAGGGACCTGGGTTTGATTCCCGGCATGGGTCATTGTTCTCCCCATGTCTGCGTGGGTTTCCTGCCACAAGTCCCGAAAGATGAATTGAACATTCTAAATTCTTCCTCAGTGTACCTGAACAGGCGCCGTAGTGTGGCAACTAGTGGAGTTTCACAGTAACTTCATTGCTTGTGTGTTAATGTAAGCGTACTTGTGACACTAATAAGATTATTAAACAACCCGCACCGGCAGTACGAGGCCCAGTTGGCTACTTATGGGTCTTAATTGGTCCCCCATGTCACATATAACAGCAGGGGCAGGTAGGTAGGTGCAGCAAACACTTCTTTTTGAATCCTCCCCCACCCTCACAACTGTCCAAAAATCTAGTTCATAATTTCAAAGTGTGCAGGTATTACAAAGTTTAGAAAGGTTGCAAACAAGGAGAAGGATACTCGAGTAGATGGGAAGGTAGTGGCATAGTGTTATTGTCGCTGTACTAGTAATCCAGAGACCCAGGGCAAGGCTCTAGGGATCTGAATTCGAAACGGCAAGAAAATCTGGAATTAAAATTCTAATGATGACCATGAAGCCACTGTCAATTGATGTAAAAACCCATTGGGTCATTAAATATTTGATGTGACTCCAGGCAATGCAGTTGGCTCTTAAATGCCCTCTAAAATGGCCTAGAAAGTCACACAGTTGTGCCAAACCTCTAAAAATTCAATAAAAAGGAATGAAACCAGATAGACTACCCAGCATCAACCTAGGTACCGGAAATTACAACCGAGCCCTTTCCCACAGGCAGGACACACCCAACAGAGGTGGCAGCACACAGTGGTATACAGTCAGGAAGGAGTTGCCTTGGGTGTCCTCAACATTGGCTCTGGACCACATGAAGTTTCATGGAATCAGGTCAAACATAAGCTAGGAAACTCCTTCTGAAAACCACACCCCCCCCCCGCTTGCTCTCTGATGTTGAATCAGTACTTCATTTTGAACACCACTTGGAGGAAGCAAGGGCGTAATGTTCCAACAGACCGAGCCCTAAAGGACATAACTGCTAGATTGGGTCTGCGGCAGTTGCTGAGGGAACCAACAATAGAGAAAAATATATTCATTCTCACCTGCATCTGTCCATGACCAGTAAGTGGAGTCACTGCTCCTGTCCAGTCTTCCTGTCCCGTCTTCGCATTGAGGATACCTTCTGTCATGTTTGTGTGGCACCACCACCGTGCTAAATAGGATAGATTTCGAAAAGATCTAGCAACTCAAGGCTGGGCATCCATGAAGCACTGTGGGCCATCAACAGCAGCCGCATTATATTCAACCACAAGCACATGGCGTATCAGAAGCCCCCACTCCACCATTACCACCAAGCCAGGGAATCAACTCTGATTCAACGAGTGCAGGAGGGCAAGTCAGAAACAGCACCAGGTATACACCTGGTGAAGCTGCAACACAGGACTACTTGGGTGCCAAACAGCATAAGCAGCATGAAATAGACAGAGTAAGCAATTCCACAACTAATGATCAGATCTGAGCTCTGCAGTCCTGCCACATCCAGTCGTAAATAGTGGTGGACAACTCACTGGAGAAGGAAGCTCTACACATTTCCCCATCTCACTGGAGAAGGAAGCTCCACACATTTCCCCATCTTCAATGATGGAATATCCCAACACATCAGTGCAAAGGATAAGGTTGAAGCATTCGCAATAATGGACGCGATTCTCTGGCAGCGTTGCGCTCAAGCGAGAGCTCAACGCAGCCGGAGAATCCCGGGAGAGGCGTGCAGCGAGCCTCCTGTCAGCCTCTGTGCCTCGCGGAATTCACTGAAGTCCCGTAAGACGTTGGAATCAGAACTCCGCCCCAAATGGGCATGACCAAACGCCACTCCCGGAAGTAGGTCGTAAACCCACTTACAACACAACTGCCTGGGATCCACCTATCTCCCTTGATTCTCTGGCCTCACTAAGAGGCTGCAGCGAGGCACTGATCAGTACTGGTCCACACAAACGTGGACCAAGCAGAATGGTATCCGGGAGGGGTCTCCCTTTCAAAATGGCACCCCAATCTCGGAGTTCAGCTCCCCAGTGCTAAAATAAGTGCCAAAATAAATTCTAAATATGAGCTAAACCGGTGAGAAACTCCCCAGGGACCAATAAAGCTCCTAAGTGTTATTGAATAGCGGTGGGGAGCTCGCCGGCAGGGCTGGCAGGAAACTCCCTGAAAAACCCACCACAAATGAACTTACAAATTCTGGGGGAGAATCACGCCCAATGAGTCAGAGGTGCTGGGTAGGTGATCCATCTCGGTAAATGACAAAGGTCCCAGCATCACAATGTCAATCTTCAGCCAATTTGATTCGCTCCAGGAGATATAACGAAGCAGCTGAGGGCACTGGATACTGCAAAGGCTATGGACCCCGACAACATTCAAGGAATAGCACTGAAGACGTGTATTCCAAAACTTACTGTATGCCTATCCAAGCTGTTCCAGTACAGCTACAACACTGGCATCTACCTGACAATGTGGAAAAATCAGGACAAATCCAAATCAACCAATTACCATCCTATCAGTCCTCGTGATCCTCTCGATCACAAAGTGATGGAATGGGTCATCAGCAGCACGGTCAAGCAGCATTTGCTTAGCAACAAGCTGCTCACGGATGCTCAGTTTGAGTTCCACCAGGGTCACTCATCTCCTGACCTCATTCTTGACTCCTCAGGGATACAGAAGCAGCAAGACCTGGACAATATTTAGGCTTAGGCAAAACAAGTGGCAAGTAACATTTTTCCCACACAAGTGCCAGACAATGACATCTGCAACAAGAGAGAATCCAACCATCACGCTCAATGGCATTACAATTGTTGAATCCCCCACTATCAACATCACTCATTGACCATAAACTCAACTGGACTAGCCATATAAATATTGCGGCTACAAGAGTGGGTCAGAGGCTAGGAATCAGCACAATTAGTGGGTAAATCACCTCCTGATCCCCAAAGCCTCTCCGCCACCTATGTCCCAAAAGACGTGCTTGTTAGGTGATTTGGACATTCTGAATTCTCCCTCGGTGTACCAGAACAGGCGCCAGAATGTGGCGACTAGGGGATTTTCACAGTAACTTCATTGCAATGTTAATGTAAGCCAATTTGTGACAATATTAAAGATTATTATTACAAGATACAAGTCAGGAGTGTAATGGACTACTCTCCACTTGCCCAGATGAGTGCAACTCCAACAACTCAAGAAGCTCAACATAGCCCACTTGATTGGCACCTTCTTCCACAAATATTAATTTCCTTCACCACCAATAAACAGTGGCAGCAATATGTATCGCTTACAAGATGCACTGCAGAAACTCAGCAAGGCTCCTTCGACAGCACCTTCCAAACCCACCACTGCCATCTAGAAGGACATGGTCAGCAGACACACAGGAACACCATCACCTGGAAGTTCCCTTCCAAGAGCTTAGATGGGCTCAGGTTGTTTTCTTTAGGACAGAGGAAGCTAAGGAGTGACCTAATTGAGGTGTACAAAATTATGAGGGCTTAGACAAGAAAGACTTGTTTCCCATAGCTGAGGGATCAATTACCAAGGGACATAGATTTAAGGTGGTTAGTGGAATGATTAGAGGGGACATGAGGAAAACCTTTTCACCCAGGGGGTGGTGGGTGTCTGGAATTCACCACATAAGTTGGTGGTTGAGGCTGAAACTCATTTAAAAAAGGTACCTGGATCTGCACCTGAAGTGCTTTAACCTGCAATACGTTACAGCCCAGGTGCTGGAAAATAGAATTTAAAATGAGTAGCTGGTTTCTTTTAACTCATTTTTTTTTTGGCCGGCGCAGTCATGATGTGTTGAATGACCCTTTTCTGCACTAACATTTCTACAGTTCAAAATCACTCACCATCCTGACTTGCAAATATATCACCATTCCTTCACTGTCACTGGGTCAAAATCCTGGGATTCCCTTCCTAACACTGCACAATATGGACTCCAGCGGTTCCAAGGCAGCTCATCATCACAATATTCCAAGCAAATTAGGGATGGGCAATAATTGCTGGCCTATCCAGCGATGCCCACACCCTGTAATGAGTTCAAAAAAATTTCAGGAGGACGTAGACTGGTGAAATGGGCAGACACGACACAATATTTAATACACAATGAGAAGTAATGCATAGTGGGTGGAAAAATGAGGAGAAGTTCTATAATTAGATGGCACAATTTTAAAAGAGGGTTACAAGAACACAGAGACCTGGATGTGTGTGGGGCGAGTGGGTGTCGCATTCTCAAATGGTTGAAGCTAGCAGGACAAGTTGATATAACTGTTAAAAAAAGCAAATGGAATTAGTGACAAAGGAGTACAAAAATGAGGAAGTTGCTGCAAACCTTAATAAATCAATAGTTAGGCCTTAGCTGGAGCGTTCTGTCCAATTTTGGATACCACAATTTAAGAGTGAGGTCAATCAAGGACTTGAAACGGATGTGGTGATTTACAAGAATAGTACCAAGAAAGATGAACTTAATTCTGTGCAGAGGCTAGAGAGGTTGGGGTTGTTCTCTTTGGAGCAAAAGATTAAGGGAAGATTTAATCGACACATTCAAAATTATAAAGCGTTTTGATAGAAAAGACAGGGAGAAATTGTCCAGAAGAGTTAGTAACCTGAGGAAAATTATTTTGGATAATCGACAAAGAAGTCAATGGGGAGATTTTTCTCTTTAGCATGCAACACATTTTGATCTCGAATGCATGACCTGAAAGGGTGGAAACAGATTAAACTGTAAATCTCAAATGGTAATTGATATATACTTGAGCAGGGACATGGGGAAAAACAGGGACGTGGGACTAATTGGATAGCAGGTTTTTTTTAAACCAGCACAGGCACAATGGGATGAACAGCCATCTTCAATGCTGAACGATCCTATGATATAGATTAGTAATGGTACCAACATACCTTTCTAATTTAATCTTTTACAATTGCCAAGTCACCTTTAATTTTATAAATGAATTATGATGTGGAGATGCTGGTGGTGGACTGGGGTGGGCACAATAAGAAGTCTTACAACCACATAAAGTCATCACTCACCTGTTGAAGGAGCTGCACTCCGAAAGCTAGTGATTCCAAACAAACCTGTTGGACTTTAACTTGGTGTTGTAAGACTTCTTATATATGAACTAGGCCATCATTATAGTTGAGCTGCATTGTGAAATACATATTGTATGTTTCACAAGGCTCAGTACTGGCTCCAACCATGTTAAACTTGTACAAATGATCTTCCAAAATCTACCGCACAATAATTCATACATGATGACCACATCTGCAACTCAGGCCCCCGACTTCGACACTTTGGACCGGACTCTAAACAAGGACTTATCAAAACTTTGAACAATACAGCAACACGTGGTGATTCAAGCCAAGCCCTGCAAAAACAGTATCCAGCTTATTCTATCTTTACAATGTTAAAGCCAACATAGAGCTTAACATCCAAATGAATGGCAATCCGTTAAAGCACCACCCAACTCCAACATACCTCATAGTGACCTCAGATAGGAGACTGATGTGTGCACACAGAGTTGACAGCCTTAAAGGTAAAGTCGCCATAGTCCCAGTTGACCATAGGCTGCTTTCCCCTTTGAGGGGGAGAGCTGACGGGAGGTGATTTAACTTGAGGATCACCAAACCTCAGGCGAGGGCAAGGTTAAGAAGGCGGGCCTTCATGACTAACCTCAACCGGTACGGGAATTGAACCTGCACTGCTGGCCTTGCTCTGCATCACGAACCAGCTGTCTAACCAAGTGGCCTAAACCGCCCCCCTGGAACACTACGTTCAACATCACTCCCTTGGCTCCCTGTCCTGGCAAACCTCACTCCTTCACATATCCGCCAACTTGCAACAGCCCACAAACTGACAGAAAAAGTTTTCAATGCCAACCACTTACCACTTCATGTTCATCCACTCAGCCCACCCAAAGTACGACTCCCATCAAGACAGCAGATCTAGAAAAACCCTCCCACACAGGACTTCAGTGCAAATTCCACCTTGGCAAATGAATGAGAATCATTGGACATGACAAACAAGCACCTGGTCTCAAACCCAACCCAACATCTGCCTGGTTTCAACCTTCCAAGGAAAGAGTGGTCCACACTTGACAGGTTCAGGACCACGTCCCCTGCTTGGAAAGAAGTTCAGGTTTTTGATCCAATCAGTGAAGGAATGGCAATATAGTTCCAAGTCAGGATGGTTGTGGCTTCCAGGGAAACGTAAAGATAATGGTATTCCCATTAGTCCACTGCTCTTTTCCTTTTGGTAGTGGAAGGTGCAGTCAATATAAACGTGGCAAGTTGCTGCAGTGCATTTTCAAATAGAATTAACTGCTGCCACTGTACCTCAGTAATGGGGGACAGTCAAGAGTGATTTGTCCTGGATGATGTTGAGCTTTGAGTCTTTTGGGAACCACGCTCAACTAGGCAAATAGAGAGTATTCGATCACATTCCTGCCTTGTAAATGGTGGACAAGTTTTGGGGAGTCAGGTGGTGAGTCATCATTTCAAAATTCCCAGCCACTTGTAGCCACAAGATTCAAGAGAGAGTCCCGATTCCCATGATCTTTCATTTTGCTGGGGCTCGTTGATGCACAGTGAAATTCTGCCTCAATTTGAGTTCAACTGTTTACAGCTTGCCATGTTTGGGCCCAGACTGTAATGAAGTCGGGAACATAATGGTCCTGCTAGAACCCAAACAGAGTGTCTGTGAGCAGTTAGGGTTACTTGATAGCACAGACAATGGCCCCATTGATCATTTTGCTAGGGTGGCAGGACTGCAGAACATTGATCTGATCCATTGGTTGTGAGATCACTTAGTTGTCTCTTGCATGCTGTTTGGCATGCATATAGTCCTCCTGGCTTATAGGTTCTCCAGGTTGGCATCTCATTTTTAGGTATGCCCGGTGCTTCACCCAGTTTGCTCCTGCACTCTTTATTGAACCAAGTTGATCCCCTGGCTTGATGGTAACGGAAAAGTGAGGGATATGCCGGGCCGTGAGATTAAAGATTGAATATAATCCTGCTGCTGTCAAGTCCATAGTGCTTAATAATAATTTTTATTTTCACAAGTAGGCTTACATTAATGAAGTTACTGTGACAAGCCCCTAATCGCCACATTCTGTGCCTGTTCGGGTACACGGAGGGAGAATTCAGAATATCCAAATTACTTAATAGCACGTCTTGCAGGACTTGTGGGAGGAAACCCATGCAGACACGGGGAGAACGTGCGGACTCCGCACAGACAGTGACCCAAGCCAGGAGTCGAACCTGGGATCTTGGTGCTGTGAAGCCATAGTGCTGACCATCATGCTAATGTGCTGTCCTTCATGGATACACAATTGAGTTGCTATATATGATCTGAATCTAAACCATTTAGCATGGTGTTAGTGCCCTTCAACATGATGGAATCTCCTCAGTGTGAACATGAGACTTCATCTCCACAGACAGATCAAAATTACACTACTTTATACGTAGTGTTTACAAGGAATATTTGCAAGAGTTAAGAACTCCACCATATGTACACACACACACCCACACGCAATATAAGGCTGGAAGCTAAAGTGAAGAAAATAAAGATATCTGTAACTTCCAGTTCAAAAAAAACTATACCGTACTGTAATGTGAAAGATATGAGACACAAAGTATTGTTGACCTATAAAATTTGTCATGGGGAGTTCACCAATTGTGAAGCAGTTTTTATTTTCTTTTAATAAAGTATTTATGCCGGCAGATCAACTCTGACATTTGGCACGGGTAACTCAGATCTTGAGTGCAACTTTTGAAGTTTATCAAGGCCTAGCTGAAATGTGACAAATGTTTGTCAGGATAGCACAGCTGATTTATTGAAGCGATAGATCGAATAACCACAAGGCTTCAGCTGCAATATCCAAGTTTTTTATGGAAGCATCTCAAACATCCTACCTGTGATCACGGTGCAACTATCAACTCCCCACCACAAAACGTATTTTAGGTACTACCTTAAATTGTATCAAATATTTTTTTTAAATCTAGTAACAGTTATTTGTAAACGTTCTGTCTGGATCACCATTTGCACTAGATATTGTAGTGCCATAGCAACATGGAGAACTATGATGTTTCCTCACATGATGTAAGAACTCTGGTGCATTTCCATCTGACTGTCATATGACATGGGCTTTCCCAGAGAACTTAGGCTTTCCCAGAGTGCTTAGTAGTTCTGTGGAATCTGAATGAAACAACTTTTCCTTTATCCACCTAAATCCAAGAATCTTCACATGTCCTTCTCTTTTATAGTTTCCAATTCCCCGACATTAACCTTCTACTTTTCCTCAAAAGAGGTCCAATCTTGTCACCTCTCCATTATTCACCAGGTCAGCCTGTGGACTCGCCACTTCTTCCTCGAACGGAGGCTCAAAAATCCTCAATCTACCACCTTATTGCTGAATTTGTCCTCATATTGAGTAATTTCTTTGACGCAACACACTTTCTGCAAATAAAAGTATTGCTATGGCAACCTGTGTAGATCCTAGACTTTTTGTAGGCTATGTGGAGCATTCTTTGTTCCAGTTCTATTCAGATCCCCATCCTAACCTTTTTTTAAAACTGTATATTGCATATTGTGTCAATGCAAGTTTCCTGAATTGGTTATCAACTTTGTTGCCAACTTTCATTCTTCCCCTTGTTTTCATCACATGGTTCCAACTTCCATTCTTCCCCTCGTTTTCATCACATGGTTCATCACCACCTCTTCATTTCCTTTCCTCGACTTCTCAGTCTCAATTTCTAGACTAGGCTTTTGACCAACATCCACTATAAATCCACCGACTCCCACAGCTACCTTGCTACATATCCTCACACCCTAGGGACTCCATTCAATTCTCTATTTCCATTGCATCTGTTCTGATGATGTCACCTTCCAAACCAGTTCTTCTGAAATGTCATCCTTTTTCCTCAACCAAGCATTCCCTTCCACAGGGGTGGAAAGAATCCTCAACCCTAGTATTTAAACAGATTTTTATATAACACAATGTGCATTAAAAGAAAGTGAAAGACATTATTCTGAAAACTTGACCAGTTAGTGAAAACCTGTCTAATTTTCATTACTTTTTTAAAATTGCAGATCCTGAAATCTTCATTGTTATGAAGCACAAAATCTACTCAAAGTTTCAGCAGAATCCAGGGACAGAGCACTATGGAGTAACGCTGCAATATTCCATTGCTGCCACAGGAGGCTGCTCCAACGCTTAAAGCTGTTGAAGTTATGATCAAACTCTCGAAAAACCATTCAAATGTGGGCAATTATCAAAAACATTACATTTCATTGGCTTTAACTTACTTTTTGTCAGAATACAGTAGAGCATAAACTTCTCTGTGCATTCCTTCTGGTCTCTTAAATGTGAGTGTTTCTGTAGACTTCTTTGACTTTTTCTAAAATAAAGAGATTAATTATTCAAAATTAGCTGTACCATTAAGGAACACAGCAGAGGGAAAATTGAAGGGCTTAAAACTCTACATAATCAAACCATATATAAAGTAGAATAACTAATGCAAGAAGGAAACATGATAAGAAACAGACCAGAAAATGTATTTTCCCAGATATTACCTAATTATAAATAGCAGCCATATGTATAGTGTATACTGCAAATTAGTGCTACAGAATTTCAACTGCCAACAACATTGCAGTAAGTTACCATCTTTGGGGAGCTCAAAACTACAGTAATTTATCTGCTTTGTGAACAACTCCAAAAACCAGGTTGATCGTTCTGGCCCTCCACCTTACTGTTGATTGCTGATTCCTGGCTTGCAAATGTTCATCTATTCCTCCACCCCATCAAATCAAAGGAATATTGAACAGTACTTTAGGATTTTACTTCCAGCCAATTGTAAAAATTATTTAGCTTTTTCTTCCTGAATTAATCAAGTTTTTTTTAATTGATTCATGGGATGTGGATGTCGCAGGCTGGGCCAGCATTTATTGCCCAACCCTAATTGTCCTTGAGAGAGCAGTTCAGAGTCAACCACGTCACTGTGGATCTGGAGTCACATGTAGGCCAGATCAGGTAAGGATGGCTGATTTCCTTCCCTGAAGGACATTAGTGATTAGATGGGTTTTTACGATAATTGACAATGGTTTCATGATCATCATTAGGCTTTTAATTCTAGATTTTTATTGAATTCAAATTTCACCATCTGCAGTGGCGGGATCTGGTCTCTGATTTACTAGTCCAATGACAAAACCACTATGCCGCCGCCTCCCCCAAGTTTGAAATGTACTTTATTTCTGAACCCGGGTCCCCAAAGCATTACTCTAGGTCTCTGGCTTACTAGTCCAGTGCCAAAATCACTATGCCACCGCCTCCCCGAATTTGAAATGTAGTTTATTTCAAGACTGATGTGACAGCAATACGTTGGTAGTCCTCACAGTTTTCCAAAACCTAAATAAAATACAAGTTGAAAGCTGATCAGATGATTGCACTATATTTCATTCAAGGCTTTTTTTTTAATTAAAAAAAAGGAATATTCCATGATGAGATGGTTGTTTTTGACTGGCGCAGACGCGATGGGCCGAAGGGTTTTTCTGTGCTGTAGACCTCTACATCATGTATTTAATATTTATTCTGCCGAATTAGTTGATCTCAGTCAGGTCAATTATAGGGATACAAGTGGCCTTAGATACCTGGATTGGGGAGTGAAATATTTTCAAGGATTAGTATGCAGTCACATTAAATTCAGTATCGATAGGACTGAATCGGACTATAATACCCCAATGGTTAAATTGTCCATGGACACTTTAGGCTCAAATGTAACCAGTTAATCAAGATTCTGAAAGATGGGTGGTACAACTGAACCAGAGTCAACAATTTCAAACGAGGAAGGGGAGGAAATTGGCAAGAAAAAAAAATGGAATTTCTAAGCAAGGCTCATAATCATCTGTGGCCTGAATTTAATCACTAGTTTTGTAGATAAATCTACAGTTTTACTTACTTTGTTTCTCCAACAAGGGGCTGTTTGGCACAGGGCTAAATCGCTGGCTTTGAAAGCAGACCAAGGCAGGCCAGCAGCACGGTTCAATTCCTGTACCAGCCTCCCCGAACAGACGCCGGAATGTGGCGACTAGGGGCTTTTCACAGTAACTTCATTTGAAGCCTACTTGTGACAATAAGCGATTTTCATTTCATTTCAATTTTTCCAACATCTGCCCACATGTCCTAATCGGTGCTGCTATAGGAAATATTTTGACTTAATTACCAGCAATTGAAAATTATATGGGATGAAGTGTACAATGTTTAGTGTCATTTCGGACTTCAAAAATATACCTAGATCTTACTTAAAGAAAAATCTAATCCCATAAAATTGAACTCTCAAGATTTTTAATTAAGCATCATCACTGATGTTAAAGCGAACTAGAATGCAGTATTTATTTATTTTCTACATTGTGCTGCATCATTGGAGTACTTGAACACTCTGTTAAACACAAATTTTCGATTTCGGCCAATCTTCTCCAATTATTCTTTCAAATCTACAATACAAAAATATTTTAAGGCAATACAACAAACTGGTCCAAAAGTTTATTTCAAAACAAGCTATATTTGGGACTGATTACAAATCAGTCATATCACTGATGAACTCATATAACCACGAACTGAGAACACAAAACTCAAGGGATAATAGAAACCCTGAGATGAGATTACCTCTCTGAAAGAATTTTAGGGCTGCATGTTAAGACAAAATGTATCCACTATAAATTCCAACAGCAAATATATTGCACTTTGGATCCTAATGTATTTGCCTTCAATTCTCCTCCTTCCAGTGTCATTATTTCGACACGTATTGATGAAGGAGGCACTGTGAATTTATTGAATGTCAATCAATAGTCTATTAGCGATACATAATTTGGCCAGTATTAACATTGTAATTTGAAAAAAGATTTCTGTTACCTTATCTGAATTAATGATATCTTTTTTACTGATTGGTGTGTTTTCAGAGTCACCACCCCCCAGCTCCAAGATATCACGAACGTCTGCTCCTGTAGCCATCTTTTAAACCTATAGAGTTGAGAAATAGAATGTCAAGAAGGAAATTCAGTTACAATTAAAAATTACATTATTATTTCCCTTCTTGGGCCTGGGTTTAAACTCCAATGCTGACTTAACATTACTCTGCCACTCTGTGCAGACTTTGGAATCCTAATACCTTGGACACTTTTGTGTCATAGACCCATGGTGTAATGAATTAAATTCAGTGTCCAAACATGGGATATTGTAGCTAATGGAAGCATTACCTAGTAGGTAACTAATCCTCTAAAACTACAGAAACGATAACCCTTAATGTTTTAAAATAAACAATGACCCACTCCGCATACACTTACATTAGAGCAGTCTCCACAGGAATTTGGTCTTTATAGGAAATAGCTCAGTCTCTTCAAACTTCCAACCGATTCAGATCTCCCCATTTCAGAGTCACAATGTCAAGCGACTGTCAAAAGAACCATCCTTCAGTTTTTGGAGAGTTTCCAAACACAATACCAGCAGGAGTGACCACTCCAGTTATTTCACCTCCAGGGTCACCAGGGCAAATCTTGCAAAATCTTTTGGCGTGTCTCTGAACAAAGAGCATCCTACCTCCCCTCCCGCCTTCCACGTCGTAGCTCAGAGGGCCTGCAGCTTTCTCTGTTCTGTTGACCAACTGCCATTCACTATAAAAGAGATGGCAGGACTGCAGAGTTTAGATCTGATCTGCTGGTTCTGGGATCGCCTAGCTCTTATATGCTGCATATGTTAGATGTTTAGCTGCTGTTGTATAAAGAGTCAAAGGTACTGCTCCTTTTCCAAACACCTTTAATTTAGTTCAACAGACTCTGCACAAAACTCAAACATCACATCATCTGACATTAAGGCCATCTGAAGCCTCTTTACATATCAGGGGCTGGTTTAGCACAGGGCTAAATAACTGGCTTTTAAAGCAGACCAAGGCAGGTCAGCAGCACGGTTCAATTCCCGTACCAGCCTCCCCGAACAGGCGCCGGAATGTGGCGACTACGGGCTTTTCACGGTAACTTCATTTGAAGCCTACTTGTGGCAATAAGTGATTTTCATTTCATTTTCATATCAGTGTCAATTGTTGGATACTTAACATAAATTAGACAACTAATTGGAATGTCTCTTACCCCGTTACTTAACAGTCTCCCCTTCCTTGGAGACAAAAATAATTAGGTGAAAACAAAATTACAAGAAACTCAAAAACACACATGCAATTTCCCCCCTTCTTATTTTTCCATTTTTTGAAAAAAAAGTCATTAACAATATCCAAAAGTTTCTGTGAGCTAGCCCCTCGTTTTGTAAAACAGTCTGACAATTGATAGCTACTGTCAACCCATTTAATTTTGGCTATTTCCCCCCTGTCCAACATCTGCTTCAAACTTGCAATGTCTATCCTTAACCTTTTTTCATTGCCACTTTTTGTAGAGTGTACATTTTCTCACAGGGATTTGTCAGTGTGACATTCAATAGGTATATTACCCAAATCCCCTAATCCCAAAATTCCTGTCAATATCCGAGATATATAAGAGGCCATATCTACCGCCTCTACAAGGCTTAACGTTTCAGCAGCCAAAGTGCTTTTGACCACTCTCCTTATTTTCTTTGTTTCCCACACAAGAGGGCAACATTTACCATTGTTCCCCAAAAGGAAAACTACAAAACCTCCTGTGCTTGAAA
This sequence comes from Scyliorhinus torazame, assembly GCF_047496885.1. Lineage (NCBI taxonomy): Eukaryota > Metazoa > Chordata > Chondrichthyes > Carcharhiniformes > Scyliorhinidae > Scyliorhinus > Scyliorhinus torazame. The sequence continues at coordinate 60,973,146 of NC_092713.1, forward strand.
CCCCATCACATAAATTTGCATAGGACGCATCACTATAAACTATGAGTTTCAAGTGCCTACGGTCACCTAAAACCGGGAACCTCAAAACACACTCCTGCATTTTTAGTTTGACCAACGCTTTATTTGCTCTTATTATGTCTTCCACTTTGGGATCATTCATTTTTGTACTCAACTCTAAGACATCAAAACTCACATCCGGTCTAGTCTGTCTACCTAACCAATTCAGTTGCCCAATTAAACTTCGCAGTTGCTCTTTTTCCATCTTTGAAACCATTGCGTCTTTTTCTGAAACCCGGCCACGGCTAATTGCTATTGGGCTGGTGCTTTCCAAATAAGATTGCTGACGTAAAGTTGCCCCTAACTAAGTCTGTCCGATTTCCAGTCCAATATATTTAAATGAACTGGAAACCCGACTTCCAACCCTGAATTCTTTCCTCAAACCAGAGATTACAATAGCTTCAAAATCACTAGTCCCACCCCACAAAAAATCATCGACATGCATCATAAAGATGCCAGAAAGATTTCCTTTATAGTGCCAGTAAAACAGTGCCGGATCTGCTTTCAGCTGGCAACAAACTAACTTTAACAAAACTGACCTTAACTGAAAAATATCAGACTTTAGACGCATCATTTAATCCATATACACATTTGTTCAACTTCCAGAGTACCCTTTGTGTGTTAGCTGCCTCTTTAGGACAGAGAAAAATGTCTCTCTGGAGCTGATGCCCCTGCAAGAAGGCAGCTTTTATATCTATAGATTTGCATTCCCATGCCTTTGTGGCTAATGGAGCCAAGAAGATCTTTAAAATAACCTTTCCTGCTGTAGGTGAATCTACCCTTAAATCCCGATCTTCTAAACTTTCTTCAAATCCCCTTGCCACAAGCCTGGCCTTTGCCTTATAAGTTCCATCCGGAAGAACCTTTTCCGTGCAAATCCATCTGTAGGATAGAGCTCTTTGTCCCATATCCGGTACTTTCGTGTATAGCCCAAATTCACTCCAACTATGCAGTTCTTGCTTTTTGGCATCTTTGATCTAACTTATTGGAAGCCACCAAAATCTCACGTGCATGTGGGCTTCTACTCCTATTAGTATTTGTAGTCTTACTCATGTTCCGAGACCTTGATAAACTATGTCCCCTCTTCCGCCTGGCATCTGGTTCTGTACTGCGACTGCTTGATTTTTCCCATCTGCTGTGGGATGTCCTTTCAATAGTTCTCAACCTTTTCCTGCGGACCTGTTCACTATCTGATGTACTATCTGAACTGGCACTGCATTTTTGTGCCCTCCATTTTTGAACTTTGTGTTCCCAATCCAATGTCTTGGCTCCCTCCCCGGAATGCTGTACATTCAACCAATGTTTATACTTTCCAGTGGCCTTCCCTGCTCTACTAATAACAGTTGCATCCTGCCATTGACTAGACCCTTCAGGCAAGTATGTCACTTTTGTACCAACTTTTGGCAGTTGCCCTTTTGGAAAAATGGCCTGTTCTAAATCATCAGAAGTGTTGTGTTCCTCTACAGAAACTCTGTCTATATCAGTTAACTGGTCCTCATAGTTCTGTAACACGTGCGGACCAGATGACCCTGGTTCCTTGTCATGTCTGTCTGCTCTGTCTAAATTTGTAATCTGTACCCATTATCCTTGATGAATGTATCCTAACAGTTTGACTGCCATGTTGCAAAATAATTGTTTTGCCATCTATGCCTATGATCTTCCCTGGGCCTTTCCATTCATTACAATTGTCTCTCTTACAGTATACTATGTCTCCTTGCTGAAAAACGGTATTTGATGGCCGTACATTATGCCTCAAAGCTCTGCGAATTCTTTCAGAGACTTCTGCTTCCAAAAAAGCTTTTCTACTGCTATGTAATGCATTTAAATGCTCAGCAAAGGCAGAGCTACTTGTAGTCCCTTCCCAAGCTGGAGGCTGGTCATCCAAAATGGACGGAATTTTAGGATTTCGACCAAACACTAATTGATAGGGACTATAGCACCCAACCATCTGCAATGAATTCTTTGCATGTACTGCCCATGCTAGAGCTGAATTTAGCTTGCAGTTTGGTTTATCTGCCAAAATGTTCCAGAGCATGTCATCTATTACCGCGTGGTTTCTTTCACACACACCATTATTAAATGGGCTTTCCGCAGCTGTATTCAGAACTGTGATATTTAAGTTTTCACACATATCCCTAAACTCATCATTAGCAAATTCCCCCCCATTGTCCGTAAGGGATTTTGCCGGTGGGCCCATTCCTGTCCCTATCCATTTTTCCACGATTTGATCCAGAATTACTCTCTTTTCTTTACTTCGTACAATCGTTGATTGACCAAATCTGGTTGCTAAATCTACAAAATGCAAAATAAATTATTGGCTTTATCCCAGATCTTAAGGTCCACGGCCACAATGTTGTTAAAATCCCTGGCCAAAGGTAGGGTTACTATCGGTCGTGGTGGTGTCCTTCTGTACTTCCTACAAACTTCACCGCGATCACTAACCTGTTCTATTAGCTTAGTATAGTCTTCATCCCTTCCCCCTGCATCCTTTAATAAATTTTTCAGCCTCCAAGGAGACGGATGCGTAAATTGCCTATGCAAACAAGCTTTTTATCAGCTAAAGTCCCATTTTCAACTGCCATTAACACATCCTTAACAACTGTACTTGAAATATTATTTGTCAGTAATGGAATACAATACTGTCCCGACTGTGTAAATTGTAAGTCCACCGTCTTTCCAAAAACTGTTGCCTTATCCTGTTCCATATCCAGTTTCATGTATCAGGGAGACCTGATAGAGGTATACAAAATTATGAGGGGCATAGACAGAGTGGATAGTCAGAGGCTTTTCCCCAGGGTAGAGGGGTCAATTACTAGGGGGCATAGGTTTAAGGTGAGAGGGGCAAGGTTTAGAGTAAATGTACGAGGCAAGTTTTTTACGCAGAGGGTAGTGGGTGCCTGGAACTCGCTACCGGAGGAGGTAGTGGAAGCAGGGACGATAGTGACATTTAAGGGGCATCTTGACAAATACATGAATAGGATGGGAATAGAGGGATACGGACCCAGGAAGTGTAGAAGATTGTAGTTTAGTCGGACAGCATGGTCGGCACGGGCTTGGAGGGCCGAAGGGCCTGTTGCTGTGCTGTACATTTCTTTGTTCTTTGTTTGTTCTTTCTTCATCGACGGTCTGCTCAGAAGCAAAGGTATCTCACTTGATACAACATCCGTGCTAATGAAATGATTCACTCCGGCAATATTGCAAGGGATCACCACTCTTTTCAGCGACTTCAGAGTATCATCCCAAAACCTGAAATTTGTGGAACTTTCAAATTCCTTAACCTTGTTACGATTTTCAGCATTCAAGGAGTCCAGGTATCATTTTAACCAGTCAATTCCATACACAGTCGATGTGCAGCCACTGTCCAATACAGCACAATTGAAGAATTCTGCAACCAACACCCTCATTACTGGCGTACAACTGCTTGTTAATAGGACAATGCCTTCTTTCTGGTCACTATCTTTTTCCTCTTCTGACTCTTCCATGTCATGTGTCGCTTCACTCTATTATAACGTGTTGGACAGTTGAAAGCATAATGGTATTGAGTCACATCAAAAACATCGATTTATCATGCCCCGTGCATTTCCGGGGTTCATCTTCCTATTGTAGGTTCTAACTGGGTTTCCGTCTTCATAATTTCCGGGTCCCGATCTCCTTCTATAGTCTTGGAACCTGTTTGTAGCCGTACAATTTTGCCATCCTGTTAGTAGTGTATCTTCCATATTCTGCTTTCTTGCAGGGTGACCTATTTGGGTCATCAGAGCCATCGGAAACAAATGTTTCCCCAGAAACTTTTTTAAAGCTTCTGTCATCTGATCGAATAAGGTATCCTTATCCGCAAACTGAACTCCTGTCAAAACCAGGAGCCTTTCCATGTTGCTCACTCTAGCACAGTCAAGTAATTTAAAGGCCAACACAGACTGTGGAAATTCCAGGTTGTGTTTCTGCAGCCTTTTATATAGTCTGCCAAATTCCATTATATAGTCTTCAATGGAGAAATCCTCTATTTTCCGGAACCTATCAAAATCCGACCATGCTTCATACGCACTTAACAAGTCATCCTTCATATAAATCTTATTCATATAACGTAATAGAGTCTGCAGACCTACTTTTGAATCTAACTCTTCCAATTCCAGCTCAGAAAACACTTTGCTCCGGATTTTACGGTCATAAGGTAGAGAAAGAGCCAATGCCTTACCTTGTTTTCTCTTTCCAAGGCAGTTACCTTAGTCTACATAACTACTGCACTTCTCCATTGATCGTACAATCCCCTTTCAGAAAATAAGGGGGGGTGGTCACATCCAGCCATCTTTATCCTAGGTTCAGCCATATATTATTTTTTTCTTCTCACTCAACGCTTGGTTTGGTCTGGAAAAGTTGTATCTTTCAACCCTTCACATTTGCACAGCAACCATCCTCTGCTACCATTTGTTAGACGTTCAGCTGCTGTTGTATAAAGAGTCAAAGGTACTGCTCCATTTCCACAAACACCTTTAATTTACTTCAACAGACTCTGCACAAAACTCTAACATCACCTGACACAAAGGCCACCTGAAGCCCCTTTACATATCAGTGTTAATTATTGGATATTTAACATAAATGAGACAACTAATTGGAATGTCTCTTAACCCATTACTTAACACATACACTGTTTGGCATACATGTATGTAAATCCTATAGGTTGTAGTTTCACCGGGTTGACACCTCCATTTTTAGATATGCCTGGCATACCTTCTTGCACTCTTCATTGAACCAGAGTTGCTCCTCAGCTTGATCATAATGGTAGAGTGAGGGGATATACCAGGCCATGAGGGTACAGATTGTGGCTGAGTACAATTATACTGCTGCTGATACCCACAGCACCTCATGGATGCCCACTTTTGAGTTGCTAGATCTGTTCTAATTCTCTCATTTAGCACAGTGGTAGCACCACACAAAAGGGTATCTAAACATGAAGACATGACTTCATCTCCATAAGAACTGTGCGGTTGCCACTCCTACCAACACTGTCATAGACGATGCATCTGAGATACTTAGATTGGTGAGACAACAAGACCATAAAGATGGAAGAGCAGAAGTGTAGCCATTCGGTCCCTCAAGTCTACTCTGCCATTCAATGAGATCATGACTAATCTGATAATCCTCAACTCCACTTTCCTGCCTGCTTTATCTCCATAATCCTCGATTCCCTACTAAATAAAAATCTGTCCAACCCCCGCCTTTAATATACTTAACAATCCAATCTCTGTAGCTTTCTGTGGTAAAGAATTCTACAGATTCACTACCTTGAGAGAAGAAGTTTTTTTCTCATCTCAGTCTTAAATGAATTACCCTTTACTCTGAGATTATGCCCTCTGGCCCCCTAGATTTTCCCACAAGGGGAAACAGCCTCTCAGCATTTACCCTGTCAAGTTCCCGGAGAATCCTAGATGCCCTAGTAAGGTCACCTCTCATTCTTCTAAACTCGGAGTACAGGCTCAACCAACTCAACCACTCCTCATACAAAAATCCCTCCATCCCAGGTATCAACCTGGTGAACCTTCTCTGGATTGCCTCCAATGCCAGCATATCTCTCCTTTGATAAGGGGACAAACATTGTTCACAGTATTGCAGGTGCGGTTTAAATAGTGCTTTATACAGTTTTAGCAAGATTTCCTGACGTTTAATCCTCAATTCCCTTTGACATAAAGGCCAACATACCATTTGCCTTGCCTATTATCTGAACTTACATACCAGCTTTTTGTAATTTATGCACGAGAACTCCCAAATCCTTTTGTTCTGCAACTTTCTACAGTTTTTCTCTATTTAAATATTTAGCTCATTTATTCTTCCTACCAAAGTGCATAACTTCACATTTTCCGACATTATATTCCATCTGCCAAGTTTTTACTCATTTAATCTGCCTATATCTCTTTGAAGACTCTTGTCATCCTCACCACTTGTCTTCCCACCTATTTTTGTGTCATCTGCAACTTGGCCATAGTACATTCACTTTTCTCGCACCAAGTCTATGTATGAGGACAAGCTCAAGCAGGTTTTTCCTCTTGTTGGTTCCCTCACTACTGAAGAATCAGCCTAGCAGCTATATCAGTCAGCAGTAGTGGTACTGAGTTGTTCTTGAAGATGGACATTGAAGTCTCCCAGAGTTCATATTGTGCCCGTGGCACCTTCAGTGCTTCTTCCAATTGTATTAAATAAGGAGGAGCACTCATTCATCGGCTAAGTGGATGAGAAAGGGTGGAAATCGGCAGGAGGTTTCCTTGCCCATGTTTGAGGTGATGCCAGGAGGCTTCATGGGGTCTGGAGTCAATGTTGAGAACTCCCAGAGCAACTCCTTTTGACTTTTTTCAGCATCTTTGTATTTTAGGTTTCCAGCATCCATGCGTTAGAGAACATTTGAGTTTGAGTGCAAGTTGTAGTTGAGTGTAGCACAGTACCAGTTGTGGCTCAATTGGTGTCATTCTCACCTCCGGAGTCAAAGTTAGAGGTTCAAATCCCACTCCAGGGCTTCAGCAAAAGAAAGAAAAAAATGCTGACATCTTACCCCCCAAATATTCTGCAAATTTGTTCCTATATGTACGAATCTAGGTTCCCTTTGAAGGTTCCTATTGAATCAGTTTCCACACCCTCTCAGGCAGTACATTCTAAAAAAGTCATATTGGACTTGAAATGTTAACTCTGTTCCTCTCGCCACAGGTGCTGCCAGACCTGCTGAGTTTTTCCAGCACTTTTTATTTCAGATCTCCAGCATCCGTAGTATTTTGATTTTACATTTCAGATCATACAATTTGCTGTGTAGAAACCACTGTTCACCTCCTCTCTGGATCTTTTTATCAATTATCTTAAATCTGAGTCCTCTGGTTACTGACCTCCTGTGGGTGGAGATACATTATTTTCCCTATCAAAACCCTCCATAATTTGGAACTAAGTTAAATCTCCCAATAGCATTCTCTGCTCCAAGGAGAATAACTCCAGCTTCTCTAATTTCCCAACCTAACCAAAATCCCATAAGCAAGCGAAACTCCATAAAGCTAATTCTAATAAATATCACTGTACTCTTTCAAAAAAAATCTAAAATGGTCCTAAAAACTGATATCTAGAATTGGGTACAATAGTCTAGTCAGTGATGCACAAAAGCTTTAAATATAACTTCCTTGCTTTTGCACTCTATGCCTCGGTTTATAACACTCACAATTTATATAGAGTCCCTACAGTGCAGAAGGAGGCCATTCAGCCCATTGAATCTGCAACAACCCTCCGAAAGAGAACCATACCTAGGCCCACTCCCGCACCTTATCCCCATAACCCCACCTAACCTGCATTTCTTTGGACTGTGGGGGAAACCGGAGCACCTAGAGGAAACACAGGCAGACATGGGGAGAACGTGCAAACCTCTGCACTGTAAATTCTATGAAATTAGATCTATGAAATTCACACAGACAGTCATCCAAGGCCGGAATTGAACCCGGGTCCCCGGTGCTGTGAGGCAACAGTGCTAACCACTGTGCCATGTGGTTAATAGCTTTATCTACTTGTCCTGCCAGCTTCAAAAACCTGCGTACAAATATTTATTGTTACTGTACCTCCTTTTTATTTGTTTCATTCAGTTTAAAATGCATCCCCTCGGCATTTTCATTCCGTTTATAATGCATCTCCTCAGCCTTCCCACCCAAATGCATCACTTTTTACTACTATGCATTAAATGTTATCTATCATGTGTCTGTCCATTTCAGCAGCCTGTGCCCATATCATTTTGTCATAAGAATGAAAGCTATGATAAATACAACAATTATAGAACGATACAAAGAAGGAGATTAGAAAATCTGTGAGATAGGATTAGATAAAAGTAGTACGCAATAATAAGGGATTTTTATGCCTATCCCTATTTGTCTTGAGGTGATGTTGGGCCTTCTCCTTGAACTGCTGCCATCCTGGTCATAATAATCCTCCCACAATGGTGTTAGGAGCGAATTCTAGAATATTATAAATGCATTTGTAATAAAAGGAAAGAAAAAAAATCGGAGTAAACCTGTAAGAGATGAAAGAGGCAATCTTGTAGTGGCTTTTGAAGAATTGACATATTTCTAAGCACTTTGCCTCAGTTTTCACAGTTCAGCTGGATTTGGGGATTGTAGAACCATTAGTGAGGTTATTGTTAGTATACAGCAATGTATTCCGCTTTCTATTTTTAAAACTAGATTTGTGTAAAGCTTAGTTTAATTAGAAGTCTTTCATGTGGAACTAAGCTTTCAAGTGCCACTAGCTAGTTAATCTCTAATGTCCTCAAAAGAAGTCAAGGTGTCTTTTTATCAGGATGGACCTCTTCCCTCCAAATCCATTGTGCACATTTCTTATTAAATTATCACTATACAGATACTCAGGATAATTCAGTTTTACTGTAACATTACATGAAACCTTGGGAGTTGTATGCCAGCTATGAAATCTGCACTAGTTGAGAATTCCTAATAGGCATTCCTATTTCCCCACTGTAAAAACCTATCTTCTTGCACCTATTCTCACGTTCCTAATTGCAATCTAGGCGCTATTTTAAAATAGATCAATTTAAAATCAATATAAGAACGTGTTTTTCAATCTCTGAACATTGTTAATACATTAACCAAGGCTCACAATTTAAAATTAAAGAATAAACTCCGCACTAGTAGTGTTACAAGCCCAGTTGATATTATAACTGGATGGGAAGACCCCAGAATGGAACCCTGACGTAAAAAATGTAACTTTTACTTAAAAAAAATAAAACGTGGAATAACACAGGACTGTGAATTAGTTTTAACAAGAAAAAAAATTATCATGGCAAAATTTGATTATAATACAATACTCCTTTACTCCCCCCCCCCTTAGTTTAATAATTATACCCAGGTTTTAGGATTAACACGGATTACAAAGTATATCCTAAACTGCAATAGTCTCATTAGCACAAAGTCCCTTTTAAGCACACAAGGTAACTGTAGTAAAAAACACTCCTCTCTGAATCCAATGAATGTCTGTGGATTTCTCCTCAAAACCCCCCAGATAATTATTGTACAGTTAGCCACCTTGTCTCACTGAGATCCAGCTTTCACGAGTGATTTCAAATTCCACTTTTAAAAGTCACACTTTCAATTCTTTTAAATTATGCTTCCCTCCGCCGCTTCCATCAAGGTTTTGTTTTCAGGTTTTACACCTCTCCCTTCAGGTTTCCTTTATCTTAAAGGCTTTCACACAAACTCCAAGGTCCAGCCACCGATTTCCACAATTATTTCAAATAATGCCTCCCAAACTGCAGTAATTTCTCATAAATGTGCACTACTATAGATATCTTTCTGGCCTCTCATGATCCAATGTATTTTCAACTGTCTGCGACTTGACTGAACACTAATCTTTTCTGGTTCCCAGTTTCCTCTGTTCCGTTAACTCCAGATTTCTTGGAAACTTCTCTTCATATCTCTAGCTTCCTTAACTTTGGATTTCTAGCATCGGTTTACTTAACCATTAATCCACAGTATGGCATTTCCTCTAGCAAGGCTAAAAAAATGTTCCTGCTTTAAGTCTTCTAAAACTAACTGTTTCGAGCAGAGTTGTGAGAGCTGCCTTCTCTCTCACTGTGTCGCCAACTGAAATCAAATTCAGCTAAACTAAAACTTAAAAGCTTCTCTGCCCTACAAGGCCCCAGTTGCAACCACTGCTAGTTTATTTACTCTTCACATTGTAGCCCTCTCCAAGTACCATAGAATCTCAGTTGGAATTGAAACCAACCCCAACCCCCACACATACAAACACCTTTGTCCAGAATTAACCTAACGATAGGTTTTGCCCTTCCGTGGCATGGTGGTACAGTGGTTAGCACTGCTGCCTCATAGCTCCAGGGACCAGGGTTCAATTCCAGCTTCAGGTGACTGTGTGTGGAGTTTGCACTTTCTCCTGGTGTCTGCATGGATTTCCTCCAGGTGCTCCGTTTTCCTCCCACAATCCAAAGATGTGCAGATTAGGTGGATTGGCCATGTTAAATTGCCCCTTAGTGTCCAAAAGGTTAGGTTAGGTTGGGTTACTGGTTTAGGGTGTTTGTGTGGGCTTAAGTAGGGTGCTCTTTCCAAGGGTCAGTGCAAACTCGATGCGCTGAATGGCCTCCTTTTGCACTGTAAATTCTATGATTTCAGGCACAAAAACATTTAAAACAAAACTTTTAAAGGGGCAATTTACCATGGCCAATCCATCTACTCTGCACATCTTTGGATTGTGGGGGGAGACCCATGCAGACACAGGGCGAATGTGCAAACTCCACACGGACAGTGACCCGAGGCCGGGATCGAATCCGGGTCCTCGGCTCCGTGAGACAGCAGTGCTGACCACTGCACCACCCCAGAAACATAAAATAAACCCGCTTAAAACTATACCTTATTCCTAATAACATACCATACAAATAGATTCTGATCACATCAGTGTTACTACAAGACAAAATGTCACACAAAAGTCACTTAAATTGACTTGGTGACTGAAAGAAGACAATATTAATAAGGCAATAAAAATGAAGTGTCAAAAGACAATCAAATTTGCCAAATTAGAAATCACTGGAACAATAATTCAGTCATCCAATGATATGCTTTTGTTTAGCCCAAGGGCAGCACGGTAGCACAAGTGACTAGTACTGTGGCTTCACAGCACCAGGGTCCCAGGTTCGATTCCCCACTGGATCACTGTCTGTGAGAAGTCTGCATGTTCTCTCCGTGTCTGCCTGCGTGGGTTTCCTCCCACAGTCCAAAGACGTGCAGGTTAGGTGGATTGGCTATGCTAAATTGCCCTAGTGTCCAAAACGGTTAGATGGGGTTATTGGATTACGGGGATAGGGTTGGGTCGGCGCAGACTCGATGGGCCGAATGGCCTCCTGCACTGTATGTTCTAAGTACCAATATGCATAGAGTAACCCAGGAATCAAAAGTGCTATATACTGAATGTGCGCTGGCATTTGTATTACGTACACATAAATTGGTTATTTCAATGCTTTGACTTAACGCACAGACTTAGTTCACTACTGAAATATACATTTCATTCCAGCAGCACTCGTACAGGCAGCAATAATCTGGCATTTGTATGGGGGCTCCTCTTTCCAGCTAGGCCCAAACACTTCATTCTCAGTTCTGTAATGAAAGCTATCAAGATGAACGAATAACAACGGAGGCTACATCACCCAATTATAAATGGTAAAACAGATACCTTGATTATTCACCCCCAAACACAAAGTTTGCTTTCCTCTTTAAACCTGCTGCTGCTGTTACTGCTTCCAGGCTAACACCGGCACTGACCCAACTGCATGATGGGAAGGCCGCCCATACCGCGCATGTGCGGACTGCTACAGTATCTCGGGAGTTGTTGTTTCGGCAGTTGGTAAGAGGAACAGTTGAAACTAGCTGGAAATAGCGAACTGATTTCGGCCCCAGGTGTGCTGGCCCGTCCTTTGTTTTTTTTTTAAAAATCAAGACACGGCTTAACACCTTTGAAAGCAACGACCCAATTTGCGCGCGAGGTTTTACCGGACCTGTCGCAGGGAGATCATAGCCGGTGTGACAGGCGCGGGGAGGGCGCCAGGTGCGGAAAGCGCGCGAGAGGAATCTGTTCGAAAGCACGAGAACCGCCACGGGACAGGGCGCAAGAGAGGGTGAGCAGGTTTGAAGCCGCGCGCGAGGGATTCGGTGGCAGCTCGAGGAGCAGACACCACGTAACAGAGAGAGACGACAGGTAACAGAGAGCAGGTAATAAATAAACAACAGGTAATAGAGAGGCAACAGGTTATAGAGAGTGAGCGAGCAGATAATAGAGAATGGTAAATGTTGGTCCATACAATGATGCCCACATCCCATGGATGAATAGGAACAAAAAATGACAGAACCGATAATAGAGAGCAGGTAATAGAAAGTGAGAGAACAGGGAATAGACAACAAATAATAAAGGATGACAGAATTGGTAGAGAGTGCCAACAGGTAATGGAGAACAGTTAATAGAGAGTAAGAGACTTCCGGTTGCGGCTATGTGGAGCTAAGTCGCACGTTCGTCAGCTCCCGCTTTTGGGCTCTTTTCAGGGCCCCCAACGGCATTTTTGTCGACATGTCCCAGTGTGGGAAGAAGACTGCAACATTCCCCCGACAGTGTATGGCTTGGACCAGGAGCGGGGTGACTAAAAAAGTGGTGGTGAAGCCAAAGAAACTGCGAGGGAAGAAGAGCAAGATGGCAGCGGGCGGGGACGAGGCAGCATGGATGCAGTGGGCGCAGGAGCAGCAGGAGGTTATCCAGCACTGCTTCAGGGAGATCAAAGTGGACCTGCTGGAGCTGATGAAGGCTTCTATTGATAAGCTGCTGGAGGCCCAGGGGGTGGCGATCTGCGAGGTCCGACAAAAGATCTCCGATAACGAGGACGAGATCTTGGGCCTTGCAGTAAAGGTGGAGGTGCACGAGGAGCTCCACAAGAAATGGCAGGAACAGCTCGAGGAGATGGAGAATCGGTCGAGGCGGAAGAATCTGTGGATCCTGGGCCTCCCGGAGGGGTCGGATGTGGAGGCCTATGTGGTCACCATGTTAAACTCGCTGATGGGAGCGAGGTCCTTCCAGAGACCCCTGGAGCTGGAAAGGGCCCATAGAGTGCTGGCGAGGAGGCCCAAGGCTAACGAGCTGCCGCGGGCGGTGTTGGTGCAGTTTCATCGGTTCGCTGATCGGGAGCGTGTACTCAGGTGGGCCAAGAAAGAGAGGAGCAGCAGGTGGGAGAATGCGGAGGTTCGAATATATCAGGGCTGGAGCGCGGAGGTGGCGAAGAAGAGGGCCGGGTACAACCGGGCGAAGGCGGTGCTGCACAGGAAGGGGGTGAAGTTTGGCATGCTGCAGTCGGCGCGTCTGGGTCACCTACAAGGACCAGTACCATTATTTTGAGTACCCGGAGGAGGCGTGGACACAAACTGAGGGTCGGGATGGACGGGTCGGGGATTGCTGTTGTGTTACATTTTGAGGGGGGCTTCTTTGTTCTTGTTCAGTTTTGGTTTGGTTGGAGTGCGTTGGGCACTGTTTTGGTTGTGTCTGTCAGGTGGGCTCTTGTTGGGGGGGGGGGCGCAAGTAAACTGAGTAGGGGGTGGATGGCTGGTGGAGGAGGAGGGGGCCCGAGTCGGGGAGGCGGCCCCGCGGCGGAGGCCCGAGTCGGGGGGAGGGGACTGGGCCTGTAAAAGGAGCTGCGACAGAGGAGGAGGAGGAGGCGGGGCCGGGCAGGTGGAAAGCGTGGGCTTTTTCCCGCGCTGAAGGCTGGAGAGGGTGGGGTGGGGAAGCGCGGGTTTTTCCCGCGCTTGGGATGGAACGGGGAGGCGGATAGCCTTCTGGTGGGTAATGGAGGGGGAGGGGAAGTCCCATAATGGGAGGAGTCGATGGAGAGGCAGGAGTGGCTGGGGTCAGCAGGAGTCCGCTTACTTGCGGGAGTGCAATGGGGGGAGCAATGCAGCTAGCAGGGGTCCTAGCTTGGGGGTTGGTTGTTGGGGGAGGGGAACCGGGTTGCTGCTGGTATGGTCAAGGGGGAGCTGGAGTGACTAGAGGGCGTTGGGACGGGGGTCTGCCGCCGTGGGGAACATGTTGGGCGCTTGGCTGGCCGAGGAGGGTTTATGGCTAGTCGGCGGGGGAGAAGGGCGGGTAGCCCCCTGATCCGGCTGATAACCTGGAACGTAAGGGGGCTGAACGGGCCGTTTAAGCGGGCCCGGGTGTTCGCACACCTGAAGGGCTGAAGGCGGATGTGGTCATGCTCCAGGAGACGCACCTGAAGGTGGCAGACCAGGTAAGATTGAGGAAGGGGTGGGTAGGCCAGGTGTTTCATTCGGGGCTGGATGCCAAAAATCGGGGGATGGCGATCTTGGTGGGATAGCGGGTGTCGTTCGAGGCGTCGAGCATTGTGATAGACAATGGCGGCAGGTACGTAATGGTAAGTGGTAAGCTGCAAGGGAAAAGGGTGGTTCTGGTCAACGTGTACGCCCCGAACTAGGACGATGCGGGTTTTATGCGGCACATGTTGGATCGGATCCCGGACTTGGAAGTGGGGGGCCTGATAATGGGGGGGGGGGGGGGGACTTTAACACTGTTGGATCCGGCACTGGATGGCTCCAGGTCTAGGACGGGTAGGAGGCCGGCGGCGGCTAAAGTGCTGAGGGGGTTTATGGACCAGATGGGAGGGGTGGACCCTTGGAGATTTGGAAGGCCGGGCGGCTGGGGAATTTTCATTCTTCTCGCACGTTCATAAGGCCTATTCCCGGATCGACTTTTTTGTTATGAGCAGGGCGCTGATTGCGAAAGGATACCGAGTACTCGGCGATAGCCATTTTGGATCACGCCCCGCATTGGGTAGACCTAGAGCTGGGGGAGGAGAGGGACCAGCGCCCGTTGGGGCGCTTGGAGGTGGGGTTGTTGGCGGATGAGGAGGTGAGCGAGCGGGTCCGAAGAAGTATAGAGAGATACAACGATAACGGGGAGGTCCGAGTGGGGATGGTCTGGGAGGCGGCGGTGGTTAGGGGAGAGCTGATCTCCATTAGGGCCCACAAGGAGAGGCGAGAGCAGAGGGAGAGAATGGTGGGGGAGATGGTGAGGGTAGACAGGAGGTATGTGGAGGCGCCGGAGGAGGGACAGTCGAGGGAGAGGTGTAGCCTCCAGGCTGAATTCGATCTGTTGACCACCAGGAATGCGGAGGCGCAGTGGAGAAAGGCCCAGGGGGCGATTTATGAATATGGGGAAAAGGCAAGTCGGATGCTGCCGCATCAGCTTCGGACGCGGGATGCAGCTAGGGAGATTGTGGGAATTAAGGATGGGGGGTGGGGAGGAGTGGGGTTGGCATCAATGGGGTCTTCAGGGACTTTTATGAGGAACTGTCTCGGTCCGAGCCCCCACTGGAGGAGGGGGGGATGGGCCGCTTTCTGGACCAACTGACGTTCGTGAAAGTGGAGGAGGGTCTGGTGGCGGGATTAGGGGCCCCGATTGGGTTGGAGGAACTGGCCAAAGGGATTGGGAGCATGCAAGTGGGGAAGGCACCGGGGCCAGACGGTTTCCCGATCGAATTTTACAAAACATATGTGGACCTGTTGGGCCCGTTGCTGGTTAGGACCTTCAATGAGGCAAGGAAGGGGGGGGGGGGGGGCGTTGCCCCCGACGATGTCCCAGGCACTGATCCCCTTGATCCTGAAGCGGGACAACGGTCCCCTGCAGTGTGGGTCTTACAGGCCGATTTCTTTGTTAAATGTAGATGCCAAGGTGCTGGCGAAGGTCTTAGCCACGAGAATTGAGGATTGTGTGCCGCAGGTCATCCACGAAGACCGGACGGGGTTCGTGAAGGGGAGGCAGTTGAACACGAATGTGCGGAGGCTCCTGAACGTTATTATGATGCCGGCGAGGAAGGTGGAGGCGGAGTTAGTGGCGGCGATGGACGCTGAGAAGGCCTTCGATAGGGTAGAGTGGGGGTACTTGTGGGAGGTACTGAAGAGGTTCGGGTTTGGGGAGGGGTTCGTCAGGTGGGTTAGGCTGTTGTACGAGGTCCCGATGGCGAGTGTGGCCACAAACAAGAGGAGGTCTGAGTACTTTCGGTTGCATCGAGGGACGAGGCAGGGGTGTCCCTTGTCCCCTGTCCCCCCTGCTCTTCGTGCTGGCGATTGAACCCCTGGCTATGGCACTGAGGGAGTCGAGGAACTGGAGGGGGCTGGTGCGGGGTGGGGAGGAGCATAGGGTGTCGCTCTATGCGGACGACTTGCTGCTATATGTGGCGGACCCGGTGGGGGGGAATGCCGAAGGTAATGAGGATCCTCGGAGTTCGGGGATTTCTCAGGGTACAAGCTCAACATGGGAAAGAGCGAGTTGTTTGTGGTTCACCCGGGGGACCAGGAGAGGGGGATTGAAATTAAAATTAAAATCGCTTATTGTCACAAGTAGGCTTCAAATGAAGTTACGGTGAAAAGCCCCTAGTCGCCACATTCCGGCACCTGTTGGCGAGCTCCCACTAAAAAGGGCGGAGAGGAGCTTCAGGTATTTGAGGGTCCAGGTGGCCAAGAGCTGGGGGGCCCTGCATAGACTTAATTTCACGAGGCTGGTGGAGCAAATGGAGGAGGGGTTTAAGAGGTGGGATGCGTTGCCGCTGTCCCTGGCGGGTAGGGTGCAGTCAGTCAAGATGACGGTGCTCCCAAGGTGTTTGTTCCTGTTCCAGTGCCTCCCCATTCTTATCCCGAAGGCCGCCTTTAGGCGGGTCAACAGGAACATACGGGGGCGAGGGACTCCGAGGGTGAGAAGGGTGTTCCTGGAGCGGAGTAGGGATGGGGGGAGCGGGCACTGCCCAACCTCTGTAGGTACTACTGGGCTGCCAGTGCGGCGATGGTGCGCAAGTGGGTGATGGTTGGGGAGGAGGCTGCATGGAAGAGGCTGGAGACGGCGTCTTGTGAGGGTACAAGTCTGGAGGCGCTGGCAACGGTGCCGCTGCCGCTCCCTCCAATGAGGTATACCATGAGCCCGGTAGTGGCGGCTACCCTCAATCTGGGGGCAGTGGAGGCGGCACAGGGGGGAAGTTGGGACCTCGGTGTGGACCCCAATACGGGGGAACCACCGGTTTGTCCCTGGGAGAATAGATGGAGGGTTTTCGGGGTGGCACAGGGCAGGGATAAGAAGGTTGGGGG
Source organism: Scyliorhinus torazame (assembly GCF_047496885.1). Taxonomy (NCBI): domain Eukaryota; kingdom Metazoa; phylum Chordata; class Chondrichthyes; order Carcharhiniformes; family Scyliorhinidae; genus Scyliorhinus; species Scyliorhinus torazame. Next base: position 60,989,861 of record NC_092713.1, read on the forward strand.
CCTGTTTGTGGACGGGAAGTTCGCAAGCCTGGGTGAACTGGAGGAGAAGTATGGGCTCCCCCCGGAAACGTCTTTAGGTATCTACAGGTAAGGTCGTTTGCCAGGCGGCAAGTGGTGGAATTCCCGCTGCTGCTGCCACGCACGGTACAGGACAGGGTGCTGTCGGGGGCGTGAGTTGGAGAGGGGAAGATCTCGGCAACATACCAGGTGATGGAGGAGGAGGAGGCCTCGATGGAGGAGCTGAAAGGTAAGTAGGAGGAGGAGATCGAGGAGTTGCCAGGCGGCAAGTGGTGGAATTCCCGCTGCTGCTGCCACGCACGGTACAGGACAGGGTGCTGTCGGGGACGTGAGTTGGAGAGGGGAAGATCTCGGCAACATACCAGGTGATGGAGGAGGAGGAGGCCTCGATGGAGGAGCTGAAAGGTAAGTGGGAGGGGGAGATCGAGGAGGGGACGTGGCCAGATGCCCTAGGGAGGGTGAACTCTTCCTCTTCGTGCGTGAGGCTCAGCCTCATACAGTTTAAGGTGCTGCACAGGGCACACATGACCGGGACAAGGATGAGCCGTTTTTTTTGGCGTGAGGACAGGTGTGTTAGGTGCTCAGGGAGCCCAGCAAACCACACCCATATGTTCTGGGCATGCCCAGCGCTGGAGGAATTTTGGAAGGGCGTAGCGAGGACGGTGTCGAGGGTGGTAGGATCCAGGGTCAAACCGGGCTGGGGGCTCGCAATATTTGGGGTTGCAGAGGAGCCGGGAGTGCAGGAGGCGGAAGAGGCCGGTATTCTGGCCTTTGCATCCCTGGTAGCCCGGCGGAGGATTCTTCTTCAGTGGAAGGATGCGAGGCCCCCAAGCGTGGAATTCTGGATCAACGATATGGCGGGGTTTATTAAATTGGAGAGGGTGAAATTTGCCTTGAGATCGGTGCAAGGGTTTTTCAGGCGGTGGCAACTGTTCTTGGACTTCCTGGCAGAACGGTAGACAATGGTCAGCAGCAGCAGTAACCCGGGAAGGGGGGGGGGGGGGGGGAGTTCTATTTTATTTTTGTTTGTCTATACTGGGGGATCTGAGGGGGTGTATATATATGCTGTGTGTTTCGGCGGGTGTTAATATATTATTTATGTATGGGGGGAGGGGGCACATTGGTTTTGTTTTATTTTGTATTAATTCTATTGGGTTCCTTTTACATTTTGTTGATATTTTGTGAAAACTTTAATAAAAAAAATTTTTTTATTAAGTAAGAGAGTCAATTATAGAGAATGAGAGAGCAGGTAGTAGTGAATGGATGAAGGGGTAATAGAGAGTGAGAACAGGATATAGACAGAGAACATGTATTAGAGAGTGGGATAACTGATTGTAGAGAAACTTTATCATGACATGGAGAATAGTACATGAGGGAGTACAGAAGTAGGGAGCAGGTAATAGAGAAGGAGCAGGAATAAAGTGTGAGTGTGCAAGAAAATGGCTAGATTTTGGGATTATTGGCTGGATTTTCATCCTCGAGGCAGGAAGCTGAAGTTGGAAAAACTTCCAGCTCGACCTGGCCGCCCTGGGAGAGGTTGCCCACAAGGACGGAATTTTGATTGTGGGTGGTGGATGCGGGTTGCCGTTGGGCCAACCGACCGAGGAAAAAGTTCAGAAGCAGCCATAAGAATTACCTGATGCAGAGGCAGGCTGTTTAAAGGCCAGCCTTGGTGCCGTGAGACTTCAAAAAAAATGAAAGGCTCTCCAGCCCTCACACCCCCTCACCTGCCACACAGTCTGCATGCGACCTCGTGCCCTCCTACCGACCCCATATGGCTCTTCATATCCCCATGCCAAGGTATTCCTCCAAACAATCTCTATTGCCCCCTCACACCTCACATGCCATGGTTTGTCTCCCCACTCAGTCAAGAATACATAATAAGGCTTGGTGGACAACCCAGAAATCCATGAGCCTATTAAAATGCCTGAGCCCAGGAAAAACATCGCTGTTCTCTTCTGTCATAGAATTTACAGTGCAGACGGAGACCATTCAGTCCATTGAGTCTGCACCGGCTCTTGGAAAGAGCACCCTACCTAAGACCACACCTCCACCCTATCCCAGTAACCCCACTGAACATTTTTCGACAGTTAAGGGCAATTTAGCATGGCCAATCCACCTAACCTGCACATCTTTGGACTGTGGGAGGAAACCGAAGCACCGGGTGAAAACCCACACAGGTACGGGGAGAAAGTGCAAACTCCGCACAGACAGTGATTCAAGCCGGGAATCGAACCGGGGGCCCTGGAGCTGTGAAGCAACTGTGCTAACCATGTGCTACCGTGTCCCCTGTCAATTACACAATGTTTATTTAACAAGGCAAAGAGGATTCAAGTGCTTGGAGTTTCAGCTATTGATACTTTATAGGGTCTGGTGGACTACCATTTTTATTGTGCCGTAGTAAAAGAAGACAAATAACACAACAAAACCACAGGAATGGTACAGCACTGCAAGAAAAAGTAAAAATTCAACAATGAATACAGAGGGAAACAGCAGTACAATTGGGTCAATACAATCATTAGACATAATTTGATACCTCTAAAAGCCCCACCAGGGAAGAATGGGGAAACAGGATAAAGCCATGAAAACGTGGTAAAATGGACTTCTGGTTGCGGTTATGAAATGGGTTGCACATTAGGTGGCTTCCGCTTGGAGATTCGTTTTTTGGCTTGGGAGGGTTCGTTAAGGTTTCTTTTGTTCGTTAAGGTAACGATCCTAGGCTAACTGGGTTTTCTTTGTTTGGGACGGGAGAGGATAGCCTGTTTTTGGAGTTGGGAGGGTTGTATTTTTTGTGCTGGGGGGGGCTGACGAGGGTTTCTTTTTTATGCACTGGTTTGAGGAGGGTGACAGTGGCCATCTTGGATGGGTCGGGAACCAGTGCAAGTTGGAGCCCTGTTCGACTTCCTTGCGGGTGCAATATGGCTGATCATAATAGAGAGGCGCCCAGAGGCCCCCAATCAGACTGGTTACATGGAACATGAGGAGGTTAAATGGGCCAGTTTAAAGGTCCCAGGTGTTTACCCATCTAAAGAGTTTGAAGGCAAATATGGTTTTCTTGCAGGGGTCACATCTGAGAGTTCAAGATCAGACGAGGCTGTGGAAAGGGTGGGTGCGGCAAGTGTTCCACTCCAGTTTTGATGCGAGGACGAGGGGGGCCACGGTGTTGATCAATAGGCGGATGACCTTTTCATTGGCTACTGTTTTGGTGGACTCGGGAGAGATATGTGATAGTGAGTGAAGTGTTGGCGGGCGCTCCGGTGGTATTAGTGAACGTATATGCGCCAAACTGGGACGACATGGGTCTTGTTAAGAAGGTGCTGGTGGCTAGCCCCAGCTTGACTCGCATCAGTTAATTATGGGGGGGGGGGGGGGGGGGGGGGGGGGGTAATTGTGTGTTAGACCCTATGCTGGATAGGTGAAGACAAACCTTTACGGCAGTGTTTTTCAAACTTCTTTTCTCGGGACCCACTTTTGCCATCTGGCTGACCTTTGGGACCCACTGCTGCCCGACCTTTGCGACCCACGCTGGTGGACCTTCGTGACCAACGCCGCCCACACTTTGCGATCTATGCCAGCTGACCGTTGCAATATACCATTTTTACTTCCCTTTAATTTAACAGGTAACCTGTTTGGTCCTCATGATCTTACTTGCTTTGTCATTCAGTGTTACATTTCTGCTAAGGACTTCAGCTGATGATTTAAGTTCTCGCTACATCCTTTGAAAAAAAATTACGAGATTTATCCTCAAACTCTCCATGCTTAGTGTTTAAATACCTATGATGTTTTGAGGGTTTTAAACTTTCATTTGCCAGTACTTCCCTGCATATAACACATGAGCTTTGCATTGGCACAGTAGTTAACACTGCTGCATCACAGTGCCAAGGACCCAGATTTGATTCTGACCTCAGGTGACTATCTGTGTGGAGTTTACACATTTTCCTCATGTCTGTGTGGGTTTCCTCCGGGTGCTGCGGTTTCCTCCCACAGTCCAAAGATGTGCAGGCTAGGTGGATTGGCCATGCTAAATTGCCCCTTAACGTGAGGTGGATTGGGCCAAGGTAGGATGGCCGCCTCCTGCGTTGTACGAATTCTATGATTCTACAAATTATGAAAGCCATATCATACTGCTTTGTTCCTGATTTCACAAGCCAGGGTGGCAGTGCAAAGGTGCCCAAGTTCCAGGGTGGCATTGCCAGGGGGTGAGGGGGGCCATGTCCAAAAAATAAGGGTGGAGGGGGGGGTTTGAAGGGTGAGAGTGCAGTGCAGATAAGTAGGGGCCCCTGGGATGTTGGAGGGGTAATGGGTGGGGGTCCTAGAAGGGAAGGGGTGCTGTAAAGGGGCACATTACACACAATGGACTCAATGTGATTTTTGCTGGAATAACAGACGCTATTCGCCCTCGTGATCACATCATGTAGGCCCTTGTGGAAGAAAATATAATAAATAATCAACCTAATCAGAAGGGAGTAACATCCAGGATTCTCGAAGAATTGCAGAATAATGACACCATCGATGATGCTCAAGAAGGCCGACGACAAGACACGATCAATGAACAGTCCTTGGGATCTCTAAGGATTCCAACGAATGAAGCACCTTCACTCCCGCCATGCCACAGCTCCGGCACCCAAGCAACCCATTGCTTAGAACCCAGCCTGGAGGGGGGATTGACTCGACCTGCTCGACCACCTCCGATCTCTTGTGATGAGCATCGAGGATAGGATAATATAGGGCTGGTGGTGGTGGTGGGGAGGGCGGCAACAACCAACCCCAGGCCTTGAAGATCAGAAACTCTGTGCTCTATGGAACCTGATGTACCCAGCCTTGAAATCAAGATTACTAAAGCATAGCAGCCAATCTTCAAACTCAATCGGGAACTTGCCTCCCATTTCTCGCCAGGGACTAGGCCCAAGAACAAACCTTGCCTGACCCGCCAGGATAAACGGCACTCCATGCAGCAGGTTCTCAACGTCTCAAAGGCGGGTCCTTGCCAGGGAAAGTGCTCTTCCGAATGCAAGAACTCTCTATGCACCTCCACCATTCTGTCAAGGACACTGCGCAAATCTTCAAAGTGAGCTCTCAAGACCTGCACCACAGAGCCAAAACCTTCATCCAGAACAACATTCCCAATGGCGGCCATCATCTGATGCGCACTGCACCACAAAGGGGAAGCCCACCCACCAGCAACAACGGCTTTGCAAGCTGGGTCCCATCCCAGCCCACTCTGACTGCCACGGTCAAATGAGGATTTTCTACAATTTATCTTGGCTCCTCTTTGCAAAACACCAATTAGGATTCTCCAGGGACATAGTGCAAGACATATATATCCCAGGTATGAAAAATATGAAATTTGCACCAGGATAAGTTACAAGATGAGCAGAGCTCTCAATGAAACAGCCTTTCTCATGCTCATGCCACCTGACCGCCCCAAGATCTTTTGAGAAAGGTGAAAATTATCAGTGAATGTCTTTTAAAACTTTTTGTAATTTTTGGATTCATTGCTTCTATACAGTATATCATGAGTGAATGGGCATAGAAGTGCCTCAGCTTGGCACTTACCCACTGGCCCCCCACACTGTGTGTGGGACATATCTTGACATGGTTGCCATGGAGGGTGGGTGTGGGACATATCTTGACATAGGGGTTTGAGGGGACATAGGGTGTGGGTGTGGGGGGACATAGGGGTTGTGTGCGGGATAGGACTTGGAATGCGAAGGACCATTTGAACTTTCTTTTTTTTAAAATAATATTTTATTGAAAATTTTTGGTCAACCAACACAGTACATTGTGCATCCTTTACACAACATTGTAACAATACAGATAATAATGACCTTTTTTAAATTTAAACAAAAACAACAACAAATAAATAAATATTAAATAACAAAAAAATAAAAATTAGCCCTAATTGGCAACTGCCTTGTCTCAGGCCACACACACCCCCCCCCCCATCCCCCCCCCCCCATCCCCCCCCCCCCATCCCTCCCCCCCCCCCAAGTCCTGGGCCGCTGCTGCTGCCTTCTTTGTTCTCCCCTATCTATCTTTCCGCAAGATATTCGACGAACGGTTGCCACCGCCTAGTAAACCCTTGAGCCGACCCCCTTAGGACGAACTTAATCCGCTCTAACTTTATGAACCCCGCCATATCATTTATCCAGGTCTCCACCCCCGGGGGCTTGGCTTCTTTCCACATTAGCAATATTCTGCGCCGGGCTACTAGGGACGCAAAGGCCAAAACATCGGCCTCTTTCGCCTCCTGCACTCCCGGCTCTTGTGCAACCCCAAATATAGCCAACCCCCAGCTTGGTTCGACCCGGACTCCTACTACTTTCGAAAGCACCTTTGTCACCCCCATCCAAAACCCCTGTAGTGCCGGGCATGACCAAAACATATGGGTATGATTCGCTGGGCTTCTCGAGCACCTCGCACACCTATCCTCCACCCCAAAAAATTTACTGAGCCGTGTTCCAGTCATATGTGCCCTGTGTAATACCTTAAACTGAATCAGGCTTAGCCTGGCGCACGAGGACGACGAGTTTACCCTGTTTAGGGCATCTGCCCACATCCCCTCCTCAATCTCCTCCCCTAGCTCTTCTTCCCATTTCCCTTTTAGTTCGTCCATCATAGTCTCCCCTTCGTCTCTCATTTCCCTATATATATCCGACACCTTACCGTCCCCCACCCATTTCTTTGAGATGACTCTGTCCTGCACCTCTTGTGTCGGGAGCTGCGGGAATTCCCTCACCTGCTGCCTTGCAAAAGCCCTCAATTGCATGTACCTGAATGCATTCCCTTGGGGCAACCCATATTTCTCGGTCAGCGCTCCCAGACTCGTAAACTTCCCATCCACAAATAGATCTTTCAATTGCGTTATACCTGCTCTTTGCCACATTCCATATCCCCCATCCATTCCCCCCGGGGCAAACCTATGGTTGTTTCTTATCGGGGAGCCCCCCAGTGCTCCGGTCTTTCCCCTATGTCGTCTCCACTGTCCCCAAATCTTCAGTGTAGCTACCACCACCGGACTCGTGGTATAGTTCCTTGGTGAGAACGGCAATGGGGCTGTCACCATAGCCTGCAGGCTGGTCCCCCTACAGGACGCCCTCTCTAATCTCTTCCACGCCGCTCCTTCCTCCTCTCCCATCCACTTACTCACCATTGAAATATTAGCGGCCCAATAATACTCACTTAGGCTCGGTAGTGCCAGCCCCCCCCTATCCCTACTACGCTGTAAGAATCCCTTCCTCACTCTCGGAGTCTTCCCGGCCCAAACAAAACGCATGATACTCTTTTCTATCCTTTTGAAAAAAGCCTTCGTGATCACCACCGGGAGTCACTGAAACACAAAAAGGAATCTCGGTAGGACCACCATCTTAACTGCCTGCACCCTCCCTGCCATTGACAATGCTACCATATCCCATCTCTTGAAATCTTCCTCCATCTGTTCCACCAACCGCGTCAAATTTAGCCTGTGCAATGTGCCCCAATTCTTAGCTATCTGGATCCCCAGGTAACGAAAGTCTCTTGTTACCTTCCTCAACGGTAGGTCTTCTATTTCTCTACTCTGCTCCCCTGGATGCACCACAAACAGCTCACTCTTTCCCATGTTCAATTTATACCCTGAAAAATCCCCAAACTCCCCAAGTATCCGCATTATTTCTGGCATCCCCTCCGCTGGATCCGCCACATATAGTAGCAGATCATCCGCATATAAAGATACCCGGTGTTCTTCTCCTCCCCTAAGTATTCCCCTCCATCCCTTGGAACCTCTCAGCGCTATCGCCAGGGGCTCAATCGCCAGTGCAAACAGTAATGGGGACAGAGGACATCCCTGCCTTGTCCCTCTATGGAGCCGAAAATATGCCGATCCCCGTCCATTTGTGACCACACTCGCCACTGGGGCCCTATACAACAGCTGCACCCATCTAACATACCCCTCTCCGAACCCAAATCTCCTCAACACCTCCCACAGATAATCCCACTCCACTCTATCAAATGCTTTCTCGGCATCCATCGCCACTACTATCTCCGTTTCACCCTCTGGTGGGGCCATCATCATTACCCCTAACAACCTCCGTATGTTCGTGTTCAGCTGTCTCCCCTTCGCAAACCCAGTTTGGTCCTCATGAACCACCCCCGGGACACATTCCTCTATTCTCATTGCCATTACCTTGGCCAAGACCTTGGCATCTACATTGAGGAGGGAGATTGGTCTGTAGGACCCGCATTGTAGCGGATCCTTTTCCTTCTTTAAAAGAAGCGATATCGTTGCTTCTGACATAGTCGGGGGCAGTTGTCCCCTTTCCTTTGCCTCGTTGAAGGTCCTCGTCAGTAGCGGGGCGAGCAAGTCCAAATATTTTCTGTAAAATTCAACTTGGAATCCGTCTGGTCCCGGGGCCTTTCCCGTCTGCATGTTCCTAATTCCTTTCACCACTTCTTCTACCGTGATCTGTGCTCCCAATCCCATCCTTTCCTGCTCTTCCACCTTGGGAATTTCCAGCCGATCCAAAAACTCCATCATTCTCTCCCTCCCATCCGGGGGTTGAGCTTCATACAATTTTTTATAAAATGTCTTAAACACTTCATTCACTCTCTCCGCTCCCCGCTCCGTCTCTCCATCTTCGTCTCTCACCCCCCCCTATTTCCCTCGCTGCTCCCCTTTTCCTCAATTGGTGTGCCAGCAATCTGCTCGCCTTCTCTCCATATTCATACTGTACACCCTGAGCCTTCCTCCATTGTGCCTCTGCAGTGCCTGTGGTCAGCAAGTCAAATTCCACATGCAGCCTTTGCCTTTCCCTATACAGTCCCTCCTCCGGTGCTTCCGCATACTGTCTGTCCACCCTCAAAAGTTCTTGCAACAACCGCTCCCGTTCCTTACTCTCCTGCTTCCCTTTATGTGTCCTTATTGATATCAGCTCCCCCCTAACCACCGCCTTCAACGCCTCCCAGACCACTCCCACCTGAACCTCCCCATTGTCATTGAGTTCCAAGTACTTTTCAATGCATCCCCTCACCCTTAAGCACACCCCCTCATCCGCCATTAGTCCCATATCCATTCTCCAGGGTGGACGCCCTCTTGTTTCCTCCCCTATCTCCAAGTCTACCCAGTGTGGGGCATGATCCGAAATGGCTATAGCCGTATATTCCGTTCCCCTCACCCTCGGGATCAATGCCCTACCCAACACAAAAAAGTCTATGCGTGAATAGACTTTATGGACATAGGAGAAAAACGAGAACTCCTTACTCCTAGGTCTACTGAATCTCCACGGGTCCACCCCTCCCATCTGCTCCATAAAATCCTTAAGCACCTTGGCTGCTGCCGGCCTCCTACCAGTCCTGGACTTCGACCTATCCAGCCTTGGTTCCAACACTGTGTTAAAGTCTCCCCCCATTATCAGCTTTCCGGTCTCTAGGTCTGGGATGCGTCCTAGCATTCGCCTCATAAAATTGGCATCGTCCCAATTCGGGGCATACACGTTTACCAACACCACCATCTCTCCCTGTAATTTGCCACTCACCATCACGTATCTGCCCCCGTTATCCGCCACTATAGTCTTTGCCTCGAACATTACCCGCTTCCCCACTAATATAGCCACCCCCCTGTTTTTCGCATCCAGCCCCGAATGGAACACCTGCCCTACCCATCCTTTGCGCAACCTAACCTGATCTATCAGTTTCAGGTGCGTTTCCTGTAACATGACCACATCTGCTTTAAGTTTCTTAAGGTGTGCGAGTACTCGTGCCCTCTTTATCGGCCCGTTAAACCCCCTCACGTTCCACGTGATCAGCCGAGTTGGGGGGCTTCCCACCCCCCCCCCCCCCTGCCGGTTAGCCATCATCTTTTTCCAGCTTCTCGCCCAGTTCCCACGCGGCTGTATTTCTCCCAGACGGTGCCCCCCCCGCCCATCCTTTCCCGTACCCACTCCCCCCTTTCCCCAGCAGCAGCAACCCAGTAATTCCCCCCTCCCCCCCCCTGCTAGACCCCCCGCTAGCGTAATTACTCCCCCCATGTTGCTCCCAGAAGTCAGCAAACTCTGGCTGACCTCGGCTTCCCCCCGTGATCACGGCTCGCCCCGTGCGGCGCCCCCTCCTTCCTGCTTCTCTATTCCCGCCATAATTATCATAGCGCGGGAACCAAGCCCGCGCCTCTCCCTCGGCCCCGCCTCCCATGGCCAACGCCCCATCTCCTCTCCCTCCCCACCTCCCCCCATCACCACCTGTGGGAGAAAGAAAAGTTACCATACCGCAGGATTAATCATACAATCCCTCTTCGCCCCCCCCCCCCCCCCCCACTCGTCCCACCACTTTGTCCAAACGTTCATTTTCGTAGTCCAATCATTCCAATTTTTCTTCTACAATAAAAGTCCACGCTTCATCCGCCGTCTCAAAGTAGTGGTGCCTCCCTTGATATGTGACCCACAGTCTTGCCGGTTGCAGCATTCCAAACTTTATCTTTTTTTGTGAAGTACCACTTTGGCCCGATTAAAGCTCGCCCTCCTTCTCGCCACCTCCGCACTCCAATCTTGATAGACGCGGATCACCGCGTTCTCCCATTTACTACACCGAGTTTTCTTCGCCCATCTAAGGACCATTTCTCTATCCTTAAAACGAAGAAATCTCACCACTATGGCTCTGGGAGCTTTTCCTGCTCTCGGTCCTCGCACCATAACTCGGTATGCTCCCTCCACCTCCAACGGACCCGTCGGGGCCTCCACTCCCATTAACGAGTGCAGCATCGTGCTCACATATGCCCCGACGTCCGCCCCCTCCACACCTTCGGGAAGGCCAAGAATCCTCAAGTTGTTCCTCCTTGCGTTATTTTCCAGTGCCTCCAACCTCTCCACAGATCGTTTCTGGTGTGCCTCCTGTATCTCCGACTTCACCACCAGGCCCTGTATGTCGTTTTCATTCTCTGCTGCTTTCGCCTTCACGACCCGAAGCTCCTGCTCCTGGGTCTTTTGTTCCTCTTTCAGCCCTTCAATCGCCTGTAATATCGGGGCCAACAACTCTTTCTTCATTTCCTTTTTTATCTCCTCCACGCAGCGTTTCAAAAACTCTTGTTGTTCAGGGCCCCATATGAAACTGCCACCTTCCGACGCCATCTTGGTTTCTGCTTGCCTTCCTTGCCGTTGTTCCAAAGGATCCGCTGCAATCCGGCCACTTTCCCCTCCTTTTTCCATCCGTGTCCAGGGGGAACACCCTTCTGGTTTACTGCACGGTGTTTTCAGCCGTTAAAATTGCCGTTGGGGCTCCTATCAAGAGCCCAAAAGTCCGTTTCACAGGGAGCTGCCGAAACGTGCGACTCAGCTGGTCATCGCCGCACCCGGAAGTCCCATTTGAACTTTCATAGAAACATAGGGCGCGATTCTCTGGAAAGATTTTTAAGTGTGGCAGCAAGTGGGAACTGCCACAAGCTTCCCGGCGCACGGCCCAGCGAGGCCAGCAACGCTATTCAATGTTAATTGGTCCTCTTAACGAGGCCTCAGGTTTTTCGGTGCAAATGAAGGCCCACCAGCTGATTCGCCAACGCCACGCTCGCCAGCCCCCGCAACAAGGGAGAGCAGCACTTAAACGACTCTTGCTCAGCCAACCCCAGCCAGCTTGTAACAATGGCGCCCAGGAGACTGGCCCAAACTTCGGGGATGCAGATCTGAGGAGGCTCCTAGATGCAGTGGAGGCCAGGAGGGATGTCCTGTTCCCCCAAGGGTCCCAGAGGGTGCGTCACAAGGCAGCCAGTGCTGCCTGGGACGAGGTGGCGGCAGCTGTGAGCACTGGGGATGTGACCAGGAGGACTGACCTCCAGTGTCAGAGAAAGATCAACGACCTACACCGGGCAGCACAAGTGAGTAGACACCAACATCCCCCATCATCTCCTCCTCCTCCTCCTCCCCCCCCCCCCCCCGGAGACCTTTCCGCCCCCATGCGAGCATCCGCCCCCAACTCTCCATGCGACCCCAATCCGCCGTCCACCGCCCTCTCTCTTCAACCCTCCCCAAAGCCTTCCCCACCACCGCTGTGGACCATATGTGTGGCTAATGATGCCCTCTCTGTGTCACGTCAGGAAAAGCTCGCCCACAATCGCCGGGAGAGGGCCCAGACTGGTGGTGGGGTGCCAGACATAAGAATCCTCAACACCTTGGAGGAGCGGGCCCTGGATGTGACTGGGGTGGCTGAGGACAGAGCAGTCACCAAAGCGGAGGCTGGTGGACGCCACAGAGGTGAGGAACCACCGGGCTCCAGCCAATCAACTGGAGGCTGCCTCTCTGCAGCATCCTGGGAGATCATTGGTGTTGAAGGCTTGTTATCCCAAATAGGTGGCCACAGGCAGAGAAGACAGGCCCTGGCCCAAAGGATCTCCCTAGACCTTCCCTTGTGAACCTCAGCACTCTGATTGGGCCTGCAGCATCAAGAACGCACCCATCATCCTTAATTGGACAGTGGGCATGCAGATGGTCAAATAAGAGGAGGCCTGTGGTGAAATTGCCAAGATGTTCCTGCTACCAACATTTGCAGGCCCAGGACCCGCTTTTTGTCCTCTGTCGGTATCTCGTGATAAAATTTAGACCAATTTCTTGGATCTTATGTTGGGGCAGTGAGGCCTCAAATTTGACTTATGTGCCTGGGCAGGCTTCAGAAGAGAAAGAACTTGACCAAGAAGTCAACTGAAATGGTGTAATTATATAAGATTGGGATTTAGCTTGCCCTGTCTTTTTGAATTCACCCTGAGAGGCAAAATGTTTACTTGGAGAAGGAACTTCTTGATGATGCCTGTAGGAATTAATCCCTGCCTTCAGAGAATTTACAGTTCAGAAGGAGGCCATTCGGTTCCTCGAGTCTGCACCAGCTCTTGGAAAGAGCATCCTGCTTCAGCCCACGCTTCCACCCTATCCCCGTTACCCAGTAATCTTTTTTGGACACTAAGGGCAATTTATCATGGCCAATGCATCTAACCTGCACACCTTTGGACTGTGGGAAGAAACCGGAGCACCCGGAGGAAACCCACGCAGACACGGGGAGAACGTGCAGACTCCGCACAGACAATGATCCAAGCCGGAATGGAACCTGTGACCCTGGAGCTGTGAAGCAACTGTGCTAACCACTGTGCTGCCCCTCCAAGAGAAGAAAATGGTGAGAAAAATTCTGTTGTGAGGCATCAAAACATCAACCTATACTGAACAACAACCAGCAAAGCCAATAGAATGGTGAGCTGTACTGCTAAAAAAATAGTAGCATATAAGTCATAGAAATTAATAAATTATACAATGTTCTGTTGGGCTGCATCTTGAATACTGTTCTATTTCTGGTCACCAAGATATAAGGGAATCATTCAAGCTTTGGGAGACTTGCCACAGGGTTGACCTCGAGCATTAGAGGTCTTTATACTACCTGATCCTTGTTACTGTTTAATTCAAGAAGTTTTGTGCATATCAAATGCATTTAACATTACTTGCAGCATAGATGTAAGATTGAATCTCCAAGTTTAAGGACAGGGCAGCAAAGACCTTTTTACAGTGTCATGAGGCTGTGGAATGCATAACCAGAAATATGGCAGAAGTGAGGATCATGTTAGCATTTAAGAACAAGGTTACTTTGTTAGTTGAAGGGAAAAGGATCTGAGTTGACGGGCAGATGAGTATAGGACTGCTGTTTATGAGCATGAACACCAACACAGACTAGTTGGGGCGAATGGCCCATTTCCATATTTATTTGCCATGTAATTCAAAATTATTTGTACTGTAAACAAAAGTACTCAGATTAGAAATGATACATTCAGAAACATGTCATGATCCAAGTTTTTATGTTCCTCATTTGGTGTATCTTTCTACTATAGGATTACTCATCATTGGAAACAACCATGGCAACAGCACAACAAATGCGAGCCTCTGAGAAACAAATATCTGGGGTAATATTTTCACTCAGATTTAAGAATAGATATTAATGCTGTTAGGAAAACAAAGTTTGTTTAAAGGGATTTATATTTGAATTGGTAAACATTAGAAATAAGGTACCTTTTTCAGTAGGTTTAATTTAATGTTGCTGTGCCTGGAAAGGTAAAACCTATAGTTAGATTCATGCTGGACAAAGGTGTTTTTATGTGTGGGGGATGGTTTCAATTCAAACTGATTCTATTGTGCTTCGAGAGGGTTACGGCATGAAGAGTAAATAGAAGTAAGTTGTTGCTCAGCCGCAGGAAGCCACTTTCCAGAGTGAAGGGCTTAATGAGATCATTGTAGCTTAAAATGTACTTTGTAAACCTGTGTGTAATTGTTGAGCTAAAGGGGGGGGGGTGCAAAGAAGTATTGTATTATAATCTGATATTTTCATGTTTAATAAATGTTTTTTTGTTGTTGAAACTAATTCACAGTCCTGTGACTCTGTTCCTTCAGGTTTTATTTTTAAAAAAGTAAAAGTTGCCGTCTTTTAAGCCAGGCTTCCACTCTGGGATCTTCCCGTCCAGTTCTAACATAACTGGGATCGTAACACTGCATAGTATGTTGAATGCAACACTATGGCCGGGATTCTCTGACCCCGAGCCAGGTCGTAGAATCGCCGGGTGGGCGCGCCACGCCGCCCTGATGCCGTCTCGCTGATTCTGCACCGCCAATTTTCGGGAACCCACGGGATTGCCGCCGTGCCCCCCCCCCCCCCCCCCCCCCCCCCCCCCGGCGATTCTCCTGCGGGGGCCGTCCTGGTGGCGGGATCCAACCCCGGGGGGGGGGGGCCTGCACGGTGGCCTACCAATCGGCGGGCGGGCTATTTCCGTGGGGGCCTGTGTTCCTCCGCGCCGGTTCCCTGTAGGGCTCCGCCATATTGCCCAGGGGACAGCGCAGAGACAGGAACCCACGAGCATGCGTGAACACGCACCGGCTGTGGCGCGCATGTGCGAACTTACGCCGGCCGTGGCGTGCATGCGCGAACGCGCGCCGGCCATGGCGCGCATGCGCGAACCCGAGCCGGACATGGCGTGCCGGCTTTCGGGCGCCGGAGCTGCAGAGACCACTCCGGCACCATACTAGCCTCCTCGGAAGGTGTGGATAGCTGCCAGGTGAGGCCGGTTGACGCCGGAGTGGCTCGCACCACTTTTCACGCCGGCGTCCGAACTTGGCCGCAGGATTGGAGAATCCCGGCCAGTATATTATCAGATGCTAGACGTTCAAACTAAATTATAAGTTATATTTTGTGTGTCAACCCACTATTCTTTTCATTGTCATATTCTTTAGAAGAAAAACAAACGTTTCCTTATAATTAGAAAGTATAAAAGTGAAGGCCAGCACGGTGGCACAGTGGTTGGCACTGCTGCCTCACGGCGCTAAGGTCCCAGGTTCGGTCCTGGCTCTGAGTCACTGTCCGTGTAGAATTTGCACATTCTCCCCGTGTTTGCGTGGTTTTGCCCAACACAGCCCAAAGATGTGCCGGGTAGCTGGATTGGCCACGCTAAATTGCCCCTTAATTGGAAAAATATGAATTGGGTACTCTAAATTTATTTTTTTCAAAAGGAAGCATATAAAAGTGTGATATTTACACAATTCATATACCAATGCAAATATATTTCATTATATTCGAAATCTTGGACAGGACTCTTCAATCCGCCAGCCATGTTTTCTTGCGCAGTGCGCCCACACCGGCAGCTGGATTCTCCATTCTCGTAACCAGCCAATGGGGTTTCCCATTGTGGGCCATTCCAAGCCGTCGGGAATTTCGCGCGCTTGGGTCCACTGCCGGCGAACCGGAGGATCCCGCCGACGGAGAATTCCGCAGCTTTACTCTAAACCTATTTTTTTAAAGATTCTGTTCTGCACCATTTATAGGATTAAGGATAATCTTTTATGTAAAACTTATAAACTACATGTTAAAATATGAAATTTTGAGTGTTTTTGAATTATTTTATGTTTGTTATGGAATGATGTGTTCATTAATGACAGCCCTCTTCCTCTTTTGGCTTCTTTTACTTCAAGTAACCACAATGCTGTTTGATCATTCTTTGCCATCTCCCCCTGTCAGCCACCATTCCTCTTCCAATCGCACTATGTTTAAGTCTCACCACAGCATCTTTCTATCTAGTCTTAGGCTTTCTTATTCTCCTTCTTCCTAGCAGTCCCATCTCCATCACTCTCTTCACATTTCCTGTCTCTCTCTTCGCACTAGATGACCATACTATTTCAATTTCTTCTGGGAAATTTTCTTCCATGCTCCCACAATCTTCACTGATCTCAGACGGTTCCTGATTTTGTCCTTTCTCATTATTCCACACCATCTATCTCAACATCTTCATTTCATTAGTATTCAGTCATTGTTCCTGTATCCTTGAGAATTGTAGGGATGCCTGAAGGCATTGAGGGAGCGGACGCTGCCATGTATGTGGCCAGAATGCTGGAAAAGCTGATGGGAGAAGGGGGCCATTGACCGGCCCCCAGAGGTCGACCGATCGCATAGGGCGCTGATGAGGCTGCACGTGAACGAGCCGCCGAATTCCTGGACAAGGAAAGTTCTGAGATGGACGAGGTGTCATGTGAGAGTACCTTTAAGAAATGGGTGTTTATAAATGGGTGTGTATATAAATATCTGTAGTGAGAGTACCTTTAAGAAATGGGTGTTTATTACTGCAGTGATGTCAGAGAGAGGGTGGGGCTGGGCTGTCTGTCAGCTTTTTACTTTTGTTTTCGGCTGCTTGCTGCAGGGTGTGTTTTAGTTTCATTTTCAGAGCTGGATAACTGCAGCCACAGCCAGAAGGTGTATTAGATTCTCTGTAACCTAAAGACTGCAAATCGATCCTGGTGATTTAAAACTAACAACAGTAGTGACTTTAACCTGATGTGCTTCTGGTAAAAGGTGTTTTAAGTCTTATGTTAAAAGGAAAGCTTAAAGGATTACTTAGTGTTGTAGTCTTTGGGGGTTGTATTTGGATTAATGGTTGCTAAGATGTTCACTGCATGTCTTAAAAAGGTTAACTTGAGTTCATAGAATAAACATTGTTTTGCTTTAAAAAATACTTTTCCATTTCTGCTGTACCATACCTGTAGAGTGGGCCATGTGCTCCCCATACCACAATCTATTTAAAGTTGTGGGTCAGGTGAACTCCATGATGCACTTTGGGGTCCTCTAAACTATGGCCCATAACAAATTGGGGGCGCGAGGGGGATAAAAGTCTTTCTATTGGATTGGCTTTGTGAACTTAAAGACAGTGAGGGGTGAGCATATTGTGGGTGCTTTTCAGGTGTGGTAAATTTTAGTTCAAGTAGGGAGTGTGTTGTGGACAATGGCTCTTTCAGAGGCTCTGAAGTTTTTGGGGGTGGAGACGGTCACACGCAGTACCTTACGGACAGAGACTAAAGGCAGACTGTTAGATTTGACAAAAACATTGCAGGTAACATTACCTGACAAAATGCGAAAATGTTAGGTTATTATGGCGGTGGCTAAGCATTAAAAGTTGCCTGAGAAACAGTTTGACTCATTGGAAATGGCAAAACTTCAGTTACAAATTTAACAAATGGAACATGAGAAAGCATTAAAGCAGCTTGAATACGAAAGAGCGAGAGAGAGGAAAAAGAAAGAGAGAGAGAGGAAATAGAGAGAGAAGAAAGGAAAACAGAAAGAATAGTCCTAACAGAACAAAAAGAAAGAGAAAGGGAGATACAGATCAGGAAAAAAGATAAAGACAGAGTGTTTGAACTTCAGAAATGGCCATGAAACATGACAGTCAGTTAAAATTGGCAGACGTAAAGGGAAACGTACAATTGGTTGATAGTGATGAGGATAATGAGAAAGAGCGTCAAAGTCGAAGGCTTGGTGGGAATCTATTTAAATATGTCCAAGAATTACCACGGTTTGACGAGAAGGAGGTAGAAGCCTTTTTTCATTTCATTTGAGAAGGTGGCTAAACAAATGAAATGGCCACAGGAGATGTGGGTATTACTGACTCAAACAAAGCTGGTAGGTAGGGCTACTGAAGTGTTTGCATCACTACCGGAGGAGGTATCTGGGATGTATGAGGAGGTGAAAAAATCCATCTTAGGTGCATATGAACTAGTGCCTGAAGCCTACAGACAAAGGTTTAGAAATTTAAGGAAAGAATTTGGTCAAACATCCATGGGGTTTGAAAGGATCAAAGAGAGTAATTTTGATAGGTGGATAAGGGCTTTGAAAATAGACCAAACATATGAAGCTCTCAGAGAAATTATACTTTTGGAGGAGTTTAAAAATTCAAATCCTGATGTAGTGAGAACTCATGTGGAAGAGCAGAGGGTTAAAACTGCGAGATTAGCAGCAGAAATGGCAGATGATTATGAATTAGTTATCAAAGTTTGGATTCCGACATCAGTTTCAGCCTGTGAGGGATAGAAACTGGGGACATGAGAAATACTCAAGTGGTAAATGTAAAGGTGATCTGATGGGAGATAATAAGGAGAGTGTACCTCAGATTAAAAAATAAATCCAGGAGGGTGGAAAAGAAATGAAAAATTTCAATGTTTTCACTGTAATAAACTAGGCCATGTAAAGTCTCCGTGTTGGTGGTTGAAGAAAAGCACTGGGAAGGCTGATGTGGTAAAACAGGATAAGACAGTGGGGTTTGTTAAAGTGGTAAAGGAAAGCCCAAGTGAAGCGAAGGAGGTGCAAAAGATTGTACAGCCTGATCAAGAGGTGATTGATAAGAAGGTGCCAGATCTCTTTAAAGAATTTACTTGTGTGGGTGAAGTTTACTCGTGTATCAGGAGGAGCAGGTAAAGAAGTCACAATTTTGAGAGATACGAGAGCTAGTCAATCTTTAATGGTAAGAGATGAGGAGTTATGTAGTTTGGGAAGAATGTTGCCAGAAAAGGTGGTAATATATGGAATTCAGGGTGAGAGGAGTAGTGTTCAATATACGGTAAGGTTGGAAAGTTCAGTGAAGAGTGGTGAAGTGGTAGTAGGAGTAATAGAGAAACTATCTTGTTCAGGAATACAGTTTATCTTGGGTAATGATATGGCTGGATCGTAGGTCGGAGTGATGCCTACTGTGGTTGATAAGCCAGTGTAAAATCAGACAACTGAAGTGTTGAAGGACGAATATCCTGGGATTTTTCTGGATTGTGTAGTAACAAGGTTGCAAAGTCACAGGTTAAGACGAGGAGAAATCAAAGAGTGAAGATGAAATTGAAGTGCAATTATCAGAAACGATTTTTGATCAGATGGTTGAAAAAGAACAAGAACAGGTGGAGGATGAGGCGGATATTTTTAGTTCAGGAAAATTGGCGGAGTTACAACAAAAAGATATAGAAATAAAACAGATGTATCAGAAATCATACACGGAAGAGGAATCTGCGTGTATACCAGAGTGATATTACCGTAAAAGTAATGTCTTGATGAGAAAATGGAGACCTTTACATATCCAGGCAGGATGAAAAGTGGGCAGAAGTTCATCAAGTAGTATTGCCAGTAGGATACTGAAAGGAGGTATTGCGAGGTGCACATGAGGTACCAGTGAGAGGTCACTTGGGAATTAGGAAAACTCAAGCTAAAAGCCAGAAACATTTTTATTGGCCTGGACTACATAAAGATGTAGTTAAATTTTGTCAATCATGTCACACATGTCAAGTGATAGGAAAACCCCAAGCAGTGAGAAAACCAGCGCCCTTAATACCCTTTCCAGCATTTGAGGAACCTTTTACAAGGGTCCTAATTGATTGCGTAGGACCGCTTCTTAAAACAAAAAGTGGGAATCAATATCTTTTGACTGTAATGGATGTGTCTACTAGGTTTCCAGAGGCCATTCCAGTACGTAATATTACAGCTAAAAAGATTGTGGAGGAGTTACTTAAATTCTTTACTAGATATGGACTACCCACAGAAATACAATCGGATCAAGGATCAAATTTTACCCCAAGGTTATTCAAGTTGTGGATAGCTTAGGAATAAAATAATTTAAATCAACTGCGGACCATCCAGAATCGTAAGGAGCGTTAGAAAGGTGGCATCAGACATTAAAGACAATGTTGAGGGCTTATTGTCACGATTATCCAGAGGATTGGGATAAAGGAATCCCATTCGTACTTTTGCAATTAGGGATGCACCTAATGAGTCAACCAAATTTAGTCCTTTTGAACTAATATCTGGTCATGAGATAAGAGGACCACTTAAATTGATTGAGGAAAGATTGGTGAGTGAGAAATCAGAACTTACATTATTGGATTCCGTGTCAAATTTTAGGGAACGATTAAATAGAGCAGGTGAATTGGCTAGACACCATTTAAAAGTTGCACAAAATGTGATGAAACGGATAGCAGACAAGAAATCTAAAGTTTGTAGTTTTGCCATTGGAGGTAAAGTTTTAGTGTTGTTACCAGTGGTTGGTGAACCTTTAAAAGCAAGGTTTTGTGGACCTTGTCAGATTGAAAGGAAATTAAGAGAGGTGGATTATGTGGTAAAAACACCAGATAGAAGGAAAACTCACCGAGTGTGTCATGTGAATAAGCTTAAAAGGTACTTTGAAAGGGAAGGAGAGAAAAAGGAGGAGGTTTTAAGGATTCTAACTCAAAGTGATGAACCAAATCCAGATGACTGTGAATATGACATACCTCAAATTAAATTGGAAAACGAGGATGTTCTTAAAAATTGGGATAAATTGAGTTACCTTCCAGAGGAAAAATGGACTGACCTGAAAGAGTTATTGATATCACGTGGGCAAGTTTGTAGAGATAAATTGGGAAGTACTAAAATGGCTATACATGATGTAGATGTGGGAAATACTGTTCCAATCAACCATACAGACTAAACCCTTTAAAGTTGGCACAGGTTATCAAAGAGATTGAGAGTATCCTTAAAAATGGCACAATTGAAGTGGGTTGCAGCCAGTGGAGCTCACCCATAGTGATGGTACCTAAACCAGATGGTACCCAACGGTTGTGTGTGGACTATAGAAAGGTTAATGCAGTTACAAGAACGGACTCTTATCCTATCCCACATTTGGAGGATTGCATTGAGAAAGTGGGACAATCAGCTTTTATTTCCAAACTGGATTTACTTAAAGGTTACTGGCAGGTACCTTTATGCGAAAGGGCGAAGGAGATTTCAACTTTTGTGACTCCAGATGGTATATACCAATTCAAAGTTATGCCATTTGGCATGAAAAATGCTCCAGCCACATTTCAACGGTTAACTAACAAAGTTGTTTCAGGATTACCCAATTGTGCGGTATACATTGACGATCTGGTAATTTTCAGCCAGACGTGGAAAGAACATTTAAAACATTTGATGGACTTATTCGATCAACGTCAGGAGGCGGGTTTGGTGATAAACCTAGCCAAAAGTGAATTTGGAAAATCCCAAGTCACTTTCCTTGGCCATACAATTGGACAGGGTCGAATGGTCACACGGGATGTGAAATCAACAGTTATTGAGGAGTATCCGGGGCTGCAGGATGAGGTGCTGTCGAAAACAGAGGTTGGCAGTGTTTGGAGTGTCAGAGGACCCGGGGGTCAAGGGGACGAGACAGGCAGACATCCTGGCCTTTGCCGCTCTGGTAGTCTGGAGACGGATCCTGTTGGGGTGAAGGGACTTGGAGTCGCCAAAACTGGGTGTGTGGGTGAGGGACTTCGAGGATTCCCTTAGGCTGGAGAAAATGAAGTTCACCTTGAGGGGGTCGGTGGAAGGATTTGCTCAGAGATGGAAACCGTTTATTGACTTCTTCCATGACAGCTAAGTCAGCAGGGAGCGGGTGGGGGCTGTTTCTGGGGTTAATACGAAGAGGTGGAGGCGGAGAGGGTAGGGAGAGTGGATTGTAGTTGTTGGTTAGTTATTTAGTTATGATGTGATCTCCTGTTTGTTCTCTTTTTGGTCTTGGGTTTGGTTGTGTTTGATGTTTATCTATAAATGCCTTAGTAAAAATATTTATAATGTCACCTTTGAAAATGGTGCTTCTGACATATTTCCTTTTATCTTTAACTGCAATTTCCCCCACCTGTGGTTGACAGGGCAGTCAACGGGTTTTGACACACTTCCCACACCTCTGCCCTTCCCTTCCCTTCCCTCCCAGAACCATGATAGGGTCCCCCTGTCCTCACTTTTCACCCCACTAGCCTCTGCATTCAAAGGATCACCCTCTGCCATTTCCACCAACTCGAGAATGATGAAACACCTCTCCCCATCTCCGGTCCCTCCATGATACCCTGGTCCACTACTCCATCACACCCAACTCCCCATCCTCTTCCCATGGCACCTTTCCTTAGAATTGCAGAAAAAACATCTGTTCCTTTACTTCCTCTCTCCTCATCAATTAAGGCCCCAAACACTCCTTTCAGGTTAAGCAGCATTTCATTTGCACTTCCTTCAATTTGGTCTATAGCATTTGCTACTCTCAATGTAATCTCCACCAAATTGGGGAAACTAAACATAGACTGGGTGACCGCTTTGTGGAACATTTTCGCTCAGTCAGCAAGCAAGATCCCAACCTTTCTGTTGCTTGCCTTGCACCTTGCTCTCATGCCCACGTTTCTGTCCTTGGCCTGCTGCAATACTCCTAGAAGCCAGATACAAGCTGGAGCTGCAGCATCTCATCTTCCAGTTGGACACGTTGCAGCCATCGGGACTCAGTGTTGAGTTTGGCAGCTTTAAATCATGACCTTTCTCCTCTATCCTTAACCACTTTTTAAAAATAACCTAGTGATGTATTGCCTCAGTTCAAACCATTTCCCTCCTGCCCCCCACACACACCAAGCTATCTGTCTTTTGTTCTTAAAGTTGCTCTATTGTGTTGCTATCTCTCACAGCTACACTTTAATATCTAACACATTCTCCCTTTCTTCAGTTCTGACGAAAAGCCAAAAGGACTTGAAACATTAACTCTGCTTTCTCTCCTTACAGATACTGCCAGACCTACTGAGTTTTTACAGCATCCTCTGTTCTTGACTCACTTTACTTACTCATTTCCTTTTTAAATAGTACTCTTGCACTCTGTTTTTGCATTTCTATCTAGCTTCCCCATATACTCTAATTTCTTTCTCCTGATTAACCTTTAGTAGTTCTCTTCCATTCTTTGTATTCTGATCAACATCTGCCCTGTCACTTTTTATACATTCGTAGAATCATAGAATTTACAGTGCAGAAGGAGGCTATTCTGCCCATCGGGTCTGCACCGGCCTTTGGAAAGAGGACCCTACTTAAGCCCACACCTACACCCAATCCCTGTAACCCAGTAACACCACCTAATCTTTTGGACATTAAAGGACAATTTAGCATGGCCAATCCACCTAACCTGCACATCTTTGGACTGTGGGAAGAAACTGGAGCACCCGGAGGAAACCCACGCTGACACGGGGAGAAAGTGCAAACTCCACAGTCACCCGATGCCGGAATTGAACCTGGGACCCTGGAGCTGTGGGGCAGTGGTGCTAACCTCTGTGCCACCGTGTTTTCTCTATCTTACTCAAATAGGTTGAGGTTCAATATCCGTCCTTGCATGCAAGGCTGTATTGGGGCCTTGAATTTTTCTTAACTAAACAAGTTAAGGAAAGCATCAAACTTAACAATGGATGGTAGGTTCTCCATTTAGAATTTTTCTTTATAGTAAGAATGTACTTATTCTGAAATATCCCCTTAAATGGCTGTCACTGCTTCCCTCTTAATCGATCCTCAACCTAGTACCTCAGTTCACTTCTGCTAGCTCAGCTTTCGTGCCCACATAGTTGCCCTAATTTATGTTTAAAATACTAGTCCGAGACTCACTTTTCTCCATTTCAAACCGAATGTAAAATTGAATTATATTGTGGTTGCTGCTACCCAGGGCTGCCTTTCTTCTGAAGTCCCTGTCACATTACACAATACCAAGTCTAATATAACCTGCTCTCTGGTTAGATCCAGAATGTGCTGCTCTAAGAAACTATTTCAAACATTCTGATTTTTCAACTTGTATGTAGATTAAAATCATCCATGATTATTGTCATCCCTTTATCACAAACACCCAATATTTCTTCGGAAAATCGGACCATAAGACTGTGCTCCTCCCAGCATACAAGCAGAAACTGAAGCGAGAGAATCCAGTTAAGTAGTCTTGCAGTGCTGGTCCGAGGCAACAGAAGAGCTTCTATGTGACTACTTGGAGTCAGTGGACTGGTCCATATTTAAGAACTCAACGACCAACCTAAATCAGTATGCCACCGCCGTCACAGATTTTATCAGCAAATGTATAGACGACTGCGTGCCATTGAAAGAAATACATATGTTCCCCAACCGGAAACCATGGCTTAATTGGGAGATTGACTCACCACTGAAGGCCAGGTCTGAGGCGTTCACGTCAGGCGTCCCAGACCTATACAAAGAAATCGAGTATGAACTCCGCAAAGTCATCAAGGATGCCAAGAGACAATATCAACCCAAGCTAGAGTCACAGACTAGCGTTAAGGACTCTTGTCGGCTGTGGCAAGGCTTAAACAACTAATGGGCTACTAAGCGAAGCCGAGCACAATCTCCGGCAGCAGAGTACCCCTCCCTGATAAACTCAACGCATTCTATGCTCGGTTTGAGCAAGAAACCATCAAACCGCTATTGACTGCCCCAGCAGCCCCGGAAACACCCACACCCACCATCACAGCTTCCGAAGTCAGATCGGCTTTCTTGAAAGTGAACCCTCGGAAGGCGATGGGCCTGGACGGAGTCCCTGGTCATGCACTTAGATGCTGCGGGAACCAGCTGGCATATGTGTTCGTCGACATCTTCAACCTTTCCCTTCTCCGTTCCGAGGTCCCCACTTGCTTCAAGAAGACCACCATCATACAGGTGCCAAAGAAGAACCACGAAACATGCCTCAATGACTATCGTCTCGTGGCCCTGAGGCACATCAACTCCATACTCCCAGAATTCCTAGATCCACTGCAATTCGCATACCATTGCAACTGGTCCACAGCAGACACCACCTCCATGGCCCTACACTCATCTCTGAAGCATTCCAATAGCAAGGACTCCTACATCAGACTCCTATTTATTGACTACAGCTCCGCCTTCAACATCATATCAAAGCTCCAAAACCTAGGACTTGGCTCCGCACTCTACAATTGGATCCTTGACTTCCTGACCCATAGACCACAATCAGTAAGAACAAACAACACCTCCTCCACGATAGTCCTCAATACCGGGGACCCGCAACGCTACGCATTCAGCCCCCTACTATACTCCCTATACACACACACATGACTGTGTGGCAAAATTTGCCTCCAACTCCATCTGCAAGTTTACTGACGACACGACCGTAGTGGGTGGGATCTCGAACAGTGATGAGTCAGAATACAGGAGGGAGATAGAGAACGTAGTGGAGTGGTGTAACGACAACAATCTCTCCCTCAGTGTCAGCAAAACAAAAGAGCTGGTCATTGACTTCAGGAAACAAAGTACTGGTCCACCCACGTCGGCGCTACGACGACAAAAGCACAACAGCGTCTATACTTCCTCAGGAAACTAAGGAAATTTGGCATGTCCACATTACCAACTTTTACAGGTGCACCATTGAAAGCATCCTATCTGGCTGCATCACAGCTGGTATGGCAACTGCTCGGCCCAAGACCGGAATAAACTACAGTCCTGAACACCGCCCGTCCATCACACAAACCCGCCTCCCATCTATTGACTCTGTCTACACCTCCCGCTGCCTTTGGAAAGCGGGCAGCATAATCAAAGACCCCTCCCACCCGGCTTACTCACTCTTCCAACTTCTTCCATCGGGCAGGAGATACAAAAGTCTGAGAACACGCACGGACAGATCCAAAAACAGCTTCTTCCCCGCTGTTAACAGACTCTTAAACGACTCATTGATGGACTTGTGGACTGATCTGTTCCCTTCACACATCTTTACCCTATGCCTGTGTCTATGTATTTACATTGTGTATTTTATGAAGTCTTACAAGACTTTGACTTTGTCTATATATATATGTTTCTGGAACCTACCTCCTGAGGAAGGAGCAGTGCTCCGAAAGCTAATGATTTGAAACAAACCTGTTGGACTTTAACCTGGTGTTGTAAGACTTCTTACTGTGCTCACCCCAGTCCAACGCCAGCATCTCTGCATCATGTGTATTTTATGTTTGCCCCATTATGTATTTTCTTTTCATGTACGGAATGATCTGTTTGAGCTGCACGCAGAACAATACTTTTCACTGTACCTCAGTACACGTGACAAAACCAATTTAATCCAATCTAATGTATACTTTGTCCTACATTATGGTTAATGTTCGGGGCCTGTAAACCACTCCCACTAGTGACTTTCCTTTACCAATCCCCATCTCCACCCAAAGCGATTCTACATCCTGACCTCCTAATCAAGGTCATCTCTAACTATGCATCAGTGCCATCCTTGATTAACCTTCTGCCTTCACCTAGCTTCCTATTCTTCTTGACTGTCATATACCCCTTAATATTCAGGATCCAATCTTTGTCATCCTACAGCCTCTTGACCATAAAAATTCCGTTCAAGGAAATATATCTTCTGCAGCAGCACTTGAAACTCTGCTACATCAAAGGGACCAGTGTTGTTCCCATGTTTGTTATATTGTTAATAATGTGTGCATGTTTCTGCACCAACACAATTTCCCTTTTTGTGATGAGCTTCAGCCTCTGATAGCTGCTGTTTCACTCAGTTATGTGTTCCCAGCAAGTGTGCTAAAGGCCAAGCTCTTTGGTAAAACTATTCCTGTGGTAGGAAACTATCCAAGTTATAAGGAAAGGCTACCATCACAAAATCTGTCATGTTTTTGACGTATTTTACTTACTCAAAATCAGGGCTGGTAAGTTGAGTGCCTATTTTTAAGACAGGAGTGTTAACCATATAATGCAGAATATGCTTTCAAGTAAGATGGTGCTGTGCTTTCTTAAGCCTTAATTCTTCATTGTAAAGCAATCAAAGTCCCCGGTCATTGAGAGCTTAATTACTTTGTCAGGGAACTTTGCACATTCAAATTTGTGTGTGAGTTTTAGGCTCCATCTTAGAGGCATGTGATATTTAATAATGTTTTGAAAAATTATTGATATTCTATTGTTGTAGATGTGCAAAGGGCATAAATCCCACTAATACCATTGTACCACCAAAAATACTTTAGGGCAGAAATACTGGCATATCCCCATCCCCACGAAAGGTACCTGTGCCAGCAACAGTACAATGGAATTATCCACTCAATAAAGCAGTTGGAATCTCTGAATGTTAGACCAGAATGGCTTTTTTTTTTTTTAAACATTTTATTAGGGTATTTGTAGTTTTTATAATAATAACAACAGCAACATAAACATGGTACATGAAATATTTCCAGCCCTATCATGCTCTTCGCACCCCCAATCAATGAAACAATAGCCTAACCGCCCCCCCCCCCCAAGATTTCTGCCTCTGCTGACATTTTAATTTTCTCCGAGAAAGTCGATGAATGGCTGCCACCTCCGGACGAACCCTAACATTGACCCTCTTAGGGCGAACTTTATTTTCTCGAGACTGAGAAACCCAGCCATGTCACTGACCCAGGTCTCTAATTTTGGGGGCTTTGAGTCCCTCCACATTAACAGTATCCGTCTCCAGGCTACCAGGGAGGCAAAGGCCAAAATGTCAGCCTCTCACCCCGTGGGCCCCCAGCTCTTCCGACACTCCAAAGATCGCCACCTCGGGATTCGGCACCACCCGTGTTTTAAGTATCGTGGACATAGCCTTAGCAAAACCCTCCAAGCTTCGGGCATGCCCAAAACATATGGACATGGTTTGCTGGACCCCCCGCGCAACATGCACACCTGTCCCCTACCCCAAAGAACTTGCTCATCCGGGCCACTGTCATGTGTGCCCGGTGAACTACCTTAAATTGTATCAGGCTAAGCTTGGCACATGATGAGGATGTGTTAACCCTGCTTAAGGCATTTGCCCACAGACCCACCTCTATCTCTCCCCCTAGCTCCTCTTCCCACTTGCCCTTTAGTTCCTCTATCTGGGTTTCCTCCGACTCCATAAGTTCTTTGTAGATATCTGATACCTTCCCCTCTCCCACCCATGTTCTGGAAACTACCCTGTCCTATATCCCCCAATGTGGCAGGAGCGGGAAGGTCGGAACCTGCCTTCTCAGATAATCCGGTACCTGCAGATACCTAAACCCATTCCTTGTTGGCACTTAAAATTTCTCCTCGAAATCCTTCAAGCTAGGGAATTCTGTAAATAGTCTATAAATTGATCTCCCATCCTCTCAATTCCTACTCTCTGCCATCTCCAAAACCCTCCATCCAGCCTTCCCGGCACAAACCAATGGTTGTTGTAAATCGGGGCCCAGACCGATTCTCCCTCCGCTCTCCTATATTTCCTCCACTGCCCCCAGACTCTCAGAACCACCACTACCACCGGGCTTGTGGAGTATCGGGCCATCGAGAACAGCAGAGGTGCCGTTATCACTGCCCCCAAACTTGTGTTCTTACACGATGCTGCCTCTACTCGCTCCCACACCGACCCTCCCCCACTACCCACTTCCTAATCATGGCTATATTAGCCGCCCAGTAGTAGTTACAAAGGTTCGGCAGCAACAACCACAGTTCCCCCGACTACTCTCTAACAACACTTTCTTCTCTTGCGGGGTTTTATCCGCCCGTCATTTTCACGGTCTGCACCAGTGACAGCGGGAGCATGTCTCATCTAAAGTCCTCCTCATTTGTTGTACAAGCCGGGACAAGTTTAATTTGTGCCATGTCTCCCATTCCTGTGCCACCTGGATTCCCAGATAGCGAAAGCTCCTTCCTACCATTCTAAATGGCAGCTCTCTCGGTCTCCTCTCCTGCCCGCCCGCCTGGATTGCGAACATCTCACTTTTCCCTATATTCAATTTATACCCCAATATAAATTCCCCTGAGATCCGTATAATCTCCCCCATCCCCTCTAACGGGTCCGAAATGCACAGGAGCAGGTCATCCGCATAAAGCGGATGCTCCACCCCCAACCCCCCCAACCCCTCCGGACCAGCCCTTTCCAATTCCTGGAAGCTTATAGCCAATGGCTCGATGGCCAGAGCAAATAACAGCGGGGAAGGGGACACCCTTTCCTTGTCCCTCGGTGCAGTTTAAAATAGCCTGACAACCGCCGATCCATACGCACACTTGCTACTGGTGCCTGATACAGCAACCGCACCCAATCAATGAAGCCCTGACCAAACCTGAACCTTCCTAACACCTCCCACAAATAATTCCACTCCACCCGATCAAAGGCCCTCTCTGCCTCCATCAGAACCACCACCTGCCTGCATCATTCCCCCCGCCCCCCCCCCCCCCCCCCCCCCCGCAATTCTAATAACGTTTAAGAGCTTTCTAACATTGGCTGTGAGTTGCCTGCCCTTTACAAACCCCGTCTGGTCTTCCTGTATCACCTCCTGGACACAATCCTCCATCCTTGTGGCCAATATCTTAGCCAGCAATTTGGTGTCCTCATTCAATAGGGAGATCGGTCTATATGACCCGCATAGCTCAGGGTCCTTCTCCCGTTTCAGAATCAATGAGATCGAGGCCTGTGACATTGTTGGGGGAGGATCTCCCCTCTCCCTTGCCTCATTGAATGTCCTCACCAGCAGCAGTCCCAATATCTCCGAGACCTTCTTGTAGAATTCCACCAGGTAGCCGTCCGGTCCCAGGGCCTTGCACGACTGCATGACTTCCAGCACCTCCATTATTTCCTCAATTTCAATTGGGGCTCTCAGCCCTTCCAGCAGTTCTTCCTCCACCATCGGGAACCTCAGCTGACCAGCAACTGCCTCATCCCCTCCACCCTAGCCAGGGGGTCCAACTCATATAACTTGCTATAAAAGTCCTTAAACACCTCACTCACCCCCACTGGGTCCAGGAGCGCATTCCCACCTCTGTCCTTTACTCTCCCTATCTCCCTGGCGCCTCCCTTTTCTTCAGCTGGTGTGCTAACATTCTACTGGCCTTTTCCCCATACTCATACACCGCTCCCCTTGCCTTCCTCAGTTGTTCCACCGCCATCCCTGTAGCTAACAGCCCAAACTCTGCCTGTAACCTCTGCTGCTCCTTCAGTAGCCCTGCATCTGGGACTTCCAAATACCTCCTAGCCACCTGGAGTATTTCTCCAACCAACCTAATCCTCTCTGCTCGTTCCATGTTTTCTCTTTGGGCCCGTATTGAAACTAACTCACTTCTAACCACTGCCTTCAGAGCTTCCCACACCGTTACTGCCGAGACTTCCCCTGTATCATTTATTTTCAAATCGTTCTGGACGGACTTGCTCACCTGCCCACACACTCCCTCATCTGCTAATAGTCCCACATCCAGCCTCCATATCGGGCGCTGCCCTCTCTCTATACGAACCCGTAGATCCACCCAATGTGGGGCATGATCTGACAGCACGATTGCCGAGTACTCGGTATCCACCATCCCTGGCAGCAGAGCCCTGCTCAGGATAAAAAAGTCGATCCGAGAATATACTTTGTGGACATGGGAGAAAAAAGAAAACTCCTTCAGTCTTGGCCGTCCAAACCTCCATGTGTCTACTCTCCCCATATGCTCCATAAACCCCTTTAATTCCTTCGCTATGGCTGGCAGCCTCCCTGTCCTAGATTTTGACCGGTCCAATCCGGGATCAATGACTGTATTGAAATCGCCCCCATGATCCGATTCAGACCAGAATAGCCTGAGACTCAGACCAGAATAGCCTGAGACTGTCAGCCAAAGATGGGGTCAATTTGTGAAAGGATTTGATTTTTGTTCAATTCCTGTTTGCTGGGACCCACCTATATCCCAAAAAGACATCTATGCTGTGACTTTATGGTTTTCTGGAGGATCCCAGGAATGCCCTCAAATTGAAGTCTGGATTGCAATGGGGAGGAGGAAGTGGAATTCTGCCATCCTTCACCTCATCCGTTAGAAGTTATTTTGTTCTGATGAAAAATAAACCCCATAGACATGTTTTGCTCCAGTTTCCAGTTGTTTCTTTACCTTTTGTTCAAGAAGGAGGAAAATCTTTGGGTTCTGATAAATGCTAAGATAGCAATGGAGTGCGTAATTTATTTAATTTGTGAAGAAGAGGTTTGTGATGTTTTTCTCTTTTCCCAGGTGGTTTACTCTATTTTTTCAATTAATGTTTGCTCCTTTTATGCTGCTAGTGGAATGCAATATTTCCCAATGATGTGGCAACACAGCACCAATCCCTTGTTTTCATTAAGAGAATGATGGCTTTGGGAGTATCATGCATTACATATCTGCGTGGGATATTTCCCGAAGATGCCTATAGAACACGATATTTGGAAGGTAAACACATTACTGGTTTAAGATAATGTTTTGTTATCCTTCCGATGTCTCACCAAAACAATGATGTAATTGTACAGGGTGCAAAACTTAAGCTTGTACTGCATATTTTAAAGTGATAATTGGAAGAACATGGAGCAAAATAGAAATGTTTCAAAAGTTATTTGGAAATTGAATTTGCTGAATAAAAGTAAATTAGAAACCCTCTAAAGTTACTTGTCTTGGACTGGAGATTTATTCCTTATCAAGTAACATGGCAATGTAAACTAATATTCAACAGCTTTTTATTTCATGTGCGAAGCTGCCAATGGACACCTTTATCATGAGGATGGATGTAATTTAATGTTAAATTGTGCAGTTAATGTGTCCTGTTTATTTTGTAACATTTATGTCACGTTTTCCTTCAGAACATTTGAATCAATTCATCGCTAATTTCATGGCATCTCCATAATGTCCCAATTTGTTTCCATATGCCCTGCTTCCATATGATCCCTGAAAAATTGAGTGACTGCAAGCCAAAAAATGGGTGCTATTCCTTTGCTCCTATTTTCCTCATGAAGAGTATGGTATCTGGAACATGTGGTAAACCACATTATTGCATTATATGTATTGTCTTGTGCATGCCTGAGCTTATCCAGGCTGGCTCTGCCTGTGGCCCCACCCCATGGGTCCAGAGGCAGGAGGC
The DNA here is from genome assembly GCF_047496885.1 of Scyliorhinus torazame. NCBI lineage: Eukaryota > Metazoa > Chordata > Chondrichthyes > Carcharhiniformes > Scyliorhinidae > Scyliorhinus > Scyliorhinus torazame. The sequence goes on from NC_092713.1 coordinate 61,021,785, forward strand.
TTGCTGTTTAGTGTATTAAAGCCTCAGTTACGTTCATCACTCGTCGTGCGTTATTCATGATGTATCAATTTAATACACTAAACTCCTAAAGATGAACTCGTCACTCAAGCCTGATCGCTTGAAGCTGGACCCACAGGCAGCCAACGCAACAGAAACGTTTGAACACTGGCTAAACTGCTTCGAGGCGTACCTCGCATCCTTCAACGAAGACCTCACAGACCTCCAGAAAAAGCAGGTCCTCCACGCACGGGTGAGCCCAAGAGTCTTTCCCCTCATCAGGGACGTCCCTCGTACGCGGAAGCATTAACGCTGCTAAAAGGACAATACGTGAAATCCGTTAACCAGGTATATGCTAGGCACCTCCGCGCCACGAGACGGCAACGCCCTGGGGAATCAGTCGCAGAATTCCTGCATGCCTTGCGCATCCTCTGTCGGAACTGTGACTGCCAGGCGATATCGGCTACCCAGCATGTGGAGCTGCTGATCAGGGACGCTTATGTCGCGGGCATGAACTCTAACTATATCCGCCAGCGATTACTAGAAGGGGGGGACACTCGGCCTCCCAGAGACCGTACAACTCTGCAACTCGCTGGAGGTGGCCTCCCAGAAAATGGGGGCCTACACCTCCTACCGTGCGGCACCCCTCGTGGGCGCAGCCATCAACCGACCCGAGTGCGACACAAGCGTGCGCCGCGCAGCAGCCCACCAACGCCAGAGGCCCGAGGTGCTACTTTTGCGGCCAGGCTAATCACCCCAGACATCGCTGCCCGGCATGGAACGCAACTTGTAACAGCTGTGGGAAGAAGGGCCTCTTCGCAAAAGCCTGCCAGGCCCGATCCTCCCCTAAATCCTCTAGGCCCAGCAGCGCTGTCTGCTGCCTGTCGGGGCCGCCCCCAGCTGCCGCGCCACCTGCCACGTGCGATCTGTGGGTGCCGCCATCTTTACTTTCATCCGACATGTGCAACTCACGGGCCGCCATCTTGGACGCCATTGCCGCTGACACCCGCCACGTGTGACCCATGGGGCCGCGATCTTGGACGCCAGCGCAGATGCCACGCGTGACTCATGGGGGCTGCCATCTTCGGACCACTCCGCAGCCTCCCGGGAGGCCAGCTCACCCGACCGTACGTTGGCCGCCGCTACCTCCGACCGGCCTACCGACCGCCTTCTGACATTCGCCTCCGTCACACTCGACCAGTCCCGGCCGCACCACCTCGCGAAGTCCACGACTGCTTTTTCGACTCCGGAGCACGGACAGCTTCATACACCCAGATACGGTAAGGCGCTGCTCCCTCCCCATCCTACCCGCGACCCAGAAAATCTCCCTGGCTTCCAGATCCCACGCAGTAGAAATCCGGGTGTACTGTGTCGCGACCCTTGCTGTACAAGGCGTAGAGTACACTAACTTTAGGCTCTACGTCCTCCCCCATCTCTGCGCTGCCCTATTACTGGGGCTCGACTTCCACTGCCATCTCCAGAGCCTTACCGTAAAGTTCAACGGACCCCTGCCCCCCCTCACCGTCTGTAACCTCGCGACCCTTAAGGTCGCCCCACCCTCCCTATTCGCAAACCTCACCCCGGACTGTAAGCCCGTCGCTACCGGAAGCAGATGCTACAGTGCCCAGGACAGGGCCTTTATCAGGTCGGAGGTCCAGCGACTCCTGCAAGAGGGGATCATTGAGGCTAGTAACAACACCTGGAGAGCCCAAATGGTGGTCGTCAAGACTGGGGAGAAGAGGATGGATCAAGGAGCCAGAAGCTGAGTGGCTGCGCGCAGAAGAGGCCTCCTGTAAGGGGACCTCTTTCCCCCCCCCCCCCCCCCCCCCCCCGGGCCCTCGCCACAGCGGCACTCCCATCCCCACCCAAAAAACACTCCAGCAGCCCGGTGGTGATAGCCACCCTCTAGTCCTGGAACCAGCAACGGCAGCAATTTGTCCTGACCAAAATGTCGGACAAAGCTCCCACCTGTAACAACCATAGGTTCACACCAGCACTGACTGACGCCACCTTCAAAAAGTGGAGACAGGACGAGGGGACACTGACAGTCAGGGACCTATACACCGACGGCAGGGTCGCGACACTGGACGAACTGACAGAGAAATTCCAGCTAGCCAGGGGGGACGAGCTAAGGTACCTGCAGCTCAAACTTTCTACGAAAGGAGACAAGGACTTACCCACAACCGCCACGACAGACATTACTGGAGGAGTTACTGGACGCAAACATATTAGAGGGAGGAAACTGTAGCGACATGTACGACCGACTGGTAGAAGGGGCCGACACCATACTGGATGCAACAAGAAGGAAATGGGAGGAGGACCTGGGTATCGAGATAGGGTGGGGACTCTGGAGCGAAGCACTGCATAGGGTCAACTCCACCTCCACCTGCGCAAGGCTCAGCCTGACGCAACTAAAAGTGGTACATAGAGCCCACTTAACAAGAACCCGTATGAGTAGGTTCTTCCCGGAGGTGGAGGATAAATGTGAACGGTGCCAAGGTGCCCGGCAAACCACACCACATGTTCTGGTCTTGTACCAGACTTGTGGAGTACTGGACTGCCTTCTTTGAGGCAATGTCCAAAGTGGTAGGGGTGAGGGTGGAGCCATACCCGAAAGTGGCGGTCTTCGGGGTTTCGGACCAGCCAGATCTATTTCTGGGCAGGAGGGCAGACGCCCTTGCCTTTGCCTCCCTGATCGCCCGACGTAGAATCCTGTTCGGCTGGCGGTCAGCAGCACCACCTAAAGCTGCAGACTGGCTGTCCGACCTTTCGGAATCTCTCCAAATGGAGAAAATTAAATTCGCCATCCGAGGGTCAGACGACGGCTTTCACAGAATGTAAGAGCCATTCACCCGATTGTTCCGGGACTTGGTTGTGGCCAACAAACGGGCAGAAGAATAGCCAGGTAGCCAGGAACCAGGGGAAAGCAGCCAAAGCATGAGAGGGGGAGATAGACCGGGAGAGGGGGGGACAACTCAGTACAAGTGGAAGGAAAGGCGAACCACGGGCGTGGGGGGGTGGGGGGGGGGGAGGAGTAGGAGGAAAGGAAAGGCAAACTGCAAGGGGGGGCAGGGAAACGTTAACCAACCTGACATCCACAGGAACAGAGAAAAAGGAGAATACAGGCGGAGGACGGGAGGGCCGGCTGAAGCGACAGCGTGCACAAGAAAACAACGGCGGCAAAATCCGACCGGGAGAAGCGAGGGGCAACACCGGTACCAGACCCACACGAGGATTGCCCTCCGGAAGTGCCTTGCCAGCACAAACAGATGCCTACTTACATATATATAGATATATCATATCTTGTGTACATAACGGCAAAATATACTCTTCAAAAATCCAATAAAAAACATTTATATAAAATAAAAAGACTGGGGAGAAGCACCGGATGGTCATCGATTACAGCCAGACCATTAACCGGTACATGCAGCTCTATGCGTACCCCCTCCCTCATATCTGACATGGTCAATCAGATTGCGCAGTATCGAGCCTTTACAGTCGACTTTGAAGTCCGCATACCACCAGCTCCCTATCCGCCCGGAGGACCGCCAACACACTGCCTTCGAGGCAGATGGCCCCCTCGACAACTTCCTCAGGGTCCCCTTCGGCATCACCAATGGGGTCTCGGTCTTCCAAAGGTAAATGGACCGAATGGTTCACCAGTACGGGCTGCGGGCCATGTTCCCGTACCGAGACAACATCACCATCTGCGACCATGACCAGCAGGACCATGACGAAAACCTCCGACACTTCCTCCACACCGCTAAACTCCTGAACCTAACCTATAATAGAGAGAAATGCGTCTTCCGCACAACCCGCCTAGCCATCCTCGGCTACGTAGTGGAACACGGAGTCCAAGGGCCCGACTCAGACCGCATGCGCCCCCTCCTGGAACTCCCCCTTCCCCACTGCCCCAAGGCCCTGAAGAAATGCATGGGGTTCTTCTTGTACTATGCCCAGTGGGTTCCCAACTATGCGGACAAGGCCCGTCCACTGATCAAATCCACCATTTTTCCCCTGACGGCTGAGGCCCGACTGGCCTTCAATCGCACCAAGGCAGATATTGCCAAAGCCGCGATGCACGCTGTGGACGAGTCCATCCCATTCCAAGTGGAGAGCGATGCGTCGGACTTTGCTCTGCTGCTACACTCAACCAGGTGGGCAGGCCCGTGGCTTTCTTCTCCCGTACCCTCCATGCCTCCGAAATCTGACACTCCTCCGTCGAAAAGGAAGCCCAAGCCATCGTAGAAGCTGTGAGACATTGGAGGCATTACCTGGCCGGCAGGCGATTCTCTCTCCTCACTGACCAATGGTCGGTTGCCTTCATGTTCAATAACACACAGCGGGGCAAGATCAAGAATGACAAGATTCTGAGGTGGAGGATCGAGCTCTCCACCTACAGCTATGATATCTTGTATCGACTCAGGAAGCTCAATGAGCCCCCAGATGCCCTCTCGCACGGTACATGTGGCAGCGCACAGGTAGACTGACTCCGAGCCCTCCACAACGACCTCTGTCACCTGGGGGTCACCCGTTTTTTTCAACTTCATCAAGGCTCGCAACCTGCCTTACTCCATTGAGGAGGTCAGGTCCGTGACCAGGGACTGCCAGTCTGGCACTTCTATCGGCCAGACTGCACTTCTATCGGCCAGACAGAACACATCTGGTAAAGTCCTCCCACCCCTTTGAGCGCCTCAGCATGGACTTCAAAGGGCCCGTCCCCTCCACTGACCGTAACGTGTACTTCCTCAACATTGTTGACGAGTACTCAAGATTCCCCTTTGCCATCCCCTGCTCTGACATGACCTCTGCCTCCGTTATCAATGCCCTGCACAGTCTTTTCACCCTGTTCGGGTTCCCCGCCTACATCCACTGTGATTGGGGCTCCTCCTTTATGAGCAACGAGTTGCGTCAGTTCCTGCTCAGCAAAGGCATCACCTCCAGCAGGACGACCAGCTATAACCCCTGGGGAAACGGACAGGTGGAGAGGGAGAACGCGATGGTCTGGAAGGCCATCCTTCTGGCCCTACGGTCGAAATGTCTCCCTGTCTCCCGCTGGGAGAGGTCCTCCCCGATGCGCTCCACTCCATCCGGTCACTCCTATGTACAGCCACTAACGAGACTCCTCATGAACGTATGTTTGCCTTCCCCAGGAAATCCACCTCCGGGGTCTCGCGTCCGTCCTGGCTGACAGTCCCGGGGCCCATCCTTCTCCGGAAGCATGCGAGGAGCCATAAAACCGACCCACTCGTCGAGAAAGTCCTGCTCCTCCATGCGAACCCCCAATATGCCTACATGGCAGACCAGGACGGGCGGCAGATCACGGTCTCCCTTCGGGATTTGGCACCGGCAGGTTCCCCGGCAACCATCATCACCACCCCCCAACCTACACCGTCTTCCCCCACCCCTGCCCACCTCCCTCATGAGCTGACACCCACAGGCCCACCGGCGACAAGCACCACCACCTCCGCCCATACACCGCCCTCCCCCCCACCCCCTTCGCCGACTCAACACTTGGCTGAAAAAGAAGAAAACACGCTCCCGGATGCACAAGTCTCGACGGCAGTGCCCACACCACAGCCGGGACTGAGGCGATCATGGCGGAAGGGCAAGGCCAAAGCTCAGACTTGACCTTTAAGGCCACTTCACCCCCGCCGGACTTTTTTTTAAAAAATGGGGTGAATGTGGTAAACCACATTATTGCCTTATATGTATTGTGCATGCCTGGGTTTGTCCAGGCTGGCTCCGCCTGTGCCTCCTCCCCTTGGGCTTATGCATAAAGGTGGCAAGTCTCACCTCCGACCCAGTTCGGGTCCAGAGGAAGGAGGCTTGCTGTTTAGTGTATTAAAGCCTCAGTTACGTTCATCACTCGTCGTGTGTTATTGATGGTGTATCAGAAAACTGCTATGGTTTTTTAGTGTCTGCACCTGACAGCACCTGAAGAGGGTGTGGCAATGTTAATTTCATTCAACTGATTGAGGCGTTACACTCCGATTTCTTCTTAAATTCAAGTGCAGATCGAGAGCAAGTTGATCCAGACTCACCTGTTTTAATATTTGTGCGCATCAAGTCCTGTTTCCCCTTCATGACCTACCCTTCCTGATCCCACAATACACTACCTACCCTTCCTGATCCCACAATACATCAAATTTGTTCATTACTCGTCGTGTGTTATTGATGGTGTATCACCTATAACATCCTTTTGTTACTCCAAATCAGACTTATTGGCTCATAACTTCCTGAGAGTTGCAATCTCTGGCGGATTGCCACTCTCGACGGACTTACCCACGTTGAAATTGCAAAGCCTCTCTCTCGCCCAACCGTCCTCACTCAGGCGAGGTGAGACGGTAGCAGCGAAGCGTGCCCCGGCTGCACAGTATAAAGTTACTGGGGAACAGGGATGAAAGGAAACGTGCCCTTTTTACCACACTAGCTGACAAATAAAAGGGAGAAGGTAAGTAAAGGGGGGGAGTGGGGGCTTGGTTCGGACCAGAAAGTGGGGACGAACTGGAAGATGGGGTTAGGTTGGGGGGGACGATCAGGTTGGACCGGAGTGGGGGTCAGACCAGGGCATAGGGAGTGGACACATTGGAGACTGGACGAGGCGGTCAGCCCAGACTGGAGTGCGTGGTTGGGTTGGACAGTCAGGGAACAGTGAAAGGAAAAGTAAAGTATACAATGTGGCAAGAATTAGCGGAAGCTAGAGAATTGGGAAGCCTTTAAAAAGCTAGCAGAGGACAACTAAAAAAGCAATCAGAAGGGAGAGAAGATAAAATATAAGTGTAAGCTGGCTAGTAATAGAAAAGAAGATTGTAAGAGTTTTTTTGAGTTATAAACAGTAAGAGAGAGGCAAGAATGGGCATTGGAGACTTCCGGGTGCGGCGATGGCCAGCTGAGTCGCACGTTTCGGCAGCTCCCGGTGGAACGGACTTTTGGGCTCTTGATAGGAGCCCCAACGGCAATTTTAACGGCTAAAAACACCGTGCGGTAAACCAGAAGGGTGTTCCCCCTGGACACGGATGGAAAAAGGAGAGGAAAGTGGCCGGATTGCAGCGGATCCTTTGGAACAACGGCAAGGAAGGCAAGCAGAAACCAAGATGGCGTCGGAAGGTGGCAGTTTCATATGGGGCCCTGAACAACAAGAGTTCTTGAAACGCTGCGTGGAGGAGATAAAAAAAGGAAATGAAGAAAGAGTTGTTGGCCCCGATATTACAGGCGATTGAAGGGCTGAAAGAGGAACAAAAGACCCAGGAGCAGGAGCTTCGGGTCGTGAAGGCGAAAGCAGCAGAGAATGAGAACGATATACAGGGCCTGGTGGTGAAGTCGGAGATACAGGAGGCACACCAGAAACGATCTGTGGAGAGGTTGGAGGCACTGGAAAACAACGCAAGGAGGAACAACTTGAGGATTCTTGGCCTTCCTGAAGGTGTGGAGGGGGCGGACGTCGGGGCATATGTGAGCACGATGCTGCACTCGTTAATGGGAGCGGAGGCCCCGACGGGTCCGTTGGAGGTGGAGGGAGCATACCGAGTTATGGTGCGAGGATCGAGAGCAGGAGAAACTCCCAGAGCCATAGTGGTGAGATTCCTCCGTTTTAAGGATAGAGAAATGGTCCTTAGATGGGCGAAGAAAACTCGGTGTAGTAAATGGGAGAACGCGGTGATCCGCGTTTATCAAGATTGGAGTGCGGAGGTGGCGAGAAGGAGGGCGAGCTTTAATCGGGCCAAAGCGGTACTTCACAAAAAGAAGATAAAATTTGGAATGCTGCAACCGGCAAGACTGTGGGTCACATATCAAGGGAGGCACCACTACTTTGAAACGGCGGATGAAGTGTGGACTTTTATTGGAGAAGAAAAATTGGAATGATTGGATTATGAAAATGAACGTTTGGACAAAGTGGTGGGGCGAATGGGGGGGGGCGAAGAGGGGTTTTATGTTTTAATCCTGCGGTATGGTAACTTTTCTTTCTCCCACAGGTGGTGTTGGGGGGAGGTGGGGAGGGAGAGGAGATGGGGCGTTGGCCATGGGAGGCGGGGCCGAGGGAGAGGCGCGGGCTTGGTTCCCGCGCTATGATAATTATGGCGGGAATAGAGAAGCAGGAAGGAGGGGGCGTCGCACGGTGCGAGCCGTGATCACGGGGGGAAGCCGAGGTCAGCCAGAGTTTGCTGACTTCTGGGAGCAACATGGGGGGAGTAATTACGCTAGCGGGGGGTCTAGCAGGGGGGGGGAGAGGGGAATTACTGGGTTGCTGCTGCTGGGGAAAGGGGGGAGTGGGTACGGGAAAGGATGGGCGGGGGGGCACCGTCTGGGAGAGATACAGCTGCGTGGGAACTGGGTGAGAAGCTGGAAAAAGATGATGGCTAACCGGCAAGGGGGGGGGGGGCGGGTGGGAAGCCCCCCAACTCGGCTGATCACGTGGAACGTGAGGGGGCTTAACGGGCCGATAAAGAGGGCACGAGTACTCGCACACCTTAAGAAACTTAAAGCAGATGTGGTTATGCTACAGGAAACGCACCTGAAACTGATAGACCAGGTTAGGTTGCGCAAAGGATGGGTGGGGCAGGTGTTCCATTCGGGGCTGGATGCGAAAAACAGGGGGGTGGCTATATTAGTGGGGAAGCGGGTAATGTTCGAGGCGAAGACTATAGTGGCGGATAACGGGGGCAGATACGTGATGGTGAGTGGCAAATTACAGGGAGAGATGGTGGTTTTGGTAAACGTGTATGCCCCGAACTGGGACGATGCCAACTTTATGAGGCGAATGCTCGGACGCATCCCAGACCTAGAGACCGGAAAGCTGATAATGGGGGGAGACTTTAACACGGTGTTGGAACCAAGGCTGGATAGGTCGAAGTCCAGGACTGGTAGGAGGCCGGCAGCAGCCAAGGTGCTTAAGGATTTTATGGAGCAGATGGGAGGGGTGGACCCGTGGAGATTCAGTAGACCTAGGAGTAAGGAGTTCTCGTTTTTCTCCTATGTCCATAAAGTCTATTCACGCATAGACTTTTTTGTGTTGGGTAGGGCATTGATCCCGAGGGTGAGGGGAACGGAATATACGGCTATAGCCATTTCGGATCATGCCCCACACTGGGTAGACTTGGAGATAGGGGAGGAAACAAGAGGGCGCCCACCCTGGAGAATGGACATGGGACTAATGGCGGATGAGGGGGTGTGCCTAAGGGTGAGGGGATGCATTGAAAAGTACTTGGAACTCAATGACAATGGGGAGGTTCAGGTGGGAGTGGTCTGGGAGGCGTTGAAGGCGGTGGTTAGGGGGGAGCTGATATCAATAAGGACACATAAAGGGAAGCAGGAGAGTAAGGAACGGGAGCGGTTGCTGCAAGAACTTTTGAGGGTGGATAGACAATATGCGGAAGCACCGGAGGAGGGACTGTACAGGGAAAGGCAAAGGCTGCATGTGGAATTTGACTTGCTGACTACAGGCACTGCAGAGGCACAATGGAGGAAGGCGCAGGGTGTACAGTATGAATATGGAGAGAAGGCGAGCAGATTGCTGGCACACCAATTGAGGAAAAGGGGAGCAGCGAGGGAAATAGGGGGGGTGAGGGACGAGGAAGGAGAGACGGAGCGGGGAGCGGAGAGAGTGAACGAAGTGTTCAAGACATTTTATAAAAAATTGTATGAAGCTCAACCCCCGGATGGGAGGGAGAGAATGATGGATTTTTTGGATCGGCTGGAAATTCCCAAGGTGGAAGAGCAGGAAAGGGTGGGACTGGGAGCACAGATCACGGTAGAAGAAGTGGTGAAAGGAATTAGGAACATGCAGACGGGAAAGGCCCCGGGACCGGACGGATTCCCAGTTGAATTTTACAGAAAATATTTGGACTTGCTCGCCCCGCTACTGACGAGGACCTTTAACGAGGCAAAGGAAAGGGGACAGCTGCCCCCGACTATGTCAGAAGCAACGATATCGCTTCTTTTAAAGAAGGAAAAGGATCCGCTACAATGCGGGTCCTACAGACCAATTTCCCTCCTAAATGTGGATGCCAAGGTCCTGGCCAAGGTAATGGCAATGAGAATAGAGGAATGTGTCCCGGGGGTGGTTCATGAGGACCAAACTGGGTTTGTGAAGGGGAGACAGCTGAACACGAATATACGGAGGCTGTTAGGGGTAATGATGATGGCCCCACCAGAGGGTGAAACGGAGATAGTAGTGGCGATGGATGCCGAGAAAGCATTTGATAGAGTGGAATGGGATTATCTGTGGGAGGTGTTGAGGAGATTTGGGTTTGGAGAGGGGTATGTTAGATGGGTGCAGCTGTTGTATAGGGCCCCAGTGGCGAGTGTGGTCACGAATGGACGGGGATCGGCATATTTTCGGCTCCATAGAGGGACAAGGCAGGGATGTCCTCTGTCCCCATTACTGTTTGCACTGGCGATTGAGCCCCTGGCGATAGCGCTGAGAGGTTCCAAGAGATGGAGGGGAATACTTAGGGGAGGAGAAGAACACCGGGTATCTTTATATGCGGATGATCTGCTACTATATGTGGCGGATCCAGCGGAGGGGATGCCAGAAATAATGCGGATACTTGGGGAGTTTGGGGATTTTTCAGGGTATAAATTGAACATGGGGAAGAGTGAGCTGTTTGTGGTGCATCCAGGGGAGCAGAGTAGAGAAATAGAAGACCTACCGTTGAGGAAGGTAACAAGAGACTTTCGTTACCTGGGGATCCAGATAGCTAAGAATTGGGGCACATTGCACAGGCTAAATTTGACGCGGTTGGTGGAACAGATGGAGGAAGATTTCAAGAGATGGGATATGGTAGCATTGACAATGGCAGGGAGGGTGCAGGCGGTTAAGATGGTGGTCCTCCCGAGATTCCTCTTTGTGTTTCAGTGCCTCCCGGTGGTGATCACGAAGGCGTTTTTCAAAAGGATAGAAAAGAGTATCATGGGTTTTGTTTGGGCCGGGAAGACTCCGAGAGTGAGGAAGGGATTCTTACAGCGTAGTAGGGATGGGGGGGCTGGCACTACCGAGCCTAAGTGAGTATTATTGGGCCGCTAATATTTCAATGGTGAGTAAGTGGATGGGAGAGGAGGAAGGAGCGGCGTGGAAGAGATTAGAGAGGGCGTCCTGTAGGGGGACCAGCCTGCAGGCTATGGTGACAGCCCCATTGCCGTTCTCACCAAGGAACTATACCACGAGTCCGGTGGTGGTAGCTACACTGAAGATTTGGGGACAGTGGAGACGACATAGGGGAAAGACCGGAGCATTGGGGGGGTCCCCGATAAGAAACAACCATAGGTTTGCCCCGGGGGGAATGGATGGGGGATATGGAATGTGGCAAAGAGCAGGTATAACGCAATTGAAAGATCTATTTGTGGATGGGAAGTTCGCGAGTCTGGGAGCGCTGACTGAGAAATATGGGTTGCCCCAAGGGAATGCATTCAGGTACATGCAATTGAGGGCTTTTGCCGAGGCAACAGGTGAGGGAATTCCCGCAGCTCCCGACACAAGAGGTGCAGGACAGAGTCATCTCGAAGAAATGGGTGGGGACGGTAAGGTGTCGGATATATATAGGGAAATGAGGGATGAAGGGGAGACTATGGTGGACGAACTAAAAGGGAAATGGGAAGAAGAGCTAGGGGAGGAGATCGAGGAGGGGCTGTGGGCAGATGCCCTAAACAGGGTAAACTCGTCGTCCTCGTGCGCCAGGCTAAGCCTGATTCAGTTTAAGGTATTACACAGGGCACATATGACTGGAACACGGCTCAGTAAATTTTTTGGGGTGGAGGATAGGTGTGCGAGGTGCTCGAGAAGCCCAGCGAATCATACCCATATGTTTTGGTCATGCCCGGCACTACAGGGGTTTTGGATGGGGGTGACAAAGGTGCTTTCAAAAGTAGTAGGAGTCCGGGTCGAACCAAGCTGGGGGTTGGCTATATTTGGGGTTGCACAAGAGCCGGGAGTGCAGGAGGCGAGAGAGGCCGATGTTTTGGCCTTTGCGTCCCTAGTAGCCCGGCGCAGGATATTGCTAATGTGGAAAGAAGCCAAGCCCCCAGGGGTGGAGACCTGGATAAATGATATGGCGGAGTTCATAAAGTTAGAGCGGATTAAGTTCGTCCTAAGGGGGTCGGCTCAAGGGTTTACCAGGCGGTGGCAACCGTTCGTCGAATATCTTGCGGAAAGATAGATGGGGGAAAAAAGAAGGCAGCAGCAGCAGCCCAGGACTTGGGGGGGGGGGGGGGGGGGGGGGTGGCCTGAGACAAGGCAGTTGCCAATTAGGGCTAGTTTTTATTTTTGTTATTTAATATTTATTTATTTGTTGTTTTGTTCTTGTTTAAATAAAAAAGGTCATTATTATCTGTATTGTTATAATGTTGTGTAAAGGATGCACAATGTACTGCGTTGGTTGACCAAAAATTTTCAATAAAATATTATTTAAAAAAAAAAAAAAGAATGGGCATTGGACCACTGGAAAATAAGGCTGGAGAAGTAGTAATGGGGAACAAAGAAATGGCAGAGGAACTGAATAGGTACTTGCATCAATCTGCACAGTGGAAGACACCAATGGCATACCACTACTTCAAGAGTGTTAGAGGGCAGAGGCGAGTGTAGTGGCCATCACAAAGAATGTGCTGGGGAAGCTGAAAGGTCTGAAGGTGGATAAATCACGAGGACTAGATGGACTACACCCCAGGGTTCTGAAGGAGATAGCTGAGGAGATTGTGGAGGCATTGGTGGTGATCTTTCAGGGATCACTGGAATCGGGGACGGTCCCAGTGGACTGGAAAATGGCTAATGTAACATCCCTGTTTAAGAGGGGAGGGAGGCAGAAGACAGGAAATTGTAGACCGGTTAGCCTGACTTTGGTCGTTAGTAAGATTTTAGAGTCCATTATTAAAGATGAGATTGCAGAGTACTTGGAAACGTATGGTAAAATAGGGCTGAGTCAGCACGGCTACATCAAGGGGAGGTCATGCCTGACAAATCTTTTAGAATTCTTTGAGGAGGTAACAAGGAAATTAGGCAAAGGAGAGGCAGTGGAAGTGATCTATATGGATTTCCAGAAAGTTTTCGACAAGGTGCCATACAGGAGGCTGATAAATAAGATAAGAGCCCATAGTGTTAGGGGCAAGGTACTGGCATGGATAGAGGATTGGCTGATGGGCAGAAGGCAGAGAGTGGGGTTAAAGGGGTCTTTTTTAGAATGGCAGCCGGTAGTGACCAGTGGTGTTCCGCAGAGGTCAGTTTTCGGACCACAACTATTCATGATACAATTAACGCTCTGGAAGAAGGAATTGACGGTATTGTTGTTATGTTTGAAAATGATGCAAAGATATGTAGAGGGAAAGTTGGCATTGAGAGAGGCTAGGAGAGTGAGCAAAGAAGTGGCAGATGAATAAAATGTGGAAATGTGCGAGGTTATGTTCTTCGGTAGGAAGAATAGGCGTAGACTTTTTTCTAAATGGGAAAGGCTTCGAAAATCAAAAGTAAAAGGGACTTGGGAGTCCTAGTTCAAGATTCCCTTAAGGTTAATGTGCAGGTTCAGTTGGCAGTTAGGAAGGAAAATACAATGTTCGCATTCATTTCAAGAGGGATAGAATTCAAAAGCAGGGATATACTGCTGAGGCTGCATAAGGCTCTTATCAGACCCCATTTGGAATATTTTGAGCCGCTTTGGGCCCAGTATCTAAGGAAGGATGTGCTCGGAGGGGGTCCAGAGGATGTTCACAAGAATGATCCCTGGAATGAAGGGCTTGAGATATGAGGAGCAGTTGAGGACTCTGGGCCTTTACACGATGGAATTTAGAAGGATGAGGTGAGATCTAATTGAAACAGAATACTGAGAGGTCTAGATAGAATGGACGTGGAGAACATGGGCGCGATTCTCCGACCCCCCACCGGGTTGGTGAATCGCCGGGGGCTGGCTTGAATCCCGCCCCCGCCGTGTCCCGAATTCTCCACCACCAGAGATTCGTGGGAATCGCGCTGGTCGGCGGGCCCACACCAGGCGATTCTCCGGCCCGCGATGGGCTGAAGTCCAGCCACTGTCAACCCTCGCCCGCCGGCGTGGATTAAACCTCCTTTTGAACGGCGGGACAAGGCGGCGCGGGCAGGCTCCGGGGTCCTGGGGGGGGGGGGGCGCGGGGCAATCTGGCCCCGGGGGATGCCCCCACGGTGGCCTGGCCCGTAATCGGGGCCCACCAATCCGCGGGCGGACCTGTGCCGTGGGGGCACTCTTTTTCTTCCGCCTTCGCCATGGAAGAGACCCCCTACTCTGCGCATGGGCGGGGGATGCCGTGAGCTGACGCTCCCGTGCATGCGTCACCCGGCGAAGACCTTTCGGCGCCGGCTGGTGTGGCGCCAAAGGCCTTTGCCGCCAGCCGGCGGAGCGGAAACCACTCCAGCGCGGGCCTAGCCCCTCAAGGTGAGGGCTTGGCCCCTAAAGGTGCGGAGTGGTTCCTGCCACTCCATTACGCCGGAACCCCCCGCCCCGCCGGGTAGGGGAGAATCCCGCCCAACGTTTCCACTAGGAGAGACTAGAACTCGAGGAGACAGCCTGAAACTGAAGGGACGATCATTTAAAACAGAGATGTAAAGGAATTCTTCAGCCAGAGGATGGTGAATCTCTGGAACTCATTGCCGCAGAGGCTGTGTAGGCCAAGTCATGGAGTGTGTTTAAGACAGAGATACATAGGTTCTTGATAAATATGGGGAACAGGGGTTACAGAAAGAAGGCAGGAGAACGGGATTAGAAATTTATCAGCCATGATTGAATGGCGGAGCAGACTCAATGGGCCGAATGGCCTGATTCTGGCTCCTATATCTTATGGTCTAATGGGTTGGGCCGGACAGAGAAGTGGGGAGAGTGGTGTGGGAATCGTCTAGGGGTTTCTGTGTGTGGGGGGTGCCCATGCAATGCTGGGTCCGGGTGGTTAAATAGTTACTCTCAAGTTAGAAGTGATTTTTTTTTCCCTCTTAACTCTTTCAGAGTAACTATCAGGGTAAAGCTGGCAGAACCATCTGAAGTGAGTGATGTAAATCGCTTCTGTGGACAGTTCCCCGCCCAGCACAATTGTCCAGAAGAAGTTAGCACTTCAGGGGAAACCTTTACATGGGAATTTCCTGAAAGGATTGGATTGGATTGGATTGTTTCTAGTCACGTGTACCGAGGTTCAGTGAAAAGTATTTTTCTGCGAGCAGCTCAATAGATCATTAAGTACATGAAAAGAAGAGGAAATAGAAGAAAATACATAATAGGGCAACACAAGGTACGCAATGTAACTACATAAACACCGACATTGGGTGAAGCATACAAGGGTGTAGTGTTAATGAAGTCAGTCCATAAGAGGGTCGATTAGAAGTCTGATAACAGCAGGGAAGAAGCTGTTTTTGAATCTGTTCGTGCGTGCATGTTCTCAGACTTTTGTATCCTGCCTGATGGAAAAAGCTGGAAGAGTGGGTAAGCCGGGTGGGAGGGGTCTTTGATTATGCTGCGCGGTTTCCCTAGGCAGCAGGAGGTGTAGATGGAGTCAATGGATGGGAGACAGATTTGTGTGAAGGACTGGACTGTGTTCACGACTCTCTGAAGTTTCTTGCGGTCTTGGGCCAAGCAGTTGCCATACAGGCTGTGATGCAGGCAGATAGGATGCTTTCTATGGTGCATCTGTAAAAGTTGGTAAGCGTTCATGTGGATATGCCAAATTTCCTTAGTTTCCTGAGGAAGAAAAAGCGCTGTTCTGCTTTCTTGGTCGTAGCGTCGACGTGGGTGGGCCAGGACAGATTTTTGGAGATATGTACCCCAAGGAATTTGAAACTACTAACCATCTCCACCTCGGCCCCGTTGATGATGACAGGGGTGTGTACAGTACTTTGCTTCCTGAAGTCAATGACCAGCTCTTTAGTTTTGCTGGCATTGAGGGAGAGATTGTTGTCGCTGCACCACTCCACTAGGTTCTCAATCTCCCTTCTGTATTCTGATTCGTCGTTATTCGAGATCTGGCCCACTATGGTCGTATCATCAGCAAACTTGTAGATGGAGCTGGAACCAAATTTTGCGGCGCAGTCGTGTGTGTACAGGGAGTATAGTAGGGGGCTAAGTACGCAGCCTTGCGGGGCCCCGGTATTGAGGACTATTGTGGAGAAGGTGTTGTTATTTATTCTTACTGATTGTGGTCTGTGGGTCAGAAAATCAAGGATCCAATTTCAGAGTGAGGAGCCAAGTCCTAGGTTTTGGAGCTTTGATATGAGCTTGGCTGGGATTATGGTGTTGAAGGTGGAGCTGTGGTCAATAAATAGGAGTCTGAAGTAGGAGTCCTTGTTGTTAAGATGCTCTAGGGATGAGTGTAGAGACGGAAATGGCATCTGCTGTGGACCGGTATGCAGTGGATTGAGGCGTTCTGGATGTATGGAAGTGATGCGCTTCATGACCAACCTCTCCAAGCACTTCATTACGACTGAAGTCAGGGCCACCGGACGGCAGTCATTGAGGCACGTTGCCTGGTTCTTCTTTGGCACCGGTATGCTGGATTCTCCAACACAGCTTTGGGGTACCTCTTAAATGCGACACTGATGAACCAGGAAGTTATGAGCCATTGTGCATTGCAGTTTTTTTCATCCCACAATGGTTTTTTTATTCATTCGCGGGATGTGGGCAGCATTTATTATCCATCTCGAATTGCCCTTGATTTGAATGACTTGCTGGGTCATTTCAATGGCCGTTTCAGAGTCAGTCGCATCATTATGGATCAAAAGTCACATGTAGGCCGAACCAGGTAAAGATGGCAGGTTTCCTTCCCCAAATGACAGTAGTGATCCAGATGGGTTTTTATGACAAGAATGGATTCATGGTCATCATTAGATTTTAATTTCAGATTTTTATTGAATTAAAATATCACCATCTAGCGTGGTGGGATTCAAACCCAGGTTCCCAGAGCATGACCGTAGGTCTCTGCATTGCTAGTCCACTGATAAGATGGATGTGCCTTCAGCCTTCAAGTCCCTTTGTTTTCTATTACCTCCTGAAACCCCTCTGCCTCTCCACTGCCCTTTTCTCCTTTAATACTCTCATTGAAATCTACCTCTTTTATAAGCTGTTGTCATCATCCAAATCCTTCCTTTCTCAACTCAGCATTCATTTTTTTAAATATTCTTTTCCAATTCAGGGGCAATTTTAGTGTGGCCATCAACCTACCCTGCACTTCTTTGGGTTGTGGGGGCTGAGACCCATGCAGAGACAGGGAGAATGTGCAAACTCCACACGGACAGTGACCTGGGTCTGGGATCGAACCCGTGCCCTCGGCACCGTGGAACAACAGTGCAAACCACTGCACCACCATGCTGCCCAGCATTCATTTTTGTCTGATTAAAATAATTGTTACATGTCATCAATAAACTTGCAATAGTGGTTAACTAGCTTCTGTAAAAGACAGTGCCATTTGTGCCATGATGATTTCAATGGTGTTTGGTTGTAATTAGATTCAGCAATTTAAAAAGTCATGCTACATAATTTGAATATTACAAACAGCTCGAATTTCTAAAACTGTTAACTTTGATAATTGTAACTTAATTTCTTAGGCATGTGTGTAAAAATTCTGCGTGAGGACAGTCGGTTTCCTGGAGCATCTAAAGTAGTAAAATGGTCAGTAAACCTCATCTTACATACTAACAACATAGCAATAAAACAGGCAATTAAATTATTTTTTAAAAATAGATTAATTCAATTATCCTTTTACAATGCATCTCTTTTTCAGTATTAAGCTTATTATTATTTATTGTTTTAAAATGTTTATGTTTCAACACCCTCACAACGAGTGGAGGCCAGTAGTATACCAGGATCCCAGAAGTTTAAGCAGCAGGTTTTTCAGAAGCTTTTTAACCGAGGCATTTTACTTCCAGATTTCCAGATCAATTAGAGTGGACGGACATGATGATAACCCACTCTTGTCTATTGAAACTTAACTATTTAAAGGGATCCTATAAGGGTCAGAATTCTACAATTGTCAAGAGAGCTAACCATTTCATAGAATCCGGGTGCAGAATGAGGCCCATCGCGTCTACACCGACCCTTCAAAAGAGCACTCTACACATGACCACTCCCCCGTCCACACCGCCCTATCCCCGTAACCTCATAACCTAACCTGCACATCCCTGGACACTAGGGGGCAATTTAACATCGCCAATCCACCTAACCTGCACATCTTCGGACAGTGGGAGGAAACCGGGGCACCCGGAGGAAACCCACGCAAACACAGGGAGAACGTACGAACTCCACACAGACAGTGACCCAAGGCAGAAATTGAACCTGGGTCCCTGGCGTGTGAGGCAGCCGAGCTAACCACTGTGCCCACCATGCCACCAATTTGACAGATGATCTGTCAATTAGTGATGTCTTCACTCCAGTTCTCAAATATATTCCTATGTATCATACTGTGATTCCCGCAGTAATGTTCTGTAATCAGTAGACAGGAGGAAGAAACTTAGCTCAGAAACTAAACAGGCATAGTTGTAAGTGGCAGAAGAGGTCAACAGTAGGAGTGTGGTGCCCCCTTCCTGGATACATTGCCATAATAACTTCAGGGCAAGAAAGGTGAATGGAATAGCACCGAAGTACAAATCCCCGCCACCCTGACTTTCCCAGCATTCTCTTGCACAGTATTCCTCAGACCAGCACATATGTTCACATCCCCATCTGACCTCCACCAATGACACTCACTTTCATTTTATTGTCATGTCACACACTTCTATCATAGTGACCGTCCCAAAATGATGCCCTTCCATCCTCTCAACACAATCCATTTCTCACATTCATAGTTCTTTTCTTTCTCTACTTGCGGAAGAGAGTGCAGAAAGCAGGGGAATGGAAGAGGTGGCTCACTAGTCATCATAATCCCGACTGCTGCAAAGAAGAATGCACTGGCGATAAGCAGAGGCCTACATGCATGGCGAAAGCAAAATAATAATAACCTTTATTAGTGTCACAAATAGGCTTACATTAACACTGCACTGTAGTTACTGTGAAAATCCCTTAGTCGTTCAATCCCGGCCCCAGGTCACAGTCCATGTGGAGTTTGCACATTCTCCCCATGTCTGCCTTAGGAGGGGGCATTATCAGCAGCTGCCATCGCGCCTGGTGTTACTGATGGCCACATTGAACTGCTGGCCTCTGATTAGTCAACAGCTCTTGGGGGTTAATATTTCTGCAACTGGGGTCTTTAATCCCTTTGAAGACCTGTCACTGGCCAAAAAGTACCTGATGGGGACTTAATATAACGGGCCCCACCTCAATGGAAATGATGTAAGGCTCACACAGGTTCTCCAGCTGGGAGAGCGAGACATAACTTCCTCTCTATGTCTTTCATGTCCCACCAGGCCTACAAAGCATTCCATGGTAACTGGTGCCTGAGGAGGGCCAAGCTATGGGTATTCCATCATCCTAACTTGTCTGTGTAGATTGGGCAGGGTTTGAGGAGTCAGGCGGTAAATTTGCTAAAATTTTCCTAAATATGTCGGTCCCAGGCATTCCTAGCAGCCAGATCAGATTCCTTCCTCCTCCTCCTTCAAAGATGGAATCTGGTTTCAACTTGCTTCTCATAGAATTTACAGTGCAGAAGGAGGCCACTTGGCCCATCGAGTTTGCACCGACACTTGGAAAGAGAACCCCACTCAAGCCCAAGCCTCCACCCTAACTCGGGAACCCAATAACCCCACTTAACCTTTTTGGACACGAAGGGCAAATTAGCATGGCCAATCCACCTAACCCGCACATTTGGACTGTGAGACGAAACCAGAGCACCCGGAGGAAACCCACCCAAACGGGGAGAAAGTGCAGACTCCTCACAGACAGTGATCCAAGCCGGGAATCGAACCTGGGACCTTGGAGCTGTGCAGCAACTGTGCTAACCACTGTGCTGCAGCTACAGTCCTTGCGGCACTATATTGTGCAAGGCTCAAAAGAACACAGGCATTCTGGACATCCTCCTGGTATATAATGAAGGGCATCCCCAGCTGTCCAGGCACCTGTACTCCATTTGATGGCTTGCTAAGTGATCACCCTTGTGCTTGTGTGTTTTGGTTGTACAAAGAACAATACAGCACAGGAACAGGCCCTTCGGCCCTCCAAGCCTGTACCGGTCATGATATCAACCTTTGCCAAACCCTCAGCACTTCCTTGTGCGGTATCCCTCGATACCAATCCTATCCATGTGTTTGTCAAGATGCCTTTTGAACGGCGTTAATGTATCGGCTTCCACAACCTCCCCTAGCAACGTGTTCCAGGCACTCACCACCCTCTGCATAAAAAAACCTGCCTCGCACATCTCCTCTAAACCTTGCCCCACGTACCTTAAACCTATGCCCCCTGGTGGCTGACCCCTCCACCCTGGGAAAGAGTGCCTGCTCATCCACTCTATCCATGCCCGTCATGATCTTGTAGACCTCTATCAGGTCACCCCTCAACCCCCGTCTTTCTAATGAAAACAGTCCGAGTCTATTCAGCCTCTCCACATAGCTAACACCCTCCAGACCGGGCAACATCCTGGTAAATCTCCTCTGCACCCTCTCCAAAGCCTCCACATCCTTCTGGTAATGTGGCGACCAGAATTGTGCGCCATATTCCAAGTGCGGCCTTACCAAGGTTCTATACAACTGTAGCATGACTTGCCAGTTTTCATACTCGATGTCCCGTCCAATGAAGGCAAGCATTCCATTTGCTTTTTTGTTTTTTTATAAATTTAGAGGACCCAATTATTTTCTTTCCAATTAAGGGGCAAATTTAGCATGGCCAATCCACCTAATCTGCACATCTTTGGGTTGTGGGAGTGAAACCCCGCAGACATGGGGAGACTGTGCAAACTCCACACAGACCGTGACTCAGGGCTGGGATTCGAACCCAGGTCCTCAGCGCCGCAGTCCCAATGATCACTGCGCCACATGCCGCCCTCCGTATGCTTTCTTGACTACTTTGTCCACTTGTGTTGCCACCTTCAAAGATCTGTGGACCTGTACGCCCAGATCGCTCTGACTTTCTATATTCCTAAAAGTTTTACCATTTACGGTATATTTCCCCTCTGTTAGACCTGCCAAAATACAATACCTCACATTTGTCCGGATTAAACTCCATTTGCCATTTCTCTGCCCAAGTCTCCAACCTATCTATGTATCTTCTGACAGTCCTCAACACTATCTGCCACTCTACCAATCTTGGTGTCATCCGTGAATTTACTAATCAGACCGGCTACATTTTCCTCCAAATCGTTTATGTATACCACAAACAGCAGAGGCCCAAGCACCGATCCCTGTGCAACACCACTAGTCACAACTTTCCATTCAGAAAAACACCCTTCTACTGCTACCCTTTGCCTTCTGTGACCGAGCCAATTCTGTATCCCTCTTACCACCTCACCTCTGATCCCGTGTGACTTCACCTTTTGTACCAGTCTGCCATGAGGCACCTTGTCAAAGGCTTTACTGAAGTCCATTTCCTGGATGTCAGTGTTACGGCTGCTCAAAGGTTTTATAAGCCACTTTTTTTTTAAATCTCTAAAGAGCCATCTTTTGACTCCTTGGAGGAACCCAAGGTCTACTTAACCTTTTTGGACACTAAGGGCAAATTAGCATGACCAATCCACCGAACCCGCACATATTTGGACTGAGAGGAAACCGGAGCACCCGAGGAAACCCAACCAAACGGGGAGAACGTGCAGACTCTGCACAGACAGTGATCCAAGCTGGGAATCGAACCTGGGACCTTGGAGCTGTGAAGCAACTGTGCTAAGCACTGTGCTGCAGCTACAGTCCTTTTTTGCTGCACTATATTGTGCAAGGCTCAAAAGAACATAGGCATGGAGACTTCCGGTTGCGGCGATGACCAGCTAAGCCGCACGTTTCGGCGGTTCCAGCTCAAACGGACTTTTGGGCTCTTTTAAGAGCCCCAACGGGAAATTTTTTTGGGACGAAACCCGGTGTGGGGTGAGGCAACAGGGAGTCTCCCCCTCCCAGCGGAAAAGAAAAATATCAGCGGCGGCGGCCAGATCTCGGAGAATCCTCGAGGGCAGCGGCAGAAGGAAGAAAGGAGCAAGATGGCGGCGGAGGGAGCCCAGGCGACATGGGGACCGGACCAGGATGAGTTTCTAAGACGGTGTGTGGAGCTGTTAAAAAAGGAGGTGCTTGCCCCGATGCTACAGGCTATCGAGGGGCTTAAAGAGACACAAAAGGCCCAGGAGATAGAGCTCCGTGTGGTGGAGCAGCAGGTAACGGACAACGAGGACGAGATCCTGGGCCTAGCTGTCAAAATGCAGACGCACGAGGCGCTCCATAAGAAGTGCATCGAAAGGATTGAAGTCCTGGAAAACAGATCATGGAGAAAGAACCTCCAGATCCTGGGTCTCCCCAAGGGAGTGGAAGGAGCTGACGGCAGGGCTTACGCGAGCACGATGCTACACTCGCTAATGGGAGCTGTGGCCCCCCTCGGGCCCCTTGGAAGTGGAAGGGGCCCACCGGGTCCCTGCGAGGAGACCAAAGGCTGGAGAACCACCTAGGGCGATGATCGTGCGATTTCACCGCTTCAATGACAGAGAGGTGGTTCTGAGATGGGCCAAGAACGTACGAAGTAGTAGATGGGAGAATGCGGTGATACGAGTGTATCAGGATTGGAGTGCGGAGGTGGCGAGAAGGAGGGCGAATTTCAATCGAGCCAAGGAGGTGCTGCACAAGAAGAAAGTGAAGTTCGGGATGTTGCAGCCGGCGCGATTGTGGGTCACGCACCAGGATAGACATTACTATTTCGAAACGGCGGAAGAAGCATGGACCTTCATTCAAAACGAGAAACTGGACCAGAACTGAGGGACTGATGTTGGAGGGGAAACGACAATGCTGATGTATATAGAGATGTAAATTGGGGAGGGGGGGACACTGAGAAATGTGGGCGCCGGTGGGGGGGAAGAAGAGACACAGGCGGGGGATGGGGAATGGGAATGGGGCGGTAGGGGGAGCTGCGCCATGAGGGGCGGGATGGTTTTAGAGAGCGCGGGGTTTCTTTTTCCCGCGTCAGAGAGATGATGGCGGGAAGATAGGCGCAAGGAGGATTGGAGTTCCTCACACGGGGGTCAAGGAGAGAGCGGGAGAAGCCGGGGTCAGTTGAAGTCAGCTGACTTTCGGAAGCAATATGGGGGGAGTAACCAGGCTAGATGGGGATCTAGCGCGGGGGGGGGGGGGACAACTGGGTTGCTGCTGCGGAGGTCGAAAGGGAGCTGGTAAGAGAAAAGGTGGTCGGGGCGGGAATGCGCCGCCTGGGGGACGGGTGGGAGCACGGAACCGGGACGTGGGACTGGCCCAGAGAGGGTGATGGCTAGTCGACAGGGGAGGGGGGGCGGGCAGCCCCCCCAGTCCGGCTGATCACGTGGAACGTGAGAGGCCTAAATGGGCCAATTAAGAGGGCCCGAGTGCTCGCGCACTTAAAGGGACTGAAGGCAGATGTGGCCATGCTTCGAGAGACGCATCTGAAGGTGGCGGACCAGGTTAGGTTAAGGAAAGGGTGGGTGGGACAGGTGTTCCACTCGGGGCTGGACGCAAAGAATAGAGGGGTGGTCATATTGGTGGGGAAACGGGTGTCGTTCGAGGCTAGGAACATTGTAGCGGACAGCGGGGGCAGATATGTGATGGTGAGTGGCAGACTGCAGGGAATGGAGGTTGTGCTGGTCAACATATATGCCCCGAACTGGGATGATGTGGGATTTATGAAGCGGATGCTGGGACGCATCCCGGACCTGAAGGTAGGAAACCTGGTAATGGGGGGGGGGGACTTTAACACCGTGCTAGACCCAGGGTTAGATAGATCTAGATCCAGGACCGAAAGAAGGCCGGCAGCGGCCAAGGTGCTTAGGGGGTTTATGGACCAAATGGGGGGAGTGGATCCGTGGAGATTTGCTAGGCCGCTGGCCAAAGAGTTCTCCTTTTTCTCCCATGTCCATAAGGTATACTCCCGGATAGATTTCTTCGTTTTGGGAAGGTCACTGATTTCGAGGGTGGAAGGAACTGAGTACTCGGCCATAGCTGTTTCAGACCATGCCCCACATTGGGTGAATCTGGAACTAGGAGAGGAGAGGGAGCAGCGTCCACTCTGGCGACTGGATGTGGGATTATTGGCGGATGAGGGAGTCTGCGGAAGAGTGCGGGGATGTATCGAAAGGTACCTGGAGGCCAACGATGATGGGGAGGTCCGAGTGGGGGTAGTATGGGAACCGCTGAAGGCGGTGGTCAGGGGAGAGTTGATCTCCATCAGGGCTCACAAGGGGAAAACCGAGGCCAAAGAAAGGGAAAAATTACTGGGGGAGATTTTGAGTGTGGATAAAAAATATGCGGAGGCCCTGGACGAAGGACTATACAGGGAGAAGCGACGACTCCAGACGGAGTTCGACCTGCTGACCACAGGGAGGGCAGAGGCACAGTGGAGGAAGGCACAGGGGATGAGATATGAATATGGGGAAAAGGCGAGTCGCCTGTTGGCCCACCAGCTTCGAAAGAGGACAGCGGCGAGGGAAATGGGGGGAGTTAGGGATGAAACGGGAACCACGGTACGGAGAGCAGGGAAGATAAATGAGGTGTTTAAGACCTTTTATGAGAGGTTATATAGGTCCCAACCCCCGGAGGGAAAAGAGGGGATGCAGCAGTTTCTGGACCAACTAAGGTTCCCGAGGGTGGAGGAGCAGGAGGTGGCAGGCCTGGGGGCGCCAATTGGGGTGGACGAGGTGACCAAAGGGCTGGGGAACATGCAGGCAGGGAAGGCCCTGGGATCTGATGGGTTCCCGGTGGAAGTTTACAGGAAATATGTGGACTTGTTGGCCCCGCTGCTGGTAAGAATCTTTAACGAGGCCAGAGAAGGGGGGACCCTACCCCCGACAATGTCGGAGGCGACGATATCACTAATCTTGAAGAGAGATAAAGACCCGCTGCAATGCGGGTCTTATAGGCCTATCTCACTCCTAAATGTGGACGGCAAGTTGCTGGCAAAAGTGCTGGCAATGAGGATAGAGGATTGTGTCCCGGGGGTGGTGCACGAAGATCAGACAGGGTTCGTAAAGGGGAGACAATTGAATGTCAACGTGCGACGGCTATTGGGGGTGATAATGATGCCCCCAGCAGAGGGGGAGGCAGAGATAGTGGCGGCAATGGATGCAGAGAAGGCATTTGATAGGGTAGAGTGGGAGTATCTATGGGAGGTGCTGAGGAGGTTCGGGGAGGGGAGGGGTTTGTCAGCTGGGTTAAACTCCTCTATGGGGCCCCAATGGCAAGTGTAGTCACAAATCGGCAAAGGTCGGAGTATTTTCGACTACATAGGGGAACAAGACAGGGATGGCCGCTGTCCCTATTACTGTTTGCGCTGGCAATTGAACCACTGGCCATAGCGCTGAGAGACTCCAGGAAATGGAGAGGGGTGGTTAGAGGGGGAGAGGAACACCCGAGTGTCACTCTACGCGGATGACCTACTGCTGTATGTGGCGGATCCAGTGGGGGGGGATGACCGAGGTCATGCAGATATTGAGGGAGTTTGGAGATTTCTCGGGATATAGGCTTAACATGGGAAAGAGTGAGCTTTTCGTGATACATCCTGGGGACCAGAGTAGAGGGATAGATGGCCTGCCGCTAAGGAGAGTGGAAAGAAACTTCCGATACCTGGGGATTCAGATAGCCAGGAGCTGGGAAACCTTACACAGACTCAATCTGACTCGGCTGGTGGAACAAATGGAAGAAGATTTCAAAAGGTGGGATATGCAGCCGCTGTCACTGGCGGGCAGAGGGCAGGCGATTAAGATGATGGTCTTCCCGAGGTTCCTATTTGTGTTCCAATGTCTCCCTATATTGATCACTAAGGCCTTTTTCAAAAAAATAGATAGGAGCATCATGAGCTTCGTGTGGGCAGGGAAGGCCCCGAAGGTAAGGAGGGGGTTCCTGCAACGTAGCAGAGACAGAGGGGGACTGGCGTTGCCGAATTTGGGCGACTACTACTGAGCCGCCAACGTGGCGATGATCCGTAAGTGGATGATAGAGGGGGCGGCGTGGAACAGGCTGGAGATGGCGTCCTGCAAAGGAACGAGCTTAAAAGCGCTGGTGACGGTGCCACTACCGCTCTCTCTGAAAAAGTTTACCACGAACCCAGTGGTGGCGGCAACATTAAGTATCTGGGGGCAATGGAGGCGACAGAGGGGTGTGCTGGGAGCCTCGGTGTGGTCCACGATCAGGAACAACCATAGGTTTGCCCCAGGGAGGTTGGACAGAGGGTTCCAGAGCTGGCACCGGACAGGAATTAGGAGAGTGGGAGACTTATTTATAGATGGGACGTTTGCGAGCTTGGGAGCGCTAGAGGAAAAGTATGAGCTGCCCCTGAGGAATATCTTTAGGTATATGCAGGTGAGAGCGTTCCCGAGACAACAGGTGAGGGAATTTCCGCTGCTCCCGACACAAGGGATCCAGGACAGGGTGCTTTCGGGGGTGTGGGTCGGGGAGGGCAAAGTGTCCAAAATATACCGGGAGAAGAGGGGGAGGAGCTGGTAGAAGAACTGAAGGGAAAATGGGAAGAAGAGCTCGGGGAGGAGATTGAGGAGGGTTTGTGGGCTGATGCCCTAAGTAGGGTAAATTCCTCTTCCTCGTGTGCCAGGCTTAGCCTGGTCCAATTTAAGGTGCTACATAGAGCACACATAACGGGAGCGAGGTTGAGCAGGTTCTTCGGAGTGGAGGACAAATGCGGGAGGTGCGGGGGAAGCCCGGCGAACCACACACATGTTTTGGTCGTGTCCGGCACTGGAGGGGTATTGGAGGGGAGTGGCGGGAGTGATCTCGAAGGTGGTGAAGGTCCGGGTCAAGCCAAGCTGGGGGTTAGCTGTATTTGGGGTAGCGGATGAGCCGGGAGGCGAATGAGGCCGATATTGTGGCCTTTGCGTCCCTAGTAGCCCGGCATAGGATTTTACTCATGTGGAAGGAAGCGAAAGCCCCCGGCGTGGAGGCCTGGATAAACGATATGGCGGGGTTCATAAAACTGGAGCGGATAAAGTTTGCGCTGAGAGGATCGGCTCAAGGGTTCACCAGGCGGTGGCAACCATTCCTCGACTATCTAGCGGAACGTTAGGGGGAAAATAGATAGCCAGCAGCAGCAGCCCGGGGGGGGGGGGGTAAATTGTTTGTGTTCTAGAGTGGGTGGGGGGGGCATTATTTTGTGTTATTTGGTTAGATTACTATATTATTTAAACAATGTTATATATCAGTTATCATGTTACCGTTTTTGTTGATTTGTAAGGGGGAAAAATTGTGTTTGAAAACTTTAATAAAATATATTTTTTTAAAAAGAACATAGGCATTCTGGACTTCCTCCTGGTATATAATGAAAGGCATCCCCAACTGTCCAGACACCTGCACAACATTTGATGGCTTGCTCAGTGACCACCCTTGTGCTTGTGTGTTTTGGTTGTACAAAGAACAATACAGCACAGGAACAGGCCCTTCGGCCCTCCAAGCCGAAGGAGGTGTAAGTATCTATGGCTGATCTGGTGGATAATAAAGGCATCATGGCAGCTTCTTGGGTTTCTTGCTTAATTTGTACCCCCTTGGTACCACAGTTTATTGAGGAGCTGCTCCTGCTGTTGCGGGTGTCCCTCATCAGAGGACTGAGGTAGAGCTGCATAAGGAGCTCCCATGCTGCTGCGAAGGTTGATAGCTGGGAAGTGCAAATCAAAGGGAAAAAGAAATTATGTCCGAAGGAATGAAAACACGTTTAGAACAAGTCCTGTGAGAAAAGCCTTTCACTTATGCAGAGTAACAACTATAATCTCAATATTTCAAGCTTTTCCAGCCTGTTAATTGCTCAGGTTTCTCAAATCTGCTGTCTGGTCTTGTTCAACCTGGCAATTATCTGGAAGCCCATAAGTTGGCAGTTAAAGACAGAATTCAGTGTTCAAAATGCACTCAGTTGTCTTAGCTCATGTTAATAGCATACCCACCAGTTCTACAGCGGCTTCCTGCACACTATCAAACATTCTTGAGTTAAATGGTCAATGGTCTTGCCGACTTCCTGACATGTGACATTTTCTGCTCTTGTAACCTGTTGCATGCACAGATAAAAGCCCACCCTGGCATGTTATTATTCCTTCATTGTAATTCTGTGAAATAGATATATTGTATCTCAGTGATGCTTTCGGCAGAATTTATTGAGTTCGGAGATGAACTCTCCACATTATATGAAATATTGATCTGGAATATTCAAATTTTACTTAATATCTTCACTCCCTTTGCTAAATACAGTTAATTAAATGCCTTTTCTTCCAGGATGATGGGATGCTTTGATGCTTTGGAGAAAAGATTTGTAAGTTAATTTTGTATTTGACACTAAATTATCTTTTAATATTTAATTTTGTATATTTGGTTCCAGCTATTCTAAATTCAGAATTTTTAATAATTTCATTTTGAATTGTGTCAATAAAATAAATATAAAGTTATATTTTATTATTTTCAGGATTTTCCACTCCCTTTTTTGGGGCGTTTGGCGATGGGAGCAGATAAGCCTATGAGAGGCCCAAATTCTGTTTCATACTGGCAGTAAATTTCATTGCGGCCATCCCCTCCCCCCGCCATTGATAGAATCATAGAATTTACAGTGCAGAAGGAGACCATTCGGCCCATCAAGTCTGTACCGGCCCTTAGAAAGGGCACCCTACTTAAGCCCACACCCTATCGCTGTAACCCAATCTAACCTTTTGGACACAGAGGTTCCACTAAGGGGCAATTTAGAATGGCCAATCCACCTAACCTGCACATCTTTGGACTGTGGGAGGAAACCGGAGCACCCAGAGGAGACCCATGCAGACGTGGCCATGCAACGTCAGGAACCTCATTTTCATTCATTCGCATCTGATTATTGGGCTCCCGTGCAGCTTTCATTCACCCCCCCGTTCAAAAGTCCACCTATGGCGTGACATCATGATTGCTTTCAAAAGGCATGCACCTGGTGAGCTGACCTCCGAGGGGAGTTCAGAGGTGGTGCCGCTGTGTCAGAGGGGTGAGAAGGAACCGAGAAAGTACTCGGGTGTTGCAGGAGAGGTTCCAACCTAGAGGGTATTGGAGGTGAGGGGAGGTGGCAGTATCAGCAAAGGCATCCATGTACCGGGAGAGGCAAATGATTTACTGGCAAAGGCCTCGGGGGATATCAGCAAAGGCACTGTTGCTGGAAGGGGCAATGCACAGGGACTGAAGGGTGCAGACACCAGGGCTGAGGGGTTTAGGCACTGGGAGTGAAGGCACCAGGGTTGATGGAGTGGAGGCACCAGGAGTTAACGGCACTGGGGCTGAAGGGATGACGGCACAGGGGCTGAAGGAGTGAAGGCTACAGGGCCAATGAAACCAGAGAAAAGGGGCAATGGAACGGGGGCAAAGGCCTCAGCGATGGAAAGGGGCAAAGGCCTCGTGGCCAGAAAAGGGGGAAAGAATTGGGACCAGAAGGGGAAAAGAATCAGCGGCAGAAGAGGAAGACGGCCAATTATTAAAATTGCTGTTCCTGAGACTACCCTCTTCTGCTGCTAGGCCACTTCATTCTTGGAGGACCCTGATATTGAGAAGGGAATCTTGGGCCTCTGTGGTGGGTAGGTGGCCAGTCATCACAAGCTGACAGAGTCGCTCATAGATGTGGTACAAAATGGTACAAACACTCATTTTGAGTTGGAGAAACTGGGTACCCTCCCCTCTGTATCAACGTACAGGGAGGGGTGGTAGGATATTCTGATTATTAAAATGGTGAACAACACGGTTGTACATACTGGGGGAGATGGCGGGGCTGCAAACTCATTATTCACAAAGGCAAGTGTAATGGTGAGGCATGTCAATAATTAATATTCCATTGCAGCTGAAATTGTTCAGCTACAACTCAATTAACATGCCTGTAGTCTGACTGCTCACCCAATTATGTCCACTAGAACATAGAACAATACAGCGCAGTACAGGCCCTTCGGCCCACGATGTTGCACCGAAACAAAAGCCATCTAACCTACACTATGCCATTATCATCCATATGTTTATCCAATAAACTTTTAAATGCCCTCAATGTTGGCGAGTTCACTACTGTAGCAGGTAGGGCATTCCACGGCCTCACTACTCTTTGCGTAAAGAACCTACCTCTGGAAACTTCCGGGTGCGGCGATGACCAGCTGAGTCGCACGTTTCGGCAGCTCCCTGTGAAACGGACTTTTGGGCTCTTGATAGGAGCCCCAACGGCAATTTTGACGGCTAAAAACACTGTGCGGTAAACCAGAAGGGAATCCCCCCTGGATACGGATGGAAAAAGGAGGAGAGAGTGGCCAGATTGCAGTGGATCCTTTAGAACAGCGGCAAGGAAGGCAAGCAAAAACCAAGATGGCGTCGGAAGGTGGCAGTTTAACATGGGGCCCTGAACAACAAGAGTTCTTGAAATGCTGTGTGGAAGAGATCAAAAAGGAAATGAAGAAAGAGCTGTTGGCCCCGATACTACAGGCGATCGAAGGGCTAAAGGAGGAACAAAAGACCCAGGAGCGGGAGCTTCGGGTCGTGAAGGCAAAGGCAGCCGAGAATGAGGACGATATACAGGGCCTGGTGGTGAAGACGGAGACGCAGAAGGCACATCAGAAACGATGTGTGGAAAGGTTGGAGGCACTGGAAAACAACGCAAGGAGGAACAACCTGAGGATTCTTGGTCTTCCTGAAGGTGTGGAGGGAGCGGACGTCGGGGCATATGTGAGCACGATGCTGCACTCGTTAATGGGAGCGGAGGCCCCGGCGGGTCCTTTGGAGGTGGAGGGAGCATACCGAGTGATGGCGCGAGGACCGAGAGCAGGAGAAATTCCCAGAGCCATAGTGGTGAGATTCCTCCGTTTTAAGGATAGAGAAATGGTCCTTAGATGGGCGAAGAAAACTCGGAGCAGTAAATGGGAGAACGCGGTGATCCGCGTTTATCAAGACTGGAGTGCGGAGGTGGCGAGAAGGAGGGCGAGCTTTAATCGGGCCAAGGCGGTGCTTCATAAAAAGAAGATAAAATTTGGAATGCTGCAACCGGCAAGACTGTGGGTCACATATCGAGGGAGGCACCACTACTTTGAGACGGCGGATGAAGCGTGGACTTTTATTGTGGAAGAAAAACTGGAATGAGCGGGTTATTAAAAAGAACGTTCGAACAAAGTGGTGGGGCGAATGTGGGGGGCAAAGAGGGGTTTTATGTACTAATCCTGCGATGTGGTAACTTTTCTCTCTCCCACAGGTGGTGATGGGGGGAGGAGGGGAGGTGGAGGAGATGGGGCGTTGGCCATTGGGGGCGGGGCCAAGAGAGAAGCGCGGGCTTGGTTCCCGCGCTATGATAATCATGGCGGGAATAGAGAAGCAGGAAGGAGGGGGCGTCGCACGGTGCGAGCCGAGGTCACGGGGGGAAGCCGAGGTCAGCCAGAGTTTGCTGACTTCTGGGAGCAACATGGGGGGAGTAATTACGCTAGCGGGGGATCTAGCGGGGGGGGTGGGAGGGGGGAATTACTGGGTTGCTGCTGCTGGGGAGAGGGGGGAGCTGGTATGGGAGAGGATGGGCGGGGGGGCACCGCCTGGGGGAGATATAGCTGCGTGGGAACCGGGTGAGGAGCTGGAAAAAGGTGATGGCTAATCGACAAGGGGGGGGGGTAGGAAGCCCCCCAACTCGGCTGATCACGTGGAACGTGAGAGGGCTGAACGGGCCGATAAAGAGGGCACGGGTACTCGCACACCTTAAGAAACTTAAGGCAGATGTGGTTATGTTACAGGAAACGCACCTGAAACTGATAGACCAGGTTAGGCTACGCAAAGGATGGGTGGGGCAGGTGTTCCATTCGGGGCTAGATGCGAAAAACAGGGGGGGTGCCTATATTAGTGGGGAAGCGGGTAATGTTCGAGGCAAAGACTATAGTGGCGGATAACGGGGGCAGATACGTGATGGTGAGTGGCAAACTACAGGGGGAGACGGTGGTTTTGGTAAACGTATATGCCCCGAACTGGGATGATGCCAATTTTATGAGGCGGATGCTAGGACGCATTCCGGACCGTGAGATGGGAAAGCTGATAATGGGGGGAGATTTTAATACGGTGTTGGAACCAGGGCTGGATAGGTCGAAGTCCAGGACTGGAAGGAGGCCGGCAGCAGCCAAGGTACTTAAAAGATTTTATGGAGCAGATGGGAGGTGTAGACCCGTGGAGATTTAGCAGACCTAGGAGTAAGGAGTTCTCGTTTTTCTCCTATGTCCATAAAGTCTACTCGCGAATAGACTTTTTTGTGCTGGGTAGGGCATTGATCCCGAAGGTGAGGGGAACGGAGTATACGGCTATAGCCATATCGGATCACGCTCCACACTGGGTGGACTTGGAGATAGGGGAGGAAACAGGAGGGCGCCCACCCTGGAGAATGGACATGGGACTAATGGCAGATGAGGGGGCGTGTCTAAGGGTGAGGGGGTGCATTGAAAAGTACTTGGAACTCAATGATAATGGGGAGGTCCAGGTGGGAGTGGTCTGGGAGGCGTTGAAGGCGGTGGTTAGAGGGGAGCTGATATCAATAAGGGCACATAAAGGGAAGCAGGAGAGTAAGGAACGGGAGCGGTTGCTGCAAGAACTTTTGAGGGTGGAGAGACAATATGCGGAAGCACCGGAGGAGGGACTGTACAGGGAAAGGCAAAGGCTACATGTAGAATTTGACTTGCTGACTACAGGCACTGCAGAGGCACAATGGAGGAAGGCACAGGGTGTACAGTACGAATATGGGGAGAAGGCGAGCAGGTTGCTGGCACACCAATTGAGGAAAAGGGGAGCAGCGAGGGAAATAGGGGGAGTGAGGGATGAGGAAGGAGAGATGGAGCGGGGAGCGGAGAGAGTGAATGGAGTGTTCAAGACATTTTATAAAAAATTATATGAAGCTCAACCCCCGGATGGGAGGGAGAGAGTGATGGGCTTCTTGGATCGGCTGGAATTTCCCAAGGTGGAAGAGCAGGAAAGGGTGGGACTGGGAGCACAGATCGAGGTAGAAGAAGTGGTGAAAGGAATTAGGAGCATGCAGGCGGGAAAGGCCCCGGGACCGGATGGATTCCCAGTCGAATTCTATAGAAAATATGTGGACTTGCTCGCCCCGGTACTGACGAGGACCTTTAATGAGGCAAAGGAAAGGGGACAGCTGCCCCCGACTATGTCTGAAGCAACGATATCGCTTCTCTTAAAGAAGGAAAAGGACCCGCTACAATGCGGGTCCTATAGACCTATTTCCCTCCTAAATGTAGATGCCAAGGTCCTGGCCAAGGTAATGGCAATGAGAATAGAGGAATGTGTCCCGGGGGTGGTCCACGAGGACCAAACTGGGTTTGTGAAGGGGAGACAGCTGAACACGAATATACGGAGGTTGTTAGGGGTAATGATGATGGCCCCACCAGAGGGAGAAACGGAGATAGTAGTGGCGATGGATGCCGAGAAAGCATTTGATAGAGTGGAGTGGGATTATTTGTGGGAGGTGTTGAGGAGATTTGGTTTTGGAGAGGGGTATGTTAGATGGGTGCAGCTGTTGTATAGGGCCCCAGTGGCGAGCGTGGTCACGAATGGACGGGGATCTGCATATTTTCGGCTCCATAGAGGGACAAGGCAGGGATGCCCTCTGTCCCCATTATTGTTTGCACTGGCGATTGAGCCCCTGGCGATAGCGTTGAGGGGTTCCAAGAAGTGGAGGGGAGTACTTAGGGGAGGAGAAGAGCACCGGGTATCTTTGTATGCGGACGATTTGCTACTATACGTGGCGGACCCGGCGGAGGGGATGCCAGAAATAATGCAGATACTTGGGGAGTTTGGGGATTTTTCAGGGTATAAATTGAACATGGGGAAAAGTGAGTTGTTTGTGGTGCATCCAGGGGAGCAGAGTAGAGAAATAGAGGACCTACCGTTGAGGAAGGTAACAAGGGACTTTCGTTACCTGGGGATCCAGATAGCTAAGAATTGGGGCACATTGCATAGGTTAAATTTAACGCGGTTGGTGGAACAGATGGAGGAGGATTTCAAGAGATGGGATATGGTATCCCTGTCAATGGCAGGGAGGGTGCAGGCGGTTAAGATGGTGGTCCTCCCGAGATTCCTCTTTGTGTTTCAGTGCCTCCCGGTGGTGATTACGAAGGCTTTTTTTAAAAGGATTGAAAAGAGCATCATGGGTTTTGTGTGGGCCGGGAAGACCCCGAGAGTGAGGAAGGGATTCTTACAGCGTAGCAGGGATGGGGGGGGCTGGCACTACCGAGCCTAAGTGAGTATTATTGGGCCGCTAATATTTCAATGGTGAGTAAGTGGATGGGAGAGGAGGAGGGAGCGGCGTGGAAGAGATTAGAGAGGGCGTCCTGTAGGGGGACTAGCCTACAGGCTATGGTGACAGCCCCATTGCCGTTCTCACCGAGGAACTACACCACAAGCCCGGTGGTGGTGGCTACACTGAAGATTTGGGGACAGTGGAGACGGCATAGGGGAAAGGCTGGAGCCTTGGGGGGGTCCCCGATAAGAAACAACCATAGGTTTGCCCCGGGGGGAATGGATGGGGGATATGGAATGTGGCAAAGATCAGGAATAACGCAACTGAAAGATCTGTTTGTGGATGGGAAGTTCGCGAGTCTGGGAGCGCTGACCGAGAAATATGGGTTGCCCCAAGGGAATGCATTCAGGTATATGCAACTGAGGGCTTTTGCGAGGCAACAGGTGAGGGAATTCCCGCAGCTCCCGACACAAGAGGTGCAGGACAGAGTGATCTCAAAGACATGGGTGGGGGATGGTAAAGTGTCAGATATATATAGGGAAATGAGGGACGAAGGGGAGACTATGGTAGATGAACTAAAAGGGAAATGGGAAGAAGAGCTGGGGGAGGAGATCGAGGAGGGGCTGTGGGCAGATGCCCTAAGCAGGGTAAACCCGTCGTCCTCGTGTGCCAGGCTAAGCCTGATTCAGTTTAAGGTATTACACAGGGCACATATGACTGGAGCACGGCTCAGTAAATTTTTTGGGGTGGAGGATAGGTGTGCGAGGTGCTCGAGAAGCCCAGCGAATCATACCCATATGTTTTGGTCATGCCCGGCACTACAGGGGTTTTGGATGGGGGTGACAAAGGTGCTTTCAAAAGTAGTAGGAGTCCGGGTCGAACCAAGCTGGGGGTTGGCTATATTTGGGGTTGCACAAGATCCGGGAGTGCAGGAGGCGAGAGAGGCCGATGTTTTGGCCTTTGCGTCCCTAGTAGCCCGGTGCAGGATATTGCTAATGTGGAAAGAAGCCAAGCCCCCGGGGGTGGAGACCTGGATAAATGACATGGCGGGGTTTATGAAGCTAGAGCGGATTAAGTTCGTCCTAAGGGGGTCGGCTCAAGGGTTCACCAGGCGGTGGCAACCGTTCGTCGAATACCTCGCAGAAAGATAGACGGAATGGGAAAAAGAAGGCAGCAGCAGCAGCCCAGGATCGGGGGGGGGGGGGGGGGGGGGGGGGGAGGAGGAACCAGAAGGACTCTCAGGGTTGTTAATATATACTGTATAGTATGTATAGGTCGTTGCTACAGATAATTATATATTGGACTGTTAAATTATATTTTTGGAGAGTGTTACTTGTGACAAGGCAGTTGCCAATTAGGGCTAGTTTTCATTTTTGTTATTTATTATTTATTCATTTTTGTTTATAAAATAGGTCATTGTTATTTGTGTTGTTATAATATTGTGTAAAGGATGCACAATGTACTGTGTTGGTTGACCAAAAATTTTCAATAAAATATTTAATAAAAAAAAAAGAACCTACCTCTGACCTCTGTCCTATATCTATTACCCCTCAGTTTAAAGTTATGTCCCCTCGTGCCAGCCATATCCATCCGCGGGAGAAGGCTCTTACTGTCCACCCTATCCAACTCCCTGATCATTTTGTATGCCTCTATTAAGTCTCCTCTTAACCTTCTCTCCAACGAAAACAACCTCAAGTCCATCAGCCTTTCCTCATAAGATTTTCCCTCCATACCAGGCAACATCCTGGTAAATCTCCTCTGCACCCGCTCCAAAGCCTCCACGTCCTTCCTATAATGCGGTGACCAGAACTGTACGCAATACTCCAAATGCGGCCGTACCAGAGTTCTGTACAGCTGCAACATGACCTCCCGACTCCGGAACTCAATCCCTCTACCAATAAAGGCCAACACTCCATAGGCCTTCTTCACAACCCTATCAACCTGGGTGGCAACTTTCAGGGATCTATGTACATGGACACCTAGATCCCTCTGCTCATCCACACTTTCAAGAACTTTACCATTAGCCAAATATTC
Source organism: Scyliorhinus torazame (assembly GCF_047496885.1). Classification (NCBI taxonomy): domain Eukaryota; kingdom Metazoa; phylum Chordata; class Chondrichthyes; order Carcharhiniformes; family Scyliorhinidae; genus Scyliorhinus; species Scyliorhinus torazame. The sequence goes on from NC_092713.1 coordinate 61,058,075, forward strand.
CGCATTCCGCACTAAGTCACTACTGATGCATGTGAGTGTCACTGATTGCTGCTCAACAGTTACCCCTTGGCGCACTGACCTCATTCAATGACTGCTATGATTTTCCTGCACAATTGTTTGAGTGGGGAAGAATATACATCCCCTTCAACAGTGAGCAAGGACTTAGGAGTCCTTATTCAAGACTCTCTTAAGGTTAACGTGCAGATTGTCGGCAGTTATTGCAAATGTTAGCATTCATGTCGAAAGTGCAAGAATACAAGAGCAGGGATGTACTTCTGAGGCTGTGCATGGTTCTGGTCAGACCCCATTTGGAGTATTGTGAGCAGCTTTGAGCCCTGAATCTAAGGAAGGATGTGCTGCCCTTGGAAAGGGTCTAGAGGAGGTTCACAAGAATGATCCCTGGAATGAAAAGCTTGTCATATGAGGAACAGTTGAGGACTCTAGGTCCGTACTCATTGGGGTTTAGAAGGATGAGGGGGATCTTATTTAAACTTACAGGATACTGCGAGGCCTGGATAGAGTGGACGTGGAGACGATGTTTCCATTTGTAAGAAAACCTAGAACCAGAGGGCACAACCTCAGACTAAAGGGAAGATCCTTTAAAACCGAGATGAGGAGGAATTTCTTCAGCCAGATGGTGGTGAATCTGTGGAACTCTTTGCTGCAGAAGGCTGTGGAGGCCATGGGCGCGATTCTCCCATGCCGCGCTGTATGGGAGAATCGCCGTTCGCGCCATTTCTTCCCGCGGCGACGTTCCGACGCCGGCAGACAATTCTCCGAGGAGCGGCGAATCGGCGCCATTTGCGCCGGTGCATTTGGCACGACGCCGATCGTGGCCCGCTGTCTGGGGCTGGGCTGCCAATTCTCCGGCCTTGATGGACCGAGCAGCAGCGCGGAAACGGCAGAGTCCCGCCGGCGCTGTTCACCCCTGCTCGCAGCCAGCGGAAACTCTCCGCGTAGGGTCGGGGGGAGCGGCCTGTGGGGCGGGGAAGGGTGCTCCTTCACCGGGGGGGGCGCCTCCGATGGGGTCTGGCCCCCGATCGAGGCCCACCGATCGGCGGGCCGGCCATCACCAGCCCCGGTCCTATTTTATTACGCGGCCGGCCCCTGAACCCCCACGCCATGTTGCATCGGGGTCGGTGGGCTGAGGAAGTCCCCCGCGCATTTGCGGGTTAGTATGGCCAACTGCGCATGTGCGGGTTGGCACGGACCAACTGCGCATGCGCAGGGTGGCGTGGCGCCCATTTGGCGCTGGGAAGGGACGCTGGAGCGGCGTGAACCGCTCCCGCTGCAGCGGCGTGAACCGCTCCAGCGCCATGCTGGCCCCCTGTGGGGGCCAGAATCGCTACTGCCCGCGCCCGTTTCGCGCCGATGGCGCGAACACTCTGTCTCCATTTTGGAGAATCACGCCCCATATCACTGAGTGTCTTTCAGACAGAGATAGGTGGGTTTTTGATTAATATGGGGATCAGGGGTTATGGGGAGAAGGCAGGAGAATGGCGATGAGGAAAATATCAGCCATGATTGAATGGCGGAGCAGACTCGATGGGCTGAGTGGCCTAATTCTGCTCCTATGTCTTACGGTCTATTGCTACGTCTTTGTGCATCCATGGCAGAGGAACCAGCTTTCAGGATCCTTCTGTGTGACAGTGCCACCCACCTCCGCCTCTGGAGCTGAAATGGTCACAGGAAGAGGTTTGGATAGACTGGGCACTCCCAGAGTCACCTGGGTGAAAGGCCCTTGGCTGTCCACCAGCTGCTCCTCCTCCCTATGTGTGCCCAAGGACCCCTGGATTCCTCTTCGAGATAGAGGGGCAGTTGAAGAGAGCTCGAGGAGCCTCGCCTTCCTCTGACATGGGCACTCATGGATGTCCACAAGTGTGTGCCTCATGGATTCCCTGTCCTGCACCATGGAATGCAAGTACTGCACCATGAAAGGACAGAGGCCCTGCACCAAAGTCTCCACTGCGGCTACTACCCTCGCTCTGTTGACCTGGTTGCCTCGGAGTGTTGGCACTATCTCCTTGGACAGAAGGTGATAGGACTCTTCCATTCTCTAAAACTAGTTCCCACTGAGGTGTGTTTCTCTCCGTTAGTAGAAGGTATGGGTGAAAGCTGTGACAGTTCATAAATGTCCATGTCATAGAAACATCTTGGCTGGTGTGTGAGCTCTCTTGGACCCGGCTGGTGGACTCCCTGGGCTACTCCCCGGATATGCCTACTAGATAAGGGAGATCTTATTAGTGCATGGCAGGGGCCTTCAGATACAGAAGGCCTGACTCACATCAATTTTGTGTGATGCTGAACTGGATCCTTTCTTGGTTTATCGCAGCACCTCTCACCATCGGCACCGGAGTGGACTTCCTCCTTGGCCAGCTGGAGGACTCTCTCCTTGAAGTCGGAGTGAACTTTAAACTCGGGCATCCCCCTGCCTGCCTGGAATCTCTCCTTCTTACTGGATGCCAGCTTGTCCTCCATGAAAACAGATGGACAGAGTGTAAGCAGGTTACGTGCCAGGGCAGATGATAAGGATACCTGGCATGTATGGATGGTGAGTGGAGGCAGTGAAGTGATGAAGAGATGACCCGCAAGGGAGAGCGAATAATGGTGTCCCTTGACCTGACAGTGAGTGAACTCCCTATGGATGTGTAATGGCTGTGAGAATTGAGAGTGATGGGAAGAGAGACTTACCCTGGCAGAACAGAAAAGATCATTTATCCTTTTCTAGCACTGGATGCCTGTTCTCCTCTACAATGCGATGCCACTGCCCACCGCTGTCACCTCCCATGCTGGGTTGGTGTGAGAGGTGGATTTATACCTTTGGGGACCCCGCACTCTCCTTTGCAGGGGCCTCACATCATACCCTGCCCCCTGGTTACATGGCAGCCCGCTCCCAATGATATTGAATCCTGTCCCCAATGACATTGCGCTCCGCCCCAATGATATCAAGCCTTGCCCATAATGATGTTGAGCCTCACCCTGAATGACGTCAATGCCCTCCTGAACCAGCCACCCTCAGCTCACACAATGCAAGGCACAGAAACCCAAAATCTCACCCTCGCTGCTCTGTCTGATTGCTATCCAGCCCTCTCACTGTCTGTCCTGCTGCCTGGCTGACCTTTGGTTCTGGTCGAGTCGCCTCACTGGCTGATGCTGTCCGATTCCCCGAGACACGACGCTTGTGATTGTCTGGCCTTCTTCCCATCTCCCAACTGTTGCTCTGCTGACCTCTCGGCTCTTGCTTGGGTGGCCAAGTCGCGGCCCACAACGACTGCGTGTAGTCCTGGCTGGCTGCTGTTGCTGGAAATCTTGCCTGATGCCCTCTGTTCCTTTTGGTTGGTTATCCGCCCTTCTCAGCCCTGGTCTCGAGGTCGAAAGTCGTCCCGCTGCTCCCCTCCTCATCTTGCTGAAGGCTTTGCAGCAGAGGCGAACTTACACTTTTGGGGGCACGCTCAGCCACCTCTCAATATGCTCTCCCTCCAGTGGCCAGGCTCGGGCTGCTGCGCTGTGTTTAAGTATAATTCCGCCTCTGGTTGGTGTCCCTGCTGGCTGGTCTCCTCACTGTGCAAGGGTAGAGGATGTCACGACACACCTCAATTTCATTCTTCAACCTGTTGAAGGAGGCATCTGAGAACTATTGCCGATTCCTCCTTACTATGCTCTTTACTCTGGCTCTGTTCCAATTAGGGCAATCAGTAAATTTGCCATGTCCGAATGCTGAGAGTTGCCAGGTATCGAATGATACGACCACAAGTTTCAACCGGCTATTGATCAAAGAGCCAAACACCAGTTAGTTAGTTCAAGGTCAAGGGTACTTTATTTACATACAATCAATCATGCAACATACACTACTAGGTAATTACTACTATTACTAAGACAACCTGTACTTCACTTCGGGCACCTGGTTCAGTTCAGGAAACAGTGGCCGCTGTTCAGGATCTCTTGGGTCCGAAGTGGTAACTGCTGCTCGGCTGGGCTCGTCCTTCTGGTAGTGGGCGTTGAACTCGAACTTGCTTCTGGTGTTGCTGCAGTTGACAATGGCCGTGACCGGGGTACCAAGGCCAAAAGAGAGCGACCATATTGCGAACTCTTTCTTTATACTTGGGGGCTTTTGCGCTTTTTTAGGCAGTCCTTCGATTTGGGCCTTACTAATTGGGTGATCCTTGATCACTCCATTCGATTCCTTAGCCAATAAATGGGCGGGGATCTAGATGACTGGGCGAGTTTCAAGCGGTCATTGACCCCGTTGTTTGTGTTTCCCTTGGACAGGGAATGGCGCCGAAAAGTCTGAGACTGTCCCGGTAGCTGGAGTACCAGTCCTTTGTGTTGGGGGAGATGGGCCATCACCTGCTAATCGGCCTGATTAACATGCTAATGGAACGGGGTTTCGATACCGTCTGGACTTTGCTGACAAATATGCATTTCAGGCTCAGAACCTGCCTGACTCTTGGCTTGTCCACTTTACCCATCAGTCTTTGCAAGTTGCTTTGTGATTAGTTGGAAGTGGCCATCCCAGATGGCTACAGAACCTGGAGGCAGACATCCTTGCAACCATTAGTAGCCATGGACCAAGAAGAAGTGGTAGTGAGCTTTGGGGCAGCATTTAAATGGAGCACCTCCATAATTAAAGTGTTGACAGGGTGGGCAAATCAGAGTGAATCCTGTGGAGAAATGTTTTTTCAAAGTGCCTAACAAAATACGGCGCAAAAACCCACCATTGCGCCAGCCGGTTAAAAGGCACTTTTCGCGCATGCCATCGGACTTTGCTGAATGGGAAAAATTCTGCCTATGTCTATTTCATTTCAGTTTACAAGGATTAGTTTAAATGTCGCAGGTTTACATGAACAGTAATTATTTATCCCTTAAGCCAAGTAAAACAAGTTTCTTTTATGTTTTTGTTCATTAATAGCTGCGAACAATTATTCTGGGAGTAAGTACATTTCAAAAATTTACCTGTTTGTTATTAGACATAAGATTTTGAAACTAGGAATGCATTCAGATTTCTAAGATCATTGTTCTGGTACCTCGTATTCAACAAGGCAAAGTGGATGAAAGTTGATACAGTAATGACATTACTCTCCTGAAACTACTAATAACATTATTTCTAGTTAAGGATGACATTTTTTTTAAAAGTACATGTTGGAAAATGAAAGTTGACACAGTAATGGCATTAGACTACTGAAGGTATTAATAAAATAATTTTAAAATAAGGATGAAAATAATGAGTAAGTTGGAAAATACAATTCCAGTAGAAAATGTTGGAAATGCACAGCATGTTTGACATTAACTGTAAAAAGAAAAAAATGTTTTAAAGTTTTGTTCAAAGGATTATGAAATATTTCAAATTAAATATCAACTCAATGTCCTGGCTGCCTTCTCAGGTGGACATTAAAGAATTTGTGGCACTACGCACTACTTAGAGAAGAGCAGAGAATTTCTCCTCATATCCTAGCTGACATTTACCCCTGAATCTCATTTTGATGTCATGAGGGGCACTATATAAGTGCAAGTTCTTTCTCTTTACAGATGCTAGCAAACCTAATGCTGATTTCCAGAATTTTCTGCTTTTATTTATAAATAGTGTTTGATACACTAGTATTTATTTTAAAAGAAAACAAATGCACCAACATTTAGTGGGGCATTAAAGTCTACTATTTAAAAAAATTAATTGCTGAAACGTGGGCGTCGCTGGTTAGGCCAACATTTATTCCCCATCCTTAGTTGCCCTTCAGAAGGTGGTGGTGAGTTGCCTTCTTGAACTGCTGCAGTCCTTGAGGTATAGGTACACCCACTGTGCTATTAGGGAGGGACAGTGAAGGAACGGTGATATATTTCCAAGTCTGGGTGGTGAGTGACCTGGAGGGGAACCTCCAGGTGATGGGGTGCCCAGGTATCTGCTGCTCTTGTCCTTCTAGATGGTAGTGGTCGTGGTTTGGAAGGTGCTGTCTGAGGAACCTTGGTGAGTTACTGCAGTACATCAAAGAACAGTACAGCACAGGAACAGGCCCTTCGGCCCTCCCAGCCTGCGGCGATCACATGTCCTATCTGACCAACCGCCTATATTCTTTTATACCCCATCTGTTCATGTGTCTATCCAGCTAAGTCTTAAAGTTCGCTAATGTATCTGGCTCAACCACCTCACTTGGCAGTGCATTCCAGGCCACCACCACCCTCTGTGTAAAAAAACTTCCTCCGCACATCTCCACTGAACCTATCCCCCCTCACCTTGAACTTGTGCCTCCTTGTAATTGTCATTTCCGCCCTGGGAAAAAGCCTCCAACTGTTCACCCTATCTATACCCCATATCATTTAAAAAACTTCTAACAGGTTGCCTCTCAGCCTCCGTCTCTCTAGGGAGAACAATCCCAGTTTATTCAATCTCGTCACAGTTCATACCCTCCATACCAGGCAACATCCTGGTAAACCTTTTCTGTACTCTCTCTAAAGCCTCCACCTCCTTCTGGTAGTGTGGTGACCAGAATTGGACACAGTATTCCAAATGTGGCCCAACCAACGTTCTATATAACTGTAACATAACTTGCGAGCTTTTATACCCGATACTCCATTCGATGAAGGCAAGCATGCCATATGCTTTCTTTACCACCATTTCCACCTGTGTTGCCACTTTAAAGGATCTATGGACCTGCATGCTCCGATCTCTCTGTGTGTCTATGCTCCTGATGGTTCTGCCATTTATTTTATAGCTCCCACCTGAATTGGATCTACCAAAATCCATCATCTTGCATTTGTCTGGGTTAGATTCCGTCTGCCATTTCTCCGCCCAATTTTGCAACCTATCTATATCCTGCTGTATTCTCTGACAATCTTCATCACTATCCCCAACTCCTGCAATTTTAGTATCATCCGCAAATTTGCTAATCAGACCAGCTAGGTTTTCTTTCAAGTCATTCATATATATTACAAACAGCAGAGGTCCCAGTACCGATCCCTGCGGAACACCACTAGTTACAGACCTCGATTCGGAAAAACATCCTTCCACTGCTACCCTCTCTTCTGGCTGAAGATTGTTGCGAATGCCTCAGCCTTGTCATTTGCACATATGTGCTGAGCTTATTATGTAAACAAATTGTCCAGTTTCTAAATATTCATTACACTGAAGGAATTGTAAGTATGACAACTTCTATCTCCTAAGATTGCAACTGCATTGAATATAATACACTTAGGCCTGTTTTTTCAGGTTGTAAGTACAAAGTTCCTATAGTTTTTCTTCTCTTTTCCAAATTTTTTTTTTCCTTCCTCCTCTCCAGAGGGTGTTGATTCCTGGCTTTGTTACCCTCAAGTGGCCATTCTTAATGTGTGCAGTCAACCATGGGGACATCACAATAGTGCCTAATCCCACATTCATCCAATGTCCACACAAATGCATCTCCAGTAGAGACCAATAGATCCTGATTGGAAGCCATAGCTGATGTTCCTCAGTTTAAATAAACCACACTGGCCTGTTTGTGTCTCTGTTGCAACAACAGCTGGATCAGTTAACTCAGCACAAACTAGGGATCAAGCCTGTAATCTTACTGGTTTGTAGGAACCAACTATTCACTGCAAACCAGCTGAAGCATGGGTGAGCCTAAACTTATTGGAGGTTATGTTAACTCTCCAAAATAGATGGGATTGGGGCAGGCGAGAAGTTAACATTTTAAGAATTTCAAAACTTTAAACATACCCAATTTTTGTTTCAACATGTTGAAGAGGTATGGGCAACCTATCTGCTCTCAGGAGGTGGGTTGGTCATTGAAAGCTTTTAAGGACCCGGCACGCCTCTATTTTAACAACCTTTCTATTTTAACTAGCCTTGGGAAACCATGTACGTAAAAGATGGCAAGATGTGCTTAAACCTATTAGGGAAGGGCCTTTACACATTGCTTATGGGCCAGGATGAACCAGAATGTTTCCTCCCATACCACAAAGGTACCCTATAAACTCTCATCACCCCACCTCCTCCCCCAAACTGCTACTCGCTACTTCCAAAACCTCTAATCCTTAATCTTTCTCTGAACCCCGAGATGGCGATATCGAAGTCACTCCACACCTAAACACAGATTCTTCCCCACCTTTGTGTCAAAATTAGATGTCTTCAGCTGCATGCTTATGCTGTGCAGGCTTTCCCACCCAAAAGTCTTGGGATGCCTCCCAAACAGGCTGGCTGTTGGACAGAAATTCTGGAGAAAAATCTAAAAGATCTCCTTCAATTAAAATAGGACTTTCAAGAAACCTGGAGTTTATGTCCCCAAACTCCTTCCTCCTGTTCTTAATTCACAGCCCCATGAATATTAGGGCAATTGGCTTAGCTCACCCATAAAGAATAACAATTTGGGCAAGATATTGGAAGGTTAATGATTCATGTCAAACTACTACATTGAAGAGGGAGAAAATCGTACAAAATGGGAGAATTCATGACAGTTAAGTCATGCATTAGTCAGAAGGGGAGAAAAGGCTTGATTATTGACTGGAAACTCGTCATTCCTCATTGATTATTTAATGTTCATGACATATATATGAATATATTTGTCTGTTTATTTTTATATTTAAATGTGCATTTTTTAAGAATATGGTCTTTGTATAGTACAAATTACATGAATTTGAATTTTCAGGTTCATAGAGATCCCGAGGATCCAAATGTAAGCATTTATATTTTGTAAAAATGTTTATGTAAAAAAATGTTTACTTTTGTCTATGGGTACAAATGACAGGTAACTATAACTATCTCATATTGACTTACAGAGCATAATTGAATCTTACCAGTTTAAATTCAAGTACACTGCAGATGGACCAAAGCTGGATATTTTAAGGTAATTAATGGGCTTCACCTGTAGAAAATGTTTCTGTCAATCTACCCTATTGTTGTGTTTTTATAATGATATAAAGGCACCAATCGTTCATAAGGGATTGTGCAAACATATTGAGAGTTCATTGATTGAGATTACACACGTGGGAACATTTATACAGAGGCATAAAGCTGGAAGACACCAGCAACCGAGCTATGTACGCTCTGCAATAAGCAAAAGTGAAAATAAACTGGCTTGCATGACATGCATCTTTTTTCGTGATGTCATACTACAATCTCTTAAAAGCATATTAAACACCTCCCTTTCTTTTTGGAGATAACTCTTCCCCCCTCAGAAGTATAACTATTTACTATAATAATAATCCTGTAGCACATAGGCTTCATTCGCCCTTGGGAGCCTTGCTTTAGCTGTTTCAAAACAAAGTGTTATCAGTGAGTAGTTGCAATTGGTCGTTCTGTCTGTTCCCACAATATTCATTCTGCTGAGTTGCAATTTAAATACACGCAAGTCTGTTAGCCTCTTTTACCATCATGCCTCACGGCACAATATTAGCCATCTTTTACCATCATGCTTCACGGTAGCCATTGTTCTCATCACCTGTTTAACCTACGCCGCCACCTCCCCTAAATTTCGACTAGCTTTTAGTGATTTATGTACATAAACTCCAAAATCTCTCTCCTCCTCCACAGTTCCTAGCTTCTCACCATTTTACAATAGCAAAGATTCTAATCTCTCTCGGGGCCCCATAACTTATTCCACACCGCCCAGCTACATTCACTTTGAACTCCATCTGCCACAGCTTTTCCAATCACACAATCCCTTTGCAATTCGGAGCATGATCTGGCTATTATTAGTATTGTAGGATCGCCTGGTTAGTTAGGATTTGTTCCTTCAGTCTTAAAATTTGAGTTTCAACTCATTTAATCATCATTCATGCACATCAGGCTCAGCATGTTTAAATACCTGCGATTGAGGGAACATTTTAAATTTTTAATGTGATAAACATTGGTACCATAAAAATGTATTAAAAGAAACAGAAAATTCATAGTAGGTCAGGTGAAGACTTTTTAAAAATAGCATTTAAAAGACCAGAAAAATTAATTTATTTCATACTGTACCTGAAAACCGGATTTCAGAGATTCTGATTTAGGAGAATCCTCAAAGAACCGCAATTGGCAGATACTCTCATTTGGGAGTTGGGGATGCAGCCAGATTTGTTGGACAGGATTCATTTGGCTGCAAGGTTTGATGGACCAGTATAAATGATCCAAAGCGATTTTGGCATATTGTAGTTCGACAAGTAACTCATTCAGATCCAAAGTTCCACAAGCTTTTAAACTATTTGGGCCCAGATTTTGGTTGTTTTTGAGTACATATATGGTGTAAATTCCAGGTTTACAGCTTTAAATGAAGGCACACAAGAATTACAGGAAAGGCTATGTGGTGAACGTATTATGGCAACCATTCACCACTGTATTGCATTGTACTATGTTGTTGCCCTTGTGGGCTCCACCTATGGACCATTGTATTGTAATACACTGCTTGTATCATGTTGGTGCCCTTGAGTGCTCCGCCCCCTTGAGGGGAGGTATATAGAGCAGCTGCCCTGTAGGCGGCTCTCAGTGCAGGGCAGTCGCTGGCAGCCACAGTTCTAGTTGATTAAAGCCACTGTTCACTTCAACTCTCTGTCTCGTGTGAATTGATGGTCGCATCAATTTAATCAACTACAACATCGTAATGGAAGCAGCCCCCGAACCTGACCGACTGGAACTCGACAGGCCGCGGAAGCCAAAGGGGTTTTTTCGCACTGGCTCCGATGTTTCGAGGCCTACCTCGCCGCCTCCTCCTCGCCCTCCGTCACCAATGAACAGAAGCTGAGCCTCCTCCACGCCTGGGTGAGCCATCGAATCTCCGTGCAAATCGAGGAAGCGACCACATACGCAGACGTGCTCGCGATCCTGAAGCGGCAATACGTGAGGCCGGTGAATGAAGTGTTCACATGGCATCTCCTCACCACTCGCCTCCAACGCCCCGGGGAACCGCTGGAGGAGTACTTGCGCGACCTGAAAGTCCTCGCGCGAAGCTGCAACTACAAGGCCGTCACGGCTTCGCAACACATGGAACTCGTCATCCGGGACGCCTACGTGGCTGGAGTCCGGTCCAACTACGTCAGACAGCCCCTGCTCGAGAAGGGCGCCCTCGACCTAGAAGAGACGGTAAAACTAGCCACCTCCCTAGAAGTCGTGTTTCAGAGCCTCAACGCTTTCCCCTCCGACCACGCGACCCCCTTGTGAACACCCGACCAGAGAGTACCCCAGGCCTGTGCCGCGCGGCTGCCCGCCCAACCTGGGGGGCTGCCCTGCTACTTTTGTGGCCACAACCAGCACCCCAGGCAGCGTTGCCCGGCTCGGAATGCGAACTGTAGCGACTGCGGCAAGGAAGGACACTTTGCCAAGCTTGCCTGGCCAGGTCCAAGTCCTCCAAATCACAGGCCCGACTCTCAGATTCACAGGCCCGCAGACCCCGCAGTGTGGCTGCATGCCTGGCGGCTCCGCCCCCTTCAGACACGTCACCCGCCTCGTGTTGTCTGTGGGGGCAGCCATCTTCGACTCTACACAACACGTGCGACTCACGGGGGCCGCCATCGTGGCCACCGTCTCCCACGCGGCCCGCCATATGCGACTCATGGGGGCCGCCACCTTCATCGCCGCCTGACACGTGCAACCGACGGGGGCCGCCATCTTCAACGCCGCCCGACACGTGCGACTGACGGGGGCAGCCAACTTGGGACCACCCCACCACATCTGACCACGCCGGCTACCCGCAACTCGGCACGGTCACCCTCGACCAGTCACGCCCAAAGCACCTCAGGAACTCCATGATGACCGTCCGGGTCAATGGGCACGAAACGCCCTGCCTGTTTGACTCCTGGAGCACGGAGAGCTTTGTACACCCAGACACGGTAAGGCACTGTTCTCTCCGAATCTCCCCCACATTTCAAACAATCTCCCTCGCTTCCGGATCGCACTCAGTGTAGATCCGGGGGTACACTGTCGCGAACCTCGCGATACAGAGCGTCGAATGCGCAAACTTTAAACTATATGTACTCCACGATCTCTGCGCTCTTCTTCTGTTGGTACTGGTCTTCCAGTGCAACCTCAGGAGCCTGGCCCTAAAGTTTGGTGGGCCCCTTACCCCCCCCCCCCCCACCGTTTGTAGCCTCGCGACCCTGAAGGTCGACCCTCCCCTGTTATTGGAGAATCTCACCGCCGACTGTAAACCCGTCGCAACCAGGAGCAGGCGGTACAGTATCCAGGACATGACTTTTATCAAGTCCGAGGTCCAGCGGCTCTTGCGGGAAGGGATCATCGAGGCCAGTAACAGCCCCTGGAGAGCCCAGGTGGTGGTCGTCAGGACCGGGGAAAAGAACCGGATGGGTGTAGATTACTGCCAAACCATAAACCGGTATACGCACCTCGATGCGTACCCCCTCCCCCGGATAGCGGACATGGTGAATCAGATTGCACACTACCGGGTGTTCTCCACGGTAGATCTGAGGTCCGCATACCACCAGCTCCCAATCCGCCCGGAGGACCGCCACTGCACGGCCTTTGAGGCAGACAGTCACCTCTTCCACTTCCTTCGGCGTCACCAACGGGGTCTCGGTCTTCCAAAGAACGATGGACCGAATGGTAGACCAGTACTGCTGCGGGCCACATTTCCATACTTGGACAACGTCACCATCTGCGGCCACGACCAGCAGGACCACGACGCCAACCTTCAGAAGTTTCTCCAAACCACCCAAGCCCTTGACCTCACTTATAACAAGGTTTTCCGCACAACCAGACTAGCCATCCTCGGCTATGTCGTGGAAAACGGAGTTCTAGGGCCCCACCCCGACCATATGCGCCCCCTCCTGCAACTCCCCCTTCCCCACTGTCCCAAGGCCCTGAAAAGATGCCTCGGGTTCTTTTCCTATTATGCCCAGTGGGTCCCCAACTATGCGGACAAAGCCCGCCCACTGATCAAAGCTACCATCTTCCCACTGGCAGCTGAGGACCGCCAGGCCTTCAGCTGCATCAAGGCAGATATTGCCAAAGCCGTGATGCGCGCGGTGGACGTGTCCGTTCCCTTCCAGGTGGAGAGCGACGGATCAGAGGTTGCCCTCGCCGCCACCCTTAAACCAGGCAGGCAGGCAGGCCCGTAGCATTTTTCTCCCGTACCCTCAATGCCTCCGAGATTCAACACTCCTCAGTCGAAAAAGAAGCTCGAGCCATCGTGGAAGCTGTACGACACTGGAGGCACTACCTCGCTGGTAGGAGGTTTGCCCTCGTCACTGACCAACGGTCGGTAGCCTTCTTGTTCGACAATACACAACGGGGCAAGATCAAGAACGATAAAATCTTGAGGTGGAGGATCGAACTCTCCACCTATAATTACCGTATAGTGTATCGTCCTGGGAAGCTCAATGAGCCCCCAGATGCCCTGTCCCACGGCACATGCACCAGCGTGCAAGGTGACCGACTCCGGGCCATCCACAATGACCTCTGCCACCCAGTGGTCACCCGGCTTATCCACTACATCAAGGCCCGCAACCTGCCCTACTCCACCGAGGAAGTCAGGGCCATGACCAGGGACTGCCAAATCTGCGTGGAGTGTAAGCCACACTTCTATCGACCGGATAAGGCCCACCTGGCGAAGGCATCCCGGCCCTTCGAGCGCCTCAATATTGACTTCAAAGGGCCCCTCCCCTCTACCAACCGCAACGCGTATTTCCTCAACGTCGTTGACGAGTACTCCCGCTTCCTCTTTGCAATCCCTTGCCCCGACATGACCGCGGCCACCATCATTAAGGCCCTACATAGTATCTTGTTCGGTTTCCCCACTTACGTCCACAGTGACCGGGGCTCCTCGTTTATGAGCGATTAACTGCGTCAGTACCTGCTCGGTAAGGGCATCGCCTCGAGCAGGATTACCAGTTACAACCTCTGGGGAAACGGGCTGGTGGAGAGGGGGAACGCGACGATATGGAAGGCCGTCCTCCTGGCCCTGCGGTCTAGGAATCTCCCAGTTTCCCACTGGCAGGAGGTCCACCCCGACGCACTCCACTCCATTAGGTTACTTCTTTGCACAGCCACGAACGAGACCCCTCATGACCGCCTATTTGTTTACCCTGGGAAATCCACCTCTGGGGTCTCGCTTCCAGCCTGGCTGAAGACACCGGGGCCCGTACTCCTCCGGAAACACGTGAGGAGCCATAAGTCCGACCCCCTGGTAGAGAGGGTCCAGCTCCTTCACGTCAACCCCCAGTATGCATACGTGGCGCACCCCGACGGCCGACAAGATTCGGCCTCCCTCCGGGACCTGGCACCCACAGGATCCCCTACGACCATCCCCTACCCCCCCCCCCCAACTTACACCGAACAGCGCCCCGCCCCTACATGGCCTCCACACCCCCTCCTATACCCTCTCCCCGCATCGCCGGCCGACAGGGATGAAGCTCCAGAAGACACACTCCCGGAGTCCACACCCGTGCCCGCATCGACGAGTTCAACACTCATGCCCGCATCGACGAGTTCAACACCCATGCCTGCACCGACGAGTTTGATACCTGTGCCCACTGCAAAACCAGAGCTCAGGCGATCTCAGCGCATGATCAAGGCACCGGACAGACTCAACCTGTGAGCCCTTCACCCATGCTGGACTTCAATTTTTTAACAGGGGGTGAATGTGGTGAACTTATTATGGCAACCATTCACCACTGTATTGCATTGTACTATGTATTTGCCCTTGTGGGCTCCACCTATGGACCATTGTATTGTATAACACCGCTTGTATCATGTTGGTGCCCTTGTGGGCCCCGCCTCCTTGAGGGGAGGTATATAGAGCAGCTGCCCTGTAGGCAGCTCTCAGTGCAGAGCAGTCACAGGCAGGCACTGTTCTAGTTGATTAAAGCCACTGTTCATTTCAACTCTGTCTCGTGTGAATTGATGGTTGCATTAGGCTACAAGTGTGATGGAATGTAATGGTAGTGGGAATTTAATGGTAGAAAACCAGCATAATAGGCTTCTGTGCAATTCTTCTGCCAGAAAGTTTGCTGCCCTGATTATGCACCAAAAATATACTTAAAATTGCAAGGGCATTCACCCCCAATCTCTTTAAATTTGTACAGCAAAAACAAGCACGTAAGCCTTCAAGATACAAAGAAAGCTTCCATCCTTCTCATTCGTAAGCTGTTTGTCTTGATGCAGAGCCTTGAAATTCTTCCTAATGATGTGTCTCTGACAATGAAACTCTTCTATTATGATGAAGGTAAATTTAATTCATTATTTTAATAATTGTTTGTGTATAGCTAGTCCCTTTTTGGGACGTTCGCTGGGGGAAGGGTCATGTGACACGTCAGTCCAATCAGGGACGGGAGTTGGAAATTCATTGCAACTTGATAGGTTTTATTGCGACTTGTCGGAGCAGTTTGGACCCTAGAGCTGAGTATGGAAAGACCGTTTTAAAGTTGTAAATAGTTGGAACAAATCATTTCTTATAAGTTAACTGGGGAGCCAATTCTTGAAGTTCTTAAATTGGCAACGAGGTAAAGGCCAGCTACTCAGATTGCAAGAATTTGTGGAAATATGCAATTGCAAGAGATGCCGAACAATCCAGACAAGTTCCGCCTACAAGAAAGAGAACAGTCGAAATGCCTCATTTGGAGAACCTAGAGCCGTTTGATCCTGCTACAAAAGATTGGGTACAGTATGTGGAACGATTAAAATTATTTTTTTGTGCGAATGAAATAGGGAACCAACATACATTCTGATTCAAAGTTAAATGTCCGCAAAACCAAAACATTCGCAGAGATCATAGAGTTACTCAAAGGACACAACCACCCCAAGTCCCCAGTAATTTTACAAGTTTAATTCGACAAGGGGACACCATTGCAGCCTGCATGGCAAGGATCAAAAAGATTGCAGAGCATTGCGATTTTGGGACTATGTTAAATTAGATGCTAAGAGATGGTTCAGTATGTGCCGTTAATGATGAAGCCATACAAAAGAAGCTTTTGGCAGAATTGGAAGTAGATTTTAAAAAGGCTCTAGAGATTGTTTTAGCCATAGAGAGCATGGAGAAGGGTGGCCATGAGTTACAAAGTGCCCTGAACAGCACAGTTCACCATTTAGGGTGAGAAACCACAAGCAGCAGTGGTACCAGGAGTGAAGGCACTTGTCCAAATAAGGAAATGAATATGGGAACTGGAAGAGCCAGAAGGTATAGACAATTAAACCCCAGAGTGTTACAGATGTGGGGGAAGCCAAACTCCCGCCCAGACCTATGCAGATTTAAGGAAGCTGAATGCATCAGGCGTGGGGGGAAAAAAGGACATTTGAGACATAAATGCAAATATAAGCACAGCCTGCCTAGCACTAGTAGATCGAACAGGACAACACCAATAACCGTATGGTTTATGGTCCTGTGGCGGATCGAAAAGTTATTTCTGTCAATAATGTAAAAATGGGCAAAGTAGCCCTGATCACTGTGCAATTTGTGGTAACTGGAAGGGCATTATGAATGGAAGTGGACACTGGGGCCTCAGCCACAGTGGTGGGCGAGCAGACATACCAGTATCTTCAAGAAGGGGTCCTGCTCCTGAGGTTAAAGAAAAATGGAACCAGGCTGTCGACACATATGGGGTAGGCACTAAAGATAATAGGCACAATGAATACCCAGTGAGCTATCAACAGCAATCTGCTCAGTTACCTTTAGTCAAGGTAGCTGGTCAGAAACCAAGCTCAATGGGACGTGACTGGCTCCAGGAGATCAAATTAAATTGGCTAGATATTTTTAGCATCAAGATCATCAGCAAGCACTAAGATGTTTTCCATGAAGAACTGGGGAAAAATAAAAGGATTCAAGGCAAGAATTCATGTAAACCTGGAAGCCACGCAAGATTTTTCAGGATAGACCTGTGTCCTATGTGTTATTGGAGAAGATCGAAACAGAGTTGGAAAGGCTGGAAGACTTAGGCATCATTTAACCAATACAATTTGCAGAATGGGCAGCACCCATTGTGCCAGTAGTGAAACTGGATAAAACCATTTGGATCTTAGACATGAGTCATGCCTACCAGCAGCTGGTGCTGGACAATGCCTTGAAGGAATATGTGACCATAAAAAACCATAAGTAGTTGTACCAGTACACATGCTTGCCTTTGGAGTTTCATCAGCATGTGCTATATTCCAAAGAACCAAGAAGAGTTTACTGAAAGGCTTGCTGCGTGTCCTTGTGTGCTTGGATGATGTATTAGTAACAGGACCTACAGAAGATGAACACTGGCCGAATATGGAAGAGGTATTAAGGAAATTCCAGGAAGCGAGAGAAGTGCACCTTCCAGGTAAATGAGGTGGCTTGCCTGGATTATCACGTGGATGCACAGGGGTTGCACCCCTGGAGGACAGGGTGAAAGCAACCAAGGAGGCACCGGTCCCGAGGAATACCTCGGTACTCAAATCCTTTCTGGGGATGGTTAACTATTATGGGTGGTTCCTCCCAAACCTGTCAACGATGTTAGGTCGAATCCATACATTATCAAAGAAATGCCAGAAATGGGTCTCGAAGGCACCTACAGAGGCATTTAGCCAGGTCAAGCAGTTGTTGCAGCTGTCGTGTTTGCTGGTGGCACTTCAACCCCACCAAGAAGATAATACTGACATATGATGCATCCTCATATGGCGTTGGGGCAGTTTTATCCCACAGCATGGATGATGGGTCGGAGAGACTTGTGGGATGTGCATCCAGAACCCTCACAGACGAGGAGAAGAACTATTCACAAATCGAGACAGAGGCCTAGCAGTCATCTGTGGTATCAAAAGATTCCACCAGTATCTATATGGTAGATACTTCATTTTAGTGGCAGATCACAAGCCACAGTTGGGTTTATTCATGGAAGATAAAGTGATATAATCAAGTTTCGGCCTGGATACAGCGTTGGTTGGTGTTCTTGTCGGCTTTTGTGTACACCAATGAACAACATCCAGGGTCGCAAATAACCAATGCAGATGTCCTGAGTCATATTCCTTTGCCAGGCAGCGGGTGAAGCATGCGGAGTATAGTACGACTCAGGAGAGAAGATGTGGGAAGAGATCAGTTCAGTCGGTAAGAGGGTCAACCAGGAGTCTGGTAACAGTGGGGAAGAAGCTTTTTTGAATCTTAGTGCGCGTTCTCAGACTTTTGTATGTCCTGCCCAATGGAAGAGATTGGAAGAGAGAATAACCCAGGTGGGAGGGGTCTTTGATTATGCTGCCAGCTTTCCCAAGGCAGCTGGAGGTGTAGATAGAGTCAATGGATAGGAGGCGGTTTCGCGTGATGGACTGGGCTGTGTTCACGACTCTTTGTAGTTTCTTGCGGTCTTGGGCCGAGCAATTGCCATACCAGGCTGTGATGCAGCCAGATGGGATGCTTTCTATGGCGCATCTGTAAAAATTGATAAGAGTCAATGTGGACATGTCGAATTTCCTTAGTTTCCTGAGGAAGTATAGGCGCTACTGTGCTTTCTTGGCCGTAGCGTCAACGTGAGTGGACCAGGACATATTGTTGGTGATGTGCACACCTAGGAATTTGAAGCTGTCAACCATCTCCTTCTCGGCACCATTGATGCAGACGGGTGTGCACGATACTTTGCTTCCTGAAGTCAATGACCAGCTCCTTTGTTTTGTTGACGTTGAGGCAGAGATTGTTGTCGTTACACCACGCCACTAGGTTCTCTATCTCCCTCTTGTACTCTGACTCATTGTTGTCAAGATCCGACCCACTACGGTCGTGTCATCAGCAAACTTGTAGATGGAATTCGAGCCAAATTTTGCCTCACAGTTGTGTGTGTGTATAGGGAGTATAGTAGGGGGCTAAGTATGCAGCCTTGCGGGGCCCCGGTATTGAGGACAATTGTAGAGACGTTGTTGTTTATACTTACTGATTGTGGTTTATGGGTCAGGAAGTCGAGGATCCAGTTGCAGAGGGAGTAGCCAAGTCCTAGGTTTTGGAGTTTTGCTATGAATTTGGCTGGGATTATGGTGTTGGAGGTGGATCTGTAGTCAATGAAAGGAGTCTGATGTAGCAGCCCTTGTTGTCGAGATGCTCCAGGGATGAGTGTAGGGCCAGGGAGATGGCGTCTGCTGTGGACCGGTTATGGCGGTATGCGAATTGCAGTGAATCATCGTAGTCTGGAAGTTTAAAATTGCTGTGTCTCATGACCAACCTCTCAAAGCCGTTCATGATGATAGATGTCAAGGCCACCGGGCAGTAGTCATTGAGGCATGTTGCCTGGTGGTTCTTTGGTGCCGGTATGATGGTGGTCTTCTTGAAGCAGGTGGGAACCTCAGAACGAAGTAAGGAGAGGTTGAAGATGTCCGCGAACACACCCGTTAGTTGGTCCGCACAGAATCTCAATGCACGCGCAGGGAATCCGTCAGGACCCGTTGCTTTCCGAGGGTTCACTTTCAAGAAGACTGATCTGACTTTGGAAGCTGTGACGGTAGGTATGGATGTGTTTGAGGCTGCTGGGGCAGTTGACAACGGTTTGATGGTTTCCTGCTCGAAACGAGCATAGAATGCATTGAGTTCATCGGGGAGGGGTGCGCTGCTGGCAGAGATTCTACTAGACTTTGCTTTATAGCCCGTTTTGTTGTTTAGGCCTTGCCACAACCGACGAGAGTCCGCTTCGTTAGCCTGTGACTCTAGCTTAGTCTGGTATTGTCGCTTGGTATCCTTGATGGTTTTACGGAAGTCGCACCTGGATTTCTTGTATAGGTTAGGGTCGCCTGTCTTGAACGTCGCAGACCTGGCCTTCAGTGGGGAATGAATCGCCCAAGTAAACCATGGTTTCTGGTTGGGGAATGTATGTACTTCCTTCTTTGGCATGCAATCTTCTACACACTTGCTGATTAAGTTTGTGACGGTGGTGGCATTCGCATAGGTTGGCCACTGATTTCTTGAATGTGGACCAGTCCACTGACTCCAAGCAGTCACGTAAGAGCTCTTCTGTTGCCTCGAACCAGTATTGCATGATCTTAACCAAATTCTCCTGCTTAAATTTCTGCTTGTATGCCGGGAGAAGGAGCACCATTCTATGGTCTGAATTTCCAAAGTGCAGTCGGGGGATGGATCAGTAGCCACCCTTGATGGTTGTGTAGCAGTGGTCAAGGATGTTGACACCTCTGGTGGGACTGGAGACGTGTTGGAATTTTGGCAGTACACTCTTGAAGTTGGCCTGGTTGAAGTCCCCGGCCATGATGAACAAACCTCCAGGTATTCTGTTTAACTGTTATTTATAGCGATGTTCAATTCACCTTGCGCAATCTTCACTTCTGCCTGGGATGGGATGTCGATCACCATGATGATGGCAGAAGTGAACTCCGGTGGAAGGTAGTATGGGCGGCACTTCACAGTCAGGTATTCCAGGTCCGGGGAGCAATAGTCCGGCAGGGTCGCCATGTCCGAGCATCAGGAGGAGTTGATGAGGAGGCAAACCCCTTCACCCTTCGCTTTGCCCGATGACGCCGTGTGGTCCATCAGCGCTAGTAGACTGACTGGAAAAATAATTGTCTTAAAAAAAAATTTTGAGTGCTTTCAAATGTTACCAGCACACAGGTGCTATGAGATAATAAGAAAGCTAAGGCAGTTCAGGATCAAGGATGTATGTTGATACTGGAACCTTAGAGTTATATTGTCATCCTTGTGGGCACTTTAATCCCCCAAAATATCCCAGAACACCAGGCATTAAAAATTCTGTGTAACTTATTCAGTCATCATTAATCAGTGGTTTAATTCTGATAACCTAGCTAAAACATCATGTCCTGTATTTCTCTTAACAAATGCTGACTTTTCCAACACTTTCTGTATTTATTTCAGATTTACATCATATCTTTCTTTTCCTGTAATTTTTATCATGATTCTTTAGAATTACTGGAAAACAAACTTAAGATCTTATACTGTTTTTGTTCTCAGCAAGTGCAGTACAAGCATCAAATGGTTTCTGGGTAAATTCAAGTGGTAAATTCAAGTGGGCAGCATGGCAGCATAGTAGGGGCAGCATGGCAGCATAGTGGTTAGCACAATTACTTCACAGCTCCGGGATCCCAGGTTCGATTCCCGGCTTGGGTCACTGTCTGAGTGGAGTCTGCATGTTCTTCCCGTGTGTGCGTGGGTTTCCTCCGGGTGCTCCGGTTTCCTCCCACAGTCCAAAGATATGCAGGTTAGGTGGATTGACTATGCTAAATTGCCCTTAGTGTCCAAAATTACCCTTAGTGTTGGGTAGGGTTACTGGGTTATGGGATAGGGTGGAGCTGTGGGCTTGGGTAGGGTGCTCTTTCCAAGAGCTGGTGCAGACTCAATAGGCCGAATGGCCTCCTTCTGCACTGTAAACTCTATGAATTCTATGATGAGCATCTGTATTTGGTGAGAAATAGGAGGGGACGTAACCCATTCTGTTTTGCAAACCAGTTAGGATATGGCTGATTTGGTAAATAAACAAAAATTAGAATTTCTGAAGTACTGCCCTGCACTTTAATCTTTATTTTAAATGTTTTAAATAAATATTGATTTTTAAAAATCCTAATCCTTCTATTTTCTACTTGGCAGTGACACCTCCTGAATACCAGCCACCAGGATTTAAACAAGGCGAGTGCGATGCTGTGTGGTTCGAAGGAACCCCAGTCCATTTTAAAGTTGGTGATGTGCCTACTCCATTCCATATGATGAAAGTGCGTGTCACCACAGAGAAAGAGACAATGGAACAGCTGGAAAAAGAGAACATGCTAAATGAGGAAACCGAAACCTCACTCCAGGGATTAGAGGAAGTCAACTACACCCCAAATGTGAGTGCCAAAGCTAACTAGCTGCTTATGATTTTTTCTCATCAAAATTGTTTCTGTTGCTTGGCCAGAGCAAGAGCAGTACCAGACCCTCCTAGCTTGCAGGGATGGTGTTCAAGATACCACAATTATACATCATTGCTATTATATTTTGACATGTTGCAGTCAGTGTCTTAACTGTGTTTTGTTTGTCTTGGTACAGGTAAGAAATACTGTAAAAGAAGATACTCCATTCTACCAAAATATTACAGGTATGATCACTTCTACCGCGTGAACGAATGTATGAATGGTGGTGTAATCTCTAATTTCCTAAGCTACAGAAAATTTCAGAAAGTTTGTTGTTTAATGCAATCAAGAACTGTGAATGCTAGTAGGAATTAAAAATGGCCCAAAATGTCATTGGTGATACATCTGCTTTTCAAATATAAAATAGGTGCTTAACTATCAATATGGAGGGCATGGTGCACACACTCATTTGGAGCTGGAGGTGCACCAGAATGATTAAGCTGCTCTGTAGGTATTCAGGGTACATCCCAGAACTATTTAAATGTGAAATTCATATATTTAAATAAGTTTGCCAAATTGAGTGATGGTACATCATTAGTGTAGCCACCTGAGTTGGCCACTTCCCGACTTGAAATGGAGAACCGCAAAGGCTGAAGGGAAATTCAGCCAACACAGGCAAAGACTAGCAAATCCAGAAATCATGTGTATTGAAACCTGTAAGGAACCAGACAGCACTGAAACCAGCAGCCATCTGCATAGTAATGAGCGATTCCAAGGCACAATCGCAACAGTTAAGGTGAATAAAGCCAAGCCAGACTCCTCGGCACCAGCAGGAGCCAAGACAAAGGGAGGCCAACGGACATTTAGGGACCACCCAACGATCAGGGAACAACTCCAGTATTGGAGAAATCGATCCAAGTGATCAGAAAGTAGTCCAATCACTTGGAACCTGGTACTGGGTCCGCCCCGAAGGGAGGGAAGCCCCTGGGGACTATAAAGTAAAGCCCCCAAGTTCAAATCGTCCTTCTTTGGCAGGGTCACTCAGCAACTTGAATCAACCCGTGAGAGTGACCTGTCTCAGCTGCCGCCAACCAAGTAAGTCTCAAGTCAATGCTTGCTACGAGATAGGTGCACCTAGCTACCAGTCCATACCAGCTTTTGAATCCTGCAGACTCAGGACCTGAGCGAAAGGCCATTTGTTCCCCTGACCTGGTGGGCCAGTCTGAAGCTAAGTAATAGGCCTTTTAGTGATGGGAATAGCCTAGAAAGTAGAGTTTATGCATGAGTAGTGATTTACTGTGTATAATAAATGTGTTTTGATTTGAATCCTACTAATTGGTGTGTTGAGTTATTGATCATTACTTGAACTTGAACCTCGTGGCGGTATCATAAAGATACCTGGCGACTCTAGAGCGAAGGTTAAACAAACAGAGCAAATTACGATTTAAGAGCCAACCAAAAGTTAGCAACATTAGGAAGGCTGCACTTCTCTTCAACTCACAAATTCTCTCAGAAGGGGACGTGGGTTAACTTTTAGTACAAAGGGGAGATGAACGGTTGATGAAAGAAACTTCAGCTTGTCATGCAGTGTAAAATAAAAGAAAGAGGAGAAAACGAGGATAAAATGTGAAGATACCCTGCATAAACTGTCGTCCAGCATTGTATGTCGCAATGGCTAGGATTCTACCCCTAACCATAATAGTCAGCGTGCTTTCATGCAATCTTTGATGGGGAGAGGGTGTGCAGATGACTCCACTGGCTGTCTTCTACCTGGAATTGAGCGCAACCTTCTTTTGCATGAAAGAGGGAAGCATATTAGTAACTGCCGTGGAGGTGTGGAGAAGTTAAGAAAGCAAAAATGATGAGCTTGTGATTATAAGACAAGTGAGTAGTGAGGTTGGAGGTGGTGGGGATGTGTGTAGAAAGTAAAAGAGCAGTTTTCTTACCTGACAACGCGGATGAGGTCATTGAACATTTTGTAGCAATACATTTATTGTTACATCCTTGGAGCTAAGCTCCAAGCATTGACCCCCTCTGAAATCTGTTCTGAGGGTAATGCAGATATTGCCTGGAGGGTTTTATTCTATCTGGCAATAACAGGATATCCCTCCCCTGGTCCACTGTCTGGATCACAAGTCTTAAAAGCAACATCTGAGAATCTAGAGGGCACAATTTGCAGATTTAGCACCTATTTCTCAGTTCAGAAGTGTTTCCCTTGACTTTGCATCAAGAGTGCACCTCCCATTAAGAATGCAGGATGCCATTGTGTCTTCAAAGATGCCTAATTTCCATCCCCACCCAAAAAGTAGTTCAGCCAATGGGTCACAGTGGCTGCACTCCTGACTGATTATAACGAGGTCCCAGCATTAATTTAACATGTTATGTGAATTTAACATGCCCTAAATTAACCACCCATACTCTAAGGATTAATGATCATTTTGAAAAAAAATTTGTGGGATGTGGATGTCACTGGCTGGGCCAGCATTTATTGTCCATCCCCAAGTGCCTATGAATTGAGTGGCATGCTGGGACATTTCAAAGGGCATTTAAGAGTCAATATTTCTGTGGATCTGGAGTCACATGTAGGCCAGACAAGGTAAGGATGGCAGTATTCTTTCCCTGAAGGACATTAGTGAACCATATTTGTTTTTTACGACAATCATCAATGGTTGCATGGTTGTTTTATTTTGAAGTCGATTTGTTTTAAATTCCAGATTTTTATTGAATTCAGAATTCACCATCTGCAGTGGTGGGACTCGAACCTGGGTCGCCAGAGCATTATCCCGGGTCTCTGGATTACGAGCCCAGCAACAACACCAGTATGCCATTGCCTCCCCATGGTACATACTTATCCCCCTCTCCGCAGTGATTATGGGCAGTATTAGGGAGGGAATTGGGGGCCTCTCTTCCTAGTCTGTATTGTGTTATGCTTCTTCATGTAGCATAAGCTGCTTCCTTGATGTATACTCTGACAAAGGAAGGTTCAGACTTGGAGATAGGTTTAACACATTTATTGAACAGTTAACAATTCTCCTACTTGAATTCGACTCTCCTGCTGATCTTACTATAGTAACTTAATCTAACTAACCAGTCTGCTCTAATCCATGCGGTGGGTGTGATGCTTCCTGATCTGCCCCTGTCTCTCTGAGTGTCTCCTATGGAAAGAGAAAGTGCATGTGTGCCCTGTCCTTTTATATGGGTTGCCCCCTTGTGGTAGTGTCACCTCTGGGTGTGTCTTGACTGCCCATTGATCGTGTCCTATCATACTGACCTATTGGTTGAATGTCTGTGTGTCATGATGTCTCTGGTGCTCCCTCTAGTGTTTATTTAGTTCTAGTGTATCTACATTAACCCCTTGTATATTTACAGTGATGCATATCACCACATCCCTTTTTTCGTGTTACATATTTTCTGTACAGTGTTAAAGAAAATTGAACCAAACAGGTAGATAAGTGATGACATGTACAAATCATGATGACCGTGATGATTACACAATATCAAATAATATATATGAGTCCAAAGTTCATGAATGAATATGGTCGAGTGGCTTTCTTGTGCTGTTGTGGAAGTGTCGATGTTGATGTCGTCATTCCCGTGTGAACGCCGTCAGTGTCCCTGTGCTTAAGGAACCAAGAAGTGATCAAATCACTTTGTTGTCTGATTTGGACTCTTTTTTTTTGGGATGCTTGTGGTAGCGATGTAGTATGTAATCTGTGTCGTCCAACCTGGACTGTTTCTTGCGATTGCGATATTGATGCAGTATGTCATCTTCCCTGAAAGCTGGTTTGCTTCTTCGTAGTGGAGCAAACTCCTCTGCCTTGAAAGCTGGTTTGCTTGTTTGTAGTGGAGCAAACTTGAATCGGTGAGATTTGCTGTCATGCCATGGTATGGCTGTACGCTTGCCTGTGTTAGGAGCTGTGCCGTTACATTGTCCTGCATTTGCAGAGTTGTACCATTTCGTACCAGTCGTTCCAGTGTTGTTGGTTTCGTCATGCTTGTTGTTGATGTTGGTGTCTTTGGTATGCTCCTTGTTGTTGTCTTTGCTGTTGATTTTGTAGGGTTTGTTGTTGTGTTTGTTGCGCTCAATGACCACACCGAGTGGAGAATTTGAGTCCTTCACAAAGTTACTTGTGTCAGTGTCCTTTGTGGCATCTGCTGTTTCATTGAGCGTGCCATCTCTAATTCCTCGGCGCTCCCCGTCTGGAGTCCTGTCCGGTTCACTAGTATCATCTTTGGCTTGTCGACACTCCCCGTCCGGAGTAATTTCAGTTTCACTTGAATCATCTGAGGTGTCACTTGAATCATCTGAGGTGTCTTGATGCTCCCCGGAGTCAAAACGTTCAGGAATGCATTTTCTTGTGGAGAGGCTCGAGTGGATGAGGTTTGAATTAACGTGGTGTCACTGGAGTCACTAGTAGCCTCACTTTGATTGTCGAGTGCCTCTGTACGTACTAGCGGAGAACATTCAGTCTCGCTGTCATGTCGCACATCCTATATGGGAATTGCGATGCCTTTGTCACTTGTCGCACATACAATGGGAAGACCTTCTGTGTCTTCATGTCAGTTAATTGAGCTGGGTAGACTGTCAGAGTCTTCTTCTGGTGGCTCAAACAATCTGGGTGGACTGTCATAGTCGCTTTGTTGTTCACGTGAGCGTGGTAGACTGTCATAGTCTTCTTGCTGTTCACTTGAGCGTGGTAGACTGTCATAGTTACCTTGCTGTGCACTTGAGCATGGCAGACTTGCATCGTCTGCTGCTGGTTGCTCAGATGAGATTGCTAGACTTTCATGGTCTTGTTCATGCAAGGACTGCGCTCTGGAGTCTTGCGTTGCTTCCATCGTGGAGTCTGTCAACGAGTTCGCTGTGGAGGCTTGTATCGCGCTCTCTGTGGAGTCTGGCATCGTTCCCTGTGTGGAATCATGCAGTGGTCTCGCTGTGGAGTCGATCTGTGCGCTCTCAACGGATTCATGCAGTAGGGTCTCGCTGTGGAGTCTTTCTGTGTTTTCTGTGAGGAGATGTGCAGTGGTCTGGCTGTGGAATCTGTCATCGCTTTCTGTGCAGAGTCGGGGACTCTTCGTGGTGCGTGGACCACTCTCTGTGTGGAGTCGGGGACTCTTCGTGGTGCGTGGAGCACTGTTCGTGGTGGGTGGACCACTGGTGTGGTGTCAGGCCCTCTCTGTCGGCTTGGATCTCTCTCTGTCTCTTGGCGTCTGGCCGCTTTCTGTGGGCTTGTGCCTCTCTCTGTCTCTTGGCGTCAGGCCGCACTTTGTGGGCTTGTACAGCTCTCTGACTCTTGGCGTCAGGCCGCTCTCTGTGGGCTTGTACCGCTCTCTGTCTCTTGGTGTCAGGCCGCAGCAGAATCCTGTACTTCTGGGTTAGGATGACGTCTGTGCTGGGCTGAGGATCCTCAAATCCGAAGAACTCGTCCATGTCTGTGTCGGATTCTTCACTGTACAACACATCTCGTTGCGGTTCGGATTTGGTACTGAGGTCGCCACGTCCAATGATGAAATCATCTTCCAAGTCGTAGTCTTCAAGGACCATATCATCACTTTTTGTGTCGGAGCTGTCATTGTGCTCGCGATGGCCAAAGAAATAATCAACGTCTGAGTCGTAGTCTTCAAGGACTAAATCATCTCTTTGGGCGGTGCTAACTGCTTGTTGCAGGGTTCTGCGGAGGTTACTTTCAGCGACTGGTCGAAGTTCAGGCATTGTGCTGTCGTTCCAGGTAAAAGAATTGGTGATTTCCGACTTTAAATTTTTTTTTCACTATTTTGGGACATTTCCCCTTTAAGTGGGCCTGGTCCGGGGCCTCTGATGTCTCGACGCTGGTGACGTAGAGCGTAGGAATGGATCACGCATGCGCAGATCGCTTTTCCTTTACTTTGCGCTCTTTGCGCAAATGGACCTTCCTTTTCTTTGCGCAACTGTGCATGCACGGCTTCTCGCGCATGCGCAAAACACTGTTTTGCCGGTTCTCGTCTTCTGGGGAACTGCGCATGTGCAACTCCTTTCTCAAGATGACTGCCAATCAAAACTGCCGTTTTCTGCATTTGCAGGCCTACCTTCGCCTCGTGGTGAGTATTGGCATCTCGTTTACCGTTCTCTCTTGTGGTTTCCTCGCAGTATTCTTGAAACTTGTCCAGGACTGTCTGGAAGTCTCTCTTGTCTTGCCCTTTGGAGTACTTAAAGGTCTTGAAGATTTCTGCTGCACTTGCACCTGCAATAATGAGCAGAAGCTTTATTTTCTCTGCATCCGCCATGCCATCTAGGTTGGACACTACCAGGTAGATCTCGAATCTCTGCATGAACGCACGCCAGTTTCCACTTAGATTGCCATGGCACCTGAGCTGCTGTGGAACCGGAGTCTCGAACATCTTGCCTGGGTCCTGTTACTGGCAGTCACGAATTTGTTGAGTTGAACTATAGAGATTCAACAAGCACTAACTGGTACCATGTTGTGTTATGCTTCTTCATGTAGCATAAGCTGCTTCCTTGATGTATACTCTGACAAATGAAGGTTCAGACTTGGAGATAGGTTTAACACATTTATTGAACAGTTAACAATTCTCCTCCTTGAGTTCGACTCTCCTGCTGATCTTACTATAGTAACTCAATCTAACTAACTAGTCTGCTCGAATCCATGCGGTGGGTGTGATGCTTCCTGATCTGCCCCGTCTCTCTAAGTGTCGCCTATGGAAAGAGAAAGAGCATGTGTGCCCTGTCCTTTCATATGGGTTGCCCCCTTGTGGCAGTATCACCTCTGGGTGTGTCTTGACTGCCCATTGGTCGTGTCCTATCATACTGACCTATTGGTTGAATGTCTGTGTGTCATGATGTCTCTGGTGCTCCCTCTAGTGTTTATTTAGTTCTAGTGTATCTACATTAACCCCTTGTATATTTACAGTGATGCATATCACCACAGTCTGTAACAAATCTTTTGGTGTTTTTCATATTTTGGCAGCTCATTCTGAACTTCAGAGAAGTGTAACTAACGAGCAATCATTCAGTGAGTCGGAGAAAGAGGTATTGTTATTTTTGCCTTAGTTTAAGAAATTCAGATAAATAATTTGGAAGTCACGCAGGCAAATGGAAACTTTCATTTTTTTAAAAATTAAAAATAAAGCAAGCCTATATTGTGTTGATTGAAATAAGAGTTGTCAGTACTGAGTATTAAAATGTTTCCCCATTGTTTGTATCAGCCACTCTAAGGTAGTGAAGGGAATTTTCCCATAGTCATGACTAACATTCCTCCTTCAACTAACACAATAATACAAATTGGCTGTTATGTTTGCCTACATAGAAACATAGTCACACTTTAAATTTACTAATTATGTGAATTGCTTTGAGACATTTCTTAAATGTGCAATAAGGTGGTGAATAATTGTAAGTCCCTCAATGGTTATGTACTTGGGCAGTTATACAATTATACATAACATAGATTGTGACTTGGTGATAGTGCAAAAAATGTTTGCATAAAAAGTACAACTCCAACACAGTAATTTAATCTATTGTAGATAATATTTTTAGCTACAACTCATTTGATCTTTCAATTGTTACATTTTATCAACAGCCCATATTTTGCTACAATAATGACGGTGAGGATAGCAGCAACTAGCATCCAGTTAAACTTGGAAATCCAGAATTGGCTGTTAGAGATACCCTGTTCCTTCAATGAGTGCACTGTTGCAGTCCTCACCTGTAGACCTCCACTGTAATCACTATAATGACATGAAGTTGGGCTATTTATGCATTAAACCTACTAAAACCAGCTGAAGATGTTAGGGCTAGTGCATTAAGAAGTAATTGACAAAATTCATTCATGTGGTGCCACTTCTAGCGAATTATTTTCTCCCCAAATTAATTTTTAACAGCATAATATGTGATCATTATTGCTGAAACATTCTCTGGCCCTGAAAAAATATTTCACATATGTATGGTCTCATTCCCTCAGAAGAAAGTTAATGTTGCACCATTTTAGAAAAATAGAAATTCAAATACATTTTTCAAATAAAGTTTATCTAATTTCCTGTAAAATAACTTGTAATTTATAGTTACTGTTTTTCGTTTTCTGGTTTAACATCTGCATGTCTCAGTGAGGATACTTGAATCTGATCAGTTGATCAGCTTTGCAGTTGCTTATATATGCTATAAAAACTCCGCAGAGGACAGTGCCCTGGATTAGACACCGGATTCGGAAAAATCCCTATTGACCAACATATGAAAAGTCTCTGGGCAACTATATTTGAGGTGAACAGCAAAGCCATTCCTTCGCTGCTGAGTGCAAACTCCAAACCTTTGTGTACTGTAATATAAACTTTGTAGCACAGTGGTTAGCACTGTTTCACAGCGCCAGGGATCCGGGTTCGAATCCCAGCTTGGGTCACTGTCTGTGCGGAGTCTTCACATTCTCTCCGTGTCTGCGTGGGTTCCTCCATGTGCTCCGGTTTCCTCCCACAAGTCCCGAAAGACATGCTTGCTAGGTGAATTGGAAATTCTGAATTTTCCCTCAGTGTACCCAAACAGGCGCTGTAGTGTGACGACTAGAGGATTTTCACAGTAACTTAATTGCAGTGTTATTGTAAACCTACTTGTGGCACTAAGAAAGATTATTATTATTATTACTTGTCTTACAAATACTCTTCTTTTAGATAAAGCAGTTGGTAGCAAAGGCAGCAGAGCTGGATGTGTCAGGCAAAAGGACAAAACTTAGAAAAGTGCTGGTCAGTAGTCTGCAATATATCACTTGAACTATTTTCCCCTCTTCCTTCCTTAATACTCATTACTTCCAGATGTTGTGCTCCAATCTAAAGAATAGAGAACTTAACATCACTAAACAATCCATAGGTATTCAACTTTCCTGAAGGTGTTCTTGGTTTAACTGAGGAATTTTTATTATGCAATTCGTTAAATGTTTGTGTTTTCACCTTAATCTGGGATGCATTGGGCTTTCCTGGTTACATGGAGGTGGGACTGGGAGCGATGTTGGAGCATAGCTAATCGGATTGGCTTCCGGACAAGTTCATACCTCTTGAGTGATCTTGCTAGAGACTGGTTCAATGCTGCAGAAACTACCCACCTGCAGTGGCAGGTAGCCAATTATGCTTATTAATGGGCCGGTTGGGGAAACGCTTTGGCACCGCCAGGATCTTCCCAATGGAAGATTTGCTCCCTGCCGAGGTTGGGAGCCCAGAATTGAACTGCAGGAGGCCCTGCCAATGGTGGACCGGGAGGCCATCAACACCTCCTCTCCATTGTCACAGATTGGACCTGCTGGGATGCAAAAGCCACAGCCGTGACCACAGGCCATCCTGTTGAGGGGTTATTCCTCCATTACGATGGCCTGACAGCCAGGGCAATGTGTTTTATTTGCAATGTAATTTTGATGGGTGGGTGTAGGAGTGTGTGCATGAGCACAAGATGCCATATGGTTAATTGCACCTAAGACTCCTTTAGGTGATGTTTTCATTGATTTATCTTGTAATGTTGATCATGTTTGACGATCTCAATCAGACATTTATGTTTTAAATCTTATTAAGCAAAGCAAAAGGAACGTTATGGGGTAAACTAAATTAGAAATGTTAGAAGGAGAGAAAGGAGAGCATTCCAAAGGCAGGTGGAAATGCAGAAGTTAGCAATGGCAGAAAGAGAAAGGGATCAAGCGGGAGAACATCAAATTAAAATGCAGCAAATTGCAACTGGAACAATGGAGCTGGAAAATGAAAGTAGTTCTAGACATGAACTTAGTGGGGAGATGTATAGAATTGTACAGGCACTTCCAAAATTTGATTTCAGGGACATCAAGGCATTTTTTTTTAACACATTTGAGAAAATAACTAAACGTCACAAGATTTTTGGACGTTGCTTTTACAAAGTAAACTTGCAGATAAGGCGAGTGAAGTCTGTGCATCTTTGTCAGAGGAAACATCTGGGGAATATGAGATGGTGAAGAGAGCTATAATGAGTGCTTATGTGTTAGTCCCAGAGGCTTACTTCAAAATATAAAAAAAAAGTCTTGACAGATAAATTGATTTTGAGAGGGTTAAACAAAGTAATTTTAATAGGTGGGTGAGAGCTTTAAAATAGCAGAAACTTAAGAAGCCCTTAGAGAAGTAATTCTGTTAGAAGAATTTCAAGACTTGTTACCTACAACGACTCATGTGGAGGAACAACGAGTTAAAACTACAAGACACACTACGGAACTTGATGACGATTATGAGTTAATCCATAGGTCAAAGTCTTTCATTCGACACTCTTTTAAATTTGAGGAAGATAGGAAATGGGAAGGTGCAAGAAAGGACAGTCAAACAAGAGAGGGAGTGGTTGAAACTAAACAGATAGTGCTGAGGACAAACCAGAGGCTGGAGAACAGGAGAAGCAGGTAGGATTTATACACAGAGGTAAGGAGCAAACCATAGGAAGGGAAATGTGTGCACAAATGATACAGAGGCAGAGTGGCCCGCAGGCTGCTGAAGTGTTTAAGGATGAAGACAGACTAGAATGGGGAAAGATATTAAAATCTGAAGAGATATAGGCGCAAGTCAATCCCTAATGTTGCAGTCTAAAAAATTAGTTGTCCAGAAGGGATATTGAATGAAGAGGTTCTGATCAGCAGCATTCATGGCAAAACAAGAATAATTCCTTTGGTAAAAAATAAACTTTAGAAGTAGCTCGAAGACTGGAGAAGTGGTTGTAGGAATATAAGAAACATTGTCCATTGCACGGATTCACTTCATTCTAGGGAATGATATAGCATGATCACGGATAATAGATGCCTACTGTGGTTGAACAGCTGATAGAAAACCCAGCTACAGAGAAATGGCAAACTGAACCTCCTGGGGTGTTTCCTGATTGTGCAGTGATGAGATGACAGACCCATCAGATAAGACAAAAGAGGGAGGAGTTGTGAGCACAGGATGAGACAAATGAGATCAGGTTATCTGATACGATCTTTAGCCAGTTGAATGAAGATGAAACAGATAAAGGAGACAGTTGTTTTTAATTCAAAGAGACTGCTGGAATTACAACAGGGTGACTGCAACTCAAAACAAATCTGTCAGACAGCACAGCAGGAAATGAAAGCAGTGGATAATAGGAAAGCACAGTCTCGTAGTTTCATAGCAGGGAAAACTGATAAGCAGGAGGTCTTCACAATGATGAAACAGAGAGAAGCAGAAGGATTACATTCTGACAGTGACTTCCCTAAAATTAATTTGGGTAATGAGGAAGTCCTGAAAATGTTCAGATAAGAGTCGTAGTAAATTCAAAGAGTTACTGCAGTCCTATAAATGCATTTGTGGGGATAATTTAGATAGAATGGAGGTAGCAATGCATGATGTAGATGTGGGGGGGGGGGGGGGGGGGGGCAGATTCGATAAAGGAACATCCAAATAGGTTAAACACAGAAAGCTTATCACAAGTACAGAAAGAAATTGAATATATGCTCCAAAATGACATTATGTAATTGAGTTCCAGTGAATTGAGTTCTAGTGATTGGGGCTCCCCTGTCACTAGTGCTGAAATCGGATGGTTCAGAAAAACTTTGTGTAGACTACTGGAAAATGAATACTGTCACCAAGAAGGATTCATTTCCTATTCCACGTTTGGAAGATTGCATGAAAAGAGTTGGACAGTCCAAATTCATCACAAAGATAGACTGGCTAAAAGGCTATTGGCAATACCTTTGACTGAGAGGGCAAAGGAGATCTCCCAATTCAAAGTTATGCTGTTCAGGATGAAGAACCTGCAATTTTTCAGAGACTCCCGAATAAAGTTATTCAAGGACTGTCACTGTGCAGTACACATAGATGATTTAGTAGTATTCAGTCAAAGTTGGAAGAACATCTGCGCCACTTAAAACAACCATCCAACTGATTGAAAGGAACCAATCTTGTCATGAATCTAGCAAAAAGTGAATTCGCTAAAATTTCATATCTGGGACATATCGTGGTACGTATCCAACTGGCCCTGCGAAATGCAAAAATACAGGCCATTTGGGATTTTCCAGAACCCACAACAAGAAAGGAGATTTTAAGGTTTCTGGGAATGAGCAGATTCTATCAAAGGTTCAAGCCGAACTTTAGCAGTGTGGTAGCATCACTCAGAGCTTTTAAAGAAGAAAACCACTTGAACTGGACGGAGGACTGCAAAATGGTATTCAAACATTTAAAAGCTATGTTAACAACAAAACCAGTGTTAGCCACACCAAACTACGACAAGCAGTTTAAACTGGCTGTGCATGCTAGTGGCATTGGTGTTGGAGCCATGTTGCAACAGGAAGATGAATTTGGCATTGAGAAACCTGTGGGCTATTTCACAAGGAAATTAAAAAGTTTCACCAACAGATGTATTCCATCATTGAAAAAAGACTTTAAGCTTGGTACTGGCATTAAACATTAAGATTTACCATACATAACCATAGAATTTATTGTGCAGAAGGAGACCATTCGGCCTATCGAGTCTGCCCTTGGAAAGAGCACTGTGTGAGGAAACCAGAGCACCCAGAGGAAACCCACGCAGACACGGGGAGAACGTGCAGACTCCACACCTCTAGGTGCTCTGGTTTCCTCCCACAGTCCAAAGATGTGCAGGTTAGGTGGATTGGCCATGTTAAATTGCCCTTAGTGTCCAAAAAGGTTAGGTGGGGGTTGCTGGGTTACGGGGATAGGGTGGAGGTGTTGACCTTGGGTAGGGTGCTCTTTCCAAGAGCTGGTGCAGACTCGATAGGCCGAATGGCCTCCTTCCCCCACTCCCGGAGGACGACCAAACCCATACCGGCTGCCATGGCCGGGTGCGCTGGCCACCAAAGTCACCAGCTACCAACTCCCTGGGCTGCACGCGTTGGACTGTCTTAACACTGCATTTTCTGTCCCGTCTCTTCTCTCCCCCCCCCCCCCCCCTCCAGGAGAAGGCCACTTACAATCGCTGAGAGAGAGTGAATACTGGAGGGGGGACCCTGGACCTGAAGCCCCTAACCACAGTGGAACAGAGGGCACAGGACGTGGTCGGTGGGCCTGAAGAAAGGGCACTCGCGGAGGTCGATTTCAGGTGAGGAAGTGAGACCCCACTGAGTTGCGGTTCTGCATGGCACGTGTGTCACCCTACCCCCCACCACTACCCCACACTGCTGCCCCACCATCCCCCCTCCACCACCACCCCCCTCACCACATACCCTCCCTCTCCACCACCCTCACTGGCCCTCTATACAATCATGCGTCTTGTCTTGTGTCTTGCAGGAGATGGTGGTGATGGCACAGGCCCTTCTAGTGTCCCACAACCACAAGTGGGGTGCAGCGAGAACATGGACACGGACGGGAGCCCACGACCCGCATCCTGTGATACCCTGGAGCTCGAGTACAGGAAAGACACCAACCTTCTGTCACAGCTGTCTTCAACACCCTCCACCATCTCAAAGATACTCACTTCAGTTGGGCACCTTAGTGAAGGGGCTCCTGGGGCACTATATCTGGTGCGCGCCACACACATGCTACAGTACATCAGGTGAAGGTAGGAACCCCCCCCCCCCCCGAGCAAATAGACGGTCGAAAGGCGTGCCAACCCCCAGGGACTAGCTGCCGTCCAAACGATTTTGGGGTCCGGAATGGACAGTCGTATTGATTGTGGAGATGCAGTCACAGAGCCAGGGACTGCAGGAGGGGTGATCGACGAGCATCCAGCGCTTGCAGGTGCAGTTGGTGGAGACCAATCGCATACATTAGCAGGAGGAGGTGCTGACCATACATGCCAGTCAGGCCAAAATCACCCAGGCCACCTGATATCTGGGTGGCATCCGTGGTGGAGGCCTTGGGGGCGAAGGTTTCGGCCATGGATCAAGATGTCTAAAGCCTGGGGTATTCTATGCAGGCGGTGGCCAAGGCCCAGGACAGGTCTGCCCTGGCACAGGCAGCCATGTACCAGAGCCACCTAGACATTGCAGCTGTGCTCTAGAGCGTGGCCCAGTCACAGCGGATCATCACTGAGAGCATCGGCGGCATTGCCCAGGTGCTGGCCAACGTGACACAGACACAGGGAGGTGGCCCAGTCCCAGAAGGAGATGGTGCAGTCACTGGGTGATGTGGCACAGTCGCAGAGGGAGGTGGTCGACTCCCTGTGCTCCAATTTTCCTCGAACATGGAGACCCAAGTCGAGACAAGAGTGGGCCTCCAGGGTTGGTAGCGCCAAGTGGCAGGGGAGCCTCAGGGGTTAGCCTCCGTTTGCACCCCAGTCCCATAGAGTAGCCCGAGGGCCAATGGGCATCCCGAGGAAAGTGGAGGCGAAGGGGCCCGTGCCTGTGACTTCCGCAGGGGAGGTGCCGGAACACCGCAGCGCCTCGGCCTCCCCCTACTGTTCCTGGCACATCACACGGGCAACGGTAGAACACAGCGACAGGATGCCACCAGGGAAACCCGAACAACAGCCGTGTCCATCCAGGCATGATCGCTCCAGAATCGCAGCAGTCCTCTTCCACTCCTGATGTTATGCTTGGGGAATCCACCTCGGCTTGCATTAGGGCCTGTAAAGCCAGAAAGGTAGACACCAGTTAGGTTGGTACAGTTGCAGCACATAAGATAGCAATAGGGGCTAGGGCACAAACCTGTATTTATATGTTCACAATAAACACATGTTCACGATGTTACAACCTGCCTCGGTGCTGCGTCAAAAGGGTGTGAGGGATGGGCTGGTCTGGGCCGGCCGCAGACGGGACACTTGGGGGGGGGGGGGGGGCTGAACTGCAGTTCAGCCAGCGCTCTCCGCTCCTGTGTCCCAACCCCCGCCACCTCAGCGATTCGATGAGACCATGTGATGGAATGGTCAGCTCGCATGCAGGAATCGCCCAGGTGGGCAGAGGAAATTGCTACCGTGGGCAGGAGTCAGACGTTGTCAAACGATGTGGAGCACCAGAGCCCATCCAGGAACGGGCTGTCATCATCCTTCATCTCATGGCCCGCACCCCATTGTGAGGCAGGTATGGATCACGGAGGAGGTTGCGAAGGGAGGATGTTCACGGGAGAGGGTAGCCGGCCAGGGAGTGGAGGGATAGGATGTCCTGGCCAGTCCCCCTAGTCGGTGAACCTGGAGGTGATTAGAGCATCCCGGGGGAGTCGACCCTGGCGCGCACGTTGTTCAGTCTCCCATGCCTGCCTGGGCCCCATGTCCTGCCCATCCCCGCCCTCCCCCGCATCCTCCTCGTCGGACAAGGGCTGTCATTCATCTCCCTACTCCAGCATTGCCCCTCTGCTGCGCAATGTTGAGGACGCAGTAGGCCACGCTGTGAGAGACTCTCCTAACGCCATACTGGAGGGCCCCACCAAAATGATGCAGACACCTGAGCTGCATCTTTAGGATACCGAAATACTGCTCGATAACGCCCCTAGTCGCAGCCTGGTCGTCGTTGTAGTGGGTGTCCGCGTTGGTCTGTGGTCTCCAGGTAGGCAAGATCAGCCACGCCCGCAGCAGACACCCCACTCACTGCCCACCATTGATAACCCCTGTTTGGGGGATGGGGGTGCCTTGAAGTGGCCACGAACCATCAAGTGTGCCAGGATGAAGTAATCATGCACACTGCCCAGGTATTAGGTGCAGACGTGCATGATGCGCATCTCGTGGTCACACACCAACTGCACGTTCATCGAGTGGAACCTCTTTTGATTGGTGATTCCTGTCATCTGCAGGTGCTCGTAGGTTGACATGCATCCCATCACCCCCTGGATCCGTGGCATCTCAGTGATGGTGGCGAACCCCGCTGTCTGGGCATCCTGGTGGGCTCGGTCCACATTGAAATTGATGTATTGTGGCGACCAGACATATAGGACCTCCATGACAGCGCAGATGCACATGCGCACCAGCTTTGTGAGATTCCAGACTGGTCCCCTCTCGGGGAAGGATCCCGCCCGGGGTCTCAGTGAGTTCAGGGAACATGGGTATATTTTTGGAAGAAGAGGTAACTTCAGATAAAACGGTGTGTTTAGTTATTCATTTAGAAAAGGTTATAGTGTATATTAGTCGTCTTGTGTGTTTTTTCTTTCTTTTACTTTAATAAATATTCTTTATTAATTGTTTACACAATGCCTGGACTAGTTCCTCACTGGGCTTTACATTGTTCCTCACATTATTCCAAACAAATATACACCACTAGGAACCAATGTTTCAAGTTATCCTTTGGGGTTTTTTAGACACTCGCAGGTAATCAGCGGGGTTCTTAACAATTAAGAGATATGTATTGAGGATTAAAATTTCACAATGCCTGCAGTGTGAACAATGTTTAACAACTGCAGTTTGCTCTTTCAATTATAATTGTTACAATAACAGAAAATTATTTAAGACCAGGACAAATCCAGTTGTAGTGTTCTTGAAAGAAAACTTTACCCTAAAAATTCAACTGTGCAATATTTTGATGCCTGTTGTGAGTTGCATTTGCTAATGGTTATTGCCAATATTATTCAAATCCGTAAGTATATATATATATATATATATATAATGGGCTTTCACTGTTAGGTACAAAAGAACGACTTGCAGGATAATGGCAAAGTACATGAAGAACCTCAAAAGTTGAGCACTACACCGGCCATAAAAGCTGTTCGAGCCAAAAAATCAATCTCTGAACTTGATCATGTGAGTGTAAAATCTTTATCAATATTTCTGCTTTTTCTATCTTGTTTTAGTGGTTAAATCTGAACATGTTCACATAAAAATAGGGAAACACTTATTCCTCCTTATTTCAGCACATAGCATGCAGAAATAGCATGCTATGCCTTTAAATGGCTACCCCCAACTTCCCTTGCTATTCTGCAGCTTTTATGTTATTCATCGGCCCAGTCACCACTGGCCTTATTTGGATATGTCAGAGTTGAAGCCAGTAGCAAAGCAGCTCCGCGTTTCCTGGTTTTGGATTGATGCTGCACTCTGGGAAAACTCCACTGAGTTCCATGAGATCCACAAGCTGTCAGGATCAGTTCTGTCCAAGGCAGAGGTGAGGAGTTCCTAAAATAGAATCTGGAGATTTTTGAATACAGATTTTTCAAAAGTGAATTTATTTTAGAATCTTGTTTTGACATTCTGGGTGCGATTCTCCCAGAAAATGACGAAGGACGCGATTTAATGGAAATGTTTCTGAGGGTTGTAGCGAGCGGGAACTGCCATGAACATCCTGACACACAACCCGGAGAGGCCGTCACTGGTATCAAACATTAATTGGTCCACTTAATGAGGTCCCACGGGCTTCGCACTCCAAATGATCGTTCCACCAGCTGATTTGCCAGGACTGCGCCAGCAAGGGGGAGTAGCACTTAAACGGATCCTGCAGAACAAACCCCACACAGCTCGCAGCCATGCCACAGAGGAGACCAGCTCCAGGATTCGAGGATGCCAGCCAGATTGTTTGACGCAGTCGAGCCCAGACAGGATGCCCTGTTCCTCCAAGAGGCTCAGTAGGTCAGTCACAGGGCAGCCGGTGTCGCCTGGGTGGAAAATGTGAGTGACCGTCAGCTCGGGGAACTTCACCAGGAGGACCTCGCCCTGCAATGAACGAAGCATGCGGCTCATGATGCCCCCTCTGTCACCCATAGGAGAAGTTGGCCCACAACAGACTGGAGAGGGCCCAGGCGATTGACTGGGTGCCGAACTTCAGAACCCTCACCCCCGAAGGGGAATGGAGGTCGCGGGGGTTGCCGAGGACAGATCAGTCATAGACGTTGGCGTGCGGCGCATAGGTGAGGAACAACCGGCTACCACCCAGATGACCTGTCACACGTGAGTTGTTAATGCCATACAGAATGACTCATCCCACCCACTGACCACATGTCCATTATCCCACAGCGGTCTCCAGCCGACGGTGCTTCTCTTCACCCCCCCCCCCCCCCCCCCCCCCCCCCCCCCAAACTTATATGTGAACATCTCGGAGCGGAGCTCTGAGGAAACCACCATATTGCGGCACAGCTGTCATCCACACCCTCCACCAGTGCAGAGACACACAACCGATGGGCGACAGTAGTGGTCAGGCTTCTGGGGCACATTCAGGTGAGCACCACACAGTTGCTTTTGCAGATCAGGTGGAGACAGCAATGCTCAGGCGAGACAGCAGTCGAAGGTCTGCTGGATCCCAGGACCCAGCTGCGTCCAAGTCAGATGCTGAGCCTCTGGACCAGGTTTACCCATTTAGCCATCTGACATGGCCACCTGCAAAGGACCATGGGAATTATGGCCAACCCAGGACTCTGACAGATACAGAGCTTATGTGTATCTGAAACGCAGGTAGCTAAACCGGATCGAAACCGCCGCTTGTTTGCATTTTAATGGCCCGTTCCCAGAACAATAGGACTTCAATCAAGAAACTGGTACAGCCACACACTGATCGGCGCCACTCCCTTTACTCAGAGAGCCCAACTGCCAAGGTCAACGACCGCTAAGGACCCACCAAGGCACCCGCCCCTTTATTGGCCGAATTCGAAGGCAGTGATCAGAGCCCTGTCGAACTATTGAGTCCAAGATCAAGGACCGCCCCAAAGATCGCAAAATCCCAGAGGGATAAAAAGGGACACAGCCATGCGTTCTGCCTCTCTTGGATCCGACCTGTGCCAGCCTCCTTTGAATCCGGCCCGTGCCAGCCAACTGTAGCAGGAACAGCCAGCCAACTTCAAGACCAACGATCGCTACGTGATGGATGAGCCCAGCAGAGACAGAGCCACTTCTTCAAACCAGCCACGTGAAATCAAGATAAAGGCCTTATCCACTTACACAGTGCTGGTCGTCCTGAAGTTAAGTTATTGTAGCTGATAGTTGTAGTTTAACTTGAAGTAGATATTGTGTTTGCGTGTCGAGGTAATCCTTGTGTGTGTAGTGTAAATAAACCATCTTTTGAACTGACTAACTGGTTGTGTGGTAATTTGACCGATATGCGAGAAAGCCTTGTGGTTCAGTAAGAGAAATAGAAATACCCACTGTATTGGCGATGCTGTTGGGACATAACATCATATCATAAAGAGCAACATTATTGGTGAACTCTGATGGGACTCGATTAGAAGTGACTTTGTCACTCCGAGAGAACCCATAAACTTTGAATCCAATTGCGAGAAAGAACCACAAGTGCAAGTCCCATATCGACCAAATAACCGAATTTCGGAAGTGTGTTCTAACCTGCATGCGTACCAAACAGGGGAAAGTAAGGTAAACTCGCTAGCATTGTGTAAAACTGTCGAGAGAATTGTGAACCGGAAAATAGCTTAGGCCATATCCACTGTTCGAATCGCTGCCTTAATTCCCTGTCCCAAATTAAAGGGAAAGAGAAGTTAAAAGTAGAGCAAG
Organism: Scyliorhinus torazame; assembly: GCF_047496885.1. Lineage (NCBI taxonomy): Eukaryota > Metazoa > Chordata > Chondrichthyes > Carcharhiniformes > Scyliorhinidae > Scyliorhinus > Scyliorhinus torazame. Next base: position 61,099,048 of record NC_092713.1, read on the forward strand.
AGATATTAGAGGTAGAGCAAAAGAAATATTAGAAGCAATGGCCACTAAAGCGATGGAACGTTTAATGAACCCACAGGAACCCGAGGTCACAGCGACCAACAGAGCAGAGCAATGCCCCATATGGGAGGAAGAGTTGAGGAAGTATTTAAAGGATGGCCCCTTTGGTCCAATTTTTGTGCAAATGATGAGTCAGGTCCAAGAAGCATAGGACAAACTTGGTGGGACAATCTAAGTGATATCCATAAGAAAAATGTAGCAACGGTCCGAAAGCCGATGGCAATAGTGTCCTGTTTGACACAGTTGCGAGGCACAGAGGAGGTTGTGAAGACGCTCCGTAGGCAGTTAGTTGAGAAAGAAGAGAAGAATGAGGGAAACCGTAGTGAAAGCGAAAAGATAATTGAGTAACTCCGGGAACAGTTAGCAGCTAAAGATAAGGAGATGGCTGATGTGAAACTTGCACACTAATCTTGTTTAGTTCACCTTTGCAGCTTTCAGACCCAGTACGATAAAGCCTACCAAGATACACAGCGCGCAGTCCTGGTAAGAGAAGAGACAGAACAGCAGGTAGCACAGTTCACGAGTCAATGCGCTGATTTAAAAGCAGCTTTGCGAGCGCGCCACAGCTCCACGAAAGAACAGAGACAGAGTACAGTAGACCACGTGAAATGTCAACAATAGATAGAGAAGTTACAGTCATTGCTCTCAGTGCAGAATGGATTTAGGTATACTTTTGGCCAGAATTTAGATGAGGAAGATGCCCCCGATTGGCAGGAATTAAATGAAAGCGCCCAAAGATACGTAGAGGACACGGGAAATCAAAATCGAGTCCCCCACGCCACGAAAAGAAAAGCACCGACTGCATAGGCAGCACCCACCCCCGCTCACAATCCGACTCCCATGAATCCAGTTACCACGCAACGCAAGTCATCGGATTAGGATGAGCCTGATATCGTTTACACCACCCCACTATCCATAACCCAGTTGAGAGAGGCTTGCACGAAAATTAGTTCAATTCCAGCCCACCGCAGACCTGCACAGCTTCTTTGAGGAAGTGCGCTAACAAAAAGTTATGTACGGCCTAGACAAGAGAGAGGAAGTCAAGTTGATTGTTATGAGCCCGTCCGTAAGATCAGCTTTGCCCGAACCCCAAAATGTAGCAGGAGGAACCCTACAGCAAATGAAAACAGCCATATTAGATGCAATCGGGTATAACAAAGGAGATCGAGTCGAGGGTTTAAATCACTGTAGGCAAAAGAAGGGAGAACATCCGTCCGCATTTGCAGGTCGCCTTTGGATTCATTTTATGGCAGTTTACAGACAATTGACCCACGCACACCCAAGTGAGGGCGACACCACTAAATGGTCCGGCACCTTAGTCTTGCGTGCCATAGAAGCAGGTCAAAAGGCTTGTGTGAATTGCGATCCCACAGACCACACACACAATGAAGTGTGGGTATTAAAATTACTTTCCAGAGCATGAGAACAATCCCTACACTGACAGACGGATCAGGAAGAGATAGAAGCAAATATGCACCCAGTTAGAACTAGCCAGGACCCAGCATGGATAAACGAGGGTAGACATGAGGGACAGCACCCTAGAGCACAGGCACCACGAGGTTGCTACAATTGTGGCCACATGGGACATTACGCTCGCGATTGCCGACAGAACCCCCCGAACCACCAACGATACCAATGACCGAACCCCCTTCCGAGGAACAATGTTAGGCCCATACATAGTGTTAGCTTCCGATCAGACGATTTAGCGATCAGTTCCACAGATTGACGGTGTTCGGACTCCCCAAACTGGGTCTGTGACACACTCTGGGACAAATCAGGCAGACCAGTAGTCACAGGCACAGTCCGGGGACAACCAGTCAAATTTCTTTGGGACACAGGAGAATCCTGCACCACTTTAAACTCCTCTACCATGTTTCAACATGACAAATGGCCCACCACAGACACCATCGGACTTTCTAAATTTTCTCGACCCTAATGCCTCATACAATATGTAGACGATCTGCTCTTGCAAACGGACACAAAAGTGGAACACGTAGAGCTCTTATCTGAATTACTAGGCCTACTGCAATCCATCGGATGCAAGGTCAACCCTAAAAAGGTTCTTTATTTAGGCACCATCATCACCCACGGGAAGAGAGGAATTGAACAGAAACAAATCCAATTGATAGTTAAATTGCCCCTGCCCCAAAACGTCACTGCACTCTGGTCATTCCTAGGTTTAGTAGGATATTGCTGCAGTCATAGATGGTTTTGCCACAAAAGCAGCCTCACTCTCAGAACTCCTTAAAAAGAACACCCCATGGGAATGGGTTCCGCAGCACACAGATGCTATCGAAGATTTAAAACACGCCCGAGGCATAGCCCCCGCTTTACAAGTTCCAGACCCAGACTCGCCCTATGCCATCGAGGTAGCAACCACCGACCGAACCCTATCAGCAGCACTCCTGCAAGAACAACATGATCGCCTAGGACCCATAGCCTATGCCTCAAGAATATTAGACCCCGTAAAGCAAGGACTCTCAGCCTGCGAACGGCACTTGCTTTGCAGTCTTTTCGCAGTACAGTATTTTGCATGCATCACAGGCCTTAACCCAGTAACGATCTTGACCAAGCAGCTATTGTTAGATAGTAGATTAAAGGACGGCTTAGTCAGCCAAATCAGAGCAGCTCGCTGGACACTACTGTTACAAGGCAGGGACATTTCAGTGAAACGCACCAAGACCCACACATTTCTAGCCGATAATCTCCAATAAGCAGGGACCCCACACGAGTGCTAGATCATAGCAGCCCATCACCACACAGGACTCTTTATCCTGAAGTCACTACACCCACGAGCAGGCATTAAAGCACAGCATTCCCAAGCCACAGGGAACATAAAAACATTTATGTAGACGGTTCCTCCACGATCGACAATGGAAGAGATCTCTTTGAAATTGCCCGGCCACCTAGGTTCACAAGCAGCAGAACTCGCAGCCATAGCATATGTAGTTCAGCACCCCGATTCTTTCCCAACCCCCGCAGACATACACTCGGACAACCTGTATGTGTGCAACAGCTTAACAGAATTCCTACTGCTGTGGGAATCTCAAGGTCTCGTATCAGGCAATGGAAAACCCCTACCCTGTGCCCCGTTGTTAAAGTATATTCTCAGGACAGCCTCAGACCGCAGATATGGTATTATTAAAGTAAGGAGCCATCATCGCTCGTCCCCACCCGGTAATGTAAAGGCAGACACCCTAGCCAAGGCAGGATCATGCCATGGTCACTTTTGTAAGCCCCCAGCAAGCAAACCGATACACTCAGTCCAGGTTTTCCAGACCAATATTGAGGATCTATCTCAGGCTCAAAAAGCAGACGACACCCTCAAACATGTTTTAGACGGCAACTTCCGAGCCCCCTATGAGAAATGGAAGGACGCACTGACGGTACAGGATGGCATAGTTTTAAAAGACGGAATTTATGTGGTCTCCACCCAGGACAGAAATCAGCTCATCTACCAGTTTCATCACGGACATCGGGATAGACAATACCATTGCCCATTTAAGACCCTTGTGTTGGTGGCCCGATTTAAAAACCGATGTCACACATTATTTAGAGAATTGTCTTATCTGTGCTCAAAACAATCCCGAACGGTACACAAAGAAAGGACAATTACGTCACACCCGACCTGTTAATGGCCCCTGGACAAACTTGCAACTCGACTTCCATTGGCCCCCTCCCCTCTTGCAGAAATGGTTTCAAGTACGTGCTAGTTGTAATCAACACCTTTACTAAATGGGTAGAAGCATTTCCCTCACGGACAAACACAGCAAAGGCCACCGCTAAGATTTTGACCCAACAGATATTTACACGCTGGGGTCTCCCCCGCAGCATAGAGTCAAACCAAGGTTCCCACTTCACCGGCAGAGTCATGCAAAATGTTTTAACGATTTTTGGAATCAGGCAAAAATTCCACATAGCAGATCACTCCCAATCCAGCGGCATTGTTGAGAGAATGAATCGCACTTTAAAAGCGACCATTAGGAAGGTAGTGCAACAGAATAATACCACAAGAGACACAGTCCTCCCATTTGCTCATGTTTATTCGGAACACCGTTTCCAGTTCCACAGGTTTCCCCCCCCCCCCCCCCCCCCCACACTCATGACCGGACGGTCCATGAAGGGAATTGAATATTTATTAGGTCTCGATTTGGCAAGCCCTACAGTAACCGCCCTCACCCACAAGAAAGCAGTCCAACAGATCACAGATAATATTAAAGCAGCAAATCTCGCTGCAGCTGTCCGACTAGGCGCTAGAAGGAAGCAGAGTAAATCCTGCTTTGCCAAAACCGTCCACCCCGTAGAGTACACAATCGGTCAGCAAGTAATGGTTTCCCTTTACAACCCCAGTTCTTTCCTCTCTCCGAAATTTGCAGGATCCTACTCCATTTCGGACAAAGTGAGCCCCTCCGTATACAAGATAACGTACCCCAATGGCAAAACTGGTTGGTTCCACATCAACCAACTCAAAGTCTACAGATCCCAATGCAGCCACTCCCACTACATCTCTCTGGCAATATGAGACAATTCCGCCCCGCCCATCGACAACCTAGTCCGACCCCTACACCGACCCTCCCCCAGCCATGCCAGCACGTCCACGCCCACAGACCCAAACTTGTCTCCACCCACAGGTACAGACTTTCACCTTGAACTTGACTCCGACGACAGCGACAGCCTCCCCAAATTGATCACTATCCCTGACCTGGTGCAATCTCTCTGCCCCAAGTCACCCCAGCCCACGGAACCACGGCTTAGATATCTTTGCCCCCCTATATGCCCTTCCCCAACCACCACCACAGCCACCGCCGACGACAGTAACTTGCCCTCCACTCCCACCGCCTCTACGCCTCCTGGCAAACAACCCCCTCGCACCGCGACAACTCTTGTAGACTGGTAAGACAATTCAGATTATCGGACGGCCCATGCGGCCATGCACAGAAACGGCAGACACTAGTCTGTCAACCGGAAGATGGTGATGATTCAGATACTGAGTCTCGTTTCGGTAATACCTTTACAACGCTGTTTGGTACAGAACCCTGAGGTGTCCAGATGATGAGAAAGAGACACTGCCTAAGTATTAAGATGTCCTAATTTCTGATGGAGCCTGCCCGCCTTTTTCCTTCTTCTTTTCTTCCCAGTACATGGTTTTAATTGATGTCAGCCTGACACCCAATTTCTTAATACAGTCATAGTTACTCTTCTACAGAGACACAGATGCAATTTACTGACCAATGGCCATTAAAGGCACAATTATTAGATCTCACATGACTACAAATTCTTTCCGCTCGTTAGGTCACCCAGGTAGGGAGTCACAACACTAATCCCTGCCCTACCTGAGGACCCCAAATGCATCCGGTCAGTTAAGCTCGTGTAGTGGAGCAACGGCACTGATCACCGCCCTACCCTGGGATTCCACCCATTCTTGCCCTGCCGCGCGCGGCCCACACGCACCTCATGTTCCCGTCACTTCGAGTACTCTGGAATGGTTCCCTACACTCTACGCTGTCCTTGGCAGGTCTTAGTTTCCCCTTCTCTGCTCTTTTATTGTGGTTTAAAGAATGCCCTTTGCCACGCTCTGTACACTCACCCCCTCTTTCCTTTACCTTCCGCGACCCTTTGGTCGCTTCCCACCTACTGTTTACACATATGACACACTTGGTTGCCACATATGCTGCTACAAGCGAACTACCTCTGGACCCTGGGACGAAGAAACTTTATAAAACTGCCCTCCCTGAAATTCGGCTAGTTAAGTTTAGCCTCAGCCACCACTGGTTGTAGTAAAGAAAAGACTGGTCGGAGAAATTGTCCGCCCACTCCCCACATCGACCACAAGCTGCGAGAATCTCTGCACTTAAACATTGATATTTCTTGTCTCTCAAAACGTTATTTAAAAAAAAAAATGAGGGAGTCATACATGGTGATGATCATAATGGGTAATTGGAGTAAGGAGAGAAAGACAAATAAAATGAGACATTAACCGAAGATAATAACAGATACTATGCTTGCACCCCCAGGAATACACGGAAGACAGGATGAAGCAAGTACTGCTGACCATGCGTTTTGATCAACGCTGGACTTCTGCAACTGTGCACGCAACGGACTATTTTAATGTACACCATACCAGGCCCGAACACTACCACACAACATGACACCCTTAGTCCGGAAACAAAACCACACACAAAGACACACCAAAACCCCCACTTGGTGGGAAAACATTGCCAAATGGTATCCCCTTTCATACAGAGTAGAGGCTCTTCTAGTAATTGCAATAATCTGCAGTGTCATTCAGACACTTCGTCTCAGTAAATAGCGAGCAAAAGCCTCCCGTTCCCCAATATATACACTCTGAGCCCCCTTCTTTGGAATTCAACAAAACGGAACAAATGTATTATATGCTGCTAAGAATTAAAACAATGTACCTCTGTAACTTTGCTAGATTAAGTAGAAATGTAATGCTGTTTTTAAAAATTTTTGTACTGTACATATGTTCTTTTTGATATTCATCAGCAGCTTGATAGTAACTTAGATAGTGTTAGCTAGTGATCAATGGTACGGATAAGTTAAACGTTTAATAGTGAAATGTTTGATAGTGACCCGTTAGAGAGTAATTAATTTATGATGTGTTAATAAATATTAGGTAAATGTTCCCAAACCATACGATAGAGTAGTGTAGAACCTTGCCTTGACCAAGGGTGACCGGCACACCAAGGATGAACAGGGATCAATAGTATGATCCACCACACTTCGCGTTCAGGATCATGAGGATGGGATGTAGCCATCCGAGATGGCCACCTGCAAAGGACCATGGGAATTATGGCCAGCCCAGGACTCAGACAGATCCAGAGCTTATGTGTATCTGAAACGCAGGTAGCTAGACCTGATCGAAACCCCCGCTCGTTTGCATTTTAATGGCCCGTTCACCAGAACAACAGCCACAGACTGATCGGCGCCATTCCCTTTACTCAGAGAGCCCAACTGCCAAGGTCAATGACCGCGAAGGACCCGTCCAGCCACCAAGGCACCCGCCCCTTTATTGGCCGAAATCGAAGGCAGTGATCAGAGCCCTGTCGAACTATTGAGTCCAAGATCAAGGACCGCCCCAAAGAGCGTGAAATCCCAGGTGGATAAAAGGGGACACAGCCATGTGTTCTGCCTCTTTTGGAACTGAACTGTTCCAGCCTCCTTTGAATCCGGCCCGTACCAGCCAACTGTAGCAGGAACGGCCAGGCAAATTCAAGACCAACGATCGCTACGTGACGGATGAGCCCAGCAGAGACAGAGCCACTTCTTCAAACCAGCCACGTGAGATCAAGATAAAGGCCTTATCCACTTACACAGTGCTGGTCGTCCTGAAGTTAAGTTATTGTAGCTGATAGTTGTAGTTTAACTCGTAGTAGATATTGTGTTTGCATGTCGAAGTAATCCTCGTGTGTGTAAATAAACCATCTTTTGAACTGACTAACTGGTTGTGTCTTCATTTGACCAATATACGGGAAAGCCTTGTGGTTCAGTAAGAGAAATAGGAATACCCACAGTATTGGCGACGCTGTTGGGACATAACATCATCTCATAAAGAGCAACATTATTGGCGACTCTGATGGTATATAACATCATATTATAAATAGAGCCTCATTATTAAAAGAGCAACACCCAGAACTGATGTCGTCGAATGGATGTGGCCGTGATATTCAGAGGGAGCTGTCAGCGACTCTCCAGTAGATCCATAGCTGACTGGAGGAGTCCCAGAGGCGACAGGCGTAGGAGATAGTACTGGCAGTGCGTGGCACTAAGGCCAACATTGCTAGGGTGTCGACAGCAACATGAGTAAAGTTGTCCAAGGCTCAAGTCAGTTTTGGCCATGGCTGAGAGCCTCAACAGCATGTCCGACTCACTGGGGGACATGTCCCAGTCCCAGATGTTCCTTTCCGAAGGGCTGCAGAGCATGTTTTAAGTCGCATTGTTTAAGGGCATTGCCGGGTCGCTCCAGAGCATGTCCCAGTTACTGAGGAGCATCGCCGAGGGCGTCAACACCACGGGCTGGATTCTTCCACGCCGCAAGAAAGCCACAGGCGAGCCAGGTACAATGGAGAACTCCATTGACCTCGGGCGGGGTTCTCCGGCCGCTGGGTGGACATGGCTGGAAAGCCCCATGTTGCTGACATTGGGGAGCCCGCCAAGCTGGCAGAGCCAGATGTCCCAGGGGCAGCTAGGGCTCAATCCAGCTGCTCCTTCATCCGAAGGTGACCGCCAGGGCCCAATAGGCACCAACCGAGAGTAGGCGCCGCTTGATGCCAACCTGGAACCACCCTACAGAGTGGCGACAAGCCACCATCAACACCCGCTAGTTCCACCAATCTGACAACGGCACGTCTTGGAGTCAGCGCTTGGAACAGGGTGGCACAGCGAGGCATGTGCCATCGGCAAGTGGGGAGGGGCCCTACGGACCCAGGGCCCCCAGAGGACGCCCGCCAGGGGCATCTAAGGACAAGGGAGACGGTACGCAGCAGGCTACCTCCATCTCTGATGTGCTTCCTGGGGGCACACCGAGATGCAGAGGTCAAGCACGGAACACGGAAGGCTAAGCAGGTTGAGGATCACTGAGAGGGCACGAGGGGGGAGGGGGTTGGCACCATCAGGGGCTAGGGGCAGTTGAAGACACATACAGCATTAAAAAAAGTTGCACCAATGAAACAGCGGGTGGGATTCTCTGTTGGCCAACACCGAAATCAGGGCATGCGATCAGGCGGAGAATAGCTCCTGGCACCGAAATCACGGCAGGTGCCGGTTTGACGCCAAATAGTGATGCTCCGCCTCCTCGAAAACGGTGCAATTCCGACGCACGGCACGTGTAGTTGAAACCATGCTGCATCTCATTAGTAGGCCCCCCGCGATGCTCCACCTCCGATGGGCCGAGTTCCCAATGGTGCAGTCCACGTGTGCTCTCAACAATGATGAACCAGGAGAGAGGGCGTATGGACAGTGTCCAGCACTGACAAACCTCGCCGACAGTTGTGCCGCTGGCCGGGGAGCTTCTGCCAGGGCTGGTTGGAGTAGTGGGGAGTGGTCAGGAGGTGGGCTGTGGAGTTGGTGTGGGCAGGCACAGAGCACCGTTACCACAGCCGGCAGGGCAACCATGCGACTGCGCATGCTGCTGACAGCCCACTATAGACATGGTGCCCTGGGTCGTAAAGGTGACCCCTCCCCTGGGGCACCCCCATGGGTGCCCTCTGGCTCCAGCCAACCCATCGGCTGTATGGGCACTCCAGCACAACCTGTCCCCATCTTTTCGGCCGCAATGTGTGGTGTATAGTTTAAGCGCGACTGCAGCTTGTCAGCCATGCGAGTGTCCATCACGGACCCGGCGCTTCCCACACCATTTTTTGTGTGTTGTGCTGGTGTTCCACCCAGTGCCGGTGCTAACTCCTCACTGGTAGTGGAATCGGTGCGGGTTTGGCGCCGGTTTTTCTAACGTGGAACTCCATAGATCCTCCGTTGCCATAAGACTCCGGAACGGAGAATCCAGCCAGACGTCTCTGGCATTTTCTTCAGCAACGCGGACCAACCAGAAATCCCCTGCCCCAGTCACCTGCCCCATAGTGGTCCTGGATCTCTCTCTCTTCTCCGGGGGTGGCGGCAAGGATGAGGGCATCTCCGCGCTTGCCAGACTCTCTCCACTGGCGCCTATCCTCCGACTGGCCCTGCGGATCCTCCCCGTGCTCATCTTCCAGCCTCTCCAGGTCCAGCGCCTCCTTGTCCTCCTGCTCGGAGGTGGCCACATGTTCCTCCACCTCCAGTACGTCGCCCCCCACTGCTGTGCGAGGTTGTGGAGGGCGCGGCAGACCACCATGAAGCGGGCGGCCCTCTGGGGGGTGTACTGCAGTGCACCACCAGAGCATTCGAGGCATCGGAAGCACATTTTCAGCAATCTGAAGCACCACACAATTTCAGCTCAAGTGGCCGCATGAGCCTCATATCGGGCCTCCGCATCAGTCACCGGCCTCCGCACTGGCCTATTAACTAGGTCCTCAGCAGGTTGCCCTTATCACCCAAGAGCCAACCAGCCATCTGGGGTGGTCCTCAAAGAAGCTGGGGATGTCCGTCTGCCCCAAGGTGTAGCTGTTGTGCACACACCCTAAAGAGTGTGCACACACGTGCATGACCTTCGAGTGGTGGTCGCACACGAGCTGGATGTTCAGGGAGTGGAACCCATAAGATATAGGAGCAGAATTAGGCCACTTGGCCCATTGTGTCTGCTCTGCCATTCAATCATGGCTGATATTTTCTCATCCCCATTCTCCTGCCTTCTCCCCATAACCCCTGATCCCCTTATTAATCAAGAACCTATCTATCTCTGTCTTAAAGACACTCAGTGAATTGTCCTCCACAACCTTCTGCGGCAAAAAGTTCTACAGATTCTCCACCCTCTGGCTGAAGAAATTCATCCTCATCTCTGTTTTAAAGGATCGTCGCTTTAGTCTGAGATTGTGTCCTCTGGTTCTAGTTTTTCCTGCAAATAAAAACATCCACTCTATCCAGGCCTCGCAGTATCTTGTAAGTTTCAATAAGATTCCCCCTCATCCTTCTAAACGCCAATGAGTACAGACCCAGAGTCCTCAAACGTTCCTCATACAACAAGTTCTTCATCCCCTTCCTGTTGATGTAGGGTACTCCCTGATGGCCCAGTGAGCGCAAGGTGACATACATGCCATCTGTTACTCCTTGGGGCATCCGGTTGATGGCAGAGAATCCTGTTGCAAGGCACCTGGTTGGGCCTGGTCCATATTAAAGTTTATATAATTTGCTGTCCGGGCAAACAGAACATCTGTGACTTCATGGATGCACCTGTGGGTTGTAGCTTGTGACATGCCACACAGGTCCCCACTTGAGTCCGAAAATAATCCTGAGGTGTAGACGTTCAGGGCTGTGGTGAATTTGACGGCCACCTGGAGCGGGTAATTCCGCTAAGATATGTCATATGTGCCACACCGTCCCCTTGTTGAGGTGGAACCTCCTGCAGCACACGCTGTCCATCATCTGTTCAAAAGAGCAGAGACTCCTGTATACCTTGGGCCGTCACCGGCCTCCACTCTGGGTCCCTCCCTGGCCAGATAGGCGGCCGGTTCCTCGGTATGGGGAGGGGCCCTGCACATGGGCCGCCACCTCGGGCCTCTGTTGATGCTGCTGTCGTCACCTTCTCCAGCACTGGGCTGCCAGCAAGAGGTCCAAGAAATCATCCATCCCATGTAATGTCTATAAGGAATTGCAGAGAGTGAGAGACTGACAATCAGGGATATCTCCCACCCCAGGACCCTCCATTTTGCCATTGCCCCTCCACGTCTTCTGCCATCTGATAGGCTCTGCCCTCGCACCCCAAGCAGCAGCGGAGGTCCCTGGTCACCAGATCCCAGACCCTGTACTATACCCCAGACACCCGCACATAACGTTACTTGGACCGAGGACTGGTCCTCTCCCCGGTGCACACATCTACCATCTGGTCACGGAGATGTCCCCGATGCTGGGGTCCAGCCCCTGGATGTTCGGATATTGGCTCCTGTGTCCATGGTGTTGTTTCCTGCAGTGTTCAGGCACAGTGGCCAGGCATCACAGTCTGATTGGTATGCTAGGCAATAACTCCCACATGCTTCCTGGCACACCTATCCACGGGAATCCACTTGGGAGCTGTGAAGTACTGACTTAACTATGATTGGCAATTCCTTATTAGCAGTAGCCTTTAGCCGCACAGATTGAGGCCTCCACAGCAAGTGGGAGTTACGGTTGTCGGTGGGACAGACAAGCAGGGGGTTGGGGTTGCCCCCATTATGGGTACACACGATCCGGGGATGACATGGCAGACTCACGAACGCTAGGACATCCACCATCATCCCCCACTCATCCCTTGGCAATTCCCACAAACGATGGCAGTCAACCCCCTCAACTGAGGGGTCCCCCCCTGAGCAACCCCAATACCCCCTGTCTCAATGCCCGGGCGCGAAGATGGCTACGCACCTCCTTGGGTCCCCACAGCAACCATTCCACCAGCTTCACGTTTTTAAAAACGTGTACTAATCGGCGCTCCCGTTTCCACTTGCTGGGGTGCTGGTTAAATCACGGGAGGCCTTAGATAGGGGTTCATTCCGTTTAATTGTATGGAGATTACCTTTAAGCGGTGATTATTGGTTTCTCGCCACTCAGCGGTAGGATCCTTATTTCGGCAACAGGAGTGGGCCGGTTAGATCACAAACCAATCGGCACCCAGCACGGTTCTCGGTTTTGGCCTCTCCCGCAATCTAATGGCCCCCGCCAGTCTCTTTCTCAAGCATATCGTGGCCGTAAAACCAGGCCCCAACTATTATGGGTAGGTTTGGTGGCGTGATTCCCACCAGATGTTTGGGTGCGATCCAGACTGGTATTCAGCCGCACTTAATCATTGGCAGCGATCAAATGGCCATGTTGTGCCTGAAAGGCTGTGGCCGATAAAAGCGTGGAGACCCCAGTCCCAGATCTACCCAGCTGGCAACACCTCACTAGTTCTAACAAGATCTCATGAGACGTTGCGATGTGAATCCCACCCGTTTTTGGCAAATCAGCATATTAGAACGAGTCAACTAGTCTCACTCTAATTTGCAGTTTCCCAAGGTACCCGAGGCATTGGGATCTATCTCCTTCGCCTTGGAGACCTCGCGCAAGCGCCGTTTAGTACTGGTAACAAACGGGGGCCAGAGGGAATGGCACTCGTGCAAGTCTCCGAGGGGATCAGAGGCCTCCAGGTGCTTGTCGTCTGGGCAAGGTGGTTCCAGCCTGGCACTCTTGCACTGGCATCCTGGCACTGCCACACTGGCACAGCCATCTGGGTGCCAGCCTGGCACTGCCAAGTTGTCCAGATGGCACTGACAGCTGGCCAGGACACTGCCAGAGTACAAGGTTGGCACTATTAAGGTGCCATTCTGGCATTTTGCACGCAGCATGATCAGGCCGGGGCTGCCCTCTGTGGTGGTGGTGGGGGGGGGGGGGGTGGTCTGGGGGGCTGCCTGCCCTGGGGGGCTGTCCTGCGGACACCCTCATAGTCAGTTGTGGTTTGGGGTGGATGGGGCAGTGGTCACATTGGAGGCTCCAGAGATCGGGCTGCCATTTAAAAATAGTGTCCCGAACTCTCGCTACACTGAGGAGTTCCGGTGAGTGGAGCACCGGAGAATTGCAATTTGGCATGAACCCGGTGCTGGCCACATTTTGATGTCGGCTGACGGAAATCCCGCACTGTATGTTATTAAGAAGCAGTTAGGTATAGCATGTGAGGGCGAAATGAATCAAAGAATACAAGTGGGAAGGTGGGATCAGGTCCCATGAATTGTATGATCATAATGAATGCTGGAGTAGGCTCGTAGGGCCAAATGGCCTCCTCCTGCTCATATTTTCTGTGACACAATTCCCTTATTTGCATTTTAATACATCCAGTCCTAAAATTCACAGGAAATCTTGCCATGACAATGAAAGGTATAATTGATCCCTGACTCAATATCTGTACCTATCCACCAAGAATACACTGTTTTGATGTCTAAAAATAAATTTGTGTCCAACACTTTTTGTCATAAGTTTTTATCAATGGTCCACGTTGTGACAAATAATATGAATTCCATGTTAGTTAGCAGGAAGAATGGGTGGCACAGTGGTTAGCACTGCTATCTCATAACACGAGGGACCCAGGTTCAATTCCAGCCTTAGTGACTGGAGTTTGTACACTGCCCCCGTGTCTGCGTGAATTTCCTCCGGGCACTCCGGTTTCCTCCCACACTCCAAAGATGTACAGGTTAGATGGATTGGTCATGCTAAATTGCCCCTTAGTGTCCAAAAGGTTAGTTGGGTTATGGGGATAGAGTGGGGATGTGTGCCCAGGTAAGATGCTCTTTCAGAGGGTCAGTGCAGACTCGATGGGCCAAATGGCCTCCTTCTGCACTGTAGGGATTCTATGATTCTATGTTCATATTCTACACATTGTGATAATTGCAAAAAAAAAGCTCTCATGTCCTTTCTCCATTTCTTGACAGACTGCATGTGATTCTGCTGTGCTTCAAGAGAAGATTACAAAGAGGAGGAGAAAAAATTGAAGAGTGCTCTGATAATATTAGACATTGTTTATTATTCATGAAAGTATTAACCAACTTAATTCAGTTAGCCTTTTAATATATTGAATGCATGCCAACAATCCATTGCACCCAACATTTCATTATTTGTTGGTACTACTTTGTTTATAAAACATGTGAAGTATATTTGGGGTAATTCTATGATGAAATAAAACATTGTGGTCAAAAATTTCTGTCACATGTTTCCAAAACTTTTTAAAGGATATTTCTCTGTGATGAACATTTTTTTTTTTTAATTTGGGGTACCCAATTAATTTTTTCCAATTAAGGGGCAATTTAGCATGGTCAATTCACCTATCTTGCACATCTTTGGGTTGTAGGGGCAAAACCCACGCAAACACGGGGAGAATGTGCAAACTCCACACGGACAGTGACCCAGAGCCGGGATCGAACCTGGGGCCTCGGCGCCATGAGGCAGCAGTGCTACTCACTGCGCCACCATGCTGCCCGTGATGAACACTTGAGAGAATTTATCGAGAATTAGTATTTTGGAATTCCATGAGGATCGTTGTATGATAATAAGTAAAGTCTATTTAGTTTTGAAGTTAAGCAGAAATTTAAATATTAAATTCATTTTGGTGCATCAAACCATGGACTGAATTTCACATACCCCATCAGGCAGGTTTATGGAGGGGAGGCATGTAAAATTGGGTGAACCCCCACCACCTTCCCGCCACCCCTGAGAACACCCCAAAATAGCCTCCATGTCAGTCTTCAAAGCGAGGGAATGAAGGAAAATTCTGAATTCTGGGGCTATTCTTTGTGAATTGGGGATGGCTCCTGTTATGACCCCCATGGAAGCCAAGGGATGTGGCCAATCGGTTTCTTGTGACCTCCAAGAATACAAACTTTGCCGGTAATGGGGCGGGGCCCTCTGGTTGGTCTTGGACCCCAACTCACAGTATTTCGTGACGGTCAACACGCACCGGGGCTTGTACGAGTACACCCACTTGCCTTTGGGGTCTCCTCGGCATGTGCCATCTTTCAGCGGCTTATGGAGAATGTCATGCATGGTTTACCCCGGGTCCCAGTTTGCCATGAAGATGTCCTAAGCATGGGCTATTCCGACCAGCAACATTTACAGAACTTGGGTGAAGTTGTACGGCGATTCCAGGAAACCGGGAAAAATGCAGCTTCAACCCGGCCGAGGTAACGTACCCCGGCTAGCATGTGGACCGCCATGACCTGCACCTCGTTGAAGACAAGGTAAGGGCCATTCGACAGGCCCCCATGTGAGAAATGAACATTTTGTTGTTTTTACATGTATATACTCTGGTTCACAATTAAGATGTCAACAATGAAGCATGATGGGAAAATTAACATGTCAAGTTCTGAGTAAGCTATAGTGAGCGAATTATTATAATGATGTACCAGGATGACCTCCGGGGAAGAACGGGATGTACAATAACAGAACTTGCTAAGCAAGGGGGAGATAGCAGGGGGCCTCATTCTTATCTTTAACTGCCGGTCCAAGGATGTACCAGGAGCGGATAGAAATCACTATGCAAGGGGGAGACCAAATAAGGGATCACTAATAAGGCAACTGCCCTGTCTATAGTGTGGGATGTGTTTCTCACGGATTGTTTCCCACGGATTGTATTTTCATGGATTGTATATAACAAAGTGATGCTGTGTGAATTCTTTGTGTCTGCTATTGCTTACTGGAGGCACCCGCTCTTGCAAGATCGATTGAAATAAATACTTCTTCAGAATTTGACTAAGTGTAAATTATTAACAGGTGAGCAGTGTTTCTCACAATTGGGGGCTCGTGGCCGGGATAGTTTTCATTGATCAAGGGGGGCGACTCAAGAGGAACCGAGAAGACGGGTCCCGTTATTTAAACGGTCTCGTACTTCATCTTGAGTGGTTACCCACGGTCAACTGAACACCTTCCTAGGGTAGTCATTCTGAAGAAGCAAGTAACGGATTATAGTGGCAGGCACGCCGTGAGTGAAAGTCAGGCAACTCTGTGCACGGAGCAAGGTAAGAAAAACGACTTTTAAGTATTACCTTGTTGACTTGGGTTCGTATCTATACATCCACAAGGGCGGGTTGATGATATAAGGACCCTGGAGTTTATATCTCGACATCCGTATAAGTGTATGGGCGGATTGATGATATAAGTACTTTCAGCACTGTGATTGTTGTGACAGGGTCATAACTAGACACTTTACTTAGAAATAAGTGAAAGTTGAGTACATTACAATGGGAAGTAAAAACTCGAAACTAGGAGACGGCGTCGATCAGAGAATCCCTAAGAATATCCCACCAGAAAGTTCAGTGGGTCGGATGTTAGTGAATTGGGATTTTGAGAGCCAAGTACAAAAAAATAAGGACAGGAAAACAATGATAAAATGTTGTTGCTTCATATGGGTAAAAGAAGCAATCCGTAAACCCTCAGTCTTTTGGCCGAAATACGGTTCGGACGAAGATTGGGTGTGCCAAATTTTGAATATATATGTCAATGATAAAAAACCCTGTCCCGATAAAGAAGTAAGCTACGCGAGTTGTTGGCTTCCTAGCAGGAACGCCACCCAAATATATCCATTAATCCCACAGGGCGAAGACGTTCGCACAGCCCCTCTTAAACAATGGAATGTCCTAGATAATTTGCCACCCCCTTATAAGAATAAGTCAAACGACAAGGACTCGCCAAATGACCAACAAATGAATAAAGGCAAATCAGAGAAAGTCCCTGAAAAAGAAGGAGAGAGTCAAATGATATTAAGATCCACGAAAGGACAGGGAAAGGAACCAGAAATAACAAAAATGAACCTCCTTCGGGAAGTCCCTATTGGAGAGGGAGAAGTAGGATTTGTAAATTCTCCTTTAAATTTAGGAGAAGTCAGAGCGTTAAAAAAAAAGATATCTATGTACGTTAATGGAAGACCCCTTAGGACTGGCGGAACAATTCAATCAGTTCTTAGGTCCTAATATATACACATGGACCGAATTAATGTCCATTATGAGTATCCTATTTACGGGGGAAGAAAGGGGTATGATTAGAAGAGCAGGCATGCGACTGTGGGAGAATAAACACCCGCCAGGGGGGAGAGAGAGAGAGATACAGAGAGAGAGAGAAAGAGACAGAGAGAGATACAGAGAACAGAGAGAGAGAGAGAGGCAGAGAAAGAGCGATACAGAGAAGACAGAGAGAAAGAGGCAGAGAGAGAAAGAGACAGAGAGAGATACAGAGAACAGAGCGAGAGATACAGAGACCGAGAGAGATACAGAGAACAGAGAGAGAGATACAGAGAGAGAGACAGGCAGAGAGAGAGATACAGAGAGAGAAAGAGACAGAGAGAGAGAGATACAGAGAAGAGAGAGAGACAGAGAGAGACAGGCAGAGAGAGATACAGAGAGAGAGAGAACAGAGAGAAAGACAGAGAGAGAGATACAGAGAACAGAGAGAAAGAGATACAGAGAACAGAGAGCGAGATAGAGAGAGAGACAGAGAGAGAGACAGGCAGAGAGAGGGAGATACAGAGAGAGAAAGAGACAGAGAGAGAGAGATACAGAGAGAGAGAGAGAGATACAGAGAAGAGAGAGAGACAGGCAGAGAGAGATACAGAGAGAGAGAGAACAGAGAGAAAGACAGAGAGAGATACAGAGACAGAGAGATACAGAGACAGAGAGATACAGAGAACAGAGAGAGAGACAGAGAAGGCTGCAACATGCCTGAAGTCACTGTTTCAAGAGAGAGAGAGAGACAGTTTGTTACAGAGAAGGCTGCAAATACTGAACTATCAGGCAAGTTCCCAATATAGCATACAACCCTGCCAACCGCAGGGGCCCAACAACCAGGCATTTCAAAATAATTATTATAATTAATAAATTAATCAAATTTGATACTACTGATTCAGTATTAATAAATTATACAATATAATACAGTCAAACAGTTGATTGATCAGTAACATTTCAATAATAGTATGGGAATGAAAGTACAAAATTCTGCAATTTGACATCTTCTGGATTATACACAGAAGCTTGTTGAAAGGGTTGGTTTTCTTGCAGAGACAAAAAGAGGCATATAGCTTGGAATGATGCCATTCGCATCTCCAAACTTAAAATATATATATATATATATATTTGTCACTCAAAAGGACTGGGAGTAAAAGTTGGATTGCTGCCAAGTTCCCGTTATCAGGTGTCCTTGAACGATCTGTTCTTTTTAATCAAAGGTGTTTTGGGTTTTTTTAAGACCAGCTTCCACATCGTTTGAAGTTTTAATTTCCAGGCTAATTCTAAACATTTATTTTAAAATATCAAACACAATAACTTATTAAACATATAGTTTTCTGTAGATGAATTCGTCGATTCTATTAAAGAAGGCACTGCTAGAAGTTTGGAGATAAATTGGGACTTCCAAACTCCTTGGCACCCCCCACCCCCCGCCCCCTCATCAGGACGGGTGGAAAGGATGAATCAAACTCTTAAAAATCATTTGTCAAAAATAATACTAGAAACTAGGCTCCCCTGGACAAAATGCTTACCAATAGCCCTTCTAAGAATCCGAACGGCTCCAAGAAAAGATTTGGGGTTGTCCCCTTACGAAATGTTGTTTGGATTGCCATACCTTGGAACAATGGGGGAATTGCCCATTGCAGAATGTAAAGATATCTATGTAAAGAAATATATACTGGCACTGGGTTCCTCATTATCATTCCTCAGGAGACAAGGACTGCTCGCGCAGACACCTCCCCTTGAATTCGCAGTCCACAAATTTAAACCAGGAGATTGGGTACTGGTGAAATCGTGGAAAGAAACCAAGCTTCAACCCGCTTGGGACGGACCGTTCCTGGTTTTGTTAACCACAGAGACTGCCATACGAACCGCGGAAAAAGGTTGGACTCATTACAGCAGAACGAAGGGTCCCGTTAAATCACCGCCTGAACAGGAACAATGGCATGTGGAGGCCACTGAGGAACCATTTAAGATAAGATTGAAAAGACAATAAATCCTGAACTGTACAATAATATGACGAAACTACAGCTAAAATGGACTATGCAATGTTTAATAATAATGATGTGGGAGTTTGGAATCGGTCGTATGATTACATTGACAATCCCAGAAAGTCGGTACCCTCAGGTAATACGGACTGATCTGTGCACCCTCATAAACTGCGAGTCAGCGGGGAAGCGAAAGGAGTTTAGGGTAGATTCTCTTCATTATTACCGAGGGGGGATGATTACGGAGAGGGAGGGTTGGTTGAAAAGGTTCTGCCAATTGCCCAGAGGGGCACCACCGGTCGTCTCCATTCACCAGATTAATGGTTATTCCCCCTCAACGTGCAATGCTGGAACTTGTCACCCCGTATACATCACCGTAAAACACACGGCCTGGATTGAGACAGGCAATAGGGTTTGTTCACTTAGAAATGAGATATCCGGGGTAGTCATGAGAAATGGTAAGACTGAATGCTGCTTCCGTATCTCATTAGACCAGGGAGCAACTCCCACTAATGGCACTAGGGGCGACAAGACTGAGAAAGAACAGGGAGTCAAAATAATTGAAGTAAAAGATTGAGAGCAAGCCTTTGAGATAGAGACCGGCTATGAGGAACAGAATGTGTGGATTGAGTGGGTGAGGTATTCGGCCCAGACGCTGAACAAAGACAATTGTTATGCTTGCGCATCAGGTAGACCACAGGCCCATATGGAGCCCTTTCCACTGGGGTAGACAGACAATAGTGGGAGCATGGAATGCATGATGGCCTTGTACCAAGATGAGACAGCCTGGGGCAACAAGACCTGCACTGCCCTATCTCTGATGTTTCCTCCTGTTAATAAGGAACTATCAGCAAACCCTCCCTCCTTCTTGGTTACGTGACACATCACACATCGTGTATAAGTCGTTCTGATACGGGGCTAAGTAAAGATATGGGAGAACTCAAGACTTGTATTGAGACTAAGAACGTGACCACCCAGGGCAATTACTCATCACTGAAAATACCACGTGCGGATATATGGTGGTATTGCGGAGGAAAGATTCTAAGACCCACTCTACCCCCCCAATGGAAAGGGACATGCGCATTAGTTCAGGTCGCCATTCCGTTCAGTATAGCCTATGGGAGACTGAAGGAGAGGACGGCCCCATAGAAAGGGAAGTTGAGAGGATGTTGGACAATTTTGGGGTAGGTTAGAAGAGGCTACGAAGTGTAAAAAGCAATAACAGCAAAAAGAAAAAAATGGGGATTTGTGAGAAATGAGCATTCTGTGTTTTTGTGTTGTTTTTACATGTATATACTCTGGTTCACAATTAAGATGTCAACAATGAAGCATGATGGGAAAATTAACATGTCAAGTTCTGAGTAAGCGAATTATTATAACGATGTACCAGGATGACCTTCGGGGAAGAACGGGATGTACAATAACAGAACTTGCTAAGCAAGGGGGAGATAGCAGGTGCAAGCAGGGGGCCTCATTCTTATCTTTAACTGCCGGTCCAAGGATGTACCAGGAGCGGATAGAAATCACTATGCAAGGGGAGACCAAATAAGGGATCACTAATAAGGGAACTGCCCTGTCTATAGTGTGTGGGATGTGTTTCTCACGGATTGTTTCCCACGGATTGTATTTTCATCGATTGTATATAACAAAGTGATGCTGTGTAAATTCTTTGAGTCTGCTATTGCTTACTGGAGGCACCCGCTCTTGCAAGATCGATTGAAATAAATACTTCTTCAGAACTTGACTAAGTGTAAATTATTAACAGGTGAGCAGTGTTTCTCACACCCATACCAGGCAAGCCAACAGAACTCCGCTCCTTCCTGGGCCTGGTCAACTACTACGGGAAGTTCATCCCAAACCTGGCCATTCTGTTGATCCCCATTCCACCAGCTTTTGAAAAGGGCCAACCGTGGGGATTGGCCCAACCTCAGAAAGCAGTTATTTCCGAAGTGAGGCAACAGCTATCATCCCCCCAGCTGTTAATCAATTTTGACTCTCGCAAGCCGCTCATCTTGACCTCCGAGGAGTTCCCTTATGGGGTTGAGGGTGTCCTCGTCTCACTGCCTGGCTAATGGGTCAGAGCGCCCCATCACATTCACGTCCAGGACTCTCGTGGACGCTGAATGAAACTACGCCCAGATCAAAAAGGAGGGTTTGGCTGTCGATTTTGGTGTAAGGATATGTTTCATATTCCCCCCATATTGCTTCCGGAAGTCAGCTAACTCTGCCTTCCTCTCGGCCCCGCCCCTAATGGTGCAGTTCCCTCATTGCCCTTCCCTGTCCCCTTTTCCACCGGCGCCCACATTTTTTCATGTCCCCCACATCGGGGGGAGAAAAAACATTCCCCTTCCAACATTATTACACATTAGCCCTCCCCACTTTATATTTCTGTGCCACCACCTCGCTACCCCTCTCCGGGCATCAATTTCTCAAGTCTAGTCCAATTTCTCTTCCTGAATGAATGTCCATGCCTCCTCCGCCGTCTCGAAGTCGTGGTGTTTGCCCTGATGCGTGACCCACAATCTCGCCGGCTGCAGCATCCCAAACTTGACTTTCTTCCTATGGAGCACTGCCTTGGCCCGGTTGAAACTCTCCCTCCTTCTCGCCACCTCCGCACTCCAGTCTTGATACACGCGTATCACCGCGTTCTCCCACTTGCTACTCCGTGTCTTCTTAGCCCAGTTCAGGACCGTCTCCCTGACCCTGTAGCGATGGAACTTCACCACTATTGCTCTTGGTGTTTCCCCTGCCTTTGGTCTTCTCACGAGGAACCGGTACGCTCCCTCCACTTCCAGAGGGCCCGTTGGGGCCTCATCTCCCATTAGAGTATGGAGCATCGTACTCACATACGCCCCAGCATCCGCTCCCTCTGTTCCTTCGGGGAGACCTAAAATCCGTAGGTTCTTCCTCCTCGAGCTGTTCTCCAGGGCTTCCAGCCTTTCTATGCACCTCTTGTGTAGTGCCTCGTGCGTCTCCGTTTTTACCACCAGGCCCTGTATCTCGTCTTCGTTCTCGGCTGCCTTTGCCTTCACTCCACAGAGCTCCATCGCCTGGACCTTTTGTGTTTCCTTTAGTCGCTCGATTGCCAGTAACATCGGCGCCAGCACCTCTTTCTTGAGCACCTCCACACATCGTCGGAGGAACTCCTGCTGTTCCGGGCCCCACACCATCTGGGCTCCCTCGGCCGCCATCTTGCTTCTCCCTTCTCTTCTCTGCCGCTGCTCCAAAGGATCCTCCGCAATCCGGCCACTACTGTCGCTCCTTTCCATCCACACCCGGGGGGACTCCTTCCTTTGTCACCTCACACTGGGTTTGGCCGCAAAAAATTTCCGTTGGGGCTCCCGGTAAGAGCCCAAACGTCCGTTGAAACGGGAGGTGCCAAAACGTGCGGCTTAGCTGGTCATCGCCGCAACCGGAAGTCCGCCCTCCTCCATCTTAACCCATCGGGTCTCCCCCTCCTTGGTCCAGCCCCGCACCTTCACATTCGCCGACCAGTAATCATACAGTAGGTTTGGGAGGCCTAGCCCCCCCACCCACCTGTCGCCATCTCTTAATCCTGGCCACCTTCTCTCTCCCTAAATAAACAAGGTGATTAATTTGTCCATCCCTTTGAAGAAGGATTTCGGTAAAAAGGCTGGCAGGCACTGGAAAAGGAACAAAAATCGCGGTAACACATTCATTTTAACTGCCTGCACCCAGCCCGCCAACAACAAAGGGAAGTTGTCCCACCTTGTCAAATCAGCCATCACCTTCCCCACCAAACTAGTAAAATTATACCTTTGGAGCCCACCCCAGTCCTGAGCCACCTGAATCCCCAAGTACCTAAAGTGGGTCGCCGGCAGACAAAATGGCAGTCCCCCTACCCCTGCCCCTACTCCCAGCTGGGACCTAAGTTCAATTTATACCCCGAGAACATCCCAAATCTTTGCAGTAGCTCCATTATACTCCCCACCGACGTGCTCTGTTCCAAAATGTACAATAACAGATCATCGACGTATAAGGACACCCTATGCTCTACTACCCCCACTGCCACCCCCCACTCACTATCCCCTTCCACAACTCCAAGCCCCTTAATGCAATGGCCTAAGGCTCTATAGCCAGTGTAAACAACAGGGCCCAATTCCAAATCTTTCCAATACTGCCATCAAATATCCCCACTCTACCCGATCAAACGCCTTCTCTTTGTCCAGTGCCACCACCAGCTCTGTTCCTTTCCATACGCTGGAGACAGGATCACATTCGGCAACCTCCTCACGTTTGAAAACAGCTGCCTTCCCTTTGTCATATGAGAGTACCTTTAAGAAATGGGTGTGTATATAAATATCTGTAGTGAGAGTACCTTTAAGAAATGGGTGTTTATTACTGCAGTGATGTCAGAGAGGGGGTGGAGCTGGGCTGTCTGTCAGCTTTTTACTTTCGTTTTTGAGCAGGCTGCAGGGTGTGTTTTAGTTTTGTTTTCAGAGCTGGATAGCTGCAGTCACAGCCAGAAGGTGTATGAATCTCTCTCTGTAATCTAAAGACTTTAAATCGATCCTGGTGATTTAAAACTAATAACAGTAGTGACTTTAACCTGATGTGCTTCTGATAAAGGTTTTATTTTTAAGTCGTATGGATGTTAAAAAGGAAAGCTTAAAGGTTTCTTTAGTGTTGTAGTCTTTGGGGGTTGTATTTGAATTGTTGCTAAGTTCACTGTATGTTTTAAAAAGGTTAACTTGAGTTCATAGAATAAACATTGTTTTGCTTTTAAAAATACTTTTCCATTTATGCGGTACCACACCTGTAGAGTGGGCCATGTGCTCCCCATACCACAATCTAGTAAAAGTTGTGGGTCAGGTGAACTCCATGATACACTTTGGTGTTCTCTAAACCCTGGCCCATAACACCTTCACGAACCCCGTCTGATCCTCTCCTACCACCTTCGGGAGACACCTCTCCAACCTTGCCGCCAAAACCTTTGCCAATATTTTGACATCTACATTCAATAGGGATCTGGACCTATACGACCCACACTCCATCGGGTCCTCATCCTTCTTTAGCAGCAGCGAAATCAAAGCCTGCCCCATCTTCTGCGGCAAAACGCCCCTGCCCCTCGAATATTTCCACCATCAGCGGCGCCAACTTATCCTTAAATTTCTATAGAATTCCACTGTGAACCCGTCAGGTCCCGCCACCTTCCCTGCCTGTATCCTCCCAATCGCCTCCTTCACCTCCTGTTCCCTTGCCGGCCCCTCCAAGTCTGCTCTATACTCTTCACCCAACCTTGGGTACTCCAACCAGTCCAGGAACTCCCTCATCTCTCGCTTCTCTCTCGGTGGCTCTGACCTGTATAACTTCTTGTAGAACTCTTCAAGTAGCTCGTTCATATGGGGAGGGAAGGTGGCCAGAATTAGAAAGGTGCTACTACAGAGAGGAAGGGGGTTTGGGTCTTCAGAACCTCATGTATTATTACTGGGCGGCGAATGTGGAGAAGGTACGGAGCTGGGTCAGAGGGATAACTCCCAATGGGTCAGAATGGAGGAGCGTTTGGGTAGGGGCTCGGGATTGAAGGCGCTAGCGACAGTGCCGCACCCGAAGGCCCCGGGGAGAGACTCAGAGAGTCCGGTAGTAATAGCTTTGTTGAGAATTTGGAGGCAGTTTCGCTAGCACTTCAGGCTGGGGGCAGGGTCAAGGGAAATGCCAATTCGGGGGAACCATAGATTTGAGCCAGGGAAGTGGGATGAAAATTTTCAGAGATGGGAGGAGAAAGAAATTAGGGCACTAAAAGATTTATTTCTTGGAGGTCGGTTTGTGGGATTGAAGGAGCTGGGAGCGAAGTATGGGCTGGAACAGGGGGAAATATTTAGATACATGCAGGTTCGAGATTTGCCAGAAAGGAGATACAGAGCTTCCCAGTAGAGCCGGCTTCCACATTGCAGGAAGAGGTGCTGACAACAGGGGGACTGAAAAAGGGGGTAGTATCGGCCGTTTATGGGGCTATTGGAGGAGAAGGTGCCAGAGGGTGAACGCCTCCATCTCGAGTGCGAGGTTGGGGCTGATACAGCTGAAGGTGATGTACAGAGCTCTTTGAGGGCGTAGAGGATGTGTGTGAATGATGCGGGGGGGCCCCCGCAAACCACGTTCATATGTTTTGGTCCTGTCCAAAGCTGTAGGATTACTGGAAAGAGGTTTTGAGGGTAATCTCTAAAGTGGTGCACATATTCGGGGTGTCGGACCAGCCCGGGTTGGAAACGGGCGAGGAGGCAGATGTTGTAGCCTTCGCCTCGTTGATTGCCGAAGGCGGATCCTGTTAGAGTGGAGATCAACCTCTCCACCCTGTGTCCTGCCGTGGAGGGGGGGGTGGCCCTGCTGGAATTCTTGACCCTTGAAAAGGTCAAATTTGAACTGAGGGGAAGGATGGAGGGTTTCTACAATTCATGGTCGTTATTCATTATGCACTTTTGAGAATTGGATTACAGCGAAAAATAGTGGGGGGGGGGGTTGCTGGGAGGGCTGGGGGGAGAGGGACTGTGTGTATTAATGGTGACTGGGTGATTGCTGATTCCTTTTTGTCATTTGTTTATGTTAACATGCGGGGTAATGTTTGGGGTTTGGTGGGAGGATGGGATCGTTGTTATTGATATGGGGATTGACATTACATTCGTTACTGATTGTTGTTTATTGTTGGCTGTAAATTTGGGAGTATACGTGAAAAAGGAGGAGAATAAAAATACCAACCTCCCTGTGGTACTTTAGGTATTACGGCACCTGATAGGCTAAAGCACCATTGGTGGAAACTGTATCCTTTCTATTGGTTAGAATGTATGATCGCTCCGCCCTGCTCGGCGGGGTATAAGAACCCGTGCCGCCCCAGCAGCCTTCATTCTCTACCTGAGCTGCTGGGGGAAACATCTAGCTTATTAAAGCCTTCAGTTGGACTACAACCTCGCTTTAGTGGTTATTGATCGTGCATCACTCCCTTCTAACTCCTCCGTCACAATCACGTACCTGCCCCCGATCCGCCACCACCTTCTCCATCTGAAGCCTCACCCTCTTTCCCACCAAAGCCGCTACCCCCGAACTCGACTGTCAAACCTCAAATGGAAAACCTGACTCACCCAATATGTAAATACTCTCGACCTCTTCACCAGTCCCTCTAACCCCCCCCACGTTCCACGTTACTATTCTGACCGGGGTCTCTCAGCCCTGCTACCCACCATCATCATAACCCCAGGCCATGCCAACAGGCCTGACCCGCCCGGTCCTTTTGTTGCTGTCAAAACTCTCTCTTCCCCCCACCCCCTCCCAGAATTCCCCCTTCCACTACCTCTTGAAAACACCTCTCCCAGTATCGATCCCATCCCTCTACCTTTCACGCCTCAGGCCCATCGAAACCTGTTCGACCAGACTCTAACATCCGTGGCCCCTCCTCCCGCCACACGCCTGTTCACCAGCCAACCTTCGCTAGTGTGGAGGCCCCTGCCCAAGCCCCCCTCCTCCTGATCCCCTTCCCCTTCACCCAATCTCTGAAAACAACCAGGTGTGGTAGGGGATTTTAATTTCCCCTATATTGACTGGGACTCACTTAGTGCCTAGGGGTTTGGATGGGGCAGAGTTTGTAAGGTGTATCCAGGAAGGCTTCTTGATGTAATATGTAGATAGTCCAACTAGGGATAGGGCAGTACTGGACCTGGTATTGGGGAATGAGCCTGGATAGGTGGTGAGGTTGTGTATGGGGAGGTTGTGGAAGCAAATATATTAAGGGCTGGTTTAGCACAGTGGGCTAAACAGCTGGCTTGTGATGCAGATCAATGCCAGCAGCGCGGGTTCAATTCCCGTATTGGCCTCCCCGAACAGGCGCCGGAATGTGGCAACTAGGGGTTTTTCACAGTAACTTCATTGTCACCTACTTGTGACAATAAGCGATTATTATTATATTAACGGTGTTCAAAAGGCATCTTGACAAACACATGGATAGGATGAGTATAGAGGGATACGGCACAAGGAAGTGCTGAGGGTTTTGGCAAAGGTTGGTATCATGACCAGTACAGGCTTGGAGGGCCGAAGGGCCTCTTCCTGTGCTATATTGTTCTTTGTTCTGACCAGTGCAAAAAAACCACACCCCAGAAAACCGGCATTACCCCAAAGCCCAATATTCCCGTACCCACTGTCCATAGCAAAGATAAACTACCCTTTCCCATCAACCAATCCAAAAACCAAATCCCCAAATGTATCCCCCACAAATGCAAAACAAATAAACAACCTGGCACAAGAAATAAGGCTGTACACAACGCTTAATCCCCTCCCTTCAGTCCGAAGCCAAACCCCAGTCCCAACTCTCATTTCAATCCCAGTCCTTCGGCCTTCACAAATGCCTCCACCATCTCAAAGTAGAAGTCTGTCGAGTTACAGGTCACCCACAGCTTTGCTAGGTAGACCACGCCGAACCTCACGCCGTTGCTGAAGAGTGCCGCTTTCACCCGACTGAAGGCCGGCCACCTTTCCGCCAACTCCACAGTTAAATCCTATTATACACAAATACCAGCTCCTTCCCACTTCACCTCACGTCTTTGCTTCACCCATCTCAAGACCTTCTCCTTAACATGGAACTTGTGGAAACAAATTATGACCACCTTCGCTTGGGTCTGAGCAACTGATGCGCCTGTCCAGCTCATACCGGGAGGGTTCTTCCCCCTTCCTCAACAACTCCGCCAACATCTTCGCGAAGTACTCAGTCGGCCTCTGATCCTCCACCTCCTCAGACAAGCCCCCTATTCTTAAATTCTGCCGCCTCAACCTATTCTCCAGGTCCTCCACTTTGGCTCTGAGTCCTTTGTTGGCCTCCACCACCCTCCGCAGTTCCTCACCCATCAAGGTCAGCTGGTCACTGTGCTGTGACAAAGCTTCCTCCACGCCGTTCAACTTCTCTCCTTGCTCCTGTACCTTGGCCGACGTCTTCAACGCCGCCGCCTTCACCGGGGTCATCACCTCCTCCACCCGCTCCTTCATCGCAGCCACCATCTCCTTTCGCATCACCTCCATATGCACACATGGGTACGGCCTCAACCTGGACCTTGGATTCATGTCGCATTACATTCACCTTCCACCATCTGGTCTGGGCTTGTGAAATCCTACCACTGTCCTGGTTTGAGACAATTCACACCTCTTTAACCTGTGATTATCCCTCTCTCCAGTTGCTCCACCTGCAAAGACTCGCATTCAAAGTATCGGATCGCTCCTTTGACTTTGTCTATAAATATGTTTCTGGAACCCACCTCTTCATTCACCTGAGGAAGGAGCAGTGCTCCGAAAACTAGTGATTCGAAACAAACCTGTTGGACTTTAACCTGTTGTTGTAAAATTTCTTACTGTGCTCACCCCAGTCCAATGCCGACATCTCCACATCACGATTTTACAACTAGCTTACTATCATTTACTAATTTTCCAGATTGGTCGACGGAACAATCAGTGGTACAAAATCATTGGAGATCGTCCCCAGTATAAAGAGTTAACATTAGAAGCACATGACATGATGTAATGATAATGTAACACCACATAGTTGAGTAACAGATCTAGAGGGAACAGACATTCTAACCACATACAAAGGTCCCAATATGTACTTTATATAATAACTGTAAATAAAGAGTTAATGGTTTTAACAAACTATGGTCTTGAGCAGCTTACTTTGAGACAATAGACAAGCCCTAAAGAACCTCGTCTAGATCTGAAGACATGAAATACCCAGCAACTGCAGAGATCGTGGAGGGGGGATAGAGAATTGGACTGGTAATCAAAATGAATGGAGACATTGCAGGGCAGAAGTGACCAGTCAGTTTTGCAATTGGGAGCGTGAAGTAACAGATTAAGAATTGCCAGTCTGGAAGGGGAAAAATTGCAACAGCAAATGTGCCTGGGGCCCTCTTGGACCACAAGGAAGGAGCTCCGAAAGCTAGTGATTCGAAATAAACCTGTTGGACTTTAACCTGGTGTTGTAAGACTTCTTACTGTAAAAAAAACACGACTGCTTAATCCAGCTTCTCCCATCTCCACCTTGCTACTGTGTTTCCTGAACCCTGGGAAACCTGCACACAGCTGCAGAATCAGTGACCCAAAAACAAGTTATTGCTGAACAGGCAACAATTAAGACCCAAAACTCAAACTTGAGAAGATACTGCCTGCACTGAAACTTAAGATGGTTTTCACAAACGTGGTCAAGTGACCTGTCTATGATAATTATCTGCTGGATTTAGTTCATAAATAGTATTGGATGTTGCTCAGAAACAAAGGGGTGTCTCAGAGTTCAGGAAACATAGGTAGTTGGGAACCAAAGGGTAACTTCATGTAATACTGTGTGTGTGTAGACATCATTGTAATTAAGTTTTGTTATGTATTATAGTCCTTGTGTGTTTTTTCTTTTAAGTTAATAAATATTATTTCTTAATTGGTCACACAACGACTATTCCTCCCTGGTTCGCATATCTTTTCAGTGGCACAGTGATTAGCACTGCTGCCTCACAGCGGCAGAGATCCAGGTTCAATTCCGACCTTGGGTGAATGTCTGCCGAGTTTGCACATTTTTCCTGTGTCTGCGTGGGTTTCCTCCGGGTGTCTTGGCTTCCACCCACTGTCCAAAGATGTGCAGGTTAGGTGAATTGGCTATGCTAAATTGCTCCTAGGTGAGGTTACGGGGATAGGGTGGGCGATTGGGCCAAGGTAGGGTGTGCTTTCAGAGGGTTAGTGCAGACTCGATGGGCCTAATGGCCTTCTTCATTGTAAGGGATTCTGTGATACTCACAATATACCAAATTAAAAATATACATCACTAAGAACCGAGGTTCCAAGTTACCCTTCTGGGTTTTGGAATACCTCACATTTAACATCAGCGAGTTTCTTAACACTGCCCATGTGGTGAAAAACATGATTAAAATGAAGCCTATTACACTTGTTACTTCCATAAATGATGTACAATTACTCTATCTTGGACTCAACAAATCTGAAGGTAGTAAATTCTCTGAAAATGAAATGAAAAAATGAAATGAAAATCGCTTATTGTCACAAGTAGGCTTCAATGAAGTTACTGTGAAAAGCCCCTAGTCGCCACATTCCAGCGCCTGTTCGGGGAGGCTGGTACGGGAATTGAACCGTGCTGCTGGCCTGCCTTGGTCTGCTTTAAAAGCCAGCAATTTAGCCCTGTGTGCTAAACCAGCCCTTTGAAGGTGAATGATGCCAAATACACGAATATTTTTAAAATGTATTAATGGGTGTGAGCATTGATGACTATGCCTGCTTTTATTACCCTTTCCAAATTATCCTTGAGAAGATGGTGGTGAACTGCCTTCTTGAACTACTGCAGTTCATGTGATGAAGAGACTTCCATGTGTAGTTAGATAAGGAGTTCAAGGATTTTGATGATGAAGAAATTTTTGATCTTGCATCTTATGCTATTCATTCGGACAGGCTACATTCCTTGGCATGACATTCCTTGGTTGCAATAGCTGAGAACAACTGTATTCCATTGCCACAGTATATCTTTAAATAAAACTTGCCTCCATTTTGCTCATAAAATCATAGAATGATTACTCCACAGAGGAAATCTGTACAGACTGTATAATTGATTTTTGGGAAGTATGTTTCCTGTGGTGTTTATTTGCTGTAACCTGTTTTGATGCATGTTTGTAATACAATACATTTTTTTAAAAACGATTACTCCACAGAGGGAGACCATTTGACCAATCATATCTGTGCTGGAGTGCTGCAAGAGGAATGCAGCTAGTTTAGCATCTGCCCCCACACAGACACGGCGAGAATGTGCAAACTCCACACGGACGGTGACCCAGGGCTGGGATCGAACCCAGGTCCTCATCGCCGTAGTGCCGCCCTATGATATAGCAATTTTTATATTATAAAATGTCCTAAGACGCTTCAAGAGTTTGCTCCTAATCATTTGCTGTGTGAAAGTTTTTTTTCATAGGACTTAGGACCAGAAGTAGGCTCTGCCCCACTTCGAGCCTGGTTCACCAACAGATAATATCATAACTGAACTGATTATGGTCTCACCTCCACTTTCCTGTCTGCCCCTATAACCCTTCACTCCCCTGGCGATTAAAAATCTATCTAAGTAATATTGTCATTACTTCTTTTGCCAATTACCGAAATCTGTTCCCTCTGGATCTCAATCCTTCCACCAGTGGGAACTGTATTTCTCTATCTACTCTGTCCACACCCCACTTAATGTTGCAAAGCTCTATCAAATCTTCTGTCAATGTTCTCCAAGGAAAGTCCCAACTACACCAATCTTTCTACTAACTGAAGTTCTTCATCTCTGAAGCCATTCTCGTGAATCTTTTCCATACCCTCTCTAATGCCTTCACATATTTCCTAAATTGCTGTGCCCAGAGCTATATGCAACACTCTAGTTGAGGCCAAATGAGGTGTCAATCTGATGGAACAATAACACAGCACTACATACATGCCAAACAGCCTAAGTAGCAAATAATAGACAGGGCTAAGCAATCCCACAACAAACTGATCAGATCTAAAATCTGCAGTCCTGCCACATACGACTATGAATGGTGGTGGATATTTAAACGAATCATTGGAGTTGTAATATAACTTATAATACACATACAGATGATGATTACACAGATTATATACAGATGATAGTCTACCTATCATCACACTTTTTATTGGCTATGAGCAAAGACATTCAGCAAAGAAGGGCAATTTTTTCAATCTCATGGGTTGCTCCATGAAATATAACCTTAGGTTAAAATACAGAATTAGGATCTTCAGCAGGTGAACGTCTGTGCATGCTTGTTAACTGGAAAGCTTTCTGTCAAGAGAGGGAAGAATCTAGTGGTCATGGTCCATATTGGATGCAGTAATATTGGAAAGAGTTGCAGGTGGTCCTACAAAAATAGCATCAGGAGCTAGGAGCTAAATTTAAGAAATGGAATTCCTAAATTTGAGAAATGGCAATAAATTAATCAGTAGAGTGCTGAGACGCCTGGCAGGATGTGTTGTCCTGCAGTTGGCAGGAGTGCGAAGT
The DNA here is from genome assembly GCF_047496885.1 of Scyliorhinus torazame. Lineage (NCBI taxonomy): Eukaryota > Metazoa > Chordata > Chondrichthyes > Carcharhiniformes > Scyliorhinidae > Scyliorhinus > Scyliorhinus torazame. The sequence goes on from NC_092713.1 coordinate 61,131,216, forward strand.
TTGAGATTTCAGAGAGAGGATCTGTGTTTTGCTATGTATAAATTATATTTTAGGAATTTATGGGGCAACTGATCTTACAAATGGGATGTGTGGATGCAATTATATTGAATGGAACATGATTGGAAAAAGGAGTTATATAAATAGGAAAGAATAAATAAATATTGCAAAGGATATGCAAATCTCATGTCGAAGATGTTATTTCACTCCAGCTCTTCCTTGGAAATGACAATACTCTGATATTCAGATAACTATCACTGTCGTGTTCTCTATTCTGCTTTACCTGGATGGCTCGGAAGCGTAGTGTTGAATAAAGAACACAAAGATTTGTTAACAAACAAAACCAGAAATTTATTGACTCTACTAAGATTCGTTCACATTCCTAAAGTAGAAGGTTATTGTATAAAACTATGCTATCTCTATAACTTACAGAACTCTCAAGTATACAACTGCTCTCTCTCACACCTCACCAGCTAATCATTTTACTATCTAATCTTCTTAATCTTCTAATCCCGGAATCCCCAAGTCACATGATATATATATGACTGTTCTGTGGTTCCATCTCGTGGTATGAATCACTATCATTAACTTATTAACCCTTTACATCCCAGCCAATACACATATCATGACAATCACTGATGCAGGGCAACTTCTAGAATGATAAACACAATTGTTTAATTCATCTGTAGGCAATTAACAGTTGGCTACAAGGAAATAACAAAGCTTTTATCTGCCACACAAAATTCATTTGCACTGTACAATTCAGACTCAAAGCTCCAAGGTGCAATCTGTGCTATGTTAAATCTTAGCAAGGGCAGCCATGGTGGGAAAAGGGTGTCTCTTTCTGACTGATAGAAATTATATGTGCTTACCTTAAGTGGAATCTTGGGTTTTAATGTGACCATATAGTGCCCGAGCTGCCAACACGCACTCTCTAATTCAGGCTCACACGTGAATGAAATGAAATGAAATGAAAATCGCTTATTGTCACAAGTAGGCTTCAAATGAAGTTACTGTGAAAAGCCCCTAGTCGCCACATTCCGGCGGACACATGAAGAATGTACTTTTGCATTAAGCATTGGAGGCTGCTGGTCCCTATGTGTAAGCCAACAAAAGTCAAAGAAAATGAAAGAAAATTAAAATAAATACATTCCTCACATTTTGATTTTAAACGCTATGAATTCTGAATTTAAAGACGAATGGATTCAATGGTGCATGATCTTCAATTTTGGTTTTAATTAGGATATACAGATGTATTTATGAAGTTAAAATATGGCTGCTTGTCAACAAAGAAACTGATGGGGGAATTTCTACAGAAAATATATTTTGAGGTCAGCACGGTGGCCTAGTGGTTAGCACAGCTGCCTCACGGCGCTTTGGTCCCAGGTTCGATCCCGACTCTGGGTCACTGTCCGTGTGGCGTTTGCACATTCTCCCTGTGTCTGCGTGGGTTTCGCCCCCACAACCCAAAAGTGTGCAGAGTAGGTGGATTAGCCATGCTAAATTGCCCCTTAATTGGAAAAAATAATTGGGTAATCTAAATTTATTTTAAAAAAAGAAAAGATATTTTGGGGCTTTCCAAGGTTCAGGGCTGGATTAGCACAGTGGGCTAAACAGCTGGCTTGTAATGTAGACCAATGCCAGCAGCGCGGGTTCAATTCCCGTACCGGCCTCCCCAAACAGGCGCTGGAATGTGGTGACTAGGAGCTTTTCACAGTAACTTCATTGAAGCCTACTTGTGACAATCAGCAATTATTATTATATATAATGGCTTAGAATTTCGCTGGAGTAAATAAACCATGTCAATGCCAAAATTTAAACGATAAATGTTGGCATGCATAGCTTCATGTATATATAAACTACAAACAAGTGCCATGTCACCTTCTGTCATTATTTCAGGTCTCTAACTTGTGACAGGAAGTTTACAAGAATATGATGCTTGCAAATAGGGAATCGGGTTTTGTGCATTACTTCTAATGCTGTATTATGTTTACCAGCATACAATTGATTTGGGTTTTTTTGGTCAATGTATTATAATTTGCCCTTTCTTTTGATCTCAGCATCTTGCACTACCTCCTATGATCTACCCCTGACTGAAAGGTCAAGTCTGCTTTCAGATCAGCTCTGAGGTGCCCGCTTCTTTGTAACCAGTTACACTCTTCCTATGGAGAGACATTTTGAACGCCACTTTGTGCATCTCCGCATCAATATAGATGAGGCTTTGTCACCCTGCAGTGACGTGTGGTGGATCTCCAGTGAACTCTAGCATGAAACTATTCTAGCGTCAATTTCAAGTTCCTGACATTTAAAAAAAATAAAAACTCTTGTTCTTTTTGACTTTAACATGATGTAAAAGTACAAAAACATTTGTGTTTCATGTGTTGGCTTAATCCCAACTTCAAAAGGATGCAACTTCAAAAATTAATCCAAATTTAATCCCAATTTCAAAATGTATAAAGGAAGCTCCAGGGCAGTACCTGCTGCTTGTAAGAAATCAGAGGAACCTTGAAATCATGTGTAAAGAATTGCGTAAAAGTGGTATATGAACTTGTGTATGTGACTTTCCCTCACTACTGAAATCCATTTAACCTGAGTGTTGTATGACGTGTAGGTGACTGATACTTAATTTTGCCATCAGATAGCTGGGAGGTGTGAAATTTCTCCACCTCAGATGGTCAGGGGAACACCACTGCACAACTTCCTCTTCTGGAGTCGTCAGGAGTCGTCAGCTAGAAAACCTGTGCACTACCTCCAGTTCTATTCCTCTGTCTTGTGTTCTGTGCTCTCTTCCCCTGAAAAAGACGTATTAATGATTCTAAAGGGATCTGTTCACCTGGTGGATGTAGTGCATTTGGTGAGGTGGGCTTTTGGAGAGAAGCAGAACACATGCATGAGGATAAGGGTTTGTTCCAGTGGCAGATTGATATATGTGGATATGAGGAAATGCATAATGATGGGTACAGTTGCCGCGTAAATGTGTAATGGATAGGCAGAGTGGAGCAGGGCACGCGGATGCCTTGCACAATAGGATACCGATGAACGGGAATCTGTGCTCACCCTTTCCTGACCTAGCCAGATCATTAAAGCCTTTCCTGCATTGATGCCAGAATAATGGTGCTATGACTCCCTTGGAAGGAAAGGAGTGTGTACCTTCCTATTCCTATTGACATTTAACAAGTATGTACTCCCCCGGTAACTGGGAGTGGAGCTTCCCTCTTAACAGGGAAGGCTCCACAGTATAAAAACCCCTGCCTGGATGCATGTCGGGGAAAGTGACCCTTCAGGGCATGGGAGTTTAGTAGGGTATCTTTCTTTGTAACCTACCATGTGTCCTATGAGTGTTTCTCGCCTATATAACACAATATCCTCCTCTAGACCTCCTAGGCCTCCTGTTGCTGGGCAAACTATCCCTCTGCAACTCCTCATGGATGTCAGTACACCAAGTAATGCAATGTTAAAGTGCGCAGGCATTGACTGTCCTCAATCCATGATGAAACTTCTTATTTTATTTGTTCAATCTCCTAATCCTCAAAATTCGATCCTTCGAATTGGCCCTTTATTTTTTTTAGAAAATATTTTATTGAGGCATTTATAATTTTAACAATTTTCAACATCAAATATTAATAAAAACGAAAACACAACAATATAACCAACAAACCCCCCCCCGAGCACAAACCCCCAGCCAACATGGCTTACACAAACAGTGCCACCTTCCCCACCCACCCCGCCATTGGTTCTCCTGACCTTACTCGTCTCTCCCATGCCTCACCTTCCCCAGCCCCTGCTGACAGCTTAATTTTTCTCAAAGAAGTCGATGAACGGCTGCCACCTCCGAGCAAATCCCTGCAACGAACCCCTCAAGGCGAATTTAATTTTCTCAAGTCTAAGAAACCCCTCCATGTCGCTAACCTTCGGGAGCTCCGAGTCCCTCCAGCCTAGTAGGATTAGTAGGATCCGTCTCCGGACCACCAGGGAGGCAAAGGCCAGGACATCAGCTTCTCTCACCCCCCTGGGCTCTCGGGTCTTCCTACACACCAAAGATCGCCACCTCTAGACTTGGCACCACCCTCACTTGCAAGACCTCTGACATGACGTATGCAAACCCCTGCCTGAAACCGTTCAGCCTCGGACATGTCTAAAACATGGACATGGTTCGCAGGACCCCCGCACAGTGCCCACACCTATCCTCCACCCTCATAGAACCTGCTCATCTGGGCCACCGTCATGTGCGTCTTGTGGACTACCTTAAACTATCAGGCTGAGCCTGGCACACGACGAGGATGCATTAACTCTCCTCAGGGCCTCCTCCCATAACCCGGCCTCCAACTCCCCACTTAGATCTTCTTCCCACTTTCTCTTAACCTCCCCTATCTGGGCTCCCTCCCACTCCATCAGCTCCTTATAGATCTCTGAGACCGTCCCCTCTCCCACTCTTGTCCTCGACACTACCTTATCCTGCAGTCACAAATTGGCCCTTTAAATAGTCTAGTTGAGATTGAATCAGGCAGGTCCATACCTCGCATACTGTCATGCATTTGACATCAAATCTGGAGGTAATATTATAATTAGGTAGCTGTATTAAAATGCGACAGACAAAAATGCTCAAAGTTCTTCCAAGTGTCCCACACCATCATACCACAAATGTCCCTCAGATTTATTATCAGGGCTGAACGGTCAGTGTTTGATGGTACAAATCACAATATGCAATTTTGTTCATTAATTTAATCAGTTCTATTGGGTCACACCTTCATTTTTTTAGTTTCCAGGGAACATAACCTAAATTTATTCAATCTCCCAAAAAGCACATCTCCTTTATCCAGGAAATGCCTTTGCTAGCCAACAATGGATATTGTCCAAGGTTTTAGTACATTCTTCCCAAAGTGTACCATCCAAAACCAAACACTAAATTTCACTGAGGTCTAAGTAATGTCCTGCATTCAGCTGGCACTTTATTGCTTTCATGTTTAAAGTCTATGATAAAGCTGAGCCTTGTGTTGACGTTTTGAAACATTTCTATTATACCGACAACCTAATGTTTAATGATAATCTTTATTAGTGACACAAGTAGGCTTACATTAACACTGCAATGAAGTTACTGTGAAAATCCCTAAGTTGCCACACTCCGGCACCTGTTCGGGTACAATGAGGGAGAATTGTACCCAACAAGCATGTCTTTCAGGACTTGTGGGAGGAAAGCTAAGGGCAGTACGGTATCACAAGTGGATAGCACTGTGGCTTCACAGCGCCAGGGTCCCAAGTTCGATTCCCCACTGGGTCATTGTCTGTGCGGAGTCTGCACATTCTCCCCATGTCTGTGTGGATTTCCTCCGGGTGCTCTGGTTTCCTCCCACAGTCCAAAGACGTGCAAGTTAGGTGGATTGGCCATGGTAAATTGCCCTTAGTGACCAAAAAAAAGGTTAGGAGGGGTTATTGAGTTACAGGGATAGGGTGGAAGCGAGGGCTTAAGTGGGTCAATGCAGACTCGATGGGCCAAATGCCCTCCGTCTGCACTGTATGTTCTATGTTCTATAAGTAAACCGGAACACCCGAAGGAAACCCACGCTGCCACGGGGAGAATGTGCAGACTCCACACAGTGACCCAAGCTGGGAATCGAACCCAGGTCCCTGGCGCTGTGACGGAATAGTGCTAACCACTGTGCTACCATGCCGCCCATTTGATGACTTGCGTACCTGAACATCTAAATCCTTTGTTCATCTATTTCCCCGTTCAGAATCTACTGACATTTGCTATTCCCATATCCATTACAATGTTATCTGTAAAACAATAAGCACTGCCGACTTCCGGTGGCAGCTATGAAGGAGTAAGTCGCACGTTTGGTGGCTCCCGCTCGGGTCGGACTTTTGGACCTTTTCCCCTGATCTTTTAATGGACTTGAATTGTAAAACGGATGTCAGTGGCAATTCTCTACTGAATTCCCACTTCGGTGCATGGAAAAAAGGACCAGACGTGTTCGTAAGGGCAGAAATAAGAAGACAGAGAAGACTTGGGCTGTAGTTGCAACAGGGAACAGCATGGCGGAGGGGTGAACCTCTGGCTTGTCGACCCAGCAGTCTATGGAGCAGCTGTGCAAGTCATCCAGGAGGGCTTTGCTACTCAGAAACGGGACTGCTTGGACCCGATAAAAGCGTCGGTTGAGCGGCTGGAGCTCAGGTTGGATGCCCAGGATCGGGAGATCCAGAAGGTGGAGAAGGCGCTGGCTGAGCAGGAGGAGCATCAGACCGCGGTGGAGCTGGAGGTGGGGATGCTGAGGGATCAGCAAAAGAAGCTTCTGGAGAAGGTAGAGGACTGGGAAAATAGGTCCCGCTGGCAGAACCTAAGAATTGTCGGGCTCCCGGAGGAGTCTGAAGGAACGGACGCTGGGGTATACGTCGCAGGCATGTTTGAGAAGCTGCCGGGGGATGGGGCATTCTCCCGGCCCTTGGAGGTGGATAGGGCTCACAGAGCACCTGCGAAGAAGCCGCGAATGGGAGATCCCCCGAGAGCTATGGTGGTGAGATTCCACAGGTTCTCGGATAAGGAGCGTATCCTGCAGTGGACCAAGCAGACACGGAGCTGTAAGTGGGACAATAGCATCCTGCGGGTTTACCAAGACCTGAGCGTGGAGGTGGCCAGGAGGAGAGCAGGATTCAATCAGATCAGGGCGATCCTTTTCAAGAAAAAGGTGAAGTTTGGACTGTTATACCCAGCCCGTCTCTGGGTCACGCATGAGGAACTGCACTTTTACTTTGAGTCGCCTGAGGATACGTTGGACTTTGCAAGAAAGAAAGGGCTGACGAAGGACTGAGAACTTTTGAACTTGGCTGCAATGTTCGTGTTTCTGTTTTCTCCGTTTTGTTTCTCTGTTTTTGTAAAAAGTTTCTCATTTTGCTTGGAACCAGCAGTAGAGCTGGGTGAGTTTAGGTTTTCATTTGCACTGTTGGGGGATGGTGGTGTGCTAGTTTTGATCTTGGTGTTTTTCTGTTGGGCAATTATCTGGGGATTGTTTGATGTTGGAGTTTGTTTGCATGAGCGGGGGGAGGGTGGGGAGGGAACAATAGGTGGGAGACTATCTGGCGCCGGGAATGGGGGCCACAAAGCTAGCTGGGTGAGCTAGCTCTCGGAAGTGCAGTGGGGAGTGTGCATATGTTTGGTTTAGGAAAGGGATTGGGTTACAGGGTGTTGTTGCTGGGGGGGGGTGGGGGGGGGTGGAGGAGGGTGAATGTTCTGCTGGTTAGGGAGGGACTTGGGCTGAGGGACAGAGAGGAGGTCGGGGGCTGCCTGAGGATGGGCTGGTGGAGGCGCGAACCACGGGCTGGTGGCGGACCTAAAAAAGGGCTGATTGATCGGCGGGGGGGAGGGGGGGGGGCAATGAGCCCCCCAACTAGGCTGATCACCTGGAATGTTCGTGGGTTAAATGGGCCGGTCAAAAGGGCACGTGTGTTCACGCATCTTAGGGGATTGAAGGCGGACGTGGTGATGTTGCAGAAGACGCACCTTAAGGTAACTGACCAGGTTAGACTGAGGAAAGGCTGGGTCAGCCAGGTGTTTCACTCGGGACTAGATTCAAAGACTAGAGGGGTCGCGATCCTGATCAATAAGCGGGTGGTGTTTGAGGTGGGTAGAACAGTTTTGGATGTGGGAGGTCAGTATATTATGGTCAGTGGGAAACTGGAGGGGGTGCAGGTGGTATTAGTGAATGTATATGCGCCAAATTGGGATGATGTGGAGTTTATAAAGAGGATGCTGGGGAAGATACCGGACCTGGACTCGCACAGGCTGGTTATGGGAGGGGACTTCAATACAGTTTTGGACCCGGGCTTAGACCGGTCAAGGTTGAAAACGGGCAGGGTGCCAGCAATGGCAAAGGAACTAAGAGGGTTCATGGAGCTGGTCGTGGGGGGGGGGGATCCATGGAGGTTTGGACAGCCGAGGGCGAAGGAGTTCTCCTACTCACATGTGCATAAAGTGTACTCCCGGATTTATTTATTTATTTTGAGCAGGGCCTTTCTGGCTGGGGGTAGTGGACACGGGTATTCGGCGATTACAATCTCAGACCATTCACCGCACTGGGTTGACCTGCAGGTTAGTAAAGGTGTTAACCAGCGCCCGCATTGTTGGATGTGGGACTTTTGGCGGATGAAGGGGTGTGCGAGCAGCTGAGGAAATATATTCAGAACTACCTGCAGGTCAATGACACGGGGGAAATTTCAGCAGCGGTGGTTTGGGAAGCACTGAAGGCGGTGGTCAGGGGGGAGCTGATGTCGATCCGGGCTCATAGGGAGAAGGATGACAGGGCAGAGACAGACAAACTGGTAAAGGAGATATTACAGATCGATAGGAGATATGCGGAGACCCCAGAGGCAGGGCTCCTGAGGGAACGGCGGAGGCTGCAGGCGGAGTTTAGCTTGCTGACCACAGGGAGGATGGGTGGAGCAGCTGAGAAAGGTGAGGGGGGCGATTTATGAACATTGGGAGAAGGCCAGCAGAATGCTTGCACAGCAGCTTAGGAAGAGGGAGGCAGCTAGGGAGATAGGGAAAGTGAAGGACAGTGAGGGGAACCTGGTTGGTGATTCGGTAGGGGTGAATAAGGCGTTTAGAGATTTTAACAGTAGGCTGTACAGGTCGGAGCCCCCTATGGGGCTGGAGGCGGTGAGGCGCTTCTTGGAGGGGCTGAATTTCCCAATTGTGGACGGAGAGCGGGTAGAAGGGCTGGGGGCACCAATTGAGCTGGAAGAGATAGTGGAGGGCTTGAAGGCCATGCAGGTGGGTAAGACCCCGGGTCCGGACAGGTACCCAGTGGAGTTCTATAAAAAGTTCTCAGGGATTTTGGGGCCAGTGTTGTTGAGGATGTTCAATGAGGCAAGGGATAGAGGGGTGCTGCCCCCGACGATGTTTCAGGCAATGATTTCGCTGATTCTTAAGCGGGACAAGAACCCGGAGCTGTGTGGGTACTATGGGCCGATCTCCTTGCCGAATGTGGATGCCAAGTTGCTGGCCAAAATCCTGTCCTCCAGGATTGAGGACTGTGTTCCAAACTCACCAGGGGAAGACAGTAGTAGGGGGAGATGACTCACCAGGGGAAGACAGTAGTAGCCAGGCTCATGGCACTGTGGCTGGCTCTGCTGCACAGAAGGGCGGAAAAGACTGGCAGGGCTATAGTCATAGGGGATTCAATCGTAAGGGGAGTAGACAGGCATTTCGGTGGTCGAAAGCGAGACTCCTGAATGGTATGTTGCCTCCTGGGTGTAAGGGTCAGGGATGTCTCAGATCAGCTGCAGGACATACTGAAGGGGGAGGGTGAACAGCCAGTTGTCGTGGTGCATATAGGCACCACCAATATAGGTAAAAAACGGGATGAGGTCCTACAATCAGAATTTAGGGAGTTAGGAGATAAGTTAAAAAGTAGAACCTCAAAGGTTGTAATCTCAGGATTGCTACCAGTGCCACGAGACAGTCAGAGTAGAAATTCAAGAATAGTCAGAATGAATACGTGGCTTGAGAGATGGTGCAGGAGGGAGGGGTTCAGATTTTTGGGACATTGGAACCGGTTCTGGGGGCGGTGGGACCAAATCGGATGGTCTACACCTGGGCAGGACTGGAACCAATGTCCTCGGGGGTGCTTTTGCTAACACTGTTGGGGAGGTTTTAAACTAATGTGGCAGGGGGATGGGAACCAGATTAGGAAGTTAGAGGTCAGTAAAGAGGCAGCAACCAAAGCCAGTAAGGTACTAGATAATAAACTCAATGTGACTAAGGGGAAGAGTAGACAGGGAAGAGATGATGAACGCAAAGGGACAGGTGGTCTGAGGTGCATTTGTTTCAATGCAAGAAGTGTAGCAGGTAAGGCAGATGAATTTAGGGCTTGGATTAGTACCTGGGAATATGATGTTATTGGTATTACTGAGACTTGGTTGAGGGAAGGGCAAGACTGGCAACATAATATCCAAGGGTATAGATGCTTCAGGAGGGATAGAGAGGGAGGTAAAAGGGGTGGAGGAGTTGCATTACTGGTCAGAGATGAGATCACAGCTGTGATTAAGGAGAGCACAATGGAGGATTCGAGCACTGAGGCAATATGGGTAGAACTAAGAAATAGGAAGGGTGCAGTAATATTGTTGGGACTTTACTACAGGCCTCCCAAAAGCGAGCGTGACGTAGAGGTACAAATATGTAGACAGATTATAGAAAAATGTAGAAGCAATAAAGTGGTCATGATGGGAGATTTTAACTTCCCCAACATTGAATGGGACTCATGTAGTGTTGGGAGGCGTAGATGGAGCAGAATTTCTAAGGAGCATCCAGGAGAGTTTTTTTAGAGCAGTATGTAAAGAGTCCAATTCGGGAAGGGGCCATACTGGACCTGGTATTGGGGAATGATCCCGGCCAGGTGGTTGAAGTTCCAGTCGGTGATTACTTTGGGAATAGCAATCACAATTCCATAAGTTTTAGAATACTCATGGACAAAGACAACAGTGCTCCTAAAGGAAGATTGCTAAATTGGGGAAAGGCCAAATCTAACAAAATTCGGCAGGAGCGAGGGAATGTGGATTGGGAGCAGCTGTTTAAGGGTAAATCCACATTTGAAATGTGGAGTCTTTTAAGGAAAGGTTGATTAGAGTGCAGGACAGACATGTCCCTGTGAAAATGAGGGATAGAAATGGCAAGATTAGGGAACCATGGATGACGGGTGGAATTGTGAGACTAACTAAGATGAAAAAGGAAGCATACATAAGATCTAGGCGACTTAAAACTGATGAAGCTTTGGAGGAATATTGGGAAAGTAGGACAAATCTCAAACGCGCAATAAAGAGGGCTAAAAGGGGTCATGAAATATCTTTGGCTAACAGGGTAAAAGAAAATCCCAAAGCCTTTTATTCATATATAAGGAGCAAGAGGGTAACTAGAGAAAGGATTGGCCCACTCAAAGACAAAAGAGGGAATTTATGCGTGGAGTCAGAGGAAATGGGTGAGATTCTTAATGAGTACTTTGCATCGGTATTCACCAAGGAGAGGGGCATGACGGATGTTGAGGCTAGGGATGGATGTTTAAATACTCTAGGTCAAGTCGGCATAAGGAAGGGGGAAGTTTTGGGTATTCTAAAAGGCATTAAGGTGGACAAGTCCCCAGGTCCGGATGGGATCTATCCCAGGTTACTGAGGGAAGCAAGGGACGAAATAGCTGGGGCCTTAACAGATATCTTTGCAGCATCCTTGAGCACGGATGAGGTCCCGGAGGACTGGAGAATTGCTAATGTTGTCCCTTTGTTTAAGAAGGGTAGCAGGGATAATCCAGGGAATTATAGACCTGTGAACTTGACGTCAGTGGTAGGCAAACTGTTGGAGAAGATACTGAGGGATAGGATCTATTCACATTTGGAAGAAAATAGACTTATCAGTGATATGCAGCATGGTTTTGTGCAAGGAAGGTCATGTCTTACAAACCTAATGGAATTCTTTGAGGAAGTGACAAAGTTAATTGATGAGGAAAGGACTGTAGATGTCATATACATGGACTTCAGTAAGGCGTTTTATAAAGTTTCCCATGGCAGGTTGGTGGAAAAAGTGAAGTCGTATGGGGTTCAGGGTGTACTAGCTAGATGGATAAAGAACTGGCTGGGCAACAGGAGACAGAGAGTAGTGGTGGAAGGGAGTGTCTCAAAATGTAGAAAGGTGACTAGTGGTGTTCCACAGGGATCCGTGCTCGGACCACTGTTGTTTGTGATATACATAAATGATCTGGACGAAGGTATAAGTGGTCTGATTAGCAAGTTTGCAGATGATACTAAGATTGGTGGATTTGCAGATAGCGAGGAGGACTGTCAGAGAATACAGCAAAATATAGATAGATTGGAGAGTTGGGCCGAGAAATGGCAGATGGAGTTCAATCCAGGCAAATGCGAGGTGATGCATTTTGGAAGATCTAATTCAAGAGCGGACTATACGGTCAATGGAAGAGTCCTGGGGAAAATTGATGTACAGAGAGATCTGGGAGTTCAGGTCCATTTTACCCTGAAGGTGGCAACGCAGGTCGATAGTGTGGTCAAGAAGGCATACAGCATGCTTGCCTTCATCGGACGGGGTATTGAGTACAAGAGTCGGCAGGTCATGTTACAGTTGTATAGGACTTTGGTTAGGCCACATTTGGAATACTGCGTGCAGTTCTGGTCGCCACATTACCAGAAGGATGTGGATGCTTTAGAGAGGGTGCAGAGGAGGTTCACCATAATGTTGCCTCGATGTCACTAGCGCTCCGAAAGCTAGTGACATCGAAACAAACCTGTTGGACTTTAACCTGGTGTTGTAAGACTTCTTACTGTGCTCACCCCAGTCCAACGCCGGCATCGCCACATCATAATGTTGTCTGGTATGGAGGGTGCTAGCTATGAAGAAAGGTTGAGTAGATTAGGATTGTTTTCGTTGGAAAGACGGAGGTTGTGGGGGGAACTAATTGAGGTCTACAAAATTATGAGAGGTATGGACAGGGTAGATAGCAACAAGCTTTTTCCAAGAGTAGGGGTGTCAATTACAAGGGGTCACGATTTCAAGGTGAGAGGGGGAAAGTTTAAGGGAGATGTGCATGGAAAGTTTTTTATACAGAGGGTGGTGGGTGCCTGGAACGCTTTGCCAGCGGAGGTGGTAGAGGTGGGCAAGATAGCATCATTTAAGATGCATCTCGACAGATGTATGAACGGGCGGGGAACAGAGGGAAGTAGATCCTTGGGAAATAAAAAACAGGTTTAAATAAATGATCTGGATCGGCGCAGGCTGGGAGGGCCGAAGAGCCTGTTCCTGTGCTGTAATTTTCTTTGTTCTCTGTTATTGGGGATGACCAGACGGGGTTTGTTAAGGGTAGGCAGTTGGTGGCCAATGTAAGAAGGCTGTTAAATATGATCATGATGCCCCCGGAAGGTAGGGAGGTTGAGATAGTGATCGCAATGGATGCAGAAAAGGCTTTTGCTCGGGTAGAATGGGACTATCTGGGAGGTACTGGGACGGTACGGATTTGGGCGGAGCTTTATTGACTGGGTCAGGTTACTGTATCAAGCTCCGGTGGCGAGTGTGTGGATGAGCAGGACAACTTCGGACTACTTTAGACTGTACCGGGGGACGCGACAAGGGTGCCCCCTCTCCCCACTAGTTTGAGCTGGCTATAGAGCCGTTGGCAATCGCTCTGAGAGCTTCAAGGGGCTAGAGGGGACTGGTCGGGGGGGGGGGGGGGGGGGTGTTGGAGCACAGGGTTTCGCTCTGTGCGGATGATCTGCTTCTGTACGTTTCGGACCCAGTAGAGGGGATGGAGGAAATCATGAAGATTTTAGGGGAATTCGGCCGGTTTTCGGGATATAAGCTAAACATGGATAAGAGTGAGATGTTTATGGTTCAGGCGAGGGAACAGGAGGGGCGACTGGGGAGCTGTTGTTTAGGTCAGGTAGGGGGTAGTTTTACGTACCTGAGCATCCAAGTGGCGCAGGAATGGGTCCGGCTGCATAAATTGAATCTGGCCCGGCCAGTGGACCAAATAAAGGACGATTTCCGGAGATGGGACGCGCTCCCGTTGTTGCTGGTCGGGAGGGTACAACCGGTGAAAATGACGGTCCTCCCGAGGTTCCTATTTGTATTTCAATGTCTCCCCATTTTTATTCCGTGGTCCTTTTTTAAGCGGGGCAACAGGGTGATAATGCGTTTCGCCTGGGCCGGCAAGACCCCCGCGGGTAAGGAAGGTAATGCTTGAGCAGAGCCGGGGAGAGGGCAGGCTGCCGCTGCCAAATTTTAGTAATTATTACTGGGCGGTTAATATAGCCATGATCAGGAAGAGGGGGGGGCGGGGGTCGGCATGGGTGCGTATGGAGGCGGCTTCTTGTAAGGGCACCAGTCTGGGGGCGTTGGTAACTGCGCCTCTGCTGCTCCCGCCGGCACGGTACTCCACCAGCCCCGTGGTGGTGGCGGCCCTGAGAGTTTGGGGCCAGTGGAGGCGGCATGTGGGAGCAGTGGGCGCATTGATCTGGGTCCCAATTTGTGATAACCACCGGTTTGCCCTGGGGAGTATCGATGGGGGGGTTCCGGTTATGGCAGAGAGCGGGAATTGAGAGGATGGGGGATGTGTTCATAGAGGAAAGCTTTCCGAGTGCTGGAAGAAAGGTTTGGGCAGGCGAGCGGAAACAAATTCAGATACTTGCAGGTGTGGGACTTCCTTCGTAAACAGGTGGCAACCTTCCCGCTCCTACCGCTGAGGGGGATTCAGGACAGGGTAATTTCCAGAGGGTGGGGAGGGGAGCGTTTCGGACATCTATAAGGAGCGTATGGGGTCGGAGGAGACGCAGACCGAGGAGCTGAAGTGCAAGTGGGAGGAGGAGCTGGGATGTGAGATAGAGGATGGTCTATGGGCAGACGCGTTGAGTAGAGTCAACGCGTCTGCAACATGTGCCAGGCTCAGCCTGATACAATTTAAGCCTGTGCACCGGGCTCACATGATAGTGGCCCGGATGAGCAGATTCTTTGGGTAGAGGACTGGTGCTCAAAATACGCGGGAGGGCCAGCGAACCATGTCCATATATTTTGGACGTGTCCAAAGCTTAGGGGATTTTGGCAGGGGTTTGCGGACGTCATGTCCAAGGTTTTAAAAACAAGGGTGGCGCTGGGTCCAGAGGTGGCGATTTTCGGGGTGACGGATGATCCGGGAATCCAGGAGGAGAAACCTGGTGTAATTATTGGGCAGCCAAGGGCCAAAAACTCTGGGTATTTTTATAAGAATTATTGGTTAATTCACTAGTGTTGTGAATCAAGGCATGTGGGGTGGAATTTACTGCGCACTAACCCAGCGTGTCGTAACAATATGCTATCAATAGCAACCTTGAGAACATTTTTAAAAATAGGATGGTGCATGGGTTTCAAAATGTTTCATCTATAAATGTTCACAAATATAGAACAAGTCAATTTTTAGAAATTAGATCCTGACTAAATTAATGTCAGGACTCAGCTAACTATGATCCTAGTTGAAGTTTAGTAGCAGAGGGTTGAATCTAGAGCATCCATGTTTATTATACTGAAACTTGTAGCCTACATCCTGTCCTCCTTGGTGAAGAATGTAAATTGTGCAAGGTAGAGTTTAGGAAAAAATAATATATAACATGTCTTCAAGGCAGCATTAACTAGTTGAATAATTGCTATGAGCCTGGATAAAAATGCTCAATGGAAGCTTGAGGAACAACATTCTACCTTTTTTTAAAAATTGTATCTTATTTCAAACGTATATAAAAAACTACAACACATACACAATTCAGCAAATAAACTTCCCAACACCAACTATACAATTTGTACAAATCCCCCCAACCCACCCCCACGCGAACAGCTCCTCAAACACGGTCACGAACATCCCCCACCTTGCCTTGAAGCCTTCCGCTGAACCTTTCAATTCGTACTTAATCTTTTCCAACCTAAGAAAATCGTAAAAGTCCCCCAGCCAAGCCGCCACGCACGGTGGCATTGCTGACCGCCACCCCGGCAGAATTCTTCGCCAGGCAATCAGAGAGGCAAAGGCCACAACATCGCCCTCCTCCCCTACATCAGCTCCGGCTTTTCCGATATCCCAAATATCGCCACCAAAGGGTCCTGCTCAACCTCCTCTCTCACTATCCTTGCTAGCGCCGCGAACACTCCCAACCAGAACCTCTCCAACTTTTTCCAGTTCCAGAACATATGTACGCTGATCCGTCGGTCCCCGCCCACACTTCGCACACTCATCTGATACCCCAGTATCAGAATCCAGTCATTCTTGCCCACGTTATGTGTACCACCTTGAATTGCATCAGGAGCATCCTTGCATTTACCCTTCATAGCGCCTCATTTCAGACTCCCCAGTTTAGCTCCCCTCCCAGCTCCCCCTTCTCATTTCTCCTTAAGCTTCACCACCCGCTCACCTCACCACCTGTATATGTCTCCGATCCTGCCCTCCCCTTCCAAATCTGGAAGCAACATTCATTCCAACAGGGTGAACTCTTTCCAAACCTTCCGTGCAAAGTCCCTTACCTGCATGTACCTAAACTCACTTCCTCTTGAGAGTCCTACCCTCTCCTTTCATCCATCAGTACTGGCAAACCCTTCTTCCAGATACAAACTCCTCACCTTAACCAGCCCCAATTCTCTCCACTTCCTATACATGCCATCTATCCCCACCCAGCACAAAACCGTGGTTTTCACACAACGGCGTTAACACCGATATCTCCTCTATCCTAAAGTGCCTCAGCTGGTTGCAGATCTTCACCGTGGACTGTACCACAGGGCTCTCCGAGTATCTGCTTGGTGCCATAGGCAACACTGCCATCATCATAGCTCTAAAGCTGGACTCCCTACAGGATTCCTCCTCCATGCTAACCCATTCTACCCCCTCTCCATCCCATTATCACCTCATCTTCTCCACATTCGCCACCTAATAGTAAAGCAGTAGCTTGGCAATGCCAACCAGCCCTGCTGCCTCTGTCTCTGTAACAGGGTCCTCTTAACCCTTGGCACCTTCCCTGCCCACACAAAGTTCAAAATAATCGTGTCTAATTTTCGAAAGAAGGCTTTCGGTATAAAGATCGGCTGTGTCTAGAATATGCACAGGAATCTTGGCAGATATGTTCTATGGTCTATGAATGTTCATCACTTGGACCTTCCCTGCCAAAGTCAAGTGCAGCGTATCCCACCTCTTGAGATCCTTCCCGCCTCCTCCACCAGTTTTGTTAAATTCTATTTGTGTAGCTTCGCCCATTCCCTCGCCCGGTGAATCCCAAGGTATCTAACCCTGTCTCTGGCCATCTTAAATGGCATCACCCCTAAATTGGCTCGCTGACCGTGGGCAGCATGGTAGCATAGTGGTTAGCACAGTTGCTTCACAGCTTCAGGGTCCCAAGTTCGATTCCGGGCTTGGGTCATTGTCTCTGCAGAGTCTGCACGTTCTCCCCATGTCTGTGTGGGTTTCGTCCTGTTATTGAAAATATGGAAAGATTTGTCATTTGAAACATGTCATTTCAAAAACATGGCGCTCAACGTTTTATTAAAACCATGTTAATTACCCCTAGCGGGTTGCTTTATTTTCTACATGGCACCCGATGTGTTAACACTGTGTTAATTACGCCCAGCCGGTTGTTTTGCTTTCTCCATGGCATCCAGCGTGGAGGCGTAGAATATTAGAAGTTTCTAGGTAAAACGAGACTAGAATATTAGAAGTTTCTAGTTGAGCAGAATGGGGGCTAAAGTGGGGGCTAGAATATTAGAAGTTTCTAGTTCCCAAGAAACGGTTGGAATATTAGAAGTTTCTAACCGGCACAAAGGCTAGATAGAATATTAAAGGTTTCTGGTAACAACCTGAGGATTCTTGGTCTTCCTGAAGGTGTGGAGGGAGCGGACGTCGGGGCATATGTGAGCACGATGCTGCACTCGTTAATGGGAGCGGAGGCCCCGGCGGGTCCGTTGGAGGTGGAGGGAGCATACCGAGTGATGGCGCGAGGACCGAGAGCAGGAGAAATTCCCAGAGCCATAGTGGTGAGATTCCTCCGTTTTAAGGATAGAGAAATGGTCCTTAGATGGGCGAAGAAAACTCGGAGCAGTAAATGGGAGAACGCGGTGATCCGCGTTTATCAAGACTGGAGTGCGGAGGTGGCGAGAAGGAGGGCGAGCTTTAATCGGGCCAAGGCGGTGCTTCATAAAAAGAAGATAAAATTTGGAATGCTGCAACCGGCAAGACTGTGGGTCACATATCGAGGGAGGCACCACTACTTTGAGACGGCGGATGAAGCGTGGACTTTTATTGTGGAAGAAAAACTGGAATGAGCGGGTTATTAAAAAGAACGTTCGAACAAAGTGGTGGGGCGAATGTGGGGGGCAAAGAGGGGTTTTATGTACTAATCCTGCGATGTGGTAACTTTTCTCTCTCCCATAGGTGGTGATGGGGGGAGGAGGGGAGGTGGAGGAGATGGGGCGTTGGCCATTGGGGGCGGGGCCAAGGGAGAAGCGCGGGCTTGGTTCCCGCGCTATGATAATCATGGCGGGAATAGAGAAGCAGGAAGGAGGGGGCGTCGCACGGTGCGAGCCGAGGTCACGGGGGGAAGCCGAGGTCAGCCAGAGTTTGCTGACTTCTGGGAGCAACATGGGGGGAGTAATTACGCTAGCGGGGGATCTAGCGGGGGGGGTGGGAGGGGGGAATTACTGGGTTGCTGCTGCTGGGGAGAGGGGGGAGCTGGTATGGGAGAGGATGGGCGGGGGGGCACCGCCTGGGGGAGATACAGCTGCGTGGGAACCGGGTGAGGAGCTGGAAAAAGGTGATGGCTAATCGACAAGGAAGCCCCCCAACTCGGCTGATCACGTGGAACGTGAGAGGGCTGAACGGGCCGATAAAGAGGGCACAGGTACTCGCACACCTTAAGAAACTTAAGGCAGATGTGGTTATGTTACAGGAAACGCACCTGAAACTGATAGACCAGGTTAGGCTACGCAAAGGATGGGTGGGGCAGGTGTTCCATTCGGGGCTAGATGCGAAAAACAGGGGGGTGGCTATATTAGTGGGGAAGCGGGTAATGTTCGAGGCAAAGACTATAGTGGCGGATAACGGGGGCAGATACGTGATGGTGAGTGACAAACTACAGGGGGAGACGGTGGTTTTGGTAAACGTATATGCCCCGAACTGGGATGATGCCAATTTTATGAGGCGGATGCTAGGACGCATTCCGGACCTAGAGATGGGAAAGCTGATAATGGGGGGAGATTTTAATACGGTGTTGGAACCAGGGCTGGATAGGTCGAAGTCCAGGACTGGAAGGAGGCCGGCAGCAGCCAAGGTACTTAAAGATTTTATGGAGCAGATGGGAGGTGTAGACCCGTGGAGATTTAGCAGACCTAGGAGTAAGGAGTTCTCGTTTTTCTCCTATGTCCATAAAGTCTACTCGCGAATAGACTTTTTTGTGCTGGGTAGGGCATTGATCCCGAAGGTGAGGGGAACGGAGTATACGGCTATAGCCATTTCGGATCACGCTCCACACTGGGTGGACTTGGAGATAGGGGAGGAAACAGGAGGGCGCCCACCCTGGAGAATGGACATGGGACTAATGGCAGATGAGGGGGT
Source organism: Scyliorhinus torazame (assembly GCF_047496885.1). Lineage (NCBI taxonomy): Eukaryota > Metazoa > Chordata > Chondrichthyes > Carcharhiniformes > Scyliorhinidae > Scyliorhinus > Scyliorhinus torazame. The sequence goes on from NC_092713.1 coordinate 61,150,310, forward strand.
GTGTCTAAGGGTGAGGGGGTGCATTGAAAAGTACTTGGAACTCAATAATAATGGGGAGGTCCAGGTGGGAGTGGTCTGGGAGGCGTTGAAGGCGGTGGTTAGAGGGGAGCTGATATCAATAAGGGCACATAAAGGGAAGCAGGAGAGCAAGGAACGGGAGCGGTTGCTGCAAGAACTTTTGAGGGTGGACAGACAATATGCGGAAGCACCGGAGGAGGGACTGTACAGGGAAAGGCAAAGGCTACATGTAGAATTTGACTTGCTGACTACAGGCACTGCAGAGGCACAATGGAGGAAGGCACAGGGTGTACAGTACGAATATGGGGAGAAGGCGAGCAGGTTGCTGGCACACCAATTGAGGAAAAGGGGAGCAGCGAGGGAAATAGGGGGAGTGAGGGATGAGGAAGGAGAGATGGAGCGGGGAGCGGAGAGAGTGAATGGAGTGTTCAAGACATTTTATAAAAAATTATATGAAGCTCAACCCCCGGATGGGAGGGAGAGAATGATGGGCTTCTTGGATCGGCTGGAATTTCCCAAGGTGGAAGAGCAGGAAAGGGTGGGACTGGGAGCACAGATCGAGGTAGAAGAAGTGGTGAAAGGAATTAGGAGCATGCAGGCGGGAAAGGCCCCGGGACCGGATGGATTTCCAGTCGAATTCTATAGAAAATATGTGGACTTGCTCGCCCCGGTACTGACGAGGACCTTTAATGAGGCAAAGGAAAGGGGACAACTGCCCCCGACTATGTCTGAAGCAACGATATCGCTTCTCTTAAAGAAGGAAAAGGACCCGCTACAATGCGGGTCCTATAGACCTATTTCCCTCCTAAATGTAGATGCCAAGGTCCTGGCCAAGGTAATGGCAATGAGAATAGAGGAATGTGTCCCGGGGGTGGTCCACGAGGACCAAACTGGGTTTGTGAAGGAGAGACAGCTGAACACGAATATACGGAGGTTGTTAGGGGTAATGATGATGGCCCCACCAGAGGGAGAAACGGAGATAGTAGTGGCGATGGATGCCGAGAAAGCATTTGATAGAGTGGAGTGGGATTATTTGTGGGAGGTGTTGAGGAGATTTGGTTTTGGAGAGGGGTATGTTAGATGGGTGCAGCTGTTGTATAGGGCCCCAGTGGCGAGCGTGGTCACGAATGGACGGGGATCTGCATATTTTTGGCTCCATAGAGGGACAAGGCAGGGATGCCCTCTGTCCCCATTATTGTTTGCACTGCCGATTGAGCCCCTGGCGATAGCGTTGAGGGGTTCCAAGAAGTGGAGGGGAGTACTTAGGGGAGGAGAAGAGCACCGGGTATCTTTGTATGCGGACGATTTGCTACTATACGTGGCGGACCCGGCGGAGGGGATGCCAGAAATAATGCGGATACTTGGGGAGTTTGGGGATTTTTCAGGGTATAAATTGAACATGGGGAAAAGTGAGTTGTTTGTGGTGCATCCAGGGGAGCAGAGTAGAGAAATAGAGGACCTACCGTTGAGGAAGGTAACAAGGGACTTTCGTTACCTCGGGATCCAGATAGCTAAGAATTGGGGCACATTGCATAGGTTAAATTTAACGCGGTTGGTGGAACAGATGGAGGAGGATTTCGAGAGATGGGATATGGTATCCCTGTCAATGGCAGGGAGGGTGCAGGCGGTTAAGATGGTGGTCCTCCCGAGATTCCTCTTTGTGTTTCAGTGCCTTCCGGTGGTGATCACGAAGGCTTTTTTTAAAAGGATTGAAAAGAGCATCATGGGTTTTGTGTGGGCCGGGAAGACCCCGAGAGTGAGGAAGGGATTCTTACAGCGTAGCAGGGATAGGGGGGGGCTGGCACTACCGAGCCTAAGTGAGTATTATTGGGCCGCTAATATTTCAATGGTGAGTAAGTGGATGGGAGAGGAGGAGGGAGCGGCGTGGAAGAGATTAGAGAGGGCGTCCTGTAGGGGGACTAGCCTACAGGCTATGGTGACAGCCCCATTGCCGTTCTCACCGAGGAACTACACCACAAGCCCGGTGGTGGTGGCTACACTGAAGATTTGGGGACAGTGGAGACGGCATAGGGGAAAGACTGGGGCCTTGGGGGGGTCCCCGATAAGAAACAACCATAGGTTTGCCCCGGGGGGAATGGATGGGGGATATGGAATGTGGCAAAGAGCAGGAATAACGCAACTGAAAGATCTGTTTGTGGATGGGAAGTTCGCGAGTCTGGGAGCGCTGACCGAGAAATATGGGTTGCCCCAAGGGAATGCATTCAGGTATATGCAACTGAGGGCTTTTGCGAGGCAACAGGTGAGGGAATTCCCGCAGCTCCCGACACAAGAGGTGCAGGACAGAGTGATCTCAAAGACATGGGTGGGGGATGGTAAGGTGTCAGATATATATAGGGAAATGAGGGACGAAGGGGAGACTATGGTAGATGAACTAAAAGGGAAATGGGAAGAAGAGCTGGGGGAGGAGATCGAGGAGGGGCTGTGGGCAGATGCCCTAAGCAGGGTAAACTCGTCATCCTCGTGTGCCAGGCTAAGCCTGATTCAGTTTAAGGTATTACACAGGGCACATATGACTGGAGCACGGCTCAGTAAATTTTTTGGGGTGGAGGATAGGTGTGCGAGGTGCTCGAGAAGCCCAGCGAATCATACCCATATGTTTTGGTCATGCCCGGCACTACAGGGGTTTTGGATGGGGGTGACAAAGGTGCTTTCAAAAGTAGTAGGAGTCCGGGTCGAACCAAGCTGGGGGTTGGCTATATTTGGGGTTGCACAAGAGCCGGGAGTGCAGGAGGCGAGAGAGGCCGATGTTTTGGCCTTTGCGTCCCTAGTAGCCCGGCGCAGGATATTGCTAATGTGGAAAGAAGCCAAGCCCCCGGGGGTGGAGACCTGGATAAATGACATGGCGGGGTTTATAAAGCTAGAGCGGATTAAGTTCGTCCTAAGGGGGTCGGCTCAAGGGTTCACCAGGCGGTGGCAACCGTTCGTCGAATACCTCGCAGAAAGATAGACGGAATGGGAAAAAGAAGGCAGCAGCAGCAGCCCAGGATCGGGGGGGGGGGGGGAGGAGGAACCAGAAGGACTCTCAGGGTTGTTAATATATACTGCATAGTATGTATAGGTCGTTGCTACAGATAATTATATATTGGACTGTTAAATTATATTTTTGGAGAGTGTTACTTGTGACAAGGCAGTTGCCAATTAGGGCTAGTTTTTATTTTTGTTATTTATTATTTATTCATTTTTTGTTTATAAAATAGGTCATTGTTATTTGTGTTGTTATAATATTGTGTAAAGGATGCACAATGTACTGTGTTGGTTGACCAAAAATTTTCAATAAAATATTTAATTAAAAAAAATAATTTAAAAAAAAATAAGGATTTGTGAATTTCCTTTGGTGTTTGTATTTTTAAAAATGTTGTCTTTTGCAAAACCGAGTTTCACATTAATTGGAAGTTATAAATGGCAGGTAGAAATGTGATCAGTATTATGAGGTGGTAAGTCAGTATGTTCAGAACTAAATTGGTCTCAGAATAAACAGATAAAGAGTTTGTACTGGGTAGCAGTCAGCTGCTTGCAGGCTTTGAAACTGATGTTGAAATTGACACTGCATCCGCAGGGTCCTAGTTCCCGACAATCTCAAGAATGTCACTAGCAAAAACAATAATGATGTTTAGAATGTTAAAGATGGAAGCTTTAGAGAATAAAGATATTGGATCAAAAGTTACATTAAGAGAATTACTTGCAGTATAAGGAAATGAGAATCTGATGGCAGGGAAAGACTTGATAAAAATAGATGCAGGTAAAATTAAGACTAAAAACAATTGCTAATACAGAGGATGTTTGGGTGAAGCTACCAACTAAGACTGCAGGAAAAATAATCAGTGAAGCTATAAAATGTAAAGACAAGATTGTTCAGGATTTGGGTAAACATACAGTTGAATTAGAGAAGAATGGTGTCTGGAGCGAAAGAAATTGTATCACAATTAAAACACATGACCCAATGGGTGGGAAGACAGTGAATTAAAACCCGTTAGCAGCATTGATTGGACAGATGAAGTTAAAATGTCATGTTTGGAACTTACCTTCATAAAAATCCAGCCGTAATTAAAATAAGGTAATTAAAGTAAATGCAGTAGCAATATCAGGAATGTACCAGGGTTAGGTTTCGAACAGATTTGATCACTGAGTGAGCAAAAGAGGAGTTTGAGATTCTCAAATCTCACTCAGGGGTGCAATGACAGAAGGAGGAGGCTTAACAGGCCTTAATTGTATGATGTACATTAATGACAAGGAAAATAAACCAGTTCAAAAAAAAAGAAAAAGGAAAGAAATGGCAGCAAAAGAAATCTGGAAGTCCTGGAGAGGGCACGTCTGGAGAATCCAAACGAAGATAGAAAGTACAAATTAAAGAATAGTGCCCTCTCCACACTTGACCTGTTCATTTTATTTTTCAGATGGAAAAAATAAATAACAGACAAACCAGTTCACAAGAAGGAAGAGAACTACACTCCAGAGAAGAATGTTTTAGACAGGATTCGGGGGGGGGGGGGGGGGGGGGGGGGGGTGGAGAACTAATGATACAATTGGCTACATATTTGAGAGAATTAAATGACAGAGCCCGGAGGAAAACTTTACGGGTTAGAAACAAATCAAATATCAAATTATTACTGAACAGTGAAACCTCCGGTCAGACATCTCTAACTGGACATCAGCTGATGGATGATCTGCGGTTTCCACGGGGTATGTACTGCGTGGTAGAGTTATTAAGGGCCTCAGAAGACTGACGAGGAACCCCAACATGATAAATGACAATAGTTTAAGAATTTTTGTAGCTTGATGCCACGGCGTGAAAATTGTTACCAATGCAGCAAACAATATTGCATTGACGAGCTGTAAACATTATTAAGGAAGAAATGTCATGTAAATTGGTAGGCACTGTTATGTATGTATGATAATGGGAGTATGTGTGCCATGTTGTTTACACGCCATATTTAGTATGTAATGACTATGGATCCCAAAGCCACGAAGGGATGTGTCGATATTGTACTTTATTTTTAGTATTGACATTGTGATAACAGTTGCAAATATGTAAAGTTGTAACACACGGTCTATTTGTGTGGTTTGGAGATGAGTAATGTGTTTAAGATAAGACTTAATTTTTTTTTTTACTGTGTATTTAACAATAGGGAGAATTTATTTAGGAAAAGTGACAGTTCGTTGTGGTTTTGCGAATAATGTCGGCATATTATATTGCAAATGATGTAAGGGAAATGATAACAGGCGAAAGGGATTTGAAGGAAGTTTGTCAGAAAGATATTCTCTCATGTACACCAGGGGCTGGCAGACATACATGGTTCAGGACACTGTTAGACATTAATGTGGAGAAGTCGGGGACAGAAGCAGGATCAATTGAACCTTTTAAATTAATGAAGGAAGGGAATCAGTGGGTGGTACATGATATCATAATTTACCATTCCGATGAGAAACGGTAAGCAATTTGGATGACGGAAAAATGGGACACTTAACAGCCAGTGATGGACAAAAGACCTTTTTGGTTACTGATGGACTGAGTTGTGTACTGTTTCTAAGGGACATAAGGAAGCTTCTACGGTGCTGCTACCCCAAGGAAGTAAAATGCTTTGGAGGTAGTAGAACACACGGATATAGCTATTGTGTTACCTTCCTGAGCAACTGCGGCTATGGTTCACGGTAATTGGACTTGAGGGAAGAACGAAAAAAGACACTGGTCTGTGATATGGATACATTTACGAATTGATTTCGGTACACAATTTAAAGTCACAAAATATGTACATACAAATGAGAAAGATCGGGGATAAATGTTAGTCAGTACAATTAGATGGGGGGATAATTGACCAAAAGATATAGTAATGTTTCAAATGTCAAGACGGAGTGTTACTGAAAATATGGAAAGATGTGTCATTTGAAGCATGGAAGTCTGGCAATATCTGCTCTGAGAGAATCATGAGAGAATGTAGGGAAAGATCCCACAAAGGGTTAACAGCAGCTGCTCAGGAGCAGGATTGTAAAATGCAGATATCCTTGGTCAAGCAGGCTGAGCAAACAAGACAAACAGGATTTTGAATGAAGCCAAAAACAATGGCTCACACTTTCATTGAAAGTAACTATCTTAGTTAGCAGCTGGGAAAAAGGATGAGGTTCAGTTGAATTTGGTGATAATTCTAGGTGTGAAAATTTGCTAAACCATGTAAATTAAAGAAAACTGGAGACTATCAGTCTACGAGAAACATAATTCAAAGCCAAAATCAAAGTCAAAATTATGAGCTGAGGACACAATTGGTAAATAAAACTATAGAAATGAGAGGAATTAAAATTCACACCTCTATTGAAACCAAAGCATTTTGAATATCACAAAGGAAACAATGTAATCAGATCTATGAGGTGAAGTCATGTCAAAATGAATACTTAGTTGGATTAGAATGTTTAGATCAAAGATACTTTTTACAATCAAAGTGAAAAATGTTACTTTACAATAAAGTGATAAAAACTACATAACTGTTAGAAAAATATATAAACCCGAAGAAAGGGAACCAGTACCAGAACCAGAATTCAGAGGGAGAGCGAGAGAAGCAGAGAAGGAACAAGCAGTTCAGAGTCAGATTACAGTCAGCTCGGCCATGGGAAAGAGACAGGGCAAAGCAGCCGAGCTAAAATAGCTAATACATCTAAGGAAGACTAGAATTTAACGAGTCAGCTCAGAGATAGCCAGCAGAGTCAGCTCTCACAGCTCGGTACATGGGAAAGATAGGACACAGCAACCGAGCTCATCAGCGAATACATCTAAAGAAGACCAGATTTTAAAAAGAAGATTGATTGTCAAGTTGGGCCTGAAGGTCCCTTCAACCAACCAGAAGGATCCAGAAGCAAGATCTTTTTACATTTCTGTAAAGAAAGTATTTGCAGCTTTTAAAAGAAAAAATATAATAATAAAATAATTTAATTTAACCTGAAATAGTGGTTATTCCAAAGTCTACTTTACTTACTTAGCAATGCAGGACCCAGGATCGATGCTACTAAGTGGTAAGTAGATGAAATCTTCGGTGAGGGTATGGGTTATACCGGGGATAACTTGAAAACATAGTTTGACCTGAATAGCACCCACTGAAGCTTGCATCGGAGTCGGGGAGTAAGAATCCCTGATAACCATTTAGAATGTTGGCCCTTTTTGGTATAGGGAGACTTCTAAGAATAGTGGTGAGTTTTCAAAAACAGTCCGGGTGCTCCGGTTTCCTCCCACAGGCCAAAGATGTGCAGGTTAGGTGGATTGGCCATGCTAAATTCCCTTACTGTCCAAAAAGGTTTGGTGGGGTTACTGGGTTATGGGGGAAGAGTGATGGTGTGGGCTTGGGTAGGGTGCTCTTTCCAAGGGCCGGTGCAGACTTGATGGGCCGAATAGCCTCCTTCTGCACTGTAAATTCTATGATTCACCGGGAACACTTTGCTTTTCCTTACATTTAACTTATATCCTGAGAATGCCCCAAACTTCCCCAACAGACCCACGATCCTCTCCACGCTCTCCAGCGGGTCCGAAACATACAACAGTAAGTTGTCCACATAGAGCGACACCCGAAGCTCACTTCGTCCCCGCATAATCCCTCGCCACTCTGTGACACCTCCACATTTTGGTTCAATTCTACATAACCTTTAATCACAGCCTGCACTTTGTCACAAAACCCTCCCTCTGCCAACAACCCCGAATCGAGCCTCCACCCCTACCTCTGTTCCCGCCCCGATCTAAGCCTAATCTCCAGCCAATGGGGCGCATGGTCCGAGATTACTATCCCTGCGTACTCTGCCCCCTCCACCCAGACCAAGACCTCCCACTCACCACAAAAAAGTCAATTCTGGAATACACCCTGTACACATGCGAAAAAAAGGAATATTCCCCCCTGGGTTCTTGAAGGGCCATGGATCCACCATACCCATCTTTTCCATAAACCCACCTAGCTCCTTTGCCATACCATTCCTATCCAATGACCTGGGGCTCGATCTATCTACCCTCGGCTCTAGGACACAATTAAAATCTCCTCCCATAATCAACTGGTGTGTGGTCAAGTCCGGGATTGCTGCCAGCAACTTCCTCCTAAAACCTACATCATCCCAGTTTGGTGCATACACATTCACCCACACCCCCAGCCCCCCGTCTAATACCCCCCACACAATCACATATCTCCCATCCGGGTCCCTCACTTCCTTCGCGCTCACAAACCCCGTTTTCTTACTCATCAAAATTGTGGCCCCCGCATGGAAAACCTGATCCACCCACCCCTTCCTTAACCTAACCTGGTCCTTCATGCGGTGGTGCGTCTCCTGCAGAAAGACCTCCTCCGCTTTCAAGCTCCTAAGGTGCGCAAATACCTGAGATCTTTTGACCAGTCCATTGAGCCCTCACACGTTCCATGCTATAAGCGTTAACGGGGGCTTATCCCTCCACTCCCCTCTACCTTTCGCCATCCTCTCCTTTTGGCTCCACCCCCATTAATTTCATCCTTTACCTGGCCCATTCAAGATGGCCCCTTTCTCCACCCCTGACCGTGTTTCTTCTCCAACCTCACCTCGTCGCATCACCCCAAATCTGATCTGCCGCCGACATAGCACCGCCTGGGCTATGTTGAAGCCCACATGCCGTTTTGCCAGTTCAGCTCCAATGTCCTGATATATTTGAACCTTGTTCCCCTCCCATTCACAGTTGCGCTTCTCACTGGCCCACTGCAGAATCTTCTCCTTCTCCACAAACTTGTGGAGCCTCACGATCACCGCCCGGGGCGGCTCCCCCGCTCTAGGCTTCTCCCTCAGAGACCAGTGCGCTCTGTCCACCTCAGGGGCCTGATCCAGCACCCCCTCCGCCACCAGCACCACCAACATCCTCAAAACGTACCTCGTGGCACTCGCACCTTCCACTCCCTTCAGGCAGGCCGACTAGCCGCACATTCTGCCTTCTCGATCTATTTTCCTGCCTCTGCACCTTTGCTTAGGTCTCCTAAGAGCCCAACCTCCGCCTGCAATGCCACCACCTGATCGCTGTGGTCCGACATCACCCTCTCAATCTCTCGGATCTGTGACCCTGTGCCTCCAAGCATTTCTCCACTCTCTCCATCAAGCCCTTCAGGATTGCCACAGCCCATTCAATGGCCTTCAAGCGATCCTCCTGCATCTCCTTCCTCTGCTGGCAGAACTGTTCCTTGATGAAGCCATCAATTGTTCCATCTGAGGCTTTGCTACTTGCACTGACCTTTCCCACTGCGCCATCCTTCCACTGGCTGCTGCGCCAGAGTTCTCTTTCAACACCTTGGCCAGGTTTTTCACCTTCTTCTGCCGAGTTTGGTAACCAGCAGACATACCACTCCTGGGGGGACCTTCTCCTCCGACATTTAGTTCCGCTTTTCCGTCGAAGTTACACCCAATTTCGGGTAAAAAGAGCTCTTTTATTCGCCTTCAAGCAGGAGCTGCTCTGTATGCGACCACTCACACCATGTCCGTCACCAGAAGTCCAGCAACATGACATCTTTCTATTAGACACTTTACACCCTTAAAGACTCAACACAATGTTAGATCATAACTAGGGCTCTGATATTTTCAGACAGCGGGGTCTAGTCATTATCCTGCCATTTGCACCTCTTCTAGATTCATCTTTTGTTACTTTACTTGTCCCATTATAACTTTCTTTTGCCTTGCCCCAACATCCCTTGTTATTGAATCGCTCCTGCCTTCTCTCCACATCTTTATTCCAGCATTTGCTATTTTTATTTCAGATTTCCAGCATCAGAAGTATTTTGCTTTTGAATCCGTTATTCCCTTTTATTTCCTTCCTTCCCCACTCCTTCTCTGTCTCTGTCCTGATGAAAGATCGACAACCTGAAACAATAACTCACAGATGCTGCCTGATGTGCTGAATATTTAAAGGAAAGTCAGCTGTTATAGATTCCTGTGTCCTGGGTTCAAGCATCATTGCCAACAGCACTGGTTCAATTAAAGCAATGCTGAAGAACATGATATCATGGAACAAAACAATTGGCTGGCAGCACTACACAATGTCATAAGGCATGATGGCAGCATTCAAAAGTTGGAAGCCACCAGGGCTATCTATAGACCAACGTTAAATGGGCAAAGTCCCCTTCTCTCACAAAATGGTAGCTCTCTTCTTAAGGATGACAATGCCATCCATCAACCCTGAAGAAAAAATTCAAGAACTCCTCAACTGAATCCACCGTGGCAGCTGATGCGCTCCAGGCTATTCACCAGTACCATGTGATAGAATCTATTGGTGGACTACCATCACTGGGAGAACTGCAACAAGCAGTCGAACGGAAGAAAAACAACAAAGCTGGCATTCCAGCTTAGGTCTTCAATGCTGGTGGATTTGTGCTTACATCAATATTCCATGAGCTCATCCTACCGATTTGGGAGGAAAAACAATTTTCTCCCAACTTCAAGAATGAGAATTGTGAACTTTCTTCAAGAAGAGAGATATATCATGCTGTGGGAACTATTGAGATATTTCCCTATCAGGGATAATCCTGACATGCATTCTCCTGAATCATCTATTTCCTCTGGCTGAGGAAATCCTTCCAGAGACAGTGCAGAATTCTCCCAAGCCCTCGCTGGCGGGATCAATGGCAGGTGGCGGGGGAAGAATTCGGCAGGAGTCACAAAAATTGCTTTCATGCCGGTGTGAATTTACAGCAGGATCTTCTGATGGTGCCCACCATTGCAGATCAGGAATTCTGCTGGAGGCTGGTGCGAAACCTATTTGCATACCGCTAATAGGATGCAAATGAAGACCCAACCAGAATCTCCCCCCACCCATGCTGATTCTCCGCTATGCCACTGGGAAAAACACACTGGTCCAGAACACGTCTGAACCAACATGGCGTGCAAACGTCAGGACGTACTTTTAGGGCCTTGCTCGGATCACAGATATCTGAGGGGAAGATAATGCTGGAGGCCTGCTGCTTGACCCTGAAGGGACAATTGCAAAGCATGGTGGGTGGATCTTCATGAATATGGCGCCGCCGTGAAGCAGCTCTTGGAAGGTGGAACATCTGAGAGGCTGAGGGTCCATAGTGGTAGAAGGGGTGATGAGGATGGTTGGTGGGGACTCCGAGACATACATGGACCTTGAGGCTGGGAAGGAGAAGATCATGGAGGACAATGTGAATGGGGATGGGATGTTTGGGAAGATAAGGAGCATGCGCATTCACCTGGATTATTGTTGAAGAAGTGTTACGCTGGGGGAATAGTGATGGATGAAAGGCATGGGTGATAGGGGGAGGGAAATGCCGGAGGGAGCTGATGAAAAATGTAACTACCGCCATTTTTCAAAACAAAAGTGAGTGGAACCTCATGTTGGACTGACAACAGTGCTGCAAGGGAGGTTCTGTGGATAGCCAGATGCAGGTCTGCGGAGCTGGGCAACTGAAAGATAACCCCAGCATGTAGCATTGGAAATATTCGGGACAGTCAGATGAGTGTGCTAGATGAAGGATTTGCATGCATGGGGGAGTACCACAGACACTTCTCCCTCCAGAATCACTTGTGATATGGCCGTTTGCAGTAGAACAGCAAATGTTGTGGGGTGGTTTTGGGGGGTGGCGGTGGTGGGGGATACCGCAAAGCCACTGAAATGGCACTGAGAGGCAACAATCAACATTATTTAGTGAAAGTGAATATATTTCCTGGTAATACGGTGGCTATGTTCACCCGTACAACCACTTGTGATCAAAATGCTTTAATTTTACATGGCCGAGTTCTTCTAGGTTTTTCTCTGACATCCGCAGGCGGGGTGGAGACTACCTGTGGAGTTGTTTGCCCTGTTGCCCTTGGCGAGCCAAGGCCTGGAGGGCCCCAGCTTACTTTTGCTTTCCACTGGCGGGCCAGCTGCTCGCTCTGCAGTGACAGAGGACAAGGTTGAAGGGTCACAGGCTGAGGGGATTCAGGTGGATCGGTTGACCTCAGAATCCAGAGTGGATGACCCAGGGGTGTCCAGCTGCTGCTCAACACCCCTTTGGATGCCCAGGGGTCCGGCCTGACTACTTGAGTGGAAGGGGTACATGGAGGGACATTGAGGTGCTCCATTCCCCTCTCCCGTTCCCACAGCATTAACTCACTCACGGCAACAGCAATAGAGTGCAGGTCTGCATGCATCTCCGGCAGAAACTGGACACCGGGATGGACCAGGGTCTCCATGGAGATCTCAATGCACCCATGTCGGCACAATTTCATCAGAAAGCAGGCCAAGGGACTCCTCCGACTCATGTGCCAGTCTGTTGAGGGTTTCCAACAACTTTGGCTGATGTCACCCTACCTCTTGCTGACTCTCCCCCAATCGATAGAAGGCCGATTCCAGAGGCTCGTCATCTGACTCAGAGCTCACAGATGCCTCTTCCTAAGCAGTCCTTCGAGAGATGGAGAGTTCGGCTGAACCAGCCTCCTCCTGCTGTGGTCACATGTTTGTGAGGTGACCACCAGATTGAGACCCTTCCTGAACTATGAATAATTCCCACCAGCCTGTGTGTCTGAGCTGGTGGAGGGTGCAAGTGAGCGCTGCGATGCCACTAAATGTGTGGAGCTCTCCTCCTCCGCTCCCTCCTGGCTCATATCTGGGCTGTGGTTCGGGCAGGGGCTTGAAAGGGAGTCCTCCTCCTCCTCTGGCTTTGGTCTTTTTCTGGCGGCACTACCTGTAAATAAGAAAGGAGGGAGCAAGTGACAGCATCAGCTGCCTCCAACATGGAGGTATGGTCGACTCTCAGGTTTGCATTGAACAGATGAACCCTTACTAGGTGGATGCCCAAGGCCAAACTTCTCATCGCCTGGATGTGATTGTGGAACACGTGCCATCAAGACGTCCTCACCATGGAAGACGGCGTGAATCCCGGATGATAATTAATGGTGTTGGGACCTGGAGATTCGGATGGTTTCCCGTTACCCTCCAAAGCTAGAAACATGGACCATCCCCACCACAGGACTTAGTCTCAGATGGGAGAAAAAGTGTGGCATTAGCCCTTCAAGAGGAACCTCTGGAACGGTCTTTGTGGCCAAACAAATCCAAGAAAATGTTGAGAACAACATCAGCAACTCTTCATTGCATTCATCGACCTGACCAAAACATTTGACTCAATTAATCGTAAGATTCTGCAGATTGTGCTCCAAAGATTTCGATGTACAAGAAGCTTGTCATGCCCAGTAAAGGCATGCAATATTGAGATACATTCTGGACTCCTTGAAATGGACCTTTGCTGCTCTTTTAAACTGAACAATGTGCTGCTGCAAAGATGGCTGCCGATGGTCAGCTGACCTGGCCTACCTAATCAAAAATTGATTTGTTATCTAACAGTGAAAAGGGTAGATCCCAGATGAAAGTGTAAATTACACATACCCTGAGACCATCAAAGAAATTCCAATGAAAGTGGCGATTACCGTAACCCAAGTTACATTTCTTAAAACAATAAACCAAAATGTGGCTGATCACCCTCAGACCACCACTGTATTTGGAAAAGGAACTGTGATGGGTTACATGGTAGGGTAGACCATAAGACATAGGAGCGGAAGTAAGGCCATTCGGCCCATCGAGTCCACTCCACCATTCAATCATGGCTGATTTCAACTCCATTTACCCGCTCTCTCTCCATAGCCCTTAATTCCTCGAGAAATCAAGAATTTATCAACTTCTGTCTTAAAGACACTCAACGTCCTGGCCTCCATCGCCCTCTGTGGCAATGAATTCCACAGACCTACCACTCTCTGGCTGTAGAAATTTCTCCTCATCTCTGTTCTAAAGTGACTCCCTTTTATTCTAAGGCTGTGCCCCCGGGTCCTAGTCTCCCCTGCTAATGGAAACAACTTCCCTACAACCACCCTATCTAAGCCATTCATTATCTTGTAAGTTTCTATTAGATCTCCCCTCAACCTCCTAAACTCCAATGAATATAATCCCAGGATCCTCAGACGTTCATCGTATGTTAGGCCTACCATTCCTGGGATCATCCGTGTGAATCTCCGCTGGACCCGCTCCAGTGCCAGTATGTCCTTCCTGAGGTGTGGGGCCCAAAATTGATCACAGTATTCTAAATGGGGCCTAACTAATGCTTTATAAAGCTTCAGAAGTACATCCCTGCTTTTATATTCCAAGCCTCTTGAGATGAATGATAACATTGCATTTGCTTTCTTAATTACGGACTCAACCTGCAAGTTTACCTTTAGAGAATCCTGGACTAGGACTCCCAAGTCCCTTTGCACTTCAGCATTATGAATTTTGTCACCGTTTAGAAAATAGTCCATGCCTCTATTCTTTTTTCCAAAGTGTAAGACCTCGCACTTGCCCACGTTGAATTTCATCAGCCATTTCTTGGACCACTCTCCTAAACTGTCTAAATCTTTCTGCAGCCTCCCCACCTCCTCCATACTACCTGCCCCTCCACCTATCTTTGTATCATCGGCAAACTTAGACAGAATGCCCCCAGTCCCGTCATCTAGATCGTTAATATATAAAGAGAACAGCTGTGGCCCCAACACTGAACCCTGCGGGACACCACTCGTCACCGGTTGCCATTCCGAAAAAGAACCTTTTATCCCAACTCTCTGCCTTCTGCCTGACAGCCAATCGTCAATCCATGTTAGTACCTTGCCTCGAATACCATGGGCCTTTATTTTACTCAGCAGTCTCCCGTGAGGCACCTTATCAAAGGCCTTTTGGAAGTTAAGATAGATAACATCTATTGGCTCTCCTTGGTCTAACCTATTTGTTACCTCTTCAAAGAACTCTAACAGGTTTGTCAGGCACGACCTCCCCTTACTAAATCCATGCTGACTTGTCCTAATCTGACCCTGCACTTCCAAGAATTTAGAAATCTCATCCTTAACAATGGATTCTAGAATCTTGCCAACAACCGAGGTTAGGTTAATTGTCCTATAATTTTCCATCTTTTTCCTTGTTCCCTTCTTGAACAGGGGGGTTACAACAGCGATTTTCCAATCCTCTGGGACTTTCCCTGACTCCAGTGACTTTTGAAAGATCATAACTAACGCCTCCACTATTTCTTCAGCTATCTCCTTTAGAACTCTAGGATGTAGTCCATCTGGGCCCGGAGATTTATCAATTTTTAGACCTCTTAGTTTCTCTAGCACTTACTCCTTTGTGATGGCTACCATATTCAACTCTGCCCCCGACTCTCCGGAATTATTGGGATATTACTCATGTCTTCTACTGTGAAGACTGACGCAAAGTACTTATTTAGTTCCTCAGCTATTTCCTTGTCTCCCATCGCAAAATTACCAGTGTCATTTTGGAGCGGCCCAATGTCAACTTTTGCCTCCCGTTTGTTTTTAATGTATTTAAAGAAACTTTTACTATCATTCCTAATGTTACTGGCTAGCCTACCTTCGTATTTGATCCTCTCTTTGTTATCCTCTGTTTGTTTTTGTAGCGTTCCCAATCTTCTGACTTCCCACTACTCTTTGCCACATTATAGGCTTTCTCTTTTGCTTTGATGCATTCCCTAACTTCCTTTGTCAGCCATGGCTGCCTAATCCCCCCTCTGATAACCTTTCTTTTCTTTGGGATGAACCTCTGTACTGTGTCCTCAATTACTCCCAGAAACTCCTGCCATTGCTGTTCTACTGTCTTTCCCACTAGGCTCTGCTCCCAGTCGATTTTCATCAGTTCCTCCCTCATGCCCCTGTAGTTACCTTTATTTAACTGTAACACCTTTACATCTGATTCTACCTTCTTTCTTTCAAATTGGAGATTGAATTCTACCATATTATGATCACTGCCTCCTAAGTGCTCCCTTACTTTAAGATCTTTAATCAAGTCTGGCTCATTACATAACACTAAGTCCAGAATGGCCTGTTCCCTCGTGGGCTCCATCACAAGCTGTTCCAAAAAGCCCTCCTGTAAACATTCAATGAATTCCCTTTCCTTGGGTCCACTGGCAGCATTATTTACCCAGTCCACCTGCATATTGAAGTCCCCCATGATCACTGTGACCTTGCCTTTCTGACATGCACTTTCTATTTCGTGGTGCATTTTGTGCCCCCGGTCCTGGCCACTGTTAGGAGGCCTGTACATAACTCCCATTATGGTTTTTGTGCCTTTGTGGTTCCTCAACTCTACCCACACAGACTCCACATCACCTGACCCTATGTCATTTAGTGCTATTGATTTAATTTCATTCCTAATTAACAAGGCAACCCCGCCCCCTCTGCCCACCTCCCTGTCTTTTCGATAGGTTGTGAATCCCTGGATGTTTAAATGCCAGTCCTGAACCCCCTGCAACCATGTCTCTGTGATGCCTACCACATCATACCTGCCAGTCACAATCTGGGCCACAAGCTCATCTACCTTGTTCCGTACACTGCGCGCATTTAAATATAGCACCTTTAATTCTCTATTGACCGTCCCTTTTTGTTTTCTTAGTGTGGTGGACCTTGGTTTACTGAGCCTTTCCATACACTGTGTCATATTTTGTGGGATGGGGACTATTGTAACCTCTCCTGAGTTTTGTCTTTTCGTGCTTTTTTGTATTCCTAAGCAGCTACGCTTCCCACTGATTACTTCACCTCTTGGTTCCCTGACTTTCCCTTCCCCCCCAATCTTTAGTTTAAAGTCCTATTGACCACCCTATTTATTCTTTTCGCCAGAACACTGGTCCCAGCTCGGTTCAGGTGGAGACCATCCCAACGGTATAGGTCCCCCCTGTCCCAAAACTGATGCCAGTGTCCCATGAAAAGGAACCCCTCTTTCCCACACCACTCTTTCAGCCACGTGTTAACTTCCCTGATTCTTGCCTCCCTATGCCAATTTGCACGTGGCTAAACAGGGTAGACATCTTTGTCCCTTTTAATCTTTAAGTGCTGCCTGCTGGAAGAGACACAGGGCAGAAAGAGCACTAACCCCTTTGCCTGAAGTACCAAAGTTATAGCATCATAAGATATTTATGATTTTACATGAGTAGGATGGGAATAGAGGGATACGGACCCAGGAAGTGTAGAAGATTGTAGTTTAGTCGGGCAGCATGGTCGGCACGGGCTTGGAGGGCCGAAGGGCCTGTTCCTGTGCTGTACATTTCTTTGTTCTTTGTTTGTTCTATATCCAATCTTGTTCCTTTTCGGGTCCACCAATAGAGCAAACTGACATCCTGGTACCAAGACTACAAACAATTAGATTTGTGATATGTGGAAAGTTTAATAGAATCCTGAAAACGACTTCACCTGTTGGAATTCACCTAAACTACACTTCAGAGGTGACGATATCTTCATCAGGCTGCAACACCATTTTCCTGAACTATTCTTTTGGTTTTGGCTTATTACTTGTAATGGTGCACTATTCTCTTCAAATGTGTGTTTGTGTGCTTACGTGAGTGGACGCTGCAGCGTTAGATTTTGGGGTGAGTGCATAAATAAACAATCCTTTTTAAAATTTAAATCCACAAAAGGCTTGTTGCTGGTTATTCAAATTGTCCACACGTGCAGGAGTTAAAACACACACATCTTCCTCTCAGAAATTCACTGATTACAGACAGCAGGGAAAGGGAACTGGGATTTCAGCAGTTCTCTCTCATCCTGTCCATAACAAGCTGCACCACAATCCTGCAATTGCTTCATGATGCTTTGACTGCAAATGTCGGGTGGGAGGCAACTGGCGAGTGGGAAATCTGAAACAGATGCCTTCAAAATCCAGACTGTGGTCAAGCATGCCTGTGTGATAGCCCTCACACTATTTACAATTTAACTGAAAGTAGCTATTTACCTCATCAAAGATCAACTGCCCTCTGGTGCCTATTAAATACGGCCTAGATGGAAAACTCTAGGGGGTCCAGAAAGCATGGGGGGGGGGGGGGGGAGGAAGAGAGAGAGAGAAAGATTGGGGCTGCGATCAAAATGGCATTCCAATCTGCTCGCCAGCAGGAAATCTCTCTGTGTGGCCTCGGTGGGGAGAAACTCCTCGAGGCCAAAAAAAACCCAGCAAAGTGCCATTGAATAACAGGGTGATTCTTGGTGCTGCAGCGGACTTAAACTTTTGTCTGCTCAATTGTGCTGCAGATCAGCTCTGCCAGCTCAACCTTCTGCCATATATAGCAGTGAGTGTTTGACAACAAAAACCTCTACAAGTCAACAAATGTTCTAAATGGACAGAGTAGCCATTGTAACCACAATCCTGTACTGCAGTGAGATCTGGACTGTGCATCAGCAACACAAAAGAACTTGAGAAATTCTATCAACAATGCTTCGGCAGCGTCCTCCAAATTCAAATGGGAGGAGCATTGAACAGACACTAGTGTCCTTCTTGAAGCCAGCTCCACAAACATTCAAACAAATCTCCTGCAAAATCAACTACAATGGACTGGGCACTATATCAAGATGGCCAAAAACCATCTCCCCTGCAAGGTTCTGTTTCACATATAAAGTAGAAACAGAAGTAGGCCATTCGGCCTATCGAGCCTGCTCCGACATTTCATAAGATCATGGTTGTGTTTCAAGTTCTACATTCCCAAGTATCCTGAGAACCTTTCATTTCCTTGTCAAATACAAATCTAGCATGTATACAACTCGAAGGAGCCATACCAGTTAGAATTCCTTGAATAATGACCTCAAAATAAAAGGTACTTCATGGGCAGCACGGTAGCATGGTGGTTAGCACAATTGCTTCACAGCTCCAGGGTCCCAGGTTCGATTCCGGCTTGGGTCACTGTCTGTGCAGAGTCTGCACATCCTCCCCGTGTGTGCGTGGGTTTCCTCCGGGTGCTCCAGTTTCCTCCCACAGTCCAAAGATGTGCAGGTTAGGTGGATTGGCCGTGATAAATTGCCCTTTGTGTCCAAAATTGCCCTTAGTGTTGGGTGGGGTTACTGGGTTATGGGGATAGGGTGGAGGTGTTGACCTTGGGTAGGGTGCTCGTTCCAAGAGCTGGTGCAGACTCGATGGGCCGAATGGCCTCCTTCTGCACTGTAAATTCTATAAGAGAGTTATTTTAAAAAAAATATATATTTATTAAAGTTTTTTAACACAATTTTTCTCCCTTACAAACAATACCCCCCCCCCCCCTAACAAAAAAAAAAAGAAATCGCGCAGAGCAAGATATATACATGGCAAAATGATATATTTACACAGCTTTGTACACTGGCCCTCACCCGTACATGCCAGTTTCCCCAACCCTTCATGTTATCTCTTGCTCATCCACCCTCCCAGGCAATCCCCCCCGCCCCCAGGACGTCCCCTCCCCTCCCCCCCCCCCCCCCCAAGGTTGCTGCTGCTGCTGACTGACCTTCCTCTAACGCTCTGCGAGATAGTCTAGGAACGGTTGCCACCGCCTGTAGAACCCCTGCGCAGACCCTCTCAAGGCGAACTTAATCCTCTCCAACTTTATGAACCCAGCCATATAATTTATCCAGGCCTCCAGGCTGGGGGGCTTCGCCTCCTTCCACATTAGCAAGATCCTTCGCCGGGCTACTAGGGACGCAAAGGCCAGAATACCGGCCTCTTTCGCCTCCTGCACTCCCGGTCCGTCCACTACTCCAAATATAGCTAGCTCCCAGCTTGGCTTGACCCGGACATTCACCACCTGAGATATTGCTCCCGCCACTCCTCTCCAGAACCCCTCCAGTGTCGGGCATGACCAAAACATATGGACATGGTTCGCCGGGCTCCCTGAGCACCTTCCACATCTGTCCTCTACCCCAAAGAACCTACTCAACCTCGCCCCCGTCAAGTGCGCTCTGTGGACCACCTTAAATTGTATCAGGATGAGCCTGGCACACGAGGAGGAGGAATTAATCCTACCTAGGGCATCAGCCCACAGACCTTCCTCGATCTCCTCCCCCAGCTCCTCCTCCCATTTACCCTTCAACTCTTCTACCAGCGCTTCCCCCTCTTCTTTCAACTCCTGGTGTATTTCCGACACCTTGCCCTCCCCGACCCATACACCCGAGATCACCCTATCTTGAACTTCTTGTGCCGGGAGCAACGGGAATTCCCTCACCTGCATATATCTAAAGGCATTTCCCGGGGGTAACTCAAACTTCTCCTCCAGTGCCCCTAGGCTCGCAAACGTCCCGTCGATGAACAAGTCCCCCATGGGGGGACGGGAGCAATAGGTCAGAAGGTGAGAGCATTGAGGGAGAACTAGGGAATAGGGACAGTGTGGCTCTGAGGCAGCGCAGACGGGGAGAAGTTGCTGAACACAGCGGGTCTGGTGGCCTGAAGTGCATATGTTTTAATGCAAGGAGCATTACGGGTAAGGCAGATGAACTTAGAGCTTGGATTACTACTTGGAACTATGATGTTGTTGCCATTACAGAGACCTGGTTGAGGGAAGGGCAGGATTGGCAGCTAAACGTTCCAGGATTTAGATGTTTCAGGCGGGATAGAGGGGGATGTAAAAGGGGAGGCGGAGTTGCGCTACTTGTTCAGGAGAGTATCACAGCTATACAGCGAGAGGACACCTCAGAGGGCAGTGAGGCTATATGGGTAGAGATCAGGAATAAGAAGGGTGCAGTCACAATGTTGGGGGTATACTACAGGCCTCCCAACAGCCAGCGGGAGATAGAGGAGCAGATAGGTAGACAGATTTTGGAAAAGAGTAAAAACAACAGGGTTGTGGTGATGGGAGACTTCAACTTCCCCAATATTGACTGGGACTCACTTAGTGCCAGGGGCTTAGACGGGGCAGAGTTTGTAAGGAGCATCCAGGAGGGCTTCTTAAAACAATATGTAAACAGTCCAACTAGGGAAGGGGCGGTACTGGACCTGGTATTGGGGAATGAGCCCGGCCAGGTGGTAGATGTTTCAGTAGGGGAGCATTTCGGTAACAGTGACCACAATTCAGTAAGTTTTAAAGTACTGGTGGACAAGGATAAGAGTGGTCCGAGGATGAATGTGCTAAATTGGGGGAAGGCTAATTATAACAATATTAGGCGGGAACTGAAGAACATAGATTGGGGGCGGATGTTTGAGGGCAAATCAACATCTGACATGTGGGAGGCTTTCAAGTGTCAGTTGAAAGGAATACAGGACAGGCATGTTCCTGTGAGGAAGAAAGATAAATACGGCAATTTTCGGGAACCTTGGATGACGAGTGATATTGTAGGCCTCGTCAAAAAGAAAAAGGAGGCATTTGTCAGGGCTAAAAGGCTGGGAACAGACGAAGCCTGTGTGGCATATAAGGAAAGTAGGAAGGAACTTAAGCAAGGAGTCAGGAGGGCTAGAAGGGGTCATGAAAAGTCATTGGCAAATAGGGTTAAGGAAAATCCCAAGGCTTTTTACACTTACATAAAAAGCAAGAGGGTAGCCAGGGAAAGGGTTGGCCCACTGAAGGATAGGCAAGGGAATCTATGTGTGGAGCCAGAGGAAATGGGCGAGGTACTAAATGAATACTTTGCATCAGTATTCACCAAAGAGAAGGAATTGGTAGATGTTGAGTCTGGAGAAGGGGGTGTAGATAGCCTGGGTCACATTGTGATCCAAAAAGACGAGGTGTTGGGTGTCTTAAAAAATATTAAGGTAGATAAGTCCCCAGGGCCGGATGGGATCTACCCCAGAATACTGAAGGAGGCTGGAGAGGAAATTGCTGAGGCCTTGACAGAAATCTTTGGATCCTCGCTGTCTTCAGGGGATGTCCCGGAGGACTGGAGAATAGCCAATGTTGTTCCTCTGTTTAAGAAGGGTGGCAGGGATAATCCCGGGAACTACAGGCCGGTGAGCCTTACTTCAGTGGTAGGGAAATTACTGGAGAGAATTCTTCGAGACAGGATCTACTCCCATTTGGAAGCAAATGGACGTATTAGTGAGAGGCAGCACGGTTTTGTGAAGGGGAGGTCGTGTCTCACTAACTTGATAGAATTTTTCGAGGAGGTCACTAAGATGATTGATGCAGGTAGGGCAGTAGATGTTGTCTATATGGACTTCAGTAAGGCCTTTGACAAGGTCCCTCATGGTAGACTAGTACAAAAGGTGAAGTCACACGGGATCAGGGGTGAACTGGCAAGGTGGATACAGAACTGGCTAGGCCATAGAAGGCAGAGGGTAGCAATGGAGGGATGCTTTTCTAATTGGAGGGCTGTGACCAGTGGTGTTCCACAGGGATCAGTGCTGGGACCTTTGCTCTTTGTAGTATATATAAATGATTTGGAGGAAAATGTAACTGGTCTGATTAGTAAGTTTGCAGACGACACAAAGGTTGGTGGAATTGCGGATAGCGATGAGGACTGTCTGAGGATACAGCAGGATTTAGATTGTCTGGAGACTTGGGCGGAGAGATGGCAGATGGAGTTTAACCTGGACAAATGTGAGGTAATGCATTTTGGAAGGGCTAATGCAGGTAGGGAATATACAGTGAATGGTAGAACCCTCAAGAGTATTGAAAGTCAAAGAGATCTAGGAGTACAGGTCCACAGATCACTGAAAGGGGCTACACAGGTGGAGAAGGTAGTCAAGAAGGCATACGGCATGCTTGCCTTCATTGGCCGGGGCATTGAGTATAAGAATTGGCAAGTCATGTTGCAGCTGTATAGAACCTTAGTTAGGCCACACTTGGAGTATAGTGTTCAATTCTGGTCGCCACACTACCAGAAGGATGTGGAGGCTTTAGAGAGGGTGCAGAAGAGATTTACCAGAATGTTGCCTGGTATGGAGGGCATAAGCTATGAGGAGCGATTGAATAAACTCGGTTTGTTCTCACTGGAACGAAGGAGGTTGAGGGGCGACCTGATAGAGGTATACAAAATTATGAGGGGCATAGACAGAGTGGATAGTCAGAGGCTTTTCCCCAGGGTAGAGGGGTCAATTACTAGGGGGCATAGGTTTAAGGTGAGAGGGGCAAAGTTTAGAGTAGATGTACGAGGCAAGTTTTTTACGCAGAGGGTAGTGGGTGCCTGGAACTCACTACCGGAGGAGGTAGTGGAGGCAGGGACGATAGGGACATTTAAGGGGCAACTTGACAAATATATGAATAGGATGGGAATAGAAGGATACGGACCCAGGAAGTGTAGAAGATTGTAGTTTAGTCGGGCAGTATGGTCGGCACGGGCTTGGAGGGCCGAAGGGCCTGTTCCTGTGCTGTACATTTCTTTGTTCTTTGTATTCTTCCAATCCCCGCCCAATGCCAGCTCTGGAACCCCCCGTCCATCTTCCCCGGGACAAACCGGTGGTTACCACTGATCAGGGACCACACCGATGCTCCCATTGCACCCCGGTGCCGTATCCACTGGCCCCAGATCCTTAGCGTTGCCGCCACCACCGGGCTCGTGGTATACTTTGTCGGCGAGAGCGGCAGCGGTGCCGTCACCAACGCCCCCAGGCTCGTTCCTTTACAGGACGCCATCTCCATCCTCTTCCATGCCGCCCCCTCTCCCTCCATAACCCACTTGCGGATCATCGCCACATTTGCTGCCCAGTAGTAGCTCCCCATGTTTGGCAGTGCCAACCCTCCTTGGTCCCTACTGCGTTCCAGGAACCCTCTCTCCTTACTCTCGAGGTCTTATTCGCCCACACAAACCCCATAATACTCCTGCCTACTCTCTTAAAAAAGGCCTTAGTGATCACGATGGGAAGGCACTGAAACACAAACAGAAACCTCGTAAGGACCACCATTTTGACCGACTGCACTCTACCCGCCTGCGAGAGCGGTGACATGTCCCATCTTTTGAAATCCTCCTCCATTTGCTCCACCAACCTCGTCAGATTCAGTTTATGTAGGGTCCCCCAACTCCTGGCTATCTGGATCCCCAGATACCGAAAGTTCCCCTCCGCCCTCCTCAGCGGTAGGTCCCCTATCCCTCTTTCTTGGTCCCCCGCCTGTAATACAAAGAGCTCACTCGTCCCTACATTGAGCTTATAGCCCGAAAACTCCCCAAACTCCCTTAGAGTCTGCATGACCTCCACCATCCCCTCCATTGGATCCGCCACGTACAGCAACAGGTCATCCGCATATAGCGACACCCGATGCTCTTCTCCCCCTCGGACCACCCCCCTCCATTCATTAGACTCCCTCAATGACATGTCCAATGGTTCGATCGCCAATGCGAACAACAGGGGGGACAGGGGGCACCCCTGCCTCGTCCCTCGGTACAGTCGAAAGTACTCCGACCTCTGCCGGTTCGTCACTACACTCGCCATCGGGGTTCTGTAAAGGAGCTTAACCCAATTGATAAACCCTACCCCGAACCCAAACCTACGCAGCACCTCCCAGAGGTACTCCCACTCTACTCGGTCAAAGGCCTTCTCCGCGTCCATAGCTACCACTATCTCCGCCTCTCCCTCCTCCGATGGCATCACCATCACGTTCAAGAGCCGCCGCACATTGGTGTTTAGTTGCCTGCCCTTTACAAATCCCGTCTGGTCCTCGCGGATTACCCCCGGGACACAGTCCTCGATCCTCGTGGCCAGCACTTTTGCCAGCAACTTTGCATCCACATTGAGGAGTGAGATCGGCCAGTACGATCCACATTGCAGTGGGTCCTTGTCCCGCTTTAGGATCAAAGAAATTGTCGCTTCCGACATTGTCGGGGGCAGGGTCCCCTCCTCTCTTGCCTCATTAAAGGTCCTCACCAGTAGCGGGGCCAACAGGTCTGCGTACTTCCTGTAGAACTCCACCGGGAATCCGTCCGGTCCAGGGGCCTTCCCCGCCTGCATGATCCCCAAACCCTTGCTCAGCTCCTCCAACCCAATTGGTGCCCCCAAACCAGCCACCTCTTGCTCCTCCACCCTCGGGAATCTCAGCTGATCTAGGAATCGTCTCATCCCCTCTTCCCCCACTTGGGGCTGGGATCTGTACAGCTCTTCATAAAAGGCCTTGAATACCTCGTTTATTTTCGTCGCACTCCGAACCGTGGCTCCCCTTCCATCTTTGACTCCCCCTATTTCCCTCGCTGCCATCCTCTTACGGAGCTGGTGTGCCAGCATCCGACTAGCCTTTTCCCAATACTTGTAGGTCGCCCCCTGTGCTTTCCTCCACTGTGCCTCCGCCTTCCCTGTGGTCAACAGGTCAAACTCCGTCTGGAGCCGTCGTCTTTCCCCAAGTAATTTTTCTTCCAGGGCCTCTGCGCATCTCCTGTCCACTCTCAAAATCTCCCCCACTAACCTCTCCCTTTCCATACCCTCTGTCTTCTCCCTTTGAGCCCTAATGGAAATTAGCTCTCCCCTGATCACCGCCTCCCATACCACCCCCACCCGCACCTCCCCGTTGTCGTTGGCCTCCAAGTACCTTTCGATACACCCCCTCACCTTCCCACACACCACCTCGTCCGCCAGCAGTCCCACATCCAGCCGCCACAGTGGGCGTTGGTCCCTCTCCTCTCCCAGCTCCAGTTCCACCCAGTGCGGGGCATGGTCTGAAACGGCTATAGCCGAATACTCCGTCCCCTCCACCCTCGGGATGAGCGCCCTACCCAGAACAAAGAAATCTATCCGGGAGTAGACTTTGTGTACATGGGAGAAGAAAGAAAATTCCCTCGCCTGCGGCCTTGCAAACCGCCATGGGTCCACTCCCCCATCTGATCCATAAACCCCCCCCCCCCCCCCCCCCCCCCCCCAAGTACCTTGGCCGCCGCCGGCCTCTTTCCAGTTCTTGATTTGGAGCGGACCAGTGCTGGATCCAACACTGTACTGAAGTCCCCTCCCATTATCAGGCCTCCTATCTCCAGGTCTGGAATGCGCCCCAACATGCGCTTCATGAATCCTGCATCATCCCAGTTTGGGGCGTATACGTTTACCAACACCACCCACGTCCCTTGCAGCCTACCACTCACCATTACATATCGCCCTCCATTGTCCGCGACAATAGTCTTGGCCTCGAATGACACCCGCTTTCCCACCAATATTGCCACCCCTCTATTCTTCGCGTCCAGTCCCGAGTGGAATACCTGTCCTACCCATCCCTTGCTTAACCTGATCTGATCCGCCAACTTTAGGTGCGTCTCTTGGAGCATGGCCACGTCCGCCTTCAGTCCCTTTAAGTGCGCAAACACTCGAGCTCTCTTCA
The DNA here is from genome assembly GCF_047496885.1 of Scyliorhinus torazame. Lineage (NCBI taxonomy): Eukaryota > Metazoa > Chordata > Chondrichthyes > Carcharhiniformes > Scyliorhinidae > Scyliorhinus > Scyliorhinus torazame. The sequence continues at coordinate 61,176,298 of NC_092713.1, forward strand.
CCGGCCCATTCAGGCCCCTCACATTCCACGTTATCAGCCGGATTGGAGGGGCTCTCACCCCCCCACCACGCCCCACCGACTAACCATCTCCTTTTCTGGCCAGTCCCGTGTCCACGCCTCCCTCACCCTCCAGTCCCCCAGAGGGGGGACCCCCGTCCCGACCACCTCTTCTGTGTCCCATTCCCTTTCGGCCAGTGCAGCAGCAATCCTTTTCCCCCCCCCCTTGAGTCCAACTTTTCGGCTTGTACAAAGGTCCACGCCGCTTCAGGCGTTTCGAAGTAATAGTGTTGGCCCTTGTATGTGACCCACAGTCGCGCTGGCTGCAGCATTCCGAATTTCACTTCTTTCCGGTACAACGCCGCTTTGGCCCGGTTGAAACCCGCTCTCCGCTTTGCAACCTCCGTGCTCCAGTCCGGGTATATTCGGATCTCTGCATTGTCCCACTTACTGCTCCGCTCCTTCTTGGCCCATCTCAGGACCCACTCTCTGTCCGTGAAACGGTGGAACCTCACCACCATCGCCCTTGGCGGCTCATTTGCCTGGGGCTTCTTCGCCAGCACCCGATGTGCCCCGTCCAACTCCAGCGGCCTCGAAGGGGCCTTCGTGCCTATCATCGCCTCGAGCATCGTGCTCACGTATGCCCCGGCATCAGCCCCCTCCACTCCCTCAGGGAGACTCAGGATTCGCAGATTCTTTCTCCTCGACCTGTTCTCCAGGTCTTCGAGTCTTCCCGCCCACCTCTTGTGTAGCGCCTCGTTCTGCTCCACTCTCACCGCCAGGCCCACGAGCTCGTCCTCGTTCTGACTGACTCTTTTCTGTACCTCCTGGATCTTAGCTTCGTGGGCCTTCTGGGTGATCCCGAGACCTTCAATTGCCGAAAGCATAGGCGCCAACATCTCCTTGCGCATCTCCTCGCGCTGTTCCTTGAAGCAGCGCTTGATGAACTCCTGCAGCTCCCCTTTGTCCCTGGTCGCCGCCATTTTGTTTTCTTTCCCTCGCTTCTCCCGTTGCTCCAGTGCCGCTCCTTTGGCCGTTACACTTCTGGTCCGTTTCATAGAAGTTGGAGGGGGACCTCTCACTTCCCTTCCCCACGGGCTGCGTCAAAAAAAAAGTTCCGTTGGGGCTCCTCTAACGAGCCCGAAAGTCCGTGGTAGTGGGAGCTGCCGCATCGTGCGGCTTAGCTCCGCATAGCCGCAACCGGAAGTCGAGAGGGAATCCTTTTGGCAGTGTTCGCTTCACCAGTCTGCCCCAAAAAGTCTATGGAAACTCCCAAAAAAGGTCTGAGAGTCAGTTCCAGACGGGAGCTGCCGAATGTGCGACCTACTCCTCCATGGCCGCCACCGGAAGCCTCGTCCCTGCTTCTTCAATGGCCTTGGTAGATGTTTTCACAGTTGTTCCCTCTGCTGCTAGAATTCACCTTTGATAGAGTCAAGTCAGATTGCAGCTTTAAGCTTGCCCTTCCCCCGCCTGCATGCTGGAAGAGGCCTTTGTCTATTGCTGCAGCTCAAGCCAAATCTTTTACTGTTTCTGCCGGGTCTGGTAGCCAAAAGACATAACATTCCTGGGAGACACTGTTAGGGGAATGCTGCAGTCTTCTTCCCACACCGGGAAATGTCAAACAAATGCCGTGGGGGCCCTGTAAAAGAGCCCAAAAGTCCGTTCCAAGCGGGAGCTACCGAATATGTGACCTAGCTCTGCATAGCCGCACCCGGAAGTCGATAAGAGAGTTATTGTTAGTCCTGTGGAATAGTACTCAATTCACGTAATGTTGCCAATTTTGGATTGTATTTGTTTATTGTCACGTATAGTGAAAAGTATTTTTCTGCGTGCAGCTCAAAGAGATCATTTAGTACATGTAAAGAAAATACGTAATAGGGCAACACAATGTAAATACATAGACACCGTCATCGGGTGAAGCATACAGGAGTGTAGTATTAAACTATTCAATCCATAAGAGTGTCGTTTAGGAGTCTGGCAACAGCGGGGAAGAAGCTGTTCTTGAATCTGTTCGTGCGTGTTCTCAGACTTTTGTATCTCCTGCCCGATGGAAGAAGTTGGAAGAGTGAGTTAGCCGGGTGGGAGGGATCTTTGATTATGCTGCCCGCTTTGCCAAGGCAGCGGGAGGTGTAAGTAGAGTCAGTGGATCGGAGGCGGGTTTGTGTCATGGACTGGGCGGTGTTCACAACTCTCTGTTGCAGTCTTGGCCGAGCAGTTGCCATACCAGGCTGTGATGCAGCCAGATAGGATGCTTTCTATGGTGCACCTGTAAAAGTTGGTAAGAGTCAATGTGGACATGCCAAATTTCTTTAGTTTCCGGAGGAATTATAGGCGCTGTTGTGTTTTCTTGGTAGTAGCATTACGTGGGTGGACCAGGGCAAATTTTTGGTGATGTGCACACCTAGGAATTTGAAGCTGTCAACCATAGGCGGCACAATAGCATGGTTGCTTCACAGCGCCTGGGTCCCAAGTTCGATTCCGGCTTGGGTCACTGTCTGTGTGGGGTCTGCACCTTCTCCCAGTGTCTGCGTGGGTTTCCTCCAGGTGCTCCGGTTTCCTCCCACAAGTCCCAAAAGACGTGCTGTTAGGTGAATTGGACATTCTGAATTCTCCCTCCGTGTACCCGAACAGGCGCCAGAGTGTGGCGACTAGAGGTTTTTCACAGTAACTTCATTGCAGCGTTAATGTGAGGCTACTTGTGACAATAATAAAGTTTATTATTATTATTTTAGATTACAGGTGTGGAGTTGCTTTTGTTGTAAATTTGAAGGACAGGAGTTAGGTGTGGGAGCTCATACTGTAACATACTGTTTTACAATTGTTTGCAGTAATTTTACAATTTATAAAAAGGCAGAATTTGAAATATATTCAGTGGGACTCTCCAAAATGATTTCTAAAAGTAAACATTTATTTTAGATTTTTCATTGGTTTTCATGTTACTTTTTCACAAAGTATTTGTATCATACAGAGACTTGTGTGTACATTGGAGTTTTATTGCTCACTTCCAGGGTCAGCAGAATCTATGTCAACATTCAAGATCAGAATGGACAGATAGAACCGTGTTCACAGGTGGAAGATAAAAGCTGACAGACTAGTTGGGCCAAATGGCTTGTTTCCATGCTGTGACTTATTCTGTATTAGTTTCCATGTATTGGCTTCCACATTACGTTTTGAATAAACAACCTTGAATAAGCAAACCCAGAATATAAACTGAATGACATATTATTGGTGAACAAGCTCACTGAAAATCTCCAAATATTGCATTATTTTTGTGTTACTGGATTGAGCAATATTAAACTATGTAAACTTGTTTTCCCCACTCAAAGCAATATATAACTATATAGAAAACTAAAAATATCACCATATAAAAATTAAAGCCAATGTAGAGAAAACAGAGTTCTTTTTATAAAATATTTTAAAAACATACTTTATGGCATTGAGATGAAAACATACATTTATCCCCCACAAAAATAGAATAACCTTTTTACTCCCATAATTTATTTATTCAGCAGCTAAATAGTGAGTAAGTAGTCTCTATACGCTTTCCCCTCCACCAACCTCTCACCAAATGTTGTCATCTAGGCTTCATGACAGTGGAGATATTAAAAAGCTCCATGTGTTTTGCTTTGCTGATTTTCTCCTGAAATATTACTTTTCAGTCCAAGTAGTTTAAATCTTTCAGCAGGAGGTGTTGCAAAGTATTGTTTTTGTTCTTCAGAGTACCTTTCTTCTACATCAATGATATCGCGGTAGGTCCAGTCTCTCCAGTGAAAGTTAAAGCTTTCAAGTAATTGGATCTTTTTTTCATCTGTTGAAACACAATCCACAGGCAGCTTCTGCTCAAGGGATGGGACCTGGACATTTGGGAATATTAAGATTCCTCGTATTGCAAACCAGCCTCCATAGCGTGGATGAATGCACACTCCGTACATTTTCTATAAGAAAATGATTTAATATTTTTTATTAAATGCAAGACATTTATTGATTTATGCAGCTAATGTGATGGACAGATGACCAAATGGCAGATCTTATTCAATGACACTCTATAAAACGCGCCCTGAAGGCATCCAGTGGTTCAACAATATGACTCAGTTATTTCTCCTTTCTTGCAAGGAAGGATTTTTACTCCTCACTGGCTTTTCCCCACAAATGGCATAGTTGAGATCGAAAACTCATTTTGGGAGGAATAATAGACATCAATTATTTTCCTACTACTTTATGCCACATGTTGGATTCAATATGCTATGTCCCCAAAGTGCTCTTCCACTTTAAGGCCTAGATCCCTTCCAGATATCCATGCCAACTACAGAACATTTTCTAGTACCAAATGCCATCCTTGGCAGAGATGACAGCTAACAAGTCCCAGGCCTCTAACAATGCCACTCTGTTTGCTAGAAGCTCCACCACTATTTTTCTCTCCTGTATGGCAGCACCAAGTCTTCCACCTATTCCACTGGTCGAGATAGGCAACTTACCACGAAAGGGATCACAGGTTTAAATCATGCCAGTCAATTCCTTCTAAGCAGCTTATTTATGTACTTCAAAAAGACACCTATGGTCAAAAGTGGAGATGTTTGCTGATGATTGCACAATGTTCAGCATCATTCACGACTCCTCAGATACAGAAACAGTCCGGGTCCACATGCAGCAAGACCTGGACAATATTCAGGCTTGGGTTGATAAAGTATCAAGTAACAGTCACATCACACAAGCTCTAGACAATAACCATCTCCAACAGGAGAGAATCTAACCATTGGCCCTTGCTATTCAATGCCATGACCATTGATGAATCCTCCACTATCAATATCCTGTGGGTTAGTGTGGACCAGTAAATGCACTGGACTAGCCATATGTTTGCAACCGCAGATCAGAGGCTGGGAATTCTGAGGGGAGTAACAATTCACCTGACTCCCCAAATTCTGTCCACCATTAACAAGGGACAGGTCAGATGTGTGATGCATACTTTCCATTAGCCTGGATGAATGCAGCTCCAACACTCAAGAAGCTCAACACCATCCAGGTCAAAGCAGCTAGCTTGATTTGCACCCCATCACCGTAAACATTTACTTCCTTCACCCCTGGGATTTTCACAGTAATTTCATTGCAGTGTTAATGTAAGCCTACTTGTGACATTAATAAAGGATATTATTATGCAGTGGCAGCAGAGAGTACCATCAATAAGATGTTTGCAGCAACTCACTAAGGTATCTTTCACAGCAGTGTCCATGACCTCTACCATCTAAGAACACCACCACCTGCAAGTTCCCCTTCAGGCCACACACGATCCTGACTTGGAACTATATCACTATTCCCTCGCTATCACTGGGTCAAAATCCTGGAATTCTCTCCCAAACAACAGTTGTCCCTGAACCCGATGGACTACAAGCTGTTCAAGATGGCTCACCCCCACATTCTCAGGGACCTTTAGGGATGGCAATAAGTACTGGCCTTGCCAGAAATGCCGACAACATCCCACGGGAAAAAGAAAATTACATCACAGCTAGATGGTGTCATTATTTGGAAATAAATATTTTGGATGGGCCTACAAGCCGAGTTGCCGGAACACCTCACATCTGAAATGGTAATTTATGACTATTGAGAAACAGTCTGGATATGATGCTTGCAGCTGCTGATTTTTAAAATTTGTTCATGGGTTGTGGGCGTTGCTAGCTAGTCTCGCATTTATTGCCCATCCCCAATTGCCTTGGTCTTTGCTCAGAGGGCATTTAATAGTCAATCACATTGCTGTGGGTCTGGAGTCACATGTTGGCCAGACCAGTGAGGATGGCAGATTTTCTTCCCCAAAGAACATTAGTGAACCAGATAGGCTGCCATGTGGGCATTTCTAGCTTGGAGATTTTTAAAATCCACAAGCTCCACACATGACATTGTAGTTAAGGCTTGAGAGCTGTGGGCGTGTAGTGAGACAGGAGAAGGGAGAATCAAATCTTCATCAAGAAGAATACAAATTGGTCTTCCTTTCCATTTATTCTTTGTCCTGGCATTGTAGGAAACTTTGGCCGTGGAGAGGCAGTCTTTCTCAAATCAACCAGCCAGATCTGGCAATGAATGACAAGATCTAATCAACAGTAAAATATGCCAATGCATTCCATATAATTCTCCTTGATAAACCTGGGGTGCTACATGCTGATATGTTAATGCTCTCAGCCAACAAATGGCAAAATGCAGATTGCAGCTGCAATTCACAAAACTGCTAAGTTCATGCCTTATTGGAAACATTTTTAAGTAGGCAATTCAAAGCAAAGTGCAAGCGTTCCTCCTCTCCTTCACAGAAGACAGTTGCTCTCTCCCTTACTTTTTCTCCCCAGGGGTTTTGCTGCACATGCTTCATTTGATAATAATAGGTTGCTCCAGCCACATGTGCAGCTGTCTGTACCAAAACCTTTGGCTTTCGATTAGGAAGCATCTCAAAGTCATGAATGGCTTCAATCCTCTGATCAGAGAAGTTCTAGAGCAAGAAAAGAAGAAAATGTTATTCTCTTAATGTAAGAGTTCTGAAGGACCAGATAAATGGCATCCATAATAATAACGGTAATATTTTCAAAGAAAACTTTGTTAAATCATTCACAACATTCTCAAGTTTACTGACTACATAAATGCTCAATATCCTAAATAAATTATTATATTTGATCTAATTACAGTCTTCCTGCATGTGGACCAAGCCAAACCACTAATTGCCCTAATACTAATCTATCAGGTTTTGTTTCTAAGCCCATATGTTCTCTCTAAGCTCAACTCATCAATAAAACTCTATTCCTTCCCACTCAATTCCATTCCCAGTAAACTACTAACCCCCCCACATTTCCTTTCAGGTCACTTAAGTTAGCTGATAATGCAAGTAGTTCCTCCTGCCAATTTCCTTTTAACTTTCAAAGCCTATCCTTTGTCAGAAAATCCATCTTCAACCTCGCATGACTCCCCAAAGTCTTGTTATATGTTGTCACCTCCAAAATTGATCCTGATGTGCAAACCCTCCAGAATTCAAGAACCCTTCAACTCCACTTTTTCTATCTGTTCTTGATCATCTCGACCCATCTATAAACCTGTCTCTCCTTGGGAGGGGGCCGGTTTAGCTCAGTTGGCTAGACAGACAGTCTGTAATACAGAGCGAGGCCAACAGCGCAGGTTCAATTCCTGTACCGGCTGAGGTTATTCATGAAGGCCCCATCTTTTCAACCTTGCCCCTCACCTGACATGTGGTGATCCTCAGGTTAACTCACCACCAGTCAGCTCTTCCTGTCAAAGGGGGAAAAAAATCAGCTGATAGTCATCTGGGACTATGGCGACTATACTTTATACTTAATGCGATGACGATGTCGAACCCATAAGGTTCAGCAAATTCCTTAAATACTCTGGACATAAAATGGGTTTAATATTTTTGCACCATGCTGGTACTATATAGACACAAGCTATATTAATGCATCAGCGATTGTGAATAATAATCAGCAAAAAAAAAAGACAAGACTTTAAGAAATAGTGACATTAAATTTGAAAAATTTTAATAACATTTTAGTAGCAGTAAATTCTCAACATATCCCGATATGACAATCAAATAATTACCAACATTAAGGGTTATGTAAGAACATAAGAACTAGGAACAGGAGTAGGCCATCTGGCCCCTCGAGCCTGCTCCGCCATTCAATGAGATCATGGCTGATCTTTGTGGACTCAGCTCCACTCTCCGGCCCGGTTACATCTCCTAGTAAATACTATTTAACACTCCCATTCATTCAGCGGGTCTTAAGTATTAAAGACATTAAGTAAAACATGCGTATTTACTTCTTTGACAAGTGAAAAATAAAGAACAGCACACTCATCAATAGGGTCTCGAACAGTGGATAATTGCTTGTCTGCAATGAAAGGTTTGAAGGCTTTCTCAAACATCTGAGGTGTGCTGAGGACAACAAAGACCAATGTGTCATCTGGGTACTGAAGGTGGAAGGAGGGTTGTAAGACAGCATTATACCAACCAATCTGTGGGGGGAAAAAACACAAAGCAGTGTTATAAGAAAGCCAACAGCAAAAAAACTAAAAAAGACGAATACAGATAAAATCTCTATATATTAAAAACTACAGCAGGCGTGGAGGCGGCCTGCTATGATTCCTGTCCTGCAAACTGGTTCCCCATTGGCGGCCATCTTCTGGGGCGATCAGGCCTGAATGGGCCCAGCTGCTGCTCGGGTGTTCCAGGTGGTGTGGTGACGCCTTGTTCCGCCCGCTGCCCACTAGATGCTCCAGGGACAGGAGGGGGAGGGAGAGGGGGGGCACCTTCTCTCCCTCAGGGTGCCCAATGGAGTTTCAGGAGTCGGCCTACACTCCAACCGTCCGCCTCCTCCGGTGTTCCTACCTCCACCTGCTATACCGGGTCAGCTGTGCGGCACGCACCAGATAGTGGCCCAGATGCCTCTCCATTAAAGTGCCCAACCAAGGCGAGTGTCTCTGGGATGGTGGAGGTGTTGGAGGGTCATCCTCCAGCTCGAGCTCCAGGGTCTCCTCTCGGGCAGAGGGCTGCCATCTGAGCTGCTCTCCTAGCTGCTTGGCTCATGGGGGGGGGGCCTCGGCTGTGGCACTGGTTATGGGCGGTGGATGCCAGATGGACCCGCCCTATCACTAGCAGGTCCTGCAACACACAGGACAAGATGCAAGATTAGACCATGGAACGGTGAGCGTGTGGGTAGGTTGGGGGTAACGATGGGTTTGGGGGGGGGGGGGGGGGGAGGGGGGGCGTTGATACGCATGTCATGGGGAACCGCAACTCAGCAGGGTTTCACTTCTTCGCCCGTGGCCGAACTCCACCTCAGCGACCTCCCTTTCCTCTGGGCTCTCTTGACAGCGACAGTGAGGGGCCGCAGGTCTGGCGGTCTCCCTCTGGCTTCTCCCACTCACAGCGCTTGTGCGTGGCCTTCTCCTTTTTGGGGGGGGGGGGGGGGGGGGGAACAGAAAATTAGTGTTAGACAGTCCGATGCATGCAGCCCAGTGCTGGTGGTCTCAGTGGCCAGGTCACCCGGCCATGGCAGCCGGTATGGGTACCGGCATGTGGTGCACTGTGGGAGTTTGCCCATCCTTTGGGTGGGGGTGGCAGGGACACGGTTCTGCCCTATGCACCTGGAGCAGGTTATGCAATGTTTTACGGCACTACTGGCTGGTCCAGATGACATGGCCAACTGCCCACGCCGTTGCACCTCTGCCACCCGCACCCAGGCATGGCAAATGGCGGCAACTGACAGCCTCCTTCCTGGGCCGGGGTAAAGGGTCATCCTCTTTTCCACGGCGTCCAGGAGAGTCTTGAGCTCTGCGTCCATGAACCTTGGGGCTGCTCTCCTCGCTGCCATCTTGTTGGCTGGGATGGTCTGTGTAGGGTGAAGTGTATATGTGCGGCTGCAGCCCGTCAGCCTACTGAGTGTCAATCGCAAAAACGGCGAATTCCACCCTGTTTCTTATTAGAATCGATTGTGTTCCACGTGGCGCTGTGAGCTGAAACGGTAGAGGTGCAGCGCCAGTTTTGCTGTCGTTAAAGTCCACAAATTCTGCATCGACGTTAACACTTACAGCGTCTCACAGCGGAGAATCCCACCCACCATTTAAATGCTCTAAATTCTACTTCAAGTTGCACTGAATACTAACAACGGGAGTCAACCCGAAATTTACACCCCCCCCCCCAAATCCATCCCAACCCATCACCTCACCCACATTGCCCCACCCCATGCCCCGCCCCTCTCCCCCCATATCGCACCCCTCCTCCATATTACACCGCCCAGGGGCCTGCTATCCGAGGTGTATTTACCTTGAACGGGTGGCACTCGAAGCCGAGCGGACCCAAAAACGCGCTCAGCTGCTGCTGTATTGCAGCCGCCATGACCTCATGGTGCTGTGACGCAATATCCGGCTCAAGGGCAATTACAAACTACAACTCCCAGACGGCCCGGCACCATACGTCCTGGCGTCACGCGAAGCGACGCTCATTTAAACTTCGGGGAGCCGCTGAGGTGAGTGAATGTTGTGTTCTTCACACCGCGTCCTCCTAACGGCAAGCAAGGCCAGGCTTTGCTGCAGTAAGAACCATGGGCTCGAGTGCAGCGTTTATACTCTGTGAAATATCAACTTAGCCCAATGTTTTTAGTGAAAATGGCGACACCACAGTTGGTGAAGGTTAAGGGCCTGTATTATTTAAGCTTCCCTCTTCCACAGAGTTTGATATGGGGTTAGCCTTCTGCAAAGACTCTTCCTTCACTGTTGTCCAGAGACTGCTGTTATCTTCCCAATATCCAAATGCAGCAGTTCCATTTCCAACAATGAGATCTCCTTTCCCTTTTGCATTGCCCACTTCTAAGCTACCTCCTGGATGTTCTTCTCTTCCTTGTCTTCATTTTAGCGACATCATTGGTTTGGGATGAATTTTCACCCGCGAATGATACGATGCCAGATCTGTTGTCAGACTGTTGTTGCTACATCAACTCCGAAATTAATCACAACTTCCTCCAGCTCGCTGTAGGAAAGACGCAAAGTCATTTGCTTTTGGTTCCTGCTGCTAACTCCATCTACCCCCTCAAACTGAATCTGACCATTTGCAATACCTGATGGATGCTGAGCTGAACTCTTAAACCTCATCTTAACCAACTAATTGTTCCCGTAACAGCCTCCCCGAGCAGGCGCCAGAATGTGGCGACTAGGGGCTTTTCACAGTAACTTCATTTGAAGCCTACTTGTGACAATAAGCGATTTTCATTTCATTCAGAGGTAGTAGCGTCGCCCGTTAAATTGAATGCATTCTGGTGCAGGGAGACGGTGTAGATGTCGAGCTGCTGGGTGAGTTTGAATTATTATGGGTAGGATATGGACAGATGCATTTTGGACAAATTGGAATTTATGGAGGCTCGTTGATAAGAAGGTCATCATAGACAGCATTGAAGTATTTGAGTCTGCTTTTAGGTAAATTTGGGCATTCTGAATTCTCCCTCTGTGTACCCGAACAGGTGCCGGAATGTGGTGACTAGGGGCTTTTCACGATAACTTTATTGCACTGTGGCAATAAAGATTATTAAAGTGACAACTGCACTGATTAGAGTTTTAAAGACCAAGGTGGAATGAAACCAAACAAAAAACGGTGGCAGTAAGGGAACTTGGTGATGGAGACAATGTGTAGTTTAATATTGAGCACATTTGGTGGCTTCTGGTTGTGGCTATGCGGAGCTAAGTCGCAGATTCGGCAGCTCCCGCTAGAAATTGACTTTTGGGCTCTTTTCAGGGCCCCAAACAGCACTTATTCGACGTTTCCCAGTGTGGGAAGGAGTTTGCAATAGTTCCCCGACAGTATATGGCTTGTACCAGGAACGGGGCGACTAAAAAAGTGGTAGTGGACCCGAAGAAGGTGCGAGGGAAGAACAGCAAAATGGCGGCTGGGCGGGGACCAGGCAGCATGGATGCAGTGGGCGCAGGAGCAGCAAGAGGTTATCCAGCACTGCTTCAGGGAGATTAAAGCGGACCTGCTGGAGCCGATGAAGGCTTCTATCGATAAGCTGCTTGACACCCAGACTGCCCAGGGGGTGGCGATCTGCGAGGCACTCCACAAAAAATGTCAGGAACGGTTCGAGGAGATGGAGAATCGGTTGAGGCGGAAGAATTTGCGGATTCTGGGCCTCCTGGAGGGGTCAGACATGGGGGCCTATGTGGTCACTATGTTGAACCCGCTGATGGGAGCGGGGTCCTTCCAGGGGCGCCTGGAGCTGGAAGGGGCCCCATAGACTGTTGGCGAGGAGGCCCAAGGCTAACAAGCCTCCGTGGGCAGTGCTGGTGTGGTTCCATCGGTTTGCTTACCGGGAGTGCATGCTCAGGTGGGCCAAGAAAGAGAGGAGCAGCAGGTGGGAGAACGCGGAGGTTCGAATATACCAGGAGTGCGGAGGTGGCAAAGAAGAGGGCCGGGTGTGGTGGTATGTATTAGGAGTAATACGGTACACCATGAATGCCGAGGAGCTATTGGAGGACAGATGCTGGGTCCCGATTGGATCTGCCGCCTACTGGGCTCCACCCAGATAGGCGGGGTATAAGAACCCGGTTTACTCCCCGCAGCTGCATTCTGTGACTGAGCTGCTGGGGAACAAGTCTGAACAAGTCTGCTCAATAAAGCCTCGATTGAAGTTCTCTACGTCTCGCCTCGTGTGTGATCGATGGTGTTACACCGGGTACAATCGGGCGAAGGCGGTGCTGCACAGGAAGGGGGTGAAGTTTGGCATGCTGCAGCCGGCGCGACTGTGGGTCACCTACAAGGACCAGCACCATTATTTTGAGTCTCCGGAGGAGGCGTGGGCCTTTGTTCAGGCCGAGAAGCTGGACACAAATTGAGGGTCGGGATGGGTGGTTGGGGATTGCTGTTGATGTGTGACATTTTGAGGGGGGGGGGGGGGTTCTTTGCTCTTGTTTCGTTTTGGTTCGGGTGGTTAGGGTGGGTTGTGCAGTGTTTTGGTTGGGGCTGTCAGGGGGGCTGTCGGAGGGGGGTAAGTAAATGGAGCAGGAGTGGATGGCCAGTAGGGTGGATGACTGGTAGGGGGATGAGGCCCCGCGGGGGAGGGGGAGGCCCGAGTTGGGGGTGAGGGGACTGAGCCTGTAAAAGGAGCTGCGTCAGAGGTGGTGGGGCCGGGTAGGTGGAAAGTGCGGGCTTTTACCCGTGCTGAAGACTGGAGGGGGCCGGGGCGGCGGGGAAGCGAGGGTTGTTTCCCGCGCTTGGGATGGAAGGGGGAGGTGGAGCGCCTGCGGATGGGTAATGGAGGAGGAGAGTATGTCCCACAATGGGAGGAGTTGAAGGAGAGGCGGGAGTCGCCGGGGTCAGCAGGAGTCAGCTGACTTGCGGGAGTGCAATGGGGGGAGTAAAGCAGCTGGGAGGGGTCCTGGGTGGGGGGGGAACCGGGTTGCTGCTGCTATGGCCAAGGGGGAGCTGGAGTGAGTAGAGGGGATTGGGACGGGTGTCTGCCGCCGTGGGAAACGGGCCGGGCGTGGGGTGCGGGCGCGTGGCTGGCCGAGGAGGGGTTATGGCTAGTCGCCGGGGGAGGGGGGGCAGGTAGCCCCTGATCCGGCTGATAACCTGGAATGTAAGGGGACTAAACGGGCCGGTCAAGCGGGCCCGGGTGTTCGCGCACCTGAAGGGGCTGAAGGCGGATGTGGTCATGCTCCAGGAGACACACCTGAAGGTGGCAGACCAGGTAAGATTGAGGAAAGGGTGGGTAGGTCAGGTGTTTCATTCGGGGCTGGATGCCAAAAATTGGGGGGTGGCGATCTTGGTGGGAAAGAGGGTGTCGTTCGAGGCGTCGAGCATTGTGACGGACAATGGCAGTAGGTACGTAATGGTAAGCGGTAAGCTGCAAGGGGAGAGGGTGGTGCTGGTCAATGTGTATGCCCCGAACTGGGGCGATGCGGGTTTTATGCGGCGCATGTTGGGTCGGATCCCGGACTTGGAAGTGGGGGGCCTGATAATGGGGGGGGGGACTTTAACACGGTGTTGGATCCGGCACTGGATCGCTCCAGGTCTAGGACGGGTAGGAAGCCGGCGGCGGCTAAGGTGCTGAGGGGGTTTATGGACCAGATGGGAGGGGTGGACCCTTGGAGATTTGCAAGGTCAGGAGCTAGGGAATTTTCATTCTTCTCGCACGTTCATAAGGCTTATTCCCGGATCGACTTTTTTATTATGAGTCGGGTGCTGCTAGCGAGAGTAGAGGATACCGAGTATTCGGCAATAGCCATTTCGGATCACACCCCGCATTGGGTAGACTTAGAGCTGGGGGAGGAGAGGGACCATCGCCCGTTGTGGCGCTTGGAGGTGGGGATGTTGGCGGACGAGGAGGTGAGTGAGAGGGTCTGAGGAAGCATAGAGACATACCTGGAGGCCAACGATAATGGAGAGGTCCGAGTGGGGATGGTATGGGAGGCGCTGAAGGTGGTGGTTAGGGGAGAGCTGATCTCCATTAGGGCCCACAAGGAGAGGAGCGAGCAGAGGGAGAGTCTGGTGGGGGAGATGGTGAGGGTAGACAGGAGGTATGCGGAGGTGCCTGAGGAGGGACTGTTGAGGAAGAGGCGCAGCCTCCAGGCCGAATTCGACTTGTTGACCACCAGGAAGGCAGAGGTGCAGTGGAGGAAGGCCCAGGGGGCGATTTATGAGTATGGGGAATAGGCAAGTCGGATGCTGGCGCATCAGCTTCGGAAGTGGGACGCAGTTAGGGAGATCAGGGGAGTTAAGGATAGGGGAGGGAGTGTGGTGCAGAGTGGAGTTGGCATCAATGGGGTCTTCAGGGACTTTTATGAGGAACTATCGGTCCGAGCCCTCACTGGAGGAGGGAGGGATGGGCCGCTTTCTGAATCAATTGAGGTTTCCGAAGGTGGAGGAGGAGCTGGTGGCGGGATTTGGGGCCCCGATTGGGCTGGAGGAGCTGGCTAGAGGGATAGGGAGCATGCAGGTGGGGAAGGCACCGGGGCCGGACGGTTTCCCAGTCGAATTCTACAAGAAATATGTGGACCTGCTGGGCCCGTTGCTAGTTAGGACCTTCAGTGAGGCATGGGAGGGGGGGGGGGCATTGCCCCCGACGATGTCCCGGGCACTGATCTCCTTGATCCTGAAGCGAGACAAGGGTCCCCTGCAGTGTGAGTCTTAAAGGCCGATTTCGCTATTAAACGGAGTGCCAAGGTACTGGCGAAGATCTTAGCTACGAGAATGGAGGATTGTGTGCCGCAGGTCATCCATGAGGATCAGACGGGGTTTGTGAAGGGGAGGTAGTTGAACGCGAATGTGCGGAGGCTCCTGAACGGTATTATGATGCCGGGGAGGCGGAGATGGACGCCGAGAAGGCCTTCGATAGGGTAGAGTGGGGGTACTTGTGGGAGGTGTTGAAGAGGTTCGGGTTTGGGGAGGGGTTTGTCAGGTGGGTTAGGCTGTTGTACGCGGTCCCGATGGCGAGTGTGGCAACGAACAAGAGGAGGCCTGAGTACTTTCGGTTGCATCGAGGGACGAGGCAGGGGTGTCCCTTGTCCCCCCTGCTCTTCGCATTGGCGATTGAACCCCTGGCTATGGTACTGAGGGAGTCGAGGAACTGGAGGGGGTTGGCGCGGGGTGGGGAGGAGCAGAGGGGGGTGTCGCTCTATGCAGACGACTTGCTGCTATATGTGACGGACCCGGTGGTGGGAATGCCGGAGGTAATGAGGTTCCTCAGGGAGTTCGGGGATTTCTCAGGGTACAAGCTCAACATGGGGAAGAGCGAGTTGTTCGTGGTTCACCCAGGGGACCAGGAGAGGGGGATAGACGCGCTCCCACTAAAAAGGGCGGCGAGGAGCTTCAGGTATTTGGGGGGCCAGGTGGCCAGGAGCTGGGGGGCCCTGCATAGACTCAATTTCACAAGGCTGTTGGAGCAAATGGAGGAGTTCAAGAGGTGGGACGCTGTCCTTGGCGGGTAGGGCGCAGTCAGTTAAGATGACTGTGCTCCCAAGGTTTTTGTTCCTGTTCCAGTGCCTCCCCGTGTTTATCCCGAAGGCCTTTTTTAGGCGGGTTAACAGGAGCATAACGGGGTTTGTGTGGGCGCGAGGGACTCCCGAGGTTGAGAAGGGTATTCCTGGAGCGGAGTAGGGATAGGGGGGTCTGACGCTGCCCAACCTCTGTGGGTACTACTGGGCCGCCAATGCGGCGATGGTGCGCAAGTGGGTGATGGAGGGGGAGGGGGCTGCATGGAAGAGGCTGGAGACGGCGTCTTGTGAGGGTACGAGTCTGGAGGCGCTGGCAACGGTGCCGCTGCCGCTCCCTCCAATGAGGTATACCAGGAGCCCGGCAGTGGCGGCTACCCTTAAAATCTGGGGGCAGTGGAGGTGGCACAGGGGGGAAATTGGGGCCTCGGTGTGGACCCCAATACGAGGGAACCACCGGTGTGTCCCAGGGAGAATAGATGGAGGGTTTTCGGGGTGGCACAGGGCAGGGATAGGAAGGTTGGGGGACCTGTTTGTGGACGGGAAGTTCGCGAGCCTGGGGGAGCTGGAGGAGAAGTATGGGCTCCCCCCGGGGAACACCTTCAGATATTTGCAGCTATGAGCATTTGCCAGGCGGCAAGTGGTGGGATTCCCACGGCTATTGCTACGCACAGTACAGGACAGGGTGCTCTCGGAGGGGTGGGTTGGAGTGGGGAAGATCTCGGAAACTTACCAGGTGATGCAGGAGGAGGAGGAGGCCTCGGTGGTGGAGTTGAAAGGTAAGTGGGAGGAGTAGTTGGGGGAGGAGATCGAAAAGGTGACGTGGGCTGATGCCCTAGGGAGGGTGAACTCTTCCCTCTTCGTGCGCGAGGCTCAGCCTCATACAGTTTAAGGTGCTGCACAGGGCACACATGACCGGGACAAGGATGAGTCGGTTCTTTGGGGGAGAGTACAGGTGTGTTCGGTGCTTGGGGAGCCCAGCAAATCACACCCATATGTTCTGGGCATGCCCAGCGCTGGAGGAATTTTAGAAGGGGGTAGCGAGGACGGTGTCGGGGGTGGTAGGATCCAGGGTCAAGCCGGGCTGGGGGCTCGCAATATTTGGGGTTGCAGAGGGGCTGGGAGTGCAGGCGGCGAAAGAGGCCGGTATTCTGGCCTTTGCGTCTCTGGTAGCCCAGCGAAGGATTCTTCTTCAGTGGAGGGATGCGAGGCCCCCCAAGCGTGGAATCTTGGATCAACGATATGGCGGGGTTTATTAAATTGGAGCGGGTGAAATTCGCCTTAAGGGGATTGGTACAAGGGTTCTTCAGGCGGTGGCAACCGTTCTTGGACTTCGTGGCAGAACGGTAGATAAGGGTCAGTAGCAGCAGCAACCCGGGGGGGGGGGGGTGCTATTCTTTTTTGTTATTTGCACTGGGGGATCTGAGGGGCTGTATATATTTACTATGTTTGCTTTGTGTTAATTTGGGGTGTTAATTTATTATTTATGTACAGGGGGAGGGGGGGCACGGGGGTTGTCTTACTGTGTTTTACATTTAATTCTGTTGGGTTTCTTTTCCATTCTGTTGATATTTTGTGAAAAGCTTAATAAAAATTATTTAAAAGAAAAATATTGAGCACATTTCAAAGGCTGTACATAGTTTTGTTCAGTAAGAAGTCTTACAACAGGTTAAAGTCCAACAGGTTTGTTTCAAACCCTAGCTTTCGGAGCACTGCTTCCTCAGGTGAATGATTCACCTGAGGAAGGAGCAGTGCTCAGAAAGCTAGTGTTTGAAACAAACCTGTTGGACTTTAACCTGGTGTTGTAAGACTTACTGTGCTCACCCCAGTCCAATGCCGGCATCTCCACATCATAGTTTTGTTCAACATGAGTGATTGTCAGATGGAGGAGCTGGGTAATCAGTGGCAAGTATTGAAGTGTAACAGAAACCAAATGGTAAATCTTAATACTTCTCATTCAACTGAAGAATGTTAGGACTCAGTTGCACTTTGATGTCATAAGAGACATTTTGACAGGATAGAAGTGGTTGTATTGTTGGGCTAAATAAGAATATATCTAGTTAATAACTAATTTGTTCTTCCATCTGGGCAACATCACTGGTTTCTACTAATCAGCCAATTAACCTAACCTAAAATTCCTAACTTCCTATTTTGAAGAGAGACTTAAATAAACATTATAAACATAATTATGTCTTAATACTTTTCTCCCCAAAACCCTGTGTTCTCAGACTGCTTATCTGACTTTGTCTAGGATGAGCAACAATTTCCTACATTTTCACATTGGGAAAACAGAAGCTGTTGGCTTCATCCCCCATCACGAACTCGGCACCCTTCTTGCTGATGCCGTTACTTCCCTTGGCTACTGGAGTGGGTTGGGTGGGATTTTGGGTTGAATTGGGATTTCCAAATTCAACTGTGTGCTTGGTCCAAAACAGTTTCCAGTCTCATATTCTCTCCATCACAAAGGATGCTACTTGCATTTTTCTAACATCACTTGTCAATGCCCCTGCTCCAGCCCATCTACTGTCAAACCCTCATCATCATCACCACCCCCCCCTCCCCCTCCCAGTCCTTTTTTATTTTATTTTGCTTTTCGCAGGATTTGGAACTCACTGGCTAGGCCAACATTTATTGCCATTTTGAGTAGGTAGTGGTGAAGATGCTACCTTAACCCATTGCAGTCCATGTTGTGTAGGTACACCCACAGTGCTGTTAGAACTGAGAGTTCCCCACCCTGCGATATTCACCGGTTTGCCCCGGGGAGGATGGACGGGGGTTCCGAATTTGGCGGAGAGCGGGGATAAAGAACAAAGAACGAAGAAAAGTACAGCACAGGAACAGGCCCTTCAGCCCTCCAAGCCCATGCCGACCATGCTACCCGACTAAACTACAATCTTCTACACTTCCTGGGTCTGTATCCCTCTATTCCCATCCTATTCATGTATTTGTCAAGATGCTCCTTAAATGTCACTATCATCCCTGCTTCCACCACCTCCTCCGGTAGCGAGTTCCAGGCACCCACTATCCTCTCTGTGTAAAAAGACTTGCCTCGTACATCTCCTCTAAACCTATGCCCCCTAGTAATTGACCCCTCTACCCTGGGGCAAAGCCTCTGACTATCCACTCTGTCTATGCCCCTCATAATTTTGTTGACGTCTATCAGGTCGCCCCTCAACCTCCGTCGTTCCAATGAGAACAAACCGAGTTTATTCAACCGCTCCTCATAGCTAATGCCCTCCATACCAGGCAACATTCTGGTAAATCTCTTCTGCACCCTCTCTAAAGCCTCCACATCCTTCTGGTAGTGTGGCGACCAGAATTGAACACTATACTCCAAGTGTGACCTAACTATGGTTCTATACAGCTGCGACATGACTTGCCAATTCTTATACTCAATGCCCCGGCCAATGAAGGCAAGCATGCCGTATGCCTTCTTGACTATCTTCTCCACCTGTGTTACCCCTTTCAGTTACCTGTGGACCTGTACACCTAGATCTCTCTGACTTTCAATACTCTTGAGGGTTCTACCATTCACTGTATATTTCCTACTGCATTAGACCTTCCAAAATGCATTACCTCACATTTGTCCGGATTAAACTCCATCTGCCATCTCTCCGCCCAAGTCTCCAAACAATCTAAATCCTGCTGTATCCTCTGACAGTCCTCATCGCTATCCGCAATTCCACCAACCTTTGTGTCGTCTGCAAACTTACTAATCAGACCAGTTACATTTTCCTCCAAATCATTTATATATACTACAAACAGCAAAGGTCCCAGCACTGATCCCTGCGGAACACCACTAGTCACAGCCCTCCAATTAGAAAAGCATCCTACCATTGCTACTCTCTGCCTTCTATCGAGAGTATGGGGGACTTGTTTATAGAAGGAAGCTTCTGAGTATGGGGGCGCTGGAGGAGAAGTTTGCATTGGCTGGACGAAATGAATTTCAATATCTGCAGGTGCGGGACTTTCTGCGGAGGCAGGTACCAACCTTCCCACTCCTGCCACCAAGGGGGATTCAGGATAGGGTGGTTTCTAGAGGATGGATAGGAGAGGGGAGCATCTCGGACCATAAAGAGCTTATGGGATCAGAGGAGATGCAGACCGAGGAGCTGAAGCAAAAATGGGAGGAGGAGCTGGTGGGGAGAGTTAGAGGAGGGCCTTTGGGCAGACGTGCTGAGTAGGGTCAACGCGACCGCAACATGTGCCAGGCTCAGCCTGATCCAATTTAAGGTAGTTCACCGGGCTCACATGACAGTGGCCCGGATGAGCAGATTCTTTGAGGTGGAAGACAGGTGTGTAAAATGTGCGGGGGAGCCAACGAACCATGTCCACATGTTCTGGGCATGGCCAAAACTGAGGGGGATTTGGCAGGAATTTGCCGACATCATGTCCAAGGTATTAAATACGAGGGTGGCAGTGAGTCCAGAGGTGACTATTTTCGGGGTGTCGCAGGATCTGGGAATCCAGGAGGAGAAAGAGGCAGATGTTCTGGCCTTTGCTTCCCTGGTAGCCCAGAGGTGGATATTACTGGCATGGAGGGACTCGAAGCCCCCAAAATCAGAGACCTGGCTATCGGACATGGTTGGCTTCCTCTGCCTGGAGAAAATTAAGTTCACCATGAGAGGGTCTCTGTTGGGGTTCACCCAGAGGTGGCAACCATTCGTCGACTTCCTCGCAGAGAATTAATCATCAGCAGAAGGGCGGGGGGGGGGGGGGTGCTAGGCTAGCTTTGATTAGGGGGGTAAGTAATGGTGGGACCTGTGGAAGAGGGAGGTGGTATTTGCACTATGTTAATATTTTTCTTGTTATGTACATTGTTTATTTTGTTGCTATTATAATGCCAAAGAAATACCTCCATAAAATATATATATATTTTTTTTAAGAACTGGGAGTTCCAGAATGTGGACCCAATGGTGTGAGAGAACAGTCAGGATGGCACAAAGCTTGACGGGAATAGTGCTCCCGTGTTTCTGCTGCCCTTGTCTTTCTAGCTGGTAGAGGTCACAGGTCACCCATTACCCTGTGATTTCTGATTTGTTTTGGCTTCTGGCTCTCTCACAGCATCAAATTTAAATTTCCTTTCCTTTGGTTTGAACCTCTTTATGGACTTGTTCCTCCTTATCTCTGTAACCTTCTCCAGCCCTGCTTCCAATTCTGGTCTCTTCACGTTCTTCATTCCTTCATGGGTGGTACGGTAGCACAGTGGTTAGCACTGTTGCTTCACAGCGGCAGGGACCCGGATTCGATTCCCGGCTTGGGTCACTGTCTATGCGGAGTCCGTATGTTCTCTCCGTGTCTGCATGGGTTTCCCCCTGGTGCTCCGATTTCCTCCCACAAATCCCGAATGTTATGCTTGTTTGGTGAATTGGACATTCTGATTCTCCCTCAGTGTACCCGAACAGGCACCATAGTGTGGTGACTAGAGAATTTTCACAGTAACTTCATTGCATTGTTAATGTAAGCCTACTTAATAATATATTAATAATAATAATCGCTTATTGTCACAAGTAGGCTTCAATTAAATTACTATGAAAAGCCCCTAGTCCCCACATTCTGGCGCCTGTTCAGGGAGGCTGGTACGGGAATTGAACCCGCGCTGCTGGCATTGTTCTGCATTACAAGCCAGCTGTTTAGTGACACGAATAAAGATTATTATTCTGCCTCAACTATAGGAATCTCATCCCTCTTGCATTCCCGTTCTTAACCTCTCTGCCTTTCCATCTCCTCCTTTAAGACCCTTCTTAAAACCCACCTCTTTGACAAAGCTTTCGATCACCCCTCGTAATGGTTCTTTCTTTGGCTTGTGTGCTTTCTTATCTGGTCTACATTACAGTCACTACAGAAATGGGTAAATTATTATCTTAAATTATTATCTTAATATTAGTGTAGCCCCACTTAAAAAATAAAATGGATATTTTTGTTTCTAAATTCATGGGACATTAGCTATTTTATCATTGGCAGCAATAGCAACCTGTTTTTTAAAAAAATGTAAAATTTGTTGACTAATATACTGTTTGGTCATGTATTTGAGGTTGCTATTGACATAAGCTATGTTTACATTCCTGAAACAGAACATGAACTGGGACACTCAGCTAAATTCCATACTGGATGATACTGATTGCAATGTCGCAAAAATCAAGGCAAGTGTGTCATGCTACTGTAAATAATTTGTTATTTTTCCTTTTAGTTTATAATTTGTAACAGTCAGAATTAAATAAAGCCCCTTTCTTTAGATTGTGTTGCAGAAAATCTCTCAAAAATGTAGTCCGTGTTCAAAGTTTTCCCCAGGCCACTTTAAAGCAAAATTTGAGTTACATTTTTAAAATTTTTAAAAATATATTTTATCTAAGTTTTTCAAACAAAAATTTTCCATTTTTACAACTTAATAATAATAAAATGTACATTAACTGTTATTTAAATAATATATTAAACTAACAACAAATGAGAAAAAAGTATTACACAAGAAGCAATTATCCACAACTAGCATAAAGACAGAAAGAAATACAAAAAACAAAACACAAAGTAACCCCCCCCCCCCCCCCCCCCCCGGGTTGCTGCTGCTGTCTGTTCTGTTTTTCCATTATCGTTCCGCGAGATAGTCAAGAAACGGTTTCCACCACCTGGTGAACCCCTGAGCCGATCCTCTTAACGCATATTTTATTTACTCCAGTCTTATGAACCCTGCCATGTCGTTTATCCAGGCCTCCACACCCGGGGGCTTCGCTTCTTTCCACATAAGTAGAATCCTTCGCCGGGCTACTAGGGACGCAGAGGCCAAAACGTCGGCCTCTTTCGCCTCCTGCACTCCCGGTTCTTCTGCAACCCCAAATATAGCTAACCCCCAGCTTGGTTTGACCCGGACCTCCACCACCTTTGAGACCACTCTTGCCACACCCTCCCAGAACCCATGCAGTGCCGGACACGACCAGAACATGTGGGTGTGGTTCGCCGAGCTTCCCAAGCACCTCCCACACCTATCCTCCACCCCAAAAAACCTGCTCAGTCTTGCTCCCGTCATGTGCGTCCTGTGTAGAACCTTAAATTGAATCAGGCTAAGCCTGGCACATGAGGACGAGGAATTTACCCTGCTTAGGGCATCTGCCCACAGCCCCTCCTCAATCTCTTCCCCCAGCTCCTCTTCTCATTTTCCCTTCAGCTCCTCTACCATCGTCTCCCCCTCGTCTCTCATCTCCCTGTATATTTCCGACACTTTACCTTCTCCAACCCATGCCCCCAAAATCACTCTATCCTGGATCCCTTGCGTCGGGAGCTGCGGAAATTCCCTCACCTGTTGCCTCGTAAATGTCCTCACTTGCATGTATAGGAAAGCATTCCCTGGTGGCAACTTATATTTTTCTTCCAATGCTCCCAAACTCGCAAACGTCCCGTCCACAAACAGGTCCTTCAGCTTCCTAATTCCTGCTCGCTGCCAACATTGAAATCCCCCATCTATCCTCCCAGGGACGAACCTGTGGTTGTTCCTTATCGGGGACCACACCGAGGCACCTGTCACTCCCCTGTGTCATCTCCACTGCCCCCAGATCTTCAAGGTCGCCACCACCACTGGGTTTGTGATGTACCTTTTCGGGGAGAACGGTAGCGTCGCCAGTGCTTTCAGGCTTGTTCCCTTACAGGACGCCATCTCCAGCCTTTTCCACGCCGCACCTTCCTCTTCCCTCATCCACTTACGGACCATCGACACGTTGGCAGCCCAATAGTAGTCACTCAGACTCGGCAGTGCCAATCCCCCTCTGTCCCTACTGCGCTGCAGGAACCCCCTCTTTACCCTCGGGGTCTTTCCCGCCCATACAAAGCTCGTAATGCTCCTATCTATTTTTTTAAAAAAGGCCTTAGTAATCAGGATGGGGAGGCACTAAAACACGAAAAGAAACCTCGGGAGGACCACCATCTTGACCGCCTGTACTCTGCCCGCCAATGACAGGGGCACCATATCCCACCTCTTAAAGTCCTCCTCCATCTGCTCTACCAGTCGCATCAGGTTAAGTTTGTGTAGGGTTCCCCAGTTCCTGGCCACCTGAATCCCCAGGTATCGAAAATTCCCTGTCACTCTCCTCAGCGGCAGAGCATCTGTCCCCCTGCCCTGTTCCCCGGGGTGCATCACAAAAAGTTCGCACTTTTCCATATTTAATTTATATCCCGAGAACTCTCCAAACTCCCTGAGTATCTGCATTACCTCTGGCATCCCCTCTACTGGGTCCGCCACATATAGCAGTAAATCGTCTGCATATAGTGACACTCGATGTTCCTCTCCCCCGAAGCACCCCCTCCACTTCTTAGAGTCCCTCAGCGCTATGGCCAATGGCTCAATTGCCAACGCGAATAGTAACGGGGACAGGGGGGCACCCCTGTCTTGTACCCCTATGTAATCGGAAGTAACCCGATCTTTGCCTATTTGTAACAACGCTTGCCACCGGGGCCCCGTACAGGAGTCTAACCCATCTAATGAACCCCTCCCCGAACCCAAATCTCTTCAGCACCTCCCACAAATAGTCCCACTCCACTCTATCGAATGCCTTCTCTGCATCCATCGCCACCACTATCTCTGCCTCCCCCTCCGGTGGGGGCATCATCATCACCCCCAGCAACCTTCTTATATTGGCGTTCAATTGTCCCGCTTTAACAAACCCTGTCTGGTCGTCATGTACCACCCCTGGGACACACTCCTCTATCCTTGTCGCCATCACTTTGGCCAGCAGCTTGGCATCTACGTTTAGGAGTGAGATGGGCCTGTATGTCCCGCACTGCAGCGGGTCTTTGTCTCGTTTCAGAATTAACGATATCGTCGCCTCCGACATTGTCAGGGGTAGTGTCCCCCTTTCCTTAGCCTCATTGAAGGTTCTCGCCAGAAGCGGGGCCAGCAGGTCCATATACTTCCTATAAAATTCCAACGGGAACCCATCTGGTCCTGGGGCCTTCCCTGCTTGCATATTCCCAATTCCTTTGATCACCTCCTCCACCTCAATCTGCGCCCCAAGACCTGCCACCTCCTGCTCCTCCACCCTCGGGAACTCCAGCTGGTCCAAAAAGTGTATCAATCCCTCTTTCCCCTCCGGGGGTTGGGACTTGTACAGCCTCTCGTAAAATGTCTTGAACACCTCGTTCACTTTCCCTGCTCCATTTTTCCCATTTCATCCCTAACTCCTCCGATCTCTCTCGCCGCCCCCCCTCTTTCGGAGTTGTTGGGCCAGCAGCCGGCTCACCTTTTCCCCATATTCATATTGTATTCCCTGTGCCTTCCTCCACTGCGTCTCCGCCTTTCCCGTGGTCAGCAGGTCAAACTCCGTCTGTAGTCTTCGTCTTTCCCTGTATAGCCCTTCCTCCGGGGCCTCCGCATACTGCCTATCCACCCTCAGAATTTCCCCAACCAATCTCTCTCTTTCTTTACCCTCTTGTTTCCCCCTGTGGGCTCTAATGGAAATCAGCTCTCCTCTAACCACCGCCTTCAGCGCTTCCCATACTACCCCCACCTGGACCTCCCCACCGTCATTGACCTCCAGGTATCTTTCGATGCATCCCCTCACCCTTCCGCATACCCCCTCGTCCGCCAGTAGTCCCATGTCTAATCTCCAAAGTGGGCGCTGTTCCTTTTCCTCTCCTAGATCCAGATCCACCCAATGTGGGCCATGATCTGAAACGGCTATAGCAGAGTACTCCGTTCTTGCCACTTTCGGGATCAGCGCCCTTCCCAAGACAAAAAAGTCTATCCGGGAGTATACTTTATGGACGTGGGAGAAGAAGGAAAACTCTTTCCTCATCGGTCTGGCAAATCTCCCCCTCCCATCTGCTCCATAAATCCCTTAAGCACCTTGGCCGCTGCCGGCCTTCTCCCGGTCCTGGATCTGGACCGGTCCAGCACTGTGTTAAAATCCCCCCCCCATTACCAAGCTTCCCGCCTCCAGGTCCGGGATACGTCCCAGCATTCGCTTCATGAATCCCGCGTCATCCCAGTTCGGGGCGTATACGTTCACCAGCACCACCGCCTCACCTTGCAATCTGCCACTCACCATCACGTACCTGCCCCCACTATCCACCACTATGGTCTTAGCCTTGAACGATACCCGTTTCCCCACCAGTATTGCCACCCCTCTGTTTTTCGCATCTAACCCTGAGTCGAATACCTGTCCCAACCATCCTTTCCTTAGTCTAACCTGATCCGCCAATTTCAGGTGCGATTCCTGGAGCATAACCACATCCGCCTTCTTTAAGTGCGCAAACACCCATGCCCTCTTAATCAGCCCATTTAAACCTCTCACATTCCACGTGATCAGCCGGGTTGGGGGGCCGTTTACCCCCCCCCCCCCCCTCGTCGACTAGCCATCCCCTTTTTTAAGCCAGCTCCTCACCCAGGTCCCACGCACCCGTCTGTCCTCCAGACGGCGCCCTCCCGTCCCGACCACCTCGTCTCGTATCAGCTCCCCCTTACCCTCAGCAGCAGCAACCCAGTTAATCATCCCCCCCCCCCCCCCCCCGCGGCTAGATTCCCCTCTAGCTTGATTGCTCCCCCCATATTGCTTCCGGGAGTCAGCTAACTCTGGCTGACCTCGGCTTCCCCCGTTTATCCTTTGACCTCCCTGCGTGTGAGGCCCCCTTTCTTCCTGCGCCCTTTTTCCCGCCTCAATTTCCATAGCACGGGGGAAAAAAACGCGCTTCCCTCTCGGCCCCGCCCCTAATGGCGCAGTTCCCTCATTCCCCTTCCCTGTCCCCTTTTCCACTGGCGCCCACATTTCTTCGTGCCCCCCCCCCCCTCGGTTCCCCGTCCAACATTATTACATAATAGCCCTCTCCCCACTTTACATTTCTGTGCCACCACCTCGCTACCTCTCTCCAGACATCAATTTCTCAAGTCTAGTCCAATTTCTCTTCCTGAATGAATGTCCATGCCTCCTCCGCCGTCTCGAAGTAGTGGTGTTTGCCCTGGTGTGTGACCCACAATCTTGCCGGCTGCAGCATCCCAAATTTGACTTTCTTCCTATGGAGCACCGCCTTGGCCCGATTGAAGCTCGCCCTCCTTCTCGCCACCTCCGCACTCCAATCTTGATATACGCCTATCACCGCATTCTTCCACTTGCTGCTCCGTGTCCTCTTAGCCCAACTCAGGCCCATCTCCCTGTCCCTGTAGCGATGGAACCTCACCACTATTGCTCGTGGTGTTTCCCCTGCCTTTGGTCTTCTCACGAGGACCCGGTACGCTCCCTCCACTTCCAGGGGGCCCGTTGGGGCCTCAGCCCCCATTAGAGTATGGAGCATCGTACTCACATACACCCCAGCATCAGCTCCCTCTGTCCCTTCGGGGAGACCTAAAATCCTTAGATTCTTCCTCCTCGAGCTGTTCTCCAGGGCTTCCAGCCTTTCCATGCACCTCTTATGTAGTGCCTCGTGCGTCTCCGTTTTTACCACCAGGCCCTGTATCTCGTCTTCGTTCTCGGCTGCCTTTGCCTTCACTCCACGGAGTTCTATCGCCTGGACCTTTTGTGTTTCCTTCAATCCCTCGATTGCCAGTAACATCGGCGCCAGCACCTCTTTCTTGAGCTCCTCCACACATCGTCGGAGGAACTCCTGCTGTTCCGGGCCCCATACCATCTGGGCTCCCTCGGCCGCCATCTTGCTTCTCCCTTCTCTTCCCTGCTGCTGCTCCAGAGGATCCTCCGCAATCTGGACACTGCTGTCGCTCCTTTCCATCCACACCCAGGGGGACTTCTTCCTTTGTCACCTCACACTGGGTTTGGCCGTAAAAAATTTCCGTTGGGGCTCCCGATAAGAGCCCAAAAGTCCGTTGAAACGGGAGGTGCCGAAATGTGCGGCTTAGCTGGTCATCGCCGCAACCGGAAGTCTCCTTGAGTTACATTTTTGATTCCGAGATTTGTAAGTACTATTGTAGAAAACAGTTACACACTGGTTTGTTATTTTCCCCATTAGTAATTATAGGTTATATACTTTTTTGTTGCTATTTGCTCAAGGAACATAATGGCCCATGAATTCCAAGCTCCCATCAGTCGTAAACTGGGGTTACCCGAAAGATGCCCTGGTGGATACACAGATAGTGCTGTTAAAAAAAAGAGGGCACTGCTTCCGGCCTCAGGAATGTTCTGCCCGACACAGTTCTCGCCCTGAGTCGGAAGGCTAGGTGGGAAAGGGTTGCCTGGATCTCGAGATTGGAAATTGGATTGGATTTGTTTATTGTCACGTGTACCGAGGTACAGTGAAAAGTATTTTCCTGCGAGCAGCTCAACAGATCATTAAGTACATGAAAAGAAAAGAAAATAAAAGAAAATACATAATAGGGCAACACACGGTACACAATGTAACTATGTAAGCACCGGCATCGGTTCAAGCATACAGGGGTGTAGTGTTAATGAGGTCAGTCCATAAGAGGGTCGTTTAGGAGCCTGGTAACAGCCGGGAAGAAGCTGTTTTTGAGTCTGTTCGTGCGTGTTCTCAGACTTCGGTATCTCCTGCCCGATGGAAGAAGTTGGAAGAGTGAGAAAGCCGAGTGGGAGGAGTCTTTGATTATGCTGCCCGCTTTCCCCAGGCAGCGGGAGGTGTTGAAATGGAAGGGAGGCAGGTTCGTGTCATGGACTGGGCTGTGTTCATGACTCTCTGAAGTTTCTTGCGGTCCTGGGCCGTGCCAGGCTGTGATGCAGCCAGATAGGATGCTTTCTATGGTGCATCTGTAAACGTTGGTAAGAGTTAATGTGGACATGCTGAATTTCCTTAGTTTCCTGAGGAAGTATAGGCGCTGTTGTGCTTTCTTGGTGGTAGCGTCGACGTGGGTGGACCAGGACAGATTTTTGGTGATGTGTACCCCAAGGAATTTGAAACTACTAACCATCTCCACCTCGGCCCCGTTGATGATGACAGGGGTGTGTACAGTACTTTGCTGCCTGAAGTCAATGACCAGCTCTTTAGTTTTGCTGGCATTGAGGGAGAGATTGTTGTCGCTGCACCACTCCACTAGGTTCTCTATCTCCATCCTGTATTCTGACTCGTCGTTATTCGAGATCCAGCCCACTATGGTCGTATCGTCAGCAAACATGTTGATGCAGTTGGAACCAAATTTTGACATACAATCGTGTGTGTACAGGGAGTACAGTAGGGGGAGTACAGTAGGGGGCTAAGTATGCAGCCTTGCGGGTCCCCGGTATGGAGGACTATTGTGGAGGAGGTGTTGTTGTTTATTCTTACTGATTGTGGTCTGTGGGTCAGAAAGTTGAGGATCCATTTGCAGAGTGAGGGGCCAAATCCTAGGTTTTGGAGCTTTGATATGAGCTTGGCTGGGCTATGGTGTTGAAGGCGGAGCTGTAATCAATAAATAGGAGTCTGATGTAGGAGTCCTTGTTGTCGAGATGCTCGAGGGATGAGTGTAGGGCCAGGGAAATGGCTTCTGCTGTGGACCGGTTGCGGCGGTATGCGAATTGCAATTAGGAGTGGAGTGACGATGCAACTCGTTTGAATATCATGCACAATTCCGGACATTCATTATAGATGAGATATTGACCAGTGTAAAGCTGCAACATGGATTCACTTGGATGAAACCATGCGCCCTGCACATACACTTGAAGTCAAAGTGCTTCTCTTTGTATGTGCTTTTGGTGCCAAATCACGCAGGAGAGCTTCCATTTTCTTGCTGCTAGCAAGCAAGACCCAAGAAATGTGAAGATGGATCATTTACTTACAAGTAAGAGATGGCCAGAGACCATTGGCAGTGTACCGACTGGCAAGGATCCCACATCTTCTGGAGAGAGCTGATCAGGAGAATCCAGGACACGATAGAGCAGTGCTAGTGTTAACTCTTGTCAGAGCACAAGGGCCTCTGGTGAACATCCTACAAAGTAGAAACTTAACTCTGGAACAAAGCAGTATAAAGATGATTTCTTGAGGTATTGTTTTGTCAGTTGTGCCAATAGGGTGCAAAACCCTTTTGTGTTCTATGCAGAGAAGTTCTGCCAAATGAGAGGGGAAGTTAAGAGAAGTGGTGGGTGAAAAGGTCCTTTGGAGGTTGAGACTCCAGAGTCAGTTATTAACTCACAGCTGACTCCAAATTAAAAGACTACGCTGCTGCACATGACCTGTGGTAGCATATTAAAATACAACAGGGTGGCATGGTGGCCCAGTGGTTAGCACTGCTGCCTACGGAGCTGAGGACCCGGTTCGATCCCGGCCCCGGGTCACTGTCTGTGTGGAGTATTCACATTCTCCCCCACAACCCAAAGATGTGCAGGTAAGGTGGATTGGCCACGCTAAATTGCCCCTGAATTGGAAAAAAGTAATTGGATACTCTAAATTTATGATACAAAATACAGCAAAAGCCCATGTGGCTGTCAAAATTCTAGAATAGCATCTCCCAGGAATATCCAGTGCTGAGCAAAACAAGCATTCTGTTGCTATTGCCCTTCATGGCGACCTACATGTACGAGGTTGGATTTTCCATTCTCACAAAGATGAAGACGGCACAAAGGAACTGGCTAAATTCGGCACCTGATGTGTGCATTGCCCTCTCCTCCTGTTTACCTGATTGAAGTGAGATAGTGAGGACCAAGCATGCTCCCCTTTCACATTAAAGGCAAGTGAACGTGGCATGTGTTGTGAATGTCGACCGGCATAGGTCCCGAAGATCGGCAGGTTGGCAAAAGTAGGTCACGAGGGGGGGAAAATAAGTTTGAAAAACACTGCCTTATCACTAACCCTGTGCCTGTGTTGATGGCATAATGAACTTTTTCAGTTCCTTAGCTTTGTTTTCTGGTTATAAATTGAATATCAAGAAAAGTGAGTGTTTCCCAATGAACTCTAGTGCCAGCTTTACCATTTTGTATACCTGGTACTGGTTTTGTTATTTAGGTGGGATTAACACACTCACTTGTGACTTTCCATACACAAGTGGTATGCGCCTGGTCACCAAAATGAAATCGGATTTGTAGTGCTGGGATAATTTGCCTCTTTCCTGAGCTGGAAGAATTCAATCCATAAAAATTAACATTCTACCCAGATTCTTGTATTTTTTCCATTTCCTTATTTTCCTGCAAAATTCATTCTTTGTTATGATTAACAGGCTGACATGAACATTTATCTGGGCAGGCAAGACTCCTGGAGTCTGTAGAGCGATACTTCAAAGAGGGTCTTCCTAATTTATTGGGCAGTCAATAATCAAAAGACTTTAACTTGATACGTCATGATTCCAAGTTAAAACTGGTGCCTTATGGAAGCGCACTCCTGCTCATCCTCTCTTCCTGCCTTAATTTGTGCCCCATAAGACCATAAGACATAGAAGCAGAATTAGGCCACTCGGCCCATCGAGTCTGCTCTGGCATTCAATCATGGCTGATATTTTCTCACCCCCATTCTCCTGTCTTCTCCCCATAACCCCTGATCCCCACTACCCTTTTCCCCTCTGAATACATGTCAAACACCATTGTGATTTCTATTTTAAAAATATGGAAACAATTTTTTCAGCATTTTAAACTTCTCCCTCCTTCGTGTAATAACCACTTATTCTTGTCCTCCATGCTTAACTCAACATTTTCCTTGTGGAGGAAGAAGGAACTCAAATGTTTTACTGACCTGCTTGTGGATAGGAACTTTTCTAGAATAGTGGTGGTTTTGTTTGCTCGCACTGTCCGTCCTTTCACCAACTACCTC
Organism: Scyliorhinus torazame; assembly: GCF_047496885.1. NCBI lineage: Eukaryota > Metazoa > Chordata > Chondrichthyes > Carcharhiniformes > Scyliorhinidae > Scyliorhinus > Scyliorhinus torazame. The sequence goes on from NC_092713.1 coordinate 61,207,408, forward strand.
CAGCATGGTAGCACAGTGATTAGCACTGTTGCTTCACAGCGCCCGGGTCCCAGGTTCGATTCCCGGCTTGGGTCACTGTCTGTGCGGAGTCTACACGTTCTCCCTGTGTCTGCGTGGTGTTATGGGCCAGGGTTTAGAGAACCCCAAAGTGTATCATGGAGTTTCACCTGACCCACAACTTTTAATAGATTGCGGTATGGGGATGTTGCTAAATGTTGCTTTCTTTCGTTGGCTCTGAATATGGTGGTCAGTATGGTCGCCTTCCTTAATTCTAATTACGTTTGCTCTAGAGTCGCCACAAGGTTCAAACCGAATACTGATCAAAGACTCGATACACCAGTTAGTTAGTTCAAAGTCAAATGCTTATTTATTTACACACACAGTTAAATATACTCATGCCGAAAATCTACAGACTAAACTATCACTACTGCTAAAGCCTATACTTAGCTTCGGGCGCCCACTCAGTCAGAGGAACAATGGCCGTTGTTCGGCTCTGAGGCTGCTGGGGTGGAACTGGTACGGGATAACAGCTAAGGTCGTCTGTCTGGTAGCGTGTGTTGACCTTGGACTTACTTGCTTCTGGTGCAGCTGGTGGACAGGTCTCCCCTTGGTGAGAGCCGGGTCCAAGAGAACGATTCTCTCCTGGGGGCTCCTTCTTATACCCAAAGGGGCTTTGCGCTCTTTTGGACGGGCCTTGAACTTGGCCCCAATCAATTGGGCCGTTTCTTGATCATTCGTATTGATCTCAACAAATAAAAGGGTGGGTGCCCTGATGGCTGGGCGTGTCCAAGGTGGCCGTTGGCATGCTTTGTTCCGGACTCCCCTGGCGCCGGAGTGTCTGCCTTAGTATCGGTTACTCAAATGTTACTATTTTGTTCCCGGAGATGGGCCATTAGTATGCTAATAGGCCTACAGTTTTGGTCTTGTCTGGGAGCTGCGGCTCCAATCAACAGACAAACCCTGAACCTGCTTGTTTTCTCAGTATTGTCCATTTTCCCTGCAATCTATGCAAAGTGTCCATTTTGTAATCGGAAAGTGGCCATCCCAGATGGCTACAGGGAGCACATGGCTCACTCTACAGGTATGGTACAGCAGACATGGACCAGTGGTTTTTAAAACAAAACAATGTTTATTTCTATGAACTCAAGTTAACCTTTTTAAAAACAAAGAGTGAATATCTTAGCAACCATTAATTCAAATACAACACTAAGTAATCTGTGTGCTGTTCTTTTAACATCCAAAAGACTTAACAAAACCTCTAAACAGGAGCACATTAGGGTTTACATTCAAGACTGAAAACATTTATAATTCTTCTGAATTCACCAACTGATCCATAGATAGTCTTTGGATGGCAGAGATCAACAGCAGTGCAGCTCACTTTTAACTTCAGATTCAGCTCACTGAACCCCCCCCCCCCACAAGCTTTCTCAAACTGAAACTAAAAAGCAGAAGTAGAGCTCAGCTCCACCCACACTCTGACATCACTCCAGTAACATGAGCAGCTCCATTTCTTAAAGGTACAATTCTTTAACACCCATTTCTTAAAGAGTACTCACACATGACAATTGGTTTCCTCCGGGTGCTCTGGTTTCCACCCACAAGTCACGAAAGACGTGCTGTTAGGTAATGTGGACATTCTGTGTACCCGAACAGGTGCCGGAATGTGGCGACTAGGGGCTTTTCATAATAACTTCATTGCAGTGTTAATGTAAGCCTACTTGTGACAATAAAGATTATTATTATTATTAGAAAGGATTTTGTCATTGCCTCAAACCAGCAGTGGTTCTATTTCAACGTTGTATGATCTCATGATATCCTCTGGATCAGAGTTAATGCATCCTCGTCGTGTAGAGTTAATGCATCCTCGTCGTGTGCCAGGCTTAGCCTGATCCAGTTTAAGGTGATCCACAGGACTCATATGACTGTGGCCCAGATGAATTGGTTTTTTGAGGAGGTGAAGGAAAGATGTGGCAGGTGTGGGGGAAGTCCTGCGAACCATGTTTTGGGCGTGTCTGAGGCTGAGGGGATTTTGACAGGGATTTTCAGATGTCATAGAACATAGAAAAATACAGCACAGAACAGGCCCTTCGGCCCACGATGTTGTGCCGAACCTTTGTCCTAGATTAATCATAGATTATCACCGAATCCACAGTGCAGAAGGAGGCCACCCGGCCCACCAAGTCCGCATCGGCCCCCGGAAAGAGCACCCCACCCAAGGTCAACACCTCCACCCAACACTAAGGGCAATTTTGGACACTAAGGGCAATTTATTATGGCCAATCCACCTAACCTGCACATCTTTGGACTGTGGGAGGAAACCGTAGCGCCTGGAGGAAACCCACGCACACACGGGGAGGATGTGCAGACTCCGCACAGACAGTGACCCAAGCCGGAATCGAACCTGGGACCCTGGAGCTGTGAAGCAATTGTGCTATCCACAATGCTACCATGCTGCCCTGAAAAGTTCCACATTTCACTTGTGTCCTTCCCTGACAGCCTATGTTCCCAACTTATAAGAACATAAGAACTAGGAACAGGAGTAGGCCATCTGGCCCCTCGAGCCTGCTCCGCCATTCAATGAGATCATGGCTGATCTTTGTTGACTCAGCTCCACTCTCCGGCCCGTACACCATATCCCCGAATCCCATTATTCTTTAGAAAGGTATCTATCTTTTTCTTAAAAACATTTAAAGAAGGAGCTTCAACTGCTTCACTGGGCAAGGAATTCCAGAGATTCACAACCCTTTGGGTGAAGAAGTTCCTCCTAAACTCTGTCCTAAATCTACTTCCCCTTATTCTGAGGCTATGCCCCCTAGTTCTGCTTTCCCCGACCAGTGGAAACAACCTGCCCGCATCTATCCTATCAATTCCCTTCATAATTTTATATGTTTCAATAAGATCCCCCCCCCCCGCATCCTTCTAAACTCCAATGAGTACAGTCCCAGTCTACTCAACCTCTCGTCATAATCTAATCCCCTCAACTCTGGGATCAACCTAGTGAATCTCCTCTGTACTCCCTCAAGTGCCAATATGTCCTTTCTCAGGTAAGGAGACCAAAACTGAACACAATACTCCAGATGCGGCCTCACCAACACCTTATACAATTGCAGCATAACCTCCCTAGTCTTGAACTCCATCCCTCTAGCAATGAAAGACAAAACTCGATTAGCCTTCTTAATCACCTGTTGCACCTGCACACCAACTTTTTGCGACTCGTGCACCAGCACACCCAGGTCCCTCTGCACAGCAGCATGTTTTAACATCTTACCGTTTAAATAGAAATCCATTCTGCTGTTATTCCTCCCAAAATGGATAGCCTCACACTTGGCAACATTGAATTCCATCTGCCAGACCCTAGCCCATTCACCTAACCTATCCAAATCCTTCTGCAGACTTCCGGTATCCTCTGCACTTTTTGCTTCACCACTCACCTTAGTGTCGTCTGCAAACTTTGCCACATTGCACTTGGTCCCCAACTCCAAATCATCTATGTAAATTGTGAACAACTGCGGGCCCAACACTGATCCTGGAGGGACCCCACTAGTTATAGGTTGCCAACTAGAGAAACACCCATTTATCCCCACTCTCTGCTTTCTGTTAGTTAACCAATCCTCTACCCATGCTACCATTTTACCCTCAATGCCACCACTTTACCCTCAATGCCATGCATCTTTAGTTTATGCAGCAACCTTTTGTGTGGCACCTTGTCAAAAGCTTTCTGGAAATCCAGATATACCACATCCATTGGCCCCCCGTTATCTACTGCACTGGTAACGTCCTCAAAAATTCTACCAAATTAGTCAGACACGACCTACCCTTCATGAACCCATGCTGCGTCTGCCCAATGGGACAATTTCCCTCCAGATGCCCCACTATTTCCTCCTTAATGATAGATTCCAGCATTTTCCCTACAACCGAAGTTAAGCTTACCGGCCTATAATTACCCGCTTTCTGCCGACCTCCTTTTTTAAACAGTGGTGTCACGTTTGCTACTTTCCAATCCTCTGGGACCACCCCAGAGTCTAGTGAATTTTGATAAATTATCACTAGTGCGTTTACAATTTCCCTAGCCATCTCTTTTAACACTCTGGGATGCATCCCATCAGGGCCAGGAGACTTGTCTACCGTTAGCCCCATTAGCTTGCCCAATACTGCCTCCTTAGTGATTACAATCATCTCAAGGTCCTCGCCTATCATATCTTTATTTCCATCAGTCACTGGCATGTTATTTGTGTCTTCCACTGTGAAGACTGACCCAAAAAACCTGTTCAGCTCCTCAGCCATTTCCTGATCTCCTATTATTAAATCTCCCTCCTCATCTTCCAAAGGACCAATATTTACCTTAGCCACTCTTTTTTGTCTTATATATTTGTAGAAGCTTTTACTATCTGCTTTTATGTTCTGAGCCAGTTTACTTTCATAGTCTACCTTACTCTTCTTTATAGCTTTTTAGTAGCTTTCTGTTGTCCCCTAAAGACTTCCCAGTCCTCTAGTCACCCACTAATTTTTGCCACTTTGTATGTTTTTTCCTTCAATTTGATACTCTCCCTCACCTCCTTCGATATCCACGGTCGATTTTTCCCCTTTCTACCGTCTTTCTTTTTTGTCGGTATGAACCTTTCCTGAACACTGTGAAAGATCGCTCGGAAAGTTCTCCACTGTTCCTCAACTGCTTCACCATGAAGTCTTTGCTCCCAGTCTACCTTAGCTAGTTCTTCTCTCATCCCATTGTAATCGCCTTTGTTTAAGCACAAAACACTAGTGTTTGATTTTACCTTGTCATCCTCCAACTGTATTTTAAATTCCACCATATTGTGGTTGCTCCTTCCAAGAGGATCCCGAACTATGAGATCATTAATCAATCCTGCCTCATTACACAGGACCAGATCTAGGACCGCTTGTTCCCTTGTAGGTTCCATTACATACTGTTCCAGGAAATTATCCCGGACACATTCTATAAACTCCTCCTCAAGGCTGCCTTTACCAACCTGGTTAAACCAGTCGACATGCAGATTAAAATCGCCCATGATAACTGCTGTACCATTTCTACATGCATCCGTTATTTCTTTGCTTATTGCCTGCCCTACCATCCTGTTACTATTTGGTGGCCTATAGACTACCCCTATCAGTGACCTTTTCGCCTTACTATTCCTGATTTCCACCCAAATTGATTCAACCTTGTCCTCCACAGCACCAATATCATCCCTTACTATTGCCCGGATGCCATCCTTAAACAACAAAGCTACACCACCGCCCTTACCGTCCATTCTATCCTTTCGTATAGTCTGATACCCTTGGATATTTAACTCCCAGTCGTGACCATCTTTTAACCATGTTTCAGTAATGGCCACTAAATCATAGTCATTCACGATGATTTGCGCCATCAACTCATTCACCTTATTCCGTAAACTACGAGCATTCAAGTAAAGTACACTTACGCTGTTTTTTATGTCTTTGTTATGAATCCTAACACCTTGATCAGTAACTTTTCGCAAATTATTTTTCCTCTTACCCTTTCTCCTAATTTTCCTTGTCTTTGAACCCATATCTCTACATAATAACCTGTCACGTAACCTGCTGCCTTACTCTCCATTAACCATTATACTGTCCATAGCTTTACCCTTCACTTCCCCCCAACTTGCTAGTTTAAAGTCCTTGTGACCACCCTATTTATCCTATTCGCTAGAACACTGGTCCCAGAATGGTTCAGGTGAAGACCGTCCCAACGGTACAGGTCCCTCCTGCCCCAGTACTGATGCCAATGCCCCATGAAATGGAATCCCTCTTTCCTGCACCACTCCTTTAGCCATGTGTTAACTTCCCTAATTTTCTCAACCCTATGCCAATTGGCACGTGGGTCGGGTAGTAATCCAGAGGTTATAACCCTTGAGGACCTGTTCTTTAATTTAGTCCCTAGTGTTTGATAATCCCCAAACAGGACTTCTTTCCTAGTCTTACCTATGTTGTTAGTCTCAACGTGGACCACAACAACTGGATCCTCCCCCTCCCTCTCCAAAATCCTTTCAAGCCGATCAGAGATGTCCCTCACCCTGGCACCGGGCAGGCAACATACCATGCGGGACTCACGATCTGGCGTACAAAGGATGCCATCAATCCCCCTAATTATAGAATCCCCTACAACGACCACTTGTCTTTTTACTCCCCCCTCTTGAATGGCTTCCTGTACCACGGTGCAGTGGTCAGTCAACGCATCCTCCCTACAGCCCTCTTCCTCATCCCCACAGGGAGCAAGTACCTCATACTTGTTGGACAAGTCAAGGGCTGAGGCTCCTCAACTCCTAAACTCAGGATCCCCCTACCTGCCTCCCTTGCAGTCACACCACTCTGTCCCTGACCACTGACCGAATTAACAGTACTTATTCTACCAGGTGTGACTGCCTCCTGAAACAAAGCATCCAGGTAATTTTCCCCCTCCCTGATGTGCCGCAGTGTGCGCAGCTCGGTCTCCAGCTCATCAATTCTGAGCCGAAGTTCCTCGAGCAGCCAACACTTGCTGCAGATGTGGTCACTGACGGTCTCAATGGGATCCACCAGTTCCATCATCATACAGCAACAGCACATCACCTGTCCAGCCATATTCAACTAGTTAATTAATTTAAATATTTTTTTTTTTAGAACCTCAAGGATAAACCCGAACACCAACAAAAACACAGCCCTCTCTCGCCACTCACCCGAACTCAGTCACTCACCTAAACTCAGATGCACTCTGTTGCAATCAGCACTCGGTCACTCACCTAAACTCAGATGCACTCTGTTCCAATCAGCACTCGGTCACTCACCTAAACTCAGATGCACTCTGTTCCAATCAGCACTCCATGACTAAAGTCACTCCTGCCACACCTTTTGTACCCTGCCTGATTTCCAATGAGCCAATAGGTCTGCTCCAGGAAGTGGACTCTCCAACTGCCACTCGACCTGCAAACAAGCACTTTTAAATATGCACTCACCTCTCCCAGCAACCCTGCAATCTGTGGTCTGCTCCAGGAACTGAAGTCTATTTTAAATATGCTCTCACCTCTCCCAGCAACCCTGCACTTCAATTCTTGTCTGACAACATCGTATTTACCCTTCCCCCAATTGTAAACCTTGCCCTGTTGCTTGCACCTATCCCTCTCCCATTACTAAAGTGAAAGTCACAGAATTGTGGTCACTATCTCCAAAATGCTCCCCCACTAAAGAATCTATCACTTGCCCTGGTTCATTACCAAGTACCAAATCCAATATTGCCTCTCCTCTGGTCGGACAATCTACATACTGTGTTAGAAAAGCTTCCTGGACACACTGCACAAACACCACCCCATCCAAACTATTTGATCTAAAGAGTTTCCACTCAATGTTTGGGAAGTTAAAAGTCACGCATGACTACTACCCTGTGACTTCTGCACCTTTCCAAAATCTGTTTCCCAATCTGTTCCTCCACATCTCTGCTACTATTGGGGGCCTATAGAAAACTCCTAACAAGGTGACTGCTCCTTTCCTATTTCTGACTTCAACCCATACTACCTCAGTAGGCAGATACTCCTCGAACTGCCTTTCTACAGCTGTTATACTATCTCTAATTAACAATGCCACCCCCCCCCCCCCACACCACCTCTTTTACCACCCTCCCTAATCTTATTGAAACATCTATAACCAGGGACCTCCAACAAACATTTCTGCCCCTCTTCTATCCAAGTTTCCGTGATGGCCACCACATCGTAGTCCCAAGTACCGATCCATGCCTTAAGTTCACCCATCTTATTCCTGATGCTTCTTGCGTTGAAGTATACACACTTCAACCCATCTCCGTGCCTGCAAGTACTCTCCTTTGTCAGTGTTCCCTTCCCCACTGCCTCACTACACGCTTTGGCGTCCTGAATATCGGCTACCTTAGTTGCTGGACTACAAATCCGGTTCCCATTCCCCTGCCAAATTAGTTTAAACCCTCCCGAAGAGTATTAGAAAACCTCCCTCCCAGGATATTGGTGCCCCTCTGGTTCAGATGCAACCCGTCCTGCTTGTACAGGTCCCACCTTACCCAGAATGCGCTCCAATTATCCAAATACCTGAAGCCCTCCCTCCTACACCATTCCTGCAGCCACGTGTTCAGCTGCACTCTCTCCCTATTCCTAGCCTCGCTATCACGTGGCACCGGCAACAAACCAGAGATGACAACTCTGTCTGTCCTGGCTTTTAACTTCCAGCCTAACTCCCTAAACTCATTTATTACCGCCACACCCCTATTCCCACCCAAGTCGTTGGTACCAATGTGCACCACGACTTCTGGCTGCTCCCCCTCCCCCTTAAGGATCCTGAAGACACGATCCAAGACATCCCTGGCCCTGGCACCCGGGAGGCAACATACATTCCGGGAGTCTCGCTCGCGACCACAGAATCTCCTATCTATTCCCCTAACCATTGAATCTCCTACTACTATTGCTTTTCTATTCTTCCCCCCTTCCCTTCTGAGCCCCAGAGCCAGACTCAGTGCCAGAGACCTGGCTGCTAGGGCCTTCCCCCGGTAGGTCATCCCCCCCCAACAGCATCCAAAACGGTATACTTGTTTTGAAGGGGAACGGCCACGAGGGATCCCTGCATTTTCTGCCTGTTTGTTTTCTTTCCCCTGACTGTAACCCAGCTATTCTTGTCCTGTACCTTGGGTGTGGTTACCTCCCTGTAACTCTTCTCTATCACCCCCTCTGCCTCCCGGATGATCCGAAGTTCATCCAGCTTCAGCTCCAGTTCCCTAACACGGTCTTTGAGGAGCTGGAGTTGGGTGCACTTCCCGCAGGTATAGTCAGCGGGGACACCGGTGGTATCCCTCACCACCCACATCCTACAGGATGAGCATGCAACTGGCCTAGCCTCCATCCCCTCTTACCTTACAGAATATAGCTGCCCTGTGGACCAACTGGACCTCCGCCCTCCGACTCTGCTCCCTGTCAGCTGCACTCTCTGTAAACTCCTGGCTCTCTTCTCACTCTTTGCGGAAATGTAGGAAACAAAATGAAAGGAGCACCTTTCTCCCTCCTCACTTAACTCTCTCAGTCACCAAACTCTCACTCTAGCACTCAAATGCACCAAATTCAGCACTCCCTCAGTCACCAAACTCTCACTATAGCACTCAAATGCACCAAATTCAGCACTCAGTGCAAACAAAGTCTGCACTGCAGGGGATCACTTTTATACTGTGAATCTAGCCTCTGAAAACTGGCCTAATCACATTAACTAATTAACAAGCTCCAGCTGCAAGTACCTACAAGTAGAACCTTTGTTTAAAGCGGATTGAAAATTCACCTTCTTCTAAACCAAACAGCAACTTTTAAGTTAATTAACTAAATAAAAGAAAGACTAGACTTTAGATAAAAATGAAGCCTTATACTCCCTCAGTCACCAAACTCTCACTGTAGCACTCAAATGCACCAAATTCAGCACTCATGTCAGAGGTTCTGGAAGGGAGGGTGACTCCGAGTCCAGAGATGGCAATATTTGGAGTGTCGGAAGATCCGGGAGCCAGTGGGGGGGGGGGGGGGGGGGGCAAGAGGCCGATGTTTTGGCCTTTGCCTCCCTGGTGGCCTGGAGACGGATTTTGCTGGGATGGAGGGACTCAGCGCCTCCAAAGTCAGAGGTGTGGATCAGTGACATGTCAGGGTTTCTTAGGCTAGAGAAGATTAAGTTCTCCTTAAGGGGTTCATTTCAGGGGTTCGCTCAGAGGTGGCAACCGTTCATCGACTTCGTCAAGGAAAATTGACTGTCAGCAGGCAGGGGTGGGGGGGACATGGAAGTGAAAAACAAGGGCAGGGAATCTAATATACGGGTAGCCAGGAGTTAGGGCGGGGGGAAGTTGGGTATGTTATTGTGGGGTTTTTGCGCGTGTTGGATTGCTCGGTTGTTTAGAATGTTAAAATATTAAAATTATAAATGCCTTAATAAAATGATTTCCAAAAAAATGATATCCTCTGGATCCACCCCTCTCCATAAGGTAAGAAATGATTGGGAAGCAGAGCTTGGGCTTGACCTTCCTGGTGGAAGGAAGTCTTTTTTAGGGTCAACCCATATCTTCCTGTGCTTAATTAAGCTCATTTCACTTTAAAGTTCTGCACAGAATTCACTTTACCAAGGACAGAATTAGTAAATGTTGTTCCAACACTAGCAACAAATGTGACCGGTGCTCACTCACCCTTGAAGGCCATACTGACATATCCTAGTCATGCCTGAAGCTGGCTGATTTTTGGTCATCCTTCTTTGACACACTTTCCAAAGTTCGAGATATTGACTTACAGCCTGGTTCTTTGATAGCCATATTTGGAGTGTCATCTGCACTGGTTGGTTTCACTTAAATTGAGGCAGTCATCGTTGCATTTTCTTATTAATAGCCCACAGGTGGATTTTATTAACCTGGAAGTCCCCCAAACTACCCAATGCTTCACCCTGATTGGAAAGTCTTCATGTCTTATATTCTAAAGTTGTTAGATATTTGGAAAGGATTAAGAATGCCATAAGGGGATTCATTGAGAATATTTTTGTGGATGGCAACCATTTGTCTCTTCCTTTAAAGAGTTAATTACTGTTGACTGTTAATTTTACTTTTTTGTGTAGTTTTTGTTTGTCGGTTTATTAGAGGGGAGTTACATTATGATACTGTATTGCACTTTGTTTACCTGCTCCTTTCTTCTTTTGGAAATAAGTAACATTGTTTTTAGTTCTACAGCTCCCATATGTGACAGCTAATTGTTAAATGTCTCGAGGCTTTTGTCTCCACTATTCTAGTCTGAAGTACATTATATGTATTGATCACAGGCAAGGCCAGTATTAATTACCATTGGGAAGGTGGTGACCTCCTTGAACTGCTGCAGTCCATGTAGCATAGGAAAACTACAGTGCTGTTAGTCCTGGAGTTCCAGGATTTTGACTCCGTGGCAGTGAAGGAACAGCAATATAATTCCAAGTCAGGATGAAGTGTGGCTTGGAGGGAAGCTTGCCGTGGTAACATTCCCATGCTTCAGCTGCCGTTGTCTTTCTAGGTGGTAGTGGTCATGAGTTTGGACGGTGCTGTCAAAGATGCCTTAGCGAGTTACGTGCAGAGTGTCTTGTAGATGGTACACACTGCTACCACTGCCATACAAGCGGGCAGATTTGTCCTCTTTGGTACTGAACTTGTTGAGTGTAGTTGGAGCTGCACTTATCCAGACACGTGGAGAGTATTACATCACAGTCCTGATTTGTGCCTAGTAGACGGTGGGCAGGTTTTGGGGAGTTAGGTTACTTGCTGCAGAATTTCCCACCTTTGACATGCGTTTAAGCCACAGTATTTATAAGCCTGATCTAACTAAGTTTCTGTTTAATGGTGATCCCTAGGCTGTTGATGATGGGGGATCCAGTGGTGTAATACCCTTGAATGTGAAGGAAGGTGGATTGATTCTCTCTTGTGCAAGATTGTCTGGCATTTGTGTGGCATGGATATTACGTTCCATTAATCAGCTCAAGCTTGAATGTAGTCCAGTCTTCCTTGCGGGCATGGACTGCTCAGTACCCGAGGAGTTGTGAATGGAACTCAACACTGCAGTCATTAGCAAACTTCCCCACTTCTGACTTAATGTTGGAGGGAAGGCCATTAGTGAATCTGCGGAAGATGACTGGACCAACTACACTATCCTGGGGAACTCTTGCAGGGATGTTCTGGAGCTAAGCAACCACAACCATCTTCCTTTGTGCAAAGAGTGACTCCAACTGGGAGACTTTACTTCCAGTTTCCCATTGATGTCAATCTTGCTGGAGCTCTGTGGTGCCATATAAGGTCAAATTTCAATGGAAACTAAGTTGACCAGAATGTAAAATGGACTGCCAATCCATTACTGCCCATGCTCTGCCTCATGTTAAAAGTGAAAACGTATCCCTGCATGTGAACAAGAATTTCTTGACCTCCATTCAATGTTGGTTTTTTACTAGTTTGGAAATGTTTCTACTTGTCTTAACCTGGAGTTTAATTTGATGCAATTTCTTGGATCTACCTTTTCTATTATCAAATGTACCGATTCGATTTGCACTCTGTTACCACCCACTGAGGCTGAAATACCCAGCTGACATCTCTTACACCAAGGACCATCCTTGCTAATCTTCTCTGGACTGCATCTAGTGCTTAATGTCTCCCTAATGTCTTGATCAGAACTGGATGCGTACTAAATGTGCTATTTTAACTTAGCTGTAACTTAACTTTAAATTCCACATCCTGACCACCACCAAAGCTATTTGCTTCCACCTCTGGAACTGCTTCTGAAATACTCATCTATGTATTCCCCATGTTAAATCTTGATTTCCCTTGCTAACCTCCTGAGTTCTAACTTGTACAAATCACAATGGACATCCTATCCTGCACCAAGTCTTACTCCCCAACCTCCACTGGCTCCACTGGCTCAATTTCCGCCGCCATATCAATTACAAAAGTCTCAGTAGCCTCCCCACTCCTCATCTTTGCAAACCTCATTTAGCCCTCTTTTCCTCTTTGCACCCTCTGCTCTCCCACTTATGAATTTGTACATATCTGTGGTGCTGATTGCCATGTACTTCAACTTAACATAATTCAATCAGTAAGACTGCTAGGTTTAGTGCAGCTACTAGCTTCTGATGCACATGGGTCACCAGAAGCAATGCTGAAATAAACTTGCCAGAAACACAATCCCGTAGTACTAATACCAGAGCAATGTTGTTCTCAATTTAAGAAGCATGGAAGTAGATCGTCTGACCACCACCTGGTTGTGCTGTTCAGAACTGTGACTAGAACAACTTGGAGAAATACCTTTTGCACTGCATCCCCTTCTCCCCTGGCCTATCTCTCCGATCCGTCGCAACACTACAGCCCAGATTTTGTGATAGGAATAATGTTTGATCATCAATGCTCATTAAAGAGTAAAACGAGCAGCACCATTCCATGTCCGCACATGCATGGTTGTGTTTGGAGCTCCACATTTCCATCTACCCCGATAACTTTAATTCCCTTGTACAATGAGAATCAACCTACTTCTGCCTTTAAACATATTCAATGATCAAGCCTCCACCACCTTCAGGGGCAGAGTTCCAAAATCACACCTGTCTCTGAGAGGAAAGAAATTCTCCTCATCTCTGTCCTAAAAGGGCAACCTCTAATTTGAAAACGTGCCTCGAGTTCTGGACTCGCCCACAAGAGGAAACATCCTTTCCAAGTCCACTGTTTCTTTGCCACTGGCTGCAAAATCCAGGCCTATGCTATTTTCAATAATATTACTATTGAACATTTCTATGTACCACTGACGATTAATGGAAAGCCTTTTTCCCTTTACAGAAAAGATTGAACACAACAGGGTATTATACAAAAGGTATGTTTTTTTTCTTTCATTTGTATTTTAGATGAACGTTCAGTTGTGATTACAATTTATCACACTTTTCCTATTTCTGAGGGTGCATCACTTGGACCAATCTTGTTTGCCAGCCATTTTGCAGCTTTCATTTTTATTATTTCATGGGATGTGGGTACTCTGGTAAAACCAGCATTTATTGCCCATCCCTAATTGTCACAATTTGCTAGGGCATTTCAGAGAGCAGTAAAGAAAGAGTCAACCAGATTGCTTTGGATCTAGAGTCACATGTAGGCCAGATCAGGTAAGGACAGTTAGGGTTAGGGTTTTTTGTTGTTGTAACAATCGATGGTAATTCCATGGTCCCCAACACCAAGGCCAATTGTACAACTATGAAGTGTTTTCTTTTAAGTTAATCAATTGCCTTCCAAATCCACAAGCTACCATGATGGGATTCACCTCATGTCCCCAGAGCATTATAATAGATTACTAGTCCACTGCCACTATGCCATCATCTCCCTGAGAAAGACACAAGCAGTCTGCTCCCATAGTTAAGCCAATGTCCTCTTAATATGGCGGCTGAAAGGTATGTGAGAGTGCCCTGTCGCAATCATGCTTTTAATTTCCCTCCATTCTGGGCCATGTAATTATAATCAAGACTTTGGATTCCTTGAGGGAAGCACGGTAGCACATGTGGCTAGCAGTGTGGCTTCACAGCACCAGGGTCCCAGGTTTGATTCCCTGCTGGGTCACTGTCTGTGCGGAGTCTGCACGTTCTCCCCATGTCTGCGTGGGTTTCCTCCGGGTGCTCCGGTTTCCTCCCACAGTCCAAAGACGTGCAGGTTAGGTGGATTGGCCATGCTAAATTGCCCTTAGTGTCCAAAAAAAATGTTAGGAGGGGTTATTGGGATAGGGTGGAAGTGAGGGCTTAAGTGGGTCGGTGCAGACTCGATGGGCCGAATGGCCTCCTTCTGCACTGTATGTTCTATGTTCTCATGTGTGAAATGGCTGCACATAACAAAACAAATGTGTTCCAGTCAAATAATTGCACCAAAGGAAAATATTGTCACCTGAGGTAAATTAGCATGTAACACCTGAGAAATATATGTTTATTTGCTGCTGTAATCCCCAAACTATGAAACTTCCATTTGTTTAGTTTTATTATTTTAAGTCTTTTGCTTCCTTTTAGTTGGCTCACTTGATACAATGGAACATACTCGGTTCAGTGATCCCATATCAGTCCCTATGGAACCCTCCTCTTATTCTGATATTCTGAACTGCAAATTACCAAAAGAAGAATTAATGGGTATCTACAGGCAGCTACAATCCCAAGGAAAGGTAAGTGTGAAAAAGTAAATGAGAAAAATGTATATTTTATATTGTGGTGCCAATAGTCTGTGTCACAGAACCATAGAATTGTCACGGTGCAGGAGGAGGCCATGCAGCCCATCATGTCTGCACCGGCTCTTCAAGTAAATATTGTGACTTCTCCTGCCTTCTTCCTGTAATTCTGCACATAGAAACAATCATCCAATGCCCCCTTGAACGCCTTGCTTGAACCTGCCTCCACCACACTTCAAGGCAATGCATTCCAGACCTGAACCAGTTGCTGTACGAAAAAGCTATTCCTCACATTGCATTTGCATCTTTTGCAAATCACTTTAAACCTGTGCTGCCTTCCTCTCAATCTTTTTACAGTTTCTCCCCATCTACTCTGTCCAACCCCCTTGTGATTTTGAAAATCTCAATCAAATGTCCCCTTAACCTTCTTCTCCAAGGAGAACCGTCCCAACCTCTCCAACCTATCTTCATAATTGAAGTTTCTCATCCATGGAACCATTTTTAAAAACTACTTCTGCACTCTCTCCAATGCGTTCACATCATCCTTCCCAAGTGTGGCACCCAAAACTACACACTACTCCAGCTGAGGTCTAAGTTCAGCATAACCCCCTTGCTTTTGTACTCTATGTCCCTATTAATAAAGATGTGGAGATGCCGGGTTAGACTGGGGTGGGTACAGTAAGAAGTGTTACGATACCAGGTTAAAGTCCTACAGGTTTATTTGGAATCACAAGCTTTCAGAACGCAGCTCCTTTGTCACAGCTCCGAAAGCTAGTGATTCCAAATAAACCTGTTGGACTTTAACTTGGTGTTGTAAGACCTATTAATAAAGCCTAGGATATTGTATGCTTTATTAATAGCTCTCTACATCTGTTCTGCCATCTTTTAATGACTTATGCACATAAACACCTAGCTTCCTCTGCTCCGACACAGCCTTTAGTGTTGTACCCCTTATTTTTTATTTGTCTCTATGTTCTTCCTGTCAAAATGAATCACCTCACACCTCTCTGCATTGAACTTCATCTGCCACAATCTGCCCATTCCACCAACTTTAATGTTTCCAAGTTTTGTATCATCTGCAAACTTTGGAATTGTCACTGAATGACCAAGATCTAGGGCAGCACGGTAGCACAACTGGATAGCACTGTGGCTTCACAGCGCCAGGGTCCCAGGTTTGATTTCCCACTGCGTCACTGTCTGTGCGGAGTCTGCACGTTCTCCCCGTGCCAGCGTGGGTTTCCTCTGGGTGCTCCGGTTTCCTCCCACAGTCAAAAGACGTGCAGGTTAGGTGGATTGGCCATGATAAATTGCCCTTAGTGACCAAAAAGGTTAGGAGGGGTTATTGGGTTACGGGGATAGGGTGGAAGTGAGGGCTTAAGTGTGTTGGTGCAGACTCGATGGGCCGAATGGCCTCCTTCTGCACTGTATGTTCTATTAGGGGTGGCACGGTGGTGCAGTGGTTAGCACTGCTGCCTCACAGCGCCTGGGTCCCGGGTTCAATTCCAGCCTTGGGTGACTGTCTGTGGGGAGTTTTCACATTTACCCCATGTCTGCGTGGTTTCTTCTGGGTGCTCCAGTTTCCTCCCACAGTCCAAAGAGGTACAGGTTAGGTGGATTGGCCATGATAAATTGTGCCTTAATGTCTAAAGATGTGCAGGTTAGGTGGGGTTATGGGGATAAAGCGGGGGAGTGGGCCCAAGTAGGGTGGTCCAGCAAAAGTGAGGTCCCAATACCGACCCCTGGGGAACTCCACTACAAACCTTCCTCCCGCCCAAAAAATGTCCATTAACCATTACTAGCTGTTTCCTATGACTAAGTTAATTTTGACTCCAAGCTACTACTGTTCCTTTTATTCCATGAGCTATAAGCTGTAACTTTTCTCAAATCTGTTGCGCCGCACTGTATTGGATGCCTTTTGGAAGTCCATGTGCGCCACATCAACAGCATTACCCTCATCACCCCTCTTCTGATACTCCAAAAACTAAGTTAGGTAGACACATTTTCCCCTTTAGAAATCCATGCTGGCACTTCCTAATCAATCCACACTTTTCCATGTGACTATTAATTCTATCTGGAATAATTGCTTCTAGAAGCTTCCTCAACACCAAAGTTAAAACTGATTGGTCTGTGATTGCTCTACCATTTGCACTTTTGAACAAGGGCATAATGTTTGCAATTCTTCAGCCCTCTGGCACCTCCCCTGAGTCGAGAGAAGACTGGAAGATTATGGTCAGTGCCCCTGCAATTTCTACTCTCACTTCCTTTAATATCTTTGGATGCATCTCATTCAGCTCCGGTGCCGTGTCAATTTTAAGGACCGACAGTTTATCCAATACCTTCTTCTCATCAATTTTGAAGCCTTCAAGTTGCAGACCTGCCTCCTCTGTCACAAGGCCTGGATAGCATCTACTTCCTTTGTAAAGACAGATGCAAAGTTTTAATTCACTATCTCAGCTATGCTCTCTTCCTTCATGTGTAAATCCCTTTTTTGGTTCCTAATCGACTCCACTTCTCCTTTTACCATTGTTTTAATATTTATGTGTCTATAGAAGACTGGGATTTCCTTAATATTGGCTGCCAGTCTTTTCTCTCCGTCCGTTCTGGCTTCTCTTATTTGCTTTTTTTATCTCCCCTCTGAACCTTCCATATTCAGCCTGGTTCTCAATTATATTTTCTAGCTGACAGCTGTCATAAGCACACTTTTCTTCATTTTCATTTTTATCTCCTATTTCACCAAAAGAGCTCTGGATTTGTTTGTTCTACCGTTCCCTTTTAAGGGAATCTACCGAGACTACCCAAATCAATTCTTTTTGAAAGTCATTGTTCAGCTACAGTTTTTCTCACCAACCTTTGGTTCCAGTCTGTCCATCTGGTATTTCCTGGTTTCTACCTAACTGACACACCTCTTTTTTTTCCCCCCTTTATTTTCTTTATTCTTTCATGAGATGTGGATATCGCTGTCAAAGCCGACATTTGTTGCCCAACCTTAATTCCTCTTGAACTGAATGGCTTGCTCAACCATTTCAAGGGTCACTTAAGAGTCAAAAATATCACTGTGGGATGTCCCAAGTAGGCCTGGCCAGGTAGGGATGCCAGATTTCCTTCCCTATAGGACATTAGTGAACCAGATGGGTTTTTATGGCTTTCCAATTCCAGATTTATGAATTTCATTTAAATTCCACCAGCTGCCATGGTGGGATTTGATCCCACATATCCAGAGAATTCACCAGGGCCCCTGGATTATTACAACTATGCCACTGTCTCCCCTTCTGCTGTCAAATATTCTGCTCTGTTTCTAAGGTCTGGTTGGAATTTGCCGGTAACAATTTTTAAACAAACCATCTAGACAGGTGACTCATCACCCTCAAAGTGGCTGTCTGTGTACCAGCCACTGATATGATTCCACAGTACAGAGAAATGAAAACAGTAGATCATTTTCTTCAAAGTAGTCTTTTCTGACCGTATACATACTTATTTTAATTTGTGGTGGTCAATATAGTTTTTTGTGTCTTTAGGCCATTGAATTTTTACAACACGCTTTATTGAGAGTTGAAACAGAAAAGGTGCAGCAACAACAGAAAATCCGATCATTAGAAGGTAATACTTTAAAACTTTTTTAGCTTGATACAAACTTGTTTTTAATAAAAATGGAATCTGAATTCAGTTTTCCAATTTTGTCTGACATAGATGACATTCGCCGATTACAGAGTCGACCCGAAGAAAGGAGTTTGGATTTCCAATTGGAGAGGAAGATGGAGGAGTGGCGGAGGGAGATGTCAAATGAAATGTACAGCTTGCGGGAGCAATTACGACAAGTCGAAGGGAGATTTAAACATGGCAAAATCACAATTTCTAGTCTGACGCAAGAAATACAGGAAAGGTAGGAACTGGTTAATGTATTCCTCAGTATTTTTGTGGCTTTGTGTTTTCCCAATAAAGTTCTGTCTGAATTTTGTTCAAAGCCATTGGTAAAGCAATGAGGCAGATACAAAATTCCAAAAAACTGAAACTTTCCTTTTTAACAGCATTGCTCAGTTTTATGTAACAGATACTGATTGGGCTGGAGAAATAGTGCTTTGATATATCACTAAAGAAACTAACCACGGTTGCTATTTCTGTTCTCCTTGCAGGCATGACAATTTGTCTTGTCACCTGATCTGCCTAAATTAAACTATTTTGAAAAACATACTGAATCATGAAGCATGCTGTAATTACTTTATCACTGATAATATTTGACTATCTCCTGAAAAACTGATGACAATTGGTAAATAAACCAGTGGAACAAGTTTTAATCAAATGCTTCATTCACAGCAAAAAGGATCTGTGTGAAGAACATGATTCACTTCAAAGGGAGATTGATAATATGAAGCACAAACTGCGTAAGTGCATTGCCTTAAGGGTTTATGTTTTGATGTCTAGATTAGGAACAGTTGGTTTTTTTCAGTTTTGCCTTTTTTTTTCCTTTTGACAAAAGATGAAAGGATCTATATGCCATAAATAAAACTTTCATTTATATTTGAGAGGAAGGGAAGAGAACGAGCAATTCCATATGGGAGTAGACATTTGATCCCCATTACTGAAACATCCTGCAATCCTGTAATATGGGAGAATTTAAAAACCTACATCATGACTTACTATACACTTCACAATTACAACAGTGGAACATTGTCGTATTTAACACATTTCCTACAGAAAAAAGTGGCAAGATTAGAACCGTTCTACATTCCACTTAATCACTTGCTTCTTTGAAAAATGTTATTCATGGAAATTATGTTTATGTACTGTTTATAATGCAGAAAAATCTCCTAAAATACTTCATAGGAGTGGGTGTCAAACCTTTTGCAGATTTGTTACTGAAAGCTTGGTTGATCAATGTGTTTTGAGCAGATTTGGGGCTATAGTCGACTTGGGCGTCATTTTTATTTGTTTGGGACCTGACCTGCATTTCGCTGATGGACAACACATGATTGAGAAGGTAATTTTTGTAAGGGCCACGAAGAATCCAGCACGAGTTTTAAGGATACAAAGTAATAACATTTATTTACTATAACATATATACATAACAGTAGCAGTAACTTCCCTTGCTACATACTCCTTACTGCTGGTTCCTGAACTGGCCAGCTTTATTTATACTAGGGGTTTACTAGTGGTTTCTCTGCCCCCCATCATTGGGGAAGCTCCTACTCCCACAGGATTGTGGGATAGTCATTAGTCCACAGCCAATGGTAAGTAGGCAGGTTATAACATCCCTCCCGCCCCCCCAAAGTCCAAGGAATCCACCGAAGACCTTGGCGAAGGAGGGCGTCGGACTCGTTTGGCCGCAGGCCGGACAATATTTGCACGCGGCGCTGGATCAGGCGGCGTGTAACGAGACGGAGACCGGCGCTTCCGTGATGAACGGCGCGGTTGTACATCCACGGCCTGTGGACCCGAGGATTCCCCCTCTGATGCATCCTGTGTCTCCATCTCGGAGTCAGAGTCTGCTGCCTCCGTCATGTCAGCGTCTCTATCTCCATTCGGTCCCGTAATGACCTGCGCAGGCTTCCAGTGAGGCACCAGTGGAAGATTGTGAGGACTACCTTCCCTTGTCTCTGGTCTCTGCGGCTGTTGAAATGAGCTCCGGGGGCGGGGAACCTTTTGAGGGGATGGTCTTCTGGACCGAACGTGGCCTACATGTTTTCGCTGGAGACGACCTTGGGCTTGCACTTGGTAAGATATAGGGCCCGTTTGGCGAAAGATTAGACCAGGAACCCATTGGGCACCACCAGCAAAATTCCGAACGAACACTGGGTCACCGGGCGCAAACTGCCGAATCGGCCGATGCCAAGAAAATCCCTGTCCCTGCCGTTCTGGTGTGCGGCGTACTTTTGCGCCAATGTCCGGAAAAACCATACTAAGGCGGGTGCGAAGTCTCCGGCCCATTAGGAGTTCTGCGGGAGCTACCCCAGTCACTGCATGGGGGGTGGTCCTGTACGTAAACAAAAAGCGAGCCAGTCTCGTGTCCATTGATCCGGAAGACTGCTTCTTTAGGCCTCTTTTGAATGTCTGCACTGCGCGCTCTGCCAACCTATTTGAAGCCGGGTGGTAAGGGGCAGTGCGGATATGGCGGATGCCGTTCATCTTCGTGAACCTCGCAAACTCCTCACTCGTGAATAGAGTGCCGTTATCCGTGACCAGCACCTCGGGGAGGCCATGCGTACTAAACGATAAACGCATCTTTTCAATTGTTGCGCAGGACGTTGTCCCCTGCATCTTATGCACCTCTAGCAATTTGGACTGGGCGTCAATTAGTAGAAGGAACATGGATCCTTGAAAAGGGCCTGCGAAATCTGCATGCAAGCGTGCCCAAGGCCGCCCTGGCCATTCCCAGTGATGTAGGGGCGCGGCCGGCGGAAGCTTCTGATGCTCCTGGCAAATGGAGCAGTTTTGGGCCACCTTCTCAATGTCGGTGTCGAGGCCTGGCCACCAGACATAACTCCGGGCCAACATTTTCATCTTGGTCACGCCCGGATGCCCATTGTGCAAGTCTGATAGTATCAGCTCCTGGCCTTTTTCCGGGACAATCACACGCGTCCCCCACAAGAGGATGCCGTCTTCCACGCTGAATTCTGACAGCTTGCAGGAAAATGCCCGCAACTCGCCTGGGAGCTGTCTATGCTGCCCACCATACAGGACTATGTGCCGAACCTTTGACAGGACTGGCTCCGTCTGGGTCCACTCACGGATCTGTGATGCAGTGACAGGCAAGGTGTCCATAAAATTTAGGGTTGCAACCACCTCACCGGTCGTGGGGGTCGACATGGGGCCGGTCGATAAAGGCAATCGGCTCAGTGCGTCGGCATTTGCTATCTGCGTACCTGGTTTGTGCTCCAGAGAATACTCGTATGCAGCAAGCAACAAAGCCCAGCGCTGGATCAGTGCAGAAGCAATGGGCGGTATTGGCTTATCCTCTCTGAAAAGTCCCAGCAGGGGCTTATGATCAGTCATGATAGTGAAATGGCGGCCATACACGTACTGGTGGAAGCGTTTCACCGCAAAAACCACTGCCAGGCCCTCCTCCTCGATCTGCGCGTACTTTTTCTCCGCTGCAGTCAATGTGCGGGAGGCGAAAGCTATCGGTCGTTCGGCCCCGTTCTCCATCTTGTGGGACAGGATGGCCCCAATACCATACGGGGATGCATCACATGTGACGAGCAAAGGCTTTTCAGGATCATAGTGGGTTGGTAACCCAGACGACGACAATTGTTGTTTTACCTGCCGGAAAGCGGTTTCTTGCGGCTGACCCCAAACCCAGGTGTGATTTTTCTTTAGCAGAAGGTGCAAAGGGGCCAGCGTAGTTGCCAGATTGGGGAGGAACTTCCCGTAATAGTTTACGAGACCGAGAAAAGAACGAAGATGTGAAGTGTCAGTCGGGGCGGGGGCATGTTGAATTGCACGCACCTTCTCTGCGATGGGGTGCAGACCTTCGCGGTCCACCCGATAACCTAGGTAGACTACTTCCTTTGCCTGTAATGCGCACTTTGTGCAATGTAAACGGACGCCAGCCTCCGAAAGGCGTCTTAAAGACAGCCTCCAGATTTTCCAAATGTTCCTGCTCCGACGTTTACACGTGGTAAACCTCTCAAAATGCCCTCCATAACACGTTGAAAAATTGCGCAGGCAGAGGATACTCCAAAGGGCAACCATGTATATTCATACAGGCCCCGGTGTGTATTAATCGTTACATATGGTCGGGAGGCAGGGTCCAGCTCCAACTGCAGGTAGGCGTGACTCATATCTAATTTTGTGAACGAGAGTCCACCTGCAAGTTTCGCATAGAGATCCTCTATGCGAGGCATTGGATATCGGTCGAGTCGGGACCGTATTCACTGTAAGTTTATAGTCGCCACACAAGTGAACTGTGGCATCTGGCTTCATTACAGGTACAATTGGTGCTGCCCAGTCAGCAAAACGGACGGGCCTGATAATACCCAAACGAGTGAGCTCCCCTTCTACCTTCTCGAGCAAGGCGTAAGGCACTGGGCGCGCCCGGAAATAGCGCGGCGTGGCTCCTGGTTCAACTTGGATACGGGCTACGGCCCCTTTTATTTTCCCCAAACCAGGCTGGAATACATCTGGGTATCGTCCTAGCACCTCAGTCAACCCTTCAGAAACTGTTTGGAGGATGTGCTGCCATTGCAACCGCAAATGGCGCAACCAGTCCCGACCCAACAGGCTGTGCCCATGGCCGCGCACCACGATAAGTGGGAAACGCCCCTCCTGGCGTCCATAGACAACAGGGGTCATTGTAGTTCCGGCAATGTCCAGTGGTTCCCCCGTGTAGGTGGCCAACCTGGCCTGTGAGTCGGTTAATGTAAGGGTCTGTATACCCTGCTTGATGCGGTCGAATGTCCTCTGGGCGATCACGGAGACCGCTGCGCCAGTATCCAACTCCATCTCAAGCGGGTGACCATTGACCCGTACTGTCACCTTAATGGGGGCTACACGGGGAGCTGCCACACAATGCAGCTTCAGGCAGTCGTCCTCCGTCTCCACGTCCTCAGGAGTAGTCGCCGCAGGTTCATCCACATGGAAGGTACGGCCTCTGGGCTGGTCCCAGTTACGGCCCCTGGGCTGGTCCCAGTTTCGGTCGGAACGATGGCGCCTCTGGCGCCTCCAGGACCGCCGTCCGCGACGGTGTCGGCGCCTACAAGTCTGACACGGACATGGCTCCTCATCCATTGGCTCTGGAGAAGGCTCCCTTTGGGGAGGAATATCCGACGGCCACTGGCGTCGGTCCGGACGTTGCCTCGCCCAAGGTACCGCAGGAGTGCGGGGGGACGTTTTCGGACGGCAGGGGTTGCGCCCCAAGGCATGCACTTCCATTCCCTGTAGCTCCTGTACTCCTCGCTCTGCGCTCTCTCGGGACAATACTATTTGAATGGCCTGTTGAAAAGTCAATGTTGGCTCCGCTAACAACTTTCTCTGGGTGGCCGCATTGTTAATACCGCAAACCAAACGGTCGCGTAACATTTCTGACAAGGTCTCACCATAGTCACAGTACTCCGCAATCCTGCTTAGCCTGGATAGAAAATCGGCAAGGGATTCTCCAGGGGTCCTCTCAGCGGTATTAAACCGGTAACGCTGGACTATCGTGGACGGGGTTGGGTTAAAATGTTGCCCCACTATATTCACAAGTTCATCAAACGTTTTGGTGTCCGGCGCAGCTGGGTACGTAAGGCTCCTAATCACCCCAAACGTATGCGGGCCGCAGGCGGTGAGCAATATGACCACCTGGCGCTCGTTTTCGGTGATATCGTTTGCCCGGAAATAGTAACGCATCCGTTGTGTGTACTGGTTCCAGCTTCCCAGCGCAGCATCAAAAACATCCAAACGTCCGTACAGAGACATGATATAATAGAAAACCACTTCCAACCTGTATCCAACAAAAATCCAGGGAGGTGGCTTCAGCAGTGTAGACAGCTATTCACTTTAACCTTCGTCGCCAGTTTTGTGAGGGCCACGAAGAATCCAGCACGAGTTTTAAGGATACAAAGTAATAACATTTATTTACTATAACATATATACATAACAGTAGCAGTAACATCCCTTGCTACATACTCCTTCCTGCTGGTTCCTGAACTGGCCAGCTTTATTTATACTAGGAGTTTCTCCGCCCCCCCTTATTGGGGAAGCTCATACTCCCACAGGATTGTGGGATAGTCATTAGTCCTCAGCCAATGGTAAGTAGGCAGGTTATAACAGTAATCATTGGGGAAGTCTGGAGTTGGTGAACCGGGGCTGGAGTCTTAAGTCATTGCTGCAGTTCTGATGGCAGTCTTGCGACAGGTGGAAGTGGAAACATAGAATGACAGACCTGAGGTTGACCACCGAGTGGTGATAATAATAGAACCATGTGTAATGCTGCAAGCAATTAAGGAGGATTATATACCATGACCAGGAGATCATAGAAAAGGAGATTAGAAGCTGAATGGCAATAATGGCGATGAGGGGAGGGAAGTCATTAACAACAACATTGTCAGGACCAGGTGAGGGAAGCATCAAGGCGTCTGGAGATGGATCTGATAAAACAGGTGAATGGGGAAAGTGGTAGAGAAGCTGCAAAGTTTCCGGTGTCTTGGTAAGAATGAGTGAGGGTTGGAAGGTGGCACCTTTAGAAGATGAAGCACAAATGTAAGAAGTAAGAGTGGGAGAGGTTGAGAGGGGTATGAGGAAGCAGTTTTCAAGAAAGTATTACGTAAGTAAGGAAGAAAGAATGAATTTACATTAATATAGCACCTTTCATGGCCTCTATGTCCTAAAAAACTTTGTGGCCAAATACATTTTGAAGTGTACTCACAGGGTGTGGTAGGAAGTATTCTTACCTTCAAGTTGATCCTGGAGTATTAGAAATATTTGACCATTAAACGGGCATCATGGTAATGCTTGACACCATCCAGCCAGATTCATCAGTGAGCAACAAGAGCAATAATATAGACTATCGAATAGACTAATATGGAGAGGTGCATTGCAGGTTCACTAGGCTGGTGCCTAGTGTGAGAAGATAAAAGTATGAAGAAAGTTAGAGCAATGAAGGCTATGTTCAAAGCATGAACTAGAGGTGCAATAGGTTCAGAATGCTGAGGCCACATGGCATTTTTAGCATGTGTACAAAGTCTCTCCCCATATTTGGCAACAATACCATAGAATTCGTCACTATTTTTAGAAAT
Source organism: Scyliorhinus torazame (assembly GCF_047496885.1). Taxonomy (NCBI): domain Eukaryota; kingdom Metazoa; phylum Chordata; class Chondrichthyes; order Carcharhiniformes; family Scyliorhinidae; genus Scyliorhinus; species Scyliorhinus torazame. Next base: position 61,232,789 of record NC_092713.1, read on the forward strand.
TTGGCACTATTTTAGGAATTTGCATAGTCCTGGCTGATGATAATCAACAATGCTACCATGTGTATGGGTTTCTGTTCCCTATATTAGCATTCAAACATAAAATATTTCACCAAAATTTTGTTCCCCAGTCCTCCAGCCAAGAGGCACTTGATTTGACGTGATAGTAACCTGTAAAAGTCATGCTTCATGATTTTATTCTTGAAAGTATTATTTATGGATATGCCATTAGCAATTCTTAATTCAGAAAGGTAATAAGCAGAGTTTTCCTATGGATACTTTTATCATTTAGCAAATGTTACTTGATTAAAATTAATTTGCACTGTATTGCTTATTAGGGAGACAAGAGGAGGAACTGCTGAACCACATTTCTGATACAAAGGAACTTAAACAATCACAGGAGAAAAATAGCAAGGTAGATTACTGCAATGCAAATTAAGGATGTTTTATTTGAATGTCTTATTTGGTATTCTACCTTTGGAATACCAGTTGGACAGCATAAGAAGAATCTACCACTGTGAAGAACAATATTTGGTTAAAGACCTTTTACTTGCGCATACTATTTTTCACTCCCCCCCGCATGTTATTTCTTAATAAATCTCTGAATTACATATATTTTAAACTATAAAACTATTTTTTAAATTGCAATTTCACTCTAAAATCCAACTTTACATGTGTATTTGGTGAAGAAATATATGTATATCGTCTCTTTCTCTTTCTGTGACAGTTTGCGTGGAGTTTGCACATTCTCCCCATGGTCTGCGTGGGTTTCCTGCGGGTGCTCCGGTTTCCTCCCACAGTCCAAAGATGTGCAGGTTAGGTGGACTGGCCAAGCTAAAACAAAAATTGCCCCTTAGTGTCAAAACGTGCAGGTTAGGTCGGGAAGTGGGTGTAGATAGGGTGCTCTTACAGTGGGTCGGTGCAGACTTGATGGGCCGAATGGTCTCCTGCACTTTAGGGGTTCTATGATTCTATGTAAATGACAAAATGGACAAAAATGCAGTAAACTGCCTTTTCCCCTAAAATATATATTTTAAAAGATGCTGTTCAGTATTCTGCAGCATGAGTTTTCTGAATGGAGTCTGGGACAATTTGGATTCTGGAAGTTGGATTACTTCAGTCAGTGCCACTCAATAATTTGGAAAGGAAGATATATATGTTGAGCTTGAAATAGCTAAGTAGCAGAAACCAATAAAACTACTAATCTTGGGCAATTGCCAATGCTCCAGAACAGTGACACAGATTCACAAATGCGAGCTGTTTGAACGATTAGACTGGGAATTGATCTAAAGTTTTCTGCTCCGAGATTTTAGAGGTTAGCTATACAGTGAAAATCAAGTCAAATCAATTTTCTTGAAGAGCACAAAAATCAGGGATGATGCGCAATTTAAAAAGACCAGGGAATTCTAGTATTCTGACCATTATTTATGCCTCAGCTGCCATTTATAAAACAAATTGTGCAGTTATTATCTCTGCTGTTTGTGAGATCTTGGTGTGTACAAATTGGCTGATGCAGTTCCTACATTACAACAGTGACTGCACTTCAAAAAGACTTTCATTGGCTGTAAAGAACTTTGAGATGTCCTGAGGTTGTGAAAGATGCTGTGCATTTTTTTCCCGATAGATTTTGAGAGAATTGATGAATAAGTATCAATGTCAGCTTTTGGATTCTAATAAGTCAGTTCATGAGCGGGAGTATGCTGAACAGGAGCTTACTCACATCAGGTGAGTAAATACATATAAAACATTTGGTTGCTGAAGGTTTGCTAAATATTGTATTGTTAAACTTAGTGCTGGTGGATAGCTCATTGCAGATGGATATGACACGAAGGGCAATGACCTTTATTCACAGCTCTTCAAAGATGTAATTATGTCCTAATTTTTCTTCTGTTGCCGCTCTGTGTATCTCTTCACTAAAATCCATCCTCCATGAGATAGGTCACTCTGGCTTTGAAACAGCTGTCATCAATTATATAATCAGCTATTGGGATCAAGTTATTTAGATGTGACTATCATTTAACCATCATTTACATTACATCTATAACTAAAGATCAGCCTTGTAGCTCTTTCAAAAAGGGCAGCACAATGGTTAGCACCGCTGCCTCTCAGCACCAGGGATCCGGATTCGATTCCAGCCTTGGGTGATGGCTTGTGTAGAGTTTTCACATTCTCCCCGTGTTGACGATAGGTTACAGTGTTGGTTAATAAGAGAGTGGCGTTTGAGGTGGGGAGCATTGTGGCTGATCCGGGGGTAGGTATGTGATGGTCAGTGGGAAGTTAGAAGGGATGCCGATAGTCCTGGCAAATGTTTGTGCCCCGAATTGGGACGACGTGGATTTGGATTTTATGAGGCAGATGTTGGGGAAGATGCCGGACCTGGAGTCACATTGGTTAATTATGGGGAGTGACTTCAATACGATTCCTGACCCAGATAGAACATAGAACATAGAACAATACAGCGCAGTACAGGCCCTTCGGCCCACGATGTTGCACCAAAACAAAAGCCATCTAACCTACACTATGCCATTATCATCCATATGTTTATCCAATAAACTTTTAAATGCCCTCAATGTTGGCGAGTTCACTACTGTAGCAGGTAGGGCATTCCACGGCCTCACTACTCTTTGCGTAAAGAACCTACCTCTGACCTCTGTCCTATATCTATTACCCCTCAGTTTCAAGCTATGTCCCCTCGTGCCAGCCATTTCCATCCACGGGAGAAGGCTCTCACTGTCCACCCTATCTAACCCCCTGATCATTTTGTATGCCTCTATTAAGTCTCCTCTTAACCTTCTTCTCTCCAACGAAAACAACCTCAAGTCCATCAGCCTTTCTTCATAAGATTTTCCCCCCATACCAGGCAACATCCTGGTAAATCTCCTCTGCACCCGCTCCAAAGCCTCCACGTCCTTCCTATAATGCGGTGACCAGAACTGTACGCAATACTCCAAATGCGGCCGTACCAGAGTTCTGTACAGCTGCAACATGACCTCCTGACTCCAGAACTCAATCCCTCTACCAATAAAGGCCAACACTCCATAGGCCTTCTTCACAACCCTATCAACCTGGGTGGCAACTTTCAGGGATCTATGTACATGGACACCTAGATCCCTCTGCTCAACCACACTTCCAAGAACTTTACCATTAGCCAAATATTCCGCATTCCTGTTATTCCTTCCAAAATGAATCACCTCACACTTCTCTACATTAAACTCCATTTGCCACCTCTCAGGCCAGCTCTGCAGCTTATCTGTATCCCTCTGTAACCTGCTACATCCTTCCACACTATCGACAACACCACCGACTTTAGTATCGTCTGCAAATTTACTCACCCACCCTTCTGCGCCTTCCTCTAGGTCATTGATAAAAATGACAAACAGCAACGGCCCCAGAACAGATCCTTGTGGTACTCCACTTGTAACTGAACTCCATTCTGAACATTTCCCATCAACCACCACCCTCTGTCTTCTTTCAGCTAGCCAATTTCTGATCCACATCTCTAAATCACCCTCAATCCCCAGCCTCCGTATTTTCTGCAATAGCCTACCGTGGGGAACCTTATCAAACGCTTTGCTGAAATCCATATACACCACATCAACTGCTCTACCCTCGTCTACCTGTTCAGTCACCTTCTCAAAGAACTCGATAAGGTTTGTGAGGCATGACCTACCCTTCACAAAGCCATGCTGACTATCCCTGATCATATTATTCCTATCTAGATGATTATAAATCTTGTCTCTTATAATCCCCTCCAAGACTTTACCCACTACAGACGTGAGGCTCACCGGTCTATAGTTGCCGGGGTTGTCTCTGCTCCCCTTTTTGAACAAAGGGACCACATTTGCTATCCTCCAGTCCTCTGGCGCTATCCCTGTAGCCAATGATGACATAAAAATCAAAGCCAAAGGTCCAGCAATCTCTTCCCTGGCCTCCCAGAGAATCCTAGGATAAATCCCATCAGGACCTGGGGACTTATCTATTTTCAGCCTGTCCAGAATTGCCAACACCTCTTCCCTACGTACCTCAATGCCATCTATTCTATTAGCCTGGGTCTCAGCATTCTCCTCCACAACATTATCTTTTTCCTGAGTGAATACTGACGAAAAATATTCATTTAGTATCTCGCCTATCTCTTCAGACTCCACACACAACTTCCCATCCCTGTCCTTGACTGGTCCTACTCTTTCCCTAGTCATTCGCTTATTCCTGACATACCTATAGAAAGCTTTTGGGTTTTCCTTGATCCTACCTGCCAAATACTTCTCATGTCCCCTCCTTGCTCGTCTTAGCTCTCTCTTTAGGTCCTTCCTCGCTACCTTGTAACTATCCATCGCCCCAACTGAAACTTCACACCTCATCTTCACATAGGCCTCCTTCTTCCTCTTAACAAGAGATTCCACTTCTTTGGTAAACCACGGTTCCCTCGCTCGACGCCTTCCTCCCTGCCCAACCGGTACATACTTATCAAGAACACGCAGTAGCTGATCCTTGAACAAGCTCCACTTATCCAGTGCCCAACACTTGCAGCCTACTTCTCCACCTTATCCCCCCCAAGTCACGTCTAATGGCATCATAATTGCCCTTCCCCCAGCTATAACTCTTGCCCTGCGGTGAATACTTATCCCTTTCCATCATTAACGTAAACGTCACCGAATTGTGGTCACTGTCCCCAAAGTGCTCTCCTACCTCCAAATCCAACACCTGGCCTGGTTCATTACCCAAAACCAAATCCAACGTGGCCTCGCCTCTTGTTGGCCTGTCAACATATTGTGTCAGGAAACCCTCCTGCACACACTGTACAAAAAACGACCCATCTAATGTACTCGAACTATATCTTTTCCAGTCAATATTTGGAAAGTTAAAGTCTCCCATAATAACTACCCTGTTACTTTCGCTCTTATCCAGGATCATCCTCGCCATCCTTTCCTCTGCATCCCTAGAACTATTTGGAGGCCTATAGAAGACTCCCAACAGTGTGACCTCTCCTTTTATGTTTCTAACCTCAGCCCATACTACCTCGGAAGATGAGTCCCCATCTAGCATCCTCTCCGCCACTGTAATACTGCTCTTGACTAGCAGCGCCACACATCCCCCTCTTTTGCCTCCTTCTCTGAGCTTACTAAAACACCTAAACCCCGGAACCTGCAACATCCATTCCTGTCCCTGCTCTATCCATGTCTCCGAAATGGCCACAACATCGAAGTCCCAGGTACCAACCCATGCTGCCAGTTCCCCTACCTTATTTCGTATACTCCTGGCATTGAAGTAGACACACTTCAAACCACCTACCTGAACACTGGCCCCCTCCTGCGACATCAAATCTGTGCTCCTGACCTCTTATACTCTCATTCTCCCTTACCCTAAAACTACAATCCAGGTTCCCATGCCCCTGCTGCATTAGTTTAAACCCCCCCAAAGAGCACTAACAAATCTCCCCCCTAGGATATTTGTGCCCCTCAGGTTCAGATGTAGACCATCCTGTCTGTAGAGGTCCCACCTTCCCCAGAAAGAGCCCCAGTTATCCAGAAATCTGAATCCCTCCCGCCTGCACCATCCCTGTAGCCACGTGTTTAATTGCTCTCTCTCCCTATTCCTCATTTCACTATCACGTGGCACGGGCAACAACCCAGAGATAACAACTCGGTTTGTTCTAGTTCTGAGCTTCCATCCTAGCTCCCTGAAAGCCTGCCTGACATCCTTGTCCCCTTTCCTACCTATGTCGTTAGTGCCAATGTGGACCACGACTTGGGGCTGCTCCCTCTCCCCCCTAAGGACCCGGAAAACACGATCCGAGACATCACGTACCCTTGCACCTGGGAGGCAACATACTAAACGTGAGTCTCTCACGCTCCCACAAAATCTCCTATCTGTGCCCCTGACTATCGAGTCCCCAATTACTAATGCTCTGCTCCTCTCCCCCCCTTCCCTTCTGAGCAACAGGGACAGACTCCGTGCCAGAGGCCCGTACCCCATGGCTTACCCCTGGTAAGTCCCCCCCCCCACAAGTATCCAAAGCGGTATACTTGTTTCTCAGGGGAACGACCGCAGGGGATCCCTGCACTGACTGCTTCTTCCCAGTACCTCTTACAGTTACCCATCTATCTCCAATCTTTGGTGTAACTAATTCCCTGAAGCTGCTATCTATGACCCCCTCTGCCTCCCGAATGATCCGAAGTTCTTCCAACTCCAGCTCCAGTTCCCTAACTCAGTATTGGAGGAGCTGGAGATGGCAGCACTTCCTGCAGGTAAAATCAGCAGGGACACTAACGGCATCCCTCACCTCAAACATCCTGCAGGAGGAACATTGCACTCCCTTCCCTGCCATCCCTCTAACTTTCTACCAAGATCTGGCTAACAACCAACTTAAATTTAAAAAAATAATAATAATAATAATAAAATATGGTACTTACCTCACACCAATGGGTTTTATTATTAGGTTAGAGGAGGAGGGCGGGTGGGAGACACTACACGTGTAGTGTCTCGGGTTTCCTCTCCACCAGAATTTATTGGTGAGGGTCTTCCCAGAAGTCCGCTGGTCGAACTTCCTGTTCCCGCCTTAAAACGCTAATTTTTTTTTTAAAACAGCAAAGAGGGACCGAAAAAGGCACCAGGTAAGTGTTTACCGCTGATCTGGACTGGTCAGCTCTGAAGTCGTTGAGGAGGTTGGCAGTGGCTAGGGAGCTGAGGTTGTTCATGGAGCGTATGGGGGAGGCTGATCCGCGGAGGTTAGAGAGGCCGAGGCGAAGGAGCTTTTCTTAATCCCATGCGCACCGCGTGTATTCCCGGATTGATTTTTTTCGTGATGGTCAAGACGCTGCTGGTGCAGGTGGCCGACTCAAGATTTCGGCGATTGTGGTCTCTGACCAAATGCTTAATTGGGTCTGTTTGCGGATGATTCATGGGGAGGCCCAATGGAGGTTGGATGTGGGCTGTTGGCAGATAATAATAATAATCTTTATTGTCGCAAGTAGGCTTACATTAACACTGCAATGAGGTTACTGTGAAAAGCCCCTAGTTCCGGCACCTGTTCAGGTACAATGAGGGAGAATTCAGAATGTCCAAATTACCTAACAGCACATCTTTCGGGACTTGTGGGAGGAAACTGGAGCACCCGGAGGAAACCCACGCAGACACTGAGAACGTGCAGACTCCGCACAGACAGTGACCCAAACCGGGAATCGAACCTGAGACTCTGGCACTGTGAAGCCATAGTGCTAACCACTATGCCACCGTGTTGTCCAGATGAGGTGGTTGAGAGCAGGTGAGGGCTGCTATTCGGGGCTATGTGGAGTTGAACAATACCGGGGTGGTCACAGGCGCCACATTGTGGGAGGCATTAATTTGATTTGGGCGCACAGGGAAAGGGTGGAGCGGGAGAAGGCGGAAAGGCTGGTAAATGAGATCTTGAGGGTGGACAGGAGGTACTCGGCACCAGAGGAGGGATTGCTGAAGGAGAGACAAGAGGATCCACAGAGTTTGGATTAGTGTCGACTGGGAAGACGGTAGGGCAGTTGCGGAGGGCCAGAGGGGTGGTGTACGAGTATGGGGGGGGGGGGGGCGTGTAGGCTGCTGACCCATCAGTTGAGGAAGCAAGCAGCGACAAGGGAGATTGGTAGAGTGAGGGACGAGAGGGGAAAGGTATTTGAGGCTTTTTATGGGGGGCTCATGAGTCGGAACCCCCAACGGGGGAAGTAGGAATGCAGGGGTTTCTGGATAGGTTGCAGTTTCCCAGGGCGGAGGAGGGGCGGGTTCAGAGCCTGGGGCTGAGGGAGGTGATGGATGGCAGGGGGCTATGCAGGCAGGGAAGGCCCTGGAGCCGGACGTGTTCCCAGTAGAGCTTTACAAAACGTTTTGGAGTGGAACTGGAGCCACTGTTGGTGAGGGCATAAATGAGGTGGGGGGACACACACCCCCTACTTGTCACAGGCTTCCATCGCCCCGATTATAAAAAAAAAAGATAAAGACCTGGAGCAGTGTGGATTGTACCACCCGATATCACGATTGAATGTTGATGCCAAGCTTTTGGCAAAAGTGCTTGCATCGCGGATTGAGGACTGTGTGCAGTGGGTGATTGGGAAGGCTCAGATGGGTTTTGTGAAGGGGAGGCAGTTGTTGGTGAGTGTCCGGAGGTTACTTGATGTGATTATGATACCCTTGGCAGGGCAGGAGGTTGGGGTAGTGGTGGCGATGGACGTGGAAAAGGCTTTTGACCGGGTAGAGTGGGAGTATCTGAGGTTACGTGGTTTGGGTTCAGGCAGAAGCTTGTGAATTGGGTCTGGCTGCTGTACAAGACCCTGGTGGCGAGCGTGCGGCAAACCAAGTGGGTTTGGGGTAATTTGGGCTACAATGTGGGGTGAGGCAGGAGTGCCCGCTCTCCCCAATGCTGTTCGCCTTGGCAATGGCGCTCAGGGCATTGAGGGACTGGAAAGGGATTGGGCGGTGGTGGGAGGATTCCGAGCATAGGGTTTCGCTATACCCGGACAATTTGTTACTATATATTTCGGACTCGATGGGCAGTATTGGGGGGTTTATGGAAATCTTGGGAGAATGTGGTCAGTTTTGGGGATATAAACTGAACATGAGAAAGAGTGAGGTGTTCCTGATCAATGTAGGGAGGCAGAAAAGGACATTTGGGGAGCTACTGGTTAGGGTGGTGGGGACGAATTTCAGGTACCTAGGTATTCAAGTGGCGCGGAACTGGGAACCACTGCATTGATAAAACCTGGCTCGATTGGTGGAGGAGTTGAAGGTGGATTTTAAGATAAAACCTGGCTCGATTGGTGGAGGGGATGAAGGTGGATTTTAAGAATGCCCCAGGCCTTGCACATGGTGATCCATAGCCTCAACCCTCACCCCCAAGGCCCCACCATGGACCCCACCTGAGTGGTGCTGGCCTGGGTGACATGCATGGCTGGTACCACCTCCTGCTGCATGTGTTTGGACTCCTCCACCTGCGCCTGCAAGTGCAGGCTGCTCGCCGACAACCCCTCATGTAGTTCCTGGTCTGCAACGGCACCTCCACAGTCGATTGGACTGTCCGCTCCAGAAGCCCGAAACCAGTCTGGACGGCAGCTAGTCCCCGAGGTTGGCCCGCCCTCTGACCAGTCCCTGAGGTTGGCCCACCCTCTGACCGTCCCGTCCCCCCCCCCCCCACCCCTCCGGAGTTCCTACATCCACCTGATGTACAGGAACATCTGTGAGGTGCGCAGCAGAGTGTCCCAGGAGACACTTCACTAAAATGCCCAACCGAGGTAAATGTCTATGTGATGGTGAAGGGTGTTGGAGATGGCTGTGACGGGAAATCTGTGTCAACAACGGACTGGAGGGTTTGCTCCAGGAAGACTAGATGGAGGGTTTTGGGGATGGCAGAGCGCAGGGATCGTGAGGATGGGAGATTTGTTTATAGATGGGAGCTTCCCCGGTTTGAGGGAAATAAAGGAGAAGTTTGAGTTACGGGAGGGAATGGGTTTAGATAGCTGCAGATTCGGGACTTTTTGCGAAGGCAAGTTCCAACCTTCCCGCTCCTACCACCACGTGGGATACAAGATGGGGTCATTTCTAGAGTATGGGTGGGAGAGGGGAAGGTCTCCGATATCTATAAAGAACTCATGGAGTCAGAGGAAACGCAGTCAGAGGAGCTAAAGCACAAATGGGAGGAGGAGTTAAGGGGAGTGGTAGAGGCAGGTCTCTGGGCGGATTGCATTAAGCAGGGTCAACACGTCCACATCATGCGCCAGACTCAGCCCGATACAATTTAAGGTCGTTCACCGGGCACACATGACGGTGGCCTGGATGAGCAAGTTTTTTGGGAAGTAAGACAGGTGTGCGGGAGTGCCAGCAAACCATGTTCACATGTTTTGGGCATGTTCGAAGCTGAGGGGATTCTGGCAGGGGTTTGCAGACGTCATCATAGAATTTACAGTGCAGAATGAGACCATTCGGCCCATCGAGTCTGCACCGGCTCTTGGAAAGAGCACCCTACCCAAGGTCAACACCTCCACCCTATCCCCATAACCCAGCAACCCCACCCAACACTAAGGGCAATTTATCATGGCCAATCCACCTAACCTGCACATCTTTGGACTGTGAGAGGAAACCGGAGCACCCGGAGGAAACCCACGCACACACTGGGAGGATGTGCAGACTCCGCACAGACAGTGACCCAAGCCGGAATCGAACCTGGGACCCTGGAGCTGTGAAGCATTTGTGCTATCCACAATGCTACCGTGCTGCCCTGTCATGACCACGGTGTTAAAAACAAGGGTGGCACCGAGTCCAGAGGTGGCGATTTTCGGAGTATCGGAGGACCCGGGAGTCCGGGGGGGGCGAGAGAGGCCGACGTCTTTTGCCCCCCTGGTAGCCCGGAGACGGATATTGTTAGCATGGAGGGACTCGAAGCCCCCGAAATCAGAGACCTGAGTCAATGACATGGCTGGCTTTCTCACTCTTGAGAAAATCAAGTTTGCCCTAAGAGGGTCAATGCTAGGGTTCGTCCGGAGGTGGCAGCCGTTTGTCGACTTCTTCAGAGAAAATTAACTGTCAGCAGAGGGGGGGGGGGTGAGGAGTTAGTCTAGATTACTGTTTTAGGAAGGTGGGATCTGTGAGGGAGGTAGAGGATCTTTGCACTATGTTTAAAATTGTTTGTATATTGTTTACTGTTACTGTTCTAAAATCACAAATGCCTTAATAAAATATTTTACAAAAAAAAAACAATGGATTGGAGCTCCAGGGTGTCCTGGGTTTCGGGCATATGAGTCAACTCTGTGTCGATATCGCTGCTTGGCTCCTGGGGCTGTGGCTGGGCGCGGGGGCCACCAGAAGGGCCCACCCCATCACCGGCAGGCCCTGCAAGACACGAGGCAAAATGCATTATTCGACCCCGTGCCTGATGGGGTGGGGGTGACAGTGGTGGTGGGGTTGATACATGTGGCACGGGAAACTGGAACTCAGCTTTGTCTGACTTGCTTCTGTAAGGCTTTCCATGAGCCATATTGTAAGTCTTGATCTCGTAACATGAGGGTGTGCGACCTGAACTGTTATCCTTTTGTACTTGTATGGTCATAACCTCTTTTTACTTAGAACTGAGGCCTAGTTGTGACTTAATTGAGTTGCATAATGGGGTAGACCGGAAAGACTCGTTTCCCCTAGCTGAGAAATCATTACAAGGCGCATAGATTTAAAGTGATTGGTAGAAGGATTAGAGGAGTCATGAGAAAAATCTTTTTCACCCAAAAAGAGGGTGGTGGACATCTGTAATTCACTGCCGAAATTGGTGGTTGAGGCTGAAATGCTCAACTCATTTAAAAAAGGTACTTGGATCTGCATCTGAAGTGCTGTAATCTGCAAGGCTATGGGCTAGGAGCTGGAAAGTGGGATTAAAATGAGTGGCTAGTTTCTATTTTTTTTTTTCTCTTTGGCCAGCGCAGACATGATAGGCTGAATGCCCTCTTTCTGTGCCGTAACTTTTCTATGGTTTTATTTATTGTGCATTCCTAGTTTCCCTCGGGAAGATTGTGGTGGGGTACCTTTTTGAACCATGCAGGTGCTCACGCAATGCTGTGCGACAATGAAAGAAAGGTGATATATGTCCAAGTCAGGGTAGTGCATGAATTGGAGGTGATGTCATCCTAATGCACTTTTCTTGTTGATGTTTTAGGTGGTAGCGGTGCACATGAAAAGCCACAGTGCATCCTGTAGCTTGTGCAACAAAGGTCCTTTAGTAATGGAGGGGATTGATGTTTAGGATTAAGTGTTGATCAAGTAGTCAACTTTATCATGGATGATGTTGAGTTTCTTGAGTATCGTTGCACCTTTCAGGGCAAGTGGAAAGTATTCATCACAGTCATCAAGAGATTTTGGGAAGTCAGGAAATGAACTACTTGCTGCAGAATATCCATCCTCTGACCTGTTCTAGTAGCCATGACTGAAACAATTTAATTTGCGATCCCAGAAATTGGGGATGGCCATATCACTGAATGTCATAAGGAGATGGTTTCATTCTCTTGTTAGAAATGACAATTGTCTGGCGTTGACTTCTATGTTGCTTGCTACTTGTTTGTTCAAGCCGGAATGTTGCCTCATCCCCTACATAGGAGTACAAACTGCTTCATTCTGAGATATTATAAATGGCATTGGACGTTGCAATCATCAGCGGGCAACTCCACCTCTAATTTTATGATCGAAGGAATGGAATGTCATGAATGAAGCAACTCAAGATGATTGGGCCTCGGATGCTACCCTGAAGAACTCCTGTAATGATGTCCTAGGGCTGAAATAAATGACGTCCAATAAGCACAATCATCTTACTTTGTGCCAAGTGTGATTTAATGACTGGAGGGTTTTCCCCTTGATCCACATTGGCCTTTCAGCAATGTAGTTTTACTCCGTGTTCTAAATGAATTCATAGGTTGCTGTAGCAGAGCACAAACAGGTTTACCATATGAACTCCAAGTTCATATTATTGAAATTATTGTATTTAAATTGTGGTCATTTCCATCTGCCCAAGAATTTCTGTAATCTTTGTAGGATAGTCACTGAAGAGTTGAATATTAATGAAACCACAAAGTTTTATCTACAGTAGATTGGTAAAATATGATTCTGCACTAATTATTATTATGTAAGGACAAGTACCATTGCAACTATAATACCTTGCATAATTCATTGCTAATTCTGGGAGCTGAAATTCTTTCTAGATCCACAGTTGCTGGTTTGAAGGAACAACTGAGAAACATGCGTTTGGCTGACAATCAGACCAGTACACCATCAAAACCAGGTTTGTGCAAGCTGCTGCTTAATGTATAAGAAAACCTAGCTTACATTATAACCAGGTCTCTCCCCCCCCATTCATTACAACTGCCCCGTTGGGTTCTTATTACTTAGCCCTCAGAAATTGTCTTCTTCCTTTTCTTTATAATAAAAATCTTTATTGTCACAAGTGGGCTTACATTAACCCAAGCCAGGAATGGAATCTGGGATCCTGGAGCTGTGAAGCAACAGTGCTAACCACTGTGCTACCGTGCCACCCATGCCAAGGATAATAGCAAAGGTGCTATTATCAACCCTCCCTCAGAAACATACTTTTAATTGATGTACTGGAAAACTACCATCTCTCCTTCAAATTTCCTTTTGTTCTCCAAAGACCTTGAGCATGTCATCTCCCAAATCCATCATCGGTGCTGCAGCTCCATATTTTAATCTATCCAATCAAGATTTTGTACCTTTGGGGGTGGCACAGTGGTTAGTACTGCTGCCTCACGGCGCTGAGGTACCAGGTTCAATCCTGGCTTTGGGTCACTGTCCATGTGGAGTTTGCACATTCTCCCCGTGTTTGCGTGGGTTTCGCCCCACAACACACAGATGTGCAGGGTAGGTGGATTGGCCATGCTAAATTGCCTCTTAATTGGAAAAAATTAATTGGGTTTATATATTCTTAAGTTTATATATTTTTTAAAAAGATTCTGTACCTTGCTATGTTACTAAAATGTCATCATCACAAACAGCATATTCTGTGACTGTTGTTGCAATCATTGTAGAGACCCTTAACGTTTGAAGTGAAATTTGAACATCTAATGATGTTCAAACTAAGTATGCCACAGCCCTCCAGAATCACTATTTCTCTTCGATGTCCCAGCTATTTTTTCAAAGTATGAGATTTCATAGGGATCCCTTCATTTGTTTTGGCCTATCTGCATTTGTGCTTAGTGATGTAAAAATCAGGAACACCCCTAGTTTCTAATGGCTTCTACGCTCCTTGTCCTGGTTTTGGACATCATAGATGGCTTTCTCCCAAATTTGCTGCTTCCATCAGGAAATCCACTTGTTTACAAAGGCACTTTTAGCTCCGCTGATGTGGGAACTAAGGGGATAATTTAAATCCCATATTGAAATAACTATAGACCTCCCATCCCTATCAAAAGCTCAAGAAAGAGATGGACAAAAGTTCTCTCATTTCTTATTAAATAAGCACAGGTTAATCTTTACACTGTACTTGCCCTAGGTTGACTTCAGGTGGTGGCCATGGATGGAGTGGGCACACATAGGTGGCTCTTGCCGGAGGTTGAATTATTTGGCCCTTTTTGTTTTCCAGGCCTCTGGCAGGTGGAAAAAGCGAGAACCTTAAAAGATTTTTTCAAATAAATAATTCAGGGGCAATTTAGCGTGGCCAATCCACCTTCCCTGTACATCTTTGGGTTGTGGGAGCGATACCCACGCAAACACGGGGAGAATGTGCAAACTCCACACGGACAGTGACCCAGAGCCGGGATCGAACCTGGGACCCCGGCGCTGTGCGGCAGCAGTGCTAACCAGTACACCACCGTGCTGCCCCTGGAATCTGAAAGATGAAGGTATTCTCCTTCGGTGGGTCATGTCGAAGAGTTACCAAACAGTGAGTGTGATAAATGAAGTGCAACATACGTACCAAGAGGACTTGCGTGGTGCAGCAAGAGAAAAGATGGAGGATGGACCCGTGACACAGTTGCCCGCTGCATGGTCAACAGAGCAGTTGGCGGCATTCCTGAATTCTGAGTTCAAGCAACAAAGGACGGTAGTATCAGAAGATCTGGTCATGGTGGCACAGCCGATTCGGGCTGCCTTGGAGAGAGTAGAGCAGAAGCTGAAGGCGCAGAATGCGTCAGTCTAGAAGGTGGAGGAAGCGGTGTCTGACCATGAGGATTGTTTGACCTCTTTGGAAACTGAAATGCTGGTGATGGTAGAGGGTCAAAAAAAGTTGAGGGAGAAGGCTGATTACCTGCAGAATCATTCGAGGAGGCAGAATCCGAGGATCGTGGGGCTGCCTGAAGGGATCTAGGAAACGCAGGCCATGAAGTATGTGGCCAAGATGTTTGAGTACAGGTGGAGAGAGGGGTCTTTGAATACCCTTCTGAAGTGGAACGGGCACACAGGACGTTGCGGAGGAAGCCGAAAGTGGGAGAGCTGCCAAGAGTGACCGTCGTGAGGCTGCATCAGTACCTGGATAAGGAGAAGATTCTGAATTGGCAAAGGAGACACAGGAGTGCACCTGGGAACGCCACATGGTGCGTATTTACCAGGACATGGGAGCAGAGCTAATCAAGCGGCCGGTTGGGTTTAACCAGGTCAAGGAGGCTCTCTACAGGAACAAGGTGCTGTACCCGGCTCGTCTGTGGGTCACACATGGGGGACAGGAGCTTTATTTCGACAAGCCAGAGGAATCTAGCAGCTTTTTCAGGGATCATAGATTGGGGGATGCTTGAGGACATTGGATTTTTGGTTGGGTTCATCTGTGTAATGGACTGGAGATGTTGGATTCCAGGAAGGGAATTGGATGTTTTTGCGTGGGGTTGTTTGATTGGTTTTAGATTTTGCTATCACGTTGTGCAGTTAATTGCATTTATAGAACATAGAAAATACAGTACAGAACAGGCCCTTCGGCCCACGATGTTGTGCCGAATCTTTGTCCTAGATTAATCATAGATTATCATTGAATTTACAGTGCAGAAGGAGGCCATTCGGCCCTTTGAGTCTGCACCGGCTCTTGGAAAGAGCACCATACCCAAACTCAACACCTCCACCCAACACCAAGGGCAATTTGGACATTAAGGGCAATTTATCATTGGCCAATTCACCTAACCCGCACATCTTTGGACTGTGGGAGGAAACCGGAGCACCCGAAGGAAACCCACGCAGACACGGGGAGGACGTGCAGACTCCGCACAGACAATGACCCAAGCCGGAATCGAACCTGGGACCATGGAGCTGTGAAGCAATTGTGCTATCCACAATGCTACCGTGCTGCCCTTAAGAACAAATAAATCTACACTATATCATTTTACCGTCATCCATGTACCTATCCAATAGCTGCTTGAAGGTCCCTAATGTTTCCGACTCAACTACTTCCACAGGCAGTGCATTCCATGCCCCCACTACTCTCTGGGTAAAGAACCTACCTCTGATATCCCTCCTATATCTTCCACCTTTCACCTTAAATTTATGTCCCCTTGTAATGGTGTGTTCCACCCGGGGAAAAAGTCTCTGACTGTCTACTCTATCTATTCCCCTGATCATCTTATAAACCTCTATCAAGTCGCCCCTCATCCTTCTCCGCTCTAATGAGAAAAGGCCTAGCACCCTCAACCTTTCCACGTTATTTATGTAGAGTTTTGTACCTTTTTTGCCTCCCCATTTTGGGGGCACTGTGGTTTGTAATATAAAATGTGTGGATTTGGTGGGCAACGTGGGAGCAAAGGGGAGGGGGGACAGGGCTTGGTTCGGCACATGGATTGAGTGGGGCAAGGGGGGAGGGGAGGGCACTTTGCAATGGGGGGTCGGTTGCCTCAGATGGGGGGCCATCCTGTTAGCAGGGAAGCTAGTTAATGGGAGTGAGGTGGGGGGGAAAAGTTGTGGAGGGAGGAGGAGGGGGGTTGGTGGTGCTAGTTTTCTTTGTTAGTGGCTTGGGGAGGTGGAATCTTGTGTTTTTGTGTTGGGGATGCGGAGGCCTGGGATGTGGGATGGACTGGGGTCTGGAGAAGTCAGTTGAAAAGTGAACACAGCTGATGAGGGTGGGATAGGGGCATGGAGCCCTCCAACCAGACTGGTCTACTGGAACGTTCGGGGACTGAATGGGTGGATCAAGTGGTCTCATGTTTTCTTCACTTAAAAAGTTTAAAGGCAGATGTGTTGTTTATGCAAGAGACGGAACTGAGGGTTGCGAGACTAAACGGAGGAAAAGGTGGGTGAGGTAGGTGTTTCAATCGGGGTTAGATATGAAGAAGAGGGGTATGCAGTAGCGATTAGTAAAAAGGTGGCTTTTTCAGCTAGCAGTATAGTGGGGGATCCAGAGGGTATGTATGTGAAGGTGAGTGGGAAGTTGGAGGGGTGCCTGTGATGTTGGTGAAATGTCTATGCCCTGAATTGGGATGATGTAGATTTCATGAAAAGGGTTGATTATGGGGGGTGGATTTCAATACAGTCTCTGACCTTGGGAAGGATGGATTGGTCGTGTCCCATGTCCTTGAGGCTGTCAGTGATGTCGAAGGAACTGTTGGGGTTGATGGAATGGATGGAGGCTGTGGATCTGTGGCTGTTTGGTAGGCAGAGGGTAAAGGAATTTTTGTTTTCTCAAGTTAATCAGGTGCATTCCCGGATCATTTTCTTTTGTCATGGACAAAATGTTGTTGGCGGGGGTCTTTGGAACGGAGTATTCAGTGATTGTGGTGTCGGACCACGTGCTGCGTCGTGTCCTGTGTATGGAAGGGTGTTCGTCAGCGGCTGCAGTGGAGATTTGAAGTGGATTGTTGGCTAATAAGGCGATTAGAGAGAGGATTAAAGTACCCAATTATTTTTTTTTCCAATGAAGTGGCAATTTAGTGTGGCCAAGCCACCTATCCCGCACATCTTTTAGTTGTGGGGGTGAAACCCACGCAGACACAGGGAGAATAGCACAGTGGGTAGCACTGTTGCTTCACAGCACCAGGGTCCCAGGTTCGATTCCTGGCTTGGGTCACTGTCCGTGGGGAGTTTGCACATTCTCCCCTTGTTGCGTGGGTTTTGCCCCCACAACCCAAAGATGTGCAGGATAGGTGAATTGGCCACGCTAAATTGCCCCTTAATTGGAAAAAATGAATTGGGTACTCTAAATTTTTTTTTAAAAAGAAAAATCAAAATGAAACTAGAATCAAGTTTCACCTTTCTGAATACCCAAGTTCAAGTATAAATTAAGCTTAGTTATATATTGTTTCCTAACATTGCTATTAGATGGGAGTCGGTTGGTCCCAAAGGGAGGACACCCTTGCCAGAATTTGTTTGTTTTTTTTGTAGGTATGGCAGCATCATTTTTGCTTTATAAGTAAAGATACTAAGTCGTTTAGAAACATTTTCATTTAAATGAGGCATTATCTGATTTTTCTCATCATTTCAGACATGAGGAAACCGTACCGAAAGAAACAACCCAAGACCCAGTCACTCAGTGAAGATTCTGACTCCAATCTAAGTTCCACTCTCAGTCTTGTTGACATAAGCTCAGATGACGACTTTTCTTCGTTGCAGGATCTGGATTTAGATCCACCAAATAAAAAAGGTAATGTCTGGAAATCAGATAGTTGTAAATGCTGGTTGCTGTAATGGCAGACCACAATTTGGTTAAATCCCATTCTCTTTAATTGACATGCTGTAACTATCTGAAAAGGCTTGGGCAAGAGGGGGTGATCTTCTAGAGATCTTTAAGGTTATGAAACTGTTTGATAAGGTAAATGAAGAAAAGCTGTTTCAACTTGCGGGCAAGACCAATATTGGTCCATATAGTTACTAACAAAACCAATTGGGAATTTGGGAGAAACTCCGTATTTAGAACATGGAACTCTTCACCACAAGAAGTAATTGAAGTGATTAACTTAGATGCAGTTAGGCCATCCGGTGGCGGCCATGGAGTGAACGGTTGCATATTTGTCAGCTCCCGCCCATGGTGGTTTTTTTGTGGCCTTTACACCGGTTTGTAGCAGGAATTGTGGAGGAAAAGGTGTAGGAGTGAAAGCAGAAGAGAGTGACCTCTAATTTATGGAGCTGCGGACCAGAAGTGCCTGGAACAAAGCAAACCAGTTGGTTGAGGCGAGTGAGGAGCGGGCAACGCACGTGGAGATGGCGGATGGGCAGGAAAGGGAGCGGCCCTGCCGGCCCAGTGGTTGATGGAGCAGTTGGTGAGCTTCTTGAATGAGAGGTTCACCCAGCAGTGGAAGGAAATTTTTGGAGGACCTGGCCCGGGCGGTGGACTCGATCAAGGTGGTGGTTGACCGCATGGAGACGAGACTGGCAGCCCAGGGACAGGCGATGCAGAGGTTGGAGGAACTAGTGGGGGAGATGAGGAACAGTCCACCTCGATGGCAGCGGAGATGGGACTGATGCGAGACCAGCAGAAGTGACTGCTGGAGAAAGTGGAGGACTTGGAGAACTGTTCTCGTAGGCAGAACATCTGATCGTGGATCTGCCGGAGGGGAGCAAAGGAACGAATGCGGGTGCTTATGTTGGAAAGATACTGAAGAAGCTGCTCGGGGAAGGTGCGTTTGACTGGCCTTTGAAGGTCGATCAAGCCCACAGGGCGTTGATGCACAAGCCCAGGGGTCGAGCCAGCGAAGGCGATGATGGTACGATTGCATTGGTTCCTGGATAAGGTTGGCTAGGCAGACGAGGCGATATGCCTAGGAAGGCGCGAGATTCGTGTGTACCAGGACCTGGGGGTAGAGCTGGCGGAGGAGGGCGAGCTTTAATAAGGTCAAGTCGGCCCTGTACAAGAAGGGCGTTAAGTTTGGTCTACTGTATCCGGCTCACCTATGGGTGACCTTTGGCTCGGCGTAGGAGGCAGTGGACTTCATGAAGGAGAATAGACTGGCATGAGCAGGAGAACCTTGAACTTTGATGGAGGAGAACTGGAGTGCATTTACTCTACTGTGAAAAACTTTGGGTGTTTGGTGTTCGGGTTTTTTTCATTTTTTCGTTTTTCTGTTTCTTTTGGGGTTAGGCTGGTTTACAGTTCTTTGTTAAGGGATGATGGGTGGGTCTTGGTGTTCGGACCTTGGGAGGGATGGCTTGTTTGTTTTTACATCTTGCCTTTGTTTTAACTGTTTGCAGTAAGAGCGGGGGGACAGGAATCGGTGGGGATAGGATGCTAGGGGCCATGGGCGGGGGCTGCCAGGCTAGCTGGGCGGGCTAGTTCACGGAAGCAAAGCGGGTGGGTGAGCTGAAGATTGATGTGGGGGTGGGGGTGGGGGGGGGGGGGGGTGGAAATTATACTGCTGATAGGGAGGGGACTTTTAAAGAGGAGGAGGGTTGATGATGGTGGTTGCCCGAGGGCGGGAGGTGCGGGACATGGGCAGAAGACTGGCCTAGGAGAGGTTATGGTTGATCATCATGGTAATGGAACGGGGTGCCCCCTGACCAGGCTGGTCACGTGGAATGTTCGGGACTGAATGGGCCAGTCAAAAGTGCCCATGTGTTCGTGCACTTGAGGCAACTGAAGGCAGACGTGGCCATGTTGCAGGAGATGCATCTGAAGGTGGGGGATCAGATTAAGTTAAGGAAGGGATGGGTTAGACAGGTGTTCCATTTGGCGTGGCACGATAGCACAGTGGTTAGCACAGTTGTTTCAAAGCTCCAGGGTCCCAGGTACAATTCCCGGCTTGGGTCACTGTCTGTGCAGAGTCTGCACATTCTCCCCATGTCTGCGTGGATTTCCACCGGGTGCTCCGGTTTCCTCCCACAGTCCAAAGATGTGCAGGTTAGATGGATTGGACATTCTGAATTGCCCTTAGTGTCCCAAAAGGTTAGGTGGGGTTACTGGGATGGGATGGGATGGGGTGGAGGTGTGGGCTTAAGAAGGGTGCTCTTTCCAAAGGCCGGTGCAGACTCGATGGGCCGAATGGCCTCCTGCACTGTAAATTCTATGTCTAGACTTTAAAACAAGGGGGGGTGGCGATCTTGGTTAATAAGCGGGCGGCATTCGAGGTGGGGTGGGGAATATATAAGCGGACCCGGGGGGTTAGATATGTTTGCTGCACGATCAATGACCACTAAAACGAGGTTGTAGTACAACTGAAGGGTTTAATAAACTATGTGTTTCCCCCAGCAGCTCAGGTACAGAATGAGGGCTGCTGGGACGGCACGGGTTCTTATACCCCGCCTATCAGGGCGGAGCTATTATGCACTCTAGCCAATGGCTAGCATATAGGTTCTACCAATGGTACTTCAACCTCTCGGGTACCGTAATACCTATAATACCACAAGGTTATGATTAGTGGGAAGCTGGAGGGAATGGCCATGGTTTTGGTAAATATATATGCCCTGAACTACTTTGACGTTGAATTTGTGAGATGGGTACTGGGGAAGATTCCGGACCTAGATTCACATCGACTGATTATTGGGGGAGATTTCAGTGGTTGGATCAGTCGAGTTCTCGGTCTGGGAAGGTATCAGCTATGGCGAAGGAGCTCTGGGGGTTCATGGAGCACATGGTGAGGGGTCGATCCATAGAGATTTGGGAGGCAGAGGAGTAAGGGATACTCATTCTACTCCCATGTGCATAAGGTGTATGGACAAGACGCTGCTGGCTGAGGTGGTAGATGCTGAATATTCAGCAATAGTGGTGTCAGAACGCGTCCTGCACTGGGTGGACTTGCAAGTTAGCAAAGGAAAGGCCCAGCGCCCGCAATAGAGGTTGGATGTGGGGCTGCTAGGGGAGGAGACGGCGTGTGAGCGGGTAAGGGAGGCCATTCGGGGTTCGGGGATATACAAGGATCAATGATATGTGTGAGGTTTTGGCGGGGTGGTTTGGGAGCCACTGAAGGCGGTTATCAGGGGGGGAATTCATCTCAATTCGGGCCCATCAGGAGAAGGCTGAGCGGACTGAGTTAGACAGACTGGTCGGCAAAATTTTACAGGTGAACAGGAGATGTGAGGAGTCTCCGGGTGATGGGCTTTCGAAAGAGCGTCAGAGACTGCAGCTAGAATTTGGGCTCCTGTCCACAGGTAAGGTAGTGGGGTAGTGTAGACTGTTGAATTGTCTACAAAATTGCTTCTCTTTGAGTCCTTTTGCACGTGGATATAGTGGCACTTGCAATCACTAAAACGCAGTAGAAATTTGAGTTAACACTTCTTAGGTGCAAATATGAATAGTTTTATTTGTCTCTATCGATTACAATTGAGAATCATTTAAATCTTATTCTCTAATAAGTTCAGCTAGCAAAATGACTCTAAGAGAAGCAATTTTGTAGACAATTCAACTTTCAAATAATACAGAAATGATTTTCTTGCTTACGGCAAACAGCTTGCAATAACTCAAAAGTCAGAGTTAGAAAGTTAAATATGAAAGACAGAGAGACAGCGAATAGTTAAGTCAAAGTATAGATTGATTCCGGAATGGAATATGGCCGTACGAACTTACACGGTTATACTAAATCATATCTGCCTTTAGCCATCTAGCTATACCCCTATGTAATCCTAATTGGTTTGGGTTAGAAACAAATAAGTTTGATTTGACAGTTAGCTGTCTGTCTTTAATGTGCAACATTAACTTGAAATGTTTCATAAATGAATTCTTATGTGTGTTCTGGAATGTGATTCAGTGCCGTTATCACAAGCAGCCTGAACTGGATTATTGCTGACTTGACTGTTAAGACAATGACTCCTTAGGTTCAATGCTGTTGTCACGGAGCCTGCCCTGTCCGTGGTCACTTTATCTTGCAAATGTATTTGTTAGCTGAATAAGAATGCTGTAATCTATTTGTTTGTGTTCTGTTGAAGCTATGTTTTGCATGCTGAATGTGTGTTTTGAAATGACCTGAGTTTATGAGTGAGTTTTAAAATGGTATTTAATAGACATGGGGCTTAATGCTAAATAGCTATCTTTTACCTATCACTTTTACCTATAGAAAATAGCTGGCTTCCACAGGCAGCTGAGGAGGGTAAGGGGGGTGCTTTATGAATATGGGGAAATGCAGCTAGCAGGATGCTGGCGCACCAGTTGAGGAAACAGGAGGCGGCGAGAGAGATAGGGAAAGTGAGGGATACAAGGGGGAAGGTGATTCTGGATCGGGAGGGGGGGGTGGAAATGATGTGTTTTGGGAGTTTTACAGTAAATTGTATAAATCGGAACCCCCAGCTGGGGGAAGCTGGAGTTCCCGATCATAGATGAGGAGTTGGTGGAGGGTTTGGGAGCCCAAATCGAGCTTGGGGAGGTTATAGACAGGTTGGGGGCGATGCAATCGGGCAAAGCCCCGGGACCAGACGGATATCCGGTTGAGTTCTACAAAAGGTTTCCCAGGCTGTTGGGGCCGCTTCTGGTAAAGGCTTTTAATGAGTCAAAGGAGCTAGGAGTGCTCCCCCCAACTTATCGCAGGCATCGATTTCCCTTATTTTGAAATGGGATAAGGATCCGGAGAGCTGGGGTACATATCGGCCAATCTCCCTGCTAAATGTGGATGCAAAATTGCTGGAAAAGATCTTGGCCACACATATGGATGATTGTGTTCCGGGGGTAATAGGGGAGGACCAGGCCGAATTTGTTAAGGGACGACACCTGCCGTCCAACATTAGGCGGCTCCTTAACGTAATAATGATGCCTGCGGAGGGGTGCAAGGTCGAGGTGGTCGTGGCCATGGATGCAGAAAAGGCCTTTGATCAGATGGAATGGAAATATCTGTGGGAGGTCCTGGGAAGGTTTGGGTTTGGGCAGGGATGTGTGGATTGGGTCTGGTTGCTACAACAGGCACCGGTGGCAAATGTAAGGATAAACCAGGTTCGATCGGAATATTTCATTTCAATATTTTGCTTGTGTCAGGGGACGAGAACGGGGTGTCCACTTCCCCACTTCAAATTTTCATCCCTAAGGCATTTTTTAGGACGATGAATGCGGCGATCTCGGGTTTTACATGGGCCTGGAAAGCCCCGCAGGTGAAGAAAGTCCTACTTGAATGGGTGTGTGTTGGGGGGGGGGGGGGGGGGTTGGGTAGGTTATCGTGGGTTTTTGTGTGTGTTGGATCTCTTTGTTTAAAATGTTAAAATTATAAATGCCTCAACAAAATATTTTCTAAAAAAAAAACTTAGATGCAGTTAAGTAGAAGTTAGGTGAGCACATGAAGGAGAAAAGGGCAGTATGAAAAGCAGTGGACTATAATATGTAGGAGCTGAGGGAGGCCACTCAGCCCTTTGAGTTTGCTCTGCCATTCAATGAGATCTGATAATCCTCAACTCCACTTTCCCACCTTATCCCCATGACCCTTGATTCCCTTACTGATTAAAAATATCTGTCTATCTCAGACTTGAACATACTTAATGGCCTAGCCTAGACAGCCCTCCACTGATTCACTGTGCCTGGAGAGAAGAAATTCCTTCTCATCTCTGTCTTAAATGGGTGACCCCTTACACAAGGGGAAACAACCTCTCCGTATCTACCTATTGAGCCCCTTAAGAATCCTGTATGTGGAGTGGGAAGAAGCTCGTATGGAACATAAACCTGTTGGGCCAAATTGCTTGTTTCTATGCTGTAAATTCAGTGCAACTGTTTTACCAGCTTGCAGCATAGAATAGGGGCAGAAAGGAAAAGACAAAATAATTCCAGCAGAGGCTGTGGAGAATTTCACAAGCATGAGAACACCATGCAGACTTAACAATAGCAAACGGTATTTATTTTAAATGTAATAACATTAAAAATAACGAATACTACAAATCATAGAAACGTACATAGAAGGAGGCCATTTGGTCTATCAATATCATATCACCACTATCAACATCCTGGAGGTTACCATTGACCAGAAAGTGAACTGGACTAGCCATATAAATACTGTAGCTACAAGAGCAAGTCAAAGGCTAGGAATCCTGCGACGTGCAAGACCATAGAAATAGGAGTAGGCCATTCAGCCCTTTGAGCCTGCTCCGCCATTTAATAAGATCATGGCTGATCTAACACTCACTAAGTGCACCTTCCTGCCTTATCTCCGTAACGTTTAATTCCCCCAACTGATTGAAAATCTATCAATCACAGCCTCGAAAATGTTCAAGGACTCGGCCAGAGACACTAACCTCACTGGCTTGACAATTTCACTGGATCTTTAAACTTACCTGGTTTATGACAGCTAGTACAATAGAAAAGGGTGTGCGGGAACTTCCGGTTGCGGCTATGCGGAGCTAAGGCGCACGTTCGGCAGCTCCCGCTAAAAACTGACTTTTGGGCTCTTTTCGACATTTCCTGGTGTAGGAAGGAGTTTGCAATAGTTCCCCTGACAGTGTATGGCTTGGACCAAGAGCGGGGCAACTAAAAAAGTGGTGGTGAACCCCAAAGAAGGTGCGAGGGAAGAAGAGCAAAATGGCGGCGGGCAGGGACCAGGCAGCGTGGATGCAGTGGGCGCGCAGGAGCAGCAGGAGGTTATCCAGCGCTGCTTCAGGGAGATCAAAGTGGACCTGCTGGAGCCGATGAAGGCTTCTATCGATAAGCTGCTGGAGACCCAGATGGCCCAGGGGGTGGCGATCTGCGAGGTCCGACAAAAGATCTCCGACAACGAGGACGAGATCTTAGGCCTTGCGGTAAAGGTGGAGGCGCACGAGGCGCTCCACAAGAAATGGCAGGAACGGTTCGAGGAGATGGAGAATTGGTCGCGGAAGAATTTGTGGATTCTGGGCCTCCTGGAGGGGCTGGAGGGGTCGGACGTGGGGGCCTATGTGGTCACCATGTTAAATTCGTTGATGGGAGCGGGGTCCTTTCAGGGGCCCATAGAGTACTGGCGAGTAGGCCCAAGGCCGCCACGGGCGGTGCTGGTAAGGTTTCATCGGTTCGCTGATCGGGAGTGCGTGCTCAGGTGGGCCAAGAAAGAGAGGAGCAGCAGGTGGGAGAACGCGGAGGTTCGAATATACCAGGACTGGAGTGCGGAGGTGGCGAAGAAGAGGGCCGGGTACAATCGAGCGAAGGCGGTGCTGCACAGGAAGGGGGTGAAGTTTGGCATGCTGCAGCCGGCGCGACTGTGGGTCACCTACAAGGATCGGCACCATTATTTTGAGTCTCCGGAGGAGGCGTGGGCCTTTGTCCAGGCCGAGACGTTGGACACAAACTGAGGGTCGGGATGGGTGGTCGGGGATTGCTGTTGGGGTGTTACATTTTGAGGGGGGGGGTTTCTTTGCTCTTATTTCTTTTTGGTTCGGTGAGGGTGGTTCGGGTGGGTTGGGCACTGTTCTGGTTGGGTCTGTCAGGTGGGCTCTTGGAGGGGGGTAAGTAAATGGAGTAGGGGTGGATGGCCGGTAGGGGGGGGATGGGCCTGTAAAAGGAGCTGCGTCAGAGGTGGCGGGGCCAAGCAGGTGGAAAGCGCGGACTTTTTCCCGCGCTGAAGGCTGGCGGGGCGGGGAAGCGAGGGTTGTTTCCCGCGCTTGGGATGGAAGGGGAGGCGGGGAGCCTGTGGATGGGTAATGGAGGAGGAGGGCATGTCCCACAATGGGAGGAGTCGAAGGAGAGGCGGGAGTCGCCGGGGCCAGCAGGAGTCAGCTGACTTGCGGGAGTGCAATGGGGGGAGTAAAGCAGCGAGGAGAGGTCCTAGCTGGGGTGGGAGGGGGCCGGGTTGCTGCTGCTATGATCAGGGACAGCTGGTGTGAGTAGAGGGTGTTGGGACGGGGGTCTGCCGCCGTGGGGAACGGGCCGGGCGTGGGATGCGGGCGTGTGGCTGGTGAAGGAGGGGAGGAGCAGGTAGCCCCCTGATCCGGCTGATAACCTGGAATGTAAGGGGACTGAACGGGCCGGTCAAGCGGGCCCGGGTGTTCGCGCACCTGAAGGGGCTGAGGGCGGATGTAGTCATGCTCCAGGAGACGCACCTGAAGGTGGCAGACCAGGTAAGATTGAGGAAGGGGTGGATCGGTCAGGTGTTTCATTCGGGGCTGGATGCCAAAAATCGGGGGGGGGGGGGAGGTGACGATCTTGGTGGGAAAGAGGGTGTCGTTCGAGGCGTCGAGCATTGTGACAGACAATGGTGGCAGATACGTAATGCTAAATGGTAAGCTGCAAGGGAAGAGGGTGGTGCTGGTCAATGCGTATGCCCCGAACTGGGACAATGCGGGTGCTGATAGCGAGAGTGGAGGATACCAGGTTCTCGGCGATAGCCATTTCGGATCACGCCCCCGCATAGGGTAGACCTAGAGCTGGGGGAGGAGAGGGACCAGCGCCCGTTGTGGCGCTTGGAGGTGGGGCTGGTGGCGGACGAGGAGGTGAGTGAGCGGGTCCAAGGAAGCATAGAGAGATACCTTGAGGCCAACGATAACAGGGAGGTCCGAGTGGGGATGGTATGGGAGGCGCTGAAGGCGGTGGTTAGGGGAGAGCTGTTCTCCATTAGGGCCCACAAGGAGAGGAGAGAGCAGAGGGAGAGTCTGGTGGGGGAGATGGTGAGGGTAGACAGGAGGTATGCGGAG
Source organism: Scyliorhinus torazame (assembly GCF_047496885.1). Taxonomy (NCBI): domain Eukaryota; kingdom Metazoa; phylum Chordata; class Chondrichthyes; order Carcharhiniformes; family Scyliorhinidae; genus Scyliorhinus; species Scyliorhinus torazame. The sequence continues at coordinate 61,259,693 of NC_092713.1, forward strand.
GTGCCTGAGGAGGGACTGTTGAGGAAGAGGCGTAGCCTCCAGGCCGAATTCGACCGGTTGACCACCAGGAAGGCGGAGGTGCAGTGGAGGAAGGCCCAGGGGGCGATTTAGGAGTATGGGGAAAAGGCAAGTCGGATGCTGGCGCATCAGCTTTGGAAGCGGTACGCAGCTAGGGCGATCGGGGGAGTTAAGGACAGGGGAGGGAGTGTGGTGCGGAGTGGGGTTGGCATCAATGGGGTCTTCAGGGACTTTTATGAGGAACTGTATCGTTCAGAGCCCCCACTGGAGGAGGGAGGGATGGGCCGCTTTCTGGACCAATTGAGGTTTCCGATTGGGGGCCCCGATTGGGCTGGAGGAGCTGGCCAAAGGGATAGGGAGCATGCAGGCAGGGAAGGCACCGGGGCCGGACGGGTTCCCGGTCGAATTCTACAAGAAATATGTGGACCTGTTGGGCCTGTTGCTAGTTAGGACCTTCAATGAGGCAAGGGAGGGGGGAGGGGGGGGGGGGGCTTCGCCCCCGACGATGTCCCGGGCACTGATCTCCTTGATCCTGAAGCGGGACAAGGATCCCCTGCAGTGTGGGCCCTACAGGCCGATTTCGTTGTTAAATGTAGATGCCAAGGTGCTGGTGAAGGTCTTAGCCACGAGAATTGAGGATTGTGTGCCGCAGGTGATCCACGAAGACCAGACGGGGTTCGTGAAGGGGAGGCAGTTGAACACGAATGTGCGGAGGCTCCTGAATGTTATTATGGTGCCGTTGAGGGAGGGGGAGGCGGAGATAGTGGTGGCGATGGACGCTGAGAAGGCCTTCGATAGGGTAGAGTGGGGGTACATGTGGGAGGTGCTGAAGAGGTTTGGGTTTGGGGAGGGGTTTGGCAGGTGGGTTAGGCTGTTGTACGAGGTCCCGATGGCGATTGTGGCCACGAACAAGAGGAGGTCGGAGTACTTTCAGTTGCATCGAGGGACGAGGCAGGGGTGTCCCTGTCCCCCCTGCTCTTCGCACTGGCGATTGAACCCCTGGCTATGGCACTGAGCGTGTCGAGGAACTGGAGGGCGTTGGTGCGGGGTGGGAAGGAGCATAGGGTGTCGCTCTATGCAGACGACTTGCTCCTATATGTGGTGGACCCGGTGGGGGGAATGCCGGAGGTAATGAGGATCCTCAGGGAGTTCGGGGATTTCTCAGGCTACAAGCTCAACATGGGGAAGAGCGAGTTGTTCGTGGTTCACCCAGGGGACCAGGAGAGGGGGATTGGCGAGCTCCCACTAAAAAGAGCGGAGAGGAGCTTCAGGTATTTGAGGGACCAGGTGGCCAGGAGCGGGGTGGCCCTGCATAGACTTAATTTCACGAGGTTGGTGGAGCAAATGGAGGAGGAGTTCAAGAGGTGGGACGTGTTGCCGCAGTCCCTGGCGGGTACGGTGCAGTCAGTTAAGATGACGGTGCTTCAAAGGTTTTTGTTCCTGTTCCAGTGCCTCCCCATTTTTATCTCTGAGGCCTTCTTTAGGGGGGGACAACAGGAGCATAACGGGGTTTGTGTGGGCGCGACGGACTCCCGAGGGTGAGAAGGGTGTACCTGGAGCGGAGTAGGGATGCGGGGGGGGGGTGGGGGGGGCTGGCACTGCCCAACCTCTGTGATACTACTGGGCCAGCCAATGCGGCAAGTGGGTGATGGAGGGGGAGGGGGCTGCGTGAAGAGGCTGGAGACAGCGTCTTGTGAGGGTACGAGCCTGGAGGCGCTGGCAACGGCACCGCTGCCGCTCCCTCCAAGGAGGTATACCACGAGCCCGGTAGTGGCGGCTACCCTCAAAATCTGGGGGCAGTGGAGGCGGCACAGGGGGGAAAGTTGGGGCCTCGGTGTGGACCCCAAGACGGGGAAACCACCGGTTTGTCCTAGGGAGAATAGACGGAGGTGTTTCGGGGTGCACAGGGCAGAGATAAGAAGGTTGGGGCCTCTTTGTGGAGGGACGGTTGAGTGCGGCTGAGCCTGGACGAGAGAAGTATGGGCTCCCCCGGGGAACACCGTTAGATATTTACAGGCAAGGCGTTTGCCAGGCGGCAAGTGGTGGAATTCCCTCGGCTGCTGCCACGCACAGTAGACAGGACAGGGTGCTCTCGGAGGGGGGGGGGGTTGGGTTGGAGTGGGAAGATCTCGAAACTTACCAGGTGATGCAGGAGGAGGGGGATGCCTCGGTGGTGGAGTTGAAGGGTAGTGGAGGAGGAGTTGGAGAGGAGATCGAAGAGGGATGTGGGCAGATGCCCTAGGGAGGGTGAAACTCTTCCTCTTCGTGCGCAAGGCTCAGCCTCATACAGTTTAAGGTGTTGCACAGGGCCAAGGATCACCTGGGGACAAGGATGAGGCCGTTCTTTGGGGGAAGAGGATAGGTGTGTTAGGTGCTCAGGGAGCCCAGCAAATCACACCCATATGTTCTGGGCATGCCCAGCGCTGGAGGAATTTTGGAAGGGCGTAGCGAGGACGATGTTGGGGGTGGTAGGATCCAGGGTCAAGCCAGGCTGGGGGCTCGCAATATTTTGGTTTGCAGGGGAGCCGGGAGTGCAGGAGGCGAAAGAGGCCGGTATTCTGGCATTTGCGTCCCTGGTAGCCCGGCGAAGGATTCTTCTTCAGTGGAGGGATGCGAGGCCCCAAGCGTGGAATCCTGGATCAACGATATGGTGGGGTTTATTAAATTGGAGAGGGTGAAATTCACCTTAAGGGGATCGGTACAAGGGTTCTTTAGGCGGTGGCAACTGTTCTTGGACTTCCTGGCAGAACGGTAACAATGGTCAGCAGCAGCAGCAACGGGGTGGGGTGGGGGATTCTATTTTATTTTTTGACTATTTACCCTGGGGGATCTGAGGGGGTATATATATTTGCTATATTTGCTTTGTGTTAATTCGGGGTGTTAATTTATTATTTATGTATGGGGGGGAGGGGGGGGGGGGGGGGGAGGGGTTGTTTCGCTTTGTTTAGTATTTAATTCTATTGGGTTCCTTTTTCATTCGGTTGTTGATATTTTGTGAAAACCCCAATAAAATTATTATTTTTTTTAAAAGAAAAGGGTGTGCGGCTCACTCCAACTCTCCTCAATTAGGGGGAATCATGGGTTTGAGCTGGGAGGATGGATGCAAGGTTCCAGGGATAGGAAGAGGGGCGATCAAGGAAATGAAGTGGGAGGACGATTTGAGAGTCTGGATGAGCTGGGCGAGAAGTTTGGGCTGGTGCGGGACGATGTTTCGGGTATATGCAGGCACTGGACTTTGCGCGGAAGGTCTTCTCGATAGCGCCTGCCTCGTTGCTGGAGGCGGTGCTGTCCAGGGGGGGGTTGGAGAGATCGTCTCAGTGATTTACGGGAGGATTTGGAGGAGGATAGGGCTGTGGAGGGGGTTAAGGCGAAGTGGGAGGAAGAGTTGGGGGCAGTGCTGGAGGAGGGATAATGGTGTGTGGTGTTGCGGAGGGTACATGCCTCTACTTTGTGCGGGAGGCCGGGTGCTGATACAGCTGAAGGTCGTGTCTAGGACACACCTCAAGTCTCGGATGAGCCGACTGTTCAAAGGGGTGGAGGATTTTGTGAGCAATGTGGAGGGGCCCTGTGAGCTATGTGCATATGTTTCCTACCTAAAGCTGAAATGTTTTGGAGGACCATGTCCGGTATTTCAGCGGTTCTACATGTGGATGTGGAGCCCAGTCCCCTCGAAGCCATATTTGGGATGTCGGGCCGGCTAGAGCTGCAGACAGGTGCGGGAGCAGAGGTTTTAGCCTTCGCCTCACTGATTGCTTGTAAGCGAGTCTTGTTGGGGTGGAGGTCTGCTTCTCCACCTTGTGCCTCGGCGTGGTGGGGGGACCAGTTAAGAGTTTTGACCCTGGAAAAAGTGAAATTTGCTCTAAGGAGGGGTGTGGATTTTGGAGAGTTGGTTACCATTGATTGCTGACAACGATTGCAACTCCAAGGAGGTTCAGGCCCAAACTTGTGTGAAGGCACTGATGCCAACTGTAATCAAACATCCTAAAGTACTTCGGAAGTGAAAGCAACCCAACATTGAATAACGAGGAAAGTTGAATGTGTGGTGACCTGAGGCACAATCAAAAGTGTAAATTTTGAGGAATGTTTTGAGAGGGAGAGAGCAGTCAGGTTGCAGAAGTTCAAGCGAATAATACTTTCTCAATGCAAAGTTGTGACACCTGAAGCAATTTGTGAAGGGAAGAGCAGAATTGGAAAGAGTACATAGAGTGTGTGCAAATATAGGGTTTCAGGGAGATTGTGGAAGGGAAGAACAAGGCTATGAAAATGAGGACCAGGATTTTGAAATTGACGTGTTGGGGAAGAAGCCAATGAAGGGTGGTAGAGGAGAGTGGATTCTGCTATATTCAAATCAATTGGACTAGTCAAATAACCAACGGCAAAGACAGAAAACAATAATTATTTCCTACATCATCACAGTAAACAGGCAGAATGGTTTAGGGGAAGGATAATTACAACCATCAGCAATTTCCTGTTTCGAAGAACGCATGGACCAAATATTGTTCATGCAGTGGGACAGATGATGCTTTTAGAGTTCTCTCAGAAGCAGTTCAGTTCAAATCTTACATTGATCAGTAATTATGGTTATTTAAAAAAATATATATATTTTATTCAAGATTTTTTGGCCAAACGTAACAGTACATAGTGTTTCTTTTAAACAACAATAAAGCAATATAAATAACAGTGGCCAGTTTTAAACAAATAAATAAATAATATATGAACAGAAACAAAAACCAAACTAAATGGCAACTGCCTTGTCAAAAATAAATACTCTCCAAAGATACAGTCCAACAGTCCAATATACATTACCTAAAACAAGTGCCTATACATATACAATAACATCCCTGAGAGTCCGTCCGATTCCTCCCCCCTCCCCCTCCCCCCCTGGTTGCTGCTGTTGTCTTCCTCTTTTCCATTCCCTCTATCTTTCTGTGAGGTAGTCGGCGAACGGTTGCCACCGCCTGGTGAACCCTTGAGCCGAACCCCTTAGTACGAACTTAATCCGTTCTAACTTTATAAACTCTGCCATGTCGTTTATCCAGGTCTCCACACCCGGGGGTTTGGCTTCCTTCCACATTAACAATATCCTGCGCCGGGCTACTAGGGACGCAAAGGCCAAAACATCAGCCTCTCTCGCCTCCTGCACTCCCGGCTCTTCTGCAACCCCAAATATAGCCAACCCCCAGCTTGGTTCGACCTGGACCCCCACCACCTTCGAAAGCACTTTGCCACCCCCACCCAAAACCCCTGTAGTGCCGGGCATGACCAGAACATGTGGGTGTGATTCGCTGGGCTTCTCGAGCATCTCGCACACCTATCCTCTACCCCAAAACATTTACTGAGCCGTGCTCCAGTCATATGCGCCCTGTGTAACACCTTAAATTGTATCAGGCTTAGCCTGGCACACGAGGACGATGAGTTTACCCTACGTAGGGCATCAGCCCACAGCCCCTCCTCAATCTCCTCCCCCAGCTCTTCTTCCCATTTCCCTTTCAGCTCATCTACCATGATCTCCCCCTCGTCCCTCATTTCCCTATATATGTCCAACACCTTACCATCCCCCACCCACATCTCTGAGATCACCCTATCCTGTACCTCCTGCGTCGGGAGCTGCGGGAATTCCCTCACCTGTTGCCTCGCAAAAGCCCTCAGTTGCATATACAGAAATGCATTCCCTTGGGGCAACCCATATTTTTCCTCAGCGCTCCCAGACTCGCAAACGTCCCATCTACGAACAGATCTCTCAATTGTGCTACCCCTGCTCTTTGCCATGCTCCAAATCCCCCATCCATTCTCCCCGGAACAAACCTATGGTTATTTCTTATCGGGGACTGCACCGAGGCTCCCGTCTTTCCCCTATGCCGTCTCCACTGCCCCCAAATCTTCAATGTAGCCACCACCACCGGGCTTGTGGTGTATTTCTTCGGTGAGAACGGCAACGGTGCCGTCACCATAGCTTGTAGGCTAGTCCCCCTGCAGGACGCCCTCTCCAATCTCTTCCACGCGCTCCCTCCTCTTCTCCCATCCACTTACACACCATTGAAATATTGGCGGCCCAGTAGTACTCACTTAGGCTCGGTAGTGCCAGCCCCCCACTGTCCCTACTACGCTGCAAAAATCCCCTCCTCATTCTTGGGGTCTTCCCGGCCCACACAAAACTCATAATACTCTTCTCGATTCTTTTGAAAAAGCCTTCGTGACCACCACCGGGAGGCACTGAAACACAAAAAGGAATGTCGGAGGACCACCATTTAACCGCCTGCACCCTACCTGCCAGTGACAGGGACACATTTCCCATCTCTTAAAGTCCTCCTCCATCTGTTCCACCAACCGCGTTAAATTAAGCCTATGTAATGTACCCCAATTCTTGGCTAGCTGGATCCCCAAGTACCGAAAGGCCCTTGTTACCTTCCTCAACAGTAAATCCTCTATTTCTCTGCTCTGCTCCCCTGGATGCACCACAAACAACTCACTTTTCCCCCATGTTCAATTTATACCCTGAAACATCCCCAAACTCCCCAAGTATCCGCATTATCTCTGGCATCCCCTCCGCCGGGTCCGCCACATATAGCAACAAATCATCCGCATACAGAGATACCCGGTGTTCTTCTCCTCCCCTGAGTACTCCCCTCCACTTCCTGGAACCCCTCAATGCTATGGCCAGGGGCTCAATCGCCAGTGCAAACAATAACGGGGACAGAGGACATCCCTGCCTCGTCCCTCTATGGAGCCGAAAATAATCAGACCCCCGTCCATTCGTGACCACACTCGCCATCGGGGCCCTACACAGTAACTGTACCCATCTGATATACCCATCTCCAAGCAATCGCCTCAGCACCTCCCACAAATAATCCCACTCCACTCTATCAAATGCTTTCTCGGCATCCATTGCCACCGCTATCTCCGCTTCCCCCTCTGGTGGGGCATCATCATTACCCCTAGCAGCCTCTGTATATTTGTATTCAGCGGTCTCCCCTTCACAAACCCAGTTTGGTCCTCATGAACCACCCCCGGGACACAATCCTCTATCCTCGTTGCCATTACCTTGGCCAGAATCTTAGCGTCCACATTCAGGAGGGAAATAGGCCTATAGGACCCGCATTGCAGCGGGTCTTTTTCCTTCTTTAGGAGGAGCGATATCGTTGCCTCTGACATAGTCGGGGGCAGCTGCCCCCTTTCCCTCGCCTCATTAAAGGTTCTCATCAGTAGCGGGGCCAGCAAGTCCATATATTTCCTATAGAATTCAACTGGGAATCCGTCTGGTCCCGGGGCCTTCCCCGCCTGCATGCTCCCAATCCCTTTCACTACTTCCTCCGTCTCAATCTGTGCTCCCAGTCCCGCCCTCTCCTGCTCCTCCACCTTAGGAAATTCCAGCTGATCCAGAAGCACATCATTCTCTCCTTCCCATCGGGGGCTGAGCTTCATATAATCTTTCATAAAATGCCTTGAACACTCCATTCACTCTCTCCGCTCCCCGCTCCATCTCTCCCTCCTCATCTCTCACCCCCCCTATCTCCCTCGCTGCTCCCCTTTTCCTCAGTTGGTGGGCCAGCAACCTGCTCGCCTTCTCCCATATTCGTACTATACACCCTGTGCCTTCCTCCATTGTGCCTCTGCATTACCCGTAGTCAACAAGTCAAATTCTACATGTAGCCTTTGCCTTTCCCTGTACAGTCCCTCCTCCGGTGCCTCCGCATATTGTCTGTCCACCCTCAGAAGTTCTTTCAACAACCGCTCCTGCGGTTTCCCTACCCTCCTGCTTTCCTTTATGTGCCCTAATAGATATCAGCTCCCTCTAACCACTGCCTTCAGCGCCTCCCAGACCACTCCCACCTGAACCCTCCCCTATCATTGAGTTCCAAGTACCTTTCAATACACCCCCTCACCCTTAAACACACACCCTCATCTGCCAATAATCCCATGTCCATTCTCCAGGGTGGATGCTGTTCTTTTTCCTCCCCTATCTCCAGGTCCACCCAATGTGGAGCGTGATCCGAAATAGCTATAGCCGTGTACCCCGTCCCCGTCACCTTCGGGATCAGTGCCCTTCCCAAAACAAAAAAGTCTATCCGTGAATAAACTTTGTGGACATAGGAGAAAAACGAAAACTCCTTACTCCTAGGTCTACTAAATCGCCAGGGGTCTACTCCTCCCATCTGCTCCATAAAGTCCTTAAGCACATAGCTGCAGCTGGCCTCCTTCCGGTCCTGGACCTCGATCTGTCCAGCCCTGGGTCCAGCACCGTATTAAAATCTCCACCCATTACCAACTTCCCCACCTCTAGGTCCGGGATACGTCCTAACATACGTCTCATAAAGTTGGCATCCTCCCAGTTCGGGGCATATATGTTCACTAAGACCACCGCCTCCCCTTGCAATTTGCCACTCACCATCACGTATCTGCCCCCACTATCCGCCACTATGGTCTTTGCCTCAAACATTACCCGCTTCCCCACTAGTATAGCCACCCTCTTGTTTTTTGCGTCTAGCCCCGAATGAAACACCTGCCCCACCCATCCTTTGCGTAGTCTGACCTGGTCTATCAGTTTCAGATGCGTCTCCTGCAGCATCACCACATCTGCCTTAAGTTTCTTTAGGTGTGCGAGTACCCGTGCCCTCTTATCGGCCCGTTCAGCCCTCTCACATTCCACGTGATCAGCCGGGTTGGGGGCTCTTTACCACCACCCCCCCCCCCCCCCCCCCCCCCCCCCCCCTTGTCGACTAGCCATCTCCTTTTTCAATCCAGCTCCTCACCCGGTTCCCACGTAGCCGTATCTCCCCCCAACGGCGCCCTCCCGCCCCGACCACCCCACCCCATACCAGCTCCCCCTTCTCCCCAGCAGCAGCAACCCAGTTAACCCCCCCCCCCCCCCTGCTAGATCCCTCACTAGCGTAATTGCACCCCCCATGTTGCTCCCAGTAGTCAGCAAACTCCGGCCGACCACGGCGTCCCCCCGTGACCTCGGCTCACACTGTGCGAGGCCCCCTCCTTCCTGCTTCCCTGTTCCCGCCATGATTACCATAGCGCGGGAACAAAGCCCGCGCTTCCCATTTGGCCCTGCCCCCAATGGCCGGTGCCCCCAGCTCCTCATCCTCCCTCCCCCCCCTCCCCCACGACATGTGGAAGAGAGAAAAGTTACAGGGTCGCAGGATTAACAACTTGGGAAATCATCTCTTCCCCCTTTTCCCCCTCTTCACCCCACATATTCGCCCCACCACTTTGTCCCAAACGTTCTTTTTCTAGCCCGCTTATTCCAGCTTCTCCTCGACAATAAATGTCCACGCCTCTTCTGCCGTTTCAAAGTAGTGGTGTTTCCCTTGATGTGTGACCCACAGTCTTGCCGGCTGCAGCATTCCAAATTTAACCTTCCTTTTGTGCAGCACCGCCTTGGCCCGATTAAAGCTTGCCCTCCTTCTCGCCACCTCCGCACTCCAATCTTGATATACACGGATCACCGCGTTCTCCCACCTACTGCTCCGAGTTTTCTTTGCCCATCTGAGGACCATCTCTCTGTCCTTATATTGGAGAAATCTCACCACTATGGCTCGAGGAATTTCTCCAGCCCTCAGTCTTCGCGCCATAACTCGATAGGCTCCCTCCACCTCCAACGGGCCCGTCGGGGCCTCCGATCCCATTAACGAGTGCAGCATCGTGCTCACATATGCCCCGACGTCCCCCCCTTCTGCACCTTCGGGAAGACCAAGAATCCTTAAATTCTTCCTCCTCGCATTATTCTCCAGCACCTCCAGCCTTTCCACACACCTTTTGTGTTGTGCCTCGTGCATCTCTGTCTTCACCACCAGGCCCTGTATGTCGTCCTCGTTCTCAGCAGCCTTTGCCTTCACGACCCGAAGCTCCTGCTCCTGGGTCTTTTGCTCCTCCTTTAGCCCTTCAATCGCCTGTAATATCGGGGCCAACAGCTCCTTCTTCATCTCCTTTTTAAGTTCTTCCACGCAACGCCGCAGGAACTCTTGTTGGTCAGGGCCCCATATTAAACTGCCTCCTTCCGACACCATCTTGCTTTGTGCTTGCCTTCCTGGCCGCTGCTCTAGAGGATCCACCGCAATCCGGCCACTTTCCCCTCCTTTTTCCATCCGTGTCTGGGGGGGGATTCCCTTCTGGTTTACCGCACAGTGTTTTTAGCCGTTAAAATTGCCGTTGGGGCTCCTATTAAGAGCCCAAAAGTCCTTTCCACCGGGAGCTGCCGAAACGTGCGACTTAGCTGGTCATCGCCGCACCCGGAAGTCAGTAATTATGGTTATTGATCACTCTCTTGAATTAATTAACATTCACCAGCATTATGATTGTGGAACTCTTGCATGAACATCCTGGATAACCACTGTGCTACCGTGCTGCCCCATTGCAGTCCATGATGGAAGCATCGCATGAACATAGTTTCAAAAAATATCAGCAGTGTAATTGTGATTTAATTGTTTCATTCAGTTTAGTTCCCTTTCCCTTTATTAATTCAATTCAAGCTGTTTGTCATTACACTATTAAACTTGAAAAGCAATAAATGATCCATGATTTCTCGGCTGTTTATATTTCATAAACTGGATGAGATTGGGTCAATCTAGGGTGGGAGATGGAGGAATCAGTGAAAACCTGTGACTTGCAGACTAATGAATTGCTGAGTATTTTAATTTGCCTAAAGCTAGAATGGAATTTTCTCCATTTAAGTTGCCAAGTGGATGCTGCACCACTAACTTGTTCAAACTGCCCCTTCAAATAGTGTTCCAGCTTAAAGTAATGATGGGTAACTCAAAAAGTAATATTTTGTTCCATTGCAGGTTGCAGGTCCAGCTCTGCCTTGTGCATAGAGGACAGTAAGAGAATACCAAGAAGAAATTATTCTGATGAAGATGTCAGCGTGGACTTGGAAGGGCTATCTGACAATGCGCCTGAACTAAATCTCAGTGATCTTTCCTGAGTGGTGGAATCTTCGAAAACTGGAGGGGGATATTTCCGATTGTTTCTCATAAAGGCCCATTTAACATTTTCAAAATTATGCTTCTTATTAATATTTAAATCAAAACTATTCATGCCAAAGGCAAGCATTTCTGTCAAGTGTATGATATCCATATACTTTATCTGTGTGTTTTTATAGGTTCTTATGGCTCCAGACCAATGTTAATTAACATTTTTACATTTCAAGTTCTGGTCCCTCTCCGATCTTTTTAAAGACACTTGATGGTACTCCTTTATCAACTGATAACTACTATTAAAACCAACAATCATATTTATAAAGCTACAGCAGAATTTATGAAATTGAGAAATTGTGGATGAAGATTGTGGTGCTGCGCCAATACAATGTGATTCGTGACCTCATGATTTCTCAATCTTAGCTGTGCTTTTGCACAAGATGCTGGAAGAAACATGATGAACATGGCAGAGTTGTTTAGCACCAGGGGAACATTCCGCCTTTCTTTCAGCTATTAAGAAATAGATTAATCATGATAAATTATTAATTGAAAGGCAAAAATTCAAATTAATCTCAATATTTACGTTAATTACTGCTGTGTGCAGCAGAGGTCTAATATCTGAAAGAGTGGGCTAGGTTTCTTAACTATTGAAGAGTTTGGAGAGAAATAGAAGCTTCATCTTGCTAGCTGATTTCGTGTGGCGTTGCACAGTAGTGTACTCTGAATTTTATTAACAGCATTTATGCCAGTGTGCAAGTGACCAAAAATAATTGTCACTGGCAGGCTGCCGGCTGAAGATGGGGCTAGTAGGGCCTTAAACCAATGAGCAGCCAATGTCCCTGGGCAAAGAGCATTCAGTGGATGAGAAGGGATCGTCAATAAGTAGTAAAACCTTGAATGAGCTACTGGGTTAATTCCCAATTACCAGATCCAGTAGTGAGTCTTCCATTTGGCCTTTAATTAGAAAAAAAGAGTCCCATACACATCATAGTAGCTACACTCTCATCACTTTTATCGATGTCTTCAGTCAACTAATTTTGGGGTAATAAAATCTCATCGTAGTTATTCATTTTCAAATTACTTTGCATATTTCTTCTATCTCTCCAGCTGATAGCTAATATTATTTATGTTTAAGAAGGATAGACAATCTTGTCCAGAGAACTGCAGAGCAGCTTAACATAGATGATAGTAGAGATTCCAGTATTCTTCCTATTAAAATCTAGAAACAAAAAATCTGATAATGAATTGTCAATATGGATTTCAAAAGGAAAATGTTGCTTGATCAATCTCATTCAATTTTTTGAAGAGTTAGCAGAGCGAGCATACTAAGATTATGCTATAGATATATGTTGAAGATTTCTATAAAGGTAAGGTATTATGTAATAGACTCCTGAATAAGGTTAGAGCATGGGGTGAATGGTAGCTGGCTGAAAGCAGGAAGCAGAGTAGGGGTAAAGAGTAGCTAAAAGATTCAACTAAACGAAAAACCCACAACATTATGAAATTACAAATTATCTTGCTTACCTGACAGCAAAAAATAGAAACATATCCTTCATAAAATAGCGGCCAGAATTGTAACTTTTAACATTGCAAACAGGACTCACAGTATCACCTCTAGGTGCAACAGTTATTGCAGGTATGTGTGAACACATAACTTGCAATTTAGAATTTACAGAAGGAGGCCATTTGACCCATTGAGTCTGCACCAGCCCTTAGGAAAGAGCACCCCACCCAAGTCCATACCACCCTATCCCCGTCACCCAGCAACCCCACCTAAATGTTTTGACACTAAGGCCAATTCAGCATAGCCAATCCAACTAACCACATCTTTGGACTGTGGGAGGAAACCAGAGCACCCAGAGGAAACCCACGCACACATGGGGAAAACATGCAGACTCCGCCCAGACAGTGACCCATTATGTAGGACATCCCAAGACACAAACATAATCAGCCAAAAATTGATAACACGAAGACTGGATTCAGTGAATTTTTACAACTTCAACTTACCCAAGTCTATCTTAAGGTCAGTTAGAGTTGGGAAATAAATGCTGGCCTTGTCGGCAATGCTCACATCCCATGAATGAATTTTTAAAAATACATTTTCCAAAACAGAGCCTGAAAATCTGTGAGTTGTCTGTCCTTGCCCAAGTACCACAACCACTTACCTTTAATCTCTGTTGCTGACTTACCTACCAAAGTATGGAGAGGGTGGGGCGATATAGGGAGGATATCTTCATGTAGACAACATGGCACAGGGAGTGAACTTCAGGCCAGAGAGTGTTCAGTCCAGGGAAGTGGTAGGTACGTTGCTCCATCAGAAAGATAGTGAAAATATATCCTGCAACCTCCTTTACACAAGAGGTCATTTTTTTAACAGACAGGTTTAGACTCACAGTTAGGACTATCAAATGCCTGTTTTCCCTCTATACCAAGGCATATGGAGGTGCACCTACTCTAGAGACAGTTGCCCCTCGCAACTTCCCCAATTTTGTTGATGCCAACATTGCGTCTTCTGGGGCAAGCTAGAGAATAAGAAGTCATGGTTTTAAATCTGCTACCCCTTATCCTAAAACTGAGATGTGGAGAAGTTACTTCTATCAAAGGGCAGTGGGATTCGTAATATTAAGTAATAATATATCCTCAAGTAATAATAATCGCTTACTGTCACAAGTCAGCCTCAATGAAGTTACTGTGAAAAGCCCCTAGTCGCCACATTCCAGCGCCTGTTCGGGGAGGCCAGTACAGGAATTGAACCTATGCTGATGGCATTGTTCTACATTACAAGCCAGCTGTTTAGCCCACTATGCTAAACCAGCCCCTGGTTGCGGTGGATGCCAGGACATTGGGTAAATTTGAGGAGAGAGACAGATTTTTAATCAGTAATGGGTTGAAGGAATGTGGAGTTGAGGCCGAGGAGGTCAGCCATGATCATATTGAATGGCGAGGGCTGAATTGCCTACTTCTGCTCCTAGTTCTTATGCTCCAATATGGTAGTAGTCATATGTACAATTAGTTGCAAACAATAACTAGGCAAAAAGCAGTAAAGACATATTACCTGATACTTTGAGAGCAGATAAGTTTTTATATTAATTTACGTGATGTGGGTTTCGCTGGCTAGGCCAGCATTCATTGCCCATCCCTAATTGCCCTCGAGAAGGTAGTGGCGGGCAGCCTTCATGAACCGCTGCAATTATTCAAAGGGTTTGGTTCCTCCTGTGTTCAACTTTCAGGAGCTCTGGCACCTTCCCCTTAGGGGTTGTCAGTTATAATCATGGTGTGGTGAAACCAGGGCTATGACAACACCAGTGATTCAGCAGTCCATTTTGTTTTCCTTTCTAAATTTAGAGTACCCAATTCTTTTTTTTTCCAAGTAAGAGGCAATTTAGCATGGCCAATCCACCTACCCTACACATCTTTGGGTTGTGGGGGTGAAACCCACGTATACACGGGGAGAATGTGCAAACGCCACATGAGTGACCCAGGGCCGTGATCGAACCCGGGTCCTCAGCGCCGTAGGCAACATTGCTAACCACTGCGCCACCATGCTGCCCACTTTTAGACATTCATGAGTAAACTTTACGAATGGTGTTGAGTAACATTATGGTCATTCGAAACTAAACACAATCTATGTCTACATATTGTACATCTACATTGTTTTGTTACTTAAAATAATTACACTTTTCCATCTGGCAGGTAGCCATTAAACTTCTAATCATAGCCAGTGCTCACTGATGCAGAGGAGCAGATATCAAGTTGACTTCTCCTATTTCTCACCAGCCTTCCAGTGGAGCAAGAAGTATATTAATAGTTACCACTATCTCAAAACTAACTAGTGCAAGGGGAAATCCATATATCAAAGGCTGTGCCTTATTATTGCAGGCACTGTAAATATGCTGATATGGAGTGAAATTCTCTTCTGGTGTATAAAATCAAAATGATAAATTGTCTTCCACAAAACCCAGACCAACTGAACAGATCAGGAAGCTGGGGTGAAATCTGTTGAACCATTAGATGTTTAAGTATATTCAACAGGAAATAATAAATTTTAAGCTGTTGAAACTCGAGTATAGTACCAATGTTGACAGTAGGCATTTTGGAAAATGCAATATAATGCTTGAATATTTATCATGTTCTACAAGTTTGATAGATTTTTGAAGCCATCTGCTACACGAAAGCATTTGAAAAACAAATAATCATTTGAACATTTTGTATATTAAATATTACTTAATCAAATGAATTATCTGGAGGAAGGATTAATTTACAACTGTTCAAAATAATTTTTTAAAAATCAGCATTTTGGATATTTCTTTATCTTTGTTCAATTATTTAATATCTGTAGGATTTGAAACCCCTCAACTAGTTCTTTAATTGTGCTTAGTTAATGAGGTTCCCTGAATGAGGTTAGGGAAGTTGATATAACAATTTAGACATTGCCGCAACCCCAGTTAGTGAATGGGCATGTCTTCAACTGGATCTTCATAGAAAGAACATTCAAACCACAGAACACCTACAATGGGTTGATGCCAGGGAGAAACTGGGAAAGACCTGGCATTGTGCAATGTGACAGGATTTATTAATGTACTCCGAATAAAGGCACTGCTAGGTAGCAGCAACCACAATATGATTGAATTTACATCCAGTTTGAAAGGTAGAGTAGGTAGAAAACTGGCATTTTAAACTTAAATAAGAGCAAATATGTGGGCATGAATATTCAGCCAACTAAAATTAACTGGGATTCGAGGCTAGGGGATAGATTAATAGAGAAGCAGTGACAGACATTTAAGAGGGACATTTCAGAATATTCAGAGCAAGTATATTCAGACTATAAATAAAAACTCAAGGGTGGACCCACCATCTATGGTTAATTAAAGCCAGAGAAAGCATCAAACTGAAAGAAAACACGTAACTGCATAAAAATGAGTGGCAGGTCAGATGATTGATCAGAATATAAAGAACAGCAGAAAGTGACAAAAAGGTTAATCAGGAGAAAGAAATTAATGTGCGAGAGGAAGCCAGCTAGAAATGTAAAAATGGATAGCAAGAATTGTTACAAGCATTTAAAAAGGTAAAGAGTGAGGGTTGGTCCTCTAATGGTAAATAATAAGGAAATGACAAATGAAATGAACAAATATTTTGCATCTGTCATCACTACAGAGTGTGCGTTCCAATATTAGCTCTAAACCATGAGGTGGAAGGGAAGGGAGAGAGGAACTTGAAATTACAATCACTAGCGAAGCAGTACAAACTGATGAACCTGTGGCCTGAAAACATTCTGGATCCAGATGAACTTTAGGGCCTTAAAAGAGGTGGCTGAAGTAGTGGATGTGTTGATGTTAATTTTCCAAAATTGGCTAGATCTGGAAAGGTTCTAGCAGACTGGGAAAATAGCAAATCCCTCTATTCAAGACATGAGGGAAGCATAAAACAGAAGGGGAATGTGTTAGAATCGATCATTAATGGGGTTATAGCTTCGCAATCGCTCAAGGTAATCGGGAAGAATCAGCATGGTTTTGTGAAAGAGAAATCATGTTTAACCAATTTATTAGAATTCATCAAAGGACTAACTTGCACTGTGGATAAAGGGGAACCTGCAGACGTGCTGTATTTGGATTTCCAGAAGGCATTTGATAAGGTGTCACAAAGGTTACTGCTGAAAGCAAAAGGTAGGGGGGTAACATATTAGCATGGACAGAAGATTGACTGGCTGGCAGAAAACAGAGAGTATGCATAAATAGACCCTTTTCTTGATTGACAGGGTGTGACAAATGGAGACCCACAATGGTCTACATTAACATTTACATCATTGGCTTAGATGAGGGGAGTGAAGGCATCGTAGCTAAATTTGCAGATGACAAAAAGATAGGAAAGTATGTTGTGACGCAGACATAAGCAGCAGAATTCTCCATTCCTGAGACCGTGTTGACGCTGGGGCAGGATTCGTGGACTTCTAAGACAGCAAAACACCTGGACCGATTCAGCGACCATTGAGAGGTTAGCACCGACACCATGTGGAACACAATTCATTCCAATGAGAAATGGTGCTGGATTCACAATTGACACTCAGGAGGCCGACAAGCAGCAGCCGCATATGCACACTTCACTCCCCACACACACACCATCCCAGTCAACAAGATGGCAGCGAGGAAAGTGGCACCAAGGTTCACGGATGTTGAACTTGAGACGCTGTTGCATGCCATGGAGGAGAGGCAGGCGACCCTGTCCCCAGCCCAGGAAGGAGGCTGCCAGCCGCCGCTGTTTACTATGCTTGGGCACAGATGGCAGAGGCAGCCAGGAAAACTGGCCAGCAGTGCCCAAAAATACTGCACGGCCTCCTCAGGCCAGCTAGGGTGAGTAGGCAGCACTGTGCTCACACCAACCCCAGTCCTACACATAAAGATAGGTACGAATGTGTTGTGAAGCAGGCATAAGCGCCCCAAACCGCCACCCGGAGGGCAGCCGAACCCCCACCCTGCACCCCATATCGGCTGCCATGGCCAGGTGCCCTGGCCACTGAGTCTGCCAACTACCACCCTCTGAGCTGCATGCGCCAGGTTATCTAACCCTGTGCGTTTTCCGTCCTCCTCCCCTGGAGAAGGCTGGCCATAACCCCCGGGAGCGGGAAAAGACTGGAGGCGGATCCGCGGTCCCTCACCATGACAGAGCAAAGGGCCCTGGCTGTGGTCAGTGGGCCAGAGGAAAGGGCGGTCTGCTGGGTGGAGATCGGTGTCGGGCGAAGAAGTGAGACCCCACTGAGTGGCGGTTCCCCATGACACGCGTGTTCCTCCCCACCCCCAACACCACCCTCACCACCTTTTCACCCCCCATACCACATTCTCACCCCCACTCCACACACCCACTACCGCCCAGCCCGTGGTCTAATCATGCGCCTTTTCTTGTGTCTTGCAGGAGCAGCAGCCGGGCCCATCCAGACCCAGTTGCCTCAGAAGACACCTGCCAAAGGGGGTCCAGGTAGAACATAAGAACTAGAAGCAGGAGTAGGCCATCTGGCCCCTCGAGCCTGCTCCATCATTCAATGAGATCATGACTGATCTTTTGTGGACTCAGCTCCACTTTCCAGCCCGAACACCATAACCCTTAATCCCTTTATTCTTCAAAAAACTATCTATCTTTATCTTAAAAACATTTAATGAAGGAGCCTCTACTGCTAGCAGGGTGGGAATCACAGCAGGCCGCCTTCACTCCTGATGTACCATCTGGGGATCCACCTAGCCATAGCATTAGGGCCCAAAAGGCCAGAAAATTAGGCACCATTTCAGTTGGCACTGGTGCAGGGCACAGTTTAGCGATACGGGCTACGGCACAAATCTATGTATGTTTTCACATAAAACACCTGTCTACAATGTTACAACCCGAGTGTCTTTAAGACAGGGATAGGTTCTTGATTAATAAGGGGATCAAGGGCTATGGGGCGAAGGCAGGAGAATGGCAGATGAGAAAAATATCAGCCATGATTGAATGGCGGAGCAGACTTGATGGGCCGAGTGGCCTAATTCTGCTCCTAAGGTCTTATGTCTTATGGTGCTCTGTCAGAAGGGTGTGAGGGCTGGGCTGGGCGCAGAGGGGGTTGGGCAGACGTCGAGGGTGGGCTTGGCTCAGGGATTGCAATTCAGCCAGCACTCACCGATGTCCACCCCATCCCACCACGCCCACCCCAAGTGATTCGATGGGACTGTGGGATGGAATGGCCAGCTCGCATGCAGGGATCACCCAGGCGAACGGTGGAAAGTGTTACCGTGGGAAGGAGTCGGACGTTGTTGAATGACGTGCAGCACCAGAGCTCATTGCAGAGCGGTCATCATCATTCTCCATCCCATGGACCAGGCCCACCATTACTGCCAACCCAGGGCCCACACCCCGTAGTGCAGCAGGTATGTCTCATGGAGGGGGTTGCAGCAGGCAGGTGGTGGGGGGGGGGGGCTTGGGGTGGAGGGGGGGGGGGGGAGGAGAGGGTGGTTTCGATGTTCGTGCCCCTGACCAATCCCCCATACCCAGTCAGTGAATCTGGAGGCGATTAGTGTCCCTTGCATGTTGGCCCTAGCGCACACATTGTGCGGCCTCATGTGCCTGCCCAGCACATGTCCTATTCATTCTCCCCCTTCCCCACATCCTCCTCATCGGACGAAGGCTGCCGTTCATCCTCGTCCTCCAGCACATCTCCCCTCTGCTGTGTGATGTGGAGGGTGCAGCAGGCCACCACCTTGTGGGTGACCCTCCCAGCGCCATACTGGAGATCCCCTCCAGAGCGGTCAAGGCACCTGAACTGCAGTTCAGGAGGCTAAAGCACTGCTCGATCACACCCCTGGTTGCTGTATGGGTGTATGACCGCAGCAGATAACCCGTCGCCCAGGAGCCAACCCCGCAGCCGGGGGTGCGCCTCCAAAAGGCCGGAAATCATCGAATATGCCAGGATGAAGGCATTGTGCGCAATTCTCCGGGTATCAGCTGCAGACATGCATGATACACATCTGATGGTCACATACCAGCTGCAAATTAATCTGTGTAGAGCAGCCTGCCATCTGCAGGTTCTCATGGGGGACATACATCCTGATCATCCCCTGGACTCAGAGTATCTCTGCAATGGCAGTGAACCCCGCTGCCTGGGCATCCTTGTGGCCTCGGTCCACATGGAAATGGATGTATTGACAACTGGGCATATAAGGCCTCCATGATGTGATGGCACGGAAGCACCTGTGCACCGAACTCTGAGAGATTCCAGACAGGTCCCCACTCGGCGCCTGGAAGGACCCCGTGGTGTAAATGTTCAGGTCGACCGTCACCTTGACAGCCACCAGGAGCGGGTGTCCTCCCCCATTCCCGTGGTGCCAGGTGCAGCATGATCTGGCAGATATGTCACACTGTCCCCCTGCTCAGTCGTAATCTTCGACGGCATGCCCGGCCCAGCAGGTTCTCCAATGACAGGCACTGCCGGTACACGCCTCATGTGGTGCTGTCTTTGCACCTCCTCCTTGGATTGTTGGGTGGCCAACAATCTGGCTGCCTCCTGTTCCTCTGGGGCAGGCTCCGCTACTGTAACTTCCTCCTCCTCAAGCACTTCAGCTCCTAAAGCCACAATATAACCCCACGGCTGCGGCGACTCGCAGGAAGGCCACCGTTGCTGGTTGAATTCCAATATCCATTGTCTGCAGAGCAGGGGGGGGGGGGGGGGGGGGGTGTGTGAAAGGCCGACATGTTAACCTATCCCCTTGCCCAACCAGGTCCAATGGGCTACACAGTGGCCCTGGTTGGCGCTGCAGACCCACCTCTCCCATCCCCACACAACTGCCTGGCACCGTGGGGGCCCTTGGCCCTGGCACCCATCCCTGCTGCTAGGGGTGCCGGCAGCTGGTGCTGCTCTTGCCAGCGGTACGCTGTGCAGCCCTCGTCCAGCACCCCCCTGTAGAGGCTATTGTGGGCATTGCCCTTGGGTGGGCCGCATGATGGGTGGCAGTGGTTGGGGGGAGGGTTTATTGGAGGGTGGGGCGCAGGGATGATGTGGTGGGGGCATCCATACGGCCGGTATCACTCAGCAGAACCAGGGGCCAAGATGGGTGGTCGGTGGGGTGTGCAGCAAGATGGCTGCCATGCAGGCAATGGCTTTCTATGCCTGGACACCGCCCCAATCCTGGGGCTGGTTTAGCACAGGGCTAAATAGCTGGCTTTTAAAGCACAGCAAGGCAGGTCAGCAGCGCGGTTCAATTCCCATGCCAGCCTCCCCGAACAGGCGCCGGAATGTGGCGACTAGGGGCTTTTCACAGTAACTTCATTTGAAACCTACTTGTGACAATAAGCGATTTTCATTTCATTTCATTTTTCATTTTCATTTCCAGTCCCATGTGGGGTCTCCCCGGCCCAACGACCTGTCCCCGGTTACCCCCACCTCCCCAGCCCGTGTCCAGCCTGGCAGTTCATGGTCGCTTCTCTCCGTGTTCTAACTCCTTTCCCTCCTCAGTCACAGCACCGGTTTCTCGATTTTAAAAAGTACAAGTCAAACTTGCCGTCAGGAATTCCCCACAGTGGGAGCGGAGAATCGCGGAGGCCCCAGAGAATACCGGGTTAGGCCCGCTAATGATATGCCAATAGCGTTTACTGTCTGTGCACGGTGGAATGCACTGACGCCGCTGTCGAGGAACCGGAGAATTGCAATTTGGCGTGAAACTGGCGGCCACCACGAATCTGGTGTCAAAACTTCGCCCAAGGAGTGTGCAGATGAACACAGATAGGTTGAGTGACTGAACATAAATCCGGCAGATGGAAGTAAAACGTAGGAAAATGTGAAGTTGTTCATTTTGGCAGAAAGAAAAAAAGCAGGGTATTACTTAAAATAGAGAACAACTGCAGGATTCAGACATGCAGAAGGATCTGGGTGTTCCAGTGCATGAGACACAAAAGCAAATATGCAGGTGCAGCATATAATCAAGAAGGCTAATGGAATGCCATCCTTTGTTGTGAGGAAAATTGAACATAGAAGTAAGCATGTTGTGCTTCAGTTATACAGGGCATTGGCGAGATCACATCTTGAATGCTGTGTGCAGTTTTCATCTCCTTATTTAAGGAAGGACGTAAATGTTTTGGAGGTCCTCAGAAGAGGTTTACTAGATTGATATCTAGAATTAATGGATTGTCTTTTGAAGAAAGGTTGGACAGGCTGGGGTTCTCTGCTGGAATTTAGAAGAGTGAGAGATGGCTGGATTGAAGTATACAAGATCCTGAATGGAAAGGATGCTTCCTCTTGTGCACAAGTCCAAACTAGGGGGCACTGTTTTATAATTAACAGGTCACCCTTGTAGGACAGAGGGTTTCAGAATGTCGTGCGAATTTGGAACTCTCAGGAAGCAATGGAAGCAGGGTCACTGAATATTTTAAGAGAGAGAGGAACGTGGAACTCATAGAAACATAGAAAATAGGAGTAGGTCATTTGGCTTTTCTAGACTGATCATCCAACTCCGTGACCCGTTTCCACTTTCCCCCTCATACCCTTTGATCTCTTCTTACCAAAGAGCAATATCTAACCCCTAAAATATTTTGGCCTCAGCTGCTTTTCGACGTAGCGAATTCCACTGGCTCACCA
This sequence comes from Scyliorhinus torazame, assembly GCF_047496885.1. Classification (NCBI taxonomy): domain Eukaryota; kingdom Metazoa; phylum Chordata; class Chondrichthyes; order Carcharhiniformes; family Scyliorhinidae; genus Scyliorhinus; species Scyliorhinus torazame. Next base: position 61,281,719 of record NC_092713.1, read on the forward strand.
TTCTCTGGGTGAAGAAATTTCTCCTCATTCCAGTCCTAAATGGTTTACCCCATCTCCTCAGACTGTGACCCCTGGTTCTGGATTCCTCAGGAACATAATCCTCTAAACTACAGCAAACAAAATACGAACTGACTTAATCTCTCCTCATTATGTCAGTCCTGCAATCCCAGGAATCAGTCGGGTAAATCTTCACTGCACTCCTCTATAGCCAGAACATCCTTCCTCAGATAAGGAAATCAAAACTGCACACAATATTCCAGGTCTTGGCACCAAGGTCCTGCATAATTACAGCAAGACTTCCCTGCTACTGTACTCAATCCTTTTGCTATGAAGGCCACCATAATTGCCTTCTTTATTACCTGTTGCACCTCATAGAATTTACAGTACAGAAGGAGGCTATTCAGGCCAAGTATGCACCGGCCCTTGGAAAGAGCACCTCACTTAAGCCCACACTCCACCCGTAACCTAGTAACCCCACCCAACATTTCTTTGGACACCAAGGACAATTTAGAATGGCCAATCCACCTAACCTGCACATCTTTGAACTGTGGGAGGAAACCCACATAGACACAGGGAGAACGTGCAGACTCCGCACAGACAGTGACCCAAGCACAGAATTGAACCGAGGTCTCTGGTGTTGTGAAGCAACAGTGCTAACCACGGTGCTATCGTGTTGCCCTTACTACATGCTTACTTTTAAATGACTGGTGTACAAGGACAGCCAGAACTCATGGCACATTCCCCTCTCTCAATCTATAGCCAGTCAGATAATAATTTGCCTTCCTGTTTTTGCTACCAAAGTAGATAACCTCACATTTAGCCATATAATACTGCATCTGCCGTGCATTTGCCCACTCACTCAGTTGTCCAAATCACAACGAAGCATCTGCATCCACCTCACAGCTCACCCTCCCACCCAGCTTTTATGTCATCTGCAAATGGAGATAAAACATTTAGTCCCTCGTCTAAATTATTAATATATAGTGTGAACAGCTGGGGTCTTAGCACTGATCCCTACTCATTTATTCCTATTCGTCGTTTCCTCTTTGCCAAGCGGTTTTCTATCCATCTCAATACACCACCCCAAATCCCATGCACTTTAATTTTACATGCGAATCTCTTGTGCGGGACTTTGCCAAGAGCATTCTGAAAGCCCAAATAAACCACATCCACTGGCTCCCCTTCATCAACTTTACTAGTTACATCCTCAAAGAATTCCAGTAGATTTATCAAGCATGATTCCTTTTCATATATTCATGCTGTCGCTGTTCAATCCTGCCACGGTTTCCCAAGTGCTCTGCTATTAAATCATTTATAATGGATTCTAGCATTTCCCCTACTGCCAATGTCAGGCTGACTGGTCAATAATTCCCCGTTTCCTCTCTACCTCCCTTTTTAAATAGTGGGGTTACATTAACTAGCCTCCAATCTGTAGGAACTGCTCCAGAGTCTATAGAATCTTGGAAAATGACCACCAATGTAACCATTATTTCTAGGGCCACTTCCTTACATACTCTGGGATCTATCAGCCTATAATCCAATCAATTTCCTCAACACATTTTCCTACTAATACGAATTGCTTTCAGGTCCCCCATCTCAATAAATCCTGTATTTCCCAACATTGGTGTTACATTATTTGTGTCCTCCTTTGTGAAGGTAGAACTGAAGTATGTATTTAGTTGGTCAGCCTTTTCTATTACAAATTCCCATTGCTATCTGTAAGGGGCCTACATTTGTCTTCTCCAATCATTTTCTGTGTTCCCCGCAAACTTATTCTCATACTTCATTTCCTCCATCTTGCATCAATCCCATTGTCCCCCTTTGCTGAATTCTAAACTGTTGCCACTCCTCAGGTCTGCTGATTTTTTTCTGGCTAATTTGTATGCCTCTTCCTTGGACTTAATACTATCTATAATTTCCTATGTAAGCCATGATTTGACCATCTTTCCAGTTTTATTTGTGCACCAGAGAGGAATGAACAATTGTTGCAGTTCACCCACACACTCTTTGAATGGTTGTCATTGCCTACCCTACCCACAATCATCCCTTTAAGTAAGGTTCCCCATTCCATCATAACCAACTCAAACCACAAACAGGACAGCCATGATTTCATTGAATGGCTGAGCAGGCTCAAGAGGTCAAATTACCTACTTTTGCTCCCATTTCATATCCTCATATCACCTCAGTCTTCTAAACACCAGAGAATAAAGGCCCAGTCTGTTTAATCTTTCCTCATAGGACAATCTCTCCATGCCAGGAATTAGTTTGGTGAACCTTCATCACAATTATAGCTTTCCTTAGATAAGGAGACCAAAACTGCACACAATACTCCAGGTGCAGTCTCACAAGGTTCTATATAATTGCAGTAAGACATCTTTACTCCGACACTCAAATCCTCTTGTAAAAAAGCCAACTTAATTGCTTGCTGCAGCTGCATGTTAGTTTTCAGTGACTAAGTCCCTTTGAAGTTCAACACTACCCTGTTCCTCCCCATTTTAGAAATACCCTGTATTACTGCTTTTCCCTCCTAACCTCACATTTCACCACATTGTATTCCATCTGCCAATTCTTTTGCCCATTCATTTAGCCTCTCCAAATCCCTTGATGTATCTTTGCATCCTCAACTCTCACTTGTCTCATGTCATCTCCAAACATCTCAACATTCACATCATTCCCGTACCAGCCTCCCCGAACAGGCGCCGGAATGTGGCGACTAGGGGCTTTTCACAGTAACTTCATTGAAGCCTACTTGTGACAATAAGCAATTTTCATTTATAATACTACTAATAATAATAGCTTATTGTCACAAGTAGGCGTCAATGAAGTTACTGTGAAAAGCCCCTAGTCGCCACATTCCGGCGCCTGTTCGGAGAGGCCGGTACGGGAATTGAACCCGCACTGCTGGCCTTGTTCTGCATTACAAGCCAGCTGTTTAGTCCACTGTACTAAACCAGCCCCTGGTATAGCTTGCAACTAGCTGAGCTCTACAAGATCCCCTTCATTCTTCCAAACTCCAGCAAATAAAATCCTAACCGACTCAATCTCTCCTCATATGTCAGTTCCGCAATCCCAGGAATCAGTCTGGTAAACCTTTGCTGCACCTGACTAGTCACAACCTGCGAACCTGAAAATGACCCATGTATTCCTGTAGTTTTCTGTCCGTTAACCAGTTTTCCATCTACGTCAGTATATTCCCCCGAATCCCATGTGCTCTATTTTTGTTTACTAACCTAGTAGAAACTTCTCAAAGGCTTTCTGAAAATATAAATATACCATGGCCACTGGTTCCCCCTGATCTATTCTGCTAAAACACATTTGCCAAACATGATTTCCCTTTCATAAATCCATGTTAACGCTGCCCAATTCTTACCATTCACACCCTTTATTACAGATTGTAATTTATTTCCTACTACTGATGTTGGACTAATAGGTTTGTAGTTCGAGTTTTCTCTCTGCTTCACTGCTACCTCACAGCTCCAGGGACCTGGGTTCAACTCTGGCTTCAGGTGACTTTCTCCCAGTGTCTACGTGGGTTTTATCCAGGTGCTCCTGTTTCCTCTCAGTCCAAAGATGTGCAGGTTAGGTGGATTGGCCATGCTAATTTGCTTTTAGCGTCCAAAAGGTTGGGGGGGGGGGGGGGGGGGGGATGGTTACTGGGTGTATGGGGATAGGGTGGAGGTGTGGACTTAAGAGTGCTCTTTCTAAAGTACGGTGCAGGCACGATGGGCTGAATAGCCTCCTTCTGCACTGTAAATTCTAAGAATCCTTTCTTAAATAGTGGGAGCACATTTGCCACCTTCCAATCTGCAGAAACCATTCCAAATCTATAGGATTCTGACAAATGGCCACCACTGCACCTACTCATCTCTACAGTCACCACTTTCAACACTCAGGGATGTAGGTCATCTGGCCAAGGACATTTATCTACTACGCCCCAGTAATGCCTCTGGTATCTTTTTAAAAAACTGATATTAATATCTTACAGTTGCTCATGCTCATTGATACTAGTCCCTTCATTCACCATTATTTCTGGGTGGTTTTCAGTATTTTCCTAGTGAAGACAGGCACAAAAGAATTTGTAGTTTCTCTGCCCTCGCCTTATTGTCCATTATAAATTCTCCTGACCCACATTTGTTTTTGCAAAATTTTCCATCCATATAAAAACTTTCACTGTCTGCTTTTGTGTTTCTCTCTAGTTTACTCTTGTATTCTATTTTCCCTTTCTTAATCCTTTCCTTGGTCCTCCTTTGCAGAATCCTAAAATGCTCCCAATCCTCAGGCTTACCATTTTTTGTGCAAGTTCATAAGCCCTCCTTTGAATGAATACAATCCCGGATTGCGAGCACGGCACTGCTGCCTATTGCACTGAGGACCCTGGTTCGATCCCGGCTCCGGGTCACTGACTGCGTGGAGTTTTCACATTCTCCCCATGTCTGCGTGGGCTTCACTCCCGCAACCCAAAGATGTTCAGATTATGTGGATTGATCACACTAAATTGTCCCTTAATTGGAAAAACTTAATTGGGTACTCTAAATTTATAAAAAATTAAAAAACAATCCTGGATTGCTTTCGTTGACCATAATTCGTTTTTGGTGTATTAATGTATTGTTGTAAACTAGATATTATTTCTTTAAATATAAGCCATTACCGGTCTATTTTCATACCATTCATCGTAGCTTTCCATTCCCCATCACCTATTTGCCCATTCGTTTAGATTTCTGATCTAAGTTGAAAGTGAAAAATTCTTTAATATTATGGTCACTCTTTCTACCAAGTTTCTATATAATACAATGAACTAACCTTATACAGGACAGTTTCTAAAATAGCCTGTTCCCTAGTAGGTTCCTAAGCAAACTGCTCTAGAATACATCTCACACATATTCCAAGAATTTGTCCTTCACAATATGGTTAATACAGTAATCATGGAGATTTCAACCCACATATAGATTGGGTGAACTACTCTTTACAGACCCCTCAATTTCCTTTCTGCCTTTTCTTTAAGAAAAATTGCCCGAACTTTTCCAATTTATCTTCAGAACTCAAGTTCCTCACCCCAGCAACCATAAATATTTCCTGCACTTTCTCGGAAGAGTGTGAAGACATTGGAAAGTGCAGCACCCAGAACTGAACGCAATACTCCAGTGGAAGCTGAATTGGTGACTCAAAGTTCAACATAACTTCCTATTAATTAAGCCCAGCATACTATATGCTACATTAACCGCTCTCTCAACCTATCCTGTGACATACGCACATAGACACACAGGTCCCTCTGCTTATACACACTGTTTAAAGTTGTATCCCTATTTTATACTGTCTCTCCATGTTCTTTCTAACAAAATGTGAGCATCTCGCAGTCAGCCAATTGTAAGTCAGAATAAGCAATGCTAGTGCACATTTGTGTGTGCAATTTTGCATTGTTTTAACTTTAACGGGCAGGCAGAAACCTCAGAAGTCAAACAAGTGCTGCAATCACCAAAGTTAGAAATACGAAATTGAATATTCTCTCACTTTTGACATTGATTCAATTCCAAACAAACTTGAAAGAGCTCCTTGAACTCGGGCCCAAATGTATCCCAATTCAGATTACAGGAGAAAAAACATTTGAGCATTGCATCAGTAGCTGTTTTTATACTGTACTTTTCATTTCCATTCTGGGAGCCCAGTATCAGTGAACCAGGTCTTGGCATAGATTATCATAGAATCATAGATTATCATAGAATTTACAGTGCAGAAGGAGGCCATTCGGCCCATCGAGTCTGCACCGGCTCTTGGAAAGAGCGCCCTACCCAAGGTCAACACCGCCACCCTATCCCCATAACCCAGTAACCCCACCCAACACTAAGGGCAATTTTGGACACTAAGGGCAATTTATCATGGCCAATCCACCTAACCTGCACATCTTTGGACTGTGGGAGGAAACCGGAGCACCCGGAGGAAACCCACGCACACACGGGGAGGACGTGCAGACTCCGCACAGACAGTGACCCAAGCCGGAATCGAACCCGGGACCCTGGAGCTGTGAAGCAATTGTGCTATCCACAAGGCCACCGTGCTGCCCGTGATGCCCTTGGCATGTTTTGCATTATATCAGTCCCCCCCAAGCTAAGTAGCAGATGAATTTACGAGTGGATTTTCCTGCCATTGGGAAGGGTCAGAAAAATGTGGTCTACAAGTCTGCTGCTGGACTATAGAGAAGTGATTTTTCTTTTCTTTAATTACTCTATCTGAGTTACAAAGCCAGGGCTCAGAGTGTGGACAGGGGCGGACCCCCAATCCAGCTCCTCGCCTGCTCCAAAAAACTATTCAAATTCAAATTGAATCCAATTCATGGTCCCCACAAGAGAGACATACCAGATCTGAGCCAAAAGGCAGAGCAGATACTACATTTGATCTGAGCCAAAAGGTCGAGAAGCGATATAGAGAAGTGATTTAACAGCACAACTGCAAGGAGCTGGCCGAATTAAAATAGCTTTAAATATATAAGCATTGGAATTGCTCAAAGCATGGTAGGGGGAAAAATGCTTTGATTCATGGGCCACTGGTACTAGTACTCAGGGAAGAGTGAGCTTTTCTGTTGGGATTGCTTCCACATGAACCAGCTGGGACTAGTGTCCTAGCCAATCATATAACTAGGGCTATGGACAGGTTTTTAAATTAATGGGTTTGGGGGGGGGGGGGGGGGCAGTTCAGTTAGACTGAAGGGAAATCCTGTTTGACAAATTTCTTTCGAGGAAGTAACTAATAGGGCAGATAAAGGGGAGCCAGTAAATATAGGGCACGATTCTCCGGAAAAAGAAGTGTTCTAGGGAGCAGGAATTGCCAGAGCTTCCCGGCGCTCGGCCCATCAACGCTATTCAACGTTAATTGGTCCACTTAACAAGGCCTCACCAGGCTTCTTGCCCCCAAATGATGGCTGGCCAGCTGATTCGCCGGGACTGCGCTAGCCAGCCCCCTCCGGTAACAATATTGGCCAGCACTTGCTCAGCCAACCCCAGCCAGCTCACAGCAATTGCGCCGAGGAGATCGGCCCCAAGATTCGGGGATGCTGGCCTGGGGAGGCTCAAGAACGCAGTGGAGGCCTGGCCTCCAGTGCCAGTGTCAATAACCTACACCGGGCAGCACAAGGGATTAGACACCAACATCCCCCCCCCCCACCCCCCACCCAAGGGAGCATTCCCCCAGGCGACGCCCAGCTCTCCCTCCATCCCCCTCCCCCTTGAGCCCTCCCTCCACCCACCCCACCACTTCAACCCATACCCCTAACAACTGTGAACCACGCGTGCTGAGTGCCAACCCAGACTCATCCCATGGGACAGCAATGGTGGCCACCAGCTCTTCAGAGTTCTACCCCTCTGATGAGGCCGCATCTCGGGGTCAGCACACGGGACAGGGCGGCACAGTTGTGCATGTGCCGTCAACAGGGGAGTCTGGCCCTCCGGCCCCAGAAGCCGGCCGCCAGGGGCATCATAGGCCCAGGACAAGGTAAGAAGCTGGCTGCCTCCACCTCAGATGCGCATCTTTGGGAGACACCTAGACGTAGTGGTGGAGCTAGGAGGACCAATCATATCGAGGATCTCGGAGGGCACCAGGTGAGGGAGGCGGGCTGCACCACTGGGAGAGTGGGGACCTGTGTAAAGACCCATGTGCACCAACCAGTAGGAAGCCTCCATCACTTTCTTCCGCAATGCATCACAGCGTGCAGGTGGTGATGGGTGTGAGCGAGCACTCAGCAGACAGGCAGGAGTCAGACTATAGCATAGATTGTGGAGCACCACCCCCTGCTCCCGACAGTGACCTGCTGATAGTGCCGGCACAGTCCCAGCATCCTGGAGTAATCTGACGCATACTCTGGGAGGGAGGGTGGGAAATGGAGTGGTGGGTGGGTAAGGGTGCGACGATGGACCAGGCCACGTCCTGGGTGAATCTGGCCAGGATGAAACTTGCCGGACCCTCACCGCTCCCGCCTGTCCTGCAGCCTCCAGCTGGACTTCAGGTTCCTACCCGGCCTCATCCTCCAGTCCCTGCTAGTCTGGCACCTCATCTTCCTCGTCCTCGTCCCCATTCTTCTCGGAGGTAGCCACATGTTCCTTGTCACCAACGTCCAGCTCGTCGCACTGCTGCTGTGCGAGTTTGTAGAGGACACAGCAGATCAGAAAAAAGTGGGCGACCCTCCGAGGGTGTACTGGAGGGCACCTCCGGAGCAGTCGAGGCATCGGAACCACATCGAGGAGTCCGATGCACCGCTCAATCACAGCCCGGGTGGCTGCATGGGCCTCGTTGTATCGGGTCTCTGCTTCGGTCCCCGGCCTCCGTACTGGCGTCATGAGCCAGGGCCTCAGCGGGTATCCGTTATCCCCCAAGAGGCAGCCTCCCATCTGGGGATACTCCTCGAAGAGGGCAGGGATGACCGACTGCCCCAGTATGTAGCTAACATGGACGCTCCCCGGAAAGTGGGCACACATGTGCATTATCTTCATCTGGTGGCCGCAGATGAGTTGAATGTTGAGGGAGTGGAACCCCTTTCGGTTAACACAGGGCACCCCCAGATGGCCCGTTGAGCGCAGGGCAGCATGCGTGGCATCTATGACCTCCTGGGTCTGGGGCATCCTGGCGAAGGCAGAGAAGACTGCTGCCCGTGCATCCTGTTGGGCCTGGTCCACGTCAAACACAATGTGGTCTTCTGCCCAGGCATACAGGGCGAGATGCCTGGAATGATCCTGAGGCATAAAAGTTAAGAGCTACGGCGACCTCGACAGCCTCCTCATCTACGTGGTGCCAAGTTTGTGAGGAAATGCACAGGTGCCGCACGGTCTCCTAGTTGAGGCGGAGCCTCTGCGGCACGTGCTGTCCGTCATTTGTTGAAAGGACCAGCGGCGCCTGTACACCCTGAGCCATCACGGGACTCCCCCTCTGGCTCCCACCTAGCCAGGTGGGTCCTCAGGGCGTGGGACGAGGTACGGCACATGGGCTGCCGCCGCAAGCATCTGCAGACGCTGCTGCCTTCTTCGGCATCTGACCGCAGCGCGTAGCACCAACACCACTAGGGCAACCTCGGAGTCCAACACCCCTGTCATAGCGTTCAATATCTGTAAAGAAGTGGGAGACGGTGTTAGACTGAAACAGCGGTGGCTTCCACCTTGGGATCCTCCTATCCTACACTGATTCCCCCCATCCGGAACACCCTGCCCACGTGCTGCCGGCCGCAGCGGGCCTCCCTCACAGGGCCCCAGACCCTGTATCCCAGGCACCGGCTCACAACGTCAATCGGACTAGGCGCTGGCCCCCTCCCTGTGGCACTCACCCACTCTCCAGCCGTGGACATGTCCCCCGGAGCTGTGTCCCATCCTGAGTGTTCGGATGTTGGCTGCTGCCTGTATGGTGTTGCCTCCCCCAGTGTTCTGGCACACTGTCCAGGCATCAAGGTGTGTTTGGGATGCTAGGCAATGACTCCCACATGCTACATGGTCCGCCCACTCACTGGGATTCACTTGGGTTGTGTGAAATGCTCACCTACCAAGATTGGCAATTCCCTAGAGGCTATAGCCAGAGGCCACGCAGCCAGAGGCCTTGGCAGTCGGTGATAGTTATGGGTGGTCGGTAGGGCAGACGGACAGGGACAGGGTTGCCCCAGGAAAGGGTGCACGATCCAGGAGTTGGCATGGTGCAGTGCAGCGAGCGGTTGCTCCCCTCCATCCTCCCATGGCGGCCCACCCCTGTGGAGGGTCCCCATCCTCCGCCGAGCACAGGGACAGGAAGCCCAGTGCCCCCAGGCTCTTTGCCTGCGAGCAGGGACGACTACCCACCTCCTCAACTCCCCACAGAAACCCTTCAGCCAGGTTCACGGTTTTAAAAAGGAGTACTAATCGGACCATTTGCTGGGGAGGCCGCTGAATGACGGGAAGCCTTTGGATAACAGGTAAGTCTCGTTAATTGTATGGAAATGGGGTTTAAGTGTTGATAATTGGTTTCTCGCTACGGCGAGATTCCGATTTTACCCACGGGAGCGGGCCGGTGGCATCGCGAGTTGTTTGGCGCCTGGCACGGGTCTCATTTTTAGCCTCTCCCCCTATTCACTGGCCTCGTTTTGCTTGAGCGAGAGCGTAGCGAGGCCGGAAGATCGCGCCCATAGTATACCTGGATTTCCAAAGGATTTTGATAAAGTGTCACACAAAAGGTTAAATCGGCAAGATAAGGTCTTATGGAGGTGCAAGTAATATTTTAGCATGGATAGTGGATTGGTTAAATGGGGCCGTTTCAAGCCAACAGGTGGATGTCACAAAGATTAGTGCTGAGGCCCCAGCTATTTACAATCTATACAATGACTTAGATCAAGAGACAGCGAGCAATGAATCTAATTTTGCTGATGTTACCAAGCTAGGTGGACAAGTAATTGGTGGTGGGGGGTGGGGGGGGGGGAGGGAAAGAGGACACAGAGGCTGCAAGATAGACAGATTAAATGAATAGGCAACAAGGTAGCAGATAGAATAAAAATGTAGGGAATGTGAAGTTATTTGCTTTGGTTGAAAGAATAGAAAAGCACATTTAAAAATAACAACTTATAAATGTTAACATCCAAAGGGATTTGGGGTGTGCTTGTACAAGGAATGCAGAAAGTTAGCATGCAAGTGCAGTAAGCAATTAGGAATTATTGCAAGGGGGTTGGCACATAAGAATTAAGACATGTTGCTGGGATTGCACAGGTTTATGGAAAGACCACATCTGGAATATTGTGTACAGTTTTGGGTCTCCACATTTAAGAAAGGATATGCTTGCACTGAAGGCGGTACAGCGAAGTTTCACAAAGTTGGTCCCTGGTAAGAAGTAGTCCTATTATGAGAGGCCAAGTAAATTGCGTCTATATTCTCCGGTGTTTAGACGAATAAGAGCAGTTTCATTGAAACATACAAAGTTCTGAAGTGAGGGTTGTGGATGCTCCATCATTGAATAGGTTTAAGGGCAGGGATAGACAGATTTTTGGTCTTAGGGAATGAAGGGATACGGAGTGGACGGGAAAGTGTAACTGAATCCAAAGATCAGCCATGATCATATTGAATGGTGGAAAAGGTTTGATGGGCCATATGGTCTGCTCCTATTTCGTGTTCTTGTGAAATTGTTGAATGAGCTTAGGACCACTTATGCCAATTTTATTCAGTGGAGTCATCCGTTTTAGGGAACCTCTTTGAAATTTCTCACAACAGGGGAGAAAAAAAAAAGGAGGAAAAGAGATGGAAGGATTGTTCGATAACCCACCACCTCCTTCACCAATTGTTAGCATATGAATGAATTCACAACTTGGGTTCAAGGGAAAACCAATTTTTAATAAATCAAAAACACACAGCAATTGTATAAAATTAACATTCTTCAATTCTAACACTCAAATTTCCTATTTCCTGCCAAGAATACACATTCCATAGGAAATCAACATCACACTGACGTTTGCAGCAAGTTCTCCCATACAGCTTGGTTTTCTTGAAGAAAAAAAAAGTTCAAATAGTGCAAACTAGGTATCCCCCTCATGTTGACAATTCACAAGAGTATTTTATTCCATTAAATGCAAATCACAAAAAGATTGTGAACAATCAACTTTCCAAACAAAGTCCGACCTGGAAAAAAAATGTTGCACCAAAATGGCAAATTGGCAATACCTGCAGGCTGGTAATAGTATTCATAGTTAAGGGAGGAAAGGATAGCGACGCAACGGGGGGTCTACCGGTGAGATTATTGATGTCTTAATTCCACAGGTTCTAATTCTTGGTACTATTTTGGAATTTTCCCCTTGGCATAGCCAAACAGAATTTGAAAATGATAATATCTGGACCACACTTCGGGAGTTGCAAATGATCATTTGACCCTTCTAAACATGAACAGGTACAATGTTGAAATCTCTTATTTGCACAGCATTTGTGCACAAGACAAAAGTGGTAATAATGGCTTTCATCCTTATAAAAATATAGAGTTCTTCCCAACAACTCATCCTGTTTAAAATAAAAGCTTATTAAATGCTCGCTCACGGGACGTTTTGCTGCAAGACTGCCTCCACATCTGGTGTGATTAATTCATACTATTGTCAAATAAAAAACCCTCCATAACTATCAGACACTTCTTCGACCCCAGCCCGGGTCACTGTCTGTATGGAGTTTGCACATTCTCCCCATGTATGTGTGGGTCTTACCACCACAACCTAAAAGGATGTGCAGGGCAAGTGAATTGGAACGGCTAAATTGCCCCTTAAATTGGAAAAAAAAGAGAATTTTGTACTCTAAATTTACAAAATAAAAAAATAATTCAAACAATTCACGAAAGCCTGTTCTGCAATACGTAGCTCGAAAACCTCAAACCACAGTATTGTATCTATACAAGCATGCAACCAGTTGTTTGAAAGTTATGATTGCAAATTTCTGGTGTCCAAACCTTCCCCTGCTGGTTGGGAGAGAAAAGAAAAACTGTTAGCCATGAGCAAGCAGGTTGCAGCTTCCTTACAGGCAGTGACCAAATACTCAAGTCTACTGGCATCCTGACTATATGGAAGCTCCTTCTCCAGAGGCACTGACATGAACTATCACACTCAAAGCATTGCAGCACTTATGGAACCAGCAGCTGTGCATAATTTAAACTTACAGCTTTGCCAAAATCAGGAATGCCATTGAAGATGGTAGCGTGAAGTGCAGGACCCATCTGATTTACTGGTTGACAAGACCAGGTCATGGGATGTTTTGCAAAAGAAAAATAAATTTGAACTTTAGCTCACTTTGTTTTCAGCTCCAATGTAAAGAGGAAACCGGCATCGCATTAAAGACACACATAATGGCACTGAAGAGCATACCGAAATCTCCACTCACAGTTATACATGCTAATAGGCACTCACATCATATATTTTTGATCTATCTTTCACTCTGGAAATTTTACACAAATAGTGACTTGTGCCGAGGGGCAAGGGAAAGATTAAAAGGAAAATTGACAACCTGGGTCAAACAAACTGGTAGAATATATAAAATGACAAACATCCTGAGGAACACCACAACTTGAAAAAATAATCAATGCCCAGACCTTTTCCTTTGTACAGTAGATTTCCAATTGAAGACTGAGGCGTTATTTGTTTTGGGCCCTTGGCTGTTTCTGCTGAATAATCCCAACATATTAGTCTCAAATGGTCAGCTGACCCAGGAGTTATTCAATATCTCAATTTAAACTAAATTTGTGTCAGTGGAGTCATTAGAATAATTGGATGCCCATTGTACTTTGCATCAATTTAATCAAAGGTACTCGAGAGCTGTTCCATGACGAAACACTTTCAGAAATCAGAAAAAGGGAACTTTCTTAATAGTCATCCAGAAACAAAATGATGCAGAGATTCAATCTCAGGTGATTAAGAAAAACAACCTGTGTTCCACTTAATAATCTTCTATGCACTGTCAATAGAAAAAAAAATCAATTTCTAACGGATTAGAAACATTCAAATACAAAAATTATGAACATGTATTTTAAAACACATTTTGTTCATGTTCACAGAGAATTACAAAAATTGCAAGATAATTTTGGCTGCAGAAGCTATTTGATCGCTGTTCCAGAATTCCACCTAGCCATTTCACGAACAGGGCGCTGAAGATCCCCAAGGATATCAGTCATTACACAAAACCTTTTCTTTTGATGGGAGGGATCAACTGTCCTCAAATGTGCTGGTTCTAGAACCGACTGTCCCCTTTCCCCATGGGCTTTGTAGTACTCGTGACTTGGCCTCATAAATAGCACTTCCATGACAGGCACTGATTTGCATAGCTTTTTGCAGTATAACTTCAAACTGTTACAGTCACTTGAACAGTTATTTCTCTCCGGTTTCTTGCCTCCCAACCCCCGGCAACATCTATAACTTTGTTGCACCTCCCAATTTGGGAACCTCTGCTCTAGGACATTTCCTGGTGACCTGTACATTTACAGTCAGCTAATTGGAAAGTTATACAGTTTGGCCGGGTGGGGGGCACAAATATAATCCATTAAAAATCCAAGAAGCAAGAGAGTGTTCCTAACTAAATTGTGACTTCACAGACTGCTCGTTTGAGATAGAAAATATATGGAGTGGCATGGTGGCGCAGTGGTTAGCACTGCTGCATCAAGGCACAGAGGACCCGGGTTCGATCCCAGCCCCGGGCACTGTCGGTGTGGAGTTTGCACATTCGCCCAATGTCTGAATGGGTCTCACCCTCACAACCCAAAGAAGAGCAGGGTAGGTGAATTGGCTACACTAAATTGCCCCTTAATTGGAAAACAGTAATTGGGCTTAAAATAAAGTTATGATACCTGGTCCCACAGGTGCAGGAAAGCTTTCTGCAGTTTGTCTGCAGCAAGCTCAGGGGAACGAGCTGGTCTTTTGAAATTTGGAAAAATTAAATAAAAGTAGAAAATATGCTTCTGAAAATACCATTTCTACAACATCAGCGAAACTGACCTCCTTTGCAGCGCTTGATTTGAAGCTTGGCCGAGTCAATGACTCGGGTGTAGAGGAACATCAACAGAAACATGGTACACTTATTGTTTTTTTTTAAATCCAGTTTTACATATTTAAAGAGACAGAAAGAGATTAAAACCTGTTCATCTACTTCAGTTATATGTGAATCTGATCTTTATTTAAATTGTGAGGATTAAAAGGCCTCGTGTAAAACAAATTCCATTCTTTCTGTTCTGCTGTTAGATATCTGGAAATCCACCAGGGGGCACTTGTTCAGCATCTTTTCTGATCTCTCACTGCTCAATGTGGTACATGCCAGTTAATAGGAACTCTCTATTTGTGGTGCTCAAGCCTAGATTTATTGCTTTCGATATAAGGGAATGACTGGATAATAGGAAGCTTGTGTTCATCAGGAGTTTCCAATAAAGACTTTCTGTCCGTTTTAATATTTCACCCATTCCACAGTCTCAGTAGAAATTAACAATATTGCACGAAGGAGTTACGACTTTTACACAAAGAATACCTATAGTATACACAATAACCATTGTCAAAAAGCTTTTGTACAGCTGACTTTCTGAAATGCACGATTCTCAATCATCCAGCAATAAACTGCAGTCAATTGTTTTCTCACCTTCCACCACAAGTCGTTCAGATTTCAGTCTTGTGCAAACATATCCAACGCCCCCAGCACTGAAGCTCAGGGTTGTTTGTACAGAAAAGCAGAAAACTAACTCAACCTTCATCCGATGATTGCAATTGCCCAACGGTAGTTGGGACGTCTCCCACTAGTTATGGACAGAGCTGTGGAAGAGCAAGGTGATCTGGGTGTTCAGGTACCAACAAAAAAAAAAAAAGGCAAATGGAATGTTATCCGTTATCGCAACAGGATTGGAATACAGATGGGGATGAAGTTATGTTTCAGTGGTAGAGAGCCTTCTGAAGTCTTGGAAGATGATAAGGTGGATAAACAGAGAAACAATTTTCTCTGGTGATAAAAATAAAATACAGAACAAGTAGGTACAATCTTAAAATTAAACCTCAATGACCTAGGAGCGAAAATCAAGAAGTAATTTCACAACATGTGCTTACACGCACACACAGAACTGTTGAGATCTTAATTTGCTCTGCCCAAAAGGTTACGGTGCATGATTAATAAAAATTTTGAGCCAGGAATTGTTGGTAAGCATATCAAGGGTATGGAGTGAAGTACCAATCAGCCACGATGGAATGGGCCGAGGGGCTGTTTGGCTTACGGCTGGAGCTCAGAAGGTCTGTATAATAATCGCAGCTTACATTCCAGTGCACGTGGCAACTATGAAAAAGCACCATCAATTGTCGATCAAGATGAGGGCGGAAAGGTATTGAATGATTTCATTGTTTGTATATTATTCAGAATCAAATATAGGAATTGTGGCAGTACATGAAAAAAAAAATGAAATGCAGACCAAAAGCCCTAAAACACAGCACATCCTCATCATCTCTGTGACAACCACTTTGCAATTTATACGCACCATCAGTGTGGAATCTCTCGTGTACGCGTTATGTCAATATTAGACAGAAATTAAGAGAAAAGAACATCTATACCAGAAAATATGAAACCTACAATAAACCAGTCTCTAACCACAGATGCCCTAAATTGAATTCTAAGCATGGAACAGTCAAGAATGCTTTAATATTTTGTAGGTGAAGCCAAGTTCAATTTGAGTTAATCCCATGCAAGAGTCTTAAATTACCGTAATGATGTAACATCTTAAACAGAAATTGATGTTTAAGCTGAAACCAAAGGTTTCCATAACCAGGCTTTGGCGAGGATTAGATGGTACAGAATCACTGAAATTTATAAATGAGGAAGAAAAGAACTTAAGTTCGAAACTTGATTTTCAGTGTGCACTGGCCGGTTTCCAATTTGAAAGGGAACCATCTCTTGGTGGTTATCCAGGAACTAGCCAAAACCTCCTCCACAATTTGTTTTTTTAAGATTAAGAAATCAATTCTGACAGCAGGTATCAGAGTCAAGTGGAATTAACACATTTAGGTTCCAAAACAATTTAAAAAGTGTTTCTAGGATCGCACCTCAGAACCATTTCTAACAAGAATTACTACAAGAGATGTGCATCCTCATTCTCTGAAACAATGATAGATCTGTGGGACTTGAAGCCAAGACCAAATCCCTTAATGTACCTTTAATAGTTACACAGAAAAGAACTTGGAGTTGGACATATATAAGTTAATTGTTCACGTGGTTGGACATGGACAAGGATTTAAGCATTGAACAAGAGGCAATACACTGGTGCAAGAACTGATCTAGATTTATAGAGGGAAGAGCATCCAGGAGAACATTGACTTGCAAGTACAATTCAGACCTTTCTCTCTACTTTTCAGTTCATTTTATTAGTGGTCTGATTTGATGAATCCCGGTGCAAAGTAACGCCCAATGTGGTACATTACTGGGGCTGCAGGGTGATTGTATGACTTCCTCCAAAGTGTTTAAAACCAGATCAGGATCTTTCCATCATTCCATTCAACTCATGAAGTTGAACAAGTTTTTTCCTTCCAAGGAGCTTGCTCATGACACCAATACTTTCAATGATCAACTAAAAGCGCTTCAACATGGCGTGCAAATGATATTGGTAGAATAAAAAAGTCCAAATCAACCCAAAACGCATGACCTAAAAGTACCAATTCCATAATTTGATACATGAAACTGACTTCGTCAGACCCAAGACACTTGTAGTAAATGCCCCGGACCTCTGAATTGAATATTATCAGGACTCCCGGTTAGCGGGAAACCCAAATCCTAGCTCCTTTGGCACATGGTTGGATATCTGCAACCTCCAACATAAGATTGGACATTCAGGAAAGGTCACCAATGGCTTCCCTCCAATTGTTAAATAAAAATGATGCAAACTTACAAGTTTGCCTGAAAAACAAGGTGTACGTTAAAAGCTCCAGGGACACACAATATTTTGGGCAGGGCATAAATATTAATGTTGACCAATGTTCAACCCTAGCTTTCCCCCAAATGGAGTATAAAGAAAACAAAAAGACAGGTTTTGGCTCACACTAAAGAAAAACAAAGTCCTTAACATGCCAACTAACAATACTTCAAAACACTGTAGTTGTTGTGCAAGTTGATGTGTTTGTTTGGCAGCAGAAGATTTCTAGTAGCTGTAGAGAGACAAAGGGGTATCCTCTTCCATCATGTCATCCTAGCAATTAAAGCAAAAATTAGGTCAGACACTTCAAATAGAAGGCCCACACCCCACCATTAAAAATAAGCTACCATCAATGTGTCATTCTAATTATGCAGTTCTCTTACTGATTGCTCCCTCCCATCAATGTCGTTCCCATAGCACAGCAACTCCCATCAGTATCATTCCATAGCACAGCAACTCCCATCAGTGTCATTCCCATAGCACAGCAACTCCCACCAATACCATTCCCATAGCACAGCAACTCCCATCAATACCATTCCCATAGCTCAGCAACTCACATCAGTATCATTCCATAGCACAGCAACTCCCGTCAGTGTCATTCCCATAGCACAGCAACTCCCACCAATACCATTCCCATAGCACAGCAACTCCCATCAATACCATTCCCATAGCACAGCAACTCCCACCAATACCATTCCCATAGCACAGCAACTCACATCAGTATCATTCCATAGCACAGCAACTCCCGTCAGTGTCATTCCCATAGCACAGCAACTCCCATCAGTGTCATTCCCATAGCACAGCAACTCCCACCAATACCATTCCCATAGCACAGCAACTCCCATCAATACCATTCCCATAGCTCAGCAACTCACATCAGTATCATTCCATAGCACAGCAACTCCCACCAATACCATTCCCATAGCACAGCAACTCCCATCAATACCATTCCCATAGCTCAGCAACTCACATCAGTATCATTCCATAGCACAGCAACTCCCGTCAGTGTCATTCCCATAGCACAGCAACTCCCATCAGTGTCATTCCCATAGCACAGCAACTCCCACCAATACCATTCCCATAGCACAGCAACTCCCATCAATACCATTCCCATAGCACAGCAACTCCCGTCAGTATCATTCCCAGAGCACAGCAACTCCCATCAGTGTCATTCCCATAGCACAGCAACTCCCACCAATACCATTCCCATAGCACAGCAACTCCCATCAATACCATTCCCATAGCACAGCAACTCCCATCAGTATCATTCCATAGCACAGCAACTCCCATCAGTGTCATTCCCATAGCACAGAAACTCCCATCAGTGTCATTCCCATAGCACAGCAACTCCCAACAGTATTATTCCCATAGCACAGCAACTCCCATCAGTATCATTCCCATAGCACAGAAACTCCCATCAGTATCATTCCCATAGCACAGAAACTCGTATCAGTATCATTCCCATAGCACAGCAACTCCCATCAGTATCATTCCCATAGCACAGCAGGGACTGTAAATGTCCCATCTGGAGAGATCACTGGCATAAAATTGTACCAAATCATTCTATACCATAATGAACTACGGCGCCTAAACACCAAATACCCACATTTCAGCTCAAGGGCAATATTTGTGCCATAAGACTCCAGGACAGTCTTCTGGCAAGACCCACCAATGGTTTCCAGACACATAGGGAAGATGGGCATTGCATCATTCAGCTCCAAGTGGCACTTCCATTCCCCAGCCTCATTCAAATAAGGTGCCCTTTCACTGCCTCGGAAAACTCCAGAATGCAAGAACATTTGTGTGCACCAACTGACGCAAACCTAACCAACTCGCTACCACAGACGTTTGTGCCACTTCACTAGCAGAAACTAATCCAGGCTTAATTCATCATTACAAATCAGGCCAAAACGGTTCTGGAGTCAGTTTACTACAGCACCAACTTTGCAAATTTTTCACGCCAATTGTTGGACTGCTACAAACTTTATATGGCTAAAGGGCTGGTGTGTAAGAGAGGGGTTCCTTTTCATGGGAACACTGGCACCCGTTCTGGGATAGGAAGGAGCTGTAACAATGGGGTGAGTTCCTTGTCCAAACGGAAAGGGCAAATAGGGAGGCGGGAAGGTCTTTAATTGAGTATGGGGGTGAGGGATCTACAAGAAAAGTAAGCATCCCAAATATTAACAAAACACAACAGGAGAACATAGGAAAAACTAAAGTAAGGGACGACATTGATGGCAAGGGAATAAATAGAGTTAGAGACCGAGAGTCTAAAAAGATGGATAGGAGCGGCACAGTGGTGCATTGGTTAGCATTGCTGCCTCACAGCGCCAAGGACCCGGGTTCAATCCTGGCCCTGGGACACTATGTAGCGTTTGCACATTCTCCCCGTGTCTGTGTGGGTCTCACCCCACAACCCAAAGATGTGTAGGTAGGTGGATTGGCAATGGTAAATTATCCCTTAATTGGGAAAACAAATAAAGAGATGGATAAACAAAGTGAAAGGAAAATCATTAAAAATGCGGTAAAATGTCTGCACAGCAACGCACAAGGCGTTTATAATAAAACAGGGGTGCTGATGGTAATTGTGCGTTGAAACGACCCAGACATAGTAGGGATTACTGAGACATGGGGCTGAATTCTCCGCCACAGGATTCTCTGTTTTGCTGGCAGCCCGGGGGTTTTCCGACGACGTGGGGCTGCCCCACAACGTGAAACCCCATTGACCAGCCGGCGGAACGGCGAATCCAGACATCTGAGAATTAAACCAGGACTGAGAATTAAACATACAAATGGTCAATGAGAGAAATATGACCCACAAGAGAGTCACGACTCCGGAACATTTGTGACAATGGGACAGTGATTGATTGGTGGTTGTCCTAAGAGTACATCACTGGAAGCATAAAGAAGATCTGTATAAGGAAAGACAAAGGAACTTCTGGAGCAATAACCTGCAGGAATAGCCATCATAAGAAGCTGCGTACTGGGTCCAGGATTTACCCAAGGGGGAATCTGATCACCTCGCTCTTAACGGGTGGTATTTAGGTCCAAGCCCTGATACTTTGTGTAATAGAGCTGTCGATATCTTTTATAGTGGAGTTTTGATACTTCTGTGGTAACTTGGTATGGTACAATAGAGGAAATTGTTGTACGATAATTTGAGAGTTTTGTCTGTAACGCTAGTTAGTCCAAGTTTGAGGAATGGGGGACAACAAGATAGAATTAGATGAGGAAAAATGGGAGGAGGCTGGAGTGGAACATTAACACTACATGAACTTGTTTGGCCGAAAGGTCTGTCTGCGCTGTAATCCTATGTAAAGAAATCAATATATCTTTTTACAATTCTATTGCTGTGTTCCCATCCCACTAATAGCAATATAAGAAAATAAAAGCAGGAGGCCATTTGGCCTTTCGAGCCTGCTCAGCCATTCATTAAGACCATGGCTGGTCATCAAGTTCAATACCCTGATCCTGCCTCCCCCCCGTATATACCTTGAGCCCCCAGAGTTATAGAAACACAATAATTTAGAACATAAAACATGATTTTCAGGCTTACTCATGAATCATTCATTTTGGGTAACCTGAAGTAAAAATACACAAAACCAGAAAATAACATCACAGCACAATGGAATCCACTTCAGATTACCTTTGATCAAATGATCAGTTCACCATCACAAAAGAATACCACTAATTACAGCATCAATAAACATAACAGCAGAGTGAAAAGTAGCAAAATGGCATACAGGTGCACAACTGAAAAGGACACATTTCTTTGGGAAATTAAATTTCATGTTAAAGCTTCCACTCTATTTTCAGGACAGTAACTTTCAATCCCATCTTACCATTGGAAGCTCGTGAAGGCGCCTGAACTCTGGTTGGTTGTTTCGCTGACGGTACTTCAGAAATCCGAGAATGGAAACAATTCCAATAATTATAAAGAAAATTGTGATCATTCCTATAACAAGCGGGTCCACTTTGGTTCCATTTGGACTAGAAACCGGCTTCCCTGTTCAAAAAGGAAAAAGTACTTTCACTGGTACGGTTTTTATATCCAAGTCAGATTTCTTCACATTGTCTCATTGTTAGCTTGCCGTAACAAACTTCCCCATTCCTTTGACTACCAGGGTAAGCAAAACTATCTGTGGTTTGAAAGTTCCAAGAATATTACAAAAGTTCCTCTGCTTTCTCGCTCTATTCTTGCAATATCCCAAACCCTGCTCCCAAAGTTTCTGAAAATCTTCCCCCTAGGGGCTGGTTTAGCACAGGGCCCAGCCTCCCCGAACAGGCGCCGGAATGTGGCGACTAAGGGCTTTTCATTTGAAGCCTACTTGTGACAATAAGCGATTTTCATTTAATTTCATTCATCCAAATTGCATGGGTTTTGTCTGGGTGCTCCAGTTTCCTCCCACAAAAATGTGCAGGTTAGGTGGATTGGCTATGCTAAATTGCCTTTTGGTTAGGTGGGTTTGCTGGGATACGGGGATAAGGTGGAGGTGTGGACTTAAGTGGGGTGCTCGTTCCCAGAGCCGGTGCAGACTCGATGGGCCGAATGGCCTCCTTCTGCACTGTAAACTCTATGATTCTATGAAATTAACCACACCTTATAAAGGCAATCTGCATCAAAAACGTTAGAAAGTTGAAGGGCAATTTAATCATGATAAAGAAACAAAGATTACAGGCTGGTAAGAAATAGGAGTAGGCCATTCTGCCCCTCGAACCTGGGCCCCATTCAATAAAATCATGGATGATCAGATTGTGGTCTTAACTCCACATTTCTGTCTGCCCCCTCGAATCCTCAACTCCCTTGTCAAAAATCTAATGCAGCCTTGAATATATTCAATGACCCAGCCTCCAGCACTCTCTGGGGAAGAGAATTTCAAAAATTAATGACCTTCAGACACAAAGTTCCTCTTCCTCTCCATCTTAAATGTAAGAGCCCTGATTTTTAAAACTGTGTCCTCTAGTTCTGGAATCCCCCACAAGAGAAAATATTGTCTCATCATCTACCCTGTCAAGCCCCCTCAGAACCTCCCCCCCCCCCCCCCCCCCCAACCCAATAAGATTGCCTCTCATTCTTTAAAACGCCAATGAATATGGGCCCACCCTGCTCATCTTTTCCTCATACAACAACCCCTTTATCCCGGAGATCAGCATGGTTAACCTTCTTTGCTTCCACTGCAAGTATAACCCTCAAGTAAAGATAGCAAAACTATTCACTATACTCCAATTGTGATTAAACAATGCCCTGTAAGTCCTTCCTACTTTATGGCCCATCCCTCCTTGCATATATCCTTAATTGATAATAGGAAATGAGTTGCACTATATCCGCACTTTTTCCTTTAGTGGTGGATCCAGAACAAAGGAACATCATCTTAATCAGAGATTGGCTATTTCCACCACCTACTGCTCCACTCCCCCACCCACAACAGGGTAGTGGAAATCTGGAATACTCTCCCAAAAAGGCCATGGAATGCTGGGCCAATTGAGATTTAAGACTGGGATCAATAAGTTTTTGTTAGCCCAAATGCAAGGGACAGGGAGAGAAAGCAAATAGAATGAAGGTATATATCAGCTATATTCTAACAAAATAGTAGAACAAGGCCCGAGAGGCTAACAGGGACTTAAGATCAGGCAGAGACTACTGCAGTACAAGTATAGGACAAGGAAGCAGAGGATGGTCAGATGTGGTGTGTCACTGGCTCAGATAGAATAGGTTAGAAGGTTAGTCACTAAGTTTGCCCATGGTAGTTTGGTCTTAAGTCACCCAGTTTTGGCAGGAGACTATATAAATTTAGATACCACAGTGTAAATTATAGAATGAGCAAGAACCGAATCAATTAGCCAAATTCCCATCATTCCAAACTTTATGTTGCTCGATCATTTACAAACTGTAGGTTGCTCAGTTCTCTCTCCAACTGTCCCATGTCCATTAAAAGGAATAGGAGAATCTCAGAAATATGGGTTGCTTAACTCGTTCCCAAAGGAAATGCTTTTTGTGGATATAGTTACTTCTTCGGGACTTCATAATTGAACTCTATATTTAATTATTTCACAGAATTGTAAACAGTAAGTGACTCAAAGCATGCTTAAACCACCCGTGAGCTTGCTTTCTACAATTCCACTTTTTCCAAAAGCATACCAAATAATCTGTAAATGTAGAAACTTAACAAAACAATGATCACAGGGAATTCACAGGACCAAACAGGCCATTTGGTGCAGCTAGTCTTTGCTGGTAATTAGACTCGTTGTGGGTCTCCTCATAGGATATAAATAGGTTGCTAAAATCACCCACCATCCACCATTTCTTTGGTATTGGCCGAATTCTCCTCGCTATGCTGCACAGAAAATGATGTGGTTACTTTGCCGATTGTTGTGCTACTTGTGGCAGCTGCTTTCACTGTGGTGGTGGCTCTGGTATGAATGGTGGGCAGGGCCACTGTAATGCTGGACGTCACTCCAGAGCCACTGGATGTCACCGTAGTTGGTATGGTCTTAGAATTTTGAGAGGCTGGCTGTATTGGTACGGTTTCAGACACTGGAGACTGCTTAGAGGCTGTGACATTGGCTGAATCTAAAAAAACAAAACACAAGAGATGCGCATTTGTAATAAGACCATTCAGCAATCCTGAAGACACAGTTATTTCAAGGAGTGACTTATCTCCTCCCCCTTCTCTCAGCTTAAGACTTGATGAAAAACATTGCAGTAACTCAATGTGCTTGGTACGACCAAAGTGTTGGGTGTGTTTATAAATAACCGTTGAGGGTTACTGTCGAGGAGAGTGCCAGGTACGTAGCGGAGTTTCAATTATTAGCTGAAAATACTTTGCATCAGTACAAAGGATGTCATTATATAAAAACTTCAGAGGCTGGACTTTTCGGATGGCCCCCTCTGCCACCTGAAAGTCCAGATTCGAAGTTCAGGACAGGGCAGGTGAGGCCCACACAGTGGGGTCTTGATGGAGAGGCCGTGGTGGTAGTGGTGGAGTAAGCACACACAGGGGCGGATGTGGGAAAAGAGCCCTCTGAATGAGGAGTCCAATCTTTTCCACCCGAGCTCCAGCAGAGTGACCTGCTGGGCTCCTCGCTGCCCTGCAACTCCTAATGTCAGTCTCAAAATGAAGGCAGAGCGGGAAGCAGCCTTGCCCATAGAACAGTACAGCACAGAACAGGCCCTTCGGCCCTCGATGTTGTGCCGAGCTTTGCAGTAACCAAGGTCAAGCTATCCCACTCCCTGTCATTCTGGTGTGCTCCATGTGCCTATCCAATAACCGCTTGAAAGTTCCTAAAGTGTCCGACTCCACTATCACAGCAGGCAGTCCATTCCACACCCTAACCACTCTGAGTAAAGAACCTACCTCGGCCATACCTCCTATATCTCCCACCCTGAACCTTATAGTTATGCCCCCTTGTAACAGCTACATCCACCCGAGGAAATATTCTTTGAACGTCCACTCTATCTATCCCCCTCATCATCTTATAAACCTTTATTAAGTCACCTCTCATCCTCCTCCGCTCCAAAGAGAACAGCCCTAGCTCCCTCAACCTTTCCTCATAAGACCTATCCTGCAAACCAGGCAGCATCCTGGCAAATCGCCTTTGCATCCTTTCCAATGCTTCAACATCCTTCCTATAGTGAGGTGACCAGAACTGCACACAATACTCCAAATGTGGTCTCACCAGGGTCAAGTACAGTTGCAGCATAACCCCGTGGCTCTTAAACTCAAGCCCCCTGTTAATAAACGCTAACACACTACGCCTTCTTCACGGCTCTATCCACTTGAGTGGCTACCTTCAGAGATCTGTGGACATAAACCCCAAGATCTCTCTGTTCCTTCACATTCCTCAGAACCCTGCCATTGACCCTGTAACCCGCATTCAAATTTGTCCTACCAAAATGAATCACCTCGCACTTATCAGGGTTAAACCCCATCTGCCATTTTTCGGCCCAGCTCTGCATCCTATCAATGTCTCTTTGCATCCTACAACAGCCCTCCACCTCATCCACTACTCCACCAATCTTGGTGTCATCAGCAGATTTACTGACCTACCCTTCAGCCCCCTCCTCAAAGTCATTGATAAAAATCACAAATAGCAGAGGACCCAGCACTGATCCCTGTGGTACACCGCTGGTAACTGGTCTCCAGTCTGAACATTTTCCATCCACCACCACCCTCTGTCTTCTATGTGATAGCCAGTTACTTATCCAATTGGCCAAATTTCCCTCTATCCCACACCTCCTTACTTTCTTCATGAGCAGACCATGGGGAACCTTATCGAACGCCTGACTGAAATCCATGTGTACGACATCAACTGCTCTACCTTCATCTGCACACGTTACCTCCTCAAAGAATTCAATCAAATTTGTGAGGCAAGACTTATCCTTCACGAATCCGTGTTGACTATCCCGGATTAAGCTGCATCTTTCCAAATGGTCATTAATCCTATCCCCCAGGACCTTTTCCATTAACTTACCGACCACCGAAGTAAGATTAACTGGCCTATAATTACCAGGGTCATTCCTATTCTCTTTCTTGAACAGAGGAACAACATCCGCCACTCTCTAGTCCTCTGGCACTATCCCTGTGGACAGTGAGGACCCAAAGATCAAAGCCAAAGGCTCTGCAATCTCATCCCTTGCCTCCCAAAGAATCCTAGGATATATCCCATCTGGTCCAGGGGACTTGTCGACCCTCAGGTTTTTCAAAATTGCTGATACATCTTCCCTCAGAACATCTACCTCCTCCAGCCTACCCGCCTGTATCACACTCTCATCCTCAAAACCATAGCCCCTCTCCTTGGTGAACACTGAAGAAAAGTATTCATTCAAAGCCTCTCCTATCTCTTCTGACTCCATGCACAAGTTCCCACTACTGTCCTTGATCGGCCCTAATCTCACCCTGGTCATTCTTTTATTTCTCACATAAGAATAAAAAGCCTTGGGGTTTTCCTTGATACGACCCGCCAAGGACTTCTCATGCCATCCCACGTTAAAAAAAAACAACTCGCAGATGGGCCTGGGCAGATGGGACCGCTGCAGGGGAACGTGGCTTGCAAACCCACCCGTGTCAGGGGGCTGTAAAATTCTGCCCCAGAAATAGATCATCAGGATTGAATTTTGGGACGTTATCAGGTCATCCCAAATCATTTTGGCTTCCCGATATTGGCATTATAATACCCAGGATCCTGGGAAAATGCTTAAACTTCATCTTTAAATACATTCATTTGAGTAAGTAGACAATTATCTCATCACAGCAATATGGAAGCAGTAGGAATCTGGAGCTACAACTAAGCAATATACTGTTTCAATATATAAGAGGCAAAAATAGACATTGGACCACTGGAAAATGTGGTTGGAGAAGTAATAATAGGAAACAAAGAAGTGGCAGAGGAACTGAAAAGTTACTTTGCATCAGTCTTCATGGTGGAAGACACCAGTGGGATGCTAGAGCTCCAGGAGAATCAGGGGGCAGAGGTGACTGCACTAAGGAGAAGGTTCTGGGGAAACTGAAAGGTCTGAAGGTGGATAAATCATGGACTACATCCCAGGGTCCTGAAAGAGATAGCGGAGGAGATTGTGGAGGCATTGGTGGTGATCTTTCAAGAATCACCGGAGGCAGGAAGGGTCCAGAGGACTGAAAAGTGGCTAACACCGGTGTTTAAGAAGGGAGGGAGGCAGAAGACGGGAAATTATAGGCTGGTTAGCCTGACTTCTGTCATTGGTAAGATTTTAGAGTCCATTATTAAAGATGAGATCGCGGAGTACTTGGAAGTGCATGGTAAAATAGGACTGAGTCAGCACGGCTTTGTCAAGGGGAAGTCATGTCTGACAAATCTTTTAGGCAACAAGGAAGTTAGACAAAGGAGAACCAGTGGACATGATTTATTTAGATTTCCAGAAGGCCTTTGACAAGGTGCCGCATAGGAGGCTATTAAGAGCCCATGGTGTTACAGGTATGATCCTGGCATGGATAGAGGATTGGCTGACTGGCAGTAGGCAGAGAGTGGGGATAAAGGGGTCTTTTTCAGGATGGCAGCCAGTGACGAGTGGGGTGTCTCAGGGATCTGTGCTGGGACCACAACTTTTCACAATATACATTAATGATCTGGAAAAAGAAACTGAAGGAACTGTTGCTAAATTTGCAGATGATACAAATCTCTCTAGAGGACAAGTAGTATTGAGGAAGCAGGCGGGCTGCAGAAGGACTTGGACAGGCTAGGAGAGTGGGCAAAGAAGTGGCAGATGGAATACAATGTGGATTCCATGTATTTGCTTTGTTTGGCCCCTTGTTCCGCACTGTAATCAATCACTGTTTGTCAATGTACCATTTGTCAATGTTTTCTGTTGATTATTCTCTTTGTCTACTATGTACGTACTGTGTACATTCCCTCGGCCGCAGAAAAATACTTTTCACTGTACTTCGGTACATGTGACATCAAATCAAATCCAAAATCAAAAGTATGAGGTAATGCACTTTGGAAAGAGGAATGGAGGCATAGACTATTTTCTAAATGGGGAAATGCTTCGGCAATCAAAAGCACAAAGGAACATGGGAGTCCTTGTTCACAATTCTCTTCGGTTCACGTGCAGGTTCAGTTGGCAGTTAGGAAAGCAAATACAATGTTAGCAGTCAAGAGGGCTAGAATTCAAGACCAGGGATGTACTTCTGAGGTTGTATAAGGCTCGGGTCAGACCCCATTTGGAATATTGTGAGCAGTTTTGAGCCCCGTATCTAAGGAAGAATGTGCTGACCTTGGAATGGGTCCAGAGTAGTTTCACAAGAATGATCCCTGGAATGAAGAGCTTGTCGTATGAGGAACGATTGAGGACTCTGGGTCTGTACTCGTTGGAGTTTAGAAGGATTGGGGGGGGAATCTAAACTTACAGGATACTGCAAGACCTGGATAGAGTGGACGTGGAGAGGATGTTTCCACTTGTTTGAAAAACTAGAACCAGAGGACACAATCTCAGACTAAAGGGATGATCCTTTAAAACAGAGATGAGGAGGAATTTCTTCAGCAAGAGGGTGGTGTATCTGTGGAACTCTTTGTCGCAGAAGGCTATGAAGGCCAAATCACAGAGCGTCTTTAAGACAGAGGTAGATAGGTTCTTGATTAATAAGGGGATCAGGAAGATTATGGGCAGAAGAAGGCAGGAGAATGGGGATGAGAAAAATATCAGCCATGATTGAATGGCGAAGCAGACTCAATGGGCCGAGAGGCCTAATTCTGCTCCTATAAGGGGATCAGGGGTTATGGGCAGAAGGCAGGAGAATGGGGATGAGAAAAATATCAGCCATAATTGAATGGCGGAGCAGACTCGATGGGCCGAGTGGCCTAATTCTGCTCCTATGTCTTATGGGCTAAGCAGATAGTGGTCAGAAGCTAAAATAAAAACAGAAAATGCTGGAAACACAGAACAGGCAGCACCCGTGTAGAGAGAAACAGAACATTTCAGGTCCACGGCTTTCATCCGAATTGTGATTGTCTGAAGCTGGATGGTACCGACACCTGCTCAGACTGTTAACAAACACCTGCTCAGACTGATAACACTGGTATCCTAGAAACCCCATTTCGGAAAACTGCTAACTTGCCCAGAACTCTCAAACAGCCAATGGTACAGAGTAGGAGTTAAGAGTAGGAGTTAAGAGTTTTCAATCCATGGGCAGCATGCTGCACAGTGGTTAGCAATGCTGCCTCACGGCGCTGAGGACCCAGGTTCGATCCCAGCTCTGGGTCACTGTCCGTGTGGAGTTTGCACATCCTCCCTGTATCATGGTGGGCTCCACCCCCACAATCCAAAGATGTGCAGGCAGGTAGATTGGCCATGCTAAATTACCCCTTAATTGGAAAACAAATAATTGGGTACGCTAAAATTTCTTTAAAGTAAAGTTAAGGCCTTAAATAATAGCAATTTTTAAAAGAAGAATTTTCAATCCCTACAGCACTCTAAAACCCCACACACACCCCAACTACCATTTCTAAAATCAATCTTTTTGAACAGAACGATGACATTCGGTGTTCTCTTCAAATTGCTCAAATCGGAGAGGAGAAA
This sequence comes from Scyliorhinus torazame, assembly GCF_047496885.1. Taxonomy (NCBI): domain Eukaryota; kingdom Metazoa; phylum Chordata; class Chondrichthyes; order Carcharhiniformes; family Scyliorhinidae; genus Scyliorhinus; species Scyliorhinus torazame. Next base: position 61,311,150 of record NC_092713.1, read on the forward strand.
TGTTGAGGTTTCGGAGGAATGGTGTGCAGGGAGGAAGAGTAGAAAATAATTCCATAGAACGACATTACCTGTGCTTAGTACATTTTGGAAATCACAATACTCAAATGTATGGGGAGCAGAGTAGGGTAAATGGAGACCTCGGGAGATGCTTGAACCAGCGAGTCACCTCAGGCCCAGGTACGGGTCCCATTCTCAGCTGTTACGAACCATGGCCAGTGGAAGAGCTAGAATCTCAAGGGACAGGCAGAGGACCATTCGGAAGACTTATATTTCCTTTAAGCTCACATGAAGGAGCCAACAGGAAATCACCTCATATTCTTTATCCTAATCCTATTTTTCATTGAAAATGGGAGACTCTGACTATCAATTGAAGAGGGAAGCACCATACCATGAGATGGGAAGAAATGAACAGAGCAACTTGTGCTTCGGCATCGCACTCCTACAACAAATATTCAATGTGTCAACACATCATTTTCAGAAATCAATGGAAATATTTTATAGCATCTTACTGCCTCATCTCCTCAGCATGCGTGCTGGTCTTCAAAACAAATAAATTGAGGTGACTTTTGTTTTAAAAAACAGAATCTATCACAATGTGCTTCTATTCTACAATTTGAGCTCAAATACTACCCCAAAGGGTGAAGAACTAGGGGCTTTAATCCATTTCCCCAGGAACCTATAGCGCATCATTGTCGTCCAGGATAGCTTTTGTGCGTAATTTTTGTTCAAATTAGTGTAGCAGCCTTACCTTTTGATACCTTCTGTCCAGCAGATGTCGTAAGTGTTGGTTCAACTGTGGTTTCATGTTGAGAGTCGTTAGCAGATGAGTCCATTTTCCCAAGTGTCACCGTTTGCTGCGAGACTGTTGTGACAGTCTGGCCAACTTCGGTAGCGTGTCCATTTCTCTCAGTCACGACAGGACCAACGCTGGCATTCACTGAAATGGTACTGGGACCACTTGTAGGACTCGGTATGCTAACATGGGTTTCGGTTTCATTTCCTTTTTGAAGGTCATTGCTTGTATCATTATTAGTCATCCTCTCGGTTATGTCACCCATATCTGGAGCATCAGTCAAGGTGCTGACAGTTGAGTTCGCTGATGAATAACTAAAGTCAGTTCCATTTTTCAAGCTTGGAGTTGTGGCGATGTCTATGGTGCTTCCATTGCCAATGTGAGGAAGAGTGTTAACACTGGCTACTGCTGCTGTAGAGAAGTTATTGGAGCCCATTATAGGTGTTGACAAATTGAATGCAGGTGATGTTGCATCAGTGGGCTTCATTACTACTGGGCCTGTTGTAGAATTTCCTAAATTAAAATAGAAAACAAAAACAAAAAAATCATCAGTAGGAAGGCTCAATGGATCATAAGAGTCTATTGCTCTGGTCATCAACATCAATATCAAAATCTGCTCATTCAACTGCTGGAGTCACAGAAGACGGCAACAAAATGTATCCCTCAGACTTCATCTACAGCAAGAACAGACTGTTTTGTTTTACAATACAAGAAAGGCAGTACCGCTTTATTCTGCAGAGTTCAGCCACATGAATACAGCTGTTGCCAAAAATAAAAGGGATGATGGACAGGGAGGGTCAGGAGAAAACTCAATCATGCACGGTTCCATGGCTTTATAAATCAAATTAGTGAAGAGCTTGCCTACCTCATTGCACATCATTCCCTAATATACTGTTAGGTTCCCCGGCACTTTAACCAGAGGAGGTGAGGCAGATTGGTCACCTTGACTCACCCTTTCTGCAGGAATGTACCTTGCCTTGAATTTAGTCCAACTGATCATCATTGATCAGCAGTTGACAAGTGAAAACTCACATCCCACTTCAACATCATCATTTTCCAGAGTCAGCTCCCACCCCACTGCCTCCTCCCAACCCCCCCCCCCCCCCCCCCACAATGTGTCAATGGGTGATGAGCCAGAGTCAGCTCCCACCCCACTTCCTCCTCCCAACCCTCCCCCACAATGTGTCAATGGGTGATGAGCCAGAGTCAGCTCCCACCCCACTTCCTCCTCCCAACCCCCCCCCCCCACAATGTGTCAATGGGTGATGAGCCAGAGTCGGCTCCCACCCCACTTCCTTCTCCCAACCCCCCCCCCCCACAATGTGTCAATGGGTGATGAGCCAATTGCATCCACGACAGTCAAGTGATCTGCTCCCAAGTCTTTGCAGTAATACTCTAAGCTCATGACACAAAAGGTGTGTTTAAAGGGGAATCTGGAAATGTGTCTCCTTCCAAACTTTTCGTGCGACTGAATTGGAATGTCAGGAGTCTCTTGGAGGTACAGAAGCTGAATGTTGCTGAAAAGAGAGGCATGTTACTGAAGCCTTTCTTCTTGCACTTATCAGGTCAAACACAAGAATGCCAAATTTCAAACCATCATAATTTGTACTGTAGATTATTGGCTCAGGCACTGCCATGGAGAAAGCAACAGGGAGCTATTTACTCTCCATTCTCCCAAGTAATTCAAAAGGCACAGGGCTTGAATGCGTTTCTTTTGTTTGTAGAGAACAGGTCTCTTCATATGAATGTTATGTCACTTCTAGCCAGCGTAAAATGAGCGACGTTAGGAGCATGACTGATCATTTTAAATTGATCATTAAAGTCCTTCCACACTTCCTTTCTCCGCCCCCCCCCCCCCCCCATGCAAAAAGAAAGTGGTCTGTTGATTACACATCCAATGTTGTTGTCTGGCACCTTAAAATTCATCCAGTATAATTTGGATGAGGGACCATCATTATACAGTGGAAGGTCGATGGGACCATTCCCGTTCATTTAACCTGTTTTTGTCCATGGTGAAACAAAAAGACGGGCCAGCTGAAATCATAGAATTTACAGTACTGAAGGAGGCCATTCAGCCCATCAAATCTGCACCAGCCCTTGGAAAGAACACCCTACTTCAGCCCACATCTCCACCCTATCCCCATAACCCCTTCTAAACTGTTTTTGGACACTAAGGGCAATTTAGCATGGCCTATTCACCTAATCTGCACATCTTTTGGGGCTTGTGGGAGGAAACCAGAGCACCCGGAGGAAACCCACGCAGACACGGGGATAACGTGCAGACTCTGCACAGACAGTGACCCAAGCCGGGAATCGAACCTGGGATCCTGGAGCTGTGAATCAACAGTGCTAACCATTGTGCTACCATGCCGCTCCTCTGTAGGTATAATATTGTTAATCTATCCTGGAAGGGAGGTGTAAATTCCCCAGATGGCTCTGAATGTCCATAAATATTTAGGTATTTGAAGGATCAGAACGTCAAATGTCACAATGGTTTGTAGTCGCAATTTTAACTCCACCAAACCCAAACATTAGCCCACATGTTCACATAAACAAATGACAAAAAGGAATCAGGAATCACCCAGAGTCACCATTAACACACACCGCCCCCCTCCCCCCAACCCTCCCAACTAATGTTCGATGTTATCCAATTCTTGAAAGTGCATAATGCCCATGAATTGTAGAACCCCTCCATCCTTCCCCTCAGTTCATACTTAACCTGCTCAAGAGACCCAACAGGTCCCCCCGCCACGCCAGGGCATAGGGTGAAGAGGTTGCTCTCCAACCCATCAGCCTTTGGCTGATCAACGAGACGAAGGCTACAACATCTGCCTCTGCACCAGTTTCCAACCCTGGCTGGTCCGATACCCGGAATATGGGGCGCGATTCTCCACTCCCACGCCGGTTGGGAGAATCGCCTGGGCCGCCAAAATTTCCGGGGATGCCAGTCCGACGCCCTCCCGCGATTCTTCCAAGCGGCGGGAACGGCCCGGTCAAGTTTCGCGGGCCGGAGAATCGCCGGCGACACCGAAAATGGCGATTCTCCGGAAACCCCACTATTCTGAGGCCCGGATGGGCCGAGCGGCCAGGCCAAAACGGCGGGTTCCCCCTGGCGCCGTCCACACCTGGTCGCTGCAGTCGTGGGCGGTGTGTGAACGCTGGGGGGGGGGGGGGGGGGGATCCTGCACCGGGCTTCACCTGGAATGTGGGGTGGCCCGCGATCGGTGCCCACCGATCGTCAGGCCGTCCTCTCTGAAGGAGGACCTCCTTCCTTCCGCAGCCCCGCAAGATCCGCCCCCATCTTCTTGCGGGGCGGACTTAGAGAGGACGGCAACCACGCATGCGCGGATGACGTCCGTTATGCGGCGCCGGTCGCGTCATCTATGCGGAGCCGCTTTTATGCGGGCGACATGGCCTGGCGCATGTAGATGACGCGGCCCCGATACTGGCCCATTGTCAGGGCCTGAATTGGTCAGGACCGCGGCCACTTCGGCGTGGGAGTGGAGAATCCCGCCCATGGCCTCCCGGGGGCCCGGGTCCAGTTTCACGTGCACCACTTTAGAAATTACCCTAAAAACCTCCTTCCAGTAATCCTCCAGCTTTGGACAGGGCCAAAACATATGAACATGATTAGCGCACACCCCCCCCCCCCCCCCCCCCCCCCCCCCCCCCCCACGTTCACACACATCTACTCCTTCAAAGAATCGGCTCATCCTCGCGAGGTGTGCTCTGTATATCACCTTCAGCTGTATCAGCCCCAACCTCGTGCACGAGGTGGAGGCATTCACTCTCCGGACCACCTCACACCAGAACCCCTCCTCCATATCCTCTCCCAACTCTTCCTCCCACTTCGCTTTGATCCCTTCCAGTGGAGCCTTCTCCTCTTCCAAAAAGCTCCGTAAACCGCTGACACTAACCCCTTCTCCAGTCCCCCTATCGTCAGCACCTCCTCCAGCAATGTGGAGGCCGGCTTCAACGGGAAGCTCTGTATCTCCTTTCTGGCAAAATCTCGAACCTGCGTGTATCGAAACATTTCCCACTGCTCCAGCCCATATTTCGTTTCCAGTTCCTTCAACCCTGCAAACCGCCCCTAAGAAACAAATCTTTTAGTGTCGTAATCCCCTTCTCCTCCCATTTCCGAAAATTTCCATCCCACTTCCCTGGCTCAAATCGGTGGTTCCCCCGAATCGGCATTTCCCTTAACCCTGCCCACCAACCCGAAGTGTTGGAGAAACTGCCTCCAAATTCTCAATGAAGCTATTATTACCGGACTCCCTGAGTATTTCCCCGGAGCAATCGGGAGCGGCGCTGTTGCTACTGCTTTCAATCCAGACTCCCTGCACAAACTCTCCTCCATTCTGACCCACTGGGAATCAACCCCTCTGACCCAGCTCTGCACCTTCTCCACATTCGGCGCCCAGTAGTAATACATGGACACACACCCCCCACCCCCCCCCCCCCACCCCCCCCCACCCACCCCCCCCACCCCCCATTCAGTGTTAAAAATTTTAACGCATTGAATGCAAGCTCATTATTTACTGGAACTTGACAATGGTTGTCACGTTTAGCATTCAAACGGTGAATAAAACGTTTGGAGTTCTACTTTCATAGCACTATAAGCTGTCTACCGTATCTGTTTAACAATAATGCTTTGGGGGCTTCCTTGTTGAGAAAAGCATTCCATGATAGATTGGCAAATCTCTCAAGCTATTTGCTTTACTATCTGATGTAATTTTAAAAAAAGTTATAGGAATAAATTTGACAGCACAAGGTCCCATAGCTCAATTTGAACTGCTACTTGGGAACTTTTCCAGTGTAATTTGCTACATGGTACTGATGGATTGAAACCTTATCCTGGAGTTGTCATCTGAAAAATACACACCATATCTGAAATTCCATACATCGGCTGGGTTCCCAACTAAGTTATGCTCACCAAAACAACTTTGAAGATGAGTTGCTTAAGGTGTATACTTCCTCCGCACTCCTAACGAGCTCTAGTTCCAAACTCTGCAACCCTCACCCCTCCGATCACCCCAATATCCACACTCAAAACAGGGATTCCCAAACTGGGGTCCGCGAAGCTAGTGGCCACCATGTGACTGGTAAACGCCAGTTTGAATGTGCAACATTTAAAAAGGATTAGAAAAATCAAATGGGCCAGAGCAAGACCTCTGGAGCACTGGATGCAGATAGGCGCCCAACAGCATCCAGTGCTCCAAGTGGCCTTCCTCTGATTAGCCCATTTGATTTTTTTCCATCTCGCTGTTGCTGGGAAGAATAGCCCATGGCCAACAGGCAGGAGGGCTTCGAGCTCCGGCACGATCGAGAGATCAAGGGCGTGATCGAGAGGGCAAGAGACAGAGATGAGTGTGTGTCTGATATTAGAATCAGCTTTCCTCATTAAAAATGATAAAGGGTAGGACTTCTATCTTTTAAACAGATAACATTCAATTATCAGATTAATATATGCATAGATATAGCTAGAAAAGACACGACTCATTTATTGAAAATATTTGTATTCAGTTTTTAACATTTCTTACATTAAAAACTACACAATCAAAAAGAACAAAACAAAGAACAAAAGAATAAAACTCTACCAACTATTTATTGAAAATATTTGTATTCTATTTTTAACATTTCATACATTAAAACAACACAAAACAAAAAGAAAAGAATAATACTACCTACCAACCAACCCACCTATGTCTCGAAAAATAACCCCCCCTCCCATCTTTAATTGCATTAACCCCAGTCTCGCACGAGGTGGAGGCATTCGCCTTCCGCAACACCTCACACCACAACCCTTTCTCGAGTATCACTCCCAGCTCCACCTCCCACTTGGCTTTATAGCCCTCCAACGACACCGTATCCTCCTCCAGAATCCTCCCATAAATCGCCGAGATTTCTCCCACCCCTCATCCAACCCAATCACCGACAACACCTCCTCCAACAACGAGGGAGGAGTCACCGGAAATGTCGGGCAATCCTTCCTTGCAACATCCCGCACCTGCGTAAACCTCTCCCAGTGAGCCAGAGAAGACACAGTCAGATTGAGACAGCGAAGAGTGAGTTTGGGAATTTGAAGCTAGGTGGGAATTCGAACCTGGGGGGGGGGGGTGGGGGGGGGGGAAAAGAGGTGCTTTTTATCCCTGATATGTGACTGGTAAGTAGTTTTTCTTTTTTCTTTTTCTTTTCATTGGTATAATTATTTATTTTCTCTTCGTTTTTTTGAGAATTGTAGTTGTATAAGTTAACCAAAGGTTTAAGACATGGCAGGAGATCCCAGATCCGTGTCATGCTCGTTTTGTGCGATGTGGGAGCTCAGGGATACGTCCACTGTCCCTGGCTCCTTCACATGCAAGAAGTGTATCCAGGTGCAGCTCCTGTTAGACCGCTTGATGGCTCTGAAGCTGCGGATGGACTCACTTTGGAGCATCTGCGATGCCGAGGACGTCGTGGATAGCACGTTTAGCGAGTTGGTCATAACGCAGGTGAAAGTTACTGAGGGAGATAGAAAATGGGTGACCAAAAGACAGAGCAAGAGTAGGAAGGCAGTGCAGGTGTCCCCTGCAGTCATCTCCCTGCAAAACAGATATACTGCTTGGGATACTGTTGAGGGAGATGGCTCACCAGGGGAAGGCAGCAGCAGCCAGGTTCATGGCACCGTGGCTGGCTCTGCTGCGCAGCAGGGCACGAAGAAGAATGGCAGGGCTGTAGTGATAGGGGACTCAATCGTAAGGGGAATAGACAGGCGGTTCTGCAGACGCAATCGAGACTCCAGGATGGTATGTTGCCTCCCTGGTGCAAGGGTCAAGGATGTCTCGGAGCGGCTGCAGGACATTCTGGGGGGGGAGGGGTTGAACAGCCAGCTGTCGTGGTGCACAAAGGCACCAACGATATAGGTAAAAAATGGGACGAGGTCCTACAAGCTGAATTCAGGGAGTTAGGAGTTAAACTAAAAAGTAGGACCTCAAAAGGTAGTAATCTCAGGATTGCTACTAGTCAGAGTAGGAATGTCAGGATAGATAGGATGAATGCGTGGCTCGAGAGATGGTGCAAGAGGGAGGGATTCAAATTCCTGGGGCATTGGAACCGGTTCTGGGAGAGGTGGCACCAGTACAAACCGGACGGTCTGCACCTGGGCAGGACTAGAACCCAAGTCCTGGGGGGGGGGTTTGCTAGGGCTGTTGGTGAGAGTTTAAACTAATGTGGCAGGGGGATGGGAACCGATGCAGGAAGTCGGAAGCTTGTAAAACAGGGACAGAAACAAAAGGCAGTAAGGGGAAAAGTGTAAGGGAAAGAAGCCATAGTCAAAAATCAAAAAGGGCGACAGTACAAGGTACAGTGACTGAGGGGAGCTCCGTGAATAGGCCCAGTGGAATTTTTTGAGGACATTACCAGTGCGGTAGATAACGGGGAGCCAATGGATGTGGTTTATCTGGATTTCCAGAAAGCCTTTGACAAGGTGCCACACAAAAGGTTGCTGCATAAGATAAAGATGCATGGCACTAAGGGGAAAGTAGGAGCATGGATAGAGGATTGGTTAATTAATAGAAAGCAAAGAGTGGGGATTAATGGGTGTTTCTCTGGTTGGCAATCAGTAGTTAGTGGTGTCCCTCAGGGATCAGTGTTGGGCCCACAATTGTTCACAATTTACATAGATGATTTGGAGTTGGGGACCAAGGGCAATGTGTCCAAGTTTGCAGACGACAGTAAGGTGAGTGGTAAAGCAAAAAGTGCAGAGGATACCGGAAGTCTGCAGAGGGATTTGGATAGGTTAAGTGAATGGGCTAGGGTCTGGCAGATGGAATACAATGTTGACAAATGTGAGGTTATCCATTTTGGTAGGAAGACAGCAAAAGGAATTATTATTTAAATGATAAAAATATTAAAACATGCTGCTGTGCAGAGAGACCTGGGTGTGCTAGTGCATGAGTCGCAAAAAGTTGGTTTACAGGTGCAACAGGTGATTAAGAAGGCGAATGGAATTTTGTCCTTCATTGCTAGAGAGATGGAGTTTAAGATTAGGGAAGTTATGCTGCAATTGTATAAGGTGTTAGTGAGACCACACCTGGAGTATTGTGTTCAGTTTTGGTCTTGCTTACCTGACAAAGGCGTACTGGCGCTGGAGGGTGTGCAGAGGAGATTCACTAGGTTAATCCCAGAGCTGAAGGGGTTGGATTACGAGGAGAGGTTGAGTAGACTGGGACTGTACTCATTGGAATTTATAAGGATGAGGGGGGATCTTATAGAAACATATAAGATTATGAAGGGAATAGATAGGTTAGAAGCGGGCAGGTTGTTTCCACTGGTGGGTGAAAGCAGAACTAGGGGACATAGCCTCAAAATAAGGGGAAGTAGATTTAGGACTGAGTTTAGGAGGAACTTCTTCACCCAAAGGGTTGTGAATCTATGGAATTCCTTGCCCAGTGAAGCAGTAGAGGCTCCTTCATTAAATGTTTTTAAGATAAAGATAGATAGTCTTTTGAAGAATAAAGGGATTAAGGGTTATGGTGTTCGGGCCGGAAAGTGGAGCTGAGTCCACAAAAGATCAGCCATGATCTCATTGAATGGCGGAGCAGGCTCCAGGGGCCAGGTGGCCTACTCCTGCTCCTAGTTCTTATGTTAACAGCCAAACCCTAACGGCCAAAACCTAAATTTCTCCACCAACTTCTCCAAACTCACGAACTGCCCTTCCAGAAATATTTCCTTCATTTTCACGGCCACCCTCTCCCGAAGCCCAACATCCAATCTCGCTGACTCAAACCCATGATTCTCTTGGACCGGCATAAGCCTCAACCCCACCCCCCAACTTAAAATGTTGCTGAAATTGCCTCCATATCTTCAGCGCGGCACCACCACCGGACTACCCGAATATTTCCCTGGGCAAACAGAAGCAACGCCATTGCCAGCACCTACAATGCCCTAAATGAACCAGCCTCCATCCTCGGGCTCCCTACCCCAACCCCACCCGTCTCGGCATTCGCCGCCGCTTCGCCACGTAATATTAACATATCAAATTCGGAAAGCCAAACCCCTGACTGTCTCCCTCTCTGATGTACCATCTTCCGAACTTTCGCTACCTTTTCGCTACCTTACCTGCCCAGAAAACTACGAAATCAACCATTCCACATATAAACACTGGAATAAAAATAAAAACTGCAGTAAAACATGAATTTTTGCCGCCTGCACCCAGCCTGCCAATGACAGGGGGAGACCGTTCCACCACAACAGATCCACCTTGATCCTGCTCGCCAGGTTCGTAAAATTCAAATTACAGAGCCGGGCTCAATACAGAGTCACTTGTACCCCCAGGGCAGCACGGTAGCATAGTGGATAGCACAATTGCTTCACAGCTCCAGGGTCCCAGGTTCGATTCCGGCTTGGGTCACTGTCTGTGCGGAGTCTGCACGTCCTCCCCGTGTGTGCGTGGGTTTCCTCCGGGTGCTCCGGTTTCCTCCCACAGTCCAAAGATGTGCAGGTTAGGTGGATTGGCCATGATAAATTGCCCTTAATGTCCAAAATTGCCCTTAGTGCTGGGTGGGGTTGCTAGGTTATGGGGATAGGGTGTGGAGGTGTTGACCTTGGGGAGGGTGCTCTTCTCCAAGAGCCGGTGCAGACTCGATGGGCCGAATGGCCTCCTTCTGCACTGTAAATTCTATGATTCTATGATACCAGAGATGAGTAGTCGCTACACGAAGCAGCAATCCTCCCAAACCTGCTCCCACCCCTGGAGGGGAGACCAGAAGCACTCTCTCTTTTCCACATTCAATCTGTATCCCAAAAAGCTCCTCAGCGCAATGGCCAAAGACTCTATCACTAGTGCAAACAAAAGAGGGGACATGGGGCACACCTGCCTCGTTCCCCTAAGCAGCTAAAAATATCCCGAGTTCACCTCATTCGTACAAACATTCACCTTCGGTACCTTTTACAACAATCTGACAGACTCAACAACATAGGCCCCAATCCCAAACCACTCCAACACTGCAAACAAATAATTCCACACTACTCATTCAAACATCTCCGCATCCAGCGCCATCACCAACTCCTGCTCCCCCATGTCTGGCAGGGAGACACCATGGTGCACATTCGAGGGCAACTGCCTACCCAATCTTTACAATCCCCGTCTGATCTTCCCCAACCACCTGTGGAAGGCACTCCTCCAATCTAAGCTCCAACACGTCGGCAAGAATCTTGGCATCCACATTCAACAGGGTTATTGGCCGATGCGACCCACACTCCACCAGGTCCTTATCCTTTTTTAACAGCAACTAGATGCCTGTTCCATAGTCTCCGGAGGCGCCTCCCTAGTTACCATGCCCTTAAACATCTCTCCTCCCCCCCCCCCCCCCCCCCCCCAACCCCCCCCAACAGCAGCACCAGCCTATCCAAAAACCTCTTATAAATTTCCACTGGGAACCCATCCAGCAACAGTACTTTACTCGTTTGCATTTTCCCTCCCGCTGTCCAAATTGCCTCAAAACCCACCAGTTCCTCCAATCCTTCCCTATCCTCATCCTCCACTGTGGGACAGTCCAGCCCCTCCAAAAACTTCCTCACATCGGACTCATTCCCCAGAGGCTCCAACCTGCACAATTAGTTCCGAAACTCCTCAAATACCTATCCACCTGCTCCGGCACAACCACCAGCTCCCTCATTCCATTCCGGACCTGAACAATCTCACAGGAAGCTACCTGCCGGCAGAGCTGTCCTGCTAGCATGCGGAGTGGGATCCTCCACATACTTCCCGTCCACTTCCAAAATTTTGTCTACCAACCACCGTCACTCCCCTCTTGCCTCCGTATCCACCTGCGCCTTTAAAAAATGATCTCACCCCTTACCACCACCTTCAGCGCCTCCCATCGCCTGACAGTGAGATCTCCCCATTTTTATTGAGCCCCACATAATCATCAACTTTGCCAACAGATCCGCAAGCAGCCCCACATCCAACCTCCACACTGGCCTCTGTGCAGGCCCCTTCTCAAAGATCACATCCACCAGGTATGGAGCATGATCTGAAATAACAACCGCTGAGTATTCCGCTTTCCTCACCACCCCACATTAAAGGAACCAATCCTCGAATACACATTATGCATTTGCTAGAAAAAGGATCACACTCTACCCCCTGGATGCAAGAACTGCTCCTCCCATCTCCTTCATAAATGCTGCCAACATACACACCACCACCAGCCCCCCCCCCTCCCCCGTAGCCATTTAAAATGGCCAACCCCGATTCAAAATGGCGAACGGCAAAGGCTGATGGGAAAGTCAGCCAACAAGACAAAACCAGCAGCTGCAGGTTTGCTGTGTATTTACCTCTGGAACGGCCAGACAAGATCGATACCAGCAACCATCAGCATAACAAAACAACAGCCATCTGCATACTAATGAGCAATCCCCGGGAACAATAAGCTACATTTAGACACAAAGCAAAACCAGACTCTTCGGCGCCAGCAGGAGCCTACACAAAAGGAGGTGAACGAGCACCTCAAGACCGCCCATCGATCAGGGAACCGCTCTCGCATTGGAGAAAATCGAACCAAGCGATTGGGACAAAGTCCAATCACTTGGGACCAGGTACAGGGTCCGCCCCGAAAGGCAGGAAGCCCCTGTGGACTATAAGAATTGAGCCCCAAGTTCAAATCGCTCTCTTCTCTTCCTCTCCACCTCTTCGCGCTCTCCATCCTGCCCGGGTCACCCAGCAACAACGAACCAACATTGGTCATGACCGGAGCAGTGAAGATCGAAACCGTAAGTCTTAATTCAACTCTCGCTACAAGAGAGGCGCTCCTAGCTACCAATCCGTACCAACTTCGAATCCCGCAGGCTCAGAACCCGAACGAAAGGCCATTCATTTCCCTGACCTGGTGGGCCAGTTCCAAGTTAAGTATTGGCCTGTTAGTTGTAGAAGTAGCTTAGACGTAGAATTTGTGCATGAGTAGTGATTACTGTGTATAATAAATGTGCTTTGATTTAAACGTTACTAATCGGTGTATTGGATTATTGATCATTACTCGGACTTGAACCACGTGGCGGTATCATAAAGATAACTGGCGACTCAAGAGCAAAGGTAATAAAACAGAGCAATTGAACTAAGGCAAAATTAGCAACCCCCCCCCACGAGGGTTTAACGAACATGGTTTAAAACAATCCAACTTCGGCTGCAACTTTGTTCAAATCCCCCCGAACTGATGAGTGTCCAGGCTCAGGATGTCTGCCAACATCCTCTTCATAAACCCTACATCATCCCAATTCTGGGCACACATGATAACCAACATTACCAACCTTTCCTCCAAAGCACCCGTTACTATAACGTATCTGCCCCCTGATTTGCCACCTCCTTCACCATCTGAAATTTAACTCTTACCCACCGATACCACTATCCCCTGGGCCCTGCTATCTAAAGCCCGAGTGAAACACCTGACTCACCTATCCATCCAAAGCCTAACCTGGTCCTTCACCTTCAGATTGGTCTCCTGCAACAGGACCACATCGGCTCGCAGGCTCTTCAAATGCGAAAGACTCTCGTCCACTTCACCAGTCCACCCAACCCCACAAAACGGTCCACGTTCCCAGTTCACCCAACCATCACACGTTCCACGTTACACCCCCCCCCCCCCCCCAACATAGCTTTAAACTCCCCAGGGAGCATCCCTACTCCCCCATCAACTTCTTAGGCCTGTCCATCCAAAATTACCCACAAACCAATCCATGATTTTGATCAAACCCTGCCCCTAGTCACCGTCAACCAACTACCTGTGCTCCCATCCCATCCCCTTCCTCTCAGCAAGCTCCACATCCTCTTTCCCCCCTCTCCCCACCATTCATACCTCCTAGGCCAGTCAAAACCTGTCCACACAGGTTTGACCAGTCGTGGCCCCTCCCCCACCTCACTCACTAGCATACCTCAGGTTGCTAGCGAGGTGGCCCTGACCAGAGCCTCCTCCCCCACATACCTAACACAGCAACAACAGAAAAGTCCCCCCCCCCCCCACCCCACCCCATTTTTAAACAACCACACGTATCAAACCCCAAACAAAGGGAGTAAAACCTGGCACATTATCTCATCATACCCAAACCATCCTCTCACAACCGCACATACTAAATCAATGTCCAAACTCCACTCAGTCCCAGTCCTTTAGCCCTCGCGAACGCCTCCGCCACCATCTCAAAGAAACGGTCCTTGGAGTTATATGTAACCCTCAGCTTCGCCAGGACGACCAACCCGAACCACACATCACTCTTACAAAGCACTGCCTTTGACCCATTAAAGGCCGCCTGCCTTCTTGCCAACTCCAGTGTGACGTCCTGGTATGTATGAACACCACTGCCATCCCACCTCGCTTCCCGATTCTGCTCGGCCCGTCTCAAGACCCTCTCCCGTCACCTGATAGCTGTGAAAACAGACTATCACAGCTCTTGGTGGATCATTCATGGACAGCATGCTCAGGTCAGTACTAGAATGAAGATGTTTATCACTGAAGACTGGACTGGATCAAATTGCCTTACACAATCAGCAAAGTGTTGAAGGAGTGTGACATTGCTGGATGTGTGCAGTATTAAACACCCCCCCCCCCCCCCCCAGGCGAACACAAAAATTTCAGCAGGCTTCAAGCAAAATCATTTTGAAAAGACAAACTATTATCTGGTTGACGTTCATTATCATATTGATGTTAGTGGAACCTTGTGGTGAGCAAACTGGCCGTCATTTCCCACATCACAACAGTGACTGTGTTGCAAAAAGTACCAACTGACTGCAAAGGATAAGTATTTTTCCTTTTAATTGAGAATTCCAAACCGTTTCACAGCTTCACACTGCTTAGTCACCATTATGTAAGCAAACGTGGCAGACCATGAACTCTCTCCTCTATTTTAATTGCCAGCTCCCCAACCCCACGAGGCCATCTATAACTTGTCTTATAGAGCGCTGACCCTTATTTTGCTACCTTACATTTATACAATTATTCACACCTTCGTCAGTCTTTAACACCACCGACACTCCTTTGACTTGCGTCCATGACATCTTTGTCAATCTGCAATGAGCTCTCATCTATTCCCAACCTTCTATATTCTGCCCCACCTTCCCCACCAACTCCCTCCCCCCAACTATATAAACTATTGCAGTTCTACCCCATTCAGTTTTCAGGAAGAGTCACACGGACTTGAATTGTTAACCCTTTCTCTCTCTGCAGATGCTGCCAGACCTGGTGAGTCTTGCCGGCATTTTGTGTTTCTATTCTAGTTTTCCAGAATCCACATTATTTTGCTTTTATTTATGGCAGACAATTTGCAGGTTTCACAAGGAGTAAAATAAGGTGAATGACCAGAAAATCTGTTTTAGTGGGGCTGAAGGATAAATATTGGCCAGAATAATCCAAGAACTTTTTTGGGAAAAAGCACCACAGTACTTTTTAATACCTATCTGGACAGGTTAACATCCCATCCAACAATGTTTCACACCCTTAGTGCTGCTCTGGCCTGTCACCTTACACCATGTACTCAGTTCCTGAAGTGGGGTTTTAACCCATAAATATTTGGACTTCTAAGAGCCAAGAGTGCCTTTACTGAGCCAAGCTCAACAACTTTGTTTTGAATGGTGCTCCTTGTCTTAAGAACTTCCTGCTCAGAGTGCCCATCTTATTACTGAAACCAGATGGGCTCTTACCAACTTTTACAGATGACCATAGAAAGCATCCTAGCTGGCTACATCACCGCCTGGTATGGCAACGGCTCGGCCCAAGGCCGTAAGAAACTTCAGAGAGTCGTGAACACTGCCCAGTCCATCACACAAACCCGCCTCCCATCCATTGACACCGTCAACACCACCTGCTGCCTTGGGAAAGCAGGCAGCATAATCAAAGACCCTTCCCACTCGGCTTATTCACTCTTCCAACTTCTTCCATCTGGCAGGAGATACAAGTGTCTGAGAACACCCACTAACAGATTCAAAAACAGCTGTGGTGGTATGTATTAGGGGTAATACGGTACACCATGATGCCGAGAGGCTATTGGTGGATGGATACTGGGTCCTGATAGGATCTGCCGCCTGTCATGATATTCAAACACACACATCATGATAGACACACCAACAGACAAATCAGAACACACACCACCACAACCAATCACAGAAAGATATAAAAGCACAAACACGACACCTGGTGGTCAGTATTAGCTGGAGAGGAGGACCAGGACAGACCTGCTACACGAAACACTCAGGGAGACAGCACGTGCAGAGTATCCAGAACGAACTGTATTATAAGAGTTAAAATAAAATAGAGTTGTACCACATACAACTGTGTTGGTTCATCTGTGCACCAGAGCACCCAACACCACATGGTACAGGAGTGGATCGATACCTGCCGGCATACCTCCGTGTACACAGACAACCAGCAGTGCCCAGGCAAAATGATAGAGCTCCCGGTTCCGCAGCCGCTCCAGTGCTACGGCGATCTCCGCGAAAACTGGCGGCGATTCCGGCAAGTGTTCGAATTGTTCCTGGTGGCAGCTGAACTCCAAGACCTGGATGATAGCGAAAAAATTGAATTTCTCCTCACCATCGCCGGAGAAATATTCACAAGGTTCAGGTTCTTCAGGAGGCAGCAAAGGTACGATTACCAGGCAGTCCTGGACAAATTCTCCAAATACTGTGAAGAAAACGCAATCCAATCGGCAAGTAAAGGTAAGAAAAGCGGCAGTACTCACCTCGTGGCTGGGATCCCGGAGCCCGAATTCCCAGAGGCCGAAATCCCGGGCCTGAGTCGAGGTCGGTGGCCATCTTGCTAAAGGTATCACGCTAGCACAGTTGCGCGAGCAGTGCGCAGAACCGGAAGTATCGTTTGCGCATGCGAGAGATGCTGCGCATGCGCAGTCAAGAAAACGGCCATCGGTAAAGGAACAGCGATCTGAGCATGCGCAGTCCGCTTCCTACGTGCTACATACCGAGCGTCAGGATGTCAGAGGCCCCAGAGCGCACCAATTTAAAGGGGAAACGTCCCAAATCCAATTTAAAAGGGAAACGTCCCAAATCAAAAAAACAAAAATCTGTTAAAGCTGTAAAACAACCTTCCCTCACCTGGAATGACAGCACATTGCCGCAAATTGACCCAGGAGATGAATTTGACCTCCGAAGAACCCTCCGACAAGCAGTTACCTACGCACAAGCCGATGATTCCGACCTCGAATACTTTGATGACGATCTTTACAGTGTTTCCGGACCTCGCGAGCCCAATGATAGCTCCGTGGTCCTATAAGACTATGACTCAGACGAACCTTTCGTGTTGCACATTGGCGGCCCCCACATTGAATCCGACGCAGATGCGGATTCATTTTTCGGATTTGAGGATCTTCAATCCAGCAGATATGACGTCCCAACTTATCAGTACCGGATGATGCTGCAGCCTGACATTAACAGACAGGGAGCGCTGCAAGCACACGGAGAGTGCCCTGCTGCCACACAGAGCGTGGGCCACGTCCCGCTCAACGTTCCCGACTCTATGATAGAAGACATGCAAGACTCCAGAGCGCAGTCCTCGCATGAACCAGAAGTGACTCCAGTGTCACAAGCCTCCACAGCAAGCTCGTGGACAGACTCCACAATTGCAGAAACGCAAGACTCCAGAGCGCAGTCCTTGCACGAACAAGAAGTGACTCCAGTGTCACAAGCCTCCACAGAGAGCTCGTGGACAGCCTCCACGATAGAAGCAACGCAAGACTCCAATGTGCGGTCCTTGCAGGAACAAGACCATGAGGGTCTAGCAACCTCTCCTGACCAACCAGCGGCAGACGATGCAAGTCTGCCATGCTCACGTGAACAGCAAGAAGGCTATAACAGCCTACCATGCTCCACTACACAGCAGCATGACCATGACGGTCTCTCATGCTACAATGAAGGGCACAGCGCTGAAGACTGTTCAAGCCCAACTGAAGACAAGCCAAAGGAATCGCCTCTTCCAAGCCCGAAGAAAAAAGGTTTATGCGCTGACCTTCAGGATCATTATAGCCGAACAGAGATTAATAATGCTGCACGGTCACAGAAGGATGCTGAGGATTTGCTAAAGAAATTAATTGAATGTTTAACTTGCAAGGAGCAGACTGAGAATTGCCAGTGTTTTAGTACGGATCGAAAAAACGGACAAGACATTGATCCTCAGGTAATGGAAATAACACAACCTGAATCATATCTACAGCAGGGACAAATGTCTCCCTTCAACACAACGCCGCAAAGTCCCAACTTCGGAGACCAGCAGTTAGTCAGTAATGACTCTTCAAACCTTGAGGGGAACATTAATTGCATTGAACCTATACACACTCCACTGATAAATGAGCAGAACATTGGAGCAAGAATCCTGAGGACACCGACATCGAGTAGCCAGATAACGAATTTAAAACCCGCAGCAGTTTCAAGTGAACCAAGTGTGCTTTCCACTAATGGTGAAGATGCAGATAAGGTCGACCCGATTATCCATTGTACCACACTAACCCCAGTGATTAAGCAGTTATGTATGGGGAGTATAATGTGGGCAATTGAGAACAGTAAAAGAGAGACTGTGACCATGCCAGTCCCAGCAAAATCAGACCCAGAGACCATAAAGGCATGTACATTAGACAAAGATACATATGAGGTACCTGAGAAGAAAAGTGAAACGGAATGATCTTTGGAAAATAGTACAATGTCGATAGAAACATTGGATCCGATATTTGAGACCATACATATGGGAGAATTTGGGGGTAATAAACAAGGATCTGCAATGTCTGGGGGAAGATTTAAAATTCCAAAGAAGAAAAGCCCAAATGAAGGACAACGGCAAGACAATGACAGTCCACCGACATGGTGTGCACCACCAGATGAAAACTCTGACAATTTACCCAACCCTAGTGAACAGCAAGCTGCTAATGAGGATCTATCCACGGGATGTGAGACGAGTGACGACAGCATCCCACTTCCCATGCAAAAGGTGCAAGGTGACAGACCTCGCCTAGTGCGTACCGAGGCACTCGACGATCACGGTGGGACCACTGACGACTGCGGTGGCGGCGCACCGCTTCCACCCTCGATGGCTCGAGCCTCTCCACTGGTTGGTGCATTCCTGCATGTTCCGACTCCAGAAGTGCAGCTTCAGGGAATCTCGGCTGCCTCCAGTGAACCTGTTGGGACTCCGGATGGGGAGTATCGACGGAAGGCAGACCGGACTCCAGATGGGGAGCAGCCAAGCGCCGATTCTGATTCGCGCACGCCAGACCTTGCTCCGGACGGGCGGTGTCGCGGCCTCGGTGATGGCACGCTCAGGATGACGGCGGATGCCACGGCGACAGGGAATGGATCGCGTGGCAGTCCCACTGGGTCGGCAGTGGCGACCAGCACCGGCGGTCCAAGACAGACACACCAATTCGCGCCATCGCCAGACGTTGATGCGAGCAACAATTCTCTCTCCAAGGCGACATGCTTCGACGTTTCTCTGCGGAGTCGCCCTTCCGGCACAGCAGGTGGCTCCGGAACCAGCGTGCACGGTCTCGGCCAACTTCCACATCTGGCACAGTCATCGCCTTGCATGATATTAGTGATGGTGCTACTTCGATGGCAACGACCCATCGGCTACAAGATGCCGTCCACCACAAACATAAAAAGAAAAAAGACTCCACCTTGTTCCTGGCATGCAGGGCGGATGGATTGGTGCGTAGGCGCAATCAGCGAGCTTTGCGCCGCCTTCCACGCTCGCAACTGAACCGTACGCACACGCCGGATCCTCCACTGGTTCCCAAGGATGACTTCGTGGAGATGCCACGGATCATGCCCCTTCCATCGCCACCAGAACCAAACCACAGCCAAGGCAACACTAACAAAGATGTTCAATGTTATATTTGCACGAATGAAAAATCAAGCACTGCACGAAGTACAACAAATGGAAAAGTAGAGACTTCGGCAACAGCATCACCTCCAACAGTCCAAGATATCGTCTGACCGGACCACTGTTCAAGTTTTTTTTTTCTTCTCGCATTCATGTTTTGTTATGGTACAACCTTGTTAGTGTGACGCACCCGACATCGCCCCATGTAAATAGTTACGTCATATACACACGCTGTACACAACACACGCACACACTCTTAGATGCACTCACGACACGATTATATTTATAACCACGTAGGCACATATCTTTGTAAAAAGGGGGGGGATGTCATGATATTCAAACACACACATCATGATAGACACACCAACAGACAAATCAGAACACACACCACCACAACCAATCACAGAAAGATATAAAAGCACAAACACGACACCTGGTGGTCAGTATTAGCTGGAGAGGAGGACCAGGACAGACCTGCTACACGAAACACTCAGGGAGACAGCACGTGCAGAGTATCCAGAACGAACTGTATTATAAAAGAGTTAAAATAAAATAGAGTTGTACCACATACAACTGTGTTGGCTCATCTGTGCACCAGAGCACCCAACACCACACCGCCTACTGGGCTCCACCCAGAAATGAGGGTATACAGAATTAAAACACGAAGTAGGAATATGGAGCTCCGGATCACCCCGGAGTGCCTGCGAATCGGCCCCCAAGCAGCTAACTCTACCTCCGTTTTTAAACACTGGCTGGCGTGTTTTGAGGGCTATCTCCGAACGGCACCCAGCAAACCGACGGACGAACAGAAGAAGCAAGTCCTCCATTCCAGGGTGAGTCCGGACATCTACTCACTCATCGAGGACGAGGATGATTTCGAAGCGGCGATCGGCACGCTGAAAGAGATCTACATTTGGCCCGCCAACCAGGTCTTTGCACGCTATCAGCTCGCGACACAGCGACAACTTCCCAGAGAATCACTGGATGAGTTCTACAATGCTCTGCAGATCCTGGGAAGAAACTGCAACTGCCCGGCGGTAACGCCGAACGAGCACACGAAGCTCCTGGTCCGAGATGCGCATGTGGCAGGTTTGGCTTCATCCCAGATCTGCCACAGACTTTTGGAGAAAGACTCTCTGGGACTCACAGAAGCTCGGGCCCTGGCGGCATCCCTCGATGTGGCCTCGCGAAACGCCCACACCTACGCCCCCGACCGCACTGCAGCCCCTTGGGCTCCGTGGACCCACGCCGCGATCGACTCTCCGGTACCCCCCCCCCCCCCAGCCCCGCAAACCTGTGCGGCCAGAATCCCAGACCACCGGGGGGGGGCGCTGCTATTTTTGCGGCCAACCGAAACACCCCCGGCAGGGCTGCCCGGCCAGCTCGGCTACCTGTAAAAGCTGCGGCAAAAAGGGCCACTACGCCGCAGTGTGCCAGTCCCGGGGGGTTGCCGCGATCTCCGGGGAAGAAACGGGACCACCGACTCAGCGGCCGCCCCCCCCCCCCTCCCCCAAGCGACCCACGTGCGGCCAACGGATGCCGCCATTTTGGGCCCCGGACGCCACGAGGGAGAGATGGGCGCCGCCATTTTCTTACCCTCAGCCCACGTGCGATCCATGCGAGCGGCCATTTTGTCCACCCCAGACCGCGTCCGATCCGTGGACGCCGCCATCTTGGCTGACAGGGAAGGACCCCAACACGGACGGCTCCATGCTGCCTGACAACAATGATCTGATGCAGCAACCACGCTTGGCATTGATGACCCTGGACCAGTCGCGGCCCCGGACGCTCCAGACAGCAACGACGACAGTGCTGGTGAATGGGTACGAGACGCCGTGTTTGATCGACTCGGGGAGCACGGAGAGTTTTATTCATCTGGACATGGTAAGACGCTGTTCCCTTGTAATTCGTCCAAGCACCCAGAAAATGTTCCTGGCGGCGGGGTCCCACTCCGTTGAAATCAAAGGGTTCTGCATCGCAAACCTAACGGGGCAAGGGAGGGAATTCAAAAATTACCGGCTGCATGTCCTCCCCCATCTCTGCGCTCCCACTCTCCTGGGGTTGGAAGTCCAATGCAACCTCCAGAGCTTAACATTTAAATTTGGCGGCCCTATACCCCCACTGGCTGTCTGTGGCCTCGCGACCCTCGAGGTTGAACCGCCTTCCTTGTTTGCGAACCTTACCCCGGATTGCAAGCCCGTCCCCACTAGGAGCAGACGGTACAGCGCCCAGGACCGAACATTTATCCGGTCTGAAGTCCAGAGACTGCTGAAGGAAGGCATCATCCAGGCTAGCAATAGTCCCTGGAGAGCACAGGTGGTCGTCGTAAAGACCGGGGAGAAGCAGAGGATGGTCTTCGACTATAGTCAGACCATCAACAGGTACACTCAGCTAGATGCGTACGCTCTCCCCTGCATATCCGACATGGTCAATCGGATTGCACAATACAAGGCCTTCTCCACCGTGGACCTTAAGTCCGCCTACCACCAGCTCCCCATCCGCCCCAGTGACCGCAAGTACACTGCCTTCGAAGCAGATGGGCGGCTATACCACTTTAATAAGGGTTCCATTCGGCGTCACGAACGGAGTCTCGGTCTTCCAACGGGAGATGGACCGAATGGTTGACCAGCACGGTTTACGGGCCACGTTCCCGTACCTCGACAACGTCACCATCTGTGGCCACGACCAGCAGGACCACGACGCCAACCTCTGAAAATTCTTCCAGACCGCTAACGCCCTCAACCTCACCTACAACGAGGAAAAATGCGTGTTCAGCACCGACCGTCTAGCCATCCTGGGCTACGTAGTGCGTAATGGAGTGATAGGCCCCGACCCTGAACGCATGCGCCCCCTCATGGAGTTCCCTCTCCCCCACTGTGCCAAAGCCCTGAAACGCTGCTTGGGCTTCTTTTCTTACTACGCCCAGTGGGTCCCCCAGTACGCAGACAAGGCCCGCCCACTAATCCAGTCCACTACTTTTCCCCTGTCGACAGAGGCCCGTCAGGCCTTCAGCCGCATCAAAGTGGATATCGCAAAGGCCACGATGCGCGCCATTGACGAGTCCCTCCCCTTCCAAGTTGAGAGCGACGCATCCGACGTAGCTCTGGCGGCCACCCTCAACCAAGCGGGCAGACCCGTGGCTTTTTTCTCCCGGACCCTCCACGCTTCAGAAATTCGCCACTCCTCGGTCGAAAAGGAGGCCCAAGCCATAGAGGAATCTGTGCGACATTGGAGGCATTACCTGGCCGGTAGGAGATTCACTCTCCTCACTGACCAACGGTCAGTAGCCTTCATGTTCGATAATGCACAGCGGGGCAAGATAAAAAACGACAAGATCCTGCGGTGGAGGATCGAACTCTCCACCTATAACTATGAGATCTTGTATCGTCCCGGAAAGCTGAACGAGCCGTCCGATACCCTATCCCGCGGCACATGTGCCAACGCACAAATAGACCACCTCCAAGCCCTCCACGAAGACCTCTGCCACCCGGGGGTCACTCGGTTCTACCATTTCGTCAAGTCCCGCAACCTCCCCTACTCTGTGGAGGAGGTCCGTACAGTCACCAGGAACTGCCAGATCTGCGCAGAGTGCAAACCGCACTTTTTCAGGCCTGATAGAGCGCACCTGATAAAGGCTTCCCGACCCTTTGAACGCCTCAGTTTGGATTTCAAAGGGCCCCTTCCCTCCACCGATCGCAACACGTACTTTCTAAACGTCGTTGACGAATACTCCAGTTTCCCCTTCGCCATCCCCTGCCCCAACATGACCGCGGCCACGGTCATTAAAGCCCTTGGCACCATATTCACACTGTTCGGTTTCCCCGCCTACATCCATAGCGACAGGGGGTCCTCCTTCAGGAGTGACGAACTGCGTCAATTCCTGCTCAGCAAGGGCATAGTCTCGAGCAGGACGACCACTTACGGGCAGGTAGAAAGGGAGAACGGAACGGTCTGGAAGGCCGTCCTGCTGGCCCTCCGGTCTAGGAATCTCACAATTTCCCGCTGGCAGGAAGTCCTCCCGCATGCCCTTCACTCTATCCGTTCCCTGCTGTGCACCACGACTAACCAAACGCCTCATGAGCGCCTCCTTGTTTTCCCTAGGAAGTCCTCCTTTGGAACGTCACTTTCGACCTGGCTGGCAGACCCGGGGCCCATCCTGCTCCGGAAACATGTGCAAGCGCACAAATCAGACCCGTTGGTGGAAAGGGTACATCTCCTCCACGCAAACCCGCAATATGCCTACGTGGCCTGGCCCGATGGCCGACAGGACACTGTCTCCCTGCGGGACCTGGCGCCCGCCGGAGCTCCCCACACCCCCCCCAAACACCAATCAACCCCTCACTCCCGCCGGCGCATCCCACAGCCACTCCCTTCCCAGGGGGGATCGGTTCTCCTCCCAGGCCCGCCCAGGAGTAAGGAAACAGGGACGGACAGCGCTACGCTCCCAGAGACGACGGGACTCGAGCCAGCACCATCACCACCACCCGGCCTGCGACGATTGGAAAGGACGACCAGCGCACCCACTCGGCTCATCGAATCGCTTTAAGTCATGTCAATGAATCTGTAGCCCAGTAAGGCAGCATTATTGTATATAGTTAATAGTTACGGCACAATACCGACCCTGTAAACCCCTACCAGCATCCGACCCACCATCCCGCCAGGTTCTTTTTTAACATGGGGTGAATGTGGTGGTATGTATTAGGGGTAATACGGTACACCATGATGCCGAGAGGCTATTGGTGGAGGGATACTGGGTCCTGATAGGATCTGCCGCCTACTGGGCTCCACGCAGAAATGAGGGTATAAGAACCCAGGTTCTCCCAGCAGCTGCATTCTGTAACCGAGCTGTTGGGGAACAAGTCTGCTCAATAAAGCCTTGATTGATGTTAATACAACCTGCCTTGCGTCATATTGATGGTCCTACAACAGCTTCAACCCCAGACTCCTAAACGACCCTTTTATGGACTAATCTGATCTCTTCACACATTTTCTCTACCGGGTAGCACTACACTCCTGTATGCTTCACCCGATGTCTGTGTCTATGTATTTACATTCTGTATTTAATGTACATTGTGTATTTTATGTTTGCTATGTATTTTCTTTTCATGTACGGAATGATCTGTCTGAGCTGTACGCAGAACAATACTTTGTACTGTACCTCGGGACACGTGACAATAAACAAATCCAATCCAACAAGTTTTTAATTTCCTTGCCAGCGGAAAACTATCCCATTAGGTGGGCAGAAACGACAAGCATCGATCGCTACATTCCCATTCTCCACCGATTACTACATAAACAGGATACACAACTAATTGTAGATCTTGATAAATTGTCACCAATACCAAAACTGACATCAATGCTTTATTTCCCCAATTTTCATGTTCAAGGACAAATGGTCTCTCAGTTGACCCCCCTGACATCAAAATGGATGAAACGGAGATTAATTGTTCAAGTTAGACACCAAGTAGCAGTTTCAAGGTTGTAAAATCATTTGCAACAAACAGCTCTAGTTATGCAAAAATCATCTGTGCCCTGAAGATAAATTCTCAACAACCAAGTGTTCAATACATGGTTTATTTGTCTTTAATCACAGAAACCTGGCAATTATACAACAGTGGGAGATACATGAAGCAATTTGCTTTCATGTCTTTTGTCACAAACTTCCAACGGCCTTTCATCTAACTGGCAACTAACTTATAGACTATATTTAATTATGATTACCCAATAGTTCACAATGCATTGCAAGGCCGCAATTCAATATGGCAGTTCATAAATTATTCAAGCACTGCTCACCTGGTTTAAAGCATCACCAGAACTGCTCAATTGAATTAAATGAATCATTTAATTGAGCATCTGTGAATTATACTTAATTAAACCAACTTTGTAAAGTAGTAAGCACAAGGAAGTGTGATATGCCATCAATTAAGATGGAGAACGCAGAGTGAATTAACTATGGCTTTAATTGACTTACAACAGAGCTGACAGCGTGCCCCAGAACGAGGCAGTGAGAGAGGTCGCAGCTTAAATACCCAGGCCCTAGGGCAAGGAGCCACGGGCAGAGCTAAAACCATACAACATGTAATATAGGAGCAATACTGTACAACACGTAATACTGGGGCAGCACAATACAACACAGTGGTTTCACCACATTCACCCCCTGTTTAAGAAAAAGTCCGGCGGGGGTGAAGTGAACAAGTTGCGTCAGAGATAGAGTCTGACGGGGGCTTTGATTGTCCGCCGTGACCGCCTCAGTTCCGGCTGTGGTGTGGGTATCGTAGTCGGCTGAAACGTTGAGGCCTGTGGGTCTGGGAGCAAGACAGCTTCTGTGTTCTCAGGTGGGTGGGCAGCAACGGGGGAAGGGGGTATAGGGTCGGGTCGAGTAGTAGTGGAGAGGGGAGGAATAGAGTCGGGAGCACCGGTGACAGCCGCTGGGGAACCTGCGAGTGCCAAATCCCGAAGGGAGACTGGTCCTCCCGCCTGTTTATTCCTCCCCTCTCCACTACTACTCGACACGACCCTATATCCCCTTCCCCCGTTGCTGCCCACCCGCCTGAGAACACAGAAGCTGTCTTGCTCCGCAGGCCTCAACGCTTCAGCTGACTACGATACCCACACCACAGCCGGAACTGAGGCGGTCACAGCGGACAATCAAAAATGGGGCTGGACTTCAAAAATGGGGTCGGAGATGCGGCGGTGGACTTCAAAAATGGGGTCGGAGATGCTGCAATGGACTTCAAAAATGGCGGAGATGCAGTGGTGGACTTCAAAAATGGCGTCGAAGATGACGTCCATGAAAGTGCCGCATGCGATTCAGCAAGCTGCACCGTTTCCCGGAGGTCAAGTGTCTCCCTCTCTAGCAGGTGCTGGCGAATGCAGTGTGAGTCAATGTCGGCAACATAGGCGTCCCGGATCAGAAGTTCGGTGTGCTTAGTAGCCGACATCGCCTTGGAGTTGCAGGCCCCACCGAGCACCCGCAAAACGGGCAGAAATTCTGCCAGCGACTCTCCAGGGCGCTGACGCCGCGTGGCAAGGAGGTGCATGGTGAACTCCGTTAACCCATTTCACATACTGGCCTTTCGAGATTAATGGCTTCATCAAACAAGGCCACGTCACGGAAGATGAGAAACATTCGCGGGCTCACCCGGGAGATGAGGACGCGCAGCTTGTGCTCCTCGGTGACGGTGGCAGAATCGATGAAAGATTCTAGACAGCGTAGCCAGTGTGCGAAGCTGACATCGGCGTCAGCTGATTGGGGGTCTATCTGCAGGAGGTCCGGTTTGAGAACCGGATCCATGTTAAACAGCTCTTTAATTTAATGTAAGTCAATTAAATTGATATGCCATCAATTAAGACGGAGAACGCAGAGTGAATTAACTGTGGCTTTAATTGACTTACAACAGAGCTGGCAGCAGAGTTGAGTAAAGGTTTGGGGAGCATGCAGGCGGGGAAGGCCCCGGGGCTGGACGGGTTCCCGGTGGAGTTCTATAGAAAATATGTGGACCTGCTGGCCCCGCTACTAGTGAGGACCTTTAACGATGCAAGAGAGGAGGGAACCCTGCCCCAGACAATGTCGGAGGCGACAATCTCCTTGATTCTAAAGCGAGACAAGGATCCACTGCAATGTGGATCGTCCAGGCCGATTTCGCTCCTCAATGTGGATGCTAAGCTATTGGCAAAAGTACTGGCCACTAGGATTGAGGACTGTGTCCCGGGGGTGATTCACGAGGACCAAACGGGATTCATAAAGGGCAGGCAGCTAAATACCAATGTGCGGCGGCTCTTAAATGTGATAATGATGACATCAGAGGAGGGAGAGGCGGAGGTAGTGGCAGCTATGGACGCGGAAAAAGCCTTTGACATAGTAGAGTGGGAGTACCTCTGGGAGGTATTGCGCAGGTTTGGGTTCGGGGGAGGGTTTATTAGATGGGTTAAGCTCCTTTACAGCGCCCCGGTAGCGAGTGTAGCGACGAACCGGCAGAGGTCGGAGTACTTTCGGCTGTACCGAGGGACGAGGCAGGGGTGCCCCCTGTCCCCCCTGTTGTTTGCATTGGCGATCAAACCCTTGGCCATATCACTTAGGGAGTCTAGGAAATGGAGGGGGATAGCCCGCGGGGGAGAGGAGCATCGGGTATCGCTATATGCGGATGACGTGCTGCTATACGTGGCGGACCCAATGGAGGGGATGGTGGAGGTCATGCAGAGTCTGAAGGAGTTTGGAGAGTTCTCGGGCTACAAGCTTAATGTAGGAAAGAGTGAGCTTTTTGTATTACAGGCAGGGGACCAAGAAAGAGGGATAGGGGACCTACCGCTGAGGAGGGCGGAGAGGAGTTTTCGGTATCTGGGGATCCAGATAGCCAGAAGTTGGGGGGCCCTACATAAACTGAATTTGACGAGGGTGGTGGAGCAAATGGAGGAGGATTTTAAAAGATGGGACATGCTCCCGCTCTCGCTGGCGGGTAGGGTGCAGTCGGTCAAAATGGTGGTCCTTCCGAGGTTTTTGTTCGTGTTTCAGTGCCTCCCCATCGTGATCACCAAGGGCTTTTTCAAGAGAGTAGGTAGGAGTATTATGGGGTATGTGTGGGCAAATAAGACCCCGAGGGTTAGGAGAGGGTTCTTGGAACGCAATAGGGACCGAGGAGGGTTGGCTTTGCCAAACCTAGGGAGTTACTACTGGGCAGCAAACGTGGCGATGATCCGCAAGTGGGTCATGGAGGGAGAGGGGGCGGCATGGAAGAGGATGGAGATGGCGTCCTGTAAAGGAACGAGCCTGGGGGCGTTGTTAACGGCACCGCTGCCGCTCTCGCCGACAAAATACACCACAAGCCCGGTGGTGGCGGCAACACTAAGGATCTGGGGCCAGTGGAGAAGGCACAGGGGTGCAATGGGAGCATCGGTGTGGTCCCCGATCAGGGGTAACCACCGGTTTGTCCCGGGGAAGATGGACAGGGGGTTCCAAGGCTGGCATCGGGCGGGAATAAGAAGAATGGGGGACCCGTTCATTGACGGGACATTTGCGAGCCTAGGGGCACTGGAGGAGAAATTTGAGTTACCCCCGGGAAATGCATTTAGATATATGCAGGTGAGGGCTTTTGTGAGGCGACAGGTGAGAGAATTTCCGTTGCTCCCGGCACAAGAAGTTCAAGACAGGGTGATCTTGGGTGTATGGGTCGGGGAGGGCAAGGTGTCGGAAATATACCAAGAGATGAAAGAAGAGGGGGAAGCGCTAGTAGAAGAATTGAAAGGTAAATGGGAGGAGGAGCTGGGGGAGGAGATTGAGGAAGGGCTATGGGCTGATGCCCTGGGTAGGGTTAATACCTCCTCCTCGTGTGCCAGGCTCAGTCTGATACAATTTAAGGTGGTTCACAGAGCGCATTTGACGAGGGCAAGGCTGAGTAGGTTCTTTGGGGTGGAGGATTGATGTGAAAGATGTTCAGGGAGCCCGGCGAACCATGTCCATATGTTTTGGTCATGCCCGGCACTGGAGGGGTTCTGGAGAGGTGTGGCGGGAGTAATATCCCAGGTGGTGAAAGTCCAGGTCAAGCCAAGCTGGGGACTAGCAATATTTGGAGTAGTGGATGAGCCGGGAGTGCAGGAGGCGAAAGAGGCCGGAATTCTGGCCTTTGCGTCCCTAGTTGCCCGGCGAAGGGTCTTGCTATTGTGGAAGGAGGCGAAGCCCCCTAGCCTGGAGGCCTGGATTAACGACATGGCGGGGTTCATAAAATTGGAGAGAATTAAGTTTGCTTTGAGAGGGTCTGCACAGGGGTTTTACAGGCGGTGGCAACCGTTCCTAGAATATCTCGCGGAGCGTTAAAAGGTCGGTCAGCAGCAGCAGCAACCCTGGGGGGGGGGGGGGGGGGGGGGAGGAGAGAACGAGAGATTGTTTGAGGGGATGGACGAGCGGGAGATGGCATGGAGGATGGGGAGAAACGGTACGTGCAGCCAAGAGGGGTGTTATTGTTTGTAAGGGGAAAAAAATTGTGTTGTTAAAAAACCTTAATAAAAATATTTATTAAAAAAACCCAGCTGGCAGCATGCCCCAGAATGAGGCAGTGTGAGAGGTCGCAGCTTATATACCCAGGCCCTAGGGGGAGGAGCCACGGGCAGAGCCAAAACCGTACAACATGTAATATAGTGGCAAAACTGTACAACACGTAATACTGTGGCAGCACAATACAACACAGTAGTTTCACCACAAAGTATAATTGAACATTAATTTAATTTGACTATAATTTTTACTATATTACACAGTACTACATCACCACATTAGTTAGCATTGCTGCCTCACAGCACCAAGGACCCAGGTTCAATTCCAGCCTTGGGTGACTGTGGACTTTGCACGTTCTCCGTGGCTTTCCTTCGGGTGCTCCGATTTCCTTCCATGGTCCTAGGATGTGCAGGTTTAGTGGATTAGCCATTCTAAATTGCCTTTAGTGTCCAGGGCTGTGCAGGTTGGGTGGGGTTATGGGCCGCAGGGCGGGGCAGTGGGCCTAGGTAGAGTGCTCTTTTGGAGGGTTGGTGCAGACTTGGTGGGCCGAATGGTCTCCGCCTGCACTGTGGGAATTCTATGGTCCTGTGTGGAATATTTATGACTATGACTGAGTGTAGGTATGGCTGTTGTTCAGTACAGCTGTATTCAAACATACAACTGCTTTTGAACTGCTTTCATGTACAATTAACACCCTCAAATAAAGTCAGAAGCATAACATTCGGGAAATTTACCACCAATAGGGTAATTATATCCATTCGACTTCGATTGAGGGATCAATAAGTATCACTCACTATCTGTGCTCTTCTACCATGGTCCTGTGCCTGAATTCAAAATGAATGTCAACACAAAAGCAGAAATATTTTCTTGTACCCTGTCCAATCCCCACCCTCGTTCCATCTTGAAGGCGTCAACTCTTGCTGCTTATGATGCCACGGAATCTGGGTGCCCTTCAGTACCATGCCCAAGTAGCCAAATTTACTCTGCCTCGATAGCAAATATCAACCTTGTCACCTTCACAGGCATCACAGACACAGAGTCAAATTCGTATACTTCCAGTGGAAATTATTAAAAGAACTTGCCCGAGGTGTGGTGACCCTCAGGTTAAATTACACCAGTCAGCTCGCAAAGGGTCCTCTGGGACTGTGCCGATATTTACATATTAAAATTAAAATAAAAGGAGATCAGGGTTGAAAACACCAGCCTGTTCTCTTCTGCTAAACTCTAGAGGCATGGAGGCCAATTGGAGGCTCTCCCTAGGACAAAATCAGTTACCTCTGCAAGACTGGCAACAGGCCAGGGACCCTCCAGGTATTGCTCACATGTTTACTGGGTAAATGATCAGTCCGTATATTTTAAAGGAGGGTAACAATGATCTCTAATACTTCTTCAGTTGAGATAGTGGGCAGTTTGGGAAACAATGTTCTCCCGGAGATAAATCGTCTCCAATTTGTGCTCACACTGGGAGCTGCGCCCAGAGGCGATTTACTAACCCTTGCCAAGCAAATTTATACATGGCAAGGATTGCAGTCTCTCTCCCCCTCCCCCCGCTCTCCACAGTACACACACACACAAGGGTAGCGACCCCTCTCCCCTCCCCCCACTAAAGAGGCCTCCCAGGAAGTTAAAAAGCAGTCCAGCCAGGAGCAGTGAAAAAAAATCCCTGCTGTAAAACTTACCTGTCCTCTATACCCATGGCTCAGGCAGAGAAAGCAGCAGCTGTAAATACTTAGAAAATGAAATCCATATCACCAGTGTTTAAATCTTCTCAGATTCTTTAATCTGCAAGACTTTTATTCACATCAATGAAGTTGGGACTGTGATTGAATGGTTTGTTTCATTCCATTTCCCTTCAAACTTGAATGGATCTTAAGTATACTGCTGAGAAAATAACAGCGGTGTTTATAACCATCAAGCTATGACTGACAGTTCTTGACCATATCAAAAGCAATAAAGTGCTTTCTGCTGGAAAAAGGAGAAAGTGAAAGTGAAATCCAATGTTTATAAGCAGTTTTACAGCAGGTTACTTGAGCTCCATTCAAGCATGAACAGAAATGAAATTAAACAATCCAGTCATCAAAGTGTTTGGAAGCTGTCAATCACAGCCTAGTAAAAACAATTTCTCATTGATGTAAATAAAAGCCTTGTACAAAGGATCTGAGGAAGTTTAAACCCTTGTGGTGTGTTTTTCGCTTTCAAGGAGTTTACAGCTGCCGCATTATTTGCCTGCGGCAGCAGCTGTAGGGGACAGGCGAGTTTCAAAGCAGTGATTTTTTTTTCATTGTTTCGGTCTGGACTGCTCTTTGGCTCCCAGGCAGGGGTCGCCGATGGACTTTGGGGCACCTACATTAAACACTTACTCCCTTGGCCACCACGAGGTCCACCGTGCCAGGGATAGGCTAACAAATACCTGCCACAATTGATAGCCACATGAATCCCAGCCCAGAAGACCAGCAAATCACGGAAGTGTGGAGAATCCAGTGTCCAGACCCTTAATAGGATGCAAATAGATCAATTTGACCTATTTGCAGCCTCCTGCTAGCGCGGGGGTATCTAGCATCGGAAATTGATCGGCGCCCGTTTATTTGACGACGCTGCATTCTCGGCCCGATCGCGAATCTCTCTGCCGGTGTCAGGCAGCAGAGAATCTAGCCCCGTATCGCTGATGCACATTGTTTAGAAAGCCAAATTAGCACCTAGGAGGTTACGTGTCTGATTTAGGTGGTTGGGGCTCACCATCTTGGCTATTCAATCATTACTGCTAAAGTACGTGTGTTGACTTTGTAGGAGGACAGTAGAGGTAAATGACCTGGTGATACTTGACGTTATAGCTCATTCTCAATCATAAGCAGGGAAATGCCTTTCAATTCAAACAAATCACATGGGAAACCAACTGTACATTATCCACCTAGCTTACAACTTCATAGCAAAATGATCTAATTTACTATAATAAAAACAACATTTTCAGTGGGTCTCGCAGAGTTAACCTTGCAGGTCATGGCCTTTTGTCAGAACTGAGGAAAGCTAGAGGTGTAACAAGTTTTGAGCAAACAAAAACACGGAGGGTGGGAATAGAACAAAGCAGAAAGGTATGTGATAAGGTGGAAGGCAGGTGAGAATAATGGGTTAGGGCGGTTTACAGCAGGTGTGAATGGCAGAATTACGAGCAGGTACCGTTCAAATAAAATAAAAGGAGAAGAAAAAGGAAATCTTAAAGCTGTAAAATGGGGGCAGGCAGGCAATTACAAACTCAAACTCCTAAGTTGATAAGACTTTGTTCCTCAACAAAGGATTCCCACAACCTCAGTCCATGACCAACTGGCTGACCAATTATCCTTGTAATTTGATATACTTCTTCGCTCACCTCCCAGAACCATTGCCCTAACTTCCACTCCACCAGGCTCCACAGTTACTGAATTATCCTCCGGCATTGCCCACATCTCCAGTATTACGTTAGCAAACACAAAATCTACTCCCCTTTCAGTTTTCCCTTCACAACTCCCTGATCCAGATCCATGCCAGTGTGGTGGAGGAAGGTGGTGATAATATCACTGGATGAGTAATCTAGAGGCCCACGTGAAAGCCCTGGGGACATGGGTTCAATTCCCACCACAGCAGCTGGTGGAATTTGAACTCAAATTTAAAAGTCTGGAATATAAATCAAGTCTTTTTTCACCATGACGAGTATTACCAATTTCTGGAAAAACCCATCTGGTTCATTAATGCCCTTCTACGGAAGAACATCTGCCGTCCTTACTCTGTCTGGCCGACGTACGTCTCCAGACCCAAAGTAATGTGGGCTGCTCTTAACTGCCCTCTGAAATGACCCAGCAAGCCATTCAGTTCAAGGGCGATTAGGGATGGGAACAAATGCTGATCTTGGCAGTGAGGTCCACATGTGATCTCCTTTACATTGAGAAGGCCAAAACGCAGGCTGGGGGGGGGGGGGGGGGGGGTGGATTGCTTTACTGCACACACCCGTTCAGCCCGCAAGTGTGACTCCGAGCTTCCAGTCGGCTGCCATTTGAATTCTCCACTTTTCTCCCCTGCTGAAATCTCGGTCCTCACCTCCTGCAAGAACTGTCACTTCACATTCCATTAAATGACAGCAACAGTCAGCTCAATTTTTCCAATACTAATTTCCCATTATGTCAAACATTTTAAATAATCAATTTTCAAAAAAAAGGGACAGTAAACTCTCTTCAACATAACCAGGAAAAGCAGATCAGAATTCAGACAAAGAACCAAAATAGCCATGGTTAAAAGAATTAGCGTTGACTATTGACACAGATGCAAGTTGATGCCACATAGTCTCAATCTTTCTGTACATGTTGATAAAAACAGATACTACAAACTAGGGCAGCTTGGTTCTGTACACTAATCCGCTTTATCACGGAATGCTAGACCTCGAGTGGAATTCCGACAGCCAAAGCATTTGGGGGAGGAGGGGTGGTGCAGGGTTCAGGAGAAAATGACCCTGCTCCTCCCTCTCCCATCGATTGGCTGTTGTAGGATGGCACTGAAATACAACTAAAAGATTTTAAAATTCCATAGGTGTTTTAACAGACGCTAGTTTTAAGCAGGGCCAGATTACTGCAATACAAAAAAAAAAGGAAAAGCAATGCAAGAAGGAACTTTTAATTTACACAGGAGGGGTGGAAAGGAATCAACATGGGGCAAGATAGAAACCAGTAATGATGAAATACAGACCAATCCTGTTTTTACGAAATGGGTGGGGGCAGAGTTCATTCCACAAAAAAGCATATTCCTTCAAACCAGTATTGTATTTCCACAAGGCAACAGAGTTTTAGAACGGGTGAAGTTGAAGGAAAGAGCAGACGGTGGGGGATTAAGAGGCCGAGGTGTTGCTTAATGCAGGCAGAAAACTGCTCTGGCCAAGGATTTTAATGGTAAACAATTACGATTTAAATTAGAGAATGAAAATTTAGGATGAAAAAAGGCGAGATGTTTGAGGGAGCAAACGGTGCCACAGTAGTTGGGGGAGAATCAGATGCGATGGGAGCAATACTGCGTGTGGACAGTTTGGACAGGATGGATGGGAAAATGCATGGCTGAGTGGGATGGCTTTGGTGAGGGGCAGGAGATCCTGCGATGCAAGGGCTGGAATATTAATACATTTATCCTTAGAGGAAACAGGCATCTTCGAGTGGGGCAGTGGTTGGTGATTTGGTGGGTTAGAAAGGAGTTAGCGGAAGAGGTATCATTTTAGCAGGGAAAATGCTCCTAAACTCTCTGCAGTAAGTTCAACAGCGAAGGTGACAGCCTCGGAGTTATTTTTAAAATACATTTTAGCCAGTGACTTGAATTCTTCAGCCTATATAAATCAAAAAGGGGGAACAGCAATAATCCAGCATAGGTCCACAAGCCGGTCCACAAAACCCGGTAAATTGTTGTGGTGTTTGTCCCCTTTATGGCATGATCTGCAGAGGGGGTCATGTGACCCAGGTAACCAAGAGGCCAGGGTGGGGGAATCACCCTGTTTGATCCTAATAATAATCTTTATTATTGTCACAAGCAGGCTTACATTAACACTGCACTGAAGTTACTGTGAAAATCCCCTAGGTGCCACATTCCAGTGCCTGTTCGGGTACACGGAGGGAGAATTCAGAATGTCTAATTCACCTCACAGCAAGTCTTCAGGACTTGTGGGAGGAAACCAGAGCACCCGGAGGAAACCCACACAGACACAGGGAGAACGTGCAGACAGTGACCCAAACCGGGAATCGAACCTTGAACCCTGGCACTGTGGAACAACAGTGTGATGCACGATCAATTGTACAAAGACTCAGTTTGGATACAACTGTGGCTTTATTGCAGTAAGGTGTGTGGCCTCCCACAGCAGCTGGCGAAATGGCTGTTGAATAGAGGATACGCATATTTATACTCCTACTGGGCGGAGCCAGCAGGCAGGGGCTACCGGCGAACCTGTAGTACAGGTCCTACCTTACATCACCTAATATAGGTGCAACAGTGGTTTACCACATTCACCCCGGGTTAAAAATGAGTCCGGCGGGGGTGGTGGAGAACTATATACAGTAGTGAATTTACGTACAGTGTTATTAGGAGACAAAAAAAATGTGTCTTTTGAAAGTCCGTGCCAGTTCGAGATTCAACCGGTCTGGTGCCTTGACGTTCCGCTGGGAGCAACGTCGATGCTGGCCTGATGTTGGGTGACCCCGGGAGCGTGCCAAAATCCTCTTCATCCTCTTGCGAGGGCAGGGAAAGGAGGGATGGTCCTGGTGGGGTTAATGGTGGGAGCACTGGGGGAGGGGAGGGTGCCGCCGGGCCGGAGAAGTGTGTACGAGTGGAACCTGCTGGTGCCAGGTCCCTGAGGGAGACAGTATCTTGGCGGCCGTTGGGGTATGCATACTGGGGGTTGGCGTGGAGCAAGTGCACCCTATCCACCAACGGGTCTGCCTTGTGGAGTCGGACGTGCCTACGGACCTGGAGCTGCGAGCCAAATCGGGAGCGACACCCCGGATGCGGACTTCCTGGGGAAGGCAAAAAGGCGTTCATGGGCTGTGTAATTCGTAGCGGTGCACAGTAGTGACCGAATGGAGTGTAGTGCATCAGGGAGGAACTCCTGCCAGCGAGAGGCTGGGAGGTTCCTGGACCGTAGGGCCAGTTGGACGGCCCTCCAAACCGTCCCGTTCTCCCCCTCTACCTGTCCGTTTCCCCGGGGGTTATAGCTGGTCGTCCTGCTGGAGGAGATACCCCTGCTGAGCAGGAACTGACGCAGCTCATCGCTCATGAATGAGGATCCCCTGTCACTGTGGATGTAGGCGGGGAAGCCAAACAGAGCGAAGATTGTGTTGAGTGCCTTGATGATGGTGGCAGACATCATACTGGGGCAGGGGATGGCGAAGTACTCATCGACCACACTGAGAATATACGTGTTACGGTCGGTGGAGGGGAGGGGGCCTTTGAAATCCACGCTGAGGCGTTCAAAGGGGCGGGAGGCTTTCACCAGGTGTGCACGGTCCGGCAGAAGTGCGGCTTGTACTCCGCACAGACCTGGCAGTCCCTGGTGATTGTCCGTACTTCCTCGACGGAGTAGGGCAGATTGCGAGCCTTGACAAGATGGTACAACCGTGTGACCCCCCGGGTGACAAAGACTGTCGTGTGGGGCCCGGAGTCAGTCTACTTGTGCGCTGGCACATGTACCTCGGGATAGGGCGTCTGGGGGCTTGTTGAGTTTGCCGGGGCGATATATAATCTCGCAATTATAGGTGGAGAGCTCGATTCTCCACCGCAAGACTTTGTCATTTTTGATCTTGCCCCGCTGCGTGTTGTTGAACATGAAGGCTACCGACCGTTGGTCAGTGAGGAGAGTGAATCTCCTGCCGGCCAGGTAATGCCTCCAATGCCGCACAGCTTCAACGATAGCTTGGGCCTCTTTTTCGACGGACGAGTGCCGAATTTCTGAGGCATGAAGGGTGCGGGAAAAGAATGCCACGGCTCTGCCTGCCTGATTGAGGATGGCGGCCAGTGCGACATCTGATGCGTCACTTTCTGCTTGAAAGGGCAGCGTCTCGTCTACTGCGTGCATCCCGGCCTTGGCTATATCAGCTCTGATACGGGCGAAGGCCTGTTGTGCCTCGGCCGGAAGGGGAAAGTGGGTGGACTGAATGAGTGGGAGGGGGCCTTGTCCACGTAGTTTGGGACCCACTGGGCGTAGTAGGAGAACAACCCCAGGCAGCGTTTGAGGGCCTTGGGGCAGTGGAAGGTCCATGAGGGGGCATGCGGTCAGGAGCGGGCCCCAGAACTCCGTTCTAGACCACGTAGCCGAGGATGGCTAAGCGGGTTGTGCTGAACACGCACTTCTCCTTGTTGTAGGTGAGGTTGAGGAGACTGGCGGTGCGGAGAAATTTAGCAAGGTTGGCATCATGGTCCTGCTGGTCATGGCCGCAGATGGAGACATTGTCTAGGTACGGAAAGGTGGCCCGCAAACCGGGAGGGGGGGGGTGCGGGATGGTGGTGCCCACTGGCCGCGCGTGGTCCGGGACGAAGATGGCGGCACCCATTGTGTGTGGGTCAGGGGGAGGGGGGGCGATAGCGGCGACTGTGCGGGCCTGGCACACCGTGGCGAAGTGGCCCTTTTTGCTGCAAGCCTTGCAAATGGCAGCACGGGCCGGGCAGCGCTGGTGAGGGTGCTTCTGCAGGCCGCAGAAGGGGACCCCAGGGGTGCACGGATTGGCATGTGGCACAAGCGTATTGGCTGGGTAAAGCCCCGGCTGGGGCGGCCAGAGGATTACGTGAGGCAACTGTCATGGAGAGTGCTAGCTTCTTAGTCCCTGCTAGGTCAAGGTCCCTTCAAGCAGTCTTTGGCGATTGAGGTCCGACCCAATCCCCGTTACAAAAGCATCGTGCATAAGAAGGTTAGCATGTTCGGTAGGTGTAACGGCCTGACAGTCACAGTCCCGGGCGAGTGGGATTAGGGCCCGCCAGAAGTCTTCTATGGACTCACCAGGGAATTGAGAGCAAGTGGCGAGTACATGCCTGGCGAAGTGTGTTTTCTTTGAGATGCGCCATGGCGTCCGTGTAGTTCGGGGCGTCCTGGATCAGCGGAAACACGCCTCGAAGCAGGCTAGCCAGTGATTAAAGCCCTTTCTGGCGTCGCTCGATTGCGGATCCAGCTGCAGGCGATGTGGTTTGATTCGGAGGTCCATCTTCTAGAAAATCTTACTGCAATAAATTGATGCACGATCAATTGTACAAAGACTCAGTTTGGATACAACTGTGGCTTTACTGCAGTAAGAGGTGTAGCCTCCCACAGCAGCTGGTGAAATTGCTGCTGAATAGAGGACACGCATATTTATACTCCTACTGTGCGGAGCCAGCAGGCAGGGGCTACCGGCGAATCTGTAGTTCAGGTCCTACCTTACATCATCTAATATAGGTGCAACAGTGGTTTACCACACCGTGCTAACCGCTGTGCTACCGTGCCACCCATGGAAATAAACTCGCAGCCATGAAAGCTTTTGTATTGTAGTTATATGTAAATAAATGTTGGGTCCCTCCCGTTTGTTCTCTGCTTATCCCCTTATTTTCCCTTCCTTTTATTTGGCCATTACAGTTTTGATCCATGGAGGATTGTGAGTTTTGAGGCAAAGCAGCTTGTAAGTGGCCTGTGCCTTTAAATTCAAGCAGAGTTAGGGCAGGCATCGATTTCCCTGTTGCTAAAAGGATCCGACGGAGTGTGGGTCGTATAGGCCCATATCACTTCTGAATGTGGACGTAAAAGTATTGGCGAAGGTACTGGCAGGTAGGCTGGAGGAGTGCCTCCCGAAGGTGATAGGTGAAGATCAGACAGGGTTCGTGAGAGGGAGGCAGCTTTTTTCGAACATTAGAAGGGTATTGAACGTCGTTATGGCACCGGCAGAGGGGAAGGAAACAGAGGTCGTTGTGGCATTGGACGCTGTGAAGGCGTTTGACCGGGTAGAATGGGGGTACTTGATGGCAGTTCTGGAGCGGTTTGGGATTGGACCAAGATTTGTGAACTGGGTAAAGCTATTATATAAGGAGCCGAGGGCGAGTGTCCGCACAAACAACATCAGCTCAAGATACTTTTCTCTCCACCGTGGGACTAGCTCCACCGTGCAACTAGGCAGGGATGTCCTATGTCCCCCTCCTGCTGTTTGCACTCGCGATTGAGCCGTTGGCCATTGCATTAAGAAGTTCAGGGGGTATGGAAAGGAATAGTGCGCGGGGGGGGGGATAGTGCGCGGGGTGAGATAGAGCATAGGGTGTCCTTGTATGCCGATGTCTTGCTGTTATACGTGTCGGAACCGAGTGTGTCGATAGGGGGATTATTAGAGCTGCTTTCTCGGTGTACAAACTAAGTCTAGACAAGAGTGAGTATTTTGCGGTGTCTCGGCTGGGGGGGGGCGGGGGGGAGCCCTCCGCTGATACAACATTTCTAGTTTGGTGGGGAGAGTGAAAGCTGATCTGGCAAGGTGGGACCGTCTCCCTCTGTCACTGGCAGGTCGGGTACAGGCGGTTAAAATGAACGTGTTACCACGATTTCTGTTTATTTTTCAATGCCTGCCGATTTTCCTGCCAAAGGCTTTTTTCAGAGAGATTGAGGGAAGGATGACGTCGTTCATATGGGATGGGGAGGTGGCCAGAGTTAGAAAGGTGCTGCTACAGAGGGGAAGGTGGGTCTTCCGAACCTGATGTATTACTACTGGGCGGCGAATGTGGAGAAGGTGCGGAGCTGGGTCAGAGAGGTTGATTCCCGGTGGGTCAGAATGGAGGAGAGTTTGTGCAGGGGGTCAGGATTGAAAGCATGAGCAACAGCGCCGCTCCCGATAGCCCCGGGGAAATACTCAGTGAGTCCGGTAATAATAGCTTCATTGAGAATCTGGAGACAGTTTCGCCAACACTTCGGGTTGGGGGCAGGGTCAAGGGAAATGCCAATTCGGGGGAACCTCAGATTTGAGCCAGGGAAATGGGTTGGAAATTTTCAGAAATGGGAGGAGAAGGGGATTAAGACACTAGAAGATTTGTTTCTTAGGGGTCGGTTTGCAGGATTGAAGGAGCTGGAAGCGAAGTTTGGGCTGGAACCGGGGGAAATGTTTAGATACATGCCGGTTCGAGATTTTGCCAGAAAGGAGATACAGAGCTTCCCGGTGGAGCCGGCCCCTGCTGGAGGAGGTGCTGACGACCGGGGAACTGGAGAAGGGGCTGACGACCGGGGAACTGGAGAAGGGGCTAGTGTCGACAGTTTACAGAGCTATTTTGGAAGAGGAAAAGGCACCACTGGAAGGGATCAAAGCAAAGTGGGAGGAAGAGTTGGGAGAGGATATGGAGGAGGGTTTCTGGTGTGAGGTGCTCCGGAGAGTGAATGCCTCCACCTCGTGCGCGAGGTTGGGGCTGATACAGCTGAAGGTGGTATTTAGAGCACACCTCACGAGGGCGAGGATGAGCCGATTCTTTGGAGGAGTAGAAGATGTGTGTGAACGTTGTGGGGGGGGGGGGGGGGGGGGGGGGGGGGCTAATCATGTTCATATGTTTTGGTCCTGTCCAAAGCTAGAGGATTGCTGGAAGAAGGTTTTTAGGGTAATTTCTAAAGTGGTGCACGTGAAACTGGACCCGAGCCCCCGGGAGGATATTTTCCAGGGTGTCGGACTAGCCAGGGTTGGAAACGGGTGCGGAGGCAGATGTTGTAGCGTTCGCCTCGTTAATCGCCCGAAGGCGGATCCTGTTGGGATGGAGATCAACCTCTCCACCCTGGCCCATGGCGTGGCGGGGGGACCTGTTGGAATGCTTGACTCTTGAGAAGGTTAAGTTTGAACTGAGGGGAAGGATGGAGGGGTTCTACAATTCATGGGCATTATTCATTATGCACTTTCAAGAACTGGATAACATCGAACATTAGCTGGGGCGGGTGGGTGGAAGGGTTGGGGGGAGGGGGGCTGTATATGTTAATGGCGACTATGGGTGATCCCTAATTCCTTTTTATCATTTGTTTGTGTGAACATGTGGGGTAATGTTTGGGGTTTGGTGGGAGGATGGGATCGTTGTTATTGATATGGGGATTGACATATTTGTTACTGATTATTGTTCATTGTTGGTGGGTGTGAATGAGAGAAAATGTGAAAAAGAATAAAAAATATATATTTTTAAAAATTCAAGCAGAGGATTGCAGCAGCGAGAGAGATCAGTGGTGACATGATTTGATTGATTTGGCTGATGGTCAAGGAGGCCAAAAGGGGCAGTGCTTTGCCCTGTGGAAGGTGGTGATTGGGCCTGGTTACACAGCTGTGCTTTCCGGAGTCAAAGACTTTTGTTTTCATTTCAATTTTGATTCTACAGGCTGGTTGGAGGAATCTAACCAACTCACTCCAGGAATATACAGTTAATTCTCACCAAAAGGCCACTGAGAGAATCTGATAACTCTCTCTCTCTCTCTCTCCAGTAAAGGCTGTGCAAGCAGAATCCAGAACATGATAACACGGTCTGCAAAAATGAGGCTGATGTGATTTCAGGCCTCTCCTGAAAAAGCTGGGAGTAAGATATACTGCTGAACTGCAAAGATCATTGCAAGCTCTAGACCAGTGACTCATGCCGTGAAGAGCGTACACTGAAGACCACATTTTGACCTGATCCTTATTATTTTTCACCCCTTCCCTCTGTATTTGTGGGTAGAGGGTGGGGCAGTTAAAGGGGGTCAAGTGTTAACGGACATTTAACCAACTGTTTTCACTGCATATTTCTTATTTGTTCGTTCTAGTTATATAAACAGCAAGAGTGTTTAAACTTACAAACCTGGGGCGGAATTCTCCGGTATCGGCGCGATGTCCGCCGACTGGCGCCCCAAATGGTGCAAATCAGTCGGGCATCTTAAGGGGCTAGGCCTGCGCCGGACAAATTTCCGCCCCGCCAGCTGGCGGAAAAGGCCTTTGGTGCCCGGCCAGCTGGCGTGGAAATGACATCTCCGGGCGGCGCACGCCGAACCGGCGGGGTGTCGGAGAATCTCGCCCCTGGTGACTGTAATGGGTGATGGGGGGTGTTTAATAAGAATTATTGGTTAATTCATTAGTGTTGCAACTCCGGGGCACATGGGGCTAGAATCGACTAGGCACTAGCCAGGATGGCATAACAGTTGTTATTTACCTAACTGGTGAACAGAAATTGATATTACATAAAACAGAATTTACCTGTAATAGGATGCAGGTGGTATTCCTGCCTGCTCATTAGAGTCAAGTGTTCAAGTTAAATAAATCAGCAAGAGCAACAATCACGTGAAAAATTACCACCTGCTTGTAGAGTTTTTCTAATTATTATTATTTATTTATTTTTAAATGTTTTTATTCTCCATTTTCACATTTTCCTTCAAAATTTACACCCCACCAACAAACAGTAAAACGGTAACAAATACAAAATCAATCCCCTTAACAATACCAACGATCCCATCCTCCCACCACCCCAAACAACGGACCACCTGTCAATATATGCATCCAATAAAACAAACCCTCCCACGGTGGAAACAAAAAACAAAGGAGAAAAAGAAAAAGGAGTCCGGGACCGTCCATGGTCATCATTAACCTATAAGAGTCCACTCCCCCCCCCCTTACACTCAACGCCATCCAGCCTCTGAAAGAGTACTGTACATGATACCCAAGAGTTGTAAACCCCCCCCCCCCCCACCCCCCACCTCCTCCCGTCCACTGCCTCTTGTAAAACTCCTCCCCCCAACTTTCCACCCTGGCTAGACCACTCGGACCCTGTTCTGCCAGGCTCCGATGGCCTCCCCCCCCACCTCACTCCCGTTCATTGGCCGGCTTAAACCGGCCAGTGTGGAGACCCCCGCCCGGGTCCCTTTCCCGGCCATAGGAGAGCCCAGAAATCCCCTTTTACCACACAAACACCGCATATCCACCTACACCCCAAAGAGCCCTCATTTCAAGTGAAAGTCCCATCACTTCCCTTGTCCAAATATATACAACATTGGCTCCATTAGCCCATACACCCGCACTCAGTGAAACAAAAAAGAAGAAAATACAGTCATGAGGTTACATCGGCACATGGTCATTTCTCAATTCTGCCACAGTCCTTCTGCCTTCGCAAACTCCTCCGCTGCTTCCGCCGTTCCAAAATAAAAGTCCTTGAGCTTGTAAGTCACCCTCAGCTTCGCTGGATATACAATGCAGCACTGCACCTTGCTAATGTACAGTGCCATCTTCACCCAGCTGAAGGCAGCCCGCCTCCTCGCCAGCTCCACCGTAAAGTCCTGGTATACACATATACCAGCTCCAGCCCACTGCACCACCCGCTTCTGCTTGGCCCAGCACAGGACCTTCTCCTTCACACTGTACCTACGGAAGCACAGAGTCACTACACTTGGCGGCTCACTCGCCTTTGGTACAGGCCTCCACGACTGATAAGCCCAATCCAGTTCATATCGGGAGGGATCCTCCCCCCTCCCCCAATAGTTTTGCCAGCATCGCGGCAAAATACTCAAGTTGGCCTCGGTCCTTCATCTCCTTCGGGCAGCCCCACAATCCTCAAATTCGGTCACCTAGATCGGTTTTCCAGGTCTTCCATTTTTCCTCGCAGATCCTTGTTAATGTCCATCACCTTCCGCATCTCCTTTCCCATCAAGGCAAGTTGATCACCGTGCTGCAATAATGTCTCCTCCACTTCCTTCAGCACCTCCCCTTGCTCCCGCACCTCCACCACTGCGCTCACCACCGCCGTTGTCACCGGTGAAATCGCCTCCTCCACCAGCACACTCAAAACCTCTCTCACCTCCTTCCTCATTGCTCCATGTATTTTGTAAACTGCCTTTCGAATTCCGCAGCCATCACCTTAGTTATTTCTTCAGCCGTAAGCAATGCGGCCTCCCCTCGTGCTCCAGCCTCCATTTTCCTTGGTGACCCCGCGATGACCTTTCCACTCCCCGACAGACCTTCAGCTGTTTTCTTCACGACCGTTTTTTTGCTCACCCTCGACATTTTTCTTCACTGTGCCGCCTCGATGCGTTCTCCCTGCTTTTGCCGCCTCCGTGGACCCTGGGACCGGGCTTAAAGCCCCGAGAATGCCGTTCCCGAACGGGAGCCCTCCATTGTGCGGCTGCCTCCCGCCCGCCGTCACCGGAAGTCAATGAGTTTTTCTAATTATGCAGTAATTTTTAAATCTTGCACCACTGAAGGTTTGTTTTAAAAAACCTAACTATATTGATTCTTTCAAGTGACATGGGGTCTTTCTCCACATACCTTAGGGGCTGCAGGCAACGCTGGTTCGGCCAGCATTTATTACCCTGCCTAGCTGACCTTGAGAGAATGGTGGTGCGCAGCTGCCTTCTTGAACCGCAGC
The DNA here is from genome assembly GCF_047496885.1 of Scyliorhinus torazame. Lineage (NCBI taxonomy): Eukaryota > Metazoa > Chordata > Chondrichthyes > Carcharhiniformes > Scyliorhinidae > Scyliorhinus > Scyliorhinus torazame. The sequence goes on from NC_092713.1 coordinate 61,355,614, forward strand.
AATCCCACAGTATATACACAGAAAATGCTGCAAGGACATTCCTGGATTTTGACCCAGTGACAGTGAAGGAACGGCGATGTGTTTCCAAGTCAGGGTGGTGAGTGACTTGCAGGGGACCTCCAGGTGGTGGGGTTCCCAGGTATCTGTTGCTCGTCCTCCTAGATGGTAGTAGCCATGGGTTTCGGAGGTGCTGCTTAAGGTGCCTTGGTGAGTTCCTGCAGTGCATCTTATGGATAGTACACCAGCCTCCGTGTTGGTGACCGCCCTGTGCTCGGCCACACCAGTCACATCCAGGCCCTGTTCCTCAAAGGTGTGGAGGATTCTTATGGACCGACACACCACCGCCAGTAGGGCTCTCTCTCGACAATTGTAGGAGAGATTTTCCTGGAGACACAGAGGGGGCATGGTTTACAGTGGTGGTGGTGGTGATTTGGGTGGGGGGGGTCTGTTCACTGATGCTGCCCGGTGTAGGTCGTTGACCTTTTTCCGGCACTGGATGCCAGGCCTCCTGGTCACACTCGCGGTGCTCAAGTCGCCGCCACCTCATCCCAGGCAGCACTGGCTGACACTCCGGGAAACTGGACATCCCTTCTGGCCTCCATGGTGTCTAGCAGCCTCCCCAAATCTGCATCCCTGAATCTTGGGGCCGGTCTCCTGGGCACCATTTTGAGAGCTGGCTGGGGTTGGCTGAGCAAGTGCCAAGTGCTGCTTGACCTCGTTAGCGGGAGGCTGGTGTGCACGGTGCCGGCGAATCAGCTCCCGAGCCTTCATTTGCACCGAGAAGCCCATGAGACCTCGTTAAGTGGACCAATTAACGTTGAATAGCGTTGCTGGCCTCACTGGGCCAAGCATCGGGAAGCTCACGGCAGGTCCCCGCTCGCTGCAACACTTAGAAATCTTTCCAGAGAATCGCGCCCATGGTCTCCCCTATGCCCTTTCTTAAAAGGCAACCAGTTTATGGCTTGCTCAAAAATGTAAAGACATTGGAAGAGTGGGCCATTAGGCCCCTCGAACCTGGATCCACATGTGTTGTAACAACGAAAAAGACAGCAAAATTCCTCAACAATTTTCAGCTCATTGGAGTGCTCTCAGCTGTGGCTAGTTAATACTTTACTTCAAAACAAAATTATTCACCAGCTTAAGCTGGCTCCAGGCACCTTTCTCCAAAGGACACTGGCACTCTTTCAATCTCACCAGAAGTAAAAGTTACGATACCTGGAGGGCAGCACAGTGGCGCAGTGGATAGCATTGCTGCCTCACGGCGCTCAAGTCCCAGGTTCAATCCCAGCTCTTGGTCACTGTCCGTGTGGAGTTTGCACATTTTCCCCGTGTCTGCGTGGGTTTCACCCCCACAACCCAAAAAGATGTGCAGGGTAGGTGGATTGGCCACACTAAATTGCCCCTTAACTGGAAAAAATTAATTGGGCTAAAACAAAAGTTATGCTACCTGGTCCCACAGGTGCAGAAAAGCTTTCTGCAGTTTATCTGCAGCAAGCTCAGGGGAACGAGCTGGTCTTTTGAAATCCTGCACAGCTTTTGGGAAATTAATGCTGACACAAAACAAATAGTGCCATCTGTCATTTGAAAAGCTGCTGGCTAACCACGTACAAATGAAACCACAGAGCAAAAATGGAATAAATTCAGGTACGGGATTCCCAAACTTTGACATTGTTCCAAATGTGATAATATCAGCAAAGTATGCCTCGAGGCAATGCAACTGTGCAGTTGAGCCTCAACCTTCTCAAAGAACACTTTGCTCTCTTGTTCCTGAGCTATCCTCCTTTTGAAAATCAAGCACTAATTGCTGGACTTCTGGGCCCATAACTCTCTTAGCAAAAGAACAGCTTTAGATCTGAGAGTGTTTACAAAAAGATAAAACTTGTTCAAGCAAGTCAGTCTTCAAATGGACGCACAAACGGTTTCCTTTTAAACTGTGTCTGCCAACCTCAAGTAGAAAACTTGGAACATGTCCAAAGAGCAAGAGTAATTTGGTAAAGGATTTTTCCAAATATAGATGCATGGGAGCAGTTCAGACCAGGAGCTGGTAATTTTGGCCTTTTAAAAAAAATTTTAAAAAATTACAAATAACCCGCATAACAAAAGCTCCCCAATTTTTTTTTTTTTAAATGAGACCAAGACTCAGGAACATACTCTCCTTAGACTCTCCTTAGATTCTGCCAAGTTGTAGTCACAGGGAAGCACTTGGAAACAAGAGAGCACTGAAGACTTTGCCCATTCCAGATACTATCCAATACGGCAGTGTTTCCCGAACCTTGAGCCACGGATATCCTAGTGACCTGCCAAGAGCATCAGGGAACCCCACAGTCTTCTCATAACGCCTACGCTCCTTTCTTTGCCACAAAATTAGTGTGAACACAGAAATCTAATGTAAGTGAGCCTTTCCTAGCTATATCTATGCATTAAGAATTAGGAAGAGAGACACCCAGTCACAAATACATTCGCCAGCTACATGATCGCCGTGGCGTTAACCCCTGGCCAAGCCAGCCTCCCCTGGACCCTTAACATTAACCCCTGGAATTAGTTCCCACTTTAGGAGTAGGTAATCTGCTAATAATTAAGTATTCTTCCAATAAAAAATGAAGTCTTGGCTTTTGTAATTTTTAAGAGGAGGAGGTCAAGAGGTCACATATTGGACGGATATACACACACACTGGAGGCCAGAATACATCCCCCCCCCCCCCGCCTGCCTGCACCTGTAGGCCGTGCTGCTGTCTCTGCCTCGATCTTTCAGTTGACTGCGGCCTGCTGCTGCCTGTAAGCCATGTTACCGCCTCTGCCTCGATCTTTCACAGTTGGCTGTGGCCTGTTGCTACCTGTAAGCCATGCTGCCACCTCTGCCTCGATCTTTCACAGTTGGCTGTGGCCTGTTGCTACCTGTAAGCCATGTTACCGCCTCTGCCTCGATCTTTCACAGTTGGCTGCGGCCTGCTGCTACCTGTAGGCCATGTTGCCGTCTCGGCCTCGATCTTTCACAGTTGGCTGTGGCCTGTTGCCGCCTGTAGGCCATGCTGCCACCTCTGCCTCAAACTTTCACAGTTGGCTGCGGCCTGTCTGACGTACCATCAATTATACAAAGACGAGTTTGGAACAAAACTGTGGCTTGGGCTTCCTTTTCGACGGAGGGGTGTCGAATTTCGGAGGCCTGAAAGGTACGGGAAAGAAAGCCACGGGCCTGCCCGCCTGGTTGAGGGTAGCGACCAGGGCAAAGTCAGACGCATCGCTCTCCACCTGGAATGCAATGGACCCGTCTACTGCGGGCATTGCAGCTTTGGCAATATCTGCCTTGGTGCGGTTGAAGGCCAGGCGGGCCTCAGCCGTCAGGGGAAAAATGGTAGATTTAATGAGTGGGCGGACCTTGTCCGCATAATTGGGGACCCACTGGGCATAATAGGAGAAGAGCCCCAGGTATCTCTTCAGGGCCTAGGGAGGAGTGGAAGTTCCAGGAGGGGGCGCATGTGGTCGGGGTCATGCCCTAGGACCCCGTTTTCCACTACGTAGTTGTGCGGAAAACACATTTCTCCTTATTATAGGTGAGGTTAAGGAGCTTGGCGGTGTGGAGAAAATGTTGGAGGTTAGCGTCATGGTCCTGCTGGTCATGGCCGCAGATGGTGACATTATCCAGATACGGGAACGTGGCCCGCAGCCCGTACTGGTCAACTATTCGGTCCATTTCTCATTCGAAGGTGGAGGCCCCATTGGTGACGCCGAAGGGGCCCCTGAGGAAGTGGTAGAGACGGCCATCTGCTTTGAAGGCTGTGTATTGGCGGTCCTCCGGGCGGATAGGGAGCTGGTGGTACGCAGACTTCAAGTCAACTGTGGAGAAGACTCGATACTGCGCAATCTGAGTAACCATGTCAGATATGCGTGGGAGGGGGTACGCATCGAGCTGCGTGTACCGGTTGATCGATGACCATCCGGTGTTTCTCCCCAGTCTTGACGACCACCACTTGGGCTCTCCAGGGGCTGGTACTGGCCTTTATGATCCCTTCCCACAGGAGTCACTGGACCTCTGACCTGATAAAGGCATTGTCCCGGGCACTGTATCGTCTGCTCCTAGTGGCGACGGGCTTACAGTCCGGGGCGAGGTTAGCGAAGAGCGAGGGTGGAGAGACCATAAGGGTCGCGAGGCTACAGATGGTGAGGGGGGGCAGGGGTCCACCGAACTACAAGGTAAGGCTTCGGAGGTGGCACTGAAAATCAAGACCCAGTAATAGGGCAGCGCAGAGATGAGGGAGGACGTAGAGCTTGAAATTAGTGTCCTCTACACCCTGTACTGAAAGGGTTGCGACACAGTACCCCCGGATCTCCACGGAAGGTGATCCGGAAGCCAGGGAGATTTTCTGGGTCATGGGTAAAATTGGGAGGGAGCAGCGCCACCGTATCTGGGTGGATGAAGCGGTCAGTGCTCCAGGAGTTGAAGAGGCAGGTCGTCTCGTGCCCGTTGATCCGGACGGCCATCATGGATTTAGTGAGGTGATGAGGTCGAGACTGGTCGAGGGTGATGGAGGCGAGCTTTGGAAAGTGGGTGGGCTGGTCGAGAGTAGCGGAGGCCAGCCTACGACTGGGTGTGCAGGTGTTCCGGGAGGTGGCGGGGTGATTCCAAGATGGCGGTCTCCACGGGTCGCATGTGGCGGCTGGCGTCGAAGATGGCAGCGTCCATGGGTCGCGGGTGGCGTCGAAGAGGACAGCCCCCACTGGTCGCACGTGGCGAGTGGCATCGCAGATGGCAGCCCCCACGGGTCACATGTGGCAGAGGACATGGTACAGAGGGCAGTCCCGACAGGCAACACGCAGCGCTGCTGCTGGATCTGGAAAATTTAGGAACAGGTCGGGCCTGGTAGACTTTGGCGAAGTGGCCCTTCTTTCCGCACCCGTTGCAGATCGCGTTCCGTGCAGCGTTGCCTGCGGTGCTTACCCTGGCCACAGAAGTAGCATCTCGGGCCTCCGGAGTTGGTGGGTTGATGCGTGGCGCAGGCTCGCGACGCACCAGGGCCGGGTGATGGCGGCGCCCACGAGGGTGCCGCGTGGTCGGAGGTGAAGGCATCCATGTTATGGAAGGCCACTTCCAGCGAATTAGAGAGCTCCACGGTCTCTTGAGGGCCGAATGTACCCCCTTCTAGCAGGTGCTGGCGGATGTAGTTAGATTTTATGCCAGCGACATAGAACATAGAACAATACAGCGCAGTACAGGCCCTTCGGCCCACGATGTTGCACCGAAACAAAAGCCATCTAACCTGGATGTATTAGTGAGAGGCAGCACGGTTTTGTGAAGGGGAGGTCGTGTCTCACTAACTTGATAAGAGTTTTTCGAGGAGGTTACTAAGATGATTGATGCAGGTAGGGCAGTAGATGTTGTCTATATGGACTTCAGTAAGGCCTTTGACAAGGTCCCTCATGGTAGACTAGTACAAAAGGTGAAGTCACACGGGATCAGGGGTGAACTGGCAAGGTGGATACAGAACTGGCTAGGCCATAGAAGGCAGAGGGTAGCAATGGAGGGATGCTTTTCTAATTGGGGGGCTGTGACCAGTGGTGTTCCACAGGGATCAGTGTTGGGACCTTTGCTGTTTGTAGTATATATAAATGATTTGGAGGAAAATGTAACTGGTCTGATTAGTAAGTTTGCAGACGACACAAAGGTTGGTGGAATTGCGGATAGCGATGAGGACTGTCTGAGGATACAGCAGGATTTAGATTGTCTGGAGACTTGGGCGGAGAGATGGCAGATGGAGTTTAATCCGGACAAATGTGAGGTAATGCATTTTGGAAGGGCTAATGCAGGTAGGGAATATACAGTGAATGGTAGAACCCTCAAGAGTATTGAAAGTCAAAGAGATCTAGGAGTACAGGTCCACAGGTCATTGAAAGGGGCAACACAGGTGGAGAAGGTAGTCAAGACGGCATACGGCATGCTTGCCTTCATTGGCCGGGGCATTGAGTATAAGAATTGGCAAGTCATGTTGCAGCTGTATAGAACCTTAGTTAGGCCACACTTGGAGTATAGTGTTCAATTCTGGTCGCCACACTACCAGAAGGATGTGGAGGCTTTAGAGAGGGTGCAGAAGAGATTTACCAGAATGTTGCCTGGTATGGAGGGCATAAGCTATGAGGAGCGATTGAATAAACTCGGTTTGTTCTCACTGGAACGAAGGAGGTTGAGGGGCGACCTGATAGAGGTATACAAAATTATGAGGGGCATAGACAGAGTGGATAGTCAGAGGCTTTTCCCCAGGGTAGAGGGGTCAATTACTAGGGGGCATAGGTTTAAGGTGAGAGGGGCAAGATTTAGAGTAGATGTACGAGGCAAGTTTTTTTACGCAGAGGGTAGTGGGTGCCTGGAACTCGCTACCGGAGGAGGTAGTGGAAGCAGGGACGATAGGACATTTAAGGGGCATCTTGACAAATATATGAATAGGATGGGAATAGAAGGATACGGACCCAGGAAGTGTAGAAGATTGTAGTTTAGTCGGGCAGTATGGTCGGCACGGGCTTGGAGGGCCGAAGGGCCTGTTCCTGTGCTGTACATTTCTTTGTTCTTTGTTCTTTGTACACTATGCCATTATCATCCATATGTTTATCCAATAAACTTTTAAATGCCCTCAATGTTGGCGAGTTCACCACTGTAGCAGGTAGGGCATTCCACGGCCTCACTACTCTGGATGTCCCTGATCAGCAGCTCAGTGTGCTGGACAGCCGTTATCGCCTGACAACTACAGTTCCAGCCGAGTACCCACAAGGCACGCAGGAATTCGGCCTGCGATTCTCCGGGGCATTGATGCCTCGTGGCAAGGAGATGCCTAGCGTACACCTCATTTACTGCCTTTACAGACTGCCCCTTCAGCAGCGTTATCGCCTCCTCATACGAGCCTCTGCCTCGATCTTTCACAGTTGGCTGCGGCCTGTCACCGCCTGAAGGCCATGCTGCCGCCTCTGCCTCGATCTTTTACAATTGGCTGCGGCCTGTCGCTGCCTGGAGGCCGTGCTGCCGCCTCTGCCTCGATCTTTCACAGTTGGCTGCGGCCCGTCGCCGCCTGAAGGCCATGCTGCCGCCTCTGCCTCGATCTTTCACAGTTGGCTGCGGCCTGTCGCTGCCTGAAGGCCATGCTGCCGCCTCTGCCTCGATCTTTCACAGTTGGCGGAGGGCTTTTCTGCCCAGCCACATGGAAGAAATGAAAATGGGCCAGAGCACTACCTGTCTGAGCACTGGCTGCTGAAGTGCTTGAGAGCATTGCTCCAGAGTTCCAACCGCATTTGCTGGTCTCATGGCAACCAGCATCTCTGCAGAACCCCTGGAGACCTCTCGCTGAAATCCGGGTTTCGCTGAAATCCATGCTCATGATAATGATCCTAAACTGTCCTACACTTCATTAAAAGCTACTGAAAGAGGACCTGTGCTGTGCTTTATTATTTTATTCCATCAAGCTATTCCAGACTTGTTACTCAGTGGATATTAAGGATTTTGGTTTTACTTTCATACTGTCGATTCCCCCTAAATCAAGTCAATATTGGAGCTACAGATCACAAAGCAGTAAGTGCATGCACAGAACTTCATGGAGCATCAGGGATGAGGCAGTTATTATTCATATTGGGTTTTTTTTAAAAAAAACATCAGCAAAAAATGAAGGTCAGACAATACGAAAAAATGCTGACACTGCATTCTATGTATTTGCAGAAAAACAAAGTGCTGGAAATACTCAGCAGTTCTGGCAGCATCTGTGGAGGGAGAACAGTGAATGTTTCAGGCATAAACCTGACATCAGGACAGAACTGCAACATTGAGTCTTGCTCTCAGGATTCCGGCATCCAGCCATATTTTGCTTTGGTATGTATTTGCATTATATGAGAGACAAGAGGCATTGGTAATTCAAACAAAATTGCACCTTACATTTTGGTTACCCTATTTTGAATGGAATACATCAATGTATCACAGACTGCTCCCATAAAAAGATCTTGCTCCCCCTCAGTTTGGAGAAGCCTCCTCTATTTCCATCCATTGAAGAGTGGTAACCGGAGCGCAGCGTCTGCGATTTTGCCTACAACAGATGGACTAAGAAACACTCGCACACCAGATACAAACTTTGGTTCTCAATCAAATATGTTACTCAAGCAAAAAGTGGCAGTACTGATGGAGAACCACAAAATCATACACCTTGCTTGATATATAATATATAATCGCGGTCTAAAAATGGAGGGAAAGTTACAACATGCTTTGTTACGATCTGGTTAGGAACCACATAAAAAATAAATCAGAGTGTTGTAACCTACAGTAGACCCAAGGGGCTCGGCCGATTAGGCTCCCAGTGAGTCTCGTGGAATACGAGCTTCACGGCTGAGGAGGAAGAACTCCCTCATCAGGATATAAAAACCCCAGCCCGAATGGCGCAGTCCCTTCTGGGACCAGTAGAGTCTTCTAACTTAGTTACTAACTTACGCTTCCCGTGTGGCCGCTCCTTAAACTCAACACTAGTGACGACGGTTAAGTGGAGTTGTAGATGGCGCCATTTATGCAATACCTGGCCACCTCTCCGAAGGTCTATGAAGGTCATTGCGCCTGCCGCAGCGACATCGCTTTTTGGAAGGTGGAGGCGTTCGATGCAAGTCTCGGACACTGGTCACAGTATGTAGAGCGTATGCGGGGTTTTGCAGGGCCAACGCCATGATCAGCGATCAACACCAGACCATGATTCTCTTAATGACTTGTGGTACGCCCACCTTCAGTGTGACAAAGAACTTGAAGTAACCCTCCACGCTGAAGTCATTCGCAGACCACTTTAACCCCAAACCCTCGGTCATCGTCCAGCGGTTCTATTTCGATGCAGCCAAACAGACCACCAGGGAGTCCATAATGGAATTTTGTGCATCTCACGAAATTGCCACCCTCTCCGAAATGTAGCAAAACTGCCCCCTCTCAGAAATGTTGCGAGACAGGTTGGTTTGCAGTGTCCATAAAGCATTGGCCCAGCTGAAATTGCTTGCTGGACCTGAAGAGGACTGTGGAAATTGTCCTGTCGTGGGAAAGTGCAGAATATGGTGTACAAGTCCTAAGCTTAGGCCACACCCCTCCTCGGAGAGCAGCACTCCCTTGATCGAGTAACCCAAGTTCTCCACCCTCGGCAGAAACCCGCTAGGGGTTGGCCCAGTGGCCCAGGACCCCGGTGACCGGGCGGGGCCCACCCCAGCTCCAGACAAGGGCAACCCCAGGCGTTGTGGGATGAGTGGTCAGTGTGGTCACAGCACAGCGTCCATGGGATGGCCGGACCACCCGTCTCCCCGCTCGGCCTGGCAGCTTACTCCAGTCCCACATCTTTTCTGTGGAAGAGCCCTGGATGTTAGTCCACAACTTAACTGCGTTTCCGCACCCAAAGTCATAAAGATCATGGTTGATGTCAATGGCCATCCATTGCTAATGGAGTTGGACACAGGTGCTGCCATCTCCGTTGTCGGAACTCCAGACGGGAGTGCAGCTCCTGCCATTGCTGCGACCGCCCTGGCCCCAGTGGTCTAAGTGTAACAGTCCGCTTGCCTATCCTTGGTTGTGAGAGAGGAGATGTCCCCAGTTTGCTCGGCCGCAACAGGTTACAACGACAGCCTCTCCACAGACTGATAGCAGGTATTCCAGATGGTTTCGGGTGGCCTCAACATGGTATTGGCAAAGTACCCAAAGTTCTCAGGACAGGACTGGGGACTTTGCCTTGGCAAAGGTCCACATGGGTTCTGCGATACAACAGAGATATTTTTGTGCTCACCCAATCCCTGGCATACTGCTTCCTAAGGTCAAAGTGGAGCGCGATCAGCTCAAAGGTTTGGAGATCACCTGACCGGTGAAGTTTGCGGATTGGGCAGCACTGGTCACCCCCGCTCTGAAGCTAGATGGCACTGTCTGCCTACTATAAAATTACCGTAAATAGGGCCTCCAAGCTGGACAGATATCCCATGCTGTGGATAGAGGTGGTCACTCTTCCACCAAACTCCACATGAGCCACGCGCAGCATCAGTTGGTGTTCGACTCGGAGTCCCGTAAATATGTAATGGTGAACACAGAATGGGGGTTGTACGCGTCATCGGCCTGCGCCATTTTCCAAGGCTGATGGAAAATCTTTTGCGGGGGCTACCGCGTATAGCGGTTTATCGAGATGACATGTTCCACGGGAACATCTGAACAGAATCATCTGGATAACCATAACGGAGGTGCTCCGTCACTTTGCCGTGTCTGGCATTCGCCGCTGTCGAGAAAAGGGAGTTTTTTTCATGCTCGTGAGGTGACCTATCTGGGGTACTGCATGGACCGGGAGGCCTCCACCCAGTTGAAGATAGTACGGCCATCCGACAGGGCCCCGTGCCAGAAGGACGATGGAATGCCATTCGTTCCTGGGGCTCATCAATTATTATGGCAAGTTCATCCCGTGCCTCGTGACTATGTTGGCCCCCTCCCACGTCAAATCAAGAAGAACTGTATGGGCATAGGAGACAGCCACAGGGGCCTGTGTTCGCAGAAGTGAAATGGCAGCTCATTTCTCGGCTGTTGACTCATTTTAACGCCACAGCTGCCTCACCATACGGCATTAGATGAATGACATGGGGAGCGCCCAATCACTTTTGCCCAGAGGGCACTTGCCACAGCTGGGCACAACTGTGCCCAAGAAGGGAGGGTCTGGCCGTGGTCTTCATCATAAAATATTCCACCAGTAAGTCTACAGGCGTCAAGTCACATTATTTACCCATCACAAGCTGTTGCTGGGGTTGTTCTTTGCTGGTTGTTCGCTGAGGCCCTGGAGGAAGTCCTGCTTTCTCCTACTGTGGACTGTCCAGAGCAGCTCTCCCCGCAGATTTAGTTGCAAGATCCTGGCCTGGGTGTGTCTCTGGCTCCCTCTTCCATTTTAGAAAACAATCCATTTTAAATTCTCAGTCCTGTTGCTTGCTTGCTACTAAAATGGAGGAATCTCTCTTCAGTGATTTCGCACCCAGGGCACATGATGTCAGTGTGCATGACCTGCTCTCCGCCACTGCTTCTGGCAGGAAGACTCCAACGATGCAGTTTTTTAAAATCTGCGACAGCGCACTGATGTCCAGAGATGGCGATCTGCTCTACTGGTCTGTGGGCCTGCACACTGCTACATCTGGCTGAGGGGGAACCCATGCACGGGACAGCCGGCATTCTTGAAACCAGTCGTGGCAGTTGAGCACTTCTTCCCGCAATCGGGAACACTGCGACCGATTGCTCCGCAACCCTCCCGACACCTGCCCGCAACCCATCCGCAGGTCACGACCCAGAGTTTGAAAATGACTGTTGAAACCTATACGAGACCCACAGGGCCGGGTCAATTAGCCTAGGCTCCCAGTGAGTCTAGTGGAAAGCTCCCCCATCAGAGGGAGAACAAATAAGAATAAAAAACCCGACCAGAGTCTGGGCTAGGCATGGGTAGTCTCTTCTGGGACCTGCGTACACAGTCTTCAGTACTATTAATAAATCTTTCATTCCTTACCCTTCATGTGTACCCGCTACTTGGACTCAACACAAAGTAACTCTTTTAACCAATTGAACTACACTGCAAAATTATATTACATCATATTTGCTTTGTTTAATCCTTTAAAAGTTAACACACGAGCTGAAACTACACAAGTTATGCACTCGGGTTTACTTGTTCCTTCACGCAAGAATTCTCTTATCGGATGCATCAATCTTTTCTCTAGGGACCAGTCAGAAGTATGCCACAGGAGAATTTTCCCTTGGCTCCAGCTATTCTCAGGAGGAAAAACTTCATTTACTCTGTCATCTCTGTGGATGTCTCTTCTCCCAACACTTCCCAAGATAATCTGCTGATTGCTTTCTTTCGCAATAAGTCACTGAGGCCCGTTGTAGATTCTCCCACTTCCAGCTTCACAAAATCAATCAGAGAATAAGCCTCACCAGCCTTCCACATGGTCAATGAAAAATATTTTAGACTCTGCTTACAGTGCAAACTGTAAGGTCTGACAAACTATAATTTATTTTGGCTAACTTCTTGCACTGTGCAGCAAACCACACGAGGTCCAAATTGCAATCAAAAATGTCTCCCAGCAAACTCCCAGATAAATTTAAACCAGAGAGCCTACTCTGTGCTATCCCCAAACCAACCAACCCAATTGCCCCTCATTTACAATTTCCCCAGCTAAGTAAGCCCACCTGCTTTATAGCTCTATCAAACAAACATGGGTAACCTTCTGAACTGCCATTTCTTTAGGTGTTCCAGCAATCACAAAGCCCAGCATTTTATTTTACCTTCACAGCGATAATCTTTCCAGAATAAACATTACCTCCAAAATATTAATATGAGCTAGACATTTGCAACAGTTTATAATACACAGAAGGTTTGCACCTGCCGGAAATCTGGGCAGGTATTAACATGACTATTTCCTGGGTCAGCTCGTTCTGTGCAAGGTAGGTGCAATCGACTGAGCTAGGTAGCCTTTTTCTTTTAAACAAACAATTTTAATGAGGTATTTTTTGGCATAACAAACAACCACAGTACAAAAACAATAGAGTACAAAGAACAGTAATCAAAAAGCAACCACCGACATCCGTCCCTCCAAGACCCGCCTATTTAACCCCCTACTCTATACTACCCTAACCCCCCCCCCACACGATTAATTCTCCGCAAAGAAGTCAATGAATGGTTGCCACCTCCGGGCGACCCCTGACACCGACCCTCTCAAGGTGGACTTGATCTTTTCCAGGCCATGAAAGCTCGCCATGTCGGTTAACCAGGCCTCTGACTTTGGAGGCCCAGACTCCCTCCAAGCCAGTAATATCCATTGCCGGGCTACCAAGGAGGAAAAGGCCAGAACATCCGCTTCTCTCTCCTCCTGGACACCCGGGTCTTCCAACACCCCAAAGATCACTACCCCTGGACTCATTTCCACCCTGGTCTTCAATACCTGGACATGACATCCGCGAACCCCTGCCAATATCCCCATAGCTTTGGGCATGCCCAGAACATGGTGGACATGGTTTGCTGGTCCACCCGCATACCTGGCACACTTGTCTTCCACCCCAAAAAATCTACTTATCCGGGCCGCTGTCATGTGCGCCCGGTGCACCACCTTAAATTGGATCAAGCGGAGCCTTGCGCATGTAGCGGTTGCGTTGATCCTGCTCAGCGCTGAGTGCATCCCATCACCGAAACTCGCCCCTCATCTGCTCAACCAGCTGGGACAAGTTCAACTTGTGTAACCAGCCCCAGTCGCGTGCCACTTGTATCCCCAGATATCTAAAATTGTCTTCCACTAACCTGAACGGTAACTCCCCCAGCCGGCCCACCTGACCTCTTGCCTGGACTACAAACATCTCACTCTTCGTCATATTCAATTTGTAACCCGAAAACCGGCCGAATTCCCACAGAATCACCATAATCTCCCTCATCCCTGCCCCTGGATCTGCTACTTATAGGAGTAAGTCATCCGCATACAGCGATACCCTATGCTCCAGCGCGCCCCCCACCCCCCCCCTCAACCAGCCTTTCCAGAAGCTCTCCGAGCAATTGCCAGCGGCTCTATGGCTAACATAGACACGGGGAAAGTCTCAGCAGCGGTGGTCTGGGAGGCGCTGAAGGCAGTGGTGAGAGGGGAATTGATTTCAATCCGAGCTCACAGAGACAGGACGGCCAGGGCAGAGACGGACCGACTGATCAAGGAGATCCTACGGATAGATAGGAGGTATGCGGTGACCCCAGGGGCAGAAGGGACATCCCTGTCTTGTCCCCCGGTGCAGCCTAAAATAGTCTGAGGTCGTCTTATTCATCCTTACACTGGCTTCCGGCGCCTGATACAACAGTTTGACCCAGTCAATAAAGCCCCTACCAAACCCAAACCATCCCAGCACCTCCCATAGATAGTCCCACTCTATCCGGTCAAACGCCTTCTCCGCATCCATGGCCACAACTACCTCAACTTCCCTTCTCTCCGGGGGCATCATAATCACATTAAGCAGCCTTCTTATATTGGCTACCAACTGCCTATCCTTGAAAAATCCGGTTTGGTCCTCCATAAATCACCTCCGGCACACAATCTTCAATCCTGGAGGCCAACACCTTGGCCAGCAACTTAGCGTCCACATTAAGCAACGTGATCGGCCTATAGGACCCACATAGCTCTGGGTTCTTGCCCGCTTCAATAGTAACGAGATGGTGGCCTGTGACATCGTCGGGGGCAGCACCCCTCGCCTCGTTAAAAACCTTAACCAGCAACGGCCCTAATATCCCCGAAAATGTCGTAAAATTCCACAGGGAACCCATCTGGCCTGGACCTTTACCCAACTGCATCGCCTTCAAGCCCTCAGATGTTTCTTCGGCCCTAATCAGAGCCCCCAACTCGCCCACCAGCTCCCTACCCTTGGGAAAGTCAACCCGTCCAGAAAGCGTTTCATCTCCTCGGAACGAGCTTTGGAGTCCACTATAAAAGTCCCTATACGCCCGGTTTAGCACAGCCGAGTCCCCTACCAGCCTCCCATCTCCGTTGACCACCTTATCAATTCCCCTGGTCGCCTCCCTCTGGCCTTCTCTCCATATTCATACAGCGTCCCCCTCGCCTTTCTCAGCTGCTCTACTGCCTTGCCCATGGACAGTACCCCAAACTCAGCCTGCAGCCTCCGATGCTCCCTTAACAGTTCCGCCCCTGGGGTCACCGCATACCTCCTTTCTATCCGTAGGATCTCCTTGATCAGTCGGTCCGTCTCTGCACTGTCCCGTCCTGTCTCTGTGAGCTCGGATTGAAATCAATTCCCCTCTCACCACTGCCTTCAGCGCCTCCCAGACCACCGCTGCTGAGACTTTCCCCGTGTCGTTGACCTGCAGGTAGTCCCGCATGCACTTCCCTACTCTCTCACACACCGCCTCGTCCGCCAACACGGCCACGTCCAATCGCCACTGCGGGCGTTGGATGCTCTCCTCACTGACCTGCAGTTCCACCCAGTGTGGGGCATGGTCCGAAATAGTGATGGCCGAGTACCCAGTGTCCACCACCCCCGCCAGCAGATCCCTACTCAAAATGAAAAAGTCGAACCGGGAATACACTTTATGTACACGCGAGTAGAAAGAAAACTCCCTCGCCATCGGCTGCCTAAACCTCCATGGGTCAATCCCCCGCATCTGCTCCATGAACCCTACCAGCTCCTTTGCCTTCGCTGGCACCCTCCCCTTTTTCGAGCATGACCGGTCCAGGCCGAGGTCGATAACCCCTCCCATCACCAGCTTGTGCAAGTCCAGATCCGGTATCTTCCCCAGCATCCTTTTAATGAATTCAACATCATCCCAGTTCGGCGCATAGACATTAACCAATACCACCTTCCTCCCCTCCAACTTACCGCTCACCATGACATAACGCCCCCCCCCCCCCCCCGGTCCGAAACTATACTGCCTGCCTGGAATTGCACCCGCTTATTAATTAAGATCGCTACCCCTCTCGTCTTGGTGTCCAGCCCCGAATGGAAGACCTGACTGACCCAGCCCTTCCTCAGCCCAACTTGATCCGCCACTCTCAGGTCTGTCTCCTGCAACATCACCACGTCTGCCTTCAGAGCCCTCAGGTGCGCGAACACATGGGCCCTCTTGACCGGCCCATTCAGCCCTCTAACGGTCCAGGTGATCAGCCCGGATGGGGGCACCACACCCCCACCCCCTGCCGTCAGCCATCCCCCTTTCTGGGCCCGCCCCCCCGCCCATGTGCCGCGCCACCATCTGCCTGCCTCCAGGTTGCCTCCACCCCCGACCTCCTCTCCATCCCCGAACCCAGGTCCCTCCCTCGTCAGCAGAGTAACTCACCGTCCCCCCCCTCTCTCCCTCCCCGCAGGTAGCCTTTTTTAACAAAACAGTCTATGTGTGTGTGGGTGGGGGGGGGGGGGGGGGGGGGGGGGGGGGGAAGAAGATGTGGGTGGGGGGGGGGGGGGGGGGGGGGGGGGAAGAAGAGAGAGAAAGAGGGGGAAAACAGGTCAGTAAGGAACAGCGCCACTCAATGCACGTCTCCCAAATCCTTACCTAACACCAAAGATATTCATTAGGAGCAACTGCACACACAACCAATCTAGGCATGACAACATGGCACACAGACAGCGATGGCACAATTTCAGACTTGAACCCAAAAATTCTGAAGGAAAATGGAGCTTTGCAGGCACCAACTGTGTTTCCAGACAGGAAATGTCACTTATGCTGTGTAGAGGGAGGTTGTTCTGCATACCCAGGCTGCAGGCCAGTGCTCCAACAAGTTCAATGTTAGGACTAGTGCAGGCAAGACAAGACACCAACAGTCGGAGCAGGAGCACAACTCATCACCCAAAAGATATATGTCTACTCGCTCCGAATACACTAATTATTACTCACAATACACTTTTAAGTTGGGAGTCAGTAATTTGGGATTTTGGTCATTCAGCTCCCTTAAAATAAACTACAGGTGCAATTCTCTGTTCCCCCAGCCGCGTGTTACTCAGCATAGCTGTCAATGGGAATTCTGGCAAGAAACCAGTGGGCGGGGGTGCACTGCCAACGGGACCAGAGAAACCCACTGGCGTGAACATTCGGAGAATTCTGGGCTCTACCCCCTTGAGCCTGCTCTGCTATTCAGTGTGATGCGGCTCAATTCAAATTTTTCCACCTGCTCCCCAAGTCCCTCGATTCCACAAGAGACCTAAAGTCTCTCCATCGCAGCCTTAGATATACTAACAATGGAGTAGCCGGAACCTTGTGGGGTAGGGAATTCCAAAGATTCACAACCCTTTTGAGTAAATATTTCTCCTCCTCCTCAGTCCTAAATGATCACCCCCTCACCCTGTGGCTGTGCTCCCATGTTCAAAGGTCAGGGGAAATGACCTCTGTGCGTGTCCTGTTAACCCCCTTCAGAGCCTTGCATCTTTCAATGAGATCACCTCTCATTCTCCAAACCCCAGAGAGTATAGGGCCAATGTACTCAGTCTCTTATTACTCGGGCAGCCCTGGTCATTCCATGAATCAACCAAATGAATCGTTGCTGCACCGTCTTCAAAGGGAAGGATATCCTTCCTTGGAGACCAAACAAATACGGTCTCACCAAAGCCCTGTGCAATTGTAGCAAGGCTTCTTTTTTTTTTGCACTCCAATTCCCTTGCAATAAAGTCAATATGCCACTCACCTTCCTAATTGCTTGCCATACCAGCATGCCAATTTTGTGTTCATTGTACAAGTACACCCAACATTTACGAGGCCTGCCTTAAAATATTCCGCTTTTCTATTCTTACTAGGAAAAGTGAATAATCTCATATCTCCCCATCTCATTATGCCAAACTCTCAAAAGCCTCTAGCTTGGTCGGTAACACTGCTCTTCTACAGCAATAGTTTCTTTATTTTTTTTAATTAATTTTACGGGATGTGGGTGTTGCAGGCTAGGCCAGCATTTATTGCCCATCACTAGTTGCCTTTCAGAAGGTGGTGGCGAGTTGCCTTCTTGAACCCCTGCAGTCATTGAGGTGTAGGTACACCAACAGTGCAGTTAGGGAGGGAGTTCCAGGATTTTGACCCAGCAACAATGAAGGAACGGCGATATATTTTGAAGTCATGGTGGTGAGTAACTTGGAGGGGAACCTCCAGGTGGTGGGGTTCCCAGGTATCTGCTGCTCTCGTCTTTCCAGATGGTAGTGGTCATGGATTTATAAGGTGCTGCCTTAGGAACATTGGTGAGTTACAGCAGTGCCTCTTGTAAATGGTACACACGGCTGCCACTGTTTTGTTGGTGGTAGAGGGATTGAATGTTTGTGAAAGGGAGAGCAATCAAATGGGTTGCTTTATCCTGGGTGGTGTTGAGCTTCTTTAGTGTTGTTGGAGCTGCATTCATCCAGGCAAGTGGGAGAGTATGCGATACATTCCTGACTTGTGCCTTGTAGATGATGGACAGGCTTGCGGGCGGGAGGGGGGGTAATCAATATGGCAAATCCAGTTCAGTTTCTAATCAATGGTAACCCCCAGGGTGTCAATTTGTTTCTGCATCTCAAACAGCAGCTGTCCTTTTTCTGAGAGACACTGAAAGGTGTTAAAGGTGACACGCCATCATAATGGATTTCTAGTTAAGTTTCTCTCCCCCTGGCATCAGATCACATCAGCATTACTCTGAATGAAGAATTTGATATTAATTGAAAACACAGTTCAAAACACAACTGTCTTGCAAAGTTAAGTGCTCATAACATCTACTGATTGCCCTTTATTTACCCTTCTAGTTAGAATCATAGAAAAGTTACAGCACAGAAAGCAACGCAGCCCATCTTGTCCATGCCAACCCGAGGACACCCAGGTGCCCTTTCTAATCCTACCTTTCTGCACGCGGTCCATAGCCCTGTAGTTTACAGCACTCAAGGTGCAGATCCAGGTACTTTTTAAAATGAGTTTAGGGTCTTTGCATCCTCCACCACCAACTTTGGCAACGAATTCTAGACTCCCATTACCCTCATGTCCCTTCTACACCTTCTGCCACTTATGTCCCCTGGATTAGAGGTTGTGGGGAGAAGGCAGGAGAATGGGGATGTGAAACTTTTCAGCCACGGCAATCAGACTCGATGGGCTGAATGGCCCGAGTCTGCTCCTAGGTCTTATGGTTCTAGAATTCTCCATCAAGGAAGCAATTTTATCCTGTCCACTCTATCTCTTCCCTTCATAATTTTGTACACCTCAACTAAGTCACCCCTCAGCCTTCTTTGTCCCAAGGAAAATATCCAATCTCTCCTCGTAGTCATATCCACAAATAAAATAATAAATTTCCCAAACACTGGACAGGATTCTCTGATCCTGAAGCCAAGTGTTGACACCGTCGTAAACGCCGTCGCGTTTTCCGAGGGCATCAACAGGCCTCTAGGAGCAGCGTTCCTGCGCTTCACAGGGGGCCAGCACGGCACAGCACTGTAGCGACTCACACAGCTCCAGCTGCTGATACCGGCGTCAGAACCGGCTGCGGGTCTGCGCATGCGCTCTATGGCCGGCGCGAATTCACGGATACGCTCTACGATCGTCGCGAACACGCGCATGCACGCTAGTTGCCTTCTCCGCGCCGGCCCCGACGCAACATGGCTGAGAGTTACAGGGGCCCGGCACGGAGGAACATAGGCCCCCACCAGGAGAAGCCGGTCCGCAGGCCCCAATCGCGGGCCAGGCCATGGTGGAGGCCCCCTTCCCCTGGGGTCGGATCGACTCTCTCCGCCCCCCCCCCCCCCAGGCCGCTCCCCGCAGGTTGAACGCTGAGGTCCCGGCAGGTAAGAGACCATATGTGAACGGCGCCGGCGGGACTCTTGGGAGGCCACTCGGCCCATCGCGAGCAGAGAATTGCCGGGGGGGGGGGGGCGTGTAGAGCAGCCACGACCGGCGCCACGCCGGCACCAATTCTTCGGTGACCGGGGAATCAGCGGACTAGCATCACATGAATCGCACCTCCCCCCCGCCCCCCCGGGGCGATTCTCCGACCTGGCCCAGGGTCGGAGAGTCCCGCCCACTATTTTCCTTTTGCAAAGCCATGCTGACTTTGATCATTCTGTGGTCCAAGTGAAGATGTCTATGTTAATAGCTTCCAGCATTTTCTGATGACCGATTTCAGATTAACTGGCCTCCAGTTCCCCATTTTCTCTCCCCCTTTCTCGAATAATGGATTTACATTTGCTGGCTTCGAATTCCTTAAGACCACTATAGAATCTAGAGAACGTTGGAAAACCGGCATATCCACAATCTCTGTCGCTTTAGAGCCCTTAGAAGCAAGACAGTTCTCCAGACTTAAGCATCTCATACTCTACCAGAAGATCGTGGAGCTGGTGGGAAGGCACACTGCTCTTGCCACAACAGATGGAGAGATTGGTGGGATGTTGCTGTTGTCAGGGTTAGTGACTGAACACCAACACGGTTTTTTGTTTTTTTAAATGCATTTTATTCAAACTTGTATCAAAGTAGATTATAGCAAATAAACACCCCGGGAAACATTCTTCCCAACAATCAACTGTACAGCGTGTACAGATTTTTCTCCTTTTTCACTCACCCACGACAAACAGCTCCTCAAACACGGTCACAAACATCCCCCATCTTTTCTCAAACTCCCTGCTGAGTCCCTTAACTCATACTTTATCTTCTCTAACCGCAGGAAGTCGTACAGGTCACCCAACCATGCTGCTACCCCCGGTGGCGATGCAGACCGCCACTCCAGCAAAATCCGTCGCCGTCCAATCAGAGAGGTGAAGGCCAAGACATCGGTCTTCTTCCTCTCCATGAGCTCCGGCTTCTCTGAAACCCCAAATATCACCACAAAAGGGTCCGGATCCACTCCCTCCTCCACTATCCTGGCTAAGACCGCGAACACTCCCGCCCAGAATCTTCCCAATTTTTTTACAACCCCAAAACATGTGCGGATGATTCGCTGGCCCCCGCCCACACCTCTCACACTCATCTGCTACCCCCTGAAAGAACTCACTCATTCTCGCCAGAGTCATATGCACCCTGTGCACCACCTTAAACTGTATCAGGTTCATCCTTGCACAAGAGGTGGTCCCGTTTACCCTTCGCAGTGCCTCACTCCATACTCCCCCACTGATCTTTATTCCCAACTCCGCTTCCCATTTCTCCTTGATCTTCACCACCCGCTCGCTTCCCTGCTCCCCCAGCCACTTACCAACACTGTTTTCACCATTACCACCAGCCTCCCCCTCTGCATTCCTGTGAAAATACAGTTACAGCCTTTCATCTGTTTTCTGTCTCCTTCATGCAAAGGGAGTAATGTCAGTTTCATTTTTACTTGCTACTCTTCAGATCAAGATGAGGAAGAGAAGCACACCAGGGTGATTATAAATAGAGATCTGCTATCAGAGTCAAGCCCACCCATGAGTTCCTGCACAGACCTTTTGATTTGTTCTTTACAACTCCTCCAGGTAATGAAAACTGAAGACTGGAAACATCAGCAAGCAGCACCAATCCTGACTTTACAATACATGAATGGTCATTTTGCAGAAAGAAACAAAGTCACAAGTGCAAACCTATAATCACAGAATCCCTACAACGCAGAAGGAGGCCATTCGGCCCATCGCTGCACCGACCCTTCAAATGGGCACTCAACCCATTTGCACTTCCCCCATCCACCTCGCCCTATCCCCGCAACCCAGAACCTGGACATTAAGTGGCAATTTAGCGTGGCCAATCCGCTTACCCTGCCCATCTTTGAACTGTGGGAGGAAACCGGAGGAAACCTACGCAGACACGGGACGGACGTATAAACCCGACACAGACAAAGGCCCGGAATTGAACCCAGATCTCTGGCGTTGAGGCAGCAGTGCTAATCACTGTGCGCCCCTACCCGTTTGTCATATAGATCAATCTGAGCAATATCCCTCAAGAAAGACTGACGAAGACAGAAGCCTTCAACAAAACGTCAGTAATAAGCAATGTCTTAATGGATTAGTCATGCTTCCATAAACAGAAGATCTTGCACACAAGCCCTCAATTTGAGGCTGTTAAATAATTCAGATCTTTATTATGGCTGGATATCTTTACCGAGCAGCTTAACCAAAACATCAAATCAAAATTAGGTAAGAGGAAACTCAATTAGTGTCTGAAGCAAAACAAAGTGGGCTTGAAACGATGTTTAATTACATGGTGCTTGCAACACCAAAACAAAACCTTTAATTGATGTAAATTGCTATAATCCACTTGCATGGTGTGCAGTAGTAACGATTGAGTGCGGCTGACTGGAGAACTTAAATGATCAAACTGAATGCCAACCCTGCATAAATTTAAAAGCTTCTTTTCCCAGGGGTTTTCCAATGAAAGCCTCCAAACTGCACATTTTTAAAAACGAGTGTCTGTTGCAAGATAAAAACACTTCCTTTTGGGCAGCAAGTAGCACAGTGGTTAGCACTGTTGCTTCACAGCGCCAGGGTTCCAGGTTTGATTTCCGGCTTGGGTCATTGTCTGTGCGGAGTCTGCACATTCGCCCCGTGTCTGCGTGGGTTTCCTCCGGGTGCTCCGCTCCGCAAGTCCCAAAAGATGTGCTGTTATGTAATTTGGATATTCTGAATTCTCCCTCAGTGTACCCGAACAGGCGCCGAAATGTGGTGACTAGGGGCTTTTCACAATAACTACATTGCAGTGTTAATGTAAGCCTACTTGTGACAATAAAGATTATGATTAAAAAATGGACAGTATGATGTATGCTGCGGCATGGTTAGAACTTAGCACCTCTGTTCTGAAGGCCTGGTGCATTTAAAACTTATTTCAAGAAGTGTTCCTCAGGACACTCGAGATCAATATCCAAATTTGCTGATGGCAAGCTATAAGGAGAAATGTAGGAGAATGCAGAAGGGTATAGCTAGATAAAAAGGGAGGAGTGGCTGGCTATTTA
Source organism: Scyliorhinus torazame (assembly GCF_047496885.1). Lineage (NCBI taxonomy): Eukaryota > Metazoa > Chordata > Chondrichthyes > Carcharhiniformes > Scyliorhinidae > Scyliorhinus > Scyliorhinus torazame. Next base: position 61,377,991 of record NC_092713.1, read on the forward strand.
ACAAAGCCTGCCAAATGTAAACAAATGGGAACAAGTACATTTTCAGGATAGAAAACAAAGACAGTATGCCATAATTGGCAAAACTCTCAATGGAGGAAAGCAGTGTAGTTGCACAAGGACAGGGTTAATTAAAAGCAAAATTACAAGTGGAAAATTTAACTGGACCAGACATATAAATACAGCAGCAGGTCAGTGGTGGAGTTTTCTGCAACAATGATTCACCTCCTGACTTCCCAAAGCCTTTCCATCCAACTACAGCGCACAGGCCCAAGAGTGTGATGGCATACTCCTCTTCACTCCCCTGGATAAGTGCAAATCCAACAATAGATGTTAGACATTTTAGTTGCTGTGAAATGAAGAGTCTAAAGTTCTTGTTCCCTTTCACCAAACACCATTTATTTCACTTCCACAGCCTCTGCACAAAACTCTTAACAATACACCACCTGACAGAGAACACCTGAAGCCCCTTTACATATCAGTGTCAATTAAGGGATACTTAACATAAATGAGACAACTAATTGCAATGTCTCTTAACCCATTACTTAACAATAGAGAGGCTCGACATCATTCAGGGCAAAGCAGCCCACCTTCCCCTTACACATTCACTCCCTCCTCCATCGGCACACCATGGCTGTATTGAATGCCGTTTGTTAGACGTTTAGCTGCTGTTGTATAAAAAGTCAAAGGTTCTGCTCCTTTTCCACAGACACCTTTAATTTACTTCAACAGACTCTGTATAAAACTCTAACATCACATCACCCGACACAAAGGCCACCTGAAGTCCCTTTACATAATTAGTGTCAATTAATGGATACTAACATAAATGAGACAACTAATTGGAATGTCTCTTAACCCATTACTTAACAGTCTCCCCTTTCTTGGAGAAAAAAATAATTAGGTGAAAACAAAATTACAAGAAACTCAAAAAGACACACGCAATTTACCCACTTCTTTTTTTTTTCCCATTTTTGGAAAAAAAGTCACAGAGACATTAACAATATCCAAAAGTTTCTGAGCTAGCCCCTCTTTTTGTAAAACAGTCTGACAATTGATAGCTACTGTCAACCCATTTAATTTTTGTTATTTCCCCTCTGTCTAACATCTGCTTCAAACTTGCAATGTCTATCCTTAACCTTTTTTCATTGACACTTTTTGTAGAGTGTACATTTTCTCACAGGGATTTATTGTCAATGTGACATTCAATAGGTATATTACCCAAATCCCCAAATTTCTGTCAATATCGGAGATATGTAAAAGGCCATATCCACCCCCTCTACAAGGCTTAACGTCTCAGCAGCCAAAGTGCTTTTGACCACTCTCCTTATTTTCTTTGTTTCCCACACAAGAGGGCAACATTTACCATTGTTCCCCAAAAGGAAAATTATAAAACCTCCTGCACTTGAAACCCCATCACATACATTTGCATATGACACATCACTATAAACAATGAGTTTCAAGTGCCTACGGTCACCTAAAACTGGGAACCTCAAAACACACTCCTGCATTTTTAGTTTGACCAATGCTTTATTTGCTCTTATTAGGTCTTCCACTTTGCGATCATTCATTTTTGTACTCAACTCTAAGACATCAAAACTCACATCCGGTCTAGTCTGTCTACCTAACCAATTCAGTTGCCCAATTAAACTTTGCAGTTGCTCTATTTCCATCTTTGAAACCATTGTGTCTTTTTCTGAAACCCAGCCACGGCTAATTGCTATTGGGCTGATGCTTTCCAAATAAGATTGCTGACGTAAAGTTGCCCCGAACTTAGTCTGTCCGATTTCCAGTAAGCCCGACTTCCAACCCGGAATTCTTTCCTCAAACCGGAGATTACAATAGCTTCAAAATCACGAGTCCCACCCCACAAAAAAATCATCGACATGCATCATAAAGATGCCAGAAAGATTTCCTTTATAGTGCCAGTAAAACATTGCCGGGTCTGCTTTTGACTGGCAACAGCCTAACTTTAACAAAACTGATCTTACCGAAAAATACCAGACTCTAGACGCATCATTTAATCCATATACACATTTGTTCAACTTCCAGAATACCCCTTCTGTGTTAGCTGCTTCTTTAGGAGGACAGAGAAAAATGTCTCTCTGGAGCTGATGCCCTTGCAAGAAGGCAGCTTTTAGATCTATAGATTTGCATTCCCATGCCTTTGTGGCTGATAGTCAAGAAGATCTTTATAATAACCTTTCCTGCCGTAGATGAATCTACCCTTAAATCCTGATCTTCTAAGCTTTTTTCAAATCCTCTCGCCACAAGCTTGACCTTTGCCTTATAAGTTCCATCCGGAAGAACCTTTTCCGTGCAAATCCATCTGTGGGATAGAGCTCTTGGTCCCCTATCCGGTACTTCCGTGTATATCCCAAATTCACTCCAACTATGCAGTTCTTGCTGTTTGGCATCTTTGATAACTTTTTCATCTAACTTATTTGAAGCCACCAAAATCTCACGTGCATGTGGGCTTCTACTCCTATTAGTATTTGTAGTCTTACTCATGTTCCAAGACCTTGATAAACTAAGTCCCCTCTCCCGCCTGGTATCTCGTTCTGTACTGCTACTGCTTGATCTTTCCCTTCTGCTGTGGGATGTCCTTTCAATAGTTCTCAACCTTTTCCTGCAGACCTGTTCACTATCTGATGTACTATCTGAACTGGCACTGCATTTTTGTGCCCTCCATTTTTGAACTTTGTGTTCCCAATCCATTGTCTGGACTCCTTCCCCTGAATGCTGTACATTCAACCAATGTTTATACTTTCCAGTGGCCTTCCCTGCTCTACTAATAACAGTTGCATCCTGCCATTGACTAGACCCTTCAGGCAAGTATGTCACTTCTGTACCAACTTTTGGCATTTGGCCTTTCGGAAAAATGGCCTGTTCTAAATCATCAGAAGTGTTGTGTTCCTCTACAGAAACTCTGTCTATATCAGTTAACTGGTCCTCATAGTTCTGCAACACGTGTGTACCAGATGACCCTGGTTCCTTGTCAGGTCAGTCTACTCGGTCTTAAATTTGAAAATTTGTAATCTGCACCCATTATCTTGATGAATGTACCCTAACAGTTTGATTGCCATGTTGCAAAATAATTGTTTTGCCATCCATGCCCATGATCTTCCCTGGGCCTTTCCATTCATTACAATTGTTTCCCTTACAGTATACTATGTCTCCTTGCTGAAAAACGGTATTTGATGGCCATACATTATGCCTCAATGCTCTACGAATTCTTTCAGAGACTTCTGCTTCCAAAAAAGCTTTTCTACTGCTATGTAATGCATTTAAATGCTCAGCAAAGGCAGAGCTAATTGTAGTCCCTTCCCAAGCTGGAGGCTGGTCATCTAAAATGGACGCAATTTTGGGATTTCTACCAAACACTAATTGATAGGGACTATAGCCCCCAACCTTCTTCAATGAATTCTTTGCATGTACCGCCCATGCTAAAGTTGAATTTAGCTTGCAGTTTGGTCTATCTGCCAAAATTTTCCAGAGCATGTCATCTATTACCGCGTGGTTTCTTTCACACGCACCATTACTAAATGGGCTTTCCGCAGCCGTATTCATAACTGTGATATTCACTTTTTCACACATATCCCTAAACTCATCATTAGCATATTCTCCCCCATTGTCCGTAAGGAATTGTGCCGGTGGGCCCATCCCTGTCCCTATTCATTTTTCCACAATTTGAGCAAGAATTACTCTTTTCTTTGACTAAATCTGGTTGCTAAATCTACAAAATGCAAAATAAATTATTGGCTTTATCCCAGATCTTAAGGTCCATGGCCACCATGTTGTTAAAATCCCTGGCCAAAGGTAGGGTTACTATCGGTCGTGCTGGTGTCATTCTGTACTTCCTACAAACTTCACAGCGATCACTAACTTGTTCTATTAGCTTAGTATAGTCTTCATCACTTACCCCTACATCCTTTAATACATTTTTCAACTTCAGAGGAGACGAATGCGCAAATTGCCTATGCAGTTTTAATACAACAAGCTTTTTATCAGCTAAAGTCCCATTTTCAACTGCCATTAACACATCCTTAACAACTGTACTTGAAATATTATTTGTCAGTAATGGAATACAATACTGTCCCGACTGTGTAAATTGTAAGTCCACTGTCTTTCCAAAAACGGTTGCCTTATCCTGTTCCATATCCAGTTTCATGTGTGCTTTCTTCATCGACGGTCTGCTCAGAAGCAAAGGTATCTCACTTGATACAACATCCGTGCTAATGAAATGATTCACTCCGGCAATATTGCAAGGGATCACCACTCTTTTCAGCGACTTCAGAGTATCATCCCAAAACCTGAAATTTGTGGAACTTTCAAATTCCTTAACCTTGTTACGATTTTCAGCATTCAAGGAGGAGTCCAGGTAACATTTTAACCAGTCAATTCCACACACAGTAGATGTGCAGCCACTGTCCAATACAGCACAATTGAAGGATTCTGCAACCAACACCCTCATTACCGGCATAAAACTGCTTGTTAATAGGACAATGCCTTCTTTCTGGTCACTATCTTTTTCCTCTTCGGACTCTTCCGTGTCATGTGTCGCTTCAAACACTCTATTACAACGTGTTGGACAGTTGAAAGCATAATGGTACTGAGAGTCACACCGAAAACATCGATTTATCATGCCCCGTGCATTTCTGGGGTTCATCTTCCTATTGTAGGTTCTAACTGGGTTTGTGTCTTCATAATTTCCGGGTCCCGATCTCCTTCTATAGTCTTGAAACCGGCTTGTAGCCATACACTACTAACAGGATGGCGAAATTGTATCTTCCATATTCTGCTTCCTATTACAATATGACCTATTTGGGTCATCAGATCCATCGGAATCGAATGTTTTCCCAGAAACCTTTCTAAAGCTTCTGTCATCTGATTGAACAAGCTATCCTTATCCGCAAACTGAACTCCTGTCAAAACCAAGAGCCTATCCATGTTGCTCACTCTCGCACAGTCAAGTAATTTAAAGGCCAACACAGACTGTGGAAATTCCAGGTTGTGTTTCTGCAGCCTTTTATATAGTCTGCCAAATTCCATTATATAGTCTTCCATGGTGAATTCCTCTATTTTCCGAAACCTATCAAAATCCAACCATGCTTCATACGCATTTAACAAGTCATCCTTTTTATAAATCTTATCCATATAACGTAATGGTCTCCAGACCTGTTTCTGAATCTAACTCTCCCAATTCCAGTTCAGAAAACACTTTGCTTCAGATTTTACTGTCATAAGTTAGAAAAAGAGCCAATGCCATACCTTGTTTTCTCTTTCCCAAGGCAGTTACCTTAGTCCACAGAACTACTGCATTTCTCTATTGATCGTACGATCCCCTTTCAGAAAATAAGGGGGGAGTAGTCATATCCGGCCATCTTTATCCTAGGTTCAGCCATATATATTTTTTTTCTTCTCACTCACTCCTTGGTTTGGTCTGGAAAAGTTGTATCTTTCAACCCTTCACATTTGCACAGCAACCATCCTCTGCTGCCATTTGTTAGACGTTTAGCTGCTGTTGTATAAAGAGTCAAAGGTTCTGCTCCTTTTCCACAAACACCTTTAATTTACTTCAACAGACTCTGCACAAAACTCTAACATCACCTGACACAAAGGCCACCTGAAGCCCCTTTACATATCGGTGTCAATTATTGGATACTTAACATAAATGAGACAACTAATTGGAATGTCTCTTAACCCATTACTTAACACCGTTTACACTGCAGTAGCATGCCCACGGTTTCACATCCTGAACAATGACAGCTCCCCCCTCCCCCATAAGGGCTGCAGACACATGGGAAAACCATGACCTCCCAAGATTTCCAAATCATAAACCATTCAGACTTCAAAATGGCTGTTCCTGATCAGTGGGTCAAGATCCTCAAATCATACCCCACGAACTGCAACCGCTCAAGAAGGCGGCTGACCTTCAAGTACTCCTACAAGAGAGCGAGTAAAGTGTTGATTCTTTGAGAAGGTACAAATTAGGAATCTGTCGCCATGCCAAATGTTACTGTATGAACTTTATGCTACTGTTTTAACCTTTAGTAAAGTCTGATTCGTAATCCAGAGTGTGACTCAGCCTGACAAGTATTTATTTTTCCATTCTCCGAAGCAAAGGACAACCTGAGAAAGGGATTAGAAGGAAGGGTACAAGATTAATTAGTTTATAAACACCCGTTATCCAGATGGGATCCGATTTGATGAAGGCTCACAAAATATTAAGAATAGATTCTGTTCAAGTGGCATAACTTATTTTGATTGAACAGTTTACACAGGACCACCCCACACAGGAAATGGCATTTCAAAATTCAACAAGCATTCTTTCAAAGAGAATTAACCATCCAACCCCACATCAAACCGGAATCTCACTTTTATTGCCTTCATGCTACTTGTCATTCCAGAGAGATTTCCCCTCCGCCCACCAAATCAAATAAGTCTTAATGTAAAAATTAAGTCATCAACTCAAAAAAGAATTGTGCCATGTGTAATTCTTTGTTGATCAGACATTACAGTATCAAGTTTACATGAAACTGCAGGGACCGTTGTGAACAGGGCCAGCTTAGATTATGATGTCAATGGCTCACTTGCACATCAGTTGCCAAACTGCTAATTGTCACTCAAGGCTGGCATTATGCAGATAAATACACTTGGAAGTTTCACCAAAACAACTGACAATTGGCTCTGCATTGTGGAGACTTCAAACCTTGTTCGCTCCGCGTAAGCAGAAAAGAGAATCCAGTTTCTGCCTCAAATGTTTACAGCAAAACATCAGAAAAAAATCTTTAAAATACATGGCTGGAATTTAATATTAAAATGCAAAACAATTCAACATTAATTTCACTGATATCCCCAAATGCTTCACATATTCCTCCACATCATGTATCATCTTGCAAGAAATGAGACCTCTCAACAGCAGAGTTGCAAAGTTTGCTAGTACTCAACAGAATTGGGACAGGCACATCCACAAGATGGAAGATGGTCGCATATTTAAGGACTTTCTATATAGTGAGGTACCTAGAGCCAGACAATCAGTTGGATGCCCAACGCTCCACTTCAAGGATGCTCACGAGTGTGACATGGAGGCCTAGACATCGATAATCCCAGCTGGAAATCACTAGCTGGTGACGAGGAAGGTGCTAACATCTCCTGTGGGCTGATAATGTGACTGAACACAGCTTCAACCAAAGTTTGAGGAGTCGCATGCCAGCTTCAGGTCACAATTTGCGTATGAATGAGCAGTGCATCACTAGTCAATGAATCCTTACATGCATCATAGTATCTTGTGCTTTAGACCATTGCCATCTTTTCCTTCAAAAACTCAGTGCAAACTCGAGCAGAAATTTCAAAAATTATTGGACCTATAAAAGAATATTTTTGCTTTTGGGCATTGACTATAACCACAATCGTCTCTTTCGCTTGCTGTTGTCCCATGTCACAGATTTTCAGGTCAAGGTATACGAGCACGAGTTGCACAAAAGCACACTCGCACTTCATCCAACAGATTCCCTTCCTCAGTTGCAGTCGCATTCAACATGTCCTGATTAATGTGGCACTCCTTGAAAAATCTTAACCATTGCAGCTTGGAAATGTTTGGAGAAGACTTCACATCATAGGGTAGTTTCCTGCAAGAGTCCCTTTCCATATGTGTATGTTTTTAAACATCTGATACTGAAGGCTCTCTCAATCCATATGGAGCAGTGTGTAAATGTAGAAAAATCCAACTATTGGATCCTGCTAACTCTGCAAACAAAATCAGTAATAAATACTGCTCATCTGCCGCCTCACAATGCCGAGGACCCAGGTTCGATCCCGGCCTCGGCTCACTGTCCCTATGGTTTGCACATTCTCCCCATATCTGCGTGGGTCTCAACCCCATAACCAATGTCCAAGGTAGGTGGATTGGCCATGTTAAATTGTCCAATTGGAAAACAAAATTAAAATAAATGCTGCTCATCATCCACTGTTGTTTTTTGTTTTTTTTAAATTAGAGTACCCAATTCATTTTTTCCAATTAAGGGGCAATTTAGCCTGGCCAATCCACCTACCCTGCACATCTTTGGGTTGTGGGGGCAAAACCCACCAAACACGGGGAGAATGTGCAAACTCCACATGGACAGCGACCCAGAGCCGGGATCGAACCTGGGACCTCGGCGCTGTGAGACAGCAGTGCTAACCACTGTGCCACCATGCTGCCCTATCCACGGTTTGTTGATTGTGACTTTGTAGTCCCCGCATAGTCATATGCTTTTGGCTGACTTGGGCAGTGCTACAATTTGGATTCTGCAGTCGCTATTCACTTCCCACTCGCACCATTTCTCTCTAGCTTCTTTGCCTCTTCACCAACCTGGATTGAGAACATAGGGAATCAGACTAGCCTTACAGTATACTGATTTTGCATTCAGACATGCGCTTACACCAATTATGCCTTCACAGTTGCTGCAATTCAACAGCTGATAGAGTTGGTCATCTCAACTTGGTAAACATGCTTCCGTATGCAAAGTTAACATTTGTTTGGTTTGTTGACACATATTGATACAACAATAGCCAACTTGTGGAATTTGCCCTTGCATGCCATTTGTCCACACCTTTCTAACAACTCGTAGGCATTCAACTGAACTGTTCTCGCAGTTAAGTACATCAATGAATTTGTGCTTGCACAAATTACTCATTATTATGATTACTCATAATAGAGCAATCTGCAGTCATATTGATGTACATGGCAATATACTGCTCATTTTCCAATTACAAAGCTCTTGTCATTTAAGTGATTGCTTATGTCATAAGTACTATACAACCCTAGATACTTTTCAATTGAGCATTCTGAATTCACCTCAAAATTGTGAACTCCAACTTGGGTCACAACACTGTTTCATGCTACTTGTCATTCCAGAGAGAAATGAGTTACAATATCTTCCTTGTTTTGGCCCTCATTCAGCAAGCAACTGCAATGTGGCCTTCCTTTGATAATTAAAGCATTTGGCACTTCTGTACCAGCAGGCATGTGAAAATGAAAAATGAAAATCGCTTATTGTCACGAGTAGGCTTCAATGAAGTTACTGTGAAAAGCCCCTAGTCGCCACATTACAGCACCTGTTCGGGGAGGCTGGTACGGGAATTGAATTAATTATTGAATTAAATCGCTGGTTTGCCTTGGTCTGCTTTAAAATCCAGCGATTTAGCATGTGCTGTGTGTTTCCCAATAGAACTTAAACAAGTTACTAAATCATTTTCACCAGCTCTCTTCTGACTAGGTCTTCCCACTTTAGGCTTGGCCAAAGTCTACCTTCTGTGGAAGGAAGCTCTGATCACTTGCTTAGGAAAAATTTGAGCATTCTCTGATGCCATCACCATGGAAAGAGAGCAATCGTGTACACTAGTCTAAATGCAATATTGTATTTTTCGTAACTTCGCCCACCTATTCGCACATAAATCTGTCTCAATGCACAGTCTAGGAACGTACCAAAGTTGCAATCAAGTAATAAATCCTTCAGTGCCACAATAGGATCATTGACTGTTCGCTACTTTTTAAATTTCCGATTTGAAATTTGTAGCTTTCTGCAATCTCTTGTGGGTTCCTCCAACTTGGTGATAATTGTTTGGAATGGCACATCCTTTGGCTTATTCGGCACAAGGAGGTTGGAGAGAGAGTGCCACACGCTACTGGGTTAACGTCCATTAGCAAAGCTTGTCCTTGCGCTCAGGAATTCTTATTTTGAATCTTGGCCTCTTAACATTCACAGTCCAAAATGCTATTAGCTCTGAAAGACATCTTCATTCTTTCAATATATGAACAGAATGATTCAAGGCCTCAGGTTTCAAGCATTCTGATGTGTGCCATGGACCCTATCCAATTTCCAATTCAAAACTAACAGAGAACACTTCCATTCCAGTTGTCCATAACAATGATCCAGAGTCTCATGCACGCACACTGTAGGGAGAGGCAGGTGAGAGTCAACACCAGTGTTCACAAAACATTTCAATAAATCAATTTATGTAGAACAAATTCTTGTAAAACCACCTTAGTCGGTACTTGAAAATGTCTTGCAACAACCCAAGGAAACAAATATCACTTGGATCCCATTCGAGTCACGAATTTTGTCATGTTACAAGCTCATGTGCCATGTTATGAGCTCATGTACAAGTTGTTTGCATCATTGCTACTACGCACACCCTGACATTTTAATAGTGGTGAACGCAGATATTGATATATTCTTTATCTGTTGCAGTACCAGCCTCCCCGAACAGGCGCCGGAATGTGGCGACTAGGGGCTTTTCACAGTAACTTCATTTGAAGCCTACTTGTGACAATAAGCGATTTTCTTCATTTTTTTTCATTTTCAGTAAGGTTTTTAAGGTATATATTTGTTGCAGTAATATTATTTTAAAAACCTAGGACAAGGTATCCGGACAGTGTCATCTAAAGCTGTACAGGTATGCAGACAGTGTCATCTAAAGCTGTAATTAAGAAATTGTAAAAGGGGAGGTCATGATTGTATCCAACCATTTATTGGTTTACATATAGAGGGCAAATGGAATTGTTTTTATGATTGCGGAGGATTCCCTGAAGAGGTGATTTATGAGGAATTGTATTTAGTCCTAGCTAAGGTCATGTGACATCTTAGTGAGATACAGGCGATGTATTTTACTGGGAGGAGCCAGTCTGTGTAGTTTTGTCATAGGATTAGAGTCTGACAAAACAAAAGGATTTTAAGTTGAACAGCAATTTTGCCAAACGTTGCTAGACTGAGCAATAAAGTGTACTGGTTCTGCTCTTAAAATGGTCTCTCTCCAAAACTTCTCTACACAGTTAAACAAGTAATCGGTTTGTTAACTTTAGTGGCATTTGAACTGTATCGGGTTGCTTAATTGGTGTTGGTAGCAGGTATAGATAGTCAGTTTAAGTTTTTCCTTGTGCAAGAACTGTTTACCTGGTAGTTGTAAATTTATTTGTTTTTTATGTTAATTCTGAAGTTTAATTTAGAGTTTGTTTTAATATGAAAGCGATCTATTGGTCAGAATCATTACTGAGGGGGTGAAGTATCCTTTCCTCACAAGTTTAAAAATTTCAAAAAATTGTTTGGTGTTCTTGTCCAGTATCTAATGAATACATTATAAGTCAAAATAGTAGATTTTAGAGGATCATTTTAAAAGGAGGAAATTGTGAAATGTTTTAGAACATGATTCTCTCCTGGAAACCGATGTGGCCAACACTCCTACAAAATTTAGTTTGCCATTTTTAAAAGGTGGTGTAAATTCCTTCTTGTTTGGGTTATAATCAAAAGCCTGTATATTTTTTAATTGTAACTCATTATTGCCAATCCTAGAGTGAATCCATTATGCTGCACAAATGACAGAGCACGAGAATGTGCCTGCAAATCCCCACATTGTGAGTTTCTAATCTCAACCAAGATGCTTTGTGCAAGTCAAATACTTTCTTCCTGGGAATGAAAAAAAGAGGGGAGTCTTATTGTGAGCTGTTCTCCCAAACTGAGGGGTGCTACTAACACTGGCCTAGGTGTTAGGATCCTTCGGGGAAGACGGTGGAACAGCAATGGCAGGAGATTTGGGAGGCACAACAGAAATTCATCTCAAGGAGGAGGAAACATGCTAAGGGGAGGAAAAGGCATCCATGGTTGACGAGGGAAGTCAAGGACAGCATAAAAGAAAAAGAAAAAGCATACCAAGTGGCGAGGGTTGGTGGGGAGCCAGAGGATTGGGAATCCTTTTAAAAGCGAGCAGAGGACAACTAAAAAAGAAATTAGGGGACAGAAGATGAAATATGAGTGCAAGCTAGCTAGTAATATAAAAGATGATAAGAGTTTTTTTCAATATTTAAAAAGGTAAGAGAGACAAAAATAGACAATGGACCACTTGAAAATGTGGCTGCAGAAGTAATAATAGGAAACAAAGAAGTGGCAGAGGAGCTGAATAGTTACTTTGCATCAGTCGTCACAAGTGGAAGAAACCAGTGGGATGCCAGAGCTCCAGGAGAATCTGGGGGCAGTGGTGACTGCAGTGGCCATCACTAAGGAGAAGGTTCTGGGGAAACTGAAAGGTCTGAAGGTGGATAAATCATGGACTACATCCCAGGGTCCTGAAAGAGATAGCGGAGGAGATTGTGGAGGCATTGGTGGTGATCTTTCAAGAATCACCGGAGGCAGGAAGGGTCCAGAGGACTGAAAAGTGGCTAACACCGCTGTTTAAGAAGGGAGGGAGGCAGAAGACGGGAAATTATAGGCTGGTTAGCCTGACTTCTGTCATTGGTAAGATTTTAAAGTCCATTATTAAAGAGGAGATCACGGAGTACTTGGAAGTGCATGATAAAATAGGACTGAGTCAGCACGGCTTTGTCAAGGGGAAGTCATGTCTGATGAATATTTTAGGTAACAAGGAAGTTAGACAAAAGAGAACCAGTGGACGTGATTTATTTAGATTTCCAGAAGGCCTTTGACAAGGTGCTGCATAGGATACGGTTAAATAAGTTAAGAGCCCATGGTCAAAAGGGTAAGATCCTGGCATGGATAGTGGATTGGCTGACTGGCAGTAGGCAGAGAGTGGGGATAAAGGGGTCTTTTTCAGGATGGCAGCCAGTGACGAGTGGGGTGTCTCAGGGGTCTGTGCTGGCACCACAACTTCTCACAATATACATTAATGATCTGGAAGAAGGAACTGAAGGCACTGTTGCTATGTTTGCAGATGATGGAAAGATCTGCAGAGGGACAAGTAGTATTAAGCAAGGGGGCTGCAGAAGGATTTGGACAGGCTATGAGAGTGGGCAATGAAGTGGCAGGTGAAATACAATGTGGAAAAGTGCGAAGTTATGCACTTTGGAAGGAGGAATGGAGACTATTTCCTAAATGGGGAAATGCTTAGGAAATCAGAAGCACAAAGGGACTTGGGAATCCTTGTTCACGATTCTCTTAAGGTTAACGTGCAGATTCAGTCGGCAGTTAGGAAGGCAAATGCAATGTTAGCATTCATGTCAAGAGGGCTAGAATACAACACCAGGGAAGAAACTTCTGAGGCTATATAAGGCTCTGGTCAGACCCCATTTGGAGTATTGTGAGCAGTTTTGTGTCCTGTATCTAAGGAAGGATATGCTGGCCTTGGAAACGGTCCAGAAGGGGTTCGTAAGAATGATCCCTGGAATGAAAAGCTTGTCATGTAAGGAACGGTTGAGGACTCTGGGTCTGTACTCATTGGGAGTTTAGAAGGATGAAGGGGGGATCTTGTTGAAACTTACAGGATACTGCGAGGCCTGGATAGTGTGGATGTGTTCACTTGTAGGAAAAAAGAACCAGAGGATCTCAGACTAAAGGAACGATCCTTTAAAACAGAGATGAGGAGGAATTTCTTCAGCCAGAGGGTGGCGAATCTGTGAAACTCTTTGTCACAGAAGGCTGTAGAGGCCAATTCACTGAGTGTCTTTAAGACAGAGATAGATAGGTTCTTGATTAATAAGGGGATCAGGGGTTATGGGGAGAAGGCAGGAGAATGGGGATGAGAAAAATATCAGCCATGATTGAATGGTGGAGCAGACTCGATGGGCCGAGTGGCTGAATTCTGCTGGCATGTCTTACGGTCTTATAAACATTTCTTGTCAAGAAAAAAAATACACAAGTTGAAATACTGTACTGCACATGTGCAGTACTTCGCAACCCTAGCTGGAATAAAATTGGAACAGAAATACTGTACAAATTCAAATTATATAAAAACCCAAACAAGCTCAGCTTCCGTGACTAACCTACAGTACCCCTGAAACTCAGGTCCCCACTCTCCTCTCCAGAGGCTGAGGACTGAGGATCCCTTCCTCACAGTCTGCAAGAGCCACGCCCCTGTTCCCTGGGTGTTGCAGCTGGAAATGGAGAGGTGGGGGCCACTGATGGAGCCTGGAAGGGGCAGTGGAAAAAGCTGCGGATGGAGCTCCTCCCCATGCCCCTCCCAGCGCAGGTTACCCACAGATCATCACCCGGTCAGCAGCTGGCAGCTCCCCATCCTTTCCCAGTGCTCCTGGATCTTAACTCCTCACACCTTCCCCATAGCCTCTGCCTCTGATGACTGAGATGGTGGCAGCTGGCCCAGAATGCAAAGCAGAGGGGTGGGGCCAGAGTGCTGATGACATAAAACCGAACATGACAAGAATAAACAATGTTCAAGTGAAATGACTTTAATCAGGGTATTTCCTAGCAGGGACTGTACAATCTTGTTTGAAGTCTATGTTGTACATTTAAACCAATGTCCACGTGCCACCAAAATTGCCATACCTTCCTGTGCAATTATAAACTGATCCAAAAATCTGCACATAAATGGTTAAATTGTTCTTTGATCTATTTTCAAAGCAGACCTTTTTATTGAAATGTTATCAGTGCGTTTACTGGGAAAATAAAAGCAGTGAACAGTAAAACTGCACGTAGAGACATGCCCCTCAGGCTATGAAAACTGCTTCAGTACAAAATTGTGTTCACCAGAAATTGCTCAATAGGCATAGCTGTGGCTATGGTGGTGGAAATGGACATCATATGGATATTTGTTTAAACATCTATTGCCAGTGAGCAAGTAAATCATTCAATATATTAAAAACTCGCCTGCTATCTTTCTTACCAGCCGACATAAAACAAATTCAAAAGGAGGATACAGAGGTTATGATTCCGGTGGAGACGAAACCAAAAGAACCAAATGACGCCAATGAAAAAGTAATGGACAATTTTTTCAGGTTTTAACATTCCTCCTTTAACATTCAAACCAAAAATCAACATAAACTAGCCATAAATTAACAAGCCATAAATTAACAGATAATATAAAATTGACCATGGATTTATAAATTACACATTAAATAACAGGTCTCAGATTTACCAGGCAGTCCACTTAGAATATATGGAACCAAGTTCAGCCACAACAAAGTCCTTTAAAACTCTGATCTCCCCAAGGAGAATTCTAGTTCCTTTTCTTAAAAATATTAAACCACCAAATCTCACCCAACAGCAGTTCCCAATCAACCCACGCTCCATGGGATGAAAATTTCAACAAAATGGTCCAATTCTCCACAACAACCTCAGCTCTGCTGAGTCTTGAACTCACCAGTATTACTTTTATCTGAACACTCAGTGACAACCCTGTGCATTGTCCAACTGAGTCTGATCGGTCATGAACTTTAACTGAAACATAAGAACTAGAAGGAAGAGTAGGCCATCTGGCCCCTCGAGCCTGCTCCACCATTTAATGAGATCATGGCTGATCTTTTGTGGACTCAGCTCCACTTTCCGGCCCGAACACCATAACCCTTAATCCCTCAATTCTTCAAAAAGCTATCTATCTTTATCTTAAAAACATTTAATGAAGGAGCCTCTACTGCTTCACTGGGCAAGGAATTTCATAGATTCACAACCCTTTGGGTGAAGAAGTTCCTCCTAAACTCAGTCCTAAATCTACTTCCCCTTATTTTGAGGCTATGCCCCCGAGTTCTGCTTTCACTCGCCAGTGGAAACAACCTGCCCGCATCTATCCTATCTATTCCCTTCATAATTTTATATGTTTCTATAAGATCCCCCCCTCATCCTTCTAAATTCCAACGAGTACAGTCCCAGTCTACTCAACCTCTCCTCGTAATCCAACCCCTTCAGCTCTGGGATTAACCTAGTGAATCTCCTCTGCACATCCTCCAGTGCCAGTACGTTCTTTCTCAAGTAAGGAGATCAAAACAGAACACATTACTAGTGGCCTCACTAACACCTTATACAATTGCAGCATAACCTCCCTAGTCTTAAACTCCATCCCTCTAGCAATGAAGGACAAAATTCCATTTGCCTTCTTAATCACCTGTAAACCAACGTTTTGTGACTCATGCACTAGCACACCCAGGTCTCTCTGCACAGCAGCATGTTTTAATATTTTATCATTTAAATAATAATCCCTTTTGCTGTTATTCCTACCAAGATGGATAACCTCACATTTGTCAACATTGTATTCCATCTGCCAGACCCTAGCCCATTCACTTAGTCTATCCAAATCCCTCTGCAGACTTCCCGTATCCTCTGCACTTTTTGCTTTACCACTCATCTTAGTGTCGTCTGCAAACTTGGACACATTGCCCTTGGTCCCCAACTCCAAATCATCTATGTAAATTGTGAACAGTTGTGGGCCCAACACTGATCCCGGAGGGACACCACTAGCTACTGATTGCCAACCAGAGAAACACCCATTAATCCCCACTCTTTGCTTTCTATTAATTAACCAATCCTCTATCCATGCTACTACTTTCCCCTTCATGCCATGCATCTTTATCTTATGCAGCAACCTTTTGTATGGCACCTTGTCAAAGGTTTTCTGGAAATCCAGATACAACACATCCATTGGCTCCCCGTTATCTACCGCACTGGTAATGTCCTCAAAAAATTCCACTAAATTAGTTAGGCACGACCTGCCCTTTATGAACCCATGCTGCGTCTGCCCAATGGGACAATTTCCATCCAGATGCCTCGCTATTTCTTCCTTGATGATAGATTCCAGCATCTTCCCTACTACCGAAGTTAAGTTCACTGGCCTATAATTACCCACTTTCTGCCTATCTCCTTTTTTAAACAGTGGTGTCACGTTTGCTAATTTCCAATCCGCCGGGACCACCCCAGAGTCTAGTGAATTTTGGTAAATTATCACTAGTGCATTTGCAATTTCCCTAGCCATCTCTTTTAGCACTCTGGGATGCATTCCATCAGGGCCAGGAGACTTGTCTACCTTTAGCCCCATTAGCTTGCCCATCACTACCTCCTTGGATGGTATTTGCCTATTGCCAGCCCCTGGACCCAGCCCTCATTTTCTTCAGCCTGCCTGCAATGTACCACTGGGTTGATGAGAGCTTGGATGGCTGCGTCTTTTTCTGATTTCAACCAGTTTCAGTTTCCCAAGAAACCTGAAGTTGCAGTTTTCCTTTCAGTTGGTCGGACTCAAAAATACAAACTTTGAAACTAGGGTCTGTTCAACACATCATTTGACAAGTTATCTGTTAAGACAACAGGTCATACGTGCTCCCCTACTAGTTCTGCAAACCTGTGATTCCATCACAAGATCACATGCTGAAAGAGGAGGTCTAAAGCTACATGTGGCTGAGGTATTGGACACTGTCATACATCATGTATTGATTAGGGTTGTGGGAAGTAGATATAGGAAGGGCAGGAACGGAAAATGATGAACACCCCCTGATCTTTTCTTTCACTTAACATTTAAGTAATGATTCAAAGCAAGGTCTCATTCAATGCAATGCGCAGTTTTGCTGCAAACGAGGTAAAGTTCAATGAAAAATTTGTTTTAGAAAAGCGTGTCTGTTCACTTGACAGCTCAAGTGAGCAGCCAGTACATGCAGCCCAGGAAAACTATGGTGATCTGAACAATAAAAATGGGCATCCCTGAGCTATAAATAAGAGGTCGATACTCTTGATCATGGTTGAATTGCCTCTATGGCAAACCTAGGTTTGTGAAGACCAAGTGAAAACAAAACTATTTGATGTCAAGGCTGATGTGAATAGTGGGCAATTGATATTAAGAGAGACAAATCTTTACTCCACGATTATCATAGAATTATCATAGAATTTACAGTGCAGCAGGAGGCCATTCGGCCCATCGAATTTACAGTGCAGGAGGCCATTCGGCCCATCGAGTGCATGTTAACTTTGAATAATATATGTCAAATATTTGCCTAGATTTTTCCCTGGTCAACAAACTGCTCCAATTTTCCTCCCGTACTCAAGAGGAATTCTAAATGCCAATAATTTGCTGGCTTTCTGTTGACTTCTATTGTGGAAGTGAGTGCTCAGAAATAAAAGCTTCCCTCCCTGACACGGAACACTGCAGTAGGCAATTGTAATTGTCTAATAATAGTATTTGATATTTTTTAATATACAATATACATACTGATACAGATTCTTACAGCTGGTCAATGTGGAAGCACAACTTTTGTGGTCAAGACTACATTAAACTCTCAAATGGAGTTGGAACCCTGGTGTTGCTTCTGCAGACGTTGCCAAATACAAAAATAGGAATTAACACATTTCAGTATTCTCAGATCACAAGCCAGAACTTCTGTTTTCGTGCAACATGAATGGTATACAAATTCCATTCCTGAAAACCTTATTAAAATGTGCAAATTAGATTAAAGAACAGACTTTACCATGTAATTCAAAAACTAAGCCTCATATTATAAGATTTAGGATAGGCAAATTATGTAAAAACGGAGCCCAATTGAAAATAATTGCATGAATCAGCACCTCAAGGGATAATGTATAGCAAGGATCGGTTTAATGTGTAAATTCAGCTGGTTGCAAATAACCTCACACAATTCAATGTTTTAAAGTATGCTGCACAGGTAAACACCATGGAATCACCCCAAACTCAAATGATGTTAACCCACCAAAGAATGAAATAACGCAACATTTCAGATGGCATGAACAGAAACAAATCTAAATTTAATTTTGGATTGAAATAAAAGGTACAAAAAGTTAATATTTGGGGTGGCGTGGTGGTTAGCACTGCTGCTTCACAGAACCGAGGACCCAGGTCACTTGCGTGGAGTTTGCATATTCCCCCGGTGTCTGTGTGGATCTCACCCCCATAACCAATAACGCAACATTTCAGATGCCATGAATAGAAACAAATCTAAATTTAATTTTGGATCGAAATAAAGGTACAAAAAGTTAATATTTGGGGCGGCGTGGTGGCGCAGTGGTTAGCACTGCTGCTTCACGGCACCGAGGACCCAGGTTCGATCTCAGCCCCAGGTCACTGTCTGTGTGGAGTTTGCACATTCCCCCCGTGTCTGCATGAGTCACACCCCCATAACCCAAAAATGGAGAGGGTAGAGTGGATTGGTCTCCCGAAATTGCCCCTTAATTGGAAAAAAAATAATTGGGTACTCAATTTATTTTAAAAAATCATTTTTTTTTTGTCTTCATCTGAATTTTCTGAAGCATTGGGAAGTTACACACTTGGCTATGGAGTCAGTGAATGCCATTATTCATGCCCCCAGATATGGAAGGATTCAAAATACATCTGCAGGTACTTTTAAAAAATAAAATGGATTGCGAGCTCCAAACCCTTTAGCCTTTGAGAATGGCAATCCTCCACTGACCTAAAGGACCAAATAAATCAAAGTGTGCATTTGGCACTACCATTATGTTAAATGGGATAGATTCCGAATAGATCGATCACCTCAAAACAGGGCACCCATGAGGTGCTATGGAACATCAGCAGCAGAATAGAATTCCAACACAAACTGTAACGTCATGGCTTAGCATGGACCTCACTCCACCATTACCATAAAGGCAGGGGACGAACCATGGACCAATGAGGAGTGTAGGTGCAGGAGTACCTAAAAGATGAGGCACCAACCTGATAAAACTACACCACACAATGGCATGCAAGTGAAAGAGAAGCAGCATTCTATTGATAGGACTAAATTCCACAGCCAAACAGATGAAAGCTCTGCAGTCCTGGTATATTCAGTTATGAATGGTGATGGACAATTTAACAACTAACTGGAGGAGAAGGATCACCATCCTCAAAGATGGCACTGCCCAGTACATCAAAGGCTAGGCTGAAGCATTTGCAACCATTTTCAGCCAGATGTGTGATCTTGGCCTCCACCCAAGGTACCCACCATCAGAAGCCAGACATGAGTCAATTTGATTAATTCCACGTGATAAGCAAATGGCTGAGGGCCAGCAACAGCAATGGGCCCAGCTGTACAGCTGAAGACTTCAGAACTAGCTGCCCCACTAATCAAGCTGTTTCAATACATCTGCAACACTGGCATTGACTGGAGAACATTCAGCAGATATACCCTGTCCACAAAAAACAGGACAAATCCAATCTGGCCAAAAAGCAGCACATCAGCCTATTCTCAAAATGATGGAAGGTTCCTCCATAATGCTACCAAGCAACAATTACTTACCAATAACGTGCTCGATGATGTTCAGATCCAAGGGCACTCAGCTCCAGACCTCTTACAGCCTCGGTCCAAACATGGACAAAAAAAGAGCTGAATTCAAGAAGCAAGGCGAGTCTGACTGTTAATGATATCACAGCAAAATCTCACTGAGCAGGGCAAAGAACCCTTGTATTAAGGAAGCCAATAGGAATCAGGAGGAAATTCTCCATTGGCTGGAGTCATTCCTCATCTAAAGAAAGATGATTGTGGCTGATGGAGCCAATCATTCAGCTTCAGGACATTGATGCAGGGACTCCTCAAGAGTAGTGTTCTACGCCCAGCCACCTTCAGCTGCTTTGTCACTTACCTTCCCCTCCATAAAAGGTTCACTGGTAACTGCACAGTATTTGGTTAAATTCCTAGCTCCTCACATAGTGAAGCAGCACACTGCCGCATGCATTTTGGTAGAACCCCTTGTTCGAGTACGTCCAGGTTAGGCCATACAAGCCCGAGAAAAACAAGGACTAGGCCTCCTGCTTGCTGAGCACTCATTGAACTGCCCACCAGAAAACTCAGGTATATTAACAATCCCACCAGATAATTCCTCTTGCTGGTCTTCTGATTTACAGGTAAGAAATGGTTGTAGAAAATCTTCCCCACTCTTCCCAGGCATGCTTCAGGAACTTACTGCCAAGAAAAAGTGCTTTACAAGTGATGCATAGAAATCCAAAGACACTCATCCTGACACTTGTGTGGTTTGGACCACTTTACTAGTTATGTATGAACATCAACATGCATAACAACAGGGTTGCATGTTGGGACAATAGACTGCAATACTCATATTCTATGCATCTTGGGAGTGCCTGATCTCAATTATATTGCTTTACAGCACTACACATATAGCTCCTTTAAGACAGCAAATTGTCCAAAACCATATCACAGTTGGGGTTGAATCAAACAGAAAAGACATTAGCAGAGGTTGACAAATACACCGCCCAAGTTAATGCTGAGAAGAAATGAAACAAAGTCTTGGGGGCAGGGTTCCCCAGAAAGAAGTAGTTGGGTAGAGTTTACGGAAATAAGAAACACATTTGTAGACTAGCATTATATGATAGAGGACGCGAGCAGGAGAGTAGATGAGGTGTAACAGAGGAAGGAATAAGGCTGTCGAGAGATTTGCAGTTAAGAGCAAGGATTGTGAAGTCTGCAGCATGTGACACATGGCAAAGACAAAAAAAAACAGGTGAGTGGGGTTTTGTGCAAGTCAGAATATGGGAGGCAGCAAATCTCTGGATATTCTACAGTCACTTTAGAGCAGAACCTGGGGAGTCTGGCATGGAAGGAATTGAAATTAGGACACCCAACTTTTCCTGATTCTGATGAAAGGTCACAGACCCGAAAAGTTAATTCTGTTCTACTCCCCACAGATGCTGCCTTGATCTGCTGTGTATTTCCAGCAGCTTGTTTTTATTTCAGATTTTGGGAATCCACAGTATTTTGCCTTTGGAGTCAGATGCAGAAATGAAAAGGCATGAATTGTTGTCCCAGTGGCTGTCAGGTGAACCAGCAATGGAGATAGTAGGCAATATGATGGAGGTAGAAGTAGAGGGATTAGACTTATATAGAATTGACAAACATTGGGCGGGATTCTCTCAGCCCTGGGCCGGGCCGGAGAATCCCCGCGACCAGGCCACGCTGCCCCGACGCCGGCACGCGATTCTCCGCACGCGATTCTCCGCAGAGTAGAGAATCGGCGCCATTGCCGCTGGCAAAGTTGGCGCGGCGCCGGTCGTTCTACATAGCCGGCCCGCCAATTCTCCGGCCCAGATGGGCCGAGCAGCCGTGAAAAAAAAAAACAAGTGTCGCCGGCACGGTTCTAACCTGCTCTCAGCCGGCGGGAACTCGGCGTGGAAGGGTCGGGGGGTGGCCTGTGAGGGGAGTGTCCGACCCCGGGGGGGGGGGGGGGCGCCTCCGATATGGCCTGGCCCGTGATTGGGGCCCACCGATTGGCGGCTGACCTCTCTGGCTGGGGGCCTCCTTTCCTACGCGCTGGCCCCTGTATACCTGCGCCACGTTGCGTCGGGGCCGGCGCGTTGAAGGAGGCCACTGCGCATGCATGCGTTGGCGCCAGCGCCACTGCGTATGCGCGGATCCCAGCGGCGCATAGTTCGTGCCAGGATCAGCAGCTCGAGCAGCACGAACCGCTCCAGCGCCGTGTTGGCCCCCTGTAGTGGCCATTAGTCCTGGCAGCGGCCCGTTCACACCATCATAAAACGCGACGGTGTTTACGACGGCGTGGACACTCTGCCGCGGGATTGGAGAATCCCACCCATTATGCCTCATCTGCAATTGTGCTTAACCTTCACAAGACCAGTGATCTTAATCCCATGTGCCTACCCTGTTCCTAAAACCTTTATCTTCAACAACCAACATTTTGAATGTTGACATGATCTCGGCTTCAATTACTAATCCTGGTGGTGCAATCCACAGCCTCAATTTTTGCAGAAAATGTCCTTTGTACTTGGTCAGGAATCTTTTACATTCATTTCCTTTTGGTTTAGACCACTTAATCACTGGTCTGTTTCTATCTACTTTGCTAATTCCTTCCTATGTTTAAAAAATAATATCAAATCTCCACAATTGTCTTTTCTCCAACAAAACTGCTCCATACAAATATTTCGTCATGTCTATATTTCCTCATGCTGGGTAACAATCGGAGTGAATCTTCTACACTGTAGGCTCAGAATTTCTTTAACATCCTTCCTGTGGTATGGAGCACAAATCTGTACACAGGACACAAACTGTGATCTTAAGGTTTTATAAAGATAACTATGACGCCTGGACTATATCTTAGCCACAAAAATCTTTAATTCGTACTATATGCAACTCCAGTCAGTGGAGAGTTTTCACCCAATTTCCATTTTACTCAGGGTCCTTGATGCCAAACTCAATGCTACCATAGTGCAAAAGGCAGTTGCTCTTAAATCACTTCTAGAATTTTGTCCATGTTTGCGCCAAGGGTGAAATGAGATGAGAGCAAGTCAAGTGGTCTGGCAGAACGCAAACTGAGCATCAATGAGCAAGTTTTTGGTCAGTATTCCTCGATAGCAATTGTCAGTTACCTCTTCCATCACTTTACTGACGCGAGTAGGCTAATTGGGCAGTAATTGGCTGGATTGGAATTGTCCTTCTTCCAGAAGAGACATACTTGGGCAATTTTCTACCTTGTTTGGTAGATGTCAATGTTGTAGCTGTACAGGAACACAGAGCTGCATCATTATTTAGAAAGCAATGTCCCAATATTAAAAGCACCATTATGGAATTGGATTGTTTCTGCTCAAATGCACGGTTTCATATTGATGTCTGCATTCGGGAGCATTAGCTGCTCCCCAGCCAATACCCAAGCAAGAACCCATACAGTTCCAAGTACACAAATCACATACAAATAACCAGTTTAAAACTAATCCTTTTGGCTTGGATTGGTCATTAAAGGAGCATTGTTGGGTTGGATTCTGTGTGTATTACTTCAGAATTCAACGTAAAAGCTTGAAACACTACTATGTTGGGACACGGCAGTAAAATATTATCACTCACAAAAGTAGGAGGCACAATTTTCCCATTCCATTTTTACTATGCTCATACAGGGAGAATCGGTCAGTAATGGAATGACATTCCCACGTGACTGATTGTATCACTGTACAAATACTGCAGTGCTTTCAAGGACACTGCACATAGGAAATCTTAAACAACCATTCCAACAAACTTTTAAAAAAACATTTACATCATCCTGTTATTTCTCACCATCCACATGTACAAGTATTTTAGGATATACTATTTAATAAACAAAAAAGTTAATCTGCTCAGTTCGTAGGCTTACTTCTGCATCAGAAGGTTGTGGGTTCAAATTCTGCTCTTCAGTCTCGAATACATGAAATTTAAGGCCGTCAAGGGATGTTGGCCAATTCGCTTCCTTCAACAATCAACACTTTTAAAAAACCAAGTTTGCCTGGCCACAAGTCATTTACTACTTCTGATAGATACCTTGACTGGTAAGCCGACTGCATCTATGTTTGCTCTGACAGTAAATGTTAAAATGTCTGATCTGTGTTGCTCTTCAAAGCTCCCTGCAGCAAGAAGTTAAGAGTTAAAATGTTAAAACTATTTTAAAATGTTACAGATTCTGTACTGGGTACTCAATGAAATCACCAATTGTGCTCCTTTCAATTAAGAAAATTAAACGTTTAAGAGAACTGCAGCATGAAATAAGCCAGACTCAGTATTTTAGACTGTTGCCCCAAACTTAAAAGCATTCTCAGTCTAGATAGATCATGATCCTGCCAAATCGAAAACAAAACTGTCAAATAGGCCCAATGATTGGGACATCATCACTCAAGCCCCACCCCCCTTCCAAAAAGGGAAAAGTTTGCTTGTGCAAGTTCTCATACCCAGCTATCTTGAAATGGAAACAACTGATTATAGAACAGTGCTGGTTACAGCGTTGCAAAGGGTCAGTTCTGGCCAGTGGGAGGTCGCAATCACGTCCAACTTCCTCACCTACAACAAATTAAACGCAATGTGACCTTTAACGAAGTCAAATTTCCAAACGCCAAAGCAATTGAGACATAAAGCTAAATTCTAAAAGATTTCCGGAGTTCGATACGAATGCCTGCACGTTACTGGGAATCTTTGCACCCGATCCCCGCACAACTCCTTGAAAGTGTTACAGTTTAACCCATTGCCGAAAGGTGTGCAAAATGTTAACCATTTTACTGGGCGAAAAAATATGTCGCTGGTATATATATATATATATAAGTATCGCTGAACCCTGCCAAAAACTGGGGAAACCGTTGCATACAAAGTAGTAGCAAGAAACTGCCCTTTAATTACAAAGGAAAAGGCTCGTCCGCATTAATCTCGCGAAGATTGAACCACCGTGTGCTGAATGAAGCGAAGTCGACATCTGAAGATAATTAAATTGTGAAAAGGTTGAGGGGGGGGGGGTGAACCCCACAAATACTGTACACATGCAATATACAAATGACGAGTTTGCTCAAAACAAATGCACCGACAAACATTAATAGCAACTGTTCCTACCAAGAGAAGGGCTGAGCACTGTAACAAAAAGACACAAACAGATCTTCCAGCGGTCTAGCGTCTCCATCCTCACTACTGTTCCCGAAAGCTCGAACTGAATCCCCGACCAAAAGGCTATAAATAACCTGCGAATGAGTCACGCAGTGGGAGAAAGAGAGAAGGCGCTTGTCTGCCTTAGTCTCAACAGCGCCACGTGTTTCCACAGTGGGACTGAAATCAACACGCTCTGGCACACAGAGACACATATATAAACTCCGCCCCCAAAATCAATTCATTGGTCAAACACTGGAACCCAGACCGAGCGGAGTCAAGGCTCTGGAGTTATCCCCAAAATTGGATTTCAGTGCTGGAAGTTCTGTTGGATTTTACAAGGCTGTTATGTTCAAAGTGAACTAACCATAATGTGTGCAGGGAGGTTTGTTGCGGCAGATGCTTAAATATTACAGCCATATGAATACTGTGCCTACCAGTCAAAGGGGAGGAATCTTGCGGCAAGTAACTCACCTCCTGCCTCCACCCCCTCCCCAAAGCCTGTACATCATCTACAAGGCACAGGTCAGGAATGTGTTTTAATACTCTCGGATTGCCTGAATGAGTCAGCTCCAACAACATTCAAGAAGCTTAACACCATCCATGACGAACAAGGCAGCCCGCTTGATTGCTCCTCCTTCCACAAGCATTCAATCCCTCCATTATCGACGAACCGTGTCAGCTGTGGTGTTGGGTGCTCTGAGGTACAGACGAACCAACACGGTTGCGATTGGTACAACGCAGTTTTATTCCAACTAGTTATTTACACATCTGACTTGGTACTCAGCACGTGGTGACCGTATGAGTGTCTTGTTAATGAGGTCCTGGCCTTGTCCTGTCTCCAGGTGGACTGACCAGGAGGTGTCGTGTTTCTTGTCTTATACTGTGTCTGCTCTTGTCTGTGATTGGCTGTCGTGTTATGTGTGCTAATTGGTCTGTTGGTCTGTCTATCATGATGTGTGTGTTGTGATGTGTGTTTGAATATCATGACATCCCCCCTTTTTTTACAAGATTATGTGCCTACGTGGTTATAAATATAAATGTGTCCTGAGTGCAGCTAAAGGTGTGTGTGCGTGATATTTACAGCATGTACATGTGGCGTAACTATATACAAGGGGCGATGTCAGGTGTGACATGCTAACGAGGTTGTACCACAACAAAAGAAGAAGAACGTTGAAATTTGGACCAATCAAACGAGGCCTGGAACGATAAAACAGTGACATGTTACAATACAGTAGTTGCTAAAATTTGACGTGTGAACAGTCGCATAAGTCCAGTCTAGTAGGTGGGTGACGAATTCGGGTTGACCGCCTCAAGGGTGGGTCGAGAACCACCGGCTGAGGTGCGAGCCTGGCCACGGGCGGCGACAGAAGGGGCATGGTATATGGCAGCTCCACGAAGTCGCTATCAGGAGCCAGTGGAGGACACGGCGTCTGTGTATGGTTCCGTTGCGAGCGTGGAAGTAGGCGAAGGGCTCGGCGATTGCGCCTACGCACGGATCCATCCGGCATGCGTACCAGGATCGAGCGGGGAGCCACGCGTCGGAGAACTTCGGCAGGTGCTGACCAGCCACCGTCTGGTAGGTGAATGCGGACGTTGTCTCCAGGGGCCAGGGAGGGAAGATCAGTTGCCCTTGTGTCGTACGATCTCTTCTGGCGATCGCGCTGCAGTTGCATCCTATGCAGTACCAGAGCATGGTCTATTGTTGGTGCCAGGATGGAAGGCACAGTGGTTCTGAGGGCGCGACCCATCAGCAGCTGTGCTGGCGAGAGACCCGTGGCTAGTGGGGCCGAGCGATAGGCCAGCAGGGCGAGGTAGAAGTCCGATCCGGCAGCAGCAGCCTTGCAGAGGAGCCGCTTGGCAATGTGAACGCCCTTCTCCGCCTTTCCATTGGACATGGGGATGCAGAGGGCTGGACGTCACGTGTGTGAAGCCATACAAGGCCGCAAAGGACGACCATTCATGGCTGGCAAAACAGGGCCCATTGTCCGACATGACAGTCATCGGAATGCCGTGGCGAGCAAAGGTGTCTTTGCAGGCCCTGATGACAGCAGACGACGTCAGATCGTGCAGGCGTATGACTTCTGGGTAATTGGAGAAGTAGTCCATGCCAAGCGCGTGAAATAGGTCGACACCCACCATCGCCCAGGGGGACGTCACCAGCTCATGGGGCAGAAGCGTCTCAGGAGGTTGCGCCAGCTGAAACCTTTGGTAGGTTGTACAGTTGATCACCATGTTGGCAATATCGTCACTGATGCCCGGCCAGTATACCGCCTCTCGGGCCCTCCATCTGCACTTCTCGACCCCCAAGTGGCCTTCGTGTATTTGATCGAGAACCAGCTGGCGCATACTGTGCGGAATCACAATCCGGTCCAGCTTCAGAAGGATCCCATCAATGATGGCTAGGTTGTCTCGTACATTATAGAACTGCGAGCACTGCCCTTTGAGCCATCCTCCCGTCATGTGGCGCATCACTCGCTGTAAAAGGAGTCGGCCGCTGTCTCTCGGCAGATGCGGGTCAGACTGGAGTCGTCAGCCGGCAGATTTGCCGCTGTCAAGGCCACCTGTGCCTCGACCTGACATACGAACCCCTCCGCATCTGGCGGCGTGCTCACTGCTCTGCCACGATGAGGTCCTTCCCTGGAGTGTAGACCAGTTGGAAGTCGTACCTCCTGAGTTTAAGTAGGATGCGCTGGAGGCGAGGGGTCATCTCGTTCAGGTCCTTGTTTATTATGCTGACCAGGGGGCGGTGGTCAGTTTCGACCGTGAACCGTGGAAGACCATAGATGTAATCGTGGAACTTGTATAAACCGGTTAGCAAGCCCAGGCATTCTTTTTCGATTTGCGCGTAGCGCTGCTCTGTGGGGGTCATGGCCCGCGACGCATAGGCAACCGGGGCCCATGACGACGTGTCATCCCTCTGCAGGAGCACTGCTCCAGTGCCGGATTGGCTGGAATCAGTTGAGATTTTGGTGGTACGAGACGTGTCGAAGAACGCCAACACTGGTGCCGTGGTGAGTTTGCGTTTGAGCTCCTCCCATTCCAGCTGGTGTGTGTGTTGCCACTGGAACTCTGTAGATTTTTTGACGAGGTGGCGCAGAGTCGTTGTGTGGGAGGCAAGGTTGGGAATGAATTTCCCTAGGAGGTTGACCATGCCAAGGAAGTGTAGGACAGCCTTCTTGTCGGCCGGCTGTGGCATGGCTGTGATGGCGCTCACCTTGTCTGCATCCGGACGGACCCCTGACCGGGAGATATGGTCCCCCAGGAACTTCAATTCGGTCTGGCCAAAGGCGCACTTGGCTCGGTTGAGGCGCAGGCCGTTTTCCCGTATGCGGGCAAAAACGCGTTGGAGACGATGTATGTGCTCCTGCGGTGTGGTGGACCAGATGATGACATCGTCCACATATACGCGGACCCCTTCGATGCCTTCCATCATCTGCTCCATGATTCTGTGGAAGACCTCGGATGGTGAGATGATGCCAAATGGCATCCGGTTGTAGCAGAATCTGCCGAAAGGGGTGTTGAAGGTACATAGCTTTCGGCTGGACGGGTCCAGTTGGATCTGCCAAAATCCTTTAGAAGCATGCAGTTTCGTGAATATCTTCGCTTGGGCCATTTCACTGGTGATCTCCTCCCGTTTGGGTATGGGATAATGTTCCCGCATAATGTTATCATTGAGGTCTTTGGGGTCTATACAGATGCGGAGCTCGCCAGAGGGCTTCTTGACACACACCATGGAGCTGACCCATGGCGTGGGCTCCGTGACCCTGGATAGGACCCCTTGGTCCTGGAGATCCTGCAGCTGCAGCTTGAGGTGGTCTTTAAGTGGCGCAGGAACCCTGCGAGGTGCGTGAACGACCGGGATGCCGTCCGGTTTGAGGCGAATTTGGTAGGTGTGTGGCAGTGTTCCCATCCCTTCGAATGCCTCCTGGTTGTGGGCGAGGAGCGATTGGAGCTGTGCGTTGAACTCTGCATCCGGGAAGTCAGACGTGCCGTCTGGAGAGAGAGAGAGAATTTGTTGCACAAGGTGGAGAGCCTTACATGCCTGTGCGCCCAGCAGGGAGTCCTTCGATGAGCCAACTATCTTGAACAAGAGTGTGGCCGTGTGTGTTTTGTGTGTTACCTGGAGCTGGCAGGATCCCATGGCCGGGATAACGTTCCCGTTGTAGTTGACCATCTTGCACCGGGATGGCTGGATTGGTGGTCTGACCTTCATGGCATAGAATGCTGACCATGCTATGAGGTTGGCGGAGGCGCCAGTGTCCAGGCGGAAAGTGATCGGCGATCGGTTGACCGTCAGGGTGGCACTCCATTCATCGGCCGGATTGATGGTGTTGACCCGGTTCACATCAATGACCGCAACCCGGAAGGCGTCTTGGTCGTCTGTGTCGTCGGTTTGGATGTTGTGATGTGGAGGCTGGATGGTCCACACGTGTCTGCGAGGTTGTCGGAGATGTGGAAGACCCACAGGTTGAGCCGCTCGACAGTGGGCAGCGTAGTGGCCCATCTTGCCATAGCGTAGGCATTGTCGAGTTTTTGCAGGACATTGCCCTTTTAAATGTGCAGCTCCACAGTTGCTGCATGTCATGACGTCATGGCGTTCGTTACGCCACTGCGCATGCGCAGTTCGGTCTTGCGTCGGGCGCGCCTGCGCAGCACGTCCCTCAGTGTTGCCGTAGGTTTTGGCGCGCACAAACGCGGGAGGCCTCAAAAAGCGCACAAAACGGCCACCCTCGTCCGGGGGCCGGGAGAAAGTCGATTGCCTGGATGCGTTTGGCCTCGTGGGTGGTCTGGCTTGCCGATTCGATCGCTTGGGACCCCCTCCGTGCCGATTCGGTCTCCTGAAATTGAGCATAGCGGCTGGTCGCATTTTCATGCAGGACACAGGCTCCAACTGCAGATGCTAAGGTCAGGCCTTTAATTTTTAGAAGCTGGTGGCGTAGGCCACTGGAGGCAACGCCAAAAACGATCTGGTCCCGGATCATGGACTCTGAGGTGGTGCCGTAACCGCAGGACTGCGCGAGTATGCGGAGGTGAGTCAGGAAGGACTGAAAGAGCTCATCCTTACCTTGTAGGCGCTGCTGAAAGATATACCTCTCAAAGCTTTCATTGACCTCAACGTTGAAATGCTGGTCGAGCTTGAGGAGGACCGTGTCATATTTAGATTTGTTCTCGCCTTCTGCGAACACCAAGGAGTTGTATACATCAGTGGCGTGCTGACCTGCGGTAGTGAGGAGCATGGCAATCTTTGTTTCGTCCGAGGCACCCTGTTTTTCGTTGGTTCGCATGAACAGTTCGAATCGCTGCTTGAAGTGCTTCCAATTGGTGCCCAGGTTCCCAGTCACTTGCAACGGCTGCGGTTTGTTGTGGGTGTCCATGGCTCAGGATGGCAGATTTGCCGGTAAGTATCGATTCACTCACTGGTACCATGTGGTGTTGGGTGCTCTGAGGTACAGACGAACCAACACGGTTGCGATTGGTACAACGTAGTTTTATTCCAACTAGTTATTTACACATCTGACTTGGTACTCAGCACGTGGTGACTGTGTGAGTGTTTTGTTAATGAGGTCCTGGCCTTGTCCTGTCTCCAGGTGGACTGACCAGGAGGTGTCGTGTTTCTTGTCTTATACTGTGTCTGCTCTTGTCTGTGATTGGCTGTCGTGTTATGTGTGGTAATTGGTCTGTTGGTCTGTCTATCATGATGTGTGTGTTGTGATGTGTGTTTGAATATCATGACAGCAGCCATGTGTACCATCTACAAGGTGCACTGCAGGAACTGACTAAATTCCTTAGGCAGCACCTTCCAAACCCACGACCATTACCATCTGGAACAGTGATGTGGAGATGCCGGCGTTGGACTGGGGTGAGCACAGTAAGAAGTGTTACAAAACCAGGTTAGAGTCCAACAGGTTTGTTTCGAATCACTAGCTTTCGGAGCCCTGCTCCTTCCTCAGGTGAATGAAGAGGTAGATGCCAGAAACATATTATAGACAAAGTCAAAGAAGCAAGACAATGCTTTGAATGCGAGCATTTGTAGGTAATTAAGTCTTTACAGATCCAGAGAGAGGGGTAAGCCCAGGTTAAAGAGGTGTGAATTGTCTCAAGCCAGGACAGTTGGTAGGATTTCGCAAGCCCAGGCCAGATGGTGGGGGGTGAATGTAATGCGACATGAATCCAAGGTCCCGGTTGATGCCATACTCATGTGTGCGGAACTTGGCTATAAGTTTCTGTTCGGCAATTCTGCATTGTCGCGGGTCCTGAAGGCCGCCTTGGAGAACGCTTACCCGGAGATCAGAGGCTGAATGCCCTTGACTGCTGAAGTGTTCTCCGACTGGAAGGGAACATTCCTGCCTGCCGATTGTCGCGCGATGTCCGTTCATCCGTTGTCGCAGCATCTGCATGGTCTCGCCAATGTACCAAGCTTCGGGACATCCTTTCCTGCAGCGTATGAGGTAGATAATGTTGGCTGAGTCGCACAAGTATATGCCGGGACACAACCGACAGGAGGAGAGGGCAATGCACATATCAGGTGCAGAATTCAGCCAGTTCCCTTGTGCCATCTTCATCTTTGTGAAAATGTAAAATCTAACCAAGCACATGTAGGCCATATTGAAGGGCAATAGCAACAAAATGCTTGTTTTACTCAGCACTGGATAATCCTGGGATTGCCTCTGTGTCCAAAAGGATAGGTAGGGTTAAGGGGATAGGGTGGAGACATGGGCTTAAGTAGGGTGCTCTTTCCAAGGGCCGGTGCAGACTCGCTGGGCCGAATGGTCTCCTTCTGCACTGCAGGATTCTATGATTCTATGAAATGCTACTCCAGAATGCCAACAGCCTCATGGGCTATTGCTGTTTTTTAATGTGCTACCACAGGTCAGTTACAGCAGGGTAGTCTTTTCATTTGGAGTCAACTGTAAGTTAATAACTGATTCTGGGGTCTCAAACTCAAAAGGAATTTTTCACCACCACTTTTTCAAAATCTGAAACTTCTCTCATTTATCAGGAAATGCATATAACACATGGGCTTTGCATCCTTATTTGCATTGGCACAACTGACAAAATCATATCTCAAGAAATCTTTATACTGCTTTGTTCCCGAGTTCAGTTTCTTCTTTGTAGGCTGTTAACCAGAGGCCCTAGAGCTCTGTATATAGATAAGACTAGCATTGTGCTGTCCTGCCCTGGACTCTCCTGAACAGCTCTCTCCAGGAGATTCAGTTGTGAGATCCTGGCCAGTAGGTACACTGCCTATTTGAGCCTCTGGCTGTATCTTACTTGGAAGAAAATGATTCATCTTGACTTGCATGCTAGCAGCTAGAAAATGGAAGCTCTCCTCCATGATTTGGCATCAAGAGCACATACATAGAGGGTGCTTGATGTCAAGTATAGATGTAGAGCCTGTGAACTACTCACTGATGCCGCTTATGGCTGAAATACTGCTCGCAACCTAATTTCCTTCTCATTTAAAAGGCAGCAGCAACTGCCATTCTCGATACAAATGCCAGTAGTGGCCATTGGGCATTTCTCCCGTGATCCGGACCACCTTAGGAACGCTGTGATTGATCGCTCCACGACTCTTCCGAGATTCGTCCCCAACTCACCCGTGGGTCGGGACCTGCACTTGGATAAACCCTGATCTAGAAGGACAAGAGCAGCAGATACCTAGGAACACCCACCACCTGGACGTTCCCCTCCGAGTCACTCACCATCCTGGAAATATGTCACTGTTGCTGGGTCAGAATTCTGGAATTCCCTCCCTAACCGCACGGTGGGTGTACCTACACCTCAGGAATTGCAACAGTTTAAGAAGGCAGCTCACCACCATCTTTTTAAAATAAATTTAGAGTACCCAATTTTTTTCCCAATTAAGGGGCAATTTAGCGTGGCCAATCCACCTAACCTGCACATCTTTGGGTTGTGGGGGCGAAACCCACGCAGATACGGGGCGAATGTGCAAACTCCACATGGACAGTGACCCAGAGCCGGGATCCGAACTCACCACCACCTGAAGGGCAACTCGGAAATGGCAATAAATGCTGACCTTGCCAGCGATGCCCACATCCCATAAATTGAATTAAAAAAACAAAGTATGAAATGCCTACTCATTTCATCATTTTCCATGGATCTTCTCATGACTGAAGAGTCCAATAGGGAAAGGGCTTGAATATCCACAGAACTGGCAGTTCATATTGTTGCTGGTGCTTGGGGGAATTTCCACACCACCTCCGGCCTTCCTCTGGGCACATTGGCTGTTGCAAGTTAGGCATAGATCATGCTGAACCAAATTTCAGTGCTTGGCTCCATGTGGTCTACAATGCAGAAGTTTGTAAGGCACTTTTTTATTACAATTTGCAGGGAACCAGAAACTAGCCTCACCATTTCCTGGTTTTCAAGAAGGAAACTGTCTTTCTTGTTTATTCTGTTTTCTTTGATATTTAATTGTTTGAAATGTTAACATGCAATCTGACAATTAAATTCTAATTTTTCATTATGGACGGTGTGCAGTCAAATGTGGGCATACAAAAAAAAGCCAGCAATTTCTAACAATCACTTTATCTTGTGATGGAATCAGTGGTAAAAGCTTTATTTTCTGAGAAAGACCCTCATTGAAAAGGGAAATTAAAAGGGAAACTGCGAAAGAAAGCTAACCCTTCAGGTTTTTAAAGAAAATAGGATTGAAGCTGGGATTGGAAATAAAAACTTCTGGGGAATCTGGAATTGGTTAAAAGCATATAAAAATATCACAGAACCATCAGAACTCAGTTGATGATGAGTTCAGTGGTGCAGTACAGGCAGGCTTTAGAAGTTGAAATATCACCAATAAACTTTGAAAAGTAAATTTTATTATTTCACACAAAACTACAGCATTTCTTTCACACTGGAAACATTTGAGTTTCATGAATTTAAGATGCTTTTTCAGGTCCAGTGTTTAACAGAATTTCTGACCTATTGTATTTATTGGATATGGACATCGCTGGTTAGGCCTTATCGACATCCAAGTGGCATTTCAGAGTCAACCACATTGATGTGGGTCTGGAGTCACATATAGGATGGCAGATTCCCTTCCCGAAAGGACATTAGTGAACCAAATGTGTTTTTATGGTCACCGTTTTAGACTTTTATTTCCAGATTTTTATTGAATTCAAATTTGACCACCTGCTGTGGTGCGACCCATTCAGGTCCCCAGAAAATTATGCTGTGTCTCTGGATAACTAGTTTAGTGACAATACCACTACGCCTCAGTCTTCCCTTACTGCACCATTAAACCTCATTAACAAGATGTAAAACTTTTTCAAGGTGTTTGAACATTGTTATTAATAATAATCACTTATTGCCACAAGTAGGCGTCAATGAAGGTACTGTGAAGAGCCCCTAGTCGCTACATTCCGGCGCCTGTTCGGGGAGGCTGGTACGGGAATTGAACCTGCGCTGCTGGCATTGTTCTGCATTACAAGCCAGCTGTTTAGTCCACTGTGCTAAACTAGCCCCCAGAGGAAGTTCTCAGCAGCTTTGTAATTTTTATAACTTGTCTTCTGTGGGACTTCAACAGCACACCATGTGGAATGTTGGATTTCTAGGTATAACTGTGCATATGCGCATGCCAGGAGTTTTGCAGAATCTGATATTATCACCATAATTATTGCGACACAATCTGGGCCACACAATGCCACCATGTTGGTCCTTATGTTAGTCACCACTAGCTGTATTATATGTATTACGGTAAGACACGTATACTAGAGGTACATGGGTAAATCCCTGCCTGCTAGCTCAACAGCTACAGGAGTCACAACATCTTTGCTCAATAAAGCCTCGATTATTCCACTACTCTCGCCTTTGTGGTAATTGATAGTGCATCAGTCCTGAAAGGGAGGCTTCTCAAGAACAGCACAGTTTAACTTTTTTGTTAGGTTTCTGTAGGATCACAAAAATCTCCAAGCCCACTGCTATTCTATCCTCACTTTTTACCATCACACAGTAATCTGCTTTCCCCCACCATCTGTTCCAATGGGGCCTACCTGTCAGCAGCCTCCATGCACCAACCAATACCAGCACGTTGCAGTGAAGGACCCATTTGGCATCTGCAAATATCTGGCAAAGTTTAAATGAGCCCAAAATCTAGATATCTTGGACCACCTGATTGTATTTTTGGAAACTATGGGTGCACTATTGAAATCTATTGTCGCCTCTATTCACTGCTATATTATTGGGCAACCCAAATCACCATATTATTCGTAAATGACAGTGGGTTGATTGCTGGAAATCTCGCGGGTACCTGCAAAGTAACACACTAAACAGCAAAGTGCAAGGTTACTTTATCAGATTTATTTATAGATAAGGGAGAACATCAAAGCAAAAACAACAGTTGAATGCTGAATGGCATAATGTTTATTCTGTGGAGCTGGAATTAGTTCAATAAAGCTGAAGCACCTTTTCCAGACACACGCCATGAATTCTCACCACAATCCCTTATGATGGTTGTTATAACCTGCACAAGACCCACGGGAATGGAGTCTCTCCATGAGCCTCGTAGAATATAAAGCTTCCCTGCTGGGGGGTGGCTCCCATCAGCAGAGTAAATGGACTCCAGCATAAAAGCCAGCCCAGACAAGAGTCGACAGAGATAGTCCTGGCTGGTACCTGAAGTGTACTGCGTATATGGTTTACTTTACACTAAAACAGTTTTCTTTATGTCTCTCGTCTGGATTCCTCTGTGGCCACTAAATTGGCAACGAGGGTCAAAGTGGAGTTACAGTCACTGCTGCTAACTGTTGAAGGAACAGTCATTTCGGCGCGGGAAACTGTCGGCGGCCGCTAACGCTCCCGCACATGCGCCGCATTTCCGCGCCAGCTGGCGGGGCAACAAACGCCATTTCCGCCAGCTGGCGGGGCAACAAACGCCATTTCCGCCAGCTGGCGGGGCGGAAATCCCTCCGGCGCCGGCCTAGCCCCTCAATGTTGGGGCTCGGCCCCCAAAGATGCGGAGCATTCCGCACCATTGGGCCGGCGCGATGCCCGTCTGATTGGCGCCGTTTTTGGCGGCAGTCGGCGGACATCGCGCCGTTGGGGGAGAATTTCGCCCGAGGTATCAGAAGGCTGAAGACCACAAGAAAGATGAGAAGGATTTATTTTCCTTTGAAGAGCAATCAGGAAATCAAAGCATTGATAGTTTTTACATGTTTGAAGATAGTAACAATCTTGGTAGAAGCCAGGAACTTTCTTTTTTAAGGTATTAAAAACCCAAAATCGCAGTTATTTACCAAAAAAATGAAGTCACAAGATTCCATGGGTTTGAAATAAGAACTTTTATTATAGATGAGTCAAACAAAGCAAACACTATACACAATCTTAGTTAATCACCTTTGCTCTAAAACCCAAGGTAAACATCAGTTGAACATGAATAAACAGGCAAATTACGGTTGAGTATGAACTACAAATTACACAACAGATCTTATAAATTGGTTCAGCAGTCTACTCAGCTTAAATGTCATCAAACTCAGTTACAAAATCCTTCAAAACTCTATGGGTGGGATTCTCGCCAAAATCACGAATGGGGCAGAGAATAGGTTCCGCCGCCAAAATCGTGGCGGGTGCCAATTTGACGCCAATGCGCAATTCTCCATCATCTCGACAATGTGTTCCGGAATGCACGTACAGTAAACACAATTTGCATGTCATTCGCAGGCCCAAGCCGGCGTTCTCCGGGGTCGCTGCGATTCTCCGCCTCCGAAGGGCCGGGTTCCTGATGGCACATTCACTTGTGCTTTTAAAAATCGTGAAACCGGTGTCGTGGCTGATGAGGAAGCGAGAGAGGAGGTAGGACATGGAGGGGCTTGACTGTGGGCTGCCAGGCCGGACACTGACTGGGCTGGCTATGGTGGGGGGGGGGGCCTGCCAGGGCCGGGGGGAGGAGGGGGATGACGGGGAAACAGGCCGAGTGCCCGGTGTGAACCTCCATGGGACTGAGGCGGTGTCCAGGCACGGACTGCCATTACCGCGGCCTGCAAGACAGCCATCTTGCTGCGCACCCCATTGACCACCCACATTAGCCCCTGGTTCTGCAGAGTGACACCGGTCATATGGGTGCCCCCACCCCTGCACCCAACCCTCCGTCTTACAGCCCCCCTACCCTGCGCCCACCCAGGGCAACGCCCATTGTAGTCCCTCTGGGGGTGCCGGGCAGGCACCGCCCAGCAGACCCCTGGCAAGGATAGTGCTGGCCCACGGTATCCCTGGCATCAGGGACAGGCACCAGGGCCAGAGGCCACATGGTGCTGGGCAACAACGGGGCCAGGGATGTGGCGATGAGGCGGGAGGGACACGCGGTGGCAGAGCCCGCAGTGCCAACCGGAGCCACCATGTAGCCCATTGGACCTGGTTGAGCAGGGGGTGCACACACCATGTCGGTCATTCACTTCTACAGACAATGGATATTGGAATTCAACCAGCAATGGCGGCTTTCCTGCTAGTCGTCATAGTCCTGAGGGATGCCCTGCAGCTGTACAAGCTGCAGCTGCTCGAAGAGGAGGAGGAAGCTGCAGCTGCAGAGAGTGCAGCAGAGGGACAGGAAGCAGCTCCCCAGGATGGAGAGCCAGCTGCCAACAGGCTGTGGAGGAGAAGGTGCCAAGGAGGCGTCGCATGAGGCCTCGTGTGTACAGGCAACACTTGTCACTTGAGGACCTGCCGGACCGGGCATGCCATCGAAGACTCCGGCTGAACAGGGAGACAGCGCAACATATCTGATGCCGGGGTGTGGCGAACGACCCCCACTCCTGGTGGCCATCAAGGTGGACTACCCACGGTCACACTCAAGGCAGCCCCCAGTGAGTGTAGTGGCAGCCAATGGTACCACTGGCAGCAGGGGCTGGCGTCAGGACCGGGGGCACCCACGGTGCCGGATACCTATGGGGCAGGAGTGCAGGGGTGGGGGAGGACATGTGTGGGCGGAGACCGCAGTGCCAACCAGGGCCACCGTGTAGCCCATGGAACTTTTCTGGGAATGAGAGTATGCAGCATGCTAACATGTTGGCCTTCCACCCCCTGCAGACAATGGCATTTGGCGTTCAACCTGCGATGCTGGCCGCTGTGGCGATGATCGCAGCTCTGTGAGATGCCCTGTAGCCGCGTGAGCGGGGGCCAGTTGGAGAGGATGGGGAAGCTGCAGAGGCGGAGTGGACAGCAGCAGAGCGGGCAGCAGTGGAACGGCCAGCAGAGGACTGGGCTGCAGAGGACCGGGCTGCAGAGGGGCAGGTGGTGGCTGCACGGGTTGGTGGGCCGGCCGCCCAACAGGCTGAGGAGGAGGAGGTGCCAAGGAGGCGCCGCATGAGCCCTCATGTGTACCGGCACCGCCTGTCATTCGAGGACCTGCTGGACCGGGCATTCTGTCGGAGACTCCGGCTGAGCAGAGAGACAGTGCGACACATCTGCGAGATGATGGCACACCTGGCACCGTAGGGGCATGGGGGAGGCCACCCGCTCCCGATGACTGTCAAGGTGACGGTCGCCCTGAACTTCTACACGACGGGGTCCTTCCAGTCACCAAGTGAGGACCTGTCCAGGATCTCACAGACCTCGCCGCACAGGTGCATCCGTGCCGCCACGGAGGCCCTATATGCCCAGGCGCCTCAATACATCCATTTCCATGTGGACCGAGCCCACCAGGATGCCCGGGTGGCGGGGTTTGCTGCCATTTCCGGGATGCACGGGTCCAGGGGGCGATAGATGGAATGCATGTCGCCCTACAGGCACCTGCGGATAACAGGCCACTCTACACTAACTGAAGGGGGTACCACTCAATGAACATCCAGCTGGTCTGTGACCATCAACTGCGCATCGTGCACCTCTGCACCCAATACCCGGGCAGTGTGCCCGATTCTTTCATCCTGGCACACTCGGTGATTCCTGACATGTTCGAGGGCACACACCCCAGCTGAGGGTTTGGCTCCTGGGCAACCCTCTGGGGTTACCCGCTGCGGCCATGGCTGATGACACCTATCCGGAGGAAATAGACCGATACGGAGGTCACAGACTGATGCGGAGACCCGCTACAACACGCCCATTTAGCGACCAGGAGTGTAATCGAGTGGTACTTCGAAATCCTGAAGATGCGCTTCAGGTGCCTGGACCGCTTTGGAGGGGCCATCCAGTATGATGCTGAGTGGGTTGCCCGCATCGTGGTGGCTTGCTGCATCCTCCACAACATGGCGCAGCAGAGGGGCAATGTGTTGGAGGAGGAGGATGAGGATAAAGGGCCGGCCTCGTCCGACAAGGAGGATGCGGGGGAGGGGGACGATGAGCAGGACATGGGGCCCGGGCAGGCACGGGAGGCCGCACGATGTTATTACCAGGGCCAACACGCATGGGACGCTCTGATCACATCCAGGTTCATCGACTAGGAGGGAGGGGGTGGTGAGGAGGGGTGGCGCTGGCCAGGGGCACGGACATCACATCTGTGACCCGCACCCTCTCACTTCCCACACCGCCAGACCGCCTTGCTGCAAACCCCTCCATTATAGATATCTACAGTGCTACAAGCTGGGGGCCCTCGGTTGCCAGTGACAGTGGTTTTGGTCCATGGGATGGAGGATGATGACAACCTGCTCGGCAATGAGCTCTGGTGCTCCACATCGTATGACAATACCTGACTCATGCACACAGTAGCAACTTCCACCTGGGCGATCCCTGCATATGTGCTGGCCAGGGAGGGGGGGGGTGGGGGCGGAGCACGGTCATCCCACAAGGCTTGCACAGGCAACACCCCATCCAGCCCGGTCCACCCCGCCCCCACATCGATGCTCGTACATGGTGAGGGGCCGCTCCCGGTGGTTGTGTGCGGCCTTCTCCGGGGCCGGGGGGGTGGGGTGGCGGGGGGACACATACAATGACACCGTTAGACGATCCGACGCACTCAGATTAGGTGTTGGGTAGATGGTGGCCTCAGTGGCCAGGGCATGTGGGGTGCTGGCATGTGGGGCAGAGTTGGTGTTTGGCCACCCCGAACCGTGAGTGAGAGGGTCGGGTTATGGGGGTGTGGGGTTGTTTTGTGTTGTAAGTCACCAGTCAACCTTTAACCCTCTTTTCTCTTGGTAGAATACCAGTAACAAGTTTAAAATTAAAAATTAAAGAAAATTCTTGTCTTTGCACCGGAATATTACAGGAACGGTCAATAATAATATAATTCACCTGTGATGCTTCCCATTCATGGAACAATGTCTATTCTCTTGGCTAGTTAATGGAGCTGTATAGAGAAAGATAAAAATAGCATTTTTAATTAGATTTTAAAATAATAAATAAATAAAACAGAAGATGATAATATGGCTGTGTGGCCCAGCTACTAAGTAAGAGAAAACAAGGAAGAAATTTGCAGTAAGACGTTGCAATTAGTTAAAGAAGATTTGGTGTTGCAATATATACCTGCAACTAATGTATGTTTTTTGAAGCTGCTGTACCCACTCGAGTTATAAAAGAGCAGCTGTTCTTGGTAGTCCAGACTATAATGCTTTCTCTGTATTTTCTCATCACTTTTAACCATTTCCCTTTTTTCCCAGCAGATTCCCGCCATACTCTTGCCAGCTGTGAGACTGGCTCGGCAATTTTACCACAGGCAGTCTGCATAATTGGCTGGCAGTTCTGAAGCCTCAGCAGCATCACCTGAGAGGTGGTCATGGCTGAGGGAGGCAGGAGACCTCAAGCCTCAGAGGGGTAAGTGAAAAATAATGAAAAATTTGGGGGTCAAAGGAGAAACCACTCTGGGGAGATTTTTGGGACCTTGGGACTGCATTATCTTCACCCAAGCTTTTCCTTGGCCCATCGCACCTCCAGCTTTGATGACCTCTCAGGCTGCTGTGGGGAGGTTGCCTCTATTAAGCTAAGAGCCTCCCCACATGGTGGTGAGGGAGGGGGACCGGGGGGAGGGGGGATGATGTTGCCCTGCTATCAGAAAAATGCTGACACCATTTAATCCTTAATTGGGCCTTTAATTAGTCAAATTGGCTGCCTGCATCCTTGAAATGGGCAACCGATCTGTGTCACAGGCCACCGATGAGAAAATGTCTGGGTGGCAGGATGCCTCATAGAGTGGTCCCGAACCAGTTCCCCTCTCTTTACTGGGCCTTCCCAACCCAGCCTCAAAGACCACCACCTGGACACTTGAACTACATATGTGTCCCATTGTCTAAAAAAGGGGAGAATTGGACAACGTGTACATAATGCTGCACTTCTGCTCCATTTATTAATATACAAATTGAGTCAAACAAGTAGTCACTGGATAATGTCATAACCTCTTATGTTTTGGTTGCAGACACGTTTTAGCTGGATCAGTGGTCTTTTCTGGTCAGTAAAATAATTCAAACAAGAGAGATGCATGCAAAATAACTGCAACGGGTGGAGAATGTTGGCTAAAGTGTTAACTTTGAACATTTCTATTCAAAGACTCTATATATATATTTTGTATAGCGTATAACCTGGGACACTAAACTTTCAAAGAAAAAAATCAGGGATGGGGCATTCAAGGTCCATTGCCATCCATAGTTAATCAGCTGAGGCTAAAATCCATTCATGCATGGAGCAAATCTGGACTTTATTCAAGAAATAAACTGTGCAGTTGGACAAAGTTCAATTGTAAGGAAGACCTGCTACTACTTAAATCTTAATTAAAAACGGATATTTGTTATTGTGCAGAAAGCAAAAAGTTTCTCCATCCAAGTTCTCAAAGGTGTTGCAAGAAACATTAACCAGGAAAATCCAGTGGTGGCGTAGTTGCAGAGGTACTCACCTTACCCACACGAGACATATCCAGCAATGCTTTGTGGTAGGTAGAGAACTAGCCCTTACAAATAACCCTTATGACTTCCGGGTGCGGCTATGCAGAGCTAGGTCGCATATTCGGTAGCTCCCGCTTGGAACGGACTTTTGGGCTCTTTTACAGGGCCCCCACGGCATTTGTTTGACATTTCCCGGTGTGGGAAGAAGACTGCAGCATTCCCCTGACAGTGTCCCCCAGGAATGTTATGTCTTTTGGCTACCAGACCCGGCAGAAACAGTAAAAGATTTGGCTTTGGCTGCAGGTTTAGACAAAAGCCTCTTCCAGCATGCAGGCGGGGGAAGGGCAAGCTTAAAGCTGCAATCTGACTTGACTCTATCAAAGGTGAATTCTAGCAGCAGAGGGAACAACTGTGAAAAGATCTACCAAGGCCATTGAAGAAGCAGGGACGAGGCTTCCGGTGGCGGCCATGGAGGAGTAGGTCACGCATTCGGCAGCTCCAGTCTGGAACTGACTCTCAGATCTTTTTCAGGAGTTTCCATAGACTTTTTAAACGGACCAAAAGTGTAACGGCCAAAGGAGCGGCACTGGAGCAACGGGAGAAGCGAGGGAAAGAAAACAAAATGGCGGCGGCCAGGGACAAAGGGGAGCTGCAGGAGTTCATCAAGCGCTGCTTTGAGGAGCAGCGCGAGGAGATGCGCAAGGAGATGTTGGCGCCTATGCTTTCGGCAATTGAAGGACTCGGGATCACCCAGAAGGTCCACGAAGCTAAAATCCAGGAGGTACAGAAAAGAGTCAGTCAGAACGAGGACGAGCTCGTGGGCCTGGCGGTGAGAGTGGAGCAGAACGAGGCGCTACACAAGAGGTGGGCGGGAAGACTCGAAGACCTGGAGAACAGGTCGAGGAGAAAGAATCTGCGTGAGTGGAGGGGGCTGATGCCAGGGCATACGCGAGCACGATGCTCGAGGCGATGATGGGCACGAAGGCCCCTTCGAGGCCGCTGGAGTTGGACGGGGCACATCGGGTGCTGGCGAAGAAGCCCCAGGCAAATGAGCCGCCAAGGGCGATGGTGGTGAGGTTCCACCGGTTCACGGACAGAGAGTGGGTCCTGAGATGGGCCAAGAAGGAGCGGAGCAGTAAGTGGGACAATGCAGAGATCCGAATATACTCGGACTGGAGCACGGAGGTTGCAAAGCGGAGAGCGGGTTTCAACCGGGCCAAAGCGGCGTTGTACCGGAAAGAAGTGAAATTCGGAATGCTGCAGCCAGCGCGACTGTGGGTCACATACAAGGGCCAACACTATTACTTCGAAACACCTGAAGAGGCATGGACCTTTGTACAAGCCGAAAAGTTGGACTCTAACTGAGGGTTTGTGAGGGTAGGGGGGATGTTTGAGGTTTGATGTGTGATGGTTGTTGTATATAGGGGGTCAATCACGCGCAGGAAATGTGCCAGAGGGGGTGGAGCGGGCTTTGGAAAGCACGGGGTGTTTTCCCACGTGCGGGAAGAAAGGCGGGAAGGGGAACGAAGGAATGCATATGGATTGGGAGACTCCCACGCGGGGAGGTCAATGGGACAGCGGGGGAAGCCGGGGTCAGCAGGCGTCAGCTGACTTACGGGAGTGACATGGGGGGAGCAAAAGAGCTAGACAGGGGTCTAGCGGGGGGGAGGGGAGGGGGGGAAGGGGGGGGGAAAAGGGTTGCTGCTGCACTGGCCGAAAGGGAATGGGACACAGAAGAGGTGGTCGGGACGGGGATCCCCCCTCTGGGGGACTGGAGGGTGAGGGAGGCGTGGACACGGGACTGGCCCAGAAAAGGAGATGGCTAGTCGGCGGGGCGTGGGGGGGGGGTGAGAGCCTCTCCAATCCGGCTGATAACGTGGAATGTGAGGGGCCTGAATGGGCCGGTAAAGAGGGCTCGAGTGTTCGCGCACTTAAAGGGACTGAAGGCAGACGTGGCCATGCTCCAAGAGACACACCTGAAGGTGGCGGACATGGTCAGGCTAAGAAAGGGATGGGTAGGACAGGTATTCCACTCAGGACTGGACGCGAAGAATAGAGGAGTGGCAATATTGTTGGGAAAGCGGGTGTCATTTGAGGCCAAGACTATTGTAGTGGACAATGGAGGGCAATATGTAATGGTGAGCGGTAGGCTGCAAGGGATGTGGGTGGTGTTGGTAAACGTATACGCCCCGAACTGGGATGATGCAGGATCCATGAAGCGCATGTTGGGGGCGCATTCCAGACCTGGAGATAGGAGGCCTGATAATGGGAGGGGACTTCAATACAGTGTTGGATCCAGCACTAGACTGCTCCAAATCATGGACTGGAAAGAGGCCGGCGGCGGCCAAGGTACTTAGGGGGTTTATGGATCAGATGGGGGGAGTGGACCCATGGCGGTTTGCAAGGCCGCAGGCCAGGGAATTTTCTTTCTTCTCCCATGGACACAAAGCCTACTCCCGGATAGATTTCTTTGTTCTGGGTACGGCA
Source organism: Scyliorhinus torazame (assembly GCF_047496885.1). NCBI lineage: Eukaryota > Metazoa > Chordata > Chondrichthyes > Carcharhiniformes > Scyliorhinidae > Scyliorhinus > Scyliorhinus torazame. The sequence goes on from NC_092713.1 coordinate 61,422,280, forward strand.
CTCATCCCGAGGGTGGAGGGGACGGAGTATTCGGCTATAGCCGTTTCGGACCATGCCCCGCACTGGGTGGAACTGGAGCTGGGAGAGGAGAGGGACCAACGCCCGTTGTGGCGGCTGGATGTGGGACTGCTGGCGGACAAGGTGGTGTGTGGGAAGGTGAGGGGGTGTATCGAAAGGTACTTGGAGGCCAACGACAACGGGGAGGTGCGGGTGGGGGTGGTCAGGGGAGAGCTAATTTCCATTAGGGCTCATAGGGAGACGACAGAGGGTATGGAAAGGGAGAGGTTAGTGGGGGAGATTTTGAGAGTGGACAGGAGTTACGCAGATGCCCCGGAGGAAAGATTACTTGGGGAAAGACGACGGCTCCAGACGGAGTTTGACCTGTTGACCACAGGGAAGGCGGAGGCACAGTGGAGGAAAGCGCAGGGGGTGACCTACGAGTATGGGGAAAAGGTTAGTCGGATGCTGGCACACCAGCTCCGTAAGAGGATGGCAGCGAGGGAAATTGGGGGAGTCAAAGATGGAAGGGGAGTCACGGTTCGGAGTGCGATGAAAATAAACGAGGTATTCAAGGCCTTTTATGAAGAGCTGTACAGATCCCAGCCCCCAGCGGGGGAAGAGGGGATGAGACGATTCCTAGATCAGCTGAGATTCCCGAGGGTGGAGGAGCAAGAGGTGGCTGGTTTGGGGGCACCAATTGGGTTGGAGGAGCTGAGCAAGGGTTTGGGGAGCATGCAGGCGGGGAAGGCCTCGGGACCGGACGGATTCCCGGTGGAGTTCTGCAGGAAGTACGCAGACCTGTTGGCCCCCCTACTGGTGAGGACCTTTAATGAGGCAAGAGAGGAGGGGACCCTGCCCCCGACAATGTCGGAAGCGACAATTTATTTGATCCTAAAGCGGGACAAGGACCCACTGCAATGTGGATCGTACAGGCCGATCTCGCTCCTCAATGTGGATGCAAAGTTGCTGGCAAAACTGCTGGCCACGAGGATCGAGGACTGTGCCCCAGGGGTAATCCACGAGGACCAGACGGGATTTGTAAAGGGCAGGCAACTAAACACCAATGTGCGGCGGCTCTTAAACGTGATAATGATGCCATCGGAGGAGGGCGAGGTGGAGATAGTGGCAGCTATGGACGCGGAGAAGGCCTTTGACCGAGTAGAGTGGGAGTACCTCTGGGAGGTGCTGCGTAGGTTTGGGTTTGGGGTAGGGTTTATCAATTGGGTTAAGCTCCTTTCTAGAGCCCCGATGGCAAGTGTAGTGATGAACCGGCGGAGGTCGGAGTACTTTCGGCTGTACCGAGGGACGAGGCAGGGGTGCCCCCTGTCCCCCCTGTTGTTCGCATTGGCGATCGAACCATTGGCCATGTCATTGAGGGAGTCTAATGAATGGAAGGGGGTGGTCCGAGGGGGAGAAGAGCATCGGGTGTCGCTATATGCGGATGACCTGTTGCTGTACGTGGCGGATCCAATGGAGGGGATGGTGGAGGTCATGCAGACTCTAAGGGAGTTTGGGGAGTTTTCGGGCTATAAGCTCAATGTAGGGAAGAGTGAGCTCTTTGTATTGCAGGCGGGGGACCAAGAAAGAGGGATAGGGGACCTACCGCTGAGGAGGGCGGAGGGGAGCTTTCGGTATCTGGGGATCCAGATAGCCAGGAGTTGGGGGACCCTACATAAACTGAATCTGACGAGGTTGGTGGAGCAAATGGAGGAGGATTTCAAAAGATAGGACATGTTACCGCTCTCGCTGGCGGGTAGAGTGCAGTCGGTCAAAATGGTGGTCCTTCCGAGGTTTCTGTTTGTGTTTCAGTGCCTTCCCATCGTGATCACTAAGGCCTTTTTTAAGAGAGTAGGCAGGAGTATTATGGGGTTTGTGTGGGCGAATAAGACTCCGAGAGTGAGGAGAGGGTTCCTGGAACGCAGTAGGGACCGAGGAGGGTTGGCGCTGCCAAACCTGGGGAGCTACTACTGGGCAGCAAATGTGGCGATGATCCGCAAGTGGGTTATGGAGGGAGAGGGGGCGGCATGGAAGAGGATGGAGATGGCGGCCTGTAAAGGAACGAGCCTGGGGGCGTTGGTGACGGCACCGCTGCCGCGGTCGCCAACAAAGTATACCACGAGCCCGGTGGTGGCGGCAACGCTAAGGATCTGGGGCCAGTGGAGACGGCACCGGGGTGCAATGGGAGCATCGGTGCGGTCCCCGATCAGGGGTAACCACCAGTTTGTCCCAGGGAAGATGGACGGGGGGTTCCAGAGCTGGCATCGGGCGGGGATTGGAAGAATGGGGGACCTGTTCATCGACGGGACGTTTGCGAGCCTAGGGGCACTGGAGGAGAAGTTCGAGTTACCCCCGGGAAATGCCTTTAGATTTCTGCAGGTGAGGGCTTTTGTGAGGCGACAGGTGAGGGAATTCCCGTTGCTCCCGGCACAAGAAGTTCAAGATAGGGTGATCTCGGGTGTATGGGTCGGGGAGGGCAAGGTGTCGGAAATACACCAGGAGTTGAAAGAGGAGGGGGAAGCGCTGGTAGAAGAGTTGAAGGGTCAATGGGAGGAGGAGCTGGGGGAGGAGATCGAGGAAGGTCTATGGGCTGATGCCCTAGGTAGGGTTAATTCCTCCTCCTCGTGTGCCAGGCTCAGCCTGATACAATTTAAGGTGGTCCACAGAGCGCACTTGACAGGGGCGAGGTTGAGTAGGTTCTTTGGGGTAGAGGACAGATGTGGAAGGTGCTCAGGGAGCCCGGCAACCATGTCCATATGTTTTGGTCATGCTCGGCACTGGAGGGGTTCTGGAGAGGAGTGGCAAGAGCAATATCTCAGGTGGTGAAAGTCCGGGTCAAGCCAAGCTGGGGGCTAGCAATATTTGGAGTAGTGGACGAACCGGGAGTGCAGGAGGCGAAAGAGGCCGGCATTCTGGCCTTTGCATCCCTAGTAGCCCGGCAAAGGATCTTGCTAATGTGGAAGGAGGCGAAGCCCCCCAGCCTGGAGGCCTGGATAAATGAAATGGCTGGGTTCATAAAGTTGGAGAGGATTAAGTTCGCCTTGAGAGGGTCTGCGCAGGGGTTTTATAGGCGGTGGCAACCATTCCTAGACTACCTTGCAGAGCGTTAGAGGAAGGTCGGTCAGCAGCAGCAGCAACCTTGGCGGGGGGGGGGGGGGGGGGGGGGGAGAGAGAGGGGGGACTGCCTGGGAGGGTGGATGAGCAAGAGATAACATGAAGGGTTGGGGAAACTGGCACGTACGGGTGAGGGCCAGTGTACAAAGCTGTGTAAATATATCATTTTGCCATGTATATATCTTGCTCTGCGTGATTTCTCGTTTTTTTTGTGTTACGGGGGGGGGGGGGGTTTATTGTTTGTAAGGGAGAAAAATTGTGTTAAAAAACTTTAATAAATATATATTTAAAAAAAATAAATAACCCTTATGCAAAACCAGTGTTAGTCTTTTTAAAGTGGGAAAGAATCTTTAAACTCCAAGATGACTTGAATGTAATGGTTTCTATTTTAGTATAATTCACTTTATATCGGAACAGGATATATGCTTTATACTTTATAAGTAGTGGCTTTGCAGTAATAAAAATATTTTTTCAGTGAGCAATGAAGGCCACTGATTCACCAGATAGTTTTCTTGCACTTTGATTTCCTTACCGATCAATTATGTTTTGCTTTGAAGGGTTATGTCAGTTGTGGGATTTCATTTGAAAGTGCACCTGTGTGTGCAGAACAGAAATACTGCAATAACCCCTTGGGTCACATATATGAAGTACAAGGAGACAAAATGCTTCAGAAATCCTTTTTGTGGCATTTGTTACCTTTTTTTTGCTATTGGGCATTTCAACTTCTAAGCCAGTGTTCAGTGACCGCAATAAGGTGCATTTGCATTCGCCTAAAAAATGTTGTCACATTCCCAGTTACATGGGAGATGCACTATATTTGTAGTAAAATAAAAAATACAAACTTTTGAGTATCACTTACTAGTCAGGCCTCAGCTGGAGTTGATGATGGGTTTTCCTCTCACTTTGACGGTTGAGTATTGAGCAAAAAAAATAGTTCACAGCCCAGGCTGATGTTGTCTCATGTGAGACATTTGGCCAAAATATGATTTGCTTAACCAATTTCAAATACTCCATATGAAGTCAGTGTTGGAGGGATGAGTGGCTTTTGCATCTGAAGACACGGGTGATCTCCTCAAATGCTGAAATCTCACTGAACAGAGTCTTCTCCATTTGGTGTGTCAACGGTCGTTCCCCTCCCCGCTCCCCATGTATAGGGATCTAACTTGCAAGCTCTGAGGTTGACTATCAGAATGTCTGTATATCTAAGTTTGCAACATCCTGTGGAGGGGTTTCCCGTGCTCAGCGGGCTGTAGAGCACAACCTTTGAGATACGGGAATCCTCCATATGAACGACATGACTGGTGAATGAAGCTCAGCTCTGATGAGCATGCTGGAGTATTGTGTTCAATTCTGGGCACCACATGTTGAGAAGGATATCAAGGCCTTGGAGAGTGCAGAGGAGATTCATTAGTGTGGTGAGAAAGAGAGTTAACGGGGCTGTGGTGAGCTTCATGGCCACCGGGAGTAGGTGTCCTCCTCCACATGGTGTCAAGTCCGTGAGGACGTGGCACAGGTGCTGCACTGCCTCTTTGTTGAGATGGAGCAGCACATGTTGTCCGTCATCTCCTCGAAAGTCTAACGATTCATGTACACCTTGGGCCATGAATGGCGTCCCCCTCTGGGTTCCTTCTCAGCTTGATGGGTGGCCAGGTCTTCAGGGTGTCTGGTGGCCCCCTCAAATAGGGTGCTGCCTTCAGCCTGCGCCGACATTGCTGCCTTCTCCGGCATCTGCCTGCCTCCTCCGGCATCTGCCTGCCTCGGCTGCCACCAGCACCACAGCAACAGTCTCTGCGGGATCGTCAGCACCGGCCATATTGTTATATCTGTAAGGAATTGGAGAAGGAGAGAGACCGACAATCAGTTAGGGCTTCCAACCTGGGACCCTCAAATCCCCCAAGCCTCCCCACCCTTATATGCCTCACCTTCCCTCAGAGTGCCATCCACTGAGCCATTGTGCTGGAAAACCTCGCTCTGCACACTCATCCCCGACCACAGCAGCAGCCGCTATACCACAGCAGGAGCCACTAGACCCCAGACTCCTGCCGAGAACATTAAAAAGACCGTGCTCAGGTGCCCTCCTCTGATGCACACACTTACACTATGGTCACGAGGATATCCCTGTGCTGAAGCCCAACTCCTGAATGTTTCATTGTTGGCTGCTGCCTCTATGGTGCTGAAGCTTATTCGAGTTCAGCAAACTGGGCAGCACTGTAGCATTGTGGATAGCACAATTGCTTCACAGCTCCAGGGTCCCAGGTTCGATTCCGGCTTGGGTCACTGTCTGTGGGGAGTCTGCACATCCTCCCCGTGTGTGCGTGGGTTTCCTCCGGGTGCTCCGGTTTCCTCCCACAGTCCAAAGATGTGCAGGTTAGGTGGATTGGCCATGATAAATTGCCCTTAGTGTCCAAAATTGCCCTTAGTGTTGGGTGGGGTTACTGGGTTATGGGATAGGGTGGAGATGTTGACCTTGGGTAGGGTGCTCTTTCCAAGAGCTGGTGCAGACTCGATGGGCCGAATGGCCTCCTTCTGCACTGTAAATTCTATGAAACTGTTCAGACTTCAAAGTTTGATTGAAATATGATACAATAATCATTATCTGAGACATGGCACGTGTATCCACAAGAAATCACTTGAGAGCTGTGAATTTCACAACTAACAATGCCAATTCCTCATTAGCAATAGCCTTCAGCTTTGAAGCTAGAGGCTGCTCACAGTCAAAGGGAGTCAAAGTGACCTTCAGCATAGAACCAAGAACAGGGCTCTGTCCTGGAAGTGTTTGGTAGGATGGACAGGCAGCAGCTGTAGTTGTCCCTGTTACGGTTATCCACAATTTTTAAAGATGGCTCACAGATGAAAAGCACCTCACCCCCCCCCCCCCCCCCCCCTGGCCAGAGGCGACCCACTGACCTGGAACGTTACAGCCCTCCGACCAAGCCAAACCCCCCTGAGGTGTTCCCCACTTGCCCCACCCTGAGCACTGGGGCAGCAGCTCCAGTGTCCTTGAGCTGCTTGTCAGAAAATGGAAATGGCTACTCACCCCTTCAGCAGCCTTTGCGCCAGCTTCACGTTTTAAAAAAGGAGTACTAAACGACGCCCACGTGATTGCCCGCTCGGGAGCCAGTTAATTCCCAGGAGGCCATTGCATTTAACTTCAATCTCACTAGTGAGATGGAAATGAATGCAAATGAGGGTTAATGATATGCTCATCATATTTTGGCTTGATCCAGAATTCGGGTGCAGGCTGATTGGATAGCAGACTCATTCGCCAGTGGGAATCTCGATTTTGGCCTCTCCCACTAGGGTGGCACGGTAGCACAGTGCCTCACAGCTCCAGGGTCCCAGGTTCGATTCGCGCTTGGCTCACTGTCTGTGTGGAGTCTGCATGTTCTCCCCGTTGTGGTGTTGGGTGTTCTAACACACAGAAGAGCCAACACAGTTGCATATGGTACAACACTTGTTTATTTAAACTCACTATTTACAACTTGGTCTTTGCACTCTGCACGTGGGGGGCTCCCTGCTTGTGGTGTTTCAACAGCTCTTTCATGCTTCCTTCTCCCCAGACCTACTGACCTCCAGGTGTCGTGCTCGTGCTTTTTATGTGGTTGGTGTTCTTGTCTGTGATTGGTTGTGGTGTTGTGTACTCTGATTTGCCTGTTAGTGTGTCCATCATGATGTGTGTGTTTGAATATCATGACATCCCCCCTTTTTACAAAGATATGTGCCTACGTGGTAATAAATATGATCGTGACGTGAGTGCATCTAAGAGTGTGTGTGTGTCGTGTGCAGCATGTGTCTATGACGGAACTATGTACATGGGGCGATGTCGAGTGCGTCACATGAATCCAGTTGTACCATAACATAACAGAAATGCGAACGAGAGAAGAAGAAAAAAAAATTTTGAACAGTTGTCCAGTCAGACGACATCTGGAACGATAAACAACAACAGGTTATCATGTAAAATTGTCCAACTTATTAAACATATGAACTGTATTATAAGTCCATTCTAATGGGTTTGCGACGAATTCGGGTTGACCGCCTTAAGGGTGGATCAAGAACCACCGGCTGCTGTGCAGGCATGGCCATGGGTGGCGATGGAAAGGGCGTGATGTGCGGCAGCTCCACAAAGTCATCCTCGGAAGCCTGTTGAGGATCTGGCGTGTTGTGTGGCTGTGAACGTGGAAGTCGGCGAAGGGCGCGCCGATTGCGGCGACGCACGGAACCATCCGGCATGCGAACCAGGAACGAGCGGGGAGCCACTTGTCGGAGGACTTCGGCCGGTGCTGACCAGCCACCATACGGTTGATGGACGCGTACTTTGTCTCCGGAGGACAGGGGGGGCAGGTCCGTCGCTCGTGTGTCGTACCGACCTTTCTGGCGATCACGCTGCAGTTGCATGTCCCGAAGAACCGCCTCATGGTCTGTTGTCGGTGCCAGGACGGAAGGTACCGTCGTCCTGAGGGAGCGACCCATTAGTAGCTGCGCTGGCGAGAGGCCCGTGGATAACGGGGCCGATCGATAGGCCAGCAAGGCAAGGTTAAAGTCCGATCCGGCATCAGCCGCCTTGCACAGGAGCCGCTTTGCGATGTGGACACCCTTTTCAGCCTTCCCGTTCGATTGTGGATGCAGAGGGCTGGATGTCACATGAGTGAAACCATATGCTGCGGCAAAGGACGACCATTCACGGCTGGCAAAACAAGGTCCATTGTCTGACATGACAGTCCTTGGAATGCCATGGCGAGCAAACGTTTCCTTGCAGGCCCCAATGACTGCGGACGACGTCAGATCATGGAGAGGCATGACTTCCGGGTAGTTTGAGAAGTAGTCTATAATAACAATGTAATCTCTGCCGAGCGCGTGAAATAGGTCAACACCCACCTTCGCCCAGGGGGACGTCACCATCTCGTGTGGTAGAAGTGTTTCCGGAGGTTGCGCCGGCTGAAACCTCTGACAGGTTGTGCAGTTGAGCACCATGTTGGCTATGTCTTCATTAATACCCGGCCAATATACCGCCGCCCGGGCCCTTCGTCTGCATTTTTCGACACCCAAGTGGCCTTCGTGTAGTTGACGAAGAATCATCTGGCGCACACTGTGTGGAATGACGATCCTATGCGATTTCATAAGGACCCCGTCTATATTGGTGAGATCATCTCGCACATTGTAAAACTGGGGGCACTGCCCTTTTAGCCACCCTTCCGTCATGTGGCGCATCACTCGCTGCAGCAGAGGGTCAGTCGCCGTCTCTGCGCGTATGTGGGCCAGACAAGGATCATCAGCTGGCATATTTGCTGCTGTCAGAGTCACGTGTGCCTCAATTTGACGCACGAACCCCTCCGCATCTGGTGGTGTGCTCACTGCTCGGGAAAGAGTGTCCGCCACTATGAGTTCCTTCCCCGGAGTGTAGATCAGTTCAAAATCGTACCTCCTGAGTTTGAGTAAGATGCGCTGGAGGCGAGGAGTCATGTCGTTCAGGTCTTTGTTAATGATGTTGACCAGGGGGCGGTGGTCAGTTTCGACCGTGAATCGTGGCAGGCCATACACATAGTCGTGGAACTTGTCCAGTCCAGTTAACAAGCCCAGGCATTCTTTTTCGATTTGCGCGTAGCGCTGTTCGGTAGGGGTCATGGCTCGTGAGGCATACGCAACCGGGGCCCATGATGACGTGCTGTCTTTTTGCAGGAGTACCGCTCCAATACCAGATTGGCTGGCGTCTGTTGAGATCTTTGTAGGGCGAGTCGCGTCAAAGAAGGCCAGCACTGGTGCCGTGACCAGTTTGTGCTTGAGCTCCTCCCATTCCTGCTGATGCGACTGGTGCCAGTTGAATTCCGTCGATTTTTTTACGAGATGGCGCATGTTTGTTGTATGAGAAGCCAGGTTGGGAATGAACTTCCCAAGGAAGTTGACCATGCCCAGGAATCTTAAGACAGCCTTCTTGTCAGCCGGTCGTGGCATGGCTGTGATGGCGCTAACCTTGTCTGCATCGGGACGGACCCCGGACCTTGAGATGTGGTCCCCGAGGAATTTCAGCTCCGTCTGGCCGAAAGCACACTTCGCACGGTTGAGACGCAGGCCATTTTGCCGTATGCGGGTGAAGACACGTCGAAGACGATGCATGTGTTCCTGCGGAGTGGTGGACCAAATGATGATATCGTCCACATATACACGTACCCCTTCGATGCCTTCCATCATCTGCTCCATAATGCGGTGGAATACTTCAGATGCCGAAATGATGCCGAATGGCATCCGGTTGTAGCAGAATCTGCCAAAAGGGGTGTTGAATGTGCATAGTCTTCGGCTGGCCGGGTCCAGTATGTATTTCCGCCGAGTGCTCCGGCTTCCTCACATAAGTCCTAAAAGACGTGCTGTATGGTGAATTGGACATTCTGAATTCTCCCTCTGTGTTCCCAAACAGGCGCGTAGTGTGGCGATAGGGGATTTTCACTGGAACTTCATTGCAGTGTTAATGTAAGCCTACTCGTGACACTAGTAAAGATTATGATAAAGTTTATTTAATCAGCATGCCCAGATCTGCACTGGGCGCAACATGGTGATTAAACTACGCCCATAAAGTTTAGTTTTTGGAATTAAAGTTTAACTGTAGAAAATGGGATAAATGCAATTAAAGCAAGATGGAGCTTATTACACTTAAAAGGTTGGGGCCATATTAACTAGAAAGGAAAATAAATTAAAATGCTGGAATTTAGAGATTGTCAGAAAACCTCAAGGAAGGTGACCCATGTTTGTCTCATTAAATCAGAACAGATAGATCTATAAAACAGCAGGTGGACTTACTTAGCTAAGGAACTTGAGACAAATGTCTACAAAGCTTGCAGTAATGGCAGTCTAGAAAGATCCTTTTGTTTTGAGAGGTAGGGCTAAATTAATTTAAAAACATTTAGTGAACTCTGAAAGGTTATAAAACGCATTTACTTCATCAGATAAAAAGGAAATTGTAAATGTGGGATAATTAATATAGAGGTTGATTTGAGGACAGCCCAGAGCAGGCTACATAGGACAAGAGCAGCAGATACCTGGGAATCCCCTTCCAAGTCACTCACCACCCTGACTTGGAAATACATTGTTGTTCCTTCACTGTCGCTGGGGAAAAATCCTGGAACCCCCCCCTAACAGTGGGTATATCTATACCTCAGGGGCTTCAGCGGTTCAAGAAGCCAACTCACCACCACCTTCTGAAGGGCAACTAGGGATGGGCAATAAATGCCGGCATAACCAACGATGCTCACATCCCTTAAATTAATTTTAAAAAAGATTATTATGGAGTTAGGTGGAGTTTAGCAAGGTTATGGATATTAACCCTGGTTAAATTTATCTGGATGTTTGCCGAGATAGTTTTTTACTTGCAGTTTGGACATGATGTCGCTTACTGAGCGAAGGTAACCAAACTAAATGGCAGTTACATAGACCTGCACGGTAAGCAGAATAAAATACAAACTTCAGCATTGATGGTGTGGAAGGCATGTGAGGTTTAATCTCAGTTTGAATCTTGTGAGAGAACATAAATTGGAACATTGCCTAGTTTGAAGCTAATATGAGGATCTACGACAGCCGTCACAGTGCCTTATTACAAAGCAAAGTAATTAGCTGAATTAGCATGGAAGTTTTGAAAAGTAAGTAGCCAGAACAAGGGATTGGAGCATCCACAGTTTTGAAAGTTTTGCCTCATAGAATATTTGGATCTGAGGAGAATTCTCCAGAGGTCTATGAAGTACTTACGGGTCGTCCCTCCATAACTAATTAATTTTAAGATTGCTGGGTGTTTTAAGAGAATTCTTGGGGAAATAAGAAGTTAACCTGAATGCATTACATATTGTGATTATAAACCATATTGTTAAATTAATAGTGAGTGTTTTGTTTCATTCTTTTATATACAATAAAGTTTCTAACTTGTTGAAAAAATGTGAAGTCTTGTGATGTAGTTCTATTGGTTAAAACAAAGGGTTCAGGGCGGCATGGTGCCGTAGTGGTTAGCACTGCTGCCTCATGGCGCTGAGGACCCAAGTTTGATTGCGGTCGGGTCACTGCCCATGTGCAGTGTAAGTGGATTGGCCATACTAAATTGCCCCTTAATTGGAGAAAAATAATTGGGTACTCTAAATTTAAAAAAAACAAAGGGTTCAGATGTTGACAACCCCGAAGCTACTGGCTGGATTCAGCATTTCTGCCCCCAGTCAGGAGGACCATCTGTCTCAATCTGATTGGCTGGCAGCTCTCTAGTCCCATCAGTGCCACAGGCATGGTGACCACCATTGAGCCATCAGCTTCAACACCTAGTGAATCTAAGTACCAGACAAAGCTAAACGGCGGGAATGGGAGGGAAAGCTCCTGGCCGGGGGTGTGGGGCTGCTGAGAAAGATGGGGGCTGTGTTTGAAGGGTGTAGGGGGAGGGAGAACTCTGAAAAGAGGAAGGAAAAGACCTCGGGGGGTCTGACCTCAATCAGGAAAGTAAGCCAGTATTGGAAGCACCCCTCGCTTCCCACTCAGGCCTGAGCAGACTAACCTGCCAGGCCTCCCCTGCACCCCCCAATCTCCACCTCATCACCCTCCCAACCCTCGGCCTCCGCATGCTGCCCTCAAAACTGCAGCTGAGTAGGAAGTGGCCCTGAAGTAACCAATAATAGCGTCACATCAGCAAGGTTTCAATATTCAGTGAGGGGGATCATGTGGTGGGGAAGGCTGGGTAATGATATTTAAATTTATTCAATCCCACGAAAATGAGGTTCTCACCCTTTGTGGGCGTGAACCTCGTGACATTGCCGGTGAGGGGCACGGAAAATCACGAAATGTATCCACACACTGTGGATAACTACTGGCTCTTGAAACCACCTCTTGTCCAGTTTTCACATGCGCGTTCAGTCATAATTTCACAGATGTTAGCTTTGCACCATTGGCTCCTCAGCCACGCACATATACGAGGCGGGATTCTCCAGTCTGCCAGCCATGTTTTCCTGGGCGGTGTGCCCTCACCGGCAGTGGGCTCCTCCGTTCCCGCCACCACCCAATGGGATTTCCCATTGCGGCCACCCCGCGCTGCTGGGAAACCCGTGGGTGTGCTGCTGGCGTAATGGAAAATCCCACTGCTGGAGAATCCAGCCCAAAATGTCTAAACCTGCGGTTCCTCTCGTACTGAGCAGAATTATTATTTCAACATCACATTTATCATCAGTAGATTAAAACTAACCTGTCTCATTTCACATTCACATATGTATAAACTCAAACCTCCCTGTAGGATTCTACCATTTAAGATATGATAAATTAATTTGCAAAAGCACATACCAGCAATTGTAACTATAATTTTTATTGATGGTCAGGAGCTATTGTTTACTTATTAAGTACCCATTTTCTTTCAAAGGGCCAACAATAATATGAATGTGAATAGGGTAGAAGTTGAGGGGTGGGAGGTGAACCCTGCTCTGCTTCTCTAGATGAAGGTAACTCGTAGTGTTTTTGCCCATTTCTTGAGTGGCCACAAGCAGTCCCTTTAAGGAGAGCTACTCAAGAACTTGTACAAACAAGTGGTGCTTGCACAGTGCATTTATTCAATAATTTTGCATTGAGATTGTGCGACTAGCATTAGGATTCCAATTTACATGCAAAGGCAACAAATGCATGTTACAAGTGGGAACTCTGACCTCTGCAGGTCAGATTGGGCATGAGAGTTTGCCACTCAAAATTCAACCTCTTATCTTCTGAGTAAACGTAAAGCCCTCCTGAGGTCAGAAATGGCACAGTAACTGAGCTGCAGAGGTAAATTGTGTATCGTCACCAAACTCAGTGCAAAAGGATTTGAAAACATAGTAACCAAATCATCGTAGTTCCCCTCTAGGCATTTTAATCTGATTCATTCCAAAGTCAACAAAGATCAAGAAAAAAGAACATGAAATGAAATGAAAATGAAATGAAATGAATGAAAATAGAAAAGGGCTAAATCGCTGGCTTTTAAAGCAGACCAAGGCAGGCCAGCAGCACGGTTCAATTCCAGTACCAGCCTCCCCGAACAGGCGCCGGAATGTGGCGACTAGGGGCTTTTCACAGTAACTTCATTTGAAGCCCACTTGTGACAATAAGCGATTTTCATTTCATTTCACGAGTGCCGATATCTTGTTTAAGGCTCAGGTGGACAGGGAGGCAAGGGAGGAGCGGCAACGGTTGGTAGAGGAAATTTTGGAGGTGGATGGAGGGTATGTGGAGGATCCGACTTCGGATCTTCTGGTGAGGAGGAAGGAGCTGTAGGCGAGGTTGACCTTCTGTCCATGGGGAAGGCAATTCGGCAGTTAAGGCGGGAGAAGGGGGTGGTATATACGTACTGGGGGAATGGGGCGGCACGGTGGCACAGTGGTTAGCACTGCTGTCCCAGAGTGCCGAAGTCCCAGATTCGATCCGGGCCCTGGGTCACTGTTTGTGTGGAGTTTACACATTCTCCCCATGTCTGCATGGGTTGCACCCACACAACCCAAAGATGTGCAGGGTAGGTGGTTTGGCCACGTCATATTGCCCCTTAATTGGAAGAAAAAAGATTGACTACTTTAAATTAAAAAAATATATGAATTTGGGGAGAAGGCCAGCCGTTTGTTGGCGGGTCAGCTCTGCCGGGAGGTGGCCGCAAGAGAGATTGAAATGAAAATGAAATGAAAATCACTTATTGTCACAAGTAGGCTTCAAATGAAGTTACTGTGAAAAGCCCCTAGTCACCACATTCCGGCGCCTGTTCGGGGAGGCTGATATGGTAATTGAACCGTGCTGCTGGCCTGCCTGGGTCTGCTTTAAAAGCCAGCTATTTAGCCCACTGTGCTAAATCAGCCCCGTTCCATTCCGGCACGGAAGAGGACAGAGGGGTTGGTGGTGGCACTGGAACAGGTGAATAAAGTGCTTGAGGAGTTTTATAAGAATCTGTATACGTCGGAGCCTCCGGAGGATGAGTCAGACATGAGAGAGTTTCTAGGGCAGTTGGTATGTCCTGTGGTGGGAGAGGAGGCGAGGGCATGTTGGAGGTGCCAGTGGGGGCATCACCAAGTGACACCCCCCACTGCCTGTCTCCCTTCCCCCATATCCCCCTTCCTCCATATCCCTCTTTCCCCATATCCTCTGTGGTAAACCACTGTATTGTACTGTACTGTTGTATTGTTACATGCCTGGGCTTGTCCCTGCTGGCTCCGAAGTGCGGACAACGATAGGGAAGTTGCAGACAGGTAAGGCACTGGGACTGGACAGTTTATCGGTAGAGTTTTATAAGAAGTTTCTGGACAGGTTCGCACTGCTGCTGGTGGAGATGTTTGAGGATGCGGTCAGCGAAGGGTACTGCCGGAGTTAATGGGACAGACATCCATTTCTCTGCTGCTGAAAAAGGACAAAGACCCAGTAGAGTGTGGGTTGCACGGGCCAATATCGTTGTTCAATGTGGATGCCAAGATTGTGGCAAAGGTGTTGGTGCTCAGGTTGGAGGAGTGTCTCCTGAAGGTGATTGGGTAAGAGCAGATGGGGTTTGCGAAGGGCAGACGTTTATCGCTTAATGTGCGCCGTCTGTTGAATGTGGTGCTTTCGTGGCAGAAGCGAAGGAGTTGGAGGTGGTGGTGGCACTGAATGTAGGAAAGGCGTTTGATCATGTGGAGTGGAGCTATTTGTTTGCATTGTTAGAGAGGTTTGGGTTTGGGCCTAAGTGTGTGGTGTGGGTGAAGCTGTTGTGTAAGGACCCGATGGAGAGTTTGCATACAAACGAGATGAATTCAGGGTACTTCCCTTTGCAAAGGGGAACAAGGTAAGGGTTCCCTATTTCTGTTTGCGCTGGCAATAGAGTCCTTGACCATAGTACTGAGGCGCTCGGATAAATAGAAGGAGATGCAGAGGTCAGGGGCGCATCACCAAGTGACACCCCCCACTGCCTGCCTCCCTTCTCCCATATCCCCCTTCCTCCATATCCCTCTTCCCCCATATCCCCTGTGGTAAACCACTGTATTGTACTGTACTGTTGTATTGTTACATGCCTGGGCTTGTCCCTGCTGGCTCCGAACCACTGTAATATATAATATGTGTATTGTGGCAAACTGCCACTGTATTATATGCAATGTGGTAAACCACTGCCTGCTGGCTCCGCCTCCCCTCGGGCTCGGTATAAAGGTGGCTGGTCTCTGCCGCTGCCTCAGTTCGGGATCCGAGGCCAGAAGGCTTTCTGTTTAGTTTATTAAAGCCTCAGTTAAGTTCACCACTTGTCGTGTGTTAATTGATTGCATAGGGGCAGCACGGTAGCACAAATGCTTCACAGCTCCAGGGTGCCAGGTTCGATTCCGGCTTGGGTCACTGTCTGTGCGGAGTCTGCACATCCTCCCCGTGTGTGCGTGGGTTTCCTCCGGGTGCTCCGGTTTCCTCCCACAGTCCAAAGATGTGCGGGTTAGGTGGATTGGCCATGCTAAATTGCCCAAAGTGTCCAAAATTGCCTTTAGTGTAGGGTGGGGTTACTGGGTTATGGGGATGGGGTGGAGGTGTGGACCTTGGGTAGGGTGCTCTTTCCAAGAGCCGGTGCAGACTCGATGGGCCAAATGGCCTCCTTCTGCACTGTAAATTCTATGATATGATAATCTATGATATCAATTTAATAAACTAAACTATTAAGATGAATTCATCGCTCAAGCCTAATCGCCTGGAGCTGGACCCACAGGCAGCCGACACCACTGCAACATTCGAACACTGGCTAAGCTGCTTCGAAGCGTACCTCGGATCCTCCACCGACCTCCAAAAGAAGCAGATCCTCAACACACGGGGAGCCCGCAAGTCTTTCTTCTCGTCAGGGACGCCCCCTCGTATACGGTGGCGATAATGCTGCTGAAGGGACAATATGTAAAGTCCGTAAACGAGGTGTATGCTAGGCACCTTCTTGCCACAAGGCGACAACGCTCTGGGGAATCACTAGCAGAATTCCTGCGTATCTTGCGGGTAAGGTGAGTGAGGTTTCAAAGTTACAGGAGTGTACCGGCAGGCAGGAAGATGGTTTAAAGTGTGTCTTCTTCAATGCCAGGAGCATCCGGAATAAGATGGGTGAACTTGCGGCATGGGTTGGTACCTGGGACTTCGATGTTGTGGCCATTTCGGAGACATGGATAGAGCAGGGACAGGAATGGTTGTTGCAGGTGCCGGGGTTTAGATATTTCAGTAAGCTCAGGGAAGGTGGTAAAAGAGGGGGAGGGGTGGCATTGTTAGTCAAAGACAGTATTACGGTGGCAGAAAGGACGTTTGATGATGACTCGTCTACTGAGGTAGTATGGGCTGAGGTTAGAAACAGGAAAGGAGAGGTCACCCTGTTAGGGGTTTTCTATAGGCCTCCGAAAAGTTCCAGAGATGTAGAGGAAAGGATTGCAAAGATGATTCTGGATACGAGCGAAAGCAACAGGGTAGTTGTTATGGGGGACTTTAACTTTCCAAATATTGACTGGAAACGCTATAGTTCAAGTACTTTAGATGGGTCCGTTTTTGTCCAATGTGTGCAGGAGGGTTTCCTGACACAGTGTGTAGATAGGCCAATGAGAGGCGAGGCCATATTGAATTTGGTACTGGGTAATGAACCAGGACAGGTGTTAGATTTGGAGGTAGGTGTGCACTTTGTTGATAGTGACCACAATTCGATTAAGTTTACTTTAGTGATGGAAAGGGATAGGTATGTACCGCAGGGCAAGAGTTATATCTGGGGGAAAGGCAATTATGATGCGATGAGGCAAGACTTAGGATGCATCGGATGGAGAGGAAAACTGCAGGGGATGGGCACAATGGAAATGTGGAGCTTGTTCAAGGAACAGCTACTGCGTGTCCTTGATAAGTATGTACCTGTCAGGCAGGGACGAAGTGGTCGAGCAAGGGAACCGTGCTTTACTAAAGCAGTCGAAACACTTGTCAAGAGGAAGAAGGAGGGTTATGTAAAGATGAGACCTGAAAGTTCAGTTAGGGCGCTCGAGAGTTACAAGTTAGCTAGGAAGGACCTAAAGAGAGAGCTAAGAAGAGCCAAGAGGGGACATGAGAAGTCTTTGGCAGGCAGGATCAAGGATAACCCTAAAGCTTTCTATAGATATGTCAGGAATAAAAGAATGACTAGAGTAAGAGTAGGGCCAGTCAAGGACAGTAGTGGGAAGTTGTGCTTGGAGTCTGAGGAGATAGGAGAGGTGCTAACTGAATATTTTTTGTCAGTATTCACACAGGAAAAAGACAATGTTGTCGAGGAGAATACTGAGATTCAGGCTGCTAGACTAGAAGGGCTTGAGGTTCATAAGGAAGAGGTGTTAGCAATTCTGGAAAGTGTGAAAATAGATAAGTCCCCTGCGCCGAATGGGATTTATCCTAGGATTCTCTGGGAAGCTAGGGAGCAGATTGCTGAGCCTTTGGCTTTGATCTTTAAGTCATCTTTGTCTACAGGAATAGTGCCAGAAGACTGGAGGATGGCAAATGTTGTCCCCTTGTTCAAGAAGGGGAGTAGAGACAACCCTGGTAACTATAGACCAGTGAGCCTTACTTCTGTTGTGGGCAAAATCTTGGAAAGGTTTATAAGAGACAGGATGTATAATCATCTGGAAAGGAATAATTTGATTAGAGATAGTCAACACGGTTTTGTGAAGGGTAGGTCGTGCCTCACAAACCTTATTGAGTTCTTTGAGAAGGTGACCAAACAGGTGGATGAGGTTAAAGCAGTTGATGTGGTGTATATGGATTTCAGTAAAGCGTTTGATAAGATTCCCCACGGTAAGCTACTGCAGAAAATACGGAGGCATGGGATTCAGGGTGATTTAGCAGTTTGGATCAGAAATTGGCTAGCTGGAAGAAGACAAAGGGTGGTGGTTGATGGGAAATGTACAGACTGGAGTCCAGTTACTAGTGGTGTACCACAAGGATCTGTTTTGGGGCCACTGCTGTTTATCATTTTTATAAATGACCTGGAGGAGGGCGTAGAAGGATGGGTGAGTAAATTTGCAGATGACACTAAAGTCGGTGGAGTTGTGGACAGTGCGGAAGGATGTCACAAGTTACAGAGGGACATAGATAAGCTGCAGCGCTGGGCTGAGAGGTGGCAAATGGAGTTTAATGCAGAAAAGTGTGAGGTGATTCATTTTGGAAGGAATAACAGGAAGACAGAGTACTGGGCTAATGGTAAGATTCTTGGCAGTGTGGATGAGCAGAGAGATCTCCGTGTCCATGTACATAGATCCCTGAAAGTTGCCACCCAGGTTGAGAGGGTTGTTAAGAAGGCGTACGGTGTGTTAGCTTTTATTGGTAGCGGGATTGAGTTTCGGAGCCATGAGGTCATGTTGCAGCTGTACAAAACTCTGGTGCGGCTGCATTTGGAGTATTGCGTGCAATTCTGGTCGCCGCATTATAGGAAGGATGTGGAAGCATTGGAAAGGGTGCAGAGGAGATTTACCAGAATGTTGCCTGGTATGGAGGGAAGATCTTATGAGGAAAGGCTGAGGGACTTGAGGCTGTTTTCGTTAGAGAGAAGAAGGTTAAGAGGTGACTTAATTGAGGCATACAAGATGATCAGAGGATTGGATAGGGTGGACAGTGAGAGCCTTTTTCCTCGGATGGTGATGTCTAGCACGAGGGGACATAGCTTTAAATTGAGGGGAGATAGATATAGGACAGATGTCAGAGGTAGGTTCTTTACTCAGAGAGTAGTAAGGGCGTGGAATCGCCAACACTAAGGGCATTCAAATGGTCATTGGATAGACATATGGACGATAAGGGAATAGTGTAGATAGGCTTTAGAGTGGTTTCACAGGTCGGCGCAACATCGAGGGCTGAAGTGCCTGTACTGCGCTGTAATGTTCTATGTACTCAGCTGGAACTGTGCTTGCCAGGCGGTATCGGCTACCCAACATGCGGAGCTGCTGATCAGAGACGCCCATGTCGCAGGCATGAAATCGAACTACATCCGCCAGCGATTGCTAGAAGGGGGTACACACGGCCTCCCAGAGACAGTGCAGCTCTCAAACTCGCTGGAGGTGGCCTTCCAGAACATGGAGGCCTACACCTCCGACCCTCCGACCTCGTGGACTTCGAGGGCGCCTCCATCATCCGACTCGAGTGCGGCGCAAGCCTGTGCCGCGCAGCAGCCCGCCAATGCTGGAAGCCCGAAGTGCTACTTTTGCGGCCAGGGTAAGCATCCCAGACAACGCTGCCCTGCACGGAACGCGGCTTGCAAAGGGTGTGGGAGGAAGGGCCACTTTGCGAAAGTCTGCCAGGCCCGATCTCTCCCTCAAACTTCTAGGCCTAGCAGCGCTGCCTGCTGCCTGTCGGGGCTGCCCCCAGCTGCCGCGCCACCCGCCATCTTCGATTTCGCCCGCCACGTGCGACACATGGGGGCCGCCATCTTTGACGCCATCTCCGATGCCACCCTTGGGACCACTCAGCAGCCTCCCAGGAGCCGGGAGCCCTGCTCACCCGGTCGTATGTTGGTCGTCGCTACCTCCTACCAGCCTATCCATCACCTTCCGAAGCTCGCCTCCATCACGCTCGAC
Source organism: Scyliorhinus torazame (assembly GCF_047496885.1). Taxonomy (NCBI): domain Eukaryota; kingdom Metazoa; phylum Chordata; class Chondrichthyes; order Carcharhiniformes; family Scyliorhinidae; genus Scyliorhinus; species Scyliorhinus torazame. The sequence continues at coordinate 61,441,896 of NC_092713.1, forward strand.
CAGTCCCGGCATCATCACCTCACAAAATCTATGATGACCGTCCGGATCATCGCGCACGAGACGGCCTGCCTTTTCGACTCCGGGAACACAGACAGCTTCATACACCCAGATACGGTCAGGCGCTGCTCCCTCCCAATGTTACGCGCGACCCAGAAAATCTCCCTGGCTTCAGGATCACATTCAGTAAAAATCTGGGGGTACTATGTCGCGACCCTTACTGTATAAGGCGTAGAGTACACTAACATTAAACTCTACGTCCTTCCCCATCTATGCGCTGCCCTATTAGTGGGGCTCGACTTCCAGTGCCACCTCCAAAGCCTTACTTTAAAGTTCGGTGGACCTCTGCCCCCCCTCACCGTCTGTAGCCTCGCGACCCTTAAGGTCGCCCCACCCTCACTCTTCGCTAACCTCACCCCGGACTGTAAGCCCGTCGCTACTAGGAGCAGACGATACAGTGCCCGGGACAGGGCCTTTATCAGGTCGGAGGTCCAGCGACACCTAGGAGAGGGGATCATTGAGGCTAGTAACAGCCCCTGGAGAGCCCAAGTGGTGGTCGTCAAGACTGGGGAGAAGCACCGGATGGTCATCGACTAGTCAGACCATCAACCGGTACACGCGGCTCGATGCGTACCCCCTCGCCCGCATATCTGAAATGGTCAACCAGATTGCGCAGTGTTGAGTCTTCTCCACAGTTGACTTGAAGTCCGCATACCATCAGCCCCCTATCCGCCCGGAGGACCGCCAATACACTGCCTTCGAGGCAGATGGCCGCCTCTACCACTTCCTCAAGGTTCCCTTCGGCGTCACCAATGGGGTCTCGGTCTTCCAACGAGAAATGGGACGAATGGTTGACCAGTACGGGCTGCGGGCCACGTTCCCGTACTTAGATAATGTCACCATCTGCGGCCATGACCAGCAGGACCATGACGAAAACCTCCGGCACTTCCTCCACACCGCTAAACTCCTGAACCTCACCTATAATAAGGAAAAATGCGTTTTCCGCACAACCCGCCTAGCCATCCTTGGCTACATTGTGGAAAACAGAGTCCTAGGGCCCGACTGCATGTGCTCCCTCCTGGAACTCCCCCTCCCCCACTGCCCCAAGGCCCTGAAGAGATGCCTGGGGTTCTTCTCTTACTATGCCCAGTGGGTCCCCAATTATGCGTACAAGGCCTGTCCACTTATTAAATCCACCATTTTTCCTCTGACGGCTGAGGCCCGACAGGCCTTCAACCGCATCAAGGCAGATATTGCCAAAGCCGCGATGCACGCTGTGGACGAGTCCATCCCATTCCAAGTGGAGAGCGATGCGTCGGACTTTGCTCTGGCCGCTACCCTCAACCAAGTGGGCATGCCCGTGGCTTTCTTCTCCCGTCCCCTCCATGCCTCCGAAACTCGACACTCCTCCGTCGAAAAGGAAGCCCAAGCCATTATAGAAGCTGTGCGACATTGGAAGCATTACCTGGCCGGCAGGCGATTCACTCTCCTCAAGGTCGGTTGCCTTCATGTTTAACAATACACAGCGGGGCAAGATCAAGAACGACAAGATTCGGAGGTGGAGGATCGAGCTCTCCACCTACAACTACGATACCTTGTATCGACCTGGGAAGCTCAATGAGCCCCCAGATGCCCTATCACGCGGTACATGTACCGACTGCGGGCCCTCCACAATGACCTCTGTCACCCGGGGGTCACCCGTTTCTTTCACTTTATCAAGGCTCGCAACCTGCCTTACTCCATCGAGGAGGTCAGGACCGTGACCAGGGACTGCTCGGTCTGCGTGGAGTACAAATCTCTCGGCCAGACAAAGCGTACCTGGCAAAGGCCTCTCACCCCTGTGAGCGCCTCAGCATTGATTTCAAAGGGCCCCTTCCCTCCACTGACCGTAACATGTACTTCCTCAACATTGTTGATGAATACTCAAGATTCCCCTTTGCCATCCCATGCCCTGGCATGACCTCTGCCACCGTCATCAAGGCCCTGCACAGTCTTTTCATCTTGTTCGGGTTCCCCACCTACATCCATAGTGATCGGGGTTCCTCCTTCATGATCGACGAGTTGCGTCAGTTCCTGCTCAGCAAGGGCATCGCCTCCAGCAGGCTACAACCCCCGGGGCAACGGACAGGTGGAGAGCGAGAACGCGACGGTCTGGAAGGCTGTCCTCCTGGCCCTACGGTCTAGAAGTCTCCCTGTCTCCCACTGGCAGGAGGTCCTCTCTGATGCGCCCCACTCCATCCGGTCGCTCTGTGCACTGCCACCAACGAGACTCCGCACAAACGTATGTTTGCCTTCCCCAGGAAGTCCACCTCTGGGGTCTCGCTCCCGTCCTGGCTGACAATCCCAGGGCCCGTCCTCCTCCGGAAGCATGCGAGGAGCCATAAATCAGATCCCCTCGCTGAGAAGGTGCTGCTCCTCCATGCCAATCCACAATATGCCTACGTGGCACATCATGACGGGCGACAGGACACAGTCTCCCTCCGGGATTTGGCACCTGCAGGTTCCCCAGCGACCATCACCACCACCCCCGACCCTACACCGTCTCCCTCCACCACTACCCGGCTACTTCAAGGTCTGGCACCCGCAGGCCCACCGGCGGCCATCACCACCATCCCCGCCCACACACCGCTCCCCCTCCACCGACTCAACTGCTGGGCGAAGAAGAGGACAACATGCTCCCGGACGCGCAGGTCTCGACAACGGTGCCCACACCCCAGCCGGGACTGAGGCGATCACGGCGGAATGTCAAGGCCCCCGACAGACTTGATCTTTAAGTCCACTTCAGCCCCGCTGGACTCTTTTTTTAACAGGAGGGGAATGTGGTAAACCACTGTATTGTATTGTACTGTTACATGCCTGGACTTGTCCCTGCTGGGTCCGAACCACTGTAATATATAATATGTCTATTGTGGTAAACTGCCACTGTATTATATGTAATGTGGTAAACCACTGCCTACTGGCTCCGCCTCCCTCGGGCTCGGTATAAAGGTGGCCAGTCTCCGCCGCTGCCTCAGTTCGGGATCCGAGGCCAGGAGGCTTTCTGTTTAGTTTATTAAAGCCTCAGTTATGTTCACCACACGTCGTGTGTTCATTGATGGCATATCATCCCCCATATCCCCCTTCCCCCGTATCCCCCAGTCCCCTCTATCCCCATATCCCTCTTCCCCCATATCCCCCATATTCCCATCCCCCATATCCCCCTTCCCCCATGCCCCCTATTCCCATCTGCGGGTCTAACCATGCATGCTGTATTGTGTATTGCATGGAGGACCAAACGTCGACCCACCTGTCCCCGCGGATGGTGACCAACCCCAGGACGATCCAGGGCGGCCACGAGCCAGGGACAAACCCGGCCCATCAGGCATACGACGCCCCCAGGACGATCCAGGGCGGCCACGAGCCAAGGACAGACCCGGCCCATCAGGCATACAACGCCCCCAGAACGATCCAGGGCAGCCACGAGCCTGAGGCTCTCACAGGCAGCCATGAGCCAGAGCCAGCAGCAGATCACAGAGGCGCTCAACACCGTGGCCCAGTCTCTGCAGGCCATCGCTGAGGGCATCGGCGCCATTACCCATGTGCTAGCCGGCATCGCCCAGACACAGACAGGGATGGCCAACTCCCTAAGCTCCATGGCTGCAAACTTGCAGACCCTTGTTGATACCAGGGCGGACCTCCAGGACTGCGCGGCAGGTGTCGGGGGGGGGGGGTCGGATGCTCGGTCCGTTCGTTCCCCGACCCATGTAGAGGCCCAGGGGCCATCGGGTACCCCGAGGGAGGAGGAGGTGCTGGGCCCCATTCCGGGTCCCCCTGTAGGGGAGGTCCCGGAACACCGCGGCAACTCGGACTCCCCCCCTTCCGTCCCAGGTGCATCTGGTGGGCAACGGGCAGGACAGGCTGGCAGCTCGGCATCCCAGTCACCCGATCCGCAGCCTGGCCCATCTAGGCCGGGCTGCCCCAGGAACCGGCCACCAAAGTAACATCTGGGGAACCACCAGACGTAGTCAAAGGGCCCGTAAGGCCAAAACATTAGACACTGAGTAAGTTGGCAGGGGTGCAGGGCACAGATTAGTTATAGGGGCTAGGGCACGTGTATGTACTGTTTGTTTTTAAAATCACTTTCACACCTGCAGAAGCTGCCTTTGTGCTCTGTCCGATGCGTGCGGGGGGGGGGTGGGGGTGAGGTGAGCGCCAGTGGGTGTGTGAGGTGTGATAGAACGTTGGCCTCAGGTGAGTGTGCCACCCCCCTCCCCCTGTTCGCCCTCACCATCCCCCCGGGCAGACGACGGGACCATGTGCTGCAGTGTCATGGCCGCATGCAGGGACGGTCCAGGTGGAGGGTGGTACTGTGGCCATGGGTCAGACATTGTCCAACGATGTGGAGCCCAGAGCTCATCGCAGAGCGAGTTGTTATCATCCTGCATGGCCTGAAATAGACACGCTTCCACCGCCAACCGTGTGAGCCCGGCACATTGTGCCGCAGGTGGATGTGCAATGGAGGGGTGGTGTGCATGCGGGTGGGGGGAGGGTGGTAGGCTGGTGGGGTGAGGGTGGGGTGAGGGTGGTAGGCTGGTGGGGTGAGGGTGGTAGGCTGGTGAGGTGAGGATGGTAGGCTGGTGGGGTGAGGATGGTAGTGTGCAGTCTGTGCCCATACCCGGTGATTCCCACGCCCCCCTTCTCCGTGAACCGGGCGGCTATCATCCTGTCCCGTGTCCGCTGGCACAGCCGGTAACGGTGGGCAGCCTCCTGTCCATGTCCAGCCCGTCTGTCCTGACCATTGCCCCCATCCTCCTCACCTGGGGAGGTCTGTGCCTTGTCTTGCTGCTCCTCCTCTTCCCCCTCCTCTGCTTGCAGCACATCGCCCCTCTGCTGGGCTATGTTGTGCAGGACGCAGCAGGCCACAACGATGCGGCCGATCCTATCTGACGGGTACTGGAGGGCCCATCCAGAGTGGTCCAGGCATCTGAAGTGCATCTTTAGCAGCCCAAAGCACCTCTCTTATCACACCCCTGTTCGCTGCATGGGCATCGTTGTAGCAGTTCTCCGCGTCAGTCTGTGGCCTCCGTATAGGCGTCATCAGCCACGACTGCAACGGGTAACCCCAGTCGCCCAGCCCCTCAGTCGGGGGGGGCATCCCTCGAACATGGTGGGGATGAAAGATTGCGCCAATACGAATGAGTCATGAACACTGCCCGGGTACCGGGCGCGGACGTGCAGGATCTTCATGCGGTGGTTGCAGACCACCTGAATGTTCATGGAATAGGTCCCCTTCCCATCGATCGCGCCCTGGACCATGGGCATTAGGCCGCCACAGCGAAGCCCACTGCCCGGGCATCCTGGCTGGCCCGGTGCACACAGGACTGGATGTAACGGTCCGCAATGGCATATGGGGCATCTGTCACTGTACGGATGCACCGGTGCCTGCGAGATGCCGGACAGGTCCCCACTCAGCGACAGGAATGACCCCGTGGCATAGAAGTTCATGGCTACCGTAACCTTGACGGCCACGGGGAGAGGGTGTCCTCCCCCAGTGCCACGCGGTGCCAGGTGTGCCATCAGGTGGCAGATGTGTGCCATGGTTTCCCGGCTCATCCGGAGTCTCCTCCTGCATGCCCGGTCCGTGAGGTCCTGGTACGACGAGCAGGGCCGGTACACACGGGGCCTCATCGGGCGTCTCAGTCGCTGTGGCACCACCACCTCCTCCTCCTCCTCGTCCTGTCATGCGGGCGGCCCTCCAGCCTGGGCGGCTGCAACCTGCCTCCCTGCAGCACGCTCCTCTGCGGCAGCCTCCGCCGCCTCCACGGCACGCACCCTCCCCAATCCCCCCACCCACTGTCCTCCCCGGCACGCACCCTCCCCAACACCCCCCTCTCCTCCACAGCACGCACCCTCGCCAACCTCCCCCCCCCCCCCCCCCCCCCGGCATGCAACCTCCCCAAACCTCCCCTCCCCAGCACACACCCTCCCCTCCCCCTCCTTCCCCCCAGCCCCTCCCTCCCTCCCACCCAGCCCCTTCCTCTCCCCAGCCCCTCCCTCCTGCCCCAACCCCACACTTCCCCCTCCAACCCCTCCCTCCCCCCCAGCCCCTCCATCCCATCCAAGCCCCACCCTCCCCACCAGTCCCCGTCCCCCCCCCCCCCCCCGGCACAGACACTCCAATGGCTCCTGCGACCCACCCCCCACCACCTGCGGCCGCGCCGTCACCTCTCCGCCGGCCTCCCCACGCCGACCCCCACCTCCGTGCTGGCTGGCGTCAGCCATCACAACTGGTTGACACCGTTAAATAGGTGGTTTGCTTTACGCCGGCGTGACCCGTGGTCATGTCGGCGGGACTTCGGCCCATCCGGCCAGAAGAATTGGGGCGACCCCAGGGCCCATTGCGTTGTGCTGGTCCTCGACATTCTCCGAGGCGCGTGGCGCGATTCATGACGACGGGATTTTTGGGGGGACGGACGGGATCTACGCCGCCCCCCGGCGATTGTCCGTACCGCCGGGGGGTCGGAGAATCCCGCCCCTGGTATATGCGTAGACCAGTTCCAGCCCACTGCGAGTCCCGCTTCTGCTTTGCCTAGCACAGGGCCGTCTCCTTCACGCTGTACCTACGGAAACAAACAGTTACTACTCTTGGCGGCTCACTCGCCTTTGGCACAGGCCTCCACGACCTATGAGCCCGATCCAGTTCATATCGAGAGGGATCGTCCCCCTCCCCCAATAGCTCCGCCAATATCGTGGCAAAATACTCCGTCGGCCTCGGGCCTTCCACCCCTTCGGGCAGACCCACAATCCTCAGATTCTGCTGCCTGGATCTGTTTTCCAGGTCTTTCATTTTGGCTCGCAGACTCTTGTTGGTCTCTATCACCCTCCGCAACCCCTTCCCCATCGAGGTGAGTTTTCTTTTTCCAATTAAGGGGCAATTTAGCGTGGCCAATCCACCTACCCTGCACATCTTTGGGTTGTGGGGGCGAAACCCACGCAAACACGGGGAGAATGTGCAAACTCCACACAGACAGTGACCCAGAGCCAGAATTGAACCTGGGACCTCGGCGCCGTGAGGCTGCAGGGCTAACCCACTGTGCCACCGTGCTGCCCTCCCATCGAGGTGAATTGATCACTGTGCTGCGATAATGCCTCTTCCACTTCCTTCAGTGTCTCACCTTGCTCCCGCACCTCCGCCGCTGCGCTCGATACCGCTGCCCTCACCGGGGCAATCGCCTCCTCCACCAGCACTTTCTTTTTAAAAAAATAAAAAATTTTATTAAAAGTTTTCATAAAATATCAACAACAAAATGAGAAAGAAAAAAGAAGCCAACAGGGTTAAGTACAAAACACAATCTAAAAAAGCAACCCCCCAAACCCCTCCCCCCCTGTACATAAATAATAAATGAACATTAACACCTCGACTTAACACAACAGGTGTATACACCCCCTCAGACCCTCCAGTGTAAATAACATAAAACAAAAATAAAGTAAACCCCCCCCCCCCGAGCTGCTGCTGCCATTGACCAATGTCTATCGTTCTGCCAGAAAGTCTAAGAACGGTTGCCACCGCCTAAAGAACCCTTGTACCGACCCACTCAAGGCGAATTTCACCCTCTCCAATTTAATGAACCCTGCCATATCGCTGATGCAGGATTCCACGCTTGGGGGCCTCGCATCTTTCCACTGAAGGAGAATCCTTCGCCGGGCTACCAGGGACGCAAAGGCCAGAATTCCGGCCTCTTTAGCCTCCTGCACTCCCGGCTCCTCTGCCACCCCAAATATTGCGAGCCCCCAGCCCGGTCTGTCCCTGGATCCTACCACCCTCGACACCGTCCGCACTACGCCCTTCCAAAATTCCTCCAGCGCTGGGCATGCCCAGAACATATGGGTGTGATTTGCTGGGCTCCCTGAGCACCTAACACACCTGTCCTCACCCCCAAAGAACCGGCTCATCCTTGTCCCGGTCATGTGTGCCCTGTGCAGCACCTTAAACTGTATGAGGCTGAGCCTCGCGCACAAAGAGGAAGAGTTCACCCTCCCTAGGGCATCTGCCCACATTCCCTCTTCGATCTCCTCTCCCAACTCCACCTCCCACTTACCTTTCAACTCCACCACTGAGGCCTCCTCCTCCTCCTGCATCACCTGGTAAGTTTCCGAGATCTTCCCCACTCCCACCCACCCCCCCAAGAGCACTCTGTCCTGTCTGTCTGTGGCAGTAGCCGTGGGAATTCCACCACCTGCCAAACGCCCTTATCTGTAAGTACCTGAAGGTGTTCCCCGGGGGGAGCCCGTACTTCTCCAGCTCACCCAAGCTTGCGAACTTCCCATCCACAAACAGGTCCCCCAACTTTCGTATCCCTGCCCTGTGCCACCCCGAACCGGTGGTTCCCCCTTAATGGGGTTCACGCCGAGGCCCCACCTTCCCCCCTATGCCGCCACCACTGCCCCCAAATTTTGAGGGCCGCCACCACCACCGGGCTCGTGGTATACCTCCTTGGAGGGAGCGGCAGCGGCGCCATTGCCAGCGCCCCCAGACTCGTACCCACACAGGACGCCGTCTCCAGCCTCTTCCATGCAGTCCCCTCCCCCTCCATCACCCACTTGCGCACCATCGTCGCATTGGCGGCCCAGTAGTACCCACAGATGTTGGCCAGCACCAACCCCCCCCATATCTCTACTCCGCTCCAGGAACACCCTTCTCACCCTCGGAGTCCCTCGCGCCCCCACAAACCCCATTATACTCCTGTTAACCCGCCTGAAAAAAGCCTTCGGGATAAACACGGGGAGGCACTGGAACAGGAACAAAAACCTTGGGAGCACCATCATTTTGATTGACTGCACCCTACCCGCCAAGGACAGCAGCAACGCGTCCCACCTCTTGAACTCCTCCTCCATTTGTTCCACCAGCCTTGTAAAGTTAAGCCTATGCAGGGCCCCCCAGCTCCTGGCCACCTGGACCCCCAAATATCTGAAGCTCCTCTCCGCCCTTTTTAGTGGGAGCTCGCCAACCCCCTCTCCTGGTCCCCCAGCTGAACTACGAACAGCTCGCTCTTCCCCATATTGAGCTTGTACCCCGAAAAGTCCACAAATTCCCTGAGGATCCTCATTACGTCTGGCATTCCTCCCACCGGTCCGCCACATACAGCAGCAGGTGGTCCGCATAAAGCGACACCCTATGCTCCTCCCCACCCCGCACCAACCCCCTCCAGTTCCTCGACTCTCTGTGCCATAGCCAGGGGTTCAATCGCCAGTGCAAAGAGCAGGGGGGACAGGGGGATTGGGGACACCCCTGTCTCGTCCCTCGGTGCAACCAAAAGTACTCGGATCTCCTCCTATTTGTGTCCACACTCGCCATCGGGACCTCATACAACAGCCTAACCCACCTGACAAACCCCTCCCCAAACCCGAACCTCTTCAGCACCTCCCACAGGTACCCCCACTCTACCCTATCGAAGGCTTCCTCAGTGTCCATCGCCACCACTATCTCCGCCTCCCCCTCCCTCACCGGCATCATGATAACGTTCAAAAGCCTCCACACATTCGCGTTCAACTGTCTCCCCTTCACAAACCCTGTCTGGTCTTCATGGATGATCTGCGGCACACAATCCTCAATCCTCGTGGCTAAGACCTTCGCCAGCACCTTGGAATCTACATTTAGCAAGGAAATCGGTCTGTAAGACCCACATTGCAGGGGATCCTTGTCCCGCTTCAGGATCAAGATCAGTGCCCGGGACATCGTCGGGGCCACCCCCCTCCCTTGCCTCATTAAGTTCCTAACTAACAGCGGGCCCAACAGGTCCATATATTTTTTATAGAACTCGAACGGGAAACCGTCCGGCCCCGGTGCCTTCCCAGTCTGCATACTTCCTATCCCTTTGATCAGCTCCTCCAGCCCAATCGGGGCCCCCAGACCCGCCACCAGTCCCTCTTCCACCTTTGGAAACCTCAATTGGTCCAGGAAACGGCCCATCCCTCCCTCCCCCCGTGGGGGCTCAGATCGGTACAATTCCTCGTAGAAGTCCCTGAAGACCCCATTGATGCCAACCCCACTCCGCACCACGCTCTCTCCCCTGTCCTTAACTCCCCCGATCTCCCTAGCTGCGTCCCGCTTCCGAAGCTGATGCGCCAGCATTCGGCTTGCCTTTTCCCCATACTCGTAGACCGCCCCCTGGGCCTTCCTCCACTGCACCTCCGCCTTCCTGGTGGTCACCAGGTCGAATTCGGCTTGGAGGCTGCGCCTCTTCCTCAACAATCCTTCCTCAGGCTCTTCCGCATACCTCCTGTCTACCCTCACCATCTCCCCCACCAGCCTCTCCCTCTCCCCCCCGCTCCCTCCGCTCCTTGTGGGCCCTAATGGAGATCAGCTCTCCCCTCACCACCGCCTTCAGAGCCTCCCATACCATCCCCACTCGGACCTCCCCGTTGTCGGTGGTCTCCAAGTACCTCTCTATACTTCCTCGGACCCGCTCGCTCACCTCCTCGTCCGCCAACAGCCCCACCTCCAAGCGCCACAGTCCCTCTCCTCCCCCATCTCCAAGTCCACCCAATGCGGGGTGTGGTCCGAAATGGCTATTGCCGAATACTCGGTATCCTCTACTCTCGCTATCAGCGCCCTACTCAAAATGAAAAAGTTGATTCGAGAATAAGCCTTATGGACATGTGAGAAGAATGAAAATTCCCTAGCCCCCGGCCTTGCAAATCTCCAAGGGTCCACCCCTCCCATTTGGTCCATAAATCCCCTCAACACTCTAGCCGCCGCCGGCTTCCTACCTGTCCTAGACCTGGAGCGATCCAGTGCCGGATCCAACACCGTGTTAAAGTCTCCCCCCATTATCAGGCCCTCCACTTCCAAGTCTGGGATCCGACCCAACATACGCCGCATAAAACCCGCATCGTCCCAGTTCGGAGCATACACATTGACCAGTACCACCCTCTCTCTCTGCAACTTACCACTTACCATTATGTACCTACTGCCATTATCTGCCACAATGCTCGACGCCTCGAATGACACCTTCTTTCCCACCAAGATCGCTACCCCTCGATTTTTGGCATCTAGCCCCGAGTGAAACACCTGACCTACCCACCCTTTCCTCAGTCTTACCTGGTCTGCCACCTTCAGGTATGTCTCCTGGAGCATAACTACATCCGCCTTGAGCCTCTTCAGGTGCGCGAACACGCGGGCTCACTTAACCTGCCCATTCAGTCCCCTTACATTCCAGGCTACCCGCCCCCCTCCCCCGCCGACTAGCCATGACCCCTCCTCGGCCAGCCACGCGCCCGCACCCCACACCCGGCCCGTTCCCCACAGCGGCATACCCCCGTCTCGACCCCGGAGACTCAAAATAATGGTGCCGGTCTTTGTAGGTAACCCACAGTCGGGCCAGCTGCAACATGCCAAACTTCACCCCCTTCCTGTGCCTTCGCTCGATTGTACCCGGCCCTCCTCTTCGCCACCTCCGCACTCCAGTCCTGGTATATCCGAACCTCCGCGTTCTCCCACCTGCTGCTCCTCTCCTTGGTCCACCTGAGCACACACTCGACGAACTGATGGAACCGCACCAGCACCGCCCGCGGAGGCTCGTTAGCCTTGGGCCCCCTCGCCAGCACTCTATGGGCCCCTTCCAACTCCAGGGGCCCCTGGAAGGACCCCGCTCCCATCAGCGAGTTCAACATGGTGACCACATAGGCCCCCACGTCCGGCCCCTCCAGCCCATCCGGGAGGCCCAGAATCCGCAGATTCCTCCGCCTCGACCGATTCTCCATCTCCTCGAACCGCTCCTGCCATTTCTTGTGGAGCCACCCCCTGGGCCGTCTGTGTCTCCAGCAGCTTATCAATAAAAGCCTTCATCGGCTCTAGCAGGTCCGTTTTAATCTCTCTGAGGCAGCGCTGGATGCCCTCCTGTTGCTCCTCCGCCCACTGCCTCCACGCTGCCTGGTCTCCGCCCGCCGCCATTTTGTCCTTCCATCCCTTCTTCAGGTCCACCACCACCTTTATTGTCGCCCCGCTCCTAGTTAAAACCATATACTGACGGGGAGCTATTATTAACTCCTTCCCACACCGGGAAACGTCGAAAACGTGCCTTTGGAGGCCCTGAAAAGAGCCAAAAAGTCTGTTTCTGCGGGAGCCGCCGAATGTGCAACTTAGCTCCACATAGCCGCAACCAGAAGTCTCGAGAGGGAATCCTTTTGGCAGTGTTCGCTTCACCAATCTGCCCCAAAAAGTCTGTGGAAACTCCTGAAAAAGGTCTGAGAGTCCGTTCCAGACGGGAGCTGCCGAATGCGCGACCTAATCCTCCATAGCCGCCACCGGAAACCTCGTCCCCGCTTCTTCAATGGCCTTGGTAGATCTTTTCACAGTTGTTCCCTCTGCTGCTAGAATTCACCTTTAATAAAGGCCCTCAAGTCAGCTTGCAGCCCTTAAGCTTGCCCTTCCCCCGCCTGCATGCTGGAAGAGGCTTTGTTTATCCTGCAGCTACAGCCAAATCGTTTACTGTTTCTGCCGGGTCTGGTAACCAAGTGACATACCATTCCTGGGGGACACTGTCGGGGGAATGTTGCAGTCTTCTTCCCACACCAGGAAATGTCGAACAAATGCTGTTGGGGGCCCTGTAAAGAGCCCAAAAGTCTGTTCCAAGCGGGAGCTACCGAACATGCGACCTAGCTCTGCATAGCCGTACCCGGAGGTCCTCCACCAGCACTTTCAATACCGCCGCCATCTCCTTCTTCATCGCTTCCATGTGCTTTGTGAACTGTTTTTCAAGTTTCATGGCCATCACCGTGGTCATTTGTTCTGCCGTGAGCTATGCGGCCTCCCCTGGTGCCCCAGCCTCCACTTTCCTTGCAGTCCCCACGCTGACCTTCCCGGCAGACTTCCATTAACCACTTTTTTCACGGCCGTTTTTTTTCCCAACTTGGACACCTCTCTTCACTGTGCCTTCTTTGGTGGGCATGGTTAAGGAGGATTTACTGAGTTGGGATAGCCTTTCCTTCTCATTGGCATGTTGGATGCAGGCGGTTAAGATGAATATTTTGCCGCGGTTTTTATTATTGTTTCAGTGCTTGCTGGTCTTTCTGCCGAAATTGTTTTTTATGGGCACGGAGAAGCTGATTTTGTCATTTGTGTGGGCAGGTAAGGGAGCAAGGATTATGGGGATGGTGCTCCAAAGAGGGCGACAGCCGAGGTATTGGCCCTTCCAAACTTGTTATATTATTATTTGGCGGCAAACGGCGAGAAGATGTGGGGTGGAGGGAGATGAAATGAAATGAAAATCGCTTATTGTCACAAGTCGCCACATTCCGGCGTCTGTTCGGGGAGGCTGGTACGGGAATTGAACCATGCTGTTGGCCTGCCTTGGTCTACTTTAAAAGCCAGCGAGGGGCTGTTTGGGTTGGTTTTATTTTGTAAATGTTATGTGCTTCATGTGTTTAATTATAAAATGTTAAAATTTGAATTAAAATATTTTAAAAACACAATTAACCAAAGATATACAATAAAAGAACGAGACTGACCAAACCAAGCAAAAGCAAACATTAACTTAACCCCAAAAACTAAACTAAACCACCTAACAGCTGACTGCGACTAGCTCCTTAAAAAAGGAAATTAATGGCTGACATCTGAGGTAGAACCCCAAGAGCAATGCTCACACTTGTCCTCCACCCCAGAGGCCAAACCCACTCATCCTCGCTTTTGTCAAATGCGCCCTGTGCACACCTTGAATTGGCCCAGACTTAGCTGAGCACATGAAGATGAAGAGTTGACCCTGTGAAGTGCCTCCCTCCATATGAACTAGAACAAGCCACGACTAGAGTGAAACACAGTCTTGGACCTGTTGAAAGAATGTAAACAAAGAAAGATTTTTTTCGTGACCCCCAAGATGTCCCAATGTGCTTTAGAAGCAAATAATTATTTCAGAAATAAAAACAGAAAATGCAGGAAACACTCAACAGGTTGGGCAACATCTGCGGGGGCGGGGGGTGGGAAATTGAGTTAATATTTAAGGTTGCTGACATTTCATCAGAACTTGTAAGGAGTATTTTGATGTGTAGCCACTGTTGTACAGTCATCCTTTTGGATGGCTCAATAATTTCAGCTGCTATCTTTACATGTTGGCCCGTGTAGAATCGATACCCTGAGATTAAGGGCATCAGACAAATACTTATCCTCTATCTTGTTGAAGTATTTTTTACCATCTGGTCTATGCCCAGGAGACAATATGCCTAAATATGACTTTATGAATTGCCTGACATCAACATCTGACATCAAGCACCCTGTGAGTAGTACCTTTTCCTCCTCAGGACGCAGGGATGAGTACTGGTCATCCAGAAACTCCATCATATCTGACATTCCCTCCGGCGGCTCTGACCTGTACAGATCCCTGTAGAATGCCTCAAAAGTCGTATTGACTTCTCTTGGTTTTGTCACTAAACCACCATTCGTGTTCTTGACCTGCATTATCTACCAAGAGGCCGCCTGCCGTCTCAGCTGGACTGCCAACAGACAACCTGCCTTCTCCCCGTGCTCATATACTACACCCCTCAACTACACCCGTCACACATCGTAGCTGCTTCACTGCCCTTCCAGTTGACACCAAGTCAAACTGCACCTGGAGCTGCTTCCTGGTTGCCAACAGCTCCGGGGTAGGAGCCAATCTGAGGACATTCATGATTGAGTTCTACATAAAATCAGCCAGGGATGGAACCGACCCACAGCAGACCCAGCTGGGATCTACGTATATTGTAAATATAATTGCTTTGCAATAAACCTAGTTTTCTTTTCACCAACTTGATTCGGACTTGTTTGTGGCCTACAAAACTGGCGACGAGAATAAAACTCGATTATCGTCGACGCTGCTACACCATTGGATGAACAACCACCTCCTTTCCACTGGTGGATTAATGTTGGAATAATTTTTCTATCGCAAAAATGCCTTTGTTCAGAGGTTTGGACGTGTTCGATGCCAGCAGAGAGGATTTGACACAGTATGCAGAATGCATGCGTTACTATTTCTGGGTGGACTCGATCACAGGTGAGATTCGACAGTCAGTGATATTGCTGAATGCCTGTGGAACTCATACTTTTTCTTTTAAATGCATTTTATTCAAACTTATGTCAAAGTCAGGTTACAGCAAATAAACACCCTGGGAAACATTCTTCCCAACAATCAATTATACAGTTTGTACAGATTTTCCTCCTTTTACACCCCCCCTCCCCTCCCCCCGCAATGAACAGCTCCTCAAACACAGTCACAAACATCCCCCACCTTTTCTCGAATTCCCCTGCTAAGCCGCTTAACTCATACTTTATCTTCTCTAACCGCAGGAAGTCGTACAGGTCACCCAACAATGCTGTGGCGATGCCGACCGCCACTCCAGCAAAGTTTGTCGGGGTGCAATCAGATAGGCAAAGGCTCGCAGAAAAATACTTTTCACTGTACCTCGGTACACGTGACAATAAACAAATCCAATCCAATCCAAAGCACCGGAGCCACTATTTAAACATTTCAGTGGCCTCCGGCGACCGAGCGTCCAAATTGAGCTTCTCCGGCTTTAGACCGCTGTCCATCTTGATGTAGTCTGGTAATTAAATTGAGATATCCTCAATTACAACTCAGGAGAGGAGATTGATAATTCAAAGGCTTTAATTACCAGAGAACCAGACAGCTGCCGAGAAGTGTGCTCACTGCACGCTGCCTACTGAACGTAGCCTTTTATACAGCTTACTGGGGGCGGAGCCAGAGCCGGAGTCCCCCAGGGTTTCAAATCTGGTCATAAAGGGGCCTACGCATTAAAGGTACATGTGTATACAGATATCATTCATCACAAGTCACATGACCAGAGGCCTCGGCAGTCAGCGGGGGTTATGGGTCGTCATTGGGTCAGACAGGCAGGGACAGGGGTTGCCCCCGGAATGGGTACACATGATCCAGGGTTGGCATGGTGGTGTCGCAAGCGGTTGTCCCCCCAGGGCCTCTCCCCCCCCTCCTATGGTGGCCCACCCCGCGGAAGGTCCCCCACCCCTCGCTGAGCACAGGGGCGGCAGTCCCAGCACCCCCAGGCTCTTTGCCTGTGACCAAAGATGGCTACCAACCTCCTCGGCTCCCCACAGAAGCCCTTCTGCCAGATTCACGTTTTTCAAAAGGAGTACCAATCGGCGTCAGAGTGGCCATTTGCTGGGGAGGCCGCTGAATGACAGGAGGCCGTTGGATATGGGGTGGCTTTCGTTAATTGAATGGAAATACGGGGAGGTGGTGATAGTTGGTTTCTCACCACGCGACAGCGAGATCCCAATTTCGCCTACAGGAACGGGCCGATTGCATCACAAGCTGTCTGGCGCCAGGCGTGGGTCTCGTTTTTGGCCTCTCCCGCTATTCACTGGCGTCGTTTCGCTTGAGCGAGAGCGTATCGATGCTGGAGAACCATGCCTAAAGTCTCCCAAATGGAGAATCCTGCTCTCAGTCTCTGAAATTTCCATCCACTTTACCTATGTGGAAATAGACAAATCCTGTTCACATGTCCCAATTAAGCTTGCAAATATACTATTCACTGCCTTGTACAGTCTGTGTACATTACTGAAAATACAATAATTTCTGATAAGATTACATTAATATGATAATGAAGTATTAAAAATAATATTAGTAATTAGTAATTGATTAGTCCAACTTAAAAATGTGAATTCTCAGCTTGTGGTGGCTGCAAGGAATTCTAAAAATTGTGTGGTTGTGTGTGTGTGCAGGGGGGAATACAAATCTATGGGCTGGATTCTTCCACCCTGCCCGCCGCAAGATCATCATGGGCGGGACGCGGACCATGTAAAGGTCCATTGACCTCCACGCTGGGGGGCTTCGCCTCCTTCCACATTAGCAAGATCCTTCGCCGGGCTACTAGGGAAGCAAAGGCCAGAATGCCGGCCTCTTTCGCCTCCTGCACTCCCGGCTCGTCCGCTACTCCAAATAGTGCTAGCCCCCAGCTTGGCATGACCCGGACTTTCACCACCTTAGATACTGTGCCCGCAACTCCCCTCCAGAACCCCTCCAGTGCCGGGCATGACCAAAACATATGGACATGGTTCGCCGGACTTCCTGAGCACCTCCCACATCTGTCCTCCACCCCAAAGAACCTACTCAGCCTCGCCCCCGTCATATGCGCTCTATGAACCACCTTAAATTGTATCAGGCTAAGCCGGCACACGAGGAAGAGGAATTAACCCTACTTAGGGCATCAGCCCATAGCCCCTCCTCAATCTCCTCCCCCAACTCCTCCTCCCATTTACCCTTCAGCTCCTCTACCAAAGCCTCCCCCTCTTCTTTCATCTCCTGATATATCGCCGACACCTTGCCCTCTCCGACCCATACGCCCAAAATCAACCTATCTTGAATCCCCTGTGCCGGGAGTAACGGAAATTCCCTCACCTGCCGCCTCACAAACGCCCTCACTTGCATATACCTGAAAGCGTTTCCCGGGGGTAGCCCAAACTTCTCCTCCAGCGCCCCTAAGCTCGCAAACGTCCCGTCAATGAACAGGTCCCCCATTCTTCTAATCCCTGCCCGATGCCAGCTCTGAAACCCCCCATCCATCCTTCCTGGGACAAACCGATGGTTGTCTCTGATCAGGGACCACACCGAGGCTCCCGTCGCACCCCTGTGTCGTCTCCACTGCCCCCAGATCTTTAGCGTTGCCGCCACCACCGGGCTCGTGGTGTACTTTGTTGGCGAGATCGGCAGCGGTGCCGTCACCAGCGCCCCCAGGCTCGTTCCTTTGCAGGACGCCATCTCCAACCTCTTCCACGCCGCCCCCTCTCCCTCCATCACCCACTTACGGATCATTGCCACGTTGGCTGCCCAGTAGTAACCCTCCAAATTTGGCAACGCCAACCCTCCTCTGTCTCTACTACGCTCCAAGAACCCCCTCCTTACCCTCGGGGTCTTGCTTGCCCACACAAATCCCGTAATGCTCCTGCTTACCCTCTTAAACAAGGCCTTAGTGATCACAATTGGGAAGCATTGGAATACAAAAAGAAATCTTGGGAGGACCACCATTTTAACCGACTGTACCCTACCCACCAGCGAGAGTGGCAACATGTCCCACCTTATAAAATCCTCCTCCATCTGTTCCACCAACCGTGACAAATTAAGTTTGTGCCGTGCCCCCCCAGCTCCTAGCTACCTGAATCCCCAAGTATCAAAAGCTCCTTTCCGCCCTCCTCAACGGCAGGTCGTCTATCCCTCTTCCCTGGTCCCCCGGATGGATCACAAAGAGCTCACTCTTTCCCACATTGAGCTTATAGCCCGAAAAGTCTCCAAAGTCCCGTAGGATCTGCATTACCTCAACCATCCCCTCCACTGGATCCGCCACATACAGCAACAGGTCGGCTGCGTACAGCGACACTCGATGTTCCTCTCCCCCTCGAACCACCCCCTTCCATTTCCCCGACTCCCTTAACGCCATGGCTAAAGGTTTGATTGGTAATGCAAACAGTAGAGGGGACAGGGGGCACCCCTGCCTCGTCCCTCGATACAGCCGGAAATACTCCGACCTCCGCCAGTTCATGACCACACTTGCCACCGGGGCTTTATACAGGAGCTTAACCCAACTAATAAACCCTCCCCCGAACCCAAACCTCCTCAACACTTCCCAGAGATACACCCACTCTACCCGATCAAAGGCCTTCTCCGCGTCCATGGCTGTCACTATCTCCGCTTCTCCCTCCACCGATGGCATCATTATCACATTTAGGACCCTTCGCACATTAGTATTTAACTGCCTACACTTTACGAATCCCGTCTGGTCCTCATGAATCACCCCCAGTACACAGTTCTCAATCCTCATGGCCAACATTTTTGCCAGCAACTTAGCGTCTACATTAAGGAGCGAGGTCGGTCTATACGACCCACATTGCAGTGGGTCCTTATCCCGCTTCAAGATCAAAGAGATAGTCGCCTCCGACATTGTCGGGGGCAGGGTCCCCCCCTCCCTTGATTCATTAAAGGTCCTTACCAGCAACGGGGCTAACAGGTCTACATATTTCCTGTAGAACTCCACCGGGAACCCATCCGGCCCCAGGGCCTTCCCTGCCTGCATGCTCCACAGTCCTTTAACCAGCTCCTCCACCCCGATTGGTGCCCCCAAACCAGCCACCTCCTGTACCTCCACCCTTGGGAACCTCAACTGATCCAAGAATCGCCACGTCCCCTCTTTCCCCCCTGGGGGCTGGGACCTATACAGTTCCTCATAAAAGGCCTTAAAAGCCTCATTCACTTTCCCTGCCCTCCGCACCGTAGTTCCCCTGCCATCTTGGACTCCACCTATTTCCCTCGCTGCCATCCTCTTACGGAGCTGGTGTGCCAGCATCTGGCTCGCCTTCTCCCCATATTCGTATATCGCCCCCTGTGCCTTCCTCCACTGTGCCTCTGCCTTCCCTGTAGTCAACAGGTCGAACTCCGTCTGGAGACTTCGTCTCTCCCTGAGCAGTCCCTCATCCGGAGCCTCTGCATAACTCCTGTCCACCCTTAAAATCTCCCCCACTAACCTCTCCCTTTCCCTGCCCTCTCTCTTCACCCTGTGAGCCCTGATGGAGATAAACTCTCCCCTGACCACCGCCTTCAGCGCCTCCCATACTACTCCCACCTGCACCTCACCGTTGTCGTTAGCCTCCAGATACCTTTCAATACACCCCCGCACCCTCCCTCGTCTGCCAGCAGTCCCACATCCAACCTCCACAGCAGGCGTTGGTCCCTCTCCTCCCCCAGCTCCAGCTCCACCCAGTGCGGGGCATGGTCTGAAATGGCTATGGCCGAATACTCCGTTCCCTCCACTTTCGGGATCAATGCCCTGCCCAGAACAAAAAAATCTATCCGGGAGTAGGCCTTATGGACGTGGGAGAAAAAAGAAAATTCTCTTGCCAAAGGCCTGGCAAATCTCCACGGATCTACTCCCCCCATCTGATCCATAAACCCCCTAAGCACCTTGGCCGCAGCCGGCCTCTCCTCGTCCTAGATCTGGAACGATCTAATGCTGGGTCCAGCACCCTGTTAAAATCCCCACCCATTATCAAACTCCCCACCTCCAGGTCCGGAATACGCCCCAATATCCGTTTCATGAATCCAGCATCGTCCCAGTTTGGGGCATATACATTCACCAGTACCACCTCCGTCCCCTGCAACCTACCACTCACCATCACGTATCGACCTCCCTTGTCCACTACTATGTTCTTGGCCACAAACGACACCCCCTTTCCCACCAGTATTGCCACCCCTCTATTCTTCGCATCCAGCCCCGAATGGAACACCTGTCCCACCCATCCCTTCCTTAACCTGACCTGATCTGCCACCTTCAGATGTGCCTCCTGAAGCATGACCACGTCTGCCTTCAGTCCCTTTAGGTGCACGAACACTCGGGCCCTCTTAACCGACCCATTTAGGCCTCTCACATTCCACGTAATCAGCTGGTTTGGGGGGTTACCCCTCCCCGCCGACTAGCCATCTCCTATCTTAGGCCAGTCCCGTGCTCGCGCCTCCTGCACCCTCCAGTTCCCCAGGCGGGGGACCCCCGCCCCGACCACCTCTTCCATTTTCAGTTTCCCCCTTGGACAGTGCAGCAGCAACCCTAAACTCCACCCCCCCCCCCCCCCGCTAGATCCACATCTAGCTCTTTTGCTCCCCCCATATTACTTCCGTGAGTCAGCTGACTTCTGCTGACCCCGGCTTCCCCCGCCTTCCCGTTGATCTCCCCCGTGTGGGAGTCTCTCCTCC
Source organism: Scyliorhinus torazame (assembly GCF_047496885.1). Taxonomy (NCBI): domain Eukaryota; kingdom Metazoa; phylum Chordata; class Chondrichthyes; order Carcharhiniformes; family Scyliorhinidae; genus Scyliorhinus; species Scyliorhinus torazame. The sequence goes on from NC_092713.1 coordinate 61,462,619, forward strand.
TCCATCCACCCCCTCCTTTTTGGCGCGGGAAAAAGCCTGCGCTTTCCTGAGCCAGCTCCGCCCCCTATGGCGCAGCTCCTATTACGGCCATTATCCCAGTTCCCTCATCCCCGAGTCTCATCTCCCTCCAGCACCGACGCCCACATTCCCCATCATCATCATCTTGTCTGCAGAAAAGAAAAAAGGAAATTTTAGGAATTTTAACCAGGACTCTACCCACATCCCCGTCCATCATCCCACCCATGCAATATTCTTTACCCATATTTACAACTCCCTGTACAACCACATCTCCTCAGTTCGAGTCCAGTTTTTCCATCTGAATAAAGGTCCAAGCCTCTTCTGGCGTTTCAAAATAATGGTGTCGGTCCTGATCAGTAACCCACAGTCGCGCAGGCTGCAGCATGCCGAACCTGACTCTTTTTTTATGCAGCACTGCCTTGTCCCGGTTGAAGCCAGCTCTCCTCTTTGCCACCTCCGTTCTTCAATCCTGGTATACTTGGATCACCGCGTTCTCCCATCTGCTGCTCCTCACCTTCCTGGCCCATCTCAGCACACTTTCTTTATCCGCGAAGCGGTGGAACCTTGCCACTATCGCCCTTGGCGGCTCATCTGTCTTGGGTCTCCTTGCCAGGACTCGATGAGCTCCTTCCAGCTCCAGGGGGGTCGGAGAGGCCTCCGCACCCATCAGCGAATGGAGCATCGTGTGTCCCTCCACTCCTTGGGAAGCCCCAGAATCCGGAGGTTGTTCCTTCTCGACCTGTTCTCCAGGACCTCAATTCTCTCGGCCCACCTCCTGTGCACTGCCTCGTGCGCCTCCATTTTTACCGCCAGGCCCAGGATCTCGTCCTCGGTGGTGTTCACTTTCTCATTCACCACACGAAGCTCCACCGCCTGGGTCTTCTTCAGCCCCTCCATCGCCAACAGCATCGGCGCCAGCACCTCCTTTTTCAGCTCCTCCACACATCGCTTGAGGAACTCCTGCTGGTCTGGCCCCCACGGTGCTCGCTCTCCGCCCTCCGCCATCTTGTTTTTTCCCCCTCGTTTTGGTCTCTGCTCCAGGGCCTCTTTCCTCGTCGCTCCACCGCTGATCTCTGCCATATATTGTGAGGGGGGACCTCACTGAACCTTCCCACACGGGATTGAATCAAAACAGCTCAGTTGGGGCTCCTCTGGAGAGCCCGAAAGTCCGTAGTCGCGGGAGCTGCCGAAACACGCGGCTTAGCTCCGCATCGCCGCAACCGGAAGTCCTCCCACATCCCCACTTCTGACCTTATGATGGAAGGAACCTCATTGATGAAGCAACTGAAGATGACTGGACCTTGGTCACTATTCTGAGGAACTTTTAAAAATTCATTTACTGGACATGGGCGTCACTGGTTAGGCCAGCATTTATTGCCCATCCCTAGTTGCCCTTCAGAAGGTGGTGGCAAGTAGCCCTCCTGAACGGTTGCAGTCCCTGAGGTGGAGATAAACCCATTGTGCTGTTAGGGAAAGAGTTCCTAGATTTTGCCCCAGCGACAGTGAAGGAACAGTGACATATTTCCAAGTCAGGGTGGTGAGTGACTTGGAGAACCTCCAGGTGGTGGGGTTCCCAGGTATCTGCTGCTCTTGTCCTCTAGATGGTAGTGGTCATGGATCACTTGGCGAGTTACTGCAATGCATCTTGCAGTGCAAGATGTTACTGCAGTGGTGATCCATAGAAAAGGTGCAACACAGAAAGGAGGTTATTCAGTCCATCTTGTCCATGCCGACACAAAGACACCCAGGTGTCCTTTCTAATCCCATCTTCCTGCACACGGCTCATAGCCCTTCTGGAGCTGAGATAACTGACCTCCAACCACCTCAACCATCTTTGTGCCAGGTACAACTCCAACCTGCAGACAGTTTTCCCCCTGATTCCCAACAGCAGCCCGCCAGCTCTTCTCGCTTTCATGCTTCCCCGCCAAGTGGCGCTATAGTGCTCCGTTCCCTCCGCGCGACGCAGTGCGCTCCGCTCGACCCGCACTGGAAGCGGCGCACTGGAGTTCCGCCCTTCACGAGACGCGCATTGGCCCCGCCCGCTCCGCGCGGCACACTGGAGCTCTGCTCTTCACGCGGCGCGCGCTTTGGCTCCCACCCCCTGCAGCTCCGCCCACTTCGGGAATGCGCGCTGGAGCTCCGCCCTTCACGCGGCGTGCTTTAGCCCCACCCCATTTCGCTGCTGCGCGCGGGTTTCCACAGAACTTCAAGGCCTCTCCTCGCTCCGCCCACTCGATGGGGTGTGGCGCGCGCGTCGGGCTGAGGGGCGGGGCGGAGTGAGTGGTGCCGGGTTGCTCCGCCCAGGCTCCGTTCCTGGATTGCTGAGTGGCTGAGGGAAGCTGCCCGTCTGCGCTGGCGTTCGGGTAGGGCGCAGGCGGAGAGACGCAGTTTGGCGACGAACGTAGCCCGCGATCGGCTGGGACAAATAAACAAACAGCAAGTAAGGTGGGCCAGGGACCTCTATTTAAATAGGCGGTGGCCAGTCAGGGGCATTTGCAAAAGGAGGGGGCCCGTTTATTTAGTGTGCTGCACTGGGTCCGGGTTTTCTCCGGGTGTCAGGCCAGGCCCGAGGGGCTTGGCCGCGCTCTCAAGTCGATCAGAGACGAACGCAGTTACCACTGGAGGAGTCGGGGCCTTACTCCTTCCTATTTACACTGGGATCAGGGAGGTGGAGTCTGGGGGGAGGTGGTCACAGGTGAATGAGCTTTCTCGTGTCTGAAGTGTGAGTTGAGAGGCCCCTTGGCGATGAAAGAGTATGCGCTGCGTTTGTTTACGTTTTGTTGTGATTTTCAACATTTAAAACATTAAATGCAACTCGACTAACTCAACCAAAATGTGTATGATTCCAAATGTCACATAATACTTGGCATATTGATGGCAACTCGGGCAGTGCTGTTTAAACATAGTGTTGGCATTTCTTTTGATCTCGATTTCCAATTGTTCAGGCAACTCAGTGCAAGAGTAGAGATTTGTTTTTGGTGGGTGAAGGGAATACATACATGGTCTGATGACGGTCATTTTATTCCCTCCGTTGTCACTTGGAAAAAAGATCGAAAACTTCAATAAAATCCACATGCTCTAGTCTAAATAATGTTAAATTGTTGACGGTAAGTGCATGGCTGGGTTCTGTTGATATTTATAAGGGTTGTTTTCTTTTCTAGTAAGCCATCTGAGCTGAGTGCTGGCACCTGTTTCTGTGGTCACTTCCACAACTGACAATTTTGCTGCCCAACAATCTGACAATTCTTGTGAAAGAACATTTTCAGGTTTTGGAGACTGCATTTAGATTTCATACAGACCAAGACCATCCTTTTATTGGAAATTGAGATTCCAATGTAGAAAAATCTAAACAATGCTGAAAATTAAAATGGAAATTTAGAATAAATTAAGCATAATGCTTTGCTACTATTTCACAAAAAACTGAGGAGTACTTGTTGTTTTGATAATTTTGTCTTAGCAAAGGGCTGAATAGTAATATTCCTGGAAAAGTATTTTCTTTGTGCAATTTTATTATTTTCATAAATTACCAAGTCTTTCTGTAAAATTTGAAGAAAATAATATGTCGGGCATGATAATTGAATTAAGTTCTGAAGTCTTAAATTTTATGGTTAGCTTTGTGAGTGGGGATACTTGTTATATCTTGCTACTGATCAGTGTTTTTATAGTGCATTTAGAAAAAAACATTGAGTTGATGTGTTTCCCAGCATCATCCTATATTTGGAGTTTTTTTTCAATAGCTACGTCACAGTAAAAAAGACACATTGCATTTTGGAAAGTGGCTTAAATGTGACCCAATATTTTTTATTTTGCCTTGTTGTGTATTTTACAATGGTTATTAATGTGCAGGGATTAATTAGGCTGACATGATTTACCAGACTTGTTTAGCGATGGTTGTGATTAAATGCACTGTGCAGTATAGATTAAGGCCATGAAAATCCTAAATTTGATTGCTGTTACATTGTTCCAAATCACTCTCAGCGGGGGTCGCTCTAGGGATGCTGCAATGGTCAGCAGCATTCCTGCGTGGGGTGGAAGGAGGGGCCATTCTGCTCATCATATCTATACAGAGTCCTTGAAAGATCTAATTAATCTCACCCCATGAGCCCTATTTTCCCTTTTGAAGTATATGTCTAAATTATTTTCAAAAGTTATGATTGAATCTGCCTCCCAACGCCCTTTCAGGCAGTACACTCCAAATCATAACTTGTGCTGTTTTTAAAATAAAAAACAATCATCTTGCCTCTTTATTTTACCAATAATTTGAAATGTGTCCTCTGGTTAAACAGATTCTCATTTACTTTCAACATAACCCCTCATAATATTGAACAATATTAAATGTAATTTAATTTATGGGATGTGGGTGTTGTTGACTAGGCCAGTGTTTATTGGCCATCCTAAATTGCCCTTGAGAAGCGATGGTGAACTGCCTTCATGAACCACTGCTGTCCATGTGTAGGTACACCCAAAGTGCTGCTTGGGAGGAAATTCCAGAATTTTGACCCAGTGACAGTGAAAGAACGGCAATATATTTCCAAGTCATCATGGTGAGTGACCTGGAGGGGAACTTCCAGGTGGTGGCGTTTCCAGCTATCTGCAGCTTTTGCCCTTTTAGATGGTAGTGGTTGTGGTTTGGAAGGTGCTGCCTAAGAACCTTGGTGAGTTACTGCAGTGCATCTGGTGGTTAGCACTATGGCTTCACAGCGCCAAGGTCCCAGATTCGATTCCCTCTTGGGTCACTGTCTGTGTGGAGTCTGCACGTTCTCCCTGTGTCTGCGTGGGTTTCCTCCGGGTGTTCCGGTTTCCTCCCACAGTCCAAAGATGTGCAGGTTAGGTTTATTGGTCTTGCTAAATTGCCCTTAGGTTAGATGGGGTTGCTGGGTTACGGGAATAGGGTGGAGGTGTAGGCATAAGTAGGGTGCTCTTTCCAAGAGCCGGTGCAGACCCGATGGGCCGAATGGCCTCCTGCACTGCAAATTCTATGATCTTGTCGATGGTTCACATGGCTGCCACTGTTCAGTGGTGGAGAGATTGAATGTGGAAGGAGTTGCAATCAAGTGCTTTATCCTGGATGGTGTTAAGCTTCTTGAGCATTGTTGGAGCAGCACTTATTCAGGCAAATTATACTCCGGACCCGTAGGTGATGGACAGGCATTGGGGAGTCGGGAGGTGAGTTATTCACCACAGGATTCCTAGCTTTTGACCTGCTATTGGAGACATAGTATTTATATGGCTAGTTCGGTTCAGTTTCTGGTCCGTGGCAATGCGCAGGATAATTATCTTAATTAGTGTCACAAGTAGGCTTACATTACACTGCAATTAAGTTACTGTGAAAATCCTTTGGTCGCCACACTCCGGTGCTTGTTTATGTACACTGAGGGAGAATTCAGAATGTCCAATTCACCTAAGAACACATCTTTTGGGACTATGGGAGGAAACCGGAGCACCCTGAGGAAATCCACGCAGACACGGGGAGAATGTGCAGACTCCGCGCAGATAGTGACCCAAGCCGTGAATTGAACCTGGGACCCTGGCATTGTGAAGCAATAATGCTTGCCACTGTGCTACTTTGTCGCCCAGGATGTTGCTATTGGGAGATTCAGCAATCGTAATGCCATTGAAAATCAAGGGGTGAATGTTAGCTCTTCTCTTGTTGGGGCTGGGCACTTCTGTGGCGCGAATGTTACTTGCCATTGTCGGCGCAAGCCTGGATATTGTCCAGGTCTTGCTGTATTTGGGCAGTTTCAGTTTACGATAATGACTCATTTTGTTTTGGATTTTCCACCAGAAGAAAGTTGTTCTGTATCTATTGAATTCTTCAAACATTTTAAATACTCAATTATATCATCCCTAATCTTTTAAACCCCTTGAATTGATTAGTGCAATTCAAATTTGTAATTTAACCCATGAAACCTGGGTATAATTCTGGTATAACAGCGTTGTCTCTAATGCTGCATATCACTTTTGAGATGTAAACTTAAAACTGAATACATTATTCATGATGGCATCTGACCAATGTTCTGTACAGTTAACGCATCACTTCCTCACATTTGTACTCCAGGTCCCATGAAATAAAGGCCAATGTGCCATTATTCTTTCTGAATTTTTTTATTACTGTTGCACCATCTTTTAGTGATTTATGTACATAAGCATTTGCACAGCTCCTAGTTTCACTATTTGACTAGATGTAAGTTTTTCTCGAGGGAAATATCTTAATGTTATAGGCACTATATAAATACAATTTGCTAGCTATACAATCTTCCTAGTTACTGATATTTCATATCTGGATAGGTATAGTTATTGTTGAACTTTGGAATTGCTGATGGTGATAAAAGTTGGAAGAATTTTCCTATTCTAGCTTTTTCATTTTCTGCCTTTGGGTTTGCCAAGTTTACAGTGGGTATAATTACTAAGCCAGGGTTAAGTATGCGTTGAGATTAGAGGTGTGATAATAAGACCAAAATCATACATTCTTGATGAATTATTGGTTAATCATTTCAGTTTTGAAAACTGCTTGCTATTCAGTTTTGTTTGTATCAGTTTACAGTGATTCAGTTGTTGCTTGTCTTTTTGTTGTTTTTCATGATGTTGACCGCTCCAACAGCTTGCATTTATCTAATCTCTTTTTAACATAGTAAAACACCCCAAGGTGCTTTTCAGGAGCATCATCAGACAAAATTTGACTCTCAAGTCACATGAGATATTAGGCAGATAACCTAAAACTTGATCAAAAGAATAGATTTTAAGGAACATCTTAAAATAGGAAAGAAAGGCAGAAATATTTAGGCAGGGAATTCAGAGGGTAACGCATTGGCAGATGAAAGCATGACTACCACTGAGTGATTAAATTCAGGGATGCTGAAGGAGCATGTGTTGGAGGAGTGCAGATATCTCAGAAGATTGTAGGGCTGGAGGAGATTAGAGCTGCGGGAGGGAAGGCCACAGAGCAATTTAAAAACAAAGATGGGGACCTTAAAAGTAACTCGCTTAACTGGGAGTTATTGTAGGTTCGTGAACACGAGTAATATGTGTATGGGGATTGATGCAGGTTAGGACATGAGCAATGGGGAGGGATGGGGTATTGGTATTGTCGCTGGACTAGTATTCCAGAGACCAGGATAATGCTCTGTGGACCTAGGTTCAAATCTCACCATAGTAGATGGTGGAATTTAAAATCTGGAATTAAAAGTCACAAATATCCCCATCCTCATTAATGAGGGAGCCCAGCACATCAATGCAAAAGATAAGGATGGAGCATTTTCAACAATCTTCAACCAGAAGTGGAGAATGAATGATCCACCTCTGCCTCCTCCTGAGGTCCCCAGCATCACCAATGCCAATCTTCAGCCAATTTGATTCACTCCGTAATATCTATAAACAAATGAAAGCACTGGATACTGTAAAGACTACAGATCCTGACAATATTCTGGCTACTGAAGATTTGTGCTTCAGGACTTTCCACACTCCTAGCCAATCTATTCCAGTGCAGCTACAACATTGGCATCAGCAATGTGGAGAGGTTGTCCTGTCCACAAAAAGCAAGACAAATCCAACCCGGCCAATTACTGCCCCATCAGTTTACTCTAGATCATCAGTAAAGTCATGGGAGAGGTCACCAATAGTGCTATCAAGCAATAACCTGCTCATTAATGCTCACTTTGGGTCCTGCCAGGGGTCTCCGTTCCAGACCTCATTAGAGCCTGACACTTAAACAGCTTTTCCTACCACCATACCATAATCTCTGGTGTTCCCTGAGCATCTATCCATGGCTCTTCCTTTTCATCTACCGGCTGCCCATTGTGAATGCCAGATGATATTGCTGTGTCCACTGATGACGCCCATCACCATGTCTCTTGATTTGTTCACTGTTGTTAAATTCAATTTCCTCCTGTGAAATTTAAAGACTGAAGCCTTTGGTTTCAGTCCCCACTCTAAACTCTTAGCCACTGACTCCATCTCTCTCCCTGGCAACAATCTGAGATTAAACCAACTTTGGTGTCCCATTTGATTTCTTTGGTCCATCACTAACACGTCTGCATCGACTCTCCCAAACTTCTACAGATGTGCCATAGAGAGCATCCTATCCGGCTGCACCACAGCTTGGTATGGCAACTGCTCGGCCCAAGATCGCAAGAAATTGCAGAGTGTGGTGAATTCAGCCCAACGCATCACACAAGCTTGCCACCCTCCCAATGATTCTGTCTACACCTCCCGCTGCCTCAGGAAGGCAGACAGTATTGTCAGAGACCCCTCACACCTAGGCTTTGCCCTCTTCCAGACCCTTCCATTGGGCAGAAGATACAGAAGTCTGAAGACCCGTACATCCAGACATAGGAATAGCTTCTTCCCCACAATTACTAGGCACCTCAACGACTCTCCCTCGGAATGATCTGTTCCCTGTAAACACTATTCCCGAAGCCCTATGTCGCTCTTGCTCATGTATTGCTTTGTTTGGCCCCTTGTTCCGCACTGTAACCAATCACTATTTGTTGATGTACCATTTGTCAATGTTCTCTGTCGATTATTCTTTTATCTATTATGTATGTACTGTATACGTTCCCTTGGCCACAGAAAAATACTTTTCACCGAACTTCGGTACATGTGACAATAAATATCAATGAATCAATCAAGACCATTGATTACCACCTCTATAACATTGCATGACTTTGTCTCCCTGTGCCAGCTCCCCTGCTGTTGAAACCTTCAACCATGCCTTTGTTACCTCTGAACTCAACTATTTCAGTGTACACCTGCCTAGCCTCCCACATTCTATCCTCCATAGGCTTGAAATCATCCAAAACTCTGTTGCATGTGTCTTAATTTGTACCCCCATTCCTCTATTATTCCTGTGCTTGTTAACTTACATTGGCTTCTGGTCAAGCAGTGACTTGATTTTAAAATTATTGTTCTTGTTTTCAAATTCTTCCATCGCCTCATCCCTTTCTAACTCTGTAATGTCCTTCAGCCCTCCAACTTGTCCTGATACCAATTGTATTATGAATGCAAGTTGTACAAATTGGGTCTAAACCCATTGGAGTTCAGAAGAATGAGTGGCGATTTTACTGAAATGTCTAAAATCCTGAGGGGACTTGACGGGGTAGATATCCAGAAGATCTTTCCTCTCATGTTGGAGACTAAAACAGGCATAGTTTAAAAATAAGACGGATGAGAATTTATTTCTCCCAAACGGTTGCTGGGGTATGGAATTCTCTTTCCCAGGAAGTAGTGGAGGCTGGGCCATTGAATTTATTCAAGGCAGAGGTAGACAGGAGGCAAGGGAGTCTAGGGTTATTGGGGGGGGGGGGGGGGGATAGAGAGAGAGACGAGGAAGGTGGAATTGAGACCACAACCAGATCAACTACATTATTGAATAGTGGAACAGGTTTGAAAGGGGAAATAACTTATGCCTGCTCCTGTCTTCAGTTGCCAGGCCCCCAAGCTCTGGAAAACCCTGCCTGCACGTCTCCAGCTTGCTATCTTGCTTTCCTCCTTCAAGATACTTGTTAAAACCTATAGTTTTGACCAAACATAGGAATAGCTTCTTCCCCACAATTACTAGGCTCCTCAACGACTCTCCCTCGGAATGATCTGTTCCCTGTAAACACTATTCCCGAAGCCCTATGTCGCGCTTGCTCATGTATTGCTTTGTTTGGCCCCTTGTTACCTCAGCGGACCTAATTTCATCTTATGTGAACAATGCCAGGGAGCATCTGTGAAGAGAGACAGAGTTAATGCTTCAGCTCTGTGACCTTTCATCAGAATGGAGATGTGGTACGAGAGAACTGGGTATGGTCAGCATAAATGTGGAAACTTTTGCTTTTTCTGCTAATGTTGTCAAGGGACAATGAGAAATAGGAGGCGGACCAAGGAAAATATTTTGGGGGGACAGCAGGGCCAACAGTGTGGGGGTGCGGAGGGAAGCCAATGCTGGTGATTCTCTGGCTCTGAATGGATAAATGAGAGTAGAGCCAGGTGTGTGCGCGGTCCCATGCAGCTAGATCAGTGTTCTTCAAACTTTTTTTCCGGGGGCCCATTTTTACCAACTGGCCGACCTTTGCGACCCATGCCGGCCAACCTGCACGACCCACCATTTTCTCTGACCTTGTTTGCTGCTGACCAAAATGGAAATGGATTTGGGTCCCTTTGGCCCTCGTACACGCTCCTCCAATGGCACCTGTTGGATGAAGGTGAAGCCTTCCGGTGTCGGAAAGTATGGAGTCTCCATCTGTCCAAAGTTCAGCATTTTTTTCCTATAAAATTTTATCAAATAAACCCACCCCACCCCCGAACTTGTAAAAAAAAAAGAATAAAACCGCCTCAAACTTGTAAAACAAAAAGCTGCGGCCGTTTATTAAAAAAAAAAGCGGCTGCACTGCGCCTGCGTGCCCGATCATCGGCACGCATGCGCAAAACTATGCGCATGCGCGCCGATGATCGGGCATGCAAGCGCAGTGCGGTCGCATTTTTGTTACATGTTCGTGGCATTTTGAAGGTCGCTTGCAGCCGGCGTTGTTAACAGCCGGCTGTTGCGCGCAGATTTGAGCGATCGGGAGCGCCGCGGCGGACGTCTCTGCGACCCTCCCGACACCCGCCCGCGCCACCTGTGGGTCGCGCCCCCGAGTTTGACAATGCCTGAGCTAGATGACAGAGAGGCTTAGGAGGCATGTGATCAACTACGTTAAAGACTAAACAGGCCAAGAAAGGTGACGGGTTGTTGTTGCTTGGAATGTCATTTGTGACTTTTGGTACCATGACAGGCTGGAAACTTGATTGGAGGGATTCAAATATGGAATTCCAGGAAAAATTGGTATGGATTTGGGAGGTGACGTTCATTCAAAGATTTTGAAGAAGGTTGGGGTACATGAAATAGGGTAGTAATTTGCAAGCCTTGAGTGTTTAAAGTTTGGCTTTTGTGGAAAGTGATGATGTCAGATTTAATAGTCAGAACAGTACCTAAAGAGTGGGAACTGTTGAAATATCAGGTGACACGGGAGTCAGAAAGGGAGATTGGATGTTTAGTTTGGTGGGAATAGGGTCGAGGGAGCAGGAAATTGGTCTTGTGGACAAATGAGCTTTGAGAGAACTTGAGGGAGAGAGAGAGAAGCAAAACTAGAAAATGATGCAAGCTTAGAGGTAGTGCAAGGGGGGACTTTTAGAAAAATTTTGCCCCTGTGAGCTGATGGAAGAAATGGAAGTGGCAGAGGCAGCTAATTATATGGTGTCAACTTTAATGACAAAGAAGTCCACAAACTCCTTGTACTTGTTGGAGGTGAGAGTATAGCGATAGGAAAAAAGGATTTGAAACAAGTTACTGAAGGTGAGAATCCAATTTGATAGGAGTGTGCTTCCTTTAAAGGGCTCAAATATCAGTGGTATGATAAGATGTTGAACACAGTTTGGTCACAACCTGCTATTTATATGAAGGAAGTTGTACATCCTGTCTGTGTCTTTCAGAAACGGTGTTAAGATTCAGTAAGATTAAGACATCTTCGTTTACTGAATTATTCTTGATGAGTTGTGCCTTGGGATGCTTTTCTAAGTTAAAGGACTCTGGGGCTGGTTTAGCACACTGGGCTAAATAGCTGGCTTTTAAAGCAGACCAAGGCAGGTCAGCAGCACGGTTCAATTCCCGTATCAGCCTCCCCGAACAGGCGCCGGAATGTGGCGACTAGGGGCTTTTCACAGTAACTTCATTGAAGCCTACTTGTGACAATAAGCGATTTTCATTTCATTTCATTTGTATTAATGTACATTGTTCTTGTATTCTTGTTACATTTTTCAACGTGTGTGCAGGGCGGGTAATGGGATAGGTGTGGGGGTAGTAAAGCGTATGTGGTGTCATGTGAGTCCTAAGAAATCAATTTCATATGAATTGCTTCTTATTTGACCAATTGGAAATATATTACATGTAAGCTATTAAATCAAAACTAACTTCAGTTCTGCTTATGTTGGAATAAAAAGAATGAGATCAGCTGGCATGAAACAAATTTTGACCCTTTGTTGAGAACAGAAATTGATACATCATGCCCAAATTTTAAATAAAGGACTTGTTTGATTTGTGCTAAAATATGTTCTGTTTAAGGTCAAAATAAATTTCTGGTTCAGTGTACCTCTGAAGGGAATTTTGAGACATGGCAAATTGATGTAATAAATGTTCCCTACTGTAATGGATTTCAATCAGGTTAGGTAAGTTTTGAGATGGTATGGTGGGGAAGTTCCACTTCTACCAAGTGGAAGTTAAATAGTCGGTCCTCATTCAGGATATGTATTTGTGTTTACCAGCTGAGATGGATATAAACTTATTGGGTAAATGGGGGGAATGCCTGAGCTGCACTCTCCCATAATTCAGCACCATGTGGATAAAACACATAAAGTGCAAAAATAATTGTCTAAACTTTGGAGAATGTATCTGCAGACATGTTATTCGATTATGCAGTTTGTTTTCCTGTGTTGCAAAATTTCTTGTGCTAGCTGCAAATAACAGCTATTCAATTACTTGTACAGAGAAACTAAACATATCCTCGGTGCAGGAAACCAAACAATTCAAAGAGCAATCTGTCAGTTCAATTATAGTCATTTTGTCTTGTCACAAGGAGTGCAGAGATAAGTGAGAATTGACACGGCAAATTTCTTGGTAATAGACCTGTATTATAAAAATAGAGACAATTCTAAAACTGTTAATGCAGCACGTTTTGGTGCTGTTCCCACAGAAGATACTTAGTTACATTAATTTATGTTACAAAATGATACAAATGTTGGTTTAACTTGTAATTTCAGGTTTCAAACTACTCTTAGCTGACATCAACTCCCTTTCCAAAAGTAATGTTTTCAACTCCTCTGTCCTTGCAAACTACTTCCCCCATGTCAAAATTTCTGCTTTCTCGCTGAGGTACTTAGCATATTGTTTCATCCCAAATCTGTAACTACCTATCCTGCGACCTCATGTTTTAATCTCTCTAGTCTGATTTCTACTTGTGTTACAATGATGAAACACTGTAATAAGTTGCATGACCTCCCCTATAACTGTGATTAACTATCTCTCCTTATCATTTTGACCATCTTTTAGATGGTTGACCGCACCATCTTTCTCCAATATCCATCCTCTCATGAGTGTCCAGTTGAGGGAAACTGCTCTTGCTTCGTTCTCTTTGCACAAATACCTTTTACTAATTTCTGTGATGGCAACATCTCCCACAACTCCAGCATTTATTGTGCATCCCTAATTGGCCTTGGGAAGGTGGTAGTGAGCCCCCTTTTGGAATAGCTACACCCATAGTGTTGGTGAGAGAGAGAGAGAGAGAGAGAGAGAGTTCCAGGATTTTGACCCAGCGACAATGATGGAGAAGTGATATAGTTCAAAGCCAAGATCGTGTGCGCTTTGGGAACTTGCAGATGGTGTTGTTCCCATGCATCTGCTGCTCTAGTTCTCCCAGATTATAGCGTTAGAGCTGCTTTTGAAGTAACCATGGCGGGTTGCTGCAGTGAATCTTTGTAGATCAAGGGTGGACAAACCTTTTGGTCCAAACGCCCCATTTGGATTTGGAAATTGTATGGGTGGGAAGGCCATAAATGCTCAACAAATGAAAAATTATTATAAATTTTTGAAAAATACTTTATTATTGTTCACTGGTAGCACAGTGGTTGGCACATTTAAGGGGCAATTTAGTGTGTTCAATCCACCTACCTTGCACGTCTTTGGGTTGTGGGGGTGAAACCCACGCAAACACTGGGAGAATGCAAACTCCACACGGACAGTGATCCAGAGCCGGGATCGAACCTGGGATCTCGGCGCCGTGAGGCAGCAGGGCTAACCCACTGTGCCACCGTGCTGCCCGGGTCCCAGGTTCGATTCCCGGCTTGGGTCAGTGTCTGTGCAGAGTCTGCATGTTCTCCCTGTGTCTGCGTGGGGTTCCTCCGGGTGCTCCGGTTTCCTCCCACAGTCCAAAGATGTAAAGGTTAGCTGGATTGGCCATGATAAAATTGCCCTTGGTGTCCAAAAAAGTTAGGTGGGGTTGCTGGTTACAGGGATGGGGTGGACATGTGGGCTTAAGTGGGGTGCTCCTTCCAAGGGTCGGTGTAGACTCAATGGGCCGAATGGCCTCCTTCTACACTGTAAATTCTATGAATTCAAATTTTCAACATTTTAACAACAAAACCCAACCCCCCTCCACCCCTTGATAGGGACCAGGTCCCCAAAATGCAAAACAAACAAACACCCTCTGTGCTAGAACCCCTCATCTGCCCCTCTCCGAGCAAATTTCACCGTTTCCAAATATAAGAACTCCATTAGACTTCCCCAGCCACGTCGAGGTATGGGGGGGGGGGGGGGGGGGGCTGAACTCCACCCCAACCGAACCCGTCTGTGAGCAATCAACGAGGCGAAGGCTAAAATGTCTAGCCCCGCAAACAAAAAAGCAGTCTGCAGTTCGGCAGGTCTGACACCCCGTCTAAGACCTCCAGGGGACCCAGCTTCCCAGGGGACCCGGCTCCAAGTCCACATGCAGAATCTTAGCAATGGTGCTGAAAAATGATCCCCGATATTTTTCCAACTTCAGGCAGGACCAGAACATATGAACATGATTGGCTGGGCCCCTCCCACACCCCTTGCAATTATCCACCATCCCCTCAAACAGCTGGCTCATCCTTACCTTCATTAATTACGTCTGTGCACTACTTTTAACTGAATCCACCCCAGCCCCTCACGAGGTACAAATGAAAAATTATAATAAAGAAAAGTAATTGTAATAAAGAAAACTATTACTTTAATGATATCACCATGATGATGTATACAAATAAGGAAAAAAAAGTACCCTTTTTCACACTGCCTTGGCTTAATGTGAATAATGCAGTTGATCATGCCTCTTTACAATGGCATCAAAATCCAGTGTCATTCGTGGAAATTTGCAATCAAGAGCTGAGATGCTGGTTAGATAATGGATCTGTAGGGAGATTTTATTGTAAAGTATTTCGGGAGAGAAATGTTTTTTTGCACACACAGTAGAGTCAAACGAAAAAAGATTTTCTGTGCCACCTTGTGGATATTTGGGAACTTGAATTCACTTAAGGAATCATAAAACTCATACAGTTTTGCTGGAATATATTTTTCCTTAAAAGTGGGATCACACTGGAGATCAATAATCTCAAGTTGCAATTCATGTGGAGATTTCTCGTAGCCAAATGACAATGGACAGATATCAGTTTCAGTGTCTTTTCTATCTTCAGTTGGAGAATCAATGAGAAAATTCTCTGCGTGAATCTATTTGGAAAGTGAACAAATTCTTTGCTCTTCATTTATTCCATGAACAAGACTCAGTTGGCCTTGTAAGCTTTCAAATTGGAATACAATTTGTGTACAGACATATTCTTACCTTGTAGCTTCATGTTAAGTCCATTTAAATGTGCTGTGATATCGTGCCAAAAGCGGGGTTGCGTATGCAGTTGGATTTTCTTAATTTGGGGAAATCATTTCCCCTGCATATCCAGAAAAGTGTGAATTTCATTTCTGAACTCCCATATTCACTGTGTTGCTTTTTCTAAGCTGAGCCAGCAGACTTAGTTTGATAAAGTAAGTTCTGGTGTTCAAGCATCATTGTTTCAAGAAGAAAAATGAATTGCTGATGATTTAGTCCCCTTGTTCTTAATAATTCACTATTTTCATGAGTCTGCAAACAAGATGATTATTTTGATAGTGGGTCAAAACAACACAAAAATTACTTCACCAGAGTCCTTGTTAATTTGTCCCAAATTGTTTTTAAATGTCCCACATTTATCCCAGTTAAATTTGCTGATCCATCTACGGTCTCATCTTTCAGTTTATTCCAGGGAGGTTTCAGATGTATAATACAGTAAAATTCAATTTATTTTTGTGCTTTTCGTTGATTCCATTGGTAACATTTTCTCTCATTTCAAAATTTTTAATTTTTCTGATTTAAAAATAAAAAGTTGAGGTATGTGTCTTTTTTTCAGTGCTATCATCGAGAGTAAACAAAAATATCATAAAGCACAAGTCAGTCAGCTCCAAATGACGAGCCATAGTTCTTTGTGACAAGCTAATATTTTCACATTTTTGGTATACGGGGAGCAGCATGCCAGCAATATTGACCACGCATTCTTTCAAAACCTCCCACAAAAGGTTTGTTTTGTTTAGCAATTTATGAACGCGAGACTTCCGGGTGCGGCTATGCAGAGCTAGGTCGCATATTCGGTAGCTCCCGCTTGGAACAGACTTTTGGGCTCTTTACAGGGCCCCCCCGGCATTTGTTTGACATTTCCCGGTGTGGGAAGAAGACTGCAACATTCCCCTGACAGTGTCCCCCAGGAATAGTATGTCTCTTGGTTACCAGACCCGGCAGAAACAGTAAAAGATTTGGCTGTAACTGCAGGGGAGAGAGGGGCCTCTTCCAGCATGTAGGTGGGGGAAAGGGCAAGCTTAAAGCTGCAAGCTCACTTGAGGGTCTGTATTAAAGGTGAATTCTAGCAGCAGAGGGAACAACTGTGAAAAGATCTAACAAGGCCATTGAAGAAGCGGGGACGAGGCTTCCGGTGGCGGCCATAGAGGAGCATGTCGCGCATTTGGCAGCTCCCGTCTGGAACGGACTCTCAGACCTTTTTCAGGAGTTTCCACAGACTTTTTGGTGCAGATTGGTGAAGTGAACACTGCCAAAAGGATTCCCTCTCGAGACTTCCGTTTGTGGCTATGCGGAGCTAAGTCGCACATTCGGCTGCTCCCGCAAAAACAGACTTTTGGGCTCTTTTCAGGGCCCCCAAGGGCACTTTTTTGACGTTTCCCGGTGTGGGAAGGAGTTAATAATAGCTCCCTGTCAGTATATGGCTTTAACTAGGAGCGGGGCGATAAAAAAGGTGGTGGTGGACCAGAAGAAGGGAGGGAAGAAGGGCAAAATGGCGGCGGGCGGAGACCAGACAGCGTGGAGGCAGTGGGCAAAGGAGCAACAGGAGGGTATCCAGCGCTGCCTCAGAGATTAAAACTGACCTGCTAGAGCCGATGAAGGCTTCTATTGATAAGCTGCTGGAGACACAGACAGCCCAGGGGGTGGCGATTCGAGAGGCTCGACAAAAGATCTCTGACAATGAGGACGAGATCTTCGGCCTGGCGGTAAAGGTGGAGGCCTTTACCGCCAGAGATGGCAGGAGCAGTTCGAGGAGATGGGGAATCGGTCGAGGCGGAAGAATCTGCGGATTCTGGGCCTCCCGGAGGGACTGGAGGGGCCGGACATGGGGGCCTATGTGGTCACCATGTTGAACTCGCTGATGTGAGCGGGGTCCTTCCAGGGGCCCCTGGAGCTGGAAGGGGCCCATAGAGTGTTGGCGAGGAGGCTCAAGGCTAACGAGCCTCCGCGGGCGGTGCTGGTGCGGTTCCATCGGTTCGTCGATCGGGAGTGTGTGCTCAGGTGGGCCAAGAAGGAGAGGAGCAGCAGGTGGGAGAACGCGGTGGTTCGGATATATCAGGACTGGAGTGCGGAGGTGGCGAAGAGGAGGGTCGGGTACAATCAAGCGAAGGCGGTGCTGCAGAGGAAGGGGGTGAAGTTTGGCATGTTGCAGCCGGCGCGACTGTGGGTTACCTACAAGGACCGGCACCATTATTTTGAGTCTCCGGAGGAGGCATGGGCCTTTGTTCAGGCCGAGAAGCTGGACACAGACTGAGGGTCGGGATGGGCGATTGGGGACTGTGGTGGATATGTTATGCCTATTTTTTGTTCGGGGGAGGGGGGCCTTTACATTGTTTTGGGTTTCTTTTTCTCTGTGTTTTTCTCTTTTGGGTTGGGGAGGGTGGATGGGGCGGGTTGGGCACTGTTTTGGTTGGTGGCGGGGCCTGTTGGTGGAGAGCGCTGGCTTTTTCCCCGCGCCGAAGACTGGGCGGGGAGGGGGGCCAGGGCGGGGAAGTAAGGATTGTTTCCCGCGCTTAGAATGGAGGGGGGATGGGGTAGAGCCTGTGGATGGGGAGCGGGAGAGGAGGGTGTGCCACACAATGGGAGGAGTCGAAGGGGAGGCGGGAGTGGCCGGGGTCAGTAGGAGTCTGCTGACTTGCGGAAGTGCAATGGGGGGAGTAAACCAGCTAGGATGGGTCCTAGCCCGTGGGGTGGGGGGGGTGGGGAGAATCGAGTTGCTGCTGCTAAGGTCAAGGAGGAGCTGGAGCGAGTGGGGGGGGGGGGGGGGGGGTGGTGGGGGGAGGGGGTCGAGACGGGGATTTGCCGCTGTGGGGAACGGGCCGGGTGTGGGGTGCAGGCCAGGTGTGGGGTGCGGGCACGTGGCTGGCCGAGGAGGGGTCATGGCTAGTCGGCGGGGGGGGGGGGGGGGGGGGGGGGCGGGTAGCCCCCTGATCCGGCTGATAACCTGGAATGTAAGGGGACTGAATGGGCCGGTTAAGCGGACCCGCGTGTTCGCGCACCTGAAGGGGCTCAAGGCGGATGTGGTTATGCTCCCAGGAGACACACCTGAAGGTGGCAGACCAGGTAGGACTGAGGAAAGGGTGGGTAGGTCAGGTGTTTCACTCTGGGCTGGTGCCAAAAATCGAGGGGTGGCGATCTTGGTGGGAAAGAAGGTGTCATCCGAGGCATCGAGCATTGTGGCAGATAATGGCGGTAGGTACATAATGGTAAGTGGTAAGTTGCAGGGACAGAGGGTGGTACTGGTCAATGTGTATGCTCCGAACTGGGACGATGCGGGTTTTATGCGGCGTATGTTGGGTCGGATCCCAGACTTGGAAGTGGGGGGCCTGATAATGGGGGGAGACTTTAACACGGTGTTGGATCCGGCACCGGATCGCTCCAGGTCTCGGACGGGTAGGAAGCCGGCGGCGGCTAGAGTGTTGAGGGGATTTATGGACCAAATGGGAGGGGTGGACCCTTGGAGATTTGCAAGGCCGGGGGCTAGGGAATTTTCATTCTTCTCACATGTCCATATGGCTTATTCTCGAATCGACTTTTTCATTTTGAGTAGGGCGCTGATAGCGAGAGTAGAGGATACCGAGTATTCGGCAATAGCCATTTCGCACCACGCCCCGCATTGGGTGGACTTGGAGATGGGGGAGGAGAGAGACCAGCGCCCGCTGTGGCACTTGGAGTGGGGCTGTTGGCGGACGAGGAGGTGAGCGAGCGGGTCCGAGGAAGTATAGAGAGGTACTTGGAGACCACCGACAACGGGGAGGTCCGAGTGGGGATGGTATGGGAGGCTCTGAAGGCGGTGGTGAGGGGAGAGCTGATCTCCATTAGGGCCCACAAGGAGTGGGGGGAGCGGGGGGAGAGGGAGAGGCTGGTGGGGGAGATGGTGAGGGTAGACAGGAGGTATGCGGAAGAGCCTGAGGAAGGATTGTTGAGGAAGAGGCGCAGCAGCGGAGGTGCAGTGGAGGAAGGCCCAGGGGGTGGTCTACTAGTATGGGGAAAAGGCAAGCCGGATGCTGGCGCATCAGCTTCGGAAGCGGGACGCAGCTCGGGAGATCAGGGGAGTTAAGGACAGGGAAGAGAGCGTGGTGCGGAGTGGGGTCGGCATCAATGGGGTCTTCAGGGACTTCTACGAGGAATTGTATCGATCCAAGCCCCCACGGGAGGAGGGAGGGATGGGCAGTTTCCTGGACCAATTGAGGTTCCCAATGGTGGAAGAGGGACCGGTGGCGGGTCTGGGGGCCCCGATTGGGAAGGAGGAGCTGATCAAAGGGATAGGAAGCATGCGGGCGGGGAAGGCACCGGGGCCGGACGGTTTCCCGGTCGAGTTCTATAAAAAATATATGGACCTGTTGGGCCCGCTGTTAGTTAGGACCTTTAATGAGGCAAGGGAGGGGGGGGCATTGCCCCCGAAGATGTCCCGGGCACTGATCTCCTTGATCCTGAAGTGGGACAAGGATCCCCTGCAATGTGGGTCTTACAGACCGATTTCCTTGCTAAATGTAGATGCCAACGTGCTGGCGAAGGTCTTAGCCACGAGTATTGAGGATTGTGTGCCGCAGATCATCCATGAAGACCAGACGGGGTTTGTGAAGGGGAGACAGTTGAACGCGAATGTGCGGAGGTTTTTGAACGTTATCATGATGCCGGCGAGGGAGGGGGAGGCGGAGATAGTGGTGGCGATGGACGCTGAGAAAGCCTTCGATAGGGTAGAGTGGAGGTACCTGTGGGAGGTGCTGAAGAGGTTCGAGTTTGGGGAGGGGTTTGTCAGGTGGGTTAGGCTGTTGTATGAGGTCCCGATGGCGACTGTGGCCACAAATAGGAGGAGGTTCGAGTACCTTCGGTTGCACCGAGGGACGAGATCCCCTGTCCCCAATCCCCCTGTCCCCCCTGCTCTTTGCACTGGCGATTGAACCCCTGGCTATGGCACAGAGAGTCGAGGAGCTGGAGGGGGTTGGTGCGGGGTGGGGAGGAGCATAGGGTGTCGCTTTATGCGGACCACCTGCTGCTGTATGTGGCGGACCGGTGGGAGGAATGCCAGACGTAATGAGGATCCTCAGGGAATTCGGGGACTTTTCGGGGTACAAGCTCAATATGGGGAAGAGCGAGCTGTTCGTAGTTCAGCTAGGGGACCAAGAGAGGGGGATTGGCGAGCTCCCATTAAAAAGGGCGGAGAGGAGCTTCAGATATTTGGGGGTCCAGGTGGCCAGGAGCTGGGGGGCCCTGCATAGGCTTAACTTTACAAGACTGTTGGAGCAAATGGAGGAGGAGTTCAAGAGGTGGGACGCGTTGCCGCTGTCCTTGGTGGGTAGGGTGCAGTCAATCAAAATGACGGTGCTCCCAAGGTTTTTGTTCCTGTTCCAGTGCCTCCCCGTGTTTATCCTGAAGGCTTTTTTCAGGCGGGTTAACAGGAGTATAATGGGGCTTGTGTGGGCGCGAGGGACTCGGAGGGTGAGAAGAGTGTTCCTGGAGCGGAGTAGAGATAGGGGGGGCTGGCGCTGCCCAACATCTGTGGGTACTACTGGGCCGCCAATGCGACGATGGTGCGAAAGTGGGTGATGGAGGGGAAGGGGGCTGCATGGAAGAGGCTGGAGACGGCGTCCTGTGTGGGTACGAATCTGGGGTTGCTGGCAACGGCGCCGCTGCCGCTCCCTCCAAGGAGGTATACCACGAGGCCGGTGGTGGTGGCGGCCGTCAAAATTTGGGGGCAGTGGGACTTCCGGTTGCGGCGATGACCTGCTAAGCCGCATGTTTCGGCGGCTCCAGCTCGAACGGACCTTCGGGCTCTTTTAAGAGCCCCAACGGGGAATTTTTTCGTGACGAAACCCGGTGTGGGGTGAGGCAACAGGGAGTCCCCCTCCCCAACGAAAAAGAAAAATATCGGCGGCGGCGGCCAGATCGCGAAGAATCCTCGAGGACAGGGGCAGAAGAAAAAAGGAGCAAGATGGCGGCGGAGAGAGCCCAGGCGACATGGGGGCCGGACCAAGACGGATTTTTGAGACGGTGTGTGGAGCTGCTTAAGAAGGAGGTGCTGGCCCCGATGCTACAGGCAATTGAGGGGCTTAAGGAGGCACAAAAGACCCAGGAGTTGGAGCTCCGCGTGGTGGAGCAGAAGGTGACGGACAACGAAGACGAGATCCTGGGCTTGGCGGTCAAAACGCAGACGCACGAGGCGCTCCACAAAAAGTGCATTGAAAGGATTGAAGTCCTAGAAAACAGATCACGGAGAAAGAACCTTCGGATCCTGGGTCTCCCCGAGGGAGTGGAAGGAGCGGACGGCGGGGCTTACGTGAGCACGATGCTACGCTCGCTAATGGGAGCTGAGGCCCCCTCGGGCCCCTTGGAAGTGGAAGGGGCTCATCGGGTCCCTGCGAGGAGACCAAAGGCGGGAGAACCACCTAGGGCGACGATCGTGCGATTTCATCGCTTCAATGACAGAGAGGTGGTTCTGAGATGGGCCAAAAAGGTACGAAGTAGTAGATGGGAGAATGCGGTGGTACGGGTGTACCAGGATTGGAGTGCGGAGGTGGCGAGAAGGAGGGTGAGTTTTAATCGAGCCAAGGAGGTGCTACACAAGAAGAAGGTGAAGTTCGGGTTGCTGCAGCCGGCGCGACTGTGGGTCACGCACCAGGAGAGGCATCACTACTTCGAAACGGCGGAAGGGACTGATGTCAGAACTGAGGGACTGATGTTAGAGGGGAAATGATAATGCCGATGTATATAGAGATGTAAATTGGGGAGGGGGGGACACTAAGAAATGTGGGCGCCGGTGGGGGGGAAGAAGAGACATAGGCGAGGGATGGGGAATGGGAGTGGGGCGGCAGAGGGAGCTGCGCCACAAGAGGCGGGACAACTATAGAGAACACGGCTTATTGTTCTTGTTCCCGCGCCAGAAAGATGATGGCGGGAAGATAGGCGCAAGGTAGATGGGAGTTCCCCACACGGGGGGGGGGGGGGGGGGGTCAAGGAGAGAGCGGGAGAAGCCGGGGTCAGTTGAAGTCAGCTGACTTTCGGAAGCAATATGGGGGGTGCAATCATGCTAGATGGGGATCTAGCGGGGGGGTGGGAGGGTGGGGAGGATAACTGGGTTGCTGCTGCAGAAATCAAAGAGGAACTGGTAAAAGAAAGGGTGGTCGGGGCTGGAATGCGCCGCCGGGGGAACGGGTGGGTGCGCGGAACCGGGACGTGGGACTAGCCTAGAGAGGGTGATGGCTAGTCGACACGGGAAGGGGGCAGGTAGCCCCCCAGTTCGGCTGATCACGTGGAACGTGAGAGGCCTAAATGGGCCGATTAAAAGGGCCCGAGTGTTCGTTCACGTGAAAGGACTGAGGGCAGACGTGGCTATGCTTCAGGAGACGCATCTGAAGGTGGCGGACCAAGTTAGGTTAAGGAAAGGATGGGTGGGACAGGTGTTCCACTCAGGGCTGGATGCAAAGAACAGAGGGGTGGCCATACTGGTGGGGAAACTGGTGTCATTCAAAGCTAGGAACATTGTAGCAGACAGCGGAGGCAGATATGTGATGGTGAGTGGCAGACTGGAGGGAATGGAGGTCGTGTTGGTTAACGTATATGCCCCGAATTGGGATGATGCGGGATTTATGAAGCGGATGCTGGGACGTATCCTGTACCTGGAGGTAGGAAACCTGATAATGGGGGGGGGGACTTCAACACCGTGTTGGACCCAGGGTTAGATAGATCTAGATCTAGGACCGGAAGAAGGCCGGCAGCGGCCAAGGTGCTTAGGGGGTTTATGGACCAAATGGGGGGAGTGGATCCGTGGCGATTTGTTAGGCCGAAGGCCAAAGAGTTCTCCTCCTTCTCCCATGTTCACAAGGTGTATTCCCGGATAGATTTCTTCGTTTTGGGAAGGTCACTGATTTCGAGGGTGGAAGGAACTGAGTATTCAGCCATAGCTGTTTCAGATCATGCCCCACACTGGGTGGACCTGGAACTAGGAGAGGAGAGGGGACAGCGTTCACTCTGGCGGCTGGATGTGGGATTACTGGCGGATGAGGGAGTCTGCGGAAGGGTGCGGGGATGTATCGAGAGATACCTGGAGGCCAATAACAACGGGGAGGTCCGAGTGGGAGTAGTATGGGAAGCACTAAAGGCGGTGGCCAGAGGAGAGCTGATCTCCATCAGGGCCCACAAGGGGAAAATAGAGGCCAAGGAAAGGGAAAGACTACTGGTGGAGATTTTGGGGGTAGATAAAGAACATGCGGAGGCCCCGGAGGAAGGACTATACAGGGAGAGGCGACGACTCCAGACGGAGTTCGACCTGTTGACCACAAGGAGGGCGGAGGCACAGTGGAGGAAGGCACAGGGGATGAGATATGAATATGGGGAAAAGGCGAGTCGCCTGTTGGCCCATCAGCTGCGAAAGAGGACAGCGGTGAGGGAGATGGGGGGAATTAGGGATGAAAAGGGAGCTACGGTGTGGAGAGCAGGGAAGATAAACGAGGTGTTTAAGACCTTTTACGAGAGACTTTATAGGTCCCAACCCCCGGAGGGAAAATAGGAGATGCGGCAGTTTTTGGACCAATTAAGGTTCCCGAGGGTGGAGGAGCAGGAGGTGGAAGGCCTGGGGGCACCGATTGGGGTGGACGAGGTTACCAAGGAGCTGGGGAACATGCAGGCAGGGAAGGCCCCGGGACCAGATGGGTTCCCGGTGGAATTTTATAGAAAATATGTGGACTTGTTGGCCCAGCTGATGGTAAGGACCTTTAACGAGGCCAGAGAAGGGGGGACCCTACCCCCGACAATGTCGGAGGCGACAATATCGCTAATCTTGAAGCGGGATAAAGATCCGCTGCAGTGCGGGTCCTATAGGCCTATCTCACTGCTAAATGTGGACGCCAAGTTGCTAGCAAAGGTGCTGGCAACGAGGATAGAGGATTGTGTCCCGGGGGTGGTGCACGAAGACCAGACAGGGTTCGTAAAGGGGAGACAACTAAATGTCAACGTCCGACGGCTATTAGGGGTGATAATGATGCCCCCAGTAGAGGGGGAGGCAGAGATAGTGGCAGCAATGGATGCAGAGAAGGCATTTGATAGGGTGGAGTGGGAGTATCTATGGGAGGTGCTGAGGAGGTTCGGGTTCGGGGACGGGTTTGTCAGCTGGGTTAAACTCCTCTATGGGGCCCCAACGGCAAGTGTGGTCACAGGTCGGAGTATTTTCGACTATACAGGGGAACAAGACAGGGATGCCCGTTGTCCCCATTACTGTTCGCGTTGGCAATTGAACCACTGGCCATAGCGCTGAGAGACTCCAGAAAATGGAGAGGGGTGATTAGAGGGGGAGAGGAACACCGCGTGTCACTCTTCGCGGATGACCTTCTGCTGTATGTGACGGACCCAGTGGGGGGGGGGATGACCGAGGTCATGCAGATATTGAGGGAGTTTGGAGATTTCTCGGGATATAGGCTTAACATGGGAAAGAGTGAGCTTTTTGTGATACACCCTGGGGACCAGAGTAGAGGGATAGATGGCCTACCGCTAAGGAGAGTGGAAAGAAACTTCCGATACCTGGGGATTCAGATAGCCAGGAGCTGGGGAACCTTACACAGACTTAATCTGACACGACTGGTGGAACAAATGGAAGAGGATTTCAAAAGGTGGGACATGCAGCCGCTGTCACTGGCGGGCAGAGTGCAGGCAATTAAGATGATGGTCCTCCCGAGGTTCCTATTTGTGTTCCAATGTCTCCCTATACTGATCACTAAGGCCTTTTTAAAAATAATAGATAGGAGCATCACGAGCTTCGTGTGGGCAGGGAAGGTCCTGAGGGTAAGGAGGGGGTTCCTACAACAAAGAACAACAAAGAACAAAGAAATGTACAGCACAGGAACAGGCCCTTCGGCCCTCCAAGCCCGTGCCGACCATACTGCCCGACTAAACTACAATCTTCTACACTTCCTGGGTCCGTATCCTTCTATTCCCATCCTATTCATATATTTGTCAAGATGCCCCTTAAATGTCCCTATCGTCCCTGCCTCCACTACCTCCTCCGGTAGTGAGTTCCAGGCACCCACTACCCTCTGCGTAAAAAACTTGCCTCGTACATCTACTCTAAACCTTGCCCCTCTCACCTTAAACCTATGCCCCCTAGTAATTGACCCCTCTACCCTGGGGAAAAGCCTCTGACTATCCACTCTGTCTATGCCCCTCATAATTTTGTATACCTCTATCAGGTCGCCCCTCAACCTCCTTCGTTCCAGTGAGAACAAACCGAGTTTATTCAATCGCTCCTCATAGCTTATGCCCTCCATACCAGGCAACATTCTGGTAAATCTCTTCTGCACCCTCTCTAAAGCCTCCACATCCTTCTGGTAGTGTGGCGACCAGAATTGAACACTATACTCCAAGTGTGGCCTAACTAAGGTTCTATACAGCTGCAACATGACTTGCCAATTCTTATACTCAATGCCCCGGCCAATGAAGGCAAGCATGCCGTATGCCTTCTTGACTACCTTCTCCACCTGTGTAGCCCCTTTCAGTGATCTGTGGACCTGTACTCCTAGATCTCTTTGACTTTCAATACTCTTGAGGGTTCTACCATTCACTGTATATTCCCTACCTGCATTAGCCCTTCCAAAATGCATTACCTCACATTTGTCCAGGTTAAACTCCATCTGCCATCTCTCCGCCCAAGTCTCCAGACAATCTAAATCCTGCTGTATCCTCAGACAGTCCTCATCGCTATCCGCAATTCCACCAACCTTTGTGTCGTCTGCAAACTTACTAATCAGACCAGTTACATTTTCCTCCAAATCATTTATATATACTACAAAGAGCAAAGGTCCCAGCACTGATCCCTGTGGAACACCACTGGTCACAGCCCTCCAATTAGAAAAGCATCCCTCCATTGCTACCCTCTGCCTTCTATGGCCTAGCCAGTTCTGTATCCACCTTGCCAGTTCACCCCTGATCCCGTGTGACTTCACCTTTTGTACTAGTCTACCATGAGGGACCTTGTCAAAGGCCTTACTGAAGTCCATATAGACAACATCTACTGCCCTACCTGCATCAATCATCTTAGTGACCTCCTCGAAAAACTCTATCAAGTTAGTGAGACACGACCTCCCCTTCACAAAACCGTGCTGCCTCTCACTAATACGTCCATTTGCTTCCAAATGGGAGTAGATCCTGTCTCGAAGAATTCTCTCCAGTAATTTCCCTACCACTGAAGTAAGGCTCACCGGCCTGTAGTTCCCGGGATTATCCCTGCCACCCTTCTTAAACAGAGGAACAACATTGGCTATTCTCCAGTCCTCCGGGACATCCCCTGAAGACAGCGAGGATCCAAAGATTTCTGTCAAGGCCTCAGCAATTTCCTCTCCAGCCTCCTTCAGTATTCTGGGGTAGATCCCATCCGGCCCTGGGGACTTATCTACCTTAATATTTTTTAAGACACCCAACACCTCGTCTTTTTGGATCACAATGTGACCCAGGCTATCTACACCCCCTTCTCCAGACTCAACATCTACCAATTCCTTCTCTTTGGTGAATACTGATGCAAAGTATTCATTTAGTACCTCGCCCATTTCCTCTGGCTCCACACATAGATTCCCTTGCCTATCCTTCAGTGGGCCAACCCTTTCCCTGGCTACCCTCTTACTTTTTATGTAAGTGTAAAAAGCCTTGGGATTTTCCTTAACCCTATTTGCCAATGCCTTTTCATGACCCCTTCTAGCCCTCCTGACTCCTTGCTTAAGTTCCTTCCTACTTTCCTTATATGCCACACAGGCTTCGTCTGTTCCCAGCCTTTTAGCCCTGACAAATGCCTCCTTTTTCTTTTTGACGAGGCCTACAATATCACTCGTCATCCAAGGTTCCCGAAAATTGCCGTATTTATCTTTCTTCCTCACAGGAACATGCCTGTCCTGTATTCCTTTCAACTGACACTTGAAAGCCTCCCACATGTCAGATGTTGATTTGCCCTCAAACATCCGCCCCCAATCTATGTTCTTCAGTTCCCGCCTAATATTGTTATAATTAGCCTTCCCCCAATTTAGCACATTCATCCTCGGACCACTCTTATCCTTGTCCACCAGTACTTTAAAACTTACTGAATTGTGGTCACTGTTACCGAAATGCTCCCCTACTGAAACATCTACCACCTGGCCGGGCTCATTCCCCAATACCAGGTCCAGTACCGCCCCTTCCCTAGTTGGACTGTTTACATATTGTTTTAAGAAGCCCTCCTGGATGCTCCTTACAAACTCTGCCCCGTCTAAGCCCCTGGCACTAAGTGAGTCCCAGTCAATATTGGGGAAGTTGAAGTCTCCCATCACCACAACCCTGTTGTTTTTACTCTTTTCCAAAATCTGTCTACCTATCTGCTCCTCTATCTCCCGCTGGCTGTTGGGAGGCCTGTAGTATACCCCCAACATTGTGACTGCACCCTTCTTATTCCTGATCTCTACCCATATAGCCTCACTGCCCTCTGAGGTGTCCTCTCGCTGTATAGCTGGGACTGGCGTTGCCGAACTTGGGCGACTACTACTGGGCCGCCAATGTGGCGATGATTCGCAAATGGATGATAGAGGGAGAGGGAGCGGCGTGGAAAAGATTGGAGATGAAGTCCTGTAAAGAGACGAGTTTAAAAGCGCTGGTGACGGCGCCACTACCGCTCTCTCCAAAAATATTTACCATGAACCCAGTGGTGGCGGCAACATTAAGCATCTTGGGGCAATGGAGGCGACAGAGGGGTGTGCTGGGAGCCTCGGTGTGGTCCCCGATCAGGAACAACCATAGGTTTGCCCCAGGGAGGCTGGATGGAGGATTCCAGAGCTGGTACCAGGTAGGAATCAGGAGAGTGGGAGATTTATTTATAGACTGGACATTTGCGAGCTTGGGCGCGCTTGAGGAAAAGTATAAGCTGCCCCGGGGAAATTTCTTTAGATATATGCAGGTGAGAGCGTTCACGAAACAACTGGTGAGGGAATTTCCGCTGCTCCCGACACAAGGGATCCAGGACAGGGTGCTTTCGGGGGTGTGGGTCGGGGAGGGCAAAGTGTCAGAGATATACCGGGAGAAGAGGGGGAGGAGCTGGTAGAAGAACTGAAGGGAAAATGGGAAGAAGAGCTCGGGGAGGAGATTGAGGAGGGTTTGTGGGCTGATGCCCTAAGTAGGGTAAATTCCTCTTCCTCGTGTGCCAGGCTTAGCCTGGTCCAATTTAAGGTGCTGCATAGAGCACACATAACGGGAGCGAGGTTGAGCAGGTTCTTCGGAGTGGAGGACAAGTGTGGGAGGTGCGGGGGAAGCCCAGCGAACCACACACATATGTTTTGGTTGTGTCCGGCACTGGAGGGGTATTGGAGGGGAGTGACGGGAGTGATCTTGAAGGTGGTGAAGGTCCGGGTCAAACCAGGCTGGGGGTTAGCTTTATTTGGAGTTGCGGATGAGCCGGGAGTGCAGGAGGCGAAAGAGGCCAATGTCGTGGCCTTTGCGTCCCGAGTAGCCCAGCGTAGGATTTTACTCATGTGGAAGGAAGCGAAATCCCCCGGACTGGAGGCCTGGATAAACGATATGGCGGGGTTCATAAAACTGGAGCAGATGAAGTTTGCGCTAAGAGGATCGGCTCAAGGGTTCACCAGGCGGTGGCAACCGTTCCTCGACTACCTAGCGGAACGTTAGAGGGAAGATAGATGACCAGCAGCAGCAACCCAGGGGGAGGGGGGGGGGGGAGGGAGGGGGGGTAAACTGTTGGGGTTTTTGGAGGGGGAGAGGGGGCGGGGGTGAGTATTACTTCTTGTTATTTGGTTAGTTTACCATGTTGGTTACACAATGTTATATTGCAGTTATCATGTTACTTGTATTTTTATTTCTTTGATTTGTAAGGGAAAAAGTTGTGTTTGAAAACTTTAATAAAATAGATTTTAAAAAAAATGAAATAAAATTTGGGGGTAGTGGAGGCGGCATAGGGGGGAAGTTGGGACCTCGGCGTGGACCCCATTCCGGGAGAACCACCGGTTTGCCCCAGGAACAACAGGTGGAGGGATTTTGGGGTGGCCAGGGCAGGGATACAAAAGTTGGGGAACCTGCTTGTGGACGGGTGAGCTGGAGGGGAAGTACGGGCTCCCCCCGGGGAACTCCTTCAGGTACTTACAGGTAAGGGCGTTTGCCAGACGGCAGGTGGTGGAATTCCCACAGCTACTGCCACACACCGTGCAGGACAGGGTGCTCTAGGGGGGGTGGGTGGGAGTGGGGAAGATCTCGGAAACTTATCAGGTGATGCAGGAGGAGGAGGAGGCCTCAGTGGTGGAGTTGAAAGGTAAGTGGGAGGAGGAGTTGGGAGAGGAGAATGAAGAGGGGACGTGGGCAGATGTCCTAGGGAGGGCGAATTCTTCCTCTTCGCGCGCGAGGCTCAGCCTCATACAGTTTAAGGTGCTGCACAGGGCACGCATGACTGGGACAAGGATGAGCCGGTTCTTTAGGGGTGAGGACAGGTGTGGTAGGTGCTCAGGGAGCCCAGCAAATCACACCCATATGTTCTGGGCATGCCCAGCGCTGGAGGAATTTTGGAAGGGCGTAGCGAGGACGGTGTCGAGGGTGGTAGGATCCAGGGTCAGACCGGGCTGGGGGCTCGCAATATTTGGGGTGGCAGAGGAGCCGGGAGTGCAGGAGGCTAAAGAGGCCGGAATTCGGGCCTTTGCGTCCTTGGTAGCCCGGCGAAGGATTCTCCTTCAGTGGAAAGATGCGAGGCCCCCAAGCGTGGAATCCTGGATCTGGCAGGGTTCATTAAATTGGAGAGGGTGAAATTCGCCTTGAGAGGGTCGGTACAAGGGTTCTTTAGGCGGTGACAACCGTTCTTAGACTTTCTGGCAGAACGATAGACATTGGTCAATGGCAGCAGCAGCTCGGGGGGGGGGGGGGGGGGGGGGTGGTGTTTACTTTATTTTTGTTTGTTATTTACACTGGAGGGTTTGAGGCGGTGTATACACCTGTTGTGTTAAGTAGGGGTGATAATGTTAATTTATTATTTATGTACAGGGGGAGGGGTTTGGGGGGTTGCTTTTTTAGATTGTGTTTTGTACTTAACCCTGTTGGGTTCTTTTTTTCTTTCTCATCCTGTTATTGATATTTTATGAAAACCTTTAATAAAAATTATTTAAACATTTTTTTTAATGAACGCTAAAGCATAACTTGCCTTTGTAGTGGCTTCCTGAGAACTCTTTGCCGCGCCAAATGTTGTGCTGAGCTTTTCAATAAATGGTGATTTATCTCCGCTTTCCTTGTCCTTTTTCTCAGCTGTCAAGTTATTGCCATAGTTGGGACCTTTTGTTGAGAAATGACAATGCAAATTGTCCTTGAACACTATCCTGACAAATGAAGCACATACAGCCTTTGAGTCCACCTTCGTGAGAAATATTTTGCATGCCATTCTTTGTTGAAAACTCAAAACCATTGTACACTTTTTGTTTGTAGCTCTTGGGGTGTAGCAAAGTGCTTTGTTTTGGCAACATACACGATGTGCCAAATTAATTAGTTGGCTGTGGAAATTCTCGGTGGACAGATATTTCAAAATTAACTGACGTAGAGCATAACACACAAAATTAATTCTGTTATCAATTAATCAATCTGTTATCAATTAATGGGCAGCACGGTATTACAGTGGTTAGCGCAGTTGAAAGACTGTCCCAGGTTTGATTTCCGGCTTGGGTCACTGTCTTTGCGGAGTCTGCACGTTCTCCCCGTGTTTGTGTGGGTTTATCCGGGTGCTCCGGTTTCCTCCCACAAGTCCAAAGATGTGCAAGTTAGATGGATTGGCGGTGCTAAATTGCCCTTACTGTCTAAAAAAGGTTAGGTGAGGTTACAGGGATGGGTTGGAAGTGTGGGGATAGGGTGGAGGTATGGCTTAGGTAGGGTTCTCTTTCCAAGGGCCGGTGCAGACTCAATGGGTCAAATGGACTCCTTCTGCACTGTAAATTCTATGATTATCAACAGGTACCATTAAAATTTGTTATGGCATTTATTGTTTATTCATCAGAATGGTCATCAACCTGAAAAGTTAACGCTCCTGGGAGGCTTTCAAGTGGCAGTTGAAAGGAATACAGGACCGGCATGTTCCTGTGAGGAAGAAAGATAAATACAGCAATTTTCGGGAACCTTGGATGACGAGTGATATTGTAGGCCTCGTCAAAAAGAAAAAGGAGGCATTTTTCAGGGCTAAAAGGCTGGGAACAGACGAAGCCTGCGTGGAATATAAGGAAAGTAGGAAGGAACTTAAGCAAGGAGTCAGGAGGGCTAGAAGGGGTCACGGAAAGTCATTGGCAAATAGGGTTAAGGAAAATCCCAAGGCTTTTTACACGTACATAAAAAGCAAGAGGGTAGCCAGGGAAAGGGTTGGCCCACTGAAGGATAGGCAAGGGAATCTATGTGTGGAGCCAGAGGAAATGGGCGAGGTACTAAATGAATACTTTGCATCAGTATTCACCAAAGAGAAGGAATTGGTAGATGTTGAGTCTGGAGAAGGGGGTGTAGATAGCCTGGGTCACATTGTGATCCAAAAAGACGAGGTGTTGGGTGTCTTAAAAAATATTAAGGTAGATAAGTCCCCAGGGCCTGATGGGATCTACCCCAGAATACTGAAGGAGGCTGGAGAGGAAATTGCTGAGGCCTTGACAGAAATCTTTGGATCCTCGCTGTCTTCAGGGGATGTCCCGGAGGACTGGAGAATAGCCAATGTTGTTCCTCTGTTTAAGAAGGGTAGCAAGGATAATCCCGGGAACTACAGGCCGGTGAGCCTTACTTCAGTGGTAGGGAAATTACTGTAGAGAATTCTTCGAGACAGGATCTACTCCCATTTGGAAGCAAATGGACGTATTAGTGAGAGGCAGCACGGTTTTGTGAAGGGGAGGTCGTGTCTCACTAACTTGATAGAGTTTTTCGAGGAGGTCACTAAGATGATTGATGCAGGTAGGGCAGTAGATGTTGTCTATATGGACTTCAGTAAGGCCTTTGACAAGGTCCCTCATGGTAGACTAGTACAAAAGGTGAAGTCACACGGGATCAGGGGTGAGCTGGCAAGGTGGATACAGAACTGGCTAGGCCATAGAAGGCAGAGAGTAGCAATGGAGGGATGCTTTTCTAATTGGAGGGCTGTGACCAGTGGTGTTCCACAGGGATCAGTGCTGGGACCTTTGCTCTTTGTAGTATATATAAATGATTTGGAGGAAAATGTAACTGGCCTGATTAGTAAGTTTGCAGACGACACAAAGGTTGGTGGAATTGCGGATAGCGATGAGGACTGTCGGAGGATACAGCAGGATTTAGATTGTCTGGAGACTTCGGCGGAGAGATGGCAGATGGAGTTTAATCCGGACAAATGTGAGGTAATGCATTTTGGAAGGTCTAATGCAGGTAGGGAATATACAGTGAATGGTAGAACCCTCAAGAGTATTGAAAGTCAAAGAGATCTAGGAGTACAGGTCCACAGGTCACTGAAAGGGGCAACACAGGTGGAGAAGGTAGTCAAGAAGGCATACGGCATGCTTGCCTTCGTTGGCCGGGGCTTTGAGTATAAGAATTGGCAAGTCATGTTGCAGCTGTATAGAACCTTAGTTAGGCCACACTTGGAGTATAGTGTTCAATTCTGGTCGCCACACTACCAGAAGGATGTGGAGGCTTTAGAGAGGGTGCAGAAGAGATTTACCAGAATGTTGCCAGGTATGGAGGGCATTAGCTATGAGGAGCGGTTGAATAAACTCGGTTTGTTCTCACTGGAACAAAGGAGGTTGAGGGGAGACCTGATAGAGGTATACAAAATTATGAGGGGCATAGACAGAGTGGATAGTCAGAGGCTTTTCCCCAGGGTAGAGGGGTCAATTACTAGGGGGCGTAGGTTTAAGGTGAGAGGGGCAAGGTTTAGAGTAGATGTACGAGGCAAGTTTTTTACGCAGAGGGTAGTGGGTGCCTGGAACTCGCTACCGGAGGAGGTGGTGGAAGCAGGGACGATAGGGACATTTAAGGGGCATCTTGACAAATATATGAATAGGATGGGAATAGAAGGATACGGACCCAGGAAGTGTAGAAGATTGTAGTTTAGTCGGGCAGCATGGTCGGCACGGGCTTGGAGGGCCGAAGGGCCTGTTCCTGTGCTGTACATTTCTTTGTTCTTTGTTTGTCCTCTCTCCAAACAGCATTTTCCGTTTTTCTTTCGGATTACCAGTATCTGCAATATTTTGCTTTTGTCTTGCCAATAATAATGCTGTTTACTGTGATCTAGAACATGGTGTTACAAGAACCACCAAGGGAAAAGCAGTAATGAAAAACTGTGGAAAGACCAAAAAGTATCTCTGAGACAGTCATCCTATCTTGTGGGAACTTCAGCGATCTGTATCCTCTATCTCTCATTCCTAGAGGATATTTTAAAAGAGGAATAACCAAGTGCATCTGAAATCGGATCCACACCTATTAGGGAGCATTTCCTAATTTTCAATTTTCTCAAGATACAAAACCCTAATCCAAAACTAACACACTACATTCATCAACCTTCATCTAAAAATTTTAATCGTATTAGTATTAGTGAGAGGCAGCACGGTTTTGTGAAGGGGAGGTCGTGTCTCACTAACTTGATAGAGTTTTTCGAGGAGGTCACTAAGATGATTGATGCAGGTAGGGCAGTAGATGTTGTCTATATGGACTTCAGTAAGGCCTTTGACAAGGTCCCTCATGGTAGACTAGTACAAAAGGTGAAGTCACACGGGATCAGGGGTGAACTGGCAAGGTGGATACAGAACTGGCTAGGCCATAGAAGGCAGAGGGTAGCAATGGAGGGATGCTTTTCTAATTGGAGGGCTGTGACCAGTGGTGTTCCACAGGGATCAGTGCTGGGACCTTTGCTCTTTGTAGTATATATAAATGATTTGGAGGAAAATGTAACTGGTCTGATTAGTAAGTTTGCAGACGACACAAAGGTTGGTGGAATTGCGGATAGCGATGAGGACTGTCTGAGGATACAGCAGGATTTAGATTGTCTGGAGACTTGGGCGGAGAGATGGCAGATGGAGTTTAACCTGGACAAATGTGAGGTAATGCATTTTGGAAGGGCTAATGCAGGTAGGGAATATACAGTGAATGGTAGAACCCTCAAGAGTATTGAAAGTCAAAGAGATCTAGGAGTACAGGTCCACAGATCACTGAAAGGGGCTACACAGGTGGAGAAGGTAGTCAAGAAGGCATACGGCATGCTTGCCTTCATTGGCCGGGGCATTGAGTATAAGAATTGGCAAGTCATGTTGCAGCTGTATAGAACCTTAGTTAGGCCACACTTGGAGTATAGTGTTCAATTCTGGTTGCCACACTACCAGAAGGATGTGGAGGCTTTAGAGAGGGTGCAGAAGAGATTTACCAGAATGTTGCCTGGTATGGAGGGCATAAGCTATGAGGAGCGATTGAATAAACTCGGTTTGTTCTCACTGGAACGAAGGAGGTTGAGGGGCGACCTGATAGAGGTATACAAAATTATGAGGGGCATAGACAGAGTGGATAGTCAGAGGCTTTTCCCCAGGGTAGAGGGGTCAATTACTAGGGGGCATAGGTTTAAGGTGAGAGGGGCAAAGTTTAGAGTAGATGTACGAGGCAAGTTTTTTACGCAGAGGGTAGTGGGTGTCTGGAACTCACTACCGGAGGAGGTAGTGGAGGCAGGGACGATAGGGACATTTAAGGGGCATCTTGACAAATATATGAATAGGATGGGAATAGAAGGATACGGACCCAGGAAGTGTAGAAGATTGTAGTTTAGTCGGGCAGTATGGTCGGCACGGGCTTGGAGGGCCGAAGGGCCTGTTCCTGTGCTGTACATTTCTTTGTTCTTTGTTTGTTTTGTAGCTACACCTCTGGCAGTACAAGATGCTTTTTAAGCTCTAATTTCTGGAAGTGCATAAGCAACTAATCATTGAAGTGCTCGCCTCAAAATGTTAAACAAATGTTTTATTTCTTGGGTCTCATAACCGGTGAACATTTATGCTTCAATGTTTCAATCCCTTGTCCGCAAGAAGAATTGTAGATCTAAGTTTTTGCTGGGTCTACAAGCCTTCTACCTTCTGGCTCTTTTGACAATTTTATTTTAAATCTGTCTCCTCTGATTACTGACCTTTCTACTGTCAAAAATTCTCCCCTCATTTACTTGAACAGCGGCCAGTCATAATATATGATGAACTGAAGCTGTCTGCAGATCTATTTGAAAACTGATACTCATAACATGTTCCAACTGGAACTAATTGAAATCCAAAATGACAGTGACATGAAGAGAGCATTTGCAGAGCATGACGGTCTGATATTGACTATGAAATATGTTCCCTCAGTCTTATCCAAATCTACCAAAACATGCCTTTCGATTGCTGCGAACAGCTTTCTTCAACAATGAAAAATGCCAAAACAAAATTGAGAACTCCTGACAGCAAGGTATCTATCTGGAGTACTCTGCATCAATATATCAAGTACATGGACAGACATTGACTGCTTATACAAGCAGAAATGATGCCAAATATCTCAATAAATCAGTGTTCAATATAGTGACAAGAACGTAAGCCAATAAATTAGTCCCCTCATTTGAAGCATGTTATTAGTGCGCATTTATTGTCTTGATTAATAGTAAGATAAATTTCCAATGCTATATCTTTCCAAAATTTGCTCATTGGACCCATGAGTGAGAACATTTGAAATGTGGCCACTCAAGCAAAGGTTGGACACTATTGGGCTATATGAATTTATAATATAAAAGGTTGGCAGGATGTATGCACAGATACAAGATTTAAAAACAAATATTATAGATGTATAACTATTCTAGTGGGTGAAGGCATTCTGCAGTGTATAGCATTGGCAATGCAGACCTGAAGGTCCTGGGTTCAAATCCTGCCAGCACCCATGGCACCAGACCTCTGAATCAGCACCTTTAGTAAAGAAATGGGGAAACAAAACTGAGTTGACAACTTTTCATAAAGAGTATTAAAACTGAAGTGAAAAACAAGTTGACGTGTGCATGTACTTACAAAAACAAAAGGCAAATAAAAACTGCAGTAATCTAATTGAGTAAACTTACTTTGTGCTGTTCCATTTGGGGCTTGTCTCCTTTAATATGCTGGCTATGCGCAGTCCAAGAAAACTCATCACCAGCCTCCGATCATTGGCCAACTCCTGGAAGTACTTTGGCCAAGAATTTCTCCCGAAGCTGTCCATTGGTTGGATCGGTACTTTATTGTCACAACTACTGACGCCAATCAGCCAGATGTCATGAAAAATTGTGCATGCAGACTCTTCTGATGCATGCACAGTTCTCTCACTGTTGATTAGCATTAGACTGTGGTGCATCTCGTGTGCTTTCCCTGATGCAATGGGTGGCTACATTAAAGCTCTGGTGGGCCACCTCACTCTCCTTTAAAGCCCAGCTCTTTTGCCAAACTGTCATCCTTATTAATAGTTGCTTTTTCTTTGGTTTAATTTTTTTCTGCTTCCATGGAATCCCGACAGTGCAGAAGGAGGCCATTCAGCCAATTGAGCCTGCACTGACCATCAGAAAGAGCACTCTACATAGACCCACTCCCTCAACCTATCCCTATAATCCTGCTCATTGATCATGACCAAACCACCTAACCTGCACATCTTTGGACTGTGGGAGGAAACCAGAGCACCCTGAGGAAACCGACGCACACATGGGGAGAATGAGCAAGCTCCACACAGTCACCGTAGGCCGGAATTGAACCCGGGTCCTTGGCGCTATGAGGCAGCAGTGCTGACCACTGTGCCACCCGAGCTTCTGCCAAGTAGCTTTGGAAAGGTTTTCTATATTAAAGGTGCTATATAAATGCAAGTTGTTACGTATGATGAGCAATTCACACACCATCTATAGAGTAGATGAGATTTTAAAATGAGGACATGAGCATAATCTGAGTGGCAATTTGAGTTGGTAGACTGCAGAGTATATTGTCACTTTGAGCAATGCCGGCAAGTTTGTTTCAAGCTTTTGTTCTGTTTTTGAGCAGGAGAGAAATTTGGGCTTTGGTTGGGAAAAGGTGGAGAAAGATGTTTTCTGGCATGAGTTCTGAGAGAATTTATTCATTTCCACTTTGAGGGTGGTAACTTGCTCGCCCGGTCGGTCGCTCACCTGGATGATTGCCCGATCGGTCGGTCGCTCAGATGGTCGCCTGCTTGCTCGCCTGCCCGTTCACTCGCCTGCCCGTTCACTCGCCCGCTTACCCTTGCCTGCTTACCCCCGCCCGCTTAGGGGCTGGTCCGCTCTCGCCCACCTGCCCAGGGGCCCACCCTCACTGCCCAACTGCCCCTCATGGGCCCAGTGGCCCCTCACCCGCACGGCCTGAGCGGTTTGGACATCTTGGTGCAGAGGAAGCATTCGGGATGCTCTGAAGAATTGAGCTTGAACGCTTTATCCTAACTCAGCAGCAAACGCAAGAGAGAAACGGCCCATGATTGGAGGAACAGCTCTTCGTACAATCATAGAATTTAGAATTTACAGTGCAGAAGCAGGCTATTCAGCCCGTTGAGTCTACACCGGCCCCTGAAAGAGCACCCTACCTGAGCACAGACCTCCACCCTATCCCCGTAACCCAGCAACCCCACCTAACTTTTGGACACTACGGGGCAATTTAGTGTGACCAATCCACCTAACCCACACATCTTTGGACTGTGGGAGGAAACTGGAGCACCCAGAGGAAACCCACATAGACACTGGGAGAATGTGCAGACTCCGCACAGACAGTGACCCAAGCCAGGAATCAAACTCGGGTCCCTGGCGCTGTAAGCAACAGTGCTAACCACCGTGCAACTGTTCCATCCCAAATCCTTCAGTGAACCTACCCGTAGTTTGAACCCTTGGCTCCGTGGGCTGGTCACGGAGGTTTGCTGGCTGATTTGGCCTGGAAGTTGGCGAAACCGGAGTTATATCATGACTCCATCTACTTATAGTGCAAGTAGATTCAGAAATGTTTGATAAACTATGCAATTGCAATAAAATTGTATTTGCAGTTTTATTCTCCAGAGCAAGGTGCAGAAAACGTATGATGTCAAATTGCCTGGCAGATCTGTTGAGTTTGGCCTGCCATGGCCAAAAACTAATCATCAGTCCTAGGAATTTAAGAACAGGAGTAGGCCATTCAACCCGTTGAACCTGCTCCGCCATTTAATATGATCGTGGCTGATCGGATATTTCAATGCCTTTTACACCCACTATCCCCACTCCTAACACCAAGCAGTCCTGTTTTTAACTTAGCTTCTGGAAAATTCTCTTTGAATGGGTCTTCTGCCATTGTAATCTATGTCACCTATGTTACAGAATTGTAATAGAAATTGAGCATTAAATTACATTTATGCCAAGCATCGTGTGCTTAGCACTCTTCACAATTTTGTATTTGCTTAAAAAAGACACACTTTCTTTTTGTCAGTAATATAGAACCACCGTAGTCAATTGTTTGACTGAGGCACTGCGACCGTGTATTATCCACAAAATCATGTTTAATTTCAGCTATGGGCTAACTTGTATAAAACAAGTTAAGCTGCTGAAAAGAGCACATTCTATTAGCCTTAGTTATTTTGTACTGCTTTGTTTTTATTCTAAGCAAAGTAGACAACAGGTAGAAAAGCAGAATACTGCCACTGTTGGAAATCTGAAATAAAGGCAGCAAATGTTGCAAATACTCAGGTAATGGCAGCATCTGTGGAGTTAACGTTTCAGGTCTGTGACCTTTCACCAGAACTAGGAAATGTTAGAAATGTAATAGGTTTTGAGCAAGGAATGGAGAAAAGGAACATCGGTGATAGGTAGGGCTGCCAAACTTCTAGGATTGGCAATCAATCTCCAGGATGCTGCCATGTGCAACTTTGAAGAAAAATCATAGGGACATTTAAAAAAAGATGCATTTTTTTCATTGAACATTTCTTTTTGCCAGATATAAAAATGTCGAAAATTGAAAACAAAAGGCAGTTTGGCTGACCGTCACGCATCATCCAATTGGATAATGAATCTTGCTGCTTTCCAATTGGCGTAGGAAGGCAGTCCATCACAAGGATGGATGTATTGGCTGACTAATGGCTGGAGTGGGGAGCAAGTCATGTGATGAAACCTCCAGCAATACATTTATTCACCGTTCGCCACCCATGGTGGAAAATAGGAAGGATTGAATCTCTTATTTCTTCCTTTGAATCTTTTTCTTGCCACATCACCATTCCCGTTGGCCCTGGAAGACTAATTATTTTGTCATTCAATTTCTCCTGTCTTCCATTAACATACCTTCCTTTTGTCCTGGTACCACCCACCCTTGCTCTAAATCTATTACATTTCTGATCTTTTATTAGAACTGGGTAAAGTTGCAGACCTGAAATGTTAACCCTGTTTCTCTCCACAGATGCTGCCATAACCTGCAGCATGTTTCCAGCACTTTTGTTGCTTTTTCAGATTTCTTTGTGTCTCTGGCATTTTAGGTAACACAATTTAGTGACTCAAGTTACTTGAGTAAAGAAACATTTTCGGCCATTCTGTTTCATTGTTCCTGCAGTGGTAAAATGCCTACTTCTCAGTGAGAAATTTCAGGTATGTTTGCTTATGAGACTTTGAAGACCTACAGCAGGCACCTTCTGAGGCACTGGAGAAATGGAGAAGGCTCATTTGAGAAGGCACTGGAGAGACTTGTTGAGAACATACAGAGGTGAAGCCAAGGCATTGGAGGGAATGCACAAACTTCCAAGCAACCCATCTATCCAACCCTTCAAGCACTACCTTTCTCACATGTGGCAGAGCCATTCTTAATCCCAAATAAGTTGTAGTTTAATGGTAAAGAAAGAAATACATGCATTTATCTAGTATCTCGCATAATCACAGGCTGTACCAGTGAAATGTAGCTACTGTAATGCTGTAGGAAATGTGGCAACCAATGTGTACACAATTTGTACACTTCAAGCTCCCATGAGCAGCACTGTGATAATGACCAGATCATCTCTTTTTGTGATGTCAATTGAGGGATGAATATTGGCCAGGACACCAGGGATAACTCTCACTCGTCTTAAAATATCCATGGGCACTATTTTGATGTCCACCTGAGAGGGCAAACGAGGCCTTGGTAAACTGTTTAATCCAAAAGTGCTGTCTAAAAATTGCAGATTACAAGGTGATTTGATTGAGGTTTTTGGCATTTTGAAAGTAATTGACAGGGGAGATAGAATTTTTTTCTTTCTGTTGGCTAGGTGGCCTAGTGCAATTAGGCATAATCTTAAGCCAAAGCCAGGCTACTCGGGAGCAAATTCTGAAAAGAAAGCATCAGCGCCTATACTTCCTCAGGACTAAGAAATTCGGCATGTCCACATTAATTCATACCAATTTTTACAAATGATTCTGGCTGCACCACAGCCTAGTATGGCCACTGCTTGGCCCAAGACCGTAAGAAACTACAGAAAGTTGTGAACACAGCCCAGTCCATCACGTGAACCTGCCTCCCATCCATTGATTGTATCTACACCTTCTGTTGCCTTGGGAAAGCGGGCAGCATGATCAAAGACCCCTACCACCCGGGCTATTCTCTCTGCCAACGTCTTCCATCGGGCAGGAGATACAAAAGTCTGAGAACACACACTAACGGGTTTAAAAACAGCTTCTTCCCCGCTGTTACCAAACTCCTGAATGACCCTCTTATGGACTGAACTGATCTCTCCATGCATCTTCTCTACTGAGTAGTACTGCACACCGCATGCCCACCCATTGCCTGTGTCTATGTGTTTATATTGTGTATTTATGTATGTCCAATGTTTTGTTTTGTTTATGGCATGCTCTCTGGACTGTACGCAGAACAATACTTTTAATTTTTCCTCGGTGCACGTGACAATAAAACAAATCCAAAGCCAAAATACCTTCTTTGCACAAATATGCTTGAGGTTTTATTCATTCATAGGATGTGGGCATTGCTGGTTGGGCCAGCATTTATCGCCCTTTCCTGAGGGAAGTGAAGAGTCAACCACATTGCTGTGGATCTGGAGTCACATGTAGGCCAGATCAGGTGAGGACGACAGGCGGCCTATGTTCTGCAAAAAGCAGTAAATCTTAACTTAATTAATTATCAAATCTACGATCAACAGATTTTTGCGAGCCAAGGGTATGAAGGGATAAGGAGCCAAGATACTTGGATCGAATTAGGATACGGATCAGACCTGATCTTATTGAATGACAGAATCAGGCTTGAGTTGAGTAACCTCCTGTTTCTATGGCTTGCGATGGCAGGATGGTGTAGTGCATTGCTGTGATCTGGTACTGTCATGGCAGCATAGTATGTGGTTTTGTGATCATGATTCATCACTTGTGGATTTCATGACCCTTGGAAGTCACTAGTATTTGCCAGTGGGAAATATTTTTATAAATAAGAAAACTTATGACCTAAGTTCCACACGTGAGTCACCTTTTATAGTTTCCTTATGTTGGGTTAATGCCTAGTTGCAGGGTGGCATTGATAGAAGAACTTTGGGAAAAGCTACTTGATCAGCGTATACTGCAAAACCATTTGCCTTGAGAGAAGAAACTTACAGTATGTCATAATTGTGTCCATTTGGTATATTTCCATTAAAGTGAATTTAGCATGTGACTGAGCGGTTGTCAGAGGACTTAAATCATTTCTTTTGTACAATTTTTGACATCTTAAAGTGTTCAGATGACAAAAT
This sequence comes from Scyliorhinus torazame, assembly GCF_047496885.1. NCBI lineage: Eukaryota > Metazoa > Chordata > Chondrichthyes > Carcharhiniformes > Scyliorhinidae > Scyliorhinus > Scyliorhinus torazame. The sequence goes on from NC_092713.1 coordinate 61,504,690, forward strand.
TAGTCTTCAGTATCATTGCAATAAGTAGAGTATACGTTGCAAAAAATTCTACTGCAACATTTGAAGTAAATGCTAAATACTTGTTTGGATAAGCCTCAAGGCACTGACCTGAAATATGTTTGCTGCCTTGGTGACCTCAACAGTGGCTAAATTGAAGCTGGTTGTGACTTAGCCAAGGCAATAAATTTTGTACACGTGAAAGAATTGTTCAGAGCTTGATGTTTTGGAATTCTAAGTTGTAGGGCATGTGATTTCAACTCATTTATATGGCATATGCATACGCACCTTAACTTTCTTTGCATTTTGATAGAATGAAAGATCAAAAAGCAGTGTGTGAATGTTTTTTGATTGTCATATGTGCTTTACTTCCATAGTTGCTGTTTGGTTATCTGGGAAATTGATGTTTAACATGGTTTAAAACACCAAGGAAGCACCAACAACTTTCTGCAGAGAACGGAGCTGTCATTTAGAACAGCTTGACCAGTAACAGCTCCAGGTCAACAAAAGGAAAACCAGCTCAACCAGCTATATTGAACACATCGTGGCAATATCCAGAACGTGGTTGAATGCTGTTTGGCTAGAGAGCCGGAGTCCCGTGGGTGTCAATATTCTCAGAAACTACTTTTGAAGCAAAGTACTTTTTGAAGCTGTGGGACAAAAATCTACAAGCTGCATTCAGACATGCTGTGTGATTAATTTGTGCCAGAGTTCCAAACAACGATGAACAAAGAACAGTACAGCAGAGGAACAGGCCCTTCGACCGTCCAAGCCTTCACCGATCATGATGCCCATATGAACTAAAACCTTCTGTACTTCTGGGGTCCGTATCCCTCTATTCCCATCCTATTCATGTATTCGTCAAGATGCCTCTTAAACGCTGCTATCGTATCTGCTTCCACCACCTCGCCAGGGAGCGAGTTCCAGGCACTCGCCACTCTCTGTTTAAAATAACTTGCCTTGCACACCTCCTCTCAACTTTCCCCCTCGCACCTTAAACCTATGTCCCCCAGTAATTGACTTTTCCACCCTGTGATAAAGCATCTGACCGTCCACTCTGTCCATGCCACTCGTAATTTTGTAAATCCCTAGCGGGTCGCCCCTCAATATGAAATGAAATGAATGAAATGAAAATCGCTTATTGTCACAAGTAGGCTTCAAATGAAGTTACTGTGAAAAGCCCCGAGTCGCCACATTCCGGCGCCTGTTCGGGGAGGCTGGTACGGGAATTGAACCGTGCTGCTGGCCTGCCTTGGTCTGCTTTCAAAGCCAGCAATTTAGTCCTGTGCTAAACTAGCCCCATCAATATCTGGAACAATATCTTTGTTCCAGTGAAAACAATCCGAGTTTATCCAACCTCTCCTCATAGCTCATACCCTCCAGACCAGACAACATCCTGGTAAACCTCTTCTGTACCCTCTCCAAAGCACCCACATCCTTCTGGTAGTGTAGCAACCACGATTGTGCACAATATTCCAAATATGTACAGCTCCAGCATGACTTGCCAATTTTTATATTCAGTGCCAACATCGATGAAAGTACGTGTGTCGTATGCCTTCTTGAGTAACTTATCCACCAGCGTTACCACTTTCAGTGATCTGTGGGCCTGTACACCCAGATCTTTCTGCCTGTAAATACTCCTAATATTCTGCCATTTACTGTATATTTCCCACCTGTATTAGACCTTCCAAAATGCATGACCTCACATTTGTATGGATTAAACTCCACCTGCCATTTCTCCGCCCAAGTCCCCAACGATCTACAAGCTGCTGTATCCTTAATCTGGAATTGGACCGGTCAATATCCAGGACAGGGAGGAGGCCGGCTGCGGCAAAGGAATTGAAGGGTTTTATGGAACAGATGGGGGTGGGGTGTAGACCCATGGAGGTTTGCACGGCTGAGGATGAAGGAGTTTTCCTTTTTTTTCTCATGTCCACAAGGTATACTCTCGCATCGACTTTTTTGTTCTGAGCAGGGCGCTAATACCGAAGGTGGTGGATACTGAGTATTCGGCTATTGCAGTGTCAGATCATGCTCCGCACTGGGTGGATCTACGGGTTAGTGTGGAGAGAGGGCAACGCCCGCTGTGGAGACTGGATGTGGGGTTGCTAGCAGACAAGACAGTTTGTGGGCGGGTTAACAAGTCCATCCAGAACTACCTGGAAACAAACGATACAGGGGAGGTCTCTGCAGCGACGGTCTGAGAAGCTTTGAAGGCAGTAGTCAGAAGGGAATTAATCTCGATACGGGCCCACAGAGAAAAGGTGGAACGGGCTGAGAGGGATAGATTAATGGAGGAGATACTCCAGGTGGACAAGAGATACCCGGAGGTCCCGGATGCGGGGCTCCTGAGGGAATGGCGGAGGTCTCCCCACGCGCTCTGTGAACTCCCGCCTCCCCATACGCTCTTTGTGAACTCCCGCCTCCCCTCGCACTCTTTGCAAACTCCCGCCTCCACTCGCGCTCTTTATGAACTTTCGCCTCTCCTCGCGCTCTTTGTGAACTCCCGCCTCCCCTCACGCTCTTTGTAAACTCCCGCCTCCCCTCACGCTCTTTGTGAACTCCCGCCTTCCCTCGCGCCCTTTGCGAACTCCTGCCTCCTCTCGCGAACTCCCGCCTCCCCTCGCGAACTCCTGCCTCCCCTCGCGCTCTTTGTGAACTCCCGCTTCCCCTCGCGCTCTTTGTGAACTCCCGCCTCCCCTCGTGCTCTTTGTGAGCTCCCGCCTCCCCTCGTGCTCTTTGTGAGCTCCCGCCTCCCCTCGTGCTCTTTGTGAACTCCCGCCTCCCCTCGCGCTCTTTGTGAACTCCCGCCTCCCCTCGCGCTCTTTGTGAACTCCCGCCTCCCCTCGCGCTCTTCGCGAACTCCCGCCTCCCCTCGCGCCCTTTATGAACCCCCGCCTTTCCTCATGCTCTTTAAAGGGGAGAGACTGCAAAATATTGTACTGAGCAGTGGTGTGTGTCAGAACAACAACTTGCATCATTTTATTGTCTTTAATATGATAACATATCCAAGGCTATTCACAGGAGCATTATGAAACAAATTAATGGAATGGCATTTACAATTTTCCGATCTAAAGGCAAAATTTCCAATTCTAAAATCTCTCGCTATGGCCATGGTGTTTATGCTAAATGCTTCCACATTTACAGATTCTCATACTCCAACATGCTGCTACACCTCCTCACCCAGGTCAGCACCTTGCTACAGGGCAAAGCAATCTGAATTAACAAAATGCATGGTCATCTGCATAAGGAAATATTGGGTCAAATGATCAAAAGCTTTGTGAAAGAGGTAGGTTTGAAGAAGTGCCTTAAAGGAGGAAAGTGATCTAAAGAGGCTAGGAAATGTAGGGACGGAATTCCACGGCTTGGGGCCTCGGCAGCAGAAAGCACAGCCACCATTGGTGGAGCGATTAAAATCAGGTTGTTCAAGGTACCAAAATTACATGAATGCAGATATCTTGGCGGGTTGTGCAGTTGGAGGAGATGCCAGAAATAGGAAGAGGGTGTGAAGAGATTTGAAAATAAGGAAGAGAATTTTAAAATTGGACATTGCTTGATTGGGAGCCAGTGTCGGTCAGCAAGCACAGGGGTGATCGGTGAACAGGACATAGCTATAGACAGCATAGCTTTGGGTCACCTCAAGTTTACGGAAGATAGCATGTGGGAGCCGAGCTTGCTATTGTCATGGGGCCAACAGGTTGCCCACGTCTATGATAAAGGATGTCTACAAATGAGACTTCATGTTGACCAAGATCAGAGTTGCTGCATGGGAAGTCAGAATAACAGATTCAGAATCACAGAATACTACAGTGCAGATGATGCCCTTTGGTTCATTGAGTTTGTACCAATGTATAAGAGGCCCTGACCTGCCTACCTAATCCCACTTGCTGCCGATTGGAATGCATGGCCATTAGCAATCAGGAAGTGTATGGAAAACGTATAAGATAAAAGAAATGACCAGATTGTGGACAAGAGAACCTGCTGGAAGGGGAAAGAAAATCAGACCGTAGGCTACAGCTATTCATCTGTGCCAGCTGTGAATGGATTATCACTTGTGAATCAGCTTCTACAGCCACAACAGACGTTCATTAGAAAAGTGACGTAGGGGCAGACGGTGGCGCAGTGGTTGGCACCGCTGCCTCACGGCGCCGAGGTCGCAAGTTAGATTCCGGTTCTGGGTCACTGTCCGTGTGGAGTTTGCACATTCTCCCCGTGTTTGCATGGGTTTTGCCCCCACAACCCAAAGATCCGCAGGGTAGGTAGATTGACCACGCAAAATTGCCCCTTAATTGGGAAAAATGAATTGGGTACTCTAAATTTAAAAAAAAAGAAAAGGGACGTAGACGCTGGGTGCAGTCCAATGTCTGCTGCGACTGACTGATTGACTGCCTGCCTGCCTGAGAGGTAACAGTGGCATGAATTAGCATAGAATCCATGGAGTAGTTACAGTGCTGAATGAAGCCATTCGGCCCATTGAGTCTGCACCGACCCTCTGAAAGAGCACCCTACCTAGGCCCTGCCCTATCTCTGTAACCCCATCTAACCTACACATCTAAGCGGCAATTTTAGCACAGCCAATCCACCTAACCTGCACATCTTTGGACTGTGGGAGGAAACTGGGCCACCCGGAGGAAACCCACTCAGACATGGGGAGAATGTGCAAACTCCACACAAACCAGTCACCGAATGCTGCAAGTGAACCCTGGTCCCTGGGCACTGTGAGGCAGCAGTGCGAACCACTGTGCCACCGTGTTGCTCCTAATTAGACTTTCAGCAGCAGATAAGTTGAGACAGATGAAATTCAGTGATACTGCAGAAGTGGAAACAGATGGTTTTGGTGATGGCATTTGTATGTGGTAGGCAGCTCATCTCAGAATCAAAAATAACACCGTCATCTAAATCTACCATCATAATGATCATTCCCTTCTCCCTCAGGCTTCCCCTTAAATACTTATATATTATTCACTTCCACCACTTCCTGTGGTGTTGAGTTCCACATGCTTATCACTCTTCGGGTGAAGAAGTTTCTTCTGAATTTATGTTGAATTTCTTGATGATGGTCTCTAGTTATGCACTTTCCCACATGAAGAAACATTCTCTATCAACTCTATTAAAACCTTTCTTAATTTTAAAGACCTAATAGGTCACCTGGGCAGCACGGTAACATTGTGGATAGCACAATTGCTTCACAGCTCCAGGGTCCCAGGTTTGATTCCAGCTTGGGTCGCTGTCTGTGTGGAGCCTGCACGTCCTCCCCGTGTGTGCGTGGGTTTCCTCCGGGTGCTCCGGTTTCCTCCCACAGTCCAAAGATGTGCGGGTTAGGTGGATTGGCCATGATAAATTGTCCTTAGTGTCCAAAATTGCCCTTGGTGTTGGGTGGGGTTACTGGGTTATGGGGATAAGGTGGAGGTAATTTCCACTCATCTCTGTTTTAAATCTGCTACACCTTATCTTAAAGCTATAATCTCTCGTTCAAGATTGCCCCACAAGAGGAAACATCTGCTCTACGTCTACTTTGTCAATATCCTTTATCGTCTTGTATATCTCAATTAGATCTCCCCTCGTTCTTCTAAACTGGAGAGAGTATAGGCCTATACTGACCAATCTCTCTTCACAAGCCAAGCCCCTCCTCTCTGGAATCAATCTAGTGAACCTCCTCTGAACTGCCTCCAATGCAATTACATCCCTCCTCAAATAAGGGGACCGAAACTGGACACACTACTCCAGGTGTTGTCTCACCAATGACTTGTTCCAGCACACTTCCCTACTTTTATACTCTATTCCTTTAACCATAAATGCCAAAATTCCATTTACCGTATTACTTGCCGAAACTGCATACGAGGACATCCAGATCCCTCTGCACAGAAGCACGCTGAAGTTTCTCTCCATTTAGATAAGAAGTTGCCGTTCTATTTTTCCGACCAAAATGGATACCCTCGCTTACTCACATTAAATTCCATCTGCCAAATTTTGGCCCACTAACCTAACCTATTCATATCCATTTGTAAATTTCTTATTTCCTTATTGCAACTTGCACTTATTTTGGTGTTATCTGCAAATTTGGCTAAAGTACCTTTTATCCCTGCATCCAAGTCATCAATATGGATTGTAAATAGTTGGGGCCCGAGAACCGAACCCTATGGCACCCCACTAGTTGCATCTTGCCAACTAGAAAATAACCCATTTAACCTAACTCTCTGCTTTCTGTTGATTAACCAGTCATCTAACCAAGCTAATAAATTACCCCTCGTCTCATGTGAACTTAACCTTGTTTATGAACCTTTTGTGTGGCACCTTATCACATGCCTTCTGGAAGTCCAGATATACTACATCTACAGGAGCCCCATTATTCACTTGGCTTGTTACATCTTCAAAGAACTCTAGAAAATTAGTCAAACACTATTTACCCTTCATAAAATTATGCCGGCTCTGGATTGCGTTTTGACTTTGCAAATGTCCTGTTATTGCTGCCTTAATAATGGATTCTGATAATTTCCAACCAACAGATGTTAAACTAACTGGTTTATAGTTTCCTACTTTCTGCATCCCTCCCTTTTTGAATATGGGTATTACATTGGCATTTTCCGAATCCACTGGACCCTTTCCCGCATCCAGGGAATCTTGGAATATTATAACAAATGGATCTACTATCTCCGCTGCCACTTCCTTTAAGACCCTAGGATGTAGGCCATTAGGCCCTGGGGATTTTTCTGCCTTTAATTCTGATAGTTTGTTTAGTACTTTTCCCCTACTGATGTTTGTTCCAAGTTCCTCCTTTTCTATAACCCCTGCATTACCTGTTCCTATTGGGATGGTACTAGTGTCCTTCACTGTGAGAACTGAAGCAAAATATTGATTTAGCATCTCTACCATTTCTCTGTTCCCATCTATTAACTCCCTTGTCCCATTCTTCAAGGGATTAACATTCACTTTGGCTACTCTCTTTCCATTTATATACTTGTAGAAACTTTTGCTTTCCTTTTTTATATTTTGTGCTAGTTTTTTTTTCATAATTTTTCTTTGCTCTTTCAATTACATTTTTAGTGATCCTTTGTTGATCTTTAAAAGTTTCCCAATCTTCCATCCTGCCACTGGCCTTTGCAACATGGTATGCCTTACTTTTTGTCTTTTATGTTATCTTTAACTTACTTGCTTAGGCTTGGATGTTTTCCCCCTCCAATCTTTTTTCCTCTCTGGAATATATTTTAGTTGGGAGGAATTGAATATTTCCTTAAACAACTGCCACTGCTCATCAGCTGTCCTGCCTTTTCGTCTTCCTGCCCAATCTACTGGGGCCAAATGTATCCTCATATCTATGAAATTACCTTTGTTTAACTCCATAATATTCGTGTGGGACTCCAGTTTCTTGCCCTCAAAATGAATTTCAGGCTATGATCATCTTTTCTAGCGGATCCTTAATGATGAGGTCATTAATTAATCACCCCGTCATTTCACACATCCAGAATGGTCTGCTCCCTGGTTGGTTCCATAGCATATTGCTTCAAGAAACAATCACTAACACATTTCATTGACTCCCCCTCGAGGCTACCTGTGCCAATTCGATTAATCCAGTATATATGCATATTAAAATCACTGCTGTACCTTTCTTCCAAGCTCCCAGTATTTCCTGGTTTACACTGTGCCTCACTACGGAACTACTGTTTGGGAACCTAGAGATTACTCCTACCAGGGATTCTTTCACTTGCTATTTCTTATTTCTGCCCTCACTGATGTGTAGTTGGGAGCACAAAGGTACATGCAAAATATCTGGGCATGTAGCTCTATCTGTAAAAGTGAGATTATCCATTTTGGATCCGAGCAAAAAATTGTAATGTTTTCTTAATAGCGAGAGATCAAGAGCTGTGGAAGAGCAAAAGGGGTTGAATAAATTCCTCCTCATCTCTATTCTAAGTGACCAACCTTTTATTCTGAGGCTATGTCCCCCTGCATCTAGACTCCCCGACCGGGGGAAATATCCTTCCTCCATCTAGCCTGTCGAGTCCTGTAAGACCGTTGTACATTTCAATGAGGCACCTCTCATTCTTCCAAAGTCTAGAGTTTTCAGGGCAAGTCTCCTCAATCTGTCCTGATAGGACAATACCACCATCTCAGGGATTAGTCTGGTGAGGATTAAAGTGCAAAGTGTAATTGCATAAGTAGTAGTTGATTAAGATTGTTGTCTTTATTTTCAAAGAAATTACTTGGACAGCAAATCTGATGGGATACAAACTTTTAAATGAGTGTTGAGGTGCGTGTGTGTGTGATTAATGTATTCCCTACTATACTGTAAGGCAGGCAACAGGCTCCTGGGGCTCTGTGTTGATGCTGTTTTTGAACCAGCTGCCAAAAATATAAAACCACCTTCTGGCGGTGACTTGTCTTGCCCACTCCCAAGTGCCAGACCTCCGCTTCTCTCAACGGAGAATCCTAATTGCAGGCTTGTGTCTTAGAATTTTTAAAGATTGAAACTCCAGCAACAATTGGAATAAATGTACAGGAAGAGTAAAATAGGAGGGACGTCTCTGAAACACTTTTTGAGGAAATCTGGGGAAGCTTAGAACACATTTGGTCTGGTTCTGGAGTTTAATGCTAATATTGAAGAAAACTTCTCTATTCTTTATAAATTGATGTCCTGCATCGTATGCACATAAGTAGTTAATAATGAGAGAAAAAACTGCCTCAGAATGTTAGCTATAAAGCTTTCCTGTTAGATTTTTCATACTAGTTTGCTAATGAAAACACAGAGAATTTTATGTTTATTGCTGTTATGGAGAAGGGTAGATCAATAGATTAAAAAAAAAAAAAATTAAATGACTAAACATGTGTTTTTCTCTCCTTCAGTTTGAGTCCAGCTAAATAATTGAAACAAATTCTGGATGCTAAAATGTGAAAGCCATTTTTGCTATACTCTGGAATGGATCGAAGCAAAAGAAATTCGATAGCAGGCTTACCATCAAGACATGAGCGATTGGAAGATTTTGATGGCAGTAGAGAAGGTGGTGTTGCTCAATCGGGGACAGTTGCTTCATCGTACAGAGCCCTGAGCAGTGCTGTCTCCAGACTTACAAGGCTTGATGATTTCACCTGTGAAAAAATAGGATCTGGATTTTTCTCAGAAGTCTACAAGGTTAGTTAGTTCATATTAGTACTCTCATTCTATACAATATAACTGGCAGTGAAAGACCATGATCTCTTATGAAATGTGATTTATTTGAATAGCCTGCCTCTCTTATTTGTGCTGTTTAATCCATACCCTTTGTAAACCAATAAAAGGGAATGGAGAGCATGAATTGACGTTCCTCATTGGCTATAATGCTGTGTAATTTGCTGTTAAAACCATAGAAATGTTACAGCACAGAGTCTATTCAACCCATCCTAAAAGAAAAAGAAAAAAAAAACAAGCTGCCCATTCTAATCCAACTTTCCAGCACCTGGTCTGTAGCCTTGTAGGTTACAGCACTGCAGATCCAGATACATTTTAGTTGAGGATTGCTGCCTCAACCGCCAAACCAGGCAGCAGATTCCAGACACCCACCACCCTCTGGGTGAAAACGTTGTTCCTCATGTTATCTCTAATTCTTCAACCAATCACCTTAAATCTGTTTCCCATGGTAATTGAATAAGAACAATGTTCATTAAATCTGTTGATCAAGAAAATGAAGTCTGGTTTTCATATGTGAAATATTTTTGAAACCTCTGTTGAAACTGATGAAGCTTAAAAGGAATGGTTTAATGATTTGGCTCCTGGGTAATGTTCAAACCATGGGCATATGTGTTTGCCATGTTTGATGTCCTTTTTATCAGGATATATATTACTGGATACAAAAACAAAATGCTACTGATATTTGAAAATAGAAAATATTGGAAATACTGAACAGGTAACACAGCATGTGTGGAATGAGAAACAGTTGAAGCTTTAGATGTGTGGGGTTCTGATGAAAGGTCACAGATCTGAAATGCTCAGTGTTTTTCTCTCCACAGTTGCTGCCTGACTTGGTATTTCCAGAATTTTCTGTTTTTGTTTTTTATACGTTATCATCAAATTAAATAAGAATTGAATTTCAGCTGTCAGACTCTGGAAAAACTAACCACATGTAAAGAACTCTCAATTTTAACCTATTTCTATATTTTGCTTTTTTAATGAAATAATAATTATCTCATATAGCTTATTAGTACTGTTTCTAAAATTGTCCAGGATTTAATGTGGCCAACCTGCTGCCAGGGTTAAGACCCACTGTATACTCTTGTGTCCATTGCACTTCTAGTGCTGCTTCCTCCTCCTTGCACTAAGGCTTGGCCATTGCACCCATGCTGCCGGATAAAATAAATGCTGATTACTGATTAGTTCTGTCACCATTTTGCTGATAGTTTGCTTATTAGCTCCCAGTCTGACCTGGAGTAATTTTTGATTTGATTACCCAACTGCAAAATGTTATAGGAGGTCCTGATCAGTGACTCAAGGGAAACTCGTGTTGACTTTTCTCCTCCAACAATTTGATATTAATTGACCTCTTGGTGGCAAGGACGGAAGATGGATGGTGGGGTACGGGTGTGTAGCCAAGTTATAGACATAGATGCATGGTCGAGTGGCTGATGTGCCCTCGACTTTTTTTTCAACCAAAGTTAGAATGTGAAGGAAATTGTAACACCTAATTTTCTCTCCTGCTAGAGCTGGGCTGAATCCCATTGGGAATTAATGTTGCTATAAAACTGGGCATTAGATGTAGTACAAGGTGGCCTGTCGACCATTCTATCACTATTTGTCTTCAATTATAAAGTACCATTTGAATGGAATGTGGGTTGAACTATTCCACCACTCATTTGTAATGTACAGGCTTTTAATATCACATTTGTAACCAATATGTTGTTTTCTTGGTTAAGCAGAGATTTCCTAATCATGTGATCAGTGTTCTGCAATGCAAAGTGGTCAATCTGGTTTTTCCGAAAAACTTGTTTTGTTTAATTCAAATTTGAATTAGCAACAGTAATGTTTTGTGACATTGACCATTTTCCACTGCTAGCTATTCCACAGCAATGTGACAAAAGGTCTGAGGCCCATGTTTCGAGTTTCTTTTATTGTTTTCCTTAACTCTTCCATCTGTGTGGGGATGAGCTTCTGAGTTTTAAATTTGGTGTTGTGCATCATTTACCAGTAGTTTGTGACATTTTTTCTATTATATGGTGAAAGAACAGGGGACTGGGATTAACAGCATAGCTCTGGCACAGGCACAAAATGCCAAATGGCCTCCTGCTGTGCATATCACTTGAATTCTATGAATCTGTTTTATTGAAACAGCAGGGTATATTAATGGCATAATCATTTTGTTGTTTTGAGATAATGTTATAATACGTTTAATGCAGTGGTTCCATGAAGTTGTAAATTAGGAAAGGTTAGGTTATCACAGATGTTTCTTTTTAATGTTCAAGAAGCTCTTGAGGGCAGCACGATGGGGCAGTGGTTGGCACTGGGACTGCGGCGCTGAGGACCCGGGTTCGAGCCCTGGGTCACTGTCCGTGTGGAGTTTGCACATTCTCCTCATGTCTGCGTGTGTTTCACCCCCACAACCCAAAGATGTGCAGGTTAGGTGGATTGGCCACACTAAATTGCCCCTTAATTGGAAAAAAATAAGTAATTGGGTACTCTAAATTTAAAGAAAAAAGAAGCTCTTGCGCCTTAATGGTGACAAATTTACGTTGTTTTTGAGTTGATCATTGATCCCACTATAGGATGTCTTGAAACATCAGCGTTAATGTTTGTAAATTGAGATGAGACTTAATCTTAACAGTAGCAGCTGCTAATATTGCTCAATTCCAAAAGGAATTCTCCCTTTTGATTTCCACTAAAGGTCAGAAGTGGGAAAATGAGTTATGATTGAAGTATTAATGTAAACCGGTCTTTGTCCAATTCCCTATGTAGGTAAGTACCTATTGATTTTGATGGATCCCCATACAAATCAAATCTGAGAATTGAGATTTAGTTTAAGAAATCACTGGCATTGTTAGTCTGCCTTCTTTGATTTTTAGGTTTTATTTTTAGCATCGGTGTATAAATATTATATCATAGTCATAGAGGTCTATAGCACAGAAAAGGCCCTTCAGCCCATCGTGTCTGCACCGGTCAAAAGCAACCATCTAACTATTCTAATCCCATTTTCCAGCAGTTGTCCCATAGCCTTGCATGCATTGGCATCATCGTAAGTGCACATTTAAATACTTCTTAAATGTTATGAAGGTCTCTGCCTTGATCACCCTTTCAAGCAGTGAGTTCCAGGCTCCTACTTGGATGAAAATGTTTTTCCTCATCCCTTCTAAACCACCTGCCCCTTACCTTAAATCTATGCCCCCTTGTCATTGATCCTTCCACCAAAGGGAAAAGTTTCTTCCTGTCTACTCTATCTATCCCCTCATAATTTTATACATCTCACGCTCCCCGTCAATCTCCTCTGCTCCAAGGAAACACCAGTCAATACAATCTTCATAACTAAAACTCTCCAGCCCAGGCAACATCCTGAGAAATCTCCTCTGCACTCTTTCCAGTGCTATCACATCCCTCCCATGTTGTGAATTACAGAACTGCACACAATACTCCAGCTGTGGCCTAACTAACATTTGATATAGTTCCAGTATAACCTCCCTTTTCTTAAACTCTCTGCCTCGGCTAATAAAGGCAAGTATATCATATGCAGCCTTAACCACTTTATCCACCTACCCTGCTACCTTAAGGGAACCGGTGTACATGCACACCAAGTGAGTATAGTTTTATATTCAAAAATGTTATACTTCAAAACAAAAGGAATTTGTACAGAACTAAAAAGCCAAAGGATGCAATCATTGAGCCAAATGGGGCATATGATGTGGTGATTATCTGACTATCTTTATTCTATCAACTGGAGACGCTAAGCAAAATATTCTCTCCTCATATGCTGACCCATGTCTTTTATGATGAGGATAATACTGTTCCGGTCATCGTACGGGTGTAACTTTAGGAATACACACCTGGGAGAGGAGGTAATCAGTTTATTGGTGAATCCTGAATGGGAAAGTCGTTGAAGACACAGTGGGGTTTCCTCTTACCGAAAGGGAACGGTAAACATGGAGTAGTCACTGTGGGACTCTTACCTTCTAATATGAATCGGCAGTCGGGATGGTGGGAGGTGTCAAAAATATGACCTTATTGCTAATTACTCTCTGGTGTACACGAATAAAAACTGAAGGAAAACTTAGAAACAAAATATCAAACAAGTCAAGCACATGGCAAAAAGCATAAAACACAAAAGGAAATCACTTGAACACAAACAAACAGATGGATGATTCAAGAATTCAGGAATAAAGACCTCAACCACATGGTCCTACTTTTAAAGGAATTCTTATCTTTGGTTTAACCCCTCATTTACTTTTGTCGGCTTCTAATTCTCAGCTGAGACGTCCTGATTTGTTCAAATGAATGTCTGTTACTTAGAGGATGATTTGTTAATCAAACATTGGACATTACTTAAGATTGACTGGTGCCTATCAAAACTAGCTTAAGGTCTGCATACGCAGTCTTAGGAAAATTACTGGATATGTTTTCTCACACCTGCCATGTTACACAGCTTGGCGGAGATCTTGCTAGAACTGATTAGTTGATTAGACAGAGAACAATACGTTCTCAGTGCTGAATACACTTGAATACAATGGTTAATTCATGATATGAGACAATGACTGAGTTCCCACAGTCAAGACACTTAATATTTAGTTTCTTCCGCTATATGCATTCAAATAGCCCCTATATGAATAAAACTATGAATAAAACTAGACTCTACCAGTTACTCAGTATCTAATCAGGAGACTGAGGTACAGGCCTAGACCTGAAGCTGAAAGACAAGTTGGAATAAGACATTTGTTTAAGAGCTAGATATTGTCTGGGAAGAAAGGCAATGCCACAAAATGTCAATCAACTCATAAAAGGGACAGAGTGCCTGATTTATCAATTTTCAAGGAAAGAAATGTGATTATGTGAAAGAATGTGGAATTTGCTTTAACCGTTACTCTGTATACTCAGTTGCTGTAAAAGGAAGTGGTTTATTAAAGTAGTAAAGATATTCAAGTGTATACATCGGTCCTTTGAATTTGCTGGAGTCTTGACCCAATGATAGCATTTTGTCTTTAAGACAGAAGGTTGTGGTTTTGAGTCCCAATAAAAACTGATGCTTTGCTGCAGCACTTAAGGCATGCTGCACTATTGAAGGCACTGCCTTTGGAATAGTGTTACAATGGTCCCTCGTGGCCCCTAGGTTGGAAGGGAAGAGACACTATTCGAAGAAGAGCAACGGAATTCTTCACCAACAAAAAAAGTTAGATAATCTGTTCATTTATCCCATTACATTTTGGGGTCATTTCAGACTGCAGGTTGACTGCCATGTTCCCTACATTACAACAGTGTACTTCAAATGTCCTTGGTTGCCGATAAAGATCTTTGGCACTTCCTGAGGTTTTGGCACTTCCTGAGGTTGTGAAAGGCACCGTAGAAATACAAGTTTTGTCCATCACCTGGATTCCGAAGCTTATGCAGAGCAACTTAAGGCACAAAATCATAAAGTAACAGAGCATGGTTATGTCACTGGGCTAGTAATCCAGAAGGACAAACCGAACATGCTGGAAATAGTCAGTAGGTTTGGCAGCATCTGTGGAAAGAGAAACAAAGTCAACATTTTCAGGCTTTTGACTTTTCATTGGGGTTCTGGGAGGATTGTAGAGAGTTGGGGGGGAGGGTTCCTGTATATTTGAATGGGAGGTGCTAGGTGGAGACCCTGTCGCCTTTGTGATTTCCCCTCCCACCAATTAAGTCCAGGGTTATACAGTGAATGGTAGAACCCTCAAGAGTATTGAAAGTCAAAGAGATCTAGGAGTACAGGTCCACAGGTCATTGAAAGGGGCAACACAGGTGGAGAAGATAGTCAAGAAGGCATACGGCATGCTTGCCTTCATTGGCCGGGGCATTGAGTATAAGAATTGGCAAGTCATGTTGCAGCTGTATAGAACCTTAGTTAGGCCACACTTGGAGTATAGTGTTCAATTCTGGTCGCCACACTACCAGAAGGATGTGGAGGCTTTAGAGAGGGTGCAGAAGAGATTTACCAGAATGTTGCCTGGTATGGAGGGCATAAGCTATGAGGAGCGATTGAATAAACTCGGTTTGTTCTCACTGGAACGAAGGAGGTTGAGGGGCGACCTGATAGAGGTATACAAAATTATGAGGGGCATAGACAGAGTGGATAGTCAGAGGCTTTTCCCCAGGGTAGAGGGGTCAATTACTAGGGGGCATAGGTTTAAGGTGAGAGGGGCAAGGTTTAGAGTAGATGTACGAGGCAAGTTTTTTACGCAGAGGGTAGTGGGTGCTTGGAACTCACTACCGGAGGAGGTAGTGGAAGCAGGGACGATAGGAACATTTAAGGGGCATCTTGACAAATATATGAATAGGATGGGAATAGAAGGATACGGACCCAGGAAGTGTAGAAGATTGTAGTTTAGTCGGGCAGTATGGTCGGCACGGGCTTGGAGGGCCGAAGGGCCTGTTCCTGTGCTGTACATTTCTTTGTTCTTTGTTCTTTGTTGGAAGGGTTGAGGACAGTCCTCTTGCCCAGAAGACAATTGAGACCCTTAAGTTGCCAATTTGCGACCTCTTCCTGCTGCACTGATATTCAACCAGCAGCTGGGGTGGTCCTGTGGCTGGGCAGGTTGGCAGATAAACCCTGGCAGTTATGCCTGTGGCCTGATGGCCTTTTACATCCTATTTGGGGTGGCCAACAGAGAGAGACCCCCCCCCCAACCCCCAATGAACGAGGGCTACCCAAGGGTGAAGCATACATAGAAACATACAAAGAAAATAGAAGCTTCAGTAGGCGATTCAGCCCTTCGAGCCTGCTCCGCAATTCATTATGAACATGGCTGATCATTGAGTTCAATACCATGATCCTGCCACCCCCCCCCCCCCCCCCCCCCCCCCCATATCCCTTGATTCCTTTAGCCCCAAGAGCTATATCTAATTCTCCTGCCATCTCTTAAAATGAACCTCCCCAACCCACCTTGCCAGGGCCTTCCCGACTGACCCCTGTGATCCAGGCTGCCTTCATTCCAGACTGCAGCTTGGGCCTCCTGCAGTACAGACAGTGACCACCTCTTCTGGTTGCCCGGCGGCTCTCTGAGGCAGGATATCAGCCCTGATGTGATTAGGACCCTGATTCCAATCAGGTACGTGCCTGGTTTGCACTGAATCGGGTGTGTGAACGTTTGGGAAGTCACGCACCTCTGGTCATGGCCAGGCCCATTGCTGCTAGCATTAAATCTTGCCCATTGACTCAATTTCTCCTCCACAGATCCTGCCAGGCTTAGTGAGTATTTCCAGCATTTACTGTTTTTATTTTAGATTTCCAGAATCTGCAGTATTTCGCTTTTTGTCGTAATTCAGAAGCCTGGACTAATGATCTGGAGACTTGAGTTCAAATCCCACCATGTCGGCTGGAGAATTTGAGTTCAAGTCACTAAAATCGGCAATGAAAAACTAGCACAGGTAATAAGAACAAAGAATAATACAGCACAGGAACAGGTCCTTCGGCCCTCCCAAGCCTGCACTGATCACGTGACCTGAAAATATTGGATTGTCATTAAAAATGCATCTGGTTCACTGATGAGTGAAGCAAATCTGCTGTCCTCACCTGACCTGGTCTATATATGACTCCAAACTCACAGCAATGTGGCTGACTCTTAATTGCGCTCTGAAATGACCTAGCAAGCTATTCAGTCATGAAACTATTTACAAGAAAAGTTAAGAAAACCAGATGGACCAGAAGACATTCAACACACCCAGCACAGTTGAGCCTGGAAAGTCCTCCTCCCAAGCATTCAGAGACTTAGGTCAAAATTGGTAGAGCTTTCCCCCACATTAGTCAAATGATAATCTGATATAGTCATACTCACAGAATCATACCTTACTGCCAATGTCTCAGACTCCTCAATTGCTACCCCTTACCCTATTGTCCATCCCACCAGTAAGACAGACCCACCAGACATAGCGGCACAGCAGTATACTGTTTAGAGGGAGTGCCCCTGGCAGTCCTCAACATTGACTCTAACGCTGTGAAGTTTTGTTGCATCAGATTAAATATGGACAGGGAAAACTCCTGATTGCCACTTGATGTCTTCTGATGAATTGAGTACTCATTCATGTTGAAAACCACTTGGAAAAAGTACTAAGGGTAAGAAGGCATATAATATACTCTGGGTGGAGGCTTTGATATCCATTACCAAGAATGGCCCAATAGTACCACTGTTGACTGAGCTAGGATATAGTGCCAGACTGAGCCGTGCGTGGCAAGTGGTGAGAAAACTGCCGCATGAAAAAAACTATTTGACTGTATCCTCATAAATGTACCTGTCGCAGATGTATTTGTCCATGGTGGTGTTGGTCGGAGAGACCACAGTCCAGTCCTTGTGCAGGTGAAGTTCAAACTTCACACTGGGGACACCCTCCATCATAATTTGGGGCCATGCTAAATGAGATGGATTCAGATCTAGCAACTCAAAAATGGGCATCTGTTGAGCCATTAACAGCAGGGAGGAGGAAGCTCCATGAACATTTCATCATCAATGATAATAGAACCCAGCATGTGAGTGCAAAAGATAAGGCTGAAGCGCTTTCAGCTGCCTTCAACTTGAAGTGCCAAGTGGATGATCTATCATTTCCTCCTCCTGAGGTTCCAACCATGACAGAAGAATCTTTTGCTGATTCAATTTATTCCATCTGAAACCAAGAAATAGCTGAATGCAGTAGATACAGCAAAGATGATGAAACCTGACAAGCACCCTGGCTGCAGTGCTGAAGACTTGTGCTTCAGAATTAAATATTCTAGTAAAATTACAGCACTCTCATATAGTTTACATATAAAAATTGCACAAGAATGACTTGTTTGCAAAAGGCAGAACAAATCCAATTCGCCCAATTGCCACTGAATCAGTCGACTGTTCAGCGTCAGCAACATTTTTTTCTTTAAAAAAATATTTTCTTCTAATTTTTCCAATTAAGGGGCAATTTAGCGTGGCCAATCCACCTACCCTGCATAGCTTTGGGTTGTGGGATGAACCTATGCAGGCACGGGGAGAATGTGCAAACTCCACACGGACAGTGACCTCGGGACAAGATCGAACCCGGGTCCTCAGTGCAGTGAGAATCGTCAGCAAAATGATGGAAGGTATTGACGACAGTGATATCAAGCAGCACTTGGTCCCTAATGCTCAGTCTAGGTTCCACCAGAGGCACTTCGCTTTAGATCTCATTACAACCTTGGTCCAAAGATAGACAAAGGAGCTGAACTCCAGGTGTTAGGTGAGAGTAATTGCCCTTGCATCATGGCAGCATTTGCTAATTGGACTTTAGAAGAATGAAAGGTGATCTTATTTGAACATATTAAAATTCTGAAGGGGTAGGTGCTGAGAAGGTGTGTTCCCTCATGGGAGAATCTAGAACTGGGGCCCCAATTTAACAATGAGATATCCTATTTAAGACTGAGATAAGGAATTTATTTTCTGAGGGTTGTTTTTCTTTGGACCTCTCTTCCATTGAGAGCAGTGGAAGCTGAGTCATTGAATATATTCAAGTTGAATTCGATTTTTCATCTACAAGCAAATAAAGCATTACGGGTGGGGGCAGACAGTAAAAAGGCCCAACTGTGGCGGTCTTTGGGGCGTCAGAGCATCCATGGTTCTGGTCAGGGAAGGGGCCAGACTCCCTGGGCCTCGCCTCACTGATCGCCAGCACAAAAACATCTGCTGGTCTGGAAGATGGCAGCGCCACCCAGGGCCCCGAAGTGTCTCTCAAACGTGGCTGAGTTCCTGCAACTAGAAAAAAATAAAATTCTCGATAAGGGGATCCGATGAGAGATTCCAAGACACGTGGAGGAGATTCACAAAATCTCTTTACAGACCTGTTCGCAACCAGCAAAAAACTGTGCGCGCGCGCGCGCGTGTGTTGCAGAGAACACTGCCCGGATGATAAGGATCCTGCAGATAACAGAGAACGACCGGGGAGGGAGGCCATTTACAGGAGGGGACATAGATCCCTCGCACATAGGCCAAACCGGAAGAATGAATGGACCAGTCTAACCTCTCCCGAGGAGTCGAGGGGGGACAAAAAAATGTCCCTCCCCAGCAAAATGAATGTAACTGTAGTTATAGATTATGAACAATGGAAAGAGCCCTGGCAATAGTTGTAAATACATATCTAAAGTTGTGTGTGACATGTATTACTAAATGTTGAGTCCCAATAAGAACACTTCTTAAAAAAATTATAAGTTGGGAATAGAAATTTCGGAGTTTTAACACCCGGTCCCGAGAGCAATGGAGGCTGAAAAAGCTGTAAGAAGACACTGAGGAGAAATGTCCCAAGTTTGGGGAAAAAAACAGCCGTGGAATAGGGGGTTAATGAAAGTCGCCGGTGAGTGGAAAAGTCAGTGCAGGAAGTGTAAGGAAAGCGGAGGCTAAAGCACCAGGGGAGGCCGCATTGCTCACAGCAGAAGAAATAACCAAGGTGATGGCGGTGGAACTTGAAAATAGTTCACAAAGCACATGGAAGCGATGAAGAAGGAGAAGGGGGCGGTATTGAAAGTGCTGGTGGAGGAGGCGATTGCCCCGGTGAAGGCGGTGGTATCAAGTGCAGCGGCGGAGGTGTGGGAGCAAGGTGAGACGCTGAAGGCAGTGGAAGAGGCATTATCGCAGCACAGTGATCAACTCACCTCGATGGGGAAGGGGTTGCGGAGGGTGATAGAGACCAACAAGAGTCTGCGAGCCAAAATGGAAGACCTGAAAACATCCAGGTGGCAGAATCTGAGGATTGTGGGTCTGCCAGAAGGGGTGGAAGGCCCGAGGCCGACGGAGTATTTTGCCACAATGTTGGCGAAGCTAGTGGGGGAGGGGGACGATCCCTCTCGATGTGAACTGGATCGGGCTCAAGGGTCATGGAGGCCTATACCAAAGGCGAGTGAGCAGCCAAGAATAGTAACTGTGTGTTTCCGTAGGTATAGCGTGAAGGAGAAAGTCCTGTGCTGGGCAAAGCAGAAGCGGGTGGCACAGTGGGCTGGAGCTGGTATACGCATATACCAGGATTTTATGGTGGAGCTGGTGAGGAGGTGGGCTGCCTTCAGCTGGGTGAAGGAGGTGTACATCAGCAAGTTGCAGTGCAGCATAGTATATCCAGCTAAGTTGAGGGTGACCTACAAATCCATGGACTTTTATTTTGGGACGGCGGAAGTGGCGGAGGAGTTTGCGAAGGCAGAAGGACTGTAGCAGAATTGAGAAATGGGACTAGAGCGGGTCTTGTACCGATATAGCCTCATGTAACTTTATTTTTTCACTTGTGTGTTGGTGTATGTACTAAATGAGTCGACGCTGTATATATTTGGACAAGGGAAGAGTTGGGACCTTCATTTGCAATGATGGTTCTTTGGGGCTTGGGTGTGTATTTATTTTTTTTCATAGAATTTACAGTGCAGAAGGAGGCCATTCGGCCCATTGAGTCTGCACCGGCTCTTGGAAAGAGCACCCTACCCAAGGTCAACACCTCCACCCTATCCCCATTACCCAGTAACCCCACACAACACTAAGGGCAATTTTGGATACTAAGAGCAATTTATCATGGCCAATCCACCTAACCTGCACATCTTTGGACTGTGGGAGGAAACCGGAGCACCCGGAGGAAACCCACGCACACACGGGGAGGATGTGCAGACTCTGCACAGACAGTGACACCCAAGCCGGAATCGAACCTGGGACCCTGGAGCTGTGAAGCAATTGTGCTATCCATAATGCTACCGTGCTGCCCTATGCTGGGGTTGTGTGCTAAAGGGGATTTCTTGTTTTTCCTGGGACTGGGCAAGGGGGAAGGAGACCTGGACAGGGGCCTCCATGCTGGCCGGTTGAACGGGAGTGAGGTGGGGGGAGAGGCTGCGGCCATCAGAGCCTGGTAGAACAGGTTTCGGTGAATCGTGCTGGGGTGAAAAGTTGGGGGAAGGTGGTTACGAGAGGAAGTGGAGGGGAGGAGTCTGGGAGGGGGGGTTGGGGGGGGGGGGTGTCTACAATTCATGGGTGTTATTCACGGTACTCTTTCAGGGATTGGATGGCGTTTAATATTAGGGGGTGGTTGGGGGCTGGACCATACATATCAATGGTGACCATTGGCGATTCCTGATTCCTTTTTCTTTTTTTCCACCTTGGGAGGGTTTATTTGATGCTTATGTTGTCAGGTGGGCCATTGTTTGGGGTAGTGGGAGGATGGGATCTTTGTTGATAATAAGGAGATTGACATTTTATTCATTACCATTTACTGTTTGTTGGTGGGGTGTAAATTCTGAAGAAAATGTGAAAATGGAGAATAAAAAGATTTAAAAAAAAACTAAGTTACACACTAATGTGAATAGAGTACGGAAAAGATGGACCTGGGACCACTGTCACAGACACTGGCCAGCCTGTGGTACCTTTGTTGATGTTGTTACTGTGTTGATTATTATTGTTGCTTCTGCACTGTTCTGCAAAGTTTGGACATTAAGTGCAAAACGTTAATTTTTAAAAAATTAAATACCTTAGTTGGAGTAAAATAATGGTTGATAAGGATTTGGTACAACTTCCTTACCTTTGTACCCTATGCCACTGTTTTTGAAGCCGACGATACTGTATTATTTAAAGGCCTTCTCAACTTGTCTGTTACCTTCAAAAGATTTTTGTACGCATACCCCGAGTTCTCATTCTTCCTACCAAAAGCATCACTTTTGTATCTGCCATGTCTGTCTATCCATTTCACCAGTCTGTCTGTCTGTCTGTCTTAAAGTATGTTACAGTCCACATTTTTAGTACATTTGAGGTTTTTTTTTGTCATTTGCAAACCTTTAAATGATGTCCTTTATACTCGAGTACAGATCATGAATGAACATTTAAAAAGAGCAGTGAGTGGTCTTCTTTACTGGTTCCTCGGGTATACCACTGAATAATAAATGTTCATCATTACTCTCTGCTCTCTGTCTTTCAGATAATTTTGTATCCATACACTTAATCTCCATTTTACTGGCAGGCCTATTACGTAGTTCTTTAGCAGGTGCCAATTGAAAGTCTCTATATGCAACAACTGCATTGCTTCCTTCAACCCTCTGTTATTTCATGAGAGAACTCCAAAGCCTCTGGTTCTGTCCCGGGGTTGAGACCTTTTCAGCGGGTCCAGGGGAGCAGGGGAATTGCCCATCGGAAGTTCCAACTTCCTGGACCATTCCCACGGAGTCAGTGTGTTGGGGTTTCCGAAGGGGTTCTGTAGCATACCTTGAGGTCTCTGATGACCCAGTGACAGGAAGACTTGGGCCCTAATCTAGGCTGATACTGTGAATACAGTATGTTGTAAGATGTAAGATGTACTGTTTTCAGTGAAACATTAAGTAGAAATCCTGAGATGGCACTATGGAAAGAGAAGAAGGGAATTCTTGTAGTTTCCAGTAAATGTTAGCTTCCTGAGTAAGCACATCTACCGTAATCAATCTTATTTACTGTATGTGCGACCTTGCTGGAAGCAGTTGGCTCTTATCTTTTCCTATTTAGCAATTAATGCATTGCAAAATAATTCAGTGTTTATGAAATGACATTGTTTCAATTAGATGTTCTATGGGCACAAGGAAGTGCAATGCAAATACCCGTTTGCTATCATTTCTCTCTTATTGACTTTTTGTCTTTGTGTCTATAAAAACAAAAGCTACAACTTCTGGAAATTGCAACTGTTCTCATCGAATAATCTGCTTGAGATCTCCAAAAGCAGTTACAGTTTTTATCGAATCATAGAATATACAACATCGAAGGAGGCTGTTCGGGCTATCAAGACTGCATTGGCTCTTTCAAAGAGCAAACCATTTAGTCTCACTTACCTGCTCTTTTCCTGTATCGCAGTTGTTTTCCTTTTGAAGACTCTTTTGGATCTGTTTTCACTGCCCTGTCAAGCAGTGCATTCCAAATTCTAACCATGATCCAATTACCTGAGAATGGGCAATAAATGCTGGCCTAACCAGCGACGTTTACATGCTGTAAATGAATTTTAAAAGATGTGGCTCAGGTATATTCTTTCATGTTCTGCTTTTTTAAATTGGATCATAATTACTCAAATTCTCTTGGGCAGAACCACAAATGAATTGCTGCTATGTTATTAGTTCCCACAGGGACCATGATAATTGGATCATTGAATTCTCCTCCAGCAGGGAGGAGATGTCCAGACACTGGCACTGGGCAGGAAACACACCCTGCAGGACTCTCAGTCGTAGCTGCGAGAGCAATATCTGTACCCCTGACTCTACTGTCTCCTTATCACCGCATTCTTCTTTGATTCCCCCCTCACTTGAACGGCATCGTTCACCATGGTGCCATGGCCAGTCTGCTCATCCACACAGCTAGCAAGCAGTCGTACCTATTGGATAAAGTCGAGGGCTGAGGCTCCTCCATGACTAGGTGCTGATTCCCCATACCTTCCTGACTCGCAGTTGCACCCTTCTGTCCCTGACATAAGGGATGTGATTACTTTCTGGAACATAGTTTCCAGGAACCCTTTGCTCCACAAATGTTTATGCCCAGCCATTGAATGGTGGAGCAGGCTTGAGAGGCCAAATGATCATCTACTCCTATTTCTTATGTCCTTATGTTTATTTGCTCCATTAAAAATCATTAATGACTTTAGGTGCCTCCTATTGCTTTTCCTCTTGGTTTTCTCTCCTCCAAGAACAGTAGCTTTTCCATTTACACATCTACCCTTCTCTCTTATCTCTTCAAAAAAATTAACCAAGTTAATCAAGCATGAGCTGTTACTGTTTAAAAAATCTGTGCTGCCCTTTCTTAATCAGTGCTTGTTCAAGTGGCTGTTGTTTTATCCTGCGTTATTGTCCCTTAAAGCTCCATTTACTGACATTAAACAAACTGGCCTATAGTTACCAGATTTATCATTTTCCTTTTGATTTGAATGAGAGTGTAACATTTGTAATTCTTTACCACTGCACTTCTGTATCTAAGGGTGATTGGAAGATTGTGGCCAGCGCTTCCACAATTTTCTACCCGCACTTCCCTCAGCAACTTATGATGTATCCCATCTGGACCAGGTTGCTGTATCTACTTCAAATACTGCTAGCCTTCCTAGTGCCTTCTCTGTCTGTTTTTATCTTATCCAGTATCTGTGCAACTTCCTTGTTTATTCTAATCTCTCAGTCTTGGTAAACACCAATGCAAAGTTCTTATTTGGTATCTCAGCCATGCTCTCTGCCTCCGCTCGTAGATTTCCATTTCGATCTCTAATTGGCTCTGCTCCTCGAACAACCCATTCCACTGTTAATATGCCTACACAAGGTCCTTGAATTCCCTTTATGTTCATAGAATCATCAAATCTACAGTGCAGAAGGAGGCTATTTGGCCCATCACGTCTGCACTGGCCCTTGAAAAGAGCAGCCCACTTAAGCCCGCACCTCCAACCTACCCCCGTAACCCAGTAACCCCATCTAACCGTTTTGGATAGTAAGGGCAATTTAGCACGGCCAATCCACCTAACCTGCACATCTTTGGACTGTGGGAGCAAACCAAGGCACTCGGGAGAAACCCACGCAGGCACTGGGAGAATGTGCAGAATCTGCACAGACAGTGACCCAAGCCGGGTATCGAACCTGGGGCCCTGGAGCTGTGAAGCAACTGTGCTAACCACTGTGCTACCGCGATGCCCCTATTGTTAGAAAATAGGAAATAGAAGCTAGAGTCAGCCATACAGCACTTCAGTCCTGCTCCATCGTTCAGGAAAATTATGGCAAAACTTCTGCATCCAATCCAGCTGTCTGCTCTAACCTCACATATCATGATTCCCTTTGTGTCCAAAAATCAATTGATTTTGATCTTGAATTTATTCACAGGGCTCTTGGGTAGCTTCCCAACTCGTAAAACGATTTCTTTCTGATTTTAGTTTTAAATGGCTCACCCCTTCTCCTGAGATGATGATGCCTTGTTCTAGACTCTGGCCAGGAGAACACCCTCTCGAGCAAGAATTTCATATGTTTAAATGAGATTGCTTCTCATTCTTTTAAACTCCAGAGCGCACAGGTCATTTTACTCAATCTTTCTTTTAGGAAGCTCTCTCGACTTTGCACATGGTCTAAGGCAGTTTCTTCCTTTGCTAAGGAGAGCAAAACTGTATGCATTATCCCATGTACTCTCGCAATCAACAGTAAAGTGATAGAAGCAGCACTTACACAGCAATAATCTGCTTACAGATATTCAGTTCAGGTTCTACTAGGGCCAATCAGATCCTGACCACATTACAGCCTTGGGCCAAACAGGGATAAAAGAGCTGGGTCAAGCGGTGAGGTGAGAGTGACTGCCCTTGCCATTTAGGCAGAATGTGACCTAGTGTGACATTAAGAAGCCCGAACAAAATTGAAGTAAACGGAAATCAGGGCTACAGTTTCCACTGATTGGAATCGTACTTATGTACCTGGTGCAATGGACGATGGTTGTGGTTATTGGACACCAATCACCTCTGCTGCAGGACATCACTGCAGAAGTTCCTCGGTGTAGTTTCTTAGGCCTAACCATCTTCCTCTGCTTCATCAATGATGTTCCATCCAATATAAGGTCAGAAGTGGGAATGTTTGCTGATAGTTGTGCAGTGTTTAGTACCATTTACTACTACTGTGATACTGAAGCAGTCTATGTCCATATGCAGCAAGATATGAACAAAATTCAGGCTTGGCCGATAAATGCCAAGAAGTGTTTGCGGCACAAATGCCAGGCGATATTACGACACTGAGGACCCGGGTTCGAACCCGGCCCTGGGTCACTGTCTGTGTGGAGTTTGCACATTCTCCCCGTGTCTGCGTGGGTTTCACCCCCACAACCCAAATGTGTGCAGGTTAGGTGAATTGGGTACTCTAAATTTATTTTTAAAAAAATGCCAGGCCATAACTACTTGCAACAAGCTAAAATCTAAGCATGCCCCTTTCACATTCAACATCATTATCTTTGTAGAGACCCTCGCATCAATATCTTAGAAGTTACCATTGACCAGAAACAAAATTGGACTAACCATATAAATACGGTATTTATAAGATCAGGTCAGACATTAAGGAATTCTGTGACAAATAACTCATCTCCTGATTCCCCAAAACCTGTCTACCATTTACAAGGCACAAATCGGGTCTAATGTAATATTCTTCGCTTGTCTGGATGGAGTGCGTCTGACGACATCATCCAGGCCAGAACAACCCGCTTGATCTGCTGGCACTGCTGCCTCACAGTGCCAGGGACCACGGATTGATTCTGACTTTGAGTGACTGTGTGAAGTTTGCACATTCCCCCCGTGTCTGCGTGAGTTTCATCTGGGTGCTCCAGTTTCCTCCCACAGTCTAAAGATGATCAGGCTAGGTGGATTGGCCATGCTAACTTGTCCCTTATTGTCCAAAGGTTAAGTGGTGTTTTGGGGATATGGTGGGGATTGGGCCTCGACAGGCTGCTCTTTCGTAAGGTTGGTGCAGACATGACTACCCTGTAGGGAATCATGAAATCAGCACTCCATCCACCACCTTAAACATTCACTCCCACCACTACCAATGCACAGTATACATGCCATATACTGATGCACTGCAGCAAATCATGAAGGCTTCTTCGACAGCACCTTTCAAACCATTGACCTCTACCACCTAGAAGGACAAGGGAAGCCGACACATGGGAACACCAGCACCTGAAGGTTTCCCTCATTGTTGCACTGATGTCTAACTATATTACCGTCCCGTCACTGTCATTGAATCAAAATCCTGGCACTTCCTTTCTGATACCTCTCATCACCTTCTTGAGGACAATTAGGAATGAGCAACAAATGCTGGCCTTCTCCTAACTGCTCGTATCACATGAAATAATTTTTAAAAATTGTGGTTTTGTCCAAATGCGAGATAATTCCAACAAGATCTCTTGCCCCAGTAAAGGCTAACAAACATATAATTTGCCGTCCGAATTGTTTGCTGTGTCTACATGTTAATGTCCTGTGATTTTTGTGCACAAGGACCATCGAATCCTGCTGAATATCAATATCTAGTGGTCTTTGAACTTAAAATTTTTTTTTTCCCATTCTTTCTGCCAAAGTGAATAGTTTCTCACGTCCCCACATTTACTACACCTGCCATCTTGCCACACCACATAACCGGTTTGTATTCCTCTGAAGCCTTTTTGTATCCTCCACAGGCGGTTCCCTCAACAAAGTCAGCAATATAGATTGTAAATCGCTAAAACCCAAGCCCGGACCCCTGTGGCACTATATCTATTTGCATCCTGCCATCCCAAAAGCGCCCCATTTATTCTTACTTTGTTTTCTGTTAGTTAACCAATCTTCTGTCTGTGTTAATATGACTCCCAATCCCATAAGCCTAATCTTGTGCAACAACCTCTTCTGTGACACCTTATTGAATTCTCTATTCTATTATCATACTGTCTTTGCCTCTCTTTCCTTTTGCACATTTCCATACTTTTTTAGATTTACTGTTAAACTGACGTGTTAGGGCGGCATGGTGGCACAGCGGTTAGTACCGCTGCCTCACAGCACCATGGATCCAGGTTCGATTCCGATCTTGGGCGACTGTGTGTAGTTTGCATATTCTCTCCGTGTTTGGGTGAGTTTCTTCCGGTTGCTCCGGTTTCATCCCATAGTCCAAAAATGTGCAGGTTAAGTCGATTGGCTATGCTAATATTGCTAAATTGTTGTGTAGTGTCCAAAGGTTAGGTGGAGTTACAGGGCTAGTAGGCGAAGTGGGCCTGGTAGGTGCTCTTTAAGAGGTTCGGCGCAGACTCAATGGGCTGCATGGCTGCCTTCTGTACTGTATGGATTCCATGACATCTGTTATACATGTGGCATTGCTTCGTCATGTGTCCTGGAGTTTGAAGCACAACCTTCCTTTTCTATTTTTTTCCTTTGTTTCACCTTCCCATAGATTGGCTGTGTAGTACTGGTTTCTTTAACGTTACATCTCCAATTTCTTTTAATTTCATAGGTGCGACACAGAACATCAGGCCAAGTAATGGCACTGAAGATGAACAAACAGCTTAGCAACAGAGCAAATATGTTGCGAGAAGTACAACTAATGAATCGTCTTTCTCATCCCAACATTCTCAGGTATTTGAACAGTAACTAGTGAAACCATTAGTCCTGAAGGGAATTCACTTTTTAAGATGTTTACACATTCCAAGAATTTCTTCTTATATTGGCTTATTAGAGGTTTAGTCAAGTTTATTTTAATTTTCACGTGTTCCTCCTTTAGCTGACTGAAGTAAGCTTTGATACGACTGTGTTTCTTTGCAAGTGGCTTGCATAGAAAAAGGATAATGAGTTATGATTATTTTTGGTATTAATAAAATGTAATTTTTAATAACTTCTGAAAGGTATGGAGCATATTCTTTGTATTGCGTTTTTCTGTTTTAACCCCTTGATTGACAGGTTTGTACCTTGGAGTTAGAAATTAAATATGAAAATTGATTGACTGCTGTTGGACATTTTTATCTCAATTTCTTCTCTTCTGGGCATGTTCCTGGGCCACCATGAGGATAGATATGGCAACCTGATTACCAGAAGATCCTGCATCTTTGTACATACGCAGTTACTTCTAAGTAGCTATTAGCATTGTAGAATATCTCCCATGATGTAACTGAGATGGATTTTATGTAACCTATAGTCCCTCCCTGTTGCAGAGGAATCTCCGCTTGAAGGAGTTTTTTTTAACTTGGAGGCATAATTTTCAACATAGATTTATTCAACTTTTTTTCATGGTCATCTGAGATGTTTTTTTCAGGCAAACTCTGATAACAACCTTTATTAGTGTCACAATTAGGCTTACATTAACACTGCCATGAAGTGTTATGAGTGAAATGAAAGGTGACATAAATTCATAGAAAATCCCAGAAGTGGAAGGTCAAGATTTTTCTCTAGTTTCAGTTAGATTCAGCCATTACAGCTCATATTTCTAGAACAGAGAATCACATTCTGGTTCAGTTCAATAATTTCTTTGTATGGAAGATTACTGATCCAGAATAAAACGCTAAAATCAATATCGTGTGGAACAAGAAGAGGTAAACTTTGTTCACAAAACTTTGACTTAAAGGAGTTGAAATACAATTGGTTCTCAAAACTAAATCTGAACACATGTCTATTATCTGGTTCTGGTAAATTTACTTTGAGCTTCTCCTCCCAGTACCCATAAAATGACGTAAATGCAATTTACTTGTGTAGATATGATGGGGGTGTTGGCGAAGTTCAGAGGAAATTCACGTCCTGTAACTTGAAAAGGAGGATTAACATGCATGTTGAACTGATGAGATGTATAGTGGATTTGTGGGTGATCTATGTAATACAAGTCTTCTTATTCAGCTGTTAAGTAAAATAAAAATTTAAAAAATATATATATAAATTTAGAGTACCCAATTATTTTTTGTCCAATTGAGGGGCAATTTGGCATGGCCAATCCACCTAACCTGGACATCTTTGGGTTATGGGGGTGAAACCCACGCAGACAGGGGGAGAATGTGCAAACTCCACACGGACAGTGACCCAGGGCTGGGATTCGAACCTGGGTCCTCAGCGCTGCAGTCCCAGTGCTAACCATTGCGCCACCATGATGCCCTAAGTAAAATTCAAAATTGATTATAGTTTTATTCTTTGTGCTGATTTTAGTTCAATAATTGCGAAGTGACAAATTATTGATATTCGCCTCAACTTCCTTAAAGTGTCTTCAATTAGAACAAGAAGCACTCTGGGTACAAATTAAATCTAGACGAGTGAATATTTTGTGGTGTCTCGGCCGGGGGTGGGGGCAGGGGTGGAGGGGCTGCCATTCCGTAAGGCAGAGACTCACTTTAGATACCTGGGGGTGCAGGTTGCTCGGGATTGGTGGGGGGTTCCTTCGGTACAACATTTCTAGTTTTTTGGGGAGAGTGAAAACTGATCTGGCAAGGTGGAATGGTCTCCCTCTGTCACTGGTGGGTCGGGTACAGGCGGTTAAAATGAACGTGTTTCCACGATTTCTGTTTATTTTCCAATGCCTGCCGATTTTCCTGCCAAAGGCATTTTTTAGAGAGATTGAAGGGATGATTACCTCATTCATATGGGGAGGGAAGGTGGCCAGAATTTGAAAGGTGATACTACAGAGAGGAAGGCAGACAGGGGGTTTGGGTCTTCTGAACCTGATGTAATATTACTGGGCGGTGAATGTGGAGAAAGAGGGGTTGACTCCCAGCGGGTCAGAATGGAGGAGAGTTTGTGTAGGGGGTCGGGATTAAAGGCGCTAGCAACAGCACCGCTCCCGACGGCCCAGGAGAAAAACTCGGGGAGTGCGGTAGTAATAACTTTGTTGAGAATTTGGAGGCAGTTTTGCCAGCACTTCGGGTTGGGGGCAGGGTCAAGGGAAATGCCGATTCGGGGGAACCATAGATTTGAGCCAGGGAAGTGGGATGGAAATTTTCGGAGATGGGAGGAGAAAGGAATTAGGACACTAAAAGATTTGTTTCTTGGGGATCGGTTTGCAGGATTGAAGGAGCTGGGAGCGAAGTATGGGCTGGAGCAGGGGGAAATATTTAGACTCGTGCAGGTTCAAGACTTTGCCAGAAAGGAGATACAGAGCTTCCCGGTAGAGCCGGCCTCCACATTGCTGCAGGAGGTGTTGATGACAGATGAGAAGGGGGCTGTGTTGGCGGTTTACGGGGCTATCTTGGAAGAGGAGAAGGCACCGCTGGAAGGGATCAAGGCAAAGTGGGAGGAGGAGTTGTGAGAGGGTACGGAGGAGGGGTTCTGGTGTGTGGTGCTCCGGCGTGTGAATGCCTCCACCTCGTGCGCGAGGTTGGGGCTGATACAGCTGAAGATGGTATATAGAGTGCACCTCACAAGGGCGAGGATGAGCCGGCTCTTTGAGGGGTTAGAAGACGTGTGTGAACGTTGCGGGGAGTGGGGGGGCGGGGGGGGGGGGGGGGGGGGGGGGGGGGGGCGGGCGGCCCAGGCAAACCACGTTCATATGTTTTGGTCCTGTCCAAAGCTGGAGGATTACTGGAAGGCGGTTTTTAGGATAATCTCTAAAGTGGTGCACGTGAAACTGGACCCGGGCCCTCAGGAGGCCATATTCGGGATGTCGGACCAGCCGGATTTGGAAACGAGTGCGGAGGCAGATGTTATAGCCTTCGCCTTGTTGATCGCCCAAAGGCAGATCCTGTTGGGATGGAGATCAACCTCTCCACCCTGTGCCCTGACCTGGTGGGGGGACCTGCTGGAATTCTTGACTCTTGAGAAGGTCAAATTTGAACTGAGGGGAAGGATGGAGGGGTTCTACAATTCATGGGCGTTATTCATTCAGCACTTTCGAGAATTGGATTACATCAAATATTAGGGGCAGGTGTTGGGAGCGTTGTGGGAGGGGACTGAATGTGTTAATGGTGACTAGGGGTGATTCCTGATTCCTTTTTGTTATTTGTTTATGTTAACATGCGGGCTGCTGTTTGGGGTGTTGGTGGGAGGATGGGATTGTTGTTATTGATATGGGGGAGTGACATTGCATTCATTACTGACTATTGTTTATTGTTGGGAGTGTAAATTTGGGAGAAAATGTGAAAAAGGAGAATAAAAATATTTTTAAAAATTAGAACAGAAGTAGACTATTCAGCATTAAGAGCTTGTTCTGAAATTCAATTTGATTATGGCTGAACTATACCTTATTTCCATGATCTGTTTTTGATCCTTTTTCCCTCAATATGTTTAGCTAACAACGATCTATTAAACATTTCAGTTGACCCAGCCATACATTTCCTTCTAACTTGCTACGTTTTTTGTCAGTAATTTGCTCCAGTTAATTTTTCCTAGTCCCATATTTATCTATTTTAAGTGTTTCCCCCTCCCCCAATTTATTACTTTGATCTTTCCTGTTGTGTTCTTTTCAATATTTAATTTAAACCTCATTATAAGTGCTTATTATATTCACTTAAATCTCATTATATGCTGTTCCATAGATGTTCTCCTAGGCTACTTTCACCTGCTCTGGTTCATTTCCCATTACTGGATCAGCAGTGCTCCTTTTTTTCTTTTTATCTGTTTGCATTGTGAATGGGAGAGACTACAACTCACCTTGCCATAGTGATTTATTTATACCCTACCATTTGTCATCTCTGGAATATATGCATATATTGTTTATTTAATGTCCCAAACTTTAATCATCATGCCAATCTTTATTCTGGTTTTCAGAAACCCATCTTTGCTACATTTAGAATACTAACTTCTCATCAACACTATTTGTACTTACTTCAGAACTAGATTTGTTGGCTGATGCCCCTGAAATCCTTTAGCTATATTTCACCCACTATAACAAGACATTTTTGGAGTCCTTGTGCTTTCTATAGTTTGAACTATAGCTTTTAAAATTACCTTTTTTGAAAAAGGGGCTTCTTTGGACTGAAAACCAAATTTGGATGTTGACCTTCAGTGCTTGTCCAGGGAAACCTGTATATTACTGACACTTTGGAGATTGGCATTAGCTGTCTTTTTTTTGTTTGTGGGTTCCCTTTTTACATAATAGAATGCAGAGCTCTTTATCACATCCAGAGCAGTAGAGTTACAGCTCTTTCCTTGGATTAGACTAATGCAAGCAGTTAATCCCCAGAATGATGGCTTGTCTGCCTCTGTGCATGTTGGGTAAACTCATTCCCCAAACGCTACTTTTACCATTTCCTCATGCGGAATGTGTTAACCTCAAGCATATGGGAGTAGTGCCTTAAATGTAAAATATTTCAAGATGCTTCAGGCATCAGATTTTGGGGAGACATGGGGGCTCAAGAGCTCGTTGACAGATAGATCACTTGATCAAACCTCCAGGAATGCTTCCAACAAGGGTTGGCAGTCTAAGACATCTCATTCCACCTGTCAGATAGTTACAACTGAGCTGCTGAGATATGAGTATGTGAATTATGAGCAGGAGTAGCCACTCAGCTCCTTGAGTCTGCTTCACCATTCAAGAAGATCATGGCTGATCTGATTGTAATCTCAACTCCACTTTCCCACCTACACCCAATAACCTTTCTTATCCTCTTGCTTAACAATAATCTATCTTTAAAATATTCAAGGACACTCCAACGCCTTTTGAGGAAGCGAGTGCCAAAGACTCACGACCCTCAGGAAAAAAATAATTCTCTTATTTTTAACCGCTTATTTTTGAACAGTATCTCTAGATTCTCCTTTCCACATGCAGGCTATCAATACCCCTCAGGATCTTGTATGTTTCAATCAAGTCTTCTCTTTACTCTTCTAAACTCCAGCAGATACTAATCTAGCCTGTCCAACCCACCCATTCCACATATTAGCCGAGCCAACTTTAAACTGCTTCCAACACATTAACATTCTTCCTTAAATAAGGAGACAAATACTGTACACACTGCTCCAGATGTGGTCTCACCAATATCCTTTATATCTGGAGCATAACCTCGCTGCTTTTGTATTCAATTCCCCTCGCAATAACAATAACATTGTTAGCTTTCCTAATTTGTTGCTGGATAATTTTTTGCCCACATTATACTCCATTTGCCAGATACCTCCCTTTACACTCCCACAATTAGCAGCTGCAGTATGGAGGGAAGATTCTGTAAAGCATTAATTTCCTCTCTCATTGGCTGGAATCTCCCTGACACCCTGGCTCTGCCAACTGCTATCTTGTCCTGTACACACTGGCAATGTAGCAGATCTAAGAATCCAAACATCCTCCTGTCAATGCAAAAGGACCCCTGGATGGGAGTGAACGTAGAAGCTCAAACAACCAAACAGAAAATGACTGAAATCCCATCATGTTGGCAAGGCACAAAATTAGTCCCACCAAAAAAGGAACACTAGGAAATACAGACAATCTTAGGGTATTTGGCTCATATGGTTACTACAATTTCAAGATCTGTTTTGAAAGTAAGGACACTTGTCAGTTAAAGACATCTGATGCAAATCCCTTGGGTCCCCCTACTTTATATGTTTAATACTGTCTGGGTATCTTAGTAGGTGTCTTTTTACAGGTGTTAGTATTTTGGTAGTGTCAGTTTATACAACTTTCACTGTATATATTGTGCAATGTGCATCCTACACTCTAGGCACTGAATTTCTTCCAACACTTAATAAATGATGCAGACTAGCCTGGGAACAGAACAAACACACAACAGCCTAGGACAAATGTTATAATTTGTAGTAATGTGATTTTACCAGGGCCAATTGACAGTTGTCCTGGAATGGACCTGGGCCATTTTCCTTTGTGCACTAAACTCTTGAGAATCTTGCTATCCATTTTGACCTTCTATGTTCCAAACTATTATCCAATCCAGTACATACTAACTCAAATATCTGCTGATGTGCTGTTTGATTGCTGCATTAATTGTACAGCCCATATTGAACTGATTGTTTCTGCTTTTGTACGGCTGTATTGAATCTCCAGATGTATGACATTGTTTTGTTTGTGAAGAGTACTGCCCATATTGTACCTGATACCTCTTACTGATGAAACTTTGCTATGTTTAAGTTCAGCTGGTCAGAAGTTTAAAAACAAACTGTAGATCATCTCTCATCAGATGCATTTTATATTTGTGAGTGACATAATATGATGTAATATGTGTATAATAGATCTTCTAATTGCCTCATGTATTATTAATGATTGTATTTTGCCATCTGAGCTTAACATTACATGTTTTGTGGTTAGCTGGAGTGATTTGTATTTGCCAGTTTTCTTTTAGTTTTTGTTCTGTGTTTCTTATTTGCAGTCTTGCTTCACTCATTTCTGCGATGATTGTACTTCATGGTGACTTGGCCTCTGTACCCCAATGTTTCATGTTAATTGAAAATGTTCTAACTAAATGTTGATTTCAAGGCTTCATTAATTCTTTGCTGCCTGTGGAACACTCGGGCGTGCAGTGTTGCCTGGAGCTTCATCTTAATGTCCATTTGTTCAGATACAGAGCTATCTATCACTTTGTCTACTATTCACATTTTTAGTATGTTAAAACTAATAATATTTCCTGAAACTTGCACTTGTTTAAAATAACCTTCACAAAGGACCTGAACAATCGAGGTAATACACAGTTGGTTAAACACAGTTTGCATCACGGTCCAGTTTCAACTCCAGTACATTTTTGTTGAATCTTGTGGGTATGTTGTTGTATCACGTGAATACTGGGAATGCAGAATTCAGAATATTTGTTGCAGAACCAGTCTTTAATGTAGCAGTGAGTTAAGTGATATGGTGTTTTGGAGCAACTTTGTTACCTGTCAACAAAATGTATTAAGTTGATTTTTTAAAAATTGAATTTCACCTCGGCGTAGATATGACATGATGGGCTTTCAAATGAACTTCTGGTACATAACTAACAACTTCAACAGCACCCAGAGATGATGCCTCCTCTCAATGATTTGTATTTGTTAATCCTCTCTTTAGCACCATAGGAACTATTTTCTGTGTTTAAGGCACTTTATTGTACAAGTTGTTTACCCTTGCCGTTGAATGTTATGACTGCTCTTTAAATAACATTTATAAATTCACGCTTTTACTTTTGCAAGGCTTTTATTTATATTGTGGCCCTTTTTGTGATGTACTTGCAGATTTATGGGTGTTTGCGTTCATGAAGGCCAACTGCATGCATTAACTGAGGTAGGTTGCTGGGTTTCATAGTAATATCGTTACATCAATAATATTATGGGATATAATGGTGTGATTGTTGGATTACTAGTCCAATAATCCAGAGTCCTGTAAGAGAATGCGAGTGATATCTCAGCAGTGCAATTTGACAATTTTAGTTTAGTTTAAAACTAAATTTACATAAAACTGGAAATAAAAAGCTGGTATGAAGTTATTGGGTTGCCATGAAAACCCAACTGTTTCACAAATGTCCTTTCGGAAAGACAACCCACTGCCTTTACCCAGTCTAGCCTGTGAAGGCTTAACTGCTCCCTTAAATGACCTGGTAAACCATCAAAGGGAAGTTAGGTATAGGTAATAAATACTGAATTGGCAAACCTACCTTAGCAGTGGGGATACTTTGTGTGGGATTCTGGGAATTCAGCCTTCTCTGCACTCATTTGTGTACTTGATGTGGATGCTAGTTGTCAACATGTATCGTATTCTATTACTCCAATACTCATTGCACATCTTAATTAGCATGAAAAGTGACAAATATCATTGAAATAATTTTATATTTGGTCCCCAAAATAAATTATGACAGAGTGCCTGTTATGAGATTGGAACAGATTCCAAGTATTTGAAAGATAGTTTACACAGCCACCCAGATCTTGGATGCTGTACTCCAACCTTGTTATACACATAAAATTGGTAGTTCCTACTAAAAGCTGCTATTACAACTGCTATGCTTTGAAATGTGGTTGCAATTTGCTTGGGTAAAATGGATAGTTTTAGACAAAATAGTGGTAAGGGTTATGGGAATAACAATCAATTGTTTCTCAGACTTACTCCACATCATCCATACACTGCATGAGCAAACCTTAATTGCTATTGGTGAAGAATCATTATGGACCCCCCAAAGCCTCCGTATGTTTTTAATATGTTTTGACACCTGAAGATGAATGTTCTCTATATGATGCTCTCTTTCACCTGCATATTTTTCCCTTTATTAGTGCACCTATTTAAAAAAACATTTATTTGTTTTTATTCAAAATTTTTACAAACCACTACAAAAAGAAAAACAACGAAAAGAAAACATAGCAATAAACAGAAAACAACTTAACCATTTAACAATTTAATAAAACAAGGTGGGGTATCTGCCCTTTACAAATGAAATCCATCCACCGCCCAAACCCCCCCCCCCCCACCTCTTTCCCCCCCCCTCCCCCCCCCTTCCCCCCCTCTGATTTGCTGCTGCTACTGACCCCCACCTAACGTTCCGAGAGAAAGTCAAGGAACGGTTGCCACTGCCTGGAGAACCCCTGCAAGGACCCTCGCAAGGCAAACTTTATCCTCTCCAACCTGAGAAATCCCGCCATGTCACTGACCCAAGCCTCTACGCTTGGGGATTTTGCGTCCCTCCACATTAACAAGAGCCTTCTCCGGGCTACCAAGGAGGCAAAGGCCAGAACTCTGATACCCCAAATATCGCTATCCCCCAGCTCGGTTTTACCCGAGTATCCAAGACCTTGGACATAGCCTTTGCGAACCCTTTCCAAAACCCTGTAAGTACCGGACATGCCCAGAACATATGGACATGTTTTGCTGGGCTCCCTGAGCACCTCACACACCTGTCCTCCACCCAAAAGAATTTACTCATTCTTGGCACTGTCATATGCGCCCGGTGCACCACCTTAAACTGAATCAGGCTATGCCTGGCGCAAGATGAGAAGGAATTGACCCTGCCCAGGGCATCAGCCCACAGGTCCTCATCCAGCTCCTCCTCCCACGTTTCCTTCAGCTCCTCCACCGAGGCCTCCTCTGCCTCCTGCAGCTCCTGATATATTTCCGATATCTTGCCATCCCCCACCCACACGCCCGAGACCACCCTGTCCTGTATCCTCCGGGCAGGCAGCAGCGGGAATTCCCCCACCTGTTTTTTCACGAACGGCCGAACCTGCATGTACCTAAAGGTACTCCCCGGGGGTAGCCCAAATTTCTCCTCCAGTGCCCTCAGACTAGCAAAAGTCCCATCAATGAACAAGTCCCCCATCCTTTTGATACCCGCCCTGTGCCAACTTAGGAACCCCCGTCTATTCTACCCGGAACGAACCTGTGATTGTTCCGTATCGGGGCCCAGATTGAAGCCCTTGCCTCCCCCCTGTGCCGTCTCCACTGCCCCCAGATCCTCAATGTCGGCGTCACCACCGGGCTCGTGGTATACCGCGTCGGCGGAAGCGGCAACGGTGCCGTTATCAGTGCCCCCAAGCTAGTATCTTTACAAGACACCGCCTCCAACCGTTTCCACACCGCCCCCTCTCCCTCCATTACCCATTTCCGAATCATGGATATATTCGCTGCCCAGTAATAGCTGCAAACGTTCGGCAGCGCCAACCCACCTCCCCCCGACTGCGTTCCAAGAACAGTCTCTTAACACGCGGGTCCTGTTTGCCTACACAAATCCTGTAGGAATCCTATTTACCCACTTAAAAGGACTTTGCGATGAGAATGGGAAGGCACTGGAAGACGAACAAGAACCTGGGGAGGACCGTCATCTTTACGGACTGCACCCTGCCCGCCAGGGAAAGCGGCAGCATGTCCCACCTCTTAAAGTCGTCCTCCATCTGATCCACCAGCCGCGCTAAATTGAGCTTGTGCAGGACACCCCAGCTCTTAGCCACCTGAATACCCAAGTAGCGAAAGCTCCTCTCCACCATCATAAGCAGTAGCTCTCCCAGTCTCGTTTCCTGGCCCCTCGCATGTATCACAAAAAGCTCACTTTTTCCAACATTCAGCATATACCCCGAAAAGTCTCCAAAATCTCTAAGAATCTGCATGACCTCCCCCATCTCCTCCACCAGATCTGCAATGTACAGGGGCAGGTCATCCGCATACAGTGTGAAACGATGCCCCCCCCCCCCCCCAGTTTCTGGACTCCCTCAACACCATGGCCAGCAGCTCGATCAGGGCAAACAGCAGGGGGGACAGGGGGCACCCCTGCCTCGTACCCCGATGTAATCTAAAGTACCCCGACCGCAGCCGGTTCATTGACACACTCGCTACCGGGGCCTGAAACAACAATTTGATCCACCCTATAAATTCCTCTCCAAACCCAAGTCTGCCTAACACTTCCCACAAGTACTCCCACTCCACCCGATCGAAGGCTTTCTCCGCGTCCATTGCCGCTACCACTTCTGCACCCCCCCTTTCTGAGGGCATCATGATCACATTCAGGAGCCTCTGCACATTCATATTCAACTGCCTGCCCTTCACAAACCCCGTCTGATCCTCATTGATCACTCCCGGGACACAGTCCTCAATCCTAGTGGCCAACAGCTTGGCATCCACATTAAGGAGCGAAATCGGCCTAAAGGAGCCACATTGCAACGGGTCCTTATCTCGCTTGAGGATAAGCGAGATCAGAGCCTGCGACATCGTCAGGGGAAGGGTTCCCTTTTCCTTAGCCTCATTGAAAGTCCTCAACAACAGCGGACCCAGCAACTCCGAGAATTTCCTATAAAACTCTACGGGATACCCATCCGGTCCCGGGGCCTTGCCCGCCTGCATACCCCCTAACCCCTTAACCAGTTCCTTCATCTCAATCGGGGCCCCCAATCCCTCTACTCGCCCCTCCGCCACCTGTGGAAACCTCAGTTGGTCCAGGAACTGCCTCATCCCCTCCCCCCTCCCCTCCGGGGGTTCTGACTCGTACAATTTGCCATAAATTGAAGACCTCATTAATCCTTGAAGACCTCATTAATCCTTGCCGAGCTCAGCACCGTGTTACCCCCCTATCTCTAATTCTCCCAATCTCCATGGCTGCCTCGCTCTTCCGCAGCTGATGCGCCAGCATCCTACTTGCCCCCATACTCGTACATTACTCCCTGTACCTTCCTCAACTGAGCCTCAGCCTTCCCCGTGGTAAGCAAGTCAAACTCCGCCTGCAGGCTCCGGCGCTCCTTCAACAACCCCTCCTCGGGGGATTCCGCATACCTCCTGTCCACCCTAAGTATCTCCCCCACCAATCTCTCCCTTTCCATCCTATCCCTCTTCTCTCTGTGGGCCCTGACTGAAATTAGCTCCCCTCTGCCAACTGCCTTCAGCACCTCCCAGACCACATTCACCGAAACCTCCCCATTATCATTGGTCTCCACATAGCTTTGGATACACCTCCGAACCCGCCCACAGACCTCCTCGTCCGCCAGTAGTCCCACGTCCATTCTCCACAGAGGACGTTGCTGCTAACTTTTGGTTGGCTCTTAAATGTTGCCCGTTGTATCTTTGCTTAATTTGCTCTGTTTCTATAACCTTTGCTCTAGAGTCGCCAGGTATCTTTATGATACCGTCACGAGGTTCAAGTTCAAGTACTGATCTATAACTCAATACACCAGTTAGTAAGTTTCAAATAAAAACACATTTATTATACACAGTCAATCACTACTCATGCATAAACTCTACTTACTAGACTATCTCTAACACTAAAAGGCCTATATTTAGCTTTGGAACTGGCCCACCACGTCAGGGGAACAAAAATGGCCTTTCGTTCAGGTTCTGAATCTGCAGGCTTCAAAGCTGGTATGGACTAGTAGCTAGGCGCGCCTATCTCGTAGCGTGCGTTGACTGGAGACTGACTTGGTTGGTGCAGCAACTAGGCAGGTCAATGTCAAGGGGTGGTTTGAGCTGCTGAGTGACCCTGCCAAGAAGGTGAATTGAACTTTATAGTCCCCAGGGGCTTTGCGCCCCTTTGGGCGGACCCCGAACCTGGTTCCAAGTGATTGGACTGCATTCGGATTACTTGGATCGATTTCTCCAATACTGGAGCTGTTCCCTGATCGCTGGGCGGTTCCCAAGTGTCCGTTGTCCTTCCTTTGTCTTGGCTCCTGCTTGCGCCGAGGAATCTGGCTTGGCCTTATTTACCTTAAATGTTTCAATTGTTCCCGGGGATCGCTCATTAATATGCAGATGGCTGTTGGTTTCAGTGCTGTCTGGGTTTCTGCAAAGTCTAATACACAGGAAACTTTGCACCTGCTTCTTTTGCCTGTGTTGGCTTAATTTCCCTGTAGTCTTTGCGGGTCACCATTTTAAAGTCGGGAAGTGGCCAACCCAGGTGGCTACAGCGTTGGCCTCTCACCTCCCCCAGCCCCAACTCCACCCCAACTCCACCCAGTGCAGGGCATGGTCCGAGATCGCAATGGCCGAATACTCCACCGCCTCCACTCTCGGGATTAGCGCCCTACTTACCACGAAAAAATCAATCCGCGAGTACGCCTTGTGCACATGGGAGAAGAAGGAAAACTCCTTCGCTCTTGGCCTGGCAAATCTCCAC
Organism: Scyliorhinus torazame; assembly: GCF_047496885.1. Lineage (NCBI taxonomy): Eukaryota > Metazoa > Chordata > Chondrichthyes > Carcharhiniformes > Scyliorhinidae > Scyliorhinus > Scyliorhinus torazame. The sequence continues at coordinate 61,545,688 of NC_092713.1, forward strand.
CGATCCACTCCCCCCATCTGGTCCATGAACCCCCTCAGGACCTTGGCTGCTGCCGACCTCTTACCCAATCTCAACCTAGACCGATCCAGTGCCGGGTCCAGGACCGTATTAAAGTCCCCCCCCCCATTACCAAACTGCATGACTCCAGATCCGGAATCTTACTCAACATCCGCTTCATGAACCCTGCATCGTCCCAGTTCGGAGCATACACATTCACTAGCACTGCCCGGGGCCCCTGCAACCTGCCACTCACCATAACATATTGACCCCCTTTATCCGCAACAATACCCGCCGCCTCAAATGCCACCCGCTTGCTCACCAAAATTGCGACCCCCCCCCTGTTCTTCGCATCCAGCCCTGAGTGGAAAACCTGCCCCACCCATCCTTTCCTCAGCCTGGTTTGATCCGCGATCTTCAGGTGCGTTTCCTGGGGCATGGCTACGCCTGCCTTTAGCCCCTTTAAGTGCGAAAACACACGGGCCCTCTTGACCGGCCCATTTACGCCTCCCCTCTCCACCTGCCTGCCGACTAGCCATCTCCTTTTTTAGGCCAGCCACTGCCCGTGCCTCCCGCATCCTCCAGCCCCCCAAGCGGAGGCTCCCCGCCCCGACTCTCCCCTTTAACATTGATTCCCCCTCAGTCAGCACAGCAGCATCCCAGCACCCCCCCCCTTAACACCCCGCCCGTCAAGCATCCGCTTAACCCCCCTACCCCCCCCCCCCCCATTGCACTCACGTAAGTCAGCTGGCTCATGCTGACCCCGGCCGCGCCCGTCTCCACCTCCAATCCCCCTGTGGGTTCCCCTTACAAATCTCCAACCCCCCCCCCCCCACACCTAAGTGGGGTAGAGAGAGTCCCCCCCACCCCCCCCCGTGTGAACAGAGAAAGAAAAACAAAACAAAGTACCGTACACTCAAACCCACAGCTTGAGGTGCCACCCCCATCATTTCGCGGGTAAACCGCGCTCCCTGTCTGGGCCGACCCCACCTCCTGTGACGCAGCTCTTCCCAACTGCGACCTCACTCAAAGCCTCGAGGGCCCAGGGCAAAAGGGCCCCGAAAACACGGGGAAAACCCCAACATAATACCCCCCCCCTCCCCCACCACCACCAACAACCCCCACAACATACTGCAGTCCATTAACTCCAAGTCCAACTTCTCATTCTTGATGAAAGTCCACGCCTCGTCCGGCGTGTCAAAATAGTGGTGCCAGTTCTGATATGTAACCCACAGCCTCGCCGGTTGTAACAGCCCGAAATTCACCCCCTTTCCGTGGATGATCGCCTTGGCCCGGTTGAACCCCGCATGCTTCTTGGCCAGCTCTGCACTCCAGTCCTGATAAATACGGATCTCGGTGTTCTCCCACCTGCTGCTCCGCTCCTTCGCCCATCGCAGGACACACTCCTTGTTGGTGAAGCGGTGGAACCTTACCACCATAGCTCTCGCCGGCTCGTTCACCCTCGGCCTCCTTGCCAGGACTCTGTGCGCCCCATCCAGCTCGAGGGGCCGCGGGAAAGCCCCCGCGCCCATCAGCGTACCCAGCATCGTGGTCACATACGCCCCAGCATCCGACCCCTCCACGTCTTCAGGGAGACCCAGAATCCGCAGGTTCTGCCTCCTTGACCTATTCTCCAGGTCCTCCAGCTTCTCCTGCCATTTTTTTTGTGCAGCGCCTCGTGCGCCTCCACTCTAACCGCCAAGCCCAGAATCTCGTCCTCATTATCAGAGGCCTTCTGCTGCACCTCCTTGATCGCCGTCCCCTGCATCTTCTGGGTCTCCACCAACCTTTCAATCGACGTCTTCATAGGGGCCAGCATCTCCGCCTTAAAATCCGCAAAGCAGCTTCTTAAAAACTCCTGCTGCTCCCGTGATCACTGGGCCCATGCTGCCTGATCCCCGCCAGCCGCCATCTTGTTTTTCGCACCCGTTCTCCTCTCCTCCAAAGCCGCTTTTTTGACCGCCCCACTCCTGGTCCTCTCCATACAGCGCTGGGGGACCCTCAATGTTTCCTTCACACACCGGGAATTGTCGTCAAAGTGCCGCTGGCGCTCCTTAAAAGGGCCCAAAAGTCCGTTATCAGCGGGAGCTGCCGACCGTGCGACCTACCTAGGCATAGCCGCAACCGGAAGTCCTAGTGCACCTATTTTAATTGTGGCATATTGACATTCATTACTCTTGAACTAACTACTGGAGCAACCGTGATGTTTCGGTTGGGAGAAAATTATTTTGATTGTTGAATTCGTTCAGTCAAAATTATTCACCAGAGCTTCACAAATGCATAAAATGCTAGTTATTCAGCACTGCTCAGTTTTACCTTTATGGGAAACTTGCAGCAATATCATCTTTGTACTAGGAGTTGACACCTGTAAGAGAGAATTTTCTACACTGTTGTAGACTGATTTTACTTCCAGGCCAAATGGTGAAAGTGTCGGAAAATAATACACCAAAGCTAAATGGAGAGCACTAAACCGCTTACAGCTTCTGTGTTAGGATAATGATGACGGTATAATCTGCTGCAAATACACCAGGCAGAGCTGTTCTACTAGCTAGTCATTGAGCATGGCTGCTTATGTCTCCACCTACCCTCCCATGGCTTTCTATTGGAGGAACTTGAACTCTTCAGCCTGGCACAGAGGCATTGAAGAGGCAATTTAAGTTTTGTAGCAAAAGAGCGTATACAATTCTGAGATTGTTTGCATCTGTTGCTTTGCTTGCCTGACGACTTTGAGTCTTCAGGCAGACCATACTCCAATGTGTTGAAGGTGCCATTTTTTCAGTGTCATTTTTAAATCCTGTTCTTCTGTTACCACCTTTAACTGGGTGATGAAAATTACATTTAGTCCTCTTTCTTGGACCATGTTTGAAATTGGGTAATTTACTATGGACTGGGAATTGCATTCTCCTCTTTTCCTGGTCGATATATTGCATTAGTACATTGCATATCACATCTTACCCATTGAACAAATTGACTTTTTCTTTTCTGCAATCTTTTCCCTATTTAAAAAATGTGGGACTTCAGCAGCACCACTTGAAATGAAAATGAAAATCACTTATTGTCACAAGTAGGCTTCAAATGAAGTTACTGTGAAAAGCCCCGAGTCGCCACATTCTGGCGCATGTTCGGGGAGGCTGGTACGGGAATCGAACCGTGCTGATGGCCTACCTGGGTCTGCTTTAAAAGCCAGCGATTTAGCCCAGTGTGCTAAACCAGCGAAACTTACATTTTCTTCTTTAAGAATTCTAGGCTTCTGGCACCTGAGGGCTTAAGTGAGTGCTGAGATGGTCTTGGCAGAGGAACAAAAGTAGCCAATGAATATTTAAAGTTGTTCAATGTACCCACTAATAAATATGACTTCACTGTGGTTCAGCTCCCTTTCACAACAAAAACTGTTCTTGTTAAGTGACTGAGCATGGACATAGTATTATCATGTGGCTCAAAGGCTGAAATAAGAACATAAGAACTAGGAGCAGGAGTAGGCCATCTGGCCCCTCGAGCCTGCTCCACCATTCAATGAGATCATGGCTGATCTTTTGTGGACTCCGCTCCACTTTCCGGCCCAAACACCATAACCCTTAATCCCATTATTCTTCAAAAAACTATCTATCTTTATCTTAAAAACATTTAATGAATGAGCCTCTACTGCTTCACTGGGCAAGGAATTCCATAGTTTCACAACCCTTTGGGTGAAGAAGTTCCTCCTAAACTCAGTCCTAAATCTACTTCCCCTTATTTTGAGGCTATGCCCCCTAGTTCTGCTTTCACCCACCAGTGGAAACAACCTGCCCGCATCTATCCTATCTATTCCCTTCATAATCTTATATGTTTCTATAAGATCCCCCCTCATCCTTCTAAATTCCAGTGAGTACAGTCCCAGTCTACTCAACCTCTCCTCGTAATCCAACCCTTTCAGCTCTGGGATTAACCTAGTGAATCTCCTCTGCACACCCTCCAGTGCCAGTACGTCCTTTCTCAAGTAAGGAGACCAAAACTGAACACAATACTCCAGGTGTGGCCTCACTAACACTTTATACAATTGCAGCAGAACCGCCCTAGTCTTAAACTCCGTCCCTCTAGCAATGAAGGACAAAATTCCATTTGCCTCCTTAATCACCTGTTGCACCTGAAAACCAACTTTTTGCGACTCATGCACTAGCACACCCAGGTCTCTCTGCACAGCAGCATGTTTTAATATTTTATCATTTAAATAATAATCCCTTTTGCTGTTATTCCTACCAAAATGGATAACCTCACATTTGTCAACATTGTATTCCATCTGCCAGACCCTAGCCCATTCACTTAGCCTATCCAAATCCCTCTGCAGACTTCCAGTATCCTCTGCACTTTTTGCTTTACCACTTATCTTAGTGTCGTCTGCAAACTTGGACACATTGCCCTTGGTCCCCAACTCCAAATCATCTATGTAAATTGTGAACAGTTGTGGGCCCAACACTGATCCCTGAGGGACACCACTAGCTACTGATTGCCAACCAGAGAAACACCCATTAATCCCCACTCTTTGCTTTCTATTAATTAACCAATCCTCTATCCATGCTACTACTTTCCCCTTAATGCCATGCATCTTTATCTTATGCAACAACCTTTTGTGTGGCACCTTGTCAAAGGCTTTCTGGAAATCCAGATATACCACATCCATTGGCTCCCCGTTATCTACTGCACTGTTAATGTCCTCAAAAAATTCCACTAAATTAGTTAGGCACGACCTGCCCTTTAGGAACCCATGCTGCGTCTGTCCAATGGGACAATTTCCATCCAGATGCCTCGCTATTTCTTCCTTGATGATAGATTCCAGCATCTTCCCTACTACCGAAGTTAAGCTCACTGGCCTATAATTACCCGCTTTCTGCCTGCCTCCTTTTTTAAACAGTGGTGTCACGTTTGCTAATTTCCAATCCGCCGGGACCACCCCAGAGTCTAGTGAATTTTGGTAAATTATCACTAGTGCATTTGCAATTTCCCTAGCCATCTGTTTTAGCACTCTGGGATGCATTCCATCAGGTCCAGGAGACTTGTCTACCTTTAGCCCCATTAGCTTGCCCATCACTACCTCCTTGGTGATAACAATCCTCTCAAGGTCCTCACCTGTCATAGCCTCATTTCCATCAGTCACTGGCATGTTATTTGTGTCTTCCACTGTGAAGACCGACCCAAAAAACCTGTTCAGTTCCTCAGCCATTTCCTCATCTCCCATTACTAAATCTCCCTTCTCATCCTCTAAAGGACCAATATTTACCTTAGCCACTCTTTTTTGTTTTATGTATTTGTAGAAACTTTTACTATCTGTTTTTATATTCTGAGCAAGTTTACTCTCATAATCTATCTTACTCTTCTTTATAGCTTTTTTAGTAGCTTTCTGTTGTCCCCTAAAGATTTCCCAGTCCTCTAGCCTCCCACTGATCTTTGCTACTTTGTATGTTTTTTCCTTCAATTTGATACTCTCCCTTATTTCCTTAGATATCCACGGTCGATTTTCCCTCTTTTTATCGCCCTTCCTTTTCGTTGGTATAAACCTTTGCTGAGCACTGTGAAAAATCACTTGGAAGGTTCGCCACTGTTTCTCAACTGTTTCACTATAAAGTCTTTGTTCCCAGTCTACCTTAGCTAGTTCTTCTCTCATCCCATTGTAATCTCCTTTGTTTAAGCACAAAACTCTAGAGCTTGATTTTACCTTCTCGCCCTCCATCTGTATTTTAAATTCCACCATATTGTGATCGCTCCTTCCGAGAGGATCCCTAACTATGAGATCCTGAATCAATCCTGTCTCATTACACAGGACCAGATCTAGGACCGCTTGTTCCCTCGTAGGTTCCATTACATACTGTTCTAGGAAATTATCGCGGATACATTCTATAAACTCCTCCTCAAGGCTGCCTTGACCGACCTGGTTAAACCAATCGACATGTAGATTAAAATCCCCCATGATAACTGCTGTACCATTTCTACATGCATCTGTTATTTCTTTGTTTATTGCCTGCCCCACCATAATGTTACTATTTGGTGGCCTATAGATTACTCCTATCAGTGACTTTTTCGCCTTACTATTCCTGATTTCCACCCAAATGGATTCAACCTTATCCTCCATAGTACCGATACACTTTGTTTCAGGTGGGAGGGGGTTCAAATAACATCATTAAAAAAAATCAGTGAAGCATATTTTGTTAAAATAAAGTAATTCCTACATTATAGCAGGGAATTTCAAAAGTGCTTTATTGGCTATAGAGCTTTGTGGGATATTACAACTTTGTTCATTCTTCATAAGCATTAACAGCCAAGACGTTATTCATCCTTGAACGCATTCAGTTAGCAGTAAATCAGAGATTACACTCTTTTCTATGAACAGAAAAGTAACACCATGTAAACCACATTGACCCTGATTTTGGTGATTAAAGTAACAGGTCAGCCGTGCTCATTGTAATTAAAGAGTAAATAGGACAGCAATTTCTGCAAAACATAAATGTGTGGTTAAAAACAAAAATCAGAAAATTGCTGTTCACATTTCCCTGCTCTTTCAGAAGCTGCACTAATACTGGTATCTCACTGAGCAACTCTGCATTCAAACAGATGGAAGGGCATGAAATTGTGGCAATTATATGGAGAGAATCTCTGAACAAACATGCCAGAAAAGGGCAGGGTTCAAATCTTTTCTGTTGATGAATTGCCTCTTTGGTACCAAGCTAACGTTTACGTGTGTGGAGTCTTATTCCTTTGGATTTTGATAATTGTTGGAGATTTTTAGAAAATAAATTTCAATAATTTTCAAATAGTTTTTTCTTTGACTTTTCTATCTCTCTGAATCCTATTTTACTAACATTATTTTGCTTTTGTACAATACACATGCAAGATGATGCGTTTTGAAAGAAAGGACAGGGAGAGGCAATGTAGATTTAATGGTACATTTCTGAAGGGTATGCAGGATAGAGGGACTTAGTAAAAACACCCATGTCGAAGTCATTAATAGATAAAGAAAAGTGACCCCTGGGGAATCCTGTTGTATATACCATCCTCCAGTCCGAAAAATAACTCCACTATTTAAAAAGAGGTCAAGAGAGAATGACGTCGGTAGTGGGAAAAATTATAGAACTCATTATCAAAGATTCTATAGTAGACCACTTGGGAAAACAGTGGCAGGATCGGACAGAGTTAGTATGGATTTATGAAAGGAAATCCTGCTTGACAAATTTACTGGAATCCTTCAACGATATAACTAGTAGAGTTGATGAGAGGGAGCCGGTGGATGTGGTTATTTGGACTTTCAGAAAGCTTTCAACAAAGTCCCACATAAGAGATTAGCATGCAAAATTAAAACGTGTGGGATTAGGGATAGTGTATTCAGATGGATTGAAAACTAGTTGGCAGCCAATAAACAGAGAGTAGGAATAAATGGGTCTTTTTCCAAATGGCAGGCAGTGACTAGTTGGGTACCGTAGGGAGTGGTCCTGGGACCCCAGCTGTTCACTATAAAAAAAATATATTAATTAATTATTTAGATGAAGGAACTAAATGTAATATCTTCAAATTTGCAGATGAGACAAAGCTGGGTAGGCGGGTGAGCTGTGAGGAGGATGCAGAAATCCTTCAGTGTGATTTGGATCAGTGGAATGAGTCGACAAATGAATGTCAGATGCAGTATAATCTGGATAAATCTGAGGTTATCCTCTTTTGTAGCAAAAACGGGAAGGCAGACTATTATCTGAATGGGCATAAATTAGGAGAGGGGAATGTGCAATGAGACCTGGGTGTCCTTGTATACCAGTCACTGAAGGTAAGCATGCAGGTGCAGTGGCAGTAAAGAAGGCAAATGGTATGTTGGCCTTGGTGAGGCCACACGGGGAATATTGTGTGCAGTTTTGGTCTCCTTATCAGAGGAAGATGTTCTTACCTTGGAGGGAGTGCAAAGAAGGTTTACCAGACTGATTCCTGGGATGGCAGGAATGACCTAGGAGGAAAGATTGAGTCGGTAGGATTATATTCGCCATGATCATAATGAATGGCAGAGTAGGATCGAAAGGCTGAATGGCCCCTGTTTCCTATTTTCTATGTTGGTAACAGGTCTGAAGAACTGAATGGCCTGTTCCTGTTCTTATATTTCTAACTTAAGTATCTGCTAACTGTTATGGGGTTATCCTGATCTTGATTTTCCGGAGGACACGTAGCACAGCCACTGTGCAGTGAAATTATAGATGATGGACTCTGCTATGAAGTAAATAGGATTCACCCTCAAATGATCCCAATATATTCAGACTGTGTTGCCAAAAGCAAAGAATGAGCTTTCTCTGCACCTACCCGAGGATATGGAGCAAAGACAGATAATGGAGTGAGGTACGCATCAGTCATGATCTAATTCAATGGTAGAACAGACTCTAGGCCACTTCCTGAACTTATTTACCTTATTGGGTTGCAGAACTGAGCAAACATAGATGTAGTAGAAAAAAAATTATGTTCTGTAAATTTCGGTTTATGTTCTCTGATAACTCGTACACTAATCCAGATTGTTTTAGAAGACTCTTAGCTGGTCTAGGATATCCTGGACAATACCAAACAATGACGAGAATCCAATTCCAGATGAATAAATCTGGAAAGGTTCGGAGCTGATGAAAGCTTTTTGAATTAAGAAGTGGGCAGAGGGTTTATATGTAATTGAGAACCATAACACTTAGTGGGGAAAAAGCTTTAAGAATATCAATATATTCATATTGGCCTGTGACAAGGTGCCGCATAGGAGACTGTTAAATAAGTTAAAAGCCCATGGTGTTAAAGGTAAGATCCTGGCATGGATAGAGGATTGGCTGACTGGCAGAAGGCAGGGAGTGGGATAAAGGGGTCTTTTTCAGGATGACAGCCGGTGACTAGTGGTGTGCCTCAGGGGTCTGTGCTGGCACCACAACTTTTCACAATATACGTTAATGATCTGGAAGAAGGTACTGAAGGCACTGTTGCTAAGTTTGCAGATGATACAAAGATCTGTAGAGGGACAGGTAGTATTGAGGAAGCAAGGGGGCTGCAGAAGGACTTGGACAAGCTAGGAGAGTAGGCAATGAAGTGGCAAAATGAAATACAATGTGGAAAAGTGTGAGGTTATGCACTTTAGAAGGAGGAATTTAGGCATAGACTATTTTCTAAATGGGGAAATGCTTAGGAAATCAGAAGCACAAAGGGACCTGGGAGTCCTTGTTCACGATTCTCTTAAGGTTAGAACATAGAACAGTACAGCACAGAACAGGCCCTTCGGCCCTCGATGTTGTGCCAAGCATTGTCCGAAACCAAGATCAAGCTATCCCACTCCCTGTCATTCTGGTGTGCTCCATGTGCCTATCCAATAACCGCTTGAAAGTTCCTAAAGTGTCCGACTCCACTATCACAGCAGGCAGTCCATTCCACACCCTAACCACTCTCTGAGTAAAGAACCTACCTCGGCCATCCCTCCTATATCTCCCACCCTGAACCTTATAGTTATGCCCCCTACATCCACCCGAGGAAATATTCTTTGAACGTCCACTCTATCTCTCCCCCTCATCATCTTATAAACCTTTATTAAGTCACCTCTCATCCTCCTCCGCTCCAAAGAGAACAGCCCTAGCTCCCTCAACCTTTCCTCATAAGACCTATCCTGCAAACCAGGCAGCATCCTGGTAAATCTCCTTTGCACCCTTTCCAATGCTTCAACATCCTTCCTATAGTGAGGTGACCAGAACTGCACACAATACTCCAAATGTGGTCTCACCAGGGTCAAGTACAGTTGCAGCATAACCCCGTGGCTCTTAAACTCAAGCCCCCTGTTAATAAACGCTAACACACTACGCCTTCTTCACGGCTCTATCCACTTGAGTGGCTACCTTCAGAGATCTGTGGACATAAACCCCAAGATCTCTCTGTTCCTTCACATTCCTCAGAACCCTGCCGTTGACCCTGTAACCCGCATTCAAATTTGTCCTACCAAAATGAATCACCTCGCACTTATCAGGGTTAAACCCCATCTGCCATTTTTCGGCCCAGCTCTGCATCCTATCAATGTCTCTTTGCATCCTACAACAGCCCTCCACCTCATCCACTACTCCACCAATCTTGGTGTCATCAGCAGATTTACTGACCTACCCTTCAGCCCCTTCCTCAAAGTCATTGTTAAAAATCACAAATGGCAGAGGACCCAGTGATCCCTGTGGTACACCGCTGGTAACTGGTCTCCAGTCTGAAAATTTTCCATCCACCACCACCCTCTGTCTTCTATGTGATAGCCAGTTACTTCTCCAATTGGCCAAATTTCCCTCTATCCCACACCTCCTTACTTTCTTCATAAGCCGACCATAATGTGCAGGTTCAGTCGGCAGTTAAGAAGGCAAATGCAATGTTAGCATTCATGTCAAGAGGGCTAGAATACAAGTCCAGGGATGTACTTCTGAGACTGTATAAGGCTCTGGTCATACCCCATTTGGAGTATTGTGAGTAGTTTTGGGCCCCGTATCTAAGGAAGGATCATAGATCATAGAATTTGTAGTGCAGAAGGAGGCCATTCAGCCCATCGAGTCTGCACCGGCTCTTGGAAAGAGCACCCATCCCAAGCCAACACCTCCACCCTATTCCCATAACCCAGTAACCCCACCCAACACTATGGGCAATTTTGGAAATTAAGGGCAATTTAGCATGGCCAATCCACCTAACCTGCACATCTTTGGACTGTGGGAGGAAACCGGAGCATCCGGAGGAAACCCACGCGCACACTGGGAGAACGTGCAGACTCCGCACAGACAGTGACCCAAGCCGACAATTGAACCTGAGACCTTGGAGCTGTGAAGCAATTGTGCTGAACACTATGCTAACGTGCTGCCCTTGGAAAGTGTCCAGAGGAGGTTTACAAGAATGATCCCTGGAATGGGGAACGTTTGAGGACTCCGGGTCTGTACTCGTTGGAGTTTAGAAGGATGAGCGGGAATCCTATTGAAACTTACAAGATACTGCGAAGCCTGGATCGAATGAACGTGGAGAGGATGTTTCCACTTGTAGGAAAACCAGAGGACACCATCTTAGACTAAAGGGACGATCCTTTAAAACAGAGGTGAGGAGGCATTTCTTCAGCCAGAGGATGGTGAATCTGTGGAACTCTGCCGCAGAAGGCTGTGGAGGCCAATTCACTGAGTGTCTTTAAGACAGAGATAGATAGGTTCTTGATTAATAAGGGGATCAGGGGTTGTGGGGAGAAGGCAGGAGAATGGGGATGAGAAAAATATCAGCCATGATTGAATGGCAGAGCAGACTCGATAGACCGAGTGGCCTAATTCTGCTCCTATGTCTTATATGTTCTTGATGTGGAGATGCCGCGTTGGACTGGGGTGAGCACAGTACGAAGTCTTGCAACACCAGGTTAAAGTCCAACAGCTTTGTTTCGATGTCACTAGCTTTCAGAGCGCTGCTCCTTCCTCAGGTGAATGAAGAGGTATGTTCCAGAAACACATATATAGACAAAGTCAAAGATGCCAAACAATGCTAGGAATGCGACCATTAGCAGGTGATTAAATCTTTACAGATCCAGAGATGGGGTAACCCCAGGTTAAAGAGGTGTGAATTGTATCAAGCCAGGACAGTTGGTAGGATTTTGCAGGCCAGATGGTGGGGGATGAATGTAATGCGACATGAATCCCAGGTCCCGGTTGAGGCCGCACTCATGTGTGCGGAACTTGGCTATAAGTTTCTGCTCGGCGATTCAACGCTGTCGCGCGTCCTGAAGGCCGCCTTGGAGAACGCTTACCCGGAGATCAGAGGCTGAATGCCCTTGACTGCTGAAGTGTTCCCCGACTGGAAGGGAACATTCCTGCCTGGTGATTGTTGCGCGATGGCCATTCATTCGTTGTCGCAGCGTCTGCATGGTCTCGCCAATGTACCACGCTTCGGGACATCCTTTCCTGCAGCGTATGAGGTAGACAACATTGGCCGAGTCGCACGAGTATGTACCGCGTACCTGGTGGGTGGTGTTCTCACGTGTAATAGTGGTATCCATGTCGATGATCTGGCACGTCTTGCAGAGATTGCCATGGCAGGGTTGTGTGGTGCCGTGGTCACTGTTCTGAAGACTGGGTAATTTGCTGCAAACAATGGTTCGTTTGAGGTTGCGCGGTTGTTTGAAGGCAAGTAGTGGGGGTGTGGGGATGACCTTGGCAAGATGTTCATCGTCATCAATGACGTGTTGAAGGCTGTGAAGAAGATGACGTAGTTTGTCCGCTCCGGGGAAGTACTGGACGACGAAGGGTATTCTGTCGGTTGTGTCCCATGTTTGTCTTCTGAGGAGGTCAGTGTGGTTTTTCGCTGTGGCGCGTTGGAACTGTCGCTCGATGAGTCGAGTGCCATATCCCGTTCGTACGAGGGCATCTTTCAACGTCTGTAGATGTCTGTTACGCTCCTCCTCGTCTGAGCAGATCCTGTGTATACGGAGCGCTTGTCCATAGGGGATGGCTTCTTTAATGTGTTTCGGGTGGAAGCTGGAGAAGTGGAGCATCATGAGGTTATCCGTGGGTTTGCGGTAAAGCGAAGTGCTGAGGTGACCGTCCTTGATGGAGACGAGTGTGTCCAAGAATGCAACTGATTTTGGAGAGTAGTCCATGGTGAGTCTGATGGTCGGATGGAACTTATTAATGTCATCGTGTAGTCATTTCAGTGATTCTTCGCCGTGGGTCCAAAGGAAAAAAATGTCATTGATGTATCTGGTGTATAACGTCGGTTGAAGGTCCTGTGCGGTGAGTAGGTCCTGTTCAAACTTGTGCATGAAGATGTTGGCGTATTGGGGTGCGAATTTGGTCCCCATGGCTGTTCCGTGCGTCTGGATGAAGAACTTGTTGTCGAAGGTGAAGACGTTGTGATCCAGAATGAAGCGGATGAGTTGCAGAATTGCGTCTGGAGATTGGCAGTTGTCGGTGTTGAGTACTGAGGCTGTTGCAGCAATGCCGTCGTCATGGGGGATGCTGGTGTAGAGTGCCGAGACGTCCATTGTGACTAGGAATGTTCCTGGTTCAACTGGTCCATGGGTGCGGAGTTTCTGTAGGAAGTCCGTCGTGTCGCGACAGAAGCTGGGTTATATCCTCGTTATATGTTCTTGACTTTAAAGTCATTTATAAAACCAAAGTAAATCTACCCAATAACATATGTGACTGGTATATGACAAGATTTCACTTGGCGTGTACAACAATATTTTCCTTTTATTTCTACCATTTTATTTCTGTACTGCACCCTCTTTTTGCCTCACTCGCCATATTCCTAGGTGAAGAATTTTTTTTAAAAACACCGAGCTTTTCCGCATAAATTCATATGAACCATTCAACGACAGGATATGGTTTTCGCCTGCAAGGCAAGTTCGTGATCTCAGCCATAAAGGTTTTGGGATGCACCTCGATTGTTGGGCATGCCTGGAAGTTGCACAGAACTAACTTACTTGTCCCATGACACTCTAATACAGCTTTAAATTACTGGTCAAAATTATGGGTTTGCAGTAGCTCTGGCAGTAGTGTGCTTGAGTTATATCTAGATAAACGAGATGAGAAGATTTCTTTTAGTGGTCAAACCTGGTTTTCTGTTTGGTTAATAGTGGCCGGTGTAATAGTATTTTAAACTGGAAAATAAGATCTTTTATTGCTGGGAAGTGAGCCCAGCATGAGACCACTTCAAATGGTGATTTCTTCTCCTATGTGCTTTCTTTACAGTACATTAATAGAGGGAACCTCGAACAGTTATTGGACAGCAGCGATCATCTGTCCTGGCATGTCCGGGTCAAAATAGCATACGATCTTGCCTGTGGACTCAGCTACCTACACTCAAAGGGTGTCTTTCATCGGGACTTAACTTCTAAGGCCAGTATATGGAATGAGAAATCAAAAATGAATGTTATTTATTTTTAAGGTGTTATTTCAATCTTCAGTCACTTGGGGGGGAAAAAAGACAAGTAATGCATGTTCAGTCTATTTCAAAATAATTTCCAAACACGGATAAAGTTTTGCTTGATTTATGAGAATATGTGCCTGAAGTTGTAGATCGGTAGTACTGCATAAGATGGTATACTCCAAAGTTATTTTAAAACTCTTGGCATTATTTCAAAGCTGCATGCAAGGCTTAATTTTTCTGTAGCTTAAAAAGTACTTTTTCTGCTTCTCTTATTGCCTTGCTGGAAGAATTGGGAGAAGCCTCTAGTTTCTCTTTCAGAGTCGCTCAGATGTGCCATTACAGCTTCATGAATGTATTACTTTTCATGTGGGTCTAGTTTTGCTTTTTCGTTTTCAGATTTTTCCAGAGAATTAAGATGTTTTACCGATGAGCTTTCACAATGAATATTAATAGAAATGTTGTTTTCTTGAGGCCATGCATAAAATAAAGCATGGACAACATTATTGTGGTTTATTTTGCGGCAGTGCTATATGTATTTCTCTGTTCAGCTATTGACAACCACAAAGTTGTGGCAGTCATTTCAAAGAAACATATAAAGTAAAATGCAGTAAGAATTTACTTAGTGGATAACCCCACTTGAGTTTTTTTTTACAATCGTTCTACTTGCTGACAATCCTGTAATCTGCAATATATTGCCTGCACCAATTCATGTGCACACCTCAGCTGAAACAAAGTTACCATCCAGTCAAGAACTTTTGAATACTAACTAAATAGACTTATCAGTGATAGGCAGCATGGTTTTGTGCAGGGAAGGTCATGTCTTATAAACCTAATAGAATTCTTTGAGGAAGTGACAAGGTTAATTGATGAGGGAAGGGCTGTAGATGTCATATACATGGACTTCAGTAAGGCCTTTGATAAAGTTTCCCATGGCAGGTTGATGGAAAAAGTGACGTCGTATGGGGTTCAGGGTGTACTAGCTAGATAGATAAAGAACTGGCTGGGCAACAGGAGACAGAGAGTAGTGGTGGAAGGGAGTGTCTCAAAATGGGGAAAGGTGACTAGTGGTGTTCCACAGGGATCCGTGCTCTATTGTTTGTGATATACATAAATGATCTGGACGAAGGTATAGGTGGTCTGATTAGCAAGTTTGCAGATGATACTAAGATTGGTGGAGTTGCAGATAGCGAGGAGGACTGTCGGAGAATACAGCAAAATATAGATAGATTGGAGAGTTGGGCAGAGAAATGGCAGATGGAGTTCAATCCAGGCAAATGCGAGGTGATGCATTTTGGAAGATCTAATTCAAGAGCGGACTATACGGTCGGTCAATGGAAGAGTCCTGGGGAAAATTGATGTACAGAGAGATCTGGGAGTTCAGGTCCATTGTACCCTGAAGGTGACAACGCAGGTCGATAGTGTGGTCAAGAAAGCATACAGCATGCTTGCCTTCATCGGACGGGGTATTGAGTACAAGAGTCGGCAGGTCACGTTACAGTTGTATAGGACTTTGGTTAGGCCACATTTGGAATACTGCGTGCAATTCTGGTCGCCACATTACCAGAAGAATGTGGATGCTTTAGAGAGGGTGCAGAGGAGGTTCACCAGGATGTTGCCTGGTATGGAGGGTGCTAGCTATGAAGAAAGGTTGAGTCGATTAGGATTGTTTTCGTTGAAAAGACGGAGGCTGAGGGGGGACCTGATTGAGGTCTACAAAATTATGAGAGGTATGGACAGGGTGGATAGCAACAAGCTCTTTCCAAGAGTGGAGGTGTCAATTACAAGGGGTCTCGATTTCAAGGTGAGAGGGGGAAAGTTTAAGGGAGATGTGCGTGGGAAGTTTTTTATGCAGAGGGTGGTGGGTGCCTGGAACGCTTTGCCAGCGGAGGTGGTAGAGGCGGGCACGATAGCATCATTTAAGATGCATCTAGACAGATATATGAACGGGCGGGGAACAGAAGGAAGTAGACCCTTGGAAATAGGCGACAGGTTTAGATAAAGGATCTGGATCGGCACAGGCTGGGAGGGCCGAAGGGCCTGTTCCTGTGCTGTAATTTTCTTTGTTCTTTTTAAAAAATATATGTTTATTCAAATTTTTCCAACAAAATTTTTATAACAAACAAACCCCCCATAACAAAAAGAAGAAAGAACACAAACATCACAATCTTGTTCTTTGTTCTTAACATGTGATAGTTTATTCATCGTGTAAGGTCCTCTCCTGTTAGTTTCCTGTTTACTCCCTGATTGCAACTCTCGAATACTGAACTACTCTGGCGCTGGGATGCCCAGTATAGAAATTCTGTCACTTTCTGAAACATGTTGTTGATGGTGTTCGATACCAATCAGTTTTTGGGTTAAGAGAAAATAGATTTTTTTTAAAAACTCACCAAAATTGCTTCCAATACATAGATGTCAAATTTGTGGGGAAAGTGTCTTGCACCAGACACTACTTGATTTTCCCCAAACCTCTGCTGTGTAGGTTGGGTAACCCGATGCGAACTGTAGAAGGATGGCCTCTATCTTTGCCCTATCTTCGAGCAATTTTCACCCAGAAGCATCTGTAGGGAGTTGATTTGAAAATGGGTGTTATAGGAGTATCATTTCCAAGTTAATCTGCATTAATGTCAAATGCTTACTTGTGCTCCCCTGACCTTTTATACAACTACTGTGAAAGATGCCTTCTTCTGGGTAAAATAGTCAGATTTCCAGGAACAGATTTGGTTGAACCATGGAGCAATGTTTGGATGAAAGAGAGTCATGTCCAATAAGGATACCCCATCCATAACTTTCAGAATGTGGACTGCAGTCAATGTAAACCTTTGAAAATTGATTCTTAAAAAATGGTCAAAATGCTGCTGAGAGTCGGGTGACTCAAAATGGAGTCCTGCCTGAACCTGATTCTGGAAAGTTTTTGATGCAAACTGGTTTCTCAGGTGTAAATTGACCCTTAGCTCAGTGGAAGAGATTTAACAGACAATGGCCACCAGACTTATTGGCACTGGTGATGGAATATTAAATACCGTTTTACAGTGAACTAGCGAAAGCTGGTATGTTGATGGATTATCAATCATTCCTCATTGTGAATCAATCACTTTGACTGCAATCTATTATGTGGATGATGGGAGGCACTGAAACTTGCCATCACATGATCTAAACCAACTGAATGAGGGTTGAGACCTTTTTATTCCACAAAGCAACTCAGCAAGACAGTCTGAAACCAACAGGATGAGATGAACATATAAAATCAAAATACTGTGGATGCTGGAAATCTGAAATGAAAATAGAAAATGTTGGATAAACTCAGCAGGTCCGGCAGCATCTGTAGAGATAAACAGTTATCGTTTTGTATCTAAATGATCCTTCCACAGAAAAGTTCTGTAGAAGGATCATTTAGATTTGAAGCATTAACTCTCTCCACAGATGTTGCCAGACCTGCTGAGGATGAGAGGGCCAATTCCTCCAGTCAGAGGAACAGACCCCTGCCTCAAGGCCATCAACCAAGAGTGTGAAGGGGACTTATTTGTTTTTATTTACAAAGTTTAGTCTCTACAGCAGGCATGTTCGCCGCGGGTGTCGGGAGGGTCGTGGAGCCGTCCATTGCGGCGCTCCGGATTGCGCAAATTCGCGTGCAACAGCTGCAGCAGCTGGCTTTTAACAATGCCGGCTGCGAGCGGCCTTCGAAATAATAATTTTAAAAATGTGGTCACACTGCGCATGCGCACCGATGCGCATATTGTTACATTGTCGCGGCCGTCATTTGGAAGACCTTTCGCAGCCGGCATTGTTAAAAGCTGTTGCACGCGAATTTGTGCAATCAGAGATGC
The DNA here is from genome assembly GCF_047496885.1 of Scyliorhinus torazame. Classification (NCBI taxonomy): domain Eukaryota; kingdom Metazoa; phylum Chordata; class Chondrichthyes; order Carcharhiniformes; family Scyliorhinidae; genus Scyliorhinus; species Scyliorhinus torazame. The sequence continues at coordinate 61,563,390 of NC_092713.1, forward strand.
AAGGGAAGATTTTCTTTTAAATTCAGTGTAATCTTCCTGCCTGAAGGGAGGTAGAGAGCAGGTCATACACCCCCAAACGTCGACATCGTGTGCTTTGGGCGCGATTGCAATTCCTCCATTTTGTCAGCAGCAAGCAAGTAAAATTTAAAATGGATTGTTTTGTTATAAGGAAGAGAGGGCCAGAGACACTAACAGGCCAGGACCTCACAATTAAACCTTCTGGAGAGAGTGGCTCAGGACAAAGCAGTGGTAATATGAGCTGTTGAGGAGGGTTCACAACCGGGCAAAGCAGTGCTGATGTGAGCTGTTCAGGAGAGTCCACAACAGGACAAAGCAGTGCTGGTGTGAGCTGTTCAAGAGAGTCTACAACAGGACAAAGCAGTGCTGGTGTGAGCTGTTCAAAAGAGTCCACAACAGGACGACGCAATGCTGGTGTGAGCTGTTCAAGAGAGTCCACAACAGGACAAAGCAGTGCTGGTGTGGGCTGTTCAGGGGAGTCCACAACAGGCAAAGCAGTGGTGGAGTGAGCTGAGGAGAGTCCACAACAGGACAAAGCAGTGGTGGTGTGAGCTGTTCAGGAGAACCCACAACAGGACAAAGCAGTGGTGGTGTGAGCTGTTCAGGAGAGTCCACAACAGGACAAAGCAGTGCTGGTATGAGCTGTTCAGGAGAATGCACAGCAGGACAAAGCAGTGGTGGTGTGAGCTGTTCAGGAGGGTTCACAACAGGACAAAGCAGTGACGGTGTGAGCTGTTCAGGAGAGTCCATAACAGGACAAAGCAGTGCTGGTGTGAGCTGTTCAGGAGAGTCCGCAACAGGACAAAGCAGTGCTGGTGTGAGCTGTTCAGGAGAATCCACAACGGGAAAAGCAGTAGTGGTGTGAGCTGTTCAGCAGGGTCTACAACAGGACAAAGCAGTGGTGGTGTGAGCTGTCCAGGAGAGTCCACAACAGGACAAAGCAGTGCTGGTATGAGCTGTTCAGGAGAATCCACAACGGGACAAAGCAGCGGTGGTGTGAGCTGTTCAGGAGGGTCTACAACAGGACAAAGCAGTGGTGGTGTGAGCTGTTCAGGAGAATCCACAATAGGACAAAGCAGTGGTGGTGTGAGCTCCAGGGCCTCTGATGAACAGCCCATTAAGAAGAAGCTGAAATCAGGCACAAAGCAGTATAAAGACGATTTTTTAAGGTATGGATTTATTAATTGTGCCAATGAAAATATGGATGCAAGGCCCTTGTGCGTTAATGCAGGGAAGTGCTGGCAAATGAAAGTTTAAAACCCTCAAAACTTCAAAGGCATTTGAGACTAAGCATGGCGAGTTCGAGGACAAACCTCTCGATGTATTTCAAAAGATGCAATCGTCAGCTGAAGTCATAGACTGTAAGTCCTCAGAAGAAATGTTACATTGAACGACAAAGTACAATTAGCCTCTTACATGGCAGCTTACCGTGTAGCTGAAGAGAAAATGCCCCGCACAATAGCAGAGAGATTAATTCTCCCTGCAGCATTAGATATAGTTCGTATGGTCATGAATGAGAGGTTCGTTGAAAAAGTGAAATGCATCCCACTTAGTGATAACACTGTGGCTCGCGCAAATTTGTGATATTGCTGAGACTTTATAAGCCCAGCTTATTTCTTGTTTAAAATCAGTGCAGGCTGTTATGGGCCAGGGTTTAGAGAACCCCAAAGTGTATCATGGAGTTCACCTGACCCACAACTTTTAATAGATTGTGGTATGGGGAGCACACGGCCCACTCTACAGGGATTGGACAGCAGAAATGGAAAAGTATTTTTTTAAAGCAAAACAATGTTTATTCTATGAACTCAAGTCAGCTTTTTTAAACCATACAGTGAACATCTTAGCAACCATTAATTCAAATACAACCCCCAAAGAATACAACACTAAGTAATACTTCATAACTTCCCAAACAACATCCAGAAGACAGAAGAAACACCTTTCAACAGAAGCACATTGGGTTTACATTCACTACTGAGAACATTTATAATTCTGAATTCACCAAATGATCAAGAGATAGTCTTTTGATGGCAGAGAGAACAGCAGTACACCTGCTTGGTCTGGCTTCAGCTCCAACACTGAAAACAAAACTAAAACACACCCTGCAGCAAACAGACTAAAACAAAAGTAAAAAGCTGACAGACAGCCCAGCTCCACCCACTCTCTGACATCACTGCAGTAGTAAACACCCATTTCATAAAGGTACTCTCACTACAGATATTTATATACACACCCATTTATAAACACCCATTTCTTAAAGGTACTCTCACATGACAAGGCGTCCTCAATACAACTGGGTGAAAATACAGACCTCGCTAGTTTACATTAGGTATGTTTGGCACATTGAATTTGTTGAAGATTTGCTGTGCTACTTGACTTTACCAACCAACACAACTGGCGCAGAAATTTTGAAGCTTTGAATAGTTTCTTGGTTGGAAAGTGCGGGCTCGACTGGGTTCGTTGCAGAGAAATCACAAGTGATGGAGCAGCCAACATGACTGGGGAAAAAACAGCGGAGTTATAGTAAGGATTAAGGAGGCAGCTGGTCAGGACATTATTTGGAATCATTGTTTTATTAACCATGAGGCACTGGCATTGAAAGGAATTCCATCCGATCTTGAAGTGGTGTTGAAAGGAATTGTGAAAGTTGTGAATTTCATTAAACGCAGCACACTTGGACTTTTTGACACTGTGCTCTGATATGTGGGCTGAGCGCACACATTTATTGTTCCACACAGAAGTACATTGGCTGTCAAAGGGTCTGGTGCTACTCCGAGTTTACGAACTGAGGTACGAAATCCACGCTTTCCTCCTTGAGAAATTGTCCTCTCTGGCTGATTCGTTTGCTAATGAAACTTGGATGCTGACAATGTCTTACCTTGGAGACATCTTTTCAATTCCAATTGGACTGAACCTCAAATTGCAAGGGAAGGATGATGCTTGCTTTCGGCATTGTGAAGAAATCGAAGCTTTCCAAAAGACTTTGAAAGTTTGGCAATTACGAGTGCAAAGCCAAAACTACCACATGTTTCCCACACTACTTCGACACATCAAAAAAAACAGCATAAGTAAGGAAACTGTAAATGGACTGGCAAGCCTTATTCAGTTGCATCTGGCTGCGCTGATCAACAATTTTGGTTGCTACTTTCCAAAGGAGAAGTTTATGATTTTGAGAGAGAAGAGGTGGGTGAAACATCCCTTTGATTTTGGCGTGGGTCCCGAAGGTTGGCCGGTTTGTAAAAATGGGTCCTGGAAAAAAAGTTTGAAAAACACTGCTGTACTGAAATTCAACCAAAATGTTGTCTGAAAATCCAGAGACTTTCAACTTTCATATAATCTCGAAAGAACCACGAGAGAATCCATCCAGACCTAGGGCATGTACTTTCTAAAGGACTGTTTATCCACAATCCACTTTAAGCGCTTCCTCTAAAACACAACTTGCTGCAGACAACCAAGAATTGAGGGAAAAGTGCCCACCCTGATGATTCCCTTATTTCCCCTTTAATCTTTTCTCATTATCATTTTGATCCATGGGTTCTTAATGGACATGCATCTTTAAGTCAAGCAGGGGAAATGAGGATTTCAAAAGTTACAAAGGAGAACACTCTGCTAGCTTTGGATATCAAAACCCAGAATTTGTGGCACCCGGGAGAAGGGGTGGGACTCGGTTCTATTGGTTGGCTGGTGGTCATTAATTTGGCAAAAAGGTAGTGTTCTGCACGGTAACAGATGGTGATTGGATCCTGCCTGAGTGGGACGATTTCCAGAGACCTAAGGAAAGTAGAGTTTGAATCCTGGATGCTCAAAGTAAAGGACCTGTTCTCTCTCCCTCGTATTCTCTCTAGAAAAACTGCTGTATTTCTGAAACTGCAGAGACCTGAATGAATCTGCAGTGAAAACCTCGAACTGAAAGCCTAAATTTAAGGAAGATTTGCTATCAGATAACAATCAAACAAAAATTGTATCCCTTTCATTATTTTTTTTTATACCCCTCTTCTCCCATCTGTGTTTGTCTGCCTTGTGTGTGTGCACATATGTATAGAGGGTGGGGCAAGTTAAAGTGGTGGATTAGGAATTTGATAATAGCTAACCAGTTGTATTTGCTGCATATTTCATTATAGTTCTTGTGAGAAATAAAAAGTAATTGAATTTAAATTTACAACCTGGTGACAATAATTATTGGGCAGCCAAGGGCCAAAGACTTCGGATATTTTTCTAAGAATTATTGGTTAATTCAATTGTGTTGCAACTCGGTCAAGGAGGCTAGAATTGAACGTCCCCTAGCATGGGGTATCGTATCAAAAGAGGAAACGCTATCCCACCATCTCCCCTCGTCTGAAACAAATGATTGTCTAAATAAATCCATTTTGATGCCGGTTGATTTTTAATAAGACTTGCTACTTGATAACTCATCCAATACTATCCAGTTAACAAGGTATGACTTTTTAAAATTCCCCTTTCCACCCTTGCTTAGCAGGTAACTGAAAACAGCTAATTTGTTGTTGTACAGGAAGAACATAGGAACAAACTGGAAACCAAGATGTTTATACATATTATACATATGCATTTAATGTATAGGCCTTTCAAGGCCTCCACATTTGTTCATCCAAGGGCCCCTTGTTCTAGAGGAATCCTTTCTCCAAATTTTATATAGACTTCAGATAGCTTTCATGATTCTTATAGCCATCTTTCATTTCATTATATGAGTATAGTAATAAGGCTTTAGGCATGTATTTGCAGCATCCCGAACATTAGTTTCCACAAATAGACAAGAGATTACAAGATTTACTGTGCGTATGTGCAACTCTGCAATCCCGTAGCTCAAATTTGACCATTGGTTTATTGCAGGTTTTCTTGACATGGGTAATCTACACACCTTGTTAATCCTGAGCCCCTGACAATGCCAAATGACTTGGGCCGTTAAATTATTGGAACGTTGTGCGTAAAATGAACTGTTTGGTGTGGGCATCTAATATCCTGAAGCATCATATGGACTGAAAACGTGAACTCTATTTTCTCTCCACAGATGCTGTCAAGCGTACTGAGTTTTCCAGCACTTTCTCTTTCAGATTCTAGCATCAGCAGTATTTAGCTTTTAATATTATAATGCTTACTGTTCAAGTATTGTTTTTGGGATAGCTGAGAGATTACACCAGTACATTCTGCAGATTCAACAGAAGTGGTATTTCACTGAGTTGCAGTGCTTGTTGGAATATTTAGGGTTCAGCATAATGGCAAAATTCTACTCGTACCCAGTACAAGACCTACAGGTGAGGCAATTGGACCATAGGTGTGATCTTCCGCCTGATTTGGCTGGCGACAGGATTTTCTTGTCCTGCTGCTGTCAACAGGGTTTCAAGTTGTTTGCACCCTCTGCTGCTAGGGAACCTGTGCTTGTTGGTGGTGGTGGTGGTGGTGGTGGTGGTGGGGGGGGGGGGGGGGGGGAAGGGAAGAGAGAGAGCGAGGGGGCGAGAGAGAGAGAACGGGTGGGGGGTTTGTCATCGGCGGGCCCGGTAGATCCCGGTAAATTTTGGCCAATGTGTTATTTTACTGTCTTTCAAATAAAAACTGCCCAGCTCAAGGTGGATCAAAAATGAGTTCAATATTATCCCTGTTCTATAAGAACAAAGAAAGGTACAGCACAGGAACAGGCCCTTTGGCCTTCCAAGGCTGTGTCGATCATGATGCCCAAACTTTACAAAATAACCTTCTTCCCGTACCAGCCTCCCCAAACAGGCGCCGGAATGTGGCGACTAGGGGCTTTTCACAGTAACTTCATTTGACGCCTACTTGTGACAATAAGCGATTTTCTTTTTCATTTCACTTGGTCTGTATCCGTCTATTTACTCCCTATTCATATATTATCCAGATGCCTCTTAAATGTTGCTAATGTGCCTGCTTCCACCACATCCTCTGGCAGCGTATTTCAGGCTCCCACCACTCTTCGTGAAAAACTTACCCTGTACATCTCCTTTAAACTTTCCCCCTTTCACCTTGAACCTGTGCCCCTTTGTAATTGACCCTTGGAAAAAGCCTCTGATAATCCACCCAGTCTATGCCTCTCATAATTTTGTAGACCTCTATCAGGTCTTTCCATAGCCTCCATCTTTCCAGTGAAAACAATCCTAGTTTATTCAACCTCTCCTCATAGGCAACATCCTGGTGAGCCTTTTTTGCACTCTCTTCAAAGCTTCTACGTACTTCTGATAATGTGGTGACCAGAACTGCATGCAATACTCCAAATGCAGGCTGATCAATGTTTTATATAGCTGCAACATGATTTCCCAATTCTTGTACTCAGTGCCTTGGCTGATGAATGCAAGCATGCCATATGCCTTCTTAATTACCTTGGTCACTTGTGTTGCTACTTTTAGGGAACTGTGGACCTGCACGCCCAGATCCCCCTCTGTTAATGTTCCTAAGGGTTCTGCCATTTACAGTATAATTCATACCTAGATTTGATCTTCCAAAATGCATCGCCTCTCATTTGTCCGGATTAAACTCCATCTGTCATTTCTGTGCCCAAGTCTTCAATCTATCTATATTCTGTTGTATCCTCTGACGATCTTCACCACTATCAACAACTCTGCCAATCTTCGTGGCATCCGCAAACTTACTAATCAGACTACCCACATTTTGCTCCATATCATTTATATATCCTGCAAACAACAGAGGTCCTAGCACTGATCCCTGTGGAACACCACTAGCTACAGATCTCCATTCAGAAAAACACCCCTCCACCAGGACTCTGTCTTCTATAACTAAGCCAGTTCTGTCTCCATCTAGCCAACCCACCCTGAATCCCATGTGATTTTAGTTTTTGTACCGGTCTGCCATGTGGGACCTTGTCAAACGCCTTACTAAAGTCCATATAAACTACATCCACAGCCCTTCCCTCATCAATTTTCTTTGTCACCTCTTCAGAAAATGTCATCAAGTTGGTGACACATGACCTTCCCCATACAAAATCATACTGCCTGTCACTAACTAGTCCATTTTCCTCCAAATTATAGGTCTGATGTCTGCTATATTTTTGATGCCAAAGATGAGCTGTTCAAGGTTTCTTCAACTGAATTTTAGAAAATTGTTATGTACATTTTGTACTGTCTTTAGAAGTTGTGATATGGCCAATATGTGGTAATCTTACACGGAGGTGACTTATAATCAATGTCTCTTCTCAAAGAAAACCTATCTTGTGTTATTAAAAGAAAAAGCAGTGCATGAACAGTTTTGGAGATGGGTGTGGAACAGAGCTGGATGTTAATATCCTAAATGTTGGCAGTTACACCGACATGCAAATTTAGCTCAGCATTGGGTGTGTATAGAATCAAGTAGAAGTTATCAAATAAACATGGTGTTGCTGCATCAACATAACTCTAAATTCTATTGAGGCGATTGATCTGATTTTTGACAAGAGTAGAGTAGCTAAGCTCATCAGAGAGTCAGTGCAAACCTGATAGGCTGAATTTGCTCCTTCTGCACTGTAGGGATTCTATAATTCTAGAATCAATTTTTAGCGAGCAAAATAGGTTGGTGGGGTAAAATCTATAGTTAGATTTTTGTTGGACAAAGGTGTTTGTTTGGGGTTTGGTTAAGTTCCAACTGTATTTAGAGGGTATGAAGAATAGATAAAAGACATGAGCATGTGGGTGTTGCTTAGCAACTGGGGCCTTGTAAAATAGAGAAGTATTGGAGCGGCGTGGAAGAGATTGGAGAGGGCGTCCTGCAAGGGGACCAGCCTACAAGCAATGGTGACGGCACCGTTGCCGTTCTCACCGAAGAAATACACCACAAGCCCAGTGGTGGTGGCAACACTAAAAATTTGGGGGCAGTGGAGACGGCATAGGGGAAGGACGGGAGCCTCGGTGCGGTCCCCGATAAGAAATAACCATAGGTTTGTTCCGGGGAGAATGGATGGGGGATTTGGAGTATGGCAAAGAGCTGGGGTAGTACAACTGAGAGATCTAGTGGGCAGCACGGTAGCATTGTGGATAGCACAAATGCTTCACAGCTCCAGAGTCCCAGGTTTGATTCCGGCTTGGGTCACTGTCTGTGCAGAGTCTGCACAGTCTCCCTGTGTGTGCGTGGGTTTCCTCCGGGTGCTCCGGTTTCCTCCCACAGTCCAAAGATGTGCGGGTTAGGTGGATTGGCCATGCTAAATTGCCCATAGTGTCCAAAATTGTTGGGTGGGGTTACTGGGTTATGGGGATAGGGTGGAGGTGTGGACCTTGGGTGGGGTGCTCTTTCCAAGAGCCGGTGCAGACTCGATGGGCTGAATGGCCTCCTTCTGCACTGTAAATTCTATGATCTGTTCCTGGATGGGACGTTTGCAAGTATGGGAGCGCTGACGGAAAAGTATGGGTTGCCCCAAGGGAATGCGTTTAGGTATATGCAACTGAGGGCGTTTGTGAGGCAACAGGTGAGGGAATTCCCGCAGCTTCCGACGCAGGAGGTGCAAGATAGAGTGATCTCAGAGACATGGGTGGGGGATGGTAGAGTGTCGGATATATATAGGGAAATGAGGGACGAGGGGGAGATCATGATAGATGAGCTGAAAGGGAAATGGGAGGAAGCGTTGGGGGAAGAGATCGAAGAGGGGCTATGGGCTGATGCCCTACGTAGGGTAAACTCGTCATCCTCGTGTGCCAGGCTAAGCTTGATACAATTTAAGGTTTTACACAGGGCGCATATGACTGGAGCACGGCTCAGTAAATTTTTCGGGGTAGAGGATAGGTGTGGGAAATGCTCGAGAAGCTCAGCGAATCACACCCACATGTTCTGGTCATGTCCGGCACTACAGGGGTTCTGGGTGGGGGTGGCGAAGGTGCTTTCGAAGGTGGTGGGGGTCCGGGTCGAGCCAAGCTGGGGGTTGGCTATATTTGGGGTCGCAGAAGAGCCGGGAGTACAGCAGGCGAGAGAGGCTGATGTTTTGGCCTTTGCGTCCCTAGTAGCCCGGCGCAGGATATTGCTTATGTGGAAGGAAGCCAAACCCCCGGGCGTGGAGACCTGGATAAATGACATGGCAGGGTTTATAAAGCTAGAACGGATCAAGTTCGTATTAAGGGGTTCGGCTCGGGGGTTCACCAGGCGGTGGCAACCGTTCGTCAACTACCTCACAGAACGATAGAGGGAATGGAGAAGAAAGAAGGCAACAGCAGCAACCCAGGGGGGGAGGGGGGGGGGCGGGGAGAGGACCCGGGCGGGCTCTCAGGGATGTCATTGTATATGTATAGGCATTTGTTTTAGGTAATGTATATTGGACTGTTAGATTGTACTTTTGGAGAGTAACTATTTTTGATAAGGCAGTTGCCATTCAGTTTTTGTTTATATATTATTTATTTATTTGTTTAAAACTGGCCACTGTTATTTATATTGTTTTATTGTTGTTAAAAAGAAAAACTGTGTACTGTTATGTTTGGCCAAAAAATCTTGAATAAAATATATATTTTTTTTAAAATAGAGAAGTATTAGTTTAGCTGATTTGTTTGCAGTTGGAGATAGGTAATAATACTACTACTAATCTTTATTGTCAAAAGTAGGTTTATATTAACACTGCAATGAAGTTACTGTGATAATCCACTAGTCGCCACATTCCGGCGCCTGTTCGGGTACACCGAGGGAGAATTCAGAATGTCAAAATGACCTAACAGCAGGTCTTTCGGGACTTGTGGGAGGAAACCGGAGCACCCGGAGGACACTGGGCGAACGTGCAGACTCCACACAGACAGTGACCCAAGCCGGGAATCAAACCTGGGGCCCTGGAACTGTGAAGCAACAGTGCTACCAACTGTGCTACCATGCTGCCAGTGTGAGAGATGGCAGCTCTGCCAGAAGCAGTTGGTTTTGAAATCTAGAGGGGGAACATTGCCTCAGCTTTGTTAGAAGAAAAGCCATGCCAGGGAGTAACGGTTAAGGAAATAAGTGCAGAGATTTGAAGAATAGCTAGTTAAGGAAACTAGAGAAATGAAGAGAAGTTTCCAAGAAGCCTGAGGTTAAATGTACTAGAATAGAGAACTGTTCAGTAAAGATAGACAGAGTTGAGAAGAAAAACTAGACACCAAAAAGATACCTGAAGTGATTTTCAGGTTTGTGAGCTTTTACTACGGCTCGGAGTTTGTGTAAAAGCAGTTAAGACAAAGGAAATCTGAAAGGGGGTGGTGTAAAATCTTGGGAGTAGATTCAGTTGTAAAAGTGGAATGGTAGCTTGGGTTAAAAGAGTAATTTGTAAAACCTGGACTCTATTTTGAATGTAAAGCATTATTATGAATGAAGATTTTAATGTGCGATTTTGGGAGTGGAATTTGGAAACCCTCGTGTGAAAATATTCTCAGGGTAGTCTGTGGAGAAACCCACAGATGCTAACTTTGATTCATAGCAGAGTGTGTGTATTTGACCACAGCCAATCTGTGGTCAGTTGTGTTAATGGTGCCATTGTAACTTAGAATGTACTTTGTAATCCATGTTAATTTTAAAATTGGTGTGTATTTGTAAAGTTAAGGATGGGGAGGGGGGTAAAGGAGTATTTTATAATCAACATTTCCCGTTTAATTTTTTTTTCTTTTAATTAAAATTAGTGGTCCTGTGACTCTGTTCCTCCATGTTTTATGAAACAAAAATATAAAATTACAGTCTTTTGAGCCAGGGTTCCAACCTGGGATCTTCCCATCCAATTGGGATCGTAACAATATGCTAAAGAGTGTCGGTGCTGGAACACAACCTTGTTTGATGCCACTCTGGATTTCAAAAGATTTTGATGAAGCCACATCATAGTTGATCTTAGCCATCATGTTGTCATGGAAAAAAATCATGTTGAGTAGCTTCAGAGTCGGACAGTTTTCTCCAGCTGCTTAAATTGACTGTCCTTGGACACATGGTCAAATACCTTGATAAGAACATAAAAACTAGGAGCAGGAGTAGGCCATCTGGCCCTTCGAGCTTGCTCCGCCATTCAATGAGATCATGGCTGATCTTTTGTGGACTCAGCTCCACTTTCTGGCCCGAACACCATAACCCTTAATCCCTTTATTCTTCAAAAAACTATCAATCTTTATCTTGAAAACATTTAATGAAGGAGCCTCAATTGCTTCACTGGGCAGGGAATTCCATAGATTCACAACCCTTTGGGTGAAGAAGTTCCTCCTAAACTCAGTCCTAAATCTACTTCCTCTTATTTTGAGGCTATGCCCCCTAGTTCTGCTTTCACCCGCCAGTGGAAACAACCTGCCCGCATCTATCCTATCTATCCCCTTCATAATTTTATATGTTTCTCGAAGATCCCCCCGCATTCTAAATTCCAATGAGTACAGTCCCAGTCTACTCAACCTCTCCTCGTAATCCAACCTCCTCAGCTCTGGGATTAACCTAGTGAATCTCCTCTGCACACCCTCCGGCGCCATGAGATCAGTGAAGGCAGTTTAGAGTATTCTTTTGCAGCCGCCAACCTGAGAAGATCCATGTCATTTGTAGATCTTCCATGTCCGCACTGGTATTTGGGTTCGATGGTTTAATTAGATTCTGCGACTAATGAGAGCAACAGAGGCAAATGCTTTTCTCGTGGTGCTCAGCAGAATGACGCCTCAACAGTTGTAATCAATGGAATCTACTTGTTCTTGTACAGGGTCGCAATCTTTGTATCATGCATATCCTGTGGCACTGCCCTTTCCCTCCAGCAGAGACTCAGAAGTTTCTGCTGATGCTGCAGGAGTGCTGGTTTCTACTACTTGCTTTGGTATCCAGCAGAGCTTTCAAATGCCCAATGCCAAGTGTTTGTCCACTCTTCAGACAGCTTCAAATTGTTGGAGCATTGTAAGTAATTCCGATTAGATTCTCTCCACTCTACTAAGCGTGCATGTTGCCTTTACATCTCTATGGTGCCTCAGTTAAGATTGGTTGCTTAGAAGCTGTGATATTCCATTGATTCAGTTGGTTATTGTAGGAATTAAATTTGATTTTTTAGCAAATCCTTTAGAATGATTGAAACTTGTATCTTGCTTTAAGTTTTTTTTTCCAATTCAACATTAATACTGTAATATGCTGAGTGAGAGATTTGGCAAGATGCATACATTACTGATGGACCCGTGTTCTCTCAGTTTGCATGTGGGTAGGGCAGTTGGTTTACATTCCAAAAATGTTTGCTTAAGATTATGTGCCAAAATCTTATCATGGCTTTTGTCTTTCAAGTCTAAATTTATTTATCTGTACCAGTTTACAGGAATTGTGCAAACACCTTCGTATTATCATCGCATTTTTTGTTTCCTTTCGGAAATAAGACTATAGCCAATGTACAGCCAAATAAGTTTGAAAGTAATATAGTAGAAATGTTCCTAGGTAGGATAGGAAAAAGCAGAGATTTTTCTTTTTGAGCATTTGTATACGATTTGAACTAGCATTTCGAGGGCTTGCCTTGCAAAGAAGCTGAACATTCACATGCAAGTTTGCTCAAGAGGAGCCCTCTTAATGGTAATCTAAATAGTATGCAGTGCTCAAGTAGTGGGAACTCTGATTTTTCATATCCTACCCAGTAATATGAGAAGGAATGAATTCTAACAGTAATATTTGCAGAAGGTACGTTGGCTTATAGTCTGAAATAAATAAAACAATTGCCGTGATAATATATAGGTGCTTTCACAATCCATGTCATAAGCTTGTCTAAAACCTCAGACATTTTGACTAGTTTATTATTAAAATATTTTACCCAGATGCCCTTATTTGCAGGATGAACAAAGGACAAAATAAGGTTTATGATTCAACCAAATTTATTATTAAACACAGAAAAAGTTATCCCTCTTAAATCCCTCCCAACTAATAATAATCCATAGATTCTTAATTCTACCCATGCCGATGAACTTACTCGAACTGTGGGTCCAATTCTCTGAATCGTGTTTGTCTCCGGGCCTTCATCCGTGCAGGCGATAGCGCACTCTACTTCTTTCCACCTTCCGGTCTATCGTCTAATCTTCTCTGATACCTCGGCGCTGAGTCTTTGCGACGAAAGGTCCTGGGCGGTCGATCTTTATACCCCTCTTCGAGCCTTTCCACAAAGTTTTCTGACCTTCAGCCAATGAGGTCTCGGGGTGGGGTCGCAACACCCAATGGAGTCTCCGATTATAACTTTGTAGGACACCAGGAACCCACCCCCAGGGGGGTCCAACTCCAGGTGTATATTCCGCACGTAACCGTGCTCCATATATGGTAACGATGGGAAAGTGTTGCTTTATCTGGGCAATCCCCAACAACCAATCCATTTGAATGGGACTAATTATCTCCTGATGTGTTATTGATAGGGCACGCGCAGACCTGTCCCGACTGTCTGCCTCTATTCAGTGGATTGAAACTTGGCTGTTTAATTCACATCAGGCCTCCCTGGAGCTGAATGTGGTTTAATTCAAAATGTCCAATCCTTCATTTGAAGTGTCCAATTTATATTGGGCTTAAAATTCTGGCAGTTGTCCATTTTACCACAAGCTCAAGGAACAGCATCTCAAACTTTGATTAGGAATTTTACAGTCTTCCGGGCGTTAAGTTCAATAATGGAGCGGAACCTGTGCCCCGTTCTGTTTCCTTTTTGCTGGTTTTGATTTTTTTTCTTTTGTTTTTCTATTTCCCTTTCCAAGGGCAGATGTTCATGATTCTGCCACTCACACCTCTAGACATCTTTTACCTTGCCCATTACCATTGCTTTTGGTCCTGTACCATCAACTCTTTTGCCATTTAATCTATTCTGCTTTCCTCCCTATCACAGACCTTGCCTTTCATTTTTTTTCCCCAACCTCCCTCTTTCACTTGCTCAAAAAATGTTCTATCTCTTAACTTAAGTTCTGATGGAAGGTAATTGACCTGAAACATAGCTCTGTTTCTCTCTCCACAGATGCTGCTAGACCTGCAGCATTTCCTGTTTTTATTTCAGATTTCTAACATCCATAGAATTTGCTTTTGTTTTTCTCAGCCCACCTTTTGGCCACTCTGACTTGGTATACCCTGGGGAGAAAAGAGAAAAATGTTACTGTAGACAAATGTAGGTTCCCCAGTCTGAAATGGGAGAATTTATAATAGAGGAGCAGGAAATGACAGAGCAGTTAAATAACTACTTTAGTTCTGTCTTCACGGGGGATGACATGCGTAACTTCCCAGGAATGCTAAGAATCCAAGGATCTAATGAGAAGGAGGAATTGAAAGAAATTAGTATTACTAAAAAAATAATTGCCTGAGAAATTAACATGACTGAAAGCTGATAAATCCCCTGGACCACTTTCCTGGGTGTAATGGCGATGACTGTGGAAATAGTGGCTGTGTTGATTGTCAGCTTCCACATTCCTGGCAAATTGGAGGGTGGCAAGGGTAATCCTGTTATTTGAACAAGGAGGGAAGGAAAAAAACAGATTACAGACTGGTTAGCTTAACATCAGTAGTAAGGAAAATGTTCGAGCAATGTTGGGCAATCTGCGGCCTGGGGGCCACATGCAACCTACCTGGATTCTGAGTGCAATCCAAGAGACATTTTGTTGACCATTGCCCATTTGCAAGGTTTCCATCCACGTTATTTTTCCCCTACCAGTATGACTGAAGTGACACCCACTTAAACAAGGACACATGAAGTGATGTGCATTCTGATTGCACATAACATTGACCGTGAGATTCGGCGCTCCCTCTGCATCCATAGTGTAAATATTTATTTTGTTTTTAACCATTTGAAGTTGATAGTTCTACTAATATATAATTGATTAAGAATTTTCTGCTACTCATTGTAAAATATTCGGCATATATTTTGTGTATTTAATCTTATTCCAGGGGTGATGGTTAGTAAACCAGCCTGATAATCTTGCGGCGCACTGAGATGAAGGAGGGTCACAAATTAGCCTAGATTGCCCATCACTTTGTTAGAGTCTATTATAAGGGATATGATAACCGGGCACTTGGAAAATATCAGTGAGATTGGACAAAGAAATATGAACTTATGAAAGGGAGATCATGCATGTCAAAACTACTGGAGTTTTTTGAGGATGTAACCAGTAGAATAGATGAGGGTGAACCAGTGGATCTGGTGTATTTGGATTTTCAGAAAGCTTTCGATAAGGTCCTGCAAAAGAGGTGAGTGTACAAAATTTAAATGCATGGGACTGGGAGCAATAACAAGGATTAAGAATTGGTTAGCAGACAGAAACAGAGTAGGAATAAATGGATTTGTTTTGAAGTGGCAGGCAGTGACTAGTAGGATCCCCAGGGATCAGTGCCTGGGCACCAGCTATTCACAATATACATCAATGTTTTGGATGAGGGAACCAAATATAATATTTCCAAGTTTGGTGACAACATGAAACTTGATGGGAATGTAAATGGTTAGGAGGATGTTGAGAGGTGTCAAGGTGATTTAGACAAGTTGAGTGAGTGGGCAAATACATGGCAGATGCAGTATAATGTGGATAAATGTGAAGCTATCCACTTTGGATGGAGAAACAGAATGGCAGAGTTTTATTTAAATGGTGAAAGATTGGGAAATGTTGACATATAAAGGGACCTGGGTGTCCTAGTACACTTGTCCCTGAAAGCAAGCATGCAGGTACAACAAGCAATTACGAAGGCAAATGGTATGTTGGTCTTCATTGCAAGAGGACTTGAGTACAGGAACTAGGATGTCTTACTGCCGTGGTACAGGACCTTGGTGAGACAACGCCTGGTGTATTTTGTGCAGTTTTGGTCTCCTTATTCAGGAAAGGATATAATTGTCATAGAGAGAAAATTCAGCCAAGGTTCACCTGACTGATTCCTGGGATGGCAAGATTGTCGTATAAGGTCGACTGGGCCTGAATTCACTGGAATTTAAAAGAATGAGAGGACATCTAATTGAAGCATAGCATTCTGACAGGGCTGGACAGATTGGGTGCAGTGATGCTATTTTCTTTGGCTGGGAGGGTCTAAAACAAGGATTCTTAGGATAGGGGGTAGGCCATTTAGGACTGAAATGGGGAGACATTTCTTCACTCGTGGGTAAACCTGTGGAATTATTTACCTCAAGAGGCTGTGGAGGCCAAGTCACTAAATATATTTAGGAAAGAAATAGATTTCTAGACTAAAACTGTCAGGGTTAAGAGGGGGACTATGGTGTTTGAGATGGAGGTTCAGCCATGATACTGAATGGTGGAGCAGGCTCGAAGGGCTGAATGGTTTTCTCTTGTTTTCTTTGTTTCTGGGAAATGGCTTTACTGCTTATGTTTGTGTGATCAACTTCAATTAAATCTGCACTGCTTCAGGTCGATGAATTATGGCATATGTCCAGACCATGATCTGACGTACAGTGGAGTAGCAGGAGATTACTTTATAACCAATGTGGTTGGGGTATCCTGGATCTTTCAGCTGTGATGATGCTTGTGCAAGTGAAATTTGTCAAATTGTAAAGAGGATTCATAGGGCACATGAAATTATGTGAAGAATACATAGTGTCTTTCATTTTTTAATAGTATTTGCTTAGTGCATGAGCCTAAATTATGGTGAAGCTGCCTGGTAAATAAATTTTGTATCCAAAGGTTGTTCTCCGTGTATTCAGGGAGTGTTAATCTAGTGCTCAATCATGGCAGCTTTTAATTGGCTGAAACGCAGGGGGCTCAGTCATACCATAATAAGATAGTCCAATGTACATTTGTTCTTCAGTGTACATTTCTACAGCTTTTGCTTTAAATGATGGCTGCTAACTGGGAAGTAGTAACAACATTTATTTGTGCAATACATGTGCATGTATTTTACTGCAATCGAGTTTTAAGAGCATGGGTATTTTAAAAAATATTTGTTCGTTGGCTAGGCCAACACTTATTGCCCTTCCTTAATTAATTGCCCTTGTTCAGTGGCGCTACATATAGACCAGACCGGGTAAGGACAGCAGATTTCTTCATCTAAAGGGACATTAGTGAACCAAAGGGTTTTTACAACAATTGGCAGTGGTTTAATGGTAATCATTAAACTTTTAATTCCAGATTTTTTTTATTGAATTCAAGTTGCACCATCTATTTCAAGCTCAGGTCCCCAGAGCATTACCGTAGATCTCTGGAATATTGTAAGTGTAAAGTCACCATAGTCCCAGGTGACCCCTTTGAGGAGGTGAGCTGACTAGTGATGATTTAACCTGAGGATCACTACACCTCGGGTGAGGGGCAAGGTTGAGAAGGCGGAGCCTTCATGAATAACCCCAGCTAGCACAGGAATTGAATTTGTGCTGCTGGCCTTGCTCTGCATGAAAAACCAACTGTCTAGCCAAGTGAGCTAAAACAACCCCATAGAATATGAGTTTGTGCTTTGACAAAGGATAATCCGGTCTTGAAACTTTGGCTCTTTTCTCTCCCTACAGATGCTGCCAGACCTGCTGATATTTTCCATCATTTTTTTCTCTTTCGGCCCATCGAATCTTAGTCTAGTGACAAAACCCCTATGCCACCACTTCCCCTCTGCTCCTGAGGATTAAATAATAGACCTTTAAAGTGTGCATTTAAGTATTGATACATTGTGTAATGAGCATCTAAGATTAGATGGTAGTTTATGGGATTTATTTGATTAATAAAATACTCTGTACCTGAGATGCATTCAGCAAATGTGTAAGTGCGTGTATAATTGACAAAAGGAAAGCTTTTTTAGAAAGACTGTTTTCAGTTACGATGAGGAGCTCACCACCTCAGTGGTCATTGATTCAAACTTCTGTCTACAAAGGATGAATGGCGGTAGTTTTATTGTTCTAGATGGAATTCTAAATGTACATTTAAAAAAAATTAAAGGTGTCAGTTTTTAACTATACATGCTGATATCTTTCCATGCCTGTTAACCTTGATATAAATCTAAAGATGTCCATGGATACATTTCCAAGGGCATGAAATAATTGTTATTTCTAATATAATAAAATTGTGCTTTTATCTCCCACAGAACTGTTTAATTAAAATGGAAGAGAATCGATACATTGGAGTGTTGGGTGACTTTGGGTTGGCAGAGAAAATTCCTGACAAGTAAATATTCTTTTTAACAAAAAATGAAGTTCTCTTTAAAGTAGCAGAATCAAATTTCGTGTGACAAAATGAGAATCTGTTGCAAAGTTTTTATTTACATCTCTTCTAAAAATATTGTGATGTTTAATTAAGTTTTTAAAGTACAGTAGTTCTATGCACCATGAATGGATGTTCTCATTGACCAAAATTATTTATAATATACATTGTTTAAGGATGAAATATTAAACAATTTTGGAATATGTATTCATTTTTCATGTGAATAATTGGAACTTCAACATTGTTCCCACTATTTTGCAGTCTTAATCCATGATACTGCCGATTTACAATTGAGGCCATTTGCTTAATAGTTAATAAGTCATTCTGTTTTTGTTATGTGGAAATCTGTGATCATTATTGGCATTTGGGGATTAAATAATGCCATTCTGATATTTTTTCTAGAATGGGAATTAGCATTGTGTTACCATCTAACTTTTTGTGTTTGTTTGACTTTCCATATCAATTTACTGTTCAAAAGATCACCTTCCTAACATTTGATTAATCATCAGTTTACTTTTCTGTCCAAATGACCATCTTTAGCTTTAAAGGAAGTTAGATGATGGAAAATGGCTTTATATTTTTGGATTTGACAATTTTAGTGTGTTTCTCATGTGTTCTCCCTTTACAGCATAGATTGTGATTACATATGAATCCTTCTACCAATGCAATCAGTAAATTTGCAGTATATTTTTAAATGGAAGAGGAAGACTTCCAATTGTATGCTGCTTTATTATAGTTCTGAAAGCATGCTATGCAAAATAAATTACTGTGCAATGCAGTCACTGTTATATTTAGTAAATACAACATAATGAGACAAACAAATTTATGGTTTTGGTTTCGAGGGATGTTGGCCAGAACACTGGAAGAACATTTTTAAAAACAAAATCTCACTCATTAGGTGTGGGCACTGTGACAAGGCCAGCATTCATTGTCCATTCCTAATTGCAAATGAGAAGCTAGTGGTGTGCCATTTTATTGAACAGTTATAGTCCAGTGATGAAGGTACTTCTACAGTGCTGTTAGATAGGGAGTCCTAGGATTTTGTGCGAGTAACAATAAAGGAATGTGGATATACTTCCACATCAGGATGGTCAGTTATTTGCAAGTGGTTGTTCTTCTGGGTGATAGAGTGCATGTTTGGGAAGTCCCATTGAAGGGGTCTTTGTGAGATGCTGCAGTGCATCTTGTAGATGGTACATACTGCAGTCATGGTGTGCTGGTGAGGGAGATAATTACTGTTTAAGATGGTGAATGAGATGCCAGTTAAGTGGGTTGCTTTGTTGTGGATTGTGGAGAACTGCCCAAATCCAGGCACTAAAGAGTATTTCAGCCTTGTTTTTTAAAAAAATCTATATTTTATTCAAGTTTTTCGGCCAAACAAAACAATACAAAGGTTTTCCCTTTTTTACAACAATAAAACAATATAAATAACAGTGACCGTTTTAACAAGTAAATAAATAATATATAAACTAAATGGCAACTGCCATAACAAAAATAATAACTCTCCAGATAATAAAATCAAACAATCCAATATACATAACCAAGTACAAATATCTGTACAAAAAACCACCCCTGAGGACCCACCCTCCCCCCTGGGTTGCTGCTGTTACCTTCCCATTTCCTTTATCGTTCTGCGAGGTAGTCAATGAATGGTTGCCACCGCCTGGTGAACCCTTGAGCCGAACCCCTTAGTGCGAACTTTATCCGTTCTAGTTTTATAAACCCTGCCATGTCATTTATCCAGGTCTCCACGCCCGGGGGTTTGGCTTCCTTCCACATAAGCAATATCCTTCGCCGGGCTACTAGAGACGCAAAGGCCAAAACATCAGCCTCTCTCGCCTCCTGCACTCCTGGCTCTTCTGCAACCCCAAATATAGCCAATCCCCAGCCAGGCTTGACCCGGACCCCCACCACCTTCGAAAGCACCTTTGCCACCCCCACCCAGAATCCCTGCAGTGCCGGGCATGACCAAAACATGTGGGTGTGGTTTGCTGGGCTTCTCGAGCATCTCCCACACCTATCCTCTACCCCGAAAAATTTACTGAGCCTTGCTCCGGTCATATGTGCCCTGTGCAAAACCTTGAATTGTATCAGGCTTAGCCTGGTGCACGAGGACGACGAGTTTACCCTACGTAGGGCATCAGCCCACAGCCCCTCCTCAATCTCGTCCCCCAGCTCTTCTTCCCATTTTCCTTTCAGCTCATCCACCATGATCTCCCCCTCATCCCTCATTTCCCTGTATATATCCGACACCCTACCATCCAATAAACTCTTCTCCAAAACCAAATCTCCTCAGCACTTCCCACAGATACTCCCACTCCACTCTGTCGAATGCTTTCTCGGCGTCCATAGCCACCACTATCTCCGCCTCCCCCTCTGGTGGGGGCATCATCATCACCCCTAGCAGCCTCCGTATGTTCATGTTCAGCTGTCTCCCCTTAACAAACCCAGTTTGATCCTCGTGGACCACCCCCGGGACACAGTCCTCTATCCTCGTCGCCATCACCTCGGCCAGGAGCTTAGCATCTACGTTTAAAAGGGAAATGGGCCTGTAGGACCGACACTGCAGCGGGTCTTTTTCCTTCTTCAAAAGGAGCAATATTGTCGCCTCCGACATAGTCGGGGGCAACTTCCCCCTTTCCCTGGCCTCATTAAAGGTTCTCGTCAAAAGCGGGGCCAGTAGGTCCATAAATTTCCTATAAAATTCCACCGGGAATCCGTCCGGTCCCGGGGCCTTCCCCGCTTGCATGCTCCCAATCCCTTTTACCACCTCCTCCATCTCAATCTGTGTTCCCAGTCCCGCCCTCTCCTGCTCCTCCACCTTCGGGAATTCCAGCTGATCCAGGAAACACATCATTCCCTCCTTCCCTTCCGAGGGCTGAGCCTTATATAACCTCTCATAGAATGCCTTGAACACCCCGTTCACTCTCTCCGCTCCCCGTTCCATCTCTCCCTCCTCATCTCTCACCCCACCTATCTCCCTCGCTGCTCCCCTCTTCCTCAATTGGTGGGCCAGTAGCCGACTCGCCTTCTCTCCATACTCATACTGTACACCCTGTGCCCTCCTCCACTGTGCCTCTGCCTTACCCGTGGTCAGCAGGTCAAATTCCACATGTAACCTTTGTCTTTCCCTGTACAGTCCCTCCTCCGGTGCCTCTGCATATTGCCTGTCCACCCTCAGAAGTTCTTTCAACAATCGCTCCCTTTCTTTACCCTCTTGCTTCCCTTTATGTGCCCTTATGGATATCAGTTCCCCTCTGACCACCGCCTTCAACGCCTCCCAGACCACTCCCACCTGAACCTCTCCGTTGTCATTAAGCTCCAAGTACCTTTCGATACACCCCCTCATCCGCCAATAAGCCCATATCCATTCTCCAGAGTGGGTGCTGTTCTTTTTCCTCTCCTACCTCCAGGTCTACCCAATGTGGAGCATGGTCCGAAATGGCTATGGCCGTATACTCCGTCCCTGTCACCGTCGGAATCAGTGCCCTTCCCAAGACAAAAAAGTCTATCCGTGAGTATACTTTGTGAACATGGGAGAAAAATGAGAACTCCTTACTCCTAGGCCTACTAAATCTCCAGGGATCTACTCCTCCCATCTGCTCCATGAAGTCCTTGGGCACCCTGGCCGCTGCCGGCCTCCTCCCGGTCCTGGACCTCGACCGGTCCAGCCCTGGATCAAGCACCGTATTGAAGTCTCCCCCCATTACCAACTTTCCCGCCTCCAGGTCCGGGATACGTCCCAACATACACCTCATAAAATTTGCATCATCCCAGTTCGGGGCGTATACGTTCACCAGAACCACCGCCTCCCCTTGCAATCTGCCACTCACCATCACATATCTACCCCCACTATCCGCCACTATGGTCTTTGCCTCAAACAGTACCCGTTTCCCCACTAAGATAGCCACCCCCCTATTCTTCGCATCTAAACCCGAATGAAACACCTGTCCCACCCATCCTTTACGTAGTCTGACCTGGTCTATCAGTTTCAGGTGCGTCTCCTGCAACATAACCACATCTGCCTTTAATTTCTTTAGGTGTACGAGAACCCGTGCCCTTTTAATTGGCCCGTTCAGCCCTCTCATGTTCCACGTGATCAGCTGGGTTGGGGGGCTCTTTACCCCCACCCCCCCCTCCCCCTGTCGACTAGCCATCCCCTTTTTTAACCCAGCTCCTCACCCAGTTCCCACGTACCCATATATCCCACCGACGGTGCCCTCCCGCCTCGACCACCCCATCCCATAACAGCTCCCACTTCTCCTTAGCAGCAGCAACCCAGTTAACCCCCCCCCCCCCTCTCCGCTAGATCCTCCTCTGGCTTAGTTGCACCCCCCATGTTGCTCCCAGAAGTCAGCGAACTCTGGCTGACCTCGGCTTCCCCCCTTGTCCTCGGCCCCCACTGTGCGAGGCCCCCTCCTTCCTGCGTCCCCGTTCCCGCCACAATTACCATAGCGCGGGAACAAAGCCCGCGTTTCCCACTCGGCCCCACCCTTAATGGCGCATTTCCCTTCTCCTTCCCCTTTCCGTCCCACCGGCGCCCACAGTTCCTCATACACCCCCCCAAAACATGGGGAAGAGAGAAAAGTTACAGGACCACAGAATTAACAAATTGAAAAATCATCCCCCCCCCCCTTCCCCTTCCTCGCCCCACATAATCACCCCACCACTTTGTCCCAGAAGCTCTTTCTCTCGCCAGACTATTCCAGCTTCTCGTCCACAATGAATGTCCACGCCTCTTCTGCCGTTTCAAAGTAGTGGTGCTTCCCTTGGTGTGTGACCCACAGTCTCGCCGGTTGCAACATTCCAAACTGAACCTTCTTTTTGTGAAGCACCGCCTTAGCCCGATTGAAACTTGCCCTCCTTCTCGCCACCTCCGCACTCCAATCCTGGTATACGCGGATCACCGCGTTCTCCCACCTACAGCTCCGAGTTTTCTTCGCCCATCTGAGGACCGTCTCTCTGTCATTGTAGCGGAGAAACCTCACCACTATAGCTCAAGGTATTTCTCCAGCCTTTGGTCTTCGCGCCAGAACTTGATAGGCTCCCTCCACCTCCAAAGGGCCCGTTGGGGCCTCCGATCCCATTAGCGAGTGAAGCATCGTGCTCACATATGTCCCGACGTCCGCCCCTTCTGCGCCTTCGGGAAGACCCAGGACTCTTAAATTCTTCCTCCTCGAATTATTCTCCAGTGCTTCCAACCTCTACACACACCTTTTGTGCTGTGCCTCGTGCGTTTCTGCCTTCACCACCAGGCCCTGTATTTCATCCTCGTTTTCAGCAGTCTTTGCCTTCACGACCCGAAGCTCCAGCTCTTGGGTCCTCTGCTCCTCCTTTAGCCCTTCAATCGCCTGTAATATCGGGGCCAACACTTCCTTCTTCAACTCCCTCTTCAGCTCTTCCACACAATGCCGCAGGAACTCTTGTTGCTCCGGGCCCCATAACAAACGGCCACCTTCCGACGCCATCTTGCTTTGAGCTTCCCTTCCTTGCCGCTGCTCCAGAGGATCCTCCGTAATCCGGCCGCTATCCTCTCCCTTTTCCATGCTTGTCCGGGGGGGATTCTCTTCTGGTTTACCGCACAGTGTTTTTGGCCGTTTAAATTGCCGTTGGGGCTCCTATTAAGAGCCCAAAAGTCCCTTCCAACGGGAGATGCCGAAACGTGCGACTCAGCTGGTCATTGCCGCACCCGGAAGTCGTATTTCAGCCTTGTTGATGATGAGCAGGCTTTAGGTAGTCATTGCTGCAGTAGGTTACAATTCAGATAAAGTGCTAGTAATGGAATCGAGCTGATGAAGAAGAGAATGCAAGTGATGTGTGACGCTTGAGACCATGATTGCAGAAGGTCCAGAGTTGCGAGCATGAGAATAATAATCTTTATTAGTGTCGCATTTCAGCTTCCATTAACGCTGCAATTAAGTTTCTGTGAAAATCCCCTAGTCGCCATACTAGTGCGCCTATTCGAGTGTACTGAGGGAGAATTCCGAATGTCCAATTCACCTAACAAGCACGTCTTTCGGGACTTGTGGGGGTAAACCGGAGCACCCGGAGTAAATCCACACAGACAAGGGGAGAATGTGCAGACTCCGCACTTCCCAAGCCGGGAATTGAACTTGGTCCCTGGTGCTGTGAAGCAACAGTGTTAACCGCTGTGCTACTGTGCCTCCCACAATAGGTAACCTGTAGGAGAGGATTTACAACAACCGTTATGAAAACAGTTGCAGGGGTAAACAGTAGGTCTGATCAAGAGGTATGATCAATTATGGAACTTCGGTCATGTAGAAGATCAAAACAAAGTGAGTGGGGTTGTCTGTGGGCTGGACCTATATTAAGTAATACAAATACCTTGTAGAAAGGTTGTTTGGTTATATTACATCAGTATTTTGTGATGGAGATTGGGCTATATGCTGATTTGTGAGTTATAGTGTATTTGGTCAAGCTGGGCCATGAAGTATTCGAAGAAAGAATGTACAAGTTTGAGATGCTCACATGAGCGACTGGTATTTACTTATAGCTGTGACTGATCTGTGGTGATGCTGTACAGAAGAATTAATGATTACGATGTATAGATTTGGGAACTTAGCCAAGTGATGACCTGTAGTTGATAAGAAATGAAATTGCATGAAATGTACTGGCCGTAGAATCTTCTGATAATCCAACTGAAAGTAATATTTTAATATTCCATGTCACATTGCAAATCATTACAATTCTAATGCACTGGAGGTCAATATCTGCAGTTAGAATTTCCTAATGCTATGTCAAAGAAGCCATATTTCTACCCCTCTATCACTTTCACCTGGTCCATCTCAGACACTTCCCTTCCTTGACCTTACTGTCTCCATTTCAAGCAATAGTCTATCTACTAATATCTATTACAAGCCCATTGACTCCCGCAGCTATCTGGACTCCAGCTCTTCGAACCCTACATCCTGTAAGGACTCTATCCCTTTCTCTCAGCTCCTTCGCCTCCGTCACATTTATTCTGATGATGCCACTTTCCAAAGTGGTGCTTTGAAAACGTGTTCCTCCTTCCTCAACCGTGATTTCCCACCTACAGTTGTTGACAGGGTCCTCAACGGCGTGCGGTCCATCTCCAGGGCCATTATCCTCGCCCCCTCCCCTCCCTCCCAGAACAAGGATAGAGTCTCCCTCACTCTCACATTTCACCTGACCAGCCTCCGTATGCAAAGCATAATCCTTCGTCATTTTTGGCAACTCCAGAGTGATGCCACCACAATATTCCCTTCGCTCCTATGTCAGCATTCCGCAGAGACCATTCCCTCCGAGATAATCTAGTCCACTCCTCCACCATACCCAGCATCTCTCCCATCACCCATGGCACCTCCCCATGCAATCGCAGAAAGTGTAACACCTGCCCCTTTACCTCTTCCATGCTTAACATCCCAGGCTCAAAACACTTATTCCAGGTTAAGCAGGGTTTCACTTGCACCTCTTTCAATTTGGTCTATTGCATTCGCTGCTCCCAATGTGGCCTCCTCTATATCGGAGAGACCAAACATAGACTGGGTGATCGCTTTGCTGAGCACCTTCGGTCTGTGCGCATTCAGGACCTGACCTTCCCATTGCTTGCCATTCCAACACAAGACCCTGCTCCTATACCCACATGTCTGTCCTTGGCCTGCTACAATGTTCCAGTGAAGCTCAATGCAAACAGCATCCTATCTTCCGGTTAGGCATCTTCCGGTCTCAACATCAAATTCAACAACTTCAGATGATTAGCTCCACCCCACCTCGACCCCTTTGTTTTCATTCCATTTCATTTTAACTGTCTTTACCTTTTATTTCTTTCTTGTCTTTTTATTTATATATATATATATATATATATATATATATATATATTCCCCCTTGTATCTTATCCCCCTCTCCTTACCTTTTCTCCTCTTTGCTTCTCCCTTCCCCTCCCAACATCTGTCACAGTTTACCCTCTGATTATAGTTTCTTTGCTGTTTGGCCATTCACTCCTTTTGTTCTCTCTGGGGAATGCCATTAGCACTCTTTCCCTCGGTTTCTGTGGCTATCAGCACTCTTTTCCCTTGGTTTCTGTGGCTATTACTCATCTTGCATTACCTCACCCCACAGTATAAATATCTCCCATTTTCTATGTTTTTTAGCTTTGACTAAGGGTCATCTGGACTGAAATGTTAGCTATTTTCTCTGCCTATAGATGCGGCCAGACCTGCTGAAATTTTACAGCATTTATTCTATTTTCGTTTCGGATTCCAGTAATTTACTTTTATTTAAATAAACTTGTGTTTTCTAAAATAACAAAGCACGTTGTTTATCCTTTTTTAAATGTCAGTGTGGATATAGAAAAGCTGTCGGTGGTTGGATCACCTTTTTGGATGGCTCCAGAGGTGCTGCACAGTGAGCATTATAATGAAAAGGTAGGTATTTTGCTCAGTGATGGCTAACAGACATATTTTTTATAAAACTTTGTAGAAAGTTGATTTACATGTTTATTCTATATATTTTTCAGTTATCCATTAGATTCAACTTTGTTTTATTTTAAATTACTTGTGATGCTGTTCTGTAATAGAAAAGGTGTGTGTATTTAAAAAAACAATTACATGGGTTTAGGAAGAAACCATGCCATGTTGACCTTGTGTCATCCATTCCCTTATTTATCTATTTGCGCAGTTAGGTACTGGGCAGACAGAAATGTGGCATGAATCACAAGACTACATGAAGAAATAGGTCTCAACAGCAGTTGGAACAAGGCAACTTTTATTTCTCATGCAGTCAGTGATAAATGTTTTGCCAAGTTTCATCAAGTTCCAGGCACAATGATATATGTTGAAGTCAACATTAAATAGTTTACAGTGCTTTATCCATATATACTTATTTGGGATAATGCATGCTCAGGAGAAAGGAGAAATAATTTATTTATTCAAATGTGAAGATTTGTGTATTAGTTGCAGATGTCTGCACTGTCTTTCTGACTACTACTTGTTTTTAGAACACTTGTTTTTAATTGGATATGGATGTGCGATCTTCCTGATTTTTGTCTGAGGACTTCTGCAGAAGTGCTGTATCTTTTTGTTTGTGGGATATATTGGTCGCTGATGAGATCAACTTTTGTAAAGCTTTGCTTTTGTAAAGCTTTGCTTCCATAAAAGTGCTGGTGAGCTGTCACCTTGCACCATTGTAGTCAGTGTGGTGTGGGTACAGTTCTGTTAGGGGCACACATATTACATTCAGTCTGAGCCTGAATGTTGTCCCCTCTTCCTGTTTCTGGGCACAGACTGCTTCCGTAGATTAGGGCATACTTCCAAAAACTGCAGACATCCCCACGTCTGACATTGTGATGAAGGGAAGGTGAATAATGAAGCAACTCAAGATGGTTAGGCCTGGAATACTGTCCTGAGGAATTTCTGCTGGGAGCCGAGATGATCAACGTACAACAACTACAGTAGCTTTCCTTTGTGCTCAGTACGAGTTCACGCTGACAACTCCGGAGTTGCAAGAAATTTTGAAACTATAACAGTGCTAGATCAATAATATTGGGGATAAAGATGCAGTTTCTTTGCACGTTCTAAGTTACTGATGTGAGAAATGGCTTACTGAACAATTGGGAAAGAAATTTTCAGAATCATCTGTACACTGCTGAACCTTGTATACAACTTAATTGTCGTGCATTCTGATTACAATATTTTATTGTGGTTACAATTCAACTCATGACTGAAACATACATTTGTTGCGATGGAATGTCCTGTTGCTCAGGTATAACATGAGCGAGCATCATTGTGGCTCCAAAAACAGGAAAGCTAATATACTTTAAGATAGAAGGGTTATGACCTCTCGACTGGTGCACTCAGCAATATTGAATTTGTAAGTGCTGAGTTGGACCAGAGGTTGAGCAAGGGTCTGTCAGTTGGAGGTTGGGAGCGGGGAGGGGCTGCACCAGAATGGCGACAATTGGTCATGTGAGAAATCATGTTAAAATGAAACTCGCAACTCTCAACAAAATAACAGGTCCCATTATCTTAATCATGTTGAAGCAAAACAACCAACTTTAAACAGAGACTTAATGTACTGTAAATCTGTAAATAAAGTCCAGAGCAAGATTTAGAGAATATTACTTTGCTTTTGATGACTGAGGGTCCCCTGAGGCATGGCATAAAGCCAGGAGCTAAAATAAAACACACAGTTTTCTGTTTGCCACCCTGGCTGCACTACAGTGCTTTATTTGGACATTAAGGCAACTGAGGAGTTCACAAGAACACAGGGGGTCTCGCATTTGGTTGAGATAATAAATTATAGCCACATATGTCAGTTCAGATGATGTAATAGATCCTATGAGAGTTTCTGAAATGACTTTTTCCTGCACAATGCTAATCATGCTTCAGATGTTGTTCTGAGAGACTTGGGTGCACTTGTGCAAGGAATGCAAAATCTTAACACGCAGGTATGGTTATAGTATGCAAATAGCATGCCGACCTTCATTGCCAGTGGACGAAAGTGCAAGAACATGGGAAGTCTTATTACAGTTGCATAGAGCTTTGGTGAGACCACAACTAGAGTCCTCTGTGCAATTCCGGTCTCCATAGCCAAGAGAGGATGTGCTTGCCTTGGGAGATGGTACTGTGTAGATATAGTAGCTTGGTCCCTGGGAATGAGAGGGTTGTCTGATGATAGATAGGCTGAGGAAGTTGGACCAACAGTCTTAAGAGTTTAGAAAAGTGAGAGGTGACCTCAATGGAACATATAAGATTCTGAAGGGGCTTGACAGGGTAGACACTGAGGTTGTTTTCCCTGGCAGGGGAATCTAGAGCATGGGGCCACACCCTCTGGATAATGGATGATAATTTGCTCCTGAGATAAAGAGTGATTATTTCACTCAAAATCATAGAATCTACAGCATGGAGACAGGCCCTTTGGCCCAAACTGGTCCATGCCAACCAAAAAGCCCATCTAAGCTAACCCCATTTGCCTGTATTTGGCCCATATCCTTCTAAACCTTTCCTATCCATGTATCTGTCCAATTGCCTTTTAAATGTTGTCGATGTCCCTGCCTCAACCATTTTCTCCGGCAGCTCATTCTACATAAGTACCACCCTCTGTGTACAAAATTTGCTCCTCAGGTTCCCATAGATTCTTTCCCCTCTTAACTTAAACCTATGCCCTCTAGTTCTCGATTCCCAACCCTGAGAAAAAGACTGAGTGCATTCACCCTAAAAATGCTTCTCATGATCTTATACACCTCTTTGAAATTCTCTACCCCAGAGGGTTGTGGATGTTCAATTATGAAACAGAAGATTAGATATGATTGCACTGAATAGTGGAGCAGGCTTGAGGGGCTGTAGGTCTACTTCTGCTCTAATTTCTCATGTTTTTATGTTCTTAGTTTATGTTTTTAAAGTATTGCCGTGGTAATGAAGTACCTTGGAACATCGGAGGATAATAGTCACTATATAAATGCGAATGATTTATTTTTTGCTTTTCTAAATAACAGTATTGGAGAAGTGATCCTAAAGCTTTGTTTCTAACACTTTTTAATTTAATGGCAGGCGGATGTGTTTTCGTATGGTATTATTCTATGTGAAATCATAGCCAGAGTAAAAGCTGACCCTGACTATCTCCCTCGGACAGTGGTAAGGAGTGAGGTTTTGATCCTGTTTCTGCTAAGATAAGCGAAGAGTAATTGTCAAAAGTGTTTCGTCACTTCTGTGGTTTAACAACAAACCAATTTTTTTTTATCAACAAACTTTGTTGCCTTTAAAAAGTTAAGTGTATTTTTAGGAGATTTCAATATAGGCATCTTTCTACTTTGTTTGGGAAGAGAATGCAGATGAATGAGATAACATTCAATGTGAATACTAATGGGAATGCTGGCTGTTTAAATTTATCAACTTGGTTTTCTCTCAGCAGACCAGTGTGGGACCAATCTGTATACTGTCACTGGTTAACTGTACAGTGGATGTAAAATTTGTGAATATCTTTTTATTTTGCCAGAACCATAAGCATTAAAACAATTAGTTGGGGGAAAGTGGCAGCAACGGTTGGCTAACAACTAGCGATGTTGCATGAAACATGGGAGGAGTGTTCACCATTGCCACCTGTCCAATGTCCATTCCTGAGTTGTCAGGAAGAACTCGACTTGTGCAGCACATCCTGTGATGGCTATGATGTTTTTAAAGAACCCACCCTGATTGCAATCTGCCCTTCCATTATTCTTGCATTTTTTGTTGCTGTTCCGTGTAATTACATGTTTTAATGTTCAGTATTAAAAATTAGTGAGAAATTGTGCTAAAGTTAATTGATTCTTGCTATTACCACCGAATACATAATTTATATTGCAGAATTTTAGCATTACATCATTATTGTAGATTTAGTGTTCTTTCTGAGCTATAAATCTCCCAAATTGTGAGAGGTTAATTCCTGAGTTTTGTTCAGAAATATCAGTGCTGTTGTGCTGATGGTAGCAACTATGGGTGGCACAGTGGTTAGCCCTGCCTCCTCACAGCACCAGGGTACCAGGTCCAATTCCAGCCTCAGGTGACTGTCTGTGTGGAGTTTGCCCTTTCTTCCCATGTCTGCATGGGTCTCCTCCAGGGGTGCTCCGGTTTCCTCCCACAGCCCAAAGATGTGCAGGCTAGGTGGATTGGCCATGCTAAATTGCCCCTTGGTGTCCAAAAAAAGGTTAGGTGGGGTTACTGGGTTATGGGGATAGGGTGGAGGCGGGGACTTAAGTAGGGTGCTCTTTCCAAGGGCTGGTGCAGACTTGATGGGCCGAATGGCCCCCTTTTGTACTGATTCTATATGTAAAGTATCATGTATTCCATCAATCCTAACACGACAAGTGTGAATGGGAAATTATCTTTATTTTATACCATCACTTAAAGTATTCGGGTTTTAACGCATTTGGATACAAAAAGCAAGCTATATTATCATGCTTCAGAATTTTATTTATTCTTTCTTGGGTTGGGTGCTCCGTCTAGGCTATTTTCCATCCCTAGTTGCCCTTGAAGATGGAGCTGGGCTTTCTTGAACTTTTGTAGTCTGTGTGGTAAAGCAGCACTCATAAAGTTGTGGGCATTTGTTTTCAAAGCCTGTTTAATTTTGTTCTTGAAAATAAATTTGAGCTGTATCTTTACCAAAAATGCTTACTTCAAAAAAAAAGTATATGCAGTGCATATCTATTGGGCTTTCTGGATTTATGTCTGTAGTTTATTATACCAAGGCGAAATTTGAAAATTTCTGCTTTATCCTTCAATAATGCCATCACCCTTACAGCACTGATATGAATAGACAGTAAGTGACTTTGGTTCATCTTTGACTTCCTTCATAGAATCCCTACAGTGCAGAAGGAGGCCATTTGGCCCATCGAGTCTGCTCACCCTCTGAATGAGCACCCCAGCAAGGCTCACTCCCCACCCTATTCCTGTAACCCCATGACCCGACCTAATCTTTTGGATACTACAGGCAATTTAGTTTGACCAATCCACCTAACCTGCACACCTTTGGACTGTGGGAGGAAATCAGAGCACCCGGAGAAAACCTACGCAGACATGGGGAGAATGTACAAACTCCACACAGACAGTCACCTGAGGCTGGAATTGAACCTTGGTCCCTGGCGCTGTGAGGCAGCAAAGCTAACCACTGTGCCATCGTGCTGCCTAAAACAGACTTTTGTATAATTTGTGATTTCATATTTTTATGTAATATATCATAATAAATGGACATCTTTCTTGTCCAGACTTATTGTTTGCAGTTTAAGCATCTCCTAGTTACTGAATTATATTTTCTTTCTCTCTCTCGATCCTTCCAAACATTTAGAACTTTGGGTTAGACTATGATGCATTTCAGAACATGGTCGGGGACTGTCCACCCAGCTTTCTTCAGCTTGCCTTCAACTGTTGCAAAGTAAGTGAGTAATGTATTGCAAAAAAATGAGCTACTTTTTGATTACATTTTGTGGATTAATAAGGAAAATGTTACTTCTTGCTGTTGCAATATCTGATCAGATAGCATTGGCATAGGTTTGCCTTGGGGATATTTTGATAAATGTAGAAGTGTAGTGGACTGTTCAGCCTGAAGTTGTAACCTCAAGTGGATATCATACACCCTGTGCTACTAAGCATTTAATCTACATATTGATTGGAAAAATCAGATAAGAACATAAGAACTAGGAGTAGGCCATCTGGCCCCTCGAGCCTGCTCCGCCATTCAACGAGATCATGGTTGATCTTTTGTGGACTCAGCTCCACATTCCGGCCTGAACACCATAACCCTTAATCCCTTTATTCTTCAAAAAACTATCAATCTTTATCTTAAAAACATTTAATGAAGGAGCGTCAACTGCTTCACTGGGCAAGGAATTCCATAGATTCACAACGCTTTGGGTGAAGAAGTTCCTCCTAAACTCCTAAATCTTCTTCCCCTTATTTTGAGGTTATGCCCCCTAGTTCTGCTTTCACCCGCCAGTGGGAACAACCTGCCCGCATCTATCCTATCTATTCCCTTCAGAATTTTATATGTTTCTATAAGTTTCCCCCCCTTATCCTTCTAAATTCCATGAATACCGTCCCAGCCTACTCAACCTCTCCTCATAATCCAACCCCTTCAGCTCTGGGATTAACCTAGTGAATCTCCTCTGCACACCCTCCAGCCCCAGTAGTCCTTTCTCAGGTAAGGAGACCAAAACTGAAAACAATAATCCAGGTGTGGCCTCACTAACACCGTATACAATTGCAGCATAACCTCCCTAGTCTTAAACTCCATCCCTCTAGCAATGAAGGACAAAATTCCATTTGCCTTCTTAATCACCTGTAAACCAACTTTTTGCGACTCATGCACTAGCACACCCAGGTCTCTCTGCACAGCAGCATGTTTTAATATTTTATCATTTAAATAATAATCCCTTTTGATAACCTCACATTTGTCAACATTGTATTCCATCTGCCAGACCCTAGCCCATTCACTTAACCTATCCAAATCTCTCTGCAGACTTCCAGTATCCTCTGCACCTTTTGCTTTACCACTCACCTTAGTGTTGTCTGCAAACTTGGACACATTGCCCTTGGTCCCCAACTCCAACTCATCTATGTAAATTGTGAACAATTGTGGGCCCAACATTGATCCCTGAGGGACACCACTAGCTACTGATTGCCAACCAGAGAAACACCCATTAATCCCCACTCTTTGCTTTCTATTAATTAAACAATCCTCTATCCATGCTGCTGCTTTACCCTTAATGCCATGCATCTATATCTTATGCAGCAACCTTTTGTGTGGCAACTTGTCGAAGGCTTTCTGGAAATCCAGATATACCACATCCATTGGCTCCCCGTTATCTACTGCACTGTTAATGTCCTCAGAAAATTCCACTAAATTAGTTAGGCACGACCTGCCCTTTATGAACCCATGCTGCGTCTGCCCAATGGGACAATTTCCATCCAGATGCCTCGCTATTTCTTCCTTGATAGATTCCAGCATCTTCCCTACTACCGAAGTTAAGCTCACTGGCCTATAATTACCCGCTTTCTGCCTACCTCCTTTTTTAAACAGTGGTGTCACGTTTGCTAATTTCCAATCCGCCCGGACCACCCAGAGAGTCTAGTGAATTTTGGTAAATTATCACTAGTGCATTTGCAATTTCCCTAGCCATCTCTTTTAGCACTCTGGGATGCATTCCATCAGGGCCAGGAGACTTGTCTACCTTTAGCCCCATTAGCTTGCCCATCACTACCTCCTTAGTGATAACAATCAACTCAAGGTCCTCACCTGTCATAGCCTCATTTCTATCAGTCACTGGCATGTTATTTGTGTCTTCCACTGTGAAGACCAACCCAAAAGACCTGTTCAGTTCCTCAGCCATTTCCTCATCTCCCATTATTAAATCTCCCTTCTCATACTCTAAAGGACCAATATTTACATTAGCCACTCTGTTTTGTTTTATATATTTGTAGAAACTTTTACTATCTGTTTTTATATTCTGAGCAAGTTTACTCTCATAATCTATCTTACTCTTCTTTATAGCTTTTTTAGTAGCTTTCTGTTGCCCCCTAAAGATTTCCCAGTCCTCTAGTCTCCCACTAATCTTTGCGACTTTGTATGCTTTTTCCTTCAATTTGATACTCTCCCTTATTTCCTTAGATATCCACGGTCGATTTTCCCTCTTTCTACCGTCCTTCCTTTTTGTTGGTATATTCCTTTGCTGAGTACTGTGAAAAATCGCTTGGAAGATTCTCCACTGTTCGTCAACTGTTTCACCATAAAGCCTTTGCTCCCAGTCTACCGTAGCTAGTTCTTCTCTCATCCCATTGTAATCTCCTTTGTTTAAGCACAGAACTCTATAGCTTGATTTTACCTTCTCACCCTCCATCTGTATTTTAAATTCCACCATATTGTGATCGCTCCTTCTGAGAGGATCCCTAACTATGAGATCATTAATCAATCCTGTCTCATTACACAGGACCAGATCTAGGACCGCTTATTCCCTCGTAGGTTCCATTACATACTGTTCCAGGAAATTATCGCGGATACATTCTATAAACTCCTCCTCAAGGCTGCCTTGACCGACCTGGTTAAACCAATCGACATGTAGATTAAAATCCTCCATGATAACTTCTGTACCATTTTTACATGCATCAGTTATTTCTTTGTTTATTGCCTGCCCCATCATAATGTTACTATTTGGTGGCCTATAGACTACTCCTATCAGTGACTTTTTTGTCTTACTATTCCTGATTTCCACCCAAATGGATTCAACCTTATCCTCCAGCAAAGATGAAGAGTTTACAAGAATGTTTTTGGGATAGTTTCTTCGAACTGCATTTTCTGGAGCCAACTAGAGAACAGGCTACAGAAAGTACAAGCAGGAGGAGGCCATTTGACTCTGCGAGCCTGCTCCGCCATTCATTATGATCGTGGCTGATCATCAAGTTCAATATCCTGATCTCGCCTCCATATCCCTTGATCCCTTTAGCCCCAAGAGCTATCTCTAATTCTTTCTTGAAATTACACAATGTTTTGGCCTCACTATACTATACTAGATCTGGTATTGTGCAATGAGATGGGATTAATTGGTAACCTCAGTGAATGCACCACTAGATAGCAGTGATCGTAATATTGAATGTTACATTCAGTTTGAGGGAGAGAAGAATGTGTCTAAGACTAGTATTTTAAACTTAAATAAGGGTAATTATGAGGGCATGAAAGTGGAGCCAGCTGAAGTGAACTGGCAACTGAGGTTAAGAGATGGATCAATAGTGGCAGACATTTAAAGGGATAGTTCAGAATACACTGAATGAGGCATGCCAATGAGAAAGAAACATTTCAAGGACAGGGCCTACCATCCGTGGTTAAATTAAAAAAGTTAAAAATATTCTCAAACTTAAAGAAAAAGCATATAATTCTGCAAAGACAGGTGAGGTGAGAAGATTAGAAAGAATGCAAAGACTAGCAGAGAATGACAAATAGATTAATAAGGAGGGAAAAATTAGAATACAAGAGAAAGCTAGCTAGTAATATAAAGATGGATAGTTATTTCTATGGATGCTTAAATAAAAACGTTAACAAAGTGAGTGTTGGTCTGGAGAATTGATAATGGAAAATAAGGAGATGGCAGTTGAATTAAACAGGTATTTTGCATTGATCTTCACCATCCAGAACACAAATAAATCCCAGAAATAGCTATAAATCAGTGAATGGAAAGGCGGTAGTTACTCAGGAAAATTGCAATGATCAGGGAAGTGGTATTGAACAGATTGTTGGGTCTGCGGGCTGACAAATCTCTGGGTCCAGATTGACTTCACCCGAAAATCATGAAGGAAGTGGCTAATGAGATAGTTGACGCATTGGCTTTTAATTTGCCAAAACTCCCTAGGTTTGGGGAAGGTTCCATTAGATTGGAAAAAAGCACATGTAAGTCCTTTATTTAAAAAGGGAAGGAGACAAAGCAGGAAGTTGCAGGCCAGTTAGCCTTACATTTGTCACAGAAAAAATGAGAAGCTAATATTCAAGATGTTATGGCAGAGCATTTTGGAAAATTTCACGGCAATCAGGCAGAGTCAACATGGTTTTGTGAAAGGTAAATCATGTTCTTTGAAGGAGCCACAAGTGCTGTTGATAAAGGGGAACTGACGGATGGTACTGTACTTAGATTTCCAGAAGGCATTTGATAAAGTGCCACATCAAAGGTTATTGTGGAAAAGAGGGTAACATATTGGCTTGGATCGAAGATTGGCTAGCTAACATGAAACTGAGTTGGCATAAATGGGTCTTTTGTTGGTTGGCAGGATGTGATGAATGGTGTGCCATAGAGATCAGTAGTGGGGTCTCAGCTTTTTACAATTTATATAAATAACTTGGATGAAATGTACTGATAACTTAAAGATAGGTAGGAAAGTAAATTGAGAAGAGGACATGGCTGCAAAAGATCTTAGATATAGGTTAAGTGAGGGTACAAAGATCAGGCACATGGAGTAAAATGTGGGCAAATGTGAAGTTGTCCATTTTGGCAGGAACAGCAAAAATTGAAACATATTATCTAAATGGTGAGAGATTGCAGATCTCTGAGATTCAGAAACATCTGGGTATCCTAGTGCATGAATCATAAGGGGAGGGATAGACAACTGACGGTGGCAGTTTCTTTGTCTTTGTGCTGGTTCAGTGGGGGGTGTAGCGGCCATCTTGGGTGTACCTTGATCTGGCACAATCTGAGGCACTGCTGGTTTGCCTCACAGGTCCCCTGTCCGGCTGATGACTTGGAAAGTAAAGGGGTGAAGCTGCACAGTAAAAAGGTCCCGGGTGTTTGCACACCTGAGAGGTTTGAAGGCTGATGTGTTTTATTTTACAGGAGACTTGTTTGAAAATCAATGATCAAACAAGGTTGCAGAAGGGCTGGATGGGGTGGGCTTATCATTCGGGTTTTGATAATGGGGCGGTGAGGGGCGCTGTGTTGATCAACAAGAAGTCGCTTTCTGCGGTTAATATATTTGCAAATCCTGGGAGGAACGTAATTGTTAGTGGGTCATTGGCGGTCACGCGGTGGTAATAGTCAAAACAAAGAGAAAATGCTGGAAAATCTCAGCAGGTCTGGCAACTTCTGTAGGGAGAGAAAAGAGCTAACGTTTAGAGTCCACATGACCCTTTGTCAAAGCTCAGTGTATGCACCGAACTGGATTACACGACATTCATTAATAAGGTGCTGGCTTCTATCCCAGATTTGGATTTACATCAATAGCAGGGTAGACCAGTGGAGATGTATGTATCCGAGGATGAAGGCATTTTCTTTTTTCTCCCACGTCCATCAAGCCTACTCCCGTATTGACATCTTTATGGTGGGTAGGTCTCTTCTCCCTAGGGTGAGGGGGGCAGGGTACAGTGATTGTTATATCTGATCATGCTCAGCACTTTATGGACTTGGTGGTGGGGCAGGCCGCCCTGAGCTACCCCGAGGAGATTGGACAAGGGTTGCTCGCAGATAAGAGTTTTTATGGGCATATATACTCTGCCATTGGGAGTATGTTGAGTTCAACAAGAACGAGGCAGTTTCACCTTCCATGCTATGGGAAGCTCTGAAGGTGGTCATTAGGGGGAGAGATAATGGGCGAAATTCTCCCCCAACGGCGCGATGTCCGCCGACTGGCGCCAAAAATGGCGCCAATCAGACGGGCATCGCGCCGGCCCGAAGGTGCGGAATGCTCCGCATCTTTGGCGGCCTAGCCCCAACATTGAGGGTCTAGGCCGACGCCGGAGGGATTTCCGCCCCGCCAGCTGGCGGAAATGGCGTTTGTTGCCCCGCCAGCTGGCGCGGAAATGCGGCGCATGCGCGGGAGCGTCAGCAGCCGCTGACAGTTTCCCGGCGCATGCGCGGGAGCGTCAGCGGCCGCTGAAAGTTTCCCGCGCATGCGCAGTGGGGAGAGTCTCTTCCGCTTCCGCCATGGTGGAGGCCGTAGCGGAGGCGGAAGGGAAAGACTGCCCCCACGGCACAGGCCCGCCCGCGGATCGGTGGGCCCCGATCGCGGGCCAGGCCACCGTGGGGGCACCCCCCGGGGTCAGATCGCCCCGCGCCCCCCCCCCCCCCCCCCCCCCCCCAGGACCCCGGAGCCCGCCCACGCCGCCTGGTCCCGCCAGTAAATACCAGGTTTGATTTACGCCGGCGGGACAGGCAATTTCTGGGCGGGACTTCGGCCCATCTGGGCTGGAGAATTGAGCGGGGGGTCCCGCCAACCGGCGCGGCCCGATTCCCGCCCCCGCCCAATCTCCGGTACCGGAGACTTCGGCGGGGGCGGGGGTGGGATTCACGGCGGCCAACGGCCATTCTCCGACCCGGCGGGGGTTCGGAGAATGATGCCCACTATCTTACACGGCACACAGGGATAAATCAGGAACGGTGGAGAGGCAGAGGCTGGTGGATTCCATTCTCGATGTGGATCACCAGCACTCAATTGTCCTGACACTGGAGTTGTTGGCAAGCAGAAAGAGATTACAGAATTACAGTTGTTCTCAACTGGCAAGGCGGTGAACCATTTGCGATGCTTGAGGTGGGCCTTTTATGAGTATGGGGAGAAGGCCAGTCGCCTCGCGCACCAGTTGAGATGGCAGACTGCCTCCCTGGAGATAGTGCAGGTCAGGGACTCGGGCGGCGGTTGCTTTCTGCCTCAGTGAAGGTTAATGAGGCATTTGAGGCCTTCTACCGAGACCTGTATAAGTTAGAACCCCCAGAAGAGAAATCATCAATGATGCAATTTTTGGATGGGCTGACGGGGGTGGAGCAGGAGTTGGAGGCGTTGATAGGGCTTGAGGAGTCATGAACGGTATTCGGTTAATGCAGACAGGCAAAGCACTGGTCCTGATCGATTCCCTATCGGATTTTACAAGCAGTTTGCGTGTCAGTTGGTCCCACCTTTGCTGGTTATGTTTAATGATTCCTTGTTGGTGCAGGCATCGATTTTCTTGATCCTGAAGAAGGACAAAGATTCCACGGAAAGCGAGTCATATCGACCTATTTCCTTGTTAAATGCTGACACAAAGTTGTTGGCTAAGGTGCTGGCAATGCATTTGGAGCCTTGCCTCCGTTGTGTGATTTTGGAGGAGCATACTGGTTTTGTTAAAGGCCGGCAGTTGTTGGCCAACATTAGGAGATTGTTAAATGTTGTGTTCATGCCCTCCATAGAGATTGAACCGGAGCTGATTATTTTGATGGACGCTGAGAAAGCATTTGATAGGGTTGAGTGGGGGTACCTCTTTGAAAGGTTTGGCTTTGGGCTAAAGTTTATATCATGGATTAGGCTTTTGTACAGGGCATCTACCGTGAGTGTGCGTACTAATGCTCTGAGCTGGGGTTATTTTCAACTAAATAGGAGTACCGGACAGGCATGTCCATTGTCCTGCTTTTGTTTGCCTGAGCAATTGTGGCCATTGCGTTGAGGTCATCCACCAGATGGAGAGGCATAGTGCGTGGGGGGAGGGAGCATAGAGTGTCCTTAATGCAGATGATTTGTTACTATATATCACGGCCGCACTCTCCAATGTGGAGGAGATAATTAAGCTGTACAAGGGTTTTGGCTCCTTCTTTGGTACAAGCTAAACCTGGGCAAAAGTGAATATTTTCCTCTGAACCCTCTGGGAAAGTGAGCTGATTTGGGGAGATTTCTCATTTCACGGCCAGCACTAGCTTCTGTTATCTGGCGATCTGGGTGGCCCATGATTGGGCCTCGCTCCATAAACTTAATTTTGCTAGTCTGTTTGATGGGGTGAAGGCCGACTTGAAATGGTGGGACGCCCTCCCTCCGAACATAGCAGGTAGGGTTCAGAGGGTGAAGGTTTTTGTGTTTGTTCTAGTGTCTCCCAGTCTTCCCAAGTCTTTCTTTTGCAGGGTCAATAAATTGATATCTACTTTTATTAAGGCTGGTGGGACCCCTTCAGTTCATAGGGCGTTTTTGCAGAGAGAGAGGCAGTCGATGGGGTTGGCACTACCTAATCTGTTATGTTACTATTGGATGGCAAATATTAATAAGGTGTGGGAGTGGTTCAGGGATCTGCAGGCCTGTAGAGAGAAAAATCAGGTAATAACATTTTGGGTATAAATCCTTCACAGCATTAGGAATACATTTGACTTTAAAAATATTTCACTTTGAAAATATATTAAAAAATTGTTGATCTTGCCACTTGCATTTCTCTTTGCTTCATTCCTCAATGAACTTTGGCTTGGATACATTATTTTGCAATTGACTGCATTGCAGTGTTACAAACCATTCATTTTTATGATGCAAGCAGAATGAGTGGGTTCAATCAGCAGCTTGATATTTTATTGTTGATATGCAAATATGGTTACGCAATTTTGTTTTATAGCTGTGATTTGTTGAGGAAATCTTGCTGCTGAGCTCCCCCATCTGCTCAAAAGCCCTCCATTTTAAAATTCTCTGTCTAAATCTCTTAATGAGTTGCTAGATCTGTTCGAAGTCTATCCCATTTAGCACGGTGAGAGTGCCGCACAACACGATGGAGAGTATCCTCCATATGAAGACGGGACTTTGTCTCCACAAGAACTGTGCGGTTGTAACTTCTACTGATACTATCATGGACAGATGCATCTGCAGCAGGCAGATTGGTGAGGATGAGGTCAAGTATGTTTTCCCTCTTGTTGGTTACCTCACTACCTGCTGCAGGCCAGTCTAGCAGCTATGTCCTTTAGGACCCGGCCAGCTTGGCCTGTGGTGGCACTACCGAGCTACTCTTGTTGGTGGACATTGATATCCCC
Source organism: Scyliorhinus torazame (assembly GCF_047496885.1). Classification (NCBI taxonomy): domain Eukaryota; kingdom Metazoa; phylum Chordata; class Chondrichthyes; order Carcharhiniformes; family Scyliorhinidae; genus Scyliorhinus; species Scyliorhinus torazame. The sequence goes on from NC_092713.1 coordinate 61,604,151, forward strand.
CACCCAGAGCATACCCTGTGCTCTTGCCACCCTCAGAGCTTTCTCCAACTGGTGTTCAACATGGAGGAGTACTGGTTCATCAGTTGATGGTGGGCAGTACGTGGCAATCAGCAGAGGGTTTCCTTGCTCATGTTTAACCTGAAGCCATGAGACTTCATGTGGCCCAGAGTCGATGTTGAGGACTCTCAGGGCAACTCATTCCCGAATGTATACCACTGTGCCGCCGCCTCTGCTGGGTCTGTCCTGCCCGTGAGACAGGACATACCCAGGAATGGTGATAGTGATGACTGGGACATTGTCTGTAAGATATGATTCTGCAAGAAGACTATTTTAGGCTTAACTAGTCTGAGACAGCTCTCCCAACTTTGGCACAAGCTCCCAGATGTTAGTAAGCAGGACTTTGCAGGATCGGCAGGGCTTGGTGTGCCGTTGTCATTCTAGTTCCTGGGTTGATGCCGGGTGGTCCATCCAGTTTCATTCCTTTTTTGTGTTTTCGTAGCGGTTGAATACAACTGAGTGGCTTGCTAGGCCATTTCAGAGGGCATTATCTACACGTAAGTTCAATACAGTAAAAGGATTTGACATTCAGAATTCCAGGAGTCCGGTCATCTGTTTAATTAGCTCATTGATGCAGCTGAGGTAATCCATCAGCAACACCACTTCTGAGTTCCCTGTTTTGCCATTGTACATGCATAGGATTACTCAACTTGCTTTTCAGAGAGATTTTGGAGTAAGTTTGAAATGACAAATTTGTGTAAATTATGCTGGACGTTGCAGATAAAATTCTGGATTGTTATTTTCCACAATATTACATTTAATCACTAGTTCCAAAATATTCAGTCACATTTACTTCCCTTGTATGTTCAGGTTCATTTCCCATCGATAGGTCCAGCAGTATGCTTTCCCTTTGGTCTTCTTGCATATTGAATCACAAAGGTGTCTTGTACACAATAAATGCTCCATCTCCCTTTTTACTCTCCCTGCTAGATTGTTTGGACATTTTATGTATTTACTGACATGTACACTTTCCCACTATTAAGTGATCTGTAGCTGACCTTTAATGGTCTGACCAAATCCCTTCCTTAAAAGTGATATTTTGTTTCTATCTTTTTGTTATTTGTCATTGCTATGTCTGATCTTCATACCCCACCATCCCTTTTTTTTTACCCTTATCATTTCAAACTAAATTATAACCCATTATCACAATAATGATAAATTGGATTTAAATGCCTTTAACATTATACGCCACAGGTGTTTTAAAGCAGCCCTATCAAACAAAATTTGAATTGAGTACGGACAGCATGGTAGCATTGTGGATAGCACAATTGCTTCACAGCTCCAGGGTCCCAGGTTCGATTCCGGCTTGGGTCACTGTCTGTGCGGAGTCTGCACATCCTCCCTGTGTGTGCGTGGGTTTCCTCCGGGTGCTCCGGTTTCCTCCCACAGTCCAAAGATGTGCAGGTTAGGTGGATTGGCCATGATAAATTGCCCTTAGTGTCCAAAATTGCCCTTAGTGTTGGGTGGGGTTACTGGGTTATGGGGATAGGGTGGAGGTGTTGACCTTGGGTAGAGCGCTCTTTCCAAGAGCCGGTGCAGACTCGATGGGCCGAATGGCCTCCTTCTGCACTGTAAATTCTATGATTCTATGACATCATACCCATTGAACAGAATGAGTTTCTCCTAATTTCTCCTTCTCTGCGAACATAAAGTTTCTCATACTCTTTAGACCAGTTTTTTTTGCCTGGGACCCATTTTTACCAACTGGCCGACCTTTGTAACCCACGGCGGGCAAGCCTTTGCAACCCACAGCGAGCCGGCTATTGCGACATTGTCGCTCACCTTTTAATGTGACAGCTGAGCCTGCTTGGTCCTCACGATGTCACTTGGTTTGTCATTCAGTGTTACATTTCTGCTAAGGAATTCAGTTGATATAAGTTCTCAGTGCATTAAAAAAAAAAATCAAGAGGTTTGTCCTCGAGCCCGCCATGCTTAATCTTCAAATGCCTTTGAGATTTTGAGGGTTCTAATCTTTCATTTGTCAGTACTTCCCTGCATATAACACAGATGGGCTTTGCGTCCTGATTTGCATTGGCACAATTTGTAAACCCGTGCCACAAGAAATCTTCTTTATACTGCTTTGTTCCTGATTTCAGCTCCTTAATGGGTTGTTCACCAGAAGCCCTGGAGCTCACACCAGCACTTCTGGCATCTACAAAATGATGGAATTTCTCTTGCGCCCAAAGCACGTGGCATCAGTGTATGGGGCGTGTGACCTGCTCCCTGCCACTGCTTCTGGAGAGAAGACTCCATTGATTTTCGAAAAGAATCGGCTCCTGGGTCAGTGCGCTATCATCAGGAGGAAGTGATCTGCCTCGCTGGGCTCCGGGCCTGCGCATTGCTGAGTCATAGAATTTACAGTGCAGAAGGAGGCCATTCGACCCATCGAGTGTGCACCGGCTCTTGGAAAGAGCACCCCACATGAGGTCCACACCTCCACCCTATCCCCACAACCCAGCAACCCCACCTAACACTAAGGGCAATTTTGGACGGCCAATCCACCTAACCCGCACATCTTTGGACTGTGGGAGGAAACCTGAGAACCCGGAGGAAACCCATTCAACACGGGGAGAATGTGCAGACTCCGCACAGACACTGACCCAAACCGGGAATCGAACCTGGCACCCTGGAGCTGTGAAGCAATTGTGCTAACCACAATGCTACCGTGCTGCCCCAAAGCCCCAAGCTCAGGGGGCATGCAAACTTCGCAAGTCTGGCAATGTCTGTGGAGAGAGAAACAGAGTTAACATTTTAACAAATATGGTGACTCTTTGGAGCTGTCATAACGGACTCTAAATGTAAACTTTGTTTCTCTCTCCACAGATGCTGCTTTCCAGCACTTTGTTTTTATCTTCGACCTCCGTCATCTACAGTATTTTGCTCTATTAGAATATATGGGTTCTTCAGCTATTCTAACCCCTGGTTAGATCATGTCTGGATTACTGTGAGTAGTTCTGGGCACCACTCCTTCGGAAGGATATATAATACATTTAATCAGGACGGAAAGCTGAAGACCAGGCTAGAGCAGGGATTGTGAATTGGGCAATTTTACTGCTGCTGCTTCAGTTTTGTTTGAGATGACCAAACCTTTTAATGGAATTTATTGAAGGAATCGGATAAAGAAATCTCTGGGGGGGTGTATCATCAAAACTAGCTAAGGCGGCTCTGCAGGAATGTACTATTTTGGTGAGAACTGTCTTCAGGGACCTCACTTGGAATGTGACTACCGGTGAACTTCAGGGCTGAGTCAATTGAGTGGGAAAGTGAAAGATCCTATGTACCAGAGGCCAAGTTAGGAAACGTTCAAACTGCATATGATGCACATGTTGAGAGGAGTAATTGTAGTTCCGTAAGACCTATCTTTGTTGTATTGGTTATTTACAGTGAAATTTACCTTTTACTTGAAGTAGAATTTGTCTGTTAATTCATGTTTAGTTTTCCTTGGTTATGATTTTTGGTAAAGTGTAAGTTACAGATAGTGAAATCTTGTTGGTAATTTCTTCACTTGGACATTGTTTGCTAAGTTTGGTTATTTTGGTTTAGTTTCCCCCACTGGGATCCTAATAAGGTTGAGGTGCCTGATTGAAGTTTTGAAAATATTAAGGGAAACTGGGTAGCTCGGCAGAAACTATTTTCATTCGCTGACCAATCTAAGATCAGGAGTGAAAAGCCGATTTTTCAGGAGTGAAATTAGGAAACACTAGTTTCAAATTCTCTTCTGCCAATGACAATTAACGCGAGATCAATTCTGAATTTTCAAACAGAGATTGATTTTTTGTTAGCCAAAGATATTAAGGGATATGGGGCAAACATAGATACATGCAGTTATGTCATACATTAACCATGATTTCATTGAAAGCGGGAGAAGCTTGAGGGGCTAAATAATGTTCCTTTTGACTTCAGTGTATTTTCAGGGATTCCATAGGGATCTTTATAAAATATTTGATCTATGCTATAATTGTCTTGAGTTTGTTAAAAATGTATTATTGATGTAAGTGGAACCTAATATTTTAAGAAATAACATCACCATTAAAAAAAATCAAAATATTTAATTTTAGATTATTTAATCTTAACGTGTTGAATCTTTGCAGCATTTGAAGTACACAGATTAACTATAATGGAACCTGCATGGAACAGTCATTTGGGGATGGATTCTTTCTGGTGTTAAAATCAGCAGTTAAAAGTGGACACTTCAGCTATAATTAGTCGTGTCAAACACGTGAAATAACTTATGCATAGAATTTAAATTTGGATATTATTGAGGTGAAGTGAACGTGTGCAGAAGATGACCATTTGGACCACCATGGCTGGTAGAGCAACGAAAAATTAATCCTATTGCCCTGTTGTCTCACCAGAGCTTGTGCTTTCAGCTGTCTCAAATATGTATTGACTTTTCCTTTGTAAGATACACTGGGCAGCACGGTGGCACAGTGGTTAGCACTGTTGCTTCACAGCGGCAGTGTTCCGGGTTCGAGTCCTGCTTTGGTCACTGTCTGTCGGAGTCTGCACATTCTCCCTGTGCCTGTGTGGGTTTTCTCCGGGTGCTCCGGCTTCCTCCCACAAGTTGTGAAAGATATGCTGTTTGGTGAATTGGACATTCTGAATTCTCCCTCAGTGTACCCGGAAAGGCACCGGAGTGTGGCAACTAGGGGATTTTCACAGTAACGTCATTGCAGTGTTAATGTAAGCCTACTTGTGACAATAATAAAGATTATTATAGTTATTTATATTACAACTCTATTGGTAAAGAAACTTCTAGCCTCTATGCTTGCTTTCTTAGAGAATTTTAAATTGATGACGTTGAACTGACTTCCCAGCTAGAGAAAATTAATTTTCTCTTTTATCAGAACACTTCATAACTGTTGAGTTTCTTTTTTCCTCTGGTGGAAAATGCCCCAGTATCTCAAAGCTCTCCTTATAATTTATCATCCTGGTGAATTATCATTGCTTTCCACAATTATTGTTTCTCAGTGGCTGTAAATACATATCCCTGATATACCTATTGCTTGTGATGGAACCTGCTTTATACTGATACCTTATATTGGAGATTTAGTGAATTATAAAAAGAACTATGTGAAATAGTAAAATTGTTCTCACTGTAGATTTTGCCTCCTGGATTTCAATTGTAAACCATTTACTGTGAAGTGCTTTGTGGTCGTTCAACATTAAATGTTAAACTTCTTTTCTGCAGATGGATCCAAAGCTCCGTCCATCCTTTCCAGAGATCGTAAAAATGATAGAAGAAATTATGCCACACCTACAGGCTGAAGGCCAAGAGAGATCTATTAACAGTGAAGAAGGTAGAGAGACCAAGCCAATTAATCTTCAGAAAAGTAAGCAGTCCCTTTTTTTTTATCTAAATAAAAATCAGGCTGTTGAGTGCCATGAAAATGTGTTAATAATGAATTTTTACTGCATTGAATTCTTGCAGCACTATTTTTAACTATACAGAGCATTTATATTGGATCCTACCAATTAAAGAATTCAGTGCAGCCATAAATGCAATCAGTTTGCATTCGTATTATCGGCACAAAATGGGTGCAATTGGTTGCATAATTGAGGAGATTTGAATTGAAATTGGGTTAAGAGCTCTGAGATCTTTAATGCTAGTTTAAAGACAATTTCTGCCAGAAGTTGGCCGTGTCCCAAGAATTAAATGATGAGGGAAGCTTCTGCCGATTGTGCCTGTTGGAGGTCGTTCAAGAAGGCTTGAGGTGCTCGTTTTCATGTTTTACATGTTAAATATTTTATTTGCCAAGAAGCTGACAGGTGTACACATATTAAACAAATAAACTGCTCAATATGGTAAAGTAATTTTCAGTAACCTAAAACCATGTTACCTGCAGGTGGCGGAAGACTAGACACTAATTAGAATTATTTATTTTGTGATAAAATAGAGATTTTCAACTCCATTAATATATCTGTACCATGTTACTGCGCTTAACTACATCAATGATTTAAAAAAAAATCTGACACTGGCTGCCCTGAGTTGTGGAAGATTTTATGTTTAATTGTGCAAATAGGTTTGGGGAGAAAAAACAGCAATTTAAAGCACAAATTACACTCCGTTTTCTGATTACACCTAAAGTGGAAACTTCACTCGGCTGAATGTTTGCTAACACTTCTGAATTTGCAGTGTTCCATGCAGGGATCCCGAAAGGTATGCAATTCCATGTGTACTCTATTGTCTGGTATTTCAATAGCTGCTTTGGACACGGAAATTAAAAATATTAACTCTACGTAAATTCCTTAAACCTTCCTGCAAACATTGATGTTGAAACTGGTTAGAGGTTTACAGCATGGAAACAGGCCCTTCGGCCCAACTTGTCCATGCCGCCCAGTTTTTAACCACAAAGCTAGTCCCAATTGCCCACATTTGGCCCATATCCCATTACTATGCAGCATGCCACACTATGTTTCTGAATAATTCATGTAATAAACTATAATTGAACTAGTGATCATTCAGTTTGTACTTTATAACCCAGGTGTGATCTTATGTTGAGGGGTTGGGGATGACGGCATTAATTGATGTATCAGCATATTCTCAATGACCGAGCAATGCAGTTTTATGACTGAAAGTTCTGCATATGAACTCCTATTCTCCATGCTGTAAAGGAAAGTGACTTTTTAAAAAATAACACTCTGCCCAATCCTGTTTTAGTGAACAATTTCTACATTCAGATATATTTATAACAGGCTGTCCTGGGTGTGTATTGTTGGAGCCTCAGTTATATAGACAAGTGGACAGTATTCCATCACGCTCCTGACTTGTGCATTTACATGATGGACAGGCTTTGGGGAGTCGGGAGGTGAATTAATTGTCTCAGAATTCCCAGCCTTTTTGTCCTGCTCTTGTACCCACAGTATTTATATGGTTTATCCAGTATTTATATGGTTTATCCAGTTAAGTTTCTGGTTAATGATATGACCCCAGGATATTTATGCAGGAGTAATGCCATTCAATGTTGCGTGGAGATGAATACATTCTCTCGAGTTGGAGATGATCATTGCCTGGCACTTGCACAGCATAAATGCTATTATTCAGCCAATGCCTGAATGCTGTGCAAGTCTTGTTGCATGTAACACAGACTGCTTCAGTGCCTGAGGAGTTGCGAATGGAATTAAATACTGCAACCTTCAATACACAACTCCACATCTGATCTTATAATGGAGGAAAGTTCATTGAAGCAATTGAAGATGGTTGGGCCAAAGACACAGCCCTGTGGAACTCCTGCAGCAAAGTTCTGGGGCTGATATGATTGCGTCCAATAACTACAGGTATCTTTTTTGTGGTAGGCATGACTCCAACCAGTGGCGTGTTTTCCCTCCATTCCTATTGACTTCAATTTTGTTAGGGCTCCTTCATGCTGGATTATGAACATATTAGGAGCAGGAAAAGGCCTCTCAGCCCTGCTGTGCCAATTAATAAGATCATGCATAATCTGATTGTAACCTCCCACATACCCCCGATAACCCTTCACCTCCTTGTTTATCAATTATCTATCTATCACTGTCTTGAAAACATTCAAGGACTCTGCTTCTGCTACCTTTTGAAGATGACAGTCCCAAAGATGCAGTACCCACTGAGAGAGAACATTTCTCTTCATCTCTGTCTTAGATGGGTGAACTCTTAATAATGAACCCTAGTTCTAGATTCTCCCCCAAGAGGAATCATCCTCTCCACAGCCACCCAGTCATGACCCCTCAGGATCTTGATGTTTCAATCAAGTTGCCTCTTCCTTGTCTAAACTCCAATGGATGCAAGCCTAGTCTGTCCAGTCTTTCCTCCGAAGACAATCTGCCCAATCCTGGTATTAGTTCAGTAAACCTTCTGTGAACTGCAGTATACCAGATGTGGTCTCACCAGTGTCCTGTGCAACTGAATCGTCACCTCCCTACTTTGATATTTAATTCCCTTTGCAATAACTGATAATATATTAGCTTTCCTAGTTACTTGTTGTAGCTGTATATTAGCATTTTGTGATTCATGAAAAAGGACACCTATATCCCTCTGCATTTCAAAGCCCACCATTTAGATAATGTGCTTTTTTCAGTCTTCCTGCTAAAATGGACAATTTCACATTTGGCCACATTATACTCTGTTTGCCAGATCTTTGCGCACTTGCTTAACGTATCTATATCTCTTGTATCCTCCTAATGTACTCTTCACAACTTACTTTCCACCTATTTTTGAATCATCAGCAAATTTGGCTAACATACCTTCTGTCCTTTCACCCAAGTCATTTATGTAAATTGTAAAATGTTGAGATCCCAGCACTGCTCCCTGTGGTACACCACTCATCACATCTCACCAACTAGAAAAAGGACCCATTTATAGCTTCCCTCTGTTTCCTGCTACTTTGCCAATTTTCTTTTCATGCTAATATGTTACTCTCTACACCATGAGCTTTTAATCTTTGATGTGGTACCTTATCAAATGCTTTCTGGAAATCTAAGTACTGTACATTCACTGGTTCCTCTTTATCCAAAGCACATGTGACTCCTTCAAAGAACCCTAATAAATTTGCTGAACATGATTTCTATTTCCCAAAACCATGTTCACTCAACCTGATTGGCGTAAATTTTTCTACTCAACCTGATTGGTGTAAATTTTTCTAAGTGCCCTGCCGTAGCATTTTTAATAGTGATGATGTGGAGATGCTGGCGTTGGACTGGGGTGAGCACAGTAAGAAGTCTTACAACACCAGGTTGAAGTCAACAGGTTTGTTTAGAATCACTAGCTTTCGGAGTCCTGCTCCTTCCTCGGGTGAATGAAGAGGTAGGTTCCAGAAACATTTATATAGACGAAGTCAAAGATGCAAGACGATACTTTGAATGCGAGTCTTTGCAGGTAATTAAGTCGTTACAGGTCCAGATGGAGCAGGTTAAAGAGGTGTGAATTGTCTCAAGCCAGGACAGTTGGTAGGATTTTGCAAACCAAGGCCAGATGGTGGGGGGGGTGAATGTAATGCGACATGAGCCCAAGCTCCCGGTTGAGGCAGTACTCATATGTGCGGAACCTGGCTATAAGTTTCTGCTCGGCGATTCTGCATTGTCGCGCGTCCCGAAGGCCGCCTTGGAGAATGCTTACCCGAACATCAGAGGCTGAATGCCCTTGACTGCTAAAGTGCTCCCCAACTGGAAGGGAACATTCCTGCCTGGCGATTGTTGCGCGATGTCCGATCATCTGTTGTCGCAGCGTCTCCATGGTCTCGCCAACATACCACCCTTCGGGACATCCTTTCCTGCATCAGGACTTCTTACTGATTATTAATAGTGATCTCGGTCATCGTCACTGTGATAGATGTTCAGCTCACTGACCTGTAGCTTCCACCTTTCTGTCTCACTCTCTTTTTGAGTAAAGGAATTGCACGGGCTGGTTTAGCACGGGGCTAAAGGGCTGGCTTTTAAAGCCGACCAAGGCAGGCCAGCAGCACTGTTCAATTCCCGTACTGGCCTCCCCGAACAGGCGCCGGAATGTGACGTCTAGGGGCTTTTCACCGTAACTTCATTGAAGCCTACTTGTGACAATAAGCGATTTTCATTTCATTTTCATTCATTTCATTTCACATGGGTATTTTTGCAATCTAATGCACCTTTCCCAAATCCAGGATATTTTGGAAAATTTAAACCAACTCGTCAACTATTTCACTAGCCACTCCGTTTAAGACCTTAGGTTGAAGTTCATCTGGAGCCAGAGATTTTTCAGCTCGCAGCTCCAACAATATTCTAAGTACCACTTCACTTGTGATTATCATTTTCCTGAGTTCCTTCCTCCATTCCAATTCCTGATTTAACAGCTATTTCTGGGATATTACTTGTAACCTTAATGGTGAAGATCCTTGCAAAATACCTGTTCAATTCATCTGCTATCTCATTTTATTTAAAATTTATTAATTCTCCAGATTCACTTTTTATTCGCCCAGTGCTCATTTTGTTAACTCTTATTTATGTATGCAAAGAAACTCTTACTATTCATCGTTATATGTCTAGCTAGGTTTCTCTTCTACTCCCTTCTTAGTAAGGTTTTTGTCATTCTTCGCTATTCTTTATATTCCGTCCAATCTTTGGACCTGGCACTTCTCTTTGTGTAATTGTATGCTTTTTTGCGCGTTTAGTTAATCGCGGTTATTGGATCCCCCCCTTGGAATTTTTCTTTCTCCTTGAAATGTATGTATTCTGAAATATCTTTAATCTCTCCCTCAAACTCATTTGCCAGTTTATTCTAGCTAGCTCTGTTTTAATTGTTCTGATCCCAGCTGATGTTACTACTGGACGATCAGCTCCCCGAATGGAACCTTGGCTCAAGAGGCCCTAACTTTTTTTTGCGATGTGGATGAACAGAATCACAGGACTGCCAGTTAACTTTTAACAAAACAAAAACATTTATTCAACGAGAAAAGATTAACTATAAAACGCTACTCCTTCATTCCCACTGCACCTCCACAGACACACACACATCTATAAGGATTACACAAGTTACAAAAATCAGTAAGTACATAGTCTGTGTACCAATCGCTGAAATGACAGTGAAACCAAATGACAGTTCCCACCCATAACAACTTATGTGTATTTCTCATCAAACCCCTTCTAAATGCTTATCAAGCTTTGAGCCAACTGGTCTCACTGGAACTCTGAAATCTACATGAATGTTTCCAAACTCCATTCTTGAAAAAACATGATGTGGAATCTTCTGCCAAACAATGCTTTCTCTTGGATGCCTTCAAAAAGAAACCACTTCCAGGATTTAAATATCTCCTTTCAATATTTCTCTGTCTTGGATTGCATGTGCATTCAAAGTTCCACACAATCTCTCAGGTAATGAACCATGTCAACATAACACGACTGCTTCACAGGCTACATTAAGGTGTCGCCAACCTTAGGGTTACTTCAGATGTCTGGCTTCTCACTAGCCAATTTTCCCAGGTCTGCACCTTGTAGTTCTATCCTTGACTGGGAGCCTCTCTCCTTTCTTTAACTTCAGTGAAGAGTACCTTGTTCATATGCCAGTTTTGTCCCTTTGACTTCCATCTTCCTGGGATTTCTCTTTCAATTCCCTGGTTTCTAGAACTATGTTGTTTACCTTCTGGGACTTGCTTTCTGCCCCATACTCCATTTCTGCTGGCAGTCTCTGTGAGAGTACCTGGTTTCAACTGAACAATAAGTGATAACGCTTTTCAATGTGGGCCCCGGGTTGCAAAACAATCTTAGCCTAGTCTTTTTTTAAACCATGTGTGTTTTCACGTTGTAAACTTTAAATTACAATGGAGGCACGGTTTGAAGTGAAATCCACACGCAAGTGCATGAAGCTACTAAAGTTTTAATCCTATGTTACACAGAAACACAAAATTAAACTTACGTAAAGCTATGTTTCTAATAGCCACACATAAAAAAAAATAGATTATTTATAAACTACCTCTGCTTCCTAACACTTGGCCACATAATTCCGCTTATTTAATTTTGAAATACTAGTCTCGGACCCACTCTTCTTTCCCACAAACAAAATGTAAAATTCAATCGTATTATAATCGCTGCTATGTCATCTATATGTGGATTATAATCCCCTTTTCTGACAATCTCCCATTATCTCTTCCTTTACTCTACTACCATGTAGTTATAATTAGGGGAACTGTACGCAACTCTTTGTATTCTCTAGCCTTTCCTGCCATGTTCCCTTTATCATTTAACATATCAATACCTTTCTCTCTTATCTTGTCTCTACTCTTTGGTTTACTGGATCTTCCCAAATTCGATCCCATGCTCTCGCTAATTAGCTTATACCACTCTTTACATCCCTAGTTATGTGGCTTGCTCGAACATTAGTCCCAGCATGGTTCAGGTTGGCACAGTGGTTAGCCCTGCTGCCTTACAGTGCCAAGAACCCGGGTTTGATTCTAGCCTTGGGTGACTGACTGTGGAGTTTGCACATTCTCTGTGTCTGTGTGAGTTTCTTTCGGGTCCTCTGGTTTCCTCCCACAGATCAAAGATGTGCAGATTAGGTGGATTGGCCATGATCAATGCGCGGGGTTATGGGGTCCGGGTGAATGAGTGGGCCTAGGTAGAGTGCTCTTTTGGAGGGTCAGTGCAGACTCGATGGGCCGAATTATCTATTCTGCACTGTTGGGATTCTATAGATTTTATAGGTGTAGACCGTCCAAACAGTATAGATTCCACTTTCCCCAATAATGATGCCAGTGTCCCAAGAACTGGAACCTAGTTCTCCCACAACAGTCTTTGAGCCATGCACGTGGCTCAGGTAATAACCCAGAGATTAGTACCTTTGAGGTTCTGCTTTCATTTTAGTGCCAAGCTTCTCATACCCTCTGCAGGTTTAATAAAATTCTTCCTTGATGTCAAGGGAAGTCCCTATCATTTCACCTCTTCAATTCATCTCTTTTCTCCATGTTTGGAGCAAGATGTAATACGGTCTGATCATCCTGGTTGAAGATGGTTGCAAGTGATTCAACCTTGTCTTTTGCACTGATGTGCTGGGTTCCACGATCTTTTGAGGGTGAGGATGGGTGGCACGGTAGCACAATGGTTAGCACTGTTGCTTCACACCGCTAGAGACCCCATTTTGAGTCCCAGTTTGGGTCACTGTCTGTGTGGAGTCTGCACGTTCTCCCGTGTTTGCGTGGGTTTCCTCCGGGTGCTCCGGTTTCCTCCTATAAAAAGTTCCGAAAGACGTGCTTGTTAGGTGAATTGGACATTCTGAATTCTCCCTCAGTGTACTGGAACAGGTGCCGTAGTGTGGCGATTAGGGGATTTTCACAATAATTTTATTGCAGGGTTAATATTTTTTAAAAATAGTTTATTATTACTACTATTATTATATTTGTGGAACCGCCGCCTCCCCTGGTTAGTTGTTTAACTGTCACGATACGATGTGACAGCACCGCAGAAGAGTGATCTGATTTGTTGGTTGTGGGATTACTTTGCTGCATTTATTAGATGCAGCTTCCATTGTTTAGCAATGTGATAATTCAAGTTATAGTTCACCAGATTGGTACCTCATTTTTAGGTATACCTGGTGCTCCTCCTTACATGCACCCCTGCATTCCTCATTGAACCAGGATTGGTCCCTTGGCTTGATGGTGACAGTAAAGTGAAGCATTTCAGGGCCATGAGGGTATAGACTGTATTGAATACTGTTCAGTTGATGGCTCACAGTGCCTCATGGATGCCTAATTTTGAGCTGCTAGATGTGTTATGACTTGTCCTTGATGTAAAGACATGATTTTGTGGTCACTCCTACCAGTGCTGTCACGGGCAGCATCTACAACAAATAGATTGGCGAGGACTTAGCAAGTGGGCAACACATACTTGACTGGTTTTCTCTCCATCTGCTGCAGCCCCCTTTGCAATATTTCTTTTGGGTGTCAGACAGCTCAGTCAGTGGTGACGTTAATGAATCACTCTTGATGGACATTGAAGTCCCCACTCAAGTGCATTCGGTGCCCTCAACATGGAGGACCACTGATTCATCAGCTGAACCAGAGTTGGGTGGTGGGTGAGGTGTGTTACTTTGTAATCAGAAAGAGATTTCTTTGCCCGTGTTTGACCAAATGCCATGGGACATTTTTGGGTCCAGTGTCAATGTTGAGGACTCCCAGGACCACCGTATCCCAATTTTATACCACCGTGTTTGCACCTCAGATTTGTATGTCCTGACTGTTGGATAGAACATACACAGAGGTGGTGATGGAGTAGTCTCAGACAGTGACTGTTAAAAGAAACAAATTCTGTGAGTATGGCTGTCCGGTTTTATTGATTTTTAACTTTCTGTAGTTGTTTGATAGAACCTAGTGGTATGCAGGGCCATTTCAGAGGGCAATAGAGTCAATCACATTACTGTGGGTCGAGAGGTGTAAGTCAGATCTCGTCAGGACAGCAAATTTTTCAAGAATAGCATTCATTAATCAGATGGCCTTTTATGACAATTGGGTAGTTTCATGATTATCATTACGGATACTAGCCTTTTATTTTGGATTGATTAATTTATTGCATTTAACTTCCACAGGATTTGAACTCATGACCCTAACATCAATCTGGATTACTAATCTAATAACATTATCACTATGCTACTGTCCCCTTTAATGGTTTCAGATGTAAAGTCATGGCATAATTGAAATAAATCTAGTGTTGAGGGGAAGAGAAGAGGCTACTTTAAAAATTACATTTAAAATCTCTAATTTTTTGCCTCTTAAAAGTGTTAATGAGCTGAATAGCTCCTATATCTTATGGGTAAAGGTATAAAATGGGGGATATAGAATCAGTTATCAGGTTGACTTCAATGTAAGGGAAGATTATATCAGTGAGACAGTGTACGTGCAAAAGAAAAGTGAATTATATTTCCTTGAGCAGCTGTGAAAAGCTTTTGTAATTTGAATTTTTTCAACAAGAATATCCAAAATAATTTACACAATGCAGCGAGTTGGGCGAAGAAGCCCAGGGAAAGCTGTGTTTTGTTTGCTGCTTTCCTAAGTGATTATTTGGTGTGAAGATATTCTTCAATCTTTATCCTCACTGTAAGATGTCTTACAACACCAGGTTAAAGTCCAACAGGTTTGTTTCAAACACTAGCTTTCGGAGCACTGCTCCTTCCTCAGGTGAAACATTCACCTGAGGAAGGAGCAGTGCTCCGAAAGCTAGTGTTTGAAACAAACCTGTTGGACTTTAACCTGGTGTTGTAAGACATCTTACTGTGCTCACCCCAGTCTAACGCTGGCATCTCCACATCATGGCTTTATCCTCACTGTAAGAGGACTAAGCCCCATTTGCTACCATTAAGTGCAAGACTTGGGATGCAAGGGTTTTACCAGGAATGCTCAGTAGATAAGTTGCACAACCGTCCACAGGTTTTAATGCCTTCTGGGCTAGGAAAGGAAAATACAAAAATTCTAAGTCTGAAAAGTTTGTGCCCGTGGAAAATTTGATCGGGCTTGACGTTGATGGCCCTGCAGCCTGGGGATATTATGTTCTTGCAAACAAAATGGCTACTTGAATAAGCAGTGGAACACCTGCCAGCATATGTTGAAATGTATTCGGCAAAGGCCCATTTACTTGGAAGAAAAGTGTATTAGAATCACAGTGGTTAGCACTGCTGCCTCACGGCGCCGAGGACCCGGGTTCGATCCTGGCCCCTGTCCATGTGGAGTTTGCACATTCTCCCCGTGTCTGCATGGGTCTCACCCCCACAACCCAAAAGATGTGCCGGGTAGGTGGATTGGCCACGCTAAATTGTCCCTTAATTGGAAAAAAAAGAATTGGATACTATAAATTTATTTGAAAAAAATAATCATAGAATCTACAGCACTGAGACAGGCCCTTCGGCCCAAACTGGTCCATGCCAACCAAAAAGACCATCTAATTTAACATCCAGTCTAGCAAATAGATAACTTCTTATTTAACGCCATATGCTTAAGGATCAGATAGTTTAATGGCTTGGTCCTCATTTTCACTAAAAGAATTGTATATTTTTTAAAAACTGCAGGTACCCCATTGCATTGCATTATTGCTGCAAGATGCAGCATTGTGATGTAAATGAGGTGGCACGACTGCTGGAGGAGGTAAGAACTAACTTGGTGGTTTTCCAAGACTCTTCCAGTGCCACTAGTGGAAAATATGAACAGTTGAGGCTGAGTACCATTTTGGGTTTTTTGTCTTTTGTTGGGCTAGGTGTGGTTTTAATATTGCTGAGCTGCATAGATCTTCTGCCTCTGTTGAGGAACATTTGTCGTTTGAAAACAAGTTGTGGAATCATAGGTTATTCCAAAATTGGCCAATTAAATCTCCTAGAGTTTTTCTCCAGCTAATCTTACTCCATTCTTCAGCTCAGTTCCCATAATCACAAACATTCTTTGTGTTCAAGCGACTAATTCCTGGGAAACCCAGCTTGGCAACTATTAAATTTAAATAATATGCCTAATTAAACTGTGGAAGGCTGATTTTAAATATGATTGATAAAATATCACACCTCTCCAAAATGGGACACAAGCATGACATGCCTATGGCAGTTAAATAAAACATTCTGCAGGCACCTATATATTCTCAAATCTTAATGTTTAGCCACCCACCCCGGTCCTGTCCCTTCACCCTTTTTTGTCCTTATAGGGTGTTAAATTCATGTATGCCTGAAAATGTCCAAGTTTGAATTTTGATCGGGAAGAGAGACATTTTGCATATGTTTTAAACAAAAACTTGCATGTTTTTTTTTAATGGATAGAGGCAGTAAATGCTATTTGAGCTTTTTCTTGTTATTTCTCCCTTTCCCACCTTCCTGTTTGTTGTGCAGTTGAAAATACGTTTGCTGCTTTTACTTTGACCATTTGTTTAGTATTTATCCAGGAAGTGCTCATGTTTAAACAGGAATACTTCAAAAGTAAATCAATAAAAAGTCTATTGCATTTATTAATAATAAAGTATTTTACTGCCACTGGGTTGTTTATGCAAGACATTGTCACTAGTAAGTATAATATGGATAGATTGAAATATGTAATCGAGCTGTAATCATAGTACTCTTGGTTCTAACACTTTTTATTTTGTGATCATTTGTAGGCGTTGGAGAGAAAGGACTGGCAATAAAAAGGTGCAGCCCCCTTCGACTGCCCGGTGACAAGGTTCCACCCAAATCACCTCGGCCTCGCCGCAATATATGGCTTTCTCGTAGTCAGTCAGACTTTTTTACCCGAAAAGGCAGTCGGAAGATTAATGTCCAAGATCCATACTACACTCCTAGTGAGGGGACATCACGCAAGATTAACCCTTTCAATGCCAGACAGGACCTGAAAGGTGGAAAGATCAAATTTGTGGATACACCAAGTAAATCAGTAATATCGCTTGCATTTGACCTGCCGCCACCTGATGCTGTAAACTATCCAGTCACGTCTATATCCCAGGTGAAACAGTACTGCAGTGGGGATTTTCAGGAATCTTTACCCTCTGAACGACAATATCGCTCCCTTCCAGTTTCACCTGATCTTCCAACAAAAGAATGTCACAGTTTTGGACCCTTTTCGTTGATGCTTGGGAATTGTGAACCCGTGCAGCCAGGAACTGATGTGCGGCAGAAAGTGTCAAGCAGCTGCAGACATTCTGAATTGGAGATTCCACCATTTAAGTTCAAACCTCAGACACAGGAATCTGAATCATCTGAACAGTTTGCTATGGACTGTTCAGGAAGTGAATTGCCACAGGATGAAAATGAAGCATATACAAAGTTAAAGACACAATTGAAGGTAAAAACCAATGAAAACATGACTGTCCTTGGCCAAGAAGGTCTGAAGTACAATAGTATGACTGGAGGTAATGGACCAAATTTAGATCGTGCATCATTCAACCATTGGGATAGCTCAGTTTCCGATGAAGAAATGGAGGAACAAGAGATGCAGAGGGACATGTCTAAATTAGCGATACCAGAACCTAAGTTACCCTTCAGTGTAAATATTGCACTGGAGCAAGATGGTGAAGTGGATCCAAGTAGTTCTGTTTTTACAGCTGAAGAATCTGACGTGGAAGGGCATTCGTCTGTAGTACTGACTCCATGCATGACTTCAAATCCATGTCACATTCAGTCAAAATGTGACATTTGAAAGGCACGCACATACTAACGTTGTACAGAGAGGCTTCATAAAATGGATATTTCTGCCTAATAAAAATCCAGTTACTTTTATTTTGTCAGAAAAGGTATATGAGAAAGATTAAAATTCCAAAGCTGTTTCAACAGGTGGATGCTGGTACTGTGGACATCAGTCTGTTCTGATAAATGATTTGGCATAATATGTGGTGGTGAACCAGTATTATAAATGGTCTAATTTGGGCAAATTTTTGGATCACCTACAAGTTACGTGAAATCTTTATGGCAGTAGTTTTATAAAGCAGCGAAGTCTATCCCCTTATAATGCCAGTATCAGCGTACAAGTAGTATATCCATTCGTAAATTTCAGTATTTGTAGAATCATTAGTGGTTTTAACAAATCTATGTTAGATGGCCATTCTAGTCTCAATTTGAATGCAATTAAGATATTTATACATTTTTAAAAATCCTCAATTCTGATGCAGTTTACTGTATCATTATTGACCTGTAGCTATCATGTTTTAGTGAAAATCCATTGGGCAAGTTAATAATAAAGTACCAGTTTAATTTCACACTTTCCATATGTGGGAGGTTTTGCCCTAATAAATCGAGATTATGTCCATGCTGCATGAAAATTAAAGAGTGCACATGGTTATATTTACTTCATGTTTGCACCCAAGTTTGCTTGAGATAAGATTACTGTTATGAACACGGCGTCATTATAAGAATAGCCTACATGTTCTAGGGTACCGGTATATAATGAACTGTGTTGGGTGTCGATTTGGTCTCCCTGTCGTCCACAGAAAGATTTTTCTCTCTCTAAATTTAACTGTTTTACTCAAATTGAAGAGGCAGATCGCCAGGGTTTCTTCAACGAGAGAAGCACTGCATCACTTTCTTTCCTATAGCTTGAAAGATGTTACTACTGTATATTTTGTTTTTCAGCCTGGATTACTGTAACTGGAGTCAGATGTATAGCCGCATGGTGCCATGTAAATTAGTTTAAGATGGGTCAACCAAGGGATTAGCGCAAAGAATGTTTAATTAATTAAGAAAGAAAGTCATGGTGTATTTATCTTTTATGAACCCTGTGAAATGCAGTTTATTATGATGTGGAAATTTTGTTTGAATTAGTTTTTTTCGTTTTCCTCTTTTCCCCCCAAAATGCCATGCACTATGCAGGTCGGTGAACTTTTTTCACATCCTATGCTGTTTTGTAACTGGCTGTTAGGCTGTGTTTCAAATATTTATTTGCATTCTGTGTTACCCGTCTTCCTATCCCTGTGCTGAAGTATTTTGCACATTTGTTTACTGCTGCACTTCACGGAATGTAGGCTGTCCTGTTTCACTTGGTCAGTTAATTTGATTTTAATCATGATTGTGAATTACAAAACAATGATTCCTATACGCCCTGTTTAAACTAGGGCCATGGGTCTGGAGTAAAAATAAATCTGCATTTAGGTAAATTGGTGCATTTAATTTGCATTTGAGCTAATGGAGGAGTTACTTTAGATTATTCTCAATTGACTTGTTCAAACATATTCCAGGTTTTCCCATTACGGTTTAATACTGCAGTGCAGATGTTTTCTGACCTTAAATCAGATTTGACTTATAATGAACTAAATTTAATGGGAAATGTGTTATTGTTCAGGCCCATGAATTTAAATTCATTGATCAACATTTCTAATTTTCTTTTGCTTGAATTCAAAAAAATAGTTGGATTTTGTATATATATTTTCATATCTCATGAATACTGGTCACCTTTTAATTAACATTCAGTCTGACTCCAAATTACAGCACTCTAATGGTGAAAAAGCTGTCCAATGTTGATCTGATTATGCTTTTTAAAAAAAAAAAACAAAGACTTGGACAAGCTGCAAAAATGTCTTTGACTCATTACTTTGGTTTCTTATGTGTGCAATTTGCATTGTTTTGAGTTTTTTTGTATTAAACATTTTCGCAGATTTTAGTTCAATTCGTATAATTCACTCTACAAACATAATCCTGTGATTCCTTGAGGGTGTGAAATTAGTTTTTACGCTCTTAAACATTATTAATATCAGTGATTATTTCTCTTGTAAAGTAATTTGTGAAAATAGCACAAATAGCCAAAGCAAAAATAAGCCTCTGGATAGAGAAATTGGGAAGCATGATCAATGTGGTCTTTTCCCAGAGCGAATTCAGATACTTGTAGCTCTGCTCATTCCCATTTTAGTAACGATGATGATGGAAGTTGCATTTCTAATTCACTTTAACTGCTAATTTATACATTTCACAAATTAAAGCTTTTGGTGGGGTAAAGATCTATATTACAGTATTTCAGCATAGAGTGCCATATAATTTAATATGTTTTCTTTAAGAAGGTGGTCCATGTGTCTTGGCACCATTTTTCAACACCCAGTTTTTCCATATATTGGTCATAGTTTGGGTTACTAAAACAGCATTATCGATTTAAGTGCAAACCTAAACTTTGTTATGATGTTTATAAATAGTATTGAAATCCTAGGAAATTACTTAATTGTGATCAAAAACCATAACTTTGGTTGGTGAAAATTACAGGGATACTGTGCAGTTATGAATCTATTTCCAGAGTAGAGTGCAATTTCAAAGCTACTGAGTTTCTGATTCGGAGTGTATAGAAATACTATGTATTGCATCTGCGTGTGCTATTTAAGGGGAGTTACCAGCACATGGATTTGGATAAGGTTGTCAATGGAATCAAACTTGGCCACATGCAACAAAATAATTATTGCACAATAAAAATATAGGCAGTATGTATCTTTGGGAAGGAAGCACAGTATTGGTATCATAGTTACTGTAGGTGTCAATAGTATTGCTGTTGATACTTGAATCAGGTTATTGCTATCATTTTGATGCCACCTGTAAGTTCTGGTTGGACTCTCGGGAGGTTTTCGCTCCGTGTGAGAAATAGATCCATAAGAACCAAGAGCATCTTTATTCTCACCCATACGCCTTCATCATTTGCAAGCCTTGGCCTAGAGCAAGGGCATTGCAATTGATATTACCCATAGCTATGTGTGTTTGACACCAAAAAATATTCTATTTGAAAACACTTGCCCTAAGCTTGGCTGGGTAACAGTGAAGTGAAGGATAACTAATAACAGAAGTGTAAGTTGGTAGATGCTTTGGGTTTTTCATAATGTGTAAAGAATATGCATAAGGTCCCACTTCTATTTACATACTGTGCATCTAAGTAAAACAATGTACACACCTTTGGATAGTACATATTTGATAAATCCAGGTGCTGATTTGTGGCATGCAACAGTTATGTGTTATTTCATTCAAGAAATACACCATTTAAGGCCCAAGATATCAAGTCAATCACTTATTGGCTGTCCTTAACCATCACTGTTTTCCATCATTTCAAACATTGAATCCTGATCTATTGGAGGCTGTGCTTGCTTGGCTTGCAGTGTACACATTCCAGGAATTAGGCATGTACCTGAGATGTACTGTATTATGTAAGGAAACTTATTTTACATTCCATAAATGGGAACCAGGCACTTGAGCATAAAAGGGTCAAGTAGAATCTAATTTTACAGATGTCTTGCGATTTTCTTTTTGATATAGTTGATGTATGTGCAAAAAGCAAAGCAGTTGTGTCCAAAATCCTCCAGCCGTACAAACTGTTATAAAGGCATTGGCAGTCTTTTTTTGGCCCAAATCAAGAAAGATGCATTACATGGCTGCTAGTGTGGAGCTGAATGGAAGGCCATTTGGTTTTGGGAATATTTGGGTGAACACCAACAAATAACGATCTATGTAAAAAGGCCACATTTTTTAATATGACTTGGCATTTCTAATATTAAATGTTATATGAAACTAGTTGAGTAGAATGACAGGAATCTGATGGATTGGCTTTATCTTGTGGTTTGCACAAAAAGGCTTGTGGCTATTGTATATTATTTTGAATTTCTGTATATTTGATTATTTTGCAGTAAAGACATAGAGCAAACTCTTTGCCCTATCACTTAATTAATAGAATTTGTCAGACCACTGAAGCTGCAATTTTTTCACTGTGAAGAAACCTATCCAAAATAATTTTGGGGCATGAGTTTTGACAGGCCGCCATTTCAATTTTAAGGTTTGCATTATCAATATAAATGGCGTAAATTTCAGACATGTTTTCTATTGCAGAATTCATTACTTGTTTATTTCTGATCTTAATGGAGGAATTGGGGCACAAAGATTAATACCATGTTTCGAATGTACTTGCCCGTAATCTCCCATCTCTTTGTGGTGTAATATAAAAGTTGCTCTTAACATGTAGAGGTAGCTGAAGTATTCCCACAAATATCATTCCGATTTGTATTGTGGGATCTGCCTTTGCTCAGTCGTAACATTTTTACCTGTATCAGAAGGTTGCAGATTCAAATCCCATTCCGATGACTTCACCACATAATCTCAGCAATTCTGAGAGTTTTACACTGCCGGAGATGCCATCTTTCAGTGAGATGTTCATCAGTTCTTGGCAGGATTCAAAATATCCTGTAATTCTATTCAGTAAGAGCAAGGGAATTCTTCCTGATCAATATATCTCAACTAATCATTTTAGAAAATACATATTACTTTTTCATGTATCTCATTGCTGTATTGGGTCATTGCAGTGTTCAAATTGCTACTGATTCCCTTGGTTACAATAGTGACTGCACAAAAGTATTCCATGGCTGTAAAGCACTAGGATTGAGTCCTGAAAGGCAATGTGTAAATAGTTTCCTTCATCGGTAGCGTACCTATTTGTCTCTAGAATTATGCTTAACTATATATACAGCTTTTGAACTGAAGCCCAGGCTTATTTTTTATTTGGTAAATAATTCTCCAATTTTACGGTAGTTTCTGTCACATTTCCATATTACTGTCAGTGTTGCTCCGTGGGTGGGACAAGCACACCATGCAGGCACTCTTTCTCCCTTTGCACAACGATGCAGGAATTCAATATGCGAAACCAATATTGGTATGTTTGAATGCCAAATGCACTGTGCAGCTAGTTTGTGCATTTTATTTTAACATATACTATTTAGAGAAATGTAAAGATATGGGGAGGGGTACATTCATTAATAACCATGTGACATTGGACCATGTAAGCTATGTGCGGTTGTGTCATTTTTAAAGAATTGGGTCAAATTAATTTCTGTGGTGCATGTAGGTTTGAATTATAAAAGGTTTTTTATGCTTAAATATAACGTGCCACCCTGAAATGGATATCTGATCAGAAAAAACAATTACTAATTCTGTTCAAGAGAAATGGAATTTCACCAATTTCAGATAGAATGAGCACTCGATAATGTTCTGCCTGAAAGTCCCAGCTAGGGCCTGTGATACCTAGAGAAGTACCTGGAGAAGTAACAAGTGGGTTGGCAGCAGCTCTATTCAACTCTGTAAATCCATGTGTAGCCTGCCAATAATTTACAAAAATTATACATTTGGTTCTTTTATAATTTTAGACAAAGGTGATTCAGGAATCATTTATTACAATCCCCATACCAGCTGAGGTATCCATGAAGGCACTGTCTTCTCAACCGTGCCACTTGCCTGAGGTGTGCTGTCCTCAGACTGAATTACTACCAGTCAGCTCACTCTCAAAAGGAGAGAGAACAACCTATGGTCCTCTAGGACTATGGCGACTTTCATTACAATGTGTGTATAAATGGGAATTTCTTCATCGTTCAGCTGCTGATTGGATGTAACCAGGTGTTTGATTATTTTCACACAGTAGGATTCATTTATTATATTGGCACTAACCTTTGAGTCACTATTTAAATGATGGGAATCATGAGATCACAAATAGATTCCCTGTACCAAGTGAAATGCCTCATTATTATGTAAAATCACTTGGAACGGTGGGAAAGATCCAATTTTGACAACAAAATTTGAGATATTCATTTCAAGTCTTAAAAATGAAGTGGCTCAACTGTCAAAACATTTATTAGTATGGTTGAGGGAACATTTATTTTAAATGAACCCCATTCCAAATTAATGGTTTGGGTTGGATTTCAGATTATCAATGGGTGATCGTCCACTGAAGCATTTCACTGTGATTCATATATTTACTAAATGTCATCATCTGACACTCACAAGCGAGACATTTTTTTGTCCATTTAGCAAATCTGTCTTGCTGAAAGAATTTGATCATTTATTGTTTGATAGCACAAAACTTCAATATTGCTGAAAAAAGACATGTTGAAGCTTTCCATCTTGCACTCAGGACAATTCTCAAGAATACCAAAAGTAAAGGGAACAACAATTTATGCTCTATAAGAGTGGCAGTGGACTCTGGTAGAGGTTGCCATAGAGAGTGCACCAGTTAACTGATCATTGGCAGTTAATTGCCAAGCTTTGTTTAAATTAAAACCAGACAGGTTGACCATGGTCAAGACATTACCCTGGGGAATGAACCAGAGAATGACTGTCGCCTATTTTGTTTAGTTGGAAAAGGTGGAATGTGTGCACGTGTTCTTTCTGTCTGCAAAGGACAAGACCCTGTAAACCGAATATATGTAAAATTCCCTAGGGCAATGACTTGTTCAATCACAGTCAACATGCCTGGTTTGAATTTAAACAAAGTGTGACAATTAACTAGTGCATTCTCCATGGTGACACTTCTACCAATCAGAATCCACTTGCCAATCAATCTCAGCACTTGTCTCATGCAGTATAAACTGTTCTCTTTACATATAGTATTTTTGTGAATTGTCCTGATGTTGATTCAATTCTTTTCAGCAATACTCATTTGATAATTGTTATAGTCATTGTTTTAAATTTCCACTTGCTTCCATTTTCAGAATTGGGAACTTTTGTTTTTCCCACAATCATTTTGAGCAACCAAAGCCTCAGGTTGAGCTTTACCTGGAACCACGCTTATAAAATTTGTCAGTAAGTTAAATGATCGGATCTGCAAATTTAAATGAATACTTTACAATAGAGATACAGCCAATATTTAACACCAGATTGTGGAGTACTGCTTATTAGCCACAGGTATCTGAATGTGTGCAATTTCACCTATGTTAATTTTCCAGGGTAAAGAAAGACATCAATGGTTAGAGTTCCACTTTTAATCAGTCCAATGCTGCTTTATGGTGCCTCTATTTTTTGAAATGATGTCCTATATCCACACACAATCTGCAGCAACAAAGTGAGTTTTAGTTGTCTTTGCTGATCATGATGAAATAAGTAGATATTAACCATTATTTTACAAGTTATGTGAAGTGTATGGTTTCTATCATGGAACCTTTTATAGTCATCGCATAGTTTTTAGTTTGTTGGAAAAATGAAAACTATTGTATGGTTTTTTTTTTTTACTTGCAAATTTTCAACAGCATAAATGTTGTCAGAAGCGAGTCCACTTTGAAGCTCATGTCTGTGAATAAAATGATCTGGAGTTTTCACTTGAGAGTTCAGCTTTTGAGAACTTTAGTTACAATAGCTCAGAAATGCCAGTTTTTATTTGTGGGCATTTGATGCCTGCTTGAGATTTAGAGGAATTCTTTATTTTTGTAATGATTATGAAAAAATCCCTGTAAATTAAAAAACTTTTGTCAGCTGATAAATACTTTTTCACCATTACAAACAATACTGTAGGTGTTTAATATTGCAGTCCGCCAGTAAATTACTACAAGAACTGCAATCATGATATAACAAAAAAAAAAAAAAAACCCTTTTTTAAAAACAGTCTTGATCTGCAGTAAGAAATGATTGCCTTGTGATTGATATATTCACTTTCCAAAATCCCCACATTCTCTGATGGTATACCAAATATGAAAAGTGCTGGAATAGCAGTGCTAAAACAGAGCTTTTTACATTCTTCATATATATCTTAGCAACTTGAGATTTCTAATCAATGTTATTTGTAAATTTTGCAGAATATTCTTTTCTGTATTTTCCCTCCGCATTCTCAAATATTGAATGTTGACAGTTTTATAATGGCAAGTTTCTCGCCAATAATTGTCTTAAATGGACAAAGTGATCTTTAGTTTTTCTTTTTTAATAGGAAAGAAACATGGTTAACCAAGTTACCGACCCAAGGTGTACATAACAATGGGTCATTTATACTCCGAGAAAGGTTGATTCTGGTAAATAAATTAATCAGAGACAATGTTATAGGTCTAATCTGACTAGGTATACTTGGTAGTAATTCCTGTATCACTTCATTCAGAAAAAAGGTATTTGAAAACATTGATGTAATTTTGAACTGTGGCTCAGAGTGCTTTCCTTATAACTACAACAAAATGATTTTTACAAATTTGTTAGACTTGAACAAAAGCTGTAATGTTCCTTTGCCAGTTTGCAGTTCCGACACTTGTATAACTAGATCATTTGCACTTGTAATAAGCTCGTCACTACATTTCTATGCAAAAATGTTTTCCTCTTTTTGCAATGGGAAGAAAAATATATTGATTGTAGATCTATTTTCTTATTTATGAAGGGGATTTTGCTAAATGTCTTAATATTCAGACCTCTAATTAAAGCTATAATTTAAGAACTACTTTGTTGGAATTTTTTTTATGTGCGACAGATTTGGAGCCAAATTGCTTTCCTGTTCGAAAGGGGATTATCGCACGATATACTCCATTTAGCATTCGATCAAGAAATACTGACTGCAGTGGAAAATGGGTGGAGATTAAAGATTTAAATTTGGGACAGACTGAGGACCGCCTTAATGACAACTAAACTGTTTGCCCTTATTACTCCACCTGAAACTGACTAATTTCTAAAGTTCACACAAGCAGAATTATGTAGAAACACACGGACAGTGACCTGGGTCCTCGACGCTGTGAGGTAGCACTGCTAAACACTGCACCACTGTGCCGCCTGGGATGGACTTAACATTCCGTGACAAAGGGTTCCATGGTCCAGGACTAGCTTGATCAACGTTTAACAAAAGAAAACGTGAGAGAGAGAAGAGAATGTTCAATCTGCAACTAATGATAATTATGCAATATAGTGAACAAGAATGTCTTTGATCCTATTTAACATTGAATTAAACAAATAGCAATAAAGGTTTCTTCAATGAGGCTGGCCAATCCCCCATATCAAATACCACCTTGTAGCATATTAATACAAACAAGTCCAGCATCTAGTTTCATATATTGGAAACAGCAACACTCGAGTAATTGTAATCTAACAGGGCAAAGCAAGGTAAACTAAAATTTAATCAATTGTGACATTTCCACAATAGAAAGACAATGCATGTTTAATTGTATCCCTCCTACTACCCAGAAGTCCATAGTTCTCTAAATTAATTACATTCTTTGAACAGGCGTACAAGAAATCCTGGCTGTTTTCCTGACACTCGAATGTTTATTTTTTTTTAAAAAGCTGCATTAAATTTTTTAATGGTTCGAACCTCAGTGTTTTTCCCTAAGCAATTCAATCTTGACCTGGTGAGCTTTTGAGGACTTTGAGAATGAACTTTTACAAATTTGTAAGGGAATGGCCTTCCCACTTAAATAAAGTTTATTATGGCAGTCAGGGAGCCATGGGTCCATCTTTGTGCTACCATTTTTCCATATTAAAATGTATGCCATTATAAATCCAGTCATGAAAGCATCAAACCCTGCACGGTGGGTACCCCCCTCATATTTTTCCACTTTGCTCTTTTCCACCAATTCAGTTCTTGTACACTTTTGATCCTCGGGGTTGTTTTCCATTTTACTGTTGCTTATAAATTCCCCCTGCTTTTCCACTCCAGAGAGATTGTCTTCACTCCCCTCCGCGTCTAAGGTGGCCCCTGGGAGTTGCACATTGCTTAATAGCTTTTCCTGTGCTACTTCTCCAGTGTCCATTATTTCTGGTTCCACGCTGGTGTTGTCACACAATAACTTAGACGGCGGGACATCAGTGGGGGCCATGTTATCTGCAACTGAACATTCTGTAGGATTGTCGCTCGATTCTACGGTGTGTTGTCGTCGTTTTCTCCTTGCCTTTTTCTTCTTTCTTTTATCATTGATGCGTTCATCTTCATCAATAATTAGGTCCGTGTTGTGTGAGAGGGAGCATTTCACTCCATTTGGACACCAACCGTAAGCCTTTTAGGAGACATGCAAAGACATTTATAAGTGCATCATCATGGAATATACTTCCCATTATCAGTATGCATTACACTAAGCCGAGAAAAGGTCTTGTGAGGCTTGATAGAAATAATATATCTGGTTACCAGTGTGAAATAATGTCTACCTAAAGATGATTTATGAGAGGAATACAGACACCCTCCATTTTACAAAATTCCCCCCCCAAATTTAATGTTAGTTATACTCACAGAAAACCGTTCACAAATTCCTATTCCCTCGCCTGTAACCTTGTCAGCTTCTGGGAGGTTGCAGTGCCGATAGTCAATATAACCTGTGAATGCCTGTTTGTAGTTACAGAACTCAATGGAGAGATGCCTGTTGCTAGTGTCAATTAATCTGGTATTCTCCCTTCTGCTGCAAATTGAAACAAACATTACGAGAGTCAGGATAACAAACTAAATCACAGCTATGCTTTCCCGGGTTTTTGACATTACTGTTTCAAACCACCAGAGGTCTTGGAAGAGCTTTCTAAACTGCAAACTCCCTCTAATGACAAAGAAGAGGTACTGCTTGCCCTTTACAAATTTATATTCACCAAGTAATCATTGAGAGAAAAATGAAGCCTTCTCGCACAAAACAACAAAAATATACTTTAAAAAGTGTATGGATGAAGTTTGGGGCATACCAATCTTATGTTGCAAAAATGCTCTTAATATTTTGCTCAAGGCTGGGGATGTCTGCTCAGGAGTGAAACACTTTTTCAGACGGTGTTTGCATTAACCAAGTGCCAAGTAAGGTTCTTGGCACTTTCAAAGAGTGCCTCATTATGTTAGCCTTAGGTTCATCAGACGTTCTCTCACCTCTGAGTCAGAAGAGTTCAAGCCCCATTCCAGAGATTTGAGCACATCATCTGGGCTGACACTTCAATGTAATAGGAGGATTGCTGCCTTTTAATTGAGCAATGTTAATCAAAGGCCAGATGGACACAGATTCCATGACTTGAAAACCAGGAATTAGCTCAATGAACATTTATTAATTATCCAATATCACATTAGTTTTATCGTTTCAATACAAATGAAATAATTCATTGGAAATGAGAAAGCTGTTGCGATTGGCAATATATTAATTATGCTTTTATAGCTTTTCAATTGGGTAATTTAAAACCATCTCAATTCCTTGTTAAGGGCCAGGGTTTAGTGAACCCCAAAGTGTATCATGGAGGTCAACTGACCCACAACTTTTACTAAATTGTGGTATGGGGAGCACACGGCCCACTCTACAGGTGTGGTTGGGCAGAAATGGAAAAGTATTTTTTAAAGCAAAACAATGTTTATTCTATGAACTCAAGTTAACCTTTCTAAAACACAGTGAACATCTTAGCAATCATTAATTCAAATACAAACCCCAAAAAATACATCACTAAGTCATCCTTTAAGCTTTCCTTTTAACATCCATAAGACTTAAAACCTTTTACCAGAAGCACATTAGGTTTACATTCACTACTGAGAACATTTATAATTCTGAATTCACCAAATGATCAAGAGATAGTCTTTTGATGGCAGAGAGAACAGCAGTATACCTCCTTGGTCTGGCTTCAGCTCCAACACTGAAAACGAAACTAAAACACCCTGCAGCAAACAGCCTAAAACAAAAGTAAAAAGCGGACAGCCCAGCTCCACCCACTCTGCCATCACTGCAGTAATAAACACCCATTTCTTAAAGGTACTCTCACTACAGATACTTATATACACACCCATTTCCTAAAGGTACTCTCACATGACACCTCCCCCAAGGAAAAAAAAAACCCATCAACTTCAAGATGGTTTCATTTTTCACCTTTTCACTATCCTTCAAGAAATGCACACAGTAAATATACTTTTTTGTTTCAAAAAACAACATACACAAACAGGTACAACAATATAGTCCATTTTTTTGATTTTCCTCCAACTGGAATCCTTCCTGATTGACGGTCTCTTTGAACAAGAAGGTCTTTGCACGATCCGTCCATTTCTCCAAGCCTCGGCATTTCTCTTTAAAGTCAGATACTTTAGTTCAATCTGATCGCAGAGTCCCTTGTAATTCTCCAACACAGGACCATTGGTTATCACAGCTTTCAGGCGACAAATGCCTGTTGAAAGTCCGCTGTCCTCTGTTTCTTCAGCAAGTCCATTAGTGGAACAATCATGCTACAAAACCTTTGCACAAATGTTCGATCAAATCCACTCATGCCAAGAACTCGCCTTATTTCCCTTCGTCTTGAGGATATCGGAAACTCCTCAAGGAAAGTGATTTGGGCTTTTCCAAATTCACTTTTGGCTAGGTTTATCACCAGACCCGCCTCCTGAAATCGATTGAATAACTCCATCAGGATGTTTTAAATGTTCTGTCCATGTCTGGCTGAAAATTACCAGATCGTCGATGTATACCGCACAATTGGGTAATCCCGAAACAACTTTATTAGTTAACCGTTGAAATGTGGCTGGTGCGTTTTTCATGCCAAATGGCATAAGTTTGAATTGGCATATACCATCTGGAGTCACAAAAGCTGAAATCTCCTTCGACTTTCGGATAAAGGTACCTGCCAGTAACCTTTAAGTAAATCCAGTTTGGAAATAAAAACTGATTGTCTCACTTTCTCAATGCAATCCTCCAAACGTGGGATAAGAGTCCGTTCTTGTAACTGCATTAACCTTTCTATAATCCACACACAACCGTTGGGTACCGTCTGGTTTAGGTACCATCACTATGGGTGAGCTCCATTGGCTGCAACTCACTTCAATTATGTCATTTTTAAGCACACTCTCACTCTCTTTGTTAACCTGTGCCAATTTTAAAGGGTTTAGTCTGTATGGTTGATTGGAACAGCATTTCCCACATCTACATAATGTACAGCCATTTTAGTACTTCCCAATTTATCTCTACAAATTTGCCCATGTGAAATAACTCTTTCAGGTCAGTCCGTTTTTCCTCTGGAAGGTAACTCAACAATTTATCCAATATTTTGAACATCCGCATTTTCCAATTTAATTTGAGGTATGTCAAATTCACAGTTATCTGGATTTGGTTCGTCACTGAGTTAGAATCATTAAAACCTCCTCCTTTTTCTCTCCTTCCTTTTCAAAGTACCTTTTAAGCATATTCACATGACACACTCGGTGAGTTTTCCTTCTATCCGGCGTTTTTAACCACATAATTCACCTCACTTAATTTCCTTTCAATCTGAAAAGGTCCACAAAATCTAGCTTTTAAAGGTTCACCTACCACTGGTAACAATACTAAAACTTCATCTCCAATGGCAAAACTACGAACTTTGGATTTCTTGTCCGCTACCCGTTTCATCACATTTTGTGCAACTTTTAAATGTTGCCTAGTCAATTCCCCTGCTCTATTTAATCGTTCCCTGAAATTTGACACGTAATCCAATAATGTAATTTCCGATTTCTCACTCACCAATTTTTCCTTAATCAATTTACCTCATGACCAAAAATGAGTTCAAAAGGACTTAATTTGGTTGACTCATTAGGTGCATCCCTAATTGCAAACAGTACAAATGGAATTCCTTTTTCCCAATCCTCTGGATAATCTTGATAATAAGCCCTCAACATTGTCTTTAATGTCTGATGCCACCTTTCTAACGCTCCCTGCAATTCTGGATGGTACGCAGTTGATTTAAATTGTTTTATTCCTAAGCTATCCATAACTTCTTTGAATAACCTGGAGGTAAAATTCGATCCTTGATCCGACTGTATTTCTGTGGGTAGTCCATATCTAGTAAAGAATTTAAGTAACTCCTCCACAATCTTTTTAGTTGTAATATTACGTACTGGAATGGCCTCTGGAAACCTAGTAGACACATCCATTACAGTCAAAAGATATTGATTCCCACTTTTTGTTTTAGGAAGCGTTCCCACGCAATCAATTAGGACCCTTGTAAAAGGTTCCTCAAATGCTGGAATGGGTATTAAGGGCGCTGGCTTTATCACTGCTTGAGGTTTCCCTATCACTTGACATGTGAGACATGATTGACAAAATTTAACTACATCTTTATGTAGTCCAGGCCAATAAATGTTTCTGGATTTTAGCTTGAGTTTTCCTTATTCCCAAATGACCTCCCACTGGTACCTCATGTGCAACTCGCAACACCTCCTTTCTATACCCTACCGACAATACTACTTGATGAATTTCAGCCCACTTTTCATCCGCCAGGGAACGATTCAAATATCCACCTCATCCTCCACCTGTTCTTGTTCTTTTTCAACCATCTGATCAAAAATAGTTTCTGATAATTGCACTTCAACGTCATCTTCACTCTTTGATTTCTCCTCGTCTTAACCTGTGACTTTGCAACCTTGCTACTACACAATCCTGAAAAATCCCATGATATTCATCCTTCAACACTTCAATTGTCTGATTTTCCACTGCCTTATCAACCACAGTAGGCATCATTCCCACCTGTGATCCAGCTATATCATTACCCAAGATAAACTATTCCTGGACAAGGTCGTTTCTCTATTACTCCCACTACCACTTCACCACTCTTCACTGGACTTTCCAACCTTCCCTTATATAATGGAACACTACTCCTCTCACCTGAATTCCACATATTACCACCTTTTCTGGCAACATTCTTCCCAAACTACATAACTCATCTCTTACCATTAAAGATTGACTAGCTCCCGTATCTCTTAAAATTGTGACTTCTTTACCTGATACGCGAGTAAACTTTACCCACACAAGTAAATTATTTAAAGAGATCTGGCACCTTCTTATCAATCACCTCTTGATCAGGCTGTACAACCTTTTGCACCTCCTTCGCTTCACATGGGCTATCCTTTACCACTTTCACAAACCCCACTGTCTTATCCTGTTTTACCACATCAGCCTTCCCAGTGCTTTTCTTCAACCACCAACACTGACTGTGGAGTTCTCCCAGTAAGCCAGAGAAGACACAGCCAGAGTGAGACACAACAAAGAGTAAGTTTGGGAATTTGAAGCTAGGTGGGAATTGAATCCAATCCAATCGGTAAGACTGTTCCTTTTAAATTTCAAGAGTTGAAATTAATTTAAATTAATCTAGAATTGTGCAGTGTAGGTTAACAAGGGCTGCCCCACCCACTCACATAACTGGTTGGCAATTAAGTGTCAGTCACCTTAATCTACTTTGATCTAAAAGCAGGTGGGGGAGGGGAGTCAATTCAGGCCAATTTAAAAGAGCAACTTATAACTCACTCCCAGTGAGCCAGAGAAGACACAGCCAGTGAGAGACATAACAAAGAGTGAGTTTGGGAATTTCAAGCTAGGTGGGAATTCGACGCTGGGTGGGGAGGAGGTGCTTTATATCCCTGGTAAGTGACTGGTAAGTAGTTTTTCTTTTCATTGTCTAATTTATTTATTTTTTCTTTCGTTTTTTGGAATTATAGTTGTACAAGTTTACCTAAGGTTTGAGACATGGCAGGAGATCCCAGACCCGTGTCATGCTTCTCATGTGCTATGTGGGAGCTCAGGGACACGTCCACTGTCCCTGGCTCCATCACGTGCAAGTGTGTCCAGTTGCAGCTCCTGTTAGACCGCTTGACGGCTCTGGAGCTCCGCATGGACTTGACTTTGGAGCATCCGCGATGCTGAGGAGGTCGTGGATAGCACATTTAGCGAATTGGTGACACCACAGGTTAGGATTGCTGAGGGAGAAAGGGAATGGGTGACCAAAAGACTGAGCAAGAGTAGGAAGGCAAAACAGATATACTGCTTTGGATACTGTTGAGGGAGATGGCTCACTAGGGGAATGCAGCAGCCAGGTTCATGGCACCGTGGCTGGCTCTGCTGCGCAGCTGGGCAGGAAGAAGAGTGGCAGGGCTATAGTGATAGGGGACTCAATCGTAAGGGGAATAGACAGGCAGCTCTGCGGATGCAATCGAGACTCCAGGATGGTATGTTGCCTCCCTGGTGCAAGGGTCAAGGATGTCTCGGAGTGGCTGCAGGACTTTCTGGGGGGGGGGGGGGGGGGAAGAGAAAGAGGAGTAAGGGGGTGAACATAGGCAAAAAACGGGACGAGTTAAACTAAAAAGTAGGACCTCAAAAAGGTAGTAATCTCTCAGGATTGCTACAGTGCCACGAGCTAGTCAGAGTAGGAATGTCAGGATAGATAGGATGAATGCGTGGCTCGAGAGATGGTGCAAGAGGGAAGGATTCAAATTCCTGGGGCATTTGAACCAGTTCTGGGGGACGTGGGACCAGTACAAACCGGACGGTCTACACCTGGGCAGGACTGGAACCGATGTCCTGGGGGTGGGTGTTTGCTAGAGCTGTTGGGGAGGGTTTAAACTAATGTGGCAGGGGGATGGGAACTGATGCAGGACGTTGGAAGGCAGTAAAACTGGGACAGAAACAAAAGGCAGTAAGGGGGAAAAGTGTAAGGCAGAGAAGCCATAGTCAAAAATCAAAAAGGGCGACAGTACAAGGTACAGTGACGAGGGGAGCTCAGTGAATAGGCCCAGTAACACTAGAACAAAGAACAAAGAAATGTACAGCACAGGAACAGGCCCTTCGGCCCTCCAAGCCCGTGCCGACCATACTGCCCGACTAAACTACAATCTTCTACACTTCCTGGGTCCGTATCCTTCTATTCCCATCCTATTCATATATTTGTCAAGATGCCCCTTAAATGTCCCTATCGTCCCTGCTTCCACTACCTCCTCCGGTAGTGAGTTCCAGGCACCCACTACCCTCTGCGTAAAAAACTTGCCTCGTACATCTACTCTAAACTTTGCCCCTCTCACCTTAAACCTATGCCCCCTAGTAATTGACCCCTCTACCCTGGGGAAAAGCCTCTGACTATCCACTCTGTCTATGCCCCTCATAATTTTGTATACCTCTATCAGGTCGCCCCTCAACCTCCTTCATTCCAGTGAGAACAAACCGAGTTTATTCAATCGCTCCTCATAGCTTATGCCCTCCATACCAGGCAACATTCTGGTAAATCTCTTCTGCACCCTCTCTAAAGCCTCCACATCCTTCTGGTAGTGTGGCGACCAGAACTGAACACTATACTCCAAGTGTGGCCTAACTAAGGTTCTATACAGCTGCAACATGACTTGCCAATTCTTATACTCAATGCCCCGGCCAATGAAGGCAAGCATGCCGTATGCCTTCTTGACTACCTTCTCCACCTGTGTTGCCCCTTTCAATGACCTGTGGACCTGTACTCCTAGATCTCTTTGACTTTCAATACTCTTGAGGGTTCTACCATTCACTGTATATTCCCTACCTGCATTAGCCCTTCCAAAATGCATTACCTCACATTTGTCCGGATTAAACTCCATCTGCCATCTCTCCGCCCAAGTCTCCAGACAATCTAAATCCTGCTGTATCCTCAGACAGTCCTCATCGCTATCCGCAATTCCACCAACCTTTGTGTCGTCTGCAAACTTACTAATCAGACCAGTTACATTTTCCTCCAAATCATTTATATATACTACAAAGAGCAAAGGTCCCAGCACTGATCCCTGTGGAACACCACTGGTCACAGCCCTCCAATGAGAAAAGCATCCCTCCATTGCTACCCTCTGCCTTCTATGGCCTAGCCAGTTCTGTATCCACCTTGCCAGTTCACCCCTGATCCCGTGTGACTTCACCTTTTGTACTAGTCTACCATGAGGGACCTTGTCAAAGGCCTTACTGAAGTCCATATAGACAACATCTACTGCCCTACCTGCATCAATCATCTTAGTGACCTCCTCGAAAAACTCTATCAAGTTAGTGAGACACGACCTTCCCTTCACAAAACCGTGCTGCCTCTCACTAATACGTCCATTTGCTTCCAAATGGGAGTAGATCCTGTCTCGAAGAATTCTCTCCAGTAATTTCCCTACCACTGAAGTAAGGCTCACCGGCCTGTAGTTCCCGGGATTATCCTTGCTACCCTTCTTAAACAGAGGAACAACATTGGCTATTCTCCAGTCCTCCGGGACATCCCCTGAAGACAGCGAGGATCCAAAGATTTCTGTCAAGGCCTCAGCAATTTCCTCTCCAGCCTCCTTCAGTATTCTGGGGTAGATCCCATCCGGCCCTGGGGACTTATCTACCTTAATATTTTTTAAGACACCCAACACCTCGTCTTTTTGGATCACAATGTGACCCAGGCTATCTACACCCCCTTCTCCAGACTCAACATCTACCAATTCCTTCTCTTTGGTGAATACTGATGCAAAGTATTCATTTAGTACCTCGCCCATTTCCTCTGGCTCCACACATAGATTCCCTTGCCTATCCTTCAGTGGGCCAACCCTTTCCCTGGCTACCCTCTTGCTTTTTATGTACGTGTAAAAAGCCTTGGGATTTTCCTTAACCCTATTTGCCAATGACTTTTCATGACCCCTTCTAGCCCTCCTGACTCCTTGCTTAAGTTCCTTCCTACTTTCCTTATATGCCACACAGGCTTCGTCTGTTCCCAGCATTTTAGCCCTGACAAATGCCTCCTTTTTCTTTTTGACGAGGCCTACAATATCACTCGTCATCCAAGGTTCCCGAAAATTGCCGTATTTATCTTTCTTCCTCACAGGAACATGCCTGTCCTATATTCCTTTCAACTGCCACTTGAAAGCCTCCCACATGTCAGATGTTGATTTGCCCTCAAACATCCGCCCCCAATCTATGTTCTTCAGTTCCCGCCTAATATTGTTATAATTAGCCTTCCCCCAATTTAGCACATTCATCCTCGGACCACTCTTATCCTTGTCCACCAGTACTTTAAAACTTACTGAATTGTGGTCACTGTTACCGAAATGCTCCCCTACTGAAACATCGACCACCTGGCCGGGCTCATTCCCCAATACCAGGTCCAGTACCGCCCCTTCCCTAGTTGGACTGTTTACATATTGTTTTAAGAAGCCCTCCTGGATGCTCCTTACAAACTCCGCCCCGTCTAAGCCCCTGGCACTAAATGAGTCCCAGTCAATATTGGGGAAGTTGAAGTCTCCCATCACCACAACCCTGTTGTTTTTACTCTTTTCCAAAATCTGTCTACCTATCTGCTCCTCCATCTCCCGCTGGCTGTTGGGAGGCCTGTAGTATACCCCCAACATTGTGACTGCACCCTTCTTATTCCTGATTTCTACCCATATAGCCTCACTGCCCTCGGAGGTGTCCTCTCGCAGTATAGCTGTGATATTCTCCCGAACAAGTAGCGCAACTCCGCCTCCCCTTTTACATCCCCCTCTATCCCGCCTGAAACATCTAAATCCTGGAATGTTTAGCTGCCAATCCTGCCCTTCCCTCAACCAGGTCTCTGTAATGGCAACAACATCATAGTTCCAAGTAGTAATCCAAGCTCTAAGTTCATCTGCCTTACCCGTAATGCTCCTTGCATTAAAACATATGCACTTCAGGCCACCAGACCCGCTGTGTTCAGCAACTTCTCCCCGTCTGCTCTGCCTCAGAGCCACACTGTCCCTATTCCCTAGTTCTCCCTCAATGCTCTCACCTTCTGACCTATTGCTCCCGTGCCCACCCCCCTGCCATACTAGTTTAAACCCTCCCGTGTGACACTAGCAAACCTCGCGGCCAGGATATTTATGCCTCTCCGGTTTAGATGCAACCCGTCCATCTTATACAGGTCACACCTGCCCCGGAAGAGCTCCCAGTGGTCCAGATAACGGAAACCCTCCCTCCTACACCAGCTGTTTAGCCACGTGTTTGTCTGCTCTATCTTCCTATTTCTAGCCTCACTGGCACGTGGCACAGGGAGTAATCCCGAGATTACAACCCTCGAGGTCCTGTCTTTTAACTTTCTGCCTAGCTCCCTGAACTGCTGCAGGACCTCATGCCCCTTCCTGCCTATGTCGTTAGTACCAATATGTACAACGACCTCTGCCTGTTTGCCCTCCCCCTTCAGGATTCCCTCTACCCGTTCGGAGACATCCTGGACCCTGGCACCAGGGAGGCAACATACCATCCTGGAGTCTCTTTCACGTCCACAGAAGCGCCTATCTGTGCCCCTGACTATAGAGTCCCCTATTACTATTACTCTTCTGCGCTTTGACCCTCACTTCTGAACATCAGAGCCAGCCGTGGTGCCACTGCTCTGGCTGCTGCTGTTTTCCCCTGATAGGCTATCCCCCCCGACAGTATCCAAAGGGGTATATCTGTTCGAGAGGGGGACAACCACAGGGGATTCCTGCACTGACTGCCTGCCCTTTCTGGTGGTCACCCATTTCTCTGCCTGCACCTTGGGTGTGACCACATTTACATAACTGCGATCTATGACGCTTTCCGCCACCTGCATGCTCCTAAGTGCATCCAATTGCTGCTCCAACCGAACCATGCGGTCTGTGAGGAGCTGCAGTTGGGTGCACTTTCTGCAGATGAAGCCATCCGGGACGCTGGAAGCCTCCCGGACCTGCCACATCTCACAGTCAGAGCACAGCACCCCTCTAACTGACATTGCGTCAATTAATTAAAATTAAAATTTGTCTTTTTTTTAAAAATACTTTTTTAAAAAATTGCAAAGTTACTGTCAACTATCTGTTTCCTAGCACTAGATTTCTAATAGAAATGCGATAGCTAACTATAATATTCTCCGATCTCTGGCTTAGATATCCTCTAAATTATAATTAAGTTATGTTTAATTAGTTCACAAATACTCAAATTTGTTTTTAATTTTTTTTAAAAATTTAGGTTAGAATCCCAACCAGCCACTCAGGTCACAGCTTTTCTGTGATGTCACTTCAGTTTCCCCCCGACACACAATTTGAAAAAAGGTATAAAAGTAAAAATCACTTACTTACCTTCTGAGTGTCTGAGATGTTCTCAGGTTCTCTCGCTGACAGAGACTGCTCCTCCACCTCCGATCCTTGACCTGCACAATGCTAATAATATAATAATATAATATGGCACTTACCTTCCACCAATGGGTCTCGGGTTTCCTCTCCACCAGAATTTATTGGTTGGGGGGGGGACTTGCCAGAGGTCGAACTTCCGGTTCCCGCCTTATATAAAAACAAATAAAACAGAAAAGAAGAACAGACACGGGACCAGGTAAGGCTTTTTAAATACACTACTCACCTCCAAGAAGGCCCCTGCGCCCCGCTGCCGCCGAAATCCAAAGGGCTGCTCCTGTAAAGTTAAGAGCTTTTAAACTCACTACTCACCTCCCAGAAGGCCCCTGCGCACTGCTGCCGCCGAAATCCAAAGGGCTGCTCCTGTAAAGTTAAGAGCTTTTAAACTCACTACTCACCTCCCAGAAGGCCCCTGCGCACTGCTGCCGCCGAAATCCAAAGGGCTGCTCCTGTAAAGGTAAGGCTTTTTAAATACACTACTCACCTCCAAGAAGGCCCCTGCGCACCGCTGCCGCCGAAATCCAAAGGGCTGCTCCTGTAAAGGTAAGGCTTTTTAAATTCACTACTCACCTCCAAGAAGGCCCCTGCGCCCCGCTGCCGCCGAAATCCAAAGGGTTGCTCCTGTAAAGGTAAGAGCTTTTAAACTCACTACTCACCTCCCAGAAGGCCCCTGCGCACCGCTGCCGCCGAAATCCAAAGGGCTGCTCCTGTAAAGGTAAGGCTTTTTAAATACACTACTCACCTCCAAGAAGGCCCCTGCGCCCCGCTGCCGCCGAAATCCAAAGGGCTGCTCCTGTAAAGGTAAGAGCTTTTAAACTCACTACTCACCTCCCAGAAGGCCCCTGCGCACTGCTGCCGCCGAAATCCAAAGGGCTGCTCCTGTAAAGGTAAGGCTTTTTAAATACACTACTCACCTCCAAGAAGGCCCCTGCGCACCGCTGCCGCCGAAATCCAAAGGGCTGCTCCTGTAAAGGTAAGGCTTTTTAAATTCACTACTCACCTCCAAGAAGGCCCCTGCGCCCCGCTGCCGCCGAAATCCAAAGGGTTGCTCCTGTAAAGGTAAGAGCTTTTAAACTCACTACTCACCTCCCAGAAGGCCCCTGCGCACCGCTGCCGCCGAAATCCAAAGGGCTGCTCCTGTAAAGGTAAGGCTTTTTAAATACACTACTCACCTCCAAGAAGGCCCCTGCGCCCCGCTGCCGCCGAAATCCAAAGGGCTGCTCCTGTAAAGGTAAGAGCTTTTAAACTCACTACTCACCTCCCAGAAGGCCCCTGCGCACCGCTGCCGCCGAAATCCAAAGGGCTGCTCCTGTAAAGGTAAGGCTTTTTAAATACACTACTCACCTCCAAGAAGGCCCCTGCGCCCCACTGCCGCCGAAATCCAAAGGGCTGCTCCTGTAAAGGTAAGAGCTTTTAAACTCACTACTCACCTCCCAGAAGGCCCCTGCGCACCGCTGCCGCCGAAATCCAAAGGGCTGCTCCTGTAAAGGTAAGAGCTTTTAAACTCACTACTCACCTCCCAGAAGGCCCCTGCGCCCCGCTGCCGCCGAAATCCAAAGGGCTGCTCCTGTAAAGGTAAGAGCTTTTAAACTCACTACTCACCTCCCAGAAGGCCCCTGCGCACCGCTGCCGCCGAAATCCAAAGGGCTGCTCCTGTAAAGGTAAGAGCTTTTAAACTCACTACTCACCTCCCAGAAGGCCCCTGCGCACCGCTGCCGCCGAAATCCAAAGGGCTGCTCCTGTAAAGGTAAGGCTTTTTAAATACACTACTCACCTCCAATAAGGCCCCTGCGCCCCGCTGCCGCCGAAATCCAAAGGAATAAAACGGGAAGTAAAAACATTAATGGTAAGCGACGCGGCAGGTTGTTACATGAAGATATGGGTTCAACGACAAGGAAAATTAGGAGAAAAGTTGAGGTTACTGATCGAGGTGTTAAGATTCAAAACGGAGGTAAAAAAGCCAACATAAGTGTACTTTACCTGAATGCTCGTAGTATTCGGAATAAGGTAAATGAGTTGATGGCACAAATCATCGTGAATGACTATGATTTAGTGGCTATTACTCAAACATGGTTAAAGGATGGTCACAACTGCGAGTTAAATATCTGAGGGTATCAAACTATTCAGAAGGACAGAATGGATGGTAAGGGAGGTGGTGTAGCTCTGTTATTTAAGGATGACAAACGGGCAATAGTAAGGGATGACATCGGTGCTATGGAGGATAAGGGTGAATCCATTTGGGTGGAAATCAGGAATAGTAAGGCAAAAAAGTCACTGATAGGAGTAGTCGATAGGCCACCAAATAGTAACATTATGGTGGGGCAGGCAATAAACAAAGAAATAACGGATGCATGTAGAAATGGTACAGCAGTTATCATGGGGGATTTTAATCTACATGTCGATTGGTTTAACCAGGTCGGTCAAGGCAGCCTTGAGGAGGAGTTTATAGAATGTATCTGCGATAGTTTCCTAGAACAGTATGTAATGGAACCTACGAGGGAACAAGCGGTCCTAGATCTGGTCCTGTGTAATGAGACAGGATTGATTCATGATCTCATAGTTAGGGATCCTTTCGGAAGGAGCGATCACAATTTGGAGGAATTTAAAATACAGATGGAGGGTGAGAAGGTAAAATCAAACACATAGATGATTTGGAATTGGGGACCAAGGGCAATGTGGCCAAGTTTGCAGACGACACTGAGGTGAGTGGTAAAGCAAAAAGTGCAGAGGATACCGGAAGTCTGCAGAGGGATTTGGATAGGTTAAGTGAATGGGCTAGGGTCTGGCAGATGGAATACAATGTTGACAAATGTGAGGTTATCCATCTTGGTAGGAATAACAGCAAAAGGGATTATTATTTAAATGATAAAATATTAAAACATGCTGCTGTGCAGAGAGAGCTGGGTGTGCTAATGCATGAGTTGCAAAAAGTTGGTCTACAGGTGCAACAGGTGATTTAAGAAGGCGAATGGAATTTTGTCCTTCATTGCTAGAGGGATGGAGTTTAAGACTGGGTAGGTTATGCTGTGTAGCCACCTGAGTTGGCCACTTCCCGACTTAAAATGGAGAACCGCAAAGGCTAAAGGGAAATTCAGCCAACACAGAAATCATGTATATTGGAACCTGCAAAAACAACCAGACAGCACCGAAACCAGCAGCCATCTGCATAGTAATGTAGCAGCCATCTACATAGTAATGTGCGATTCCCAGGCACAATGGCAACAGTTAAGGTAAATAAAGCCAAGCCAGACTCCTCAGCGCCAGCAGGAGCCCAGACAAAGGAAGACTAACGGACACTTAGGGACCGCCGAGCGATCAGGGAACCGCTCCAGCATTGGAGAAATCGATCCAAGTGATCGGAAAGTAGTCCAATCACCTGGAACCAGGTACGGGGTCCGCCCCGAAGGGCTGGAAGCCCCTGGGGACTATAAAGTAAAGCCCCCAAGTTCAAATCGTTCTTCTTTGGCAGGGTCACTCAGTAACTTGAACCAACCCTTGACAGTGACCTGTCTTGTTGCCTCCAAGCAAGTCTCAAGTCAACGCTCACTACGAGATAGGCGCTCCTAGCTACCAGTCCATACCAGCTTTGAATCCCGCAGACTCAGGACCTGAACAAAAGGCCATTTGTCCCCTGACCTGGTGGGCCAGTCCGAAGCTAAGTATAGGCCTGTTAGTGATAGAAATAGCCTAGAAAGTAGAGTTTATGCATGAGTAGCGATTGACTGTGTATAATAAATGTGTTTTGATTTGAATCTTACTAATTGGTGTGTTGAGTTATTGATCATTACTTGAACCTCGTGGTGACCTGGCGACTCTAGAGGAAAGGTTATAAAACAGAGCCAATTGAACCAACCAAAAGTTAGCAACAGCTGCAATTGTATAAGGTGTTAGTGAGGCCACACCTGGAGTATTGTGTTCAGTTTTGGTCTCCTTACTTGAGAAAGGACGTACTGGCACTGGAGGGTGTGCAGAGGAGATTCACTAGGTTAATCCCAGAGCTGAAGGGGTTGGATTACGAGGAGAGGTTGAGTAGGCTGGGACTGTACTCGTTGGAATTTAGAAGGATGAGGGGGGATCTTATAGAAACATATAAGATTATGAAGGGAATAGATAGGATAGATGTGGGCAGGTTGTTTCCACTGGCGGGTGAAAGCAGAACTAGGGGGCACAGCCTCAAAATAAGGGGATGTAGATTTAGGACTGAGTTTAGGAGAACTTCTTCACCCAAAGGGTTGTGAATCTATGGAATTCCTTGCCCAGTGAAGCAGTAGAGGCTCCTTCATTAAATGTTTTTAAGATCAAAATAGATAGTTTTTTGAAGAATAAAGGTATTAAGGGTTATGGTGTTCGGGCCGGAAAGTGGAGCTGAGTCCACAAAAGATCAGCCATGATCTCATTGAATGGCGGAGCAGGCTCGAGGGGCCATGTGGCCTACTCCTGCTCCTAGTTCTTATGCGACTTTACATGGCCTAGTTTATCAGAGTGAAAATATTTGAAACTTTTCATCTCTCTCCCACCCTCCTGGATTTCTTTTTCAGTCTAAGGTACACTCCCCTTATTATCTCCCATCAGATCACCTTTACCACTTGAGTATTTCTCATGTCCCCAGTTTCTATTCCTCACAGGCTGAAACTGATGTCGGAAACCAAGCTTTGATTTATGAACTAATTCAATCATCTCCCATTTCTGCTGCTAACCTCGCAGTTTTAACTCTCTGCTCTTCCACAGGAGTTCTCACTACATCAGGAATTGAATTTTTAAACTCCTCCTTCAAAAGCATAATTTCTCTGAGCACTTCATACATTTGGTTTATTCTCAATGCCCTTATCCACCTATCAAAATTACTCAGTTTGATCCTTTCAAACTCCATGTATGTTTGACCAAATTCTTTCCTTAAATATCTAAACCTTTGTCTGTAGGCTTCAGGCACTAGTTCATATGCACCCAAGATGGGTTTTTTCACCTCCTCCGGTCGTGATGCAAACACTTCACTAGCCCGACCTACAAGCTTTGTTTGAATCAGTAATACCCACATGTCCTATGACCATTTCATTTGTTTAAGCTGCATTCTCAAATGAAATGAAAAAGGCTTCTACCTCCTTCTCGTCAAACCTTGGCAATGCTTGGACATATTTAAATAGATCCCCACCAAGCCTTCGACTTTGACGCTCTTTCTCACTATCCTCATCACTATCCACCAACTGTACGTTTCCCATTACGTCTGCCAGTTTTAACTGACTGTCATGTTTCATGGCCATTTTCTGAAGTTCAAACTCTCTCTCTCTATCTTTTTCCCTGATCTGTATCTCCCTTTCTCTTTCTTTTTCCTCTCTCTTTCGTATTCAAGCTGCTTTAATTCTTTCTCATGTTCCATTTGTTTGATTTGTAACTGAATTTTTGCCATTTCCAAGGAGTCAAACTGTATCTCTGGCAACTTTATAAATGCTTAGCCACTGCCATAATGACCTCATCTTTTCGCATTTTGTCAGGTGTTAACTGCCATGTTTTTGCCAAATCTAACAGTCTGCTTTTAGTCTCTGTCCGT
Source organism: Scyliorhinus torazame (assembly GCF_047496885.1). Classification (NCBI taxonomy): domain Eukaryota; kingdom Metazoa; phylum Chordata; class Chondrichthyes; order Carcharhiniformes; family Scyliorhinidae; genus Scyliorhinus; species Scyliorhinus torazame. Next base: position 61,648,188 of record NC_092713.1, read on the forward strand.
AAGGTACTGCGTGTGACCGTCTCCACTCCCAAAACCTTCTAAGCCTCTGAAAGAGCCATTGTCCACAACACACTCCCTTACTTAAACTGAAATACCACACCTGAAAAGCAACCACAATATGCTCACCCCTCACTGTCTTTAAGTTCACTCAGCCAATCCAATAGATAAGACTGTTATCCCCCTCGAGACCCCAATTAGTTATGGGCCAGGGTTTAGAGAACCCCAAAGTGTATCATGGAGGTCACCCGACCCACAATATTTACTAGATTGTGGTATGGGGAGCACACGGCCCACTCTACAGGTGTGGTAGAGTAGAAATGGAAAAGTATTTTTTTAAAGCACAACAATGTTTATTCTATGAACTCAAGTTAACCTTTTAAAAACGTAGTGAACATCTTAGCAACCATTAATTCAAATACAACCCCAAAGAATACAACACTAAGTAATCCTTTAAGCTTCCCTTTTAACATCCATAAGATTTAAAACACCTTTTACCAGAAAAACATTAGGTTTACATTCACTACTGAGAACATTTATAATTCTGAATTCACCAAATGATCAAGAGATAGTCTTTTGATGGCAGGGAGTACACCTGCTTGGTCTGGCTTCAGCACCAACGCTGAAAACGAAACTGAAACACGTCCTTCAGCAAACAGCCTAAAACGAAAGTAAAAAGCTGACAGACAGCCCAGCTCCACCCACTGACATCACTGCAGTAGTAAACACCCATTTCTCACATGACACTTATAACACAAGGAAATTGTAAAGTAAGATTTCTGGGATTTAGATGATAATCCTGTTCAATTTTTAAAGAAAGTCACTTCCCTGGTCCCTTATCTCAAAAGGAAAATCAATTACCATTTTTTGTAGGCATATTCTAAGTAGGAGGACACAAAGCGAGTTTCAACTTCTGAAGCGTATTTGGTATCATAAACCCCAGCTGGAAACATCTCCGACACATCGGCTGTGAAGGTCATGAGCTGGTCTGGTAGGTTTGCATAGAAACACTGGTACAAGAACGCCAAGTCAATCAGCCCATTGTGAAGAATTAAAGGTTTCTTTGACTGAATAATTTCTAGGAACAGAGCTCTCATATTCTGGCCACGACATTCATTAGGCTGTGGAAAAATCATAAAAATAGTGATACAAGTTTCCGGAGGCCTAGACTGTTGATATGTAACCCCCCACCTCGTTGCCCCGCAGGTTGAATGTGAACAGAATTTGGGCAGTATCTATCCAGTTCCTGGACAAAAGCTCAGCATAAAACAGTCTGTAACATGCCACCAGATTGGTAACTGCAAAAGATTACAATTTCATAGTAGCGAATGTTCTTTTGATGTTGGGCCAAGGTACATTGAGAACTTTGAATGTAACCATGGTAAAGCTGCTCTGGCACAGCTTGATACTGAAAATGGCAGCGTTAGTAGGATATGCTCTTTGCTATTGTACACTGCAGCCTGGCAGGTGACGATAAGACTGTTTTGAGCTGTAATATGCTACTGAACGCCATAACTTATGCACCAGTGAAATAAATTACACACAAATCAATGAAGTCAACATCCTTCCCACCCCTACCAAGTATGCAGTAGTAATTGAAAGAGCATGAACCAAGACATCTAGCATAAACAAATATAATGAAGGGTTAAATGTATATTTTTTTAAATAAGTAAAACCAAGTCTGCCCTTACCTTGTCATTCCCTTTGTGGTAGGGAATTCCTTTAGAATACTGTTTATTGAAATCAAAGCCATGCTGGACCAAGAACTGAACTGACTGTGGCTCGATTATGTATTCATCCATGCATAGCAAGGTAATGTTGTACACCTGAGTCAAATAGGTACCACCTGGCTGAAATATTTAACAGTGGTGATTAACCAATTACAACACAAAACATGCATTATCCATATCTTATTGAAATCATCATGTCAAAACACTTCATTTCAAAGTACATTGAAAAGACCCAATTCATCTGATCTTAATGGGATAAAGCATTAAAAAAATGTTGACATTAATCCAACGTACACGCTACATGGCAGGAAGCGCAATGCTAGGTGTTTCCAATGTTGAATTTCTCACAATAGCTGCTGAAAGAGCAGTAGAGAGTTGTTATCAACTGCTGCATGTTCTGGCCATCAATTGTGCGCGCTGAGCATCCCTAATCCTAACCCCAACAGCCATATTTGCATAGGGTAGCAAAAAGCATTATTGTAAAAGTTAGTGAATCTTTCCCTTTCCTGCAACTTTTCCTCCTTACCCAGATGGCTACATTTTCTGTGTGGCATAACTACAGCATGAAAGAACCCCCTGTACATTCCTGGATGGGAATGTAGATCATGCTCAGAAACACCATCCTGCTGAACAAAAACACTATTTATTTAACCCTGTCGGGGGATACAGTTTAACGCCATATAATTCCCCCCACTCAAAAATGAGGACCTGGGAAGAGACGGTTTAGTGCATCAAGATCTCCCTTGCTACTGAAAATAAAGTAAAGGACAGGCCAAAACAAAACAAAGTCCAGGACAGCACTCCCTGATAAGGTACTTTCCCATTGTACCCACCATGCCTCCTTTCCCTCCGTTCTGATCTTCCAATCCAATCATCTGCATGCCCTCTTAACTGTACTCTATCTCAATATTTTGTTTGCTCAACTATAGTGCAACCCCAGAGATTGACCAGTATGATCCAAAAATATTCATTCACATCTTTACAGATTTGCAGGGAGTGGAGCCAAACTGGAAAGAACCCAATCTTAGCCCATGCCAGACAACAGGCACCACAGAGAAGAAGCTGGATGTCGCCAAAGAGAAAATAAATACCGCTCAACGGCTCTGGAGCTGCGGATGGACTCACTTTGGAGTATCCACAATGCTGAGGAAGTCGTGGATAGCACATTTAGCGAGCTGTCACACCGCAGAGTACTGAGGAAGATATGAAATGGGTGACCATCAAGCAGAGGAAGAGTAGGAAGGCGATGCAGGGGTCCCCTGTGGTCATCTCCCTCCAAAACAGGTATACCTTTTTGGATACTGTTGAGGGAGATGGCTCACCAGGGGAAGGCAGCAGTAGCCAAGTTCATGGCACCATGGCTGGCTCTGCTGCCCAGGAGGGCAGGAAAAAGAGTGGTAGAGCTATAGTGATAGGGGATTTGATTGTAAGGAGAGTAGAGAAGCGTTTCTGCGGATGCAAACGAGGCTCCAGGAAGCTATGTTGTCTCCAGGGTGCAAGGGTCCTGAATGTCTGAGCGGCTGCAGGACATTCTAAAAGGGGAGGGTGAACAGCCAGCTGTTGTGGTGCATGTAGGCACCAACGATATTGGTAAACAAAATGGGATGAGAATGGCAGCATGTGGCACAGTGGTTAGCATTGCTTCCTACGGCGCTGAGGTCCCAGGTTCGAATCCCGGCCCTGGATCACTGTCTGTGTGGAGTTTGCACATTCTCCAAGTGTCTGCATGGGTTTCACCCCCACAATCTAGATGTGCAGGTTAGGTGGACTGGCCATGCTAAATTGGCTCTTAATTGGGGAAAAAAATTATTGGGTACTCTAAATTCATAAAAAACAGGATGAGGTCCTACATGGTGAATTTAGGGAGTTAGGAGCTAAACTAAAAAGTAGGGCCTCAAAAGGTAGTAATCTCCGGATAGCTACCAGTGCCACGTGCTAGTCAAGAGTAGGAATGACAGGATAGACAGGATGAATACGTGACTTGAGAGATGGTGCAGGAGGGAGGGATTCAGATTTTTGGGACATTGGAACCGGTTCTGGGAGAGGTGGCATCATTACAAATTGGATGGTCTACACCTGGGCAGGACTGGAACCAATGTCCAGGAGGGTTGTTGACTAGCACTGTTGGGATGAGTAGAACTGAAAAATAAGGGTGAGATCACTTTGATAGGACTATACTATAGGCCCCCAAATAGTCAGCAGGATATTGAGGAGCAAATATGTAAAGAGATTACAGATAGCTGCCAGAAAAATAGGTGGTAATAGTTGGGGACTTTAACTTTCCCAACATTAACTGGGACAGCTGTAGCACGAGGGATTTGGATGGAGAGAAATTTGTAGAGTGTATTCCTCATTCAATATGTGGCTGGCCTGACTAGAGGGGGCAAAACTTGACCTCCTCTTGGGGAATAAGGAAGGGCAGGTGACGGAAGTGTGAGTGAGGGATCACTTTGGGACCAGTGACCATAATTCCATTAGTTTTAAAATAGCGATGGAGAATCAGTTCTGGCCCAAAAGTTAAACTTCTAAATTGGGGCAAGGCCAATTTCAAAGGTATTAGGCGGGACCTTTCAAAAGTTGATTGGGGGTGCCTATTTGCAGGCAAGGGGGCAGCTGGTAAGCAGGAATTTTTCCAAAAAGGTGTTAACTAGGGTTCAGGGTGAGCACATTCCTCTTAGAGTGAAGGGTAAGGCTGGTAGAAGGAGGGAACCCTGAAATGACTCAGGATATTGAGGCCATGATCAAAAGGAAGAAGGCATATGACACACATAGGCAGCTGGGATCAAGTGGATTCCTTGAGTATAGGGCTTGTCGGAGTAGAGTTGAGAGAGCAATCAGGAGGGCAAAAAGGGGACATGAGAATATCTTGGCAGATAAGGCAAAGGAAAATCCAAAGAGCTTTTCCAGATACATAGGGTAAAAGGGTGACTCGGGAGAGGTAGAGCCTCTTTTGGATAAACAAGGCCATCTATGTGCAGATCCATAAGGGTGGGAAAGATCCTAAATGAATATTTCTCGGCAGTATTTACTGTTGAGAATGTTGGGGAAATAAAAAGTGATGTCTTGAGGAGTGTACATATTACAGAGGAAATGGTGCTGGAGGTATTAAAGTGGACCAAGATAGATAAATCCCTGGGACATGATGAAATGTATCCCAGGACGTTGTGGGAGGCGAGGGGGAAATTGCCAGCCCCCTAGCTGAGATATTTGAATCAACGACAGCCACAGGACAGAACATTACAGCGCAGTACAGGCCCTTCGGCCCTCAATGTTGCGCCGACCTGGGAAACCACTCTAAAGCCCATCTACACTATTCCCTTATTGTCCATATGTCTATCAAATGACCATTTGAATGTCCTTAGTGTTGGCGAGTCCACTACTGTTGCAGGCAAGGCATTCCACGCCCTTACTACTCTCGGAGTAAAGAACCTATCTCTGACATCTGTCTTTTATCTATCTCCCCTCAATTTAAAGGTATGTCCCCTCGTGCTAGACATCACCATCTGAGGAAAAAGGCTCTCACTGTCCACCCTATCCAATCCTCTGATCATCTTGTATGCCTCAATTAAGTCACCTCTTAACCTTCTTCTCTCTAACGAAAACAGCCTCAATTCCCTCAGCCTTTCCTCATAAGATCTTCCCTCCATACCAGGCAACATTCTGGTAAATCTCCTCTGCACCCTTTCCAATGCTTCCACATCCTTCCTATAATGCGGCGACCAAAATTGCACGCAATACTCCAAATGCGGCCGCACCAGAGTTTTGTACAGCTGCAACATGACCTCATGGCTCCGAAACTCAATCCCTCTACCAATAAAAGCTAACACACCGTACGCCTTCTTAACAACCCTCTCAACCTGGGTGGCAACTTTCAGGGATCTATGTACATGGACACCGAGATCTCTCTGCTCATCCACACTGCCAAGAATCTTACCATTAGCCCAGTACTTCCTGTTATTCCTTCCAAAATGAATCACCTCACACTTTTCTGCATTAAAATCCATTTGCCCCCTCTCAGCCCAGCGCTGCAGCTTATCTATTTCCCTCTGTAACTTGTAACATCCTTCCGCACTGTCCACAACTCCACCGACTTTAGTGTCATCTGCAAATTTACTCACCCATCCTTCTACGCCCTCCTCCAGGTCATTTATAAAAATGACAAACAGCAGTGGCCCCAAAACAGATGCTTGTGGCACACCACTAGTAACTGGACTCCAGTCTGAACATTTCCCATCAACCACCACCCTTTGTCTTCTTCTAGCTAGCCAATTTCTGATCCAAACTGCTAAATCACCCTGAATCCCATGCCTCCGTATTTTCTGCAGTCGCCTACCATGGGGAACCTTATGAAACGCTTTACTGAAATCCATATACACCACATCAACTGCTTTACCCTCATCCACCTGTTTGGTCACCTTCTCAAAGAACTCAATAAGGTTTGTGAGGCACGACCTACCCTTCACAAAACCGTTTTGACTATCTCTAATCAAATTATTCCTTTCCAGATGATTATACATCCTATCTCTTATAAACCTTTCCAAGATTTTGCGCACAACAGAAGTAAGACTCACTGGTATATAGTTACCAGGGTTGTCTCTACTCCCCTTCTTGAACAAGGGGACAACATTTGCTATCCTCCAGTCTTCTGGCACTATTCCTGTAGACAAAGATGACTTAAAGATCAAAGCCAAAGGCTCAGCAATCTCCTCCCTAGCTTCCCAGAGAATCCTAGGATAAATCCCATCCGGCCCAGGGGACTTATCTATTTTCATACCTTCCAGGAGAGGTGCCTGAAGACAAAATGTTGTGCCCTTGTTTAAGAAGGGCTGTAGGGATAAGCCTGGGAACTACAGACCGGTTAGCCTTACTTCTGAAGTGAGTAAATTGTTCGAAGGTATTTTGAGGGACAGGATCTATAGGCACTTAGACAGCAAGAGCGAATTAGGGAAAGTCAACAAGGCTTTGTTAGGGCAAAGTCATGTCTCATGAATTTGATGAGTTTTTTTGAAGGGGTAACCAAGAAGGTAGATTAGAGCAGTGCAGTCGACGTTGTCTACATGGACTTTAGCAAGGCCTTTGACAAGGTAGCGCATGGTAGGTTGTTGCAAACGGTTAAATCTCATGGAATCTAGGGCAAGGTAGCCAATTGGATACAAAATTGGCTTGGTGACTGAAGCCAAAGGGTGGTTGTTTTTCAAACTGGAGGCCTGTGACGAGCGGTGTGTCTCAGGGATCGGTGCTGGGTCCACTGTTATTTGTTACATATATTAATGATTTGGATGAGAATGTAGGAGGCATGGTTAGTAAGTTTGCAGATGACACCAAGATTGGTGGCATAATGGGGCTGTTTAGCACAGGGCTAAATCGCTGGCTTTGAAAGCAGACCAAGGCAGGCCAGCAGCACGGTTCAATTCCCGTACCAGCCTCCCCAAACAGGCGCCAGAACGTGGCGACTAGGGGCTTTTCACAGTAACTTCATTTGAAGCCTACTTGTGACAATAAGCGATTTTCATTTCATTTTCAATTCATTCATTTTCATTATGGATAGTGAAGGTGGTTATGTAAGACTCCAACAGGATCTTGACCAATTGGGCCAATGGAGTTTAATTCGGATAAATGTGAGGTGATGCATTTTGGAGTCAAATCAGGGCAGGACCTACTCAGTTAATTGGAGGGAGTTGGGGAGAGTTACAGAACAAAGAGATCTAGGGGTACAGGTTCATAGCTCCTTGAAGGTGGAGTCGCAGATGGACAGGATGGTGAAGAAGGCATTCAGCCTGCTAGGTTTTATTGGTCAGAATATCGAATACAGGAGTTGGGACGTCTTGTTGAAGTTGTATAAGACATTGGTAAGACCACACATGAAATACTGTGTTCAGTTCTGGTCACCCTATTATAGGAAGGATATTGTTAAACTAGAAAGAGTGCAGAAGAGATTTACGAGGATGCTACCAGGACTTGATGGTCTGAGCTATAAAGGAGGCTGGGACTTCTTTCCCTGGAGCGTAGAAGGCTTAGGGGTGATCTTATAGAGGTCTATAAAATAATGAGCATAAATCAGGTAGCTAGTCAATATCTTTTCCCAAAGGTAGAGGAGTCTAGAACTAGAGGGCATAGGTTTAAGGGGAGAGATACAAAAGAGACCAGAGGGGAAATTATTTCACACAGAGGGTGGTATATATCTGGAACGAGCTGCCAGAGGCAGTGGTATAGGCTTTTTCCATTTAAAACATAGTTAGACAGTTACATGGGCAGGGTGGGTATAGAGGAATATGGGCCGAATGAGGGCAAGTGGGACTAGCTTAGTGATAGAAACTGGGTGGCATGGACAAGCTGGGCCTGTTTCCATGCTGTAAACATCTACGACTCTATAAAAACATACTGACAGAATTGTCACTCATTAGTCAATCTAACAGCTAGGCTGCCACCACCAGCCAGGTCCCTGTCTCACTTTAAAAAAAGACAAGGAGATGAGAAGGACAAAATACAGTTCTGTCGATGGATTATACAGTTCTGTCGATGGATTATATCATTTTTTTAAAAAAATGCATTTTATTACAAACATGCATCAAAACAGGTTACAGCAAATAAACACCCCAGGAAACATACTTCCCAACAATCAACTATAAAGTCTGTATGGATTTTGGCCTTTTTCACCTTCCTCCCCCCACAACGAACAGCTCCTCAAACACGGTCACAAACATCCCCACCTTTTCTCAAACTCCCCTGCTGAGCCCCTGAACTCATATTTTATCTTCTCTAACCGCAGGAAGTCGTACAGGTCACCCAACCAAGCTGCTACCCCCGGTGGCGATGCCGACCACCACTCCAGCAAAATTCGTTGCCGTGCAATCAGAGAGGCGAAGGCCACAACAAAGGCCTTCCTCCTCTCCATGAGCTCCGGCTTCTCAGAAACTCCAAATATCGCCACCAAAAGGTCCAGGTCTGCCTCCTTCTTCACTATCCTGGCTAAGACCGTGAACACTCCCACCCAGAATCTTCCCAATTTTTCGCAACCCCAAAACATGTGCGGATGATTTACTGGCCCCCACCCACACATCTCACAACTCATCTGCTATCCCCTGAAAGAACACATTCATTCTCGCCCGAGTCATATGCACCGTGCACCACCTTAAACCGTATCAGGCTCATCCTTGCATAAGAGGTGGTCGCGTTTACCCTACGCAGTGCCTCACTCCATACTCCCCAATTGATCTCCCCGCCCAACTCCGCTTCCCATTTCTCCTTGATCTTCACCACCTGCTCACCTCCCTGCTCCCCCAGCCACTTGTATATATCCCCAATTCTTCCCTCCCCTTCCACATTCGGAAGCAGCAATCGCTCCAGCAGGGTGTATTCCAGCAACCTAGGGAACCCCTCCAGACCTTTCGCACAAAGTCCCTAACCTGCAGATACCTGAACTCTCCCCCTTACCAGCTCTACCCTCTCCCTTAGCTCCTCAAGACTGGCGAACCCTTCCTCCAAATACAAATCCCTCACCTTGACCAGCCCCACTTCCCTCCACCTCCTGTATACACTATCCATCCCCCCCGGCTCAAACCCATGATTCTCGCACAGTGGCATTAGCACCATCATCCCTTCCACCCTAAAATGCCTCCTCAACAGATTCCATATCTTCACCATGGACTGCACCGCCGGGCTCCCTGAATACCTACTCGGAGGCATTAGCAACGCTGCTCGTCAAACGAGACCCCTCACAAAATTCCTCCTCCAGCCTAACCCACTCTACCCCTTCTCCTTCCCACCACCGCCGCACCTTGTACACATTCGCCGCCCAATCATAATGAAGCAAGTTCGGCAAAGCCAACCCCCCCTGCTTTCTCTGTAGCAGGGTCCTCCCCCTCCCATACTCCGAAATGATCTTTCCGAAAAAAGGCCTTTGGTACAAACATTGGGAGAGCCTGAAAGATAAACAAGAACCTCAGCGGAATATTAATTTTCACCACTTGGACCCTCCCCGCCAACGTTAAGTGCAGTGTATCCCACCTCTTAAGATCCTCCCTAGCCTCCTCCACCAGCTTCGTCAAGTACCACTTATGGAGCCCCATCCATTCCCCCGCAACCCGAATCCCCAAATACCTAAACCTATCCCTAGCTACCGTAAGTGTCATCCCCCTAAATTAGCCCGCTGTCCAAGCTCATTCACCGGGAATACTTCGCTTTTCCCTCCATTCAGTTTGTATCACGAGAACCCTCCAAACCTCCCCAGCAGGCCCATAATCCTTCCCATACTCTCCAACGGATCTGAAACATGCCACAGCAATAGATCATCGCAGAGAGTGACACCCGATGCTCCCTCTGTTCCCCATATAATCCCCTGCCACTCCGCCGACCCAGAGAGCCATCGCCAGCAGCTCTATGGCCACTGCAAACAGCAACGGCGACAGGAAGCACCCCTGCCTCGTACCCATGTGTAAGTCAAACTTCGTGAGCTCATGTCCTCACCCTTGAGTGCCACATACAGCAACCGCACCCATGCCACAAATCTCGGCACAGACCCAAACCTGCCCAAAACCTCGAACAAGTATTGCCACTCCAACAGATCAAATGCCTTCTCCACGTCAATGGACACTACCACCTGTGGTACCAGAGCACCACATTCAACAGCCGTCTGAGATTACTCGAGAGCTGCCTGCCCTTCATGAAGCCAGTTTCATGTTCTGCAACCAGCCCCGGGACACAGTCCTCTATCCTCCCCGCCAACAACTTAGCCAATACTTTCACATCAGTGTTAAATAGTGATATGGGTCAATATGACCCACATTCCACTGGGTCCTTCCCTTTTTGGGGGATTGGTGTGATCACTGCCTGCGCCGTCATCACCGGCAACACCCTTTCTCCAGTGCTTCATTAAACGCCCCCAACCGATGTGGTGCCAGATCCGTCGTAAATTCATACCCCTGATACAATCCAGCACCTCCCTCAGCCCCATGGGCTCCTCCAACGCCTGCCTCTTTGCTTCTTCCACCAGGGGAAATTCCAGATCATCCAGACACCGTCCCATGTCCCCCTCCTCTCCCCCCGGGTCCACCTTGTAAAGTCCCTGGTAGTACTCCCTAAACGCCTCATTTATCCTCCCTGGCACCGACACTACATCCCCAGCCCAGTCCGTATCTTCAGTATTTCCCTGGACCGTCAGTATGTCCCTGGACACGCCTATGCAGCTGGTGCGCCAGCATGCGGCTCGGCCTTCTCCCCATACTCATATTGCACCTCTTTTGCCCTACGCAGTTGTCCAACCGCTCTCCCCATCAGCCTGTTGAATATTCGATGGATTATATCATATGGCCAAGTGTGCCTCTGGTGACTTCATCTGAAGAGATATGTGATAGCCACTGAGGAATATGAACTTTCTGAAGAGCACAAGGGATTAAACGGAATTGCTTTTGTAAAGCTCTTACTTTGTCTGACAGCTCTTTGAAACTTGCTATCCCAAGAGATAAAACAGAACGGGTTCTGGCAGCTTGGCATATTGCTTTGTATCGGTCTTCAATTGATCTGTTGGGACATCCAAGAAAACAAGAATTATTCAATCTACCTTTAGAAACAGATATGTCACCTATGACAGCAGAGGAAACAAAAGCTAATTCATTGCTGGAGCTTTTCTCTCTTTAACTTGTCACTTTGCTTAGTCGGCAACTCAGCAGAGGAATCAGCCAAAGAAGTTCACTTTAAGAATGCGTGTGCACTTACTATTGCTGACAATGTTAGCAATTAGCTCTCAGAACAGTTGGGTCGTTGCCCTCATTGTTAACCTACTGGTCTTCCTCCACCAACTGACTGCCAGAAGTCAAATCTTTAACTCGGTTTTAGATTTATTCACAAAATGAAACATTACAAGTTTATAGCTCCTCAATTCTACAACCTTCCAATGAGCGCCCCCCAACTGGTATACACTCCGCCTTCATTTACACAATTAACACTCCCACATAAGTGACTGAAACTGGGAAAAGCAAGAGAGCACTCAAACTGGCACTTATATTGGACAGGAAGCTTACTCTAGTGAGGTTTATGGCACAGAAAGATGACTTGCAGCAAATTGCCTCGTGCTAACCAAAACAGAGCTATCCAGCCTAATTCCACTTTCCAGCTCTTGGTCCATAACCCAGTAGGCAATGGCTCTTTAGGTGCACATTCAAGATTTTAAAGAAATACGACGAGGAGGTGGTGACGTGATACAAGTGCGGGAGCAGCTACGTTTTTACGAGCTTGGGCACTCCTTTTTTAATCCTTTTCTTTATCCTGATGCACAAACCATAATTATTTGATCCTGGTGTGTGTTATGTGTGCTATGTTCCTGGAAGATCCTGGCTGAAATTTGGCAATGGGGACCCAAGTTAAGTCATCAAAATCCATGACTGATGGAGGGGCTGAAGTTGGCTGGGGTGGGGTTTCGCTGGTGAAAGGGCCTATACTTAGATGATGCCGTTGGTGTCAAGATGATGGCTACCATTGGGAGTGAAGTTGTGGACGACAGTCTTGGCTCCCTGGCACTATGTTTTGGTGCTCGCATCAATGAGCTTGCATCAATGAACTGCGAGATATCCTAAAGAAAGTGGATGTAGCGGAGAAGAGAATCCATTCAGTTAACAGGGCAGTCTTTGGGGCCTCACCTTCCGTCCTCGGAAATCCTGCTGCATGGTATGTTGAATATCCTGGTTGATTTGGAGATCAGGGCCAGAGAAGGAGTATCGTGTGTCCAGTCTCCCAGGGGGAGCTGGGATTGAATTTCCAGCTGAATTTGAGAACTGGCCGTTATGCTTTCACAATCTCAATTTGAAGGTTGGGTGTGGAGTTAAATGGAGCACATTGTATCTGGTCTTCAAGGCCTGGGGTCGGTCGTGGGCTCCGACCATGTTCATAGAAAAGAGTTGGAGGCGGCTGAACACGATGAGTCATTGCCACCTGCCAGGGCCCAGGTTTTTCATTACCAGGGTTTTGGGACGAGACATGGCGGAGGTGCAGAGGCTTTGGTGAAATTCTGGATGGATCCTAATGTTGCCCAACGATTTGGTTATGACTTTAGCCTTCCCCAGCTCATACTGAATTCATAGAATCCCTCAATGCAGAAGGAGGCCATTCGGCCCATCAAGTCTGCACCGACCCTCTGAAAGAGGACCCTACCTAGGCTCACTCCCCACCCCATCCTCATAAACCCACCTAACCAGCGCATCTTTGGGCTGTGGTAGGAAACTGGAGCACTTGGAGGAAACCAACGCAGACACGGGGAGAATGTCAAATCCGCACGGACAGTCACCCAAGGACGGAACTGAACCCGGGACTCTAGCGCTGTGAGGCAGCAGTGCTAACTACTTATACACCCTTGTCAGTAAATGAGCAGAGGCACTGGTTGCCTGGTGTCCTATTATATTGCAAAAATCATGCAGAGTTGGTTGTATGACATGAGGCTTGTACAGTATTTGATGTGTTGGGTGCTCTGCCACACAGATGAACCAACACGGTTGTGAATGGTACAACACAGTTTTATTTCAAACATCTATTCACATTGGTAAACAGTTTACGGAGGTTCGATCATGACCCTTGATTCTGTGGACCTATTCCTAATTCTATCTTGTGGTGGCACTCAGCACATGGTGGATGTCCGAGTGGCCTGCAATGAGCTCTGTGCCCTGAGCCATCTCCTGCTCGAGTGCCCAGGAAGTGTTGTGTTCCCTGTTTTGTACTGTGTATGCTCTTGCCTGTGATTGGCTGTCGTGTTGTGTGTGTTGATTGGTCCGTTGATCTGTCCATCAGTATGTATGTATGTATGTGCTATGATGTGTACCTGAATATCATGACAGTATTTACCTAATTTTATTTTTGTGTGCTGTAATCCATGCTTCTACGCTGAGGGAGTACATTTTTTTTAAAGCTATCCTTCACTTTATTTATAGATGAATGGCACCGCAGCAGGGCGATGGGTGGATGGTTTGATATAGAGATAGTTGGTATGCCCATACAAGTCCCCATTCCGGGTGAGGAATCACCCATGAGAACTATTAGTGTCAGGGTTTCTTTTGCCCTTTGTCGTTTTGGGATTATGGAATCCTTGCTCGTCTCCTATAAAGGTACAGACAGATTGTGTATCCAGAAGATTGGACGGGCCTGAATGGCGCCCGATTTGGTTGGAGAGTAGCGAGATCTGTCGTGTAGAGTCTTGGCATGGTTTAAGTATCCTTGGTTTAGTTGCACATGTATACAAGTGTGTGCACTGCCAAGCTATATACATTTATGCAATAATGATCACTGTATTGTACCAAATCTTGGGGATGTGCTGTGTCTTGTGGTTCTAGAAACATAAAAAATAGAAGCAGGAAAATAGGAGGAGGTCCTTCGAGCTTGCTCCATCATTAATTATGATCATGGTTGATCATCCAACTAAACAGCCTGATCCAGACTCCCCCATCGTTCGATCTCCTTCGGCCCAAGTGTTATATGTACCTGCTGCCTGAAAACAATGTTTTTGCTTCAACTACGTTCTGTGGTTGCGAATTCCACAGGCTCACCACTCGGAGTGAAGAAATTTCTCCTCATCTGTCTTTGTCTGCCCCGTATCCTCAAACTGTGGCCCCTGGTTCTAGACACCCCATCAGGAAATATCCTTCTTGCATCCATCCTGTTTAGTCTGTTAGAATTTTATAGGTTTCTATATCCCCCCGCCCCCCCATTCTTCTGCAAATACAATCCTAACTGACGCAGTCTCTCCTCATATGTCAGTGGTGCCACTCCAGGATGGGATTTTGGTTTAAAGAATCATTAACTGGCTCCTGCAGGTACAGGCAGGTCCCATAATCGGAGAAAAAGACATTATAATGTGTGATTGGTGCTTCTGGGAAATTGGAGTTGGGAGAGGTATGCTTTCCCGGAAGGCATCCGAAAATCATATCCTATATTTTCTTTGGCTGCGTGAGCAATCGCCACAATTAAGGTGTGCACCGTTTTATAGCTGGTTTCACAGCTTTTTCCTCTTCTCCCCATCCTCCAGCTTGTCTGTCTAGAACCAGGGGGCAAAACCTTGGAATAAAAGAGGTAGGCCCCCAATATTAAATTTTTAGGACTTAGACAAGAAGGTCCTTCGTCAGGGGGTGGTGGCAAAGGTTTGGAATTTTTTAACCCCAGCGGGCTATGAAGGTTCAGTCACTGAGTTCATTCAAGACTAGTGATTAATACATTTCTTGATAGTAAAGATATCAAGGGCTATGGGGATAGTGTGGAACAGGACATTAGACTAAATGACCAACCATGATCTAATTGAATAATGGAGCAGGCGCTAGGCTGAACAACCTTCTCTTGCTCCTATCTGGGCTTAGTGGTTTATCCAATTTTCAAAACGCTACACACCTTAATATTTCCCGTTACTGTACTTATCCCATCTAATATTTTACACTCCTCTTTACCTACAAGGCCTGAAACCCCCTCCCCCACCTTTTGTAAAAGTCAAAGTATTTTAAGAAGCATGTCCAAGTCCTTCAACTCCACACACAAGCTGTGGACCATCAGCAGCAGAATTGTACTTGACCACAATCTGTAACCTCACGGACCTGCAGATCCCCCACTCTACCATTTCCACCAAGCCAGGGGATTAACCCTGACTCAATGAAGAGTGCAGGAGGGCATGCCAAGAGCAACATCTGCAGGAGGGCGTGCCTGAAAATGAGGTCAACCTGGTGCAGCTACAACACAGGACAATTTGCATGTCAACAGTGGAAGCAGCAAGTGATTGAGCTAAGCAATCCTACAACCAATGGATCAGATCCAGTCATGAATGGTGGTGGACAATTAAACAACTAAGAGGAAGAGGAGGCTCTACAAATATCCCCATCCTCAATGATGGGGGAGCCCAGCACATTGGAGCAAAAATCCAGGCTGAAGCATTTGCAGCCACCATCAGCCAGAAGTGCCGAGTAGATAGTTAATCTTGGCCTCCTGAGATTCCCCTCATCAGCATCACAGATGTACGTCTTCAGCCAATTCAATTCACTCCACCTAATAAACGGCTGAAGGCACTGGATTTGCAAAATCTATGGGTCCTGATAACAGTCGGTCAATAGTAGTGTGCTCCAAAACTAGTATGCCCCTAGCCAAGCTGTTCCAATAAAACTACAACACTGACATTTACCCAGCAAGATGCAAAAT
Source organism: Scyliorhinus torazame (assembly GCF_047496885.1). NCBI lineage: Eukaryota > Metazoa > Chordata > Chondrichthyes > Carcharhiniformes > Scyliorhinidae > Scyliorhinus > Scyliorhinus torazame. The sequence goes on from NC_092713.1 coordinate 61,664,072, forward strand.
TGCCCAAGTATGGCCTGTACACAAGATCAGGACAAATTCAATCTGGCCAGTTCCCAACCCCTCAGTTTACACTCAATCTCAGAAAGTGATGGAAAGGGTCATCAACAGCGACATCAAGATTTTACTTAGCAATAACCTGGTCACGGACACTCCGTTCATGTTCCACAAGGGCTGCTGAGCTCCAAACCTCATTACAGCCTTTGTCCAAACAAGGGAGCTGAAAAAGTGGTCAGGTGAGGCGAGGCGAGAGTGACTGCCATTGACACCAAGGCAGTTACCATTGACCAGAAACCGATTTGTATCAATAAATACTGTGGCTACAAGAGGTCAGAGCCTGGGAATTCTATTCACATTTTGACTATGCAAAGCCTGTGCACCATCCACAAGGCGGAAGTCAGAATGCTCTCCACTTGCCTGGATGAGTGCAGTTCCAACAATAAGAAGCTAACGCCATCCATGAAAAAGCCTGGTACTTTCACCACCTTCACTCCCTGCACTACCCAGCAGTGTCCCATCTACACGAGGCACTGCAGCAAATCACTAAGACTCATTCAACAGCACCTTCCAAAACCACTACCTCCCCGCCGAGAAGGACAAGGGCAGCAGATACATGGGAACACCATGACCTGCAAGTTTTCCTCTAACCCACAGACTATCCTGACTTGGAATTATAGTGCCATTCCTTCACTGTCGCTGGGTCAAAATCTTGCAACTCTTTTTCATTTTGGGTGTTTCTACACCACATGAACTGCAGTGGTTCAAGAAAGCAGCACACTTGAGCATTCTCAAGGGCAATAGGGATGAAATTTAAAAAAATTATACCTTGAAGTTCACCTGAGAGTTGATCTCTTGACAATTCAACTACAAGAAGCCTTGCAGTTTCCCAAGAATCCTCTGTTTAAGAAGAACTCCACTCCAGCCAAAGTGTTAATTAATTGAAGAAACTACAGCCTGTTACAAAAGCGACTTCTTGTAATCATACTGCATCCAGGGAGATGGTCACCTCAGGTGTTCTCTCCCCAGATGGGGTCATTATTTGTTCAGCAGGCACCCGATATTCAATGTTAGCTGTCTACTCTTTTAAAAAAACATATTTTAATTCAATTTTAGCAAATTTTCAACAAATCCCCCCCACCTTACAGAAAAAAGAAAAGCATAAAACACCCAGATCAACATCGTACACTTGTATCGCGAATTCCCCCAATGTACAACCCCCCCCCCCCCCCATGAAACAATAATAAACACAGACTCTGAACCCCCCCACCCCCACTCCCCGGGTTGCTGCTGCTGACCACCTCCTAACGTTCCGCTAGAACGTCTAGGAACGGTTGCCACCGCCTGAAGAAACCTTGCACAGACCCTCGCAAGGCAAACTTTACCCTCTCCAATTTAATGAACCCTGCCATGTCGCTGATCCAGGCTTCTACGCTTGGGGGCTTCGCATCCTTCCACTGTAGCAGAATCCTCCGCCGGGCTACCAGGGACACAAAGGCCAGAATACCGGCCTCTTTCGCCTCCTGCACTCCCGGCTCGTCGGATACCCCAAATAATGCTATCCCCCAGCTCGGCTTGACCCGGGTGTTCACCACCTTAGACACAGTCCTCGCAAAGCCCCTTCAAAACCCATCCAGCGCCGGACACGCCCAGAACATATGGGCATGGTTTGCTGGGATCCCCGAGCACCTCACACACCTGTCCTCTACCCCAAAAAACCTATTCAAACTTGCCCGTCATATGCGCCCTGAGAAGATCCTTAAATTGTATCAGACTAAGCCTGGCGCAAGAGGAGGAAGAATTAACCCTACCCAGGGCATCAGCCCACAGACCCTCATCTATCTCCTCCCCAAGCTCCTCCTCCCATTAGCTCCTCCACCAAGGTCTCCTCCTCTTCTTGCATATCCTGATAGAACGCCGAGACAGTGCCTTCTCCAACCCACATCCCCGAGAGCACCCGATCTTGAATGTTACGTGCTGGAAGCAGCGGAAATTCCCGCACCTGCCGTCTCACGAACGCCCTCACTTGCATGTACCTGAAGGCGTTTCCGGGGGGCAGCCCAAATTTCTCCTCCAGCGCCCCAAGGCTCGCAAACGTCCCATCTATAAACAGGTCCCCCATTCTTTTAATTTCTGCCCGATGCCAGCTCAGAAACCCCCCATCCATTCTCCCCAGGACGAACCGATGGTTCTCTCTGATCGGGGACCAAACTGAGGCCTCTATCTCACCCCTGTGGCGCCTCCACTGCCCCCAAATTTTCAGAGTCGCCACCACCACCGGACTCGTGGTGTACCTTGTCGGCGGGAGCGGCAGCTGTGTCGTCACCAGCGCTCTGACTCGTGACCCACAATTGCGCCGGCTGCAGCATCCCGGATTTTACCCCCTTCCGATGCAGAACCGCCTTAGCCCGGTTGTACCCGGCCCTCTTCTTGGCCACCTCCGCGCTCCAGTCCTGATATATACGGATCTCTGAGTTCTCCCACCTGCTGCTCCGTTCCTTTTTAGCCCATCTCAGGACACACTCCATGTCCACAAAGCGGTGGAACCGCACCATTACTGTCCGCGGCGGCTCGTTGGCCCTGGGCCTCCTCGCCAGGACTCAGTGAGCCCCATCCAGCTCCAGGGGCCTCGGGAAAGCTCCCGCGCCCATCAGCATGTTCAGCATCGTGACCACATATGCTCCAGCATCCGACCCCTCCGGGGGACCCAGAATCCGAAGGTTCTTCATCCTCGACCGATTCTCCGTGTCTTCAAACTTTTCTGGCCACTTCTTGTGCAGCGCCTCATGCGCCTCCACCTTCACCGCGAGGCCCAAGATCTCGTCCTCGTTCTCCGAGGCCTTTTGCCGCACCTCCCGGATCGCCGCCCCTTGGGACTTCTGGGTCTCGACCAGTTTATCGATCGATGCCATCATCGGCTCCAGCAGCTCTGCCTTCAGGTCCGCAAAACAGCGCTTGAGGAACTCCTGCTGCTCTTGCGACCACTGCGCCCACGCTGCCTGGTCTCCACCCGCTGCCATCTTGGTTCTCCTCCCTTGCACTTTTTTGCTGCACCAAAATCACGTTTTTCACCGCTCCACTCCTGGTCCAATCCATACAGTGCCGGGGGAATCGTACTGTCACCTTCCCACACTGGGAACCGTTGAACAAATGCCGCTGGGGCCAATAAAAAGAGCCCAAAAGTCAGTTTTTGACGGGAGCTGCCGGAAGTGCGACTTAGCTCAGCATAGCCGCAACCGGAAGTCTCGTTAGTTAGCTGTCTGCTCTTGACAAAGCCCATTTGGTCCTCTGTCCTCCAAGTCTCCTGGCTCTGATCTTGGTCAGTATTCTCACATCCACGTTTAGCAGCAAAATGGGTCTGTAGGGTCTTTTTCTTGGGCATCATAAGATTGAGGCTTGTGCTTGGGTAGGTATCATGGTGCCCTCACCAACAAGTCTGTCAACATCTCCCGCAGGTGCAGGGCTAGTGCCGTCGCAAATTGTTTTTAGAAGTCTGCCAGGAATCCATCCAGTCCCGGCATCTGCCTGCCTTCTCAGCTGGCGAGCCAGCAGACGGCTGGCTAGGGTCTCTGTGCTCATACAGAGTCCCCTGTGCCTAGCAGAGTTGGTGCACTGGCTTTCCTCGTGGAGAGCAGGTCAAAGTCCACTTGTAGCTTTTTCTTCGTCGCCAGAAGCTCTACGGTAGAGTCCTCGGAGTATCGCCAGTCTACCTCAAGCATGGAATCAACTAACTATTGCCTCGCCACCCACTCTTCCCTATCTCTACATGCCTTGTGGGCAATTTCACCCTGATCACAGCATTCAGCGCCTCCCAGACCGTGAAGGGCGAGATCGCCCTGTTCTGGTTGTTAGTAATATATTCATCTATAGCCTGTGATATTTTCTTGCTGTTTGGGGTTCAACCCATCTTGTCTGTCATTTATCCCCCCCCCCCCCCCCAAATGATAGGTCGGAGGTCAGTGCGTGTCGGCATCGGGGATTTCCGCCATGATCTTCTTTATAAATGTGTCGTCCCAGTTAGGAGTGTACACATTCCTCAAGATTACCGGTGCCCTGCCCAGGACACTGCTGACCATAACATATCGTTCCCCTGGGTCCGTAACCTTTCTCGTTGCAGTAAACATTGCCTCTTATTTACCAGTACAGCAACCCCCCCTGGCACTTGTCCCATCGCCGGAATGGTAAGTCTGTTCCACCCAGCCCTTCCTTACCCGCAGTCAGTCCTTCTCCCTTAGGTGCGTGTCTTGGAGGAAGACTGTCAGCTTTCAAACTTTTCAGGTGGGTGAAGACTCTGGATCTTTTCACTGGGCCGTTAAGTCTCCCGACGTTCCAGGTGACAATCCTGATGGGACGGGGGTTTCTGTCCCCACACCCCCTCCTGCAATCCTGTGCAAAGTGTCCTTCAAGTTGGTTAATAATAAATAAAGTCTGCTCGGTGATCTTTTCACCAGCTTGTTTTGCAGGACAAATTTGTCCGTGTCTGCAGGGACCATGAAGAAGTGCTCCTTACCCTGGAATGTGACCCAGAGTTTTGACGGGTACAGCATCCCAAATTTTACGCTGCTCCTGTACAAGGCTGCCATTGCCCGAATTCTGCCTTGTGCTTGGCCAGTTCAGCCCCAATGTCCTGGTAGATCCTGATCTGATGACCTTCCCAGTTAGGCTTTTGTTTGCAGGATTCTTTCCCGGTCTTGATACCAGTGCATTTTTAAAAAAATAAATACATTTTATTCTCCTCCTTTTTCACATTTTCTCCCAAATTTTCACCCACCGACAATAAACAATAATCAGTAACAAATATGTCAATCCCCATATCAATAACAACGATCCCATCCTCCCACCAAACCCAAAACACTGGCCTGCATGTTAACACAAACAACTGACAAAAAGGAATTAGAGATCACCCATAGTCGCCATTAACACACACAGCCTCCCCCCCCCCCCCCCCCCCCCCATGCCCCAACTAATGTTCAATGTTATCCAGTTCTTGAACGTGCATAATGAATAATGCCCATGAATTGTAGAACCCCTCCATCCTTCCCCTCAGTTCAAACTTAACCTTCTCAAGAGTCAAGAATTCCAACAGGTCCCCCCGCCACGCCAGGGCACAGGGTGGAGAGGCTGCTCTCCAACCCATCAGGATCCGCCTTCGGGCGATCAACGAGGCGAAGGCTACAACATCTGCCTCCGCACCCGTTTCCAACCCTGGCTGGTCCGACACTCCGAATATGGCCTCCCGGGGGCCCGGGTCCAGTTTCATGTGCACCACTTTAGAAATTACCCTAAAAACCTACTTCCAGCAATCCTCTAGCTTTGGACAGGACCAAAACATATGAACATGATTAGCGGGCCCCCCCCCCCCCCCCCACAACGTTCACACACATCTTCTACTCCTTCAAAGAATCGGCTCATTCTCGCCCTCGTGAGGTGTGCTCTGTATACCACCTTCAGCAATATCAGCCCCAACCTCGCACACAAGGTGGAGGCATTCACTCTCCGGAGCACCTCACACCAAAACCCCTCCTCCATACCCTCTCCCAACTCTTCCCCCCACTTTGCTTTGATCCCTTCCAGTGGTGCCTTCTCCTCTTCCAAAATAGCTCTGTAGACCGTTGACACAACCCCCTTCTCCAGTTCCCGTCGTCAGCACCTCCTCCAGCAATGTGGAGGCCGGCCCCACCGGGAAGCTGTATCTCCTTGCTGGCAAAATCTCGAACCTGCATGTATCTAAACATTTCCCCCTGTTCCAGCCCATACTTTGCTTCCAGCTCCTTCAAATCCTGCAAACCGATCCCATAGAATCAAATCTTTTAGTGTCTTAATCCCCTTCTCCTCCCATTTCCGAAAATTTCCATCCCACCTCCCTGGTTCAAATCTGTGGTTCCCCCGAATCGGCATTACCCTTGACCCTGCCCCCAACCCGAAGTGTTGGCGAAGAAACTGCCTCCAAATTCTCAATGACGTTATTATTACCGGACTCCCTGAGTACTTCCCCGGGGCTATCGGGAGCGGCGCTGTTGCTAGTGTTTTCAATCCCGACCCCCTGCACAGACTCTCGTCCATTCTGACCCACTGGGAATCAACCCCTCTGACCCAGCTCCGCACCTTCTCCACATTCGCCGCCCAGTAGAAATACATCAGGTTCGGAAGACCCAAACCCCCTGCCTGCCTTCCCCTCTGTAGCAGCACCTTTCTCACTCTGGCCACCTTCCCTCCTCATATGAACAAAGTAATCCTTCCCTCAATCTCTCTGAAAAAAGACTTTGGCAGGAAAATTGGCAGGCATTGAAAAATAAACAGAAATCGCGGTAACACGTTCATTTTAACCGCCGGTATCCGACCTGCCAGTGACAGAGGGAGACCATCCCACCTTGCCAGATCAGCTTTCACTCTCCCCACAAAACTAGAAATGTTGTACCTGCGGACCCCCCCCGGGCAACCTGCACCCTCAGGTACCTAAAGTGAGTCCCCGCCCTATGGAATGGCAGACCCCCGGCAGAGACACCACAAAATACTCACTTGTCTAGATTTAGTTTGTACCCCGAGAAAGACCCAAACACTCGAAGCGGCTCCAATATTCCCCCTATCGACACACTTGGTTCCAACACGTATAACAGCACGTCATCGGCATACAAGGACACCCTATGCTCTGTCCCCCCTGCACTATTCCTTTCCATATCCCCTGAACTTCTTAATGCGATGGCCAACGGCTCAATCGCGAGTGCAAACAGCAGGGGGGGGACTTAGGACATCCCTGCCTAGTCCCACGGTGGAGAGAAAAGTAACTCGAGCTGATGTTGTTTGTGCGGACACTCACCCTCGGCTCCTTATATAGTAGCTTTACCCAGTTCACAAATCTTGGTCCAATCCCAAACCGCTCCAGAACTGCCATCAAGTACCCCCATTCTACCCGGTCAAACGCCATCTCAGCGTCCAGTGCCACAACCACCTCGGTTTCCTTCCCCTCTGCCGATGCCATAATGACGTTCAATACCGTTCTAACGTTTGAAAAGAGCTGCCTCCCTCTCTCGAACCCCGTCCGATCTTCACCTATCACCTCCAGCCTACCTGCCAGTACCTTCGACAATACTTTTGCATCCACATTCAGAAGTGATATGGGCCTATATGACCACACTCCGTCGGATCCTTATCTTTTTTTAAGCAACAGGGAAATCGATGCCTGCCCCAAAAAGTTTGTGGCACCTTCCCCGACTGCATCCTCCCAATCGCATCCTTTATCTCCTGCTCCACTATCGCTCCTTCTAATGTAGCCCTGTCCCCCTCCCTTAACCTCGGGTACTCCAACCCATCTAGAAATTCCTGCATCTCCCAGTCTCCCCCAGGTGGCTCTGACCTGTACAACTCTCATAAAATTCCTCAAAAACCTTGTTAATCAGATCCGGAGCCACCACCAACTTCCCTGCCCGATCCCTCACCTGAACAATTTCCCTTACTGCTGCCTCCCTCGTGAGCTGACCTGCGAACACAGCCTTATCTCCATGTTCGTAAACTGCACCCCTTGCTCGTCTCAGTTGGCGCACCGCCTTCCTGGTAGATATTCGGTCAAAGCTCGCCTGTAGTTCCTTCCTCTTTTCCAGCTTCGCTGGGTCCACATCTTCTGCATAACTACTATCTACCTCCTAACATCTCATCTATTACCCTCTGCCGCTCCAACCTCTCCTCTTTGTCCACCCTGGCCTTAAACGGCATCACCTCACCCCTCAGCACCGCCTTTAGAGCATCCCTTCGACACCTCACCCATAGAGTTGAAACCTACATATTCCTCAATTACCTTTTCAATTTTGTCACAGAACCCTTGGTCCCCCAAAAGTCCCACATCTAATTTCCACCCCGGCCTCTGCGCTACCCCCTTTCTCCAGCACCATATCCACCCAATGCAAAGCATGATCTGACACTGCAATTGCCAAGTATTCCGACCCCTGAACCCCAGCCAGCAAAGCCTTCCCCACCACGAAAAAGTCGATCTGCGAGAATACCTTATGGACCGCTGAGAAAAACGAATACTCCCATTCCCTCGGGTGCAGAAACCTAAGGGTCCACCCCTCCCATTTCCACCATTAGCCCAGCAAACGCCTTCGGCCCCCTGATGGGACCAACGAGCGTGGCCGTGACCTGTCCAACCTTGGCTCCTGCACCAAGTTCCAGTCCCCCCCACTATCAGTTCGTGTGTGTCCAAGTCGGGGATGGCCCGAAACACCTTCTTTGCGAATCCCACATCGTCCCAATTGGGACCGTATACACTTAACAGAGCCATTAACCTCCCCTCCAGCGCCCCTGTCACAATCACATATCTACCCCCCTGATCTGCCACCACCTTCTCCATTGAAAGCGTACTCTTTTGCTGTCCATTACCACTACCCCTCGAGCCCTTCTGTCAAATCCAAAGTGAAAAACCTAACTAACCCAGCCCTTTTTAAGTCTCACCTGGTCCTTCACCCTCAAGTGAGTCTCCTGCAGCATTGCTACATCGGCTTTCAAACTTTTAAGATGCGCAAGCACCCTTGACCGGACCTCCCATTCCCCTCACATTCCACGTGACTATCGTAACTGGGGGTCTCTCACACCCCCCACCCTTCTTATCCACCATCATCATGTCCCATGAGCCTAACCCGCCCCTATCCATTATTAACATCCCCCCCCTACATTTCCTCTAGAAAAAACATCTCCCAGCATCAATCCCCTCCCCCACCCCTCGCTCGCAGGCCCATCGAAACCTGCTAACCAGGCTCCAATGTCCGCAGCCCTCCTCTCACCTCACCTCCGTTCACTAGCCAACTTCAGTTAGCTAGCGTGGGTGGCTCCCCCCCGCCAATGTATACCGTTCCCTCCCACCCAATCCCAGATAAAGAAAAAACAAAAACAATCCAACCCATACCATTCACTAAAATAAGGTACAACTGTTGCAACACAGAATGCCAATCAACCCAGCCAATAACTTGAACTCTGTAACAATGTGAAGAGAAGTAAATTACAATTCCCGTCAGTAAAAAGAAAGTTATAGCATTTATACATTTTCCAGCTCCCCAATCATAGTCCACAGTCTCTCTTCCAGCTCCGCTCCTCATGTCTGTCCCAAGCCTTCTGCCATCACGAACGCCTTAGCCGCCTCCGCTGTCTCGAAATAAAAGTTTTTGGCATCATACGTCACCCTCAGCTTCGCTGAGTATACCATACCAAATCAAACCCCCTTTTTGTACAGTGCGGCCTTCACTCCCCCGAATGCCACTCGTCTTTTTGTCAACTCCACCATCAGGTCCTGGTAGGTCCGAACTCCAGCACCATCCCACTGCACCTCGCGCTTCTGCTTTGCCCAGCTTACACCTTCTCCTTCATGCAGTATATATGGAAGCAGATAATTAATGCTCTTGGCGGCTCATTCACTTTGGGTTCGGCCTTAATGACCCATGAGCTCGGTCCAGCTCGTACCGGGAGGGGGTCTCATCTTTCCCCATCAACTCTGCCAACTTCTTAGCAAAATACTTTGTTGGCCTTGGGCCCCCTGTCCCTTTGGGCAAGCCCACAATTCTCAGATTGTGCCGCCTCGAGCGGTTCTCCAAAACCTCCACCACCCTCCGCAGCTCGTCCCCCATCGAGGTGAACTGGTCGCTGTGCTGCGATACGGCCTTCTCCACTTCCTTCACCTTCTTGCCCTGCTCTCTCACCTCGGCCAATGTCTTTGCCACAACTACCCTCACCGGGGCGATTGCCTCCTCCACCAATGACTTCAATGTGACCGCCATCTCCTTCCTCAAAGCCTCCATGGGCCTTGCAAACTGCTTTTCCAGCTTCACCGCCATCACCTCGGTCATCTTCTCCACCGTAAGTAGTGCGGCCCCACCATGCAGTCTGGCATCCGCCATCTTGTCAGCACTTTTGCTGGGCCCCTCATTCAACGGCGAGCCCGCGTTTCCTCCCTTCTTCGACGCTGCTTTTCGCATCCTTCAGCGACTTATTACTTTTCCTTTTTTTTTCCCACCCTTCTTTCCTTCTTCAATCTTTTTTTTAAAAAATAGAAAAATTCTTCCTTCAAGAAAAAACAAAACCTTTTCACTAAGTTTCTTTAAAACTTCTTTTTTTGTATTCCTCCAGAATTCCCCTGGGACCAGACTTCAGTCTTCTTACAACATTCTAGGCGGGAGCCACCCGATGTGGGACATCTCACCTGCATCAAGGTCTGGCTTAGGGCCTGATACCAGTGCAATTTAATGATTATCGCCCTCAGTTGTTCTCCAGCCTAGAGCCGTGGACAGAGCGACTGGTGGACTTCTATTTCTGGTGGTTTGGGGAAACTATCCCCCCCCACCAGTTTGCCCAGCATTTGGGCCACATGGTTTGTGGGGTCCCTGCCTTCAATCCCCTCCATCCACAGGTTTTGGTGCCATGATTGGTTTTCCTGATCTTCTATCTGCGTCGAGACCAACATGGTTATTGGCTTTTCCAGGGCGGCAATCTAGTTGCTCTGCTCTGTTGAGGCATTATCTAGCACCTTTATGGTGCTCTCCTGGGCTTCCTATTGCCTCTCTGCCTTGTCCAGGGTCACCTGCATGGTCGCCAGAGCTTCCGCGACCACCACCCTGAATATCAGTCTTCGTCTCCTCTCCATGGTTGCTCATTTTCCTTGAGAAACGTCCTCCAACCACCCTCTGGTGAGGGGAGGGGTACTCCTTGTGCAGCAGGTCAGTCCTTATTTCTCGCTCTGATGTGGCCCGGGTTTCATCGCCCCACACGCCTGTCGGCTTTTCCCATTTCTTGTCTCTTTTCAGCCTCTGGAGTGGCTTTTGCTCGGCATCCCCATTCACGTTGATGTTGGTTGAGGTGCGGGGATACGTTTCCCCCTGTATTAGCGGGTTATCGAGGGTAAAAAAAAGCCTATTTTTGTGTTCGTTGGAGAGCCAGCTGATGTGCCACTACTCAGCACATTAATGTCACCGGACGTCCATATTGCTTTCTGCTTCATCTGCATCTAATCTTTGTGGGTATGCTAGTGTGTATTAGACATTGTGTTTAGACCTCCAGGCAAGTGTGAGATATTAAATAGTAATTTGTATTTTTAAAATTCACAGAAGCTTACTGCTGGAAATTATCCAAATTTCTTACACCGAGAAGAAAACTCACTCAACCGGACACAAAAATATTTGATTGCGGACAATAAGAAAGTACATTATTACCGTCATGAATTTAATTCTAAGCCAGGATGGTACGTGCTTGCGAAGTTCAAAACAGAATATCCAATATTTGGTACAATTTCACAACTGGACAACACTTACTAAACAATCCTGATCGTGCTAAGAATTACACAGGCAATCAATTTAAGATCATCAAGTTGGACTCAATAGTGTGCCTCATTTATGCATGCTAGAAGCTAAATATATTCACACACTGGGCCCTGTCTTTTGTAAACAAAACATGTTCATGCACTGCACCTTTTTCAACTAAAAGCTTGGGGAAACAGCCATTCCCTGGTTCATTCCCCATGACAATGCCTTGACCAGAGTTGCCCCGCATGGTAAACAAAAGCTTGGCCGTTAACTATTTCCTGCTACATTCTCCATGGCAATGTACCTACCAATCATTGTCCACTTGCCAACCAATCAGCACTCTCTTCTAATGCAGTATCAACTGTTGTTCCTTTTGAGATTTTGTATTGTTGTGAATCGGTCCTGATGAGTGCAAGACGAAAAGCATCAACAGCATGTCTCTTTTTTTCAGCAATTCTCAAGTTCTGTACTTCCAAACAACTACATTACAATGTAGGAGTTCCGGATTTTTAATTTCTTTACTAGCTCCCTAAAATCTCTGTAGGACCTATAGCATTGGTACAAGTATGTGTTATGGGCCAGGGTTTAGAGAACCCCGAAAAGTGTATCATGGAGTTCACCTGACCCACAACTTTTAATAGATTGTGGTTATGGGGAGCACACGGGCCTACTTTACAGATGTAGTGTAACAGAGAGTTAAAGTACTTTTAAATTAAAACAATGTTTATTTATGAAACCAGTTAACACTTTAATAAACACACAGTAAACATCTTAACAACTATCAACACCAATAAATCCCCCAAAGAATACAGTACTCCAAGTAACTCTTAATCTTTCCTTGCAACATCCACAAGACAAAAAAACATCCTTTTTACAGAAAGACATCAGGTTTAACTTCTCTACAGAAACAGGTATTATTTTTAAAGCACCAAAGGATCTGGAGACAGTCTTTAGATTGCAGAGAGAGACTAATACACCTTCTTGCTGTGACTGCAGCATCCAGCTCTCAAAACGAAACTAAAACACACCCTGTAGCAGACATCCCAAAGCGAAAGTAAAAGCAGACAGACAGCCCAGCTCCACCCACTCTGACATCACTGCAGCCATCCAATTAACACCCATTTCTTAAAGGTACACCCACTACAGCTATTTTATAAACACCCATTTCTTAAAAAGGTACTCTCACATGACATATGGAACACAACCTCAGACCTCCTTTCCCACCTTAAATGTTCTGCAGTCGCCTGGTGATATCTTTAACCTTGGCATGGGTGAGGCAAATACCATTCTGGAGTCATAGTGATGTCTTGGTATATTATGTGGGTAAAGACAAGTTGAGTGGGACAAAAAGGAACAGAAAATGTAATAATAGTGCATCAAAGAATAAGATCCATGCAAGGAATAACAGGAAAAAAAATTGAAAACACCATCTGAATGTGTAGAGCATCCACTTTACAGCAACATGCTTACAAGCGGAGCAAAATTTCAGAACGGAAACAGAACATTTCAAAAAGACAGGCATAATGGACGAGGAGGAATAGCCCTGATAATAAAGGATACAGAACATGAGAGAACTAGCCAGGTCGGCTGATCAACAATCTTAGCAAGTTGTGAGAGAGATAGATCAATTCATGGTGAAACATCCTTTTATAAATACCAGAGGGCATGATTTTGATCATGATACAGATGCAAACAGAATACACAGTTCAAGATTTACAAAGCTCACCAGTACCCATTTTCAATAAGATTTTTAGGAAAATTAGTAAATATATTTTAGGACGATTTACTGGTGCAGATGTCCCAATGAGCAAGCAGTTGTTGGATGAAGATTTATATTTTAATTCTTTACTTGCCGAGTTCCTTATCTCCACCGTGCCATTATAGGTTTGCAGTGAGCAAAGGAGGAGAGGGAGAGAAAAGGAAAATAAATCTGCAGATTATCTGCAATGGAATAAAAAGGTCACAGAGCAGAGTCACAGTGCAAAAAACTAAGATTGGATTATCCAACTCCCTTTGAGCTGCTTATTTCCTTAGGCCACCTTTCCAAAGTCCTTTACAGATGCATTATTAAACAAAATATCACACCAATTTACAAAGGAGACTTTAGGTTATATGACCAAAATCTTGGTGAAAGCAAGGTAGAGAAGCAGTGAGGTGCAAGAAGGGAATTCCAGACCTTGGGGCCGAGACACCTGAAGTCATGGCCACAAATGGTGGAGCAATTAGGATTGTGAATGCTGAAGAGGCCAGAATTGAAGGAGCACAGATATTTGAGGGTTGTGCAGATTACAGAGATAGAAAGGAACAAGGCCATGGAGGGATATGAAAACAAGGATGATACCAACACAAATTAGTGAGCGCAGGAGTGAAAGGAGATTTGGAGTTGGGGATTGGGAGTTACTGCGGAGTAAAACATGGGTGGATGAGTTTTGAATGACCTCAGGTTTAGAGGAGGTAGAATCTGGAGACCAGCCAGGAATGCATTGGAATAGACACATCTAGAAGTAACATAGGCGTGGTGAGGTTTTAAGCTGATGAGCTGAGATGGGCGCGGTTTGCGATGTTATGGATTATGAAATTGGCAATCTTAGAGATGGTATGAATAAGAGAAGTGGAAGTTTATTGCAGGGTCTCAAGTTTGGCACCAAGGTTGAGAATGGACCGGTCTAATCTTGGATCTTTGTCAGGGAGAGAGATGGAGTTGGTAAGTTAAGTTAAGGAACAAAGTTTGGAGCAGAGACTGAAAACATTGGTTTCAGTCTTACTAATATTTATTTGGAGGAACTTTCTGTTCATCCAGTACTGGAAGTTGGAATAGCAGTCTAATAATTTAGCAATAATGGAGGCGGCGAGGTAGAACTGGGTATCGTCAGCAAACCTATGAAAGCAAATGCTGTGCTTTAGGGTGATGTCACCAAGAGGCAGCATGTAGATGGTAAATAGGAGGGAGCCAAGGATTAATCCTTTTTTAATAAATATTTTTATGAAGGTATTTGAAAATTTTTATAAAAATAACATTAACAATGACATCAACATGGTATAATAAACATTTTCCCCCATCACAATCTTCACACACCCAAACTATAAAATAACAATCCGGCCCTCTCCCCCTCCCCTTGGAATACTGCATCTGCTGACATTTTAATTTCGACGAACGGCTGCCACCTCCGGGTGAACCCAACCATTTCGCCTTGGGGCGAACTTTATTTTTTCGAGACTGAGAAACCCAGCCATGTCACGAACCTAGTTCTCTACCCTCGCGGGCTTCGAGTCCCTCCACATTCATAAGATCCGTCTCTGGGCTACCAGGGAGGCAAAGGCCAAGACGTCAGCTTCTTTCGCCCCCTGAACTCCCGGCTCTTCCGACACTCCAAAAGATTGCAACCTCCGGATTTGGCACCACCCGTGTTTTTAGCACCGTGGACATTGCCTTAGCAAAACCTTGCCAAAACCCTCTAAGCTTCGTGCATGCCCAAAACATGTGGACATGATTTGCTGGGCTTCCCGCGCAACTCGCACACCTATCCTCTACCCCGAAAAACGTACTCATCCTAGCCACTGCCATGTGTGCCCAGTGGACTACCTTAAATTGTATCAGGCTAAGCCTGGCACATGATAAGGAGGGATTAACCCTGCTTAGGGCATCTGCCCATAGACCCGCCTCTATCTCTCCTCCTAGCTCGTCCTCCCACTTGCCCTCAAGCTCCTCCACCGGAGTTTCCTCCGCCTCCGAAAGCTCCTGGTAAATATCCGATACCTTCCCCTCTCCCACCCAGGTACTGGAAACTACTCTATCCTGTATCCCCCGTGGCGGCAGCAGCGGAAAGGCCAGCACCTGCTTTCTCAGGAAGTCTTGCACCTGCAAATACCTAAACCCGTTCCCTGCTGGCAATTCAAATGTATCCTCCAAGGCTTTCAAGCTGGATCCCCCATCCTTCTAATTCCTGCCCTTTGCCATTTCCGGAACCCACCATCTGGCCTACCCAGTACAAACCGATCATAAATCGGGGTCCAATCCGATGCTCCCTCCACTTTCTTATATCTCCTGCATTGCCCCCAGATTCTCAGAGCCGCCACCATCACCGGACATGTGGAGCATCGGGCCGGCGAGAACAGAAGAGGTGCCGTTATCAGTGCTCCCAAACTGGTGTCTTTGCATGACACCGCCTCCATCCCGACCCCTCCCCCACTACCTACTCATGGCTACATTAGCCGCCCAGTAGTAATTGCAGAAGATCGGCAGCGCCAACCCCCCCTCCCCCCACTGCGCTCCAGCAACACTTTCTTTACTCGCGGGGTTTGACCCGCCCACACACAAAGCCCGCTTGAAAAAGGGCTTTTGGGATGAAGGTGGGGAGACACTGAAAAACAAACAGAAATCTGGGGAGGACCACCATTTTCACAGTCTGTACACCGCCCCCCCCCCCCCCCCCAAAGTGATAGCGAGAGCATGTCCCATCTCTTAAAGTTACCTTCCATTTGTTCTACCAACCGGGATAGGTTTAACTTGTGCAGTGCCTCCCATTCCCAGGCCACCTGGATTCCCAGATACCGAAAGCTCTTCCCTACCATTCTAAGCGGCAGCTCTCCCAGTGGCTTCTCCTGTCCTCTTGCCTGGATCGCGAACATCTCGCTTTTCTCCATGTTCAATTTATACCCCGAAAAATTGCCAAATTCCCCCAGGATTCGCATTACTTCCCCCATCCCCTCCAACGGGTCTGAAATATACAAGAGCAGGTCATCTGCGTAGAGTGAGACCTGATGCTTCACCCCCCCCCCCCCCACCCCAAAAGCCAACCCTTTCTAGTTCCTAGAGGCTCTTAACGCCATGGCCTATTGCTCTATGGCCAGAGCAAACAGTAACGGGGAGAGGGGGCACCCTTGCCACGTCCCTTGGTGTAGTTTAAAGTACCCCGACCTCAACCGGTTCGTACGCACACTCGCCACTGGTGCCTGATAGAGCAACCGCACCGAGTCAATAAAGCCCTCACCAAACCTTCCCAGTGCCTCCCACAGGTAATTCCACTCCACCCGATCAAAAGCCTTCTCCGCATCCATCACTACCACCACCGCCACCTCCCCTCCTTCTGAGGGCATCATAATAACATTCAAAAGCCTTTGAACATTGGCCTGGAGTTGCCTGCCCTTTACAAATCCCGTCTGGTCTTCTCCTTTCACCCCCAGGACACAGTCCTCTATCCTTGTGGCCAGTATCTTAGCCAGCAGTTTGGCGTCCACATTCAGTAGAGAAATTGGCCTGTAAGACCCACATTGCTCCGGATCCTTCTCCCGTTTCAGGATCAATGAAATAGAGGCCTGCGACATTGTTGGGGGGAGGACTCCCTTCTCTCTTGCTTCATTAAATGTCCTCACCAGCAGTGGGCTCAATATCGCTGAAAACTTCATATAGAATTCCACCGGGTAGCCGTCAGGCCCCGGGGCCTTGCCCGACTGCATGCCCTCCAGCCCCTTAATTATTTCCTCAATCGGGGCTCCCAGTCCTTCCACCAGATCCTCATCTATCCTCGGAAACCTCAACTGATCCAAAAGCTGCCTCATCCTCTCCACTCCAGCCGGGGGTTCCGACTCATATAATTTACTTTAGAAGTCCTTAAACACCTCGTTCACCCCCGCAGGGTCCAGAACAATATTCCAGTCTTTACTCTTTACTTTACCCATCTCCCTGGCCGCCTCCCTTTTCCTGAGCGAGTCCGCCAACATTCTGCTTGCCTTTTCCCCGTACTCCTAGATCGCCCCCCCCTTGCCTTCCTCAACTGCTCCACCGCTTTCCCTGTGGTCAACAGCACAAACTCAGCCTGTAACCTCCGCCGCTCCCTCAGTAGCCCCGCGTCCGGGGCCTCAGAATATCCCCTGTCTACCTGAAGTATCGCCTCCATGAACCTATCCCTCTCAGCCCATTCCACCTTTTCTCTGTGGACCCGTATTGAGATTAATTCACCTCTGACCACTGCCTTCAGAGCTTCCCAAACTGTTACTGCGGAGACCTCTCCCGTATCATTTGTTTCCAGGTAATTCTGGATCGACTTGTTAACCCGCCCACAGATCACTTCGTCCAAAAACAACCCCACATCCAGTCTCCACAGCGGGCATTGCCCTCTCTCCACACTAACCCATAGATCCACCCAATGCGGGGCATGATCCGACACTGCGATTGCAGAGTACTCAGTATCCACCACCTCCGGTATTAGCGCCCTGCTCAGAACAAAAAAGTCGATGAGAGAATGCCCTTGGTGTTGGATGGGGTTACTGGGTTATGGGGATAGGGTGGCGGTGTGGGCTTGGGTAGGGTGCTCTTTCAAAGAGCCGGTGCAGACTCGATGGGCCGAATGGCCTCCTTCTGCATTGTAAATTCTATGAAATTCTATACCTTGTGGACATGTGAGAAAAAGGAAAACTCCGCCCTTGGCTGTGCAAACCTCCATGGGTCTACTTCCCCCCCATCTGTTCCATAAACCCCTTCAATTCCTTTGCCGCAGCCGTCCTCCTCCCTGTGCTGGATTTTGACTGATCCAGTTCCGGATCAATGACTGTGTTAAAGTCTCCACCCACGATCAGTTTATGCGACTCTAAGTCTGGGATCTTACCTAAAACCCGCCTCATAAATTCCACATCGTCCCAATCCGGAGCATGTATGTTCACAAGTACCACTCGCACCCCCTCCAGCTTCCCACTCACCATTATGTACCTACCCCCCTTGTCTGACAAGATTCTCCCCGCCTCGAATGCCACTCGTTCGTTGATCAGGATCGCTATTCCCCTGGTGTTTGAGTCCAGTCTGGAGTAGAAAGTCTATGTTCTATCGATAAGAGAATAGTGTAGACGGGCTTTAGAGTGGTTTCACAGGTCGGCGCAACATCGAGGGCCAATGGGCCTGTACTGCGCTGTAATGTTCTATAATACTTGGCTAACCCCCCCCTTTCTCAATCTCATCTGGTCTATAACCTTTAGGTGCGTCTCTTGTAGCATTGTCACGTCTGCCTTCAGCCCCCTCAAATGCGCAAACACACGAGCCCTCTTGACTGGCCCATTCAGCCCTCTGATGTTCCATGTAATCAGCCTGGTCGGGGGGGCTTCCAGCCCCCAGCCCGCCAAGCATATTCAAAGCATCACATTCCCCAGTAAACAAACATCGGGAAAAAATAGTGGACAAACAGCCACTTTAGAAAAGAAAACACCCAAAAAACAAAATCAGCCCCAAACGACCATCCCCCCTCTAACCAGCTCCCTGCAAGACAAAGTTACCTTTAGCCATCAAAACAGCCCCTTATTACACATAGCACTACTTATACAGCCCAGCACAACAAATCGCCGCCACAGTACTCTCCAAGGCTCTTTTAATTCGCCTCCAGCCTCTTTCCTTTAATAAAAGTCCATACTTTGTCTGGTGTCTCGAAGTAGAAGCCCTGTTCCTCATGTGTGACCCCCAGATGGGCTGGGTACAGCATCCTATACTTCACCCCCTTCATAAAGAGGGCTGTTTTTGCCCGATTAAAATCAGTTCGCCTCTTGGCCAGATCCGTGCCCAGGTACTGATAAATGCGCAGCTCACAATTCTCCCACTTGCTGCTCCGTGCCTTCTTGGCCCACCGCAGAACGTATCCTTGTCCAGGAATCGGTGAAAGCATACCACCATCGCCCTCATCGGCACGTTCGCCCGGGGCTTCTTCGCAAGGGCTCTGTGCGCTCTATCCACTTCCAGGGGCCAAGGGAACGCCTGAGCCCCCATCAACTTCTCCAACATGTTCGTCACATAAGACCTCGCATCCGATCCCTCGCTGGCTTCAGGGAGGCCGACAATTCCAAGACCCTGCCTCCTGTTCTCCAGGTCCTCCAGTCTCTCCTGCATTTTTTTCTGGTGGTCGTTCATCATCTCCACCTTGGTCTCCAGCACGGTTATGTACTCCTAGTGCTAGGACACCTTTTTCCTCCACCTCCTGGATCGCTCTCCAGTGGGTCTCTTGATTCTGCACAACTTGATCAATCGAAGCCTTAAATCGGGTCCAGCGTGTCCTTCTTCAGCTTGGCGAAGCAATCTTCGAAAAACGTCACTAGCTGCTCCGTCGACCACTGTGCCATCTCCTCAAGGCCCTTGCTCTCCGCCATGCTTTCCCGCGTTGCCAGCTCTGCTCGCGTCTTCCTTGTATGACTGTTTTCTCACATCGCCACTTCTGGTTCAATTCTCCATACACCTGAGGGGGATTTCTCCTCACTGTCTCACTCCTCACCGATTTATCCCACAAAATCCGGAAAAAACGGTGGGAAAAAAGGTCCAAAAGTCCGTCACAGGCGGGAGCTATCAAATGTGCGACCTACTCCTCCATGGCCGCCACCGGAAGTCCAAGGATTGATCCTTGAAACCAAAGGTAATGGTGCGGGAGCAAGAAGAGAAACTACTAAGTGATTAGATAGATAAGAATGGAACCATACGAGGCACCCCACTCAGCTGGACGACAGGCATTGGAGGAGGATGGTATGGTCAACTCAACGGCTGAAGACAGCTCAAGAAGGGAAAATTTACTTGTGCCAATAACATAGGATGCAAGTTGTGACTTTGGCAGGGGCAGCAACTTGATTGGAAGGATTCAAACATGGGTGTTCCAGGAAAGATAGGGATGGATTTGGGAGAGGATTAGTTCAGGGTCTTGAGGGGAAACAGAATTTGGAGATCGAACAGTAGTTTGCAAAGACTGAGGGGGTCTGGGTTTGTATTTTTGAGGAATGGGGCAATGGCAGCATCAATTTGAAAGGACACCACTCATCACAATATTGTAAAAATATTACTGAACTGAATATAGAGGGATAGGGGTTGGTTTAGCACAGTGGGCTGAATAGCTGGCTTTTAAAGCAGACCAAGGCAGGCCAGGAGCACGGTTCAATTCCCGTACCAGCCTCCCCGAACAGGCGCCGGAATGTGGCGACTAGGGGCTTTTCACAGTAACTTCATTGAAGCCTACTTGTGACAATAAGCGATTTTTCATTTCATTCATAAGCTCCTTTAACCACAACAAAGTTTCTACTCACTGTGCCAGCAAAGCTTTTCGTGTCCCAAGTCCACTTAGTTCCTGTGAGTAGAGCAGTCAAATATAAATGTTTATCATTTTAAAATGACTTTAAAACAATTAAGAGATAAGAAATGCTGCACTCACAGTATCAAGGGCTATGAAATTTGCTGTCCTTACTGCAAGCAGCATAGATGGCCAGATCTCCTTAAAATTGTCAGTGTGGACATCAACAACAGGCACTTTCATAAAGGACATCTTCACCAGATGTTCGTCAATGCCAAATGATTTGTTAAATCAACTTCATGACATTCACAGTCTTTAAAAAAAAGCGCATGTTAAATAAAATAGTCGGAGAACCGTTTTTCCAATTGACATATATAATTTTACAAGGACATTGTATGTGTGCACTAGAGAATTTTCTTTTAAAATCTCACCTTCCTCTCTGGTTAAACCTTATTATACTGCTTATCCATCACACACTTAGAAAAAAAAAATATTTTCAACAAAAACCTTAAATGCAATTGGAGGTAATTTAAACACCATTGTAAACTGATCCAACTTTGCTCACTAGTATTACAGCCATGTTTAAAAAAAATTAAACTCAATAGAATTTTGTCTTCTTTAGTTGACATTTTTAAATAATTCTGAGGCTTATCCCCCAGTCAGGAATATCATAACCATGCCAGTGTTGAAGTGCAATTTAGGGTAACGACGAGTGCTTTGGACGTTTGGCTCGACACCTACCCGCCCAAATTCAAGGTGCTTGTTTTAAAAAAGGTAAAATAAGAGGTTTTAAAAAAAACCTAGACTGTTGCACGAGCTTCCCTCTTTTGCAGCTAAATTCGGTTATCCCAAATTTCTGTGTTGCCCCAGATAATTAGAAGAGATCAGAACATGTTTCACTAAAGGGAGACGTTTATGCAATTCAGATAAAAAGGCGCCATGCAGGAGGCACATCACACAAAAGGTGCCTGAAGCAATGGAGACGGCCCCCCCACCCCACCCGCCCCTTTGGGATGTCCTGTTGCTGTATTTCTTCGTCCTCTACCTACCCCTTCACTCAATCCCTCTCTTTCTCCCAGATGGATATTTATGTGAAGCCTCACTGCTCCTATTTACAGGGTTGATGCACCATCAGGGCGAGGGGAGAGACACCGGAGTGAGCGAGCAGGACTCGCAGCCGCCATGAACCCACCTCCACAAGCCACACGGACCGGGTCCTTCTCTGCTGCGGTCGCGCCCGGATGAGAAACGGAGCAATCACGGAACCCCCTCCGGACGGGGGCGGCGTTAAATTCGGCGAACAAAATTTAACGCCCTGAGCGGCTGGGGTGGAAAATTGTCAGGCGCACCCGCGCGCAAAACGTTTCAGCGACAAGTCCGCAGTGATGTTTTCACAGGCAAATCGAGTAGAGAGTCCGAGGCAGGTCCTTCTTCGTTGATGTCGCCTTTGAATAAGGTCTATTGGAGGGTGGCGGAGGCTTGGGATCGCCGCCGGTGTAGATCGGCCGAGCGGAGCTCAATGTGGGGGATGTTTAATCGTGAGTTCTTATCAAATATCCATCTGCCCGTTATTTTCGGGTTAAGTTGTGGTTTATCCGGGGGCGGGGGGCGGGGGGCGGGGCGGGGGGGGGGCATTAGACCCGGAAGGGATGTCGTGAAGCAAGTCCAGGCGGCAGCCGCTGCAAGATTGTTTATTATTCAAAAAGCAAACACGAGGAAAGCTCGCGCGGAGGCCGAGCTTTATATATTGTGAAACAGAGCATCAAGCCAGACACTTAAAGTTTCATTATGGTGACTCCTGCCATTTGTTACGTCCACCTGAACAGGATAAATGAGGGTTTTCATCCCTTCACGATTGTATTGTGTTTGGAGAGCTTGTTGAACTGCATGATAATAGAGTGAATTATTGTTGGCTATCGGTCTTAATGAGCAGAGCTTGATTCACTTGTGAAAACTGGACTTTTCTTCCAGCTGCTTGCAAATTGGCATCTACACTTTAAACATGTTCAACTGTAAATATGTTCAACTGGGGAAGGCCACCATTTTATTTATTGCCCGCCTTTAATTGTCCCTGAATTGGCTCGCCAGGCCATTTCACAGGGCAGCTGTGGTGAACCACTGTTATTGTTGTTCCACTGTTACTTACAGCGCTGTATATATTCTCTGTTGCTGTTTGTTCCATTGTTACTCACTGTTATATATTGTTCTTCCTTGGCTCCGCCCCACTGGGTGTTGTATATAGTTGACTGATCTGTAACCCTGTCTCCAGTCTGGGTTCAGCAGCAGACAGGCTACATCCAGAGTATTAAAACCTTGACTTTGTTTTCTACAACTTGCCTCGTGTAATTGATGGTGCATCAATTAAGATAGTACGATGGATAAGTCACTCAAGCCTGAACGATTGGACCTGGACCCAGAGGCAGCCGACACCACCGCGACCTTCCAGCATTGGCTAAGCTGTTTCGAGGCCTACCTCGACTCTTCCACTGACACCGTCTCAGGGGAGCACAAGATTTGGGTCCTCAACGCCCGGGTGAGCCACCGCATATTTACCCTCATCAGTGACGCGGCATTGTACGACGAGACGATTACACTCCTCAAAGGGCTGTACATGAGGGTGGTAAACGAGGTGTATGCCCGGCACCTCCTCGCACTTCTATCGGCCAGACAGAGCGCACCTGGCAAAGGCGCCTTTGAGCGCCTTAGCATCGACTTCAAAGGGCCATCCCCTCCACCGACCGTAACGTGTACTTCCTCAACATCGTTGATGAGTACTCACGTTTTCCCTTCGCCATCCCATGCCCTGACATGACCTCGGCCACTGTCATCAAGGCCCTGCACAACCTCTTCACAAGATTTACCAGAATGTTGCCTGGTATGGAGGGAAGATCTTATGAGGAAAGGCTGAGGGACTTGAGGCTGTTTTCGTTAGAGAGAAGAAGGTTAAGAGGTGACTTAATTGAGGCATACAAGATGATCAGAGGATTGGATAGGGTGGACAGTGAGAGCCTTTTTCCTCGGATGGTGATGTCTAGCATGAGGGGACATACCTTTAAATTGAGGGGAGATAGATATAAGACAGATGTCAGAGGTAGGTTCATTACTCGGAGAGTAGTAAGGGCGTGGAATGCCCTGCCTGCAACAGTAGTGGACTCGCCAACACTAAGGACATTCAAATGGTCATTGGATAGACATATTGGCAATAAGGGAATAGTGTAGATGGGCTTTAGAGTGGTTTCACAGGTCGGCGCAACATCGAGGGCCGAAGGACCTGTACTGCGCTGTAATGTTCTATGTTCGGTTTCCCCACCTACATCCACAGTGATCGGGGCTCCTCGTTCATTAGTGATGAGCTGCGTCAGTTCCTGCTCAGCAAGGGCATCGCCTCAAGCAGGACTACCAGCTACAACCCCCGGGGAAACGGACAGGTGGAGAGGGAGAACGTGACGGTCTGGAAGGCCGTCCTCCTGGCCCTATGGTCTAGAAGTCTCCCAGTCTCCGTTGGCAGGAGGTCCTTCCTGATGCGCTCCACTCTATCCAGTCGTTTCAGTGTACTGCCACCAACGAGACCCCTCACGGATGTATGTTTGTCTTCCCTAGGAAGTCCACCTCAGGGGTCTCGCTCCCGTCTTGGCTGACAACCAAAGGCCTGTCCTCCGGAAGCATGTGAGGAACCACAAAAGCGATCGCCTGGTCGAGCGGGTTATGCTTCTCCACGCTAACCCACATTATGCCTATGTGGCACATCAGGACTGGCTGCAGGACACCGTCTCCCTCCGGGACCTGGCACCCGCTGGTTCCCCACCCGACCCTCCACCGTCTACCTCCATTACCATCGCCCCGCGTCTACACCATCTCCCTCTCTGTCGATGCTTCCGGAAGAAGAAGAGGATGACACGCTCCCGGAGTCGCAGGTCTCGACACCAGTGCCCACACCACAGCCGGGACTGAGGAGATCACAGCGGACGGTTAAAGCTCCTGATAGACTTAATCTATAAGTTTGCTTCACCCCCGCTGGACTTTTTTATTTTAACAGGGGGTGAATGTGGTGAACCACTGTTATTGTTTTCCACTGTTACTTACAGCGCTGTATATATTCTTTGTTACTGTTTGTTCCATTGTTACTCACTGTTATATATTGTTCTTCTGTGGCTCCGCCCCACTAGGTGTTTGTATATAGTTGACTGATCTGTAGCCCTGTCTCCAGTCTGGGTTCAGCAGCAGACAGGCTACATCTTAGAGTATTAAAACCATTACTTCATTTTCTACAACTTGCCTCGTGTGTAATTGAT
The DNA here is from genome assembly GCF_047496885.1 of Scyliorhinus torazame. Taxonomy (NCBI): domain Eukaryota; kingdom Metazoa; phylum Chordata; class Chondrichthyes; order Carcharhiniformes; family Scyliorhinidae; genus Scyliorhinus; species Scyliorhinus torazame. Next base: position 61,688,663 of record NC_092713.1, read on the forward strand.
GGTGCATCACTAAGAGTTAGCTACCTTGAGTCATATGTAGGCCAGATAAGGATGACAGATTTCCTTCCCTTAAGGGACATTGGTGATGTTTTTTTTTAAAACAACAATCAATGATAGTTGTGTGAGAGACTAGCTTTCAATTCCAGATTTGTTACTAGAATTTAAATTCCACCAACCGCCATGGTGGGATTTGAATGTGGTGACCCCAGAGCATTAGTCTGTGTCTCTGGATTACTAGTCCACTAACATGACCACTACACCGCCATCTTCTGCAATTAATAGCACAAACATGGAGAGAGTTGGAACCTTATGCATTTAAAGCACAGAAGAAAAGCTATTCTGCCTGTTGTATCTCTACTAACTCTTTCCAACAATCCTGTTATTTCCCCATAACCTTGAATCTTTTATTATTTTCAAATATTTATCTGCTTTCTCTGCAAGGTGCAGCTACCTCCTGCCCTGTGGCATATAATTCTCAAGGTGCAGCTACCTCCTGCCCTGTGGCATATAATTCTATGCTGCACTAACCTGTGTGAAGAAATTCCTGTTCACTCCTTTTCTCACCAGTTAAATATGCTGCAGTGCATAAGTGTATGTTTGGAACTTTGTAATTTCATGTTCAATTATTCTTTGATTGGACCAACTTTGACACGCATAGGTTGAATTCATGAAATGCATCTCTGCAAATATCCAATCTGGAATTAGCAGTTCTCCACTTTTGTCATAACTTAAAAGGATACTGCAAGGCCTGGATAGAGTGGATGTGGAGAGGAGGTTTCCTCTTGTAGGAAAAACTGGGACCAGAGGACACCATCTCAGACTAAAGTGACGATCCTTTGAAACGGGGATGAGGAGAAATTTCTTCAGCCAGAGGATGGTGAATCTGTGGAACTCTTTGCCGCAGAAGGCTGTGGAGGCCAAATCGCTGAGTGTCTTTAAGACGGCGATAGATAGGTTCTTGATTAATAAGGGGGTTATGGGGAGAAGGCAGGAGAATTGGGATGAGAAAAATATCAGCCATGATTGAATGGTGGAGCAGACTTGATGGGCCGAGTGGCCTAATTCTGCTCCAATATCTTATGGTCAGAATAATGTTCATTTTAGAAGTGCAGGGCAAATAATTGTATCCCAATATTTACTCTTGAGTTGTCCGCTTTCTTCCTCATTGAACGAGATTACAAAATTTTGAATATGTTTTCCCCCAGAGAATATACTGGAATGAGCAAATTGAGAAACGCAGTGATGGTCAGAAAAACATCATTAAAAAGAAAACAAAACGTGGAACATTCTCCGCAAAGGAAGAGATTATGTCGGGAACGGATCAAAGAAGGTATGTAGTGAAGTTCCAAATTGTTGATAACACTTTCAGTTATTTTTCTCCCCCCAATCTTCTTGATTTTACAGATTCTAGTCGTACTAGTTTTTGTGGTTTTCTGAAATTGGTGTGCTTTCTTGTTTTACGTGAGAGCTCTTTTTGCTGTTTCACAAAAGTGATGGATTTAGTGCACTCAATATCCTTCTCCTGCAATTTCAGGTCAGGTATAATGTAGGGAAAGAGCACTTTTAGTCTACTTGGAGACATTTCCATTTCTTGCCCGAGTCATTTTATTGGGTTCTGAAGGATGTTGCTAATTTTATGACAGTCCCTGGCCAGTTTTGTGATGTGGACTTGCACTCACTGGGATCTCTGTTATTGCCATGATCATTTCATGTGATACATCCAGCCAACTACACTTCACCTGACTAGATTCCAAGCCTGATTGGGGAAAGACACCACTGTTCTCTCCCATGCTGCTTTCCAGAAATGTACAGATTTGTGTTCGCTTTTAGCACTATAGAGTTTCTAAGTGCATTAAAACCTGTATCTAAATGCTGGCCTGGTTTTGTTTATGCCCTGTGCCAGATGTTTCCAAAGAACAAAGAAAAATTACAGCACAGGAACAGGCCCTTCGGCCCTCCAAGCCTGCGCCGATTCAGATCCTCTATCTAAAACTGTCACCTATTTTCTAAGGATCTGTATCCCTCTGCTCCCTGCCCATTCATGTATCTGTCTAGATATATATTAAATGATGCTGTTGTGCCTGCCTCTACCATCTCCGCCGGCAATGCGTTCCAGGCATCCACTGCGTAAAGAACTTTCCATGCATATCTCCCTTAAACTTTTCCCCTCTCACCTTGAACTTGTGACCCCTAGTAATTGAGTCCCCCACTCTGGGAAAAAGCTTCTTGCTATCCACCCTGTCTACACCTCTCATGATTTTGTAGACCTCAATGAGGTCCCCCTTCAACCTCCGTCTTTCTAATGAAAATAATCCTAATCTACTCAACCTCTCTTCATAGCTAGCGCCCTCCATACCAGGCAACATCCTGGTGAACTTCCTCTGCACCTTCTCCAAAGCATCCACATCCTTTCGGTAATGTGGCGACCAGAACTGTACGCAGTATTCCAAATGTGGCTGAACCAAAGTCTTATACAACTGTAACCTGCCAACTCAATACCCCTTCCGATGGAGGAAAGCATGCCGTATGCCTTCTTGACCACTCTATGGACCTGCGCAGCCACCTTCAGGGTACAATGGACCTGAACACCCAGATCTCTCTGTACATCAATTTTCCCCAGGGCTTTTTCATTTACCGTATAGTTCGCTCTTGAATTGGATCTTCCAAAATGCATTACCTCGTATTTGCCCGGATTGAACTGCATCTGCCATTTCTCCGCCCAACTCTCCAATCTCTATATTCTGCTGTATTCTCTGACAGTCCCCTTCACTATCTGCTACACCACCAATCTTAGTGTCATCTGCAAACTTGCTAATCAGACTACCTATACCTTCCTCCAGATCATTTATGTATATCACAAACAACAGTGATCCCAGCACGGATCCCTGTGGAACACCACTGGTCACAGTTCTCCATTTTGAGAAACTCCCTTCCACTACTACTCTCTGTCTCCTGTTGCCCAGCCAGTTCTTTAGCCATCTAGCTCGTGCACCCTGGACCCCATGAGACTTCACTTTCTCCATCAGCCTACTATGGGGAACCTTATCAAATGCCTTACTGAAGTCCATGTATATGACATCTACAGCCCTTCCCTCATCAATCAACTTTGTCACTTCCTCAAAGAATTCTATTAAGTTGGTAAGACATGACCTTCCCTGCACAAAACCATGTTGCCTATCACTGATAAGCCCATTTTCTTCCAAATGGGAATAGGTCCTATCCCTCAATATCTTCTCCAGCAGCTTCCCTACCACTGACGTCAGGCTCACTAATTACCTGGATTATCCCTGCTACCCTTCTTAAACAAGGGGACAACATTAGCAATTCTCCAGTCTTCCGGTACTCCCCTGTGTTCAAGGATGCTGCAAAGATATCTGTTAAGGCCCCAGCTATTTCCTCTCTCACTTCCCTCAGTAACCTGGGATAGATCCCATCCGGACCTGGGTACTTGTCCACCTTAATGCCTTTCAGAATACCCAACACATTCTCCCTCCTTATGCCAACTTGACCTAGAGTAATCAAACATCTATCCCTAACCTCAACATCCGTCATGTCCCTCTCCTGGTGAATACCAATGCAAAGTACTCGTTAAGAATCTCACCCATTTTCTCTGACTCCACGCATAACTTTCCTCCTTTGTCCTTGAGTGGGCCAACCCTTTCTCTAGTTACCCTCTTGCTCCTTATATATGAATAAAAGGCTTTGGGATTTCCCTTAACCCTGTTTGCTAAAGATATTTCATGACCCCTTTTAGCCCTCTTGATTCCTTGTTTCAGATTGGTCCTACATTCCCGATATTCTTCCAAAGCTTTGTCTGTCTTCAGTCGCCTAGACCTTATGTATGCTTCCTTTTTCCTCTTAGCTAGTCTCACAATTTCACCTGTCATCCATGGTTCGCTAATCTTGCCATTTCTATCCCTCATTTTCATAGGGACATGTCTGTCCTGCACTCTAATCAACCTCTCTTTAAAAGCCTCCCACATATCAAATGTGGATTTGCCTTCAAACAGCTGCTCCCAATCCACATTTCCCAGCTCCTGCCGAATTCTGGTATAGTTGGCCTTCCCCCAATTTAGCACTCTTCCTTTAGGACCACTCTCGTCTTTGTCCATGAGTATTCTAAAACTTACGGAATTGTGATCACTATTCCCAAAGTAATCCCCGACTGAAACTTCAACCACCTGGCCGAGCTCAACCCCAACACCAGGTCCAGTATGTCCCCTTCCCGAGTTGGACTATTTACATACTGCTCTAGAAAACCCTCCTGGATGCTCCTTACAAATTCTGCTCCATCTAGACCTCTGATACTAAGTGTATCCCAGTCAAAGTTGGGAAAATTAAAATCTCCTATCAACACCACCCTGTTGCTCCTACATCTTTCCATAATCTGTTTACATATTTGTACCTCTATCTCACGCTCGCTGTTAGGAGGTCTGTAGTACAGCTCCAACATTGTTACCGCACCCTTCCTATTTCTGAGCTCTGCCCATATCGCCTCACTGCTCGAGTCCTCCATAGTGCCCGCCTTCAGCACAGCTGTGATATCCTCTCTGACCAGTAATGCAACTCCTCCACCCCTTTTACCTCCCTCTCTATCCCGCCTGAAGCAGTGATATCCTGGGATATTTAGCTGCCAATCATGCCCTTCCCTCAAACAAGTCTCAGTTAAAGCAATAACATTATACTCCCAGGTACTAATCCAAGCCCTAAGTTCATCTGCCTTACCTACTGCACTTCTTGCATTAAAACAAATGCCCCTCAGACCACCAGTGCCTTTGCGTTCATCATCTGCTCCCTGCCTACTCTTCCCCTTAGTCACGCTGACTTCATGATCTAGTTCCTTACAGGCTTTAGTTACTACCTCCTTACTTTCCACTAACCTCCTCATTTGGTTCCCATCCCCCTGCCACATTAGTTTAAACCCTCCCCAACAGCGTTAGCAAAAGCACCCCCAAGGACATTGGTTCCAGTCCGGCCCATGTGTAGACCGTCCAATTTGTAGTAGTCCCACCTCCCCCAGAACGGGTCCCAATGTCCCAAAAATCTGAACCCCTCCCTCCTGCACCATCTCTCAAGCCACGCATTCATCCTGCCTATTCTTTCATTTCTACTCTGACTACCACGTGGCACTGGTAGCAATCCTGAGATTACAACCTCTTGAGGTCCGACTTTTTAACTTGGTTCCTAACTCCCTAAACTTTGCTTATAGGACCTCATCCCGTTTTTTACCTATATCATTGGTGCCTATATGCCCCACAACTGGCTGTTCACCCTCACCCCTTAAGAATATTCTGCAGCCGATCTGGGCCATCCCTGACCCGTGCACCTGGGAGGCAACATACCACTCGGGAGTCTCATTTTTGACCACAGAACTGCCCATCTATTCCCCTTACATTTGAATCCCCTATGACTATAGCCCTTCCATTCTTTTTTCCTCCCTTCTGTACAGCAGAGCCAGCCATGGTGCCATGAACCTGGCTACTGCTGTCTTCCCCTGGTGAGCCATCTCCCCCAACAGTATCCAAAACGGTATACCTGTTTTGGAGGGAGATGACCGCAGAGGACACCTGCACTGCCTTCCTGCTTTTTCTCTGCCTTTTGGTCACCCATTCCCTTTCTCCCTCAGCAATCCTAATCTGTGGTGTGACCAATTCACTAAACATGCTATCCACGACCTCCTCAGCATCGTGGATGCTCCAAAGTGAGTCCATCCGCAGCTCCAGAGCCGTCATGCGGTCCAACAAGAGCTACAGCTGGACACACTTCCCGCACATGAAGAAAGCAGGGACATCAGCCACATCCCTGAGCTCCCACATTGAGCAAGAGGAGCATAACACGGGTCTGAGATCTCCTGCCATTTTTAATCTTGAGCTTAACTTAGTCCAACTATAATATCAAATAATAGATAAATGAAAAAGGAAAAAAACAAAGAAAAATTGTTACCAATCACACGATAAAAAAAAATAGAAATAGAAAAGCCCTAACTGTCCCTTGACAACAGCTCATCCACAAACCACCTTCTGGATACAGTGACCGCAATGTACTGATGCAAATTTTCCCCGCAACAGCCAATCAGCGGCTCCGCTCTGCTGCCCTCTGCTGGATGCTTGCCTTCACTTGAACACGGAGGGTGTCTTGCTCAGGTACACCTTCTGGATACAGTGACCGCAATGCACTGATGCAAATTTTCCCCGCAACAGCCAATCAGTGGCTCCGCTCTGCTGCCCACTGCTGGATCCAGTTGTGGAATATCTTTGCATTTTAGGCTGAGGGATGGACAAATTGGGATTGTGCCAGAGGAGGCAGTGTCAGGGTCAGCAGAACAAGATGTTTCCAGCTGTGGGATATATTTGCATTTTAGATTGAGGGCTGGACAAATTGGGATTGTGCCAGAGGAGGCAGGGTCAGCAGAACAAGAACGGGGCAGACTGTGTTTGATGGTATTTAAAATTGGAGGGGGTTAGAATGTAGGAGATGGTTGTTCTACCAGATGTGAAAGGGGTCGAGAAGGAGGGCGTTACGCCTGCAGGGAAACAAGGCTAGGCTATTCCAGGGCTGCGCCATGTGAGACTAGTTTAAAAATAAATTTGGAAAATCCTCGTGCACACCGCAAGGCCCAAGGATGTCGGTGGGTGAGTATTGCTTGTCAATCAGATATTTCTTGTCTATAACTGGCATGAAAATTAATAGCTAGTTAGAGGAATAAAAATCTTAGCCTTCTTCGCAAACAAATTAAATTTTGTTTGTGAATCCTTTTATTTTGGTTTAAAACTTAATATGTATTTTGCCCTGGGGAGAAAGCACCACTCATTACGTTTAACTGGAATTACAACCTGTCTCACTATGTTTGGCCACGTTTCTCACTCCCAATGTCCCCTGACATTGGAAATGTATTTACCTTCAATTCAATGTGGCCTGCAGTTCTCTGTATATCTATAATAATTGCTCATTGTTCTTGTTTTTGTTGCCTTTACAGAGTCACCAAGGATTGTAAATGTCACGGAAATTGACTGTCACTCCTTTAAGGACCTAACTGAAATCTGTTCCATTAGGGCGTGTCTTCTCTCCTGGTATGATAAAAACAAACGGGAGTTACCCTGGAGGAGAATGGTACGATCTGAGCGTCTGCATGTTATTGAAATTCCCTCCTCTTATATTGCTCAAATTTTCCTGTTGGTTTGGAGTGTTCTATTTAATTAATGTAACATTTCTTTTCCAGGCTGTGGCAGAGTCTGATTTGAACAAAAGAACTTATGCAGGTATTGTGAACTCTATTTTTGTTATTATTTTCTACTCCTTTCGTTCTTGTGTTTCCCTTTCCTGACCAAGAAAGCAGGATGATAAACCGTTTCAGGGTCTCTGTCAATGTTTCTGTTGTTAGAGTCTTTCCTTTTCATTTCGATTTATTCCCATTTCTTTTGTTTTATTATTTTTGACTCCCAGTTGGAATGCACCTTTAAATAGTGGACTGAGACAGTTTACTAGCCAGAACAGTGTGTTCCAGGATTCGGTTTTTTTTTTGGAGTGGAGAATACAGACCCATCAGGTGACTCTTAAGAACAGGCTTTGGCAGCACGGTGGCGCAATGGGTTAGCCCTGATGCCTCACGGCTCCGAGGTCGCAGGTTTGAACCCGGTTCTGGGTCACTGTCCGTTTGGAGTTTGCACATTCTGTCCGTGTTTGCGTGGGTTTCGCCCCCACAACCCAAAGATGTGCAGGGTAGGTGGATTGGCCACGCTAAATTGCCCCTTAATTGGAAAAAATGAATTGGGTACTCTAAATTTTAAAATTGGCTGGCTAACAACCTGTGGGTTGGCCAGGGACCGTGTTCTGGCTGACAGCAGTTAGTGATTGGTTCCTGTGGGATTCTTCTGAGAGAGCTGGTTAGAAGTGATTAGACCTTGAACGAAGAAGGAACACTCTATGTCTGTCTGTCTCTCTCTCTGTCTGTCTGTCTAAAGGCAAATTACTGCGGATGCTGGAATCTGAAACCAAAGAGAAAATGCTGTTAAAATATCAGCACGTCTGGCAGCATCTGGAGGGAGAGAAAAGAGCCAACGTTTTGACCCCAGATGACCCTTTATCAAATACTTTGTCTCTCTGTCTGTATGTCTGTCTCTCTCTGTGTCTGTCTCTCTGTCTCTGTCTGTCTTTCTCTCTCCTGAAGTAATCTCAAACCAGTGAGTGCCTGACACATCATTATTATATAATTGAAATGATCTTGAATCTACAAACAAAGCAGATAGCCTTGCCAAAGAAAACCTTCTCGAGCTTCAAAGGATGAAGCATTGAAGTAAAAACTTGAACGCCTGAAAGACTAACTGAAAACGTGTGTGTGTATTATCATATGGGGGATTGGGTAAGGGGTATTAGGTAGCCAGTTACATTTTTGTCAGTTTAATTATATTACTGTTAAAAACCAAGGTTATTTGTGTGTTAAATTTATCAACCTGGTGACTGCAGTTTATTGGGCTCAGCCAAGGTCCTCGGGTATTTTAAAATAACATTTAATTTCATTTGTGTTGCAACTCTGGGTCAAGTGGGATTGGAATTGACCGTGCCCTAGCCCACGGGGTTGTGACACTGTTTAACAGGATCAAGAGAGTATGTGGACTTACTCTTCTTTGTTGCAGGACTTGCCACTTGCTCACTCCTCCCCCCACAACCCAGTGCCCAGCTTTGATCAAATTATCGTAATGAAGACAATTTCCAATTCCCATAGTGACAATAGAATGTAGCTGTTTATGTTATCAGTGAATGCATGTTTTAGCTCCCCTCATTGCTGTCTTTACAATGCCATGCTCTGTCCTTTGCCTGGGAAGGTGTGAGAGGCTGTGTTCGGCATTTTCCCTGGCCATTGTATTTAATGATCGCCTGCAAGGAGATGCACTTTGTGATCCTTCCTTCACTATAAATACTGACATTTAATCATTATGTTTAAAAAAAATATTTTTCCAAATCTAATTCAGGGACAATTTAGCATGGCCAATCCACCTAGCCTGCAAATCTTTGGGTTGTGGAGGTGGGACCCATGCTGACACTGGGAGAATGAGCAAGCTCCACACGAATAGTGACCCTAGGCCGGGATCGAACCCGGGTCCTCGGCAGAGTGAGGCAGCAGTGCCAACCACTGTGCCACCGTACCGCCCTTTTAAGAATGTCCTCCCCGTCACTCGTCTTGCTCATTTTACCCTTTCACAGCACATGCTGCAAGGCACTGCCAATGCTATTCTGGCAGATGGGACGTGTGTGAGAGCTGCATAATTATTGATTTCCTCTGCGTTTTTTTTTCCTCTCCGCAAGAAAGTAGCTGGCTTCCTGACAGCCCTACTCTCAATAGCACTCCTGAGATTATTTTTTAAAATTTTTAAATAAATTTAGAGTACCCAATTCATTTTTTCCAATTAAGAGGCAATTTAGCATGTTCAATCCACCTACCTTGCACATCTTTGGGTTGTGGGGGCGAAACCCACGCAAACACGGGGAGAATGTGCAAACTCCACACGGACAGTGACCCAGAGCCGGGATCGAACCTGGAACCTCACGCCGTGAGACTGCAGTGCTACCACTGCGCCATCGTGCTGCCTTCACTCCTGAGATCATTAGTGCCACTGGAGTTTATCTCACCTCATCTCTGCGTCTGTTGGAGACTAATGAATTGATTAATTTGCCATGATTTGTCAACAAGTCCATTGTCGTTCTATCATGCAACTACCAGGATGACAAAGGCAAAGTCGATGATCATGGCCTTTTGCCTAGCAATTGCTATGTTCCTCAATGTCTTATGTAAATGTTCTGCTATTTTGAAATCCTTATCTTCCCTCACAGTTTGGGTATCTGAGATCATGCTGCAGCAAACACAGGTAGCCACTGTGATTAGCTACTACAACAAATGGATTCAGGTAAAAATAAAATTCTGATTGTCCTCATTCTGAGAATAAGTTTTGGTTGAGCAGGAAGTACAAAGTTTTAATATCCTGTCACTGCTTTCACTTTCAGAGATGGCCAACCTTGCAGGATCTTGCTAAAGCCACCCTTGAGGTAAAAGGTGCTTTGGTAAAAAAAACATTTCAAAGAACAAATGAAATGAATTGATGTTTCCAAAGGTGGCTTGTATTCTGTATTAATGTTGTAGAGATTATATTCTCAGAGCAAAGATAGGCTTGAGCCCTTTTACAGCACTTTATTGTGTCTAACTGAAAGTCCTCACACAGTGAATTTGGCAACACCAGTTTGTAAGTTCTCTGATTACGTTCTCCGTAGAATAGCCAGCATCATGGGTATGGTCCTGTTTCCTATAACGTTAGATCTTGCATGCAAAGTAATTTAAGATTGCGTATCTAAGCTGAAAGATGGATCCATTTGTCGTCTGGATTTAAGCAGAGAACTCCTCCAATGTGTCCATGTCACTTTAGAAAACTATTAATATCTGTCACTTCAAACGCTTTTGAACAGATTTTAAGAATAAAGCAAATATACTCACTGAAGCAAGCCGTGACAGTGAATAGTTGAAGTCAGTCCAAACAAGCTTTAAACCAGTTAATGAAAGGGTTAAACATATCCAGTTGAGTGGTTTTGATTTGTTTTCTTTGCAGATGTTTCTTTCAAGTCAGAATGATAACTGGCATATCAAAAATGTTATACTCTTGTACCTATAAATCACTTGAAATAGTCCTGTGAGAAGTTTGTTTGCAAGACTTCTGTACCTTCCTTGAATGATGAGCACGAATATGCCAGCTGCCACCTGTAGTGGCTGATTTGATGAGATTATATTGCAGTGAAGCAAGCTAGTTATGTCTAGCACTTGAGCGTATGCTTGGTAACTGTTTATCAACAGATGTGTTCATCTGGATAAACATCTGTGCTAACTTGAATAGAAGGCGCTCTCCCAGTATGTAGTTGCAGAAACCATTTTATGTGTAGGTCTTGATCTATTTTTACACTAAATACAATACAAACAGAGAAAACCTCTTTTTTTAAAAAAAAGAATTGTCTTTATCTGCAATGCTAAGCAGATGGCATTGGATTGGCCACCCATATATATACAGCACCTAGTATTTAATTCCATTAACTAATTCCATTATCGGGTGCTCTGTAAAACAGATACCTGATTTAATACTGTCCACTTTGCATCACCGCTTGAGATAAATTCAGACCAGAGTCTTTTAGAAATGATGAAACATGACTAATCTCTGAATCATCACTCATTTCAACAGAGGAAAATGTTAATCTCGGGTTAATTCAATAAGGGGCCCTGCAGGCATTATCACTAAAATTCAAGTCATTCTTTTGATATTTTCACTCTGGTATTTTCATGGTGTAATGTAATAGATTGTCTCTTTAATGCCATTCTTGCAGGAAGTTAATGAAATGTGGTCAGGACTTGGATATTATTCCAGAGGAAGAAGATTGCATGAAGGAGCACAAAAGGTATCAGTGGCAACCTTGCACAACTGCTACAGTTGATATCCTTTTCCTCAGCACATTTATTTTAGTAGAATATGTCAGCAATTGGTTGGAGAGGAATTTACAAATATGAGATACGAGCAATAGTCAGGCGGTGCACTATGGTAAGCAGATTTTGGCTGCTGCTATGTCACAATGTTAGGAGTCCAGATTACACACTCCATTCTCTGTGTAACTGAGTTCTTAATCACAGTCATGCTGCTGTGAAAGCGCTGCTCAGGGGCCAGGTATGTCCTCGCAAGAAGATTGGGAAGAATCATAGAGTTGTTCTGGCCCATTCTGCATTGCTTCGTGACCAGATTCCGAGCAGTATTGGAGGAGACATCTGAATGACACCTGTCCCTTCCTTTGAACCAGGAGTGGTGTCTACTGCTAAGACATGCTAGAAAGAGGAGAAAACATGATACAGTTATGCAATCTTTACCTGTTTGTCTCGTTTATATAGGTTTTATCAGAATTCAATGGTGAGATGCCAAAGAGTGCAGAGGAGCTACAAAAGCTGCTGCCTGGGGTTGGGAGATACACAGCTTCTGCCATTGCCTCAATCAGTTTTGGACAGGTGAGGAAGCAGCGTATCAAGGCCCTTCTATCCAAGTGCACAGCTAATTTTCCAGATTTGTTATCAAGTCTATTCCATAAAACTCAAGTATATCCGTATTGGTAAGCCCTCTTATTCATTGGGAAACTAGAATATATAGTGAAAACTCTGCTCACTTGGTGCAGTAGGATTTGTCATATTTCACTAATTTGAGGGCTCTGAATTGGAGAAAGATTTTACTGTCAAGTACTCATCAGAACAATCCAATTCTGTTTTTTCAATTTTAAAATAAGTAAATGCACTGTAAGGTTGTATTAATTCTTAAGTCCAGGATGATTGTAAATATAGAGCTAGCCAATCTTAGCTATTCGCCCTTGGACTCAAAATAAAGCTTTACTATGGAATTGTATTCAAGCAAGGGAGGTGGGGGGAGGAGGAATGAAAAGAGAAATAAGAGTAATTTTTCAACATCGCAAAACCGAATGATGTTGCAGAGGTGTATTCTTGACGTACTTCAAGAAAGAAAGACTTGTGCTTAAATAGTGCCTTTGAATGCTTCAGAGTATTTTGCAGCCAATTATAGTCACTGTTGTAATTTAGGAAACAAGACAACCAATTTCCACATAGCAAGCTCCGGCTAACAGAAATGTGACAATGGTGTTGATTGAGGGATAAATGATAGCCAGGCACTAGGAATTGATCCCCTGCTCCTTTTAATTCCGCCTGCGAGAACAGACGGGACCTTTGTTTGACATCCCATCAAAGGAATATTTTCTCCTTTTAAAACACTTAGAATAATTGAACTTGAACTGGTAGAATCTTTGAACATGTGGTCCATGAAGCATCATCTCACATCATCTCACAATGACCAAGGGCACAGTAGGCACAAAGGAACCTGTGAAATATGTATAACAGTAAGGAAAAGTAACAATTGGTTGAGAATTACATTTTGTAAAATACACCATTCACTGATGTGGTTCTAAATTGTTATGAATTATTTATTCCCTCTTAATAAATCCAACAACTCACTTTTCTGCTGGAAAAAGTAGCAGTCGGAGATTTGAACTTGATGCTTGGCTTCTTGTAGGTAACTGGAGTGGTGGATGGGAATGCAGTACGGGTCTTATGCCGTACAAGAGCGATTGGAGCGGACAGCACCAGCTCAGCAGTGACGGAAGCACTTTGGTAAGATTCACTTACTGATGTACTAACTAGTGGCACTTTAAGAATTCTAACAAAGTAGATGGGGGTAGGCAGGATGCAGGTTTGAGGTTACCATCAGATCAGCTATAATCTTATTAAATTGTGGATCAGGCTTGAGAGGCTGAATGGTCTAGTCCTTCTCCTGTTCCGATGTAAGTGCCTGTCCCTTTTTTTTCTGATTTTATTTTTTACAATTCCCCCACCTACCAGACATTATTATTCATGGTGGGCGTTATGTTTATGATGTGCCAAGTCCTCATCCAGGTACTTTTTGAAGGATATGAGGCAACCCGTCTACCGCCCCCTCAAGACAGTGCATTCCAGATCGTCACCACCCTCTGGGTAAAAATATTATCCCTCACATTCCCCCCCAAACCTCCTGCTGCTCACCTTGAACTTGTGTTCCCTCGTAACTAACCGTTTAACTAAAGGGAACAGCTACTCCCTATCCACCTTGTCCATGCCCCTCATAATCTTGTAACTTCCATCAGGTCGCCCCTCAGTCTTCTCTGCTTCAGCGAAAACAACCCAAGACTATCTAACATCTCTTCATAACTTAATTGTTCCATTCCAGGCAACATTCTGGTGAATCTCCTCTCCACCCCCTCCAGTGCTATCCCACCCTCCTAAAATGTGGCAACGAGAAATGCACACAGTACTCCAGCTATGGCCTCACCAAAGTTCCATACAACTCCAACATGACCTCCCTGCTTTTGTAATCTATGCTTCGATAGATAAAAGCAAGTGTCCCATATGCCTTTTTCACCACCCTATTAACCTGCCCTTCTGCCTTCAGAGATCTATGGACAAACACACCAAGGTCCCATTGTTCCTCAGAACTTCCCAATGTCAAGATATTCATTGAATACCTCCCTGTCACATTACTCCTTCACCTCACACTTTTCAGGGTTAAATTCCATCTGTCACTTTTCTGCCCATTTGACCATCCCATCTATATCTTCCTATAACCCAAGGCACTCCACCTCACTGTTAACCACCCGGCCAATCTCTGTCATCTGCAAATTTACTGATCCTACCCCCTGACATGGTCATCTATGTCATTTATATAACAAGGGTAACTCGGGCAATATGTTAAGCTAGTTTTCACTTCAGGACAGCGCTTTCCAAAACTGTGATTATTGTGATTTCGTCTTTGTGTAAAGATTGAAGAAATTTAAAGCTGCATGCCGAACACAAAGACAAGATTGAGATTTGGATATAACTTTGCAGAACGCTTCTTTGTTTTGTGTGTAAAGCAATTGTAAACGTACTTTTCATAATGCACAACATTCAAAACATTTTACCCAAATTTAGGTTTTTATCTTTGGATCTTTTCAAATCATCCTACCCTAAAATTCTGGCTTTCATATCATAGACCACTTTCATAGGTGAGGGTCAGTTCCCATGCCTTTGTGAACTACATAGTCCACATGAACTACATAGGGCCCGATTGAACGGTCTCAGGACACAACAAGGCCGTTAAATCTTGCGAGAGGCCTTGTGAGATTTGCGAGGCTCAGGACGCCTTGCGTGATCCAACAACATTCGCAAGACGTCACGATCTGGATCTCTCCCTCACTGGATGTGATCCAGATTTGCATGTTTAAGTGAGCAACTAGGCTCACTTAAATATGTCTGCGCTGGATTCTCCCAAGACTTGGGGTCAAACGCCTGTGCCTGGGAGACCTCACCATGGCACCATTTAGCACTGGTCCACACAAACATGGACCAGGCGTAACGGCATCTTGGGGGCTCTCCCAGGCCATCGGAGGCTCCCGGGTGGCCTGGCTCTAGGCGGGCTGGTACCTTAGCACTACCGTTGGCACTGCCAGGGAGCCCAGCTGGCACCACCAGGCTGGAAGGGGCACTTCCAGGGTGCCAGTGCCAAGGTGCCTGGGTGCCAGGTTGGCACTGTCTGAGATCAGGCCCGGGTGACCTGCCCTTTTGAGGTGGGGTGAGGGGGGTTAGAGCATGAGGAGAGGGGGGGTGCAGATCCAGAGGTCGCGGTGGGGGGTCCAGAGGTTGGGGCAGCATTTAAAAATGGTGTCCCAATCTCTTCCTGCGCTGACAAGTAAGTGTGGCCTCGGCAGGACGTTCCTCACCGAGGCCAAAAAGTCCTGTTTGATAGTTATGCCAAGAAACACCCCGCTAAACGCGCCCTGTTAAATCGCGCCCGCAATCTTGTGCTAACATAGCAAAAGAAAAACAGCAAACTCTTGATTGCTAATTGTTATTTGGAGCGTCATATGGCACTTCAATGTTTGAAATAAGTAACCTGCTCACAGATGTGCAGATTGAGTTCTGCCAGCCCCAGAACTTAATACAGTCTTGATCTAAACATGGTCATGACCTGTATTCTAGAGGACAAGTGAGAGTGACTGCCTTTGATATCAAGACAGCATTTGGCCAAGTATGGTACTGTGGAGCTTTAATCAGAGGGAAATCTCTTGAATTGCTGGAGTCATACTTGGCACAAAGGAAGATTGTTGTGATTGTTTGAGGTCCATCAGCTCCACTCCATGACATCACCGCAGGTGGTCCTCTGGGCAGTGATCTAGACCTAACTATCTTCACTGTTTCACCATAGGGTCAAGTCATGAATTTAACTGAACAAATTGGTCAATCTTTACTTGATCCAAGTTAGCTTGGCTTATAATATAAAAACTAATTGTAATGGCCCTTGCAACCTGAGATTCAAAGTAAACTTGGTACTGGGATCTGAAACCTTGTAATTTTTAAAATTGCTTATGTATAATAGCTGATTCAAAAAGATATCCATATATGCGGGACCAATGAGAGACCAAAAATGGTTAGCTTATGTTGCAGTCTCTTGATATTGATATTTTAAACCTACTCTTCGTGGTGTTGTTTCATTATAGGGCGCTGGCCAATATCCTGGTGGACCCAGTTAGACCAGGAGACTTTAACCAGGCTGTGATGGAACTGGGTGCTATCGTCTGTACTCCCAAAGCTCCACTTTGTTCAGAGTGCCCTGTTCAGGCCCACTGTAGAGCTTACCAACAGGTGGGTTTTGAAAGAGACATGGGACTGACTACGGTACATAAAGTGCACGCTAATAAACAATTGAAATGGAAAGACCTGCATGACTGTGCTTTACTTCATCAAATTGTGCTTACTTCATCAAATTGTATAATTCGTGAGCAAGCGCAAACAGAATCTCCATAATCACGGCTCCCAAACCTCAGGAGTGTCATCCTACATTTACCAAGCCACACAGCGGCTCCCCTACTTCTCACCAACAACTTTCCATTACTAGAACACACCAATTGCTTAAACTGAAACATCTTCCGACTATATTTCCTTTTATCTTGGGTGTTAAAAACTGCAAGAGATAAAATGATCCAAGTGGTTAAATTAGCTATTAATAGTCACTCAGTAATGAATTGGTATGTTGTATGATGTGAGCTTTTCATAGTGTCGAGGAAACTTTTCTCTGCATCTGAGCCCTGCAGAACATCACCGTGGTGCTCTTGAGCTTGTTGCTGTGCAAAGAACGAAAGAAGTTTCTATTCTCCCATTACATTTTGGGTTTTGCATTTGCCCAATTTAGTCATCCATGTGAAAATTAAGCCTGGAGACTTTAAACAGTTTTAAAACAGCCAGAGCTATCTGCTTTTTTAAACAATTGTGCAATGGGGATTGGTGAAGGAGAATGTCAAACATGAGCTAATTTGTTATGAACTCGGTGCATAATTATGTTTCCTACTTTACAATAGTGACTACCTTTCATTGGCTGTCAAGCATTTTAAGATGTTCTGAAGTCGCTTAAGGCACTCTATAAATACTAACCTTCCTTCTATTGATGGTATATTTCAGGTTATAAAAGAGGAGAAAGCAGTCTCAAAGAGGCTTCTGGGTAATACCATGTCAAAACTCTCCTGCACCCCAGATATTGAAGAATGTGGTAAGAATTTATAAATACCGAACCATATTATGTATAGTTTATATAATGAAACATTTTTAACACTAGGAACTTGCTGTACAGTAAGTCCTTGGCTAAGGTTGACCAACTTAACGTTGTTTTACTTTAATGTCATTAATAAAGTAATGTCAATATATCCATTTAACGTTGCCAGTTTCACTTTAATGTCATTTGCCACAGACTTCTCTTCTGTGGCCTACCTGCTGCCAAAGCCTTTCCTGCAGTACTTCTACTCCTGGCCAAAGTCCCTCTTCCCTTTACCTCCCACCTTCACCTTCTGGCGTTCCTTCCTAACCTTGTCTCCTGCCGTTACTTCCCTCGGATTTTGCCTGCTCCCCGCCCTCGCCTCCTGGAATTCCTTCCCAGCATTTTCTTCCGCCGTTGCTTCCCTATGGTATTTCTTTATCCCTGGCCTTGCTTCAGTTCTTATCTTGGTCCCCGGAGTTTGCCCTTCAGTTGCTCCCAGCTTGTCTCCTGCCAACGTTCTGAACTCGCGCTGAAATCCTGGGCTCCATCTAGTAGCAGAAGTTGGTCAGTGCAGGTAGTCCTGGGACCTCAACTGCTACCTCCACTGACCGATTTTTGCCACTAGATGGAGTTCAATCAATCGAAAGCACTGTAGGTGAGTGTAATCGTGGTGCAAGTTATTTCTGCTTGGAATACGGCTGTACATATGGTACAGTATTTCAACTTGTACATTGCTTTTTCTGGGTGAGAAATGTCGAAGGAACCTGAACTCTGGCTTTAACATTGACTGCCATGGGAACCGCAATCATTTTAAGTCGTTGCACTCAAATTTGTGATTTTCACAAAACTTTAAGTAAGGACTCCCAAGACAGATAATAAACTATTTATAATTTGGTGTTTCAGATTTATTTATTTTTGATCCATTTCTGGGTGAAATACTGTTCAAGGTGAAATTTTGCTCCAGAGGGTGGCTGATAAAGGCCAGAAAAATTCACCCTTTCATTTAAAAATTTTTTTTCATTTCTTTCCTACTATCCAGAGGGAAACGGGTGAGATTTTCTTTTCCCCCAAAGCCCTAGGTGTGGAACTTGATTTTTGGAGAATTAGAGAAAAATTCTCCACTGATCCCTCCACATTATTATCCCCTGGGAACATTTGCACATAATCTTCAGTTCTTTTGGAGCAGTGATTGCAGGAATCCATCCCAGATTAATCTGTCTCAGAAGCAGCTTGCTCTTGCTTGATCCACATGTTGTCATTGTGGCTCACCTTGATCCTCTGTCCAGTAAGTTTCAAAGGCAGAACATGTTAATGTCTGACAATACTTCACGACCGGCAAACTGTGAATACACAAGAAAGTAATATTTCTGTTTGGTGTTGCAGGGAGCTGCTCCTTATGCTTACTTGACAGAAAATCCTGGGTTAGTAGTCTTGGAGTAATGAATTTTCCAAGGAAACCTGCAAAGAAACCACCACGAACAGAGCGAACACTGACCTGTGTGGTGACACGGAAGAGGAATACTGATGATACAGAAGAATACTTCATCATTCAGAGACCCAAGTTTGGTACCTGCTGTCAACTGAAAACTATTTGAGTGGAGGTTTTTTGGGGGGCGCGAGAGAGGGGAGAGAAATTGTATTTTTAATGTGTCACCCCCTTGAGAGTTGTAGTAATAGTAGCTTTAAAAGAAAGAAGTGACTTCAAGTGTGCATGTCACTGGAGTCAATGCCCTTTGATTTCGTACAAGACCATGAGCCATGGCAGCAGAATTAGGCCATTCAGCCCATTTAGTATCTGAGAACCTGTTCTACTAAACTAAGAGAGCTCCAAGGGCAGATTCCACAACGTGCTAAGCTGAACTCAGTTGAATATCTATTTAAGTGGAGCAGATGAGGGGGCACAAGAATGAAGGACAAGTATGTAACGTAGCAAATATTGGTGTTCACTATCAGACTCAATAGAATGCTTCATGTGAATAATAGAAATAATGATATAATAGATAATCTTGTGAGGTTGTAGTTCTGTCACATTACAACATTGCCTGTGACTCGGTCTTTTTTTCCCCCTCATTTATCTTTTTCCATTTTCTTTTCTTTCTGCTGGAGCTTGGAAGCTATTCATTCATTGTGCTTTTCCTCCTGATTGTCAGGACTGTTGGCTGGATTGTGGGAGTTCCCCAGCATTCTAATGGAGGCCGAGCTGACAGAAACCAAGCAGAAGCACACAATTTTAGATCGACTTGCCGAATTAATGGGGAGCTCGGTTACTGAGGCAAATTTACAGCACCTGGGAGAGGTGAGTAAGTGTTAGATGGAACCAGTGCTCAATTTCCAGGAGTCCAGATTTGGATTAAAGCCATCAAAGTAAAACAAATTTCACTGCAGTAATGATGCTGTTTAGCCCCTAGATGTACGAGTTTGATGGGATGGCATAATATTGCATTTGGTGTGTTTTACTGACGTCAACCAACCGATGCATTAATCGTGTAAGACCGAGATAGGATCGTAATTTTATTTTTCTATTTTTTAGGTAGTACATATCTTCTCTCACATTCACCAGACCTACCACGTGTACATTAACTCATTTAGTGATACAACCGTCATTACTGTGAAGCAGGAGGAGACAGAGTGTCCTCCTTTCCGCTGGGTAACCAAGGCTGAGTTTCATCAATCAGCTGTGTCTACAGCCATGAAGAAGGTAAAAGCCCCGGATATATTTGGTTGTGGAATTTGCGGAGTCAAAAAGAAAGGAACAGGGCTCCATAGCTTTGGAAACTGTTGGGCTCCAAGCTTGTATAACTTGAGGGCTCCTTAATGATTGACTACATCTGAGCAGCTTCTTTCAGATTCAATTATTGATCATCAGTTGAGGGGAGTTTACATTTTTCTTGGTCTAAAAAGAGTTTTAATCTCTAGTTTGCATTACTTAAATGAGGAAAGTACTTCATTCTGATAGCACGTTCCTCCCCCTTCTTTGGGAGAGGGGGGAAACAGTCTTATCAATCTTTTGCACTGAATGTGGGCTCAAGTCTTCAATTGAAAATTGAAGGCACAGATTTAAGATGATTGGCAAAAGAACCAGAGGCAACATGAGAAAAACTTCCTGCGAAACAAAAGTGTTTGGATTTGGAATGTGCTGCCTGGTTGGGTGGTGGACATTGAATTTAAAACTAGCCTACGAAAAGGAATTGAACAAATACCTGAAGGAAAAAAAGAATGCATAGATATGGGAAAAGAGCAGGGGATCACTGGATTGTTCTTTGAAAGGACCAGTGTAAACTTTGATTGAATGGCCTTCTTCAATGCTGTACAGCCTTGTTCAATGCTGTACTATTCGATGATTCAAAGCAGCAGTGAGTGGAGGAGTGAATGTTTTGAAATGAGGAAGGAGGGAATTTAAAAATAGCCTGTATAGTTTCTGTACATTGACTGGGGCCAAATAACCGGGCTGTGCACTTTTTCTTCATGCTTACTCATATTCTAAATGTTACTAAGATTTTGATGTTAAGACTTCCGCATTTTATAATTGTGGGTATGTCCATCACAAGGCTCTTCTCTGGGAATAAGTACGGCTCCTCTTGTTACCTCTGTAATTTGTCTGTAATATGCACCTCATCCAACTGGGAGAATGGGCGGGAGGTCCATCGGTGTCTGTCACTCGTGCTCCATAGCCTGGTATAAATGTGCCCCGGCATCCGCCAATATTAATTTAGTGTAATGCCAGTATTGAGATGATGAGTGAGCCATTGAAGAGTTGTGGGCTTGAGTCCGTGTCCTCCCACTGTATGGAGCAGCGTATTTGGTCGTTGACGTTTACCAAAGGTGAGTGGTTTATATTTTGAATCCGAGCTCACAGTTCAATGTTTTGACTCTTCATCATACTTTCAGGTCTTCCGATTGTACGGCAACTTGTGTATGAACGAAAAGCTGTTTAACAAGGTAACAGTAACATATTGCATTTATGTAACGCCTTTGACATAAAAATCCCAAGACACTTCACAAGAGTATTATAAAATAAAAATATGACAGGGCAAAGGTGGTGGTGGGGTAGAGTTAGGTTTTGACTGCATTCATGTGAAAACTAAGGCTGTACAAAGTAGCTGTTGCAATTTACTTTTGGACTTTCCTACTTTAGTTTGCCTGATTATCTTTTACACCCCCTATTGTAGTTTTTATGATCATTGTTTGGTTTAATCACAAAAGATTCACCAGTCCTTCACAGTACGTTGTCATCATAAAGTGCGGAGAGTACAGGCCCAACATGTTCCCCATAGGGTGAAAGGTAGGATCAAACAGCCCAGAGAAGCCAGGATGTCGTGGAATATTCAGGACTGGTATAAGAAAGAAAAGAGTGTTTTTTGGCATGTACAAAGGCAGCAAATCAGTGGCGGCTTTGGTAGAGTATAGAAAGTGCAAGGGGGATCTTAAGAAAGCAATTAGGAGACCATAGAAGTAGCATGGAAAAGCACTGGTGGGTAAGATTAGGGAGAATCCCAAGATATTCTATAAGTATACCAAGGGCAAGAGGATGAGTAGGGACCTAAGAACATAAGAACTAGGAGCAGGAGTGGCCCCTCGAACCTGCTACGCCATTCAACGACCTCATGGCTGATCTTTCGTGGACTCAGCTCCACTTTCCGGCCCGAACACCATAACCCTTAATTCTGCAAAAAACTATCTATCTTTATCTTAAAAATATTTAATGAAGGAGCCTCAACTGCTTCACTGGGCAAGGAATTCATGGATTCACAACCCTTTGGGTGAAGAAGTTCCTCCTAAACTCAGTCCTAAATCTACTTCTCCTTATTTTGAGGCTATGCCCCTAGTTCTGCTTTCACTCGCCAGTGGAAACAACCTGCCCGCCTCTATCTTATCTATTCCCTTCATAATTTTATATGTTTCTATAAGTTCCCCCCGCATCCTTCTAAATTCCAACGAGTACAGTCTCAGTCTACTCAACCTCTCCTTGTAATCCAATCCCCTCAACTCTGGGATTAACCTAGTGAATCTCCTCTGCACACCTTCCAGCGCCAGTACGTCCTTTCTCAGGACCAAAACTGAACACAATACTCCAGGTGTGGCCTCACTAACACCTTATACAATTGCAGCATAACCTCCCTAGTCTTAAACTCCATCCCCCTAGCAATGAAGGACAAAACTCCATTTGCCTTCTTAATCACCTGTAAACCAACTTTTTGCGACTCATGCACTAGCACACCCAGGTCTCGCTGCACAGCAGCATGTTTTAATATTTTATAATTTAAATAATAATCCCTTTTGCTGTTATTCCTACCAAAATGGATAACCTCACATTTGGTAACATTGTATTCCATCTGCCAGACCCTAGCTCATTCACTTAACCTATCCAAATCCATCTCCAGACTTCTGGTATCCTCTGCACTTTTTGCGATACCACTCATCTTAGTGTCGTCTGCAAACTTGGACACATTGCACTTGGTCCCCAACTTCAAATCATCTAGGTAAATTGTGAACAACTGTGGTCCCAACACTGATCCCTGAGGGGCACCACTAGCTACTGATTGCCAACCAGAGAAACACCCATTAATCCCCACTCTTTGCTTTCTATTAATTTACCAATCCCCTATCCATGGTACTACTTTCCCCTTAATGCCATGCATCTTTATCTTACGCAGCAACCTTTTGTGTGGCACCTTGTCAAAAGCTTTCTGGGAATCCAGATATACCACATCCATTGGCTCCCTGTTATCTACCGCCCTGGTAATGTCCTCAAAAAATTCCACTAAATTAGTTAGACACGACCTGCCCTTTATGGACCCATGCTGCGTCTGCCCAATGGGACAATTTCCATCCAGATGCCTCGCTATTTCTTCCTTGATGATAGATTCCAGCATCTTCCCTACTACCAAAGTTAAGCTCACTGGCCTATAATTACCCGCTTTCTGCCTACCTCCTTTTTTGAAAGTGGTGTCACGTTTGCTAATTTCCAATCCGCCGGGACCACCCCAGAGTCTAGTGAATTTTGGTAAATTATCACTAGTGCATTTGCAATTTCCCTAGCCATCCCTTTTAGCACTCTGGGATGCATTCCATCAGGGCCAGGAGACTAGTCTACCTTTAGCCTCATTAGCTTGCCCATCACTACCTCCTTAGTGATAACAATCATCTCAAGGTCCTCACCTGTCATAGCCTCATTTCTATCAGTCACTGGCATGTTATTTCTGTCTTCCACTGTGAAGACTGACCCAAAAAACCTGTTCATTTCCTCAGCCATTTCCTCATCTCCCATTTTTAAATCTCCCTTCTCATCCTCTAAAGGACCAATATTTACCGTAGCCACTCTTTTTTGTTTTATATATTTGTGGAAACATTTGCTATCTGTTTTTATATTCTGAACAAGTTTACTCTCATAATCTATCTTGCTCTTCTTTATAGCTTTTTTAGTAGCTTTCTGTTGCCCCCTAAAGATTTCCCAGTCCTCTAGTCTCCCATTAATCTTTGCGACTTTGTATGCTTTTTCATTCAATTTGATACTCTCCCTTATTTCCTTAGATATCCACGGTCAATTTTCCCTTTTTTTACCGTCCTTTTTGTTGGTATAAACCTTTGCTGAGCATTGAAAAATCGCTTGGAAGGTTCTCCACTGTTCCTCAACTGTTTCACCATAAAGTCTTTGCTCCCAGTCTACCTTAGCTAGCTCTTCTCTCATCCCATGGTAATCGCCTTTGTTTAAGCACAAAACACTCGTGTTTGATCTTCCCTTCTCACCCTCCATCTGTATTTTAAATTCCACCATATTGTGATCGCTCCTTCCGAGAGGATCCCTAACTATGAGATAATTAATCAATCCTATCTCAGGACCAGATCTAGGACCCCTTATTCCCTCGTAGGTTCCATTACATACTGTTCCAGGAAATTATCGCGGATACATTCTATAAACTCCTCCTCAAGGCTGCCTTGACCGACCTGGTTAAACCAATCGACATGTAGATTAAAATCCCCCATGATAACTGCTGTACCATTTTTACAAGCATCTGTTATTTCTTTGTTTATTGCCTGCCCCACCATAATGTTACTATTTGGTGGCCTATAGACTACTCCTATTAGTGACTTTTTCGCCTTACTATTCCTGATTTCCACCCAAATGGATTCAACCTTATCCTCCATAGCACCGATGTCATCCCTTACTATTGCCCGGATATCATCCTTAAATAACAGAGCTACACCTTACCATCCACTCTGTCCTTCCGAATAGTTTGATACCCTTAGATATTTAACTCCCAGTCATGACCGTCTTTTAACCATGTTTCAGTAATGGCCACTAAATCATAGTCATTCACGATGATTTGCGCCATCAACTCATTTACCTTATTCCGAATACTACGAGCATTCGGGTAAAGTACACTTATGTTGGCTTTTACACCTCTGTTTTGAATCTTAACACCTTGATCAGTAACCTCTTGTAAATTATTTTTCCTCTTAACTTTTCTCCTAATTTTCCTAGTCGTTGAACCCATATCTTCATGTAACAACCTGTCGCGCCGCTTTCCATTTATGTTTTTACTTCCCGTTTTGTTCCTTTTAGTATTACTGGGCCTATTCACTGAGCTCCCCTCAGTCACTGTACCTTGTACTGTTACCCTTTTTGATTTTTGACTATGGCTTCTCTGCATTACACTTTCTCCCTTACTGCCTATTGTTTCTGTCCCTGTTTTACTACCTTCCGACTTCCTGCATCAGTTCCCATCCCCTTGCCACATTAGTTTAAACACTCCCCAACCGCTCTAGCAAATAGCCCCCCATGGACATCAGTTCCAGTCCTGCCCAGGTGTAACCCGTCCAGCTTGTACAGGTCCCACCTCCCCCAGAACCGGTCCCAATGCCCCAGGAATCTGAAACCCTCCCTCTGACACCATCCCTTCAGCCACGTATTCATCCTATATATCCTGTCATTTCTACTCCGATTAGCACGTGGCACCGGTAGTAATCCGGAGATCCAAAGGGCAATCTGCATGTTGCTGGAGGACATTGGCAGGGTGTTAAACGAGTATTTCACATCTGTCTTCACTTGGGAGAAGGAGGATGTAGGTACAGAATTCGGGGAGATGGACTGTGAGGTTCGTGAGCAGTTTGACATAGGGAATTCATAGAATTCACAATGCAGAAGGAGGCCATTCGACCATCGAGTCTGCATTGCCCTTGGAACGAGCACCCTACTTAAGCCCACGCCTCCACCCTATCTCCATAAACCCAGGAACTTGACCGAACCTTTGGGCACTAAGGGGCAATTTAGCACGGCCAATCCACCTAACCTGCGTATCTTTAGACTGTGGGAGGAAGCCGGAGCACTCGAAGGAAACCCACACAGACACTGGGAGAACGTGCAGGCCCCGCACAGACAGTAACCAGAGAGTGGAATTGAACCTGGGTCCCTGGAGCTGTGAGGCAGCAGTGCTAACCACTGTGCGACAGTGCTGAATGAGGAGGTATTCGACGTTTGCCGGGCTTAAATGTGAACAAATCCCCAGATCGGAATGAGGTGTATCCCAGGCTGCTGTGGGAGACGAGGAAAGAAATTACAGGAGCGCAGACCCAAAGTGTGGTAGAAATAAACTAGGGAATTACACACCAGTGAGTCTCACATCAGTGGTAGGGAAACTATTGGAGAAAATTCTGACGGCAAGAATCCGTCTCCACTTAGAGAGGCAAGGTTTGATCAGGGATAGTCGGCTTTGTCAGAGGAAGGTAATGCCTAATGAATTTGATTCATTTTTCAGGTGGTGATTGGGTGTGTAGATGAGGATAGTGCAGTTGATGTCGTTTAGAATCCCTACAGTGCAGAAGGAAGCCATTCGACCCATTGAGTTTAAATGGACCCTCCGAAAGAGCTCCTCACCCAGGCCCACGCCCTATCCCCATAACCCCACCTAATCATTTGGGCACTAAGGAGCAATTTAGCATTTCCAATCCACCTAACCTGCACTATGGGAGAAAACTCACGCAAACATGGGGAGAACGTGCAAACTCCACATAGTCACCCAAGGCTGGAATTGAACCCGGGCCCCTGGCACAGTGAGGCAGCAGTGCTTGCCACTGTGTCGCCTGGATTTATATGGATTTAAGCAAAGCCTTTGAAAATCCCCACATGGGAGACTGATCAATGTTAAAGCACATGGGATCCAGGCTAACTTGGCAAGTTGGATCCGAAACAGACTTAGTAGTAGGATACAGAGGGTGGCGGTTGAAGGCTGTTTGTGTGACTGAAGGTCAGTGTCCAGTGGCGTACCACAGGGATCAGTACTAGGTCCCTTACTGTTTGTGATATATATAAGCAATATAGATGAGAATGTAGGGGAATGATAGCGTGTGGATGATGTGAAGATTGGCAGGGTGGGGTAATAGTGAGGAAGAAAGCTGTAGGTTGCAGGAAGATGTAGATCGGTTGGGAAAGTCAGTGGCAGATAGAATTTTACCCTAAAAAATGCAAGGTGGTGCACTTTGGAAGGAGAACAAGAGAAGGGAGTAGTCAATGAATGGCAGGACACCTGGAAGCTTCGAGGAACAGAGGGAACTTGAGGTGCTTGTCCACTGATCCCTGAAGGCAGCAGGACAGATTAATAGGGTAGTTAAGGTGGCATACAGGACACTTGCCTTTATCAGTCCTGGCATAGATTATAAGAGCACGAAGATTATGTTGGAGCTGTGCAAAACTTAGGTTATTCCACAGCTGGAGTACTGTGTGCAGTTCTGGTCGTCTTACTATAGGAAGGATGTGATTGCACTGGCGAGGGTGCAGAGGCGATTCACCAGGATGTTGCTTGGGATGGACCATTTGAGCTGTGAAGAGAGGCTGGGAGAGGCTTGTGTTGTTTTCTTTAGAGCAGAGAAGGTTGAGGGGCAACCTGATTGAGGTGTATAAGATTATCAGGGGTATGGACAGGGTGGATAGGAAGCAGCTGTTCCCCTTAGTTGAAGGGTCAATGAAGAGAGGGCAAAATGTTACGGTGAGGGGCAGGAGGTTTAGAGGGGATTTGAGGTAAAGTTGATTCATGCAGAGGGTGGTGGGAGCCTGAAATGCACTGTCTGGGAGGATAGTAGAGGTGGAAAACCTCAACCTTTTTAACAAATACGTGGATGAGCACTTGGAATGTCATAACATTCAAGGCTATGAGCCAAGTGCTGGAAAGTGGGATTAGTGTAGATTTGTTGGTGAGACTCGATGGGCCGAATGGCCTCTTCTGTTCTATACGACTCTGAGTAGCTTACTCCTTAAGTTTGTCAGTAAATAACCCCGAACAGGCGCCGGAATGTGGCGACTAGGGCCTTTTCACAGTAGCTTCATTGAAGCCTACTTGTGACAATAAGCGATTTTCATTTCATTTCATTTCATTTCAAATATCTGAATCCTGTAGTCCACAAAGATTCTTAGTTTGATGTTTGGTTTGTGCTGAGATAGATGGTCTTTGCTTGGTTACTTTGCAGATGCAACATTTGCTCTTAATACTATTAATTAGATAAGGGAAAATTGGTGAAGGCTACAGCTCTTGATTGATTTTGTTGCGTGTGCATGTCTAAATATTGGGTGAGGATAATTGATTATGATTCCCTATGTATCAAATATGCTCTTGATAAAAGGCTTATATATGAATAACTGTCACAAGTTTTCTTTTCTATTACAACGGTTTATTTAGAATTTTTAATTACAAGTAATGCTAGTCCAATGTGCATTTTGATCCTGCTGCAGGGCGACAAACAAGAGTGTGGCTTTGAAACATATGGGGAAAAGCGGAAAGGAAGAAAACACACAGGCCCAAAGGACAGTGGGAGGAGACAGCTCTCAATGGACAGCTTTTTTAGACCTGCAGTGAAGGAACCCCTATAGTTGGCCAGAGAGAGAGCAAACAGTCAATACTTCATCTTTCGCCTTTAGACCATCAAGCTCAGTCCAGGATAAGGCAACCTAGATAACTGACTGCTGAGGATGACCATTGACTGACAACAAAGGCCAGTCTATTCCTTCAAAGGTGGTGAGAAGACATTCTCTGTTAATGCCCGAAAAAGCCCATTTACATGAGGCTAATAACATGTGTTAATTATCATATTAGAGCAACATCTGTGAGTCAGTGATGTTCAAGTGTGTACAGTCCCAAAAGGATTCACACCACTAATAGTACAGCATTGTGTTCTCTGCTCCAGGTGTCAGCTGTTTATGATTATACTACAGTTCACAAATAATAGTCAATTTGAGACTTGGGAATTCTTGCCTTATACCAAGCCGTGTGCTTGCAAGATGTCTTTTTTTTTTACAATTTTTTTTAACATAAAATACGCTGACAGTTGTTTCCTAGTAATCAATTGGGTTTTCACTTGATAAACATTGTTCCCATTACAGTCGTTATTTCTTTGGCTGGACGAGCTCTTGCACTGTGTGCAAGTTCACTGCTTGTCCCTGCTGGTCAGGACATCCATCAGAAGTGCAAATCTTGACTCCAAATGGAATACACTCCAAATTTTGCTGTGAATTAAAAATTGGAGTGGTTTCAAAGCTCTGAGTGATGTAGCACCACAATGATTGTGGTCTCAGTGATGGAGAGCGAGTGCTGCATTGAGCGTGTTCTTCTACACCATAGAGAGTCACTTACAATGGGGTGTCGATGCTGGTCATCACTGTTTGCAGAAAACCAATCGAGAATAAATTTATTTTTTCAAGTTGTTTTTGTAGTACATAAGCATCTAAGATGTTTAATCTTGGAAGCCAAATGAATGGTATAAATAGTTCAATCCAGGGTTGAAATTTTATTATTTGATTTCCCCCCACTTAGTTATGTTATTATCTTTTAATCACTCCCAAGTATCTAGTTCTCCTAAGTCTGAACTATTTCATTAGATTACAGACTTTCCTCTGTCATTGGAAGGAAAAATCCACATGGTGTGGATAAAAACTATAAAACATGAACTGAAATTACTAACTAATGGGATTTTTATACATGATTTTAAGTTAATCTGTTTCTTATTTTTGCACAAGTATGAAGAACAGATGCAGTGTTTTCAGCACGCATGTATTTTCTATAAAATTGATTTTTACTTCTAATTTACTACAATTAAAAAAATATACGAACAGACAAATTAGAAGCAGGAGAAGGCAATCCGGTCCCTCGAGCTTGCTTCACCATTTGATAAGATCACAGCTGATTGATTGTGCTCTCAATTCACT
This sequence comes from Scyliorhinus torazame, assembly GCF_047496885.1. Lineage (NCBI taxonomy): Eukaryota > Metazoa > Chordata > Chondrichthyes > Carcharhiniformes > Scyliorhinidae > Scyliorhinus > Scyliorhinus torazame. The sequence goes on from NC_092713.1 coordinate 61,717,973, forward strand.
TTCATATACCCTTTGATTCCTTTGTAGTCAAGAATCTATCTACCTCTGGCTTTAAGTATATTTAAAACTCTGCTTCCATCGCTCTCTGGGAGAAGAGAATTTGCAGACTCGCGCTCCAAGAGAGAAAGAACGCTCAGAGAGAGAATGAAAATGAAATGAAAATCGCTTATTGTCACGAGTAGGCTTCAATGAAGTTACTGTGAAAAGCCCCTAGTCGCCACATTCCGGCGCCTGTTCGGGGAGGCTGGTACGGGAATTGAACCGTGCTGCTGGCCTGCCTTGGTCTGCTTTAAAAGCCAGCGATTTAGCCCAGTGAGCTAAACCAGCCCCTTAATTGTGTGTATGTTCGGATCTCAACGTTCTAGGTCCAAACGTTCCTCATAAGGTTAAAACCCCTCACCCTAGCAATCAGTCGGGTGACCTTCTCTGAACTGTTTCTAATGCAGTTATTCCCGTTTTGAAATAAGGAGAGTAAACCTGTACACTGAACTCCAAATATGGCCACACCAATATCCTGTACAACTGTAGCAAAATTTCCCTCCTTCTATATTCCATTCCCTTTGCAATAAACGCAGAAATTCCAGTTGCCTTCCTAATCATGCTCGTCTCACATACTAACTTTTCCTGATTCATGTACCAGGACACCCAGGTCCCTTTGTACCTCAGTTCTGCAACCTAAATAATATGCTGCTTTTCTATTTTCCTTGCCAAAGTGGGCAAGATCACATTTTCCCATATTATACTCTGCCAAATGTTTGCCCACTCACTTAACCAATCTATACCCCTTTGCAGATTCCTTATGCCCTCTTCACATTTTACATTCCTATTTATCTCTGTGTCATCAAGAAATTTAGCAACCATACATTTAATCCCATGACCCAAGTCATTAACATAGGGCATGATCTACCGGCCATATTGCACCCGAAAGGAGGTACGGCCGGTAGAACCTCTTCCAAAATCTACCCGTTTCGCTGCGCCTCGTGAGATCTAAAGCGATCTCGTGAGCCATTACGATCTGAACAATGGGCAGGATCAGTATTATGCAAATCTGCATATTAGAATAAAACAGCTAATCTCACTCTAATATGCACTCCCCTGAATTACCCGAGGTGTTGGGATCTAACTCCTTCGCCTCGGAGACCTCGGATGAGCGCCGTTCAGAGCTGGTCTCCACAAACGGGAACCAGACAGAACGGCACATGTGGGGGTGGTCTCCCAAGGGATTGGAGGCCCCCAGGTGCTTGCCCTCTGCCATCCTGGCACTGCCAAGGTGCCCAGGTGACACTACCAGCTGGCAGGGACAGTGCCAGACTGGCAGTGCCAAGACACCAAGGTGACACTACCAGCTGGCAGGGGCAGTGCCAGATTGGCAGTGCCAAGGTGTCAGGCTGTCTTTTTTCCCATGGCGGGAATCGGGCCTGAGGTTGCCCTGCACTTGTGGGGTGCAGAGGGGGCCTGAGCCTTATTGGTGAACTGGGGCTTTGGGGGGAGGGATTCGGGGGTCAGAGATTAGGATGCCATTTAAAAATAGTGTCCCGATCACTTCCGACACTGAGGAGTTCCGGCGAGTGGAGCTCCTCTGCAGCAAACGGGACTAAGTGCGGCCTCGGCGGGGTGTACCCTGCTGAAGCTCTGAATTGAAACACAGTCCCGATAGATAGCGTCGTGTGTCTCCGCACTGCGAGCACCACAGTGCCGGGAAACACTCCGCTAAACGCGCTCATCACGGTACTCTTCCAATTTTGTTATATTGCGGCCATAGATTGCAAATAGTTTACTCTCCAGTTTAAATACTTATTATTTGTAGTAGAACTCTCTCCTTTATTTCTTCTTTATTGGTGTGTTCTCTGTTGGTGAAAGTTAGGATAATCAGTCATCTCTCAGTCAACTTAACTCTGCTTTAATACTGATACAGAGCAAAGGACTGGATCCTGGAAATCTGAAATCCAGACAGTTAATGCTGGAAATACTCAGCAGGATGGGATGCATATGTGGGAGAAAAATGGGCAGAATTTAATGCTCCTCCCCACCCCACGAGCGGGTGGTTTGGGGAGTGACATATAATGGGTTGGAGATTCCATCGCTTTACCAACTCACTCCAGGTAATTCAGGGTCAGGAAGGTCGAGAGCAGCCTTCTCACCTGGAGCCCAAATGAAGCCTTAAATGGCAACTTACGGTCATCATCCTGCTGTCACTGGCATTCAGCCAGCAGTGGGTGAGGGATAAAGCCTGGCGGGCATGCTTGTGGCCTGGTGGGGGAATCCCTCCTTCTTGGGCACCCTGTGCCATATAGTGGGGTCCATTGGCAGCAAGGGAGGGACCCATAGGAAGACACCCCTTTACCCTCAAACCCCCTTTTTCCTCTCCATGGGCGGGGCCTCTGATTGGCTGGTATATCTTTGGAGGCAGAACATGTGCCCTGCAGGAGAACAGCTGTGGGGAAATTCACAGGCTGACCACCACCACCATTAAATCATAGCCCAATGTTTCCGGTGAACTGCCTGTTGCGTAATGTTTACACTTGTATGCTGGAAGTGATTTGTTTCTAAGAGGAAAATGTGTCTCTATTTTAATCGATGGAGCATCTTCACAACACCTTTTTTTAAACCTGTATCATGACAATTTTTGTACCTTTCCAATGATCCAATCCTACTTTTACAAATAAATGCTCTAGAACATGTTTGTTTTTCTTTTTAATTCACAATCTGAAACCTACTAATTACAGAGCAGCAGATACTGAAGGCATTGAGAAAGAAGAAGGATTTATATAGTGTCCACACTAAGCTAATGAAGTTCCCGTACCGGCCTCCTCGAACAGGCGCCAGCATGTGGCGACTAGGGGCTTTTCACAGTAACTTCATTGAAGCCCACTTGTGACAATAAGCGATTATTATTATTACTTTGAGGTGCCATCACTGTTGCAGTGTAGAAAATGGTAAGAATGACTAGACAACTTTCTTTTTAGTACTATTGATTGAGGGTAAATGTTAGCCTGGAGAATCCAAATACTCTTCAAATAATATAATGGGATCCTTTACATCCATCTGAGAGAACAAATGGACCCTAATCCGAGATGCCGCATTTTTGCCTCTTGAGCATCAGCCTAAATTATATGCTCAAATCCCTGGAGTGGAGCTGGATATCCCCGATTCATTGGTGAAAGTGCTGCCACTGAGCCAAGATTGAGATCTCATCAGCACACAGCATAGAAGAGGGTGCGATTCAACCAAAAGATTTCTAAATGTCATGTTTGGTGGGGTGTTTCCCACTCGCGTTTTGGATGAGATCCACACCAGCAATCACCCACACATAGGACCGGTTTAATGGAAAGGTTTCCAAGTGTGGTAACGGGTGGGAACTGCCGCGAGCTTCCCGATGCTGTAAATATTAATTGGACCACTTAACGAGGCCCCACGGACTTCACACCGCAAATGACTGTCCCGCTGGCTGATTCGCTGGGACCACACTCACCAGTCCCCTGCTAACAAGGGAGAGAGGAGAGCAGCACTTAAACCATTCCTGCACCGCCAACCCCACACCGCTCGCAGACATGCCATCGAGGAAACCAGTCCCACGAAATGGGAATGCCGACCTGGGCAGATTGTTGGCTGTGGTAGAAGTCAAGGCGGGATGGCCTGTTCCCCCGAGGGTCAGCCCCAGGGCAGCCAGTGCTGCTTGGGAGGAAGTGGCAGCGGCCGTCAGTTCAGAGAGCATGACGAGGAGGACTGTCACCCAGTGCTGTAAGACGGCCACTGAGCCCCCTCCCCCCACGAGCCTGGCACCGCCCCTGCCCAGCAGCGTTCAGTGCATCTGCCCACCCATGTCCAGCAGTGGTGCCCACGCCCCCCCCCCCCCATATTCCACATTTCCACCACCCCCATATGTCTCATATCTTTGTCCGTTCCCCCCGCCCCGGGCAAACCCTGCAATAAAAGATACATGCAACTTGCTATTTATGCCCCCTTTGTGTCCCCGCAGAAGTTGGGCCAAAACAGATGGGAGAGGGCCCAGACGGGCGGGACACCAGAGTCCCGTTCCCCCCCACCCTTACAAGGAACGGGCCCTGGAGGTCGCAAAGGTGGCTGAGGTTTGATCGGTCACCGATGTTGAGGTTGGATTACGGTGCAGAGTTACACTGGCCCCCGCCCAAATGACCTGTCACACGAGTTGTTGATGCCATTCAGACTGACCCATCCCTCCCACTAACCACGTCGATTCTCCCGCAGGAATCCTCATCCGACGGTGCCGGCTCGTCCAGAGTGGTTGCGTCCCTACACTCCGAGGAGACCATCGTATTCATGGCACAGCTGTCATCCCCACCCTCCACCAGCACAGAGACACACACTTGGTGGGGGACAGGCTGCTGGGGCACAATCTGGCGAGTACCACAGTTGCTTATGCACATCAGGTGGCGACAGGAACGTTCAGGCGAGACAGCAGTCAGAGGTCTGCTGGATCCCAAGACCCAACTGGGTCCCAGTTACATGCTGAGCCTCTGGACCAGGTTTGCCTGGAGCTGATGTAGACGCTAGGGTGCAGCTGTGACATTCAGAGGGGGATGTCATTGACACTCCAGCAGGTCCATAGCCGACTGGAGGAATCCCAGAGGCTACGGGCACAGGAGAAGGTGCCAGCAATGTGTGACACCAAGGCCAACACTGCTAGGGTGGCGACCACAGTGGAGGGCCTGGTGCACGACGTCAGCAGCATGAGTGGAGGTGACCAAGGCGTGGTTCAGTCAGCAACGGCAATGACTGAGCGCCTTGATAGCGTGCGCCAGTGGCTGTGGGATGTGACCCAGTACCAGGTGGACCTTGAGGCGTTGCAGAGCATGTCCCAGTCTCAGCTTGGCATTGCCAAGGCACTGCGGAGCAATTTGGAATCACTGAAGCATCACCGAAGGCGTCAATACTGTGCTGCAGACAGTGGGGAGCCGCCAGGGCTGGCAGAGCCAGATAATACAGGGGCAGCCGGGGCTCGATTCAGTTGCCCCTCTGTCCCGAGGTGAACCCCAGGGCCCTACGGGCCCCAACTGGGAGGAGTTATGTGCTGTCCCAGAGCCACCCTTGGAGTGACAACGGTAGCCACCAGCTCCCCCGAGACCCAGCCCCCGACAGTGGTGCGTGTCGGAGTCAGCACCTGGAATAGGGCGGCAAGGCGGGACATGTGCTGCCGTCAAGTGCGCCAGGGCCCTCTGGCCTCAGAGCTCCCAGAAGATGGACGCGAGGGGCATTGAAGACCGTGGGACATGGTAGGCAGCATGCTCCTCTACCTCTGATGTGTATCCTGGGGGCACACCAAGGCGCAGCGCTAGAGCATGGAAAGCTTGGCAGGTCGAGAATCACTGAAAGGGCACGGGGGGAGGGGTGAGAAGAGAGTAGGGCAGCGAGCTCCAGATCATGACATCGCGTGAGGTTTGGTTGAATCTCGCGACATGTCTCGAGCATCGTGAATCTCTCTAGAGGCCCATCGCTAGATTCAATGGCATTGTTGCCACACCCAGTGGCCATGACGAGACCATTAAATCCTGGCCATTATCTGAGTTTCATGTGGTTTTGTTTCTTACTAGTGGTAACCACCATTTCATAGAATTTCATAGAATTTACAGTGCAGAAGGAGGCCATTCGGCCCATCGAGTCTGCACCGGCTCTTAGAAAGAGCACCCTACCCATGGTCCACACCTCCACCCCATCCCCATAACCCAGTAACCCCACCCAACACTAAGGGCAATTTTGGACACTATGGGCAATTTAGCATTGCCAATCCACCTAACCCGCACGTCTTTGGACTGTGGGAGGAAACCGGAGCACCCGGAGGAAACCCACGCACACACGGGGAGAATGTGCAGACTCCGCACAGACAGTGACCCAAGCCGGGAATCGAACCTGGGACCCTGGAGCTGTGAAGCAATTGTGCTATCCACAATGCTACCGTGCTGCCCACAAAGCTATGATGGTGCTCTTGCTGGTTATAATTCTTCATGCCAGCTTGGATCAGTTGTGAAGTTCTAACTTTGTGCCAGGACTCGAGGCATAAACTACGCTGACTCCTCTCTGCGGTGCTGAAGGACCTCTGCATTGAGAACAAGATTCCCTCTGGCTTTGATAGTGGCTCACATGGACATCCTGAGGCAAAGTTTTTCCAGTGTCTTGCCCAACATGTTTCCCTTAAACCCACAAAAAGATCATCACACTGAACTTCCATCTTAGATTATGTGATTTAGCCTCTGGAGTGGGGCATGAACTCAAAACCTCCTGACTGGGGCAGCACGGTAGCATTGTGGATAGCACAATTGCTTCACAGCTCCAGGGTCCCAGGTTCGATTCCGGCTTGGGTCACTGTCTGTGCGGAGTCTGCACATCCTCCCCGTGTGTGCGTGGGTTTCCTCCGGGTGCTCCGGTTTCCTCCCACAGTCCAAAGATGTGCGGGTTAGGGGGATTGGCCATGATAAATTGCCCTTGGTGTCCAAAATTGCCCTTGGTGTTGGGTGGGGTTACTGGGTGATGGGGTGGAGGTGTTGACCTTGGGTGGGGTGCTCTTTCCAAGAGACGGTGCAGACTCGATGGGCTGAATGGCCTCCTTCTGCACTGTAAATTCTATGATAATCTATCTATGACTCAGAGGTGAGAGTAAACCCAAGACACTAGAATTCTCTCAATAAACCTCTCCTGCTTATGCGTCTCCTCAACTCCTTTAAAAGCCCCCTTAAATCCATCTCTTTGCCCAAGCACTTCACTGTGAATCCATTCATACCTGAATGGCTTGACATCCATTGTCTTTTCAAGTATGCCCCTATACATTGGATATTTTTCACCATTAAAGGTGCTCCATAAATACAAGTCATTAATTAATTGGGATTATTTCTATTTTCAAAGGGATTCCGATGGTGAGATTTCATCCTTTACATTTAAAATTACCTGGATTCTCCACTCTGTATCTAGGGGCTTTTCACAGTAACTTCATTGCAGTGTTAATGTAAGCCTACTTGTGACAATAAAGATGATTATTATTATTATAATACCTCTGCTTCTCGTACTTCGAAATAAAGGTTTTGTGTCAATTACTTTTCCATTTTATCAAAAAATTACCCAAGTTTGTTGGTTATGGATATCCGATTCAGCAAATAAGCTCATGAGCTGTTCCTTTCAATGTGCGTCATGGAAATTGCTGGTCAGATGTCCGATTCCTCGCTCTGGTGATGTAGTCATCCACAACTCTTATTGAGCAAGAATGTCTTCTTATTACAGGAATAGACAGGACTGTTATGTGCTGGATTGCTGTTACCGACTACCACTACTTGTGTATTTGTCAGCTTATTACATTTAGTGTCGTGATTACAGATGTTCTTAATCGGCGTCTGGGCATAATAGGCTACAGCTTATAGGTCAGTAGAAAAAGCCGCTTACTAAACTTGTACAGATACAACCATAAGTTGGTGGAGATCTTTGACATGTTTACATTGTGCAGAGGTGTGTGTGATTGAAGTTGAAGCTGGAACTGTGTATTATATGTATAGAGAGAGGTGTCTGGACAGGCATACACAGTACGTGATTGAACTTAAGTACAGTATCTTAGAGTGTCAATTATATATTTGGACTGCAGAGTTTAAATTCCTTTTTATTTTTGTCCACCAGACTCCTGGAATTTTTATCATGTTTTCCGTATTTGAGATGTTCCAAAGTGCTTTACTGTCAATGGATTACTTCTGTTTGGTAGATGAAAGGAGCAGTCAATTTATACACATCAAGGTCGCACAAACATCCAAGAGATGTATGATCAGTTAATCCGTTTAAATCAGTGTTCTGCAAACATTTTTCCAGGGACCCATTTTTCCCAACAGGCCAACATTCGGGACCCAACCCGGCCGATCTTCGCGACCCACGCCGGCCGCCCTGTGCGACCCACCATTTTCTCTTACCTTGTTTGCTGCTGACAAAAATGGAGGTGTCATGTGAGGGTACCTTTAAGACATGGATGTTTAAGCAATGTACCTTTAAGAAAACAGTGATGTCATAGAGTGGCTGGAGCTCAGCTCAGGTCAGCCATTTTGCAGTTTAGTTTGGTTGTGCAGTTTGAAAAGTGCCTGGCTGGTTTTGCTGAGAGCAGTTTAAAAGTGCCTGGCTGTTTTGCTGTGAGCTGATTAAAAGGAGAAAGCCAGTTTGAGACAGCAGCTTGAGAAGTTCTGGTTTGCTGTGAGTTGCTTGAAGTGAGAAAGCCAGTTGGGAAAAGCAGTGTTGGTGTGTGTCTGTGTGTTTCCAGAGAGTTTGCAGGAAGAAAGCGAGGTGCTGGAGCTGAAGTCAACCCAGCTAATATGTCTCTGCCATTCTACAGAAAATATATATATCCTTTAACCTGATGTGATACTGTTTAAAGGTGTTAAGTCTCTTGTAAGTTTGAAGGAACATTTTAAGGAGTTATTTACTGTTGCAATATTTTCTGAGTTATCTTTGAAGTAAGGGGTGTTAAGAGATCCAATGTTTATTTAAGATGTTAAGTTGAGTTCATGGAATCAACAGTGTTTTGTGTTTAAAAACCCACGTGTCCATAATTGTAATCCCACACCTAGGGAAAGCCGTGTGCTAGGAAAAGCAACAAATCCATGAAAGGGAGAGGTTGGTTGAACTCCATGATACAAATTGGGGTTCTGAAACGCCTTGCCCATAATAACTGGGGGCTCGAGGGGGATAAAAGTCTATCTATTGGATTGGCTTTTGTGAACTCAAAGACATTGAAGGATTGTTGCTTTTGCGGTGTGGTATTTTAGTTTAAGTGGGGAGAGTGTTGTGAACAATGGCTCTTTCAGAGGTTCAGAAGTTTTTGGTGGTGGAAATGTCACACGTAGTACTTTACGGACAGAAACGAAACGCAGACTGTTAGATTTGGCAAGAACATTGCAGTTAACATTACCTGACAAAATGCGAAAAGATGAGGTAATTATGGCAGTGGTTAAGCATTTAAAGTTGCCTGAGATAGAGTTTGACTCATTGGAAATGGCAAAAATTCAGTTGCAAATTAAACAAATGGAACATGAGAAAGAATTAAAGCGGCTTGCATACAAGAGAGAGAGAGAGAGAGAGAGGAAAAAGAAAAGGAGGGAGAAGAAAGGAGAAAAGAAAGAATAGTCCTAGCAGAACAAAAAGAAAAAGAAAGGGAGATACAGATCAGGGAGAAAGATAAAGAGAGGGAGTTTGAACTTCAGAAAATGGCCATGAAAATGAAACATGACAATCAGTTAAAATTGGCAGACGTAAAGGGACACAGTTGGAGGAGATGGATGAGGATAATGAGACAGAGGGTCATAGTCGAAGACGTGGTGAGGATCTATTTAAATATTTCCAAGCATTGCCAAGGTTTGACGAGAAGGAAGTGGAAGCCTCATTCATTTCATTTGAGAAGGGAGCTAAACAAATGAAATGGCCACAGGACATGTGGGTGTTACTGATTCAAACAAAGCTGGTAGGTAGAGCTAGTGGAAGTGTTTGCATCACTACCGGAGGAGGTATCTGGAATGTATGAGGAGGTGAAGAAATCCATCTTAAGTGCATATGAGCTATTGCCTGAAGCTTACAGACAAAGGTTTAGAAATTTAAGGAAAGAATTTGGTCAAACATACATGGAGTTTGAAAGGCTCAAACAGAGTAATTTTGATAGGTGGATAAGGGCTTTGAAAATAGACCAAACGTATGAAGCTCTCAGAGAATTATACTTTTGGAGTTGTTTAAAAATTCAATTCCTGATGTAGTGAGAACTCATGTGGAAGAACAGAGGGTTAAAACTGTGAGATTAGCAGCGGAAATGGCAGATGATTATGAATTAGTTCATAAATCAAAGATTGGTTTCCGACATCAGTTTCAGCCGGTGAGGGATAGAAACTGGGGACATGAGAAATACTCAAGTGGTAAAGGTGATCTGATGGGAGATAATAAGGAGAGTGTACCTCAGATTAAAAAAGAAATCCAGGAGGGTGGAAGAGACATGAAAAGTTTCAAATGTTTTCACTGTAATAAACTAGGCCATGTAAAGTCACAGTGTTGGTGGTTGAAGAAAAACACTGGGAAGGCTGATGTGGTAAAACAGGATAAGACAGTGGGGTTTGTTAGAGTGGTAAAGGAAAGCCCCAGGGAAGCGAAGGAGGTGCAAACGATTGTACAGCCTGTTCAAGAAGTAATTGTTAAGAAGGTGCCAGATGTCTTTAAAGAATTTACTTGTGTGGGTAAAGTTTACTCATGTGTATCAGGAGGAGCAGGTAAAGAAGTCACAATTTTAAGAGATACAGGGGCTTGTCAATGAGAAATTATGTAGTTTGGGAAGAATGTTGCCAGACAAGGTGGTGATATGTGGAATTCAGGGTGAGAAGAGTAACGTTCCATTATATAAGGTAAGGTTGGAAAGTCCATTGAAGAGTGGTGAAGTGGTAGTAGGAGTGATAGATAAACTGTATCTTGGGTAATGATATAGCTGAATCGCAGATGTGAGTGATGCCTACTGGGGTTGATAAGCCAGTGGAAAATCAGACAACTGAAGTGTTGAAGGACGAGTATCCTGGGATTTTTCCAGATTGTGTAGTAACAAGGTCGTAAAGTCACAGGTTAAGACAAAGAGGCGAAATCAAAGAGTGACGATGAAGTTGAAGTGCAATTATCAGAAACAATTTTTGATCAGGTGGTTGAAAAAGAGCAAGAACAGGTGGAGGATGAGGCGGATATTTTTAGTTCAGGAAAATTGGCGGAGTTACAACAGAAAGATGTAGAAATAAAACGGATATATCAGAAAGCATATACAGAAGAGGAATCTGAGAGTATACCAGAGTGTTATTACCGTAAAAATGATGTCTTGATGAGAAAATGGAGACCTGTACATATGCAGGCGGATGAAAAGTGGGTAGAAGTTCATCAGGTAGTATTGCCGGTAGGATATAGAAAGGAGGTGTTGCGAGTTGCACATGAGGTACCAGTGGGAGGTCATTTGGAAATAAGGAAAACTCAAGCTAAAATCCAGAAACATTTTTATTGGCCTGGACTACATAAAGATGTAGTTAAATTTTGTCAATCATGTCACACATGTCAAGTGATAGGGAAACCTCAAGCAGTGATAAAACCAGCGCCCTTAATACTCATTCCAGCATTTGAGGAACCTTTTACAAGAGTCCTAATCGATTGTGTAGGACCGCTTCCTAAAACAAAAAGTGGGAATCAATATCTTTTGACTGTAATGGATGTGTCTACTAGGTTTCCAGAGGCCATTCCAGTACGTAATATTACAGCTAAAAGGATTGTGGAGGAGTTACTTAAATTCTTTACTAGATATGGACTATCCACAGAAATTCAATCGGATCAAGGAACAAATTTTACTTCAAAGTTATTCAAAGAAGTTATGGATAGCTTAGGAATAAAACAATTTAAATCAACTGTGTACCATCCAAAATCGCAGGGAGCGTTAGAAAGGTGGCATCAGACATTAAAGACAATGTTGAGGGCTTATTGTCACGATTATCCAGAGGATTGGGATAAAGGAATCCCATTCGTATTGTTTGCAATTAGGGATGCACCTAATGAGTCGACCAAATTAAGTCCTTTTGAACTAATTTTTGTTCATGAGGTAAGAGGACCACTTAAATTGATTCAGGAAAAATTGGTGGGTGAGAAATCGGAAATTACACTATTGGATTATGTGTCAAATTTTAGGGAACAATTAAATAGAGCAGGTGAATTGGCTGGACAACATTTGAAAGTTGCACAAAATGTGATGAAACGGGTAGTGGACACGAAATCCAAAGTTTGTAGTTTTGCCAGTGGGGATAACGTTTGAGTGTTTTTACCAGTGGTAGGGGAGCCTTTAAAAGCTAGGTTTTGTGGACCGTATCAGATTGAAAGGAAATTAAGTGAGGTGAATTATGTGGTAAAAACACCAGATAGAAGGAAGACTCACCGAGTGTGTCATGTGAATATGCTTAAAAGGTACTTTGAAAGGGAAGGAGAGAAAAAGGAGGTTTTAATGATTCTAATTCAAAGTGACGATCCAAATCCAGATGACTGTGAATTTGACACACCTCAAATTAAATTGGAAAATGAGGATGTTCTTAAAAATTGGGATGAATCGAAAGGTGAATGCAGTTACAAGAATGGACTCTTATCCTATCCCACGTTTGGAGGATTGCATTGAGAAAGTGGGACAATCCGCTATTATTTCCAAATTGGATTTACTGAAAGGTTACTGGCAAGTACCTTTTATCTGAAAGGGCGAAGGAGATTTCAGCTTTTGTGACTCCAGATGGTATGTACCAATTCAGAGTTATGCCATTTGGCATGAAAATCGCCCCAGCAACATTTCAGCGGTTAACTAATACAATTGTTTCAGGATTACCCAATTGTCCGGTATACATTGACGATCTGGTAATTTTCAGCCAGACATGGAAAGAATATTTAAAACATGTGAGGGAGTTATTCGATCGACTTCAGGAGGCGGGTTTAGTGATAAACCTAGCCAAAAGTGAATTTGGAAAAGCCCAAGTCACTTTCCTTGGCCATACAATCGGACAGGGTCGACTGGTCCCACGGGATGTGAAAACGAAAGTTATTGGGGAGTTTCCGATACTCTCGACACGACGGAAAATAATGCGATTTCTTGGTACGAGTGGATTTTACCGGAAATTTGTACCAAATTTTAGCAGTGTGGTCGCTCCATTGAAGGACTTGCTCAAGAAGCGTAAGAAATTCCAGTGGACAGCGGAGTGTCAACAGGCATTTGACGGCCTGACGGCTGTGTTAACCACTGCTCCTGTGATAGTCATCCCAGATTATACCAAACCCTTCATCCCAAATTATACCAAACCCTTCAAAGTGGCTGTTGATGCGAGCGATGTGGGCGTAGGTACGGTGCTTCTACAAGACGACAACGAAGGGCTAGAGTGGCCTGTTGGTTATTTTTCAAAGAAATTCAATTCTCACCAGAAACAGTATTCGATGATTGAGAAGCAGACTTTGAGTTTGGTGCTGGCTTTGCAACATTTTCACATTTATGTGACCAGCAATCCATCTAACCCCATTATAGAACATAGAACAATACAGCGCAGTACAGGCCCTTCGGCCCACGATGTTGCACCGAAACAAAAGCCATCTAACCTACACTATGCCATTATCATCCATATGTTTATCCAATAAACTTTTAAATGCCCTCAATGTTGGCGAGTTCACTACTGTAGCAGGTAGGGCATTCCACGGCCTCACTACTCTTTGCGTAAAGAACCTACCTCTGACCTCTGTCCTATATCTATTACCCCTCAGTTTAAAGTTATGTCCCCTCGTGCCAGCCATATCCATCCGCGGGAGAAGGCTCTCACTGTCCACCCTATCCAACCCCCTGATCATTTTGTATGCCTCTATTAAGTCTCCTCTTAACCTTCTTCTCTCCAACGAAAACAACCTCAAGTCCATCAGCCTTTCCTCATAAGATTTTCCCTCCATACCAGGCAACATCCTGGTAAATCTCCTCTGCACCCGCTCCAAAGCCTCCACGTCCTTCCTATAATGCGGTGACCAGAACTGTACGCAATACTCCAAATGCGGCCGTACCAGAGTTCTGTACAGCTGCAACATGACCTCCCGACTCCGGAACTCAATCCCTCTACCAATAAAGGCCAACACTCCATAGGCCTTCTTCACAACCCTATCAACCTGGGTGGCAACTTTCAGGGATCTATGTACATGGACACCTAGATCCCTCTGCTCATCCACACTTTCAAGAACTTTACCATTAGCCAAATATTCCGCATTCCTGTTATTCCTTCCAAAGTGAATCACCTCACACTTCTCTACATTAAACTCCATTTGCCACCTCTCAGCCCAGCTCTGCAGCTTATCTATATCCCTCTGTAACCTGCTACATCCTTCCACACTATCGACAACACCACCGACTTTAGTATCGTCTGCAAATTTACTCACCCACCCTTCTGCGCCTTCCTCTAGGTCATTGATAAAAATGACAAACAGCAACGGCCCCAGAACAGATCCTTGTGGTACTCCACTTGTGACTGTACTCCATTCTGAACATTTCCCATCAACCACCACCCTCTGTCTTCTTTCAGCTAGCCAATTTCCGATCCACATCTCTAAATCACCCTCAATCCCCAGCCTCCGTATTTTCTGCAATAGCCTACCGTGGGGAACCTTATCAATACACCACATCAACTGCTCTACCCTCGTCTACCTAAATCTTGTCCCTTATAATCCCCTCCAAGACTTTACCCACTACAGACGTGAGGCTCACCGGTCTAAAGTTGCCGGGGTTGTCTCTGCTCCCCTTTTTGAACAAAGGGACCACATTTGCTGTCCTCCAGTCCTCTGGCACTATTCCTGTAGCCAATGATGACATAAACATCAAAGCCAAAGGTCCAGCAATCTCTTCCCTGGCCTCCCATAGAATCCTAGGATAAATCCCATCAGGTCCCGGGGACTTATCTATTTTCAGCCTGTCCAGAATTGCCAACACCTCTTCCCTACGTACCTCAATGCCATCTATTCTATTAGCCTGGGGCTCAGCATTCTCCTCCACAACATCTTTTTCCTGAGTGAATACTGACGAAAAATATTCATTTAGTATCTCGCCTATCTCTTCAGACTCCACACACAATTTCCCATCCCTGTCCTTGACTGGTCCTACTCTTTCCCTAGTCATTCGCTTATTCCTGACATACCTATAGAAAGCTTTTGGGTTTTCCTTGATCCTTCCTGCCAAATACTTCTCATGTCCCCTCCTTGCTCGTCTTAGCTCTCTCTTTAGATCCTTCCTCGCTACCTTGTAACTATCCATCGCCCCAACCGAAACTTCACACTTCATCTTCACATAGGCCTCCTTCTTCCTCTTAACAAGAGATTCCACTTCCTTGGTAAACCACGGTTCCCTCGCTCGACGCCTTCCTCCCTGTCTGACCGGTACATACTTATCAAGAACACGCAGTAGCTGATCCTTGAACAAGCCCCACTTATCCAGTGTGCCCAACACTTGCAGCCTACTTCTCCACCTTATCCCCCCCAAGTCACGTCTAATGGCATCATAATTGCCCTTCCCCCAGCTACAACTCTTGCCCTGCGGTGTATACTTATCCCTTTCCATCATTAACGTAAACGTCACTGAATTGTGGTCACTGTCCCCAAAGTGCTCTCCTACCTCCAAATCCAACACCTGGCCTGGTTCATTACCCAAAACCAAATCCAACGTGGCCTCGCCTCTTGTTGGCCTGTCAACATATTGTTTCAGGAAACCCTCCTGCACACACTGGACAAAAAAACGACCCATCTATTGTACTCGAACTATATATTTTCCAGTCAATATTTGGAAAGTTAAAGTCTCCCATAATAACTACCCTGTTACTTTCGCTCATGTTCAGAATCATCTTCGCCATCCTTTCCTCTACATCCCTAGAACTATTAGGAGGCCTATAAAAAAACTCCCAACAGGGTGACCTCTCCTTTCCTGTTTCTAACTTCAGCCAATACTACCTCGGAAGAAGAGTCCCCATCTAGCATCCTCTCCGCCACCGTAATACTGCTCTTGACTAGCAGCGCCACACCTCCCCCTCTTTTGCCTCCTTCTCTGAGCTTACTAAAACACCTAAACCCCGGAACCTGCAACATCCATTCCTGTCCCTGCTCTATCCATGTCTCCGAAATGGCCACAACATCGAAGTCCCAGGTACCAACCCACGCTGCCAGTTCCCCTACCTTGTTTCGTATACTCCTGGCATTGAAGTAGACACACTTCAAACCACCTACCTGAACACTGGCCCCCTCCTGCGACGTCAAATCTGTGCTCCTGACCTCTATACTCTCATTCTCCCTTAACCTAAAACTACAATCCAGGTTCCCATGCCCCTGCTGCATTAGTTTAAACCCCCCCAAAGAGCACTAACAAATCTCCCCCCAGGATATTTGTGCCCCTCAGGTTCAGATGTAGACCATCCTGTCTGTAGAGGTCCCACCTTCCCCAGAAAGAGCCCCAGTTATCCAAAAATCTGAATCCCTCCCGCCTGCACCATCCCTGTAGCCACGTGTTTAAATGCTCTCTCTCCCTATTCCTCATCTCACTATCACGTGGCACGGGCAACAACCCAGAGATAACAACTCTGTTTGTTCTAGTTCTGAGCTTCCATCCTAGCTCCCTGAAAGCCTGCCTGACATCCTTGTCCCCTTTCCTACCTATGTCGTTGGTGCCAATGTGGACCACGACTTGGGGCTGCTCCCCCTCCCCCCTAAGGACCCGGAAAACACGATCCGAGACATCACGTACCCTTGCACCTGGGAGGCAACATACCAAACGTGAGTCTCTCACGCTCCCACAAAATCTCCTATCTGTGCCCCTGACTATAGAGTCCCCAATTACTAATGCTCTGCTCCTCTCCCCCCTTCCCTTCTGAGCAACAGGGACAGACTCCGTGCCAGAGGCCCGTACCCCATGGCTTACCCCTGGTAAGTCCCCCCCCCCCACAAGTATCCAAAGCGGTATACTTGTTTCTCAGGGGAACGACCGCAGGGGATCCCTGCACTGACTGTTTTTTCCCAGTCCCTCTTACAGTTACCCACCTATCTCCATATTATATATACGGATCACAATCCTTTGACGTTTTTGGAGCGATTCCGGAATAACAATGCAAGGCTGTTTCGCTGGAGTTTGTTGTTACATCCATTTCATTTAAAAATAGTACATGTGGCAGGACGGGAAAATGTGAGAGCCGATGCTTTGTCACGAATGTGATCAATTGAGAATCATTTCGGTGGGAGGAAGAAGAGCAAAGAAAAATGGACTATATTATTATGCCTGTTTGCGTGTGGTTTTTTTTTGTGAAAAGTAAAAGTATTTTTACTGTGCGCATTTCTTAGTGGATGGTGCAAAAGTGAAAAATGAAACCATCTTGAAGTTGATGGGTTTTTTTTTCTTGGGGGAGGGGAGGTGTCATGTGAGGGTACCTTTTAAGACATGGTTGTTTAAGCAATGTACCTTTAAGAAAACAGTGATGTCATAGAGTGGCTGGAGCTCAGCTCAGTTCAGCCATTTTGCAGGTTAGTTTGGTTTTGCAGTTTGAAAAGTGCCTGGCTGGTTTTGCTGAGAGCATTTTAAAAAGTGCCTGGCTGTTTTGCTGTGAGTTGCTTGAAGGGAGAAAGCCAGTTGGGAAAAGCAGTGTTGGTGTGTGCCTGTGTGTTTCCAGAGAGTTTGCAGGAAGAAAGCGAGGTGCTGGAGCTAAAGTCAACCAAGCTAATATGTCTCTGCCATTCTACAGAAAATATATATATCCTTTAACCTGATGTGATACTGTTTAAAGGTGTTAAGTCTCTTGTAAGTTTGAAGGAACATTTTAAGGAGTTATTTACTGTTGCAATATTTTCTGAGTTATCTTTGAAGTAAGGGGTGTTAAGATATCCAATGTTTATTTAAGATGTTAAGTTGAGTTCATGGAATCAACAGTGTTTTGTGTTTAAAAACCCACGTGTCCATAATTGTAATCCCACACCTAGGGAAAGCCGTGTGCTCGGAAAAGCAACAAATCCATTAAAGGGAGAGGTTGGTTGAACTCCATGATACATTTTGGGGTTCTGAAAACGCCTCGCCCATAACAGGAGGAAATGGTTTTGGGTCCCTTTGGCCCTCGTGCACGTTCCTCCAATGGAACCTGTTGGATGAAGGTGGAGCCTTCCGGTGTCGGAAAGTATGGAGTCTCCATCTGTCCAAAGTTCTGCATTTTTTCCTATAAAATTTTATCAAATAAACCACCCCCCCCCCAGAACTTGTAAAAAATAATAAAAATAAAATAAATGAATAAAACCACGCCAAACTTGTAAAACACAAAGCTGCGGTTTAAAAAAAGCGGCCGCACTGTGCATGCGTGCCCGATCATTGGCGCACATGCGCATAGTTTTGCGCATGCGCACCGATGTTCTGGCACGCATGCGCAGTGCGGCCGCATTTTGTTTACATGTCGTGGCCATTTTGAAGGCTGCTTGCAGCTGGCGTTCTTAACAGCCGGCCGGCTGTTGCGCGCAGATTTGCGCGATCGGGAGCACTGCGACGGACTGCTCCGCGACCCTCCAGACACCCGCCCACGACCCACCCCGCGGGTTGCACCCCTGAGTTTGACAATGCCTGGTTTAGGTGATCTTTATCGAGGAATAAATGTTAGCCAGGATATTTCATTGGCACCATAGGTGGTGGACACAACCTTGGTTTAACATCTGATCTGAAAAGTGGGACCTCCAACAATGCTCAGCACTTAGGTTCTGCACTAGAATGTCCACTACGCTTTGTGACCCCCATATGTCATGACTTCGGACTTTCATCCATGACCTGGTTCAGAGATGCGAGTGCTACTGCTGAACTAGGGCTGACTGAATAAATCTAATTCTATTTTTGTTCCTACTTATTTTAAAATATCTACAAATTTTACTTTTGTTTTAGGTATCATTCTGTAATTCAGTTCATTTTTAACAGTTGTTTTTGCATTGGCTTTGGCAGTGGCTCCTTGGGATGCAGTTCTCTCCTCTTGCACTAGATGGCACTGTAATATAGCATACAATACTTTATGGAGTATTTGCGTTTTTAGTTTCCGAGGCATGAAATGTCTGAGTATGTTTAGTTGGAGTGGAGACTAATGAAGTGCACCATGTGATAGAAGATGATATAGGCGTTGATCACACAAATTCCCTCCTGAGCACACAGCTATGCTGGTCAAATTAAAGACTGTGCTGTGGGAGGCATTCCATACAATGATTATTGTGAAATTGTGGTCAGATGCATTTTGTTCTGTCAATCCAACAAGCGCACAACATATTTGTGGATTTTGATCTTGTTTTCCTCAAGTTTGTACTGTTTAACCAAAAGTTGCCATCACTATAGTTTCTTCTTAAAGTTGATGTCCTTGAATGCGAATGTGTGTTAGCCACCCACCACCCCGCAATGCTCCCTCTCTTAGAACAATGCAGAAAGGATTTTTATTATGCCACTACTTGTCTTTAAAGTTTATTGAAAGTCAGTCATAGAGATTAAGTATTCATTTTTACCCAGGTCAGGTTCTGCACTAGTACTAACTGTTTTGGTCTGTAAAGAATTGGTTGTATGATTTGGTATTGGGAACAAATTCTTCTTTAGTGGTTTAAGTTTAAATCATTTAAATGGGCCAGCATACCGTCGCCTCACGTCCTTAACTAACTGAGATCCCTGTGTTATCGGAAGCCTTGTGTAGCCATCTGGGATGGCCACTTCCCGATTACAAAATGGACACTTTGCAAAGATTGCAGGGAAAATGGACAATGCTGAGAAACAAGCAGGTTCAGAGCTTGTCTGTATATTGGAGCCGCAGCTCCCAGACAAGACCAAAACTGTAGGCCCATTAGCATACTAATGGCCCATCTCTGGGAACAAAAGAGTAACATTTGAGTAACTGATACTAAGGCAGACACCCCGGAGCCAGAGGAGACCAAAACGAAGCAGGCCAACGGCCACCTAGGACATGCCCAGCCATCAGGGCACCCACCCCTTTATTGGATGAAATCAATGGGAATGATCAAGAAACGGCCCAATTGATTGGGGCCAAGTTCAAGGCCCACCCAAAAGAGCGCAAAGCCCCTTCGGGTATAAGAAGGAGCCCCCAAGAAAGAATCTCTCTCTTGGACTTGGCTCTCACAGCGGAGAGACCCGTCCACCAGCTGCACCAGAAGCAAGTAAATCCAAGGTCAACGCTCGCTACCAGACAGACGACCTTAGCTGTTCCCCTGTACCAGTTCGACCCCAGCAGCCTCAGATCCGAACAACGGCCATTGTTCCTCTGACTGAGTGGGCGCCCGAAGCTAAGTATAGGCTTTACCAGTAGTGATAGTTTAGTCTGTAGAGTTTTCGTGCATGAGTAGATTTAACTGTGTGTGTAAATAAATAAGCATTGACTTTGAACTAACTAACTGGTGTACCGAGTCTTTGATCAGTATTCGGGTTTGAACCTTGTGGCGGTATCGAAAGATACCTGGCAACTCTAGAGCAAATATAATTAGGAATAAGGAAGGCGACCATATTGACCGCCATATTAAGAGCCAACAACAGAAAGCAACATTTACTGGCGACTCCACCGGGACTCGACCTAGAAGTGGCCTCTTGACTCCGAGAGAACCCAAATTGGAATACAATTGGAAACAGAAAAACCATAAGTGTGAGAACAATACTGATCAAACCTCTGAGATTCGAAAGTGTGTTAATGCATGCGTACTAACAGGGATATAAGGTAAACCTGAGAGATTTTGTTGCGTAAAACTGTCGGTTGTTTTGTAGGCTGGAAAATAGCGTAAGCCGTACCCGTGTTTACATCACCACTTTATCAACCCCTGTTCCAAATTCAGTCGCGAACCCAGAGATAGAGAGAAAATGGCAATGAAGGCAATGGAACGCCTTATGAACCCCCAAGAATTCGAGGTCGCAGCGACCAGTAGAGTAGGAAAGTGTCCCGTATGGGAAGACGAGATCAGGAAATATCTCAAAGGGAAAGGATGGTCCCTTTGGAGTGAATTCTGCGCCAATGACGAAACAGGTTCCGGGAGTATAGGACATACTTGGTTGGAGAACCTGTCAGAGATTCATAAGAAGAGCTTAGGGAAAGCTCGCAAGCCGATGGCAATCGTGTCCTGCTTGGCACAATTGCGAGGCACAGAGGAGGTCGTTAGGATGCCCCGTAGAGAGATTGAGGAGCGAGACAGAAATAGTGAGGGAGATGTGAGCGAATTTGAGAAGGAGAATAAGGATTTAAGCGATCAGTTAGCAGTGAGGGACAGAGAGGTGGATGATGCCAAGAGGACACACCAGTCTTGTCTCACACATTTGAGTAGTTTTCAGACCCAGTACGATAAGGCCTACCAGGACACGCAACGTCTTGGTAGACAAGAAACCGAGCAACAGGTAGAGCAATGGCAGAAACACTGCAGCGATTTAAAAGCGCTCCACACTTCCACGACGGGACAAAGGCAGAGCTCGGTAGATCACGCAAAGTGCCGGAAGCAAATTGCAGAATTGCAATCTCTGCTTTCTGTCCAGAATGGGTTTCAAAAGTACGCCTGGACCCCAGTTAGACCAGGAAAACGGCCCCGATTGGCAGGAGTTAAATGAAACTGCCCACAGATACGTGCATGGGACATGTACGCAAGAAAAAACACAAAAAAGGAAAGCACCCCAACCCCCGACTGAACAGGCCGAACACCCTCCATTGAACACTGTAACCACACACCGCAGGGCCGCAGCAGAAGGAAACGCAGATTTCCTATATACAACCCCGTTAACCGTGAACCAATTACGGGACGCATGTGGAAAAATTACACCGTTCCTTCCCACATCAGACCCCCACCAGTTTTTCGCTAGAGTTAAACAGCAGGCTACCATGTACGGCTTGGACGAAAAGGAGCAAGTGATGCTCACGGTTTTAAGCCTCGACCCTTCAGTCGTGGCAACCCTTCCCGACCCACAGAATGTAGGAGGAGGCACACTCCAAGAAATGCACACAGCGATCCTGGATGCAATCGGCTATAACAGAGGAGACCCCGTAGAAGGCCTAAACAAGCGTAGGCAAAAGAAAACTGAGCACCCCACAGCGTTTGCTGGACGCTTGTGGATAAATTTCACAGCAGTATTTGGAGAGTTAGCCCGCACCCATTTGTCTGCAGATAATATGGCCAAATGAACTCTAATCTAGTCTCTCATGCGACAGAGGCAGGACAGAGAGCTTCTGCAAATTACGACCCCTCAGATGAGGCTCACAACGAGAAATGGGTTTGGAAAGATTGTCCCGCACTTGGGAACAATCCGTCCAAGGCAAAACCGCATTTGCAAAACCAGAGGAATAGCAGGCAGAATGCATCCAGTTAGGACGCACCAGAACCCCGCATGGGTAAATGAGGGCAGGGACAGCTCACCGCAGTCTAAATCCCAGGAATGCTACAATTGTGGACAATTAGGACACTATGCACGAGAGTGCAACGCGCCCCAAAAGCAGCAGAGAAACCAACAGACAGGCACCCTAAATAAGAATAGGGCCAAGCCAATAGGGCAAAGCCAATCCATAGCGTTAGCACCCGTTCGGAGAACGCAGACTTGAACGGCACCGACTGATGGTGTTCGGGCTCCCCAACTTGGGTCTGCGACACCCTTTTGGGACAAGTCCGGTAGACCGGTAGTATCAGGCAAAGTCCAGGAACACCCCGTAGATTTTCTTTGGGACACAGGAGGGTCCCGCACCACGCTCAATTCCTCCACGATGTTTCAGCGAGACACGTGTCCCACAACAGACACCATCACACTCAGCGGCTTTACAGGTAATTTACAACAAGGACACATCACAGCCGCTGTAGCGAAACAAATAGGGAACATTGCGACTAAACACCCCGTAGTTTTGGTCGATCTACCCCAGACAGCTGAACACATCCTAGGAATCGACTTTATGAGCTCCCACAACCTCTCATTTGATCCGGTAAATAAATGTGTATGGAAAATGGCGAAGGCAGAGTTGCTAACTTGCTGTTGTCTCTTTGTTTGGCTCTGTTTAATTACGTTTGCTCAAGAGTCGCCAGGTATTTTTCGACACCGCCACAAGGTTCAGAACCGAATACTGATCAAAGACTCGATACACCAGTTAGTAAGTTCAAAAGCAATGCTCATTTATTTACACACGGTCAAATCTACTCATGCATAAATCTCTACAACCTAAACTATCACTATTACTAAAAGCCTATACTTAGCTTTTGGTGCCCACTCAGTCAGAGGAACAATGGCTGTTGCTCGGTTCTGAGGCTGCTGGGTTGAGCTGTTTACAGGATAGCAACTAGGAGCGTCTATCTCGTAGCGTGCGTTGACTTGGAACTTACGTGGTCTGGTGTAGCTGCTCGGCTGGTCTCTCTTCGCTGGGAGCCAAGGCCAAAGAAGGAAGATTCTCTCTTGGGGAATACTTTTTATACCGGAAAGGGCTTTGCACGCTTTTGGGCGGGCCTTGCACTTGGCCTCAACTCATTGGGCCTTTCCCAATCATTCTTATCGATCTTCCTCAAATAGAGGGGTGGGTTCCCTGATTGCTGGGCGTGTCCTAGGTGACTGTTGGTCTGCTTTGCTTTAGTCTCCTCTGGTGCCGGGGTGTCTGCCTTAACATTGTTTATCTAAATGTTTCCCTTTTGTCCCCGGAGATGGCTCATTAGTATGTAGATGGCTTAGCAGTACCGATTCTGTCTGAGAGCCACTGCTCTAATCAACAGACAGACCTTGCACCTGCTTGCTTTTCAGTATTGCACAAATTTCCCTGCATTCTTTGCAAGGTGTTCATTTTGTATTCGGGATGTGGCCATCCCAGATGGCTACACACTCTCCTTGTGATCCTCAACACGAAGCGTGAAGGATCACATTTCTGCGTCGTCTTCATCCTCTGACCAAACAATGCACCCATAATCAGGCTCTACTCTCCTATCCTAGTCAACACAATTTTACCTAAATTATTTTAAATACAGACATTATTATAAAACTCTACGGGGCGCTATGACATTAATGCATTACAGAAAAATTAAAAAACTGGAACATCTAACTATTCTCAATAAACTATCCTGTCGGAGGCTACCTGGCACTGAAGGGGTGCCAGGACAGTGCCCAGGTGCCAGGTTGGCACTGTTCAGATGTCAGGGGAACTGCCATGGGGAGGGCCTGAGGGGGCCAAGCCCATGAAAGGGGGCTATGAAGAGAGGTCCTGAAAGGTTGGGGGGGGGCTGAAAGAGGAGGTGGCCTTAAGAGGTTGAGCCTTAAGAAGGTCTGTATAGGAGGGACGATGTCCATGGGTGGGGATGTGGGGGACCATCAACGTAACTTTGAGATCTGGGCATCCTTCAAATATAGCGGCCCAATTTCTGAGGAGCCAGTCCTGCCAGCGTCTTTAGCTCCCAATGCAGAAAAAAATTCAAAGTGTGGGATTTTTCAGTGAGAAGCTCACCAAGCTCCAAAAAAAATGACTAAGTGGGTGAATACAAGCCTGCATTGCACCCAAACACCCACCAGGAATCGCCTGGTGAAACCCGTCCAATGACACCGAGTCATTTTTTGGGAGAATTGCACCCGTTCTTATTTCATTCTAAATTGGTACATGCCGTTTCTAAAATAGTGACAATTTCAGTAGGTTTTACTGCACCCATGAAGAGAGAGCAGAGCTAACATTTTGAGTTTGGGTGACTCTTTGTTTTTATTAAGGCAATTCTGGAAATCCTGGTGTTTTTGGCATTTCATTCTTTTCTGTCCTTTGATAATTGGAATCATTGGCCTGAGGAGGACATCTAACCTTTTGGAACAGTGGCCAGGCTTATGTGCCAAAACTCATCACATATGATAAAACCCCAATGAAAAATTAAGAATTTGTATTAAAGATATTCTATCTCCAATCCATTTTGTATGTTTTGTAGTCTACTTCATTTCTGTCTGTGTCTTCCCCCTCTCTTTGCCTGCTCCTTCAGATCCCTCTTGCTGTCTCTCTCTCTCCTTTTCAGCTTAATTTCTCGTTCTCTCCAGTCTCAGATCTTTGTCTATCCCTCATTCTCCTCGTCGCTTCTGTTTTTTGATACCTTTCCCTTCCCACTTCTTACGTTAGCTATTGTGTTTTGAAAATGTTGAATGTTACTGAGGGGGAGACCAGAAAAAAAAAGGTAGTGGTTGAATACTCCAGTGCTGGGTAAGCTACCTATTGTAAACCATTTATCTAAAGGTGTGAGGATTCTTTTTGGAGAAGTGTCTTTTTGGCAATTTATTTTGCTAATGTAGCTGAATGACATCAGTCTAAGCTTGTTTAAACCATACTTTGAGTGCTGTGCTAATTTCTGGTCACCATATTATAAAAAGAACATAGAGGCATTGGAGGGAATGCAGAGATTTACAAGGATGATACCAGAAATGCGTGAGTGGACATATCAGGAAAGAATCAACAGGCTGGATCCCTTTCCTCTTGCGAAAAGAAGCTGAGGAGTAACTTAATAGAAGTCTTTAAAATTATAAAAGGTTTTGAAGAGTGGATCGAGAGAGAATGTTTCCTCTTGTGAGGAAGTGAATAATTGGAGTCCATCAATATAAGAGAGTCACCAAGCAATCCAACAGGAAATTCGGAAGAAACATCTTTACCCAAAGAGTGTGGTGAGAATGTGGAACTCTCTATCACAAGGAGTGGGTGAAACAAATGGATTCATTTAAGGGAAGCCAAACAAGCATTTGCGAGAGTAAGAAATGAACAGTTATGATGGTAGATATAGAGGGTGGCACGATGGCACAGTGGTTAGCACTGCTGCCTCACGGCGCTGAGGACCCGGGTTCGATTCTGGGTCCCTGTCCATTTGGAGTTTGCACATTCTCCCCGTGTCTGTGTGGGTCTCACCCCCACAACCCAAAAAGATGTGCAGGGTGGGTGGATTGGCCACGCTAAATTGCCCCTTAATTGGAAAAAAAAATTGGTACTCTAAATTAAAAAAATATGATGGTAGATTTAGATGAGGAAAGAGGCAGCTTGAGTGGAGCATTAACAAAACAGCATGGACTGGTTGGGCTGAATGGCCTGTCCCGTGCCAGATATCCTATGTAATCCAGTGATGAAGCATTTAGTTCAGATGCCAACGTGGCTCAGTTGGTGGACCTTTTGTCTGTGATGGAAAGCTGTATGTTCAAGCCTTGCTTATGGATTTGAACACATAATCTGGGCTGACAATTCAGTGCAGGACTGAAGAAGAACTGCTCTGTTATAGATGCTAGCTTTCAAATGAGACATCTGCCAACTCGGGAGGATATAAAAGATTCATGAGGAGTAGGAAGAGTTCACCTGGTATCCTTACCAGCATGTCCCTCAACCAAACCATGAAAAACAGATTATCTTGCTGTCTTTCATCCTATTTATGGGATAGATCCAAATAACTTGTCTCCTGTGTTTACCTACATAACAATGACTGCATTTTGAAAGCAATTCATTCATCATGAAGTACCTTGGGACATCCTGTGGATTTAAGAAGCATGCTTTAATTTTTCTTTACTTTTCCACATCATACAGTATGAGCATGAAGCATCAGATGAAATGAAGCAAGGACCCAGCATTGTTAAATAAAGTTCCACAACAATTCTGACCTCAGGGGAGTGTCCTCACACCCAGTTTGACCTTGATTTCCTCTTTAAGCAAAAATCTTACAAAAACCTTACACAATAAACTACTTTCCTGTTTCTGAAGTTGGTTTTTGCCTGGGCCAGACCAGTTATGGGGAAGGGTACAACAATGGACTAGAACCGAGTTTTCGTTTTCTGGATGCTGGGTTGATTCTAACTGAACAGGAGGAGAGGTCCCTCATGTAGGCACCATAGTGATTTCCGATTGGTCAGTTGCCACCCCAGGATGTAAACCTGCAGCACAAACCTGCCCAATACATATGCTACATGTTCCCGTAAAGGTGAAGATTGGGACTGACGAGTCCAGAGAACCATGGATGTCAAGGGATATTGTGATGATTATTCCTTTAAGGGCATCACAGCAAAAGAGGGTCATCTGGCCCGGAGGACCAATTGGAACTGAGAGTGGGTAATCAGGCTGTCCTCTCAGGCAGAAAACATTTAGAACATGATTTTCAAACTCAGGGTCGCGGAGCAATCAGTTCTACGTTTCCAATCGCGGGAATAAGTGCCCCATGGCCACGACTGGCTTTTATGAATGCTGGCCATGGGCAGTCCCTGATTGGCTGCGGCTTTTGAGGGGGTGGGGTGACATGAGGCTGTGCTCTGTGCATGGGGCTGGGGGGGGGGGGGGTGTTAGGGGTTGATGAGCGGCCATGTGGGCGTGCAATGCTAACTGTGGTGGTCCCAGCTTGGAACTCCGCTCTGGTGCTTGTCCTCTGCTGCTCGGCACATCCCATGACCTGAAGTACGGGTCGGGAAGTGATCAGAGACTGTGACTGGGGTGGATGCATCTGATGACAGTAACAACTACTGGACAGTGAGAGGGAAGCCAGGCCAAGTTTGTCGGTGAGGAATAACAATCAAATGAGGCCAGTCAATACGGCTGACCTGTCAACACTGGAATAAACCTACACACTCATCACTTTGAGTCACCGCTCTTTGGAAACCAGGAAGTAAGTGCTTTTCATGAGAATGGAGAAGGAGATGAAATATAGAAACATAGAAGATAGGATCAGGAGGAGGCCATTCAGCCCTTCGAGCCAGGTCCACCATTCATTATGATCATGGCTGATCATTCAACTCGGTAGTCTAATCCTGCTTTCCCCATATCCTTTGATCCCCTTTGCCCTAAGAAATATTGTGATATTGTGTGTGTTTGACAAAAAGGAAGGACGGTAGAAAGAGAGAAAATCGACCGTGGATATCTAAGGAAATAAGGGAGAGTATCAAATTGAAGGAAAAAGCATACAAAGTAGCAAAGATTAGTGGGAGACTAGAGGACTGGGAAATCTTTAGGGGGCAACAGAAAGCTACTAAAAAAGTATAAAGAAGAGTAAGATAGATTAGGAGAGTAAACTTACTCAAAATATAAAAACAGATAGTAAAAGTTTCTACAAATATATAAAACAAAAAAGAGTGGCTAAGGTAAATATTGGTCCTTCAGAGGATGAGAAGGGAGATTTAATAATGGGAGATGAGGAAATGGCTGAGGAACTGAACAGGTTTTTTGGGTCGGTCTTCACAGTGGAAGACACAAATAACATGCCAGTGACTGATGGAAATGAGGCTATGACAGGTGAGGACCTTGAGAGGATTGTTATCACCAAGGAGGTAGTGATGGGCAAGCTAATGGGGCTAAAGGTAGACTAGTCTCCTGGCCCTGATGGAATGCATCCCAGAGTGCTAAAAGAGATGGCTAGGGAAATTGCAAATGCACTAGTGATAATTTACCAACATTCACTAGACTCTGGGGTGGTCCCGGCGGATTGGAAATTAGCAAACGTGACACCACTTTCAAAAAAGGAGGTAGGCAGAAAGCGGGTAATTATAGGCCAGTGAGCTTAACTTCGGTAGTAGGGAAGATGCTGGAATCTATCATCAAGGAAGAAATAGCGAGGCATCTGGATGCAAATTGTCCCATTGGGCAGACGCAGCATGGGTCCATAAAGGGCAGGTCGTGTCTAACTAATTTAGTGGAATTTTTTGAGGACATTACCAGTGCGGTAGATAACGGGGAGCCAATGGATGTGGTATATCTGGATTTCCAGAAAGCCTTTGACAAGGTGCCACACAAAAGGTTGCTGCATAAGATAAAGATGCATAGCATTAAGGGGAAAGTAGTAGCATGGATAGAGGATTGGTAAATTAATAGAAAGCAAAGAGTGGGGATTAATGGGTGTTTCTCTGGTTGGCAATCAGTAGCTAGTGGTGTCCCTCAGGGATCAGTGTTGGGCCCACAACTGTTCACAATTTACCTAGATGATTTGGAGTTGGGGACTAAGGGCAATGTGTCCAAGTTTGCAGACGACACTAAGATAAGTGGTAAAGCAAAAAGTGCAGAGGATACTGGAAGTCTGCAGAGGGATTTGGATAGGCTAAGTGAATGGGCTAGGGTCTGGCAGATGGAATACAATGTTGACAAATGTGAGGTTATCCATTTTGGTAGGAAAACAGCAAAAAAGATTATTATTTAAAATATTAAAACATGCTGCTGTGCAGCGAGACCTGGGTGTGCTAGTGCATGAGTCGCAAAAAGTTGGTTTACAGGTGCAACAGGTGATTAAGAAGGCAAATGGAATTTTGTCCTTCATTGCTAGAGGGATGGAGTTTAAAACTAGGGAGGTTATGCTACAATTGTATAAGGTGTTAGTGAGGCCACATCTGGAGTATTGTGTTCGGTTTTGGTCTCCTTACTTGAGAAAGTACGTACTGGCACTGGAGGGTGTGCAGAGGAGATTCACTAGGTTAATCCCAGAGCTGAAGGGGTTGGATTATGAGGAGAGGTTGAGTAGACTGGGACTGTACTCATTGGAATTTAGAAGGATGAGGGGGGGATCTTATAGAAACATATAAAATTATGAAGGGAATAGATAGGATAGATGCGGGCAGGTTGTTTCCACTGGCGGGTGAAAGCAGAACTAGGGGGCATAGCCTCAAAATAAGGGGAAGTAGATTTAGGACTGAGTTTAGGAGGAACTTCTTCACCCAAAGGGTTGTGAATCTATGGAATTCCTTGCCCAGTGAAGCAGTAGAGGCTCCTTCATTAAATGTTTTTAAGATAAAGATAGTTTTTTGAAGAATAAAGGGATTAAGGGTTATGGTGTTCGGGCCGGAAAGTGGAGCTGAGTCCACAAAAGATCAGCCATGATCTCATTAAATGGTGGAGCAGGCTCGAGGGGCCAGGTGGCCTACTGCTTCTAGTTCTTATGTTCTTATGTTCTTTATCTTGTCTAAAATCATAGTTTGTAAAGTAAAAAAATGGAATATATTTAAAACAAAGTTTGTGTGTAAATGTAAGGATGTGAATGTTCAACTGAAATTGCTTTAACTTTCAGTCGTGATATGTCATAAACTTTGAAAAATTAGGTATTCAAAGTCAAAAGAATGCCAGCTGCGACTTGCCTTTAAATACAAACGATGGACTCTTCCCACTAGAAGTGGCAGCAGAGAGAAGGTCACTTGCCCGGCATGGTCCCTGCTTTGGGGGAGAGGTTATGGAGGAGAGATTTCTTCACTTTGTAGCTGCCAGCAAACACGCAATGGGACATTGTAAAGAGCTGAAGATGGATTATTTTGTAATAGGGAAGGGAAGGCCAGAGACACAAGCAGGCCAGGATCTCAGAACTGAATCTGCTGGAGAGAGTTGCCTAGGAGAGTCCATGGCAGGACAAAGCAGTCCTAGTGTTAGTCCTGTACACGACTCCAGCGCCTCTGGTGAACAACCCATTAAGAAGCAACTGAAATCGGGAACAAAGCAGTATAAAGATGATTTTTTGAGGTAGGGCTTCAATTGTGCCACTGCAAATCAAAGTGGAAAGCCCATTAGTGGGATTCTCCATTGGCTGACGCTGAAATCGCAAAATGCAATTGGGCGGAGACTAGGATCCAATGCTAAAATCACGGCGGGTGCCAATTTGACGTCAAATCGCTATTCTTTGTCACCTCGACAGTGGTGTCAATGCGGTCCGAAACGCACGTGAAGTAAACACCGTTTGCATATCATTAGCGGGCCTGA
Organism: Scyliorhinus torazame; assembly: GCF_047496885.1. NCBI lineage: Eukaryota > Metazoa > Chordata > Chondrichthyes > Carcharhiniformes > Scyliorhinidae > Scyliorhinus > Scyliorhinus torazame. The sequence goes on from NC_092713.1 coordinate 61,748,170, forward strand.
CTCCGCGATGCTCTGCCTCTGATGCACCGAGTTCCCCACGTCGTGGTTCACTCGTGCTTTTGAAAATCATGAAACCGGCGTCGTGGCTGCTGAAAAAGAGAGAGAGGGGTTACGGAACGTGTCCAACATCGCCATTGTGTGCTGACAGTTGTGCCGTTGGCCGGGAGCTTCTGCTAGGGCTGGGGGGGATGGTCAGGAGGCGGGCTGTGGAGTCAGGGTGGACGGACATGGAACACCATTGCCACAACCTGCAAAGCAGCCATGCAGCTGAGCACGTCGCTGACTGCCCACTGAACTTAGGGCCATGGGTCATATAGGTGTCTCCTCAGGCCACCCTCTAGATACCCTCTGGTCCCAACCGAGCCATCAGCTCTATGGACGCGCTGCAGCACAATAAGTGCCACCTTGTTGTCTGGGATGAGTGTGTGTGGGGATTGTAATGTGTATATGCGGCTGCAGCTTGTCAGCCTCCCGTGTGTCAATCACGGACCTGGCGAATTCCGCACCTTTTTCCATTGGAATCGATTGTGTTCCACGTGTCGCTGGTACTAGCCCCTCCACAGTCGCTGAATCGGTCCAGGTTCCAGTTTTGGTGTCATGGAAGTCCACAAATTCTGTGTCGGCGTCAACACTTAGTTTCAGAAACAGAAAGTTCCTCCCCATGTGTGTAATATGCCGGGAAGTGCTAGCAAATGAAAGTTTAAAACCCTCAAAAGTTCAGAGGCATTTGAAGGTTAAGCATGGTGAGTTTGAGGACAAAACTCTTGATTTCTTTCAAAGGATGCAGTGGGAACTTAAATCGCCAGCTGAAATGCTTAGCAGAAATATAACATTGAATGACAAAGCAAGTGAGATTGTGAGGACCAAGCAGGCTCATCTGTCACAAAGATAAACAATAATGGTGGGTCGCGAAGGTTGACTAGCGTGGGTCCCAAATGTTAACCCATTGGTAAAAGTGGGTCCTGGGAAGAAAAGTTTGAAAAACACTGATTTAGAAGACATGTAGGGACTAGGGCAGCTGGGGGCCTGCTGGCTTTGTATTATTAATAAATACCTTTTGTTTTCTAAAGAAATAGGTGAGTGTGCATCATTATATTTGGCGACGAAGGTAAAATGGATTTATATGACACAGCCTCTGGTCTGACACCTGTGTGTATCCTGTTTTAGTCGAAATCTGAAGAAAAAATACTCACCCAATTTGAGATGTTGAGATATTGCCAGACCCTGAGGGGCAGACACAGAGCGGACCTCAATTGTCTGGCGGAATCGGAAGTTTAGAAATGTACAACGAAAAAAAAGAGAAAATGGCCCTCGGAAGCAAGAGCTGTCATTTTGAGCTTAAGGAAAAGTGGAATTTAAGTTTTAAAAAAAATAATGGGTTTCTGCAAAGTTCATGAAAAAAAGCATAAAGAGAAGAGAACAGCGAGAGCAGTGTTTGAGTGAAAAGGAAAGAATGCCCTAAGTAGCTAAAATGAGTTCTCCAGAAGCAGAAAGACATAGAAAATAGGAGCAGGAGGAGGTCATTCGGCCCTTCGAGCCTGCTCCATCATTTATTATGATCATGGCTGATTATCCAACTCAACAACCTGATCCCGCCCCCCATATCCTTTGATCCCTTTTGCCTCAAGAGCTACATCTAAGTGCTTCTTGAAAACATACAGGTCAGAATTCTCTGGCTGTTCATGCCAGCAAGATCCTCTGCGGTATGGGGTGGGATTAATTGGAAATCCCATTGGCAGTGGCAGGATCAGAGGATCTCACCACTGGCAAATGGTGCACCACCTCCCACCACAAGAAAAATTCCATGGAGAGGCCAGAGAGCTTACCCCACAATGTTTTGGCCTCAACTGCTTTCTGTGGTAGCAAATTCCACAGGATCACCACTCTCTGAGTGAAGAAATTTCTCCTCATCTCAATCCTAAATGGTCTACCCCACATCTTCAGATTGTTATCCCTGGTTCTGGACTTCCTAACCATTGAGAACATCCTCCCTGCATCTAATCTCCCTAGTCCTGTTAGACTTTTTAGACTTTTATACGGTTTTTTGAGATCCCCCCCCCCCCCCCCCCATTCCTCTGAACTCCCATGAGTATAATCCAAACCAACTCAACCTCTCCTCATATTTCAGCCTCACCATCCCAGAAATCAGTCTGGTAAACCTTTGCTGCACTCCCTCTATGGCAAGAATTTCCTTTCTCAGATAAGGAGACCAAAACTGCACACACTATTCCAGGTATTGTCTCACCAAGGTCCTGTATGATTGTAGCAAGACATCCCTGCTGCTGTACTCGAATCCTTTTGCTATGAAGGCCATCATACCATCTGCCTTCTTTACTACCTGCTGCACCTGCATGCTTACCTTCAGCGACTCATGTACGAGGGCACCCAGGTCTCGTTGCACATTCCCCTCTCTCAATTTCTAACCATTCGCATAATCTTCCTTCCTGTTTTTGCAACCAAATTGGATAACCTCACATTTATCCAGATTATACGGCATCTGCCATTCATTTGCCCACTCACTCAGCTGTCCAAATCAGACTGAAACATCTCTCCATCCTCCTCACAGCTCACCCTCCCACCCAACTTAATGTCGTCTGCAAATCTGGAGATATTGCATTTAGTGCCTTCATCCTATTCATTAACATATATTGTGAATAGCCAGGGCACCGATCCCTTTGGTACTCAATTAGTCACTGCCTGCCGTTCCTACTCTTTGTTTTCTATCCATCTCAATACACTACCCTCAATACCATGCGCTTTAATTTTACACACTAATGTCTTATGTGAGACTTAGTCAAAAGTCTTCTGCAAGTCCAAATCAACCACATCCACTGGCTCCCCTTCACCAACTTTACTAGTTACATCCTCAAAGAATTCCAATAGATTTGTCAAGCGTGATTTCCCTTTATTAAATCCATGCTGGCTCCGTCTGATTCTGCAACTGTTTTCCAAATGCTATTAAAACTTTTATAATGGACTCTAGCATTTTCCCCACTACCGATGTCAGGCTGACTGCTCGATAATTTCCCATTTTCTCTCTACCTCTCTTTTTAAATAGTGGCGTTACATGAGCTATCCTCCAATCTGTAGGGACTGTTCCAGAGTCTATAGAATCTTGGAAGATGATTACCAATGTATCCACTATTTCTAGGGCCACTTCCTTAAGTACACTGGGATGTAGATTATTGGGCCCTAGTGATTTATCGGCCCTCAATCCCATCAGTTTCCCCAACACCATTTGCCTACCAATATTGCTTTGCTTCAGTTCCTCCCTCTCACTAATGCCAACATTTCCCAATATTTCTGGAATGTTATTTGTGTGTCCTCTTTTGTGAAGACAGAACTAAAGTATGTATTTAGTTAGTCAGCCACTTCTTTGTTCCCCATTATAAATACCCCTCTTTCTAACTCTTGTCTTCACCAATCTTTTTCTCTTCACATATCAATAGAAACTTTTACAGTCAGTTATTATGTTCCCCGCGAGCTTACTTTCGTACTCTGTTTTCCCCTTCTTAATCAATCCCATGTTACTCTTTTGCTGAATTCTAATCTGCTCCCAATCCTCAGGTCTGTTGTCTTTTCTGGCCAATTTGTATTCCTTTTCCTTGGATCGAATTGGTACATGTGTCTTCATCATCAATAGTGCTTTTATAAGGCTTTTTGACATCTTCTGGACATGTACCATCGGTCCTTTCCTGGTTGCATCGTTGTAAAAGATTGTTGAGTATTAAAATGAAACATAGTGAGTCCCAAGATAGGGCCAAAATCGACACAAGCAACATCACTCGTTCCCGTTGCTTCTGCCTTGATAATATCTCCTGTTAAATTGTGCCTTGTAAGCAGTGGCTCAGATTCGCAACAGTCATGCAAATTGACAATTCCATTCCAATTCCATGTGTTGCATTGGCTGTCAGTGGGAGGGGAGGTACTTATTTTGTTTATTATGAAGCCAAACGGAATTTCTACTGGAGTGCTTCTACAGCAAAACGATGGTGTACATTGACCCCCTTTAGAAATCATGGGCCCTGCAGGGGTGTCATTGTCAATTTACAGCCTCCTCCACCACTCAGGAATTTACTCGCCCTAATATTCATAAGTTACATCATACATCACACATTTTTCTTTGTCAACTTCCAGCTTGACACATCTGCATCTTTCCCATCATTCTGTTGTGTACTTGAGACCAATTTTGGTCATTCAGATCCTAAATGGAATGGATAGCTGATTGCCTTGAACTTAAAGCATCCTCATGTTGGAATTACTGCAGACACCTGGGTGCAGACACGTGGGTGAGATTAAGTATGCCAGCCAGAGGCCTTGCTTAACTTGAATAATTCTTGTGTTATTTGTGCAAAGGCAAATACTGATCATAATCAGTGTCAAAGAGCCAGAGCAGGAGGAATGGCAACCATTAAACCCTTACTGCTAGTTTTTCCTGAGGGCTTCGGAACCCCAATGTCAGGATCAAATGTGGATCTTCCGAGACCCAACTTACTGACAACAAGACTGCTGGCATAATCTTCCATGAGGTGGCAGATACTCTCCTAATTGGCCACTTCCATGCTTTCTCTCCTATTGAGGCTGAATCAGATAATCTGCAGCTCTGGAGACTTAGCAGCTGCAAAGAGAGAGGTTGAGGCTCCTGAGGCAGGTCAGGAACCACAAGGGTACATCCTTAGAGGAGAGGGTGCATCCAGGACCTTTGGACTCCTTGCAGCGGAAAGTAAACCTCAATGGAGTTTTTGCTGCTGCCCTTCATGGGTCTTGCAGCTTTCAGTTGCGATGGCCTGAGAGCTGCCACAGGGACCCCACACACATGGCAAGTTTGCTCTGCTGCCAAGAAAATGCCAATGCGGCTGCAAAATGGCCCCTCATAGTGCCTTGACAATGTTAATAGGCTGCCTGCCTCCCTCAGTAAGCTTCCCAGTGTTGGGAATGTGTCAGGCAGTTGTCCTGACGTGGTTCCCTCCTGTTTTTCCCCACACTCCTCTGCACCTAAGTCTGCCACCAGGGGCTAGGAAAATTCAGCCTTTAATGTTATAAGAAGAGCAAAGTGCTTCAATTTCTCACGAGTCATAGGAAAGAAGCAGTGGGAGGTGGGGTCATTAGAGGTAAGCTGCCAGGACTGGAGTACTAATGGCAGAGATTGTCTACATTCAGTTAAACTCTCCAATTTTTCACCTCAATAGTAAAATCCCCATCACAATTTTCAAAGTTACGTTAAAAGTTATCCCTTTATACCCTTCCTAGGTGCAGCTGGGATGACCAGTCTTACGAGAGACCTAGTACATCCACCTTGGCCCTATTGCACCAGCCTCACCAATGCCATCAGGGGGTCTTACCTCCTTGTGTAATAGCTCAGATACATTCACTCATCTGATTAAGAAATAATCGTGATGCACTCATCACCTGTTAGAAGGAGTCGCTGAGAGTGGAATGGAAGGAGTCATCTACAGCTCACTGGAAGAAGAAGAAACAGCTGACTTAAGCTGAGATGCCTAGGGTCCCTGATCCCAGCTGCACAGTTTTCAAATAAAAAATGATAACGAAGCATCAAAGGCCTGTCCAGACCGTAGGTACTGTGGCTCAAAAGGCGTACAGGATGGAAGAATCCACTACCCGCTACTGCACTGTCATAAAGGAAATAAAGTGGACTATGTGGGCCATCTTGCAGTGTGCAACAATCCAGGAAAGATCTGTGGCAAAAAGGAGGATCAACCGACAGTGGAGATGTTCAGGCTTCCATAGGTGCCTTTAGGATTTAATTTAAAGTTGGGATTTAATTGAGTCAGAGTTTTAGCTCACCATTAGCGTTGAAGAGCTTGCACACAGCTCCAGTGGCCTGTAATTGTGGTGATATGTCTGTGAATAGCATTGTATGCAATTAACAATGTGACCTCCAGCAGCTGGTGGTGTGATACCTTGGTCACGTGATGGGGCAGACTGATCAGTTGGTAGTAAGGCATATACAAGGACAGTCACACATCGGGTAGTTCCAGAGTAACCTAGTCTGTATAGTATTCTGTTTGTTATCCTTCCACGTGTTCATCAATAAATCATCATTCTAAATAAGGCATCAGCAGTTCTGTGAGCATCATGGTAACAGCACAACCTCAGAACACAACATGGTACCAGGAGCATCGAACATTCAAAGGAAACAACAGGAACGACGAAGGAAAACAAGCCGAAGAATGGCGCTCAATGCAATAAAATAGGGTGAAGCTCAAGATGGAGAGTTTAAAGGCACCCCACCAGCTTCAAGTATCGGGTAACGTAGTCGAAAACTGGCACGTTTTCAAACAGCAGTTTAAGCTCTATGTTTCAGCCCTTGGCCTGCAGATGCAGTCTGACAAGAGGTGCATTGCGTTGCTGCTCACGGTGGCAGGTCCACACACAATCAAAATCTACAATACCTTTGCTTTTGCTAGCGAAGAGGAAAGCAAGAGAGACGATCAAGTGATAGGGTACTTCGCTCAGCATTGCTCTCCAAAAAAGAATGAGACATTTGAAAGATATATTTTTCATACGCGTACCCAGAAACCAGGCAAATCTTTCGGCAGTTTGGTCACTGACTTGAGGCCAAAGGCCCTGTCCTGCAATTTCAATAACCTAAAATCTTCAATGATCCGCGGCCAGATAGTATTTGGCATATCAAATGACAAGCTCTATGAGAGATTGCTGCGGGCGCCCCTTTTAAGTGGCCGACAGGGTCCACCATCTTATGCCAGAAATGTGGCAACTGACATTGGCCACGGCAATGTCCAGCATATGCAAAAGTATGTTCCAGGTGTGGCCGTACGAATAATTTCGTGAAACAATGTTTTTAGCAACCTAAAGTGAACCATCATGAAATTGATGAAATGCCCCTTGAAGAATTATTTTCCATTGATTTCATTTCAACCAAGGACACGATGAGCCCAAATGCAAAAGAGGAAGATGTTTTAATGACTAGATGCAATAACAGTGATGGTCCAGCTGATACCATCGAAAACAGAAAGGCAATTCCAGTGCTGCTAATCGACACACTGGTAAAATGCAAGCTCGACATGGGGACGAAGGCAAATCTCCTCAGTCTGTGCGATTTGCATGGGCTGCGAGCTCCTCCGAAAGTCCTAAATCAATCAAGGCTGCTGGTAGACTACAGTGGGAATGAGATTGCGATGTTGGGGGAATGTGGACTCGAGCATGGGTGCATAATAAAAGGCAAAACGTATCATTTTCTATTGTGGACACAAAACATGAGTCCATCCTAGTGGTGGTTGCATGTGAGGCTCTGGACATAGTGGAGTGGCTGTACGTCCCAGTCAACGAGGTAGCAGAAGATTACAGCAGCTCACAACTGATACGGTGCTGAAATTATCCAATGAAATAGAGTTATAGTGGCAGTCGATCAAGATCAACCAGAGACAGAGATGGAGGATCCAAAGGACACTTCAGAGATCTGGTTCGCGGTCTTCGAAAATGAGGATATGCTCAGTCGCATGATACAGGAGCATGATGAGCCCATCCTGCAGCATCTACAAGGTGTCACTATAAGGTTCTCAGATTTGGGACAGCGAATGAGTTTTACTCTGGAATTCCAGTTTGAATCGAATGACTACTTCACAAATGAGGTGCTCACAAAAACATACCAGATAGAGTCGCAGCCTGATGGGTCAGGTTTCTTCACATTTACAATCATGGAAACCAGTCCCCCGGAAAGCTGACAAGACCTCAGAAGACCAGCGGGGTGATCCTGTCGGAGCTGCACAATGAGCTGTGCACAAAGGACACTTGTAGCAGACATATGTAAATTAAAGCACAATTAAATCAATATATCATGTAGATTAAAGCACAATTAAATCAATATATCATGTAGATTAAAGCTCAGTTAAATGTGTACATATGCCACATGTATTAAAATATACAAATAATGTTTCTGTGCATGGCAAAGAATGTTTCTGTATATAAATGTTGACATCGCCAAAGGAAGGGGGATGTGGTGATATGTCTTTGAATAATATTGTATGCAGTTAGCAATGTGACCTCCAACCAGCTAGTGGCGTCAGACCTTGGTCAGGTGATGGAGCCGACTCATCAGTTGGTAGTAAGTAAGGCGTACACAAGGACAGTCGCACATCAGGTAATTCCAGAGAAACCTAGTCTGTATAGTATTCTGTATGTTATCCTTTCAAGAAATCATCATTCTGAATAAGGCATCAGCAGTTCTGTGAGCATCATGGTAATAGCAAGACCACAGACCACACCAATAGGCACAACAATAGGCCACAATGGGCAGCACGGTAGCATTGTGAATAGCACAATTGCTTCACAGCTCCAGGGTCCCAGGTTTGACTCCGGCTTGGGTCACTGTCTGTGCGGAGTCTGCACATCCTCCTCGTGTGTGCGTGGGTTTCCTCTGGGTGCTCTGGTTTTCTCCCACAGTCCAAAGATGTGCAGGTTAGGTGGATTGGCCATGATAAATTGCCCTTAGTGTCCAAAATTGCCCTTAGTATTGGGTGGGGTTACTGGGTTGGGGGATAGGGTGGAGGTGTTGACCTTGGGTAGGGCGCTCTTTCCAAGAGCCGGTGCAGACTCGATGGGCCGAATGGCCTCCTTCTGCACTGTAACTTCTATGATAATCTATGATAATCTATGAATAAGCAGTGTTAACATGATGTCTCTCAGGATATTGACATTTATGTTCCATCCATCCCTACTGACGCTAGCATGAGGCAGCTACATTTGGATCTGGTAACACTTGCAAGTGAAAAGAAATCTAACCAGAATGGATCCTTCAAGCACATCCGTGTTACTGAGGTACCTCAGTCCATGGAGGCTCCAGCAGAATGTTCCAGTCACCCCTCTCAACCAGGAGCAACTACTTTAGGCCAGCATGTAGATTAAGAGATTAAGATAACAAGTATTAGAAGAGGTAAAGAGAAAGAGTTGCATTTTTATAGTGCCTTTCATAACCACAGCTCTTCACAGCCAATTAAGTTCTTTTGATGTTCTCATGTAGGAAACATTGTGGTGTAAGAAGCATTAGAAATTAACAGTTTTCAGCCAAAAGTGTGTGCATCTGTTTAGTTTCAGTTGCAGTATGTGGACATCTGCTGCTTATGGCTATACAGTGAGGAAACTGAATAACCCCTTAAAGGCACAACGTTTAGAAGCTTTAGAGCAAACTATTCATAACTGGCCAATACAGTGGGCCTATTCGGGGGATATAGTCTGAGCTGTTTTACAGGAGTTAGCTTTATTGAAAACAGTTGGAAATCATTCCCTGGCATCTCTCTTTCGCTGTAGGCAATGTTTTTTTGTGAAACACCTCATCTCCCTCCTGGGTAACCGCATCATTATCCCGGAATGGTGGGCTTGTTCCTTCTTCCTCTTCATCATTCTTTTCTGCATCTATGTCCTTCTGATTTCCATTGTTGTGCAGTTTACAGCTGGCCACAATTTTTCTTGATACTGGTTATTACTATTGGTTATACTCTTGATATGATTGGTTATCACCAGTAAAGGTAGTTGAAGCAAAGGTGATAATTTTAACCTAATGGCAGGGATCTGTTTGGATTGGCCACCTGTATTCTCCTTCACCTGATTTTACTTTTGATTCATTTCAATAGAGATTAAAATCAGGCAAAGTATAGTCCACATTCGACTGGCCAAGACTTTAATATTTCAATTGAGCTGGGCCAAGACTTTAGTGTTTCAATTGTCTGTTTGACAACAATTAGAATGGTTTCAAGGGTTTATTATAATTCTTGTTGAGTATTGATTAACCAGGGCTGTGAGACATATTTCTGATCTCCAATCGACCGGGTTGATAGTGTTTTGAATCAATAATTGAGGTGGTTCTCAAATGGAGCCTTCAATGTTATATGAGTGTAATCAATGGCACCCTGTCCCTAGAGGAATCCTGCCATCTATAAAATATTAACTCCCTCTTGTAGTGCCCATTGAGAGTATGATGAATTAAGATGAATTAAGGGCAACAGTAACCACATTAATACAGTGATACACAGCTGCTATGACTGAAGCCTCCCAAGGTGGTCTGAAAGAACCTGATTGCATAAAGATTAAATACTGTGGTAACTTTTATAACTTCTTGCTAACGTAAATTGTTAGTCTTGGCTAACAGTTGTTTAACAACCTTCATGAGGGAAGACATATACAGTATTGTTGGCTTGAGAAATCAAGATTTGAACTCTTTGGCGAGGGTTATTTTAATCTTCAATTAGATTGATGGATCAGATTGGTACAGATAGCCTGGGGATGAGTTCAGAGAATGTATTTGGGACAGTATTTTTTAAGAGAAATATGTTATGGTGCCAACTAAAGAGCTGCTATTTTAGAACTGGTAATGTGTAATGAGACAGGTTTAGTTAATGACCTCATAGTAAAGGGTCCTCTGGTAAGAATGATCATAACATGATAGAATTTCACATTAGGTTTGAGGGTGAGAAAGATGGCTTTAAGACTAATGTCATAAACCCAAATAAAGACAATTACAAGACAATGAGCACAAAGTCACCTAAAGTGAACTGAGAAAACAGGTTAAAAGGTAGAACAATAGATAAGCCATGGAAGATAGTTAAAGAGATTTTTTTGTAACTTGAGCAAAGATATATTTCACTGAGAAAGAAAGGTTCTGTGAGACAGATGCACCATCTGTAACTAACTAAAGAAGTTAAGAAAAGTAGTAAATTGAATGTAAATGTGTACACTCCTGCAACAATTGGTGGATGAAGATTTTAGAAACCAGCAAAGAATGACTAAACAAAAGGATGAAATTAGATCATGAGAGAAAGCTAGCTAGAAATATAAAAACAGAGACTTTCTACAAGTACTTAAATAGGAAAATAAGGTGAGACTGGGGAAATAATAATGGAAAATGAGGAAATGTCAGAAACATTGAACAAGTATTTTGTGTCTGAATTCATTGTCGAAGACACAGAAAACACCCCAAATACTTGAAAATCAAGAGCACAGTGGTTAGCACTGTTGCTTCACAGCGCAAGGGTCCCAGGTTCGATTCCCAGCTTGGGTCACTGTGCAGAGTCTGCACATTCTCTCTGTGTCTGCGTGAGTTTCCTCCGGATGCTCCGATTTCCTCCCACAAGTCCCGAAAGACGTGAAGTTCGGTAGTTTGGACATTCTGAATTCTCCCTTTGTGTACTCAAACAGGTGCCGGAATCTGGTGACTGGGGGCTTTTCATAGTAACTTCATTGCAGTGTTAATGTAAGCCTACTTGTGACAATAAAGATTATTGTTATAAAAAAAAGGAGGGAGCAACTTTCAACAATCACAATCACTAGGGATTAAGCATTGGGAAACTAAGGCTGACAATTCCTGGAACAGATGGCTTGCATCTGTGGTCTTAAAAAAAATGTCTGCAGAGATAATAGATGCATTGGCTGTGATCATCTAAAATTCCCTAGATTCTGCAAGATTTTGGCGGACTGGAAAATCGCTAATGTAACACCTCTATTCAGCAGTGGGCTAAATAGCTGGCTTGTAATGCAGAACAAGGCAGCAGCGCGGGTTCATTTCCCGCACCAGCCTCCCCAATCAGGTGCCGTAATGTGGCAACTAGGGGCTTTCCACAGTAACTTCATTGGAGCCTACTTGTGACAATAAGCGATTATTATTATTATTAAGTAACAAGCGAGCGAGATGACTGTTTTCCCCTTTGAAGGGCAGAGCTGACTGGTGGTGATTTAACCTGAGGATCAGCACACATGTTGTGTGACACTACCACCGTGCTAAATGAACAGACTTCGAACAGATCTAGCAACTCGAAACTGGGCAACAACGAGGCACTGTGGGCCATCAGCATCAGCAGAATTGTATTCAACCACAATCTGCAACCTCATGGCCTAGCATATCCTCCACTCTACCATTACCACCAAGTCAGGGGATCAACCCTGGTTCAATGAAGAGTGCAGGAGAGCATGCCAGGAACAACATCAGGATACCGAAAAATGAGGTGACAACCTGGTGAATTTACAACACAGGACTACTTGTGTGCCAAACAGCATAAGCAGCAAGTAATAGACAGAGCTAAGCGATTCCACAACGAATGCATTAGATTTAAACTCTGTAGTCCTGCTACATCCAACCGTGAATGGTGGTGGACAACTAAACAACTCACTGGAGCAGGAGGCTCCACAAATATTTCCATCCTCAAAGATGGAGGAGCCCAGCACATATGTGCAAAAGACAAGGCTGAGGCATTCGCAACAATCTTCAGCTAGAAGTGCCGAGTGGATGATCCATCTTGGTCTCCTCCGGAGGCCCCCAACATTACAGATGTCAGTCTTCAGCCAATACGATTCACTCCACATCATATCAAGCTGAAGGCACTGGGTACTACAAAGACTATGGGCCCTGACAATATCCCTGCAATAATACTGAAGACTTGTGCTCCAGAACTTGCAACACCCCTAGCCAAGCTCTTCTAGTACAGCTACAACACTGGCATCTACCCGGCAATGTAGAAAATTGCCCTGGTGTGTCCTGTACACAAGAAACAGGACAAATCCAACCCAACCAATTACTGCCCTATTGGCAAAGTGATGGAAGGAGTTATTAACAGCACTATCAAGTGGCAGTTACTCAGCAATAACCTGCTCACGGACGCTCAGTTTGGGTTCCGCCAGGGTCACTCAGCTCCTTATCTTATTACGTACAGCCTTGGTTCAAACATGGACAAAAGAGCAGAATGCCAGTGATAGTGACTGCCCTTGACATCAAGGCAGCATTAAACCTTGTATGGCATCAAAGAGCCCTAACTAAACTGGAGTCAATGGGAATCAGGGGAAAACACTCTGCTGGTTGGAGTCATACCTGGCACAAAGGAAGATGGTTGTGGTGGTTTGAGGTCAATCATCTTAGCTCCGGGACATCACTGCAGGAGTTCCTCAGGGTAATGTCCTAGGGCCAACCATCTTCAGCTCCTTCATCAATCACTTCCCCTCCATCATAAGGTCAGAAGTGGGGATGTTTGTGGATGACTGCACAATGTTCAGCACCATTCGCGACCCTTCAGATACTGAAGCAGTCCATGTCCAAATGCAGCAAGACCTGGACAATACCCAGGCTTGGGCTGACAAGTGGAAAGTAACATTAGTGCCACACAATTACCAGGCAATGACCATCTCCTATAAGAGAGGATTTAACCATCGCCCGTTGGCATTCAATGGCATTACCATCGCTGAATCCCCCACAATCAACATCCTGTTATTACCATTGATCAGAAACTAAACTGGACTAGTCACATTACTACTGTGGCTACCAGGGCAGGTCAAAGGCTAGGAATCCTACGGCGAGTAACTCCCCTCCTGACCCCTCAAAGCCTGTCCATCATCTACAAGGCACAAGTCAGGTGTCAGGGGTGGCATGGTAGCACAGTGGTTAGCACTTGCTTCACAGCGCCAGGGTCCCAGGTTTGATTCCCACTTCGGTCACTGTCTGTGCGGAGTCTGCACGTTCTCCCCATGTCTGTGTGTGTTTCCTCCGGGTGCTCTGGTTTCCTCCCACAAGTCCTTTAAGACGTGCTAGTTAGGTGAATTGGACATTCTGAATTCTCCCCCTATGTACCCGAACAGGCGACGGAGTGTGGCGACTAGGGGCTTTTCATAGTAACCTCATTGCAGTGTTAATGTAAGCCTACTTGTGACAATAATAAGGATTATTATTATTATAATGGCATACTCTCCACTGGCCTGGATGAATGCAGCTCCAACAACACTCAAGAAGCTCAACACCATCCAGGACAAAGCAACCCATTTGATTGCTCTTCCTTCAACAAACATTCAAACCTTCCAACACCAACGAACTGTGGCAGTGGTGTGTACCATCTACAAGATGCACTGGAGGAACTCACCAAAGTTCCTTAGGCAGCACCTTCCAATCCCATGACCACTACCATCTGGAAGGGCAAGAACAGCAGATACCTGGGAACCCCACCACCTGGAGGTTCCCCTCTAAGTCACTCACCACCCTAACTTGGAAATATATTGCCGTTCCTTCACTGTTGCTGGGGCAACATCCTGGACCTCCCTCCCTAACAGCAAAGTGTGTGTACCTACACCCCATGAGTAGCAGCGGTTCAAGAAGGCAACTCTCCACAACCTTCTGAAGCGTAAATAGGGATGGGCAATAAATGCTGGCCTAGCCAGCGACGCCCACCTCCCGTAAATGAATAAAAAAGTACCTCAGGCGAGGTTGAGAAGGCAGGGCCCTCATGAATAACCTCAGCCAGTACAGGAATTGAACTTTCACTGTTCTGCATTATAAACCAGCAGTCAGCCAACTGAGCTAAACCCAATCCCAGCTGAAGTCTCAACTATTTATAATCTATATCATATTGATCTTGGATGAAGGACCCAAAGGTATTTTAGCTAAATTGTTGCTGACACAAAGATAGATTGAAATGTAAGTTTTCAAGAGAACATAAAGAAATAAAGAGATTTAGATTAAGTGAGTGGGAAAAAGTTGGCAGATGGAAGGTGCGATCTAATGGCCTCTTGCGTCCATCTTGGTGTCGGGACAAGGTTGTTGTGGGATTTTCAACACTTGAAACCGCCTCACAAGATTTAACGGAACTTCGCGAGACGTCACAATCTGGATCGCGCACTCACTGGCCGCGATCCAGATCTGCATATTTAAATGATCCATTATGTCATGATATTCAAACACACACATCATGATAGACACACCAACAGACAAATCAGAACACACAACACCACAACCAATGACAGAAAGATATAAAAGCACAGACACGACCCCTGGTGGTCAGTAAGAGCTGCAGAGGAGAACCAGGACACAGCTATTGCCAAAGACACTCAGGGAGACAGCACGTGCAGAGTATCCAGAACGAACTGTATTATAAGAGTTATAATAAAATAGAGTTGTACCACATACAACTGTGTTGGCTCATCTGTGCACCAGAGCACCCAACACCACATGGTACAGGAGTGGATCGATACCTGCCGGCATACCTCAGTGTACAGAGACAACCAGCAGTGCCCAGGCATGATGTACGAGCTCCCGGTCCCGCAGCCGCTCCAGTGCCACGGCGACCTCCACGAAAACTGGCGGCGATTCCGGCAAATGTTCGAATTGTTCCTGGTGGCAGCTGAACTCAAGGACCTGGATGATAAGGAAAAAATTGAATTTCTCCTCACCGTCGCCGGTGCAAGGGCAAGAGCAATGTTCAGAAGGTTCAGGTTCTTCAGGAGGCAGCAAAGGCACGATTACCAGGCAGTCATGGGCAAATTCGCCAAGTACTGTGAAGAATACGCAATCCAATGGGGACTTAAAGGTAAGAAAAGCTGCAGTACTCACCTCGTGGCTGGGATCCCGGAGCCCGAAATCCCGGGCCTGAGAAAAGGCTGGGTCGAGGTCGGCGGCCATCTTGCTAAAGGTATAACGCTAGCACAGTTGCGCGAGCAGTGCGCAGAACCGGAAGTTTCGTTTGCGCATGCGCGAGATGCTGCGCATGCGCAGTCAAGAAAACGGCCATCGGTAAATAACAGCGATCTGAGCATGCGCAGTCGCTTCCTACGTGCTACATACCGAGCGTCAGGATGTCAGAGGCCCAAGACTGGATCAATTTAAAAAGGAAATGTCCCAAATCCAATTTAAAAGGGAAACGTCCCAAATCAAAAAAACAAAAATCTGTTAAAGCTGTAAAACAACCTTCCTTCACCTGGAATGACAGCACAGTGCCGCAAATTGACCCAGGAGATGAATTTAACCTCCGAAGAACCCTCCGACAAGCAGTTACCTACGCACAAGCCGATGATTCCGACCTTGAATACTTCGATGACGATTTTTACAGTGTTTCCGGACCTCGCGAGCCCAATGATAGCTCCGTGGTCCTATATGACTATGACTCGGACGAACCTTTCGTGTTGCACATTGGCGGCCCCCACATTGAATCCGACGCAGATGCGGATTCATTTTTCGGATTTGAGGATCTTCAATCCAGCAGATATGACGTTCCAACTTATCAGTACCGGATGATGCTGCAGCCTGACATTAACAGACAGGGAGCGGTGCAAGCACACTGAGAGTGCCCTGCTGCCACACAGAGCGTGGTCCACGTCCCGCTCAACGTTCCCGACTCTATGAAAGAAGACATGCAAGACTCCAGAGCGCAGTCCTTGCACGAACAAGAAGTGACTCCAGTGTCACAAGCCTCCACAGAGAGCTCGTGGACAGCCTCCACGATAGAAGCAACGCAAGACTCCAGAGCGCAGTCCTTGCACGAACAAGAAGTGACTCCAGTGTCACAAGCCTCCACAGAGAGCTCGTGGACGGACTCCACGATGGAAGGAACGCAAGACTCCAGAGCGCAGTCCTTGCAGGAACAAGACCATGAGGGTCTAGCAACCTCTCCTGACCAACCAGCGGCAGACGATGCAAGTCTGCCATGCTCCCGTGAACAGCAAGAAGGCTATAACAGCCTACCATGCTCCACTACACAGCAGCATGACCATGACGGTCTCTCATGCTACAATAAAGGGCACAGCGCTGAAGACTGTTCAAGCCCAACTGAAGACAAGCCAAAGGAATCGCCTCGTCCAAGCCCGAAGAAAAAAGGTTTATGCGCTGACCTTCAGGATCATTGTAGCCGAACAGAGATTAATAATGCTGCACGGCCACAGAAGGATGCTGAGGATTTGCTAACGAAATTAATTGAATGTTTAACTTGCAAGGAGCAGACTGAGAATTGCCAGTGTTTTAGTACGGATCGAAAAAATGGACAAGACATTGATCCTCAGGTAATGGAAATAACACAACCTGAATCATATCTACAGCAGGGACAAATGTCTCCCTTCAACACAATGCCGCAAAATCCCAACTTCGGAGACCAGCAGTTAGTCAGTAATGACTCTTCAAACCTGGAGGGGAACATTAATTGCATTGAACCTATACACACTCCACTGATTATTGAGCAGAACATTGGAGCAAGAATCCTGAGGACACCGACATCGAGTAGCCAGATAACGAATTTAAAACCCACAGCAGTTTCAAGTGAACCAAGTGTGCTTTCCACTAATGGTGAAGATGCAGATAAGGTCGACCCGATTGTCCATTGTACCACACTAACCCCAGTGATTAAGCAGTTATGTATGGGGAGTATAATGTGGGCAATTGAGAACAGTAAAAGAGAGACCGTGACCATGCCAGTCCCAGCAAAATCAGACCCAGAGACCATGAAGGCATGTACATTAAACAAAGTTACATATGAGGTACCTGAGAAGAAAAGTGAAACGGAATGTTCTTTGGAAAATGGTACAATGTCGATAGAAACAGTGGATCCTATATTCGAGACCATACATATGGGAGAATTTGGGGGTAATAAACAAGGTTCTGCAATGTCTGGGGGAAGATTTAAAGTTCCAAAGAAGAAAAGCCCAAATGAAGGACAATGGCAAGACAATGACAGTCCACCGACATGGTGTGCACCACCAGATGAAAACTCTGACAATTTACCCAACCCTAGTGAACAGCAAGCTGCTAATGACGATCTATCCACGGGATGTGAGACGAGTGACGACAGCATCCCACTTCCCATGCAAAAGGTGCAAGGTGACAGACCTCGCCTAGTGCGTACCGAGGCACTCAACGATCACGGTGGGACCACTGACGACTGCGGTGGCGGCGCACCGCTTCCACCCTCGATGGCTCGAGCCTCTCCACTGGTTGGTGCATTCCTGCATGTTCCGACTCCAGAAGTGCAGCTTCAGGGAATCTCGGCTGCCTCCAGTGAACCTGTTGGGACTCCGGACGGGGGGCATCGGCGGAAGGCAGACCGGACTCCAGATGGGGAGCAGCCAAGCGCCGACTCTGATTTGCGCACGCCAGACCTTGCTCCGGACGGGCGGTGTCGCGGCCTCGGTGATGGCACGCTCAGGGTGACGGCAGATGCCACGGCGACAGGGAATGGATCGCGTGGCAGTCCCACTGGGTCGGCAGTGGCAACCAGCACCGGCGGTCCAAGATGGACACACCAATTCGCGCCATCGCCAGACGTTGATGCGAGCAACAATTCTCTCTCCAAGGCGACATGCTTCGACGTTTCTCTGCGGAGTCGCCCTTCCGGCACAGCAGAAGGCCGGAACCAGCGTACACGGTCTTGGCCAACTTCCACATCTGGCACAGTCATCGCCTTGCATGATATTAGTGATGGTGCTACTTCGATGGCAACGACCCATCGGCTACAAGATGCCGTCCACCACAAACATAAAAAGAAAACAGACTCCACCTTGTTCCTGGCATGCAGGGCGGATGGATTGGTGCGTAGGCACAATCAGCGGGCTTTGTGCCGCCTTCCACGCTCGCAACTGCACCGTACGCACACGCCGGATCCTCCACTGGTTCCCAAGGATGACTTCGTGGAGATGCCACGGATCATGCCCCTTCCATCGCCACCAGAACCAAACCACAGCCAGGGCACCACTAACAAAGATGTTGAATGTTATATTTGCAAGAATGAAAAAAACCAAGCACTGCATGAAGTACAACAAATGGTAAAGTAGAGACTTCGGCAACAGCATCACCTCCAACAGTCCAAGGTGAACCAGTGTGACCCCAAACCTCCACAGCTGAACCGGCTTGAGGACCAGCCCATTCTTGAGGCGGTCACCCATTAGACTGGACTTATAACGCTGTTAATACGTTCAAAAAGTCAAACACTTCTGTATTATAACCTGTTGTTGTTTATTGTTCCAGATATCGTCTGACCGGACCAATGTTCAAGTTTTTTTTTTTTCTCTCGCATCCAAGTTTTGTTATGGTACAACCTTGTTAGTGTGACGCACCCGACATCGCCCCATGTAAATAGTTACGTCATAAACACACACTGTACACAACACAAACGCACACTCTTAGATGCACTCACGACACAATTATATTTATAACCACGTAGGCACTTGTCTTTGTAAAAAGGGGGGATGTCATGATATTCAAACACACACATCATGATAGACACACCAACAGACAAATCAGAACACACAACACCACAACCAATGACAGAAAGATATAAAAGCACAGACACGACCCCTGGTGGTCAGTAAGAGCTGCAGAGGAGAACCAGGACACAGCTATTGCCAAAGACACTCAGGGAGACAGCACGTGCAGAGTATCCAGAACGAACTGTATTATAAGAGTTATAATAAAATAGAGTTGTACCACATACAACTGTGTTGGCTCATCTGTGCACCAGAGCACCCAACACCACACATTAGACTCATTTAACTATGCATTTGTGGACTCTCCGAGCACTTGGGACCTAATGGCCGTGCCTGGGAGACCTAGCCAGGTTTGGTACTGGTTTCCACAAATGTGGACCAGTTATAATGGCCCTGGCGGTTCTCCCAGGCCATTAGAGACCCCTGGATGGTCGAGGATAGGGAAGGGTGACACCCTGGCACTCCCTTAGGCACCCGAGCACCTTGGCACTGCCAGGAACCGGGCCTGGCGGGGGGGGGGGGGGGGGGGTTTGTTTCTGGAGACCTCCCCGAGGTTAGGGGGGTGGGGGGGAAGGGGCTGAAAGAGGGGCGGGGGCAAGATTGGTGAAGCCAGACAAAATGGCACCCAATCTACGAGGAGCCTTTCCTGTTGGGATCAGTAGCAGGAAATGACTCATGGAGGGCCTTGGCTGAGAGAAACACCTTGAAGCCCAAAAAAATGACAAAATGCCGTTGAATAGCAGGATGTTTCTTGGTGCAGCAACCGCTGAGAAATACACCACTAAATGTGCCCAAAACTGGTCGTAGATTTTTCCCCGTTGATTTGCAGCCAGAGTATAATGTGGGAAAATGTGGATGAATAGAAAAGCAGTACATTATTTGAATTGAGAGAGGTTGTACAATTCTACGCTACAGAGAGATCTGGGAGTCTAGCTCCATGAATCACAAAATATTAGCATGCCGCTTAGGCAAATGGAATGTTGGCCTTTATTGCCAGCTGTACAGGGCCTGGCGAGACCACATCTGGAGCACTGTTTGAAGTTTTTGTCTTGTTAGTTAAGTAAGGATATAATTGCATTAAAAGCAAACGGAGAAGGTTCATCCGACTGATTCTTGGGATGATGTGATTATCTTATGAGTAAAGGATAAGTAGGGTGGGGTTTGGAAGAATAAGATGTGATCTTTATAATATCTCGCACGGGACCTAGGGTCTGGGAATGCTTGTCTACCTCCGCTAGGGGTGGGGAAGTCCAATTACCCAGAGTATATAAGGTCACCCAGTAAGGCACCAAGGAACTTGGTAGGGGTCTAGCGGGAAATGTACATATCAAGTTTGTGAATAAAACCCCGTTCTTATTTTTACTTGGTATGCATTCCCTGTTTCCTTATCAAAATCTTTTTGGATACTGAGGGCTCTCCCTTTTAAGACTGAGATGAGGAGAAATGTTTTCTCTCAGAGAGTCATTAATTCGTGGAATTCTCTTCACTGGGAAGCAGGATCATTGAATATATTCAAGCCTGAGGCAGCACGGTGGCACAGTGGTTAGCACTGCTGCCTCACTGCGCAGAGGTCCCAGATTCGATCCCGGCTCTGGGTCACTGTCTGTGTGGAGTTTGCATATTCTCCCCGTGTTTGCGTGGGTGTCACCCCCACAACCCAAAGATGTGCAGGGTAGGGGGATTGGCCACGCTAAATTGCCCCTCACTTGGAAAAAATTAATTGGGTACTCTAAATTTTTTACAAAAGAAAATATTCAAGCCTACATTAGATTTTTGATCGAAATGGGAGTCAAGGGCTAGGGGGCACAGACAGGAAATTGGAGTTGAGACCATAATTAGATCAGATCTTATTCAGCGGAGCAACTTGAGAGGCCGAATTTGAATTCAATAAAAATCCGGAATTAAAAGCCTAATGATGACCATGAAACCATTGCCAATTGTCATAAAAAAACCATCTGGTTCACTAATGTCCAGTAAGGAAGGAATAATGCAATATGGTTGACTCTTAAATGCCCTCACGGATGGAGAATAACTGCTGGCCCTGTGATGCCCACATCCCATGAATGAGTAAAGAAAAGAAAAATCAATAAGTTCCCATGGGGAAATTATTATTCCTCTGAAAGTATAGTTTTAATTTTCTGTGCTCACTTTAAATTGCAGTGATAATTAAGTGATAGTAAATAAAATGTTCCCTCCAAGACTTTAGTGGAAGTTATTGGGGCTGTTGCTAACTTTTGGTTGGCTCTTAATTTGGCTCTGTTTAATCACGTTTGCTCAAGAGTCGCCAGGTATCTTTCTTACACCGCCACAAGGTTCAGAACCGAATACTGATCAATGACTCGATCACCAGTTAGTAAGTTCAAAAGCCATGCTCATTTATTTACACACAGTCAAATCTACTCATGCATAAACTCTACAAACTAAACTACCACTATTACTAAAGCCTATACTTAGCTTCGGGCGCCCACTCAGTCAGAGGAACAATGGCCGTTGCTCGGTTCTGAGGCTGCTGGGTTGAGCTGTTTACAGGGTAGCAACTAGGAGCGTCTATCTCGTAGCGTGCGTTGACTTGGGACTTACTTGATTTGATGCAGCTGCTAGGCAGGTCTCTCTCTTCTGTGAGAGCCAAAGCCAAAGGAAGGCGGCTCTCCCTTGGGGGATACCTTTTATACTGAAAAGGGGCTTCGCGTGCTTTTGGGCGGGCCTTGAACTTGGCCTCAACTAATTGGGTCTTTCCCAATCATCTGTATAGATTTTCTTCCAATAGAGGGGTGGTTCCCTGATCGCTGGGCGTGTCCTGGTGACTGTCAGTCTGCTTTGTCTTAGCTTCTTCTGGCGCCGGGGAGTCTGCCTTAACATTGTGTATCTAAATGTTTCCCTTTTGTCCCCGGAGATGGCTCATTAGTATGTAGATTGTTTGTTGGTTTCTGTCCTGTCTGAGAGTTTAAGGTTCTAATCAACAGACAAATGCTTGTTTCTTAGCATTGTCCAATTTTCCCTGCATCCTTTGCAAGTGTCCATTTTGTAATCGGGACGTGGCCATCCCAGATGGCTACAGGGCCATCAATCCATGTCCACCCACTGGTGTTTTTCCCAGAGGTAAATACAACCATTGTTTTTTTGGTGGGTAGTTGTCTTGGAAAATACATTGTCCATTTTCCTTAACTACCACCAGTATTTTCCTGGGGAAAATCCTAGCTTTATAGTTTATCGACAACGGAAGGAAGGCTAACTTACCAATGTTTTCTGGCTTAATGTTGTCTACTTGATTTGAAAAAAGTGTCACATTTTCCACTGTCGAGTCCTTTGGTATTTCACAAAATGAGGTTTTAGCTGTACAAAGCTCTGGTTAGATGACACCTGGACAATTGTGAGCAGTTCTGGGCACCACACCTTAGGAAGGAGATACTGGTCTTGGGGGGAGTGTATTACAGATACTTAGGCCAGGAGTGACAACACAAATTGGAATTTAGATAGGGGATTTGATCAATGTTTTCAAGATATTTAGAGGCACAAATAGGATGGATAAAAACAAACTATCTCTGCATCTTGGGAGTACAGAACTAGGGATCATAGTCTAAAGATTAGAGCCAGATTTTTTCAGGAGTGAAATTTCAAAACACTTCTTACTTTCTAAATTTTGATTCAAATTTTTAACATTTGAAAAACATTGCAATACAAAAATAAACCCACCACAAAATCCCACCCCCAGTCCCCCATAACACTTCATACTTAATGAGCGGGAGATTGGTTAACTTGGTTGGCTGGACGGCTGGTTTGTGATGCAGAGCGATGCCAACAACACGGGTTCAATTCATGGCTGAGGTCAACATGAAGGTCCTGCCTTCTCAACCTTGTCCTTCACCTGAGCTGTGGTTACCCTCACATTAAATCACCACCAGTCAGCTCTCTGTCTCTCAAAGGGACTATGGCGACTTTCACATAAAGAGTGATAGAAGTTTGGAACTCTCTTCCTCATACAACAATTGATGCTAGATAAATTTTAAACAAGATTGATGGTTTTTTTATCCAGAGGTATTAAGGAATGTGGGACAAAGTTTGATAAATGGACTTAGATTGCTGATCAACCATGATTTCATTGAATGACCAAACTGGCTTAAGGAGCTAAATAGTCTTGGTTTCTATGTTTCCCATGGGTATTCTGCTTTGGGTGTGATCAGCGATTCGGAGAGTTGTACCCGCTCACAAACTGAAAGAACACTTCAAATATTTGGATCCTCACTGTCTTCAGGTGATGTCCTGGAGGACTGGAGAATAGCCAATGTTGTTCCATTGTTTAAGAAGGGTAGCAAGGATAATTCAGGGAACTACAGGCCGGTGAGCCTTATGTCAGTGGTAGGGAAATTACTGGAGAGAATTCTTCGAGACAGGATCTAATCCCATTTGGAAGCAAATGGACGTATTAGTGAGAGGCAGCATGGTTTTGTAAAGGGGAGGTCGTGTCTCACTAACTTGATTGAGTTTTTCGAAGAGGTCACAAAGGTGATTGATGCAGGTAGGGCAGCGGATGTTGTCTATACGGACTTCAGTAAGGCCTTTGACAAGGTCCCTCATAGTAGACTGGTACAAAAGGTGAAGTCACACGGGATCAGGGATGAGCTGGCAAGGTGGATACAGAACTGGCTAGGTCATAGAAGGCAGAGAGTAGCAACGGAAGGGTGCTTTTCTAATTGGAGGGCTGTAACCAGTGGTGTTCCGCAGTGATCAGTGCTGGGACCTTTGCTGTTCGTAGTATATATAAATGATTTGGAGGAAAATGTAACTGGTCTGATTAGTAAGTTTGCAGATGACACAAAGGTTGGCAGAATTGCGGATAGCGATGAGGACTGTCAGAGGATACAGCAGGATTTAGATCGTTTGGAGACTTGGGCGGAGAGATGGCAGATGGAGTTTAATCCGGACAAATGTGAGGTAATGCATTTTGCAAGGTCTAATGCAGATAGGAAATATACAGTGAATGGTAGAACGCTCAAGAGTATTGAAAGTCAGAGAGATCTAGGTGTACAGGTCCACAGGTCACTGAAAGGGGCAACACAGCTGGAGAAGGTAGTCAAGAAGGCATACGGCATGCTTGCCTTCATTGGCCGGGGCATTGAGTATAAGAATTGGCAAGTCATGTTGCAGCTGTGTAGAACCTTAGTTAGGCCACACTTGGAGTATAGTGTCCAATTCTGGTCGCCACACTACCAGAAGGATGTGGAGGCTTTAGAGAGGGTGCAGAAGAGATTTACCAGAATGTTGCCTGGTATGGAGGGCATTAGCTATGAGGAGTGGTTGAATAAACTTGGTTTGTTCTCACTGGAACGACGGAGGTTGAGGGGCAACCTGATAGAGGTCTACAAAATTATGAGGGGCATAGACAGAGTGGATAGTCAGAGGCTTTTCCCCAGGGTAGAGGGGTCAGTTACGAGGGGGCATAGGTTTAAGGTGCGAGGGGCAAGGTTTAGAGTAGATGTACGAGGCAAGTTTTGTACACTGAGGGTAGTGGGTGCCTGGAATTTGCTACCGGAGGAGGTGGTGGAAGCAGGGACGATAGTGACATTTAAGGGGCATCTTGACAAATACATGAATAGGATGGGAATCGAGGGATACGGATCCAGGAAGTGTAGAAGATTGTAGTTTAGTCGGGCAGCATGGTCGGCACGGGCTTGGAGGGCCAAAGGGCCTGTTCCTGTGCTGTACATTTCTTTGTTCTTTGTTGTTCTATGACCTTTTATAATGCAAAAAAACTCAACATCGTAAAAAGTACTTAATTTCCATGCCGGTTTACAAGGATACCAGGGTCTCATTTTCACTTTGGGTGAAGGTGGTAAACTGCAGGTTGGGGATCAGCCACCCTTAAATGTCCTGGCTGACTTTCCTTTTGTATTGACTTCATTGGAGTCCAAAATCAGTTGTGGCATATAATTGGACAGGCGGGCTACACTGTTAACATTGGGTCAAAAATGATGCACCCCATTTTGCAAGATAGGCAAACATGAGAAAATCAGCCACAGTTTTCTTTCTATTTAATATATTAATGAGCTTTTTCTTCTACATTCAGGGGATGGGGAATTACAAGTAATAATTCTTAAAATGTTTTAGATTATCCTTAGGAAATGTGAGGTACTCAAAGGATATAAAAGCTGGAGGTCATGGATTGGATCTTTCCTTGAGAGAACACGAGAATTTATATAATGGCTTTGCTTTGTTGGGGCCCTGGGCGCACCTCAAGTCACTCTCCTATGGTTTATGAAAGTACAGTTTCTGTTTTATGGCTCTGTATAGTTGTTGAATATATGACCACAAACGTAATTAAAATTAATGAAAAACATATTTTTTTGTTTTTGTTTTCCTTTAAGAACTAGCCTTTAAAGTGTGACGACTTATCACGCAAAACTTCCATAATGATGATTTTAGTTACAGAGTGTCCCATTGTTTCCAAGAGCTGCTTTTCTTCTCCCCCTTTTAAGTCAGATTTCGGGTGGTGTGTGCCTGTTTTCCATTGTTCTGAGTGGGAGAGCGTTTGCATTTACTTTTGGCAGCCCCTGTGAAACTCCTAATAAAAAGTATCTGTCAGTGAATTTCAGCTTCACCATTGTAAATTTAAAAAAGAAAGGGCAGCGTAATAAAACATTCAGATTTAAAGAGAGTTCTACAGTGTTTTCAATTAAAATGTTCCATTAGCCTTGTTGGAATCGAGAAGTAAAGAGGGTGCACAGTTCTTACAGAGACCAAATGGCACATTCATTAACAGAAACATATGCTGCCTCTTTTTTTTTTTCGGAACTATGACCAGCGCCTCCCCCCCCCCACCCCAGTTGCAAATGATGTTTTTCTAAAAATTTGGAGGATAACATAGATGAAAATATATTTTTAAGTTTCCCAGGTTTCGTTTGAATTAGCTGAGACCTATGCTGACTCATATTTTTGCCTTGGTGTAATGCAGCCTCAGGTTTATCAACACAGAGGCCTCTTATCAAAGTTTGATGAAACGATACCCAGAGCTCAACACAATGTTGCAGCACAGTAGTTTACACAATTTGAGAGGGCATCTCGAGAAACTTCAAGGCTATTACTGGCCGGAAATTACTGTTGGGAGTATTGGATAGACAATAACTTCATGCATTCAAGTGACACTTCTCTCTGACATGTACCCACTTTGAACAAACAGTTTAATATATTTATTCAAATTAGCAGTCAGAGGAATGTCACCTGAACACATTTAGCATTTGCCTGCTAATATCACCAATAATAAATAATAGCCTGACAAGTGCATGTGAGGTTTGAGATCACTGGCAAATGTGATTAATTTTCTATTCCAGTCTCCGGACTGAAGCTTGAATGCATGAACTCCTGACTCAGAGGCAAGAGTCTGAGACAATGCTGACAGTCAGGTGCATGTGGACACATCCTACAGTATGATCCAAAGTGCAGACTACCTGATCTGTTATCTTATTTGCTGCATTTGCTTTTGTGAATTGCTGTGTGTAAAGTTGCTCCCTTGTTCGTATACAAGTGAAAACACTTCAAAATGAAAGTCATTCCTCAATAATAATATAATAATCTTTATTGTCACAAGTAGGCTTATATTAACACTGCAATGAGGTTACTGTGAAAAGCCCCTAGTCACCACACTATGGCGCCTGTTCGGGGACAGAGGGAGAATTTAAAATGTCCAATTCACTGAACAGCATGTCTTTCGGGACGTGTGGGAGGAAACCGGAGCACAGGAGGAAACCCACGCAGACACAGGGAAAATGTGCAGACTCCGCACAGACTGTGACCCAAGCCGGGAATCGAGCCTGGGACCTTGGCTAACCACTCTAACACTTTGGAATTATCCAAATACCTGTAATGCGAAAGCTGAATGTAAGCTCTTATGACAACCTCTTGTTGCTACCAACTCCTATGAGTATTAGGTCACGTGTAGTGGAAAAGATGGCTTAATTAACAGTGAAGATGTTGGACGTAGCATGAATGTGGAAGCTGAATGCTGAAAAATTCTGATATGGTTACCTGTAGCTATGCCTGGAAAATAATGTGATGCTTGGGGTGGGAGAGAAAAGTTGGCATAAGAGAGTGAATAAGTATCCTGTCCACAAAACCTTACTTCTCTGTTGTCAGTTTTTGTCACTCTTTTGAATCAATATTTTTCTTTCTAAATTCCTATTGATAGGAACAATGTTTTGCTTTAAGTTAATTTATATTTTGTATTTGTGCGTTGTGGTAAACCACTGTGTTCCTATATTAAGGGTTGTACGATAGAACCTGCACTACAGGTTCACCTGGGCCCCTGCATGCTAGCTCCGCCCAGGAGCCGAGTTATAAATATGCGTGGCCTTCAGCTCGCAGCCATTTTGTCAGCTGCTGTAGGAGGCCACACTTCAGAGACTAATAAAGCCTCAGTTTGAATTCAACTTCGTCTCCAGCCAAATTGATCGTGCCTCATGTGTTACAAAAGGTGAAACAGGGGTCTAGTTCCATTTAGAGTTTTGTGAGTTGGGTGCTGCCAAGTCTGGGAAGTGAATAGATGGGTTACCAAGGGGTTAGTACTTCAGTGAAGTTTAAAAAGAAGCAAAAGTAGAAAACTGTGCTGTTACTTAGTGACATGGGTCCAGATACACATACAGGCAAGAAAAGACAGAAGAGCAGTTATTTAGTTAGTGTGTGGATACCTGAGAGTGCAGGCAGAATGTTTAAAACTTTCCAGGAAGAAATGCTGCAGACTGGAGTACTGATGTTTAGGGAACTCATGGGTTTATTCTAAAGTTAAAATAGTAGTGTGTGTCTAAGGTAGAGCTTTTGGCTGTCCCAAGGAAAGATAGCAATTGAGTAAGAGCATCTCGTGATTGTTCAAAAGTCTGCTAGAAGAAAACTCTTTGAAAATGAGCCATTCCAGACAGTGATAAAGATTCACTTGTGCTTCGTGTCTGCAAGGGAATTGCTGGGTTGAAAATAACAGTGTGAGTTTGAATAATTTTCTGGTATTCATTTTGAAATCTTTCCAACCTTTTAACCAGTGTCATATAGTTATTTTTTCTTGTTTGGTAAACATTTTATTCTTTGTGTTTGTGAATGTACTCAGTAATCGACCTCCATTGTTTTCTACTAAAAATCAAAGTTAGCATAAGCCAAACCAGGTTTCACTCTGGGGTCTGATTTGTCCAGTATTAACATCAGCTGGGATTTTCCCTGCCCCCCTGCGCCGTGTGTTTCGGCGACGGGAGGCATGATGCCATTGGCCGGCGGCAGGATCTTCTGGCGCCATCTCTGTCAATGGGATTTTCCATTGAATCCAACCTCCACCGCCAGGATACCCGCGGCTGGGCTTTGCCATCGGCAGGACATGAAGATCCAGTTGGTGAGAACGGCTGGAAAATCCCCCCTCCCATATCAATGGAAACTGCCTATCTTAAGTCATTATTCTATAGTTGCACTACCTGGCAAACACCTGCTCCTGAATTAAATGTTTCTTGAAAAATTTCACTGCCATTTGTGAAACATCTAATAAAAAATAGACATGTAATTATGTCACACCTTTTACAACCTCAGAAAATCCCAAAGTTCTATAGAGTCAACTGAATACTTTTGTTGTAATGTAGGAAATGTAGCCAATTTTCACATAGTGGCTGGAGACTCAAAGGAGGATATCAGAAAGGCTTTAAGGATGTCCTCAAAGAGACCAAACATCCCACCAACTCATGGAGTTCCTGGTTTGTGAGTGACCAAAATGGAAAATGTTCATTTGGGAAAGCACGGAACACACCAAGGGACTTCAGCAGAATATGTAGAGGTGAGGTCAAAGCATTGGAGGGTGCACACAAACCTCCAAACAGCTCATCTACCAGACGCTCCGAGCGCCATCTGCCCTGCAGGTGGCACCACATCTGCATTTGCTCATCAGTCACTTCAGAATCCGTCAAACTGGAGTGGAAGCAAGTCATCCTTTAACCCGAGGGACTGCCTGCGAAGAAGAAGTAGGATCCCACAAATAACAATGTCATAATGACCAATGTTTCAGTGATGCTGGTTATGGAATAAATATCGGGCAGGGGACCAAGAGACAATGGTTTTCAAAAGTGTGGCATAGGAACTTTTCTATCCACCTCAAAGGTGGGATTTTGGTTTAATACCACTGCTCCTTTGACAGTGCAGCTTTCCCTCAAGGGCCACACTGAATTATCCGCCGAGATTTTGTCTGATCCCTCAGTTTGTAACTTGAACAACAACCTTCTGACTCAAATGACAGTGCAATCACAGCTGACCAAATGTCCAAATATAAGGGGCGGGATTCTCTGTCTGCTGACGCTAGAATTGGGAAACGTGATTGGGCGGGGAATCGGTTCCAACGTCGAAATCGCAATTCTCTGTCACCTCGACAGCGGCATCAATGCGTTCCAGAACGCATGTACAGTAAACGGCGTTGGCATATCATTGGCGGGCCCGACTCGGTATTCTCTGGGGCCTCCGTGATTCTCCGCCTCCAATAGCCCGAATTCCCAACGGTGAGGTTCACTTGTACTTTTAAAAATCGTGAAACAGGTGCCGTGGCTGCTGAGGGAGAGAGAGGGGGTATGGAAAATGTCCAACATTGGCATAGTTTGCTGACGGTTGTGCTGCAGGCCGCGGGGGACTAGCGGGGGGCGGCCAGGAGGTAGGCTGTGGGGTTGGGGTGGACGGACACAGAACACCATTGCTGCAGCCTGCAAGGCAGCCATGCAGCTGTACTTGCTGCTGACTGCCCACTGTGAACTTAGGGCCATGGGTCATATGGGTGTCTTCGCAAGGCAACCCCCTAGGTGCCCTCTGGCCTCAGCCGACCCATCAATCGTATGGGTGCGCTCCAGCACAACTAGTGCCATCTTGTTGGCTGGGATGAGTGTTTGTGGGGAGTGAAGTGTGTATATGCGGCTGCTGCTTGTTGGCCTCCGAGTGTCAATCGCGAATCCGGCATCATTTCCCACTGGAATCGATTGTGTTCCACGTGGCGCTGGTGCTACTTAACATGAATCGGTCCAGCTGCAGTGAATTCTGCACTGGCGTTAACGTTGGTCTCAGGAAAGGAGAGTCCAGCCGAAGAGTTTTCAAATGTAAAGATTCATGGCACAATATTTAGCATTTTTGTGACTTTTCACGATGTTAGTAAAAATATTTATAATGAAGGCCTCAAAAGCTTAAACTTTGCTAGATATCGTTCCCAGAGCTATAATTCTATATGGTGAATGCAGAAGATGCAGTTTGTGCTTGTACTTAATTTCCCAGGATGCACTAGTCACTGGAGTATTTTTCTCAATCTTCTAGCAATTTTTGTTCAGTTACACTTCAAATTATTTAACGAAAAGCTAGATGACAGATTTTAAAAATGTGCACATAAGGCTTACCTTGGGGGCAATTTTTACTTTAAGCAGAATTTGACGGAAATCTGGGCATACAGGCATGATGGTTATCCAGAGAAATCGGTATGAGACCTCATCAATTCTTGTCTTAGATCCTGAAGTATGATTTGATCTGGAGGTGGGGAATAGGGATGGGTGGCCGGTTGCAAGGATTCTGCAGCAGGACCTTCAGGGAGAGAAGCATTACCTTAGGGCACAAAGAGAAAGAACAGCAATGGTAAACATGTGGGTGGAACATAGAGCAGAAACTACATTGTACAATCTGGAAGTGATTGCCATAAAATGCTTCCCTAAGTTCCAGCTAGCTTTCTTGAATTACAGGTGAGGGTTCTTTTTATTGCTTCTGGGAATAGCCACTTCCCAACTTGTACCAGCAGTAGGCAATAGCAACAATCATGTGGGTTGATCTGAAATGCATCATTTGATCCAGATTTTCACCTCCACATCCTCATTGCTCCACATCTGCCACAGATGTTCCTATTCCGCGAAAATAAATGAACCTGCAATCTACTGTTTTGATGGAAAATTTTAACTCTGACCGCATTTTGTTTCATCTGCAGGTTTGTGAATCGTTTCAGCAATACTCTCAACAAATATTTACACACACAAGCGCAGGATTACACCTAGATCCTGGTCCCAAGGTTCCATTAGGTCGCCCTCTACCTAAAAGATTGCAACTAATTGTCTAGCTGACGGAAACTCCTTATGATATAATATTTTCTACTAGTCATCTATGTAATAGTTTTGTCAAAGGCTTGATGGACATCAAAGTATATACCATTCACTGGATTGCCATCATCCTTGAATTGTGTATTTCCTCAAAAAGTTCCAGGATCTTATGGCAAGAACTTTATTTCCTGAAATCATCCATGGGATTCCCTGATGACGACTGTAATCTTCAGTTGATCATAAATCCCTCATAATGCTTTACTGCGTTTTCCCTATATCTGGCATCTAGATTCCCAGGGATCAATGTCTATTAAATTAAGTTCAACGGTACCCCTATCTCACATTGCCAGCTTCGTAATATCATCATTATTAGTGGAAACTGATGCAAAGCATTTAATCAGCACTTTGATGATATCCTGATTCCCAAACCTCACTTGCCTTATTACATTTCTCAAAGGACCAATAGAGTCGATTCTTGCCTGGCTTGTAACATAGCTGAAAAGTCTTAACCACCACTTGTAAATTTGTTTAGAATCATGGGCGGGATTCTCCGCAATCGGCGCGATGTCCGCCGACCGGCGCCAAAAACGGCGCGAATCAGTCCGGCATCGCGCCGCCCAAAGGTGCGAAATTCTCTGCATCTTGAGGGGCCGAGCCCTCACTTTGAGGGGCTAGGCCCGTGCCGGACTGATTTCCGCCCCGGCAGCTGGCAGGAAAGGCCTTTGGTGCCCCGCCAGCTGGCGCGGAAATGACTTTGCCGTGCGGCGCATGCGCGGGAGCGTCAGTGGCCGCTCGCGGCATCCCCTCGCATGCGCAGTAGAGGGGGTCTCTTCCGCCTCCGCCATAGTGGAGACCATAGCAAAGGCGGAAGGAAAAGAGTGCCCCCACAGCACAGGCCCGCCCGCGGATTGGTGGGCCCCGATCGCGGGCCAGGACACGGTGGGGGCACCCCCCGGGGCCAGATCGCCCCGCGCCCCCCCCCCCCCCCCCCCGGAGCCCGCCCGCGCCACCTTGTCCCGTCGCTAAGAGAGGTGGTTTGACAGGCATTCCAGCAGCAGGACTTCGGCCCATCGCGAGCCGGAGAATCGCCAATGGGGGGGCCCGCCAACCGGCGCGGCGCGATTCCCACTCCCGCCAAATATCCGGTGCCGGAGAATTCGGCAACCGGCGGTGGCGGCATTCACGGCAGCCCCCGGCGATTCTCCGACCCGGCGGGGGGTCGGAGAATCCCGCCCCATCTTTTAAAAGGACCTTTTTAGCATAGTGACTTCTTTATCCTTAGCTATTCTTTATGACTTTGCATGCTGTAATGATAATTTAGGCCAAGTGTATTTTTTAGAGTTGTTTCCTTACAAAACTTAGTTTAGCCATTCATGCTTTACGTAAAGCATGTATGTCCTTTCCATCTCGGAAAATACATGAGGTTCGTCTAGCACACCTCACATAATTTCCGTTGTATGTATTGCTACATTCCCTGCAATTAGAAGTAAGCAAGGTTAATTTTGTAGGTTTTTGCATTAGCTGTACTTCTTGGTTTCGGCATTGTTAGCCACACTGATATATCAAATATCCTGAGCTGGAGTAAATATTTACCTCCCAATGTCTAGTTAAATACTAGTGTGAACCAGTGGTCATAACACAGAAGTCTTTTTGCATGGAATGGCTTTTGTAATCTCACATGAACTACCAAATATCTCCAGTTTCTCCAAGGTAGGCAGATTTCAAAGAGCTCTAATGAGACAAGTCATGAATATCAGAAACTAATTAACGACAAATAAAGACTTGCATTTATTTACCGTTCATAGCCTTAAGACATCTCAAAGCACTTTACAACCAATGAACTACATACAAAACAGGTTTTGCAGTGCAATCCAACAATTTGCTATATTTCCTCATTTTACAAAACACAATTATATCCAATTCAGTAATGCCCCAGCTAAAAATGGTTAAGGAGGCTCTTTTGGAGCTAACTGTCATGTGTTCCTCTCTTACAGAATGTGTTTGTTTGTGGCACACCATGAAGTCCCTGATCAAAACTTTCCTTGTTAGGGTGGGACAGGAATTTCCAGGCCCTCTGACCCTGCTGTAACACTTGAGCATTTTCCTACGAGGAAAGTGGAAGGGAAGGGTCATTGTCACTCCCGGGGCCAGCATGTGTGCAGGAAGTGCTTCCAGCTGCAGCTCCTGAAAGCTCGGGGTTCAGAGCGGAACATCGGCTGGGGACACTGTGGAGCATCCGGGAGTCTGAGAGCACGTGGATAGCACATTGAGAGAGGTGGTCACACCGCAGCTGAAGGGACTTGAGGAAGGAAGGGAATGGGTGACTAGCAGGCAGTCCAAGAGAAACAAGCAGATAGTTCAGGAGTCCCCTGAGGTCCTGCTTGCAAATTGGAGGCTGGTTCCCTCAGGGAGTGCAGACAGCCAAGCTTTTGGAACCACAAGCAGCCTGTCTGTACAAGAGGGAGGGGAACAGATAGGTGCTCCTCTGGCTGTCAACCAAATTTCAGGATGGTGTGTTGCCTTCCTGGTGCCGAGATCTGGGATGTCACTAAACAACTGCAGGGCATCCTGAAGGGGAAGCGTGATAAGGTCATACATAGAAATATACATAGAAAATAGAAGTAGGAGGAGGCCATTCGGCCCATCGAGTCTGCACCAGCTCTTGGAAAGAGCACCCTTCCCAACCACACACCTCCACCCTATCCCCATAGCCCAGTTACCCCACCTAACACTGAGGGCAATTTTGGACACTAAGGGCAATTTTGCATGGTCAATCCACCTAACCTGCACATCTTTGGACTGTGGGAGGAAACCGGAGCACCCGGAGGAAACCCACGCACACACAGGGAGGATGTGCAGACTCCGCACAGACAGTGACCCAAGCCGGGAATCGAACCTGGGACCCTGGTGTTGTGAAGCAATTGTGCTAACCACTGTGTACCGTGCCGCCCAAGAGCTATAACTAATTCCTTCTGGAAATTACACAATGTTTTGGCCTCGACTACTTTCTGTGGTAGCAAATTCCACAGATTTGCCACTCTCTGGGTGAAGAAATTTCTTCTCACATTTCCACCAGTAGGAAAAACTAGAACCAGAGGGCACAATCTCAGATAAAGGGACGATCCTTTAAAACAGGGGTGAGGAGGAATTTCTTTAGCCAGAGGGTGGTGAATCTGTGGAACTCTATGCAGCAGAAGGCTGTGGAGGTCAAATCACTGAGTGTCTTTGAGACAGAGATAGATAGGTTCTTGATTAATAAGGGGATCAGGGGTTATGGGGAGCAGGCAGGAGAATGGGGATGTGAAAATATCAGCCATGATTGAATGGCGGAGCAGACTCGATGGGCTGAGTGGCCTAATTCTGCTCCTATGTCGTAGGGTGTAATGGTTTCCCCATGTGCTCCCTGTGGTCCTCCGTTTGCCCTTGGATTTGTCCCCAGCGACTGAGCCCCTTGTGTCTCACGGTTTTCCTCTGGGTTTTTGCCCCCCCCCAACCCCTCCCCCCCCTTCCCCGTCGCCTTCCGCCCCATCTTCCCTTTCCCTTGCGACCTGTGGCTTGACTGTGCACCCTCCTCCCCCCGGATGGTGGATTTGATAGGTTGGACAGCCAGTATTCAGCTTTGCGTGGTGATACAGATCGGCAGCCGAGCAGGATTCTCCGGTGGGTGACTAGGGAAAGAAAACATTGAAAAAAACCTAATAAAAACTTATTCATTAACTCGGTAGAGGAGTAACTAAGCCTGAGGGCAGAGATTAGTATTTAGCATTTAATTTTACAGTAAAAATCTAGCACCAGGGCCATATAGTTAATAACTTAAACAATAATTTAAGTATTTATTTTAAAGTAATTAACTAGTGTTTAAATGTCACTCAGCGGGGTGCAGTGCTCTAACTGTGAGATGTGGCAGATCCGCGATGCTTCCAGCATTGCGGTCGACTACGTCTGCAGCAAGTATAACCAATGGCAGCTCTTCAGATACTGCTTGGTTCGGTTGGAGTCGCAGTTGGATTCACTTAGGAGCATTCAGATGGTGGAAAGCGTCATCGATAGGAGTTATAGAGATGTGGTCACACCCAAGATGTGGAGTTGCCGGCGTTGGACTGGGGTAAGCACAGTAAGAAGTCTTACAACACCAGGTTAAAGTCCAACAGATTTGTTTCGAATCACTAGCTTTCCAGAGCACTGCTCCTTCCTCAGGAGGCTCCGAAAGCTAGTGATTCGAAACAAACCTGTTGAACTTTAACCTGATGTTGTAAGATTTTTTACTGTCATACCCGAGGTGCAGGCAGACAGATGGGTGACCGCTAGAAAGGGCAGGCAGTCAGTGCTGGAAACCCCTGTGGCTGTCCCCCTCTCTATCAGGTATACCGTTTTGGATACTGTTGGAGGGAATACCCTATCATGGGAAAACAACAGCAGCCAGAACAGTGGCACCACAACTGGCTCTGTTGCTCAGCAGGGGAGGGCAAAGTGCAGGAGAGCGATAGTTATAGGGGACACTATAGTAAGGGGCACAGATAGGCACTTCTGTGGAAGTGAAAGAGACTCCAGGATGGTATGTTGCCTCCCTGGTGCCAGGGTCCAGTATGTCTCTGAACGAACACAGGAGACCTGGAAGGAGGAGGGTGAACAGCCAGAAGTTGTAGTACCCATAGGTACTAACGACATCGGCAGGCAGAGCGACAAGGTTCTGCAGGGAGTTAGGCAGTAAGCTAAAAAGCAGGACTTTTAGGGTGTCATCACAGGATTACTCCCTGTGCCATGTGCCAATGAGGCTAGAAATGAGAGGATAGTGCAGTTAAACACGTGGCAAAACCAGTGGTGTAGGAGGAAGGGTTTCAGATTTCTGGACCATTGGGATCTCTTCCGGGGTAGGTGGGGCCTGTACAAGAAGGACCGGTTGCATCTAAACGCAAGGGGCACCAATATCCTGGCTGGAGGTTTGCTAGTGTCAATCGGGAGGATTTAAATTAGTATAGCAGGGGGGAGGGAACCAGAGCGTTAGCTTAGAAGGTGTCATAACTGAAGGGGAAATAGAGAACAAAAATAAGAGAACAACACCACCCTTAGGCAGAGCAAAAATGGTGATAAGTGTGAGAAGGGAGGTGATCTTGCAGGACTAAGGGATTGTACCTTAATGTGCGCAGTATATGGAACAAGGTAAATTAACTTGTTGCGCACATTGAAATTGGCCAGTACAGCAGGGTGAACTTCACTTCCGCCTGTGCAAGGCCAAGCCTAATGCAGCTCAAAGTGGTGCACAGAACGTACCTGACCAGAACCCGAATGAGCAGATTCTTCCCAGAGGTGGAGGACAAATGTGAGCGGTGCCAGAGGGGCCCGGCCAACCACACCCACATGTTTTGGGCTTGCCCCAAGCTTGCTGGGTTCTGGACAGCCTTCTCCGAGGCAATGTCCAAGGTTGTGGGGGTGAGGGTGAAGCCATGCCCAATAGCGGCAATCTTCGGGGTATCGGAGCAGCCAGAGTTACACATGGGGAAGGGGGCCAACGCCCTC
Source organism: Scyliorhinus torazame (assembly GCF_047496885.1). NCBI lineage: Eukaryota > Metazoa > Chordata > Chondrichthyes > Carcharhiniformes > Scyliorhinidae > Scyliorhinus > Scyliorhinus torazame. The sequence continues at coordinate 61,784,727 of NC_092713.1, forward strand.
GCTTTCGCTTCCCTAATCGCACGCCAGAGAATCCTGCTCGGCTGGCGATCGGCAGCACCGCCCACAGCTGCAGACTGGCTCGCTGACCTCTCGGAATTTCTCCACCTGGAGAAGATTAAGTACGCCACCCGAGGGTCAGAGGAAGGCTTCCTGGATACTTGGCGGCAGTTTGTCGGTCTGTTCCAAAACCTGTCTGAGGCCAGCAATGAGGAGTAACCTAATAAGAATTTTTTTTAAAAACCACCAAGATAGATGAGGTACCGAAAGACTGCGCAACCTGGGGGGAGGGGGCGGGCGGCGGGGAGGCGGCGGTGGGGGTGGGGTGGGGGTGGGGGGGGGGGGCGAAAGGAAGGTGGGGAAACCACGAGAGATGATTCCAATCTGTCCGGAAAATAAAAGAAAAGCACAGCCGAAGCCAAGGGGGGAGGGGGTGGGGGCAGGGAGGGGATGACAATGGGGAAGGGGGAGGAACCATTGACCTATCCAGAGGACAATGAAATGCATGTAGGGTCAGTTAAACTATGGACAAACTAAACCTTTCTGTATAATAAACGAAATTAGCGCGGGCGAGAAAAATGTGACGTGTGTATATACAACTGTTTATAAATACCCGTACCAGCCTCCCCGAACAGGCGCCGGAATGTGGCGACTAGGGGCATTTCACAGTAACTTCATTGAAGCCTACTTGTGACAATAAGCGATTTTCATTTCATATGGGAAATGCCAATAAAAAATGTTTTAAAAAAAAGAAATTGGCCAGTACGATGTTGTGGACATCACAGAGACGTGGCTGCAAGGGGATCAGGGCTGGGATTGAAATATACAAGGATATGTGTCCTATCGAAAGGGCAGGCAGAGGGCAAAGGGGGCGGGTTGCATTGTTAGTCAGGAATGACGTTAAATCGATAGCAAGGAGCGATATAGGATCACAAGGCATAGAATCTTTGTGGGTAGAGTTGAGGAATTGCAAAGGTAAAAAGACCCTGATGGGAGTTATGTACAGGCCCCCTAGCAGTAGTCAGGATGTGGGGCAGAAAATAAATCAGGAGATAGAGAAAGTGTGTAAAAAAGGCAATAACACAATAATCAAGGGGGACTTCAATATGCAGGTGGACTTGGAAAATCAGATTGGTAGAGGATCCCAAGAAAAGGAATTTGTGGAATGTCTAAGAGATGTTTTTTTGGAGCAGCTTGTGGTAGAGCCCACTAGGGACTGGTTTAGCACACTGGGCTAAATAGCTGGCTTGTAATGCAGAACAAGGCAGCAGCAAGGGTTCAATTCCCGTACCGGCCTCCCCAAACAGGCGCCGGAATGTGGCAACTTGGGGCTTTTCACAGTAACTTCATTGAAGCCTACTTGTGACAATAAGCGATTATTATTATTATTATTATTAATTCTGGATTTGGTGATGTGTAATGAGGCAGACCTGATTAGGGATCTTAAGGTGAAGGAACCCTTTGGGAGCAGTAACTACAGTATGCTAGAATTTACCCTGCAGTTTAAGAGGGAGAAGCTGGAATCAGATGTAACGGTATTACAATTAAATAAGGGTAACTACAAAGACATGAGGGAGAAGCTGGTCAGAGTTGATTGGAAAAGGAGTCTAGCAGGGTAGACAGTGGATCAGCAATGGCAGGAGTTTTGGGGGGTTATTCGGGAGGTACAGCAGAAATTCATCCCAAGGAGGAGGAAACATGCTAAGGGGAGGACAAGGCATCCATGGTTGACGAGGGAAGTCAAGGACAGCAAAACAGTAAAAGGAAAAAGCATACAAAGTGGCAAGAATTAGTGGGAAGCCAGAGGATTGGGAAACCTTTAAAAGCGAGCAGGGTACAACTAAAAAAGTAATAAGGGGAGAGAAGATGAAATATGAGTGCAAGCTAGCTAGTAATATAAAAGAAGATAGGAAAGGTTTTTTGTCAATATATAAACGTTCAGAGAGAGGCAAAAATAAACATTGGACCACTGGAAAATGTGGCTGGAGAAGTAATAATAGGAAATAAAGAAATGGCAGATGAACTGAATAGTGAATTTGCATCAGTCTCCACGGTGGAAGACACTAGTGGGATGCCAGAGCTCCAGGAGAATCAGGGGACAGAGGTGAGTGCAGTGACCATTACTAAGGAGAAGGTTTAGGGGAAACTGAAAGGTCTCAAGGTGGATAAGTCACCTGGACCGGATGGACTACACCCCAAGATTCTAAAAGAAATAGCTGAGGAGATTGTGAAGGCATTGGTGGTGATCTTTCAGGAATCACTGGAGGCAGGAAGAGTCCCAGAGGACTGGAAAGTGGCTAATGTAACACCACTGTTTAAGAAGGGAGGGAGGCAGAATACGGGAAATTATAGGCCGGTTAGCCTGACTTTGGTCATTGGTGAGATTTTAAAGTCCTTTATTAAAGATGAGATCGTGAAGTACTTGGAAGTGCATGATAAAATAGGACTGAGTCAGCACGGCTTTGTCAAAGAGATGTCATGTCTGACAAATCTGTTAAAGTTAATTGGAGAGGTAACAAGGAAGTTAGAGAAAGGAGAACCAGTGGACGTGATTTATTTAGATTTCCAGAAGGCCTTTGACAAGGTGCCGCATAAGAGATTGTTAAATAAGTTAAGAGCCCATGGTGTTAAGGGTACGATCCTGGCATGGATAGCGGATTGGCTGACTGGCAGAAGGCAGAGAGTGGGGATAAATGGGCCTTTTTCAGGATGGCAGCCGGTGACTAGTGGTGTGCCTCAGGGGTTTGTGCTGGGACCACAACTTTTCACAATATACATTAATGATCTGGAAGAAGGAACTGAAGGTACTGTTGCTAAGTTTTGCAGATGATACAAAGAATGATGCAGAAGAATTTGGACAGGCTAGGAGAGTGGGCAATGAAGTGGCAGATGGAATACAATGTGGAAAAGTGTGAGGTTATGCACTTTGGAAGGAGTAATAGAGGCATAGACTATTTTCTAAATGGGGAAATGCTTAGGAAATCAGAAGTACAAAGGGACTTGTGAGTCCTTGTTCATGATTCTCTTAAGGTTAATGTGCAGGTTCAATTGGTAGTTAGGAAGGCAAATGCAATGTTAGCATTCATGTCAAGGGTGCTAGAATACAAGACCAGGGATGTACTTCTGAGGCTCTGGTTAGACCACATTTGGAATATTCTGAGCAGTTTGGGCCCCGTATCTAAGGAAAGATGTGCTGGCCTTGGAAAGGGTCCAGAATGATCCCTGGAATGAACTGCTTGTCGTATGCGGAACGGTTGAGGACTCTGGGTCTCGTTGGAGTTTAGAAGAATGAGTGGGGATCTTGTTGAATTTTACAGGATACTGCGAGGCCTGGATAGAGTGGATGTGGAGAGGATGTGTCCTCTTATAGGAAAACCTCGAGCCAGAGGACACCATCTCAGACTAAAGGGACGATCCTTTAAAACAGATATGAGGAGGAATTTCTTCAGCCAGAGGGTGGTGAATCTGTGGAACACTTTGCTGTAGAAGGCTGTGGAGTGTCTTTAGGACAGAGATAGATAGGTTCTTGATTAATAAGGGGATCAGGGGTTATGGGGGGAAAGCAGGAGAATGGGGATGAGAAAAATATCAGCCGTGATTGAATGGCGGAGCAGACTCGATGGGCCGAGTGGTCTAATTCTGCTCCTCTGTCTTATGGTCTTGTGGGAGGCAAAGGTAATGGATAGAAGATTATCAGACAACATTTTTAAAATTCATACATTGACTGGCGGTAATTCCTGAATTCATGATGGTTCTTTACACCTTGCCATTTGCCTACTGAACCAGTAATTATAATTAATATATTCTGATTCACTTGAGTGTATTTCTGTGCCAGACTGGTTAACTGCTACCCCATCCAATACAAAAAAAATCAGAGCAATAACCCTCATTCATTTTGCATTTGTTGAACTCTACTAACTTGTAGCTATGAACCTAGGTAAGACATTGTCTTTAGTCTTGCAATTCTGAATAATGAGAGCGAGAGGTTGTGTGATGGCTGATGTTGAGGTTGGATAAAATACAAGTATTTTCTTTTTAAAATATGAGAAATTCCTGCTTTCCTCTTTACAAGCAGCTAATTAAATTGTGGAAACGCCCAGTGGAAAAATATTATATTGTTAACAGTAATGAGAAAACAGTAGTGAATCATGATGTTGCTGAAACAATGCTCCTTTAGCACCCTTCAAACAACCACCAAGACATTCAACAGATATAAACGTTGCAAATGAAAATAGAGAATGCTAGAAACACTGACCAGGCCGTTGCAAAGAGAAACAGATTGCAACATCCAGCATGCTTTTAATGCGGCATCTGGAAGAGCCTCCCTGGCTCCCTGCTGTTCTGCAATCAGGTAAGCTTAGCTGAATCAGTGTGTGTTAGGTCGTATATAGAACTGCTTTTCTGAATACAGCTGTCACTAACTGACTCAGGGCCAACCATTATTGCAAAGGAGGCATCAAACAGGCAGTGAGTCCCTTATTTGAATATGCAAAGAGCCTTCCTCAATGTCCAGATGTGGGCCCCGCAAATCAAAATTTTTCTCCTATAATAATCTGGCCGGTGAGGTACTTCCAGTTTGCAGTGAGCCTGTGCTTCCTGACCACCATATTTGGAGGCTTACAAAACCATTTAGTGTCAAAGAAAATGGATGCCGCACAGCCAACTTTCTAAGTCTGTGTTGGTAGCAGTTATTTTTCAGGTTAGGTAAATTTAGCATATCCAAACAAAATTGCTACTGTACCGTACCTTAATATTGGCTCAATTCTTCTAGCCTCTGGATTGTTGGAGATTGTACATATGATGGAAGATGTGCGTCAGTACCCTGTGAAAGCCCTGAGGTGTGGACCTATGTGGGCAATGCTGGGAAGTTTAAACTTCTGGTGGACTGATTCCCTGCTGCGGAAACCCTCCGCAAATGTATCCGACCCTGAGTAGAGTCAGAAATTTGAGATACATGCAACTTTCCTTGATAATCACCCAGTAAATGTTGGACAGAATAAAACATGGTCTAACACCTGGGTATCTCCACAACTGATTACTCCCCTCCCCCCCTCCCCAACACCAATCATGCCGTCCTCACCTCTTGACCACCCACACTGACCTGACTGCCCGAGATGAGGCCTGATCACATACTCAACTTGACTATCCCCTGACCAGACCCAACTATCTCTCTGACCTGCTGACTACCCTGTGGCCTGAATACCTTCACTCCCTCCCCCACCCCGCCCAAATGCATCCCAACACCTCCTCGATCACCTGACTACCCTCCAACCAGAGTTGACTACCCTGCCCACATGACTACCATCCTGACCATACCCAACACTCCTCCGCCATTCTCTGGTCACCCACCTACTCCCCAACATGACCCAACTACAGTCCGACCATCCGTCTACCACTTTTGATGCTACTATCAACACCCACCTACCCACCTCAGCTATCTATCCACCCATTCACTCACTGACCCATTCACTCATCCACCCTTTCACCCATTGTCTTATCAATTGGCCAACCCACAATCTTTGTCAAAAATTGGACCTTTAAATACTTACCAGAATACGGCAGCAAGTGTTGTAAAAAAGGGGATGGGATCTTTCCCCATTTCTCTTGCATTCTGATGGAGTTCTCTGGAATATGCTGCACTGCAAATCTCCCCTTCAGCAATGCTCGGAAGATACGTAAAGAACTGCAGAATAATATTGGGGAGGGGAAATCTTTGCAGGCAGCGACAATGACTGGAAGATTCAGTCCATTCTATTGAAACCTCAGCTTCAAACTTGATATGAATGTTTTAACTTCCAGACCTATTCTGGCTTTGGTTACACAAGATAGCAAACGTGCGCCTAAATGCCGACAATTTTATGTGGCTGACATGCAGCACCAGGAACTATTCAGAGACCGAGAAACATATTTTGGTGAAGGCATGTATGGCTGAATAGTATCGCAAGCAACAACTAAACTAATCCTCCATGGAATGTAGTGAATCCCTCTTCAATGGGTTACCCACCTGATTCTAAAAAACAATGTCCAGGAGAGGTTGCTGATTAAGATGTGAATTCACAATTACTTTGAACTGGATTAAGGTTGCTGAAATGCATTTCATTTCCAATCCTTAGAGCGATGAGGAATAGAAGACATTTGTCCTGGACTTTAGCCCAGGGGTGAAATTAATGTGATCTGATCCACCATGTTGCCTAAATAGGGATTGTAAAATCACACCTTTCAATTCAGCCAAAGTAACTGGTTTATAAGTCTTTTGGTGCAATGTTGACTTCATCACACCACCAAAACAGGGATATGTGAAATTTGTTGGTGTAAAAGGTATGTCTAAATATATTGAAATGTTAATGATTGAAAATAAAACCCTCAATGCGGAGCACAAAGAGTGAATATAAGGAGGGCATATTATAAATTGTTTCAAAATTGTCTCCTTTTTATATTTGTCAATCGGGTTGAAAAGATAATAATAATAATCTTTATTGTCACAAGTAGGCTTACATTAACACTGCAATGAAGTTACTGTGAAAATCCCCTGGTCGCCACACTCCGCCATCATATTCGGGGACACCGAGGAAGAATTCAGAAAGTCCAATTCGCCTAATTAAATGTGAATGACCACTTCTCAATGTTTAAAGGATATAAAATAGTTAAGAAGGCACAGCCATTATAATACATTTCAGAAGACCAATGCTGGAAGATTAAGCAGAGATGTGGAACATAGAACATACAGTGCAGAAGGAGGCCATTCGGCCCATCGAGTCTGCACCGACCCACTTACGCCCTCACTTCCCCCTATCCCCGTAACCCCTCCTAACCTTTTTGGTCACTAAGGGCAATTTATCATGGCCAATCCACCTAACCTGCCCGTCTTTGGACTGTGGGAGGAAACCGGAGCACCCGGAGGAAACCCACGCAGACACGGGGAGAACGTGCAGACTCCACACAGACAGTGACCCAGCGGGGAATCGAACCTGGGACCCTGGCGCTGTGAAGCCACAGTGCTATCCACTTGTGCTACCGTGCTGCCCCTAAAATGTAAGCACTGTTCATGAAAGCTATCCTATTCTGTGCACCAGAGCCTGAGCATGCATCACATATCTGGAATCTGGAACTTCATTGCCAATCAGATTGAACCTCTGCCAATTAGCTGGAAGCCTAGTTTCTCCAAAGACAGCTGGTTCATCATAACCATTCACAATGGAGCAGCAGCAGTATTAGTCTGGTGATTCCAGGGCAGGTTGTATGGCAATGCTGCAAACGTGGTTCAAATTACTTAGGTTCCACCAATTTCCATGGTCATCCTGCATATTGTTAGAGGCAGCATTTTACGAACAGCATTTCTAACCACTCCTGTTTCAGTAAATAACGATTAACTCTGAAGTGAAGGTAAATGAAGGTTCAAGTCTTTGAGAAAGTTCCAAAGGTGTAAGAAGCAATGAATGAAGCTTCATCGGAAATTTTGGATTGATATAACAGTCCAGCTGTAACAGCTCCTGAGTTCTTGGCCTAACTGTTCGGTTTACAAATTGTCAAAATATATTTTAATGGATTATGTGCATAGGAAACCCATGAATTGGTGCCATATATCACTTTTGCAACAGCAAATAGTTGTGGAAATTTGACTCTTAGCTTAGTACCCCAGAAAATGTAATTGTCTCCGTAATTCTGTCATGCCTTGCAAGACCTTGCAAGCCACAAACATTTTCCATAAGCTACCTCTGGTAGACTATTCTTACAAATGACACCATGGTTAGTCCACAGTAGGTAAAATGAAAGGACTTTCAAGATTATGAAGTTTTGGAATGTGTATTTCTTCCACAATATATAGAGACTGCCATTATGTCCAATAATGTAAACGGGGGTTGCCTTTTTTTTCAACTTGACTGCTCATTTTACTAGATTTGAATCTTCTTCTCTTATTCTTCCTCAATTAATGAACGCCATGCTGCATTCTCTTTGCATCAAGACTCATTTCCTACTTTCATTTCCAATGCCCCCCCCCCCCCCCTCTTCCCCCCATACCCCGTTTTCTTGTTTTGGAGGTTTACAGATTAGCTCTGTGATTCTGGTTGTGTTGCTGTTATAATCATCAGTAGAAGTGGGTAGAGTATCTAATTTACTTTTCTTTGTTCTGAGGTCTGGCTGAGAGTCAATAACTTGATCTGGGGTAGGTCAGAGAAGACCCTTCTGTACTGCTGCTGTGTGCTGTTGCTGAACAATCTGTACTTTACTTGTTTAACATGACTTTTTTAGCCAGAAGACGTACCTGGTGGAAATAAAAATAACTGCACAGCTTCTCCGAGCCTTTTCCATGCTCTAGCATTATGCAAAGGGATCAATAATTGACTACATCTGTAGTTACTTTAAGTAAAATTGCTTCAGTTTGGTGTATGCCACGCACTGATATAAGGACCAGTTGTAACTTGAACATATGTTATGACTTGAGAGCTCTTTTTAAACAATAAAATAAGTGGTCTGAAAAAGAGCTATAATGTAAACTAAAGTTTAGAAACAGTTCCAAAGGTGATGTCATAATTACCAACACTCACCCAGAGTGTACATAATTGTAAAATGTTACTGCTGTTCTGATGCTTCATTCCGCTGTCAAAAGATTAAAAAAAAAACTCCTATTATCTTATAGTGAAAATCAATGCCATGAATGCCATTCTATTAATTTCCCAAATTTTAAAGAATACAGTTATTTTATCACCATCTATTAGATACATTTGTATCATGCAATGAGCCTCTAGACCTGGAGATCTTATGAAGGGTTGAACTGTGCCTTCCCCGATTTTTCTTCAATTAATGAACCCTGGGCCAATTGTGTAGAATTGTAACTGTCAATGAGAGGCAGTCTTGGGTTCAGGTAGGGGTTCAATCCACGATACGTCCTGTTGGATCCGCCACCTGACGTGAACCTGCCACTTGCGGGTTCGACCCATGCGGGTTTGCAGATGAGCAGGAATGCCCTAGGAAAGTTATTCTAATGTACAAAACAAGCAATTAACTTTGAACCTAACCCAGAATTCTAGTCTCGATGGCCAGCACATGGGTTTCCTGAGCTCTCTGCAACTTGCCAGGATCAACGAGGCGACAGCACATTGTGGAGTGATTGATGGCGTGCTCGGAAACCTTTAAAAAGTGAAATCACAAAGATGTAGTCAGCCAACGTGAACATTTGTACTTCCAAGATTAGCAATGAGAGCCTGAATTCATTGCCTTGAGGATCGGTTTCAATTTCTGGTAGTACTTTCATTGCCATACTCGTCTTCATTTCTTTGCTGTCGGCCTTCATCGCAGCATAGCAGTAACCTATGCAGCAGTGGCCTAGACTTCTGACAAGGAGCAGCCACATCACCAGCAGCACCAGAAGCAGCAACAATGAAAACAGCTGCCTTCTCCACAGCCAATGCCATTCACAGGACAGAGGGGATGATGCAGAGCTGTAGCTCGAAAGAGGTAATACCTCTGGTACAGGATCTACATACAAGTGCAAACAGCTTCCATATGGCAGAGGAACAATCCCTCAGAAGTTTCAGGCTTTTCCAACAGGTGATGGCTGACCTCTGCAACCTTCTGAAACAAGAAGTCCTTCCAAGAAGGCCATGTGACCATGCATTGCCAGTGGCCGTCAAGATCATCACAGTCCTGAATTTCTTTGTCTCCGGCTCCTTATATGGATCTGCTGGAAAGAATAGGAGGAGGAAAGGACGAAGGGGAGTCAGACACTTGGCTGTCGGAGAAGCCCATGACTGACACATCCAGGCACTGTTTTTTTGGAAAATATTTTTATTCAAGGCATTTTCATATATACAAAAAGAATCAGAAGAACAACCAAACAATTCAGTAAACAACCAACAATCAATCCAGGCATTTCATCTGTGTACATGAGACCCTCTGACAGTGACATCAGAAACTCCCTGCCCTCAATACCCCCAAAACACAATTTATTCTAAGAGTCAACCTGCCAACCATCACGTACATAATGTTTTGTTCTCATAAAGGCTCATCATACCATTCACCTGAAGGATACTGTTCATTGGGAATGCACCAAGTAGAGGCCAGGAAAAAGAAGAGTTCTAATAAAGAGTTTCATTTATTAACATAATACCATCAACATTGTTAGACACACCAAAATGAATCCCCCGCACAACAATTAATACGTTGCAAACCATGCTTTATAAAACATGATTTTATGTATTTACTAGTTGGAAAACACAAACTTAATTTTCAAGAGACTGAGGCAACATTCCAGAGACTTAAACAACAGATTCAAGATGGTTGAACACTTGCATCATTTCACCAGACAAATTCCAAAGCTATTAAATGAAACCAGACTGCCCAGAAAACCCCAGAAAAACCACTACCTTTAAGGAGCGTGAATGGGATAATCTCCTTACCCATTCAAAGAATATCCCGGCAATTATCTGGGAAGGGACTGTGCATTAAATGTAATCACCTCCAGAAATGAACTCTGGTTGAAAAAAGAATTCACCCATCCATAATCTAATCAAGTCAAAATCATCCACCTGGAATGTACTGTCCATGCCCATATCTGGGTAACTGGGAAGTTGATGGGAGTGATGATCATGTAACAGGCCGGCTGACTCTCTTTTGTGTTTTAAGAAATGGTTTTCTCTAGACTTGAGACAGAAGCAGAGAGGCCATTGGGTGAGCCTTCCTTTCTTTCCCCATCCATCTTGTAAGCTCAAAGCTTGTCTCCTCTTAGACTATCTATGTACCGTAGGCAGAGATTCTTTAAAATGTCAACACAACATCTTTAAACTGCCACAACGCCTTAATCCTGATGGGCCACTGAGCCAGCGTGGAACCATCCAAGACATCAATCTGCATGACCCGTATATCTTTATCTTTTATCAGACTCCAGGCAGCCTCTTTAATCTATCCTCCCATTTTATAACATATCCGAGTGTTTGCGTGTTTGTATGTATGTAAAAGTTGGAGCATTTTTATTATTTTTCTTAAACCAGCTAAAGTGCAATAGACACTATTCTCTTTTGCAAAAAAATTGAGAAAACCTCTCTGTTGGTGCCTTTTACATTCAATGAGCAAGCATATCCTTTTTTAAAAAAAAGAGCTTTTGCAGTCAGAAGACTGAAATTATCCAACTCCACTTCATTTAATCCTAACAGGTCTTTCTCATTCACTTCCTCTTACCCCTGTGAAGTACAACCCCTGTGGGCAGACTGCTCATGCCTCTGCTCTGAGAACTCGGGATCAGACATCCTCTGGGTTTTATAGCCAGAGAGCGCCACCAAAGATTGCAGCCACTAGCAAAGACACACTTGATAACTGAGGCTGGAGGCAGCATTTGTGGCTCTGTTTATGGGCATGGGTCAACGGATGAGAATGGAAACACCCTGAGAAGAATCCTTGTGTTATGATCCAGTTGATGTTAGTACTGGGCGGGAATGTTCCAGAATGGAACCTTGGCTCAAAAGAAAATGTGCATGAAACAGAGTCAGAGGACTGCCAATTAGATTTTAACAAGAAAAATGAATGATTAAATATGGAAAATTTGACTATAATGTCATACGCCTTCTGTCCCCTTACCTTCACAACTTATACACAGATTTTAAGGATAACACGGGGTATAAAATATATCTTCTGCTCAAATGTTCTCAGTTAATGCACAATCCCTGTAACCCAACAGGCTGACTGTGGTTAGACGCACCACACTCAGAGGGAGGGAGGGAGTGGAGATGGGAGGGGGAGGGAGGGAGTGGAGGTGGGAGGGGTGAGGGAGAGTGTGGAGGGTGCCGTCCATCCGTGGATGCCACATGTCAACCGCCCTGATATTGCAGGACGGTGATGAGGACACGGCCGCAGATTGTCTTGTGGCTGATGGGCACAGGCGACTGGCACACTGGTGAGGAGGACGGTGTGAACTGACCATTGGACGCAGACAGTGACCAGGTGTCAGGCTGGCTGCGTATCTGCAGCGCGACCAGGCCATCGGGTCACACAGGGATCCCATGCAACCTGGCTGTCGAGGTGTGGAAGAACCTCCTTGTAACATGTTGTTTCTCTGCCCCCCACCACCCGCCTGCAGGTCACCATGTATGCCAACCAGACAGCGATGTTCACTGCCGTGGTTGGAGCCGCAGCACTGCAGGTGGCCATCCGGCAACGTAGACTGCGACGGCCCACAGTGGCTGCAGATGCAGCGGCTGCTGCTGCAGCAGAGGGGATGGGTGCGGAGTGCCCATCGTCGCCTTGCAGGCCGCAGGCGCTCAGGGCCGCAATGTCCAGGGGGATGCCAAGGGGAACATTGACTCCCCCCCCCCCGACGGCGAGGAATGCACAGGAAGCGGGCACTGATATCGAACTGCTTGGGGGGGGGGGGGGGGGGGGAGGAGGAGGAGGAGGAGGAGCCACTGATGGTGGTGCCAGGGCGCCACAGGCGTCCAGCAAGGCCTAGGGTGTACCGTGACAGAATGTCGCTCGAGGCCCTACAGGACATCACATGCAGGAGGAGACTACGGTTCACCTCGTGGCGCACCTCGCACCACTTGGAATGGGTGGAGGACACGCTATACCAGCCTCCGTGAAGGTGACGGTGGCCCTAAACCTTTACGCTACCGGTTCCTTCCAGGCGCTGAGCGGGGACCTATCCGGGACCACACAGGCATCGGTCCACAGGTGCATCAGGGCCGTGACCGACGCCTTGTACGCCATCGCGGACAGGTACATTAAATTCCCCGAGGACCGAGCACAGCAGGAAGCACGGGCATGTGGATTCGCCAAGGTGGCCGGGATACCGATAGTCCAGGGTGTCATCGATGGTGTGCACGTCCCCATGCGCCCACCTGCAGACAACAGGGAAGTGTTCATGAACAGGAAGGGTGCATACTCCATGAACATTCAGGTGGTGTGCGACCCCCACATGAAGATCATGCACGTGTGTGCAAAGTACCCCGGCAGTGTGCATGACGCCTACATTCTGGCACAGTCATTCATCCCCGCAATGTTCGATGGACCCCTACCCCCCCCCCCCCCCCCCCCCACCTCCCCTCCCCGCTGAGGGGCTGGTTGCTGGGCGACAGGGGCTATCCGTTGAGGTCATGGCTGATGCGCCAATACGGAGGCCTCAGACCAACGCGGAGAGCCTATACAACGAGGCCCATGCAGCAACAAGGGGTGTGCTGGACCGCTCCGGAGGGGCCCTGCAGTACCTGCCCAACAGGGTAGGTCGCATAGTTGTGGTCTGCTGTGCGCTGCACAACATTGCCATGCAGAGGGGAGATGCACTGGTGGAGGAATCGGAGGGAGGACCCGACGGCACCGGAGCTAATGCAAACGAAGGGGAGGAGGAAGAGGAGGAGGAAGAGGAGGAGGAGGAGGTGGAGGATGGCGTGCATCAGGGTGGGGGAGGGGCACAGGACTGGTTACGTCCAGGAGGCTGCATAATGGCACCGTCGAGGACAGCGGGCACCCGACGCGTTGGTGGCCGCACGGTTCACGCACCGTGGGGGAGGGATTCGCTGAACACTTCCGTTGCGCATATGGATCGAGTACAACGTTGTGCACTCTGAACCCCCCACCCACCCACACACCCACTCCACTTCCCCCATTTGTGCCCGGGGGAGGGAGGGGGTGGTTGGTTGTGACCCGGGGGCACCCTCATGGCACTTACCCTGGCAGACCAAGTGAGGTCGTGCAGCTTCTTCCGACACTGCTCCCCGGACTGGGGTGTGTGCCCTACAGCACTCACAGCGGTGCCAACCTCACGCCAACCACGTCTCACCGTGCTGGATGGCTGACGATGCCCACGTCTTGGGCAGAAGGTGGCCCTTCGGTTTCCCACCTCATCGAGGAGGGAGTCCAGTTCCGTGTCCTCCGGAACCTCGGTGCGGCTTGTCGGGGCTCAGCCATTTCTCCTCCTTCTCCTCCTCCGGGGTCCTTCCGTGCGCGGATCGCGCCATTTATGGTGCAGCGCCGCGTCATTCGGGTGTCGCACGCTTACGACGTTGCTTTCGCGCCATGCCCCCTGAGTTCCTTGCGGCCCCGCTCCTCACCCATTTTCGGGCCTTTGATCGATTGCGATCGGGGCCGTTTCGTGCCGTCGTGAAACTCAACGGCATTCACGACGGCGTGGGCACTTAGTCACGGGAGCGGAGAATCGTGCCCCAGTTTCCTGGAACTCCTCTTTTAATTTCCTAGTTTCTAGAACTAACTGTCCTTTAGTTTCTGGGACTTACATTGTTGCTCATTATTCTATTGTCCTGCTTCTGCTTCTGGCAGAGCTGAGTGAGCTGTTCTCTCTCTAGCTTCTTAGCTCTGACTGCCAATGGGTTCAGTTAAACTAAAAACACAAAGGACAGGATTCTCTGGTCTCCCTGCACCATTGGCTGGTGGCAGTATCTTCTGGTCCCGTTACTATGAAAGATTTCCCATTGATTTCACCCCACATCGCTGGGAAACCCACAGTGGGATGCGTCGTTGGCAGGACCAGGAGAAGACCAGAAGAACCAGAGGATCCCACCTGAGGTCATTTGTCCTTAAAGGTGGTTCCTGGTTGCTAAGTAACAGCCCATTCTTTCTCCAAGCTCTTATATACCTTACACGCCGTAGACTCTCTAAGCACAACAGAGACACTGTTTAAAATGAAACCGAAACCCCCCATACATACAAATACATATGTTTAATATGAATTTAACTAGTGTATTACCCTTTCTTACACAGAAACACTAAATTAAACACGCTTAAATCTATACCTTATTTCTAATTTCCAACAATATAATCATAGGTCACTTAAAACTGCCTCTGCTTCCTGACATGTACCCTTTCTCCATCTTTCCTTTCGTATCCCACCTGCACTTCCTCACCAGCCGAGAACTGGAAAGTACTTGGCTGCATGTCAATGAGGCATTGACCAATAAGCTGAAGTTTTGCTTCACTCTGTGTAAAGTGACAGTGAGAGTGTGTAGGCCATTGGTGTCGGTCAGCAAGAAGTTGGTGTCCTGCCACATCTAATTCTGCATGAAAGTTCCCTCTCCTTCCACAGACGTGGACATCAATGTAAATGTCTGAGACATCATTGTATTAATGTAGAGATGGACTCCTCCAATGTCTCTTAAGTTTGCGCAGTGCCAATGACAGAGGCATACATATTTTCCATTACAGTTCCACAAGTTTGCTTTTCATGAATGACCCCTGAGGTTCAGCATCTATGTCCAGCTGAGTAGAGAATCCTCCTCCATCACAGTCAGGGTGGTTATGACTTAAGGTCCACTTCCCGGTTCTTTGCCGCTCCCTGAAGGTGTGCACTCTCTTCTCATGCTTAATACAACTCAGCAGATGGTTTCATGAAAGGGAAATCATATTTGACAAATTTATTACAGTTCTTTGAGGACGTAACCAATGGGGTGGATAAAAGAGAACCAGTAGATGTAGTGTATTTGGATTTCCCAAAGGCATTCAATAGGTGGCATCTAAAAGGTTACTAAGCAAGGTAATATATTAGCATAGACAGAGGATTGACTAACTAACAGGGGACTGAGAGTCAGGATAAATGGATAATTTTCAGGTTGGCAAATTGTACCTAGTGGAATGCCACAGGGATCAGTGCTGGAGCTTCATTTAGTGTCAAACTATATTAATGACTTGGAAGAAGGAACTGAGTGTACTGTAGCCAGATGTGCTGATGATACAAAGATGGGTAAGAAAACACATTGTCAGGAAGACACAAAGAATCTGAAAAGTCATAGGAATTGATTATTGGCAGATGGACTATAAGGTGAGGTTGTCTACTTCGGTGGGACAAATCAGAATGTTATTTAAATGAAGAGAAACTGCAGAATGCCATAGTTCAGAGAGATCTGGATGCCCTCGTGCATGCACCAGAAAATGTTTGCATGCAAGTACAGTAAATGATGAGGAAAACAAATGGAATGTTGGTCTTTACTGTGAGTATAAAAGTAGAGCAGTCTTGCTACAATTGTACAGAGCATTGGTGAGAGCAGGCCTAGAGCACTACTACAGTTTGGTTCCCTTATTTAAGAAGGGAGAGACATGAAATCGAAGCAGTTCAGGGCAGATTCACTCGGCTGAATCCTGGGGTGAAGGAGTTTGTCTTATGAGGAAAGATTGATCAATTTGGGCCATCCTCACTGGAGTTGAAAAGAATGAAAAGTGATCTTAATTGAAAGATTAAAATTCTGAGTGGGCTTTAGAAGGTGGATGCTGAGAGGATGTTTCCCCTTATGGGGGAATCTAAAATAGGGGGCAGTTTTAAAATAAGGGGCGGGATTCTCCGTTTTGCCGACACCCGGGGGTTTCCCGACGCTGCCCCATTGACCGGCCGGCGTAATGGAGAATCCCGCCGGCGGGTCGGGACAGAAATGTGGTGCGGCGGGGCGGAGAATGCAGCCCAAGGTGACTCCCATTTAAAACGGGGATGAGGAGGAATTTCTTCACTCCATGGGTTGTTAATCTTTGTAATTCTCTAACCAAGAAAGATGCAAAGTCTGGGTTATTGAATATAGTCAAAGCTGAGTTAGGTAGATTTTTGATATACAGGAGAGCCAAGGCAGGCAGGAAAATAGAGTTATGGCTACAAATAGATCAGCCATTAGCTTATTGAATGGCAGAGCAGGCTCAAGGGGCCAAGTGGCCTACTCCTCCTGCTCATAATTCTTATCTTCTAATATTATTATGTTCGGAAAGAAGGCAGTGAGCCTTGAGTGGGAGAAGTGGGATGTGTATTACGGATGGAATGAAAATGTTTGAGGATGTTGTCTGCGATGGATGGATGGAAGATGGAAATATGATGGGGGTGACTATGAGTGTTAACTGCTTAGCTGGGGATTGAAGAAGCTGCCTGGAGAGATAACATGTGGGACAGTCAGTCAGAGGACTGTTGTACTGGAGAACACTAGGGGCTGGTGAGGGTTGTAGGACACTCAGTTTGACAGTCCTATTTGAAGTCATTAAACCTTGCGGGCATGAAGCCGGGCCTTGGGCACCACACTCCTGCCACTCCCAGCCTCTGCTACTTTGGAGCTTCCATCCACGGGGAGGCCCTTACTGCCTTTGACATGACCTCCAGGGTCAAGATTCAGGGAATTGGAGGTCAGCCATCCTATGTTTTGGGGATTTCCTTTTGAAAGTAGCACAAGTAGCCAGCACCATCACAGACAACATCAGTAAGTGTGTAGAAGGTAGTATGTGCATTCCCCAACCAGAAACCATGGTTTAATTGGGAGATTCACTCCCTATTGAAGGTCAGGTCTGAAGCATTCAAGACATGTGCTGGCTTTGGAAAGGGTCCAGAGGAGGTTCACAAGAATGATCCCTGGAATGAACAGCTTTTCGTATGAGGAACGGTTGAGGACTCTGGGTCTGTACTCGTTGGAGTTTAGAAGGATGAGGGGGGATCTTATTGAAACTTACAGGATACTGTGAGGCCTGGATAGAGTGGACATGGAGAGGATGTTTCCACTTGTAGGAGAAACTAGAACCAGAGGACACCATCTCAGACTAAAGGGACGATCCTTTAAAACAGAGATGAGGAGGAATTTCTTCAGCCAGAGGGTGGTGAATCTGTGCAACTCTTTGCTGCAGAAGGCTGTGGAGGCCAATTCACTGAGTGTCTTTAAAACAGAGATAGATAGGTTCTTGATTAATAAGGGGATCAGGGGTTATGGGGAGAAGGCAGGAGTATGGGGGTGAGAAAAGTATCAGCCATGATTGAATGGCGGAGCAGACTCAATGGGCCGAGTGGCCTAATTCTGCTCCTATGTCTGATAGTCTTATGGTCTTATGGGCAGGCGACACTGAACTATATAAGAAATTTAGTCACGACCTCCGCAAAGACATCAGGGACGCCAAGAGACTATACCAGAATAAGCTAGAGTCACAGACAGACGGCATGGACTCTCGTTGGTTGTGGCAAGGCTTAAGCAACATAATGGGCTGCAAAGCAAAGCTGAAAGAGTCTCCGGCAGCAGAGCACCACTCCCCGATGAACTCAATTAATTCTATGCTCAATTCGGGCAGGAAACCAACAAACCATTGTCAACTGCCTCAGCAGCCTCGTACACACCCATATCCGCCGTCACAGCTTCCGAAGTCAGATCGGCCTTCTTGAAAGTGAACCCTCAGAGTCCCTGGTTGTGCATTTAAATCCTGAGTGGACCAACTGGCGAGTGTGTTCACAAACATCTTCAACCTCTCTCGACTCTGTTCCAAGGTTCCCACCTGTTTCAAGAAGACCACTATCATACACCGGGCAACGTGCCTCAATGACTACTGTCCGGTGGCCTTGACATCTGTCATTATGAACTGCTTCGAGAGGCTGGTCATGAGACACATCAACTCCATAGGAAAAAAGGAAAAGGAAAAATCGCTTATTGTCACAAGTAGGCTTCAAATGAAGTTACTGTGAAAAGCCCCTAGTCACCACATTCCGGCGCCTGTTCGGGGAAGCTGGTATGGGAGGCATACTCCCAGAATGCCTTGATTTCCGCATACTGCCACAACTGATCCACAGAAGAAGCTCTCCCACTGGCCCTACACTCATCCCTGGAGCATCTCGACACCAAGTACTCCTACGTCGTTCACTGCAACTCATCCTTCAACACCATAATCCCAGGCAAGCTCTTATCAAAATTCCAAAACTTAGGACTTGGCTCCTCCCTCTGCAGCTGGATCCTCAACTTCCTGACCCATAGACCACAATCAGTAAGAATAACCAACAACACGTCCTCCATGATAGTCCTCAATATCGGGGCCCCACAAGACTGGGTATTTAGCCTCCTACTATACTCCCTATACACACACGACAGTGTGGCAAAATTTGGATCCAACTCCATCTACAGGTTTGCTGATGACAGGACCGTAGTTTTGCTTAGGATCTCAAACAATGTTGAGTCAGAGTACAGGAGGGTGATAGAGAACCTAGTGGAATGGTGTAATGACAACAATCTCTCTCTTAACGTCAGCAAACTAAGGAGCTGGTTATTGACTACAAGAAGAGAAGTATCGTACACACCCCCTGTCTCAATAGTGCCGAGGTGGAGATGGTTGACAGCTTCAAATTCTTAGATGTTCACATCACCAACAATATGCCCTGGTCCACCCATGTTGATGCTCTGCCGAAGAAAGCATAACAGCACCCAAACTTCCTCAAGAAACTAAGGAAATGCGGCAGTCCACTTTGACTCTTCCAATTTTTCCAGATGCACCATAGAAAACATCCTATCTGGCTGCACCACAGCCTGGTACGGCAACTACTCAGCCCAAGACCGTAAGGAACTATAGAGAGTCGTGAACACAGCCCAATCCATCACGCGAACCCGCCTCCCATCCATTGACTCTGTCTACACGTTCCGCTGCCTTGGGAAAGCGGGATTATAATCAAAGACCCCTCTCATCTAGGTTATCCTCTTTTCCAACGTCTTCCATTGGGCTTGAGATACAAAAGTCTGAGAACATGGACTGACAGATTCAAAAACAGCTTCTTCTCGGCTGATACCAGAATCCTGAATGAACCTCTTATGGACTGAACTGACCTTTCCGCGCATCTTCTCTACTGTGTAGCATTACGCTCCGCATGCTTCACCCGATGTCTATGTATTCACTTCGTGTATTTATCATATGTCCTCTGTTTTCATGTATGGACTGATCTGTCTGGACTGTACGCATAACAGTACTTTTCACTCCCGCAAAGTCTGGTGCAACCAAAGAAAAACAGCCTCAAAAACTTATGGCAAGATTGTGGAGATATTTTAGGGCCATTTCTCACCGAAACCAGATGATCTGGTGAGAATTCAGATCCCCACTGGAGGATGGTCTGACTTAGCTAAGGTCGTACGCCAAGCAGCACCTCACTTGTATATTGTTTTTAAAAAAAAAATATTTTATTGAAAATTTTTGGCCAACCATCACAGTACATTGTGTATCCTTTACACAGTAATATAACAATATAAATAACAATGGCCAGTTTTATAAACAAGAAATAAATAATATATAAACAAAAACAAAAACAAAACTAAATGGCAACTGCCTTGTCCCAGATAAATATTCTCCAAAAATATGTTTTAACAGTCCAATATACAATTATCTATAACAACAACCTATACATATTATACTTATATATTAACATCCCTGAGAATCCCTCTGGCTCCTCCCCCCCCCCCCCCCCCCCCCCCCCCCGGGCTGCTGCTGCTGTCTTCTTCTTTTCCATTCCCTCTATCTTTCTGTGAGGTATTCGACGAACGGTTGCCACCGCCTGGTGAACCCTTGAGCCGATCCCCTTAGGACGAACTTGATCCGTTCCAGCTTTATAAACTCTGCCATGTCACTTATCCAGGTCTCCACACCCGGGGGCCTGTCTTCCTTCCACATCAACAGTATCCTGCGCCGGGCTACTAGGGACGCAAAGGCCAAAACATCAGCCTCTCTCGCCTCCTGCACTCCCGGCTCTTCTGCAACCCCAAATATAGCCAACCCCCAGCTTGGTTCGACCCGGACCCCCACTACCTTCGAAAGCACCTTTGTCACCCCCACCCAAAACCCCTGTAGTGCCGGACATGACCAGAACATGTGGGTGTGATTCGCTGGGCTTTTCGAGCATCTCGCACACCTATCCTCTACTCCAAAAAATTTGCTAAGCCGTGTTCCAGTCATATGCGCCCTGTGTAACACCTTAAATTGTATCAGGCTTAGCCTGGCACACGAGGACTATGAGTTTACCCTACTTAGGGCATCAGCCCACAGCCCCTCCTCAATCTCCTCCCCCAGCTCTTATTCCCATTTCCCTTTCAGCTCGTCTACCATAATCTCCCCCTCGTCTCTCATCTCCCTATATATGTCTGACACCTTACCGTCCCCCACCCATGTCTTTGAGATCACTCTGTCCTGCACCTCCTGCGTCGGGAGTGCGGGAATTCCCTCACCTGTTGCCTCGTAAAAGCCCTCAGTTGCATATACCGGAATGCATTCCCTTGGGCAATCCATATTTTTCGATCAGCGCTCCCAGACTTGCAAACGTCCCATCTACAAACAGATCTCACAATTGTGTTACTCCTGCTCTTTGCCATGTTCCAAATCCCCCATCCATTCTCCCCGGAGCAAACCTATGATTATTTCTTATCGGGGACCACACCGAGGCTCCCGTCTTTCCCCTATGCCGTCTCCATTGCCCCCAAATTTTCAGAGTAGCCACCACCACCGGGCATGTGGTGTATTTCTTCGGTGAGAACGGCAACGGCGCCGTCACCATGGCTTGTAGGCAAGTCCCCCTACAGGACGCCTTTTCCAATCTCTTCCACGCCGCTCCCTCCTCTTCTCCCATCCACTTACATACCATTGAGATGTTGGCGGCCCAGTAGTACTCACTCAGGCTCGGTAGCGCCAGCCCCCCCCCTATCCCTACCACGCTGCAGAAATCCCTTCCTCACTCTCGGGGTCTTCCCGGCCCACACAAAACTCATGATACTCGTCTCAATCCTTTTGAAAAAAGCCTTTGTGATCACCACCGGGAGGCACTGAAACACAAAGAGGAATCTCGGGACGACCACCATTTTAACCGCTTGTACCCTCCCTGCCAATGACAGGAATACCATGTCCCATCTCTTGAAGTCCTCCTCCATCTGTTCCACCAACCGCGTTAAGTTTAACCTATGCAATGTACCCCAATTCTTGGCTATCTGGATTCCCAAGTAGCGAAAGTCCCTTGTTACCTTCCTCAACGGTAAGTCCTCTATTTCTCTGCTCTGCTCCCCTGGATGCACCACAAACAGCTCACTTTTCCCTATGTTCAGCTTATATCCTGAAAATTCTCCAAACTCCCCAAGTATCCGCATTATCTCTGGCATCCCCTCCGCCGGGTCTGCCACATACACCAATAAATCGTCCGCGTAAAGAGATACCCGGTGTTCCTCTCCTCCCCTGAGTACTCCCCTCCACTTCCTGGAACCCCTCAATGCTATTGCCAGGGGCTCAATCGCCAGTGCAAACAATAATGGAGACAGAGGACATCCCTGCCTCGTCCCTCTATGGAGCCGAAAATACGCAGACCCCTGTCCATTCGTGACCACGCTCGCCATCGGGGCCCTATACAGCAGCTGTACCCATCTAATATACTCATCTCCAAAGCCAAATCTCCTCAACACCTCCCACAAATAATCCCACTCCACTCTTGTGGTAGTATGTATTAGGGGTCATGTGGGACTGGAAGCCCTAATGTCATTGGCTGACAGATCCCGGGTCCTGATTGGCCGTTGACCTCTAGCTCCGCCCTGAAGGCGGAGTATAAGAAGCCGGAGTCCTCCCCCACAGGCCATTCTACTATCGAGCTGCGGGGGAACAGACACGCTTAATAAAGCCTCATCGACTTCACTCTATTCGTCTCTCGGAGTCTTTGTGCGCTACAATTTATTAAGCGTGCCTAAAAAGGACTATGGAGCTCAGGATCATCCCGGAATGCCTGAGGATCAGCCCCCACGCAGTGAACGCGGCAGCAGCCTTCAAGCACTGGCAGACTTGTTTTGAGGCCTATCTCAGAACGGCCACCGGCCGGGTCACAGAAGACCAAAAACTACAGGTCCTGCACTCGAGGTTAAGCACGGAGATTTTCTCCCTCATCGAAGACGCGGAGGATTTCCAGACAGCGTTCGCAGCACTGAAAAGTCTCTATGTCCGCCCAGTTAACCAAATCTACGCTCGCTACCAGCTTGCGACGAGACGGCAAAGTCCCGGAGAATCGATTGACGAATTCTACACCACGCTGCTGATTTTGGGACGAGCCTGCAGCTGCCCTTCGGTGAACGCAAATGAACACACGGACATGTTAATGCGCAATGCTTTTGTGGCAGGTATGAATTCCTCCCAAATCCGCCAAAGACTTCTAGAAAAAGAGTCGCTTGGACTCTCAGAGGCACGGGTCCTAGCAGCCTCCCTAGACGTGGCCGCGCGGAATACCCGCGCCTACGGCCCCGACCGCGCGGCAGCCCATTGGGCTCCGTACGTACCCGTCGCGACAAACCCACCCCCCCCCCGGACACCCCACAGGCTTGCGCGGTCCAAACGCCAAGTCGCACCGGGGGCGCCCGCTGCTATTTCTGCGGCCAGGCGAAACACCCCCGGCAGCGCTGCCCGGCCTGCGCAGCAATCTGCAAGAGCTGCGGGAAAAAGGGCCATTTCGCGGTTGTGTGCCGGTCCCGCGAGGTCGCCGCTGTCCCGGGAGAACAGGGAGCCCTGCACGCCGCTTATGCTCCCCAACCCCCCCAGCGCCCCATGTACGACCCGCAGCCACTCTGGGTCCCGACCACCGCGGTCCCGGGAGAACAGGGAGCCCTGCACGCCACTTACGCTCCCCAACCCCCCCCCCCCCCCCCGTCCCCACGTATGACCCGCCGGCGCTACCAATTTGGGTCCCGACCACCGCTGTCTCCAGAGATGAGGGAGCCCCGCGCGGTCCTAACGCTCCCCAACCCCCCCAGCGCCCCATGTGCGATCCGCAGACGCCGCCATTTTGGGTCCCGGCCACCACGAGGGGAGGAAGGGCGCCACCATCTTGGACCACCCCAGACCTGTACGACGCATGGGGGCGGCCATTTTGTCCACCCCCGCCGCCATCTTGTGACCCCCCAGCCATGTGCGATGTATGGGGGCAGCCATTTTGTTCATCCCTGACGCCATCTTGGACGGCAACAACGGACCCCAGTGTCGACGGCTCCACGGGGTTCGAGGAAGACGCTCCACTACTACAACCACGTCTCGCTTCAATAACGCTCGATCAAGCTCGGCCCCGGACACTCCAGACGACGACGACAACGGTGCTAATAAACGGGCACGAGACACCATGCCTAGTCGACTCCGGGAGCACGGAGAGCTTTATCCACCCCGACACGGTAAGACGCTGTTCCTTGACCACCTATCCCAGCGCACAAAAGATTTCCCTAGCTGCAGGATCCCACTCCGTACAGATCACAGGTTTCTGCATAGTTACCCTAACGGTGCAGGGGACGGAGTTCAAAAACTACAAACTACACGTCCTTCCCCAACTCTGCGCCCCCACATTACTGGGATTAGATTTCCAGTGCAATCTACAGAGCCTTACGTTCAAATTTGGCGGCCCAATACCCCCACTCACTATCTGCGGCCTCGCAACCCTCAAGGTGCAACCCCCGTCCTTGTTTGCGAACCTCACCCCGGATTGCAAACCCGTCGCCACTAGGAGCAGACGGTACAGCGCCCAGGACCGGACCTTCATTCGGTCCGAAGTCCAGCGGCTACTAAAGGAAGGCATAATGCAGGCCAGCAATAGTCCCTGGAGAGCACAGGTGGTAGTAGTGAAGACAGGGGAGAAACAAAGGATGGTCATAGACTATAGCCAGACCATCAACAGGTACACACAACTAGACGCGTACCCTCTCCCCCGCATATCCGACATGGTCAATCGGATTGCCCAATACAAAGTCTTCTCCACCGTGGACCTCAAGTCCGCCTACCATCAGCTCCCCATCCGCCCAAGTGACCGCAAGTACACAGCCTTCGAGGCAGACGGGCGATTATACCATTTCCTAAGGGTCCCATTTGGCGTCACAAACGGGGTCTCGGTCTTCCAACGGGAGATGGACCGAATGGTTGATCAACATGGGTTGCGGGCCACGTTCCCGTATCTCGACAATGTAACCATCTGTGGCCACGACCAGCAGGACCACGACACCAACCTCAAAAATTCCTCCAGACCGCCAAAGCCTTGAACCTCACGTACAACGAGGACAAGTGCGTTTTTAGCACCAACCGGCTAGCCATTCTGGGCTACGTAGTGCGCAATGGGATAATAGGCCCCGACCCCGAACGTATGCGCGCCCTCATGGAATTTCCCCTCCCGCACTGCTCAAAAGCCCTGAAACGCTGCCTGGGGTTTTTTTCATACTACGCCCAGTGGGTCCCCCAGTACGCAGACAAGGCCCGCCCCCTAATACAGACCACGACCTTCCCTCTGTCGACAGAGGCTTGCCAGGCCTTCAGCCGCATTAAAGCGGATATCGCAAAGGCCACGATGCGCGCCATCGATGAGTCCCTCCCCTTCCAGGTCGAGAGCGACGCCTCCGACGTAGCTCTAGCGGCCACCCTTAACCAAGCGGGCAGACCCGTGGCCTTTTTCTCCCGAACCCTCCACGCTTCAGAAATCCGCCACTCCTCAGTGGAAAAGGAAGCCCAAGCCATAGTGGAAGCTGTGCGACATTGGAGGCATTACCTGGCTGGCAGGAGATTCACGCTCCTCACCGACCAACGGTCGGTAGCCTTCATGTTCGATAATGCACTGCGGGGCAAAATCAAAAACGACAAGATCTTAAGGTGGAGGATCGAGCTCTCCACCTTCAACTACGAGATCTTGTATCGTCCCGGAAAGCTGAACGAGCCGTCCGATGCCCTATCCCGCGGCACATGTGCCAACGCACAAATTAACCGCCTCCAAACCCTCCACGAGGACCTCTGCCACCCGGGGGTCACTCGGTTTTTCCACTTTATCAAGTCCCGCAACCTCCCATACTCTTTAGAGGAGGTCCGTACAGTCACAAGGGACTGCCACATCTGCGCAGAATGCAAACCGCATTTTTTCAGGCCGGATGGTGCGCACCTGATTAAGGCTTCCTGCCCCTTTGAACGCCTTAGTCTGGATTTCAAAGGGCCCCTCCCCCCCACCGACCGCAACACATACTTCCTTAATGTGGTGGACGAGTACTCCCGCTTCCCATTCGCCATCCCCTGCTCTGACATGACCGCGGCCACAGTCATTAAAGCCCTGAACACTATCTTCACACTGTTCGGTTGCCCCGCATACGTCCACAGCGACAGGGGGTCCTCTTTCATGAGTGACGAGCTGCGCCAGTTCCTGCTCAGCAAGGGCATAGCCTCAAGCAGGACGACCAGCTACAACCCCCGGGGGAACGGGCAAGTAGAGAGGGAGAACGGCACGGTCTGGAAGACCGTCCTACTGGCCCTACGGTTCAGGGATCTCCCAGTTTCACGGTGGCAGGAGGTCCTCCCGGACGCTCTCCACTCCATCCGGTCGCTATTATGTACGAGCACTAATCAAACGCCTCATGAGCGTCTCCTTGTCTTCCCTAGGAAGTCCTCCTCTGGAACGTCGCTGCCGACCTGGCTGGCGGCCCCAGGACCCATCTTGCTCCGAAAGCATGTGCGGGCACACAAGGCGGACCCGTTGGTCGAAAGGGTTCACCTCCTCCACGCGAACCCGCAGTACGCTTACGTGGAGTACCCCGACGGCCGACAGGACACGGTCTCCCTGCGGGATCTGGCGCCCGCCGGCAACACACACGCCCCCCCGACACCATTCACCCAACCCCCCCCTTCCTGCCACCGCCGCACCCTGCGACCGCCCCCTTCCCAGGAGGATCGGTTCCCCTCCCCTCAGGCCCGACCAAGAATAAAGCCCAAGCTGAAACCGTAAGGCTCCCGGAGACAACAACACCGGAACAAGCACCAGCACCACCACCGGGGCCGAGGCGATCGACACGGACGACCAGACCGCCCGACCGACTCGTGGCGTCGATCTAAATCAATATATGGACTTTTCACAAGAACATTTTGCTTTTTCTCCCGATACCTTCTGTAAATAGTTGAAACAGGACAAAATTGTACATACTGTATTGCCATATGAATGTTTTCCTCCCAGGACCAGCCCTGTAAACCCTTACCACCATGCGAAGCACCACCCCGCCGGGTTCATTTTTGACAAGGGGTGAATGTGGTAGTATGTATTAGGGGTCATGTGGGACTGGAAGCCCTAATGTCATTGGCTGACAGATCCCGGGTCCTGTTTGGCCGTTGACCTCTAGCTCCGCCCTGAAGGCGGAGTATAAGAAGCCGGAGTCCTCCCCCGCAGGCCATTCTACTATCGAGCTGCGGGGGAACAGACACGCTTAATAAAGCCTCATCGACTTCACTGTATTCGTCTCTCGGAGTCTTTGTGCGCTACAACTCTATCAAATGCTTTCTCGGCATCCATCGCCACCACTATCTCCGCTTCCCCCTCTGGTGGGGGCATCATCATTACCCCTAGCAGCCTCCGTATATTCGTATTCAGCTGTCTCCCCTTCACAAACCCAGTTTGGTCCTCATGGACTACCCCCGGGATACAATCCTCTATCCTCATTGCCATTACCTTGGCCAGAATCTTAGCGTCTACATTTAGGAGGGAAATAGGTCTATAGGACCCGCATTGCAGCGGGTCTTTTTCCTTCTTTAGGAGAAGCGATATCGTTGCCTCCGACATAGTCGGGGGCAGCTGTCTCCTTTCCTTCGCCTCATTAGAGGTTCTCATCAGTATCGGGGCAAGCAAGTCCACATATTTCCTATAAAATTCGACTGGAAATCCATCCGGTCCCGGAGCCTTCCCCGCCTGCATACTCCTAATTCCTTTCACTACTTCCTCTATCTTGATCTGTGCTCCCAGTCCCACCCTCTCCTGCTCCTCCACCTTAGGAAATTCCAGCCGGTCCAGGAAGCACATCATTCTCTCCTTCCCATCCGGGGGCCGAGCTTCGTATAAACTTTTATAGAATGCCTTGAACACTCCATTCACTCTCTCCGCTCCCCGCTCTATCTCTCCTTCCTCATCCTTCACTCCCCCTATTTCCCTCGCTGCTCCCCTTTTCCTCAATTGATGGGCCAGCAACCTGCTCGCCTTCTCCCCATACTCATACTGTACACCCTGTGCCTTCCTCCACTGTGCTTCTGCAGTACCCGTTGTCAGCAAGTCAAATTCTACGTGTAACCTTTGCCTTTCCCTGTACAGTGCCTCGTCCGGTGCCTCCGCATATTGCCTGTCCACCCTCAGAAGTTCTTGCAGCAACCGCTCCCGTTCCCTACTCTCCTGCTTTCCTTTATGTGCCCTTATTGATATCAGCTCCCCTCTAACCACTGCCTTCAGCGCCTCCCAGACCACTCCCACCTGGACCTCCCCGTTATCATTGAGTTCCAAGTATTTTTCAATGCACCCCCTCACCCTTAGACACACCCCTTCATCTGCCATTAGTCCCATATCCATTCTCCAGGGTGGACGCCCTTCTGTTTCCTCCCCTATCTCCAAGTCTACCCAATGTGGAGCGTGATCCGAAATGGCTATAGCCGTATACTCCGTCCCCCTCACCTTCGGGATCAACGCCCTTCCCAAAACAAAAAAGTCGATTCGCGAATAACCTTTGTGGACATAGGAGAAAAACGAAAACTCCTTACTCCTAGGTCTACTAAATCTCCACGGGTCTACTCCTCCCATCTGCTCCATAAAATCTTTAAGCACCTTGGCTGCAGCCGGCCTCCTTCCAGTCCTGGATCTCGACCTGTCCAGCCCTGGCTCCAGCACCGTATTAAAATCTCCCCCCATTACCAACTTTCCCACCTCTAGGTCCGGGATGCGTCCTAGCATGCGCCTCATAAAATTGGCATCATCCCAGTTCGGGGCATATACGTTTACCAAGACCACCGCCTCCCCCTGTAATTTGCCACTCACCATCACGTATCTGCCCCCGCTATCCGCCACTATGGTCTTTGCCACAAACATAACCCGCTTCCCCAGTAGTATAGCCACCCCCCTGTTTTTCGCATCTAGCCCCGAATGAAACACCTGCCCCACCCATCCTTTGCGTAGTCTAACCTGGTCTATAAGTTTCAAGTGCATCTCTTGTAACATAACCACGTCTGCCTTAAGTTTCTTAAGGTGTGCGAGTACCCGTGCCCCCTTTATCGGCCCGTTCAGCCCTCTCACATTCCACGTGATCAACCGGGTTGGGGGGCTTTTTACCCCCCCCGCCTTGTCGATTAGCCATCCCCTTTTTCCAGCACCTCATCTGGTTCCCACGCAGCTGTGTCCCCCCCAGGCGGTGCCCCCCCGCCCACCCCACCCCATTCCGGCTCCCCCCTCTCCTCAGTAGCAGCAACCCAGTAGCTCCCCCCTCCCACCCCCCCCCCCCCCGCTAGATCCCCCACTAGCGTAGTTACACCCCCCATGTTGCTCCCAGAAGTCAGCAAACTCTGGCCGACCTCGGCTTCCCCCCGTGACCTCGGCTCGCACCGTGCGACGCCCCCTCCTTCCTGCTTCCCTATTCCCGCCATGATTATCATAGCGCGGGAACAAAGCCCGCGCTTCCCTTTTGGCCCCGCCCCCCATGGCCAACGCCCCATCTCCTCCACCTCCCTTCCTCCCTCCACCACCACCTGTGGAAGAGAGAAAAAAGTTACCGCATCGCAGGATTAATAACATAAAACTCATCTTTCCCCCCCTTTTTCCCCCCCTCTTCGCCCCCCATACTCGCCCCACCACTTTGTTTCAAACGTTCTTTTTTAATAACCCGCTTATTCCAGTTTTTCTTCCACAATAAAAGTCCACGCCTCATCCGCCGTCTCAAAGTAGTGGTGCCTTCCTCGATATGTGACCCACAGTCTTGCCGGTTGCAGCATTCCAAATGTTATCTTCTTTTTGTGAAGCACCGCCTTGGCCTGATTAAAGCTCGCCCTCCTTCTCGCCACCTCCGCACTCCAGTCTTGATATACGCGGATCACCGCGTTCTCCCACCTACTGCTCCGAGTTTTCTTTTCCCATCTAAGCATCATCTCTTTGTCCTTAAAACGGAGGAATCTCACCACTATGGCTCTAGGAATTTCTCCTGCTCTCGGTCCTCGCGCCATCACTCGGTATGCTCCCTCCACCTTCGGCGGACCCGCCTGGGCCTCCGCTCCCATTAACGAGTGCAGCATCGTGCTCACATATGCCCCGACGTCTGCTCCTTCTGCACCTTCAGGAAGACCAAGAATCCTTAAATTATTCCTCCTCGCGTTATTCTCCAGCACCTCCAGTCTTTCCACACATCGTTTATGGTGTGCCTCGTGCATCTCCGTCTTCACCACCAGGCCCTGTATATCGTCCTCGTTCTCGGCAGCCTTTGCCTTCACGACCCGAAGCTCCCGCTCCTGGGTCTTTTGCTCATCCTTTAGCCCTTCGATCGCCTGTAATA
The DNA here is from genome assembly GCF_047496885.1 of Scyliorhinus torazame. Lineage (NCBI taxonomy): Eukaryota > Metazoa > Chordata > Chondrichthyes > Carcharhiniformes > Scyliorhinidae > Scyliorhinus > Scyliorhinus torazame. The sequence continues at coordinate 61,814,735 of NC_092713.1, forward strand.
TCGGTGCCAACAGCTCCTTCTTCATTTCCTTTTTAAGTTCTTCCACGCAACATTTCAGAAACTCTTGTTGTTCAGGGCCCCATGTTAAACTGCCACCTTCCGTCACCATCTTGGTTCTTGCTTGCCTTCCTTGCCGCTGCTCCAAAGGATCCACTGCAATCTGGCCACTTCCCTCTCCTTTTTCCATCCGTTTCCAGGGGGGATTCCCTTCTGGTTTACCGCACAGTGCTTCTAGCTGTTAAAATTGCCGTTGGGGCTCTTATTAAGAGCCCAAAAGTCCGTTCCACCGGGAGCTGCCTAAACGTGCGACTTAGCTGGTCATCGCCGCACCCGGAAGTCCACTTGTATATTGTTAAAGCGACTGATGGTTCTGCTCTAAGATGAAGCCAACGTGTTCTTTTGAAAGTCAAGTTTTCTCAAACTTTATTTCCATGCATTGAATTTGATGGTAATTAATTGCATACTACCACAAGACCTGATGACAAACAAGGTGACTTCCAGAAGACATTGGAAACATCTGCAACTCAGTCGACTGGATTGAGGAAATCATCACGAATCAGAAATAAACCTGAAAGACTTCTGTAAAAAACTTTAACAAATTTTGACACAAGTGTTAACTTTTTGGTTTACATAATCAATGTATAATGTAATATTGTTACTTATATTATACCGTTTGTTACTGTACAAACATCTAAAAAAAAGGGGGATGTAATAATACGTATAATGTAAGGAGTGTAAAGGGTTAACAAAATGACGTTCATGTATGTCAACACTAGATGGCACCACAGAGTAGTCTTATAAAGGCTACATTGCTAGGTATTCTGGGAGAAGGTTATGAAGAAGGACAGTGAGAGGTTGAGATAGATTGTTCGCTGTACTAAAAAGATATTATAGATTTCTGTAACATAGATTTTATACTGTTGTTTTATTTTCTATTACATAGTGAAGTGTGCGAACCATTTGAAATAGTGTAAAATAAACTAGCTTTGTTTCAAATACATAGCTTGATGTTCTTTGTCAACTCTACAACTTTTAGCCACCTTGGAGAACTAAAGAAGGAACATCCCAACACTTCGAAATTATTTCAGCAGCGGGGAGCTGAACTCATTGGTGAGACCGGCTCCTCAGAGATCGGGCCGCCATTTTGAACGGGTGCTCTGATCTCTAAGTGAACTTGAGGATCCCCACACCACCACCCATGTGCAACGTCACCCCCAAACCCCCTGCATACATGAGCATTAGTACCCCCCGAAGTGAGACCACCCTGCTACTCTGCTATGGGCTTGCTGAGGCCCCCCTTGCCCTTTTCAGGCCTTCACACCCACCATATAGGGACCCCTCCTTTCAGGGTCACCAACCTTCACTCCCCCAACCTTTACGCGACCCCTTCATTTCAGCCCACAACCCCACCCCTCCATCCTTCATAACCCCTCTCATCTCCCTTTTATGGGTATGGCTTCCCTTAGACCCTGACCCTTGGCAGTGCCTCCCTGGCACCCGAGCACCTTGGCACTGCGACCCTGCCACCTGGCACCCTGGCAGTGTCCCTGCCAGTAGGCAGTGCCACCCAAGTACCTTGGCAGTACCAGGGTGATGGTGTCAGGCTGGCAGTGCCAAGGTGCCTGGATGCCACAGGGAGAGCCGTGCCCTGAGCCCGACCACCCAGGGTCTCCAATGGCCTGTGAGACCCTGGGTAACCTTTAGGTGCCATTTGGGCCCAGAAGCCTGAGCACTAACGTTTCCCACCGAATTGTGTGTATCTGCGCTGGCGGAGGGTGGGGATGACAGCTGAGTTGCGACTATAACAGTTGCATCCTCGGAGCTCTCCTCTGAGATGTTCTCCTCGGTGTCAGGAGAGGGGGCCGCCCGGGATGGTTGTCTTGTGGCTCACCCTCTGAGCTGGTGGAGGGTGGGGATCCGTGCTAAACGGCGACCGGTCGGTGCCTCGCTGGAAAGGCCATTAGTTCCTGGGGGAGATCAGAGAATCTGGCACATGCATGCATATTTAAATGAGCCAAATGGTTCTGTTGAATCTCTCGAGCCGTCTCGAGCATCACAAAACTCATCCAATGGCCTCACCACGATGCCACGTCGGGGCAACTAGGCCATTAAATTGCGGCCTGTAAGGTTGAATTGAATTGCAGATAATTTTGTAATTATGGATTTGCACATTCGAAGAATTAAGTCAAGCCTGTCTAAATATATTTATGCTTATTTTCAATAAAGATACTAAACTAACTGTAAACTCAAATTGCATTTCATTGTGGATCGACACGTAAAACAAACTAAGAGGCCTGAAATATTAAATATGATATTTTTCATAAGTTCAGTTTGGCAAACAGCTCAGACTATTTTTAAAAATGACCATTTTTATTTTATTTTCCATTTAATGCTAGCAAGTATGAGTCCTCAGTGACAGTTCTCAGTCCTCGGGTGAAGGGTTTACAGGCAGATTGGAGGGTTCTCCCATCAGTTCTGGTGATAAATCAAAACACTTTCATCAAGGTTTTAAAAATAGCATTTATTTCAGAATGCAATTCATGGGAAATCTGGCAAAAAAGGAGGAAATAGGTCAGGTAACAAACCAGATTATGTCAGAGAGTTTTACTGATCATAAATGTCTTGGGGCATTGGATTAGCTGATATTACTTAATACCACAAGCTTTCAGAAATTCTTACGCTGTTTTTACATCTCCATGGATTTGATTTGAAGACAGTAAGTCTAATTGAATTCTCAAGAAGGAAAATTACCCTTTGAATGTTAGATTCAGAGAACGTGCAAAGGAAATGTTATTATGGAATATTATATTTTTGGCAAATTTGTCAAAGTGAGTAACATTAGTATATAGATTTGCAATTGTGGAATGATTGCCTTTTAATCCAGTTCAAAGCTGAAGTTAAGAGAATAATGCCTTTTGTGAAACCAAGAAAAGGTAGAGAGGCACTGCACAAAATTGTGTGGAGGCTGCGATCACCCCTTCAGGTGTGAAGGTAGATCAGGAAAATTTCATTGCGGTTCATTTTACTTAGTCTATTGTGCCAAGATAAATAGCATTACAGAATGAATGAAAACACAAATAAAATATGGTTGTTAGAAATCTGAAACTGAAGGAGCAAACAATGAAACTTTCAAAAGATCATTAAGCGTTTAAGGAGAGGACTGATTAACATTTCAGAATGGAATGTTTGTAAGAATTGGATGGAACCGACATCCCAGCAGCCTCCTGGGATGACCACCAGAGCCTGAGGCTCCATGACGCAAAGTGGGGACCTCCGGCAGAAAATGCGCTTCTGTGGTTGCAATGGAGGGCTTGTATATTGGTTGCAATGGAGACCAAGTACCTGCTTGGTCCACATAAAAATGTATTTAATGGTCACCCTTCCGAGGGCACCTCTGACGTAGGCGCGCTCGCATTCTCCTTGCCGCCGCAGCAGCGGCTACCTCTCTCCGTGGTGCTACTGAGTCTCCAGAACTCTGGGCCCTCTAATTGGCCTGGTAGTGTAGAAGGCTTGGCTGATGCCATCCTTAATTGACCACCTCCTCTGCCTGCTGGTTATTAATTGACTCCTGCTGGCCATAGAGGGGGAGAAGTTGTTTTGGGATGCTAATTTTTACTTGTGGATTCTAGTCGTGGAGTTTGGTTACTAAGCAGACTGTAGACTTACTCTGCTTAACATTTGTTTACACCTAAACAGGTTACAGAGTACATGTTGCTCCAGGGATTGGATTGGATTGAATTTGTTTATTGTCATGTGTACCGAGGTACAGTGAAAAGTATTTTTCTGCGAGCAGCTCAACAGATTATTAAGTACATGGGAAGAAAAGGGAATAAAAGAAAATACATAGTAGGGCAACACAAGGTATAAAATGTAATTACATAAGCACCGGCATCGGATGAAGCATACACGGGTGTAGTGTTAATGACGTCAGTCCATAAGAGGGTCATTTAGGAGTCTAGTGAGAGTGGGGAAGAAGCTGTTTTTGAGTCTGTTTGTGCGTGTTCTCAGACTTTTGTATCTCCTGCCCGATGGAAGAAGTTGGAAGAGTGAGTAAGCCGGGTGGGAGGGGTCTTTGATTATGCTGTTCGCTTTCCCCAGGCAGGGGGAGGTGTAAATGGAGTCAATGGATGAGAGGCAGATTTGTGTGATAGACTGGGCAGTGTTCACAACTCTCTGAAGTTTCTTGTGGTCCTGGGCCGAGCAGTTGCCATACCAGGCTGTGATGCAGCTAGATAGGATGCTTTCTATGGTGCATCTGTAAAAGTTGGCAAGGGTTAATGTGGACATGCCGAATTTCCTTAGTTTCCTGAGGAAATATAGGCGCTGTTGTGCTTTCTTGGTGGTAGCGTCGACGTGGGTGGACCAGGACAGATTTTTGGAGATGTGCACTCCTAGGAATTTGAAACTGCTAACCATCTCCACCTCGGCCCCATTGATGCTGACAGGGGTGTGTACAGTACTTTTGCTTCTTGAAGTCAATGACCAGCTCTTTAGTTTTGCTGGCATTGAGGGATAGATTGTTGTCGCTGCACCGCTCCACTAGGTTCTCTATCTCCCGCCTGTATTCTGACTCATCGTTATTCGAGATCCGGCCCACTATGGTCGTATCATCAGCAAACTTGTAGATGGAGTTGGAACCAAATTTTGCCACGCAGTCGTGTGTGTACAGGGAGTAGAGTAGGCGGCTAAGTACGCAGCCTTGCGGGGCCCCGGTGTTGAGGACTATTGTGGAGGAGGTGTTGTTGTTCATTCTTACTGATTGTGGTCTGTTGGTCAGAAAATCGAGGATCCATTTGCAGAGTGGGGAGCCAAGTCCTATGTTTTGGAGCTTTGATATGAGCTTGGCTGGGATTATGGTGTTGAAGGCGGAGCTGTAGTCAATAAACAGGAGTCTGATGTAGGAGTCCTTGTTGTCGAGATGCTCTAGGGATGAGTGTAGGACCAGGGAAATGGCGTATGCTGTGGACCGGTTGTGACGGTATGCGAATTGCAGTGGATCAAGGTGTTCTGGGAGTATGGAGGTGATGCGCTTCATGATCAACCTCTCGAAGGACTTCATTACAACTGAAGTCAGGGCCACCGGATGGTAGTCATTGAGGCACGTTGCCTGATTCTTCTTTGGCACCGGTATAATGGTGGTCTTCTTGAAGCAGGTGGGGACCTCGGAGTGGAGTAGGGACAGGTTAAAGATGTCTGCAAATACCTCTGCCAGCTGGTCCGCGCAGGCTCTGAGTGCACGACCAGGGATCCCGTTCGGGCCCGTCGCCTTCCGAGGGTTCACTTTCAGGAAGGCCGATCTGACTTCGGAAGCTGTGATGGTGGGTATTTCATAAAATTTCATAGAATTTACAGTGCAGAAGGAGGCCATTCGGCCCATCGAGTCTGCACCGGCTCTTGGAAAGAGCATCCTACCCAAGGTCCACACCTCCACCCTATCCCCATAAACCAGTAACCCCACCCAACACTAAGGGCAATTTTGGACACGAAGGGCAATTTTGGACACTAAGGGCAATTTTATCATGGCCAATCCACCTAACCTGCACATCGTTGGACTGTGGGAGGAAACCGGAGCACCCGGAGGAAACCCACGCAGACACGGGGAGGATGTGCAGACTCCGCACAGACAGTGACCCAAGCCGGAATCGAACCTGGGACCTTGGAGCTGTGAAGCAATTGTGCTATCCACAATGCTACCGTGCTGCCCAAGGTATGGGTGAGTTATGGGCTGCTGGGGCACTTGACAGCGGATTGTTGGTTACCTGTTCGAACCGAGCATAGAATGCATTGAGTTCATTGGGGAGGGGTGCGCTGCTGCCGGAGATACTGCTCGGCTTCGCTTTGTAGCCTGTTATGTTGTTTACTCCTTGCCACAATCGCCGAGAGTCTGTCTGTGACTCTAGCTTGGTTTGATATTCTCTCTTGGCATCTCGGATGGCTTTGCGGAGGTCGTACCTGGATTTCTTGTATAGGTCAAGGTCGTCTGACTTGAACGCCTCAGATCTGTCCTTCAGTAGGGAGTCCATCTCGTGATTGAGCCATGGTTTCCGGTTGGGGAATGTAAGTACTGCTTTCTTTGGCACGCAGTCGTCCACACATTTGCTGATGAAGTCTGTGACGGTGGTGACATACTCATTTAAGTTGGTCGCTGAGTTCTTAAATATGGACCAGTTCACTGTCTCTAAGCAGTCATGTAAGAGCTCTTCTGTTTCCTCGGACCAGCACTGCACGACCTTCTTAGTTGGATTCTCCCGCTTGAGTTTCTGCTTGAATGTCGGGAGAAGGAGCACCGTCTTATGGTCTGATTTCCCAAAGTGCGGTCGGGGGATGGAACGGTAGGCTCCCTTGATTTTTGTCTTGTTCTAACTCTCTCTCGATTCTAAGACATGACTGATTGTTTCAGTGGTGCATCATCATCTATATCATAACTCAGCATATCCCATTTGTTCATTCTTGATACTACACCTCCCCCCAGTTTTTTGTTACTCGCTTCTTACAGCTACAGAGTCTACCTAGCTCCCAATCCTACTCTTTCCCCCTTTCCAAGTCACAGTCTTGGGGAATTCAATCTCTCAAAGTATTCTTGGCTATTAGGAAAGACATCTTGGTGACATGAGGATTTCCTCCTGCATGTGGGAGAACATCATCATCTGCATAATTAGACAGCAGTTTAACAGCATTGTGGGGAACCAGAGCGTACATTTCAGCATGCTTAGATTGCAAGGACAACAAGGGTTTTTCAACAATAGACTGGTCCAAGAGACTGAAGAACATTGACCGTTGGATCCCCTGGGACAAGAGGAGAAGAACTTAGAACTTCCTGAGGAACTTGTTGTTCTCTCAAGGCACATAGCAAAAGACCTCCAGAAGAGGAATGATCTTCAACTCCAGGGAAGACTGTCACAACCATATCATTCACTGGTACATCGAAGACTGAGAAGGTATTGAAGACCTGAGATTTCAATGAACTTAAATGGCGAAGGTTAAAATGACAAATTTCCTGTAAGCCTTTCAGGAAAAGATGAAGGGATGATTTCCTGATAGTATATTGGGAGGATTGTTCACTTTCTGAAGGCAGTGATAAGAGGACCACACTTCCCTCGTGTGAAGTTGCTTCACTCAGGGCAATGGGGAGAATTGTTGAGGATGTGGAGACAAGACATCAACCATAAGGAGACAAATTCCCTACAGACAGGTAACTCAGGGATAAGATTGCTGGACATTTTCTGCTGCTTCAGAAGTGCTGCAGATTCTGCTGCAGATTCTGTGCTGACCTCCAGCACTGGAGGGAATAAGACTTTCAGCTGGGAGTGAGGTATGATGTCAATTGAGTTGCACCACTGGAAGGTATCAGCTCTTTGGCAGTTTGATCCTTCATAGACTCTGACATGGACTCCGGCAAGGCACCCTCTCTGCGAAAACTCTCTGTGGACAACCAGAGATAAACTAGACAATACATTGGTAGGTTCAGTGGAACTAAGATCTGAATGCTGCTCAGCCACTAGACACACAGGTAATTCCTCTAAAAAGTGCACACAGACTTCATATGGCGCATCTGTAAGTGGAAAAACAAATCATCCTCTCGGACCTCAACCTCTAAGACATCATTCAGTGCTGCAAGGGTTTCTTCCTCTTCACTTTCTTCTAGGAGGAGTCAATTCAAGCCCAGCAGGTCTTCATTGGGAGGTCACTGTCTGCTGCAGTATCTTCTGTATCTGCCACCTCTGGCTTAACTTGATAAAGAACTGAGAGGTTCATAATTTCAATCTCTGCCGGAGTCTAGTGGATGGTATCTCTGTGAAAGAAAGGAACTTACAGCTGATTACACCTTGATTTTGTTTCACTCAGGCATTACTACCTCTGGTTGCAATAGGTTTTTTGCTATTGGAAGTGAAGTTTGTGTGTGGCATTTTTAAATATATATTTACGGGATGTGGCCATCGCTGGCTAGGCCAGCATTTATTGCCCATTCCTAGTTACCCTTCCGAAGGTGGTGGTTAGCTGACTTCTTGAACCGCTGCATCCCTGAGGTGGCGGTATCTCCACTGTGCTGTTAGGGAGGGAATTCTGGGATTTTGATCCAGCAATAATGAAGGAACGATGATATATTTCCAAGTCAGGGTGGTGAGTGACTTGTAGGGGAACCTCCAGGTGGTGGGGTTCCCAGGTATATTCTGCTCTTATCCTTCTAGATGGTAGTGGTCATGGGTTTGGAAGGTGTTGTCTAAGGAACCTTGGCGAGTTCATGCAGTCAATCTTGTAGATGGTGCACATGGCTGCCACTGTTCGGCGGTGGTGGAGGGTGTGAATGTTTGTGGAAGGGGGAGCAATAAAAGTGGGTTGCTTTGTCCTGGATGGTATCAAGCTTCTTGAGTGTTGTTGGAGCTCCACTCATCCAGGCAACTGGAGAGTATTCCATTACACTCCTGACTTGTTCCTTGTAGACGATCAACAGGCTTTGGGGAATCAGGAGGTGAGTTAGGCTGCAGGATTCCTAGCCTTTGACCTGCTCTGATAGTCGTTTACTTACATGGCTAGTCCAAAGATGTGCGGGTTAGGTGGATTGGCCATGCTAAATTGCCCATAGTGTCCAAAATTGCCCTTAGTGTTGGGTGGGGTTACTGGGTTATGGGTTATGGGGATAGGGTGAAGGTGTGGACCTTGGGTAGGGTGCTCTTTCCAAGAGCCGGTGCAGACTCGATGGGCCGAATGGCCTCCTTCTGCACTGTAAATTCTATGATAGTCCAGTTCAGTTTCTGGTCAATGATAACCCCCAGGATGTTGGTAGTAGGGGATTCAGCGATGGTAATGCCATGAATGTCAAGGGACAATCGTTTGATTCTCTATTTTTGGAAATGATCATTAACTGGTACTTGTTTGATGTGAACGTTACTTGCCACTTGTCATTCCAAGCCCAGATATTTTCCCGTGAACCCTGCTTTTTATTCTGTTCCTCAATACCACAGCACCTCCTTGGCAGTGAGCTTGCGTAATGGTTCACACTCTGAAAACAAATTAGTCCAAAAAGTTGCTATATACTTCACAAATCCAATGAATCAGTGCACTGTTTCACATCTGTTGGTTGGTGCATCAATACTACAGCTCTCACCTAGTCAGGATCTGGGTGTTGACCTTTTGCTGTCAATACATGACCTATGTACTTGACTTCAGACATCTTAAGTTGCAGTTTCTTTTTGTTCAGCTTCAGGTTCCTTGGTGAGCTCTCCCCAGCAGTTGTATTAAATTCTGACCATGGTCAACTATGGCTTCTTACATTGTGTCTCCACATTTATAGGCTAGTAGATCATCCACTATGGCTTCCACTTCGGGACGATCACTGACTATCTCATGCTGCTTTATCGATGCACTTCTGGAGCTGTGGAAATGCCAAATGGCATGCACAACTATCTGTAACTCCTGAATGGCACCCAGAACGCCATTAGAGGCTGGTTTAGCGCAGTGGGCTAAATAGCTGGCTTGTAATGTAGAACAAGACCAGCAGCGTGGGTTCAATTCCCGTACCGGCCTCCCCGAACAGGCGCCTGAATGTGGCAACTAGGGACTTTTCACAGTAACTTAATTGAAGCCTATTTGTGACAATAAGCTATTATTAGAAAGCTACTGTTATCATCCAGCTCCACTTGCCACTAACCATACTTCACACCCAGGAGAGTGAATATCTTTGCCCTGGCAAGTTGCAGCAACATTCCTTCGATGGTTGGCATGGGGAAGTGAGATCTCTTAACTTTATTCAGGTTCTTTCGGCCTAAATATACTTGCAGCCTTCCAGGCTGTTTCACCGCTAACATGTTGCTCATCCAGTCTGTTGGAGTTGCCACTATTTTGATTACCCTGTTTTCCACTCTTCAGTCTTGTCTTTTATGCTTGAATTGAGGGCAGCTGGAACTCTTCTCGACAAATACCGAATTAGTCTTACACTCTCATCTACTTCTAGGATATTTTCCCGGTAGATATCCTAACCCTGTAAACACATCTTCGTACTCCTCTTGGATTTGTTTGACGGTAAATGGTTTTCTGTGTTGCAACAAGTTGTAAACCTCTGTTTTCATGTTCGGAGTTACCAGCCTAAGCTTTAGACTGTCTTCAACTGAAATGAGTGTTTGTTGAATCCCATTTATTACATGGATTTTCCTCCTTGCCATTGCATTGGGATCTCAGACTAATTTGTTTTCTTGATATTAATATTGTGCTATCATATAACCTCAACCTTACTTTTGGGTGCTTCATTTTTGGATCACCATCTTGAGCTACTTCGCACAGGTCTGTGAAGGTCATGGTGTTGTGTGGTTCCATAAGATCATTAGACATAAGAGCAGAGTTAGGCCATTTGGTCCATCGAGTCTGCTCCGCCATTCAATCATGGCCGATATGGGGCTGAATTCTCCGATCCCTGATGCCGAAATCGCGTTCGGCGAGGGGGCGGAGAATCCCCGATGACACCCAAATTGGGGGTGGTGGCGCTTTCGCGATGCTCCGACCCCTGAAAAGCGGCGTACTCCAGGAGTACGTTGCAAGCCATTGCCTGAGGCCCGCCCCGCGATGTTCCGTCCCCGACTGGCCAAGTTCCCGATGGCGTGGGACACGTGTGGTCTCACCCATCGTGAACTCAGCGTGGCGGCTGCGGACTAAGTCCAGCGCCGCCACAGTCGGGGGAGGGCTGATTCGCGGGCAAGGGTGGGCTTCATTTGGGGCTGGGAGGCACTGTGGGCGGGCGGGTCCGGGCACGTGAACGCCCAAAGGGGCGTTCTATTTTTGAGGTCCGGGTCCATGGCTGAGTCCGCCATGAAGCGCGGCGCGGCCGTTGCAGGCCGCCGCCGTGCGCATGTGTGGTCACGGACCCGGCAATGCTTCTGGCCGTATTGGCAGCTAGAGCTGGGAGCTCTACGCTGCCTCCCTGCTAGCCTTCCTCCCCCCACGAGCAGGGAATTGTTGGTAGTTTTGCACCAGTTTTCCTGGTGTAAAACACCACCGTTTTCACGACGGGGTGGGGAATCCAGCCCCGTTTCTTCTCCCCACAACCCCTGATCCTCTTATTAATCAAGAACCTATCTATCTCTGTCTTAAAGACGCTCAGCGATTTGGCCTCCGCAGCCTTCTGCGGGAAAGAGTTCCACAGATTCACCACCCTCTGGCTGAAGAATTTCCTCCTCATCTCCATTTTAAAGGATCATCCCTTCGGTTTGAGGCTGTGACCTCGGGCTCTAGTTTTTCCGACTAGTGGAAACATCCTCTCCACGTCCACTGTATCTCGTCCTCTCAGTATCCTGTAAGTTTCAATAAGATCCCGCCTCATCCTTCTAAACTTCAACGAGTACAGACCCAGGGCGAAATTCTCCCGAAACGGCGCAATGTCCGCCGACTGGCGCCCAAAGCGGCGTCAATCAGACGGGCATCGCGCCGCCCCAATGGTCCGGAATGCTCCGCATCTTTGGGGGCCGAGCCCCAACATTGAGGGGCTAGGCCGACGCCGGAGGAATTTCCGCCCCGCCAGCTGGCGGAAACAGCCTTTGTTGCCCCGCCAGCTGGCGCGGAAATGACATTTCGGGGCGGCACATGCGCGGGAGCGTTAGCGGCCGCTGACAGTTTCCCACGCATGCGCAGTGGAGGGAGTCTCTTCCGCCTCCGCCATGGTGGAGACCGTGGCGGAGGCAGAAGGGAAAGAGTGCCCCCACGGCACAGGCCCTCCCGCGGATCGGTGGGCCCCGATCGCGGGCCAGGCCACCGTGGGGGCACCCCCCGGGGCCAGATCGCCGCGCGCCCCCCCAGGACCCCGGAGCCCGCCCACGCCGCCTTATCCCGCCGTTCAAAAGGTGGTTTAATCCACGCCGGCGGGACAGGCAATTTATCGGTGGGACTTCGGGCCATCCGGGCCGGGGAATCGAGAGGGGGGGCCCGCCAAACGGCGCGGCGCGATTCCCGCCCCCGCTGAATCTCCGGTGCCGGAGACTTCGGCAACCGGCGGGGGGGGGGGGGATTCACGCCAGCCCCCGGCAATTCTCCGACCTGGCGGGGGGTCGGAGAATGATGCCCCCAGAGTCTTCAACCGCTCCTCATATGACAAGTCCTTCATTCCGGGGATCATTCTTGTGAACCTCTTCTGGACCCCCTCCAAGCATATCCTTCCTTCAATATGGGGTCCTAAACCGTTCACAATACTCCAAATGGGGTCTGACCAGAGCCTTATACAGTCCCAGAAATACATCCCTGCTCTTATATTCCTAGCTCCCTCGACATGAATGTTAACACTATTCACGGTCTGACACATCTTGTTCCCTTGATAATCTCCTTCTATGGTCATTTTTGTAACAGTAGCAAACCATTTCTCACCTATAGTCTTGACGGAACTAACATGTTGTACCATAGAATTATAGAATTTACAGTGCAGAAGGAGGCCATTCGGCTCATTGAATCTACACAAGCCCTTAGAAAGAACACCCTACTTAAGCCGATGCCTCCATCCTATCCCTGTAAACCCACCTACCCTTTTGGACACTAAGGGGCAATTTAGCATGGCAAATCCGCCTAACCTGCACTTCTTTGGACTTTGGGAGGAAACCAGCGGAAACCCACGCAGACATGGGGAGAAATGGGCAGCACGGTAGCATTGTGGATAGCACAATTGCTTCACAGTTCCAGGGTCCCAGGTTCGATTCCGACTTGGGTCACTGTCTGTGCGGAGTCTGCACATCCTCCCCATGTGTGCGTGGGTTTCCTCCGGGTGCTCCGGCTTTCTCCCACAGTCCAAAGATGTGCAGGTTAGGTGGATTGGCCATGCCAAATTGCCCTTAGTGTCCAAAATTGCCCTTAGTGTTGGGTGGGGTTACTGGGTTATGGGGATAGGATGGAGGTGTTGACCTTGGGTAGGGTGCTCTTTCCAAGAGCCGGTGCAGACTCGAAGGGCCGAAGGCCTCCTTCTGCACTGTAAATTCTATGATAATCTATGATAATCTATGAAATTACAAACTCAACACAGACAGTGATCCGAGGCTGGAATTGAACCCGGGAGCCTGGAGCTGTTTGGCAGCAGTGCTAACCACTGTGCTGCCCATTATCGTGCACAGTTATTCATCAGATTCTTCTGCTGACAGTTTTTCAGTGCCTACCCATCCAAACTTGTTTTGATCTTTTCTCACCAAACACTTGGGTGAGAAATGATTTGACTTATTGCAATTAAAGCCCTTCTTTCCTCACACTGCACAACCCTTCTTTTTCTCAGCATAATATCTTCCGCTGTCTTGCCATTTATCTGAGATTGCTCTGCTCTTTTGGCCTGTAATGTCTCTCAGCATAATGTACCCCCGGTCTGTTCTGTCATACATATGCTTTAGCTGATGTTTTACAACTTCTGCATTTTTACATATGCCTATTGCTTTCTTGAGCGTAAGCTTCTTCTCTTTCAAATCTGCAGTCTCTTCCATCTAGATTGATAAGGCCAGAAGGTGCATGGGGACACCAACACTTTCAAATTAACCCCTAAACCACATGCCATTCTGACTTGGAAGTAAGCAATGTTGCTTCTCTGTCACTTAGTGAAAATCCTGGAACTTTCTCCCCAACAGTACTGTAGGTCTACCTTTAACTCATGGACCCCAGTGGTTCAAGAAGGTAAATTGCCACCATTTTCTCAAAGACAACTATGATTGGGTGAAAAATGCTGACGTAGCCAGTGATATACCCAATTTCAAAAAATAAATTAGAGTAATTTAAAAATAAATTCTGGTCGCCACACTACCAGAAGAATGTGGAGGCTTTGGAGAGGGTGCAGAAGAGATTTACTAGGATGTTGCCTGGTATGGAGGGCATTAGCTATGAGGAGTGGTTGAATAAACTCGGTTTGTTCTCACTGGAACGACGGAGGTTGATGGACGCCCTGATAGAGGTCTACAAAATTATGAGGGGCATAGACAGAATGGATAGTCAGAGGCTTTTTCCCAGGGGAGAGGGGTCAATTACTAGGGGGCATAGGTTTAAGGTGAGAGGGGCAAGGTTTAGAGTAGATGTACGAGGCAAGTTTTTTACACAGAGGGTAGTGGGTGACTGGAACTCGCTGCCGGAGGAGGTGGTGGAAGCAGGGACGATAGTGACGTTTAAGTGGCATCTTGACAAATACATGAATAGGATGGGAATAGAGGGATACGAACCCAGGAAGTGTAGAAGATTTTAGTTTAGACGGGCAGCATGGTCAGCACAGGCTTGGAGGGCCGAAGGGCCTGTTCCTGGCTGTACTTTACTTTTTTTTTTCTTTCAGGGGTCTCATGTACCTAAGTCTAATCTATCTTTAATCAGAACACCTTTTAGCTGTCTGAATTCACATGATTCTGCAAGCTGTGTTACAGCAACCACATACTCATCTATCGTTTTCCTTTCACCATGAACACCAGTGTTGAATACATAGTATTCATAAGTAATGTAAACCTGGGCGTTCAAAGTGTTCATTCAAGACTTTCAAAATCTCTGCAGTCTGTTTTCCTTGGTCACCGGTTAGAGTTTGAGTGGTACACACTTGGTAGCAGAATCTCCCCAATGATGTTAGAAGTGTGGCTACTCGAATCGGTTCTGGCTTGTTAATTAAATCTGTTGCCAGATCATAGTTTTGCCATTGCAAGTTGAAAAACTATTAATGCTGTCACATATCACCTTTCATTACTACTGCAGAAGGGAGTAGAAAGTTTCGGCCATGGTTTTACCCAGAATTATACTTGCCGCCTTCTGTATGTTTTTGCTTTTTCTTGTCCTTTTTTGGCAGCTTTTAGCAGGTTTGAGCATTTCTGTGTGCCTTTCTGAGCCGTGTCTTCGCTGCAACATTTCCAGGGTTTAAAATTCTATTTTAAACTCCACTTCTGACGCCATGGGTGGAATTTTCCCAAAATTACACAGAGTGCTGGATCAAGGGCGTGGGAAGATCTGAAACTGAAATCTCATCAGCACAAATCGCATTTTTGGATGCTCATGAGATTTAGCAGCCATTGTGAGATTTGTGCCCATGGCTAATGAGGCCACTAGATCACGTTCCATGTTTCATGTTTAAAGACAGCATAGCTTCTCACCATTTTCTCATTATACGTCTTCATTGAACTTGTTTCCAAAATGGCCGCTTACAGAGATTGCCTCATGGCCGAGGTCTCCTGACTATTGAAATAAGATGGGACATGCAGACCTAATGCATTTCAAAACCCAAACACGGGTGAAAGAAAGGAAGATGATGAAAATAAACTGTGTAAATATGTGTCTTCAATTTGATTCAGAGCATAATTCTACATTCTCAACACACACACAACCCCAACGAAAACAGAAACCACATTACTTATACCACAATTCAACTACCAAATACCACAGAAATTGCCACACAATGAATAAACATCACAGAATAATGAAATAACAATAGCAATCTCCTGGAATTAGAAAGCTTAAAACTAGAAAAATGGCAACGTTGATTTTACATTAGGCCTTAATCAACTATAGGAATTGTTGATGTTCAAAGCTCATTAACGATGAACATTTTAATTGTTGTGTCATCTGTTAACCTCAGGAGACAATGAACTGCGCCCAGGATGTATATCACTTCTGGGTTGAATGTAATCTGTTGTGTGGAAGCCAATTTGTGAATGGAAATTCCCTCTGTAGCTGGTACAGATGAATAGCAGTAGCCCGAGATCGATTGCTATCTTTTTCCTTCCAGCTGGTTCTCTTTTCTGCAATCTGGCCATGTCTTTAGCCTTCTGTTTTTTGTCTCACCCTGCCTGACTGCTTGGCTTTAGGATGTCCCCTCAGCATCAAGGAATTCCCATGCACTGACTCTGACCCTCGTCAACGTGAGGTCTTGCTTACTGACACCCTTGTATTGTAGATGTGGGTGGCCTATTGGTAGCAAGGTCACGATAGACCATGGGCGGGATTCTCCATCCCGCCACACCCGTTTCTGGTGCCCCATTGGCAGTGATATTCTCCCTCCTGGCAACTATTGTTCGCACCCCCATGCCATCGGGAAATCTGTGGGCGCGAGTGCACTGCTGGCGAAATGGAGGCTCCTGCCAATGGAGAACCAGCCCCATGTCTTTGGAGATGCAGTCATTATCCATTTGGCTCCTGTGACTCAACCAATGGAGTTGTCACTGACGCTATAATAATAATAATCTTTATTGTCACAAGTAGGCTTACATTAACACAGCAATGAAGTTACTGTGAAAAGCCCCTAGTCGTCACATTCCGGCGTCTCTTCGGGTACACAGAGGGAGAATTCAGAATGACCAAATTACCTAATAGCATGTCTTTCGGTACTTGTGGGAGGAAACCGAAGCACCCGGAGGAAACCAACACAGACACAGGAAGAACGTGCAGACTCTGCACAGACAGTGACCCAAGCCGGGAATCGAACCTGGGACCCTGGCGCTGTAAAGCCATAGTGCTAACCACTATGCTACTGTGCTGCCCATAGAGCGCAAACATGCTGGGGATCCCTGCCCACTGGTGCACATCCATATTTGGCTCTCTGTCCTGAAGGAGATGTCCAATATCCATCCGAGGCAGCAGAAGTGGAAGTTGTTCAGCCACTTTTCTTGACTTGGATAAATTGTTGACTTCATAATTGCATACATGCCTCACTACTGTAAAGGAGGGTGCTGGTTAGTTTGCTGTTGGTCCACACCCACCTTCTCAACTTTGACAAGGCAGCTGTGACCTTGACAATCCTGGTCTAGATTTGGGCATTAAGGAACAGGTTATTGGTGATTGTTATCCAAGGTACGTGATGATTCTGCCGAGTGAGATTGTTGATGCTGATGGAAACATCACCAATAGTAGTCTAAAGTAGCTCTAAACATTTTGGGTCTTAATCTAGTTTATTGTAAGAATTACTTATTGTTCTCTAGCAGGAGAGCAATGCCCATTTATAGGGCCAATGAAGACATGAAGGATTCAAGTTTCAGAACTATAATGTGAACTACTTGGGCCATCTTAGTTTATGTCTAAGTAACCCCAATACAAAGGAAAACTATCACTGCATGAAAAATGGCAGTATTATAATTAATAGCACTGTATCTATTTTTTATTCTTAGTGATGGCAAGGCCAGTATTTAGTGTCCATCCCTAAATGCACTTGAGAAGGTGGTGATTGTGACATTTTGTATAATGTCTAGCACGTAAAGGCTTAATGTAATACTCTCACCGAGCACTAGATGGAACTAGGGAGCAGATCTATAAAATGGAATGCCTCTCGGGCTTCTGAGAGTGCAGAGAAGGCGGGTGAGAGTTAGTGAGAATAGGAGTAGGGCAGAGAACAATTTAAGATATAGTGCATGAGATAGATGTTAGTATAGTGTAGATTGTAGTTTAGTTATAATATTGCTTGCTTTAAGAATAGTGATCGAACTGTATAATAAGGAGTGCAATAAATTTAGCTTTGTTTATTAGACATAGCTTTTGTGGTCTTTGTGTACACTACGAAATCCATTCTGAGTAATCGCAGCACAGAGAACACCACAGTGATGAGCTGCCTTCATCTACCCATTTGAAGTTTTTTTTGGCCTTTACTGTCCATGACTAAAATACAAAGATAACTGAGATAATTAGCTTAACATTGCGAACTTCTAGAATTTGCATTTGAGATCAATTTAAGTTTAGACAGATTAATTTACTTTGCTGTGATGAATTTCAGATTAAATTTGTTTGGTTCAAACAAGTGACTGTGGACCTGGAGATATTTAAAACCAAGATCAATAAATCCAGGGAAGGGCCTGATGGCTCAGTTATTGCCCTTTTTTCAAGGGTGACAGTGATAGTTGGGTGCAAGGTTGTAACAAGACTGCAAAGTAAAATGCTGCTGTTAACACAGGACTGGTATTAGAAAATGCTTGATTAAGCTCATGTCATCTGTTTTTCTTCCAAATGCATTTCTCTATAAACTTATCAAATCCATGTTCAGTTTTCTTTATTATCTGGTCAAATCTGCCGTCAAGTTTAAAACTGCATTTGTTGGTTTATCCTCTGTACATGCAGCAAAAGAAAGACAAATAATGAATTTGATTAAATTTGAAATAAGAGGGTCAGGGAAAAAAATTCTTTATTCATGTATTTATAATTATGAGGTTAGTATGAAAATATATGCTGAAACTTTCTTTTTCTTCAGCCTTTTAAGCAAAGGTGTCCACGTTTGTCATCTGGGTGTTTGGTAGGGTTTCGGTGGGTGACTGCTAAGAATGATATGTGGAACTACTGCAACTAGGACAAGATATTGTAGACGAGAGTTTTCGGCAAGTTACTGGCTCAGAATTGCATCTCCTTGCATTTTCTCTCTGTCTCTGATATGCGCTAGCTCTCATAGGAGGCCGCACTGTTTTTCATTTGGTTTTGCCTGCTGCGGTGTCCCCAGCGAGCTTCTCCCAGGATTCAAAGTCCATGTCAAAACTCCTAAGTAAAGCCTTCAGAGAGTCCTTGTAGTGCTTCTTTTGACCACCTTGAGAGCGCGCCCCAGACTCAAGCTCTCCATAGAAGATTCACTTTGATAAGTGTGTGTCAAGTATTCTGCCTACATCACCATCCCAACTCAGTTGTCGTCGTCTCAATGTGGTGTGGATGCCTTGCACGCCACCTCAGTGTCTGTTATGCCGTCCTGCTATCAGAAATCTAAAACCGATAGGAGTATCTTAAAAGATACAAGAAACCATTTTGGGGATTTTAACAGTCATGAGAAAAACAAATTTGTATAACTGATAATAATCATTAGAAAAAGAAACAAAAATGCAACAAATCGCAGGGGGTAACAAGATGGATTGAAAATAAGCTTGGCGGGACTTCCGGGTGCGGCTATGCAGAGCTAGGTCGCATATTCGGCAGCTCCTGCTTGGAACGGACTTTTGGGCTCTTTTACAGGGCCCCCACGGCATTTGTTTGACATTTCCCGGTGTGAGAAGAAGGCTGCAATATTCCCCCGACAGTGTCCCCCAGGAAGGGTATGTCTCTGGGTTGCCAGACACGGCAGAAACAGTAAAAGATTTGGCTGCAACTGCAGGATAAACAGGGCCTCTTCCAGCATGCAGGCGGGGGAAGGGCAAGCTTAAAGCTGCAAGCTGACCTGAGGGCCTGTATCAAAGGTGAATTCTAGCAGCAGAGGGAACAACTGTGAAAAGACCTCATCAAGGCCACTGAAGGGACTTCCGGTTGCGGTGATGCCTAGCTAGCCGCACGCTTCGGCGGCTCCAGCTCCGACGGACCTTTGGGCTCTTTTAAGAGCCCCAACGGGGAATTTTTCGACGACGCAACCCGGTGTGGGGTGTGTGAGAAGGGAGTCCCCCCCAAACGAAGGAGGAAAAAAACGGCGGCGGCGGCTGCAGCGCGAGTAATCGTCGACCAAAGGGTCAGAAAGAGAGAAGTACAAGATGGCGGCGGAGAAAGCACAGGCGACATGGGGGCCTGAGCAGGATGAAATTGTGAGACGGTGCGTGGAGCTGCTGAAGAGGGAGGTGCTGACCCCGTTGCTACAGGCAATTGAGGGGCTCAAGGAGACATTAAAGACCCAGGAGACAGAGCTCCGCGTGGTGGAGCAGAAGGTGACAGATATTGAGGACGAGATCCTGGGCCTGGCGGTTAAGACACAGACGCACGAGGCACTTCATAAAAAGTGTACTGAAAGGATCGAAGCCCTAGAAAATGGAGCGTGAAGGAAGAACCTTCGGATACTGGGTCTCCCTGAGGGTGTGGAAGGAGTGGACTGTGGAGCGTACGCAAGTATGATGCTGAGCTCACTGATGGGTGCTGAGGCCCCTACGGGCCCCTTGGAGGTGGAGTGGGCAAATCGGATTCCGGCGAGAAGACCAAAAGCGGGAGAACCACCCAGTGCGATAATCGTGCGATTTTACCGCCTTAAGGATAGAGAAGAGGTCCTGAGATGGGCTAAAAAGGTGCGGAGTAGCAGATGGGAGAATGCAGTGGTACGGGTATACCAGGATTGGAGTGCGGAGGTGGCGAGAAGGAGGGCGAGCTTCAACCGAGCCAAAGAGGTGTTGCATAAAAGGAAGGTGAAGTTCGGGATGCTGCAGCCGGCAAGACTATGGGTCACGTATCAGGAGAGACACCATTATTTCGAGACGGCGGAGGAAGCATGGACCTTCATCAAAGAAGAGAAATTGGATCGGAACTGAGGGACTGATGCTACAGGAAATGTTATTGTTAATGTTATGGTTGAAGTTAATTGAGAAGTAAATTGGGAAGGGGGGAGACATTGGGGAAATGTGGGCGCCGGTGAGGGGGGAAAGACGGGACATAGTTGGAGAATGAGGAAGGGGAGGGGGAGGGGAAAGGGAGCTGTGCCATAAGAGGCGGGTCAGGTAAAGGGATGTTCCCGCGCCAGAAAGAATAAGGCGGGAAGACAGGCGCAAGGCGGATGGGAGTTCCCCACACGGGGGGGTCGAGGAGTGAGCAGGAGTAGCCGGGGTCAGTTGAAGTCAGCTGACTTACGGAAGTAATATGGGGGGAGCAATCATGCTAGAAAGAGATCTAGCGGGGAGGGGGGGAGGGAGGGGGAGGGGGGGGGGACAACTGGGTTGCTGCTGCGGAAATCCAAAAGGAAATGGCTAAAGAGTGGGTGGGCGGGGATGGTGTGCGACGCTGGGGGAGCGAGCGGGAGCGCGGAGGCGGGATATGGGACTGGCCTAGAGAAGGTAATGGCTAGTCGACACGGGAGGGGGGCAGGTAGCCCCCTAGTGAGGCTGATCACGTGGAACGTGAGAGGCCTGAACGGACCGATAAAAAGGGCCCGAGTGCTTGCGCATTTGAAAGGACTAAGGGCAGACGTGGTTATGCTCCAAGAGACGCACCTAAAGGTGGCGGACCAAGTTAGGCTAAGGAAAGGATGGGTGGGACAGGTGTTCCACTCAGGACTGGACGCAAAGAATAGAGGGGTGGCCATTTTGGTGGGGAAACGGGTAGCATTTGAAGCAAAGAACATCGTAGCAGATAGCGGAGGTAGATATGTAATGGTGAGTGGCAGGCTGGAGGGAATGGAGGTCGTGTTGGTTAATGTGTATGCCCCAAACTGGGACGATGCGGGATTTATGAGACGGATGCTGGGGCGTATACCGGACCTGGAGGTAGGAAACTTGATTTTAGGAGGGGACTTTAATACGGTGCTGGACCCGGGGCTAGATAGATCCAGCTCAAGGACCGGAAGAAGGCCGGCAGCGGCCAAGGTACTTAAGGGGTTTATGGACCAAATGGGGGGAGTGGATCCATGGCGATTTCTTAGACCTAGGGCTAGGGAGTTTTCCTTCTTCACCCATGTCCATAAAGTGTACTCCCGGATAGATTTTTTTGTTTTGGGAAGGTCGTTGATCTCTAGGGTGGAAGAAGCTGAGTACTCAGCCATAGCGGTTTCGGATCATGCCCCACATTGGGTGGACCTGGAATTAGGAGAGGAAAGGGAGCAGAGAACACTCTGGCGATTAGATGTGGGACTGATGGCGGATGAGGAAGTGTGTGCAAGAGTGCGGGGGTGTATTGAGAGATACCTGGAGGTCAATGACGACGGCGAGGTCCCTGTGGGAGTGGTATGGGAAGCACTAAAAGCGGTGGTCAGAGGAGAGCTGATCTCCATTGGGGCCCACAAAAGGAAAACAGAGGCCAAGGAAAGGGAAAGATTACTGGGGGAGATTTTAAGGATGGATAGGGAATTTGCAGAGACCCCAGAGGAGGAATTGTACAGGGAGAGGAGACGACTCCAGACGGAATTTGACCTTCTGGCCACCAGAAAGGCGGAGGTACTGTGGAGGAAGGCACAGGGGAGGAGGTATGAATATGGGGAAAAGGCTAGTCGCCTGTTGGCTCATCAATTGCGAAAGAGGGCAGCAGCGAGGGAGATAGGAGGAATTAGAGACGAAAGGGGAGACACGGTGCGAAGGGCAGGAAAGATAAATGAGGTGTTCAAGACCTTCTATGAGGAACTGTATAGGTCTCAACCCCCAGAGGGAGAGGAGGGGATGCGGCAGTTCCTGGACCAATTGAGTTTCCCGAAAGTGGAGGAGCGGGGGGTGGTAGGCCTGGGGGCACCGATTGGGGTGGACGAGGTTATTAAGGGACTGGGAAGCATGCAAGCAGGGAAGGCCCCAGGACCAGACGGGTTCCCGGTGGAGTATTACAGAAAATATGTGGACTTGTTGGCCCCGTTGATGGTGAGGACGTTCAATGAGGCCAGGAAAGGGGGGACTCTACCCCCGACGATGTCGGAGGCGACGATATCGTTAATTTTGAAGAGGGATAAAGATCCGTTGCAGTGCGGGTCCTATAGACCCATTTCATTATTGAATGTGGACGCCAAATTGTTGGCAAAGGTACTGGCATCGAGGATAGAGGACTGTGTCCCGGGGGTGGTGCACGAAGACCAGACATGGTTCGTAAAAGGGAGACAACTGAATGTTAACGTGCGACGACGATTAGGAGTGATAATGATGCCCCCAGTGGAGGGGGAGGCAGAGATAGTGGCGGCAATGGACGCAGAGAAGGCATTTGATAGGGTGGAGTGGGAGTATTTATGGGAAGTGTTAAGGAGGTTTGGGTTTGGGAACGGGTTTATTAGCTGGGTTAGACTTCTTTATGGGGCACCAATGGCAAGCGTAGTTACAGGTCGACATAGATCGGAGTATTTCCGACTATATAGGGGAACAAGACAGGGATGCCCGCTGTCTCCATTGTTGTTCGCGTTGGCAATTGAACCTCTGGCCATGGCGTTGAGAGACTCCAGGAAATGGAGAGGGGTGATTAGAGGGGGAGAAGAACACCGAGTCTCGTATACGCGGATGACCTATTGTTATACGTGTCGGACCCAGCGGGGGGGATGATTGAGGTTATGCGAATTTTGAGGGGGTTCGGGGATTTCTCGGGGTATAGGCTAAACATGGGGAAGAGTGAATTATTTGTGATACATCCAGGGGACCAGAGTAGAGAGATAGAAGGCTTGCCTCTAAGGAAAGTGGAAAGAAACTTCCGATACCTGGGGATTCAGATCGCTAGGAGCTGGGGAACCTTGCACAGACTTAATCTGACACGGTTGGTAGAACAAATGGAGGAGGACCTCAAGAGGTGGGACATGCAGCCTCTATCGCTGGCGGGCAGGGTGCAAGCAATTAAGATGATGGTCCTCCCGAGGTTCTTATTTGTATTTCAATGTCTCCCTATACTAATCACCAAGACCTTTTTTAATAAAATAGACAGGAGCATCACGAGCTTCGTGTGGGCAGGGAAAGTTCCGAGAGTAAGGAGGGGGTTCCTTCAGCGTCGTAGGGACAGAGGAGGATTGGCACTACCGAACTTGGGCGATTACTATTGGGCCGCCAATGTGGCAATGATACGTAAATGGATGATGGAGGGTGAGGGAGCGGCGTGGAAAAGACTGGAGAGAAAGTCCTGTAAAGGGACGAGTTTAGAGGCGCTGGTGACGGCGCCGCTACCGATCTCACCTAAAAAGTTTACCACGAACCCGGTGGTGGCGGCAACATTGAATATCTGGGGACAGTGGAGGCGACAGAGAGGGGTGCGGGGAGCCCTGGTGGGGTCCCCAATCAGGAACAACCATAGGTTCGCCCCAGGAAGAATGGATGGAGGATTTCAGAGCTGGTACCATATGGGAATTAGGAGGGTGGGAGATTTATTTATAGATGGGACTTTTGCGAGCTTGGGAGCATTGGAGGAAAAGTATAAGTTGCCCCGGGGAAATTTCTTGAGATATATGCAGGTGAGGGCGTTTACTAGACAACAGGTGAGGGAATTTCCGTTGCTCCCGACA
The DNA here is from genome assembly GCF_047496885.1 of Scyliorhinus torazame. Lineage (NCBI taxonomy): Eukaryota > Metazoa > Chordata > Chondrichthyes > Carcharhiniformes > Scyliorhinidae > Scyliorhinus > Scyliorhinus torazame. The sequence continues at coordinate 61,838,523 of NC_092713.1, forward strand.
CAGGGGATACAGGACAGGGTGCTTTCAGGGGTGTGGGTCGGAGAGGGCAAGGTGTCAGAGATTTACCGAGAGATGAGGGAAGAGGGGGAGGAGTCGGTGGGCGAACTAAAAGGAAAGTGGGAAGAAGAACTAGGGGAGGAGATAGAGGAGGGTATGTGGGCTGATGCCCTAAGCAGGGTAAATTCCTCTTCCTCATGCGCCAGGCTTAGCCTGATTCAATTTAAGGTGCTACATAGAGCACACATAACGGGAGCAAGATTGAGCAGGTTCTTTGGAGTGGAGGACAAATGTGGGAGGTGTGGCGGGAGCCCGGCAAACCACGCACATATGTTTTGGGCATGCCCGGCACTGGAAGGGTATTGGAAGGGAGTGACGGGAGTGATTTCGCGGGTGGTGAAGGCCCGGGTCAAACCAGGCTGGGGGTTAGCTCTATTTGGAGTTGCGGAAGAGCCGGGAGTGCAGGAGGCGAAAGAGGCCGACGTTGTGGCCTTTGCGTCCCTAGTAGCCCGGCGCAGGATCCTACTCATGTGGAAGGAGGCGAAACCCCCCGGACTGGAGGCCTGGGTAAATGATATGGCGGGGTTCATTAAACTGGAACAGATAAAGTTTGCCCTGAGAGGATCGGCTCAAGGGTTCACCAGGCGGTGGCAGCCATTTCTCGACTACCTAGGGGAACGTTAGAGGGAAGACAGATGACCAGCAGCAGCAACCCAGGGGGAAGGGGGGGGGGGGAGGGGGAGGGGGGGGGGGTTTAGTTTAGTTTAGGTCAAAGCTAAAGGGGTTTTGTTACTTGTGTATTGTTAAAAGTTTCTGTATTGTTATTGTTGCGTTTGCTTTGTAAGAGGGGAAAAATTGTTGTTTGGGAAAAAAATTTCAATAAAACATATTTAAAAAAAAGAAAATAAGCTTGGCGGTGAGGGTGGTGATAAATGAAATATTTTCCTCCGGAGGGAAAAGTAACCAGTGATTTTCCACAGTGATCTGTCCTGGGACATTTGTTGGTCACTGTATTTATGATTGGTATGGAACAGAGTTCACTAGATTTTCATGTGTACCATCTGACTGTTGAGCCCTTCCTGCATAGATCATTGAAAGGAACATTGGGTGAGGCATATTGGCAAAAACCTTGCTTAATTCTTCCTTTCATTAATTTAAATGTTACAAATGAGCAATGTTTCTTGCCTGATTTTCCTTTCTGTATTACACTCAGGTAATCCTCAATGCTCAGGGAATAAATACAGATGTTTACTCCAGTATTTACTATAACTAGATTTTAACTTCCCCTGGCAGGATGCCCCATTGTTCTACATCCTGCCTGGTTTTCATTTCTATTGAGCATTTTTATCTACTTCATTAGAATGACATAAAGCCATGTAGACAAATAACATAGAACGAGGAGAGCGATTAGCCTAAAATATCTAGTAAGTGAGATGCATTGTTGTCGCATTTAAAAAAAATTGTACTCCCGCCAGTGACCTGAAGAGGGAGGTACACACCCAGATCTATTTGCATTCCCATCGCTGCAGTCACCAATCAATGTAAATTTCTGAAACGGGTGTAAGCAGCTGAATTGCGTGGAACCTCTTTAAAAAGATGGTTCATCCTGCACTCCTCACCATTGTGGGGATGAATAGTGTTGACAATTTAATTTAAGCAGGATTGTTGTGATTAATCTAATAAATTAACCGGGATCAACTGCAAGCAAAGAGTGAGTATGTTGTGTTAATCAGAGTTTAAGACTGTTGCAACACACCACATATACAGCAAAAATATAGTCATGACAAGGAGCGAGTGTCCACCCTTGGGGGTTTCTCTCCACCACCTACTGTATGGAGCCTTCCAAGACTATACCCTTTTTCAGGGGTGAACCTGCGAGTCATAGAATATCATAGAATTTACAGTGCAGAAGGAGGCCATTCGGCCCATCGAGTCTGCACCGGCTCTTGGAAAGAGCACCCTACCCAAAGTCAACACCTCCACCCTATCCCCATAACCCTGTAACCCCACCCAACACTTTGGGCAATTTTAGACACTAAGGGCAATTTATCATGGCCAATCCACCTAACCTGCACATCTTTGGACTGTGGGAGGAAACCGGAGCACCCGGAGGAAACCCACGCACACACGGGGAGGACGTGCAGACTCCGCACAGACAGTGACCCAAGCCGGAATCGAACCTGGGACCCTGGAGCTGTGAAGCAATTGTGCTATCCACAAGGCTACCGTGCTGCCCATATTGGCAGAACTTAATTGGCCTTTAAAAGTTCTCCTTTAATACAAGGTGCCCAATCGTATGCCAAGTTAATTGTCTAAACCCACCCGTGTGTTATTTTTCACCTTCCATGGGCTTCCATTTTCTTGTCAATCATGTCCTTAGCTCAACTCATCTGTAGAACTGCTTTTCTTACGTCTAACTCATGTTCCCCATGGCTCGTTCCAATCTCCCTTAAGGTATACCACTTTTGTCCTTCAAGTTTACTTCCAGGGGCTCATTGTTGGTGTGTATCTGCTACCAGTTATTTATGGTTGAAGATACTCATAAGGTTTGTTAATAAGATGTTCATAATGGCGATCCAGTCTAACTATTGATCTACAAGGTGATTCACTAATTATTACTTCCACACACTTTTGCATTTCGGCAAGCATCTTAATTATACAAAGTTGAGGAAAGACCTAACACAGTTTACCCAGCTATGGTTCCTTTTCGGGCTACCTATCATTAGGGAAGAATAATCATTCCACCAATTTTGTTTCCACCGAAATGAAACAGCAGCAATTTTCAGTGAAATGAAACTTAAGCATTAACCTAATTCTCTAAACTAAACAAAATACCATGGATGCTGGAATCTGAAACAAGAACCGAGAATGCTACAAAATCGCAGCACGTCTGGCAGCATCTGCAGGGAGAGAGAACAGAGTTAACGTTTTAAGTCCTTTTGGCTCCTCATCAGAACTGAAGAATGGGAGAATGTGTTAGACATTAAACTGTAGCTGGGAGAGTGCAACAAGATGTAGCAACTTTAAGAACAAAAGACAGATGGACCAATGTGTGTGGGGAGGGGGGTGGGGCAGTATTATTGCATTGAGACAATAAATGTATGGGATATTTTTTTCAAAAGGAGTTTAAGTTGGTCACTCTAAAGTTGAACTCAATGCCGAAGTTGTGTTAGTCTGTGACCTTTATCCTCAATCTTAAACCCATTCTTTATAAATGCCTCAAAACTCTCAAAATTGGACTTTGACATCCTCCACTATCGAGCCGAGACATTCGGACTGATCAACATCATCACTAGCAGCAATCACCCATCGGAACACACCGCACCGTCAGGGCAGGAAGCCTTCCGAAAGCAGCTGCGCCATTAATGAGAAGGCCCCACCCCCAACTCCTTCCATCCATCATGAATCAACGATGATTTAAGCATTTTGTCTCGACTCAATAGTACCGAAATATTGACCAACAAATCTTGGGACATATTACAAACTATGTACCCCAGAAAAGACATAAAAGAAACATGCAAATGGATAAAAAGATGAGTTAAAAGACACCCAGAGCTGGAGCCCACGAAAACGCAGCCACTCCCGCGCGGGCACACATCTCGTGACCCCCAACACTATTTATTCTGAAGAAAGGAAGTAAAATGATCATTGAGTAATGTCACCAGTTGTTAAAATAATAGTAATATTTCCAATTGAATTAATGTCAAGGGTGCTATTATAGCAGTAACAGTTTTGGAAAATATTTTTGACATGAACTTATTTACTTATAACCTGGAAAAAAAATAAACTCTTCAACATGTCACACCTATTTGATGTGACACTAGCTCTCCAAAGCTCATGCTATTTTTAATCTGCATTCTATTGTGTCAGCCGTATCTCAGGGAAACACCAAGGCATATGTAATGGATAAAAATGATTGTTGTCGGTGAGATTAGTTTAGGCTTCTTTGAATGCTCCAATAATACTGGTGTTGAAGAGTGGACTTGTGTTGAGCTTAATTCAATGTCCAAACAGCTGTCTCATGACATGATGTTTTTTTTTATCAGGCAGATTAAATTTGCAACGTCCTTGAAGCTAAGTATATGGCACTGTAGAATATTAAAGCACAAGTTCACACTGACTGTTACTTGTTATCAAAGCTTCAGATCTCAGTTGTGCCTCTGTAAAAAGAATTAAACATAGAGCTAGGCCTTTTCTCACTTGCTGCAGAATGGTAAAAATTGGAGAGTCAGCCATGTTGAGTTTTGCTTGAGCACCTCTGGCAGGCAATTAGACTGACCTGTGGAAAACCCCAAAGTCTGTCCTAGATTGTTCTCTTTGACTAAGGTAGAGGCTTGAGAAAGGTTAAAGAAGAAAGACTATCATGAGGATGAATCATAGATTGTGAAGTATTGTGACGTGACATGCAGATTAAGAGAAAGCAGACAAGATAGAGAATGAGGAACCATAGAAACTGGTCTTAACCAACAGGTGCGATCTACTTGCTAGCTGTGGGCATGAGAATAGACTGTCAGAAGAACAACCATAGAAAACCAAAGAGTCATAGGGCAAAATCTTATGGCCTCATCACGCCCAACTCGGTGTTAAATCTTGCGAGAGGCCTCACGAGATCTCAACGTCATGATCTGGATATCAGCCTTGCTAGGCTCACTTAAATATGTCTAGCCCGGATTCTCCCGAGGACCGGGGACTAACGGCCTCACGTGGGAGACCTCACCATAGCGTTATTTAGCACTGGTCTACACAAACATGGACCAGGCATAATAGCACGCGGGGGCATCTCCCAGGCCACTGGAGATGCCCAGGTGGTTGGGCTCTGAGTCAGGTGGGATCCTGGCACTCCTGCTGACACCTTGGCACTGCCTGCCTCGCACCTTATAACTGCCACATAGTAACCCTGGCAGTGCCACCCTAGCACTGCCAGGGTGTTGGGTGGCACTGCCAGAGTGTCAGGCTGGCAGTGCCAAGGTGCCAGGGATTGGTCTTGGGAGTTCCCTGCCCTTAGGAGGCAGGGTGAGGGGAGGACACAAATACCCCCTAAGAGGTTCCTTGGGGCAGTGGAGAGCCTGAAGTGGAGGACCAGAGGAGGGGCCAAAGGTTCAGGGTCACGTTTAAACATGGCTCGTCAGTGCAGGAAATGAGGTAAGTGCAGTCTATTCAGGGCATTCTCCACCGAGGCCAAAAAAACCAGCAGAGTCCTATTAGTTCATGGGGTTGTTCTCAGCCGTGCAGGCCTATAATTGTTTGGCATTACCTTCAATCTCTTTTTAAAAAATAGGACCACGGTTGCATTTCTACAGTCCGTGGGTGCCTCCCTTTTGTCTGGTCAGGATTGGAAAATCATCCTCTGAGCATCTGCTATCTCCTCCCTGACCTCCTTCAGTAGCCTCGGGAACAATCCATCCGGTCCTGGCAACTTATCAACTTTCAAGGATTCCGATCCTTCGTATACTTCTCTCTTTAAGCTTATCCCATCCAATATCTCACAGTGTTCCTCCTGGGCTGCTATATCTGCATCATCCATTTCCTTTGTAAACACGGAGACAAAATATTTGTTTAAAATCTTTCCCACAGCCTCTGCATCTTCACATAAATTCCCTTCTTCATCTCTGACACGTCCCACTTTTCCTTAACTAACCGTTTACCATTAATATATTGGTAAACACCTTCGGGTTTTCTTTAACTTTACTTGTTAATCTTTTTTCATGTCCTCTCTTTGATTTCCTTATTTCCTTTTTGACTTCATCCCTGCACTTCCCATATTCATCTAGGCTATCTGCAGTGCTTACTTCTTTGTGCCTATCATTTGCTTTCTTTTTCTGTTTGATCTTCTTCTGTATTCCTCTAGACAACCAAGGAGGTCTGCAAAATTTTCCTTCCCCCAGTTCAAAATTGTTACTCCTGCTGTGTCTCTGTCCTTTTCCATGGTAATATTGAATCTAACTGAATGGTGATCACTATCCCTGATATGGTCTCCACCTGTCACTTCACCCACTTGCCCTGATATGGTCTCCATCTGTCACTTCGCTCACTTGCCCTTTTTCGTTCCTCAAGACTTTCATTGGGTTTGTCACTAATTAGTTAAAAAAAAATCCTGAACACACTGCATGAATTATTCTCCCTTAGTTCCCTTTATATTGTTTCACTTCCAGTTTATATTGGAATAGTCAGTCTCCTACGATTATTGTCCTCTTGTTCTTACAGGCAGAAATTTACCTATATATTTGATCTTCTATCTCTCTTTCACTTTTTGGGGGCCTGTAGTTTAGTCCCAGTAGTGTGATTTCCCCTTTTCTATTTCAAGTTCAACCCATAAAGCCTTGTCTATTGACTTGTTTAATATATTATCCCTTCTCACAACTGGAATAGATTCTCTCACCACTAGTGCTACTCCCTCTCCTTTTTTATCTCCCACTCTATCCTGTCTGAAAACTCTGTATCCAGGGATATTGAGCTTCCAATTTTGCCCCTCCTTTAGCCAGGTTTCCATTATACCAACGACATCCTGTTGCCACGTGTTTGCCTGTACCCTTAACTCATCTACCTTGTTTGTAATACTCCTTCCATTGAAGTATAAACAGTTCAACCCCACCATTTTCCCTTGTTGCGTCCTTTAACTTAGGTTGCTTGGCGGTTACGTTGTGCGACACGCCCCTGAACCTTTTTTGCACCAAGTGGCTAAAAATACGGCAGAGGAAGCCATCCTTGGGGCCGGCGGCCTCTCCACATTTTTCCTTCCCACTGCGCCACTCTGCAAAAAAAGCTGGAAAATTCCATCATTCATGTGTGGTTTTCATTAACGGAGAAATCGCTAGCACCAATCTGCACAGATCTACTTGACAAAGGATAAGAGGTTGTTATTTTCCCCTTTCATAAACAACAACAGATGCTTGGTCAAAAAGGCAGGTTCTAGGACCATGTTAAAGGAAGGAAAGAGAGCTAGAGACAGTTTGAGGGAGAGAATTCCACAGCTTCGGGCCTAGGCAATCGAGAGTCTGGCTGTCAATGGTGGAGTGATTCAAATTGGGGATGCACAGGGTAAGATCAGAATTGGAGGAGTGCAGATACCACTGCAAGTGTAGTGCTGGAGGAGATTACAGAGATTGGGTGGGACAAGGCCATGGAGGATTTGAAAACATGGATGAGAGTTTTAAAAATGGAGCCATTGCTGGACTGGGAGTCAACTTAACTCAGTGAGCAAAAAGGCGATGGGTGAAGAGGACCTGGTGCAATTTAGTACCACCATATTGCACCCGGCTGAATCGCTTATTGAAACTCTACTGAAGCTTGACAGGGGTTTCAGATGACAAACACGTACCAGAGATAAATGTGTTCTATTTTAAATTGGATTAACTGTACCTGAACTGCATGGATGAAAAACTGTCGTGTAGTTTATTTAGCAGCACACCCAAAATAGCAGGTACTTAACTCTAACTGGTGACTTTGTCATTTACAAAATGATAATGGAAATTAGTTAGCAATATTTTCCAAATTAAACAGTTGCCAAATTTAAATGTGGTTGGTTTACACCATCAATTTAAAATTGTCAGTTGGAAAATGAGATAAATGGTGTAGAGATTAAGAGAGTTATTGGGAGCATCAAGCGGTTGTGGCAAAGTCCTTGATTCCTATTAGGGAAAACTGAAAAATGTTTAAACCTACATATTTTATCAATCTATGGGAGAGAGAAGAACACTGGGATTAACTTTTCATTGATCTAGCAGAGGTATGGCAGACAGAATGGTCTCCTGTGTTATAGGCTTTTGAGAGTCTGCGGTTCTAATTACAATGTTTGATTTGCTTAAGAAATTAGTGACATGGAAGATTTATTATATAGAATTCAAAACCCTTACTGCACTCAGTTATTAGAATGCAAGGATCCACGATGCAGAAATCGGGTCATGTTGGCTTTAAGTTTGGCAGACAGGATTGGCAATGCAATTATAACATTATATCTTCTCTCCTTTCATTGAAACCACCATTGTATATGGGCACTGTACAGGACATTCATCTTTAAAACATTAGCACTTTAAACCTTTGTAAGCTCTGCTGAACTAATTAAACATTGAAGGCTGGATTGTGTCACTGGTGTTACAGTGCAGTAGGTAGAACTTTGGCCAACTATTTGCACAAAGGTTAGGAAAAAAACACATACCTTTCTGTGTTTAAAGATGTACCATAAGTGTTTATGTGACTGCTACTTAAAGTATAGTGATGTATGCTATTTCATATTCTGCATTGATAAGGGCCCGTCCCTCTCCTTTACCATTGAACCATTGCTTCATTGACCTAAATTGGAAAGTAATGGTTTCTTGTGATATTATGCACAGAACAAACCCTTTAATGAAACTGTCATGAAATTTAACTGGAGTGCGGGGGGGTGGGGGGGGGGGGGGGGGGGTGGGGGGCGATTGGGTTGAAATAATATGTGTTCCACAAGAGCATTTCAAACCAATCCCTGAGGCACCCGTTACCATCTGCCGAGCAACAGATGTTACCACTTTCGTAATTACATATAAATTTGGAAACGATTTCTAGTAACAAATGGATTTGTTATCTGTGTTTGACGGGCCTGTTGAAGAGTCTGGATAGTGCACGAAACTGCTGCCTGCCCTTTCCTTTTTAAAGAAACAGGATGGCTAGCGGCAATAGGGAGAAGACTGCTCTGCTTTCTGTTTACATCCTGACAAATTGACATGGACCAGGTGACAGGGCCTAATAATGTATTTTATATTCTAATGCGCAATTTTTGTCCCCCCTGTGCATAGTTGTCTCATTACAGGCAGCTACATAGTTAGGACCTGGACAGTTGTTACGTGTCAAAAACACATATATCTTTCTGGTTTTCTTGCTTGTATGTAGGTTTGAGCATGGATATTTGTCTGTGTTTTCTCTAATTCTGTGAAGTAGGATGTGCAGAATGTCTTTAGGAGTTAAAAACAAATGCTACATATAGGCTCAATTCCACCTGCAATTGTGCATAAGTATGTGTGTCTGCATGTATCTGTGTGTATGTATGTGTGTGTGTATGTATATGTGTGTAGGTGTTTGTGTGTATGTCTATGTGTGTATATATATGTGTGTGTGTATATATGTGTGTGTATATGTATATGTGTGTAGGTGTTGTGTGCATGGCTGTGTGTATGCATATATGTGTGTATGTATGTGTATATATATATGTGTGTGTGTATTTATATGTGTGTATGTGCTTGTATGTGTGTGTATATACATGTGTGTGTATGCAGATGTGTTATGTGTTTGTATGTGTGCGTATATATGTTCATATATATGGGTGTGTATGTATATGGGTGTGTATACATATATATGTGTATGTGTGTGTATGTATGTATTCCTGTAACAGCCTCCCCGAACAGGCGCCGGAATATGGCGACTAGGGGCTTTTCACAGTAACTTCATTTGAAGCCTACTTGTGACAATAAGCGATTTTCATTTCATTTTCATGTATATGTGTTATGTGTTTGTGTGTGTATATATATCTATATGTGTGTATGTATATGTGTGTGCATGTGTATCTATATGAGTGTATGTATATGTATGTATGTAGATGTGTGTGTAGAGGGCAAGGGAAGGGAAATAAATGCAATTTAAAAAAAATTATCTTTTTGTCCTTGGATAATGGGGGAGAAGAGAATGTCAATGTAGATTTCAACTTTTTTCTCAATAATGCTGAAAACTCACTCTCCATTAATTTTTTCTTCTTAAATTACCAGTGCATCAGTCATGCCAATTAAAATCTCTGTGTCACCTTGACTCAGTTAATAACAAGCCTACCCCGAATCAATAGAACAATTATGCTGCTTTTGGAAAATATGTTTTGCTGTGCCTCTCATGTTTACTGGAAACAGATTTAAGACATTGTCCAAACTCATTTGCGTTAGAATCCTTAACAATGATTGGGGAGGAGAGGAGATTAGGTCGGGCTTGAGGCCATCCCAAAATTGGGCCTTGGATCTCATCCATGTCTTTGGGGCAAGCTGCCTGCCAAAGCAGCCACAGTGTACATATGTTTCAGGTCAGTGGTTACTTCTAATACGAAAAACAGGGCTGTACACTGTACAGAGGAGTTTGATTGTAATTCTGAGGTGCAGATGGATGGAGATCAATTACGACCAGTCCATTCATACTTTAAGTGACTACTGGAAGTTGCTCAAAAATTACTTGTTTCTTAATTGTATATTTCTGGTTCCAGGAGCAGCAGGAATGATCCCTCCTCTTTCCACTCCACCCCCAGCCCCTGCCAAGGAACACCCTCTCCTAGATCTGATTGTCAGTGGCTCTGCGTAGAGGCCAGATGATGTCCCACCTACCCCAACTGACTATCTTCCTCAGGGCATGAACTTACCACCTACTGTTCACATGTTGCCAGTAAATGAAGCATGGGCCTCAATAAAGACTTTTAAGAATCTTTATTGGTGTCACAAGTAGGCTTACATTAACACTGCAATGAAGTTACTGTGAAACGCCCTTAGTCACCACACTCCAGCGCCTGTTCGGGTACACTGAGGGAGAATTCAGAATGTCCAATTTACCTAACAGCACGTCTTTTGGGACTTGTGGTAGGAAACCGGAGCACCCGGAGGAAACCCACACAGACACTGGGAGAACGTGCAGACTCTGCACAGACAGTGACCCAAGCCGGGAATCGAACCCGGGTCCCTGGTGCTGTGAGGCAGCAGTGCTAACCACTGTGCTACCTTGCCGCCCATGACTTGACTTGTGGCTCACAACTATAAGAATGGGTGTAAGTCAGGTGCACTGTGCCTGCCTAATGGCAATGTGATTGACTTAATGAAACAAAGAACAAACAAAGAACAAAGAAATGTACAGCACAGGAACAGGCCCTTCGGCCCTCCAAGCCCGTGCCGACCATACTGCCCGACTAAACTACAATCTTCTACACTTCCTGGGTCCGTATCCTTCTATTCCCATCCTATTCATATATTTGTCAAGATGCCCCTTAAATGTCCCTATCGTCCCTGCCTCCACTACCTCCTCCGGTAGTGAGTTCCAGGCACCCACTACCCTCTGCGTAAAAAACTTGCCTCGTACATCTACTCTAAACTTTGCCCCTCTCACCTTAAACCTATGCCCCCTAGTAATTGACCCCTCTACCCTGGGGAAAAGCCTCTGACTATCCACTCTGTCTATGCCCCTCATAATTTTGTATACCTCTATCAGGTCGCCCCTCAACCTCCTTCGTTCCAGTGAGAACAAACCGAGTTTATTCAATCGCTCCTCATAGCTTATGCCCTCCATACCAGGCAACATTCTGGTAAATCTCTTCTGCACCCTCTCTAAAGCCTCCACATCCTTCTGGTAGTGTGGCGACCAGAATTGAACACTATACTCCAAGTGTGGCCTAACTAAGGTTCTATACAGCTGCAACATGACTTGCCAATTCTTATACTCAATGCCCCGGCCAATGAAGGCAAGCATGCCGTATGCCTTCTTGACTACCTTCTCCACCTGTGTAGCCCCTTTCAGTGATCTGTGGACCTGTACTCCTAGATCTCTTTGACTTTCAATACTCTTGAGGGTTCTACCATTCACTGTATATTCCCTACCTGCATTAGCCCTTCCAAAATGCATTACCTCACATTTGTCCAGGTTAAACTCCATCTGCCATCTCTCCGCCCAAGTCTCCAGACAATCTAAATCCTGCTGTATCCTCAGACAGTCCTCATCGCTATCCGCAATTCCACCAACCTTTGTGTCGTCTGCAAACTTACTAATCAGACCAGTTACATTTTCCTCCAAATCATTTATATATACTACAAAGAGCAAAGGTCCCAGCACTGATCCCTGTGGAACACCACTGGTCACAGCCCTCCAATTAGAAAAGCATCCCTCCATTGCTACCCTCTGCCTTCTATGGCCTAGCCAGTTCTGTATCCACCTTGCCAGTTCACCCCTGATCCCGTGTGACTTCACCTTTTGTACTAGTCTACCATGAGGGACCTTGTCAAAGGCCTTACTGAAGTCCATATAGACAACATCTACTGCCCTACCTGCATCAATCATCTTAGTGACCTCCTCGAAAAACTCTATCAAGTTAGTGAGACACGACCTCCCCTTCACAAAACCGTGCTGCCTCTCACTAATACGTCCATTTGCTTCCAAATGGGAGTAGATCCTGTCTCGAAGAATTCTCTCCAGTAATTTCCCTACCACTGAAGTAAGGCTCACCGGCCTGTAGTTCCCGGGATTATCCCTGCCACCCTTCTTAAACAGAGGAACAACATTGGCTATTCTCCAGTCCTCCGGGACATCCCCTGAAGACAGCGAGGATCCAAAGATTTCTGTCAAGGCCTCAGCAATTTCCTCTCCAGCCTCCTTCAGTATTCTGGGGTAGATCCCATCCGGCCCTGGGGACTTATCTACCTTAATATTTTTTAAGACACCCAACACCTCGTCTTTTTGGATCACAATGTGACCCAGGCTATCTACACCCCCTTCTCCAGACTCAACATCTACCAATTCCTTCTCTTTGGTGAATACTGATGCAAAGTATTCATTTAGTACCTCGCCCATTTCCTCTGGCTCCACACACAGATTCCCTTGCCTATCCTTCAGTGGGCCAACCCTTTCCCTGGCTACCCTCTTGCTTTTTATGTAAGTGTAAAAAGCCTTGGGATTTTCCTTAACCCTATTTGCCAATGACTTTTCATGACCCCTTCTAGCCCTCCTGACTCCTTGCTTAAGTTCCTTCCTACTTTCCTTATATGCCACACAGGCTTCGTCTGTTCCCAGCCTTTTAGCCCTGACAAATGCCATTCCTACCATTCCTACTCTGGCCATTCGTAGAATCACAGAGATTTGAGGCCCAGAATGTTGTTGGAACAGCTTCCATTCCAATGCCTTATGTTCACCGGACACAAAACTTACAACCCATTTACACCAAAATTGCAGTGGTCGTATGGGAGGAGCTCTGCGAAGTCACCTGGCTTTTTTACTGTGTGCTTCATATTACAACGTAAAGGCTGGGCTTTCCTTACAAGGTCAAGCGACGGGTCAGGAGAAAGCAGACACTCATTGAGAATTTCACAGAGTTGGTTTGGTTCCCTTGGTTGGCATGGAGACAGGTTTTCTACAAAAGTAATGGTGGTGGGCAGCCTCTCCAAGTTGGACAATCAACCAGAGGCCTTACAGCTTGGAGGAGCATGTATATCACCACAGAGAGGATGCTTCAACATGCTGGAACCCTCCCACCAACTTTCTCAAAGGTTTAATTAAAAAACAGATACAGTAGCCAGGCCACCATTTTGGGGGGTAATGAGAAGGCACGGTGGAGTGGAGGAAACCCCTCTACAGGATGGCTTTAATATCTATCATACCCAGGCAGGCAGGGACGCACGGTAGCATAGTGGTTAGCGCAATTGCTTCACAGCTCCAGGGTCCCAGGTTCGATTCCCAGCTGGGTCACTGTCTGTACGGAGTCTGCACGTTCTCCCCGTGTCTGCGTGGGTTTCCTCCGGGTGCTCCGGTTTCCTCCCAAAGATGTGCAGGTTAGGTGGATTGGCTATGCTAAATTACCCTTAGTGTCCAAAAATTTCCCTTAGTGTTGGTTGAGTGGGGTTACTGGGTTATGGGGATCGGGTGGTTTGGGCTTGGGTAGGGTGCTCTTTCCAAGAGCCGGTGCAGACTCGATGGGCCGAATGGCCTCCTTCAGCACTGTCAATTCTATGATTCTATGTGTTGGCCATTCAGGCCTGCCACACAGTGCTCACCCCCAAGCAGAGAAACTCCACACTGCTCCCCTGCCCGACCCCCCCCATTGATTTGGAAAACTGGTAACTGAAGTTTCCAGTTGGCCCCCTATGTCCTTTAAGTGGGCTTAATAGTGCTCCTAATGATTCTAATTAACTTCTTTCCAAAACCTGCCTTTTCCAAAATGACAAGCACTGGGAACGGCACCAGGAAACTGGCACGCCAGCTGGCATCTGTATTTTCAAGCACCATCTGCCTCTGATCCCTCCCTTGGCAGGGTTGAAATTCAGCAGTAAATTGTGAATCTTGTTTTGTTCATTAAGGATCAGCAATTTAAAGTCTATCCTTTAAAGGAATTGAAGTTCTATAAACACAAGAGTAAATTTTAATGCTTTTGAGATAATTGTCATAATGTAGTTTTTTTTATTCATTCATTGGAATGCGGGCATTGGTGACATGGCCAATATTTATTGCCTATTCTTAATTGCCCTTGAGACTACGGTGTGAGCCACCTCTCTCAACTGCTACAGTGCTGTTAGGTAGGGTGTTCCAGTACTTTGACCAAGCGATGATGTAGGAATGCCCAAATGTTTCCAATTCAGGGTGGTTTGGGAATAGGGGGAGTTGGTGCTCTCATGCACATGTTGTCCTTGTTCCTCTATCTGGTGGAGGTCATGGGTTTGGAAGGTGATGTTGAAGTAATCTTGGCAAGTTGCTGCAATGCTGCTTATCATCGGTAGGGAGTGTGGAGGGAGAAAATGGTTGAGGTGGTGGATGGGGTGCCAACCAAGCGGGCTGTTTCGGCCTGGATGGTGTTGAGCTTCTTGAACATCATTGGAGCTGCTCTCACCCAAAGAAGTGGACAGTATTTCACTACTCTCCAAACTTGTGCCTTGTAGATGGCTGGACAGGCTTTGGGAGTGAGTTACTTGCTGCAGAATACCTAGCCTCTAGCTGTTCTTAACATAGTTGAAAGCAGAAATTTAGAGATTCAAAGCTATACAGTGCAGTTTCAAGGAACAAAATGAATGTCTAAACCAGTTTGTGGCTAGTTTAGAAATATCCCTGAATTCCAAAACTTAATTGTAACAATGAACTTCCTTCTAAACTGCAATTTTTCAAAACTGCGCTTTCAAAATGTTTTGTTTTCCCACTCACAGCTCCCTCCTTGTCACTCATGATTTCTTGACTAAATGTGCAGGCAGGTTTCGTTTGGGAGAGCAACCTGAGTTGACTTGCACTCCACTTGAACCTTTAAATTACTGGCAGCTCCAGGAAGATCCTGAAGTCTCCCTGGACAGCTCTTCTTTTATGTTTTCCCCTGTGAACTGAAACCAGCTCTAGTGTTCCAGTAATAAAGCAACTCAAATGTCAAGAGTAGCTTTATTATTGCAATTTTAACTCTATACTATAAAAACACCAAAGCGCAATATGAAATAAAACAAACACACACTTCTGCTTGCACTGTCTTCCTTTTGTTGCATTCTAGTCTAATTGCTATTCTCTTTTGTTTTGTGGCTTCCCCAATTCTATTATAACCAAATCAATCCATAACGCAAAGCATATTTAAATCATTTTCACTTGCTCACCTACAAAATAAGTTATCTCATTTAAAAGAAATTAAGGATGTGGAAAATCCAGGTGAGTTGTGATACAAATACAAGTTATCGTTCTTCGTCCTATTTTCCTTGCGATCTTCTTGGCCCATTTTAGATGTCATCTGTGGCTCAGTGGTGGCAGTCTTGTCTCTGATTCCAAACATTGCCCAACCAGAGGCTTCAGCACAAAATCAAGACTGATGCCCCAATGTAGTACTGAGGAAGCATCATGGCTACTAATTATACTGCTACAATCTCACACGGCCTGGTAAAACAGCTTTTATCAGGGGGTTATTTACATGAGCTTCCATCACTCTTCTTTTTGTGCAGGTTTGTTTTACTGATATTGAATTAATTTTGAGGAGGCTTGGCTGTGACTGGTGAACATGTAAGAAATAGGAGCCGGATGCCCCCCCCCCCCCCCACCCACCCCGGCTTAGTCGTAAATTGTCAGTCCCTTATTCTGAGACAACGATCCCTAGTGTCAAGCCCGCTAAGAATCTAAGAATGTTAAATGTTCAATGAGATCACCTCTCATTCTTCTGAATGCCAGGGCAAATATAGGCCCATTCTGTTTAATCTCTCCTCATAGGACAACCCTCTCAAATGAGGAATCAATCTTCATTGATTGCACACCCTCTGGGATAAATATATCCTTCCTTAGGTACAAAGGCCAAAACTGTACATAGTTTTCCAGGTATGGTTCAACCAAAGCCCGATATATTTGCAGCAAGACCGTCTTACTCTTATACTCCAACCCCTTCACAGCAAAGGCTTATATGCCATTAACCTTCCTAATTGCTTACTGTACCGACATGTCTTCCCTTTGAAAGGTATTGTGCTTTCCCATTCTTCTTGGCTCAGTGTATAATTTCACACTCCTCGCTTACATTTGCCACCTTCGTGCCCAATCACATAACCGACCTCCATCCCTTTGCAACCTCTTAGTGTCCTCATCGCAGCTTAATTTTCCATCTATGATCAGCAAGCTTGGATATATTACACTCAATCCCCCGATTTAAGTCAATTGAGGATATTTGTGATAAGATAATCTGATAGAACTCTGTTGTAAAAGCTATCATACAGAAAGGTAGAGCCATTGTTTCACGCCTGGCATTATCCAAGATATATTTTTCTTTGTTAGTTGTTTAGAGGAGGTGCAGATGTGATACTTTTTCACATAAAGGGAGGAAACATCAAACAGTTGGTTGTACATCAACATTTCCTTTCATTTCTGTTTGCTGTGCATGGCCAGCACTGCATGGCTGTGCACTGTGCACTTTCTTTCAGAATGATGCGTGATTGTGCACCTCGAAGGGAGCGTTGTGGTGTGCCACCCGTATGTTCCATGTGTGGCCCATTTGTGCACCTACCCTGCTTAGCAAGAACATTGATTGACATTGTCCACATTCAGGGAGAAAGTTGCATGCTCTCTCAATCATTGATAAACTTTGGAACACAATGTAGAAATATAAATACAAATGAGGAGAGAAATAAACGAGCAAATCTCATTTTGCACCCACTTCTAATTAAATTTTTATGGTGTCACCAAAATGGAAAGAGGTGATTAGGATAAAATATAAAAATAGCAGGACTGTCTGGATGTTTAAATATTTAGCATTTAGTGGTATTTGGAACACATTGGTGGGCCCAGTCTTCACAGTTAGATTTAGAAGTAATTTACAGATTGGCTGAAATATCCAAAACCAGTTTTTGGCCTGTGGGGTTCACATTGTGTAGCACTGATTTACTGTGTCATACGAGGTTTTATTATTTACTTAACTTTACCAATGTATCCATTGTGTAATGTATTTTATTTAACTCAGAAGCACACAGTTTAGCAAGTTGGGGTCAGGAGCTTTGAAAATTATGTAGATTTGTCCATCAGTAGTCACATGCACTAACCATAACCAGCTGTAGCCGTTATGATAGCCCTGGAATTAATTTCTGAGTTCCTGATACACTATAAGTCTGTGTCTGAAATTATAGTTGAAAAGGTTGGCATAATGCTGCATTAGTGAGCGGTAGTTAAAATATATTTATGTACTTGGAAACCAGGGGAGGGGGCATTTGGAGGCTTCTAAAAGTTGACGTTCACAAAGATATTGGGCTGGATCCTCCATTCGCCCAGCCGCATTTTCTCTCTTCCCGCCACTTGTCATTGGGGTTTCCCATTGACGCCACCCCATACTGCTGGGAAATCCACAGGCGGGGGTGCGCTGTCAGTAGGAACAGAGAATTCCAACGGCCGGAAAATTCTGGCCATTACCTCCTTTATCATCATTTAAAAAAAATACTTCATGAAGGCAATCAATGCAGATTCATACAGGAATGTAGTCAAACATTTAAGACTTGACACTCAAGATATAAACTTTAATAAAGGTAGTCAGACGAGTAAACAAAAGAAGACGTTTACTTAAAAGAACATATTATTTACAAGGGCCCCAGTTGAATATAGAAGATAGAAGATACAGTGCAGGAGGAGGCCATTCGGCCCATCGAGTCTGCACCGACCCACTTAAGCCCTCACTTCCACCCTATCCCCGTTACCCAATAACCCCTCCTAACCTTTTTTTTGCTCACTAAGGGCAATTTATCATGACCAATCCACCTAAACTGCACGTCTTTGGACTGTGGGAGGAAACCGGAGCACCTGGAGGAAACCCACGCAGACACGGGGAGAACGTGCAGACTCCGCACAGACAGTGACCCAGCGGGGAATCGAACCTGGGATCCTGGCGCTGTGAGGCCACAGTGCTATCCACTTGTGCTATCGTGCTGCCCTCACCGGGTCCTCTCTCTCTCTGTCGGTCGGTTCCTATCTGGTCGATCTTTTATACAACATGGTTATCAGCCCCGTAGTTAGCGGGGCAGCTCGTATTCCTTGAGCTACACGGCAAAAAACAATCAATCCCGCTCTGTGTGTCCCATGCAGGTTATTGCACCCCTCCCCCACCAAGGTCCGAAGACCCCCAAAGGGAATGATGAGGACGATGAAGACAAGGAGCACACGAAGAAGAAGAAATTGAAAACACTGATGATGAGGAAGGAACAGAAGAAACCGGCGCAGTCCTGGCGGGTGGTGGATGATGCAGACGCTTTGGCTTCGGCACATCATTGCCTGGCGGTGGGACTGGATCTCCCGGCATATACCGAGCTGGAGAACAACGCTTGCGGTTGGATCTTTTGGGCGGAGATTCTTCCGAAGGAGGCTGAACGATGACGTCTTAGTCAGAGACCCGAGAGGTCTGTGTCTTCGTATCGGAATCAGATGACCAGACATCATGCATCTCGCTATCACGAGAAAAGGATGATGGAGCCGGATGCACAGGCTTCAGAACCCCAGCAATTGGCAGTACCGAGGTGGAGTGCCCCTGAGGAGCCTCGTGAGTACCAGACTGCTGGGCATGAAGGTGATCGAGGTGACGCTTAATGAGCTGATCTCTAACATGACCTGGTATGACACGGGATCGGTTTGACAAATGATCACCCCTGGGCATGGGCCACTTCTTCAGGTGCGAAACACTGTAGAAGACAATGCCAATCGGGCAATGTCCTTGCAAATCTTACGTGTTGCGTATTTTTGCACCAATGTCAAGGAGCAGCAACCCCAACTGAGTCTGGAGTTGGCATGTTGGCAACCCCTCAACATTTCGGCCAGGGCCACCCCAGTCACAGCATGAGGTGTAGTCCCAAAGGAGAACAGAAAACAGGCCAGCCTAGTATCCATTGAACCTATGTTTTGTTTCTTCAGGCCCCACTTCACCATTTGTATGGCGTGCTCCGCCAGTTCATTCAACGTTGGCTGATAAGGAGTGGTGCGAATATGGCCAATGCCATTTGATTTTACAAATGCAGCAAACACCTCACTGGTAAACGAGACCCCGATGTCGGCAACGAGGATCTCCGGTAAACTGTGGGCCGCAAAAAGAGGTGCGTAACCGCTCGATGGTTGCGTGGGAGGTGATGGATGTAATTTTGTGGACCTCCAGCCATTTTGAGTGTGTGTCCACCAAGATGAGAAACATGGATCCCAAAAATGGGCCAGCAGAATCCGGGTGAACGGGAGCCCAGGGACATCCAGGCCACTTCCACAGGAGCAGAGGCACCACTACAGGAAGCTTTTGATGATCTTGACAAACCGGAGAGCGCTGGCCAACCAGCTCAAGGTCCTGGTTGATTCCCGACCACCAGACATAACTCTTGACCATCTTGGAGACAGCCGGATATGCCGCATGAAGGTCTTTCAGAACCAAAGCTTGCCCTTTAGCAGGAACGATGTCCTTTGTGTCCTACAAGAGGATACCATCCTTGACGGTCAGCTCCGACATCTTGGTAGAAAAGGCCTTTACCTCCACTGAAAGCTGTCACCCTAGTCCACTGGACAAAACCAAATGCTGCACCTTGGCCAGCACCAGATCGTACTTCGTCCACTTGCAGAGGCAGGCAGTCATCACGGGCAGAGTGTCTATGAAATTTAGGACCGCAACAATTTTGAAGGACATGGGCAGATCCACCAAAACCACGGGCGGGGGAAGGCGACTGAACAATTTGGGTTCGTTATCAGCGTTCCCGGATGGTGTTCGCAAGAATACTGGTGCGCAACCAAAAGCAGAGCTCACAGCTGGATCCCGGCTGACGTGATTGGCCACAATGCTTTATCTTCAGAAAACAGGTCAAGTGATTATAAAACTGCCGGGCGTAAATGTACTGATGAAAATGTTTGACTTCGAACACGGCCGCCAGACCCTCTTTCTCTACGTGTGCATAGTTATGCTCCATGGCCGTCAACGTCCTGGAGGCAAAAGTGGCCGTCACCAATGTGATGGGCACTGAGTCCATAGGAATCACATCAGATACAAGGCATCAAAATGAGTCAGTACTCTGAACAAAATCAATATCCGCTTCACCAACATGAAAGCAGCCTCCTATTCATTGCCCCAAACGCAGGGTCGGCGTTTCTACATGAGAAAGTGAAGGGGGACCTTTTTGTCACCAAATTCAGAATAAAACGAACTGGTGGCCCAGATTTTAAGGGTTGAAAACGCATTTCACCCTACGCAGGCGTTACTGCTTCAAGGTTTTGCAGGTGCTCAACTTCCATGGCCCCATAATTGACACATCATCGAGATAGAGGTCAACATGCGGGAGACCATATCCCCTCCTTGGTGCATTGAAACACAGCGCATGCTGAGGAGATGCCGAATGGAAGCCGGGTGTACACATACAGTCCTTTATGAGTGTTGATAGGCCTTGTGCAGTTTAAGCTGTAAATAAGCATTGCTCATATCTAACCTGGTGAATGTAGATCCACATGCCATCGTGGCATTGAGACCTTCAATTTGAGGTAACAGGTATTGATCTAAATGTGAAGCCGCATTGATAGTTAATGTGTAATCGCTGCAAAGCGGGACAGTCTGAATCGGTTTCATCACCGGACCCACTGACGCCGCCCAGTCGGCGAAATGAATGGGCTGAATGACACAGGTAAAAGAACGCGAGGAAAGCTGCGGAGACACAGGGTAAAAGAGCGCGAGGAGAGCCGCGAAGACTCAGGGTAAAAGAACGCGAGAAGAATGGTGGAGAACTGGATAAAAGAGCGCGAGGAGAGCCGCGAAGACACAGGGTAAAAGAGCGCGAGGAAAGCGGCGGATGTCATAGTATACACCAGTATATCATGGTGCGGACACACACTGATGGACACACAGTGGGTCCAATCAACATACACAACACCGCAGCCATCACCAGTTAGAGCACACGCACTATAAAGACAGGGGGCATCAGAGCTCCCGCTCATTCGAGTAGCAGCTAGCTAGGAGCACAGAGCTCACAGCCTGCAACACAGGCATTCACCATGTGCTGAGTGCATCAACTGGTTAGGACAAGGCAAACTTTTTTAGTTAAAACTAGTATCGTATTTACCCACAGTTCAAGTACGTTTAAATAGTTAACCTTTTAATAAAAAAGTGTTGCACTACTTCATGTGTTGGTGACCTGTATGTGATCCAGAACACCCAACACTTCATGATACCAGGAGTGATTGCATACTAGCACTTCTTAGACCTACCTGCAAGTGATCTGCCTTCCACCAGCATTCCGTCATCCTGCAACATGGACAACATCAGCCCGCCGCCGCCGCTCCGCATCGCCGGCAACCTCGGGGCCAAATGGAAGATTTTCAAACAGCGCTTCCAGCTCTTCCTCGAAGCCACGGACAGGGAGGGCGCCCTGGACACCAGTAAGATTGCTCTTCCCCTCTCCACGGCCAGGGACCATGCCATCCACATTTTCAACTCTCTCACCTTTGCAGATGACGAAGACAAGACGAAGTTCAAGACGGTTCTCCTCAAATTTGACACTCACTGCAGCGTAGAGGTGAATGAAAGTTTCGAACCGCTACGTGTTCCAGCAGCGTTTGCAGGGTAAGGACGAACCTTTCCATTCCCATATACTCCCATATACTCCCATCGGTACTCCCATATACAAGCGGCTGAAACGGCGCGGCAAGGTCCCCACGAGGCGGAACGGGTCCAAATGATTGAGCACCTCCAGGGCCTCAGCCTGGATGAGGGCGGCCATTTTGTGCGCTTTTCTGGACTCCCACGCTTGTACTCACCAAATGAGGGGACGGTGACGTGGAGGAACGTAATGCGCAGGCGCACACCACGCATGACTGCACCACGCATGCACGGTGGCGCAGCGAACGTGCTGACATCATGATGCGCGGCAACTGTCGCTCCGCCCATTTAAAGTGGCAATACCCCGCATTTTGTAAGGGCCCCGAAGAATCCAGCACGAGTTTTAAGGATACAAAATAATAAAGTTTATTTACTATAACAATATATACATAGCAGTAGCAGTAACTTCCCTTGCTACCTTCTCCTTCCTCCTGGTTCCTGGACTGGCCAGCTTATTTATAGTAGGAGTTTCTCCGCCCCCCTCATTGGGGAAGTTCATACTCCCATAGGATTGTGGGATAGTCATTAGTCCCCAGCCAATCGTCAGTAGGCAGGTTATAACATCCCTCCCCCCCAAAGTCCAAGGAATCCACCGTAGGCCCTGGCGAAGGAAGGCGTCGAACTCGTTTGGCCGCAGGCCGGACGCCATTTGCACGCGGCGCTGGATCAGGCAGCGTATAACGAGACGGAGACCGGCGCTTCCGTGATGAACGGCGCGGTTGTACATCCACGGCCTGTGGACCCGAGGATTCCCCCTCTGATTCATCCTGTGTCTCCATCTCGGAGTCAGAGTCTGCTGCCTCCGTCATGTCAGCGTCTCTGTCCCCATTCGGTCCCGTCATGACCTGCGCAGGCTTTGAGTGAGGCACCAGTGGAAGATTTGGAGGATTACCTTCCCTTGTTTCTGGTCTTTGCCGCTGTTGAACTGAGCTCCGGGGGCGGGGAATCTTTTGCGGGGATGATCTTCTGGACCGGACGTGGTCTACATGTTTTCGCTGGAGACGACCCTGGGCTTGCACTTGGTACGATATAGGGCCCGTTTGGCGAAAGATTACCCCAGGAACCCATTGGGCACCACCAGCAAAATTCCGCACGAATACTGGGTCACCGGGCGCAAACTGCCGAATCGGACGATGCTGAGACAATCCCGGTCCCTGCCGTTCTTGTGTGCGGCGTACTTTTGCGCCAATGTCCGGGAAGACCATACTAAGGCGGGTGCGAAGTCTCCGGCCCATTAGGAGTTCTGCGGGAGCTACCCCAGTCACTGTATGGGGTGTGGTCCTGTACGTAAACAAAAACCGAGCCAGTCTCGTGTCCATTGATCCGGAAGACTGCTTCTTTAGGCCTCTTTTGAATGTTTGCACTGCACGCTCTGCCAACCCATTTGAAGCCGGGTGGTAAGGGGCAGTGCGGATATGGCGGATGCCGTTCATCTTTGTAAACCTAGCAAACTCCTCACTCGTGAATGGAGTGCCATTATCCGTGACCAGCACCTCGGGGAGGCCATGCGTGCTAAATGATAAACGCATTTTTTCAATTGTTGCGCAGGACGTTGTCCCCTGCATCTTATGCACCTCCAGCCATTTGGACTGTGCGTCAATTAGTAGAAGGAACATGGATCCCTGAAAAGGGCCTGCGAAATCTGCATGTAAGCGTGCCCAAGGCCGCCCTGGCCATTCCCAGTGATGTAGGGGCGCGGCCGGCGGAAGCTTCTGATGCTCCTGGCAAATGGAGCAGTTTTGGGCCACCTTCTCAATGTCGGTGTCGAGGCCTGGCCACCAGACATAACTCCGGGCCAACATTTTCATCTTGGTCACGCCCGGATGCCCATTGTGCAAGTCTGATAATATCAGCTCCTGGCCTTTTTCCGGGACAACCACACGCGTCCCCCACAAGAGGATGCCGTCTCCACGCTGAACTCTGACAGCTTGGAGGAAAATGCCCGTAACTCGCCTGGGAGCTGTCTATGCTGCCCACCATACAGGACTATGTGCCGAACCTTTGACAGGACTGGCTCCGTCTGGGTCCACTCACGGATCTGTGATGCCGTGACAGGCAAGGTGTCCATAAAATTTAGGGTTGCGACCACCTCACCGGTCGTGGGGGTCGACATGGGGCCGGTCGATAAAGGCAATCGGCTCAGTGCATCGGCATTTGCTATCTGCGTACCTGGTTTGTGCTCCAGAGAATACTCATATGCAGCAAGCAACAAAGCCCAGCGCTGGATCCGTGCAGAAGCAATGGGCGGTATCGGCTTATCCTCTCTGAAGAGTCCCAGCAGGGGCTTATGATCAGTCACGATAGTGAAATGGCGGCCGTACACATACTGGTGGAAGCGTTTCACCGCAAAAACCACTGCCAGGCCCTCCTTCTCGATCTGCGCGTACTTCTTCTCCGCTGCAGTCAATGTGCGGGAGGTGAAAGCTATCGGTCGCTCGGCCCCGTTCTCCATCTTGTGGGACAGGACAGTCCCAATACCATACGGGGATGCATCACATGTGACGAGCAAAGGCTTTCCCGGATCATAGTGGGTTAGTAACCCAGACGACGACAATTGTTGCTTTACCCGCCGAAAAGCGGTTTCTTGCGGCTGACCCCAAACCCAGGTGTGATTTTTCTTTAGCAGCAGGTGTAAGGGGGCCAGCGTAGTTGCCATATTGGGGAGGAACTTCCCGTAATAGTTTACCAGACCGAGAAAAGAACGAAGATGCGAAGTGTCAGTCGGGGTGGGGGCATGTTGAATTGCACGCACCTTCTCTGCGACGGGGTGCAGACCCTCGCGGTCCACCCGATAACCTAGGTAGACTACTTCTTTTGCCTGAAATACGCACTTTGTGTGACGTAAACGGACTCCAGCCTCCGAAAGGCGTTTAAGGACAGCCTCCAGATTTTCCAAATGCTCTTGCTCCGACGTCCCTGTAATCAACACATCATCTAGGTAGACAGCCACACGTGGTAAACCTCTCAAAATGCCCTCCAAAACACGTTGAAAAATTGCGCAGGCAGAGGATACTCCAAAGGGCAACCGTGTATATTCATACAGGCCCCGGTGTGTGTTAATTGTTACATATGGTCGGGAGGCAGGGTCCAGCTCCAACTGCAGGTAGGCGTGACTCATATCTAATTTTGTGAATGAGAGTCCGCCTGCAAGTTTCGCGTAGAGATCCTCTATGCGAGGCATTGGGTATCGGTCGAGTCGGGAAACTGTATTCACTGTAAGTTTATAGTCGCCACACAAGCGAACTGTGGCATCTGGCTTCATTACTGGCACAATTGGTGCTGCCCAGTCAGCAAAACGGACGGGCCTGATAATACCCAAACTCTCCAAACGAGTGAGCTCCCCTTCTACCTTCTCGAGCAAAGCGTAAGGCACTGGGCGTGCCCGGAAATAGCGCGGTGTGGCTCCTGGTTCAACTTGGATACGGGCTACGGCCCCTTTTATTTTCCCCAGACCAGGCTGGAATACCTCTGGGTATCGTCCTAGCACCTCAGTCAACCCTCCAGAAACTGTTTGGAGGATGTGCTGCCATTGCAACCGCAAATGGCGCAACCAGTCCCGACCCAACAGGCTGGGCCCATGGCCACGCACTACGATAAGTGGGAAACGCCCCTCCTGGCGTCCATAGACAACAGGGGTCATTGTAGTTCCTGCAATGTCCAGTGGTTCCCCCGTGTAGGTGGCCAACCTGGCCTGTGAGTCAGTTAGTGTAAGGGTCTGTATACCCTGCTTGATGCGGTCGAATGTCCTCTGGGCGATCACGGAGACCGCTGCGCCAGTATCCAACTCCATCTCCAGTGGGTGGCCATTGACCCGTACGGTCACCTTAATGGGGGCCACACGGGGAGCTGCCACACAATGCAGCTGCAGGCAGTCGTCCTCCGTCTCCACGTCCTCAGGAGTGGTCGCCGCAGGTTCATCCACATGGAAGGTACGGCCTCTGGGCTGGTCCCAGTTACGGCCCCTGGGCTGGTCCCAGTTTCGGTCGGAACGACGGCGCCTCTGGCGTCCCCAGGACCGCCGTCCGCGACGGGGTCGGTGCCTACAAGTCTGACACGGACATAGAACATAGAACATAGAACAATACAGCGCAGTACAGGCCCTTCGGCCCACGATGTTGCACCGAAACAAAAGCCATCTAACCTACACTATGCCATTATCATCCATATGTTTATCCAATAAACTTTTAAATGCCCTCAATGTTGGCGAGTTCACTACTGTAGCAGGTAGGGCATTCCACGGCCTCACTACTCTTTGCGTAAAGAACCTACCTCTGACCTCTGTCCTATATCTATTACCCCTCAGTTTAAAGTTATGTCCCCTCGTGCCAGCCATATCCATCCGCGGGAGAAGGCTCTCACTGTCCACCCTATCCAACCCCCTGATCATTTTGTATGCCTCTATTAAGTCTCCTCTTAACCTTCTTCTCTCCAACGAAAACAACCTCAAGTCCGTCAGCCTTTCCTCATAAGATTTTCCCTCCATACCAGGCAACATCCTGGTAAATCTCCTCTGCACCCGCTCCAAAGCCTCCACGTCCTTCCTATAATGCGGTGACCAGAACTGTACGCAATACTCCAAAAGCGGCCGGACCAGAGTTCTGTACAGCTGCAACATGACCTCCCGACTCCGGAACTCAATCCCTCTACCAATAAAGGCCAACACTCCATAGGCCTTCTTCACAACCCTATCAACCTGGGTGGCAACTTTCAGGGATCTATGTACATGGACACCTAGATCCCTCTGCTCAGCCACACTTTCAAGAACTTTACCATTAGCCAAATATTCCGCATTCCTGTTATTCCTTCCAAAGTGAATCACCTCACACTTCTCTACATTAAACTCCATTTGCCACCTCTCAGCCCAGCTCTGCAGCTTATCTATATCCCTCTGTAACCTGCTACATCCTTCCACACTATCGACAACACCACCGACTTTAGTATCATCTGCAAATTTACTCACCCACCCTTCTGTGCCTTCCTCTAGGTCATTGATAAAAATGACAAACAGCAACGGCCCCAGAACAGATCCTTGTGGTACTCCACTTGTGACTGTACTCCATTCTGAACATTTCCCATCAACCACCACCCTCTGTCTTCTTTCAGCTAGCCAATTTCTGATCCACATCTCTAAATCACCCTCAATCCCCAGCCTCCGTATTTTTTGCAATAGCCTACCGTGGGGAACCTTATCAAACGCTTTGCTGAAATCCATATACACCACATCAACTGCTCTACCCTCGTCTACCTGTTCAGTCACCTTCTCAAAGAACTCAATAAGGTTTGTGAGGCATGACCTACCCTTCACAAAGCCATGCTGACTATCCCTGATCATATCATTCCTATCTAGATGATTATAAATCTTGTCCCTTATAATCCCCTCCAAGACTTTACCCACTACAGACGTGAGGCTCACCGGTCTATAGTTGCCGGGGTTGTCTCTGCTCCCCTTTTTGAACAAAGGGACCACATTTGCTGTCCTCCAGTCCTCTGGCACTATTCCTGTAGCCAATGATGACATAAAAATCAAAGCCAAAGGTCCAGCAATCTCTTCCCTGGCCTCCCATAGAATCCTAGGATAAATCCCATCAGGTCCCGGGGACTTATCTATTTTCAGCCTGTCCAGAATTGCCAACACCTCTTCCCTACGTACCTCAATGCCAATGGATGAGGACATGGCTCCTCATCCATTGGCTCTGGAGAAGGCTCCCTTCGGGGAGGAATGTCCGATGGCCACTGGCGTCGGTCTGGTCGTTGCCTCGCCCAAGGTACCGCAGGAGTGCGGGGGGACGTTTTTGGGCGGAAAGGGTTTCGCCCCAAGGCATGCACTTCCATTCCCTGTAGCTCCTGTACTCCTCGCTCTGCGCTCTCTCGGGACAAGACTATTTGTATTGCCTGTTGAAAAGTCAATGTTGGCTCCGCTAACAACTTTCTCTGGGTGGCCGCATTGTTAATACCGCAAACCAAACGGTCGCGTAACATTTCTGACAAGGTCTCACCATAGTCACAGTACTCCGCAATCCCGCGTAGCCTGGATAAAAAATCGGCAAGGGATTCTCCAGGGGTCCTCTCAGCGGTATTAAACCGGTAACGCTGGACTATCGTGGACGGGGTTGGGTTAAAGTGTTGCCCCACTATATTCACAAGTTCGTCAAACGTTTTGGTGTCCGGCGCAGCTGGGTACGTAAGGCTCCTAATCACCCCAAACGTATGCGGCCCGCAGGCGGTGAGCAATATGACCACCTGGCGCTCGTTTTCAGTGATATTGTTTGCCCGGAAATAGTAACGCATCCGTTGCGTGTACTGGTTCCAGCTTTCCAGCGCAGCATCAAAAACATCCAAACGTCCGTACAGAGGCATGGTATAATAGAAAACAACTTCCAACCTGTATCCAACAAAAATCCAGGGAGGTGGCTTCAGCAGTGTAGACAGCTATTCACTTTTACCTTCGTCGCCAGTTTTGTAAGGGCCCCGAAGAATCCAGCACGAGTTTTAAGGATACAAAATAATAAAGTTTATTTACTATAACAATATATACATAAAAGTAGCAGTAACTTCCCTTGCTACCTTCTCCTTCCTCCTGGTTCCTGGACTGGCCAGCTTATTTATAGTAGGAGTTTCTCCGCCCCCCTCATTGGGGAAGTTCATACTCCCATAGGATTGTGGGATAGTCATTAGTCCCCAGCCAATCGTCAGTAGGCAGGTTATAACACCGCAAAATCTCGACAATGCCTACGATGTGGAAGACTTGGCCACTATGCTGCCTGCTGTCGAGCTGCTGAGCCTTCCAATTCATATCACTTCAGCCAGCCTCGCAGGAATGTTCGGGCAATTCAACCCACGGTCACCGAGTCCGATTCCGACCTCCAACACAGCAGTGACACCGAGGACCCGAAGGCGCCTTTTTGAGTCGGTGCCGTAACGAAAAACAGGCTGTCCCCGAAGCAAAGACACCAGCCGCTGTCGGTATACAGCATCGATCCAGACGATGAGTGGTGTGCCACCCTGACGGTCAACCGGTCCCAAATACGATTCCGCCTGGACACTGGTGCCTCCGCCAATCTCATGGCGTGGTCTGCTTTCCAAAGCCTTCGTGTCAAACCAACCATTCTTCCATCGGCCTGCCAGCTATTGGACTACAATGGCAACATCATTCTTGCTACCGGCTCATGCCAACTCGAAGTGACGCACAAGTCACGAAAAGCCATCCTTCCTTTCGAGATCGTGGGCTCCTCGAAGGACTCTCTGCTTGGCGCACAGGCGTGCAAGCTGCTAAACCTCGTTCAAAGCGTTCACTCTCTCTCTCCTGATGACACATCTGCCTTCCAGGATGCTGACTTCAGGGCGCAACTCAACGCCATCATCGACCAGCACCGCGACGTCTTCGAAGGCATGGGCACGCTCCCATATACTTACAAGATCATACTCAAACAGAACGCCATGCCTGTGGTGCATGCACCTCGCAAAGTCCCAGCACCCCTCAAGGACCGCCTCAAGCAGCAGCTGCAGGACCTCCAAGACCAAGGAGTGATCTCCAGAGTTACGTAACCAACCGACTGGGTCAGTTCCATGGTGTGCATAAAAAAGCCTTCCGGTGAGCTCTGAATCTGCATTGATCCAAAGGATTTGAATTGCAACATAATGAGGGCGCATTACCCAATCCCCAAGCGCGAAGAGATCATATGCGAGATGGCTCGCGCCAAGCACTTCACCAAACTTGACTCCTCGAAAGGATTCTGGCAAATTCAACTAGACAGATCCAGCAGGAAACTGTGTACCTTTAACACCCCTTTTGGCAGATATTGTTACAACAGGATGCCGTTTGGGATCATATCAGCGTCAGAAGTGTTCCACAGGATCATGGAACAAATGATGGAAGGCATTGAAGGTGTTTGCGTCTATGTCGACGACATAATCATTTGGTCCACCACCCCGCAGGAGCATATCAGTCGCCTCCAGCACGTATTCAAACGCATACGGGAGCAGGGCCTATGCCTCAACAGAGCCAAATGCTCCTTCGGCCAGACGGAACTCAAGTTCCTCGGGGACCACATCTCCCAGTTGGGTGTGCAGCCGGATGCGGACAAGGTGGCTACCATCACAGCCATGAAAAAGCCAGAGGACAAGAAGGCGGTCCTCCGATTTCTGGGCATGGTCAACTTCCTAGGCAAGTTCATCTCTCACCTCGCCTCTCATACCACAGCTCTCAGGAATCTGATCAGGAAGATGACAGACTTCCAATGGCTTCCTGCCCACGAGCGCGAATAGAGAGAACTTAAAACCAAACTCACCACGGCCCCGGTATTGGCCTTTTTTGATCCAGCGAAAAAGACAAACATTTTGACCGATGCCAGCCAATCTGGCATTGGGGCAGTGCTCCTGCAACGCAATGAGGCCTCATCATGGGCCCCCGTTGCAGATGCGTCACGTGCCATGACCCCCACGGAACAGCGCTACGCGCAGATAGAAAAGGAGTGCCTGGGCCTGTTGACCAGTGTCGTCAAATTTCATGATTATGTGTACGGCCTTCCCCAATTCACCGTCGAGACCGACCATCGCCCGCTGGTCAATATAATACAAAAAGACTTGAACGACATGACACCTCGCCTCCAGCGCATTCTGCTCAAACTCCGGCGATACAATTTCCAGCTCGTATACACCCCGGGCAAAGACCTGATCATGACGCTCTGTCCAGGGCAGTCAACACCCCGTGTGACCCAGTGGGATTCATCTGCAAGGTTGACGCCCATGTGGCCTTTGTGGCCTCCAATCTACTGTCCACGGATGAACGCCTCGTCCAAATTCACCACGAGACTGCGGCTGACCCCCTGCTACAGCGTGTCATGTGCCACTTAACAGACGGGTGGCTCAAGGGCCAATGCCCGCAGTTGTACAACATCAGAGACGATCTGGCGGTAGTCGATGGTGTCCTCCTGAAGCTGGACCGCATTGTTATCCCGCACAGCATGCGCCAGCTTGTCTTGGAACAGCTACACAAGGGCCATCTTGCCGTGTAGAAGTTCCGCCGACGGGCCCGAGAGGCAGTGTACTGGCCCGGCATCAATGACGACATCGCCAACACAGTGCTCAACTGCCCCACCTGTCAGTGGTTCCAGCCGACCCAACCACGTGAGACCCTACAGCCCCATGAGTTGGTCACGTCCCCTTGGTCCAAGGTCGGCATCGACCTGTTCCACGCACTGGGCAGGGACTATGTTCTGATTGTAGACGGTTTTTTAAACTACCCGGAGGTGGTACGTTTGCACGACATCACATCGTCTGCAGTCATCCGTGCCTGTAAGGACACCTTTGCTCGTCACGGCATCTCACTCACTGTGATGTCGGACAATGGCCTCTGCTTCGCAAGCCAGGAATGGTCCAACTTTGCCAGGAGGTACAACTTTGTGCATGTGACATCCAGTCTCCTGTACCTCCAATCCAATGGCAAAGCGGAGAAGGGCGTCCACACAGTCAAACGGCTCCTCTGCAAGGCTGCCGATGCAGGATCCGACTTCTACCTCGCCCTGCTGGCCTATCACTCGGCCCCACTGTTCACTGGCCTGCCGCCAGCCCAGCTGCTCATGGGTCGCACCCGGAGGACGACGGTGCCGTCCATTCACGTCCCAGACCTCAACCACGTTCCGGTCCTTCAACGAATGCAACTGTCTCGTGCACAGCACAAGGCGGCTCATGACTCCCATGCAGCTGATCTCCCTGCTCTTGCTCCAGATGACAACGTCCGCATCCATCTTCCGGATGGTGGCTGCTCTGCAACCGCTGTGGTTCTTCGGTAGGTGGCTCCCCGCTCATTCCTGGTTCGTGTACCGGATGGTTCCATACTGTGCCGTAATCGATGTGCCCTTCGTCTCGTTCCGCGCTCGCTACGTGATCCTCCGCCAGTGCCACACCCTCCTGTTGTCTCTGACCTGGACTATGCGGAGATTCCGGTTACTCTGCATCCTCCTCACTCTGACGCAGTCCAGCCCGCTCCTCAGCCGGTGGCTCCTGACCCACCCTTGAGGCGGTCAACCAGAATTCATCGCCCACCTCAGAGACTTAATTTGTGAAGTTTGTGCACTAATGGACTCTCTGGTCTGTTCTGTTCTTCCGTTTAATCATTCAAGTGGTTTGTATATAGTGTTCATCTCATTATTTATGTGACACACTTTTTTCTGCACCAGGCACCTTCCCATGTAAATAGCTTAGTTTTATGTACATAGTCCTGTAAATATTTCGCACACACGTAGTCAGGAACATTCACCACACACTATTTATTTATTTTTTAAAAATAACTTTTATTAAAGGTTTTCATAAAATATCAATAACAAAATGAGAAAGAAAAAAGTACCCAACAGGGTGAAGTACAAAACACAATCTAAAAAAGCAACCCCCCAAACCCCTCCCCCCCTGTACATAAATAATATATTAACATTAACACCCCGACTTAAGACAACAGGTGTATTCAGACCCTTCCAGTGTAAATAACATAAACAAAATAAATTAACCCCCCCCCCCCCCCACCCCCTGAGCTGCTGCTGCCATTGACCAATGTCTAGCGTTCTGCCAGAAAGTCCAAGAACGGTTGCCACCGCCTAAAGAACCCTTGTACCGACCCTCTCAAGGCGAATTTCACCCTCTCCAATTTAATGAATCCTGCCATATCGCTGATCCAGGATTCCACGCTTGGGGCCTAGTATCTTTCCACTGAAGGAGAATCCTTCGCCGGGCTACCAGGGACGCAAAGGCCAGACCTCCGGCCTCTTTTGCCTCCTGCACTCCCGGCTCCTCTGCCACCCCAAATATTGCGAGCCCCCAGCCCGGTTTGACCCTGGATCCTACCACGCTTGACACCGTCCTCGCTACGCCCTTCCAAAATTCCTCCAGCGCTGGGCATGCCCAGAACATATGGGTGTGATTTGCTGGGCTCCCTGAGCACCTAACACACCTGTCCTCACCCCCAAAGAACCTGCTCATCCTTGTCCCGGTCATGTGTGCCCTATGCAGCACCTTAAACTGTATGAGGCTGAGCCTCGCGCATGAAGAGGAAGAGTTCACCCTCCCTAGGGCATCTGCCCACGTCCCCTCTTCGATCTCCTCTCCCAACTCCTCCTCCCACTTACCTTTGAACTCCACCACTGAGGCCTCCTCCTCCTCCTGCATCACCTGGTAAATTTCCGAGATCTTCCCCAATCCCACCCACCCCCCCGAGAGCACCCTGTCCTGTACTGTGTGTGGCAGTAGCCGTGGGAATTCCACCACCTGCCGTCTGGCAAACGCCCTTACCTGTAAGTACCTGAAGGTGTTCCCCGGGGGAAGCCCGTACTTCTCCAGCTCACCCAAGCTCGCGAACTTCCCGTCCACAAACAGGTCCCCCAACTTTCGTATCCCTGCCCTGTGCCACCCCGAAAACCCTCTACCTGTTCTTCTTGGGACGAACTGATGGTTCCCCTGTAATGGGGTCCACGCCAAGGCCCTACGTTCCCCCCTATGCCGCCTCCACTGCCCCCAAGTTTTGAGGGCCGCCACCACCACCGGGCTCGTGGTATACCTCCTTGGAGGGAGTGGCAGCGGCGCCGTTGCCAGCGCCCCCAGACTCGTACCCACACAGGACGCCGTCTCCAGCCTCTTCCATGCAGCCCCCTCCCCCTCCATCACCCACTTCCGCACCATTGTCGCATTGGCGGCCCAGTAGTACCCACAGAGGTTGGGCAGTGCCAGCCCCCCCCCCTATCTCTACTCCGCTCCAGGAACACCCTTCTCACCCTCGGAGTCCCTCGTGCCCACACAAACCCCATTATACTCCTGTTAACCTGCCTGAAAAAAGCCTTCGGGATAAACACGGGGAGGCCCTGGAACAGGAACAAAAACCTTGGGAGCACCGTCATTTTGATTGACTGCACCCTACCCGCCAGGGACAGCGGCAACGCGTCCCACCTCTTGAACTCCTCCTCCATTTGCTCCACCAGCCTTGTAAAGTTAAGCCTATGCAGGGCCCCCAGCTCCTGGCCACCTGGACCCCCAAATATCTGAAGCTCCTCTCCGCCCTTTTTAGTGGGAGCTCGCCAATCCCCCTCTCCTGGTCCCCTAGCTGAACTACGAACAGCTCGCTCTTCCCCATATTGAGCTTGTACCCCGAAAAGTCCCTGAATTCCCTCAGGATCCTCATTACCTCTGGCATTCCTCCCACCGGGTCCGCCACATACAGCAGCAGGTCGTCCGCATAAAGCGACACCCTATGCTCCTCCCCACTCCGCACCAACCCCCTCCAGTTCCTCGACTCTCTCAGTGCCATAGCCAGGGGTTCAATTGCCAGTGCGAAGAGCAGGGGCGACAGGGGACACCCCTGTCTCGTCCCTCGGTGCAACCGAACGTACTCGGACCTCCTCCTATTTGTGGCCACACTCGCCATCGGGACCTCATATAACAGCCTAACCCACCTGACAAACCCATCCCCAAACCCGAACCTCTTCAGCACCTCCCACAGGTGCCCCCACTGTACCCTATCGAAGGCTTTCTCAACGTCCATCGCCACCACTATCTCCGCCTCCCCCTCCCTCGCCGGCATCATGATAACGTTCAAAAGCCTCCGCACATTCGCGTTCAACTGTCTCCCCTTCACAAACCCCGTCTGGTCTTCATGGATGATCTGCGGCACACAATCCTCAATCCTCGTGGCTAAGACCTTCGCCAGCACCTTGGCATCTACATTTAGCAAGGAAATCTGTCTGTAAGACCCACATTGCAGGGGATCCTTGTCCCGCTTCAGGATCAAGGAGATCAGTGCCCGGGACATCGTCAGGGGTAAAGCCCCCCCCTCCCTTGCCTCATTGAAGGTCCTAATCACAGCGGGCCCAACAGGTCCATATATTTTTTATAGAACTCGACCGGGAAACCATCCGGCCCCGGTGCCTTCCCCGCCTGCATGCTTCCTATCCCTTTGATCAGCTCCTCCAGCCCAATCGGGGCCCCTAGTCCCGCCACCAGTCCCTCTTCCACCTTTGGAAACCTCAATTGGTCCAGGAAACGGCCCATTCTCCCTCCTCCCGTGGGGGCTCGGATCGGTACAATTCCTCGTAGAAGTCCCTGAAGACCCCATTGATGCCAATCCCACTCCGCACCACGCTCCCTCCCCTGTCCTTAACTCCCCCGATCTCCCAAGCTGCGTACCGCTTCCGAAGCTGATGCGTCAGCATCCGGCTTGCCTTTTCCCCATACTCGTAGACCGCCCCCTGGGCCTTCCTCCACTACACCTCCGCCTTCCTGGTGGTCACCAGGTTGAATTCGGCCTGGAGGCTGCGCCTCTTCCTCAACAATCCTTCCTCAGGTTCTCCCGCGTACCTCCTGTCTACCCTCACCATCTCCCCCACCAGCCTCTCCCTCTCCCCCCGCTCCCTCCGCTCCTTGTGGGCCCTGATGGAGATCAGCTCTCCCCTCACCACCGCCTTCAGTGCCTCCCATACCATCCCCACTCGGACCTCCCTGTTGTCGTTGGTCTCCAAGTACCTCTCTATACTTCCTCGGACCCGCTCGCTCACCTCCTCGTCCGCCAACAGCCCCACCTCCAAGCGCCACAGCGGGCGCTGGTCCCTCTCCTCCCCCATCTCCAAGTCCACCCAATGCGGGGCGTGGTCCGAAATGGCTATTGCCGAATACTCGGTATCCTCTACTCTCGCTATCAGCGCCCTACTAAAAATGAAAAAGTCGATTCGAGAATAAGCCTTATGGATATGTGAGAAGAATGAAAATTCCCGAACCCCCGGCCTTGCAAATCTCCAAGGGTCCACCCCTCCCATTTGGTCCATAAATCCCTTCAACACTCTAGCCGCCACCGGTTTCCTACCCGCCCTAGACCTGGAGCGACCCAGTGCAGGATCCACCGTGTTAAAGTCTCCCCCCATTATCAGGCCCCCCACTTCCAAGTCTGGGATCCGACCCAACATACGCCGCATAAAACCCGCATTGTCCCAGTTCGGAGCATACACATTGACCAGTACCACCCTCTCTCCCTGCAACTTACCACTTACCATTATGTACCTACCGCCATTATCTGCCACAATGCTCGACACCTCGAATGACACCTTCTTTCCCACCAAGATCGCCACCCCTCGATTTTTGGCATCTAGCCCCGAGTGAAACACCTGACCTACCCACCCTTTCCTCAGTCTTACCTGGTCTGCCACCTTCAGGTATGTCTCCTGGAGCATAACCACGTCCGCCTTGAGCCCCTTCAGGTGCGCGAACACGCCGGCCCGCTTAACCGGCCCATTCAGTCCCCTTACATTCCAGGTTATCAGCCGGATCAGGGGGCTACCCTGCCCCCTCCCCCGCCGACTAGCCATGACCCCTCCTCGGCCAGCCACGCGCCCGCACCCCACACCCGGCCCGTTCCCCACAGCGGCACACCCCCGTCTTGACCCACCCCACTCGCTCCAGCTCCTCCTTGATCTTAGCAGCAACTCGATCCCCACCCCCCCCGGCTAGGACCCATCCTAGCTGGTTTACTCCCCCCATTGCATTTCCGCAAGTCAGCTGACTCCTGCTGACCCCGGCCACTCCCGCCTCCCCTTCGACTCCTCCCATTGTGTGGCACACCCTCCTCTCCCGCTCCCCATTCACAGGCTCTCCCCCTCCGTTCTAAGCGCGGGAAACAATTCTCGCTTCCCCGCCCCGCTCCCGCCCCCCCCCAGTCTTCGACGCGGGAATAATGCCCGCACTCTCCACCTACCAGGCCCCGCCACCAACCAAAACAGTGCCCAACCTGCCCCATCCACCCTCCCAAACCCGGAAGAGAAAAACACAGAGAAAAAGAAACCCAAAACAATGCAAAGCCCCCCCGCTGAACCAAAAATAGGCATAACATATCCACCGCAGTCCCCAATCGCCCATCCCGACCCTCAGTCTGTGTCCAACTTCTCGGCCTGAACAAAGGCCCACGCCTCCTCCGGAGACTCAGAATAATGGTGCCGGTCCTTGTAGGTAACCCACAGTCGCGCCGGCTGCAACATGCCAAACTTCACCCCCTTCCTGTGCAGCACCGCCTTCGCTCGATTGTACCCGGCCCTCCTCTTCGCCACCTCCGCACTCCAGTCCTGATATATCTGAACCTCCGCGTTCTCCTACCTGCTGCTCCTCTCCTTCTTGGCCCACCTGAGCACACACTCCCGATCGACGAACCGATGGAACCGCACCAGCACCGCCCGCGGAGGCTCGTTAGCCTTGGGCCTTCTCGGCAACACTCTATGGGCCCCTTCCAGCTCCAGGGGCCCCTGGAAGGACCCCGCTCCCATCAGCGAGTTTAACATGGTGACCTCAGAGGCCCCCACGTCCGGCCCCTCCAGCCCCTCCGGGAGGCCCAGAATCCGCAGATTCTTCCGCCTCGACCGATTCTCCATCTCCTCGAACCGCTCCTGCCATTTCTTGTGGAGCGCCTCGTGCGCCTCCACCTTTACCGCCAGGACTAAGATCTCGTCCTCATTGTCAGAGATCTTTTGTTGAGCCTCTCGGATCGTCACCCCCTGGGCCGTCTGTGTCTCCAGCAGCTTATCAATAGAAGCCTTCATCGGCTCTAGCAGGTCCGTTTTAATCTCTCTGAGGCAGCGCTGGATACCCTCCTGTTGCTCCTCCGTCCACTGCCTCCACGCTGCCTGGTCTCCGCCCGCCGCCATTTTGTCCTTCTTCCTTCCCTTCTTCTGGTCCACCACCACCTTTTTTGTTGCCCCGCTCCTCGTTAAAGCCATATACTGAAGGCGAGCTATTATTAATTCTTTCCCACACCGGGAAACGTCGAAAAGTGCCTTTGGGGGCCCCGAAAAGAGCCCAAAAGTCCGTTTTTGCGGGAGCCGCCGAATGTGCGACTTAGCTCCGCATTGCCGCAACCGGAAGTCTCGAAAGGGAATCCTTTTGGCAGTGTTCGCTTCACCAATCTGCCCCAAAATGTCTGTGGAAACTCCTGAAAAAGGTCTAAGAGTCCGTTCCAGACGGGAGCTGCCGAATGCGCGACCTACTCCTCCATGGCCACCACCGGAAGCCTTGTCCCCGCTTCTTCAGCGGCCTTGGTGAGATCTTTTCACAGTTGTTCCCTCTGCTGCTAGAATTAACCTTTGATAAAGGCCCTCAGGTCAGCTTGCAGCTTTAAGCTTGCCCTTCCCCTGCCTGCATGCTGGAAGAGGCTCTGTTTATCCTGCAGTTGCAGCCAAATCTTTTACTGTTTCTGCCGGGTCTGGTAACCAAAAGACATGCCATTCCTGGGGGACACTGTCAGGGGAATGCTGCAGTCTTCTTCCCACACCGGGAAATGTCAAACAAATGCCAAACAAATTGGGGGCCCTGTAAAAGAGCCCAAAAGTCCGTTCCAAGCGGGAGCTACCGAATATGCGACCTAGCTCTGCATAGCTGCACCCGGAAATCCACGCACTAGTTTTTGTCACATTTTTTTATATAAAAGGGGGGATGTCATAATATACACCAGTATATCATGGTGCAGACACACACTGATGGACACACAGTGGGACCAATCAACATACACAACACCGTAGCCAATCACCAGTGAGATCACATGCACTATAAAGACAGGGGACATCAGAGTTCCCGCTCATTCGAGTAGCAGCTAGCTAGGAGCACAGAGCTCACTGCCTGCAACACAGACAATCACCATGTGCTGAGTGCATCAACTGGTTAGGACAAGACAAAGGTCTTTAGTTAAAGCTAGTATCGTATTTACCCACAGTTCAAGTATGTTTAAATAGTTAACCTTTCAATAAAATAGTGTTGCACTACTTCAAGTGTTGGTGACCTGTATGTGATCCAGAACACCCAACACATCAGCGGAGACACAGGGTAAAAGAGCGCGAGGGGAGCCGCAGAGACACAGGGTAAAAGAGCGTGAAGACAGCGGCGGAGACACAGGTAAAAGAGCGCAAGGAGAATGGCGGAGACACTGGGTAAAAGAGCACGAGGGGACTGGCAGAGACACAGAGTAAAAGCGCGAGGAGAGTGGTGGAGATGGAGGATAATAGTGTATGAGGGGCGGCGTGGTAGCACAGTGGTACACACTGTTGCTTCACAGCTCCAGATTCCCAGGTTCGATTCCCGGCTTGGGTCACTGTCTGTGCGGAGTCTGCACGTTCTCCTCGTGTCTGCGTTGGTTTCCTCCGGGTGCTCCAGTTTCCTCCCACAGTCCAAAGATGTGCAGGTTAGGTGGATTAGCCATGCTAAATTGCCCTTAGTGTCTAAAAAGGTTAGGTTGGATTACTGGGTTACGGGGATAGGGTGGAGATGTGGGCTTAAGTGGGCTGCTCTTTCCAAAGGCCCGTGCAGACTCGATGGGCCAAATGGCCTCCATCTGCACTGTAAATGCTATAATTCTATGAGAGTGTCAGAGACACAAGGTGAAATTGCGCAGGGAGATCAGCAGAGACACAGGATAACAGAACACAAGGAGAGTGGTGAAGACACGGAATAAAAGAGCGTGAGGACAGCAACGGAGACACAGGATAAAAGAGCGTGAGGAGAATGGTGAAGACACAGGGTAAAAGAGCACAAGGAGAGTGGTGGAGACACTGGGTAAAAGAGCGCAAGGAGAGTGGCAGAGACACGGGGTGAAAGAGCATGGGGAGCGTGGCAGAGACACAGTGTAATAGAGTGCAAGGAGTGTGGAGGAGACACAGGATAACAGAGTGTGAGGAGAGCGGCGGATATACAGGGCGAAAGAACGCGAGAAGAGCAGCGGAGACACAGGTTAAAAGAGCATGAGTAGAGTGGCGGAGACACAGTATAAAAGAGCGCGAGGAGTGCAGCGGAGACACAGGTAAAAGAGCGCAAGGAGAATGGCGGAGACACAGGGTGAAAGAGCACGAGGGGAGTGGCGGAGACACAGGGTATGGTAGTCACCACTGTTGTATTATATTGTATATACTGCACTGCATACGAGGGTATTACGGTAAGACCCCTGTACTACAGGTACGGGGCAGATCCCTGCCTGTTGGCTCTGCCCAGTAGGCGGAGTATAAATGTGTGTGGTCTCCGAACTGCAGACATTTCGGCAGCAGCTGTAGGCGATCACACATCTCTATGTAATTAAGCCTCAATTACTCTCTACTCTCATCTCGTCGTAATTTATAGTGCATCAATTTATTACACAGAGATTTTACAAAGATGGATCTCCGCATCAAGCCGGATCGCCTGCAGCTGCATCCTCAAGCAGACAACGCCAAAAAGGACTTTGCACATTGGCTAGCTTGCTTTGAAGCGTATATCGGGTCTGCAGCAGACCCAATCCAGAAGCACAGAAGCTCCAGATTCTGTACACGCGGCAGAGGTCCGATTTCTTTCCCCTCATCCAGGACCCGCCTACCTACGCAGAGGCCATGGCGCTACTGTAGAAGAACTACGCTCAGCAGACCAACAAGATCTACGCCAGGCACCTCCTGTCCACGCGGCACCAACCTCCCGGTGAGTCTGTTGAAGATTTCCGGCATGTTCTGCCCGCCCTGGTGAGAGACTGTGATTGCCAGGCCATTTCGGCCACTGAACATTCTAACCTGCTAATGAGAGACGCGCTCGGTACGGGCATAGGGTCGGCCTACATCTGCCAGCGCCTCTTAGAAGGGACTACGCTTGACCTCGCGGCAACCAAGAAACTAGCGCTCTCGCTCACGGTCGCCTCGCGCAACGTACAGGCTTATGCCCCCGAACGCACAGCCCACCCCCCCTGTGCATCGTGGGCCCCGCCAGCGGCCACCCCATCGTGGACCCCATCAGCAACCGCCCTCAGCCAACCTCACGCCTGCGCCGCGCGGCAGCCAACCAACCCCGGGGGACCCAAGTGCTACTTCTGCGGACAGACAAAACATCCCCGGCAGCGCTGCACGGCGCGGAGCGCGCTCTGCAAGGCCTGCGGCAAGAAAGGACATTTTGTTGCAGTGTGCCAGGCCCACTCAATCGCCGCTATTGTCCCTGCACCCTCCACGTGCGACCAGTGGGCGCTGCCATCTTCCTCGCCTCAGATCACATGTGGCCCGTGGGCGGTGCCATCCTGCTCCCCTCACAACACGTGCGGCCCGTGGGTGCCGCCATCTTGCTTGGCTCACAACCAATGGGTGCCGCCATCTTGCCTGACCCAGGACACGTGCGGCCCGAGGGTGCCGCCATCTTGCCTGCCTCAGGACACGTGCGGCCCGTGGGCGCCACCATCTTCCCTGCCTCAGGACCCCTGCCCGTCGGGCACCTCATCGGGCCGCTCATCGCCTGCAACCGCCGACGACCAGCCACATCTTGCCTCCGTCACAATTGACCAGTCCCAATCGCACAACCTTGCGACCGCTTCGACAAAGGTGAAGGTCGACGGGCGTGAGATACCCTGCCTTCTGGACTCCGGGAGCACTGAGAGCTTCATCCACCCCGATACGGTAAGGCGCTGCTCCCTCGCGGTACACCTCATTAACCAAAGAATCTCACTGGCCTCCGGATCCCACTCTGTGGCGGTCCGGAGGTACTGCATCGCCACCCTCACCATCCAGGGCGTAGAGTTCAGCGGCTTCCGGCTCTACGTCCTCCCCAACCTCTGCGCTGCCTTGCTCCTCGGCCTGGACTTCCAGGGCAACCTCCAGAGCCTAACCCTGAAATTTGGTGGGCCCCTAGCACCCCTCACTGTGTGCAGCCTTACGACCCTTAAGGTGGCTCGCCTTCTCTGTTTGCAAACCTCACCCCGGATTGCAAACCCGTCGCCAGCAGGAGCAGACGGCACAGCGCCCAGGATAGGACCTTCATCAGGTCTGAGGTCCAGCGGCTGCTGCGGGAAGGTATCATCGCGGCCAGAAATAGCCCCTGGAGATCCCAAGTGGTAGTGGTGAAAGTGGGGGAGAAAAACAGGATGGTCATTGACTACAGTCAGACCATCAATCGGTGCACGCAGCTCGACGCGTACCCCCTCCCATGCATATCTGATATGGTCAATCAGATTGCACAGTACCGGGTCTTCTCGACAGTGGACCTGAAATCTGCCTACCACCAGCTCCCCATTCTCAAGGCGGACTGCCCGTACACCGCGTTTGAAGTGGACGGCCGCCTTTCCCATTTCCTTAGGGTTCCCTTCGGCGTCACTAAAGGGGTCTCGGTCTTCCAACGGGAAATGGACCGAATGGTTGACCGGTACGGACTGCGGGCCACTTTCCCGTACCCGGATAACGTCACCACCTGCGGCCACGACCAGCAGGACCATGACGCTAACCTTTCCAAATTTCTCCACACTGCCAAACTCCTCAACCTAACTCACAACAAGGAGAAGTGTGTGTTCAGCACGAACTGATTAGCCATCCTCGGCTATGTGGTTCAGAATGGAGTTCTAGGGTCCGACCCCGATCGCATGCGTCCTCTCATGGATCTCCCCCTTCCCCACTGCCCCAAGGCCCTCAAACGATGCCTGGGGTTCTTTTCGTACTAAGTACAGTGGGTCCCTAACTATGCGGACAAGGCCCGCCCACTCATCCACTCCACCGGTTTCCCACTGAAGGCCGAGGCTCTCTAGGCCTTCAACCGTAGCAAGCTGACATCGCAAAGGCCGCGATGCACGCGGTCGACGAGTCGCTCCCCTTCCAAGTCGAGAGTGATTCATCAGACGTCGCTCAGGCCGCCACCCTCAACCAGGCAGGCAGGCCCGTGGCATTCTTTTCCCGGACCCTTCATACCTCCAAAATTCGGCACTCCTCCGTCAAAAAGGAGGCCCAAGCTATCATAGAATCATATATAGAATCGTTGAAGCTGTGCGGCACTGGAGGCATTACATGGCCGGCAGGAGATTCACTCTCCTCACAGACCAACGGTCGGTTGCCTTCATGTTTAACACACAGCGGGATAAGATCAAAAATGATAAGATCTTGCGGTGGAGGATCGAACTCTCCACCTTTAATTACGAGATTTTGTATCGCCTCGGTAAGCTCAACAAGCTCCCCCGACGCCCTGTCCCGGGGTACATGTGCCAGCGCACAAGTGGACCAACTCCGGACCCTGCACGACGATCTCTGTCACCCGCTTTTATCACTTCATTAAGGCCCGCAATCTGCCCTACTCCATCGAGGAAGTCAGGGCTGTCACCAGAGACTGCAAGGTCTGAGCGGAGTGTAAACCGCACTTCTACCGGCCAGACCGTGCGCATCTGGTGAAGGCCTCTCGCCCCTTTGAACGCCTCAGCGTGGACTTCAAAGGGCCCCTCCCCTCTGCCGACCGCAACACGTATTTTCTCAATGTGGTCGACGAATATTCCAGATTCACCTTCGCCACCCCATGCCCCGATATGACATCTGCCACCTTCATCAAAGCCCTCAACACCATCTTCGCTCTGTTCGGTTTCCCCGCCTACGTCCACAGCGACCGGGGATCCTCATTTATGAGCATTGAGCTGTGCCAGTACCTGCTCAACAGGGGCATTGCCCCGAGCAGGATGACCAGCTACAACCCCTGGGGAAACGGGCAGAAGGAGCACGAGAATGGGACGGTCTGGAAGGCCATCCAGCTGGCCCTATGGTCCAGAAATCTCTCGGCCTCCCGCTGGCAGGAGGTCCTCCCCGACGCACTTCACTCCATTTGGTCGCTACTGTGCACGGCGACTAATGAAACCCCCCATGAACGTCTCTTTGCCTTCTCCAGGAAGTCCACCTCCGGGGTTTCGCTCCCAACATGGCTGGAAGCTCCAGGAACCGTTCTTCTCCGCAAGCATGTGCGGTTCCACAAGGCGGACCCGTTGGTTGAGAGGGTACAGCTACTCCACGCAAACCCGCAGTACGCCTACGTGGAGTACCCCGACGGCCGCCAAGACACAGTCTCCCTCAGGGACCTGGCACCAGCTGGGTACCCACACATCCCCCCCTCTGTCCCGGCGCCACCCTCCCTCGTCCCAGCGCACCCCACCACAGCCCCCGCTCCAGGACAATCCGTCCTCCCCTTGGTCCCACCCGTGGATGAAGAGGATGTCGACAAGCTCCCGGAGTCACCGACGACCGAGCCGACGCTTGACTCACCACCAGCAGTGCGGCGTTCTCAACGACGGATCAAGGTGGCCGATCATCTAAATTTGTAACCTTCTCTGAAATTTTAATGACAACCTGTATGTAAATAGTTTTCCATCACCCCCGCTGGACTCATTTTTAACAAGGGGTGAATGTGGTAGTCACCACTGTTGTATTATATTGTATATACTGCACTGCATACGAGGGTATTACGTTAAGGCCCGTGTACTACAGGTATGGGGGTAGGTCCCCCTGCTGGCTCAGCCCAGTAGGCGGAGTATAAATGTGTGTGCTCTCCAAACTGCAGCCATTTCAGCAGCAGCTGTAAAAGGCCACACATCTCTGTGTAATAAAGCCTCGATTACTCACAGGGTAAAATAGCGCGAGGAGAATGGTGGAGATACAGGGTGAAAGAGCAAGTGGAGAGTGGCGGAGACACAGGATAAAAGAGTTCAAAGAAAGTGGCGGAGACACTGGGTAAAAGAGTGCGAGGAGAGTGGCAGAGACACATGGTGAAAGAGCACGGGGAGAGTGGCAGAGACACAGGATGAAAGAGCGCGGGGAAAGCGGCAGAGACACAGGGTGAAAGAGCATGGGGAGCGTGGCACAGACACAGGGTAATAGAGTGCAAGGAGAGTGGTGGAGACACAGGATAAAAGAACGTGAGGAGAGCGGCGGATATACAGGGCGAAAGAGCGCGAGGAGAGCGGCGGAGTCACAGGGTAAAAGAGCGTGAGTAGAGTGGCAGAGACAGAATGTAAAAGAGCGCGAGGCGAGCGGCAGAGGAACAGGTCAAAAGAGCGTGAGTAGAGTGGCAGAGACACAGAGTAAAAGAGCGTGAGGAGAGTGGCGGAAACACAGGATATAAGAGCGCGCTGAGGTGCGG
This sequence comes from Scyliorhinus torazame, assembly GCF_047496885.1. Lineage (NCBI taxonomy): Eukaryota > Metazoa > Chordata > Chondrichthyes > Carcharhiniformes > Scyliorhinidae > Scyliorhinus > Scyliorhinus torazame. Next base: position 61,883,188 of record NC_092713.1, read on the forward strand.
GCAGAGACACAGGGTAAAAGAGCGTGAGTAGAGTGGCAGAGACACAGGATAAAAGAGCGCGAGGTGCGGGCAGAGACAAAGGGTAAAAGAGTGCGAGGAGAGTGGTGGAGACACAGGGTAAAAGAGCGTGAGTAGAGTGGCAGAGGCACATGATATAAGAGCATGAGGAGAGCGGCGGAGACACCGGATAATAGAGCGTGAGTAGAGTGGCAGAGACACATGATAAAAAAGCACGAGGAGAGCGGTGGGGGCACAGGATATAAGAGCCCGAGATGCAAGCAGAGACGCAGGGTAAGTCTCCAGTGAGTGGACTCTGAGGGTGGAGCATCGGAGCGGTGAGTATAAAGTAACTTACCTCATGGAAGCTAAAAATCTGAAAGGTAATATCACAGAAAAACTGTGATCTGATTGGCTGGTAGAGAATCCGCACTAAGTTTGAAAAACATAACATTCAAAAATAAATGAATTAACTAAGTGGAGATGGTTGGGCAGGCAATGAGCTATAGCTGCATGATGTAGGAGCTGGCAGATCCCATTGCGAGCTGCAGTAATCACATCTGCAGCAAGTGTTTGTTGCTTGAGGAATTTCGGCTCAGAATTGATGAGCTGGATTCTGCGCTTCAGACACTGCGGCACATCCTGGTGGGAGAAGAGTTACCTGGATGCTTTCTTTCAGGAGGCAGTCACACCCTGTAGATTAAGTACCTCAATTCGGCTAGTGGTCAGGGAAAGCACGGGTGCGACTGCAAGTGAGGCAGGTAGAGGGATCCTAAATTTAGAAATGGAGGAGCCTTAGCCCTTGACCTTGTCGAACAGGTACAAGGTACTTGATCCCTGTGTGGATGAGGAAAAGGACTGTTGGAGAATGAGCTAGCTGACCACTGTACCATGGCACAGGAGGCCATTCAAGCCGGGGGAACAAAAAGACAAGTGGTAATTGTAGGAGATTCTATAATTAGGGGAACCGATAGTGTCCTTTGTAAGCAGGACCGAGAGTCCTTCATGGTATGCTGCCTGCACGGTGCCAGGGTGAGGGGCATCTCTAACCGGCTTGAAAGGATATTGGAGAGGGAGGCGAGGATCCAATTGTTGTGGTACACGTTGGGACAAACAACATAGGCAAGACTAGGAAAGAGGACCTGTTTGGGGAATATCAAGAACTAGGAACAAAATTAAAGAACAGGTCCTCAAGGATTAGGTAATTTGGACATTCTGAATTCTCCCTCAGTGTACCCGAACAGGTGCCGGAATGTGGCGACTAGGGGTTTTTCACAGTAACTTCATTGCAGTGTTAATGTAAGCCTACTTGTGACAATAAGAAAGATTATTATTATTATAATCTCTGGATTATTTCCCGAGTCACGAACAAATCGGCATAAGGGGAGGTGGGACCTGTACAAATCGGACGGTCTGCATCTGAGTGGGACCAGAACCAATGTTCTCGGGGGGGTGTTTGCTAGTGCAGTTGGGGAGGGTTTAAACTAATGTGGCAGGGGGATGGGAACCGATGTAGGAAGTCAGTGGGGAAGGAAACAAAAGGCAGGAAGGGAGAGTGTGTAAAGCATGACCAGAGAAAGCAGGGCAGAGAGCAAGGAAAGTCTACATTAAACTGCATTTATTTCAATGCAAGGGGCCTGACGGGCAAAGCGGATGAACTCAGGGCATGGATGGGCACATGGGACTGGGATATTATAGCTATGACTGAAACATGGCTAAGGGAGGGGCAAGACTGGCAGCTCAATGTTCCGGGGTATAGATGCTATAGAAAGGATAGAACAGGAGGTAAGAGAGGAGGGGGAGTGGCGTTTTTGATTAGGGAGAACATCACGGCAGTACTTAGAGGGGATATATCCGAGGGTTCGCCCACTGAGTCTATATGGGTGGAACTGAAAAATAAGAAGGGAGAGATCATCTTGATAGGACTGTACTACAGGCCCCCAAATAGTCAGCGGGAAATTGAGGAGCAAATATGTAAGGAGATTACAGATAGCTGCAAGAAAAATAGGGTGGTAATAGTAGGGGACTTTAACTTTCCCAACATTGACTGGGACAGCCATAGCATTAGGGGCTTGGATGGAGGGAAATTTGTTGAGTGTATTCAGGAGGAATTTCTCATTCAGTATGTGGATGGACCAACTAGAGAGGGGGCAAAACTTGACCTCGTCTTGGGAAATAAGGAAGGGCAAGTGACAGAAGTGTTAATGAGGGATCACTTTGGGACGAGTGACCATAACTCCATTAGTTTTAAGAAAGCTATGGAGAATGATAGGTCTGGCCCAAGAGTTACAATTCTTAATTGGGGCAAGGCCAATTTTGATGGTATCAGACAGGAACTTTCAGAGGTAGATTGGGGGAGACTGTTGGCAGGCAAAGGGACGGCTGGTAAATGGGAGGCTTTTAAAAATGTGTTAACCAGGGTTCAGGGTAAGCACATTCCCTTTAGAGTGAAGGGCAAGGCTGGTAGAAGTAGGGAACCCTGGATGACTCGAGATATTGAGACTCTGGTCAAAAAGAAGAAGGAGGCATATGACGTACATAAACAACTGGGATCAAGTGGATCCCTTGAAGAGTATAGAGATTGTCGAAATAGAGTTAAGAGGGAAATCAGGAGGGCAAAAAGGGGACATGAAATTGCTTTGACAAATAATGCAAAGGAGAATCCAAAGAGCTTCTACAGATACATAAAGGGAAAAAGAGTAACTAGGGACAGAGTAGGGCCTCTTAAGGATCAACAAGGACATCTATGTGCAGAGCCACAAGAGTTGGGTGAGATCCTGAATGAATATTTCTCATCGGTATTCACGGTGGAGAAAGGCATGGATGTTAGGAAACTAAGGGAAATAAATAGTGATGTCTTGAGAAGTGTGCATATTACAGAGGAGGAGGTGCTGTAAGTCTTAAAGCGCATCAAGGTAGATAAATCCCCGGGACCTGATGAAATGTATCTCAGGATGTTGTGGGAGGCTAGGGAGGAAATTGCGGGTCCCCTAACAGAGATATTTGAATCATCGGCAGCCACAGGTGAGGTGCCTGAAGATTGGAGAGTAGCGAATGTTGTGCCCTTGTTTAAGAAGGGCAGCAGGGAAAAGCCTGGGAACTACAGACCGGTGAGCCTAACGTCTGTAGTAGGTAAGTTGCTAGAAGGTATTCTGAGAGACAGGATCTACTAGCATTTAGAGAGGCAAGGACTGATTCGGAGTAGTCAGCATGGCTTTGTACGTGGAAAATCATGTCTCACAAATTTGATTGAGTTTTTTGAGGGGGTGACCAAGAAGGTAGATGAGGGCAGTGCAGTAGACGCTGTCTACATGGACTTTAGCAAAGCCTTTGACAAGGTACCGCATGGTAGGTTGTTGCAGAAGGTTAAAGCTCACGGGATCCAGGGTGAGGTTGCCAATTGGATTCAAAATTGGCTGGACGACAGAAGACAGAGGGTGGTTGTAGAGGGTTGTTTTTCGAACTGGAGGCCTGTGACCAGTGGTGTGCCTCAGGGATCGGTGCTGGGTCCACTGTTATTTGTGATTTATATTAATGATTTGGATGAGAATTTAGGAGGCATGGTTAGTAAGTTTGCAGATGACACCAAGATTGGTGGCACAGTGGATAGTGAATAAGGTTATCTAGGATTGCAACGGGATCTTGATCAATTAGGCCAGTGGGCCGACGAATGGCAGATGGAGTTTAATTTAGATAAACGTGAGGTGATGCATTTTGGCAGATCGAATCAGGCCAGGACCTACTCAGTTAATGGTATGGCGTTGGGGAGAGTTATAGAACAAAGAGATCTAGGAGTACAGGTTCATAGCTCCTTGAAGGTGGAGACGCACGTGGACAGGGTGGTGAAGAAGGCATTCGGCATGCTTGGTTTCATTGGTCAGAACATTGAATACAGGAGTTGGGACGTCTTGTTGAAGTTGTACAAGACATTGGTACGGCCACACTTGGAATACTGTGTGCAGTTCTGGTCACCCTATTATAGAAAGGATATTATTAAACTAGAAAGAGTGCAGAAAAGATTTACTAGGATGTTACCGGGACTTGATGGTTTGAGCTATAAGGAGAGGCTGGATAGACTGGGACTTTTTTCCCTGGAGCGTAGGAGGCTTAGGGGTGATCTTATAGAGGTGTATAAAATAATGAGGGGCATAGATAAGGTAGATAGTCAACATCTTTTCCCAAAGGTAGGGGAGTCTAAAACTAGAGGGCATAGGTTTAAGGTGAGAGGGGAGAGATTCAGAAGGGCCCAGAGGGGCAATTTCTTCACTCAGAGGGTAGTGAGTGTCTGGAATGTGCTGCCAGAGGTAGTAGTAGAGGCGGGTACAATTGTGTCTTTTAAAAAGCATTTAGATAGTTACATGGGTAAGATGGGTATAGAGGGTTATGGGCCAAGTGCGGGCAACTGGGACTAGCTTAATGGTAAAAACTGGGCGGCATGGACTGGTTGGGCCGAAGGGCCTGTTTCCATGCTGTAAACTTCTATGATTCTATAAGGATGAGAAAATTAGGGAAATAAACACATGGCTAAAGGAGTGGTGCGGGAAAGAGGGTTTCCAGTTCATGGGGCACTGGCATCAGTATTGGGACAGGAGGGATCTGTACTGTTGGGAGGGTCTCCACCTGAATCAATCTGGGTCCACTGTTCGAGTGGAAAGGATAAATAGGGTGGTCACAAGGACTTTAAACTAGCAAATGGGGGAGAAGTGAAGGGTAAAGCTACAAGAAGTATAATGATTAATATGACCCAAAGCAGCAGGTCAGTATGCGAGGAGAAGTTAAAGTTTATTAGGATGAACAGGCAGGGCCAGTCTAATGATGATGGAGGGGAAACAAAACATTAAAAAATCAAAATGTAAGGTGACTGTGGGAGTGAAAGTTGGGGATGAGGCTGAGAGTTATCAGAGATTACTAAAGGAGGTCAGAATGTGTGGAAAACGTAGTGCACAAGTAAATGCACACAGTATTTGGAATAAGGTCAATGAGCTGACAGCACAAATAGAGACAAATGGGGATGGTTTGGTGGGGGATTACTGAAACATGGTTGCAGGAGGAACGGGTCTGGGAGTTGAAAGTACAAGGTACTCAGTATTCCGAAAGAATAGACTAGAATGGAACAGGAGGTGGAGTTTATTTATTGGTTAAAGATGACATCAAGGCTGTATTAAGAAATGGTATTGGCATTAAGGGCCAAAATGTTGAATCGATCTGGGTGGAAATTAAAAAAAGTGAAAAAGACTCCTTGGTAGGTGTAATTTGCAGGCCCCCGAGCAATACTTACAAAGTGTGGCATAATATAAACCAAGAAATAATGAGGGCTTTGAGAAGGGCACAATGGTAATCATGGGTGACTTTCATATGCATATTGATTGGATTAATCAAATTGGCAAGTGTAGCCTCGAGGGAGATTTCACAGAATGTATGAGAGATTGTTTATTAGAGCAATATGTTATGGAGCCTATCAGGGAGCAGGCTATTTTAGATTTAGTGTTATGTAATAAAGAAGGGCTGATAAATAGTCTTGTCAATAAGGATCCTCTTGGAAGGAGTGATCACAGCATGCTAGAATTTCAAATTCAGATTGAGCGAGAGAAGACAGTGTGCCATACTAGGTTTTAGAGTTGGGCAGAAGTAATTATACAGGCCTCATAGAATCATAGAATCATAGAATTTACAGTGCAGAAAGAGGCCTTTCGGTCCATCGAGTCTGCACCGGCTCTTGGAAAGAGCACCCTACCCAAGCCCACACCTCCACCCTATCCCCATAATCTAGTAACTCCACCCAACACTCCACCCAACACTAAGGGCAATTTTGGGCACTAAGGGCAACTTAGCTTGGCCAATCCACCTAACCTGCACATCTTTGGACTGTGGGAGGAAACCGGAGCACCCAGAGGAAACCCACGCACACACTGGGAGAACGTGCAGACTCCACATAGACAGTGACCCAAGCCAGGAATTGAACCTGGGACCCTGGGGCTGTGAAGCAATTGTGATAACCACTATGCTACCGTGCTGCCCAAAGGAAGCTGTGAAGCAATTGTGCTAACCACTATGCTACCGTGCTGCCTGAGGAAAGAGTTTGCCCAAGTAGACAGATATTTGAGGGAAGGACAGTTCAGGAACAATCGTGGATGTTCAGAGAGATATTAAACACCTCTCAATTAAAGTATTTTCCTGAGAGGAAGAGGAATTATAAAAGGGAGAAAAACATTCCATGGCGAAACAAGGAAGTCAAGGAAGACATAAAGGCAAAACCTAGGGCATACCATACTGCAAAAGCTGGTGGTAAGCTGGAGGATTGGGAGAGCTTTAAGGTTCAGCAAAAGGCTACTCAAAATAAAATCAAAAGTGCTGAGATAAACGATGAAAGGAAACTAGCAGAAAACATAAACACTGATACCAAAGGCTTCTATAAGTATATAAAGAGGAAGAGAATAGCTAAAGTAAATGTTCGCTCCTTCGTGGACGATATTGGTGAGGTAATAATGAGAGAACATAGAGATGGCGGAGGCATGGAACCAATATTTTGCCTCTGTCTTCACGGTGGAAGATAATAAAAATTTTCCAAAAACTCCAGTTCATGCAGAGGAACGTGGTGCAATGACCATCGCTAGGGAGACGGTTTTGAATAAACTGATGGGATTAATGGCAGATAAATGTCCGGGACCTGATAGCCTGCACCCAAGTGTATTAAGGGAGGTGGCAACATAGATAGTCGATGCATTGGACATGATATTTCAGAATTCCCTGGATTCTGGAAAGGTCCCGATGGATTGGAAACATGCTAATGTGATGCTCCTATTCAAAAAGGGAGAGAGGCAAAAAGTAGGAATGTATAGACCAGTTAGCTTGACCTCATTGGTGGGAAAGTTATTGGAATCAATCATTAAGGAGGAGATAACTGAACATTTGGAAAGACAAAGCTCAATCCACCATTGTCAGAATGGTTTTATGAAGGGTACATCATGCTTGACAAACTTGCTTGAGTTCTTTGAGGATGTAACCAGCAAGGTGGATAATGGGGAACCACTAGATGTTGTATATCTAGACTTACAGAAAGCATTTGACAAGGTGCCACATAAAAGACTGATCCAGAAGGTGAGATCGCAGGGGATTGGGGGTAGAGCACTAGATTGGATTGAGGATTGGCTCACTGACAGAAAACAGAAGGTCTGGATAAATGAGTCCTTCTCTGACTGGTGAACTGTAACTAGCGGGGTGCCGCAGGGATCAGTCCTCAGATCTCAACTGATAACAATCTATATAAACGATTTTCAAGCAGAGACAGGGTGTAACAAAGCAAAATTTGCGGATGATACTAAAATAAGTAGGAAAGCAGGCAGTGACAAGGAGATAAAGATTTTACAGTTGGATATAGATTGGCTAGGAGATTCAGCCAACATTTGGCAGATGCAGTTTAGTGTAGATAAGTGTGAGGTTATCTATTTTGACCAAAAAATTAGAAAGGCAAATTATTATCTAAATGGAAAGCAGATTCAACATCGTCTGGGCAGAGGGATCTGGGTGTCTTTGTTCATGAATCACAGAAGGTCAGTATGCAGGTACAGCATGTAATTAGAAAGACAAATGAATATTAGCGTTTACTGCAAAAGGACTGGAATATAAAAGTAGAGAAGTGTTATTGCAATTATATAGGGTGTTGGTGCGACCACATCTGGAGAATTGTGTCCAGTTTTGGTCTCCTTATTTGAGGAAGGATGTGGTGGCATTGGAGGCAGTTCAGAGGATGTTCACCAGATTGATTCCGGGGATGAAAGGATTGACGTATGAGGAGAGATTAAATAGTTTATGTTATACTCGCTGGAGTTTAGAAGGATGAGAGGGATCTGAACGAGGTATATAAAATACTAAAAGGGATTGATAAGGTAAATGGGGACCAAATGGTCTCTCTTGTAGGGCAATTAGAATGAGAGGTTACAGATGTAGGTTGAGAGGCGGTAGATTTATAACTGAGATGAGGAGGAACTACTTCTCGCAGAATGTGGTGAATTTGTGGAACTTGCTGCTCATAGTGCAGTGGGGCCTAAATCATTAACTGGTTTCAAGAAGGAGATAGATATATATTTTTAAAAAATGGGTTAAAGAAATATGGGGAACAGGTGGGGAGGTGGATTTGAGACCAGGAAGAGATCAGTCATGATCTGATTGAATGGAGGAGCAGTCCCGAAGGGCTGAGTTGCCTACTTTTCCTAATTCCTATTTATACCGAGGGTTTCCAAGTGCTGCAGTTTGGCCTCGATCTTGCTGACAATCGCACAAGGGACCGGTCGAGCACGGGGCTAGGCCAAGGATCTACTTGGATTTTCACCACGGCTCCCTTAATTTTCCCAAGGCTGGGCCTGAAAATGTTGGGGAACTTCCACAGTACCATATATTTACCCCATCTCCACCTGGAGTTGCCAGTCAATCCGCAAATGATGCAGCTAATTCCGGCCCAGCAGGTTAGGGCCGTCCTCCTATACCACAATGAAGGGAAGGCAGAAAGGCTGATGCCTGTAGACCACTGGGTTAGCCTGGAGCTTACAATAGCCAATCACTCCCCTGTATATGTGGCAAAGCGGGCAGCCAAATTAGCCAATGATAATTGACTCATCCTGTATCGGATCCGGTCAAACACATGGTATGGCACTACCGAGACACCAGCAGCTGTTTCCAACTTAATTTGGATTAAATGTCTGTTGACCCGCACAGGGATATGAATAGAGGCCATCCATGGCGCAACCACATGGTTCAGATGCCCTTCCGACTCGTCTTCAGCTTCTTTAGGGTATTCCGAATGCAGGGTCCTAGCACAGGCCCACCGCCTACCTCATCCCGTCCATCATGTTGTTGGCAACCTCGGCAACTCCGATGTCCATATGTCTCGCAAGGGGCGGATTTGGCCCCTACCGCATCCAGAATGGGTGTGCCCTGTTGGACTAAGGCCTTGAGACCTTGGGCCTACGACATCGTGACGGTCCGTTTTAGTTACTGAAGAATGGTGAGGGGGCGATACCAGACGACATTCACCTCCATTCCCTGAAGTTCCTGCATGCCCCGAGTGGCACCCTCCTGTGAAAGAGAAATTTGCAAAGCTTGCTGGGATGTTGGGGAACCTTCACCTAGAAGCTTCTTTTGTATTTCGAGATTGTTAACACCGCAAACCAAGCGGTCACGGAGCATATCTGTCTGTGCGGAGTCTGCACGTCCTCCCCGTGTGCGCGTGGGTTTCCTCCGGGTGCTCCGGTTTCCTCCCACAGTCCAAAGATGTGCAGGTTAGGTGGATTGGCCATGATAAATTGCCCTTAATGTCCAAAATTGCCCTTAGTGTTGGGTGGGGTTGCTGGGTTGTGGGGATAGGGTGTGGAGGTGTTAACCTTGGGTAGGGTGCTCTTCTCCAAGAGCCGGTGCAGACTCGATGGGCCGAATGGCCTCCTTCTGCACTGTAAATTCTATGATACTATGATATCCGCCGACACATATCCATAATATTCAGCGATCGCTCACAAACGGGAAACATACTCGGCAACTGACTCCCCTTCCAACCTTTGCGCGATGTTGAATCTGTACCATTGCACAATGATGGACGGGGTTGGGTGGAAATGATTCCCCACCAGTGCGGTGAGCTGGTCAAATGCGACCGCATCGGCCCAACCGGAAAGGTGAGGCCCCTAACTAAGCCGAATGTGTGTGCTCCATCAATAGGATCACCGTCCGGTGCTTATTTTTGGTAATGGTGTTTGCTCTGAAAATGTATCGGAGGGGTTCCGTGTACTGATTCCAGGACTAAATAGCAGGTCAAAAGCATTCAACTGACCTAACAAAGGCATAGTGAAGCACTTAATGCCATACCTTAGACCAGAGAGAAGCAAAGTCACGGAGAGGTGCTATCGTCGGCAGAGTTGCATGTCGACAGTTCTGGTTTATCCTCATTGCCAGTTTAATAAAGGCCACAGGAATCAGGTGAGTAAACAAAGAAGACATTTATTTAGAAGAACCTACTATTTACAAGAGGCCCAGTTGAACCTCAGCAGGTCCTCTCTCTCTAGGACTTGACTCCTCCCTCTGGAACTGGATCCTTGACTTCCTGACCCATAGACCACAATCTGTAAGAATAAAAAACAACACCTCCTCCACGATAGTCCTCAATCCTGGACTCTGCAAGGCTGCGTAATTTGCCCTCTACTATACTCCCTATACACACACCACTGTGTGGCAAAATGTGGCTCCAACTCCATCTACAAGTTTGCTGATGACATGACCGAAGTGGGTCTATTCTCAAACAACGATGAGTCAGAGTACAGGAGGGAGATAGAGAACTTAGTGGAGTAGTGTAATGACAACAATCCCTCCCTCAACGTCAGCAAAACTAAGGAACTGGCCATTGACTTCAGGAAGTGAAGTATCCTACACACCCCTGTCTGCATCAATGATGCCAAGGTGGAGATGGTTGACAGCTCCAAATTCCTAGGTGTGCACATCACCAACAATCTGCTCTGGTCCACCCATGTCGCCACTATGACCAAGAAAGCACAACAGCGCCGATACTTCCTCAGGAAACTAAGGAAATTCGGCATGTCCACATTGATTCTTACCAATTTTTACAGATGCACCATAGAAAGCATCCTTTCTGGCTGCATCGCAGCCTGGTATGGCAACTGCAGAGAAACTACAGAGAGTCATGAACATAGCCCAGTCCACCTCGTAAAATCACCTCCCATCCATTTCCTTTGTCTACACCTCCCGCTTCCTTGGGAAAGCAGGCAGGGATAACCAAAGACCCCTCCCACCCGGGTTATTCTCTCCCAACTTCTTCCCAACAGTAGAAACCAAACACCGAGAGCACGCATCACCAGGTTCAAAAACTGCTTCTTCCCCACTGTTACCAGACTCCTGAATGACCATGTTATGGACTGAACTGATCTCTCCACGCATCTTCTCTACCGAGTAGCACGACACTCCGTATGCTTCACCCGATGTCTGTGTCTATGTATTTACATTGTTTATTTATAGTATGTCCAATGTTTCTTCATGTACAGAATTACCTGTCTGGACTGTACGCAGAACAATACTTTTCACTGTACCTTGGTACACGTGACAATAAATCAAATCCAAATCCACCAACTGATGTCTTTGTTACACATCCTCTCGGATATATTCATTCTGATTAAATAGCAATTGTTATTCTGTGATTATTTTGCAGTTCCATTTGGAATAGATACAAACACAGGTAACAGGACTTTTTATTTCCACATGCTTTCCAGTTGTTTGCCCAACTATCCACCACATTTAGTAGGAGGGCACATCTACAATAAAAATGGGAAATAGACCAGCAACTGAGCATACTGAACACATCGAACAGGAGCATTGCGAAACTGATGTAACATCACTTTCTGTGAATCCGACAGTCCACCATCCTTTGTTTGTGTAGAAAATAATTGTGAAGTGGCTCATAAAACAACCAAACAAACAATATGTCTGAACCTTGAGGTGTTCCTTCGACATGCCAGATTCACACAGCGCCAGGCGGGGGTTGGTGAGGGGATTGGTGGGGTGGGGGCGCAGGGATGGCATTGCAAGAGAGCTAACCAGCCCAGAGCAGAGTTAGCCACCTCAGTGTAGGGTGATTGTAATTGAGATGCGCTCTCTGGGCCATTACAACCTACAGGAACATTTGATCATCTGCAATGCCCTAACCACGGAGGTCACATTCAATCTTGGTACTACAGGTAATCTTGTTGTGTTGGGTGTTCCGATACACAAACGAACCAACACGGTTGTAGATGGTACAACTCTGTTTTATTATTCTGTACAATAATAACTATTAACTTCTGACCATGGTTCGTACTTCACCAGTTAACCTGTGGACCCAGCACTAGCACTATCTTAGAGAGGCACTCAGCACATGGTGTATGTCTGAGTGGCACGCTGTGAGCTCTGTGCTCTGAGCTATCTCCTGTTAGAATGAGCGGGAACTGTGGTGTTCCCTGTTTTATAGTGCGTGTGCTCTCACTGGTGATTGGCTGTGTTGTTGTGTGTGTGTTGATTGGTCTGTCTACCTGTCCATCAGTGTGTGTGTGTGATTGCACCATGATATGTTAATATGGATATCATGTCATCCCCCTTTTCACAAGGATATGTGCCTACATGGTAATAAATATTGGTGTGTACTGAGTGCGGCTGAGTATGTGTGCGCAATATTTACAACATGTACATGAGGCTAAACTATATACATAGGAAGGTGTCAGGTGCAACAGAGCAACGAGGTTGTACCACAAACAAAACAAGTGCAATCATCAAATATCGAATGAGAACTCCTGGAACGACAAAAAAAAACACGTTAACATTATTGCACAACAATTCAGTGAGTCCAATGTGCAAACAGGCTCATAAGTCCAGTCTAGTAGGTGGGCGACGAATTCCGGTTGACCGCCTCAAGGGTGGGTCAGGATCCACCGGCTGAGGAATGGGCCTGGCCACGGGCGATAGAGGAATAGGCAGAGTGGCAGGAAGCTCCACAAAGTCGACATCAGGGACAACAGGAGGGTGTGGCACCGGTGCATGATCACGTAGCGAATGCAGAAGCAGCCGAAGGGCCCGCCGATTCCGCCGGCGAATGGAGCCATCAGGCATGTGAACCAGGAACGAGCGGCGAGCCACGCAGCGGAGAACCTCGGCAGTTGCCGACCAGCCACCCTCTGGTAGGTGTATGCGGACGTTGTCTCCAGGCGCCAGGGCAGGAAGATCAGTTGTCCAAGTGTCATGTGCCAACTTCTGCTGAGCACGCTGCTGTCGCATCCTTTGCAGTACTGGAGCATGGTCGGGTTTAGGAACATGAATGGACGGCACAGTGGTCCTGAGGGTACGACCCATCAACAGCTGGGCTGGTGAGAGGCCAGTGGACAGTGGGGCCGAGGACAGCAGGGCTAAACAGAAGTCAGATCCGGCATCAGCAGCCTTGCAGAGGAGCCGCTTCACGATATGGACGCCCTTTTCCGCCTTGCCATTCGACTGGGGATGCAAAGGGCTGGACGTCACGTGTGTGAAGCCGTATGAAGCGGCAAAAGAAGACAATTCTTGGCTCGCAAAACAGGGCCCATTGTCCGACATGATGGTAAGCGGAATGCCATGGCAAGCGAAGGTTTCTTTACATGCTCTGATTACAGCTGATGATGTCAAGCCGTGCAGGCGTATGGCCTCCGGATAATTGGAAAAATAGTCAATTATAATGACGTAGTCCCTTTGCCCAGGGGGACGTTACCAATTCATGGGGCTGAAGTGTCTCAGGGGGTTGCGCCGGCTGAAACTTTTGGCAGGTGGGGCAGTTGAGCACCATGTTAGCGATGACGTCGCTGATGCCCGGCCAGTACACAGCTTCTCGGGCCCTCCGCCTGCACTTCTCAACTCCGAGATGGCCTTCATGCAATTGTTCGAGGACAAGCCGGTGCATGCTGTGTGGGATCACAATCCGGTTCAACTTTAGGAGGACACCATCAATGAGGGCCAAGTCGTCACGGACATTGTAGAATTGTGGGCACTGCCCCTTGAGCCACCCTTCCGTCATGTGGCGCATCACACGTTGTAGAAAGGGGTCAGCCGCAGTCTCACGGCGAATGTGGGTCAGACGTGCATCAGTAGCCGGCAGATTGGCCGATGTGAAGGCTACTTGTGCGTCGACCTGACAAACGATCCCCCCCGATTCGGGCGGTGTGCCCACTGCTCTGGACAGGGCATCCGCGATGATGAGGTCCTTTCCCGGGGTGTAGACAAGTTGGAAGTCGTACCTCCGGAGCTTGAGCAGAATGCGCTGGCGGCGAGGGGGTCATCTCGTTGAGGTCCTTTTGTATGATGCCGACCAGGGGGTGATGGTCGGTTTCCACGGTGAACTGCGGAAGACCATACACATAGTTGTGGAATTTATCGATGCCGGTTAACAAACCCAGGCACTCCTTCTCGATCTACGCATAGCGCTGTTCTGTGGGGGTCATGGCCTGCGAGGCATAGGTGACTGGGGCCCATGATGCAGTGTCGTCCCATTGCAGGAGTACCGCCCCAATGCCGAACTGGCTGGCATCAGTCGAGATCTTTTTGTCTCGAGTAGTGTCGAAGAACGCCAACATCGGGGCGGTGGTGAGCTTGATCTTGAGCTCCTCCCATTCCTTCTGGTGTGCGGGCAGCCACTGGAATGCTGTAGTCTTCTTTACCAGGTGGCGAAGAGCTGTTGTGTGTGAGGCAAGGTTGGGAATAAACTTCTCCAGGAAATTGACCATCCCGAGAAAGCGTAGCACTGCCTTCTTGTCTGCCGGCTGCGGCATGGCTGCAATAGCTGCCACTTTGTCGGCATCCGGACGCACCCCTGACCGGGATATGTGGTCCCACAGAAACTTTAGCTCAGTTTGGCCAAAAGAACACTTGGCTCGGTTGAGGCGCAGGCCGTGGTCTCGTATCCGAGCAAAGACACGCTGGAGACGACTGATGTGCTCCTGTGGTGTGGTGGACCAGATGATGGCGTCATCAACATAGGCGCGCACCCCTTCGATGCCCTCCATCATCTGTTCCATGATTCGATGAAACACCTCGGATGCTGTGATGATGCCAAACGGCATCCTATTGTAGCAGTATCTGCCAAAGGGAGTGTTGAAAGTGCACAGCTTCCTGCTGGACTGATCCAGCTGAATCTGCCAAAAACCCTTTGAGGCATCAAGCTTGGTAAACATTTTAGCCCGGGCCATTTCGCTCGTGATTTCTTCCTGTTTGCGTATGGGGTAGTGTTCCCTCATGATGTTAATGTTCAGGTCTTTCGGGTCGATGCCGATCCGGAGCTCGCCAGAGGGCTTTTTTACGGACACCATGGAGCTGACCCATGGCGTAGGCTCCGTGACCCAGGAAATCACTCCTTGGTCCTGCAGGTCCTGCAGCTGCTGCTTGAGGCGGTCCTTGTGTGGTGCTGGGACTCTACGAGGTGCGTGAATGACAGGGGTGGCGTCCGGTTTGAGCCGTATTCTGTAAGTGTAGGGCAGTGTGCCCATGCCCTCGAAAACCTCCTGGTTGTGGGCAAGGAGCGAGTGGAGCTGCGCCCTAAAGTCTGCATCCGGGAAATCGGACGTGCCTTCTGGAGACAGTGTGTACCCGCTGAACGAGGTGGAGGATCTTGCACGCCTGTGCGCCTAGCAGAGAGTCCTTTGAGGATCCAACTATCTGAAAAGACAGTGTGGCTGTGTATGAATTGTGTGCAACCTCGAGGTAGCAGGACCCCATGGCCGGGATAACATTACCGTTGTAATCGACCAACTGACAGTGGGATGGCCGAATCGGTGGTTTGACCTTCAAGGTGTGGGAGGCTGACCATGCAATGAGATTGGTGGAGGCAACAGTGTCTAAGCGGAATGTGATTGGTGATCAGTTGACCGTTAGGGTGGCACACCATTCATCGCTCGGATTTACGCTTCCGCTGGTGGGTCCTACTTGGGGACATCTGATTTCTGTCTATTATCGCAACGCGGAAGGGTTCCCGGTCGTCGTATCACCGGTCTGTATGTTGTCAGGGTGTGACTCGGTGTATGGAGGCTGAATGGCCCGCACGTCCCTGCGAGGCTGGCGGAATTGCGGAGCGTTGGCATGTTGAGCTGCTCGACAGCAGGCAACGTAGCGGCCCATCTTGCCACAGCAGAGGCATTGTCGAGTTTTGGCTGGGCATTGCCGCTTTAAGTGTGCGGATCCACAGTTGCCGCACATCGTGACGTCATGGCGTTCGTTGCGCCACCGCGCATGCGCGGTGCGGTCCTGCATAGAGAGCGCCTGCGCATCACGTCTCTCTGCGTTGACGTCCCCTCTTTTGGCGTGCACAAGCGCGGGAGGCCTCGGAAAGCGCATGACAAGGCCGCCCTCCTCCGGGCCGCGGGCCGGGAGGAACTCGATCGACTGGACCCGCTCGGCCTCGTAGGACCCCTGCCGTGCCGATTTGACCCCCTGGAATTGGGAGTAGCGGCTGGTCGCGTTTTCATGGAGGACGCAGGTTTCGATGGCGGTGGCTAGGGTGAGGCGCTTTATTTTGAGGAGCTGCTGGTGTAGGGTGTCCGAGGTGACCCCAAAAACTATCTGATCCCGAATCATGGAATCGGAGGCGGCCTCATAGCCGCAGGACTGCGCGAGGATACGGAGGTGTGTCAAAAAAGATTGAAAAGGCTCATCCTTACCCTGCAGGCGCTGCTGGAAGAGGTCCCTCTCGAAGCTCTCATTTACTTCGACGCTGAAGTGTTGCTCAAATTTTAGAAGTACCGTCTTGTACTTCGTCTTGTCCTCGCCTTCTGCGAATGCCAGGGAGTTGTAGATGTGGATGGCGTGTTGCCCCGCCGTGGAAAGGAGGAGGGCGATCTTCCTGGTGTCCGATGCATTCGCCCTGTCTGTGGCTTCTAAGAAGAGCTGGAAGCGCTGTTTAGAAAGCTTCCAGTTGACGCCGAGATTGCCAGCGATTTGGAGCGGCTGCGGCGGGCTGATGGTGTCCATAGCGCAGGATGGCGGATCTCTGAAGATGTGCAGGTAGGTCTCACAGTCGCTGGCGAGTTTCCAGACCTGGTATCATGTCGTGTTGGGTGTTCCGAGACACAAACGAACCAACACGGTTGTAGATGGTACAACTCTGTTTTAGTATTCTGTACAATAACAGCTGTTAACTTCTGGCTGTGGTTTGTACTTCACCAGTTAACCTGTGGACCCAGCCCTAGCACTATCTTAGAGAGGCACTCAGCACATGGTGTATGTCTGAGTGCTTGCTGTGAGCTCTGTGCTCTGCGCTATCTCCTGCTGGAATCAGCGGGAACTGTGGTGTTCCCTGTTTTATAGTGCGTGTGCTCTCACTGGTGATTGGCTGTGATGTTGTGTGTGTGTTGATTGGTCTGTCTACCTGTCCAGTGTGTGTGTGTGTGATTGCACCATGATATGTTAATGTGGATATCATGACAAATCTGACAAAGATTAACCAAACTTTTATCAACTTGCTCTAATACCGCTTTCATTCGCTCAATGCTAATTCTTATTGGATTATATTCCAGTTAAACAATTTGGGAAGTTTTCAAATGTTAAAGGGGCTATATAAACACAACTTGTTGTGGAGTGATTGAAAACAGCTTTTGTTACCAGCCTATATCACCTGACTGAAGGCTCAACTTGCTTTGAACGTATTTTTGTAAATCAGGGCCCAAATAACCATTGAGAAAGTGAAAGCATCGTTCTCTTTTAATCTACTTGAATTTAGTAGAACAATTGTTATGTTTAAAATCTTTGACATATACTTTAGGAAATAATGTGGCATCACAATGACACACCTATTCACAATGACAAATGGCTGTGGGTAGTAAACAAATTAACAGAAATAAGCTATCGGAACATAGTTATGTGTCTTGATTCCTTTTAAAGATGTCTCCCAAATTATATGTTTAAACGACTCCATTGTTTGTAAGGTAAAGGTATGTGAATTTATCTCAGTTGAAACCCAGTAAGGGTCTGTCATTTCTCCTTCTGTAATGTGAGGCGTGCCATCCCACTGTGGCATCCTATAAATAGAACACGGTATATGAAAACCTTTTGGAAATAGTGTCAGGTGCTGCAAATCATTCCTGAACGTGATGACAGACAGTCTCCAGACAGTGTGCAGAAGGATGACATCAGTGGCGCCAGGAACACAATTTATGGCGTGCAATTGTCTATGCTCATTTGTATCTTTTAAAAATAAATTTGTGCTTTTGATGATTTATTTTGTTACTTGTTATAATTTGTGCACTGAAAATAAATCCCTTCTATGGACCAGAAGTGAACTAACCTAATAGTTAAAGGGGAAACAACAAATCACAGCAAAGGTACTTTCCAATATAGCAGCTTTGGGAAATGAAAAGGCGCTATGCCCAAGAGTGCGATTACACTGCAAGTACCTGTTGGAGACTGGTATCCACTTCAAGCATGATAGACTCCGCAGACTGGAGTTATACTTCCTACGCTGCCACAGTTCTTGGCCACTCACCAAATCTAAACGCTGGGTAAACTTTAATCGTAATAAGGAGCAGATGAAATAGTTGACTCTGTAACATTACAAAGAGTGGAAATAAAGCAGAACCATTACTTTGAATTTGCTGCAGATTTATTGCAGATGGTGTGAAGCTAATACAGTGTGAGATTTCTACCTGGGAGTGGCCATACACTGCTTGTCCTCATACTTGAATTATATAGTGTGAACCAATGTCAATCTGGGCAAAATTTGCCTGAAAACTAACTGTTGCATTTTCAGATTCTTCATGAAATTGAAATTCTGCTGTGCAATTTTTGGTAATGAAAATTTTTAAAATACAATTTGTATTAATACAATTGAAATTTCGGCAAAGGGATTAGTAAAAGGGTCTGGAATATGAAAGGTTAGTGTGGGACGGAGTATAGTACTGCCCATATAGTTATGTAAGAGAGCACATGACCTGTCTTTGGAGTCAGTGTATTCTTGGACAGAGCTGTGTGTAGAAGCAAGCATGGAGACAGTTCCTGGTTTGGACCCTTGCAGTGTCGATATATATATTTTCCAGTAGTTAACAAATATTGTTGAACTACCTGAGACTACGAATAACTTAATAAGACCTAACAAACTATAGCCACCACCTCACAACATGGAGTCAGATAATTCAATAACTCAAAACCTCGCAGAGACTGCAGAAGAAAAGTAAAATCCTGGAAAAATGAGGGAAAAATCAAAAAAGTATTCTGACCTGAAGAGAAGAATCAAGAAGTGAAGGTTCAGAAGGAAATCACCAGAGAAAAGCTCTAAAGAAAGGCTTGGAAGCTGAAGGCTGAAATCAAGTTCCTCACTGCAGCAGCAGACTGCACTGAATCCCACAGAAGTCCAGCTTCAGTACCCAGAGTGTGCAGTCAGCAGACCTTGCAGGGGTGAGCGAAAACTTAAAAATTCCTGGATAACACTAGTCCTGAAAACAGTTAAAAACTGCAGAGATTAGAAATTGCCATTTAAATCTCAGCCTGAGAAATCCGATTCCCTAGTTGGTGTCTGAACATATGGCTGCCGAACTCGCTCCGAGTAAAGAAAAAAATTAATTAAAAATAAATCGCAACTCAGTAGGCAGTTTTGAAAATCCAGAAAAAGCCAGGATTTGACACTTCCAAGAACATTGCACTAAAGCAGGAAGACGCTAACCAGTCAATCCAGACAGCCATTGGTGAAAATATTTAAATGCTGAGATCGTGAATGCCATTAAAACTGACAAATGGAGGAAATCTGTGAAGAAGGGTGGTGCCGCCATCTTGGATTTCTGGAAAAGTCTTCAACCTGAATCTGCAACATTAAAGTTTTAACCATGGCTCAGAAGGTGAACATATGAATATATAAAATATGAGCAGAAGTAAGCCTCAAGCCTGCTCTGCCAATCAATAAGATCAAGGGTGATTAATTTGTGTTATCTACATCTGATAACCCTAGATTCCCTTGCCTAACAAGACTCTATCCACCTCCACCTTAAAAATATTCAATAATTCTGTTCCAAAGTCGCACAACCCTCTGAGAGAAAAAAGTTCTCCTCATCTCTGTTCTAAAAGGGTGACTCCAAATTTTAAACAGTGCCCCATCGTGCTGGACTCACCCTGAAGCAGAAATGTCTTTTCCACTCTTGCAGATTGTTATATTTCTTTGTTGTGACAAAGAGGATAGGTATGGAAGTGCCCACATTCTGGATTCTTGTAAAACACAATGTGAGGTTTATTAAGGGTGTGTGCCAACAATATCTACGACCATCTTTGCCATCTACTAGCTGCCAAAGAAGGTATACCTTTATGTGGCCCAACGATTGTAGGCAAGGGTTGATGATCAGTTAAAAGGACAAAATGACGCTTATAAAAGTAATGGTGGAACCTTCTTACACCAAAATGATGCCCAAACAGTTCATTCCTGTGCTAGTAAGAATGCGTGAAGAAAATGCCATTGGTCGTTCCTTTCCTGAAGGCATAATGTGCAAGGCAACTGCACCAAACACACAGAGTGAGGTATCGCAAGCTTCTTGCAACTTTTTGGATTATAATGAACCAACAGCTCTGACTTCAGTAAAGACTTTCACTTTATTGTATGTATTCTCACATTCTTCTGACCAGTGCCATGCCTGTTTGACACATAGCAAAGTCTGCAAAGACAAAAATTTATCATAATAATTGATCAGTCCTAAAAACAACCTGAATTGTGTTACATTTTGAGGATGTGGTGCTTCTAAGATTGCTGATATTTCCTTTGGCTCTTTGTGCAAACCGCCTTTGTCGAAGATATGACTAAGGTCATTTCTGGATGACTTAAAGTCACATTTTTCCTTCTTAACTCTCAGATTGTGGCTCTGTAACTGCTTCAGGGCTGCTTCCAAATTCTCCAAGTGTCCCTGTTCTCTTGAACCAGTGAGGAGTATGCCATCTAAATAACATTACGTTCCATTCAACCCACTTCAAATTTGATCCATGTATCTTTGAGAAAGAGGAGGCGCAGATTTTATTCCAGAAGCAAGTCTTCTGTAGCGAAACAGTCCTTTGTGCATTACTATGGCGAGTAGTGGCTGTGATTCAGCAGCCACATTCATCTACAGATATGCCTGTGAAAGATCAATTTCACTGAATTTCTGTCTTCCAGAAAGTTTAACAAACAAGTCTTCAGTCAGCGGCAGTGGGTAATGATCTACGCACAAAACTGGGTTAATAGTAATTTTTAAATCTCCACAATTCTCACTGAGCCATCGCATTTTAATATAGGAACGATTGGTATCACCCAAACACTTGGTGTCCTTACTAATCTGTCTAATTCTTCTTCATCTGATGATGTATTGTACGGTTTTAGCTTTGAGACATTTGGGTGTGCTGTCTGGCTCAACTCCAGTCATACAGCCGAGCGAATCTTCGGACATCTTCTTAGAATCGCTACAGTGCAGAAGTTGGCCATTCAGTCCATCGATTCTGCACCGACCCTTGGAAAGAGTACCCTACCTAGTCCCACCCCCGACCATATCCCTGTAACCCAGCAACCCCACCAAACATTGTGGACAGTAAAGGGCAATTTAGCATTACCAATCCACCTAACCTGCACATCTTTGAACTATGGGAACAAACTGGAGCACCCGGAGGAAACCCACGCAAAAGTGCAAACTCCCCACAGACAGTGACTCGAGACCGGAATTGGACCCGGATCCCTGCCGCTGTGAGGCAGCAGTGTAACCACTGTGCCACCAAGCCCCCCCTTGGATTTCTTCAAAGGCTGTTGCAAGTTGCTCCTTGAATCCACAAATTGATTGACTGTTTCCCAGCTAATCCTAATCTTAGTAAACCATGCTCTGTCAAATAGAGGAGGAAAACGTCCATGGACAACGTGAAGAAACAACTTCACCTTCGTCCAATTTGCTTCTACTTCACCATAATGCATCCTTTTAATGGTACAACCATGTCCTTAGGATCACATTTGATGGTTTTAAAGGCAGGTGCTTCAGCTTTTGATGATAAATTAGGTATTTGTGATACTGTTGCACCCATATCCACTTCCATTTTAATTTCGAGTTTCGGATATGCCCAAAATGTTGTTGATTGCCTTGCATAGACAATACATCTAGTTTTAGCTCTTATATCGGTATCATTGTCTTTGGAGTATCTCGAGCTTCATCCACTAATTTGTAGACACAACTAGAATTTTGATTGTGTTGTTCTTCTTACACTGACCTGGTATAGAAGATGTTTTCTGAGTCCAACACGCCAAGGCAATGTGGCCTTTCTTGCCACAGTTCTTGCATGTATTCGATTTACTCCAACATTCGCCCTCTGAGTGTCCAACCTGTGTACAGTGGTGACATGGTTGCACCTTTGCAACCTTGTTCCTTGAGGTATCTATTTTGAGGATCTTCACTCCAGTCTTTATCTGTGAAGCTTCTCTTGTTACTAGTTCCATAGCTGTGGCAACTTCCACAGCAGCCTTTAGAGTTAAATCACTTACAGTCAGCAGCTTCCTCTGAATAGCTTCACGGCGTAAGCCACAAAGCAGCCTATCTCGAAGCGTATCATCAAATGTTGTACCAAATTTACAACATCTAATAGCTAATCTTCTGAAAGACGCTACAGACTGTAAAATTGTTTTACCTTCTTCCTGACTACAGTGGTTGAAGCAAAAACTTCCTGCAATCAATAACGGTTGAGGAGAGAATAGAATCAGTACAGTGCAGAAGGAGGCCATTTGGCCCATCGAGTCTGCACCGACCCTGTGAAAGATGTTATGACACCCTGGGCTAATGCATAGTCAAGTCCAGCCCCACTTGACACGGAGTCACAAAAAAAGTGAATTAACCAATAATTCTTTGAAAAATACCTGGGCCGGGATTCTCCCCTAACCGGCGGGCGGGCCGTACCGGCGGCAAAGAGTGGCGTGAACCACTCTGGTATCGAGCCGCCCGGAAGTTGCAAAATACTCTGCACTTCCGGGGGCTAGGCCGGTGCTGGAGTGGTTGGCGCCGCGCCAACAGGCGGCGAAGGGCAAGTTGGCGCATGTGCAGAACCACTGGCGTGATCCCTGTGCATGCGCAGGGGGTTTCTTCTCTGCGCCAGCCATGGCGGAGCTTTACAGAGGCTGGCACAAAGAGAAAGAGTGCCCCCACGGCACAGGCCGCCCGCAGATCGATGGGCCCCGATGCGGGCCAGGCCACCATGGGGGCCCACCCCCCGAGGCCGGATCCCCTCGCACCCCCCGAAGACTCCGTAGGCTGCCCTCAGAGCCGGGTCCCGCCGGTATGGACCTTGTCTAATCCACGCCGGCGGGACTGGCCGAAAACGGGCGGCCGCTCGGCCCATCGGGGCCCGGAGAATTGCCGGGGGGCCACTGCCAACGGCCCCTGACCGGATCAACGTGATCTCTGCCCCCGCCAAAAAAACGGCGCCGGAGAATTTGGCAGCCGCCATCGGAGCGGCGGGGCGGGATTCACGCCGCCCCTCCCGTCGATTCTCCGACCCGGCAGGGTCTTCTTTACCTTTCTTTACCTTGGCTGCCCAGTAATTACAGTCACCAGGTTTGTAAATGTAAACACTATTACTATTATTTATAACAATAATTAAATATGCAGCAAATACAACTGGTTAACTATTATCTAATTCCTAATTCCCCACTTTAACTTGCCCTCCACACACACACATACACACACACATACGCACACACACACATACATACACACACACATACACACACACACATGACAAACAAACACAGAGGGGAAGAAAGGGGTGAAAAATCAAAAGGAAAAGGAAAAAAGAGACTTTGTTTCAGATGGTGGTTTCCAGCATCCTACTCCTCTCCCAACTTTGCTTTCAGTTCATAATATTATTATAGAAATGAAATGAAATGAAAATCGCTTATTGTCACAAGTAGGCTTCAAATGAAGTTACTGTGAAAAGCCCCTAGTCGCCAAATTCTGGCGCCTGTTCGGGGAGGCTGGTACGGGTAGATGCATTCAGGTCTCTGTAGTTTCATAAATACAGCACTCACAGGCCTTTCTGGAGAAAGAGAGAGAAAGTTTTGCTTGAAGCCTGTAATGGTCGTCCTGTAGATTCATTCATTCAGGTTCTCTGCATCTCCAGGAATACAGCACTCACAGACTTTCTGCAGAAAACGCAGATGAGAGAGAGAATAAGGTCTGGTGTCTGTGCTGAATATGGAGGTGCCCACACTCTGGATTCTTGCAAAACGCGATGAGAGGTTTATTAAGGGTGTTGATCATACAATCGACATGATGATCTGCTCGAAGCCCGCGCAAACACTCTGCTGACATCACTACACTATGTGAGACATAACTCGCAGTAACGTATTCTCAGATACATAACAGAGATCACAATATTGGGGACTTCGGAGAAAGAGATTCCTTAGATACATGATAGCTTAAGGTCTGGATTAAAGGACAGAAACTGAACAAGTTAACACACTGAGTTAAATAATTCAGAGGGGTAGGCAGGGCCAGGGGCACATCCGCATCCCCCCTCGAAACAACCCCCCATTTGTTGCCGTGAAGCCGACTAACTCCATGCCGAGCTACCCTGCAGCCTTGAAGTGCCGCAGGACTCATTAATGAGGGCCCAGTGAATCTTCCTGTCCTCATTGGGGGAGTATCCCCACCCTCTGGAGCTGGTAGCCAATCTCATTGGCCGGCAGCTCCATCAATCCCAGAAGCGCCAAGAGGGCAACTGCTGGAACTGCAGCTGAAGTGATGAGCCCTTAAGGCTTAGGGTCCTTAGAGCAGTCTTGGGTCTTGTGTTGGAAGGATTTGGGAATGTTAGGGGCAGTGGGGAGAGAGGGCTTGGTTTAGAGAGGGAGAGGTAAGAAGGAAGCATGGTGTTCAGTCTAAGGTGGCGGGGTTGCCACGTGATCAGCAAAGGGCAGCCCCCGAAGAACCGCCCTGACTTTCATTTTGCTCTTTAATCCTTTGGGCTTAAAGATCGAGATCTTCGCTCCCGCCCTAGTGCTCAAACCAAATGTATGATGGTTGGGCAGCATATTATATTGTCCGTAGTCTTGATAAAAAACCTAAGTGACTCTTAAATAGTCATTTTAATATGGTGGGCTCCCAGCGGGGTAGATACCCCCTGGGGGCATGTACAATTCAGTTGACTGCTTTACTCAACAGGCCTGTTGGCCTCGATCGAGATTTTGAAGGCATCTGTTTTTCATGACATTTGCAGTCATATCATCATGAAGCAATTTCAGGATTGCAAAGAAGTTTCTTGATAGCCAAATGTTTGGATCAACAGTCCACAGAGCCTTGCGATTTACTGAGTCAAATGCTTTGACCAGGTCAGTGAATGTAATAAGAATTCATGAAGTTGTGCTTGACATTTAAAAAAATTTAGCTACGAAGAACATATCAGAGATTTCTCAGGAAGGTCTAAAGCCCCACTGTGCCTTTGGGAGGATTTTCTTAGCTGCAAGAAGTAGGTGGTTCAGAAGAATGTGTGTCAGGATTTTCCCTGCTATGGACAAGAGGAATTTTGATAGTTTTCAAAACATGATTTATCTCCCTTCGTGAAGATAGTTACAGTTGTCGCATTCCTGAATTAGTTGAGGGGTGGGTCTGGGGGAGAGCTGAGGAGTTATTTTTCCTCCCACATCCATTGACTGTGCATGGAGTCGTGACGTGAGCAGAAATCCGTCAAACTTAAAGACCTCCCTCTGCTGGATCCTATCGGATCCTCAAGCTTTGTTATTGTACATCCATTTGATTGCTTGTTGCAACTCACCCATTGTCAGGGTTCACCCATGGATTCTACCACAGGGTTCGGGGGGAAAGCCTACAGAGTACCAGCTGCCACTGGGGATTCACAGTTGAAGAGTTGTTGAAAATGTCCTTTCCAGCATTGACAGAAGACATTGTCACCCTTTAGAAGGGAAACACAGTCCTCTTCATTTACTGGATAGTATTTCTCTTCTGAAGAATGACATAGATTATGGACCTAATTTTGTCCAGAGCAGGAACTCGATACTGAACTAAAAGGGTGCAAAATATTTGAGGGGACAAGGAGAACAGTCCTGTCAGAAAGAATGACATATATAGGAAAAGGATTGAGGTCCCAATGGAAATATTTCAGGAACTAGTGAGGAAGTTAGGCAGCAGGACCTTAAAAGTAATCTTGCAATTACTCCTGCTAGTGAATTTAACAGCAATAAGATAATCCATGGCTGCGGAAACGATGCAGGAAAGAAGGCCAGATTCCTGTGGCACTGCGACCAGTTCTGAGGCAGGATTATTATAAGAAGATGGATACGTCGCACCTCAAAAGAGCTGAGACCAATGTCCTGACAGGGAAATTAACTCGTGCTGTTCTGGAGGCTTCAAATTAATTTGGTAGCAGGTGGGCCCCTAAGATGAGAGGAGATACAAGATGCAGAGAAGTCTGGGAGAGAGAAACAGATAGAGGAGCAAATTTTTAGGTAAATGGCAAAAAGTTGCAAATGATTTAGGGCATAATGTAACGGAAAAAAAACCAGGGCAGGATTCTCTGTTGGTTGACGCTGGAATCATGAAACACAATTGGGCGGAGAATCGGCTTTGACTCTGAAATCATGGCGGCCGGCAGTTTCATGCCAAATCGCAATTCTCTGGTGCCTCGACAGTGGCGTCAATGCATTCCAAAACACCGTTTGCATAGCATCAGCAGGCCCGACCCGGTATTCTGCGGGGCCCTCGTGATTGTCCGCCTCCACTGGGGGGAATTTCCAACAGTGAGGTTCCCTTGTGCTTTTAAAAATCGAGAAACAGGCGCCGTGGCTGATGAGGGAGAGAGAGAGGAGGTGGACATACAGAGGTTCGATCGTGGGCTGCCGGTCCTGACACTGGCCGGGCTGGCTGGAGGGGAGAGGGGAGGGGATGGTGAGGGGGGACTGGCTGAGGGGCCAGGGTGACCCCCTACGAGACTGGAGCGGTGTCCAGACGTGAACCGCCATTGCCATAGCCATCTTGCTGCACACCCTACCGACCACCCACCTTGGCTCCTGGTTCTGCAGCGTGACACCAGCACCCCCCCCCCCTCTCCCCCGGCCCCCCCCCCCCCCCGCAACTGGCCATGAGACATCACACGGCTTGCCCAAGGTCAATGCCCACGGTAGCCCCTACAGGGGGATGCTGGACGGGTTCCGCGGAATGTACTTTTGGCAAGGGCAACACCAGCTGACGGTACCCCTGACAGCAGGGTGGATGCCAGTTTCAGAGGCCCCCATGGTGCTGGGCACCAACGGGGTCAGGGATGCTGGGATGGGGTGGGGGCCATGAAGGGGTGGGGACCGCAGTGCCAACCGGGGCCACCGTGTAGCCAGTTGCACTAGTTGCGCATGAGGGTACGCACCATGCCAACATGTCGGCCTTTCACCCCCTGCAGTCAATGGATATTGGAATTCAACCAGTATTGGTGACCTTCCTCCTAGTCACTGCAGCCCTGGGGTGGAGCTGGAGCTGGAGCTGCTCGAGGAGGAGGAAGCTGCAGTAGTGGAGCGAGCCCCAGAGGAACAGGAGGCAGCCGCTGAGGTTGGAGAGAAGGCTGCCAAACAGGCCAAGGAGGTGCAAAGGAGGCAACACATGAGGCCTCGTATGTACTGGAAGTACCTGTCATTGAAGGACCCGCCGGACCGGGCACGCCATTGAAGACTCCGGCTGAGCAGGGTAACAGTGCAACCTATATGCTAGATCATGGTGCACCTGGAACTGCGGGGGAATGGGGGAGGTCACCCTCTCCAGCTGGATGTCAAGGTGACAATTAATCTGAATATCTACACAACGGGGTCCTTCCAGGTGCCGAGTGGGGTCCTGACCGGAATCTCACAGAACGTGATGCACAGGTGCATTGCACCATCATGGAGGCCCTATAAGTCCAGTCGGCACAATACATCCATTTCAATGTGGACCGAGCCAACCAAGATGCCCGGGCAGACCAAGATGCCCGGGCAGCAGGTTTCACAGCCATCGCCGAGATGCCCTTTGTCCAGGGGGTGATCAACGGGATGCATGTCCCCCTACGAGCACCCTTCGATGACATGCTGCTCTACACAAACCGAAAAGGGTTTCACGTGATGAACGTGCAGTTGGTGTGTGACCACAATACGCATCATTGACATCTTCGCCTGACACCCGGGCAGTGTGCACGACGCCTTCATCTTGGCATTCTCGATGGTTCTCTATCTGGGGAGTTGGGGGTTGGCTCCTGGGTGACAGGGGTTATCCGCTGCGGTCGTGGCTGATGACGCCTACCAGGTGGCCACAGACCGACCTAGAGACCCGCTACAACGACACCCATGCAGCGACCAGGGGCATCATTGAGCAGTGCTTCGGCCTCCTAAGATACGGTTCAAGTGTCTGGACCACTCTGGAAGGGCACTCCAGTATGGCGCTGGGAGAGACGCACACATCGCGGTGGTGTGCTGTATCCTCCACAACCTCGCGCAGCAGAAGGGCAATTTGCTGGAGGAAGAGGAACGGCAAACCTCATCCAATGAGGTAGTTGCGGGGGAGGGTGAGGGTGGGCCGGACATGGGGCCCAGCCACGCACGAGAGGCCGCACTACTTGTGTGCCAGGGCCTATGCGCAGGGAACGCTCAGGTTGCCTCCAGGTTCACCAACTGGGGGGGTGGACTGGCCTGGGGCACGGACCACCCCCCCCACCCCCTTGCCAGCCCACACCAGCCCACCCCTCACATCCTTCTGACAGAGCACCGAGGCAGATATGCACATAGGCGGTACGAGCCCAGGATTGGCAGCAAAAGCAGGTATGGTCCATGTGATGGAGGATAATGACAACCTGCCCTGCGATGAGCTCTGCTGCTCCCGCATCATTTGGCAAAGTCTGACTCCAGACCACGGTAGCACTTCCCACCGTCCACCTGGGTGATCCCTGCATGCGAGCTGACCATTCCATCACATGGTCCCATCGAAGGTGATTATGGTGAATGCCAGTGGGCAGTACCATGGGACAGTGCCGAGGCAGTGCCAGGGCACTGCTGGGCATGACCCTCTCCTCCCTGAGAGCTGTACTTACCTCTGCGCCCTTGGCAGGTTCTGCTAACCAGTTCGCTGATTTTAAAAACCTGCTGTAAATCCTGATGATGTGATGTCACATGGCTGAACGGGGGAAGGGCTTCCCTACATAGGTAGAATGGTATAGTAGGGAGGCCTGCTGGTTATATTAAATGGATTATAATGGTGATCCCGTCATTGCATGGTGGGAGCCCTGTTACATCGCTGGCGGGGACAATCGAGCAGAGAAACCCCGCTGGCATAAAAATCGCTTTGT
Source organism: Scyliorhinus torazame (assembly GCF_047496885.1). NCBI lineage: Eukaryota > Metazoa > Chordata > Chondrichthyes > Carcharhiniformes > Scyliorhinidae > Scyliorhinus > Scyliorhinus torazame. The sequence goes on from NC_092713.1 coordinate 61,912,003, forward strand.
GACCCACCCTCAACTCTCCAGTCCCTCCACCTTTCCCGCCCACTGAAAACAAGGGCTGAACCCCCCCCTCCCCCCGCCCCCCCCGCCCCGCCCCCCCCCCCCCCCCCCCCCCTGTCCAATGCATAGCAATCAAAAACAAAGAAGTTAGGCGCGATTTTATTGCTGCATCGCGCTTGAGTGAATGCAACACAGCTGTTGCTGGGCGCTGATCAGTTTGCGATCTAACCAGCCTGCTCCCGTTGGCAAAATCAAGATCCCGCCTTGGCATGGTGAAAAATCAATAATCACCATTTAAAGCTAATCTCCATAGAATTGATGGGAACGACCCCCTATCTAACCGCCTCCCGTGATCTAACTGCTTACCCAGCAAGTGGTTACACGGCTGCAGATTGGTACACCTTTTTAAAAATGTGAAGTTAGCAGAATGGCTGCTGTGGGGATCATGGGAGGTGAGGAGCCATCTGTGCTCCCAGGCACTTGGGTTGCTGCCCCAGTTCTCACGGGGGTGCGGGGTGGCTGGTGTAGCCCCCATGGTGGGCGGTGTCGGTCAGGAGGGTTGGGCACCATTGTTAGGGGGTGGGGGGGGCAGGGTGGTGCCGCTGGGCTGTGGGTGATGGTAGGTACCTAATTGCCCATGGGTCCGCCATGCCACCCCCTGGATTGTGTGTACGCATAATGGGGGCAACCCCAGCTCCTGCCTGTCTGTCCCATCGACCACCCATAACTCCCACTGACCGTGGAGACCTTGGGCCACGCGGCTGAATGCTATTGCTAATAGGAAATTGTCAGTCGTGGTTAAGTGAGCACTTCATGGCTCCCAAGTAGATTCCCGTGGGCAGGCATGCCATGTAACATGAAGGAATTATTGCCTAGCATCCCAATCAGACCATGAGCCTTGGACACTGCCTGCAGAAAGCAGGCACAGCAGCCGACACCCGAAGACCCAGGGGCTAGGCCTCAGCACCGGGGACATTCCCATGACCAGAGGGTGGGTGTGTGCACTGGGGTGAAGTCACGGATGCCCTGTTTGCCTGGGCAGCAAACTATATAACTTTGACATGAACCTGCCCAACAAAATGCCCGGGCAGCAGGATTCTCTGCCATCGATGGTATGCCCCAGGTCCTGGGGGTAATAGATGGCACACATGTCACCTTGCGCACAGTGGGCCATCAGGGAATGCCCTTCATCAACAAGAAGGGGTTCCACTACCTGAACATCCAACTTATGTGCAACCACCACTTGAAGATCATGCACGTTGTGCACGCTTCCCAGTTCCGATGCCTCAACTGCTTTGGTGGTGCACTGCAGTACACCCCCCAGAGTGTCGCCCATGTTGTGGTGGTTGCTGTCTCCTCCAAAACCTAGCACAGCAGCGATGTGCTGGAGGAGGAGGGGCGGGGGAACAGGTGGCTACCTTCGAGGAGGAGAACGAGGAGGCATTGGACCAGGAGGGGCTAGACGACGAGCCTGGGGAGGACCTGCAGGATCAGCCGGAGGATGGAGGACAGGTGGCAGAATGAGAGACTGGCAAGCCCGTAGGGCGAGGGAGGCTCTCATCCTCACCCACTTCACACAGGACATGGCCTCGTCCGTCATCTCATTCCCTCCGCCCCCTCTCTCCACCCCTTCCACCCCACCCCTAATGGATCTCCCAACCACTCTGTTCCACCCTCCTAGTGTCTGTGTAACATCAGCCCAGGATAACTGACTGTGTCGACGCAGTCAGAGGATCACTATCGAGGCCGGTGTGATGATAACCCGCTGAGAGCTGAATGCAGGCAGCCTGCTGCTTACCGCGTCCCATGGCCTTCGATTACCCTCGTGGCCATCCTCTGGGGGTCCAGGGGCCGGACGGCCCTGCCTGCTTGCCAGCAGCACATGCCCCGCTGTCCCACCCTATTCCGGGGCCTGATCCGAGATGTGCCATTATCAGGGGAGCGGGGGGGGGGGGAAGCTGGTGATCGCCATCACCACTCTGTAGCTGGATTTTGCCCCAGGTGCCCCTGTGTCATGCGGCTCGGACACGCTCTGGTGCGCCCCGGCATGATCCACCTGCGACCAGGAGACATCCCCCAGTGAGCAGCGTGATGTTCTCTGTTGGGTCTATCAGGATGCTTTGAGAACGTAGTGTTAACAAAGAACATCAAGCTGAGTTATTGAACAAAGCTGATTTATTTACACTACTAAATTAAAGATTCTAACCAGTCAACAAGGAATAAGTTATGCTATGTACCTAATCTATCTCACGCCTAACAACCTTCTCCAGAATCCCAGGAGTCACATGATATTTAGAGAACTCTCCTTATCTCCATCTGGTGGTGAGAAGTATTATTATCTTATTGTTAACACTTTGTATTCCTTACAATACACATATTGTAACATCCCCCTTTCTTTGAAGATGTTTGTACATCATCACAAACATTTATACATGGCAGGCAATGTATACTCTATACATGCAAATGCATATTGTTACGTTAACAATAAGTTATCAACTTTTTACAGTTCATCGATTGAGTCTGTCTGACTTTCTTCTGGTTCGAGTTGACCTTCTCAATCTTGATGGTTCTGAATCAGATGTCTCTGATTTTTAGGTAGTAACCAGATCTCGATTTTGTGATCTCGAAGTCGGAGCTTTGAGTAGTTCTGTATTGAAGTCAATATTCGGAAATATCTGCTGAGTTGACTTCACTTTCAGAAGTGCTCCCCTGTTTCTTCTGAGAATAGAACCTTCAACAGTCATCACGACATATGAGTATGGAGCTGCCTGGTGTGTCACACGTGCCATACAGGACCATCCTCCAGTGGGAATTTGTACTCCAGTGTGATCACCTGGTTCTAGATTGACTAGTTCTTTAGCTGTCCTGTCATAATACTGTTGTTGCAGTTGTTTGTTCCTCTTCATTTTGTTTATAACATCTCCAGTATCAGGATCTGCTAATTCTAAATGATTCTGCCTGCGACACTTCGCGCACACTTTCCCGAAGGCTGGGCACTTTTTCACTGGGTGGCCACAACGTTTGCACATCATTCGCAAAATGGCCACCGTCTTTAGCGGCTGTTTTTTCAAGTGCGCCACATGGCATCAGCCATGTTGTTTGTTTTCACGCCACTTTCTCGAACTAATATTTCGGAGTACTGACACTTAGCAAGTTCACTCACACGACACATACTGATACCTTCTTCTAGCGTTAATTTCTGTTGCCTGAGCAATCTTTCACGCAGCTACTCTTTTTTTATACCGAATACAATCTGATCATGCAGAAGGGAGTCTGCTAATAATGAAAAATTATAGGACTGAGCTTTGAGCCTGAGATCAGTTATAAAGCAGTCAATCATTTCACCTGCCTTTTGGGCTCATTTTCGGAAAATATAACGCTCAAAGGTTTCATTAATTTGCGATTCACACTGTCTGTCGAATTTTGCTAAGATAATATCATATTTCTTCTTGTCACTATCATTCTCAAAGAGGAATAAGTTATACAATTCTAATGCTTACGGACCAGCCATGGTTAAGAACAGCGCAATCCTTCACTGAGCACTGGCCGCTTCGAGGTCTGAGGCTGACAGGTAGAGTTCAAACTGTTTTTTGAATTGCCTCCAGTTCACATCTACTTTACCCGTTGTCCTGAACAGCTTTGGAGTCTGTAGACCTTCCATTGAGCTATGACTGGGCTTTGCTTCTTAATGCGACTGGCTTCCACGATGTTGTAGCGATTGGAGTCTGAACTTTTTTTCCGTCGAGGTTTTTTTATTTTTCTCTCTAAACTAACTAATATACCTTGTTGACCACACCTGGTACCATGTGATATTCTCTGTTGGGTCTATCAGGATCTTTGAGAACGCAGTGTTAACAAAGAACATCAAGCTATTGAACAAAGCTGATTTATTTACACTACTAAATTAAAGATTCTCACCAGTCAACAAGGAATAAGTTATTAAATAAAACAATACGATATATTTTACAACAGAACACTATGCTACGCACCTAATCTATCTCACGCCTAACAACCTTCTCCCAGAATCTCTTGCGCTCGTAGCCTCTGGGACTCCTCCAATGGACCTGGTGGAGTGTTGTTGACGTGGGCAGCACTGCTGGACATGGATGGGCCAGGGCACAATATGGTGCTGGGCTGTGGCGATGACAGGCACAGGGTCGCTGGGGGGAACAGGGATGGCGGGCAGGGCCGGTGCCAGGGGGCCGGTGCTAACCCACACATGCAGCCCAGTGGAGGTGGTTAATCTTCTTACGGCACTGGGTCCTCTTGGTCATGCTCCCCAAGCTGACGATCACTACCACTTCCTCCCAGATGACACTGGCTGCCCTGTGGCTCACCCACTGAACCCCTTGGGGGAAACGGGTATCCCGTCTGGACTTGAACACGTCCAATAATCGAGGGGCTGGTCTCCTTGGTGGCATTGCTGCGATCTGTGTTGGGTTTGTTCTGCGGGATTGATTTAAGTGCTGCTCCCCCTTGTTGACGGGGAGCTGGCGGGATCCTAGCTAATCGGTGGGACCATAATTTGTGGTGCGAGGTACATGGGGCATTGTTAATTGGATCAATCGTTGTATGATACTAGTGACGGCCTCGCTGTGTCGAGCGTCGGGAAGCTTGCGGCAGTTCCCGCTTGCTACCACACCGAGAATCTTTTCCATGAAATTGCGCCCATTATGCCAAACCTTTAGAAGATACTGGTCTCAGCTGCAGTATTTTGGCCGATTATGAACAGCACACTTTTGGAAGTGTGTGAAGGGTCAGAGGATGGTACCATGAACGAAAGACTTCAGTTACTTAGAATAACTAGAGAAACAGGACTGTTCTCCTTAGTGCAGTGATATTTGACAGAGAAATTCAAAATTCCGAAAGGATTTGATAGAGTAAATAAGGAGAAACTGTTTCCAGTGGCAGAAGTGTCAGTAACCAGAGAAGACATGAGGAAAATAAATGATGCAGCAAGGTCTTATGATCTGGAATGCATTGTCTGAAAGAGTGATGCTCGATTCAATAATAACTTTGAACAGGCAATTGTGTAAATATTAGAGGGGGATAGCTTTGAAAGATTATGGGGAACGAGTAGGGAAATGGACCTAATTGAATCACCCTGTCAAAGAGGCAGCACAGGTTAAATGGGCTGAATGGCTTCAATTTGTGCTATATCATTTCAGGGTAATTCGGTTTCCAGTGGGCAAGCGCTAACAGGACAAAACTCTACCTAATCTGGCACTAATTGTCAATCTCAGTTCGTAAAGTCACAGAATGGATATTGTGGGAAATAGTCACAGTTTGTACGGATCAGGGGGTCCTTCTGAAGATGGAATTGAAGGAATTTTGTTGGAGCAAAGTAGATTTTGATCCAGATTTCAGAATTGAAATATCAATCTGCTAATCGAGTGCTGCAATATTATCTCCTTTCCCCTTTCCAAACCACCAATTATCAACAGACCTGCTCTGACTCTAGTGACACATATCTCCATTATTTTATAAGGGGATTTTTTATTCTTGTTATGACTTACATTTTTCCTGCACCAGTCAGACAGCTTCACACGGTGTTTATTGAATGCCTGGCCTAACATGGTTTTAAAAACAAGAGTTCACGGAGTCCACAGGGGCACTTCAGTGAAAATAAATGAGGGTCATTGGAAAGGTCATCACCACCAGCATTAATATGTTAATGAGAGAAAACACTGAATAGAATTGAAAACTACAATTAATAGCAATGATTTTTGCTTAAGTTGGCAAATGATGTGTCTTGTAAGTGTTGGGATAACTTTAGAAATAATTCGAGAAAAGGCAGAGAATTGTCTTAATCGTCAGTCCCAAGGTAGTTAAGGTTCTCGCAATCATATGCAACTATTCCTTCAGTGGCCTCATTCTCCACACCCAACCATTAGGAGGTGTAGATGTAGCTTAAATTCACCTCTGCCCCGCAAAGAGTCATTTTCCACTCAAAATTCTATCTATTTGGCCACAACCCCACTGGGATTAGAAAAGCATTTTATGAACAATTGCAGATAAGAACACATGTTTATTTTATAGCACAGTATCTTAATGTGATTTTAAGAGTTTTGTCAGCTTCCTCTCTCTGGAGAGATGTTCTAATCCATCATGTCATGATGGCACACCAAGATAGAAGTATACCATAAGGAATTTGCCTCATTTTTGATGTTGTTAGCAGAGCAGCACAAACTACAAATGGCATTCTTACTCAACACTTAAGCTTCAATAACTTTTTAATTTTAGCGTGCTTTTGAGAAAATTTAGCTGAAACATTGCCATTTCCTTGGACTTGCTGTATCTGCAGCAGAGGTGCAATGGTAATACTGTCTACGCCTGCCAAAAGACTTTCCACTGTATTCCCAGCAAAGTTACATGAACACATTGTTGTAAGGTGCCCCTTCCACCCTCCCAGAAATTGGAGCCTAGTAAGGCAAAGAAAATTGCCCTCCATGTAGGGGGACATACTCGTGCAGCAGCAGCATCAACACCAAGAATAAATTAGGCAAAATAGTATTGGTTGCTAATGTGGAAAGTTAAAGCCAAGAAGAGTGATGCATTTCTCTGTCTAGTCCATTTTCTTGATGAAAGGGCCTTATGAATTATTCTTTATCTGCACTATCCCTTACTTGGACCAATTTTGCATCCCCTCACATATTTGTCTGGAGTAGCAGGAATCATTGTTATTAATATTTTTCTCTCAGAGGGTCATGAGAATTATAAACTCTCTTCCTGAAAAATTGGTGGAAGCAGTCTTTGAATATTTTTATGGCAGAGGTGGATAGATTCTGAGCAAGGGGATGATAGGTTACTGGGGGTAGGCGGGTGCAGATTTGGTTACCATCAGATTTTCTATGATTTTATTAAATAGTGAGGCAGGCTCAAGGGGCCGAATGGTGTACTCCTGCTCCTTGTTCGTATGTACTGTCATGTGAGAGTACCTTTAAGAAATGGGTGTTTACTACTGCAGTGATGTCAGAGAGTGGGTGGAGCTGGGCTGTCTGTCAGCTTTTTACTTTCATTTTTGAGCAGGCTGCAGGGTATGTTTTAGTTTTGTTTTCAGTGTTGGAGCTGAAGCCAGACCATGCAGGTGTACGGCTGTTCTCTCTGCCATCAAAAGACTATCTCTTGATCATTTGGTGAATTCAGAATTATAAATGTTTTCAGTAGTGATTTTAACCTGATGTGCTTCTGATAAAGGTTTTGTTTTTAAGTCGTATGGATGTTAAAAAGGAAAGCTTAAAGGTTTACTTAGTGTTGTAATCTTTGGGGGTTGTATTTGAATTAGTGGTTGCTAAGATGTTCACTGTATATTTTAAAAAAGGTTAACTTGAGTTCATAGAATAAACATTGTTTTGCTTTAAAAAATACTTTTCCATTTCTGCTCTACCACACCTGTATAGTGGGCCGTGTGCTCCCCATACCACAATCTATTAAAAGTTGTGTGTCAGGTGAACTCTATGATACACTTTGGGGTTCTCTAAACCCTGGCCCATAGCAGTACCCCATCCCCATCAGCATCCCCTCTCCTCCCTGACCCCACCATTGATTTGTGTAATTGTGTGCACAAATGGCAGAGGGCAGTGATGTGAATGCAGACACTTTACATTCTTCAAATTGAGCTCTATTTGGACACAGGAAAATATTTACATGAGTGGAGCGCAATTTCTTCAGGCAAGAAGAAAATCTGGCGAGCCTATGGAGCGCAGCAGCATTCATTATGTTGAAACAATAAAATGAAAAACTGCTGTCCTTGCACTAAAGGCAGCTAAAAACACACATGTTTAGTATGATCTTTTGGAGAGTAAATTCTTTTAAACCTAAACATTTACTTTAGAACTCCACCCCTAATGCCAAATGATAAACATTTCTTCCTTTGTGTTTATCAGTATTTGATTAATTGCTGGTTGTTCAGAGTAGGATTTGGGTTTCACATGATAAGTATTCTGGGTTAATTCGTCTAAAGGAATAGCAACGCCAAAAAAGAAATTCTGTTGCCTCTCTGGCATCATAAATAAATGTTAGGACACATTTTGACATGTTTCCCGACGACGGGGTGGTATCCACGATTTTTTAAATTTTCTAATATTGCAATGCCAGTTGTTTAGGACAATTAGAAAGAGAAGAATGTAAGAGACATTGTTACCTGTCAAAGATGTCAGAATGGCAACTGTATAATGCAGCTGATCCAAATCGAACTGAAGTTTCAAGTTTTCAATTGATTACAGTCAATCCAACTCTGGATGGGATCATTGTGTTGGGGGCCCCAAAGGAGGATCGTTCTGGGAGGAAGAGAGCGCAGTGAGGGCCAGGAAAATTTAACTGCTGCGCCTCATTTTTAATGTTATAGCTCTGTCTCCTGCTGGAAGCTGTTGGAAATAGTGCCATGGCCCACAGGCTGGAGTGGCAATTGCTTTGGGAGCCATGCACTGCTTGTACGGCAAGGGAACTGTCAATGGCAAAAAGTAAGTGTTTGGAGGTATGGGATTGCCGGTCAGAGAAGACAAAGAAAGGATTGCAACAGTATTTTTCAATGGTATTGAGCAATGTTGCAACAGAGGATTTCCCAACATATTTCTATAGTGGTAAACAACAGCAATTATAACAACAGCAATATCATTTTTTAAAATATTATTTACTGAAAGTTATTGTACAGTCTAAAATGAGCTTAAAGGCCCACTCAGGGTGAGACTGAGCAAGACCACTTGGAGGAGAGTGCAAGAGGAAATTGAAAACAACTCGAGAGTGCAGGGAAAAAATCTGAGTGCTAGCTTGGAGTTTGGAGCCCCTGAGATGACATCATGAGTCAAAGGTGATGCAGGGCACGTAGAAGCAGTTGATTGGGTGAGCACGGTTGGGTACGTATTTACTACTTTTATCGTTTATAGTTTGTCATTACAGTTCTTAAGGGCTATATTCTGTAGCAACGAAGACCGGGGAAAAAGGGCCCCAGAGTAATTGATATTATTTTATTTTAAGTATCTTCCAAAAGGTTTAATTTAAAGGGGTACGTCATGGCCGAGAGCTCAACGGTGTACTGTGCTCCTCCTGCTCTATATGGGAAAACATGGACATTTCCAGTGCCCGGGGCCAGCATGTCCGGGAACTGTCTCTGCAGCTCCTGGACGCCTGGGTTTCAGAGCAGGAGTAGCAGCTGGAGACACTGTGGAGCATCTGCGAGGTGGACAATATTGTGGATAGCATGTGTAGAGAGGTGGTCACATCATAGGCTAAGAATCCACAGGCAGGAAGGGAATGGATAACCACCAAGCCTCCCTGGTGCTAAGGTCAAAGATGTCTCAGAGCAGCTACTGGACATTCTGGAGGAGGAGGGTAAACAGCCAGTGGTCATGGGACACATTTGTACATGTGCAACATAGTTAAAAAAAGGGATGAAGTCCTAAAGCAGGATATAGGGAGTTAGCTAAAAAGTTGAAAATTAGAACCTGAAAGGAAGTCATCTCAGGATTGGGGGGCCGGTTTAGCTCAGTTGGCTGGACAGCTGGTTTGAGATGCAGAGCAAGGCCAACACCACAGGTTCAATCCCCATACCAACTGAGGCTATTCATGAAGGCCCCCAGCATTCTCAAACTTGCCAATCGCCTGAGGTGCAGTGATCCTCAGGTTAAATCACCACCAGTCAGCTCTCCCCCTCAAAGGCGAAAGCAGCCAATGGTCATGTGGGACGATGGTGACTTTACTACCAGTGCCTTGTGCTAGTCAGAGTAGAAAGAGCAGGATATACGTATAAGATGAACATGTGGCGGAAGAGATGGTATGAGGAGCAGGGCTTCAGATTTCTGGGACATTGAGACCCAGTTCTGAGGAAGGTGGGACCAGTACAAACTGGAAGGGTTGCCTCTGGGCAGGACCAGGGCTGATTAACTAGGTGGAGTATGTGTTAGAGTTGTTGGGGAAGGTTTAAACTAAAATGGCAGGGGGTTGGGAACCTATGCAAGGAGTTAGAGGAGGGAGAAACAAGGATAAGAACAAAAGACAGAAAGGGGAATAAGAAAAATGATGGGCAGAGAAATTAAGGGCCAGAATCAAACAGGGCCACAGTGAAAAATAGTGGGAACTGAACAAGGAATGTTAAAAAGACATGCCTCAAGACTTTGTGACTTAATGCATGGCGCATTCACAATAAAGTAGATGAATTAATTGCGCAAATACATTCTAATTGCGTGAGAGTAGAGTTGTCCTGTCTGTGTGTATTTCTCTTTTCTTTACTTTAATAAATAGCCTTTAAGAATTGTTACACGAAGACTAGGTTATTCATTCTCACTGGGGTCCTCACACCAAATGAAACAAAACTATACACCTCCACGAACCGGCGTCCCAGGCTGGGATGCCCTTACAGATAACATCAGCTTGCTTCATGACACAGCGACAATGGGCCACAGTTTACAGCCCAAGAGTTCAACGACTACCTAAAGAAGTGTGGAGTTCAACATATAATGCCAGCACCTTACCAGTTATCCACAAATGGTTTAGCCGAGAGGTTTGTCCTGTCCCTGAAGCATGCACTGAAAGTTTACAAGGACCAAGGTTCACTTCATCGTCCTGAGAGCAGGTCTTTAGCACCATACTGGAATATGACACACATGACTACACAAAATCCACCAGTTTGCTATTGATGAAAAGGAAGCTGAGGTCTACATTTGATTTACTCTTGTCAGAGGAGACATCTGACATAGTAAAGCGAAACCAGCAGTCACAGATTTGACTCGATAAAGTAACTCAAGGAAATGCTCGTTTCAACAAGGAGAACAAGTGTCAGCGCGCAGCTGCTGGTGGGCAGTGGGTCACTGCGACAGTATTAGCTCAGATGGGTCCAATCACCTACACGGTCTAAACGACAGATTAACCCGTGTGGAGACATCATGTAGATGAACTATTGTCAACACGTGTCAGTGTACCAGTGCCAGAACTATCTCAAGGGGTAACAGTCTCCATCTCATCTGATTGTGTAACTTCTAGTCCACCTACAGAAGCAGAGATTGTACCAGAAGTACCTGCTACTGCCAGCCTTCCCTCAGAAAAAGAGACTGTAACTGTAGCATGTTCGAGGATAAAGACACGTGCTGGAGAACCAGCAAACATATCTAAGTTTGAGAATAACAAAGCCCTGGAAGTGCGCTGCAAACAACGAGAAATAGACGCCCACCTGATCGTCTATCTTATTGACTGTATTATCACAATGTAATAATTTGATGCCTGCGCTTGTGTATATATGGAATTGACTATATTAAAATACTGGTTATGTCGGACTTTAGAAATAAAGGGAGAGGGATGTTTTTAGGTGGGTTATTGTAGTTGTGTGCAATGTCTCGTTAAGAACTGAGTCACGTGACATGCATGATGTCATCGGCCAGATCCAGGGCTTTTGCTCTAGTCTAGTAGCAGCCCTTGTGAAGACCTATTCAATAAACCTCTGTTAATGTTAGATTCAACCCACATGGATCTGCAATCTATTTTACAAGGTCTATACCCATGTCGACTTCTTTGCAGTGGGGAAATCGTTGCTTCCAGAGATAGTCAGAGCGAAATTCTCCACGATTGTAATCTCCGACCACGCTCCACATTACAGAGATCTATAAGGAGCTGATGGAGTGGGAGAGAGCCTTGATATGGAAGATGACGAGACAGTGGGAAGAAGAGCTGGGTGGGGAGTTGGAGGCCGGGTTATAGAAGGAGGCCCTGAGGAGAGTTAATGCATCCTCGTCATGCACCAGGCTCAGCCTGATACAGTTTAAGGTGGTCCACAGGGCACACATGACTGTGGCCCGGATGAGCAGATTCATTGAGGGGGTGGAGGATAGGTGTGGGTGCTGTGCGGGGCGTCCTGCGAACCATGTCCCTATGTTTTGGGCGTGTCTGAGGCTGAAGGGTTTCTGGCAGGGGTTTTCTGACGTCATGTCAGAGGTCTTACAGGTGAGGGTGGTGCCGAGTCCAGAGGTGGCGATCATCGGTGTGTCTGAAGACTATGGAGCCCAGGGGGTGAGAGAGGCCGACGTCCTGGCCTTTGCCTCCCTGGTGGCCCGGAGATAGCTCTTACTATGGTGGAGGGATTCGGAGTCCCCGAAGTCGGGGGTGTGAGTTAGTGACATGGCGTGGTTTCTCAGACTCGAAAAAATTCGCCTTGAGGGGTTTGTTGCAGGTGTTTGGCATATGGCAGCTGTTCATCGATTTCTTTGAGAAAAATTAATCTTGTCAGCGGAGGTGGTGGGGGTGGGGGGGGGGGGGGGAAGGGGTGGGGGGGGGGAAGGGGTGGGGGGAGAAGGGGTGGCGTGGGAGAGACAAGTAAGGATAGGAGAACCAACGGAGGGGTGATTAGGGAGGTGGCATTGTTTACGTAAGCCATGTTGGCTGGGGTTTGTGCGTGGGGGGTTTGTTTGTTATATTATTGTGTTTTTATATTGGTTGAAATTTGATGTTTAAAATTGTTAAAATGATAAATGCCTCAATAAAATATTTTCTAAAAAGAACCCCTCAAGCCTCCCAAAATGCAGCATTTTTAAACTTACTCTGACCTTGCTTTTGTGCTGAGGAATTTAAACGTGGTTCCGGATGTCCGGAATCGCAGCTTAGATTTTCCTCATCGCCAGTATTAGATCCTCAGGAGTCCTGAGAAGGTTGAACAACTATTAAGTCAAATAAAAGTAAAGGCTGCAACGCGGCAAACAGCACATAAGTGCCACCCGGGCATACTCATCTTTTAAGTACCTGTTTCACGAGCACCTGTTGATAGGCCTCCTCTCCTCAGCGGTGGAGCTCATATTCCACGAGCCCCATGGGGAGATCAATTGGGTCATCTCTGTGGGTCTCATGGAATATTAAATTCATTTTTGCAAGTTAAATTACTGTTGTTATGTCCAAGTTAATACAGCAGCCATTCCATGTCAACAAAGTGCTACAAAAAAATGGATAAACAAACTGTTTTTAAGTTGTAATGGCTGTGGTTAAAATGTTAGCCAGGACATTGTGCTAACTCCCTATTTTGATTTAAATTCTAATATTTGATCTTTGAAATTTTATCCTTCTAACTGAAGGAAGAGAACCCCCAACAATATAATTTTGTTGGCACTGCATTGAACCTTTCTGGTAGATCACCTACTTAAACTCTGAAATATTCAACATTCTGACCTTAAGTGTGTGTTACCAAACTGAGTTACAAGTTATTGAAACAGCCTTCTATCAGGTCACACAAGCAGTTATTTTGGCCCATGCAACCAAATGAAAATACATTCTATCCTTCTTGATTCCATCTAATTATTCAATTCTGATCACCGAAGACAAGAAATTCAATTTATTATTAAAATCCTGATATCCTAATGATACTGTTCCAAGGTTAGCTTCACTACAGTGAAGTCCATTGGGTGGCTCATTCTGAGTTCATTAAACTTTTGGCCCAAGTTACCAAATTAACTTTTGGGAAAGAGTCAATTATAATTTATCTTGAAATGTGTCATGAAGAACATTTGTATTTTAAAAATATAGCCCTTGAACCTCTTTGCATAAAGTTAAATAAATAATGACCGCTGCTGACAAGATATTCATATAGCCAGCCAATTGAAAGCTAATAAGTTTGTAAATAAAAACCACACTTCATCATCTTTTCTGTTGGCTTTTGGTAAATAATTATATAGTAGTCGGCAATTCTTAAACTCTTCCTTTATCAAAGTGCAGCAGTCCTGATAGAGGGGTGGCACGTGGCACAATGGTTAGCATTGCTGCCTAAGGCGCTGAAGACCCGGGTTTGAATCCCTCGGTCACTGTCCTTGTGGAGTTTGCGCATTCTCCACGGGCGGGATTCTCCCATTCAGCGGCAGAGTGTCCACGCCATCGGAAATGCCGTTGTGTTTCACTACGGTGTGAACGGGCTGCTGGGAATACCGATTCTGGCCCCTACAGGGGGCAAGCATGGAGCTGGAGCGGTTCACGCCGCTCAAGCCTCCCATCCTAGCGCGATCTGTACGCTGCGGGATCCGCGCATGCGCAGTGGCGCTGCCGCCAACAGCGCATGCGCGGTGGCCTCCCTCAACACGCCGGCCCCGACCCAACATGGCGCGGGCATTCAGGGGCCGGCGTGGAAGAAAATAGGCCCAGGGAGCGAGAGGCCGGCCCGCCGATTGGTGGGCCCCGATCACGAGCGAGGCCCCATCGGAGGCCCCCCCCCTGGGGTCGGAGCCCCCCCCAGGCTGCCCCACGACAAGGTGTGGACGGCGCCAGCGGGATTCTGCCATTTTAGAGTGGCCACTCTGTCCATCCCTGGCCGAGAATCAGCCGCCTGGCCGCGTACCCGGAGAATCGAGTGCCGGCGACGGGGTGGCATGGCCCGGTTGCGGGGATTCTCCGTCCCGTCCCCGGGCTGGGAGAATTAGTTGTAATGGTGTCCATCCTATCTTACCTCGAAAATGCCACGATGTGGCTACCAAGGGTCTTTCAGATCCATTGGTTTATTCCTTGGGAGCAGAATTAACACTGGCATACCAGCATTGGCCCAAGTATGTTCCATTGCCACTTCTGCCAGCTTTATGATTCCACATCATTGCTGCCACTGGAGAGTTAACTGTTAGGTTTGGCGTGCCTCACACAGCAGGAAGGCATGTTCTAACTAGCTGCAGTGACTTGCTAGGATATAAATCAATGCAATTGTCTGAGCTGTTGGAAACCACCCTTGGCCACAGTGTGCAGCTTTGACCTTAAGATTATTTTAGTATTTCTGGTAAATTCACAGGCCTGAATTTTCAGGAAAGCGAGTGCTTGCTCCCTCCAGGCACTGCGCTGCAGTGGCTGGAAGGCACCATGCCTGAGCTTAAGGCCTGGACAGCACTTCAGGTAAGCACCAGGAGTCCCGGGGGGCGGGGGAGGGGGGAGGGAGATGTTTTAGGATTCGGGAGGGGGCCAAGGTCTCAGTGTCAGGGGTGTAGCGCGGGGCTGGGGAAGGGAGGGCCAGAGATCCTAGGTCCCTGAGGAGATGGTGCTCCAAATCTGAAGGGGCCCCACCCCTTCTTGCTGCGCAAGCTAGAGATTTATTACTTTTTATGTTCGGTATCCTGATCCAACTGGTGCCCGGTAGTCCCCACCCCCCAGCCCCCCTCCTTGGAGCCAGGAACCTCTGTCGTTGGAGCCAGGGATCTCTGCTGTTGGGTCAGTGACGAAGTGTTGGTTCTTACGTTGCATGTGTCCCTGCTGTTTTCTAGAATGGCCAACATTGTTTTAAGTGCTTTGCTGGTGTTTTTTTTTAAGCCTTTGTGAAAAGGAAGGTCAATGTTGCATCGATCATTTTGCACCTCATGGAACACAATGGTGTTGTGGTGAATGGCAGGAAGGGCAATTTGGGACAACACTGGAAGACACTCGGTTAGAGTGGACTTACATCCCTGACACCGTCCTCAGCATGGGGTTTCATTGAACATTCATGATCTTTGCATGGTAGTATTCTGCAGCAGGCTAGACAGTTGAAGTGCGGATTCTTATGATTCTGTTTTCCCCAAGATGTTCCAACAAGTTTCTAGACCAGGTTCATGCTGGTTTTTACTTTTTGACCCATGTTGATGAATGAGGCCCTTGGGTGAGAGTCCAGTCCAGGGTGACACCCAGGTATTTTGTGGGGCCGTGGGCAAGTTGCCTCCTGCAGAAAGAAGAACTAAATTCCATCCCAACAGAGTTGATGATAACTGAATGTGTATGCTCGTTATTGACAAGTTGTCAGCTAATATCAAGAAGATTAGCAATAACACCCTACTGTGACCTTCTAGTCTGAAAAGCATAGAAACCAAATCCACCTATGGCTCAAATCTTAATTTTCCCCTTGTTGGCAGAAATGTAAAATTCGAGATACAGCAGCATCCAATGATCTGGCTTTTCACAATGTGTCAGCTGTTTTCTTTGGCCAACAGCAAGAATGCTGGAGTGCAATGGCGTATTCTGCATGCCCAGAAGTTTGCACATTCTCCCCTTGTCTGCGTGGATTTCCTCCCACAGTCCAAAGATGTGCACGTTAGGTGGATTACATAGAACATAGAACATAGAACAATACAGCGCAGTACAGGCCCTTCGGCCCACGATGTTGCACCAAAACAAAAGCCATCTAACCTACACTATGCCATTATCATCCATATGTTTATCCAATAAACTTTTAAATGCCCTCAATGTTGGCGAGTTCACTACTGTAGCAGGTAGGGCATTCCACGGCCTCACTACTCTTTGCGTAAAGAACCTACCTCTGACCTCTGTCCTATATCTATTACCCCTCAGTTTAAAGTTATGTCCCCTCGTGCCAGCCATATCCATCCGCGGGAGAAGGCTCTCACTGTCCACCCTATCCAACCCCCTGATCATTTTGTATGCCTCTATTAAGTCTCCTCTTAACCTTCTTCTCTCCAACGAAAACAACCTCAAGTCTGTCAGCCTTTCCTCATAAGATTTTCCCTCCATACCAGGCAACATCCTGGTAAATCTCCTCTGCACCCGCTCCAAAGCCTCCACGTCCTTCCTATAATGCGGTGACCAGAACTGTACGCAATACTCCAAATGCGGCCGGACCAGATTGGCCATGCTAAATTGCCCTTAGATTAGGTGGGGTTCCAGGGAAAGGTTGGAGGTGTGGGCTTAAGTAGAGTGCTCTTTCCAAGAGCCGGTACAGACTCGATGGGCTGAATGGTCTCCTTCTGCACTGTAAATTCTATGATCTATGGAACTTCATTTAAATGTGATGTGTTCAAAAGGTTTTTTAAATATTAGCCAACCTTAAGTCAGAGTCTTGTTTCATTGAGGACAGGGGACGGGATTCTCCGAAACACGGCTATGTATTGATTCCAACGTATACACCGGAGCGTTTCACACCAGCATCAACGGGTACCTTGGCCAGCGATTCACTAACCTGAAGGGGGCCAGCAGGGCACCGGAGTTCTCCGCGCAGCTTCGGCTGCCGATACAGGGCCCTGCACTTCCGACTGTGGGCCCGCGCATGTGGACCCACACAGCAAGCCGGCCCCAACAATATAGGCCCCCCCCCACCCACCCAGATCGTATGCTCCCGCCGATCGGTGGCCTCTGATCAGAACCCTGGCTGTCCTGGAGGACCCCCCCCCCCCCCGGTGAAGGATCCCCCCACCCCCACAGTGTGGCCGCGGCAGCCGGCACTCCGAGTGCCCGCCGGGTGGAACCATCTTAGAACCACGCCGGCGGGAACTCGGCCAGCTGCCGGCGGAGAAACGCCGCGGGGCCTTCTTTCAATGGCCCTCGACCGGCGCTGCGTCGACCGTGCTCGCGCGACTGGCGGCGATTCTCCGGTCCGCAGAGAATCCGCGGGTAGGCGTCGGACCCGATCACGGGTCTGACGCTCCACTCTCTGACCCCGCGCCGAGCACGATTTTGGTGTGGAGGCTCGGAGAATGCCGGCCTGGGTTCTGGACCGTAAGTGCCGATGGAGAAATATTAGAGCAGAACGAGGGTCGGAAGCTCAATATAGTTTATAGAATCCCTACAGTTCAGAAGGAGGCCATTTGGCCCATTGGGTCAGCACCAACCCTATAAAAGAGAACCCCGCCTAGGCCCACTCGCCCGCCCTATCCCCGTAACCCCACCTCACCTGCACAACTTTGGACATTAAGGGGCAATTTAGCCTGGTCAACCTACCGAAGCTGCACATCTTTATTTCTCTTCAAGACCTGGGACCTGTCAGGAAAACAGCCCTGTTCCTGTCACTCTGGTTTGGAGATTCTCCAAAGGCAGCCAACATTGAAGATACATGGTGATTTTCAGCAAGTGAGCTATGAAGCTCTCTGGAAAGATTTCATATCATGGACTTATGAGACTCTTCCAAGATTCCACTATGGATATTCACAGAAAGGGAATCACATTTTCTTTTGGATGGCAGGATAGGATTCTAGAAGTTAAACCATTGTTGTGTGACAGACCAGGGGTGGGATTCTCTGTTGGCTGATGCTGAAATCAGGAAACGCGATTGGGCAGAGAATAGGTACCGACGCCAAAATCGGGGCTGGCGCCGATTTAACGCCAAACTGCAATTCTCTGTCACCCCGACAGCGGCACCAATGCAGTCCGGTTGACCTCCCCATGGGACTGGGGCAGGGTCCAGGCACGAACCGTCATTGCTGTGGTCTGCAAGATAGCCATCTTGCTGCACACCCCACTGACCACCGACCTTGGTCCCTGGTTTGCAGAGTGACACCTGCCGTAAGGGTGCTTCCAATCCCACCCCCCCTCCCCCCCGCCCACCCCACCTGGCCTCCACCGGCCGGCAGCCCACCCAGGACAACGCCCACAGTAGCCCCTACGGGGGGTGCGGGGAAGAGGCCGTGGATCGTACCCCGGACAAGGGCAGTGCCAGCCAATGGTACCCATGGCATCAGGGACAGGAGCCAGGGCCAGAGGCCCCCATGGTGCCTGGCAACGCCGGGGCCACCGGTGCGGAGATGGGTGGGGGGACATGTGGGGGCAGAGCCCACAGTGCCAGCTGGGGCCACCGTGTAATGCATTGGACCTGGTTGGGCATGGGAGTACACATCATGCCTGTACAGAATGTCCTAGGCCTTTGACGTGCTGATCCATAGCCAAAACTGTCACCCACAGTGCATCCACCGTGGACGCCGTCCGTGCGGTGTTGGCCTGGACGTCACACTTTGTCGGCACCACCTCCTGGACTGCTCCAATTGCACCTGCAGGTACTGGATGCTCACCGACAATCCCTCATGCAGTCCCTGGCTCTGCGACTGCACCTCGCGTGAAGCCCAACTGGACGGCAGCTAGTTCCTGGGGTCGGCCCGTCCTCCGACCATCTGCCCCCTCGGGTGTTCCAACCTCCACCTGCTGTATTGGATCAACTGTGTGGTGAGCACCAGAGAGTATCCCAGGAGCCTCTTCACTTAAGTGCTCAACCGAGGTGAGTGTCTCTGGGATGGTGGAGGGTGTTGGAGGCCGCTGTGACGGAAAATCTGTGTCATCCTCTGACTCGAGCTCCAGGGTCTCTTGAGTGTCGGGTGGAGGGCTGCGATCCGGCTGCCCTCGCCACTCAGCTCACGGGGTGGTTCCGAGTCTGGCACTGGCTGGGCGCGGGAGGTGCCAGATGGACCCGCCCCATCACCAGCAGGTCCTGCAAGACACAAGACAAGATGCATGATTAGACCGCAGGCTGCGGGGTGGTGGAGGTTAGCGTGTGTCATTGGGGGATGGTGAGGGTAGGGGTGGTGTTGGGTGAGGGGGTGTGGGGCTGGTGTTGGGGAGGTGTGGGGGTGAGGGTGGTGTGGGGGTGCAGGTGGTGTGGGGGTGAGGGTGGTGTTGGTGGAGGTCGACACATGCGTCAGGTGGAATCATAACTCAGCAGGGTCTCACTTCCTCGCCCGCAGCCAAACTCTACCTCCGCGACCCCCCTTTCCTCCGGCCCGCCGACCACGTCCAGGGCCCTCTGTTCTGCCATGGTGAGAGGCCGCAGGTCTGGAGGTCCCCCTCCTGTCTTCTCCCACTCCCGGTGGTTGTGTGTGGCCTTCTACTGGTTGGAGGCGGGGGAAAGAAAACGACGGTGTAAGACAGTCTGATGCATGCAGCCCAGGGGAGGTTGTGCAGTTTTCTGCGGCACTGCTGGCCAGTCCGGACGGCGCTGCCCACGGTGTTGACAGCCTCTGCCACTTGCGCCCAGGCATGGCAAATGGTGGCTGACAGCCTGCTACCCGGACAGGGGTACAGCGTCATCCTCCTCTTCTCCACTGCATCCAGTTGAGTCTCCAGTTAGGCATCCGTGAACCTTGGTGCCGTTTTCCTCGCTGTCACCTTGTTGGCTGGGATAGTGTGTGTGGGGAGTGAAGTGTGTATAAGCGGCTGCAGCTTGTCAATTGATAATCCAGCGAATCCGGCACAATTTCTCATAAGAATGGATTGTGTTCCACGTGGCGCCGGTGCCAGACCCTTAACGATAGTGGAATCTGTCCAAGTGTGGGCCAGTTTTGCTGTTGTGAAAGTCCACAAAACCTGCATCAGTGTCAACACTTAGGGCTGGATTCTCCGATTTTGCAGCTGAGTGCTGATGGCGGCGTGGGAACTGTAGTGTTTTACGACGCCAAAATCGGTGCTGAATCCTCACCGATCCGGGGACTGGTGAGGAGCTAGCAGCCGTGCTGGGTAAAACTCCAAAAACGGCCAGAGAATGGCCGGGTCTGCAGTCGCGCCATACAAGAAGGCGCCGGCCTTGCGCAGACCCGACCTACCAAATACTGCCCCCTGGCCACCCCCTGGCCACCCCCTACCAGTCCCCCCAACCCTCGAGAAGCCCTCTCCCGGTAAGCAGTATGGCTCCCGGCTGACTGTGGCGGCGCTGGACACAGTCCGCGGCCGCCACGCAGGGCTCCCGATCACTGAGACCACACGTCCCCTGTGCGGTCGGGAACTCGGCCCATCGGGGTTGAAGTATGAGGGGAAGGTCTTCCGATGATGCGCCAACGCCATTCCGATGGCATACACGTGCGGTGCACGATCGATAACGCCATTTCGGAGGGAGCGGAGAATAGAAAACTGCGGTCAAACTGGCGCCGCCCCCGATTTGGCCGTCGGAAGGGATTCTCGTCCCGATCACCGATTACGATATCAGCGCCGAGCAACCGGGAATCCTGCCCTTAGTCTCAGAAATGGAGAATCCTGCCCCAGAACTGTAAAAACGGCAGGAAAATTCTGCAAGCAAACAGATTAATTCAGGTACTTTGATGGTAAGAAAGGCTATAAACAGTGATATAAACAGAAGTTTAGTTTGTACGTTTGAGGATACTGGAAGCATAAACAGAGCAAAATATGTTTTCATTGCTTCTCACTGCAGTTTAGATAGTTCCAGACTTTTCCAAATGGCAAATAATTCTCCAATAAGTGAGCACTTGAAGCCAGCCCACTTGTAAAACTCCCAAAGTCGGAATCAATGCTGACTTTGCACTCTGTCAGAATATGCTCTCCATTGAAGTCAATGGAGAGTAATATTGAGTGTGATGTAAAACTGGAATTCCACTCAATCTCGTGGGTTTCCTGAGTATTGAGTTCGGTTAAAATTGACCCTCATGATGTCTAAACAAGAAAAATTAACTAACATAAGGTTTTGCAGCACTTGTGCTTTTTCAGTAAATGCCTTGGACTGAAAAGTCTATTAATTTGCTGACACCGGTAACCTGAGCTTCAGCTAAAATAAATTATAACCTTGGGGAATGAGACTGTAAGTCTCTATTGTTTCTAACCAGAGTAGGGTGTGCTCAGAACTAACCTCAGATGATTGAAAAAATAATGTAAGTGCAACGGGAATTTGTGGATTCCTGCATCTCCCACCTTTCGTAAGTATAACCATCATTCCATATTTGTTTTAAATTTATTGCAGACATTTGCCTTTCTTCTGTGTTGAGCAATTAATAATATAATCACTGTATTGTTTCAAGGCATGCATGAAAAAATGCTTGGCAAAGAATTTATTTATTTAATTTTGTTCCCTGTTTTAAAGTGGGTTAGAGCAACAATGTGAATATTTGAACTGTTCCACATGAACACATGGCTGCCAAGCAGAGAGGATGGTACATACCACTGGAGAATTTGACTGTGGTATCCAATTAGCAGTGGACAGTCAGTTTTAAAAACAAATCTCAGGATTGTGCACCAATGACAAGGCTGGCATTTACTGCACATGCCCAGCTACCCTTGATATGGGCAACTACTTGAACCACTGAAATCCATGCTCATGGATGAAGGTGCTCCCAAACTGCTGTTAAATAAGGTGTTCCACAATTTTAATCCAGTGACAATGAAGAAATGGCAACATATGTATAAGTGTGTGTCTTAGAGGTGATGGTACTTCTATGCACCAGCTGCCCTTGTCCTTCCAACACTAGGTTAAAGTCCAACAGGTTTGTTTGGAATCACTAGCTTTTGGAGCGTATCGCCTTCATCAGGTGAGTGGAGAGGTGGGTTAAACAAACACATATATAGACAAAGCCAATGATGCAAGATGATACTTTGAATGTGGGTCTGCGCCAACCCCAGTCCAACACCGGCATCTCCACATCTTGTACTTCCAGGTGGTAGACATTGAGTTTGGGAAGAGCTCTCGAAAAACCTTAGTCAACTACTGCACTGCATCTTGTAGCCACAGCACATTGGCGTTTAAGCCAGTAGGTTACAGCAGATAATGCCTTGTTATTTTTTTGCCCTCTCATCCACTGGCCAGCTGGTCAATCTGGTTGACTATTGGGTGGTAGACGCATATTATTCAATGAGGTCTCTACTTTAAAATTGGCAGGGCCTCCACATCCCTGGCCTTGCTTTGTTTTCCACAAGTATCCCTGCTCTGCCATACCCTCCCGGACTCCCCATTAATATCGTGACCTGAGGTTTTTTTTTGTAGACCTGCTGTGAACCTCTAACAGACAGTGTGGCATAGGAATTACTGCTAGTTAAAGTGTTTTCACCTGGAACCCTGGGCCTGTGCGGATGGAAAATCACGAGTTTATGAACTTGCTGGCTTCCTGCCCACTGCACACACTTGGCTAAATTGTTGGCATAGTTGTTAGTCAGTATTATGTTTTTTTGGACCACCAAGCACATTGCCAGGACATATCTTGCACTGACTGAGTAGAACTACAGGCTCAGGTTCAATGGGGAGGCAATTGCACAGCTATGTTACCTCCTGCAATAAGGTCCAACACATAGGCTGAACACAAAGGTTGTGAAAGCATTGGAGTGAGTCCAGAAACAATTCATGGGAGTGATTCCAGGGATGAGGGGCCTCAGATATGTAGATAAATTGGTAAACCAGGGATGTTCTTGGAGGTGTTAAAAATCGGGAGATGACTACACAGGGTAATAGGGAGGAATTTTTCCTCTTGGCAGAATGTTTGAGAAGGTAATTTCCTAAAGAAGCATTCATGACATGAAGTAATTTATTTCAATGGGGCAAGTAGTTAGGATCCGGAATGCACTGCCTAATAATGTGATCGGCGAAGATTCAATTAAACCCTTCAAAAGAGAATTGGATAATTAGTTTGAGGGAAAATAAATTGCAAGGCTACGGGCAAAAGACAGGAACCAGGCAGCGGGCGCTCGATGGGGGCATCCGACCTGACTGTCTGCCCCTCTACCGCAGCTACATATGCTAGAGAGGAAATCTGTGGGGCGGGATTCTCCGTTTCTGAGACAAAGTGTTGATGCCGACGCAGAAGTCGTGGACTTTCATGACAGCAAAACTGGCGCCGAACCTTGATCGATTCAGTAACTGCGGAGGGACTAGCACTGGAGCCACGTGGAACACAATCGATTCCAATGATAAATGGTGCGGGATTTGCCAGGTCCGTGATTGACACTCAGGAGGCTGACAAGCTGCAGCCGCACATACACGACACTCCCCACACACACTCATCCCAGCCAACAAGGTGGCACTGGTTGTGCTGGAGCGCGCCCATACAGCTGATGGGTCAGCTGGGGCCAGAGGGCACTTAGGGAGGTGGCCTGGGGGACACCTACATGGCCCTTGGCCCTAAGTTCACAGTGGGCTGTTAGTGGCATTGCCAGCTGCGGCAATGGTGTTCCGTGCCTGACTACCCCAACCTAATGTGAAAAAGACAAACTTAAAGGTTCTGTGCCTTAATGCATGGAGCATTTGCAATAAAGTGAATGACCTAATCACGCAGATAGATATAAATGGGTATGATATAATTGGGATTCCGGAGATATGGCTGCAGGGAGACCAGGGATGGGAACTGAATGTCCCCGGGTATTCAGTAGTTAGGAAGGACAGGCATAAAAGAAAAAGTGGTGGCATGGCACTGCTGATTCAAGAGGAAATTAACACAATAGTGAGAAAGGATATTAGCTCTGACAATATAGAATCTGTATGGGTAGAGTTGAGAAATACCAAGGGACAAAAAACATTAGTGGGTCTCATATATAGGCCCCCAAACTGCAGTGGTGATGTTGGGAATGGCATTAAACATGAAATTAGAGATACAAGTAATAAGGGAATATTGGTGATCATGGGTGATTTTAATCTGCACATAGATTGGGCAAATTAAATTAGCCACAATGCCGTAGAGGAGGAATTCCTGGAGTGTATACGGGATGGTTTCTTGAGCAATGTGTGGAGCTACCAACTGGAGAGCAGGCTATCTTAGACTGGGTACTGTATAATGAGAAGGGAATCATTGCCAATCTGTCTGTGCAAGACCCTTTGGGGATGAGCGACCATAACATGATAGAATTTTTAATCAAGATGGTGAATTAAGTAGTTGATTCGAAGACAAGGGTGCTAAATCTTAATAAAGGAAACTATGAGGATATGAGGCATGAGTTGGCCTTGATAGATTGGGGAGAGTTACTTAAAGCGATGACAGTGGACAGGCAATGGCAAACATTCAAGGAACGCATGGGGGAACTGCAGCGACTGTTCATTCCTGTCTGGCACAAAAGCAAAATGGGTAAGAGGGCCAATCCATGGCTTACAAAGGAAATTAGAAATAGTATCCGATCCAAGGAAGAAGCATACAGATTGTCCAAGAACAATAATAGGTCTGAGGATTGGGAGCAGTTTAGAGTTCAGCAAAGAAGGATCAAGGGATTGATTAAGAACAATTGATATGAAAGTAAGCTTGCAGGGGATATAAAGACTGACACTGAGGGTGGGATTCTCTGACCCCCCCCCGCCGGGTCGGAGAATCGCCGGGGTGGGCGTGAATCCAGCCCGCCGCTCCGACGCCGGCTGCCACATTCTCCGGCGCTGGTCTTCTGGCGGGGTGGGGACCTCGCCGCACCGGTCAGGCACGGCGTGATCCCCACCCCGCCAGAAAATTGGCAGTGCCTCCCCCCGGCGATTCTCCGGGCCCCGATGGGCTCAGAGGCCGCCCGTGTTCGGCCTGTCCCGCCGGCGTGGATTAGACAAGCTCCATACCGGTCCACACTGGCTCTGGGGGCGGCCTGTGGAGTCCTCGGGGGGGGGGGGGGGGGTGCGGGGGGATCCGGCCCCCCGGGGGGGGGGGAGGGGGGGCCTGCGGTGACCTGCCCCGCGATCGGGGCCCACTGATCTGCAGGCGGGCCTGTGCCGTGGGGGCACTCTTTCCCTCCGCGCCGGCCTGTGTCAAGCTCTGCGATGGCCGGCGTGGAGAAGAAACCCCCTTACGCATGCACAGGAATCACGGCAGCAGTTCTGTGCATGAGCCAGAACACGCTGCCGCTCCTGCGCGTGCACCAACTCATGCTGGCCGGCCAACCATTCCAGCGCCGGCCTAGCCCCCAGAAGTGCCGGAGGATTCCGCACCTTCCGGGCGGCCCGACACCAGAGTGGTTCATGCCACTCTTTTGCGGTGGTACGGTCCGCACAGGGCCCCTACAGGCAGAAGCAGGGAAATGTATAATAAGGAACAAAAAAATAGCTGAGCAATTGAATTGAATACGTGGAATATAAGGAATGCGTGGAATATAAGGAAAGTAGGAAGGAACTTAAGCAAGGAGTCAGGAGGGCTAGAAGGGGTCACAAAAAGTCATTGGCAAATAGGGTTAAGGAAAATCCCAAGGCTTTTTACACGTACATGAAAAGCAAGAGGGTAGCCAGGGAAAGGGTTGGCCCACTGAAGGATAGGCAAGGGAATCTATGTGTGGAGCCAGAGGAAATGGGCGAGGTACTAAATGAATACTTTGCATCAGTATTCACCAAAGAGAAGAAATTGGTAGATGTTGAGTCTGGAGAAGGGTGTGTAGATAGCCTGGGTCACATTGAGATCCAAAAAGACGAGGTGTTGGGTGTCTTAAAAATTATTAAGGTAGATAAGTCCCCAGGGCCTGATGGGATCTACCCCAGAATACTGAAGGAGGCTGGAGAGGAAATTGCTGAGGCCTTGACAGAAATCTTTGGATCCTCACTGTCTTCAGGGGATGTCCCGGAGGACTGGAGAATAGCCAATGTTGTTCCTCTGTTTAAGAAGGGTAGCAAGGATAATCCAGAGAACTACAGGCCGGTGAGCCTTACTTCAGTGATGGGAAATTACTGGAGAGAATTCTTCGAGACAGGATCTGCTCCCATTTGGAAGCAAATGGACGTATTAGTGAGAGGCAGCATGGTTTTGTGAAGGGGAGGTCGTGTCTCACTAACTTGATAGAGTTTTTCGAGGAGGTCACTAAGATGATTGATGCAGGTAGGGCAGTGGATGTTGTCTATATGGACTTCAGTAAGGCCTTTGACAAGGTCCCTCATGGTAGACTAGTACAAAAGGTGAAGTCACACGGGATCATGGGTGAGCTGGCAAGGTGGATACAGAACTGGCTAGGTCATAGAAGGCAGAGAGTAGCAATGGAAGGATGCTTTTCTAATTGGAGGGCTGTGACCAGTGGTGTTCCACAGGGATCAGTGCTGGGACCTTTGCTCTTTGTAGTATATATAAATGATTTGGAGGAAAATGTAACTGGTCTGATTAGTAAGTTTGCAGACGACACAAAGGTTGGTGGAATTGCGGATAGCGATGAGGACTGTCAGAGGATACAGCAGGATTTAGATTGTTTGGAGACTTGGGCGGAGAGATGGCAGATGGAGTTTAATCTGGACAAATATGAGGTAATGCATTTTGGAAGGTCTAATGCAGGTAGGGAATATATAGTGAATGGTAGAACCCTCAAGAGTATTGAAAGTCAAAGAGATCTAGGAGTACAGGTCCACAGGTCATTGAAAGGGGCAACACAGGTGGAGAAGGTAGTCAAGAAGGCATACGGCATGCTTGCCTTCATTGGCCGGGGCATTGAGTATAAGAATTGGCAAGTCATGTTGCAGCTGTATAGAACCTTTGTTAGGCCACACTTGGAGTATAGTGTTCAATTCTGGTCGCCACACTACCAGAAGGATGTGGAGGCTTTAGAGAGGGTGCAGAAGAGATTTACCAGAATGTTGCCTGGTATGGAGGGCATTAGCTATGAGGAGCAGTTGAATAAACTCGGTTTGTTCTCACTGGAACGACAGAGGTTGAGGGGAGACCTGATAGAGGTCTACAAAATGATGAGGGGCATAGACAGAGTGGATAGTCAGAGGCTTTTCCCCAGGGTAGAGGGGTCAATACATGAATAGGATGGGAATAGAGGGATACGGACCCAGGAAGTGTAGAAGATTGTAGTTTAGTCGGGCAGCATGGTCGGCACGGACTTGGAGGGCCGAAGGGCCTGTTCCTGTGCTGTACATTTCTTTGTTCTTTGTTTGTTCTAATACATACTTTGGTTCTGTCTTCACAAAGGAGGTCACAAAACAGACACCAGAAATGTTGGAGAATGAAAGGTTTAGTGAGAGGGAAGAACTGAGGGAGATCAATATTAGTAGAGAAACGGTGCTGGGAAAATTGATCGGATTGAAGGCGGATAAATCCCCAGGGCCTGATAATCTGCATCCCAGAGTGCTTAAGGCGGTGGCTCTGGAAATAGTGGAGGCATTGGTGATCATCTTCTGGGATTCTACTGACTCTGGAACAGTCCCGCCAGATTGGAGGGTAGCTAATGTCATTCCAATATTCAAGAAGGGAGACAGAGAGAAAGCAGGGAATTAGAGACCAGTAAGCCTAACATCGGTAGTGGGGAAAATTCTTGAATCCATTATCAAGGACTTTATAGCGGTACATTTAGAAAGCAGTGGCAGGATCATTCAGTGTCAACATGGATTTATGAAGGGAAAATCATGCTTGACAAATCTGTTGGAATTCTTTGAAGATGTAACTGTGGTGTTGGGTGCTCTGAGGTACAGACGAACCAACACGGTTGCGATTGGTACAACGCAGTTTTATTCCAACTAGTTATTTACACATCTGACTATGTACTCAGCACGTGGTGACTGTGTGAGTGTCTTGTTAATGAGGTCCTGGCCTTGTCCTGTCTCCAGATGGACTGGCCAGCAGGTGTCGTGTTTCTTGTCTTATACTGTGTCTGCTCTTGTCTGTGATTGGCTGTCGTGTTATGTGTGCTAATTGGTCTGTTGGTCTGTCTATCATGATGTGTGTGTTGTGATGTGTGTTTGAATATCATGACAGTAACCAGTACGGTTGACAAGGGGGTGTCAGTCTATATGGTATGTTTGGACTTTCAGAAGGCATTTGACAAAGTCCTGCATAAGAGATTATTGTGCAAAATGAAAGCACATGGGACTGTGAGAAATGTATTGAGGTGGATAGAAAACTGGTTGGCAGAGAGGAAACAAAGAATAGGAATTAATGTATCCTTTTCAAATTGGCAGGCAGCAACCAGTGGCGTGCCACAGGGATCGGGATCAGTACTGGGACCCCAACTATTCACAATATATATTAATGATTTGGATGAGGGAACAAACTATAACATCTCAAAGTTTCCAGATGATACCAAGTTGGGTGGGAGAGTGAACTGTGACGAGGATGCAGAGATCCTACAGCATGATCTGAACAGGTTGGGCGAGTGGGCAATTCAATGGCAGTTGCAGTATAATTTGGAAAAGTGTGAGGTTATTCATTTTGGAAGCAAAAACAGGAAGGCAGATTACTACCTGAACAGTTGTAAATTGGGAGAGGGGAGTGTGCAGCGGGACCTGGGTGTCCTTGTGCACCAGTTGCTGAAGGCAAGCATGCAGGTGCAGTAGGTGGTAAAGAAGGCTAATGGTATGTTGTTGGCCTTCATTGCGAGAGGTTTCGAGTACAAGCGCAGGGATGTTCTTGCAAATTGAATCAAACGTTAAGGGGAGAAAGCAGGATTAGGCTGTTGCGTTGGATGATCAACCATGATCGTGATAAATGGCGGAGCAGGCTCAAAGGGCTAAAAGGCCTCCTCCTTATCCTATCGTCTATGTATCTATGTATAACCCCACAGCCCACCTCCTGGCCACCCCACGTTACACCCCCAGGCCCTGACAGAAGCCCCCCGGCCAGCGACACAACTGTCAGCACATAATGACACAGTGGACACTTTCTGTACCCCTCTCTCTCCCTCAGCAGCCGGTTTCACGATTTTTAAAAGCACAAGTGAATCGCACCACCAGGAACTCAGCCCATCGAAGGTGGAACATCGAGGAGGCCCTGGAGAATACCGGGTCGGAACCGCTAATTATATGCAAACGGTGTTTACTGTACGTGCGTAGCGGAGTGCATTGACGCCATGGTCAAGTGACGGTGAATGCGATTTGGCGTCAAATCGGCACCCGCTGCGATTTTAGCGCTGATGCACTATCAATTACCACAAAGCCGAGAGTAGTGGAATAATCGAGTATTATTGAGCAAAGATGTTGTGCCTCCTGCAGCTGGAACCAGAATAGCTGCAGCATAGGAGAGTACACATATTTTTATGCCGCCTACTGGGCGGAGCCAGCAGGCAAAGATTTACCCTTGTACCGCTAATATACGGGCAGTGCCGTAATACATGTAATATACTACTAGTGGTGACTACCACAAGCGCGGAACCTATTCTCCGCCCAATCGCATTTTTAGATTTCGGTATGAGCCAATGGAGAATCCCGCCCCTGGTGTCTAAGAAATCTTGGAGATTTAGACGGGATTTGAAGAAAGACACCTTCACCCAGAGGGTGATGGGAACTTGGAACTCACTGCCTGAAAGGGTGGTCGAGGCGGGATTGCTCACATTAAAAAAATATATATATTTTATTCAAGCATTTTAAAAAACAAACCAAAGCAGAACTATGCAACAATATAAATAACCAACACCCACTCCCCCCCTTGCTCCTCATCCTCGCCCCCTTCTCCCATCCTACCTTCCCCATTTCAATCCCCTTATCCCCCTCTCCCCCCCCCCTCTTTTTGCTGACTCCTCAATCCTCCTTAACAAAGTCAATGAACGGCTTCCACCGCCGAGCAAACTCATCAACCGCCCCCCTCAGGCCGAACTTGACCTTCTCCAGCTTAAGGAATTCCGCCAGGTTGCTCACCCACACTCTTTTGGCAGCTGAGTCCCGCCACCCAAGTAAGATCCGTCTCCGGGCTATCAAAGAGGCAAAGGCCAAGACATCGGCCTCTCTCGCCCCATGGACTTCCGGGTCTTCCAAGACCTCGAATATCTCTATCTCTGGACTCGGAGCCACCTTCACCCCCAGCACCTCTGACATTACATCCGCAAATCCCTGCCAGAACCCCTTTAGCTTTGGACATGCCCAGAACATGCGGATGTGATTTGCGGGCTGATGCACGATCAATGACCACTAAAGCGAGGTTGTAGTCCAACTGAAGGCTTTAATAAGCTAGATGTTTCCCCCAGCAGCTCAGGTACAGAATGAAGGCTGCTGGTGCGGCACGGGTTCTTATACTCCGCCTATCAGGGCGGAGCTATCATACATTCTAACCAATAGAAAGCATACAGTTTCCACCAATGGTGCTTTAGCCTATGAGGTACCGTAATACCTATAATACCACATTCACCCCCTGTTAAAAAAGAGTCTTGAAGCTGCACGTCTGCAGTTGGAACATGCAGGAATGCATTGACTTGTGGAGGGGTTTGAGCGAATGAGGGTGGAAGTATCATGGTGTCACCGGAGTCACCAGTGGTCTCACAGTGATCATCGAGTGCCTCTGTACACACTAGCTGAGGTCTGTCACTTTGCACATCTTGCATGGGAAGTGGGATGCTGTCGTCACTCGTCTCACATACCATGGGTAGTTCCTCAGTACCTGCTTGTTGTTCACTTGGGTCGGGTAAATTGTCAGAGTCTTCATCTGGTGGGGCAATCAATGTGTCATTGTCTTGCTGTTGTCCTTCATTTGGGCTTGGAATTTCATCGTCGCTTTGTTCTTCACTGTAGCATGATAGACCGTCATGGTCGTCCTGCTGTGCACTGGAGCATGGTAGACTGTCATAGTTTTCTTGCTGTTTACTTGAGCATGGCAGACTTGCATCGTCTGCTGCTAGTTGGTCAGAGGAGGTTGCTAGACCCTCATGGTCTTGTTCCTGCAAGGACTGCGCGTCGGAATCTTGCATTGCTTCAATCGTGGAGGCTGTCCACGAGCTCGCTGCGGAGGCTTGTGACACTGGAGTCACGCCTTGTGTGTGCAAGGACTGCGCTCTGGAGTCTTGCGTTTCTTCTATCGTGGAGTCTGTCCACGAGCTCGCTGTGGAGGGTTGTGACACTGGAGTCACTTCTTGTTCATGCAAGGACTGCGCTCTGGAGTCTTGCATTTTTGCAATTGTGGAGTCTGTCCACGAGCTCGCTGTGGAGGGTTGTGACATTGGAGTCACTTCTTGTTCTTGCAAGGACTGCAGTGTGGAGTCTTGCATGTCTTCTTTCGTAGAGTCGGGAACCCTGAGCGGTGCGTGGACCGCTCTCTGTGTGGCAGCAGGCCGCTCTCTGTGGGCTTGTACCGCTCTCTGTCTCTTGGTGTCAGGCTGCAGCATCATCCTGCACTCACGAGTTGGGATGTCATATCTGCTGGGCTGAAGATCCTCAAATCTGAAGAACGAATCCACGTTTGCGTCGGATTCAGTACGGGGGTCGCCATTTCTAATGAAAAAACCTTTGTCCGAATCGTAGTCTTCTAGGACCATATCATCGCTGTTTGCGTCGGAGCTGGCATTGGGCTCGCGAGGTCCAGAGAAAATGTAAAGGTCGGTATCGAAGTATTCAAGGTCGGAATGATCGGTGTGTGCATAGGTAACTGCTTGTTGCAGGGTTCTTCGGAGGTTAATTTCATTTCCTGGTTCAATTTGAGGCATTGTGCTGTCATTCCAGGTGAAGGAAGGTTGTTTTACGGCTTTAAAAAAAATGTTCTTTGATTTGGGACGTTTCCCCTCTAAATGGGTGTGGTCCGGGGCCTCTGACGTCATGATGCATGTGACGTAGCGCGTAGGAAGCGATTGCGCATGCGCAGATCGCAGTTCCTTTACCGATGGCCATTTTTGTGATTGCGCATGCACGGCGTCTTGCGCATGCGCAAATGGACTTTCCCGTTCTGCGCGCTTCTCGCGCAACTGTGCAAGTGCTATCCCTTTAGAAAGATGGCCGCCGATCAAAACTGTTCTCTGCTCCGGGATCTCGGCATCGTGGTGAGTACTGGCGCTTCTCTTACTTTTGCTTGCTGGTTGGAGTGTGTTTTGTCCTCATAGTATTTGCCGAATTTGTCCAGGATTGCCTGGAAGTCGCTCCTGTTTTGCCCTTTGGAGAACTTGAATTTTTAAAAGATTTCTTCTGCTCTGGCACCGGCTATGGTGAGGAGAAGCTCTGTCCTTTCAGCATCAGCCAGGTCTTCTAGTTCGGCTGCCACCAGGAAGATTTCAAACTTTTGCCGGAATGCCCGCCAGTTTCCGCGGAGATCGCTGTGGCACTGGAGCTGCTGCGGAACCCGGATCTCGAACATCTTGCCTGGGTATTGTTGCTGGTTGTCACTGTACGCTGAGGTATGGCTATGTGGATTGAAACAGTTCACTCCTGGTATCATGATTTGTTATGTTGTAGGTGTAACATAAGTGGCTTCCTTGTGGTGCACTTGACAAAGGAAGGTTCAGACGTGGAGATAACTTCAACACGTTTATTAAATTATTTACACTTCTATCACTCGGGTTCGACACTACTGCTAATCCTACTGTAGCTACCCAGTCTGACTAACCAGTTCCTGCAATCCACGTGGGGGTGTAATATTGAATCAACCCTGTGTCTCTACTTACTGACTGTCTCCACTGGAAAGAGGCAGATCGTGTGTGTGGTGTCCTTTATATATGGGTTGGTGTAATGCCCCCCTGTGGTCGTGTCACCTCCTTGTGTATCGTGACTGTCTATTGGTCGTGTCCTATCTACTTGATCTATTGGTTGAGTGTGTGTGCGTGATGTCTTTGGTGCTCCCTCTAGTGTCTAGCTAGCTTACATGTATTTACATTGATGCACATCACCACAAAGTGTACGCCGGATTGATTTATTTATTTTGAGCAGGGCCTTACTGGCAGGGGTGATGGACACAGGGTACTCGGCGATCACAATCTCAGACCATGCTGCGCACTGGGTTGACCTGCAGGTTAGTAAAGACAGTAACCAGCGCCCGCACTGGAGGTTAGATGTGGGACTTTTGGCTGACGAAGGGGTGTGCGAGCGGCTGAGGAAATGTATCCAGAACTACCTGGAAGTCAACGGCACGGGGGAGATTTCAGCAGCAATGGTCTGGGAAGCACTGAAAGCAGTGGTCAGAGGGGAGCTGATCTCGATGCGGGCTCATAGGGAGAAGGTGGACAGGGCAGAGACGGACCGACTCATTAAGGAGATACTACAGACCGATAGGAGGTATGCGGAGACCCCAGAGGCAGGGCTTTTAAGGGAACGGCAGAGGTTACAGGCGGAGTTTGGCTTGTTAACCCCAGGGAGGGCGGTGGAGCAGCTGAGAAAGGTGAGGGGGGCGATCTATGAGAATGGAGAGAAGGCCAGTAGAATGCTTGCGCAGCAGCTTAGAAAGAGGGAGGCAGCCAAGGAGATAGGGAAAGTAAATGACAGAGATGGGAACCTGGTTGGAGATTCAGCAGGGGTGAATAAGGCATTTAGGGATTTCTACAGTAGGCTGTATAGGTCAGAACCCCCTACGGGGCAGGAGGGGATGAGGCACTTCTTGGGAGGCTGAATTTCGCAAAGGTGGACGGGGAGTTGGTAAAAGGGCTGGGGGCCCCGATTGGATTGGAAGAGATAGTGGAGGGCCTGAAGACCATGCAGTTGGGTAATGCCCCGGGGTCGGACGGGTACCCAGTGGAGTTTTATAAAAGGTTCTCTGGGGATATTGGGGCCGGTGTTGATGAGGATGTTCAATGAGGCAAGGGAAAGAGGGGTGCTATCCCCGACGATGTCACAGGCCACGATTTTGCTGATTCTGAAGTGGGACAAGAACCCGGAGCTGTGTGGGTCATAAAGGCCGATATCCCTGTTGAATGTGGACGCCAAACTGATGGCCAAACTTATGGCCTCCAGGATTGAGGATTGTGTTCCGGACGTTATTAGGGAGGACCAGACGGGATTTGTTAAGGGTAGGC
The DNA here is from genome assembly GCF_047496885.1 of Scyliorhinus torazame. Classification (NCBI taxonomy): domain Eukaryota; kingdom Metazoa; phylum Chordata; class Chondrichthyes; order Carcharhiniformes; family Scyliorhinidae; genus Scyliorhinus; species Scyliorhinus torazame. Next base: position 61,945,969 of record NC_092713.1, read on the forward strand.
AGTTGGTGGCCAATGTAAGAAGGTTGTTAAACGTGACCATGATGCCCCCGGAAGGTAGGGAGGTGGAGGTAGTGATCGCAATGGATGCAGAAAAGGCTTTTGATCGAGTAGAATGGGATTATCTGTGGGAGGTACTGGGACGGTTCGGATTTGGGCGGGGCTTTATTGACTGGGTAAGGCTGCTGTATCAGGCTTCTGTGGCAAGTTTACGGACAAATAGGACAACATCGGACTATTTAGACTACACCGGGGGATGAGACAGGGATGCCTCCTCTCCCCACAGTTGTTCGTGCTAGCTATAGAGCCGTTGGCAATTGCTCTGAGAGCCTCAAGGTGGGGAGCACAGAGTCTTGCTCTCTGCAGATGACCTGCTTCTGCATGTATCGGACCCAATAGAGGGGATGGAAGAAATCATGAGGATTCTAGGGGAATTTGGCCGGTTTTCGGGGTATAAGCTAAATAAGGGGAAAAGTGAGATGTTTGCGGTCCAGGCGAGGGGACAGGAGAGGCGACTGGGGGAGCTGCAGTTTAGATTAGTAGGGGGAAGCTTTAGGTACCTAGGCATTCAAGTGGCGCGGGAATGGGACAGAATAAATTAAATCTGGCCCGGCTGGTGGACCAAATGAAAGACGATTTTCGGAGACGGGACGCGCTCCCGTTGTCATTAGCCTGGAGGGTGCAGACAGTGAAGATGATGGTCCTCCCGAGATTCCTATTCGTGTTTCAATGTCTCCCCATCTTTATTCCGCTGTCCTTTTTTAAACGGGTCAACAAAATGATCACTGGCTTTGTTTGGGTGGGCAGTAAGGAAAGCAATGCTTTTAAAAAAATAAATTTAGAGTACCCAATTCATTTTTTTTTCCAATTAAGGGGCAATTTAGCGTGTTCATTCCACCTACCTTGCACATCTTTGGGTTGTGGGGGTGAAACCCAGCAAACACGGGAGAATGTGCAAACTCCACACGGACAGTGAGCCAGAGCCGGGATCGAACCTGGGACCTCGGCGCTGTGAGGCAACAGGGCTAACCCACTGCACCACCGTGCTTGGAAGGCAATGCTTGAGCGGAGTCGGGGAGAGGGCGAGCTCGCGCTGCCAAATTTTAGTAACAATTACTGGGCGGCGAATATAGCCATGATCAGGAAGTGGGTGGTGGGGGAGGGGTCGGCATGGGCATGGGAGCGTATGGAGGCGGCTTCATGCAAGAGCACCAGTCTGGGGCATTAGTAACTGCGCCTCTGCCATTCCCGCCGGCACGGTACTCCACCAGCTCCGTGGCGGTGGGGGCCCTGAGAGTCTGGGGGCAATGGAGGAGACATGTGGGAGCAGAGGGAGCATTGGTTTGGTCGCCAATCTGTAATAATCACCGGTTTGCCCTGGGAAGTATGGATGGGGGGGGGGTTCCGGATATGGCGGAGAGCAGGGATTCAGAGGATGGGGGATATGTTTATAGAGGGGAGCTTTCCGAGTATGAAGGCGCTGGAGGAGAAGTTTGGGTTGGCGAGGGGAAACAAATTCAGGTATTTGCAGGTGCGGGACTTCCTACATAAACAGGTGTCAACCTACCCGCTCCTACCACTAAGGACGATTCAGGACAGGGTAGTTTCCAGAGGGTGGATAGGAGAAGGGAGCGTCTCTGACATTTACAAGGAACTTATGGGGTCAGAGGAGACGCAGACCGAGGAGCTGAAGCGCAATTGGGAGGAGGAGCTGGGAGGAGAGATAGAGGATGGTCTATGGATGGACGCGTTGAGTAGAGTCAACACGTCCGCAAAATGTGCGAGGCTCAGCCTCGTACAATTCAAGGTCGTTCACGAGGCTCATATGACAGTGGCCCGGATGAGCAGATTCTTTGGGGTGGAAGACAGGTGTGCAAAATGAGCGGGAGGCCCAGCGAACCATGTTCACATGTTCTGGACATGTCCGAAGCTTAGGGGATTTTGGCAGGGGTTTGCAGATGTCATGCCACAGTGTTAAAAACAAGAGTGGTGCTGAGTCCGGAGGTGGCGATTTTCGGGGTGTCGGATGACCCGGGAATCCAGGAGGAGAAAGAGGCAGACATTCTGGCCTTTTCTTCCCTGGTAGCCTGGAGACGGATCCTATCAGCTTGGAGGGACTCAAAGCCCCTGATGTCGGAGACCTGGCTATCGGACATGGCTAGCTGTCTCTGTTTGGAGAAAATCTAGTCCTCCTTGAGAGGGTCACTGTTCGGGTTCGCTCGGAAGTGGCAACCGTTCGTCGACTTCTTTGCGGAAAATTAATCGTCAGCAGAAGGCGGGTGGGGGGTAGTTTAGCTTAGAGTAGGTGGTTAATAAAGATGGAACCTGTAAGGGAGGAAGACGGCTTTTGCACAATGTTTATAGTTTCATGTACAATGTTTATTTTGTTGTTGTTGTAATACCAAAAATACCTCAATAAAATGTTTATTAAAAAAGAACAGTGAATCATTGAGCATGTCCAAAATTAAAGGTATTAGGTGCTCTGAGAACCTCTTATACAATTTGGATGGGACCCATCATGACCGGGGGCTTTGCCAGATTGCAGCTGACCGGGTGAACAGCCAGCTGTCGTGGTGCACATAGGCACCAACGATATAGGTAAAAAACGGGATGAGGTCCTACAAGCTGAATTTAGGGAGCTAGGAGTTAAACTAAAAAGTAGGACCTCAAAGGTAGTAATCTCAGGATTGCTACCAGTGCTACGAGCTAGTCAGAGTAGGAATGTCAGGATAGAAAGGATGAATACGTGGCTCGAGAGATGGTGCAAGAGGGAGGGATTCAAATTCCTGGGACATAGGAACCGGTTCTGGGTGAGGTGGGACCAGTACAAACCGGACGGTCTGCACCTGGGCAGGACTGGAACCGATGTCCTAGGGGGGGTGTTTGCTAGAGCTGTTGGGGAGAGTTTAAACTAATGTGGCAGGGGGATGGGAACCGATGCAGGAAGTTGGAAGGTAGTAAAACAGGGACAGAAATAAAAGGCAGTAAGGGGGAAAGTGTAAGGCAGAGAAGCCATAGTCAAAAATTAAAAAGGGCGATAGTACAAGGTACAGTGGCTGAGGGGAGCTCAGTGAATAGGACCAGGAATGCTAAAAGAAATAAAACGGGAAGTGAAAACATTAATGGTAAGCGACGCGGCAGGTTGTTACAGGAAGATATGGGTTCGACGACAAGGAAAATTAGGAGAAAGGTTAAGAGGAAATATAACTCAGGAGAGGTTACTGATCGAGGTGTTAAGATTCAGAACAGAGGTAAAAAAGCCAACATAAGTGTACTTTACCTGAATGCTCGTAGCATTCGGAATAAGGTAAATGAGTTGATGGCGCAAATCATCGTGAATGACTATGATTTAGTGGCCATTACTGAAACATGGTTAAAGGGTGGTCACGACTGGGAGTTAAATATCCGAGGGTATCAAACCTTTCGGAAGGACAGAGTGGATGGTAAGGGAGGTGGTGTAGCTCTGTTATTTAAGGGTGACATCCGGGCAACAGTAAGGGATGACATCGGTGCTATGGAGGATAAGGTTGAATCCATTTGGGTGGAAATCAGGAATAGTAAGGCGAAAAAGTCACTGATAGGAGTAATCTATAGGCCACCAAATAGTAACATTATGGTGGGGCAGGCAATAAACAAAGAAATAACAGATGCATGTAGAAATGGTACAGCAGTTATCATGGGGGATTTTAATCTACATGTCGATTGGTTTAACCAGGTCGGTCAAGGCAGCCTTGAGGAGGAGTTTATAGAATGTATCCGCGATAGTTTCCTAGAACAGCATGTAATGGAACCTACGAGGGAACAAGCGGTCCTAGATCTGGTCCTGTGTAATGAGACAGGATTGATTCAGGATCTTATAGTTAGGGATCCTCCCGGAAGGAATGATCACAATATGGTGGAATTTAAAATACAGATGGAGGGTGAGAAGGTAAAATCAAGCACTAGAGTTTTGTGCTTAAACAAAGGAGATTACAATGGGATGAGAGAAGAACTAACTAAGGTAGACTGGGAGCAAAGACTTTATAGTGAAACAGTTGAGAAACAGTGGAGAACCTTCCAAGTGATTTTTCACAGTGCTCAGCAAAGGTTTATACCAACAAAAAGGAAGGGCGGTAAAAAGAGGGAAAATCGACCGTGGATATCTAAGGAAATAAGGGAGAGTATCAAATTGAAGGAAAAAAACATACAAAGTAGCAAAGATCAGTGGGAGACTAGAGGACTGGGGAATCTTTAGGGGGCAACAGAAAGCTACTAAAAAAGCTATAAAGAAGAGTAAGATAGATTATGAGAGTAAACTTGCTTAGAATATAAAAACAGATAGTAAAAGTTTCTACAAATATATAAAACAAAAAAAAGTGGCTAAGGTAAATATTGGTCCTTTAGAGGATGAGAAGGGAGATTTAGTAATGGGAGATGAGGAAATGGCTGAGGAACTGAACAGGTTTTTTGGGTCGGTCTTCACAGTGGAAGACACAAATAACATGCCAGTGACTGATGGAAATGAGGCTATGACAGGTGAGGACCTTGAGAGGATTGTTATCACCAAGGAGGTAGTGATGGGCAAGCTAATGGGGCTAAAGGTAGACAAGTCTCCTGGACCTGATGGAATGCGGTCCAGAGTGCTAAAAGAGATGGCTAGAGAAATTGCAAATGCACTCGTGATAATTTACCAAAATTTACTAGACTCTGGGGTGGTCCCGGCGGATTGGAAATTAGCAAACGTGACACCACTGTTTAAAAAAGGAGGTAGGCAGAAAGCGGGTAATTATAGGCCAGTGAGCTTAACTTCGGTAGTAGGGAAGATGCTGGAATCTATCATCAAGGAAGAAATAGCGAGGCATCTGGATGGAAATTGTCCCATTGGACAGACGCAGCATGGGTTCATATAGGGCAGGTCGTGCCTAACTAATTTAGTGGAAATTTTTGAGGACATTAACAGTGCGGTAGATAACGGGGAGCCAATGGATGTGGTATATCTGGATTTCCAGAAAGCCTTTGACAAGGTGCCACACAAAAGGTTGTTGCTTAAGATAAAGATGCATGGCATTAAGGGGAAAGTAGTAGCATGGATAGAGGATTGGTTAATTAATAGAAAGCAAAGAGTGGGGATTAATGGGTGTTTCTCTGGTTGGCAATCAGTAGCTAGTGGTGTCCCTCAGGGATCAGTGTTGGGCCCACAACTGTTCACAATTTACATAGATGATTTGGAGTTGGGGACCAAGGGCAATGTGTCCAAGTTTGCAGACGACACTAAGATAAGTGATAAAGCAAAAAGTGCAGAGGATACTGGAAGTCTACAGAGGGATTTGGATAGGCTAAGTGAATGGGCTAGGGTCTGGCAGATGGAATACAATGTTGACAAATGTGAGGTTATCCATTTTGGTAGGAATAACAGCAAAAGGGATTATTATTTAAATGATAAAATATTAAAACATGCTGCTGTGCAGAGAGACCTGGGTGTGCTAGTGCATGAGTCGCAAAAAGTTGGTTTTCAGGTGCAACAGGTGATTAAGAAGGCAAATGGAATTTTGTCCTTCATTGCTAGAGGGATGGAGTTTAAGAATAGGGAGGTTCTGCTGCAATTGTATAAAGTGTTAGTGAGACCACACCTGGAGTATTGTGTTCAGTTTTGGTCTCCTTACTTGAGAAAGGACGTACTGGCACTGGAGGGTGTGCAGAGGAGATTCACTAGGTTAATCCCAGAGCTGAAAGGGTTGGATTACGAGTAGAGGTTGAGTAGACTGGGACTGTACTCGTTGGAATTTAGAAGGATGAGGGGGGATCTTATAGAAACATATAAGATTATGAAGGGAATAGATAGGATAGATGCGGGCAGGTTGTTTCCACTGGCGGGTGAAAGCAGAACTAGGGGGCATAGCCTCAAAATAAGGGGAAGTAGATTTAGGACTGAGTTTAGGAGGAACTTCTTCACCCAAAGGGTTGTGAATCTATGGAATTCCTTGCCCAGTGAAGCAGTAGAGGCTCCTTCATTAAATGTTTTTAAGATCAAAATAGATAGTTTTTTGAAGAATAAAGGTATTAAGGGTTATGGTGTTCGGGCCGGAAAGTGGAGCTGAGTCCACAAAAGATCAGCCATGATCTCATTGAATGGTGGAGCAGACTCGAGGGGCCAGATGGCCCACTCCTGCTCCTAGTTCTTATGTTCTTATGATACATTTCTGCATTTTTTCTGGGCTTAAGGGGGATTCCAGTTCCCATTTCCTGCCTTCCTCAAACGGTCAGGATGTGTAAAGCATCTAGAAACCTCATCATGTCTGAAGTATCTGGAGGAGACTCTGACTCTTATAGCTCATGGTAAAATGTCGGGAGGCTGCCTGCATCTTGAATTAATGCGCAAGAAAATGGCCTGCCTTCTCCCCATGTTCATAGAAGGTGCCCCTAGAACATCGTAACTAATGCACCGCTTTGTTCGTGGAGATCAATTCAAATTGCAGTTGTAAGTTTTTTCTGTGCATCAGTATTTCTGCCGTTGGGGCAGCAAAATATTGGCGGTCAACCTCCAAGATGGAATCCACCAGCCTTTGTTGTTCCTCTCTCTCCTTTTTCACAATGTGAGGTTTACATGAGATAATTTCCCCCCTTATGATAGCCTTTAGGGTTCCCCATAGTGTTGATGGAGGAATTGGCTCTGTTTTGTTGAATTTGATCAAATCTGCTATAGCATCAGACAATTGCTCATAAAATTTATCATCAGACAATAATGTGGTGTCTTGTCTCCAGGACGGTGGCTCAGGAGGACCAAAATCAAAGCAAAATTCAACAAGATGAATGGTCCAGGATCAAAATTACCGAGTATTCAGCTGTTCTCACTGAGGGGAGGAGGGATTTGCCAACAATAAAAAAAATCAATTCTGTAGTAGGCGTAGTGAACATGTGAAAAAAAAGAAAATTCTTTACTGTTTGGATGCAGAAAATGCCGTTGATCAACCTCTCCCATTCTAACCATGAAAGAGGTCAAGGCCCTCGATATCCCAGTTTGGGGCCAGGATTTGGACATGGAGGGTCCAAGACACAGTTTAAATCTCCTCCCAGAATCATCCGATGTGAGTCTAAATCGGGGAGGGCGTTCAACAGGGGGTTTATGTTCCAACTGGAGGCATAAATATTCACCAAAAAAACCGGAGTATTCTCCAGCGAAACACAAACAATAATAAAGTGACCATTGGGGTCATCCATAATCCGCGAGGGAGTAAATTGAATTATTTTGTGGATTAGCATTGCCATGCTCTGGCCCGACCAATAAAGCTTGAGTGAAAGACTTGTCCCACCCAATTTTTGCGAAGTCTCATCTGGTTCTTCATCCGCAAGTGGGTCTCCCGTGGGAACACAACACCTGGGTCTAGACCCTTCAAGTGTGCAAAAATCCTTGCCCACTTCACTGATCATTGCCCATTCAAACCCCTCATGTTGTGTGTTATAAGGCAGAGAGGAGAACCTCTACCGCCTCTCCCATCATGGTTAGTCATTACATCTGTAGTCCAGCAGACAAGAAATTTCGTAACGCCATGGTGAGGAGATCCCACCAGGACAGCGATCATAACCGGTCCTAAGACTGGACAAGTACAAATTAGTGGACAACGTCAGACAACCAGCTATATCCCCTCCCTCCCACTATCCCCCTGCAACTCCGTAATCCCCAACAAAGGCATCAAATTTATATAAAACTTAAACTCTTTAACACTAAAATCGAAGCTCCCCCTCGCCGAATATTTGCGAGTGGGAGGTGCAGGTACCTATGCTTATGACTTTCCTTCTCTAGACCCATCCCCAGCTTTAGCTGAGACGCTCTCCAACCGACCCTATGTTAAAAGTTGAGAAACTTCATTAACATTATTCAAAAACAAGAATTTAAAATGTAACAATCCCACGCTATAGGAACAATTTATATAACACCAGCATAATGAGAAAAAAGGGAAACACTTCAATAGTAATAATTTTACAGTGTAAATCAGCCAAATAAACAACTTCTGAACATACAGCAATTTAACTTTTATTTTTATTTTAAACCTATTTTATTACAAACATGTATCAAAACAGGTTACAACAAATAAACACCCCAGAAAACATACTTTCCAGCAATCAACTATAGAGTTTGTGCAAATATTTTACCCATTTCCACCCCCCCCCCCCCCACTCTGCGATGAACAACTCCTCAAACACGGTCACAAACATCCCCCACCTTTTCTAAACCCCATCTGCAGAGCCCCTTAACTCATACTTTATCTTCTCGAACCGCAGAAAGTCGTACAGGTCACCCAACCAAGCCGCTACCCGCAGTGGCGATGCTGACCACCACTCCAGCAAAATTCGCCGCTGTGCAATCAGAGAGGCGAAGGCCAAGACATCGACCTTCCTCTTCTCCATGAACTCCGGTTTCTCTGAGGCCCCAAATATCGCCACCAAAGCGTCCGGGTCCACTCCCTCCTCCACTATCCTGGCTAAGACCGTGAACACTCCAGAATCTTCCCAATTTTTTGCATTCCCAAAACATGAGCACATGATTCGCTGGCCCCCCACCCACACACCTCACACTCATCTGCTATCCCCTGGAAGAACCCACTCATTGTCACCCGAGTCATTTGCACCCTGTGCATCACATTAAACTGTATCAGACTCATCCTTGCAGAGGGGGAGGTCCCGTTTACCCTATGCAGGTCCTCACTCCATACTCCCCAATTGATCTCCCCTCCCAACTCCCTTTCCCATTTCTCCTTGATCTTCACCACCCGCTAGCTTCGCTGCTCCCCCAGCCACTTGTATATATTCCCAATCCTTCCCTCCCCTTCCACAACCAGAAGCAGCAGCCGCTCCAGCAGGGTGTATCCCGGCAACCTAGGGAACCCCCTCCAGCCCTTTCGCGCAAAGTTCCTTACCTGCAGATACCTGAATTCACTCCCCCTCGGCAGCTCTACCCTCTCCCTTAGCGCCTCCAGACTGACGAACCCTTCCTCCAAATACAGATCCCTCACCTTGACCAGCCCCAGTTCCCTCCACCTCCTGTATACACTATCCATTCCCCCCCCGGCTCAAACCCATGATTCTCACACAGCGACGTTAACACCGACATCCCTTCCACCCTAAAATGCCTCCTCAACTGATTCCATACCTTCACTGTGGATTGCATCACCGGCTCCCTGAATACCTACTTGGAGCCATTGGCAACGCTGCCATCATCATAGTCCTTAAACTAGACCATCCTAACCCACTCTACCCCTTCTCCTTCCCACAACTGCCGCACCTTGTCCACATTCGCCGCCCAATAATAATGAAGCCGGTTCGGCAACGCCAACCCCCACTGCTGCCTCTGCCTCTATAGCAGGGTCTTCCCCACCCTCGGCACCTTCCTCGCCCATACAACGTCCGAAATGATCGTGTCCAATTTCCGAAAAAGCGCCTTTGGTCTACAGATCGGGAGAGCCTGAAAAATAAACAAGAACCTCTGCAGAATATTAATTTTCACCACTTGGATCCTCCACTCCAATGTCAACTGCAGTGTATCCCACCTCCTGAGATCCCCCCTGGCCTCCTCCACCAGCTTCATTAAGTTCCACTTATGGAGCCCCGTCCATTCCTTTGCTACTTGAATCCCCGAATACCTAAACTTAGCCCTCGCTACTGTAAATGGCATCCCCCTTAAATTGCCTCGCTGTCCCAGCTCACTTTTCCCAACATTCAGTTTGCACCTTGAGAACCCTCCAAACCTCCCCAGCAGGCCCACAATCCTTCCCATACTCTCCAACAGATCCGAAACATACAGCAACAGGTCATCAGCATAGAGTGACACCCGATGCTCCTTCTGTCCCCATATAATCCCCTGCCACTCTGCCAACACCCTAAGAGCCATCAGCAGTGGCCCTATGGCCAGCGCAACAATTTAACTTTTAAACAACAGTAGAAAAAGATTTACACAGAATTGGAACCCAGTTCGAAGTGTTTGCCTCTTCTGGGGAGTGGAAGACGTGTGTATTTTCCCTGGACCGAAATTCTGGGCTGGGTAAAGTAGCCCAAACCGGATACTCTTCTTGAATTGGGCAGATGTTGCCCGATTAAATGCTGCTCCTTTCTTTGTCATTCAGTACTTAAGGTTCTGGAATCTTAAGGTCATTGCTCGAGGGGTCTCCTCTGCAAGAGGTCTTGGTCGCAGTGCGTGATGAACCTGATCTAACTCCGGACGGGGGTGGATTTAAGCACCTTCTCGCCCAGCATTTTAAACAGCATGTCGGCTATGGATTCTGTGGGGGTATTGTCCTCCGTTCCCTCCGGCTGACCCACAAGGCGGATGTTTTGTCTTTGAGACCTGTTCTCCAGGTCATTTATTTTATTCTTCAAAAACGTATTCACATCCAGGACCGAAGACAAGTTTTTTTTCAGCACCGTGGTCGGTGAGGACCACCTCCATATCCTGGACTGTGCACCCCACGCTTCCACTTTTTTATCCATCCCCTCCAACTTGAGATTTGGCTTAGGGACTCATCCACTGACCTTTTTACTTCCCTGGCCAGGTCCCGATGGTGTTTTTTCAATTAAGCCGCCACGATGCGGCTGATGTCTTCAACTGATGGCCACGTGGTCACCTGGGGTAGGAGCTCGCCACTGCCACTTTGTCTCATACTGACTCCAATGAAGCCTCCGAGTCTGAGGAGCATATTTCGCTCCGCCTCTCTTCTTTTTGTTATTTTTGGGCATGTTAAGAAGCTGTCTGTTTCCCCCTTCTCTTCGCTTTAAAATTTTTCAGCTAGCCTTGCCTATAACGCCCTTTGCGAGTCGGGTTCTGGTCGGAGCGTCTCCTGGTGTGTGTCCTCTGCTCACATCCACCGCTGGAAGTCCAACCAAAAGAATAGTTAACTGTTCACATGTCTTTGCAAGTCCAATGAAGAAGTAAACTTTTTCCAGCTCTTCAATTGTAGTTCAGGCAAATTCAATGGCATCAGATCTATATTAACTGCAGGGTTCTTTCCAAGAGCAGTCTGTTCAGCAGGTCCAATGTACGGGTATTTGCGACTGCTCTATCAGAAGGTCCAGTTTCTTTACAGGGGAACCTGGGATTTTGGAAACAGGCTTTGGAAAAAGACTTCTAAGCCTCTCGGTTCTGGAAAGTCAAAGGTAGCACAGTCTTTCTTGCAGCTGTTTCTTGCATTGTACGTGTTATTCTGCAGACTGCCCAGGTCTCCCTCAGTTTGGGGATAATGGGGTTTTAGTATCTGAAAACCTGTTTCAATCACATGGTCAAAAGCTATTGATATTTAGTAGAAGGTGTTTATACAGAATTTACAGTGTAGAAGGAGGCCATTCGGCCCATTGAGTCTGCACTGGCCCTTGGAAAGAGCATCTTACATAAGCCCACGCTTCCACCCTATCCCTGTAAATCCAGTAATCCAACCTAACCCTTGTGAGGGCTTAAGTGGGTCGGTGCAGACTCGATGGGCCGAATGACCTCCTTCTGCACTATATGTTCTATGTTCTAACCTTTTGGACACTAAGGGACAATTTAGCATGGCCAATCCACCTAACCTGCACATCTTTGGACTGTGGTAAATAGTCGTCTTTTGCACTTGTGGATAACTGGTCTTGTCAGCTATCTTTTGTTATATTGCAAACTGGAAGATGAATCTAGGGGTCCACTCTCTACTTGTTTTGGAGTAAGTATTGACAATAACATAGAAACTTAGAAAATAGGAGCAGGAGGAGGCCATTTGGCCCTTCAAGCCCGCTCCGCCATTCATTATGATCATGGTTGATCATCCAAATCAATAGCCTAATCCCTCCTTCCCCCCATATCATTTTATCCCCTTCGCCCTAAATGCTATATCTAACTGCTTCTTGAAAACATACAGGGCACGATTTAATGGAAAGGATACAGAACCCCATGTTGAGCATGTTTAGCCAGGTGTTTCCCAGCATTTGCAGCACTGAGAAAGACCCCGCTATCTAACGGCACTCTGTTTCATTTCGGGGCCCCAGCAGGAAACACCCCGCCAAGGTCGCACTTAATCCCATTTCCTGCAATGAGGAGCTCTGCTCACCAGTGCAAGAAGAGATCTCGAGACCTCCAACGTGACCCCCAGACCCACCCCAATTCACCTATAAGGTGGTCATCAAGCCCCCTATGCCGGGCATGATCGCCAGCATGGGCAAAATGCCATGCTGGCACATTGACACCACCAGCCAGTAACCCTGCCAGCCTGGCAGTGCCGTGGTGTTAGGCTGGCAGTGCCAAGGCAGCATCAGGTGTGCCAGGGTACCACCCTGCTCAGAGCCCTCCCACCCAGGGGCCCCCCGATCTCCTGGGAGACCACCTCAAGTGCCGGACACCTGGTCCCCATTTGTGGAGACCAGTATTAACCAACATTCACTTGCGATCTCCAAGGTGTGGGGGTTAGATCCTACTCCTTGGGTAACTCCGGCGAGTGCATATCAAAGTGTTGCTTTCTGCAGCACTTTAATATGCAGATTAGCCAGATCTGTATCCCACCCATTGTGGTTGGGATCCAGATGGTGACATCTCGCATGATTCCATTAGACCTTGCGAGGTGTGGCGAGCCGGGTAAATCCCGCAAGAGGCCTCTTTTGAGGTTTACCGTCCACGCGCGTCCCAGTTAAGGCGTGGTGCGTTCATTAGATTTCGCCCACAATGTTTTAGCCTCAACTACTTCCTGTGGTTCCGAATTCCACATGCTCACCATTCTTTGGGTGAAGAAACTTCTCATCCCTGTCCTAAATGGTCTACCCTGTATCCTCAGATTGTGACCCCTGATTCTGGACAATCCCACCATCAGGAACATCCTTCCTTCATCTACCCTGTCCAGCCCTGTTAGAATTTTATAGGTTTCGATGAGATCCTCCCATATTCCTCAGAACTCCAGCGAATACAATCCCAACCAACTCAATCTCTCCTCATGATGCCGTCCTGCCATCCCAGGAATCAGTCTGGTAAACCTTTGGTGCACTCCCTCTATAGCAAGAACATCCTTCCTCAGATACGGAGACCAAAACTGCACACAATTTTCCGGATATGGCCTCACCAATGCCCTGTATAATTGCAGCAAGACATCCCTATTCCTGTATTCGAATCCTCTCGCGATGAAGGGCAGGATGTGATTTGTCTTCTTTACCACTTGCTGTAACCTGCTTGCTTACGTTCAGTGAATGGTCCAAGGACACCTGGGTCTTGTTGAAACCCCCCCCCAACCATCAACATTCTGCAGGGACTGTTCCCTCCATGACCCCCTGGTCCACTCCTCCATCACGCCCAACACCACTGTAATCCCAGAAGGTGCAACCCCTGCCCCTTTACCTCCTCACCATTCAAGGCCCCAAACGCGCCTTTCAGGTTAAGCAGCATTTCACTTGCACTTCCTTCAATTTAGTCTATAGCATTTGCTGCTCTCAATGTACTCTCCTACAGGTTGGGGCGACTAAACACAGACTGAGTGACCGCTTTGCGTAACACTTTCACTCAGTCCGCAAGCATGACCCCAACCTTCCTGTTGCGTGCCATATTAACTCAGCACTTTGCTCTCATGTCCACGTTTCCGTCATTGGCCTGCTGCAATGCTCCAATGAAGCCAGGTACAAGCTGGAACCGTAGCACCTCATCTTCTGGTTGGGCATGTTGCAGTCCTCGGGACTCAATGTTGAGTTCGTCGGCTTTAGATTTTGACCTTTTTCCTCTAACTTAAACTCCTCCTTTTACACCTTTTAAAAAAATATCCCATATATGTATTGCCTTAATGCAAACACCCCCTCACTCTCCCACACCGGGCCATCTTTTTCTTAAAGTTGCTACTTTTTGTTGCAATTTCCTACAGCTCTGACAAATTCTTCCTCCCTTCAGTTCTGATGAAGAGCCAAAGGACTCAAAATGCTTCTCTCCTAATAGATGCTGGCAGACCTGTTGAGTTTTTCCAGCGCCTTTTGTTTTTGTTTCGGATTCCAGCATCTGCAATATTTTGCTTATTTTAAGGAAATATTACGTTATATGACCAAACATTTGGTCAAAGAGATCGGTTTCGGAGAGTATCTTAAAGGAGAAGGAGATACAAAGAAGCTGAAAGGGTTTAGGGAGGGAATTCTGGAGCTTAGGGTCGAGACAGCCTTCTGCTGCACTCGGCTCGACGAACCTGACCTTTAAAAAGGTGCACCTGCAGGTCATAGATTTGGTCGGGTGGAACTGTAGCCACCTGGGATGGCCACTTACAAGAGAAACTCGCAAAGCCTAGCAGGTAAAATTGACAAGCCAAGACTCAGGCAGGCTCAGAGCCTGAAATGCATATTTGTAAGCAAGAAGTCCAGACGGTATCGAAACTCCATCCAATTAGCATTTTAATGGGGCCGATTAGCATTTGATGGCCCATCTTCACCAAAACAAACGACTGGTACTCGAGCGACCGGTACAGTCCCAGACATTTCGGCGCCACTCCCTGTTCAAGGGAAATGCAAACACCGGGGTCAGTGACCGCTTGGGACACGCCCAGCCATCCATATCCCTGCCCACTTATTGGCTAAGGAATCGAACAGAGTGATCAGGGATCACCCAATTAGTAAGGCCCAAATCGAAGGACCGCCCAAAAGAGCGCAAAAGCCCCGAAGTATGAGAAGAAGAGCCCGCCACATGTTCCTCCTCTCTTGGACCTGGTACCCTGGTCACGGCCATCTCCAAGTGCAGCAACACCAGAAGCAAGTACAAGTTCAACGCTCGCTACCAGACGGATGAGCCCAGCTGAGCAGCAGTTACTCCTTCGGACCCGAGAAGATCCAGTAGTGAACAGCGGCCACTGTTCTCTGACCTAAGCCGGGTGCCCGAAGTTAAATACAGGTTGTCTTAGTCGATAGGTGTAGTTAACTAATAGTGTTTATGTTGCATGACTAATTGTGTGTAAATAAAGTACCCTTGACCTTGAACTAACTAACTGGTGTTTGGCTCTTTGATCAATAGCCGGTTGAAACTTGTGGTGGTATCATTTGATACCTGGCGACTCTAAGCATTCGGTCATAGACAATATAGAAAGAAGGCAAATCCACTGATTGCCAGAATTGTAGCAGAGCCACAGAAAGGACAGAGTAAAAGAGTAAGAGAAGAAAACGCAACAGAACAAGTAGAAATGTTCATTCTTTGTGGTAATTTACAACCTGCTGACGACGTTGCAGAAACACAGATCTGAATGACCTGCCTCTTGAGAATGCAATGTCTTCAGAGATACCAGAAAATTGCAGCCAATCATGACATAATCATAATAATGATCCTTTAATACTTCTCGAGCAGCCACGCAGCCACTTTAAACACCATAACTGTCAGAAGCGGTAATTGCTATGTGGGCGATTTCTGTAGGAAATGACTTCACAACAATTGGGAAAACTCCACTGACAAGACCCTGCATTCTGTCACTGGCAATACTTTGACATTCTTATTTCCATTCAGCTGATTGTACTAAATTTAATCTGGAACAAAATGCTTGCTTTTCAATTGCAACTGCAGCTGAGGAACACTGCACAAGACCTTCATTAAGAACCTTAAATAAGACAAAATGACCTCCTTTCTCACTTCTTACATAAGTTCATGAAATCATGTTTTGAAGGGTTCGAATTCTTCAGGCAACACTTATTAATAGTCGCTTTATACTCTTTCTTGACATTAAACCACTTTCCACTTATATTTGCTGTTCCATTTAATAATAATCTTTAGTAGTGTCAAAAGTAGGCTTACATTAATACTGCAATGAAGTTACTGTGAAAATCCCCTAGTTGCCACATTCCGCCGCCTTTTCGGGTACACCGAGTGAGAATTCAGAATGTCCAATTCACCTTACAAGCATGTCTTTCGGGACATTTTGTGGGAGGAAACTGGAGCACCCAGAGGAAGCCCACACAGACACGGGGAGAACTTGCAGACTCTGCACAGACAGTGACCTAACATGGGAATTGAACCCGGGTCCCTGGCGCTATGAAGCAACAGTGCTAACCACTTTGCTACCGTACTGTCCATGGATTCATGGAGAGGCATATCTCCAGTCTGTGGAAAACCTGCCTGAAAAACCTCTTTAATTAAAGCCACCTAGTCACCATATGACGGTACATGACTAGTAAGGTTGATTGGTGGAATTATTGGTGCAACACTAAAACTTGAAGATTGGTGGGCATGAAGACTACACCAGAACAAATCCACCAATGGGAGAAGAATCCAAGCTATTATATTATAAATGTGGGAAGATGTTTTAGTAATCTGGACTTGGCGTTAGCTTTTGCCACCTGGAGAGTGTTTTGTTACCTGTGTGGTAGGTAACATGTGCTACTCAATCCTTGGTTAATGATGATGTATTCTGAATCCCGATGAAGAAGATTCGAACTCTTCCAGTAGTAACAAAAGGTTTATTGAGTAACTACAACAATATTTATATGAGTTCTTTACTTTTACTTTGATACTAGTGATAAGGTTAACAGGATCTAACTATGGTAACTATACGTAACTCCACTGGCCATTTAAACTAGTCTGCTGTTGCTTTGATCACAGTGCACCCAAGAGAGATAGAGAGACCCAATGTGGTTGCCTTTTATACCCCTGTTGGTCCGACCCTCCAGTGATCATGTGGTACTTCTGATTACACATTAACCCCTTGTGTACATGCACACATAGAGATCACTACAGAGAGAGGTTGACTTTATTGAAATCCATTGCTGGCTTCCGTCAATGCCTCTGTTTTCTACCATTACTGTGGCTGCTGCCCTTTAATGAGAACAATACACACACATCCCACCTTTCTACTTGCCCCACACACTGCAATTTCACAATGTTTGGGAAACTTTGGGGAGAAATTGGCCTTGCCAAGGGTGCCACCGAAAATAGCCAGAAGATCACTTAGAGTATAGTAAGTGAGATTATGTTTGCTTTCAGACCCTGATGCTAAATTTGGTTCAGCCTGACATATACCAATGATATTTAACTGGAGTGCAAAAGGCCAGTGAAGAAGAGGTAAGTTTTTGTTTTTCCACATACCTTAACGTGGAGTCAAGAGAGGGTGGCCAATCCTGATTACCCCCAAAGCAATACTGCCAGTTATTATCCGTACTTGTTCCCACATATTTGCCTCTTCAACCACACTGCACACCCCCTTCCCAGGATAAACCCGCAGCCTGGTTAAGGGTGATATTGCGAAGACTCCAAATAGTGAGCTGCAATGAGAAGTGAGATTAGCTGCAGCTTGATGCTGTTATGAAAAGGAGGGTAAGTGTCCAGCTTTGGACCGTGTGTCAAGCCTCTCTCTGTCTTTAAGTGTGTGTTCCAGATGTGCAGAGAACTAAATTCTCCTCTGTTCACATGAAATGGCTGCTCAGTGCAGCTACAAATTCAAGGAAGGAACTATCTGGACTGGTAGAAAGTTGCTACAATATTATCAAGGTGAGACATTTGTTGGGTACCAGCAGCTGTTTGAACAAATACGAGAGGTGGTAAAAATTCCCAGATGACCATAGGCAGCTTTTCTCCTTTGAGGGGAAGAGCTGACTGGTGGTGATTTAACCTGAGGGTCACCACACCTCAGGCAAGGGGCAAGGTTGAGAAGGCGAGGCCTTCATGAATAACCTCAGCCAGTATGGGAATTGAACCCATGCTGTTGGCCTCGCTCTGCATCATGAACCAAATGTCCAGCCAACTGAGCTATACCAGCCCCAGAGGTGGTATATCATGGACGATTTCAGTGGAAGTTTGATTCGCTGCTAATTTGCTGGGGCAGAGAATTGACATATCAGTACTGCTCCTGGTGTGAAATAAAAGTGTCACTGACCCAATGCCTGCTTCTATCTCAATCAGCAGGAAATCAAACATCACGCTCTATGGCAAATTCTCTCCATAGTGCACCTCAACTGGTCATGCAATCTTGTATAGCTTTCTCTGGTACTTGTGCGATTAGGCCAACTTATCCTTTTCACCCCTCTTTGATAACTTTGCTGCGTCCTCGATGGAACCTATGCCCCCAGCCTGAGAATCTACGCAGCAGGCCAATGATTTCTGTTTATGCAAATTGAACATCTGTTCTGTCCACAGCTGTTGATCACAGAATTGTTACACTGTAGAAGGAGGCCATTTGGCCCATCGAGTCTGCATCAGCTCTCCAAACGAGCATCATGACTTTGCGTTATGCCCCTGCCTTTTCCCCGTACCCCAAACATTGTTTCTACTCAAATAATCATCTAATGACCTCTCAAATGCCTCGATTGTACCTGCCTCTGCCACACTTCAAGGCAATGCATTCCAGAGCTGAACCACTCACCACTGCTTGTGTGAAAACGTTTTTTCTCACCTCACGTTTCCTTCTTCTGCAAATCATTTTAAATCAATGCCCTCTCATTCTTGATCCTTTACGAGCGGGAACAGTTTCTTCCTATCTGCTCTGTCCAGCCCCCTCATGATTTTGAGCATCTCTGTCAAATCTCATCTGAGCTTTCTTTTCCCAACCTCTCCAATCTATCCTCACAACTGAAGTGATTGACAGTTTGTGTTTCCCGCCTTTCTTAGAGTTATACATTTACTGGGGAGCATTGGTGCTGCTACTGCACTCTTTAGTGTAGTGCGACATGTTGGGTACTGACACTTGACCCCCCACCACATCCATGTGGCAATAAAAATAGGGTTTGATCCTGATCCTGTGGTGTTTGTAATCACATCTGTGCTGCCCTGGAAAAGCAAACAGAAAATAGTAGAAATATCAGATAGGAATCAGAAGGAAGCCTGTGGGCTCTGTTTGTATGGCAGCTGCTCATTATTATTGGCCATGGTCTGAATTCAGGCTGCCAACTCTTCTCTGCCACCATTTTCTTTTGGCTGAATGTGATGAATAGAGTCGGACTGCTGGATAATTTTCAAAGTCAATGTTCAGCTCTGATCATTGATACATACGGTGTGACTCGTATCTTCCTGCAAAGCTCTACAGTATTTTGAATAGAGGATTTTATTTATATTTTCTTAGTTTTTTCACAAAATGCAATATTTTGCTTACATGCGTGCTGCAAGCAAATTCGCTGGAAGATGACAAAGTTGACATTATCGATCGTCCACAACCTGGGACATTAATTGTTTTGTCAGTATCCAGGATAAATGCCTCTGTTTATCCTTTAATTTCCATTCAGTGTGTGTTCAAGTTGTCTGACCTGTGATTGTCAGCAAGTAAATGAAAGCAACTGGTTAATATTTACAGCACTGATTCTACAATAGAGAGGAAGGAAGAAAGACTTAACGGTGTAAAGCATAGCAAGGGTTAATGTAGGCATGGAGAACAGTACCCGCCACAGTGTGAGGTAGAGAGACATATGATGGTCGACAGGAGTCAGGGTAGTATGGAGCGCTTGAGCAGAAGTCCGAGTATAGCTACTTTGTATATAGTTATGCGTTACCAATAAACATTACTGTTTGACCTTACAAGCCTCTGAACCACTTTGTGAGACACCCAACAAACTCTTACAACATAGTAGCAGCTAATGAATGAGCCCAGAACTGAAGATGCTGGTGAGGGACCTGGAATCTGAGAAACTAAAGGAACAGCATCCTGAACTGATTGAAGTGCACCTGAGCCAAAGACGTGTCTGTTTAACCATCCAAACCTCTGAGACACTGAACCAACCCTTACAACATCTTTCACAACTTTGATTCGGACATCGCAAAGCCCTTTGCAGCCAATGAAGCACTCGGGGCTGGTTTAGCACAGGGCTAAATCACTGGCTTTGAAAGCAGACCAAGGCAGGCCAGCAGCAGGGTTCAATTCCCGTACCAGCCTCCCCGAACAGGCGCCGGAATGTGGCGTCTAGGGGCTTTTCACAGTAACTTCATTTGAAGCCTACTTGTGACAATAAGCGATTTTCATTTCATTTCATTTCATTTTGAAGCATAGTCACGAATGTAGGTCGGGATTCTCTGGTCGCCGGGTTTCACTTATCCCGCTGGCAACGCACCCCCGAAAGCGGCTTTCGTGGCGGCATGGGGTGGTTTCAATGGGAAATTCCATTGACAAGCGACGGGAAGATAGAATCCCGTCGTCAGCAAACGCCATGCGTCCGAGAAACACGCCCGTAACGTAGTACTGGTGTCACAGATTGTGCAGCACTTACTTTGACAGCAGGGAAATTGGTCTCACTAGCGTGTTCCAGAACCCTTGTTGTCATCCACTGCAGGCAATTTTATGAGCTTCCTGTGTATAATACTGTATGGGAAAGTGCAGCCAAAGAAAAGAACAACTAACATTTTTGTGGCATCAGAATGGGCGCATGATCAGACGGATATAGGCCTTTGGGTAATCAGAACCTTTTGGTTACACGCTGATATGACATCAAACAGTTTCAAGGAAAACATAAAATGTTCTGTATTTTACACAGCTGTGCTTTTTAAAATATGACTGTTAGTGTTTAATTAAATTTCATTAGGATTGAGTTCAGAAAGGGACAATGTATTGTCTCTGATTTGCGTGTCTCCTTGCTAATCTGGCAGATATTTAAGCTGACTTTGCTGAATGTGGTAGTCACCACTAGCTGTATTATATGTATTACGGTAAGACACATATACTAGAGGTACATGGCTAAATCCCTGCCTGCTGGCTCTGCCCAGTAGGTGGCGTATAAATGTGTGCGCTCGCCGGTGCTGTAGCCATTCTGGTAGCAGCTACAGGAGGCACAACATCTTTGCTCAATAAAGCCTCGATTATTCCACTACTCTCATCTTTGTGGTAATTGATAGTGCATCACTGAAGTCAGATTTTATTTTCTATGGTAGCTTTGGGAAGGATTTAACTTTACTGCAGGATGTATACACGTGACTATATCATTGTTTATCTGCTGTTTTCTTAAAAGCTGGGGAAGAAGGGGTTTCTATTGAGCTGATGGCAGAAAAGCAAAGCAAAGTCGATCATCGGTTCTGATGAAGGATATATATGTTATCATTATAATCTGTCTTCTCTTCAAAGCTGCTAACTGACATAGAGGTAATTTTAACCTACCGTGCTGGACAGGAATCCTACAGGATCACATGGAAAGTGACCTTTATACCCAGCCCAGTATTATTCCCCATTGATTTTATCGATGAATATTGGGTGGGATGTAAAGCCAGTGTTGTACACAATCCTTTTTGTTTCTTTAGACTGTTACTTAGAAACCCCACAGTGCAGTAGGAGGCCATTCAGTCCATCGAGTCTGCACCGAACCACTGAAAGAGCTGCCCACCAAGGCCCAAACCCCTACCTTATCCTCGTAACTCCACCCAACCGTTTGGACAGATGACCCTTCCGGAACCCATCGCTCAAAGGGGCACGCTACCACAGGGGTCTCCATCCAATTCTACAGTCCCACCTGCCCAGAAACACAAGTAAACTGGCAGTAACAGAAAAAAATCCTCTGCTATAGTGAAGAGCTCCACCCATTGGCCTAACCTTTCAATTACAGATTGGGTGACAGGCCAAAATGAGGCTTTGCGACTTGTATCTGTAGCTTCGTTCTTCTGAAGCAGGTTCTGTGACAGTGAAAGTCGGATTGTGTTAATGGAAAGTTTTTACTATGTGTTTCTCCATGGAAGAGTTCAGATTAGAAAGTGCTAGTGTAGAATGCATGCAGAGTGATACATGGAATAGAAGGCTGGATGCAACAATACTGGTTTGTTCTCTATACACAATAACTCTCCACTCCCAGAAGGGTCTCCCTCCCTGACCTGCACCCAGGTTGTGGTTTTTATACTATGAGGGCACCCCTCGTTAAAAGGGAAGCCCCGCCCTGTTACCGGGGAGTTAGTATTCCGTGGATATCATGGGGAACCGGATAGTCCACACCGCGTGACATCCGTGGGGGCAATAACAGATATAAACAAGTTCCAAGTCAGACGATGACAGCTGCATCAGTAGCGGAGAAGTTGCAATTGCAGACAGATAAGTTAAAACAGGAAAAGAATAGGAAGAGAGTCCTAAAGAGTAAGGAAACGTGAGGAGTGAAGGAAAGCAATATGACAGACAGCAAAAGAAACAAAAAGATAAAGAGAGGGAAACAACTATAACGTGAGTGATAGGAGAGGGAGATTCCAAGATAAGTGATGCACACATTGCTAATCATGTAACAATTGGTTTATGAAAATGGCTGTACCCCACATTGACTGATTTCTTACAGTCCTGGCAGTTTGCTTCACATTCCAAACTCACTAAGGCATATGTAGCCTTCAACGTAAGTAAAAAAATGAAAGTGCCAAGACAATGAATTAAAACAGTTTATTCTGTGCCAGAAACATGATACACCATCTGTAACTAAATCAACTGGCGTAAGCACGCTGCGGTCAAATCCGTTACAAATACCTATATCGTGGCAGATCTCACTATTATTGCCACCAGCTGATGTTATGTCCACACAGCAGTAAAATACAAAGCTGAAGATCTAAATCAAAAGGAATTCAACATTGAAGCCAATTGGATTCCAATGAGATGATCATTATGGAGCGTGCATTCCACTTGTTTTCCCCTTCATTTAAGTCAAGTTTTCAATATTTGATGTTCAGTGCATAAACTATTGAAGTATATACATCATGAGCAGGATTCTCCGTTAGCTGACGTTGAAATCGGGAAAGGCGATTGGGCGGAGAATCGGTCTTGACGCCAAAATCGTGATGGGCGCCGGGTTCACGCCAAATCGCAATTTTCTGGTGACTCAACAGCAACGTCAACGCGCTCTACTCCGCACATACATTAAACAACATTTATATATCATTAACGGGCCTGACCTGGTGTTCTCTGGGGCCTCTGTAATCCTCCATCTCCGCCGGGGGAATTCCCGACGGCACGGTTCACTTGTGCGTTTAAGAATCGGGAAACAGGCACCGTGGCTAAGGGGGAGAGAGAGGAGATAGGACATGCAGAGGTGCAATTGTGGGCTGCTGGTCCCGACACTGGCCGGGCTGGCTGCACGGGACGAGCCCTGCCAGGCTTGGAGGTGGGGGATGATGGGGAGTGAACGGGGGACAGGGATACCCTCCCACAGGACTGGGGTGTCCAAACACGGACCACCATTGCCTCGCACCCCACTGACCAGCGGAGGTGGGGACAGTGGGGAGAGGTTTGGGGATGGGAATGGGGTTGGGACACCAGAGCAGTGAGTGCTGGCTGAACTGCGGTCCCTGGGCCAAGCCCACCCACAACATTTGTCTATTCCCCCCCCCCCACAACATTTGTCTATCCCCCCCCCCCAGCGCCCCCTCCCCTCCCCATTTGTGATCATCCCAGACCGGACCATCCATCACACCCTTCTGACAGAGCATCAAGGCGGGTTGAACAAATATCCCATGGGCCAGTCCCACTGTTACTGCCAACCCAGGGCCTGCACCCCATAGTAAGGCAGGTAGGCATCAAGGAGACGGAGGGTGTTTCAAGGGGAAGGAGTGGCGCAGGGAGGTTTTCATGGTGAGGGGTGAATGGGCGGGTGTGGTGAGTGGGGTGGATGTGATGTCCGTGCCCCTGGCCAGTCCCCCTAGTAGTGAACCTGGAGGCGATCAGAGCATCCCATGCGCGTCGGCCCTGGCACACATTGTGCAGCCGCCCGCACAAATCTAATATGAATAAATATATACAGGGTTGTGCCATAGCCTCTAACGTTATACTGTGCCGTGCACCCATGCCAACTTAACTGGTATCTACTTTTCTGGCCTTACGGGTCCTAATGCTACGTGTAGGTGAATTCCCAGGCGGTATATAAGTGGACGTGGCTTGCTGAGGTTCCCGCCCTGTGACCTGGTTCCCCTTTGGCAGTCGTCTTCTGTGGCGACCAGGTCAAGTGTCCCAGGTGGCGCAGTGCCACCCTGTTCTGCCCACTGCCCATGTGATGCGCCGGGGGCAGGAGGGAGGTGTCCGAGGTGCTGTGGTGTTCCAGCACCTCCCTTACGATAGTCACCGACACAGGCCCCATGTCCTCCTCCTCTCTCAGGGTGCCCAATGGCTCCTGGACTACTCCATGGGATGGGGGTGTGAGCAGATTTAACCCCTGAGGCTCCCCCGCCACCTGATGGTGCCAGCTCTGAAAGGCCTGCTCTTGCCTCGACTCGGGTCTGCACGCTCACAGCCATGGAGCACATGAGTGGACAACATCCCTCTGGGACTGGACCACCTCAATCTGGGACTAGTCCAACTCCCTCTGGGACTGGGCCACCTCCCTCTGGGACTAGGCGACCTCCCACTGGAACTAGGCCACCTCCCTCTGGGACTAGGCTAGCTCCCTCTGGAGTGCGCCACCTCCCTCTGTGTCTGTGACGCGTCGGCCAATGCCTGGTCAATGCCGCTGACGTTCTCAGTCATGACCCACTGTGACTGGGCCATGCTCAAGAGCGCTGCTGCAATGTTCAGGTGGCTCTGGAACATGGCTGCCTGTGATAGAGCAGCCATGTCCTGGGCCTTGGCCACCGCCTGCACAGATTGTCCCAGGCCTTGGAATACGTGGCCCATGGCTGAGATATTCGCTCTCAAGGCCTCCACTGCGGATGCCACCCGTGTCTTGTTGGCCTGAGTGGTACGCATGCTCGGCACCGCATCCTGCTCCTGCACGCGGTTAGACTCCTCCAACTGCACCTGTAGATGCTGGATGCTCGCTGACAACCCCTCCTGCAGCCCCTGGCTCTGCGACTGCATCTCCACAACCAATGGGATCATCCATTCCAGAAGCTCGAAACCCGTCTGGACAGCAACTGGTCCTTGGGGTTGGCCCGCCCTCCGACTGTCCGCTCCCTAGGGGGTTCCTACCTCTGCCTGTTGTACTGGAGCATGTGTGCAGTGCACACCTTATAGTGTCCCAGGAGCCGCTTCACTAAATTGCCCAGCCGATGTGAGTGCCTCTGGGATGGTGGAGGGTGTTGGAAACAGTTGCAATGGGAAGTCTGGGTCATCCCCGGACCAGAGCTCCAGGGTATCATGGGATGCCGATCGATGGCTCCCGTCCGTGTCGGTGTCATTGTCATCGTTGCTTGCCAGCTGGGCATGTGGTTGTGTTTGGGGGCGGAGAACACCAGAAGGACCTACCTCATAACCAGTAGCTCCTGCAGGACACAAAACAAGAGGCATGATTGCATCGCAGCCCGGGGGGGGGGGTGTATGTGGGGAGAGGAGGGTGGTGGTGGTGAAGAGGGGTTGTGGGGGTGGGGGTGGGGTGGTGGTGGGTGTGAGGGTGGTGTGGGTATGGTGTTGAGGGGGTGACACATGTGCCATGGGGAACTGCAACTCAGCAGGGTCTCAATTCCTCACCCGATGCCGACCTACGCCCTGATGAATGCCCTTTCTTCCGGCCCTCCGACCACGTCCAGTGCCCTCTGTTCTGCTGCGGTGAGGGGCCACAAGTCCAGCAGTCCCCCTCCAGTCTTCTTCCTCTCTCTGCGGTTGTGTGTGACCTTCTCCTGGGAGGTGGGGGAGAAAGAAAATGGGCAGTGTTAGACAGTCAGATGCCCAGGGTGTGGGTGACAAATCCCAAATTTCTTTACCCGTCAGTCTGGCCTCAATAAAAGTCGAGATGGATTTGCAGGTACAGCATTAGTTATTTTATTTAGCTTGCAAGCTTTCTTCAATTCTCAGGAGCACGAAGCTCATCCTGCTTCATAGACTTCTGGAATCAAGTGAGTCTGTAGAACAAAGGAGTCTGTACTGATACATTCAAATGGCATCAAGTTTCACATACACGATTCCCATAGGTCATCCTATATCCCTCCTGACCTGTTGATATATTCTGATTAGCTCACTTCCAATCCCTTCCTCTGGCCCCTATTACCCAGCATCCTTTTCTCCTCCTTTGGTGGACACACCTCCTCCTTGCTTTGCCATGCAGTCTGAAATCCTTTGTCTGTGAACTCACCAGAATGAGACTGGCCTATCTCTACATTACAGTAACTAATATCTCTAAAGTAACTATTTTATATCACTTCGTCATTCCCTCCTTTTATCATTCCATGATAACCGAACTATCCAATCCATAGCTACGGTCCCTCATCTAAAAAGATCTGTCACTGCATTTCCAATTCCTGGCGTAGCCCCCCTTCATCTGCTGCACCCTCATGGATTTTGACAGCGAAGATTTTAGGGGCGTTGATCTGTTCCAATGTACCCCGCATTCTACCCATCACACATTTAAGGATGGCTAGGCCCACAAAGATGCAGCCGATAGCCACCACTAAATACATGACCATATTTATCAACCAGTCCTTCCAACCTCCAAATCCCCAGTTACCCCAAGCGCCAGGATCCTGCATTCCGTCCAGGTGATCCCGTATGTGATCCATAAATTTAGTGATGTTAGCGGTCAAGTCCTGAACTCCCATGATACACTTGCCCTGCACTATGGCGCATACCCCACCCTCACGGGCCAGAAGATAGTCAAGAGCATACCGGTTCTGCATTGCAAACAACCGTAGCTGAGACAATTCCTTGGTTATTGCCCCGAGGGCTCCCAAGGTTTCATTTCCCAAGATGGTAAGGCCACAAATAAAATAATTCCTATTGCTGACAGCCAAGGAACCCCCCAGTAGCCCAGTTTATCGAGCTTCGAAACGCCCATTCGGGCCGCCTAGCAATGCGGAAAGCCCTAGTCCCAACAGTGATATGAGAGACATTCCCCCAGCCACAAAGGAGCTGGAGGCCGGCGTTCAATGGAACGCAAGTGGTGTTGTAACAAACGCATTGGCCAGACGCCTGGG
The DNA here is from genome assembly GCF_047496885.1 of Scyliorhinus torazame. Taxonomy (NCBI): domain Eukaryota; kingdom Metazoa; phylum Chordata; class Chondrichthyes; order Carcharhiniformes; family Scyliorhinidae; genus Scyliorhinus; species Scyliorhinus torazame. Next base: position 61,972,661 of record NC_092713.1, read on the forward strand.
TGATATGGCACCTCCTGTCCGCACAGGTGGGGAACAGACATGTTATATTCGTTTCCACCTCTACCAGCAAACAGCCGTATCCTTCACTGCTGAAACAATTCTCGTACGACCGGGAATCCCTATTGGGAGTGAAGTGGCTCGGTATATATGCCCTCCACCGTTGTAGCCTATCATACTGTGAATGGGAATTATCCCGAGGAAGGGGAAGGCAAATAGCCGGTGGTGCTGAACCCGGAGTGACTTGCTCGGGCGGTGGCTCGGAACGCTGACAATGAACCACCGTTTGGGGAGTGCCCCAAAGCGGTGAAACAGAAAATAACCTAGACACCGCTGCAGGGTTCAGGTAGCAGACAACCCGTCCCTGGCCATACAAGCGGTGGCAAATCTGGTAGAAGTGATTCATACTACCCAGGTTTTCCTCAGTTTGGCCTTTAACTAAATTAAGTGTATCTCCCGATAACCTACGTTCTAGCTGTATTTCCCTTCTCACACGCTCCGCCCTCTCTCTAGTCCCCCTCTCTCTCTCACAATCTCTTCCTACCCTCTCCTGACGGTCTGATGTTACCTTTATCGCACCAATCTTAACACATCCAAAATCAAATTTACATGTACTCCAAAAACAAGGCAATGTCCATATAATGTTCCCTTCCCATCGCCTGGACCAGTGCAATTGCTTCATGACTCCTGCATTCTCCTTAACTTTGACGACCTTCCATGAGTCAATACCATGTCCTCGTATATGGGGGCAGCGAAGAACATCACCTTTGCATAGGTGATGTATCCTTGTAGATTGGTTGGGGTTACAAATATAGATAATATTCCCCTTTTCCATGTCCATCGCCAATAACACTCCAAGCGAGGTGAGGCCAAATATCACACAGACGGTGCGTAGCCACCCCATCATGCTCCACACCTGTAAAATAGCACTGTAGAAGGGAGGCAGGTTAATCTGTCCAAGAAAATGAGGCCCGTTATCAGAACTCAACTGAGCTGGTCTACTGTGCCGGGGAATGATTTCCCGCATCAGAACTTTAACCACAGTAGCAGCTTTATTATCGGTAGTCGGATACGCCTCAACCCATCTGCTGAACCCATCCACAATGACCAAAACATATTTATAACATTGACACCTTTCCAACTCAATGTAATCCATTTGGAGCGTCTCAAAGGGACCACTGGGCAACGGGGTTTGCCCCATCCCACAAGGGATACCTTTGCCGGTGTTATATTGCTGACAAATCAAACACCGATTACTGATACTCTAGGCCAACCCCTGCATTTTAGGGTGCCACCAAGTGGCCAGCAACAAATCACTAGTCCCCCGAGCCCCACAATGAGTTGCAAAGTGTACACATTCGATGACCCATAAAGCCAGTACATCAGGCATACAAGTCTGATGTGCTGGCGTGGTCCATAAAGAGGAAACAGAATCATATGTACAACCTAACCGTTTCCACATTTGTTTATCACTCTCAGGAGCATCCTCCTGTAACCTTATGACGTCTTGGATGGTTGGCATTGACTTGTCAGAAGCAGACATATTTATAGTAGATAGTTTAGTCTGACTTAACATTTTAGGCACCATCACTTGCTGAATTTGCGCGGCTGTCCGCGCTGCACAATCTGCTTGTTCATTACCACCATCAACTGGGGTCTTACCATTTGTGTGGGCAGCGCATTTAATAACGGAAATCTGCGCAGGCATAAGGAGGGCCTGCAGTAAGTCATTAACTAAACCCCGGTGGGATATTATACCACACATAATCATGTCAGGTTGTTCTGACGAAATGTCACTCAAATCGTCCCTTATTGTGGTAGTTTCCTGAATCAAGGCTAAACAGTCATGGCCAGGTGCGTCTTCATGGACAGGGGGACCACTAAGAAAACAGGCTGGATTGATAGTGGTACAGTGTTTAAATGTCAGATGTGGATTGTTCAAAAGGTATACCTCATACCTATTCTGACGAGCTGCGGTAAGATGCTGAATCTGCAGTTGCCTCAGTAGTGCGATGACCGAGTGGGAGCTATACACCGTAATATCCTGTTGGAGGGTGAGAGCATGTAACGGCTATGCGATGGCATTGATTGAACGTAAATCCTGTACTAATCGGTACTGGTCTGGTTTGGCTGGTTTAGGCACAGCAAGTATGGGGGTGTTACATTCTGATTGGCAAGGGACCAAAATACCCTGTTGCAACAACTCTTGAATTAATTTGTCTATAGACGGAGCAACTTGGGATTTCAGGGGGTATTGCCGAATGGAAGGTAGCTTTACACGATCCTTAATCGTTACCTTTATAGGTGTAACATTTGTCTTTCCCACTTGTGATGGGTATTTCGCCCAGACCTGTGGATTGACATATTCCAAAACATCATGTCCCCAGTGATGCTGCAGTCGAGTGTTAATTGTTTCAGGGACCTCAAAATATTTTATGGCAGTGCCGTCCGGCATGACTTGAAGTGCGTACTCTGTTGGATCCGAATGATCCACTACCCTCCTTACCATTTGCCCCAGATCCCTGGCATGGTACTGGTCGTGGACCTGACGTGTAATATGAGGGCTTACCAAAGCTGACTGTGGCCATAAATGTGGTGGTATTGTAACAAAATCGGCTGTACCTTCTTTTCCCGTGACTGTGGCTGTAACCTTGACTGGCCATTCGGTCCCAATTAATGGCCGGTATTTGTCCTCCAACTCCCTGTTTTGTCCGGTTCTGTCATAGGCCAGGGTAACGTGATGCAGTGAATGTTCAATGTCTAACGTCCACCACTGGGGGTGATAGAAATATAGCACTGTTGTCTCATCCTCCATGATTGGACCGTTACCCCTTCGTCTCCGTACTCTAGCTGTAGCTGGAAGATACACAGTAAATCTCGGGCCAAGAAATGGGGCATTCCTGTTGCCAGTGATCTGCACGGCCGCAATTAAAACATGCATTGTTCCCTCTATATCTGCCCCGTCCTCTTCTCCCAGTAGACCAATGGCCCCTCAGAGGGGGTGGCGGTTGTAAAGCTGTTGATGCATACGGTGGGCCATAAAAAGGAGCTGAGGGTCCCTTTGGGTGGGTTTGGTATCCTCCCCCTCGCTGATCCACCCACCCAAAGTCACAATATTGGGGCTCCTGCTGGTAAACTACCATTTCTGCAGCTTATTGGGGTTGCAGATCATCCTTTTTCATTACATACTCAGTCTTAACCTTTGTAAGTGAGCCTCCTTCCTGGCCTACACCCTCCTTCCAATAAAATCTGACTGCCCTTGCCATCTGGGAAGGGTCGTTCTCTGTCCAATTCATAGAACATAGAAAATACAGCACAGAACAGGCCCTTCGGCCCACGATGTTGTGCCGAACCTTTGTCCTAGATTAATCATAGATTATCATTGAATTTACAGTGCAGAAGGAGGCCATTCGGCCCCCTGAGTCTGCACCGCCTCTTGGAAAGAGCCCCCCACCCAAACTCAACACCTCCACCCAACATCAAGGGCAATTTTGGACACTAAGGGCAATTTATCATGGCCAATCCACCTACCCTGCACATCTTTGGACTGTGGGAGGAACCGGAGCACCCGGAAGAAACCCACGCAGACACGGGGAGGACGTGCAGACTCCGCACAGACAGTGACCCAAGCCGGAATCGAACCTGGGACCCTGGAGCTGTGAAGCAATTGTGCTATCCACAATGCTACCGTGCTGCCCTTAAGGACAAATAAATCTACACTATATCACAGCAGTAGCCACAGAAGGTGGTAGGCAATGCATTAACATAGCACAATATTGAGGGGAATTCTGACCATTTTGATATGGCAAGTCGCCTGACTGCCCACAGTAGATTTCATTAAAACGCTCCAGAAATTACTCTGGCTCTTCAGTCTTCTTAGGTTTTAGGTCTAAGATAGCAGAAATATTTATGGGCTTTTGAAATGTGCTATTCAACGCATTCAGGATCTGTGTCCGCCTATAGTCGTCTAACGCATGGGCTTGCTGAAGTGCGGCGTGGCTAGCATAATTCAAGTGTTTGGTATCTTCCTAATCGGCAACTGTCTCCGAGTCTCACCAGGGGGCACTCTAGCTATTTCCTCTGGTTCTTCCAAGACTTCGACGTCCCTCCCTGTCACTAGAGGGAGTTCTTTCTCTTCAAAATCATCTGTTGCAGCTCCCTTTGTTCTGAAATTTGCAGTTTCCCCTTGGTTTGGAGGGATTTAGTTGGTATGCTTAATTGTTTCTGGTTAGGATCAAGCCCTTCTCTCGCTGTCCGAGATCTGGTCCTAGAGCTAACTGGGCTTGCGGAACAGAGCTCCTCTTTCTCTACTGATCGTGAAGATGGTAAATCAGGACCCACACTATCAATGAAAAAGGGCTGGAGTTACTGGCATGATTGGAATCTGTGGAGCAGTGACTGGATATAAATTTTTATACTCTGGTGGTTCTGGAATTAGTGCAGACAATGCTACAGGTGCAGTCAAAACTTTTACTGACATTTTAAAATTATTGAATTAATCATTTTCTGTCAATTCAAGGCCAGCCATTGAACTACGTAGCTCATCATTTGTTTGACCCGTGCCTTTCCTGTCTCTATTTGCGCGTTTTTTCTTTTTCTTGGCAAAACGATTGAAAAGGATGTTCTTGTCTTGAAATTTATCCAAGCAATTCCCCACAATCTCAACTAGTCCTCAGAACTGCATTTTTCGCCACTACAGTCCAAGGGTACAATTTTTTTTTAGCTTAATCAACTATAGATTTAAAACACTCACACATGGAATTGAATCATCTTCAGATTTAAAAACACTCATTGAACAGAACCCTCATCCTGAGGTCACATCAGCCATAAAACACTTATACTGGACTGAACCTTCACTACTGAAGTCTCATCAGCCATAAAAACACTTATATACTGGACTTAACCTTCACTACTGAAGTCTCATCAGCCATAAAAACACTTATACTTGGAATTGAATCATCATTTTAGATGTCCCATCAACCCAAAACCTAACCCAAGCCAAATCAACAATATGAAATCCCATCAATTAAATTTCGAATTCCCAGACTGACCTTTAATTTCGTCGAGACGATCTTTCCGTACCAACCGCGAGTGACCAGACTAATCAGACGATAAGAAGAGGGGAAAAATCAATGTGTGGTCATTTTCCAGCTTTACATTGTGGGCCCTTTTTCCCCATCCGCCTGTTCATAATCAGTCTAATTCTGATTTCGCAGTTGGTCAGAACCGTCTTGAGAAATCCCGGGTTTTCGGCACCAAATGACAAATCCCAAATTTCTTTACCCGTCAGTCTGGCCTCAATAAAAGTTGAGATGGATTTGCAGGTACAGCATTAGTTATTTTATTTAGCTTGCAAGCTTTCCTCAATTCTCAGGAGCACGAAGCTCATCCTGCTTCGTAGACTTCTGGAATCAAGTGAGTCTGTAGAACAAAGGAGTCTGTACTGATACATTCAAATGGCATCAAGTTTCACATACACGATTCCCATAGGTCATCCTATATCCCTCCTGACCTGTTGATATATTCTGATTGGCTCACTTCCAATCCCTTCCTCTGGCCCCTATTACCCAGCATCCTTTTCTCCTCCTTTGGTGGACACACCTCCTCCTTGCTTTGCCATGCGGTCTGAAATCCTTTGTCTGTGAACTCACCAGAATGAGACTGGCCTATCTCTACATTACAGTAACTAATATCTCTAAAGTAACTATTTTATATCACATTCGTCATGGGTAGCTGGTGGCTTCAGTGGCCAGGGCACCCGGCCATGGTGGCTGGTATGGGTGCCGGCATGTGGTGTAGGGTGGGGTTACGGCCGCCCACTGGGTGGGGGGGGGGGTTTCAGGTGTGTGGGACAGGGGTTGGTGCTAGGGGCACAGTGCTGCCTACTTGCCCTGGCTGCCCTGAGGAGGCCGTGCAGTCTTTTCCTGCACTGCTGGCCACTCCTTGCAGTTTTGCCCACGGCGCTGATGACCTCTGCCACCTGTGTCCAGGCCTGATGAACGGCGGCAGCTGGCAGCCTCCTTCCCACCCCGGGGTACAGGGTCGCCTGCCTCCCCTCCAAGGCATCCAACAGGGTCTCGAGTTCGGCGCCTGTAAATCTTGCTGCCACCTTGTTGGCTGGGATGCGTTTGTGTGGGGAGTGACGTGTGTCACTCAGCCTCCTGGGTGCCAATCCCGAATCTAGTGATCGAGATGCCATTTTTCATTGGAATCGTTCGTGTTCTACATGGTGCCGGTGCCAGCCTCTTAACAGTTGTTGAATTGGTCCTGGTGCGGTGCCTGCTTTGCTATCGTAGAAGTCCACTAATCTTGCCCCGGCATCAGCACTGAGGGCGGGATTTTCTGGCCGTGTCCGCCCGGTGACTGGAGAATCCCACCCGAGGTCAATGGATTTCTCTATCGTCGGCGTCGTGCCCATGGCGAGTTTGTGGCGGGCGGGACGGAAGATTCCAGCCCTTGGTCTCAGGAACGGAGAACCTGGCTGCATATTTATCCAACTCCCCATTCTGCAGAGTATTTCCTCTCGCCATCAGTTTACACGTGGAAGCAAAATGTTCGGCTGTACCTTCATCAATATGAGTGATACCATCTCTGTGACCTGAAGCACCTGTTTGAAGCTATGGATGGGAAAGAGTTCAAACAGAGCTTTCTGTAATCATTTTATTGGCATTGTCAGGATTGTTTTAGTGGCACCAGTTCACTCAAAATCCATGTTTTCACATTAGGATTCGTAACAAAAAAAGTCTAACAGTTGCATATTGAGTAAAAGCATGCATCGGTTTGAGGGGGAAAATGTAGAAAGGTGACATCTGCCTGTCGTGGCACTGGAGAATTTGACCCAGTGCTTATTGGAATAACCTGAATAGAATTGGATACTTGCCTTTATTAGTCAAAGCATTATATAAGAGCAGGGAGGTTATGATGGAGCTGTATAAAACGTTTGTTAGGCCACAGCTTGAGCACTGTGTACAGTTCTGGTCACCACACTATAGGAAGGATGTGATTGCACTAGAAAGGGTGCAGAGAAGATTCACCAGGATGATGCCTGGGCTGGAGAATTTCAGCTATGAAGAGAGGCTGGTTAGGCTGGGACTGTTTTCCTTAGAGCAGAGAAGGTTGAGGGGAGACCTGATTGAGGTGTACAAAATTATGAGGGACATAAATAGGGTAGATGAGAAAAAACTATTCCTCATGGTAGAAGGGTCAATAACCAGGGGGAATAGTTTTAAGATAAGGAGCAGGAGATTTATAGGGGATTTGAGGAAAACCTATTCACCCAAAATGTGGTGGGAATCTGGAACTCATTGCCTGAAAGGGTGATAGAGGCGGGAAACCTCATAACATTTAAGAAGCATTTAGATGAACACTTTAAATGCTAAAGCCGACACAGCTATGGACCGAGTTTTGGAAAATGGGATTAGAATAGATGGCCAGCACAGACACGATGGGCCAAAGAGCCTCTTTTATGTGCTGTAAAAGTCTGACTCCAATACATGAGGTTACCCCTTTGTTCTCAATTATCTACGTTCCGAGATGCCTTTTGTTCCCAAACAACGTTCCATATTACATAACGCTATGAGCTAAATCTAGCAGATAATTACCACACACAAGGTTATTTGTCCACATTTGGGAAAATGTCTTCAGTTTCAGCCAAGGCGCAATCTTCTCGGTTTGAGTTTTGGATTTTAACCGGCTGCCCTTTAAACAATAACTTGTTTTTAGGGGAGACTGTTTTCTGTAGCTGGGTGTGACTGTGATGGTAGCTGCTGCTCCTATGTCCCTTCTCCAGTTATTATGCTATGGATATATCATTCTTTCCCTTTGAAGTTACCCACCCTGTGGACCCGGCTTTTAGCATACAAGTGGCAGTTTTCTTATCTCTCCACTTTGAAGTTACCTCTTTAACATCCCATTGTTTTCCCCCAGTCACGTAGGTAAATGGTTGCTTTTCTCACTAGTATGCTAACTTGCGTATCAAAACACCCCCTCAGACAGCTACCCATATCAATTCCCCTTTTTATTTTATCCCAATTTCATTTCTTAATCTCATTTTTCCCCAATTTTTAACAAATAATGCCCCCCATAAGAAACAATGGTTTACTATTGACTACACAAGTCTTGGTAGGTTCAATGTAAACAATGCAAAAACATTTCTTTACTACAGGTAAACCTTTTTGGATGCCACACTCTCCATTATGCTGTTGTGCTCCAGGACCTTCTAACTCTCACAGAACTCTGGGAGAAACATAAATGTAAGTTTTTGCTGTGAAAATACAACAAGGTTGATCTAAGGCACAAAGTGGGAGTTTGAAAGTCACATTACATGTACCAACTCAGAGTAAATATGCATTGCAGAATCATTATCTCCGTGGCAATCGGTGATGCCATTTTCAGTTGATGTAATAAATGGTTGGTTTCCTTCTCCTGGCCTCACCTTAACAAAAAGCTAAAAGTTTCCAAGGCCATTTAATAAGCAGCCTCCAATGTTCCCTCTAGGGACAGCAGATTGGGCCACTTCCCGTATCAGCCTCCCGAACAGGCGCCAGAATGTGGCGACGAGGGGCTTTTCACAGTAACTTCATTTGAAGCCTACTTGTGACAATAAGTGATTTTCATTTCATTTCATTTCACTTGATGTCTGGTACAAATGTCTGGATTATGCACTGCCCACACTCTGGCCATTGGTCTGAAAACTGGAGTCCGACAATTGGTACTGGATCTCGATTTCCATATATAAACAGCCACACATCTGCTTCCGGTGGCCACACTGTTAACTGCATGTCACATTTTACTTCACTTGAAAATGGACCATTTCTCATCTGAAAATCTAGGGCGATTTTTGTTCAACGGATCATTAATTGTACCGATCAGATACCTTTGTACCTTGACCTAAGATCAAAACAAATTAAAGTAGTTACAGACTTTCACTTCAGTAAACTTGATTTGGTAGATCTTCATACAAAGGACCAAAAACGTAACTTCATTATAAAATGACCAGTCAATAATCACAGATAATATAGTGTGGCATTTCCCTTTTCATCTACACCTCCCGCTGCCTGGGGAAAGCCCCTCCCACCCGGCTTACTCACTCTTCCAACTTCTTCCATCGGGCAGGAGATACAGAAGTCTGAGAACACACACAAACAGACTCAAAAACAGCTTCTTCCCTGATGTTACCAGACTCCTAAATGACCCTCTTATGGACTGACCTCGTTAACACTATATCCCGGTATGCCTCACCCGATGCCGCTGTTTATGTAGTTACATTGTGTACCTTGTGTTGCCCCATTATGTATTTTCTTTTGTTTCCTTTCCTTTTCATGTACTTAATGATCTGTTGAGCTGCTCGCAGAAAAATACTTTTCACTGTACCTCGGTACATGTGACAATAGCAAAATCCAAATCCTCACAAAATATAAATAAATCAGTTCCCATCTATCCTGTAACTCCAGGTTTGAAACTCCAATTACGTGTTCAGGCATGTAATCTGTGACATATCAAAGTCACAAATGACATCTATGTCGCAATGAAAAAGCTAAACTTTCCCTCCTTGTCCTTCTCGAGCTGTCTGCACAGTTTCACTATCCTTTCCTCTGATGCCTCTTCTGGTGATGTGTATCAATGTAAATACATGTAGGCTAGCTAGACACTAGAGGGAGCACCAGAAACATCTCACCCACACACTCAACCAATAGATCAGTTTGATAGGATACGACCAATGGACATTCACGATACACAAGGAGGTGACACGACCACAGGGGGGCATTACACCAACCCATATATAAAGGACACCACACACATGATCTGCCTCTTTCCAATGGAGACAGTCAGTGAGTATAGACACAGGGTTGATTCAATATTACACCCACCACGTGGATTGCAGCAGCTGGTTATTCAGTCTGGGTAGCTATAGTAGGATTTGCAGTAGTGTCGAACCCGAGTAATAGCAGTGTAGATAATTTAATAAAAGTGTTGAAGTTATCTCCACGTCTGAATCTTCCTTTGCCAAGTGCACCACAAGGAAGCCGCTTATGTTACACCTACAACATAACACGATCTCGGATCGTGTTTTCCGGGTCCTTAGGGGGGAGGGGGAGCAGCCCCAAGTCGTGGTCCACATTGGCACTAATGACATAGGTAGGAAAGGGGACAAGGATGTCAGGCAGGCTTTCAGGGAGCTAGGATGGAAGCTCAGAACTAGAACAAACAGAGTTGTTATCTCTGGGTTGTTGCCCGTGCCACGTGATAGTGAGATGAGGAATAGGGAGAGAGAGCAATTAAACACGTGTCCACAGGGATGGTGCAGGCGGGAGGGATTCAGATTTCTGGATAACTGGGGCTCTTTCCGGGGAAGGTGGGACCTCTACAGACAGGATGGTCTACATCTGAACCTATGGGGCACAAATATCCTGGGGGGGAGATTTGTTAGTGCTCTTTGGGGGGGTTTAAACTAATGCAGCAGGGGCATGGGAACCTGGATTGTAGTTTTAGGGTAAGGGAGAATGAGAGTATAGAGGTCAGGAGCACAGATTTGACGTCGCAGGATGGGGCCAGTGTTCAGGTAGGTGGTTTGAAGTGTGTCTACTTCAATGCCAGGAGTATACGAAATAAGGTAGGGGAACTGGCAGCATGGGTTGGTACCTGGGACTTCGATGTTGTGGCCGTTTCGGAGACATGGATAGAGCAGGGACAGGAATGGATGTTGCAGGTTCCGGGGTTTAGGTGTTTTAGTAAGCTCAGAGAAGGAGGCAAAAGAGGGGGAGGTGTGGCGCTGCTTGTCAAGAGCAGTATTACGGTGGCGGAGAGGATGCTAGATGGGGACTCATCTTCCGAGGTAGTATGGGCTGAGGTTAGAAACATGAAAGGAGAGGTCACCCTGATGGGAGTCTTCTATAGGCCTCCAAATAGTTCTAGGGATGTAGAGGAAAGGATGGCGAGGATGATCCTGGATAAGAGCGAAAGTAACAGGGTAGTTATTATGGGAGACTTTAACTTTCCAAATATTGACTGGAAAAGATATAGTTCGAGTACATTAGATGGGTCTTTTTTTGGACAGTGTGTGCAGGAGGGTTTCCTGACACAATATGTTGACAGGCCAACAAGAGGCGAGGCCACGTTGGATTTGGTTTTGGGTAATGAACCAGGCCAGGTGTTGGATTTGGAGGTAGGAGAGCACTTTGGGGACAGTGACCACAATTCGGTGACGTTTACGTTAATGATGGAAAGGGATAAGTATACACCGCAGGGCAAGAGTTATAGCTGGGGGAAGGGCAATTATGATGCCATTAGACGTGACTTGGGGGGGGATAAGGTGGAGAAGTAGGCTGCAAGTGTTCGGCACACTGGATAAGTGGAGCTTGTTCAAGGATCAGCTACTGCGTGTTCTTGATAAGTATGTACCAGTCAGGCAAGGAGGAAGGCATCGAGCGAGGGAACCGTAGTTTACCAAAGAAGTGGAATCTCTTGTTAAGAGGAAGAAGGAGGCCTATGTGAAGATGAGGTGTGAAGTTTCAGTTGGGGCGATGGATAGTTACAAGGTAGCGAGGAAGGATCTAAAGAGAGAGCTAAGACGAACAAGGAGGGGACATGAGAAGTATTTGGCAGGAAGGATCAAGGAAAACCCAAAAGCTTTCTATAGGTATGTCAGGAATAAGCGAATGACTAGGGAAAGAGTAGGACCAGTCAAGGACAGGGATGGGAAGTTGTGTGTGGAGTCTGAAGAGATAGGCGAGATACTAAATGAATATTTTTCGTCAGTATTCACTCAGGAAAAAGATAATGTTGTGGAGGAGAATGCTGAGACCCAGGCTAATAGAATAGATGGCATTGAGGTACGTAGGGAAGAGGTGTTGGCAATTCTGGACAGGCTGAAAATAGATAAGTCCCCGGGTCCTGATGGGATTTATCCTAGGATTCTCTGTGAGGATAGGGAAGAGATTGCTGGACCTTTGGCTTTGATTTTTATGTCATCATTGGCTACAGGAATAGTGCCAGAGGACTGGAGGATAGCAAATGTGGTCCCTTTGTTCAAAAAGGGGAGCAGAGACAACCCCGGCAACTATAGACCAGTGAGCCTCACGTCTGTAGTGGGTAAAGTCTTGGAGGGGATTATAAGAGACAAGATTTATAATCATCTAGATAGGAATAATATGATCAGGGATAGTCAGCATGGCTTTGTGAAGGGTAGGTCATGCCTCACAAACCTTATCGAGTTCTTTGAGAAGGTGACGGAACAGGTAGACGAGGGTAGAGCAGTTGATGTGGTGTATATGGATTTCAGCAAAGCGTTTGATAAGGTTCCCCACGGTAGGCTATTGCAGAAAATACGGAGGCTGGGGATTGAGGGTGATTTAGAGATGTGGATCGGAAATTGGCTAGCTGAAAGAAGACAGAGGGTGGTGGTTGATGGGAAATGTTCAGAATGGAGTTCAGTTACAAGTGGAGTACCACAAGGATCTGTTCTGGGGCCGTTGCTGTTTGTCATTTTTATCAATGACCTAGAAGAAGGCGCAGAAGGGTGGGTGAGTAAATTTTCAGACGATACTAAAGTTGGTGGTGTTGTCGATAGTGTGGAAGGATGTAGCAGGTTACAGAGGGATATAGATAAGCTGCAGAGCTGGGCTGAGAGGTGGCAAATGGAGTTTAATGTAGAGAAGTGTGAGGTGATTCACTTTGGAAGGAATAACAGGAATACGGAATATTTGGCTAATGGTAAAGTTCTTGGAAGTGTGGATGAGCAGAGGGATCTAGGTGTCCATGTACACAGATCCCTGAAAGTTGCCACCCAGGTTGATAGGGTCGTGAAGAAGGCCTATGGAGTGTTGGCCTTTATTGGTAGAGGGATTGAGTTCCGGAGTCATGAGGTCATGTTGCAGCTGTACAAAACTCTGGTCCGGCCGCATTTGGAGTATTGCGTACAGTTCTGGTCACCGCATTATAGGAAAGACGTGGAGGCTTTGGAGCGGGTGCAGAGGAGATTTACCAGGATGTTGCCTGGTATGGAGGGAAAATCTTATGAGGAAAGGCTGATGGACTTGAGGTTGTTTTCGTTGGAGAGAAGAAGGTTAAGAGGAGACTTAATAGAGGCATACAAAATGATCAGGGGGTTAGATAGGGTGGACAGTGAGAGCCTTCTCCCGTGGATGGAAATGGCTGGCACAAGGGGACATAGCTTTAAACTGAGGGGTAATAGATATAGGACAGAGGTCAGAGGTAGGTTCTTTACGCAAAGAGTAGTGAGGCCGTGGAATGCCCTACCTGCTACAGTAGTGAACTCGCCAACATTGAGGGCATTTAAAAGTTTATTGGATAAACATATGGATGATAATGGCATAGTGTAGGTTAGATGGCTTTTGTTTCGGTGCAACATCGTGGGCCGAAGGGCCTGTACTGCGCTGTATCGTTCTATGTTCTAAATCATGGTACCAGCAGTGAACTGCTTCAGTTCTTGTAGCCATACCTCAGCGTACAGTGACAACCAGCAACAATACCCAGGCAAGATGTTGGAGATCTGGGTTCCGCAGCAGCTCCAGTGCCACGGCGATCTCCGCGAAAACTGGCGGGCACTCCGGCAAAAGTTTGAAATCTTCCTGGTGGCAGCTGAACTAGAAGAAATGGCCGATCCTGAAAAGACGGAGCTTCTCCTCACCATCGCCGGTGCCCGAGCAGAAGAGATCTTAAAAAAATTCAAGTTCTCCAAGGGGCAAAACAGGAGCGACTTCCAGGCAGTCCTGGAATAAATTCGGCAAATACTGTGAGGAAAACACACTCCAACCAGCAAGAAAAGGTAAGAGAAGCGCCAGTACTCACTTCGAGGCCAAAATCCCGATTTTCACATCTTTCTACAGGGACTGCACTTGCGCAGATGCGCGAGAAGCGCACAGAACGGGAAGGACGAAAACGGCCATCGGTAAAGGAACAGCAATCTGCGCATGCGCAACCGCTTCCTACGCTCTACGTCACATGCATCATGATGTCAGAGGCCCCGGACCACGCCCATTTAAAGGGGAAACGTCCCAAATCAAAGAAAATATATTTTAAAGCTGTACAACAACCTTCCTTCACCTGGAATGACAGCACAATGCCTCAAATTGAACCAGGGAATGAAATTAACCTCCGAGGAACCCTGCAACAAGCAGTTACCTACGCCCAAACCGATGATTCTGACCTTGAATACTTCAATACCGACCTTTACATTTTCTCTGGACCTCGCGAGCCCAATGACAGCTCCGACGCAAACAGCGATGACATGGTCCTAGAAGACTGCGATTCGGACAAAGGTTTTTTCATTAGAAATGGCGACCCCCGTACTGAATCCGAAGCAAACGAGGATTCGTTCTTTGGAGTTGAGGATCTTCAGCCTAGCAGATATGACATCCCAACTCGTGAGTGCAGGATGATACTGCAGCCTGAAACCAAGAGACAGAGAGCGGTACAATCCCACAGAGAGCGGCCTGCTGCCACACAGAGCGTGGTCCATGCACCGCTCAGGGTTCCCGACTCCACGAAACAAGACACGTAAGACTCCACGCCGCAGTCCTTGCATGAACAAGAAGTGACTCCAATCTCACAACCCTCCACAGCAAGCTCGTGGACAGACTCCACGATAGAAGAAACGCAAGACTCCGGAGCGCAGTCCTTGCTCACACAAGACATGACTCCAGTGTCACAAGCCTCCACAGCGAGCACGTGGACAGTCTGCACGTTAGAAGCAACGCAAGACTCCGACGTGCAGTCCTTGCAGGAAGAAGACCATGAGGGGCTAGCAACCTCCTCTGACCAACTAGCGGCAGACGATGCAAGTCTGCTATGCTCTGGTAAACAGCAAGAAGACTATGACAGTCTACCACGCTCCAGTGCACAGCAGGATGACCATGACGGTCTATCATGCTACAGTGAAGAACAAAGTGACGATGACAGTCCATCACAAATGAAGGACAACAGCAAGACAATGACAGTCCACCCACATTGGTTGCGTCATCAGATGAAGACTCTGACAATTTACCCAATCCAAGTGAACACCAAGCAGCTACTGAGGATCTACCCATGGTATGTGAGACAAGTGACGACAGCATCCCACTTCCCATGCAAGATGTGCAAAGTGACAGACCTCAGCTTGTGTGTACAGAGGCACTCGACGATCACTGTGAAACCACTGGTGACTCTGGTGACACCTCGATACTTCCACCCTCAATCGCTCCAACCTCTCCACGGGTCAATGCATTCCTGCATGTTCCGACTCCAGACGTGCAGCTTCAAGAAATCTCAGCTGACTTCAGTGAACCTGCTAAGACTCCGGATGGGGAGCATCAACAAACCAACACTGACTCAGTTAAAACAGACCAGATTCCAGATGGGGAGCAACCAAACACCGACTCTGATTCACGTAAGCCGGACTTTACTCCAGACAGGGAGTGCCGCAACCTCAGTGATGGCATGCTCAGCGTGACAGCAGATGCCCCAACGACAGGAGATGGATCACTTAACAATTACACTGGGTCAGTAATAACAAGCAGTGGCTACAGTCCAAGAGGAATACACCAATATTCACCACAGCTATACCCACATATTTTTTCCACACCAGAAGTGCAGCCAATGACAGCTCATGCTGGACAAATCCAGTATTCAGGCATGCTGCAGCCAGCAGTCTATGCAGCATATTCTCAAACAGGCCAGCACTACGGATTGCCCACTAATGGAATCAAGACCGAAGGAGGACTACCGCAAGCGCAATCTGCACTACAGACTGGATGCATTAGTTACAACCCAGGATTTGCTGCAGCCCAGCCTGGCCAGACGGCATATTCCTATCAGATGCAAGTTTCACACCATCACCAGGTATTTATGCGAGCAGCAATTCTGTTTCCAATTCGACAAGCTTCAACGGTTCTCAGTATGTACACCCTTCCGACACAGCATTTGGCCAGAACCAGTATGTACAGTCTTATCCAACTTCACCATATGGCACATCCATGACCTCGAATGATACTGTTGGTGGTACCTCTTTAACGTCAACACCTTATCAGCTACAAGATGCCATCCAACATCACCATCACAAACATCAAAAAAAGAAAGGGACTACAAATCAGACAGCGAAGTGATTTGACCACTTCTTGGTTCCTGTGGCACAGGGACATTGATGGCGTCCATAACCAAGAGAGACATTTGACCATGATGATTGATGGTTTATGGACTCACACAAATGATTTGGACTTATTGTTTAATCACTGTTCCCATGACTTGTATATACCTTACCTTATCTACCTGTTCATTGTTCAATTTTCTTAAAGTATACAGAAAATATGAACATATAAAAAAGGGGGATGTGGTGATGTGCATCAATGTAAATACATGTAGGCTAGCTAGACACTAGAGGGAGCACCTGAAACATCACACACACACACTCAACCAATAGATCAGTCAGATAGGATACGACCAATGGACATTCACGATACACAAGGAGGTGACACGACCACAGGGGGGCATTACACCAACCCATATACACCACACACATGATCTGCCAGTGGAGACAGTCAGTGAGTACGGACACAGGGTTGGTTCAATATTACACCCACCACGTGGATTGCAGCAACTGGTTAGTCAGTCTGGGTAGCTATAGTAGGATTAGCAGTAGTGTCGAACCCGAGTAATAGAAGTGTAGATAGTTTAATAAACGTGTTGAAGCTATCTCCATGTCTGAACCTTCCTTTGTCAAGTGCACCACAAGGAAACCGCTTATGTTACACCTACAACATAACAAATCACCTCTCAGCTGGAATCCAGCTGGGTGTGACTGTTCTCATGTTCTTCCAATCATGTCTATCTAATCATTGCCAGTCTGCCACTTGCAATGGCTTCTCTTCCTGCTCCCGCACCATTACTTTCAGTGTCTCCCAAGGATCTAACTTCAGCCTCATCCTATTCCTCATCTATATTTTGCCCTTGGTGACATCATTCGAAGACACGGGGCGTGATTTAAAGGAAATGAAACAGAGTCCTGTTTTGGGCGCATTTCGCCGGGTGTTTCCTGGCGCTGGCAGTGTCTAGAACGACCTCGCCATTAAACGGGACTCTGCTTCATTTCTGGGCCTTGGCAAGGAACGCTCCACCGAGGCCACACTTAGTCCCATTACCTGCACTAATGAGCTCTGCTCGCCAGTGCAGGAAGAGGTCGGGGCAGCACTTTTAAATGGCGCTACGATCTCTGAACCCCCCACCACGGCCTCCGGAACCACCCAATGCCCTTACTTACCAATGAGGGGGTCCTCGAGCCCCCTGCACTCCAACTCATAGGGGAAGGGCACACCCAGGCCCGATCCCTGGCAGACGCAAGATGCCACCTGGGCATCTTCCCAATTTTAATCGCTCCATCATTGATGGCTATGTTTTCAGTTGCGTAGACCCTGAGCTCATGAATACCTGTCCTGTGCCTCTCAGCCTCTCTACCTTGCTTTTCTCCTTTCAGACAATGCTTTAAACCTACCTCTTTGACCGAGTTTTTATTCACCTGCTGTAATATATAATTATTTAGCTCAATGTCATATTGTGTTTTTCATGCCCCCTTGAAGTGCCTTGAGATGTATAAGTTGTTGTTCTTTAAATGGAAATATCACTGGGTAACTCACTGAGCCCATTTGTGGGCCTTCCTAATAAATGGGAGTAAGAATCCCCTCAGCCGTTAATTGTTCAGCGAAAAGGAACAAAACAAACCACTAAAAATAAGCATAGTCTTTTTACAGGTCTCTTTAAATTCACTTCCAGAGAGATTGCAGCTCCAAGCAACGCAATTTATAAGAGTGGGTTTATGACTGTCTGTTCCGGCACTAAGTCCGGGAAATTGCATAAAGGTCTAAGTAAAAGACATCATTGCAATTACAGAACTTCGCTAAATATCCTAACTGGAAAACTGCAGATGCTTCTAGCTTCACTTGACAAAGCCACCATTCTACACATGTGTTAGATAATAAGAGGTACTGCAGTCCAAAATGAATTTACTGTGTAGGGAATGTAATAGCTGGTGGGGAGGTGGGGGAGGGAGTGAGAATGGGGGGTTGTGACTGTATTTGGCGTGGGTATGCAGAGTTTATTTTGATGAAAGCTTTAGTGCACGTGCAAGGAACATGCGCTGGAAGTATGCAGTGTAGAAAGACTGTGATGTAAATCTGTGTGTAATGCTGAATTTATGATACTGAACACTCCAGCTAACATCCTCTTAATCTTACTCAGTCAAACAAAGCAATAAGGCAAACTCCCACCGGCACTATTTAAAGGGACCAACACCTCATTTCAGGTTAATTGTTGATTGATTTCTACTGGCCTTTGCTGTAATTGTAAAAGTCTTTGGTGGTTCTAGAGTTCCTTAAAATAGTTGAGATCTACAGCGTGCAGTGCGGTAGGTAGTGAAGTGCTTTCACCTAAGTTCAAGAATTCTGCACAATCCACTTGCTCCCAGATATGGATGCACTAGTAGGCATTGCTATTTTACAACAGCACGGCATAGAGATGGAGCAGAAGTGACATAGAGCAGGACGTGTGGGGGCCGTGGTGGGCCCTAAAGTGATATTATGCTGCTGTTGATCGGAGACCTGGAGCTGGAAGGTAAAACTCTGTACCCTGGTTATTCTAATCTTCAGGGAATGGCATTTAAAATATATTGAATTTTGCAAGTATGTTTATCACCTGTGTTTTAACTGTCAACAGTAACTTGAATATTTACATATTTCCACAAGTGTGAGTGTAAGAATAAAGTGAGAGAAACAGGTCGAGAAAAAGTATAGATACTTTTCAATATTTACAGAGACCTCTTAGAAGTTCCAAAACCAGTTATTGCCCAAAATTGGGATTTCCCTATCCACTGTTGCTTGTTCTTTGCTCTGTCTCTCTGTTCATTCCTGACAGGCATTAAGAATCCACAAGTGTGTCACATTTCTCCTTGTAACCTTAGTTATACCAACCATCCACAGGTCAGTTGCACCCACTGAGATACCAAGTCGAAGGGTTATCTCACTAAGTCTTGTTTGTTTTAGATAAAGATTAAGTACAATGTAAAGACATATAAGTACAGTTTTCACAGAGAAATGGATAAAGTGCTGGATATCACCAGTAAAAGTCCCAGAATACCATCTAATAAAAACAGAAATTTGACTAATTCAGTAACTGTAAATCAGTAGCCCAAACGTTAGCTCCGACATGGCATTAAACAACCCGAGAAAATAATTACTTTTCTGACTTACCACAGGCAACTCCACCGAGCATCTACTCGTAATTATAGTAAACGCTAGCGTTATTTAAAACATGCAAGCAAGGGCTGTAATTTCAGGAAAATTCCAACCATGTGCTCAAACCATCGGAAAAAAGGAGTGAACTGTGTAATGGGAATCCTGAAAAGTCCAAATATGATGGAAACATTCACGAGCCTGGTTAACGACCTTGTAGGAACCCTGGGACATTAATGAGTCAGCCGTACAGCCCGGCTACCATGTTGCATGCTTGAAAACTGGGAGAAGCTTCAAAAAATATATTTTTATTTTTATTTTTTATTGGCATTTTGCTTTTCAAAACAGAACTTTGCAGAAAAAAAAGATTCAGGAACAAAAATAGTAACAGTAAACTCAATTGGAATACAATAGAGACAACAACACATGAGTCCCAATGTGTCACTGTGTCTGTGACTGAGGTACCAGTTCTACTTTACATTATTTACAATCGTGTTTGGGTGTACAATAGTTTTTTTTGAAGGGTTCTTACTGGGACTCTTACCGCTTACTACTTATAATCTTAAACTGTAAACCTTGGCTTGTGAATGATGTGGAGAAGGAAAGCTTTGTTATGGCAGAATACCTACTGCTTTTAAAGAGCAAAGTTGAGGTGTTGTGCTACTTGAGGCATGCAGATACACTTCCTAACAGTTCTTAGTACCCTCACTTGGCACGAAGAGGAAAATGTTCTGTTTCCTGTCACCAAACCCACAGTAAAGTACTGTGAAGAACCATCTTGAGGCAAGATGGTTTAACCTTCATATTTTTTTCATCTGGATTCAGCTAAAACAAGCACATTGCATTGTGACTCTGAGGAGAGAGAACACCAGATGATTTACATGTGTTCCACAGACACAACCATGTGGAACAACTAAATGATCCTTGTTATGTTGTGTTCCGTTGCTCTTTTTGAACCTTTGATCATTTTGTATTTATGTGAAAACAAATTCTATTAGCTTAGCTTGTTTAATGCCTTTCACACTTTATATCCACATAGCTCCTCAAATTTTGTTTATCCTCGCCTCTCATACCGTAAGGGAAATAGTAGAAACATTGTTATTTCCAGAAGATCTTCAAAGGACCATCCACATGAAGGCTGATGACACCCAGCCCCACCTCTCCCTGCCTCTCTGACCTTTCAATGCCTCTATCCCATCAGACTGCTTGTTCACCAGCCTAGGATGCAGTTTAAATTCTTTCAGAAAAACCTGAGGAAGAGAAAATCTATATTTGGAGGCCACCACAAAGAATCTCTGTGGTGATTGACCCTTAAGGGCACCACAGTAGAGTAAGGGTCACATGGCCTGTGTGACAAATCAGGACTCAGAGTGTGGAATCACTCCATGGTGAGAAATGCTCCTCGGCAGAGTCATTTTGAAAACTAACTACAGCCATGAGGCTTTTGTACAATTCTTATCAATAAATATCTTTGTGTTCACTAATGAAGTTGGTGTATCTTTTGTTATGCTCTTGACGTAGCATTAGCTGTTTCCTTGATGTGCACTCTGACAAAGGACGGTTCAGACTTGGAGATAGCTTCAACAAGTTTATTGAACTATTAACAATTCTCCTACTTGGATTCGACGCTGACGCTACTGTTAATCCTGCTATAGCTACTCAGACTGACTAACCAGTCTGTTACAATCCACGTGGTGGGAGTGATGTGTTTCAATCAACCCTGTGTCTGTGCTCACTGAGAGTCTCCACTGAAAAGAGGAAGATCATGTGTGCAGTGTCCTTATATATGGGTTGGTGTAATATCCACCTGTGGTAGTGTCACCTCTGTGTGTATCGTGAATGCCCATTGGTCATGTCCTATCTTACTGACTTATTGGTTGACTGTCTGTGTGTCATGTCTCTGGTGTTCCCTCTAGTGTCTAGCTAGGTGTAGTGTATGTACATTAACCCTTTGTGTACTTACAGTGATGTATATCACCACATCCCCCCTTTTTTCATGTTACATATTTTCTGTACAACGTTAAAGAAAATTGAACAAAGTAGGTAGATGAGTGAAACTCTTTACAAGTTCTGATAACAGTGATCATTAAACAATAAGTCCAAATCAGAGGCATGAGTCCAAAGTTCATTAATTATTATGGTCGAGTGGCTTTCTTGTTTGGTTGGTGAGTTAGTGATGTTGATGATTGCATTGTAAGCACCATCAGTGTCCCTGTGCTGAAGGAACCAAGAAGTGGTCACATCACTTTGTTGTCTGATTTGGACTCTTTTTTTCTTTCAATGCTTGTGGTGGTAATTCTTGATAGCATCTGTCTTGAAAGCCAGGTTGCCTGTTGGTAGTGCAGTAAACGTGAAGTGGTAAGATGCATCGCTCTGCCATGGCATGTCATTGTACTGAGCTGAGCAGGAACAGTGTCCCTCATGGGCAGAGTTGTACCATGTTGTACCAGTCGTAGTTCCATTGGTGTTGTTTTTGTCGTGTTTGTTGTCGACGTTGTTGCCTTTGATACGCTTCTTGCTATTGTCTTTGATGTTGTTGTTGTGGTGGTTGGTTTTGTCGCCGTGTTTGCTGCTCTCAAGGACCACACTCTGTGGATAATACGAGTCCTTCACACAGTTACTCGTGTCAGCGTCCTTCGTGGCATCTGCTGTCTCCTTGAGCATGCCGTCACTGAGTTTGCGGTGCGCCCCGTCTGGAGTCATGTCCGGCTGACTTGAATCAGCTTTGGCTTGTCGATGCTCCCCGTCTGGAGTCCGGTCTGTTTCACCTGAGTCAGTTTTGGTTTGTCGATGCTCCCCATCTGGAGCCCTTTCTGGTTCACCTGAATCAGCTTTGGTTTCTTGATACCCCCCGTCTGGAGTCACTGCAGGTTCACTTGAGTCAGCTGAGGTTTCTTGACGCTCCCAGTCCGGAGTCATTTCAGGTTCACTTGCATCTTCTGAGGTTTCGTGATGCTCCCCGTCCAGGGTCAAAACAGTCAGGAATGCATTTGCTTGCGGAGAGGCTCGAGCGAGTGAGGTGTGAAGTAACATGTTGTCACCGGAGTCACCAGTAGTCTCACTGTAATTGTCGAGTGCCTCTGTACATTCTAGCTGAGGTCTGTCACATTGCACACCTTGTATGGGAAGTGGGATGCCGTCGTCACTTGTCTTACATACAGTGAGTAGAGCCTCAGTGTCTTCTTGTCGTTCACTTGAGCTGGGTAGACCGTCAGAGTCGTCTTCTGGTGGCTCAAATAATCTGGGTGGACTTTCATAATCTGCTTGCTGTGCACTTGAGTGTGTTAGACTGTCAGAGTCTTCTTCGTGTTCACTGGAGCGTGGTAGACTGTCATAATCTGCTTGCTGTACACTTGAGCATGGCAGACTGTCAGAGTCTTCTTCGTGTTCACTGGAGCGTGGTAGACTGTCATAATCTGCTTGCTGTACACTGGAGCGTGGCAGACTGTCATAGTCTTTCTGTTGTTCACTTGAGCGTGGCAGACTTGCATCGTCTGCTGCTGGTTGCTCAGAGGAGGTTGCTAGACCCTCATGGTCTTGTGCATGCAAGGACTGTGCTTTGGAGTCGTGCATTGCGTCTATCGTGGAGGCTGTCCACGAGCTCACTGTGGAGGCTTGTGTCACTCCCTGTGTGGAGTCTTGCAGCGTTCCTTGTGTGGAATCGTGCATTGGTCTCTCTGTGGAAACTGTCATCACTTCTTGTTCATGCAAGGACTGCGCTCTGGAGTCTTGCGTTGCTTCTATCGTGGAGTCTGTCCGTGACCTCTCTGTGGAGGCTTGTGTCACTCGAGTCACTTTGTGTTCATGCAAGGACTGCGCTGTGGAGTCCTGCGCTGCTTCTATCGTGGAGTCTGTCCACGAGCTCGCTGTGGAGTCTTTCATCACTTTCTGTGTGGAGGCTGGGACCGTTTGTGGTGCGTGGACCACTCTCTGTGTGGAGTCGGGGACCCTTTACGGTGCGTGGACCACTCTCTGTGTGGCAGCAGGCCGCTCTCTGTGGGCTTGTACCGCTCTCTGTCTCTTGGTGTCAGGCCGCAGCATCATCCTGCACTCACGAGTCGGGATGTCATATATGCTGGGCTGAAGATTCCCGAATCCGAAGAACTCGTCGTCGGGGTCGTCAATGTTCAACACGTCTATTTACGGTTCGGATTTGGTACTGGGGTAGCCTCCCAAGGTGAAAGCTTTGTCTGAGTCGTTGTCTTTCAAGACCATACCATCACGTTTTGTGTCGGAGCTGGCATTGGGCTTGCAATGTCCAAAGAAGAATTCAAGGTCTGAGTCATAGTCTTCAAGGACTGTATCATCTCTTTGGGCGATGCTAACTGCTTGTTGCAGAGTTCTGCGGAGGTTACTTTCAGCTACTGGTCGAATTTCAGGCATTGTGCTGTCGTTCCAGTTGAATGAATCTGGTTTTGAGGCGTAACATTTTTTTTCTTCCGTATTTTGGGACATTTCCCCTTAAGTGGGCGTGGTCCGGGGCCTCTGACGTCATGACGCTTGTAACGTAGAGCGTAAGAAGCGATTGCGCATACGTAGATCGCTGTTCATTTACTTGGGGCCTTTTTCGCAATTGCGCATGTGCGGCTTCTCGTGCATGCGCAAACGGACCTTGCCGTTCTGTGCGCTCTTCGCACAACTGCGCATGTGCAGCACCTTTTTCAAGATGGTTGCAATTCAAAACTGCCATTCGGTGTGCAAGCCTACCTTGCGGTGAGTTTTGGCGCCTCTTGTACCTTTTCTTCTTGTATGTTCCTCGCAGAATTCTTGGAATTTGTCCAGGACTGCCTGGAAATCGCTCTTGTTTTGCCCCTTTGAGTATTTGAAGGTCTGGAAAATTTCAGCTGCTTCTGGACCCGCAATATTAAGTGGAAGCTTTATTTTCTCTGCATCCGCCACGCCATCTAGGTCACACACTACCAGGTAGATCTCGAATCTCTGCCGGAACCAACGCTAGTTTTCACTGAGATTGCCTTGGTACTGGAGCTACTGTGGAATCCCGAACATCATCTTGCCTGGCTTTTGTTGCTGGTTGTCATTGTTCGCTAAGTTGAAACTATATGGATTTAACAGTCCACTTCTGGAACCATGTTTTGTTATGCTCTTGTCGTAGCATAAGCTGCTTCCTTGATGTGCACTCTGATAAAGGAAGGTTCAGACTTGGAGATAGCTTCAACGCGTTTATTGAACTATTAACAATTCTCCGACTTGGATTCGACGCTACTGTTAATCCTGCTATAGCTACTCAGACTGACTAACCAGTCTGTTACAATCCACGTGGTGGGAGTGTTGTGTTTCAATCAACCCTGTGTCTGTGCTCACTGAGAGTCTCCATGGAAAGAGGAAGATCATGTGTGCAGTGTCCTTATATATGGGTTGGTGTAATGCCCCTGTGGTAGTGTCACCTCTGTGTGTATCGTGAAAGCCCATTGGTTGTGTCCTATCTTACTGACCTATTGGTTGACTGCCTGTGTGTCATGTCTCTGGTGTTCCCTCTAGTGTCTAGCTAGGTGTAGTGTATGTACATTAGCCCTTTCTGTACTTACAGTGATGTATATCACCACAGTGTAAGTGCATCTTTACAGCCTATGTCCCTTTATTGGGTAGTTTCCTAGGCCAAAGCAGACTATTCATCACCTGAGCTGAGATTTCAACCTAAGCCATTCCATCACAAAGACCACCCACCTCCCTCTGCATGTCAGACCAACTGTTACTGAAGCCTTCAGCTGTGACTTTGTCACTCTCTGTTTTGATTACTTCAAAGTTCTTTGTCAGCCTCTCATCCATCACCCTCCATAAATTGCAGCTCATACAAAATGTATCCTCTCCCATAAGCCCCACTCACCCGTCACTCCTGTCATTGCTGATCTAAGTTCATCTCTTGCCCATACGGTTTCGATTTTAAAGTTCTTGCCCATATCTTCCAGTCCATTCAAAGGCTCAACCCTCCCTAAACTGCAACTTCTCCCAACCCTACAGCCCATTCTTTCCTCTGTCAGCTGGTTTCTTGTGCATCCCCCCTCTCACTTTGCCCCACCATTACAATCTGCCCACAGCTGCCTAGGCCTCAGGTTTTGATAGTTCTTTCCTAAAGTCTTCCATCTCCATCTCCTTATTCTCCTTTAAGATGCTCCTTAAAACCTTCCTCTTTGGCCAAATATTTGACCAGCAATCGCTGCTTCTTTAGCTTGCCAATCTTTTCCCCTTATGCTCCTGTGAATGTCCTTGAGATGTTTTTTCTACATTAAAGGCGCAATATAAATGCAAGTTTCAGCTGTTGTTATCACTGTTTAATGATGATGTTTTGAGTGTCTGAAATTAAAATTGTCCCATTCAGCATCAATGCCAATTACGCAAAAACGAAGCCGGAAAAATGATACCGACAAAGGATTATACAGGCTACCGGGTCATTTTGACTGGTGAAATTGGGAAGAAATTCTCAATTTTCCAGAAACTATAGAATCCCTCATTTTAGGTTAAATGATCCATTCATATGAGTGAAACAAATTATAGGATTTAACCAAGAAGAATAATGGGCACGATTATTCAGGTCTGTTCGCCGTGGGCGCAAATCCTGCAATGGCCACGGAATCTCACGAGAGGGCCATGACGGAATTTGTGCCAACATGTTCTCGGTTTGAGATATTCCCCGTCCCCATCAGTGATATATTCTAAGTGTGATGCTGATACCCATACATTTAAATGCATTTAGATATCATTAGATTACTTTACACTGTACCTTCCAGCCCCGTGTTTCACGCTGGCATGATGTCACGTTGCCAGTGGGGAACACGGGTTACTACTGATTATCAGAAACGGAAAACAGTCGTGATGACCCCAGAAATGGTGTGGAGGTGCCTGGAGGTTGAGGGATGAGGCTGGGCAGTGCCCCCTGGCATAGCACCCTGACAGGAGGCACTGGAAGGGGGCAATGCCAGGAGGCACTGAGAGGGGGGAAACACTCTCCATTGAGGGAGGGGATCTCCCCTTATGTGTTGAGTGGCGGTGGGGGGGGGGGAGAGGGGTGCATGCCGGAAAACGCAATGGGGGGGTAGGACTTACATCTGGGGGGAGCTCGCCCTGAAGCTCGTAGGGGGGATCCTCTATGGTCATGGGGGGTGGGGGAAGGTATATTTTTTGCGCAGATCGGGGTACCTTTTAAAGATGGCACCCCAATTACTGTATAACCAGGCTTGCCAGCTCTACCAGGCCCCACCCCGCAAGAGTGACAGCGCAACCATGCACCCGGTTGATTTTTGACAGTGTCAGAAGATCTGGTCAGAAACCTGAGTGTGTTTCTGGAGAAAACACGTTGGTTTTCTGTTAGAACCTGACACTGACATTTTATTTTGGAAAATTCTGCTCAATGATTCTCTTTATTCCAAAGCTAGTTAATTCTGAGATCTAACGGGATTTCACGGCGGCATCATGATCTGGATCCCGCCCACAATGGGTGGGACCCAGATTTGCATATTAAAGTGTGCAGTCAGCCTCATTTGAATATGCTCTCACCATAGTGACCCAAGGCATGGATGTAACCCCCACGATTGGCGGCCTCTGGGTGGTCGGGTTCTGGGCAGAGTGGTACTGGAATCCTGGCAGTGTCACCTGGGCACCGTGACACCATGCACTGCACTGCCAGAGTGCCCAGGTGGCACTGCTAGCCTGGTAGGGGCACTGCCAGAATGCTAGGCTGTCAGTGCCCAGGTGGAATTTTGCCTGTGCCGGGGACGGGATCCAGAGGTGCCCTGCCCTTATGAAGTGGTGTGTGGGGGGCTTGATGGCCCCTTTATAGGTGAGTTGGGGCATTGGGGGGGTCCGGAGGCCGTGGTGTGGAGACCTGATGGCGCCCCGATCCCTTCCTGCACTGGAGAGCGGAGCTCGATAGTGCAGGAAATGGGACTAAGTGCAGCCTTGGTGGGCCCCGTTTAATAGCGGGGTCATTCTTGGTGCTGCCAGCACCGGGAAACACCTGGCTAAACGCGCTCGACATGGGAGTCTGTTCCATTTCCGTTAAATCGTGGGTATCCCGTTTACACAAAATATCTTGTAGTTCACATCACATTACATTTCTCCTGGTCAAACCTAGAAGGCACAATGAGCAATGGATTGCCTGGAACATGCATTGTCGATCAGCAAATCAGTGGTTGCAGTCATTGGAATGCTGAGATAACTTTGGGAAAGGATACTTGTAGAATTGGGCACATTTGGAAACAGGAGTCCAGAGCAATTGGGATGTGCGGTGGACTCTAACGTTTGTTGTAGACTCAGACACATAAGCACCCTTTATTTTTAGTGAATGATACGTTTGACTCCAACTGTTTGAAAGACTGCATTCTGATTACATGGTGCTGAAAGGAAGTTATTAAGTATGATACATCTCTATAGTTAAGGCATTTGTTTTGTTTATCCACCGGCAATGCTGTTTATACTTTTTAATGCATGGCGGCTGGTTTTACTGCATTTTGACATGCATTTGTTTAACAGAGCTATTCGATAGAGTGAAGGCTGATAAGCTGTGGGAGAATATATTTATTTATCCAAAAGAAGAATAAAGTGGAACAACCTTGAAATCATGTGAAATTTGGCAAATGTAAGCAAATTTATTTCTAATAGGAAATATTTAGAAATCAAAATTAAAGAAGCTTCATGGATTTTGTAGTATCCCATTTAAAGAGCTGTTTGATAAAAACAGAGGTTGATACAAAAGAAATTACTTGCAGCTCTGCGGAAACTTGTTAAAGCTTGAGGGGTAGATGTCAGTATTGGTGTGTACTCACACTGGTATAAATGCTGATATTTTATTGTCCCTTCTTGTGTTGAGGATCATTGTTCCACATCTGTCCCATTTCTGCCCTGATTCTGGTGGAGCAGATGATTCAAACTAACTATCCACAGAATGGATGTCTCTCGGTTTACTCCCTTCAGATCATTAATGAGGCTGCAGTTGTTCTTTTCAGTCCAAGTCCCTGCTAAAAGATAACAGAAGTCCACTATGAACAAATAGACCAATTAGAAAGATCCCATTGCCCATTTCTGGGCACACCACCATTAATATCAATGAACTGAAACAGACACATTCAAAGACAATTGGCCCACCTCACTTGTACATTCCAACTCTATTAAAATGGTTGAAAGAACATTTGATTGTTAAAAAAGTGCGATACTTACTGAAACCTTTCTAACTGGCCAGTCGGAATTGTTTACACTGAGATGTCTGCTTTATTGCCATGATTCTGAGGCAGCGAGCCATTCATTGCCAGGTTAACCAGACGTTGGTACTTTAAACAAAAACAATAACCAGTTTCACATGGGTGTGGTTAACCAAGTCCTGTGCCTCTTTGAGATGACTGTTTATTACATCTTTCCACGCATAATGTAAATGTTTGGTTTGAATACACTTTGCAGTTTCCCCTTTTAAAATTGAATACATTCAATTCTATGGAGTTCAGTGAGTCAGTTTTATCCCATCTCATCAGATGAGAGATTACGACTAAAGGTTAGCGAGTGACACTGATCTTTGGGGCAGTTTCAGGAAACTTTGGGTCCTGAAACATCAAAAACAGAGATAGTCCAACTAGTGGAATCTCAAGCATTTTTCTTTACCGAGATACTACCAGTCTTTGACCGAAAACTGCATAATCAAAGCTAAAACTGAAAAGAATTTGACGCTCCAGAAGGTGAAGAAATACCTCAAAGAAGGATGACCTAATGTATGTTGATCTGCCTTTCAAGCTATTTTGTGGTCTTTGTGAACACTACGCCAACCATCCTGAATTTAGCAACACAAAGAGCACCACAAAAATCTGCTCTTGAAGCCAAGGTAGCATTTGACTGAGTATGGTATTAAGGAGTCCGAACATAGCCGAAGTCCTTTGGATTCAATAGGAAAGTTTCTCCACAGAGGATAATGGTTTTGGGTTTAGAAACCAAACTTCATAGTCTCGGAACTTGCTGCAGCAATTCCTCAGCAAGGTTTTCTCAACTGACCCAGTTGCTTCGTCAATGAACCTCCCTGCATTGTAAGACCAGCAGCTGTGATATTTGTTGATTATTTTACAGGACGGTGTGATTTTATGCATAAAGCAAGTTTGCACATAATGTTATGCATGACCTCCGACCACTAGGTGGTGGTGTAAACCCACCATGTGATCCTGTGGCAGGGAGTTGGGGATATGTCATGCTAGATATGTTTTACAGTAGCTCTACAATAGTTAATTAGTGTTAGCGGTTTATTATTTAATTTATCCTAGTTATCCTAGCATGCAATTGTTCCATAATACATTATTTAAACTAGATGTTCTGTAGTTCATCATTCACTTTGGCCAGTCTACAGAACATGACAGCCGGAATTTTCCAGTCGTTCCCGCTGGTCCCGTTGATGGTGACCACAGCACCGTGGGTTTCCTGATCGCGGGGATGCATACAATGGGAATCCCCATTACTAATGGCAGGATCAGAAGCTTACGCCGCTGGCAAATGGCTGGCTGCCTCCGCTGATGTGCAACATGAAATGAAATGAAATGAAAATCGCTTATTGTCACAAGTATGCTTCAAATGAAGTTACTGTGAAAAGCCCCTAGTCGCCACATTCTGGCGCCTGTCCAGGGAGGCTGGTATGGGAATTGAACCATGCTGCTGGCCTGCCTTGGTCTGCTTTCAAAGCCAACAATTTAGCCCTGTGCTAAACAGCCCCTTGCTAAACATGACATGGCATGCTAAACATGCCATGGGGTGCGGGGAAAATCCCGGCCACAGTGTCCAGCTCCATTCACAACTCCCCTGTATTATGGGCCAGGGTTTAGAGAACACCAAAGTATATCATGGAGTTCACCTGACCCACAACTTTTAATAGATTTTGGTTATGGGGAGCACAAGGGCCCACTTTACAGGTGTGATGCAACAGAGATCTAAAGTATGTTTAAACAAAACAATGTTTATTCTATGAATCCAGTTAACATTTTACAAACACACAGTAAACATCTTATCAACTACCAACACTGATACCCACCCCAAAGATACAGTACTCTATAGGTAATCCTTAGTAACTTTCCTAACAACATCCATAAGTCAAAGACCCTTTTTAACAAAGACAGTTGGTTTGCATTCCTTACAGAAACAGGTACTACTTTGAAATCATCAAGTGATCTGGAGGCGTTCTGTAGCATGCAGAGAGAGACCAACATACACCTCCTTGGTTTGAATCCAGCTCTCCAACTGAAAACAAACCTACAACTCAGAGCCAAAAACAGCTTCCAGCTCAAAACGAAAGTAAAAAGCAGAGCCAGAGCCCAGCTCCACCCACACACTGACATCACTGCAGCCATTTGAGAAAACAAACATTTCTTAAAGTGACATTCCCATGACACCCAACAATGCTAATTCAAGGCTGTAATGATATGTATATAGGCAAGTTATTGAAGTGTTAATTATTACATCTCTGTGTAATTCAAACACTAGAGGGCACCGCTTTTTCTCTGTATATAAATCAGAACTCAGGGAATGCTGGGTAGTTCATGAAGGAGAAAACCTGAGGACAGCATGAGGAGAGTATTAGATTAGAGAGAGTTAACACAAGGTTATTATTCTTGACTATTTAGATTATTGATTAATGCTAGACAGATTCAATATTACTTTATTATTAACCATAGCTCAGTACCGTGTGCAAACTTCATTTAATTAATTGTTATCCAATAAATTAGTTTTGTTTCAATCTAACAATTGGTGGATTCTTTGTCATCAACTCAACGGGCCATTCTGGAACAAAAGACAAAGAACACAACATATTACTACCAAGGGTAATATAACAAAGGCCTTGGACAATATTCAAGTTTGGACTAACAAACAGCAAGTGATAATTGTTCCACCTAAGCTCTAGGGGCTCCTTACCTTTGTTATATTACTATATATAATATATTTATTACTCTCTTAATCAAACTGAGTTGTTAAATGATAGCCGTAATCTTCTAGTAATGATTAAGTAATTTATGAGTAACATAAACTAATCTTGTGAGTTCTTTTTACTTAACACTAAACCAGTAAAACAAATAAACAACAGTAGAATATCAACTATTAAATAAGTTGATATAAAATTCTGATAACTAATAACTTCTCTCTAGCTTTCTTACTTCTGTTCTCTCTGCAGTCCTGACACACACGCCTCTAAGAAAGAGCGGGAAAACATTTATATAGGTCCTGCTGTGAGGCCATCCAGTGTTCATTTGCCTGTACTTGCTTAACATAGTCTGATTGTGTATTAATTAAATACAGAGATCACTACATCCCCCTTTTTTAACATTTTCTTTTGGATATAGAAGAAAATGTTATATTCAAAATGCAGTGGTTACAACATACTGCAAACACTAGAATTATGTTACGGTTCATAAATTCAATCAATTTGGTTTTCTTTGTCTTCTTGTGGAGCTTCTTAACTTTACAGGTGATATGGAAGTTTTTATTTCCTTGTTGATTGATTGATCAGAATGAAGTTGTTTTCCAACATGCCTTGAAACCGTGTGATTCAAATCAAGATCAGGAAAAAATTGTGTTTGACCTTTAACTTGAAGAATATATTGACGATTTGTTTGAATGATAGCATCATCTGAAGTTTTATTAGATACGATCTCGGAGATATCTGTCTAATAATATGAGCAATGTCAGCCCAACCGCCTTCAGTAAATCTGAATCGGACAGTATCATTTTCTGTTAAAGAATTTAAATTCTTGGCATGTAAGTTGTAGTATTGTTGTTGTTTTTCTCTTTGTTGATGAATTTTCGGAACAGCATCACATTGATCAGGATCTGGGACATGTAGCTGAGGTAGAGTTGTTCTGATGTTCCTGTTGAACAACATCTGGGCTGGAGATAGTCCTGATGCTAAAGGTCATGATCTACAAGTGAGTAATGCTAAGTAAAAATCAGACTGCGAATCTCTGGATTTACTCATTAACTGCTTAATTATGTGTATGCCTTTCTTAACCTTTCCATTTGATTGTGGAAAATGTGGTCGAAATTGTAATTCATGGAGAATTCTTTCCATTCATAGCTAGAGAAGCACGGACCATTATCTGACACAATGGTTTGAGGTATACCATGTCTTGAAAATATGTCTCAGCATGCTTTGATAACAGCTGATGATGTTAAATCATTCAACTTCATGACTTCAGGAAAATTTGAATAGTAGTCAATGACTAAAATATAATCCTTGCCAAATGAATGAAAGAGATCGATACCTACTTTCACTCATGGTAATGTAACTGCTGTTGCAGTGTTTCTTTGCACTGTTAACTTTGGTGTTTCTGACAAGTAGAGCATGACATGATCATATCTGAAATGTCTTGATTAATACCTGGCTAATATATCGATTGTCTGGCTCTGCTTTTGCATTTCTCTATGCCTAGATGACCTTCATGAAGTCGAGTAAGCCTTTCTGACTTCATGCTGTCTGGAATGACAGTGCGGTCATGTCTTAGTAAAATATCATCGAAAATAGTGAGTTCTGACTGTATACTTTGAAATTGTAGACAATGACCTTTTGGTCATCCATTCCGCAGGTGATGGATTACTCTGGTCAAAGTGACATCTTTCTGTGTTTCTTCACGGATTTGTTGAAGTTTTAGATCTGACGCAGGAAGTAACTCTTTGAAAAGTTCTAGGTGAGCATCAATGTCATTGATTGATTCTTCTTCCATGATATCATCAATGTTAATGATCGTGACAGAGTGTCAGTTATGAGTAATTCTTTACTTGGAATATGAATGAGATTGAAATCATATCTGCGCAATTTCATTATAAGTTGTTGAGTCGTGGTGTTATGTCGTTAAGATTCTTATTGATTATGTTGACAAGTGGACGATGGTCAGTTTCTACGATGAATCTTGTAGACCATAGACATAATCGTGGAATTTTGTAATTCCAGTCACAAGTCCAAGACACGCCTTTTCAATCTGGGTGTACCTGCACTCATTCGAAGTCATGGATCTGGATGTATAGGCTCTTGGAACCCAGTTATTGAAATGGTCTTGTTGTAGCAGAACTGCACCTATACCATTCTGACTGGCATCAGTCAAAATTTTGGTGGGCTTGGTCGGGTCAAAGAATGTCAAGCTTGGAGCCTGGATTAACTGTTGTTTCAGATCTAGCCATTCTTCCGTATGACTCTGAGTCCAAACAAAGTCAGTGTTATTTCTGATTAGCTGACGTAATGCAGTTGTTCTGTTGGGAAGATTCAAGATGAATTTCCCTAAAAAATTAGCCCAGAAAGCGTAAGACAGCTATTTTGTCTCTTGATTTCTGCATTGCTTTGATGGCTTGTATTTTGTTTTCGTCTGGGTTGATACTATTTGCTGTGATGTTGTCCCCTAAGAATTTCTGTGAAGATGTGGCAAACATACATTTAGTTCGGTTCAACTTTAAACCATATTTGTGTATTCTCTTGAACACCTCTTTGAGTCGTATCATGTGTTCCTCTGCACTTGTTGACCAGATGATTATGTCATTGACATAAACACGAACACCTTCAATGTTCTCTGTCATTTGTTCCATTATACGATGAAATATTTTGGAAGCCGAAAAAATTCCAAAGGGATTCTGTCAATGCATTCTGTAAAAACAATACCTTCCGAAAGGTGTGTTAAAAGTGCATAGGAGCTTGCTGGAATCATCAAGCTGCATCTGCCAAAAACCTTGTGAGGCATCAAGTTTGGTGAAAAGTTTGGCATTGGCCATTTCTGAAGTGATTTCTTCCCTTTTTGGCATTGGGTAGTGCTCTCGTCTAATATTCCGATTGGGATCTTTAGGATCCATGCATATCCTAATGTCACCAGATGGTTTTCTGAATCAGACTAGGGAGCTCACCCCAGTCAGTAGGTTGTGTTACATTCGATATGATCCCTTGCGATTGTAACCTTGTTAGTTCAGCTTTCCATTTTCCTCTGAAAGATGCTGGTACTCGTCTTGGTGGATGTATCACTGGCTTTGCATCTTTTTTTTAGAAGGATTTTGTATTGATATGGCAATGTGTCCTTGCCATGAAAACCATCAGGGTATTTGTTTAAAAGTTGCTGGATATCTTCTTGGATCATAGTTTTGTCAGATGTATTGAGGAAGGTTCTCTGAATTAGCTGCAAATTTTTACAAGCTTGAGCACCCAATAGTGACGATTGGTTATCATCCACTACTTCAATTGGATCTTTTTGTGAATGTCCCTGTTAATGGCATTTAAATAACATGAGCCATGTGAGAAAATGTTGTTGCCATTATAATCTTTGAGTGAACATTCTGGAGGAATGAGGTCACATTCACTTTTAATGGTAGGCAAGACCTTCAAGTTGAGAAGATTAGCCGAAGCGCCTGTATCCAGTTTGAATGATATTGGAATATCATTGATACATACAGTAGTCATCCATTCATCGCTGACAACGTTAACTTGTTGGTTTCTTGTTGCTTGAAGATTATTTTTTGTTGTTTTAAGATTCTTTTTAGATGCGTGAAAATCTTCTTCTCTTGCTTGAAGATCTGTCTTGCTTGATTGAAGATCAGCCTTCATTGATGGTTCAAACACTCCAACAAAGAAGGTGTTTTCTAAAGAGAAAATGTCAACATCTTGGGTATAATCTTGTTGAGTGTTGATTTGTTCATCTTTTTCAACAGCTCTCACGTTGTGATTCTTTTTATGTGCAGGAGGGCGATAACTTGCTGGTGACTGGCACTGAGAAGCATAATGATTCACCTTTGAACATCTCAAACAGCGTTTTCCAAAAGCAGGGCAGTTTCCCTTTAAATGGGTGTTCCCATATCTATGACACGTCATCATGCTGTCGCCGTGACGTTCGTGCATGCGCAGACCTCTTTAGTGGTGTCTTGCATTTCTGTGCGAAGTGCACATGTCCCGAGTTAGAAAATGCGCGCGCTGGGTAGCTGATGTTCCGAATGTTCTTCTGTGCTGCCTGCGACGCCATTTTTATTTTCTCAGCCTTGTGGTAGACTTTCGCACCTTTTTCTTTGAGTTAAAACTCTAAATACTGACTTTTCGTTTTTTCACTGGAAATACACTTTTCAATTGCAGTTTTCAATGTTAGATCATTTTGTAGTATTAAAGCTTCTCTTACAGATTCGTCTGTTATGCCATAAACAATCTGATCTCTCACTAGAGAATCATGAAGATCAGCATAATTACAAGCTTGAGCTAGGAGTTTTAAATCGGTAATGAAGTTATTCACTGGTTCTCCAGCTTTTTGGACTCGCTTGCGAAATCGAAATCTCTCAAAAACCTCGTTAGCTTGCATTTTACAATGATCAGCGAACTTCGCGATTACTTGATCAAACTTCGATTTATCTTCTCCCGGAGCAAAAATAAATGAATTGTAGATCTCGATTGCTTGCTGTCCTGCTGGGGACAGACGCATAACGATGCGTCTTGTTTCAGAAGCAGTATTTAAGTCACTAGCTTCCAGATAAAGCTGGAACTGTTGTTTGAACAATCTCCAATTAAGATTAAGATTATCAGTTATCTTGAGATGTCTGGAAGCTTGCACTTGTTCCGTCGAAAACCTCTTTATAGTCGAGGATTCAGTTGTTGCGATGACTCCACCAGTCAAAAAGTTGATTCCGAACTTTGTCTTTTTTATGTTTAAATTTCTTTACTAGTCGTTCATTAAAGCCTAATCTAGCCTGGTAGCATGTTATATTACTATATGTAATATATTTATTACTCTCTTAATCAAACTGAGTTGTTAAATGCTAGCCGTAATCTTCCAGTAATGATTAACTAATTTATTGAGCAACATAAACTAATCTTGTGAGTTTTTTTTACTTAACACTAAACTAGTAAAACAAATAAACAACTGTAGAATATCAATTATTAAATAAGTAGATATAAACTATGATAACTAATAACTTCTCTCTAGCTTTCTCACTTCTGTTCTCTCTGCAATCCTGACACACACTCCTTCAAGAAAGAGCGAGAAAACATTTATATAGGTCCTGCTGTGAGGCCATCTAGTGTTCATTTGCCTGTACTTGCTTAACATAGTCTGATCATGTCTGATCATGTATTATTTAAATACAGAGATCACTACAACCTTAACAAGAAGCCCCCTCTGTAATCAATGGCACCTACCAACGTTGATGTGCAATAGCGTTGTAGTTCACCCTTGATCAGAAGTTTAACTGGACCGGTCATGTCAAGACCGTGGCTACGAGAGTAGAACAAAAGCTAGATGCTCTGCAATAGAATACTTAACTACTGACCTTTTGTCATTTACAAAGCTCAAGTCATGAGTGTGATGGAATACTCATCATTCACTTGGACAGGTGCAGTTGCCACAACAACAATAACTTACTG
This sequence comes from Scyliorhinus torazame, assembly GCF_047496885.1. NCBI lineage: Eukaryota > Metazoa > Chordata > Chondrichthyes > Carcharhiniformes > Scyliorhinidae > Scyliorhinus > Scyliorhinus torazame. The sequence goes on from NC_092713.1 coordinate 62,009,216, forward strand.
CCCTAATGGAGCTACATAAAGGTAAGGCGTCCTATGCACTTCACAGGGGCTGTCACTGAACAGAAGTTGAAGCCAAGACACATAAGGAGAAATTAGGACACATGACCTTTATTAAAGAGGAAGCTTTTAAGAAGCATCATAAAGAAGCTCAAAGTTATCCGAGACAAAACAGTTCAGTTGAACTGCTCTCCTGCTATTGGACTCAATATCCAATCTTCCATTCTTGACACACTGTAGCTGCAGTATGCAGCATCTACAAGATGCAGTGCAGGAACTCAATACGGTTACCTTTACAGAATTTCCTTAACCTGCAACATCTAATACCAAGAATAGCAGAAATAATGTAGGATCCATTTTATCTAGTGTTGCTGCAGCTCCTATACTCATGTTATGGGGAATGAGCAGAACAGCCGTTTGGAAATTCATCCTGTATTCTTTTCAATCAGTTTGATCTTACTCTGACTAGATATTGACCATGCTTTCCAGCAGAAAGAGTGTGGAATGTCCCTCGATTTGGAAAGGTGAAACAGGAGTCCAAAGTGACTGTTTTGTAATTACACACTGCCAAGGTGCCCAGGTGGTGCTGACAGGCTGGCAGTGCCAAGTTGCCAGGCTGGCATTTTTCTCATGTCGCAGATTGGGCCCGGGGGTGCCCTGCCTAGATACAGTCGTGTGTGTGTGTGTGTGTGTGTGGGGGGGGGGGGGGGGAGGGGGGAGGAGAACCCGAGGTGAGTTGGGGCTTTTGGGGTTTCGAGGGTCGCATCGGTGGCTCGCAGGATCGGGACGTCATTTAAAAATGGCATCCCGATCTCCTCCTGCACTGAGGAATTCTGGCGAGTGAAGCTCCTCAGCACAGGAAAGGGGACTAAGTGCGGCCTCGCCAGCGTGTTCCCCGCTGATGTCTCGCACAGAACCAGTAGATAGTGTGGTGTTTCTCGGTGCTGCAAGTGCTAGGAAATGCCCGGCTAAACATATTCGTTATGGGACTCTGTTGCCATTCAGTTAGATCGCGCCCATTATCTTTGATTTTTGAAGTCAGACTTACAATGTCACTGCTGAGAAAGCAAACCATTTACAATCCTTGCAATGAATGGGGGTAAGTTACTGTAAAGCTAAATGGACATGCTGGGTTGAGGAAAGTGCATTCTTTAACTCTCGGTTGTGCAGTTCTTCATTATTATCATGGAATTTACAGTGCAGAAGGAGGCCACTCGGCCCATCGAGTCTGCACCGGCTCTTAGAAAGAGCACCCTACCCAAGGTCAACACCTCCACCCTATCCCCATAACCCAGTAACCCCACCCAACACTAAGGGCAATTTTGGACACTAAGGGCAATTTATCATGGCCAATCCATGGTTATGTTGCAATATTTCTACATTCAATGCTAATTTCTGCTAACAGAAATAGACAGGGAAATGTCACAAGTCTTAAATCAGGGGATCAGATTGTAACTTTTGAGCAGTTAACTGACAGAGCCAAGCTGACATGGTGGAGTGGGGAAGGATGGGTGGAGGACATGGCACCACACTATTGAGTTCACAACCAGGGCAAATAGAGCAGAAACCTGACTACTGTGGGTGCTGTCAACCCATGGGTAAAACACCCATTTCCACCTCCCTAAGCACCCCGTGTCCCCACCTCGAGCATAATTCTGATACCTTATGCACTATAATTTGTTTTAAAGTGCAAACCAAATCTAAAATTTTTGACATTGAGGAACATTAGTTATCATCGTGACAAAACCCCTCTCTACTCCATATATTGCACAGGATTTAATCATTTTATATTTAGTTGTTTAGTAGTACAGAACTTGAGTATTGCTGAAAGAATAGACAGGCTATCAAAACTTTTCATCTTGCATTCATCAGGACAGCTCGCAAGAAATCACCAACAGCAAAGTGGGAATAACACTGATCCCCTTGGGTTCATTCCCCAGGGCAATGCCTTGATCAATCAGAATCGACTTGCCCGGTTTGAATTTGAATAAGGCTGGGCAGTTAACTGTCCCATGCTGCATTCTCTATGGCAACAGCTTCATTTGATATCTGTTTCCAGAGTCCACTTGCCAACTAATCAGCACTTGTTGGTTTCCCCCTTTGCTGTCAGTAATTTCTTGCGAGCTATTATGTTGAGTGCAAGTTGAAAAGCTTTGATAGCTGCCTCTTTTTTGAGCAATACTTATTTTATATTTGTTCCCAGATAAATACCCTTCATGCAGTATGTCTAAGACTCTACCTTTGGCAAATAAATCAAGATTGTAATATTTTACACCAAAAGCTTAACTATAAAAGAAAATGGATGCAATGTGGATTTCCTGGTTTCCTATAACAACATCGACAAAAGAAAAGGAGGTCACATCGGCAAAGGCAATCGACTTATTGCATCTGCATTTGCTATCTGGATGCCGGGACAATGCTCCAGTGAGTATTCATATGCAGCCAACATGAGGGCCCAACGCTGGATCCTGGCGGAGGCGAATGGTTGAATGGTCTTGTCTTTGAATAGGCCGAGCAGTGACTTGTGGCCTATGGTGACCGTGAAAGGTCGACCTTACACATATTGGGAGAGCATTTTCATGGTAAGGAAAAATATAAGACCTTCTTTTTCAATGTTTCATAATTGTCCTCATCTGCGGCCAGTGTCTCAGAGGCAAAAACGATCGGCCTTTCCCTGCCATCTTCCATGCGATGTGATAAAAGGGTGACAATGCCGTACAACGACACGTTACATGTGACAAGTAGTTGCTTGGAGGGATCAGAATGCGTCAGTACGTTGGAAGAAGACAATTGTTTCTTTACCTGTGCGAATGCCTCTTCCAGTTGCTTTCCCCGCATCCATTCCAGGTTCTTTTTCAGGAGCAGATGTAGAGGGGCTAATATTGTCACGAGGCTGGGGATGAACTTGCCATAATAGTTCACTAGTCCCAGAAAAGACTGTAACTCTGTGGTGTTTTCAGGGCTAGGGGCCTGCTGAATGGCTCGTACCTTCTCTGTGACCAGGTGCAACCCTTCATGGTTCACTCGGTAACCCTGGTACATCACTTCTCATGCGTGATAGATACACTTCTCACTCCGCAGGCGGACTCCCATCTCTGAGAACCAACAGAGCATCTCGTCCAAGTTACATAAATGTTTCTGTTCGATCGTCCCTGTGACCAATACATCATCTAGATATATTGCCACTTGTGGTAATCCTCGTAGTATGTTTTCCATCACCCTCTGGAATATGGCACAGGCCAACGACACTTCGAAAGGTAGCCTGAACTTTGCACAAGCCCCCATGTGTATTTATGGTGATGTACTTATGGGAGGGAGGGTCCAATTCTAACTGCCAATACACATGGCTCATATCAGCCTTGGTAAATGAGTGACCCCCGGCCAACGTATTGATCCTCGATTAGTTGCATTGGGTAACGATCCAATCAGGAGTCCATGTTAAGCATTAATTTATTGTTCCCACATAATCTGATTGTTTTATCAGGTTTGAGTACTGGAACACCCGGCGCCACCCAACCGGCAAAACATACTGGCCTGATAACGGTAGCATTGTGGATAGCACAATTGCTTCACAGCTCCAGGATCCCAGGTTCGATTCCGGCTTGGGTCACTGTCTGTGCGGAGTCTGCACATCCTCCCAGTGTGTGCGTGGGTTTCCTCCGGGTGCTCCGGTTTCCTCCCACAGTCCAAAGATGTGCAGGTTAGGTGGATTGGCCATGATAAATTGCCCTTAGTGTCCAAAATTGCCCTCGGTGTTGGGTCGGGTTACTAGGTTATGGGGATAGGGTGGAGGTGTTGACCTTGGGTAGGGTGCTCTTTCCAAGAGCCGGTGCAGACTCGATGGGCTGAATGGCCTCCTTCTGCACTGTAAATTCTATAATAAAAAATTCTATGATAACCCCAAGTCCTTCTAGCTGGCTAAGTTTGGTCACAACCTTTGACAAAATGGCGTATGGGACGAGGCGAGCTCTGAGTTATCACAGTCGTGCATTCAAGTCAACCTGGATTTTCTCCATGGCCCCTTTTACTTTCCCGTCTGTAATATTGCAGAGCTACCCATCGCGATATAATGGAAAAGTTTCTAATTGTCATCAGACAGGTTTTGCTGGGACTTTCTCCCCAGCTCTGTTGGCGAATTCCCCACCGCTATCTAACCACACTTAGTCACTTTTTCGGACCCTGGAGCGTTTCTCTCCGGGCTAGCCCACACTTGGGATGGGATTTACCGACCTTTCCACCGTATGTTTTTCGGCAGCAGTGGCGGCCCGCCAGTGAGATCTTTTGGTCCCGCGTTGTGTATGGGAATTCCTGTTGACTGCACCCCTCGACGCCAGCATGAACAGCCGGTAAATTCTTCCATTCGAATTTTTCCATTAATGAAGAGCTGAACTTGCCGGCCAGTCAAGCTTCTCAGGGATCAGGCAACCATCTTGAAAGGGTGTCCTGGTCTCTAAGTGAGCTCGAGAGTCCCCCACATATCCTACCCATTGGCAATCTCACCCCCCACCCCCCCACACACACACATGGACACTACCCCCACCCCTCCAGATGAGGACACCCTGTTATGGTGAAAAGACCCTGTTCAGGCCTTTCCAAATATTTTGGGCCCCCTTTCCAGGACTCGCACGTTTCAACCCCCCAGCCTTCCAGAGGCCTCCTCATACCCGCCCTTCACCCCCCCCCCACCCTTTATACCCCGCCTCACCCTTCCTTTCATGGTCATGGCGTCCCTCTGGTCCTGAGCCTTTGTAGTGCCGCCTCCGCTGTTGAAAAACATACGGTGGGTTGGTTGGAAAATCCCACCCTAAGTGTGAGATAGCCCAGAGAGTAACCTTTCCATTAGATCGCGCCGGGTAGCTCTGCAACATTACGGAAGGTCTTGGATTGAGTGTTGTCCCACTATGGTTGCCAATTGTTCAAAGGTTTTAGTGTCCGGAGCTGAAGTATATGTCAGGCTTTAATAATTCCATAGGTATTTGCTCCCCAGGCAGTCAGCAATATTACCGTCTATCGCTCATTCTCCATATTGTTTGCCTGGAAAAGGTACCGCATATGTTCCATGTACTGTGTCCAATTTTCCAACCTTGTGTCAAACAGGCCCAACCTTCCAAACAGAGGCATTGTGAAAGAAAGAAAATTTCCAACTTTAATCCAGTAAAGGAGGTGGTTTACCTGACGGCGTAGCAGTATCAACAGTAAATCTCCTTGCCAGTCTTGTATACAACAAGGAGTCCAAACCGGGTTTAGTTAAAAGCAGTTTTGGTTTATTGTAACTTAAAGGTACTTATAATATACATTAGATCCCAGCTGCCTCTGTCTGTCGGTTCCATCCTTGACTGACTTTATATAGAACTCAACATGATCATTCTCAGCTCCTCGCCTCCTTAGCGGGGGAGCTCGTATTCAGCGACTCACGGGGATGGTGATTGCTCCCACCGCATAAGTCTCGCGTGGGTTATAATGAGGTTGCACCAAAGTCAATGGTAATATGCATGGCTCGCCCGTCCTGCTGCCGGCGAACACATGGTGGGGGTTGACTTTGGTGGGACCAGTAGATCCTAGCAGGAAAGGCTGGGAAATCCCACTCAATGAGTCTGATTTTTCACTTGTGCAAGCAAATTCAGTTTTGAGTGAGTTAAAATTGGACCCATTTTTCCTCCCACTAAAGATATGGCAGGCGATCATGTCCCTCTGGTCCTGTGCCTTCGTAGTGCCCGTGTAAATTATTGCTGTAAGTGTATAAAAAAATCAGCCTTTGGTCTGCAAAAAAACAACCATTGAATTTATTTCTTTCAGGTGAAACCATAGACAATTGGAATGTAAATCATTGTACACAATACTATAGTTAATATTTCTGAAGAGGGTTTTGCTATATTAGATATGTGCTACTCTCCAACAATGTTGCATGTCAACAGTTAAATCCATTCTGGTATTAGTCTGAAATTTCTGTTATTTTCCATTGTTTTTCCTAAATGAATTTTGCGTCTTTTCACAATCAATGCATTTTGTAAAAAAGATCCTACATTTGTCATCAAATAGAATTGCAAAAAAGCATAATAGATATGCAGCCTGTCACGGTTTAACATAACAAATGTAGTTCGATGATACACATCTTGAGGTTGAAATCTCATATTTCGAATGATATCTGGTCCAAGCATCTGGTAACGTCACTTTGGATATCTGCTGTCAGTGTGAGGTGGGAGCAATGCCAAAAAATGTGAACAGTCTAAACTTAGCACTAAGCTCAACTTTATTGAATTTACTGGTAAGATGTAGAAATGGTACTTAAAAAAAGGTAAATAAACGCACACAGCAGGTAAATCATGAAACATTGTTCTTTAATTACAAAGTGGAGAGATTTTGTTCACTAATTGCTTCCTGAATCAGATGCTCGGTTAAATGTTAGCAGCTGAGAATATGCCTCTTGCTATTAGTTTAGAGTTTGGAATCTATCGTGTTTGAAAGCCATGTGTTGTGTATACTGAGGCTTGAACTAGACCTCATGGCACTAAATTGTAGTACAAACTCCAAGAGGGTCAGAAAAATGTACATTTGTTTAATTAATAAGGATAGTGTAGATTAAATGATTATTGTTCATGATTTTATAATGAAGTGGATCTTGTGTTTGGTTGCCCCTGGTGAATCCGCAGATACTCTGCAGTGAAATTGGTCTTAGGTGATAGTGCAAGATGACAGCGAATTGACAGCTTGTTTTACGCACCGCCTGATTGTCATTTGCATTGAAGTCAATGACTTGCAAAATGAGCTGTGACTCTCTGTCGCCATTTTATGCTACGGTCAAGACCAATTTCACCCCTGCCATTTTATAACATAGAACCTGTGGCAGTCACCACTGATGTATATATTGTATATATAGGATGTTGATATAGGTGCTTTACGGTAAGGCCCCTGTACTACAGGTACGGGGGTAGATCCCTGCCTGCTGGCTCTGCCCAGTAGGCAGAGTATAAATATGTGTGCTCCCAGTACAGCAGCCATTTCGTCAGCTGATGTAGGAGGCTACACATCTCAGTGTAATAAAGCCTCGATTACATCCTACTCTCGTCTTTGTGTAATTGATCGTGCATCAATTTATTACAATGAGATTTTCAGAAGATGAACCTCCGCATCAAGCCGGATCGCCTGCAGCTGCATCCGCAAGCAGACAATGCCAAAAAGGACTTTGAACATTGGCTAGCCTGTTTTGAAGTGTACATCGGGTCTGTGCCAGATGAAATTCCAGAAGCATAGAAGCTCCAGATCCTTTACATGCGGCTGAGCTCCAACATCTTTCCACTTGTCCAGGACGCACCTACGCAGAGGCCATGGCACTACTGAAGGAAAACTACGCTCAGCGGACAAACACACTCTACGCCACGCACCTCCTCTCCACGCGGCGTCAACTTCCCGGTGAGTCGGTGGAAGATTTCTGGCGCGCCCAGCTCCCCCTAGTTAGAGACTGTGACTGTCAGGCCGTTTCAGCCATGGAACACTTGAATTTGCGAATGAGAGATGCATTTGTTACGGGCATAGGGTCTGACTACATCTGCCAGCGCCTGTTAGAGGGGGCCACGTTCGACTTCACGGCGACCAAAAAACTAGCGCTTTCACTTACGGTCGCATCACGCAACATTCAGGCCCCGACCGCGTGGCCCCCCCCCCCGTGCATTGTGGACTCCGCAGACGGCCGCCCCATCGTGGATCCCATCAGTGACTGCCCTCAGCCAATCCCACGCCTGTGCCACGCGGCAGCCAACCAACCCCGGGGGGCCCAAATGCTACTTCTGTGGGCAGTCAAAACACCCCTGACAGTTCTGCCTGGCGCGGCGAGCCCTCTGCAAGGCTTGTGGCAAGAAGGCACATTTTGCTGCAGTGTGCCAGGCCCGCTCAATCGCCGCTATTGTCCCGGCACCCCCTACGCGCAGCCAGTGGGCGCCGCCATCTTCCCCTGCTAGGGCCACATGCGGCACGTGGGCGCCGCCATCTTGTTCCCCCCAGGACCAACGGGCGCCACCATCTTGCTTTCCCCGTGACACGTGCGGCCCGTGGGCGCCGCCATCTTATCCGACTCAGGACCCATGCCCGTCGAGCACCTCATCCGGCCGCTCATCGCCTGCAACCGCCAACGACCAGCCGCGTCTCGCCTCGGTCACGATTGACCAGTCTCGACCACACAACCTCGCGACTGCTTCAACTAAAGTGAAGGTCAATGGACACGCGATCTCCTGCCTGCTGGACTCCGGGAGCACTGAGAGCTTCATTCACCCTGATACAGTAAAGCGCTGCTCCCTCACGGTACACCCGCGAACCAGAGAATCTCCCTGGCCTCCGGGTCACACTCCGTTGGCGACCCTGGGGTACTGCATCACCATCCTCACTGTCCAGGGTGTGGAGTTCAGTGGCTTCCGCCTCTACGTCCTCCCCAACCTCTGCACTGCCTTGCTACTCAGCCTGGACTTCCAGTGCAACCTCCAGAGCCTAACCCTGAAATTCGGCGGGCCCCTACCACCCCTTACTGTGTGTGGCCTCGCGACCCTTAAGGTCGACCCACCCTCCCTTTTTGAAAACCTAATTCCGGATTGCAAACCCGTCGCCACCAGGAGCAGACGGTACAGCGACCAGGACAGGACCTTCATCAGGTCTGAGGTCCAGCGGCTGCTGCGGGAAGGTATCATCGAGGCCAGCAACAGCCCCTGGAGAGCCCAAGTGGTAGTGGTGAAAACCGGGGAGAAAAACAGGATGGTCATTGACTACAGTCAGATCATCAATCGGTACACGTTGCTCGACGCATACCCCCTCCCACGCATATCTGATATGGTCAATCAGATTGCACAGTATCGGGTCTTCTCGACAGTAGACTTGAAATATGCCTACCACCAGCTCCCTATCCGCAAGGCGGACCGCCCATACACTGTGTTCGAGGCAGACGGCCGCCTTTACCGCTTTCTTAGGGTTCCCTTCGGCGTCACCAACGGGGTCTCGGTCTTCCAACGGGAGATGGACCGAATGGATGACCGGTATGGGCTGCGGGCCATTTTCCCGGACCTGGACAATGTCACCATCTGCAGGACCATGACGCCAACCTTGCCAAATTTCTCCACACTGCCACTCTCCTCAACCTCACGTATAAGAAGGAGAAATGCGTGTTCAGCACGAACCGCTTAGCCATCCTCAGCTATGTGGTCCAGAACGGAGTTCTGGGGCCCAACTCCGATCGCATGCACCCCCTCATGGAACTTACCCCTCCCCCACTGCCCCAAGGCCCTCAAATGTTGCCTGTGGTTCTTTTTGTATTACGCCCAGTGGGTCTCAAACTATGCGGACAAGGCCCGCCCACTCATTCAATCCACTGTTTTCCCTCTGACGGCCGAGGCTCACCAGGCCTTTAACCGTATCAAGGCCGATATCGCCAAGGCCGCAATGCATGCGGTCGACGAGACGCTCCCCTTCCAAGTCGAGAGCGATGCATCAGACGTCGCTCTGGCCGCCACCCTCAACCAGGCAGGCAGGCCCGTGGCATTCTTTTCCCGCACCCACCATGCCTCCGAAATTCGGCACTCCTCCGTCGAAAAGGCGGCTCAAGCCATCGTTGAAGTTGTGCGGCATTGGAGGCATTACCTGGCCGGCAGGGGATTCACTCTCCTCACTGACCAATGGTCGGTTGCCTTCATGTTCAATAACACACAGCGGGGCAAGATCAAAAACGATAAATTCTTGAGGTGGAGGATGGAGCTCTCCACCTATAATTACGAGATTTTGTATCGCCCCGGTAAGCTCAACGAGCCCCCTGATGCCCTATCCCGAGGTACATGTGCCAGCGCACAAGTGGATTGACTCCAGACCCTGCACGGCAACCTCTGTCACCCAGGGGTCACACGTTTTTACCATTTCATCAAGGCCTGCAACCTGCCCTACTCCATCGAGGAAGTCAGGGCATTCATCAGAGACTGCCAGGTCTGTGCGGAGTGTAAACCGCACCTCTACTGGCCAGACAGTGCGCGCCTGGGGAAGGCCTCCCGCCCCTTTGAATGCTTCAGTGTGGACTTCAAAGGGCCTCTCCCCTCCACCGACCGCAACGCGTACTTTCTCAGTGTGGTCGATAAATATTTCCGATTCCCCTTTGCCGTCCCATGACCCGACATGACGCCTGCCACCGTCATCAAAGCCCTCAACACCATCTTCGCTCTCTTCGGCTTCCCCGCCCATGTCCACAGCGACCCGGGGATCCTCATTTATGAGCGATGAGCTGCACCAGTACCTGCTCAACAGGGGCATTGCCTCGAGCAGGACGACCAGCTACAACCCCAGGGGAAACGGGCAGGTGGAGAAGGAGAATGGGACAATCTGGAGGGCCGTCCAGCTGGCCCTACGGTCCAGAAATCTCCCAGCCTACCGCTGGCAGGAGGTCCTCCCCGACGTACTTCACTCCATTCAGTCGCTCCTGTGCACCGCGACTAATGAAATCCCCCATGAATGTCTCTTTGCCTTCCCTAGAAAGTCCACCTCCGGGGTTTCGCTCCTGACATGGCTGGCAGCTCCAGGACCCACTCTCCTCCGTAGACATGTTCGACTCCAAAGGCGGACCCGTTGGTTGAGAGGGTATAGCTACTTCACGCTAACCCTCAGTACGCCTACGTAGCGTACCCCGACGGCCGCCAAGACACAGTCTCCCTCAGGGACCTGGCACCAGCTGGTTCCACCCCCCCCTAATCCGACCCAGCGCCACCCCCCCCCCCCCCGCGCACCACACCGCAGTCCCCGCTCCGGGACAATCCGTCCTCTCCTTGCTCCTTGCTCACACCCGGGGATGAAGAGGATTTCGACACGCTCCCGGAGTCACCGAAGACCAAGCCGCCGCCGGAGTCGCCACCAGCACTGCGGCTCTCTCATTGACAGATCAAGGGACTGGACCGCCTGAATTTGCAATATTATCTGTACTTTTAAAACACAACTTTCTGTATATAGTTCTCCACCACCCCTGCCGGACTCATTCTTTTAACAGGAGGTGAATGTGGCAGTCACCACTGATGTATATATTGTATATATAGGATGTTGATATCGGTGCTTTACGGTAAGGCCCCTGTACTACAGGTACGGGGGTAGGTTCCTGCCTGCTGGTTCTGCCCAGTAGGCGGAGTATAAATATGTGTGCTCCCAGTACAGCAGCCATTTCATCAGCTGCTGTAGGAGGCCACACATCTCAGTGTAATAAAGCCTCGATTACATCCTACTCTCGTATTTGTGTAATTGATCGTGCATCAGAACCAATTAACCAGATCACCAGATGTAGAAGACACAGAGCTGTCTCTCTCTCTTTCTCTCTCCCTTGACAGATTCTCACTTCTTTCCTCATTCATTAGCCACTACTCCATAATGTGTATCTTTCTCTGTCTTTTCTTAGGAACATTAACAGACAGAAGGACCTGGGGCGTGCAGGTCCACAGTTCCCTAAAAGTGGCAACACAGATGGCCAAGAAGGCATATGGCACGTTTGGCTTCATCAGCCGGGGAATTGAGTGCAGGAGTTGGGAAATCATGTTTTTGTTTTCATTCATGGGACATGGCCATCGCTGGCTTTGCCAGTATTTATTGCCCATCCCTAATTGCCCTTGAGGGGCAGTTAAGAGTCAACCACATTGCTGGGGGTCTGGAGTCACATGTAGGCCAGACCGGGTAAGGATGGGTGATTTCCTTCCCTAAAGAACATTAGTGAACCAAATGGGTTTTACGACAATCGATGATGGTTTCATGGTCATCGTTAGACTTTTAATTCCAGATTTTTATTACATTCAAATTTCACCATCTGCAGTGGTGGGATTTGAACCTGGGTCCCCAGAGCTGGGGCTCTGGTTTACTAGTCCAGTGACAATACAACTACGCCACCGCCTACATAAAACCTTAGTTAGGCCTCATTTAGAATTTTGCGTGCAGTTCTGGTCGCCACATTATCAGAAGATCGTGGAAACTTTGGAGAGAATGCAAAGAAGATTCACAGGATGTTGCCTGGTCTCGAGGGTATTGGCTATGAGGAGAAGTTGAATAAATTAGGATTGTTTTCACTGGAAAGACAGAGGCTGAGGGAAGAGGTCTACAAAATTATGCGATGCATAGACAGGGTGGATAGTCAAAGGCTTATTCCAAGGGTGGAAGTGTCAATTACAAAGGGGCACAGGTTCTTGGTGAGAGGGGGAACGTTTAAGGGAGATGTGCAGGGTAACTTTTTCACACAAAGAGTGGTGGGTGCCTGGAACGCACTGCCAGAGGATGTGGTGGAAGCAGACACATTAGCAACATTTAAGTGACATCTGGATGGGTACATGAATAGGGAGGAAATAGAGGGATAGGGACCGAGTAAGGGCAGATGTTTTTTTTTTTAGTTAGGGCATCATTGATCGGCGCAAGCTTGGAGGGCCGAAGCACCTGTTCCTGTGCTGTACTTTTCTTAGTTCTTGATCTTTGTTCTCCCATGTCAATATGGTCCCCCTCCTTGCTCTTCAACAGGATCCATCGCCTCAACAGGTTCTCTCAATTCCCAACAAGGGGCTGGATTCTCCGTAGCCCGGCGCCAATCGGTGATCGGGCGGAGAATGGATTCTGACGGAAGAATCGGGACAGGCGCCGGTTTGACGCTGGTTTGCGATGCTCTGTCTCCCAAATTAGCGTCTTCAGGATGTGCACCATCGCAAAGCCATTTGCGTGTCATCAGCCGGCACACCCGCAATGGGCCAAGTTCCTGATAGCGCAGGCCATGTGTGGTCCCAGCGTCGGAACCCGGTGTGCTGCCTATGGACTGTGTCCAGCGCTGCCACACTTGTCTGGGATCCGTGCCGCTGGCCGGGGGGATTCTGCTAGGTCTGGGGGGACTGGTGGAAGGTGGCTAGGGGGTGGGCTGTGGGGTCAGGGTTCCAGCACGGCTGACGCCATGTTTTACGCTGTGACCGGTGCAGGCTGTCAGTCCTGTGTATGTGCAGCCCGGGACCCGGCCATTCTCCGGCCGTTTTCCACAAAATCCGCGGGTGGTTCACACGGCACCGGTGCTAGCCTCTCACCGGTACTGGAATCGGTGAGGGGTTTGCGCCGAATTTCCTGTCGTCAACCATCTCCGGTTTCTCCGTTGGCACCGGCACTTAGCACCTGGCACGGAGAATTCCGCCTATGGTATCTCCCACTCTCTCTTCTCACATCTTCCCAATTGCTAACCATCCCAATTCTCTTCCGAACATCTGAATTTGTTCTCCCTGCCACTCTCTCGGCCTTTCTCAACAAAATCCCTAAGAGTGTCTGCTCTTCCTTTCCTCGGTTCGCAAAGGGGTCTGCCTGGAAATGAAATGAAAATCGCTTATTGTCACAAGTAGGCTTCAAATGAAGTTACTGTGAAAAGCCCCTAGTCCCCACAGTCCGGCACTTGTTCGGGAAGGCTGGTACGGGAATTGAACCGTGCTGCTGGCCTGCCTTGGTCTGCTTTAAAAGCCAGCGAATTAGCCCAGTGTGCTAAACCAGCCCCTATGCAGGTTTACTCCTGACGTGACTCTTGTCTGCAGGTCCTGAGCAGCAGGAATGGATCCTACATGTAAACACTGCCCAGCAGCAGCTCCCAGCGTGCTTGGTCCATCCTATCTTGAACATATGACTCTTGTCTTTGAACTCGAGGATGTTGACAAACTAGCTGCCAATAGACAAAATCACAAAAGAAAGAGAGTTTGAGGGAAGAAATTAAACTAAAGGCCAAGCTGCTGAGAAGTGGCTGAGCTCTGAGCATAATGTTTTTATACATCCTCTCTCTGCAGTCATTAGTCATTAGTTATCTTCCTTCACTTAATTCTCTTCACTTCTCTTTACTTATTTTCTCCTGTTGACCTTGACATTTCTTGGGCTTTTATTTGAGTGCATCTATATGATGATCTCTCATGACACCTGTGCTGTTTTAGGGTCACATGAGCATTTTGCCATATAGTGCGCAATGTATTCATAGAATCATGGAATCATAGAATCCCTACAGTGCAGAAGGAGGCCATTCGGCCCATCGAGTCTGCACTGATCCTCTGAAGAATACATTACCTAGGCCCACTCTCCTACTCTATCCTGGTAACCCCACCCAACCTGCACATCCTTGGACACGAAGGGACAATTTAGCATGGCTAATCCTGCACATTTTTGGATTATTATTCTGACTCTGGCTGGAATTCTCTTGCTGTTTGCTGATGATGGGATTCTCCGATTCCACTGGCCGCGCAACCCCACCTACGAGTTTTCTGATGATGAGGGGTGGTATAATGGGAAATGCTATTGACAGCGGAGGGAGCAGGGAATCCCGCTACCAGTGAACGGCGCGCCGCCTCTTGCCACCGAGAAACACATGGCTGGGAGGCCAGAGAATCGCACCCTCTGGGCTGGATTCTCCAAAAATGGGACTATGTCCCCACGCCGGCGTAAAAACGCTGGTGTTTCACTCCCCAGTTTCCTGCAAAAAATAAAGAGATATTCACTTACCTTGAAGGGGCTGCTAGGGACCTGGAGTAATTCACGCAGCTTTAGCTGCGGATACGGGCCCTCGCACTTCTGGTTCTGAGTCCAAGCATGCGCATGGTGGCGGTCTCCAAGAAACAAGGACCTCCGATCGGTCACGCGCCACTGCATCGGACTGAGTCCGCAGCCGCCACGTGAGAGTCACGACTGGCCATACGTGGTTAGAACAATGCCGTCGGGAAATCGGCTGGTCGGTATCGGAGTATCGCTGGGAGGGCCTCTGGCAATGGTCCCCCAGCCACGCGCCGTGATTCACGGACGAGCGATTCTCCGGGGCCCGGAGAATTGCCGGAGCTGCGTCGACCGCGATCCGGTTGGGAACATCGATTCTCCGCCCCTGCGCCAAATGCAATTTCGCCGCGGGGCTGCGGAGAATCCAGCCTTCTGTGCTTTGTCTTTTTAACTTGGTCTGCCCCTTTAAGCCTAATTGCTATAAATCACAAGGACAATTAGCTATTATTTGGTGTTGGTGAGCGAAATTTATTAATTGGCAAGTGCTTGTAAATCTCCAGCTGCTGGCCAAAAGCAAGCAGCAGGAAATAAACATGATTGTCTTTTTTAATATACATCCTATACTTTTTGAAAGTGAAAGGTGTCAGACAGCCACTCCACAGAGTCAGGTTTTGCTCAGTTGGTAGCACTTGGCCTGTGGGTTCACACTCCAGTCTCGAGTGCGAAGTCTAGGCAAATGCATGCCTCGATTACTGGCAGAGTGTTGTGTTACTCGAGGTGCTGATTTTATAAGTCTGCTCCGCTGGTGGAAAGCCTCAGTCCCCCGCAGCACATGCTGATAAACTGGAAACAAAATGCTGATTTTGGGGGGGTTTTGACCATTATAATGAATGGCCAGACTATAAGGTGCAGCGTATGTTCAAACTTTCCAGGTTTGTGCTGTCAGACTAAAAGGCAGCAGTACAAGCACGTAAATGACTCCTTAGACATGAAGCCAAGGTCTCAGCTGCTTCTTTTGGTGACTGTTAAAGGTTCTGTGACACCATTTGTCGAAGACCAGGAAACTCTCCCAGTGCTCCAATAATATTTGCTCAACCGACACCAACCAAATCAGACTAGTTGATCACTCATCTCATTGCCATTCATGAGATCATTCTGTGCTCAAAGTACAGTTGTATTCTTATACATAATTACACTTCAGAGTAACTAACTGTACATGGCAATCTTTGAGGCACTCATAGGAACATATGAAACAGGAGAAGAAGTAAGCCATTTGGCCCCATGAGTCTGCTTTGGAATTTGATAAAATCATGGTTGATTGGTATTGATTCAAGTTTGACATTGCCATCTACCCCTGATAACCTTTGATTCCCTTGCCTAACAGAAGTTTATCTATCTCTGCCTGAGGAATATTCAATTACCCCACTTCTACTGCCTTCTGAGGCAGAGTTCCAAAGTCGCATCACCCTCCAAGAGAAAAGAATTCTTCTCATCTCTGCCCTAAAAGGGTGACCCCTAATTTTAAAACATTGCCCCTGGTTCTAGAGTCACCCAGAAGATGAAACATCCTTTCCTCACCCACCTTGTCAAGATCATTCAGGATCTTATATACTTCAATTAAGTCACCCCTAACTCTTCTAAACTCCAGTAGAAACAAGTCCAATCTGACTATCCTTTCCTCACAGGACAATCCATTTATTCCAGATATCAATCTAGTAAACTTCCTCTTAACCATCTCCAATGCAGTTACATCTTTCCTTAAATAAGGAGATCAAAACTGCATGTGGTCTCACCAATATAACTGATATGGAGATGCTGCTGTTGATCTGGGATGAGCACAGTAAGAAGTCTTACAACACCAGGTTAAAGTCCAACAGGTTTGTTTCGAATCACTAGATTTTGGAGCACTGCTCCTTCCTCAGGTGAATGAAGAGGTGGGTTCCAGAAACATACATATAGACAAAGTCAAAGATGCAATACGATACTTTGAATGCGAGTCTTTGCAGGCAATTAAGTCCGCAGGTCCAGACGGAGCAACTGGATGAAGTGTTCCCCGACTGGAAGGGAACATTACCTGCCTGACAATCGGCAGGCAGGAATGTTCCCTTTCAGTCGGGGAACACTTCAGCAGTCAAGGACATTCAGCCTCTGATCTCCGGGTAAGCGTTCTACAAGACGGCCTTCAGGGCGCACGACAATGCAGAATCACCGAACAGAAACTTATAACCAAGTTACGCACACATGAGTACAGCCTCAACCGGGACCTAGGATTCATGTCGCATTACATTCACCCCCCACCATCTGGCCTGGGCTTGCAAAATCCTGCCAACTGTCCTGGCTTGAGACAATTCACACATCGTTAACTGTGATTATCCCTCTCTCCAGTTGCTCCGTCTGGTCCTGTAGACTTAATTGCCTGCAACTCGCATTTAAAGTATCATATTGCATCTTTGACTTTGTCTATATATATGTTTCTGGAACTCACCTGATGAAGGAGCTGCGCTCCGAAAGCTAGTGATTCAAAACAAACCTGTTGGATTTTAACCTGGTGTTGTAAGACTTCTTACCGTATAACTGAGGCACAACATCCTTACTTCTATGTTCAATTTCTCTTGTAATAAAGGATAGCATTTCATTAGCCTTCTTAATTGCTAGCTGTACCTAAATTTGGAGTAAGATGCTGCTTAAATACAAGGGGCTAACAATTGGTTCATGCCATTTTTTAGATGAGTTGGTCTCGATTCGCAAACTGCCTGCTCTCATGAACAGAGAGGTAGGTTGTTCACAAATCTGAGTATAGAGTTGGGCCATCAACACATGGTGAATAACTGGGCATGAGGGAGCAGCAACCACACCTGGGCAATGGATGGTTCATGTACTAACTCACTGGAGGGTGAGGTGATATATTTCATTGATTTGGAGAGCTATACATCACAGAGAGAGGCACTTTGGCCCATTGTGTTCTACTAGAGGAGACTCTGCTGAGGACCTCGATGGACTACATACAGGAGAAAGCTGATACGGATGCATAATGTGATGCTGGATTTGACTGGTCTGCCACACAGCTGCCTGTCACTGTCAAAGAGTATAGAGGGCCGGGCTCCAAAGTGACAAGGCATTATAAAGTTTCCTTTCTTTGCAACCTCTGCTTCTGATCTGCCCCCTGTCGTGTTGCTGTCCCAGTGGCACTGTAACTGCAGCCTGATACTTGTTGTGGCCTTTGTGCGGAGAGGTCACCAAATCCTCTGTCCACTCTGTGAGGATACAGCAACACTCTTGTAAAATCCAGGAACTCACCACAACACCTCCAAAAACACTCCACAATACTCTTTAGCTTTGCAAAGAGATGGGGAGGCAGTGGCAGAGTGGTATTGTTGCTGGACTAGTAATCCAGAGCCCCACTATGATGATCTGGTGGACCCAGGTTCAAATCCCACCATGGCCGGTGATGGAATTTAAATGCAATAAAATATATGGAATTAAAAGTCTAATGATGATCATGAAACCATTGTCAATTGTCATAAAAACCCACCTGGTTCACTAATGTCCTTCAGGGAAGGAAATCTGCCATCCTTACCTGGTCTGGCCTACATGTGACTCCAGAACCACAGCAATGTGGTTGACTCCATGGGAGCAGGCTGATTGCATCGCAAACTGTTTGGCGCCTGGCGTGGTTTTTGTTTTTGGCCGCCCTTGCTATTCACCAGCCTCGATTCGCTTAAGCGAGAGTGCAACGAGGCCTGAGAATTGCTCCCTTAGAAATTTTGTGTTTTGGTCTGTAAGGCCTTTGACAAGGTCCCTCATGGTAGACTAGTACAAAAGGTGAAGTCACACGGGATCAGGGGTGAGCTGGCAAGGTGGATACAGAACTGGCTAGGTCATAGAAGGCAGAGAGTAGCAATGGAAGGATGCTTTTCTAATTGGAGGGCTGTGACCAGTGGTGTTCCGCAGGGATCAGTGCTGGGACCTTTGCTGTTTGTAGTATATATAAATGATTTGGAGGAAAATGTAACTGGTCTGATTAGTAAGTTTGCAGACGACACAAAGTTTAGTGGAATTGCGGATAGCGATGAGGACTGTCAGAGGATACAGCAGGATTTAGATTGTTTGGAGACTTGGGCGGAGAGATGGCAGATGGAGTTTAATCCGGACAAATGTGAGGTAATGCATTTTGGAAGGTCTAATGCAGGTAGGGAATATACAGTGAATGGTAGAACCCTCAAGTGTATTGAAAGTCAGAGAGATCTAGGTGTACAGGTCTACAGGTCACTGAAAGGGGCAACACAGGTGGAGAAGGTAGTAAAGAAGGCATACGGCATGCCTGCCTTCATTGGCTGGGGCATTGAGTATAAGAATTGGCAAGTCATGTTGCAGCTGTATAGAACCTTAGTTAGGCCACACTTGGAGTATAGTGTTCAATTCTGGTCGCCACACTACCAGAAGGATGTGGAGGCTTTAGAAAGGGTGCAGAAGAGATTGACCAGAATGTTGCCTGGTATGGAGGGCATTAGCTATGAGGAGCGGTTGAATAAACTCAGTTTGTTCTCACTGGAACGACGGAGGTTGAGGGGCGACCTGATAGAGGTCTACAAAATTATGAGGGGCATAGACAGAGTGGATAGTCAGAGGCTTTTCCCCAGGGTAGAGGGGTCAATTACTAGGGGGCATAGGTTTAAGGTGAGAGGGGCAAGGTTTAGAGTAGATGTACGAGGCATGTTTTTTACACAGAGGGTAGTGGGTGGCTGGAACTTGCTACCGGAGAAGGTGGTGGAAGCAGGGACGATAGTGACATTTAAGGGGCATCTTGACAAATACATGAATAGGATGAGAATAGAGGGATACGGACCCAGGAAGTGTAGAAGATTGTAGTTTGTCGGGCAGCATGGTCGGCACGGGCTTGGAGGGCCGAAGGGCCTGTTCCTGTGCTGTACATTTCTTTGTTCTTTGTTCTTTGTTGATTCGCACCCTTTATTTGTTAATAAGTTTTTAAATGAAGCTAAATGAAAATGGGTTGTCATTTCCCCTTTCCTTCCTCTAATATTGCATTGTTGTTATGGAGAATTGGAGAAAGGGTAACAGGTTACTAATGGCAGCAAAGTGTGGCATGAAAATAATTCATTAACCCCTCAACAGAATAACAGGGCACAATCGAATCCAGGGGTGGGTGAAATGTTTTTTTTAAAGGATGACATATATGTTTAGTGGAATTAACTTTTTGATTTTTTTCCTGTGCTTTCACAGAATGTGGGCTATTGTCCATTCCTAATTGCCTTTGAGAGTGGGGGTGAAAGTGGGGGTGAGCCGCTTTCTTGAACTGCTGCAGTCCATGTGCTGTAGGTTGATTGATCTATGCTGACTACATGGCTGATAGCGTAATGTTTGGGCCAATCAGAAAGCCTTGCGTTCTCAATGTTACAGACACAAAATACATTTTACAAAGAAAGGTATATGAACTTGGCATGGATGTACACCAATGTACCTTTTGTGCAAATGTGAATAACTATGAGAGCATTAACTCTTGATAGGATTGGCCTATGAAAAATGATAGATTAGGCGGCACGGTGGCGCAGTGGTTAACATTGCTCCCTCACGTTGCCGAGGACCCGGGTTCGATCATGGCCCCGGATCACTGTCTGTGTGCAGTTAGCACTTCTCCCCATATCTGCGTGGGTCTTACCCCCACAACCCAAAAGATGTGCAGGGAAAAAAGCAAATTACTGCAGATGCTGGAATCTGAAACGAAAGAGAAAATGCTGGAAAATCTCAGCAAGTCTGACAGAATCTGTCGGGAGAGAAAAGAGCTAACATTTCGAGTCCGGTGACTCTTTGTCAAAGCAGGGATGTGCAGGGAAGGTGGATTGGCCAAGCTAAATTGTCCCTTAATTGGAAAAAAAATAATTGGGTATTCTAAATTTATAAATAAAAATAAAAATGTTGGATCTGCTAATGGTGTTTGTGAATGACCTAATGTATGTTGATCTGTATGGTATGTGTAAAAGGGCTTGATGTGGTATGTGTGGATTGTTTGATCTGAATATTATCCGCAGGTTGTGCTTCGTTTGGTCTGTACAGTATGTGGACATGAGCCTGGTCTGGCATATGAAGTTGTGTTTGATTTGTACTCCCTTGTAGATAGATGTAGGATGGCATACATAAATGGACCTATGTATTCTGAGATCTTTTCTGAGTGTATGAGCTCAGAGTAAATCTGGAATGCCATATTGGCAGGTATGCTTTCCCATATATCTCAGAGTAAAAAAATGTTAGAAGGAAAAGATGTTGGGGTTGCGTTTTCCTGATCTTCCGGGGGACCTATTCCAGAAGGTCTTCAGAAACCCCATAGAAGTGTCAGTTTCAACATTACTTTTGAGTTTCTGGGCGGGAGGTGGATGGCGCTGCAGCTCTAGTTGTAGCTGACAATCAGGAGACAACTCATGGCACCCCCCCCCCCCCCCCCCCCCCGCACCCATCCCTGCTATCCTGGGAATGAATGCAGTTTCTATGTTTCACCGTCTAAAATAAATTAGCTGATTTTTATTGGCACTTTTCATTTTGGCTAATAGGTCAAGTTAGCAATGGTCCAACATATCATGTTTATCAGCAGTTTTAAAAAGTGATTGCGTTAACCATTATTATGTTGCCTGAGCTAACAGAACTGGGTGGCCTTCTTAAGTACTGCCAAGTTCAATCACGTAATGTGCGCCTATTATTATTTGTCTTACTCTAGGAATTTCCGTTTTCTTCTTATCACTCTCCATCTATATACCTGAAGCACGAAAACAGTGTGTTACTAGCAGTACAAGAATGCCACTGCTGGGAGCAACGTATTTCTACAACATAGAGAATGTCTGTCTTGTGCACCAAATTCTCAAGGGAGCTCATTAAAAAATCTAGTATTTCTTTTTATTTGCATGCAAAAACTTTTTATTTTTGAAGCCATTAAAAATTCCAGGACTCTAACACACGCCAGCTTTCTCGTAAGCAGAGCGTCTTAAATTATATAATCTTGCCTCAGTCTTGTCCTGGAGTGAACTGGGAAATATCTGATCCAATGCAAAAATATCAAAGAAATGTTTGTGGGCTAATGGCTAAAATATAGTAGGACTTTATAATGACATCAAACAATGATCTATGTTCCCTTCGGTTAAAAATTAACTTCACGCTGCTAAGGGCACTTATGAGTATTGGCAATGTGACCAAATAACTCTGTCCTGCTTTCACTTATATTTCTTAGTTGTTGTTTGTCCTGTCTGAATTACGTGATGTGCACAGAATTATCCTCATTAATGTATAAGTAGCTGGTGACGTATGTGATGATATGCATGTGCACAGTGATGTACATAATTATCTATTAATGTATATAGTTATTGATATGACCTCCAACCAGCAGGTGACGTTAGAGGTCCACCATGTGGCGATATCGAGCAGTTGGTAGTAAGTCGTACTAGAGGACAGTCACACTAGGGCAGCACGGTAGCACAGTGTGCAGCACGGCAGCACAGTGGCTAGCACTGTGGCTTCATAGCGCCAGGGTGCCAGGTTCATATCGCAGTCAAACAGGTTGAGTTTGTCAACCTACCAGAGGCTGGCAGTGAGAGACACCTGGTCAGCCATGCTTGATCTGGAGTACGGCCTACTCAAGCAATAAGCCCCCGGTGACAGATCAGCGACCTGTTCCGGGAATTACTAGCTATGAAAACAGACAGAAGTCTGCCTGAGTACACCAGTAGTTGCGGGAAAAGAATTGGAATTGGAATAGAATTAAGGAAGCTTCTGAATTCAAAATACTCTTAGCATAACACAGAATTGATATTCATATTCACAGATTCATATTTTTGATTAAAAAGTAGCATCGAGCAGTCTCGCAATAAGTTGCTTTGATAAGAAGAAAATTGTGAATGCTGGAAATCGGGATCAAAAGCAAAAAATGCTGTAATTTCCCAGAAGGTCAGCCAGCATCTGAAAGATAAAAAGAGTTAATTTTTCAGGTGGGATTTTTCCCCAAAGTTGAATCTGTTCCGAAATATTCTTGTCCAGATGTTGTTTGGCTTACTGTGTATTTTCCAGCAATTTTGTTTTTGTTTCTGATTTCCAACATTTTATCAATGCAGCCTTGTTCCTCTTCCCTTCCTGTTGGCCCATTTGCTGTTCACTGTTTATTTTAATATTTTGTGAAGAATTTCAGTTACTGCTGGAGAAGAAATTTGAACCCTCGTTCACTCCAGATGTTACTGAAGATACACCTTGAAAGGGGGGGAAAAATTTTTTTTATTGAAAAGGAAATTCCCAAGAAGGGTTTACGACTGATAGCTGCGCAGCAAAATAATTTGGAATGTGCTTGTACCAAAACTTGCAGTGTTGAAAGTAATCCGCTTTAATCAGACACAACTCAGTGTTTGATATCAATTGCTGAAACAGAGAAGGATGGCTTTTCCTGGACACCACCCCTCTCCATTTCCGCCCAAGTTGTAGAGGTGCGCAGTTCCTTCCCAGCCCAGTCTCCCTCAGATTTCCTGTCCTGAGCCATTTCCATCAGCATGGCTTTGGATGTGGGCCAAGATCCAAAATCACTGAGGAAATGCGAGAGGTCTCTTTCTATCCAGTTACTTCATGAATGTGAGTTTAAATTAAGTCCCAACCTGTTGATGCAGTTCACTTGGCTGTGGTACTTTTTAAAATTCCATGTCAGGTGCTTGTCGAGATGCAAATAGCAGACCATCCATAGAAACGTAGAAAATAGGAGCAGGAGCAGGCCTTTTGAGCCTGCTCCACCATTCAGAGAATCAAAGAATCCCTACAGTGCAGAAGGAGCTCTTTTGGCCTATCAAGTCTGCACTGACCCTCAGATAGAGCACCTTACCTAGGCCCACTCCTCCGCCCTATCTCCATAACCCCACCTAAAATGGACACTATGGGGTAATTTTTATCATGGCCAATCCACCCAACCCACTCAACGTTGGACTGTGGGTGGAAACTGGAGCACCCGGAGGAAACCCACGCAGACATGGGGAGAAAGTGCAGACTCCACAAAGCAATCACCCGAGGCCGGAATGGAATCTAGGTCCCTGTTGCTGTGAGGCTGTAGTGCTAGCCACTGTGCCATTGTGCCGCTGGCTGGTCATCCAACACAGTAATCTGTTCTCACTTTCCCCCATTTCCTCTGATCCCTTTAGCCCCAAGAGCGATATCTAACGCTTCCTTGGAAAAATACATGTTTTGCCATCAACTGCTTTCTTTGGTATTGATTTCCATATACTCACCACTCCCTGGGTGAAGAAATATCTCTGCATCTCTTCCTAAATGGTTTACCTCTTAACCTTAGTCTGTGACCCCTGGTTCTGGACTCACCTGTGATCGGGAATATCTTTCCAGCATATACCCTGTCTAGTCCAGCGGATATAATCCTAACTGACTCCATCTCTCCTTCTATGTCAATCCCACCATCCCATGTGCCATTTTGATAAACCTTCACTGCACTCCCTCCATAGCAAGAACATACTTCCTCAGATAAGGAGACCAAAACTGCACACAATATTCCAGATGTGGTCTCACCAAGGCCCTGTACTCAAATCCTCTCACCATGAAGGCAAACATACTATTTGCCTTCTGCACCTGCATGCTTACTTCCAGTGACTGGTGTATAAGTTGGTGTATAAGGACACCCAGGTCTCGTTGCACATTCCCCTCTCTCAATCTATAGCCATTTGGATAATAATCTGTGATATGTATCAGAGCAACACCATTGGCTAGTGTCATGTCACGTGTTATGCAATGACATCATCAAAGTGTTTCTTGGGCTTTTGTTGAGTTCATTTTGCAACTTGTTTGAGCCGCATATTGTAAAATAAAAGACTCACACTGTGTTACATGAACTCAACATGTGTCACCTCTGATTCTTTCTCTTTGTGGCTATAGCAAAGAATATAACAATCTGTCTTTGTGTTTTTGCTACTTTTGTGAGGGCCACGAAGAATCCAGCACGAGTTTCAAGGATACAAAGAAATAACATTTATTTACAATAACATATATATACAACAGCAGCAGCAACTTCGCTTGCTGCTCACTCCTTCCTGCTGGTTCCAAACTGGCCAGCTTTATTTATACAGGGAGTCTGCTAATGATTTCTCCGCCCCCCTCATTGGGGAAGCTCATACTCCCATAGGATTGTGGGATTGTCATTAGTCCCCAGCCAATGGTAAGCAGGCAGGTTATAACATCCCTCCCCCCCAAAGTCCAAGGAATCCACCGAAGACCCTGGCGAAGGAGGGCGTCGGACTCTTTTTGCCGCAGGCCGGACACCATTTGCACGAGGCACTGGATCGGGCGGCGTGTAACGAGATGGAGACCGGCGCTTCCGCGATGAACAGCGTAACTGTTGTACATCCACGGCCCATGGGCCCGAGGATTGTCCCTCTGATGCGTCCTGTGTCTCCATCTCGGAGTCGGTGTCTGCTGCCTTTGTCATCTCGTCCTCTCTATCTCCACGGGGTTCTGTAATGACCTGCGCAGGCTTTGAGTGAGGCACCAGAGGAAGATTGTGAGGACTACTTTCCATTGTCTCTGGTCTCTGTGGCTGTAGAAATGAGCTCCGGGGGCGGGGAATCTTTGGACAGGATAGTGTTCTGGACCGAACGTGGTCGACATGTTTGCACTGGAGACGACCCTGGGCTTGCACCTGGTAAGATATAGGGCCCATTTTGGCACTACCAGCAAAATTGCGAACGCACACTGGGTCACCGGGCGCACACTGCCGAATCGTCCGATGCCGAGAAAAACCATGTCCCTGCTGTTCTTGTGTGCGGCGTACGTTTGCGCCAATATCCGGGGAAACCATACTAAGGCGGGTGCGAAGTCTCTGGCCCATTAGGAGTTCTGCGGGAGCTACCCCAGTCACCGCATGGGGGGTGGTCCTATACGAAAACAAAAGGTGAGCCAGTCTCGTGTCCATTGACCCGTAAGACTGCGTCTTTAGGCCTCGTTTGAATGTCTGCACTGCTCGCTCCACCAACCCATTTGAAGCCGGGTGGTAAGGGGCAGTGCGGATATGGCGTATGCCGTTCATCTTCATGAACATCGCAAACTCCTCACTGGTGAATGGAGTGCCGTTATCCGTGACCAGCACCTCAGGGAGGCCATGCGTACTAAAAGACAAACGCATCTTCTCAATTGTTGTGCAGGACGTTGTGCCCAGCATCTTATGCACCTCTAGCCATTTAGACTGGGCGTCGATTAATAAAAGGAACATGGATCCTTGAAAAGGGCCGGCGAAATCCACATGCAAGCGCGCCCAAGGCCGCCCTGGCCATTCCCAGTGATGTAGGGGTGCGGCCGGGGCGGAAGCTTCTGATGCTCCTGGCAAATGGAGCAGTTTTGGGCCACCTTCTCAATGTCGGCGTCGAGGTCTGGCCACCAGACATAACTCCGGGCCAACATTTTCATTTTGGTCACACCTGGGTGCCCATTGTGCAAGTCTCTTAGTATCAGCTCCTGTCCTTTTTCCGGGACAATCACACGCGTCCCCCACAAGAAGATGCCGTCTTCCACGCTGAATTCTGATAGCTTGGAGGAAAATGCCCGCAACTCGCCTGGGAGCTGTCTATACTGCCCACCATAAAGGACTATGTGCCGAACCTTTGACAGGACTGGCTCCGTCTGTGTCCACTCACGGATCTGTGATGCCGTGACAGGCAAGGTGTCCATAAAATTTAGGGTTGCAACCACCTCACCGGTCGTGGAGGTCGGCATGGGGACGGTCGATAAAGGCAATCGGCTCAGTGCGTCGGCATTCGCTATCTGCGTTCCTGGTTTGTGCTCCAGAGAATACTTGTATGCAGCGAGCAACAAAGCCCAGCGCTGGATCCTTGCGGAAGCAATGGGCGGTATTGGTTTATCCTCTCTGAAAAGTCCCAGCAGAGGCTAATGGTCAGTCACAATAGTGAAATGGCGGCCATACACATACTGGTGGAAACGTTTCACCGCAAAGACCACTGCCGGGCCCTCCTTCTCGATCTGCATGTACTTTTTTTCCGCTGCAGTCAATGTGCGGGAGGCGAAAGCTATCGGCCGCTCGGCCCCGTTCTCCATCTTGTGGGACAGGACAGCCCCAATACCATGCAGGGATGCATCACATGTGACGATCAAAGGCTTTCCAGGATCATAGCGGGTTAGTAACCCAGACAACGACAATTGTTGTTTTACCCGCCGGAAAGCGGTTTCTTGCGGCTGACACCAAACCCAGGTGTGATTTTTCTTTCGCAGACAGGACGAGTGTAGTTGCCAGATTGGGGAGGAACTTCCCGTAATAGTTTACGAGGCCGAGAAAAGAACGAAGATGCGAAGTGTCAGTCGGGGCAGGGGCCTGTTGAATCGCGCGCACCTTCTCTGTGAAGAGGTGCAAACCTTTGCGGTCTACCCGATAACTCAGGTAGACTACTTCCTTCGCCTGAAAGACGCACTTTGTGCTATGTAAACGGACTCCAGCCTCCGAAAAGCGTCTAAGGACAGCCTCCAGACTTTCCAAATGTTCTTGCTCCGACGTCCCTGTGATCAAAACGTCATCTAAGTAGACAGCGACACGTGGTAAACCTCTCAAAATGCCCTCCGTAACGCATTGGAAAATAGCGCAGGCAGAGGATACTCCAAAGGGCAAACGTGTATATTCATACAGGCCCCGGTGTGTATTAATCGTTACATATGGTTGGGAGGCAGGGTCCAGCTCCAACTGTAGGTAGGCGTGACTCATATCTAATTTTGTGAACGAGAGTCCGCCTGCAAGATTTGCGTAGAGATCCTCTATGCGAGGAATTGGATATCGGTCGAGTCGGGAAGCCGTATTCACTGTAAGTTAATAGTCGCTGCACAAGCGAACTGTGGCATCTGGCTTCATTACAGGTACAATTGGTGCTCCCCAGTCAGCGAAACGGATGGGCCTGATAATACCCAAAGTCTCCAAACGAGTGAGCTCCCCTTCTACCTTCTCGAGCAAGGCGTAAGGCACTGGGCGCGCCCGGAAATAGTGCGGCGTGGCTCCTGGTTCGACTTGGATCCGGGCTATGCCCCTTTTTATTTTCCCCAAACCGGGCTGGAATACATCCGGGTATCGTCCTAGCACCTCAGTCAACCCTCCAGAAACTGTTTGGAGGATGTGCTGCCACTGCAACTGCAAATGGCACAACCAGTCCCGACCCAACAGGCTGGGCCCATGGCCGCGCACCATGATAAGTGGGAAACGCCCCTCTTGGCGTCCATAAACAACAGGGGTCATCGTCGTTCCTGCAATGTCCAGTGGTTTCCCCGTATAGGTGGCCAAACTGGCCTGTGTGTCGGTTAATGTAAGGGTCTGTATACCCTGCTTGATGTGGTCGAATGTCCTCTGGGCGATCACGGAGACCGCTGCGCCAATGTCCAACTCCATCTCGAGCGGGTGACCATTGACCCATACTGTCACCTTAATGGGGGCTACACGGGGAGCTGCCACACAATGCAGCTGCAGGCAGTCGTCCTCCGTCTCCACGTCCTCAGGAGTAGTCACCGCAGGTTCAGCCACATGGAAGGGACAGCCCCTGGGCTGGTCCCAGTTTCGGTCGGAACGACGGTGCCTCTGGCGCCCCCAGGATCGGCGTCCGCGACGGGGTCAGCACCTACAAGTCTGACACAGACATGGCTCCTCATCCATTGGTTCTGAAGAAGGCTCCCTTTGGGGAGGAATGTCCGACGGCCACTGGCGTCGATCCGGACGTCGCCTCGCCCAAGGTACCGCTGGAGTGCGCGGGGACGTTTTCATCAAACGTTTTGGTGTCCGGCGCAGCTGGGTACGTAAGGCTCCTAATCACCCCAAACATATGCGGGCCGCAGGGGGTGAGCAATATGACCACCTGGCGCTCGTTTTCGGTGATATTGTTTGCCCGGAAATAGTAACGCATCCGTTGTGCGTACTGGTTCCAGCTTTCCAGCGCAGCATCAAAAACATCCAAACGTCCGTACAGAAGTATGGTGTAATAGAAAACAACTTCCAACCTGTATCCAACACGACTTCAGGAAAGTTGGAGAAATAGTCAATAATCAACACGTAGTCATGACCATTCACACAAAAGAGGTCGATGCTAACCTTGGACCACGGGGAGGTCTCGATTTCATGCTGCTGGAGCGTCTCCTTGCCCTGCGCTGGCTGGAAGCGTTGACAAGTCGCACAGTTGAGGACCATGTTCGAGATGTCTTGGCTAATACCGGGCTGGTAGACAGCCTGCCTGGCTCTGTGTCTGCACTTCTCGACGCCCAGGTATCCCTCATGGATTTGGCGGAGCACCAAGCTCTGGAGACTGAGTGGAATGACAATCCGGTCCAGCTTGAGGAGGATACCATCAATCACCGTCAGGTCGTCCTTTACATTGTAAAATTGAGGGCACTGCCCTTTCTGCCAGCCATTGGCGAGGTGGTGCATGACGCGCTGCAAGAGGGGGTCTTTGGCTGCCTCCTCGCTGATACGAACCACCTTCTCATCAGACGCCGAGAGGGTGCTAGCACACAGCTGCACCTGTGATTCAATCTGCCGGATGATTTCCAGCGGTTCACTAGGCAATGTGATGGAGCGGGACAATGCATCAGCGATGATGAGCTCCTTGCCAGGCGTGTACACTAAGTCAAAGTCGAAACTTCTGAGTTTGAGAAGGATGTGCTACAACCGAGGCGTCATGTCGTTCAGGTCCTTGTGGATAATGTGGACCAGAGGCCTATGATCCGTCTCGACAGTGAATGTCGGCAGGCCGTAGACATAGTCATGAAACTTCAGAATGCCAGTGAGAAGTCCCAGGCATTCCTTCTCTATTTGCGCATACCTTGTTTCGGTGGGCGTCATGGCCCTCGATGCGTAGGCTACCAGTGCCCAGGATGAAGTGTCATCGCGTTGAAGCAGCACCACACCGATGCCATCCTGGCTCCCATCTGTCGAGATCTTCGTCTCCCTGTCTGGGTCGAAAAATGCCAAGACGGGTGCAGTGGTGAGCTTGGCTTTCAGCTCCAACCACTCTGCCCGATGTGATGCCTTCCACTCAAAGGCAGTGGTCTTTTTCACCAGGTTTCGTAGGGCCGTGGTTTGTGAGGCCGTGTTTGGGATGAACTTGCCCAGAAAATTGACCATGCCCAGGAAGCGCAACACCACCTTCTTGTCTTCAGGGACCTTCATGGCTTCGATGGCCTTGACCTTGTCTGTGTCCGGGCGCACGCCCTGCTGAGAGGTCTGGTCATCTAGGAACTTGAGTGTCGACATGCCAAAGCGAAATTTGGACCTGTTCACCTTCAGGCCATTGGCATAGACACGGCAGAATACCTGCTGGAGACGGGAAACATGCTCTTCAGGGGTCGTGGACCATATGATGACGTCGTCCATGTACACACAAACCCCTTCAATGCCCTCCATCTTCTGCTCCATGATGCGATGGACGATCTCCGATGCCGAGACAATGCCAAACGGCAAGTGATTATAGCAGTATCTGCCAAACGGTGTGTTGAAGGTGCAGAGCCTTCTGCTGGACTCATCCAGCTGGATTTGCCAAAATCCATGTGTCGCATGTAACTTGGTGAAAAAACATGCGTGTGCCAGCTCGCTGGTGAGTTCCTCCCGCTTTGGGATGGGGTAGTGTTCACGCATTATATTCTTATTGAGATCCTGGGGATCAATACAGATGCCCAGGTCTCCCAAAGGTTTTCTAACACATACCATCGAGCTGACCCAGTCAGTCGGTTTGGTTACCTTGGAAATGATGCCCTGTTGCTGAAGATCCTTGAGCTGTGCCTCGGCGCTCCCTCAGTGGAGCCGGGACCCGGCATGGTGCGTGGATCACTGGCTTGGCATCAGGTCGTAGCAGAACCTTGTATCGATATAGCAGCGTGACCACCCCGTCGAACACGTCCGGATACTGAGCGGGGATGTCGTCAAAGCCAGCCTGAAGATCCACATTGGAGGATGTCGTTGTGTAAACCCGCTGCACGAGGTTCAGCTGCTTGCAGGCATGCGCACCAAGTAGGGATGCCCTGTCTGGCTTGACAATTTCAAAACGTAACCGTGCATGGGCGCTCCGGTTGGAGACGAGTAGATGGCAGGATCCCAGTGCCGTGATGGCATTTCCGTTGTAGTCCAGGAGCCTGCAGGCTGCTGGAAGGACGTTGGGGGCTTCTTGATGCGTTTGAAATCTGTCTGTGAGAGGAGGTTGGCAGAAGCACCTGTCTCCTGCTTAAACTGGATGGAGCAGTGGTTGACCTGCATCACCGCACGCCATTCGTCCGCAGAATCCACAGCGAGGATGGATTGAATTTGTGATGAGTTGGATGTGGCATATTCACATTTGGTAATGATGCCCACACAGTAGGCGGAGTCCAGGCATTCTTCCTCTGGATCCGTTGTGCTGCCTGGATCAGAATCCTGTAATCGTTGTTGCACACTCTGAACGCGCCGTCGTCGGAATTGGGAGCGCTGGCCCCTGACTGGTGGTGCAGACCTGCACAAGGCTGCACAGTGTCTAGGCTTCCCACAGTTTAAACATCGCCTGCCTCTTGCAGGGCAGTGTTTCTTTAAGTGGGCGTTGCCACAGTTCGAGCACGTCATGACGTCGGCGTCCTGACACTCCGCGCGTCATTGCACATGCGCAGTGCAGGTGTCGGCCGCTTCGTTATCCCGTTCGCATCGCGCATGCATGGGGAAAAGCACGCGTAATGACCGCTTTCATCAATGCTGAGGCGCTGCATCCGGGAGATGGTCTGCACTCTCTCTGCCTCGTGGGAGGCAAGTTTCCCATTTACAGCCGATTTGTACTGGGCATAGCGATTTTTGACGTGCTCATGCACTGTGCATGTTTCAATCGCGACTGGCAGGGTCATATGCTTGATTTTCAGTAGCTGCTCTCTCAGAGGATCAGAGTGAACTCCAAAAACGATTTGGTCTCTGATCATGGAGTCAGTAATATCACCAAAGTTGCAGGACAGCGCTAGCAGGCGGAGGTTAGTTAAGAAGGAGTTGAAAGATTCATCTTTACCTTGTAGAGGCTGTTTGAATATGTAGCGCTCAAAGATTTCATTGATGTCCACTTCACAGTGACTGTCAAACTTGTCCAGGATGGTCTGAAACTTTGTCTTGTCCTGGCCTTCGGTGAAGTGAAAAGAGTTGAAGAGCTCGATGGCTTGGTCACCCGCTGTTGAGAGGAGAAGCGCAATCTTCTTTCATCAAACGCACCCACGAGGTCTGAAGCTTCAATGTACAGCAGAAACTTTTGCTTGAATGTCCGCCAGTTGGCACTGAGATTGCCGGAGGTCCTGAGCTGGTGAGGAGCCTGAATTTTCTCCATGGTGCCGGGATACATTCGCTGGTCTTCAGGGAACGGACTGAGGTAAACCACCTCGATTAAGCAGTCTCCTGGTATCATGTTGTGTTATGTACTCTGGGATAACACAGGCTGCAACTGGATGCAGCTTTAACCAAAAGATACTCCAGACCTTGAAGTTAGTTCAATCTGATTTATTGAACTAGTAGCTCAGTTAGCACAGTTCTCTATGAGTTCGACTCTCTGCTAACCTAAGTGTGGTTACTTTGTCTGACTGACCCAGACTAGCTCTTAGCCACGTGCTGGAGGTGTGATACTGTAAATACACCCTGACTCACTCTGTAGATGTTCATCAGTGGAAAGAGGCGGAGTGTGAGTGCCTCGTGTCTTTTATAATACCACCCCTGAGTGTCCTGCCTGCTCATTGGTCATGTCTTGTTCTCTGTGTTCTTTAGCTGCCTATCTGTGCCTGTCTGTATATCATTGTCTGCATGTCTGCATATCATGACACTTGACAGTTCCAATGAGTTTGTGTGTAATCACCAAGGGTGCCATACCTCTCCCTTGGGTGTCCTGGGACCCTATCCAAAGGGGATACCCTGGTTATCCAAATGAATCCACAAAGTTCAGATTTTCTCTGAGGTGTTTGAATCTGCATACAATGGATTGAACACTCCTGGCCTTCGAAAATCCCACTTCAGTGGAGGTAGCTGGCGAATGAAATGGCCAGCTACCTCCGTAAACCACGCATGTGCAAACCCTGGCCAGATTCCAGTCCCACCCCTAGAAAGGTGGGAAAAGCGGGGTTCGGGGGCTGGAGTTAGCATTTTTGGCCATTTTGTGGATTTTCACCATGATCGAGGGCATTGCCATTGTGCTGGAAAATCTGGGGCTCTAATTCTGCCTCCTTGTAGCTCACCTTTCCTTTCACGTTTGCAGTGTTTGAAACAGATTGGAACAGGCGCAGATAGATCAATAAATTAAGGCAGGATCCAGAGAATTTCTATTTCTGAGTAGGTCTGTTGGAGGCATGGGAACAGAACTACCTGTGATTAAAATTGCTTTGCACACATTTTTGACCACGAGGGTTGTGATTCATCAGCTGCCCGCATCCGGTCCTCTTGAGGCAGCAGCACACAAACTTCATGTTGCTTCCTCGATTGAATGACTTCAGCAAGCAGCTATGCTGCTGGCTGGCTGCACACTCAACAGGGGAACGGACAGCATTTCTATTAAAGGCGAGTTGCACAAACAGAAAATAAACTGCTGATATTTGTCAGTATTACAATTAGTGAGAATGGAAATGGAGCACCAGGATGCTGGAGGCCTGAGTCATGGAATTCAACCAGGAATGTTTCCTCGAGGGGAGCCAGGTGACCCTCATGGAATGCCGTCCGAAGGGAATGAAAGCTGGCAGTCAGGGATTCAACTCCCTGAGTCTGGTCTGTAGAACTTGGCAGCAGTATCTAATGTCAGTGATCAAAGTCAGTGAAAGCACCTTCAAAGGATGGCTCATACCCACCTCAGTATCAACCTCTCGGGCTGATCATACACCGCGCCTTCATCATTCATTCTGTTATGGGCGAGGCCTTCAGAACCCCAAATTGTATATGGAGCTCAACCAACCTCACCCTTTAATGTATTTGTTGCTTTTCCTAGCACACGGCTTTTTCCCTAGGTGTGATATTACAATTATGGACAAGTGAGTTTTTAAACACAAAACACTGTTTATTCCATGAACTCAACTTAACATCTTAAATAAACATTGGATCTCTTAACACCCCTTACTTCAAAGATAACTCAGAAAATATTGCAACAGTAAATAACTTCTTAAAATGTTCCTTCAAACTTCCAAGAGACTTAACACCTTTAAATAGTATCACATCAGGTTAAAGGATATATATATTTTCTGTAGAATGGCAGAGATATATTAGCTTGGGTGACGTCAGCTCCAGCACCTTGCTTTCTTCATGCAGCTCTCTGGAAACCCACAGACACACCCACAATGCTTTCTCAAACCTAGCTTTCTCCCTTCTAAGCAGATCACAGCAAACCGGTACTTCTCAAGCTGCTGTCTCAAACTGGCTTTCTACTTTTAAACTGCTCTCAGCAAAACCTGCCAGGCACTTTTTAGCTGCTCTCAGCAAAACCAGCCATGCACTTTCAAACTGCAAAACCAAACTGCAAAATGGCTGAACTGAGCTGAGCTCCACCCACTCTATGACATCACTGTTTTCTTAAAGGTACATTGCTTAAACATCATGTCTTAAAGATACTCTCACATGGCAATTCATCAAAGGTCTCTGACACTCAGGTCTCACATCAAACCAAACCCTCACACACCTTCCAATGATGCCTGTCTCACACCCTCCCCTATATACATTCGTATACCTCCAGCTGGTCTGCCGTGGCAGATACATCACCAAGTACAAGGCAACACAATCACAACATTCTGTCCTCTCTCCTGTGGGACAGGTTTACCCACAAAATAAAGGAGCAAAGCATCTGGCAGGATAAACCATATGACCATAAGACACAGGAGCAGAATTAGGCCACTTGGCCCATCGAGTCTGCTCCACCATTCAATTATGGCTGATATCTTCTCATCCCCAATCTCCTGCCTTCTCCCCATAACCCCTGATCCCCTTATTAATCAAGAACCTATCTATCTCTGTCTTAAAGACACTCAAGGAATTGGGGCCCAAAACTGCTCACAATACCCCAAATGGGGTCTGACCATTGCCTTATATAGCCTCAGAAGTACATCCCTGGTCTTGTATTCTAGCCCTCTTGACATGAATGCTAACATTGCATTTGCCTTCTTAATTGCCGACTGAACCTGCACATTAACCTTAAGAGAATTGTGAACAAAGACTCCCAAGTCCCTTTGTGCTTCTGCTTTCCAAAGCATTTCCCCATTTAGAAAATAGTCTATGCCTTAATTCCTCCCTCCAAAGTGCATAGCCTCACACTTTTTCACATTGTATTTCATTTGCCACTTCATTGCCTACTCTCCTAGCTTGTCCAAGTCCTTCTGCAGCCCCCTTGCTTCCTCAAAGTACCTGTCCCTCTACAGATCTTTGTATCATCTGCAAACTTAGCAACAGTGCCTTCAGTACCTTCTTCCAGATCATTAATGTATATTGTGAAAAGTTGTGGTCCGAGCACAGACCCCTGAGGCACACCACTAGTCACCCGCTGCCATTCTGAAAAAGACCCCTTTATCCCCACTCTCTGTCTTCTGCCAGTCAGCCAATCCTCTATCCACGCCAGGGTCTTACCTTGAAAATCATGAGCTCTTAACTTATTTAAGTCTCCTATGCGGCACCTTGTCAAAGGCCTTCTGGAAATCTAAATAAATCACGTCCACTGGTTCTCCTTTGTCCATCTTCCTTGTTACCTCCTCAAAGAACTCTACCAGATTTGTCAGACACAACCTCCCTTTGACAAAGCCGTGCTGACTCAGTCCTATTTTACCATGCACTTCCAAGTACTTTGCGGTCTCATCTTTAATAACAGACTCTAAAATCTTACCAATGGCCGAAGTCAGGCTAACCGGCCTATAATTTCCCGTCTTCTGCCTCCCTCGCTACTTAAACAACGGTGTTACATTAGCCACCTTCCAGACCTCTGGGACACTTTCTGCCTCCAGTGATTCCTGAAAGATCATCACTAATGCCTCCACAATTTGCTCAGCTATCTCTTTTAGGACCCTGGGGTGTAGTCCATCCGGTCTAGGTGATGTATCCTCCTTCAGACCTTTCAGTTTCCCCAGAACCTTCTCCTTAGTAATGGTCACTGCACTCAACTCTGCTCCCTGGTTCTCCTGGAGCTCTGGCATCCCACTGGTGTCTTCCACCGTGAAGACTGATGCAAAATAACTATTCAGTTTGTCTGCCATTTCTTTGTTGTGCGAGCTCTGGATGGTGTTACCACATGGACCGCGTGTGTTACACTCAAAGCCTCCCCCTCACTCCAATACTCCTTTTTCTGATTTTAATTGCCCAAGAACTGCCACCTGCCCAGCCACAACAGCCTTAAGAGCAAGGAAGAGAGGTCACACCAACAGCAACAGCAACAACACACCACTGATGAAGAAGTACCATCATTTGATCTGGCACACAGTCACCAGCTTCGATACTGGTACACCCCCGCACAAACGTTAGAGGTGAATATAGAGTTGGGAACTGCACATTGTGAGTAGCTGGACCTGGGTACGATTGACGCATGCTGTAGGAAAGCATATTTG
Organism: Scyliorhinus torazame; assembly: GCF_047496885.1. NCBI lineage: Eukaryota > Metazoa > Chordata > Chondrichthyes > Carcharhiniformes > Scyliorhinidae > Scyliorhinus > Scyliorhinus torazame. Next base: position 62,045,252 of record NC_092713.1, read on the forward strand.
TGTGCTAGCTCATGAGGTCATCAACATATTCAATGATGGCCTCAATGGGCAGCACACAGGAGAGGTCTGATGAGGAGCAAATTGAGATGCCTGGTGCATTGACAGGCCTGTCAGACAATATCCTGTCAGTGACAAAGAGCTTGGAGGAGCCTGGCTCGAACTTGGCACTGGACATCTACAGATCTTGGAATCCATCCTTTCCAGCTTGACTGAACTGTGATACTCCACCTTATGGCTGCCATTTGTTTTCTACGCTTCCAGCTCAGCACAGCCAAAAGCCACCAAATATCTCAGTACTTCAGTGGAAGCTCAGATGGAGACCATGATAGCCATGCCACATGGGTTCAGGCTATTGCCAGCATTGCTGTCAACATCCACGCTCAAAGGATCTCGTAGGCTTTTGCAGTTCAGTTATCTGTCCTCTAATGCATTGCATAAAGTGGTGAGGATTCGAGTATAGGAACAGGGATGTCCTGCTGCAATTATACAGGGCCTTGGTGAGGCCACACCTGGAATAATGTGTGCAGTTTTGGTCTCCTTATCTGAGGAAGGATGTCCTTGCTATAGAGGGAGTGTAGCGAAGGTTTACCAGACTGATTCGTGGGGTGGCAGGACTGACCGTCGAGGAGAGATTGAATTGGTTAGGATTGTATTCGCAGGAGTTCAGAAGAATGAGGGGGGATCTCATAGAAACCTATGAAATTCTAACTGGACAGCTGGTTTAGCTCAGTGGGCTAGACAGCTGGTTTGTAATGCAGAACAAGGCCAACAGTGCGGATTCAATTCCCATACCGGCTTACACGAACAGGCGCCGGAATGTGGCGACTAGGGGCTTTTCACAGTAACTTCATAGTCGTGACGGTAAATGATTATTATTAGATGCAGGAAGGATGTTCCTGATGGTGGGTGTGTCCAGAACCAGGGGGCACAGTCCGAGGATACAGGGGAGACCATTTAGGACAGATGTGAGGAGAAATGTCTTCATCCAGAGAGAGGTGAGCCTGTGGAATTCATTCCCACAGGGAATAGTTGAGTCCAAAACATTAAATGGTTTCAAGAAGCAGTTAGATATAGCACTTAGGACGAAGGGCATCAAAGGATATAGGGGAAAGCGGGGTGAGGCTATTGAGTTGGATGATCAGCCATGATCATAATGAATGGCGGAGCGGGCTTGAAGGGCCGAACGTCCTCCTCCTGCTGCTATTTTTTCTATGATTCTAGGAGTGAAAATGTCTCTATAAAGAATGTCATAGAATTTACAGTGCAGAAGGAGGCCATTCGGCCCATCGTGTCTGCACCGGCACTTGGAAAGAGCACCCTACCCAAGGTCAATACCTCCACCCTATTCCCATAACCCAGTAACCCCACCCAACACTAAGGGCAATTTTGGACACTAAGGGCAATTTATCATGGCCAATCCACCTAACCTGCACATCTTTGGACTGTGGGAGGAAACCGGAGCACGCGGAGGAAACCCACGCACACACGGGGAGGATGTGCAGACTCCGCACAGACAGTGACCCAAGCCGGAATCGAACCTGGGACCCTGGAGCTGTGAAGCAATTGTGCTATCCACAATGCTACTGTGCTGCCCCTAGTGCCCCTACCACCTAGGATAGCAGCATTCATGATTTTACCACTGCCATTCCACCACTCCCCATGCTGTTGCCTGTGCGTCAGCTAGTCCAGACTGCTGCCAAGCATGCTGAGATGCTGTCATCTGAAGCTCGTCCATCAAGGCCAGAGTTACTCAAGGGCATTCTGCAAGGACATCTGCTGTTTACCCTTGCACCAGGAATGCTACAGCCACTTAGGTAGACTGCATAGGAGCATTAGGACAGACAAAGGCACCTACAAGACAGGTACTAAGGGAATGTACAAGTGCGAATAGTTCATTTCTGTTTCTACAAATGGATGTGCTTTAGGGTAAAGATGTTAGAGAAAGGTTAATGGTGGTAGCTTTAACTGCAGGAACTTGACCAAGGGAATGTTGCAAGGGGGTGGCCTGTAGAATACCTAAAGTACAGAAGGAGGCTATCTGGCCCGTCAAGTCTGCACCAACCCTCTGAAAGAGCACCCTACCTAGGACCACACCCCCGACCCATCCCCGCAACCCCATCTAACCTTTTGGACACTAAGGGGCAATTTAGCATGTCCAATCCACCTAAACTGCACATTTTTGGACCGTGGGAGGACACTGGAGCACTCGGAGGAAAGCCATACAGACACTGGGAGAATGTTCAAACTCCACACAGACAGTGACCCAAGGCTGGAATTGAACCCAGGTCCCTGGTGCTGTGAGGCAGCAGTACTAACCACTGTGCCGCCATGCTGTCCAGATGGATAATGCGGTGAGAAATAATGGAGTTTGGTGGTACAGGGAACTTGTCAAAAGGGATAGAAAGTCCGGATACGTGCTCATGGACAACCAATAGAGAGCGATCTGGCCCCGATTTTTCCTCCCTGCCTCCTCTTCATCCCCTTCCTCCTCCTCCTCACCCTGAGGTGGCCTCCAGAATCTAGGTCATAATGTTTGCACCCTTATGATGACAATGTCGTGGAGGACACATCAAATCATTAATAATATGGAGGCACGTTCTAGCAGCCCATGAGAGGTTTAGACATTGGAAGCATTGCTTCAGCACACTGATGATCTGCTCCATGATGTTTCTTGGTGATTAATCCATATCTCTGGTTAGGTATGCCCATTGTCCTTGTTTAGTCAAGTGGAGCGGGGTGCGGGGGGGGGGGGGGTGTTGCGGGGGAGAGGAGGATACCAACCACGTCCTTGAGCAATCATACTGTGGTTATTCTTGGAAGCGTTAACATGGCAGCAACGGACCTGAGAATGAAGGCATTGCAGTTGTTGCCAGGATGGTGAGCAATGATGGCTTGTTGTGCGTGTACACCCATTACACAGTGATAGCACAGTAGCCCATGAGGATCCTGTAGCTCTCCGCGTTGATATGGGGGATCCCCAGAGCTATGTGCTTGCAGTCGATGGCTCGCTGCACAATCGGGTAGTTTGTGGAGCAGGCTCTTACCCAATTTTCCCTTCCCTCTTCCCCGCAGAAGAGTTAGATGTGGCTCTCTTTAACTTCAAAGATTGTCTTAGTACGAAATGCTTTTATATGATTAGTAAACGTTTAACCACAAAGTACAAATACTTCCTGAAAAGATTACATTTTATTTAGACATTCTTACCAAAATTCTAATAAATTTGAAATAAACCCCCTGAGAAATCCATCTTAAATACAAATGCTGTTTAATGACAATGCCAAGCTCTTTTGGGGAATCTGAACACTATTTACAATCAATGAACATTAAACAATATGAAAAGCGGTTGGAAACATGACTCCAGCTTATGTAAACTTCAGAACATATTACAACTTTGGCAAACTGACAAATTTAAATAGAAATCTAACTCTGTTCAGTGAAAACGTTTTGACTTGGAAGCAGCAACAGTTCGAAATCAAGGTGATTATGGGAAGTGTTCCAGCCAGGCATCTGCACCACATCCCACAGCATCGCCCAACGCCAGCCTAAGGACTGCTGTGGCTGTGTCCCAGGAAGAAGGTCTGGGGTTGTCATCTATGTGTGACAGTGTGTTTGCTGTTGGACGGCTGGAGGCAAGGCCTTGAATGGTGGTAGCAGCTGATACCCTACGGGGGAGATTGGAGGCAGGTTTTGGAGGCCAATCAGAGAAGCACAAAGTGGGGATAACATCTTGCAGGGTGCCGTCAAGGTGCACTGGAAACCCCTCCCTATTTGCGGTTGTATTATAGTGGCACCACTGAGCACCATGTTGTAATATGGGTTCATTTGTAGTGTCTCAATGATAAGATCTTGTGACTTTTTGTTTAAACATGAACCATTTATTGTTAATCTTTAACTATTTACATATCCCAGCTAACTGTCATGCTCTGCAGCTCATCCCATGCAAGCTGCTTCTAGAGTTATCTCTCTGAGTCTGTTACCATGTGACTCTATACATCATACCAAGGGTTGTGCTATTTTTTATTCACATGTTAACCTTGCTCTGCCGAGCACCTTTGCATTACAATGGCATACAGGTGCATACAACATAATATGACATCTCCCTTTATTCTCAAAAGAAAACTTTTCTCCCTTTCAAAGGAATATTACAATACAATCTTTACTGGCTATTCCTTCTCCCCCCATCTCAAGCCTCTGTCTTTATGAATTCAGGTGGTCTTGAGGCTTGACATTTCTTCCATACCTTGGTCTGTCGCGGTTGGAGGAATAGTAATAGAACTCTGGGTTTCTGATTCTTCGCTATCTTCATTTTATTCGCTTTTTGTGCTTCTTTGAGGTATGTTTTTCTTTATTTACAATCTGTCTGCATCTTTTGGACACTGTGGCCAGGATTTCCCCAATGTCAGCAAAAGGCCGATGTCAGGCAGGAAAAGTCGATGATTCGGGACACCATTTTTCAAGGCTTCCCCAGTGCACAGCGAAAATATCAGCTCACTCAGATGCACCTCCCTAGCACGCCCTGGCACCACCCAGACACTGCCCAGGTGTCAAGTTGGCACTACCGTGACAGTGTGCAGGCAGTACCCAGGTCGTACCAGTCTGATGACTGGGCAGTACAAGGTGGTGCCGGGGTGCCTGAGCAGTACCCAGGCTTGGCCCTCTTTTCTCGAGTGCTCCGTTCACGTGAGCTCCCCAGGGAGGTCTGCTCGCCAGGTGCACACCTGGAGTGAAGTTGTGCTTCGCTCCGTTCTGCTATCACACCATCGTGGATGGACTTTGTGACGGGGGGATGATTCCAGCATACTGGCTTGATAATGGTATCTCAATTTAATATAATGGTGTTCCCGATGTTGAATGTCACTGATGGGAGGAGGGGACAATCACGTTATGCTTTCACGTCAACGTAAAACGCGACCTTGCAATTCTCGTGATATTTTCTGCACCCAACACCGAACCCACCTGATGCGAATGGAAGCGGAAAATCCGCGTCTGTGGGTTTATCTCATTCTTCCTGAAGGGAATTTGCACCATCCCTAGAGTGGGCTCAAATATTCTTATTCCGTTGTGTCCACCAATTTCTTGCTGAACATACCCGTTTCCCAAATCGAACCTTCATTTTGACTACTTTCACCATCTCAGCCATGCGTGAGTCTGTCTGTTGTTTTGTTCCTGAACAAAACACAGGTTTGTCGGCGCAGGCTTGGAGGGCCGAAGGGACTGTTCATGTGCTGTACTTTTCTTTGTTCTTTGTTTTATTTTCAAATCCTGTTGCAAGCTTCTGAATCTTTTCAGTCAGCTCAGCTTTTCCTTCTTCCAGTTCTTTGAGCTTCAGTATCAGAGTTACGTTTTCCAATCTTATCTCAGTCTTTCCTTTCTCTGCCTGCAGTTCCGAAAGTTCGACGGCTTTTCCTTTCAATGCCTCCTCTTTTTCGATCAACTGTTTCTTCAGCCCCTCAATCTGTTTCTTGTAGCTTTACAGCTTCCTCCTGGGATATGGAACATTGCTCAGCCTTCTCTGCCAGCTAGTTCGTCAGTTTGCTCAGAATGACATTAAAAGCATCTTGCTTCTCTTTGTAATTTTCCAGTGGAACAAACATGTGAAGGTATTTCAGCAAGGGCTGTCCTTTCCTTTGCAAAGCTCGCTAGCTTCATCTTGAGCCTACCTGTAATTTAGTAGAGTCTCTGAGTTTCCTTTCCTGTGCTTCCATTCTGCTGTTTAAGACAGTCTTCACCCCTTCATGTTGCTGAATGGTTACGCATTCCTTTTGCATTTGATCTTGAAGGGCAATTAACTGTTCTTAGTTGCTTATTTCCTTGTTGGCTTCTTGCCAACTCATGCTGGATTTCAGTGCACCATATTGACGCTCCTACTAGTTCCAATACAGCTTTTTCTGGAGCAATGTTCAACATCCTTTTTAGTTCTTCAGGCTTTTCTGTGGCTACATATTCGTTCTACAGGGAGTATTTAAAGGTTGCAACTTCTCTGCATGTCTTTCCTGCCCACTGTTTTACCTGGCTGCACGTCTGGTTGGGTCTTCACAACTCCCACTTTGATTTGCCAACTGTGAAACCGAGGGTCGTTATTTCCTCCTTTGTCTCATTTTAAAAAATTGTTTGTTCAAATCTTGAACAGCTTCAGTTTATCACACATTTTCAAAGGTATACACTCAGCTTGAACCTTTAACTTCAAATCTTCCAGTTCAGCTTTGATGTGAATATTTTCCTGGGGAACAGCTTAATTTATTCTTTGCTTCTTTTGAGTTACCTCAAATGTGGATGCAGTTGCCAGAACCTAGTCCAGCATCAGGTCTCTGCCAAAATGTACAATCCTTCCCCCTTGTTATTCAGGTGCCTGAAGGGTGTTCTGGAATGGGCCGCCAGGAATATTTGAAGTAGAAAACCTGCTCCTGACCCTTCATTCTGCCAGGATCAATTATGGAAACTTGTGGTTGGAACATTTCAGCATTTATGCAGGTAGTAATGGTTCTCAAATGTTCAGGCCCATTGCTCATTTGCGCAAGTACATTTTGATTATAAAGCAAGTAGAAAATATTTAATGCAGATGATTTGTGTTCTCCTGAACCAGTCAAACCGAGGGTGAAACACTGTGTGGTCAGCACTGCTGCCTCCCAGCGCCAGGGACACGGGTTCAATTCCAGCCTTGGGTCACTGCCTGTGTGAGTTTTCTCCGGGTGCTCCGGTTTCTTCCCACAGTCCAAAGATGTGCAGGTTAGGTGGATTGGCTATGCTAAATTGCGCCTTACTGTCCAAAAAGGTGTAGGAGTTAATGGGATAGGGCGGGGGAGTGAACTTGGGTGAAGTACTCTTTCACAGGGTTGGCGCAGGCTCAATGGGCTGAATGGCCTCCTTCTGCACTGTAGCTATTCTATGATTCTCTGATTCTATGATATCAGTCTTCAGAACTCAGGAAACCATAGCACTAATTTGATATAAAAACCATAAATGCTGGAAACATTCAGGAGGCATTTGACATAGTGCCACACAATCGATGTGCAAATAAAGTTAAACCGTGTGTGATCAAAGGGACAGTGGCAGTATGGATACGGAACTGGTTCAGGAACAAAACGCAGAGAGGCATTTTTCAGACTTTATTCCATTGCTGGATTCCCAGTCTACTACCAGGCACCCTCGTAACCGTGCTACCGTTCTCTTAATAGGGGAACAATGTTTTAGATTTACGGCACCCACTGATTTCCACAATGAAGACTCCTTTTATTTTCCCGGGTTCCAGTTTTTATTTTGAAAAGAGGAGGAAAGATATTTAGGTCAATGTCCTCCCAGCTAATCAGATCTTGTTATGTCGCAGGCTGTCAGGAGGTGGTTCATGCAGATTCTGTGGAGTGTCGCCAAAACCCTATTTCTAATTTTTGTATTATGGATGTTAGTCTGGGTTTGGTGTTACCAAAAGTGTGTTTTGTTATTTTTGTATACCTGAGGAGATATAAGTTAGAAATTCAGTAACCAAGCTAAATCTGTTGCAATGACCATATGCTACTGTTTAACCTTTGATTTTAATAAGTCTAATTCATAGCTTATAAGCTAAACAAAAGAACCACTAGATAGGGGTTGCTAGATGGATAGAATATCCCATTACACCGATTTTTACGACCTACAGATCTCGGAATGTGGCCAGTGCATTGGTTGCAGGTGGAACTTTTAAACTTGTGTCACTAATGTATCACATTGCTGTTTATTTTGGTTGAATGCTTTTTCATCTGCATTCCTGCACTTTCTCCATTATATTCACATTAACTTAATGCCTACATTACTTGAGATGGTTCTCTTTAGCTACGTGCCCATCAACTTTAATTAGCAAGGTCACGTACATGCCTTATACAAAAATAAAATGCTGATTTTAGAGGCCCTAAAATAGGAATTGCAATTAAGTGAGTTGCGAATAAATGGGTTGTGACTGTCAAGTTTTGTGTGTCTGGCTGGTCGATGTCGCTGGCGTCGAGTGTGTGGGCTTCTCTTTTTCAGCCACACTGCTGGCTTTCTGCAATGTGAACAAGAGAGCCAAACATGGTAGTCTCTCCCTGTCAATGCACAACATCTCCATTGCCAAGACCCCGGCTCTGTCCCCTTATGGAAATGCATGGAAACTGGGTTCCTCATGGCCCCAAGCTTAAGTTTCTAAGGAACTCAGAAGAGATTTGACCCTTGGAAATGCGGTGTACTGGCCCAATGCCATGTGTACACTCCTTGGCACTCATGAACCAAACTCACAACTATGGGCGAATAATAATAATAATATGAAAAAAAAATGAAAATCGCTTATTGTCACAAGTAGGTTTCAAATGAACCATAGAACCATAGAAAATACAGCACAGAACAGGCCCTTCGGCCCACGATGTTGTGCCGAACCTTTGTCCTAGATTAATCATAGATTATCATTGAATTTACAGTGCAAAAAGAGGCCATTCGGCCCTTTGAGTCTGCGCCGGTTCTTGGAAAGAGCACCCTACCCAAACTCAACACCTCCACCCAACACCAAGGGCAATTTGGACATTAAGGGCAATTTATCATTGGCCAATTCACCTAACCCGCACATCTTTGGACTGTGGGACGAAACCGGAGCACCCGGAGGAAACCCACGCAGACACGGGGAGGACGTGCAGACTCCGCACAGACAGTGACCCAAGCCGGAATCGAACCTGGGACCCTGGAGCTGTGAAGCAATTGTGCTATCCACAATGCTACCGTGCTGCCCTTGAGAACAAATAAATCTACACTATATCTACACTACACTATTTTACCTTAATCCATGTACCTATCCAATAGCTGCTTGAAGGTCCCTAATGTTCCCGACTCAACTACTTCCACAGGCAGTGCATTCCATGCCCCCACTACTCTCTGGGTAAAGAACCTACCTCTGATATCCCTCCTATATCTTCCACCTTTCACCTTAAATTTATGTCCCCTTGTAATGGTTTGTTCCACCCGGGGAAAAAGTCTCTGACTGTCTACTCTATCTATTCCCCTGATCATCTTATAAACCTCTATCAAGTCGCCCCTCATCCTTCTCCGTTCTAATGAGAAAAGGCCTAGCACCCTCAACCTTTCCTCGTAAGACCTACTCTCCATTCCAGGCAACATCCTGGTAAATCTTCTTTGCACCTTTTACAAAGCTTCCCCATCCTTCCTAAAATGAGGCGACCAGAACTGTACACAGTACTCCAAATGTGGCCTTACCAAAGTTTTGTACAGCTGCATCATCACCTCACGGCTCTTAAATTCAATCCCTCTGTTAATGAACGCGAGCACACCATAGGCCTTCTTCACAGCTCTATCCACTTGAGTGGCAACTTTCAAAGATGTATGAACATAGACCCCAGGATCTCTCTGCTCCTCCACATTGCCAAGAACTCTACCGTTAACCCTGTATTCCGCATTCATATTTGTCCTTCCAAAATGGACAACCTCACACTTTTCAGGGTTAAACTCCATCTGCCACTTCTCAGCCCAGCTCTGCATCCTATCTATGTCTCTTTGCAGCCGACAACAGCCCTCCTTACTATCCACAACTCCACCAATCTTCGTATCGTCTGCAAATTTACTGACCCACCCTTCAACTCTCTCATCCAAGTCAATTATGAAAATCACAAACAGCAGAGGACCCAGAACTGATCCCTGCGGTACGCCACTGGTAACTGGGCTCCAGGCTGAATATTTGCCATCCACCACCACTCTCTGACTTCTATCGGTTAGCCAGTTCGTTATCCAACTGGCCAAATTTCCCACTACCCCATGCCTCCTTACTTTCTGCATAAGCCTACCATGGGGAACTTTATCAAATGCCTTACTAAAATCCATGTACACTACATCCACTGCTTTACCTTCATCCACATGCTTGGTCACCTCCTCAAAGAATTCAATAAGATTTGTAAGGCAAGACCTACCCCTCACAAATCCGTGCTGACTATCCCTAATCAAGCAGTGTCTTTCCAGATGCTCAGAAATCCTATCCTTCAGTACCCTTTCCATTACTTTGCCTACCACCGAAGTAAGACTAACTGGCCTGTAATTCCCAGGGTTATCCCGAGTCCCTTTTTTGAACAGGGGCACGACATTCGCCACTCTCCAATCTCCTGGTACCACCCCTGTTGACAGTGAGGACGAAAAGATCATTGCCAACGGCTCTGCAATTTCATCTCTTGCTTCCCATAGAATCCTTGGATATATCCCGTCAGGCCCGGGGGACTTGTCTATCCTCAAGTTTTTCAAAATGCCCAACACATCTTCCTTCCTGAAGTTACTGTGAAAAGCCCCTAGTCACCACATTCCGGCGCCTGTTCGGGGAGGCTGGTACAGGAATTGAACCCGCGCTGCTGGCCTGCCATGGTCTGCTTTAAAAGCCAGCTATTTAGCCCTGTGCTAAACCAGCCCCTATAATCTTTATTGTCAAAAGTAGGCAATGAAGTTACTGTGAAAAGCCCCTTGTCGCCACATTCCGACACCTGTTCGGGTACACAGAGGGAGAATTCAGAATGCCCAATTCACCTAACAGCATGTCTTTTGGGACTTGTGGGAGGAAACTAGAGCACCCAGCGGAAACCCACGTAGACACAGGGAGAATGTGCAGACTCCACTCAGACAGTGACCCAAGCCGGGAATCGAACCTGGGATTCTGGAGCCGTGAAGCAACAGTGCTAACCAGTTCCAAAGCGTGTCAATACCTTGGGAATGTTGAAAGCTTTGGTCGTGAAACACTGACAAAAAGTCTGGAGCCCAAAGGTGGACTAATGTCGAAATATGCCACCTTTCTGGCAAATCCTGCAACAAGGCCGGTGCCACATGTAAAGCTTTGCAATTCTTTGGGCCTTTGGGCAGTAGGCTATCGATACATTTTGCCCAGGCTTGTGCTTTGAAGAGGACATTGCAGTTTTACTGCAAGGCATGAACACGGCATGGAAGGCAGCAGTTACGAGTGATAAGATCAACTTGTTTGGAGTAGAGAATGGGAACAGTGGACCATCTCTAGTAGTGGGATGGACTAACATGTCCCATTGATGAGCCAATGCCCACCACAAGTCAGTCAGCCCCTGACAAGTAAAGTGCTGACCCAGCATGATCCATTTGCTTCATTGGGTTATTGGAGCTTACAGTCTCTGCTCAACACGTGGATAGAATTAATCAAAGCAGGCAAACAAACAAAACAAACAAAAGGAAAATAATCGTGCACCTTCTCAGACACTGTCTTCCTCTGCAGCAAATGCAGCAGAGATTGCTATTCCAGAGTGGGGATCTTGAGCCTCACCAGATGATGTTTAATACAGAGCTGACAACCACAGCACAAACTATCATCTTGTGAGTGGGAAGGCTGAACCCTGTCAGGTTTCCATATGAATCTTTCTGACTGGCATTTCTGCACGAATATGTTATTATAGATCATTATCATAGAATTTACAGAGCAGAAGGAGGCCATTCAGCCCATCGAGTCTGCACCGGCTCTTGGAAAGAGCACCCTACCCAAGGTCAACACCGCCACCCTATCCCCATAACCCAGTAACCCCACCCAACACTAAGGGCAATTTTGGACACTAAGGGCAATTTATCATGACCAATCCACCTAACCCGCACATCTTTGGACTGTGGGTGGAAACCGTAGCACCCGGAGGAAACCCACGCACACACGGGGAGGATGTGCAGACTCCGCACAGACAGTGACCCAAGCCAGAATCGAACCTGGGACCCTGGAGCTGTGAAGCAATTGTGCTATCCACAAGGCTACCGTGCTGCCCCCATGTTGGAGTGTGTTCTGTAATGGAAAGGTTCCAGCAATGCCATAAACTGCAAAAGCGAAGGGCTAAGAAATTTGTTAAAGGAGCCCTTGGAACCTTGAGATATTATGGGCGTGGATCTGGTTGCAATGGGTGAATTTTGTGAGAATCCCAAATCTGTCTCCGCGCCAGGCCGATCGCGAGTCACCTGAATTGCTCTACCCGGCGCAACCTGGAACTCACTATCGCTGGCCAAGGTCCAGATCCGTGCTTGCGAGACCTTGCCAGGGTGGCATTTAGTATTGGTCCACACAAACATGTAACAGGTGTAACAGCACCTCAGGGGGGTTTCATAGAGCATTAGAGATCTCCGGGCGGTTGGTGACAGAGCAGGGTGATATCCTGGAACTTCCCATGGCACCTGGGAACCTTGGCACTGCCAGCCTCGCACCTTTGCACTGCCAGCCTGATACCATGGCAATGTCAGCCTGGTAGTGCCATCATGGCAGTGTCAAAGTGCCCAGGTGGCACTGCCAGGATGCCAGGCTGGTAGATTCAGGGTGCCCGGGTGCAAGGTTAGCACTGTCAGGAGATTAGGTCCAGAGGGGGAGCCTTGCCAATTGGAGGGGAAAGTGAGGGGGTTTCCCTGGAGCCTCAGCGAGATAGAAGGGTGAGAGAGTGGGGGGGAGGGGGGAGAGGCGATTCAGCTGGGCTGACTGAAATAGGTGGGGGGAAGATTGGGGCTGCCGATCAAAATGGTGCCCCGATCTGCGAATAGCTGTTCCTGCTGATGAGATCAGCTCGCTGCAGGTAATCTCACTAGGTGTGGCCTCGGTGGGAGGAAACTTCCCGAGAACCCCCCAAAAAATCTGCAAATGCCGTTGAATAGCAGAGTGTTTCTCTGCTTTGCAGCATTGAGGAACACCCCGCTAAATGTGCCCAAAATCGGACTTAAACATTTGTCCGCTGAATTGTGCCCATATGTTGGTTCTCTCCATATGAAGGATTAGTATATGCAACAGATTATGATCTGTATTATAGGATTGACTTGTTTCTAAAAGATATGCTGTTTTTAATCGTAAACAAGGAGCAACATGACAACATCACCAATGTTGTCCATGATTCTTCGTGTTAAAGGTTAATTGGTCTGGCAAAGTCCGGTAACTGATTAAATCGCTCAGTTGAGATCGGAGTCCCTAACCTTAGAATTCTAAATGGAAATAATTAACATTTGCAAACGGGTGGAAATATTATGTCGAAAATCCATGTTCCATGTGATCTTACAGACTTAACTTTATACCTGTCATGGTGAACTGCAATGTTTTTGAACAATGACTTCTGAATCGTTGGATTTATCATGTACTTTTAAAAATCATTTTGAACTCCAACATGGAGCAGCCAGTTCAATTCTGTGACTTTGTCAACGTGTCTCTATACATTATTTACTCCTCCTCAGATACCATTCATCCCAAAGATTTCAGTAATGGCACTATAGATTCATGAAATCTCTACAATAATAATAATAATCTTTATTATTGTCACAGTAGGCTTACATTAGGGGCTGGTTTAGCACACTGGGCTAAATCGCTGGCTTTTAAAGCAGACCAAGGCAGGCCAGCAGCACGGTTCGATTCCCGTACCAGCCTCCCCGAACAGGCGCCGGAATGTGGCGACTCGGGGCTTTTCACAGTAATTTCATTTGAAGCCTACTTGTGACAATAAGCGATTTTCATTTCATTTCATTAACACTGCAATGAAGTTACTGCGAAAAGCCCCGAGTCGCCACACTCTGGCGCATGTTCGGGTACACAGAGGGAGAATTCAGAATGTCCAATTCACCTAACAAGCACGTCTTTTGAGACTTGTGGGAGGAAACCGGAGCACCCGGAGGAAACGCACGCAGACACGGGGAGAATGTGCAGACTCCACACAGACAGTGACCCAAACCGGGAATCGAACCCAGGTCCCTGACGCTGTGAAGCAACAGTGCTAACAACTATGCTACCATGCCACCCTCAATGCAGAAGGAGGCCATTTGGCCCATCAAGTCTGCACCAACCTCCCGAAAGAGCACGCTACCCAGGCCCACTCCCCCGTCCACCCCGCCTATGCCTGTAACCCAACCTATCCTGTACATCCCTAGACAGTAAGGTGAAATTTGGTTTGGCCAATCCACCTAACCTGCATATCTTTGGACTGTGGGAGAAAACTGGAGCACCCGGAGGAAACTCAGGCAGACATGGGGAGAAAATGCAAATTTCACACAGTCAGCCAAGGCCAGAATCGGACCTGGGTCACGAGCGCCGTGAAGCAGCCATGCTAACCACTGTGCCACCAATCCGCATAATCAAATGAGTTTGTCTTTATTACAAGCTGAGGTGTTACCTGTTGTCATGATTCATGGTGCCGACTAATGACGGTCCTGAAAATTGGCAAGGAGAAAATGCACTTTAACCAATGAGTCATGTATGTACCATTCAACCATGCTACCTGCATCCTCAAACAATGGGGTTCTAAAGTGAACATTAATACTTAATATTTTCAAATGGTGTATGATATCCTTGATTCACTTTCCCTGAATAATTTAGCCATCCACAATTACGAGACTTGAATTCTGCGCTTGGATTTGGATTGGAAAATTATAACAGGTTTTCTGTCCCTATCATATTTTGCATGTGTAGAGAGCACCCAAAAGCCAATTGAGGAGTCAATATGATGATGATAGGATTCATGATCTTTAATCTTCAACAGTACTAGCCCTTATATTCAAATCTGGAAATATCTTTCATAATAAATTCCTGACCATCAGTCAACAACATGTTACTCTCCGACAGAGAAAATAAAAGCAGCAGAATAGAAGCGCAGCATATGAACAGCCCTTAAAGCAATTTTTAAAAATTTGCTACAGTGTTTTTGTTTTTAAGGAGGCAAAGGCACTCAGACACTTCCTGTTGAATTCCCTTCTCTCCATTCTGAAATAAAATTGGCCCAAATGTTATCATACTCCTATTCTCATTATTTCTGGATCAAATGAGACCAAACCTGTCTTAAGAGCAACTTTTCTTGGCAAATCACGGTGACCTAATGAAGAATATATTGTTAATGACCCCAATCCTTGAAAAGTTATTTGAATGACCTTGCATTGTATTCTTTCAGTGCACTGTAAAGGGACGCTCCCTGCCTTCCTCACAGGATATTTCATGAGATGAAGCAATTAGTCTGATGCTATGACAGCTGAGCTGACGTGTGGGAACATTTATTGTTAAGTGGGAAGCTCTCTCCTGTGTTTGTGCTAAATTATGTGGACACAAGAATAGACAGAAGGAAATCATATTTAAATGAATGCCTGATTATCGTCACAGACTACGTTATAGTCAAGGGTCAGTAATTATATTACTTATTTTACCGAGATAATTCCTAAACAAATCACCAAAACATACATTTTCTTTTGTTCATCATTGTTAATAGAACAAAATCATTTCAAGCGGGTGATCCTTGTGCAAAACTAATCACCTTGGCCTATGAAATATCTAGATATTTGCACTAACTGTGGTTGCAGTGTCAATGTTACACTGTGGGAAGTGATGGAAGTGAAGTTTATTACTGAAGCCGATTAAAGTTCCAGAAAACTACAGTTATTCCAAACCATTAGACATAGAAAAACCTTCACCACATTCAATCAATTCAAAATTGACTCCAGAGGTGAGTTGAGAGCGACTGCCCTTGACATCAAGGTAGCATTTGACCAAATGTGGCATCAAGGAGCACCAGCTAAACTGGAGTCAATGGGAATCAGGGGGAA
The DNA here is from genome assembly GCF_047496885.1 of Scyliorhinus torazame. Taxonomy (NCBI): domain Eukaryota; kingdom Metazoa; phylum Chordata; class Chondrichthyes; order Carcharhiniformes; family Scyliorhinidae; genus Scyliorhinus; species Scyliorhinus torazame. The sequence goes on from NC_092713.1 coordinate 62,060,792, forward strand.
AACTCTCCACTGGTTTGAGTCATAACTGGCACAAAGCAGGATGGTTGTGGTCATTGGAGGTCAATCATCTCAGCTCCAGGGCAGCAGTGCAGGAGTTCCTCAGGGTAATGTCCTCGGCCCAACCATCTTCAGCTGCTTCATCAATGACCCCCTTCCATTATATGGTCAGAAGTGGGGATGTTTGCGGATGACTGCACAATGTTCAGCACCATTCATGACTCCTCAGACACTGAAGCAGTCCATGTCCAAATGCAGCAAGACCTGAACAATATGCAGGCTTGGGCTGACAAGTGGCAAGTTACATTTGCGCTCCACAAGTGCCAGGCAATGACCATCTCCTACAAGAGAGAATCTATCCAACTCAGACATGGTTTAAAAATATGACTGCCCCAGCATCTCCTTCCTCCTGTACACACAGCAATGGAGGGCCAAGGCCTCTGACTCTTCAGGAATTCACCATTAGATCAAGCCTTTAGGTGGACAATATTTACCAGACCTTTACTCTGAGCCATTGTGCTCAAGCTCACTGCCATGTTACCCAGTGGCCCTAACATTTCTAGCTATACCTTCCAGCTGTGTTTTGGTACCTGGATCATCAAAGTCAGCATCTTGCCCTCTGGGGAGCGGGTAATGTGGAATTCTGTTGTCTTGCCTTCGCCCCCTGTGGCGCTGTCCTAGTCTTTTGGATGGATGTAAAAATAAAATAAAAATAGCACCTTATGAAGAAGGGTAGGGGATCTCCCGGCGTAGTGGTCAACATCTATTGCTCAGCGAATGCTACTGACACAGATAATGTAGCCATTTATTTCATTGCTATTTGTGGGGCCTTGCTGTGTGCAAATTGGCTGCTGTGTTTCCCTACAGAACAACAGTGATTATAGCCAGTGCTGGCTTTGCTCAATGTAACCCTATTTATCATAAGGGGCCTTAAATGTATAGGCCCTCTATTTGTACATGCACACAGAACCAAATGTCGAATAACTGCAAAGGTCTATTTTATCTGCCTTCAACAATATGGTGGACACTGTACTGAAGGTTCATAATAAGTGTGCATGTCCATCTACATATATTGGATGTTCGATTCTCCCTTTTGTACCCAAAAGTGGTGGATGCCATGCCATTATATTTCTAGTGAGAAGTCTTACAACACCAGGTTAAAGTCCAACAGGTTTGTTTTGAATCACTAGCTTTCGGAGCACAGCTCCTTCCTCAGGTGAATTCACCTGAGGAAGGAGCAGCGCTCCGAAAGCTAGTGATTCAAAGCAAACCTGTTGGACTTTAACTTGGTGTTGTGAGACTTCTTACTGTGCTCACCCCAGTCCAACGCCGGCGTCTCCACGTCATTATATTTCTAAGCTATCCGCACATAAGAAATTGTAGTGATACACAAGTATCCTTACCAAATCCAAACAATAAGCTTAAACTCAACTTTAAAATGGCACACCCTACACCCTGCTATTCTAGTCTGATTTTTAAAAAAATTCCACACAACACAATTCAGATAGATTAAATCTCACGGTTACAAATTCAAGTCTTTAGGCTGTACCTGTTCCAGTGGACTTCAAAGTGAAATTTTGCTTTGAAGTACCAATTTGGCCCACTTCCTTTTCCTCTGCCCTGATGTCACCCCCACCTTATAGAACTGAAGTTTCCATTCCAAGCTGGCCTAACTCCGGGCCAAATCTCAGTACATCCATTCGTTCCCCTGAAAGTTCACAGACTTATACCCAGTAGTTGTAGGAGACATAAAATCTTGCTTTGTTTGTGATGATATGTGAATTATCATCTGTATGTATAATGTGGTGCCCAAACTGTGTGTAAACATTGGTGCCTGTATATGTGTATTGGTATTCTAGCATCTGACCACAGGTGGCGTGACATAGACATAGACATAGACATAGAATTTACGGTGCAGAAAGAGCCTATTCAGCCCATCAAGTCTGCACCGGCCCACGTAAAGATCACCCTACCTAAACCCACACAACCACCCTATCCCTGTAACCCGGTAAGTCCATCTAACCTATTTGTACACTAAAGGCAGTTTATCATGGCCAACCCACCTAACCTGCACACCTTTGGACTGTGGGAGGAAACCGAAGCACCCGGCGAAAACCCACGCAGACACGGGGAGAACGTGCAGACTCTGCACAGACAGTGACCCAAGCCGGGAATCGATCCTGGGACCCTGGCGCTGTGAAGCAACTGTGCTATCCACTGTGCTACCATGCTGCCCGTGACAACGGGGGAATGTTACTGGAACACAGCCACATGCGAGGCAGAACGTATTCTAGCATCCGACCACAGGTGGTGTGACAACAGGAAATTGTTACTGGAAGACAGCCACATGGGAGACAGAACCTGGACAGCAGGCACAGAGTCCAGTCGCATATCGAGCAGCTCCTGAGTCAACAGTAATTAGTAATAGTTAATTATAGTTGTTTGTATTTAGCCATCATATCCAACTGTAATTGTAGCCGACATCATAGAAACCTTTTACTGTTTTAGTTAGTTAATAAACAGTTTTGTTCATTTACAAAGACATATGTTCTCTGATCACTTCAACTACAAAGACCTCGCCATCCGTGCACACAGAGAACATTAGATGTTACAACTCAGAATTATTTTATTTAGATGAGTTTACAACCACCTATTAACAACTATTTTAGTCCCTGTTTTTATGATTTGAGTTCAAATTCCCGTTCCTTGAAAGACATTGTCATTGAATACTGATTTCACCCAAAAATGGAGGAACTTTTTCAATGACCCTACTACAGTTGTGAGTGTTAAGGCTGCATTGTGCAGCATTAATACATGTTTGCATATTTCAAAGTATATTTTACATGACAATAAGGGCTGAAATTTACTTCATTTTGCTGCCCATTTAATGAAGATTCTGGGTGCAGCCTTATCTGGGGCAGAATGGTCAACTGCCTCAATACTGCCCCAAAATAGTTGAACCAAAATAATCCCCTATGAAGTCTGTAGTAAGTCCCACTGGCACTAATGTTAGTAAATGAGATGGTTGGGCAAGACATTTTTGTAGCAATTTCTTTTGCTACACTTCCTATGCCGACATGGATTAGCTTCTGATTGGTATGGCATTCTCCATGATAACACTGCATAGCATCGGGGAGGCGATTATCACAAGATCTAACAAAGACGAGTTGGGTGGCAGTGTAGCCATCTGGGATGGCCACGTCTCGATTACAAAATGGACACCAGCAAAGAATGCAGGGAAAATTGGACAATGCTAAGAAACAAGCCGGTGCAAGCTCTGTCTGTTGATTAGAACCTTAAACGCTCAGACAGGACAGAAACTACCAAACGATCTACATACTAATGAGCCATCTCCGGGGACAAAAGGGAAACATTTAGATACACAATGTTAGGACAGACACCCCGGCGCCAGAAGAAGCCAAGACAAAGCAGACTGACAATCACCAGGACACGCCCAGCGATCAGGGAACCACCCCTCTATTGGAGGAAAATCGATACAGATGATTGGGAAAGACCCAATTAGTTGAGGCCAAGTTCAAGGCCTGCCCAAAAGAGTGTGAAGCCCTTTGCAGTATAAGAGGTATCACCCAAGGGAGAATCTTCCTCCTTTGGCTTTTGCTCTCACCGAAGAGAGAGAGACCTGCCTAGCAGCTGCATCAGACCAACTAAGTCCCAAGTCAATGCACGCTACGAGATAGACGCTCCTAGTTGCTACCCTGTAAACAGCTCAACCCAGCAGCCTCAGAACCGAGCAACGGCCATTGTTCCTCTGGCTGAGTGGGCGCCCAAAGCTAAGTATAGGCTTTAGTAATAGTGGTAGTTCAGTTTGTAGAGTTTATGCATGAGTAGATTTGACTGTGTGTAAATAAATGAGCATTGCTTTTGAACTTACTAACTGGTGTAAAGTCATTGATCAGTATTCAGTTCTGAACCTTGTGGCGGTGTCGAAAGATACCTGGCGACTCTTGAGCAAACGTGATTAAATAGAGCCAAATTAAGAACCAACCAAAAGTTAGCAATAGCAGTTAATAAGAATGCAGTTCACTGGATGATACATCCGACTCTCATGCTCTGGGCCACAAAATGTATGGAAGAATTCTGCTCCCCCAGCAACCATATGGCAGCTCTGTCATAGATTGCAGGAGTTTCTGCAGTCACTCTAATCCGTCTGCATTGTTCTACTTGTGGCTATGAAGAGGAACACCTTCTATGGTACCAGCTCATTTCAGGCAACCACTGTAATATCAATCAAGCTGTTGAATGGGCACGTATTAATCGTGTTACAATGCAGAGCTGCCAAATTCATCACCTTTAGTATAACAGCAGCTTTTTAAAGATTGCTTCACAGGATCACTGGCCAGACCAGTATTTGTTGCCCACCCCTAATTACCCTTGCGAAGGTGGTGGTGAGTTGCCTTCTTGAACCACTGCAGTTCATATAATGTAGGTGCTCCCACAGTGCTGTTAGGGAGGAATGGCAATAAATCGCCATGTCAGGATGATAATTGGCTGAGAGGGGAACTTCCACATGGCGTTTCCATGTATCTGCAGCCCTTGTCCCTCTATATGGTAGTGTTTGTGGATTTGGGAGGTGCTGTCTGAGCAGTCTTGGTGAATTCCTGCACTGCATCTATGTGTGGTCTGGCCAGTGATCATGTGAAACAATCTTTTAAAAAGCTGCTGTGACACCAAAGATATCTGCTACTGTGCATTGGTGGTAGAGGGAATGAATGTTTGTGGAAGGGGTGTCAATCAACTGCACTACTTTGTCCTGGATGGTGTCAAGCTTTCTTGAATGTTGTTGGAGCTGCACTCATCCTGATTTCTGGCTTCTTGATGGCGGACAGGCTTTGGGGAATCAGGGGGTGAGTTACTTGCCACAGGATTCTGAGCCTCTGGCATGCCCTTGTGGCCACAGTATTTATAACGCTAGACCAGTTCAGTTTCTGGTCAATGGTAATCCCCTAGATTTTGATAGTGGGGGATTCAGTGATGGTAATGTCATTGAATGTCAAGGGGAGATGGTTAGATCCTCTACTGTCGGAGATGGTAATTTATTGGTACTTGTGTATGAATGTAACTTGCCACTTGTCAGCCCAAGCCTGCATTTTGTCTGGGCCATGCTGCATTTGGACATGGACTGCTTCAGTATCTGAGGAGTCACAAATGGTGCTGAATATTGTGCAGTCATCGCTGAACATTCCCATTCTATCCTTAGGATTGGAAGGAGGAAATTGATAAAGCAGCTGAAGATGGTTGGACCTGTGAAACTCCTGCAGTGATGTTCTGGAATTGAGCTGACTAACTTCCAACAACCACATCATCCTTTGTGCTAGGTATGACTCCGATCAGCGGATAGTTTTGCCCCTGATTCCCATTGACTTCAGTTTTGCCAGGGCTCCTTGGTCAAATGTGGCCTTGATGGTGTGGCAGTCACTCTCACCTGACCTGGATTTGTTCTGGGTGGTGTCAAGCTTCTTGAGTGCTGTTGGAGCTGCAATCATCCAGGCAAGTGGAGAATATTCCATCACACTCCTGACTTAGATGATGGACAGAGTTTGGGGTGTTCTGAGGTGAGTTACTCACCCCAAGATTTCCAGCTTCTGACTGCTCTTGTAGTCATAGTATTTGTGGTTTGCTATGGTATGGAGCATAGCTGTGGATGGGGGCGGGGGGGGGGGGGGGGGGCGGAGAGCAGATGGTTGAGCTATGCCCAATGCTATCTATTTTTTTGAGCCCTAAGTAACTTCTTCTCTCAGAAAGTACCAACAACATAGAAGGAATAGAAGGACATGCTGATATGGTTAGATGAAGAGGGATGGGAGGAGACTCACATGGAGCATAAGAATTGGCAGAGATCATTTGGGTTGAATGGCTTTGTTCCCTACTGTTAATTCTATGTCATTCTACATTCAATCAATGTTGGTATTGAAACAGCTACAATTGATCTCAGCCAGCACCCCCACTGCTCAACAAATCAGCAACCACTGCTGGAAGCTGGCATTTGCTGACATTAAAGTGAAGACATTAAAAGCTTTAACTGTGATACTGTTCTGTTGGAATAGCATGACTATACACCATCAGGCATGCAATGAATATGGATACTTGAGTAAGGTGCCCAAGGATCTTAGCAAGGAATCAAATAAACCTTCATGAAAAGAACTAGTGGTAGAAATAGGAGGCGATATATAAATGCAGTGATTCTCGGCTCATGTGAATTTGGACCTTACTGCACATGGGGATACAACCCTCTTCTCTAACATCAGAGAGCTGAGGTGCAGGTTGGTATAGGCAAAGCGTTAGGACTGCAAGTGCGTAAGAGGTTACTGTAGATTTTAACCGCTCCAAACCAGGCCGTACCAGGTTTAATTGGAGCTAATTGGAAGAATTCTAGCCCAGTCGCTGATCTACCAGTGACACAGTGCGTAACATTCCTGTCTCTGAACCAGAAGCTCCGGGTTCGTGCCCCACCCAACGACTTGATGGCCAAGGAGGGTACACTCATAACACAGTCAAACAGGTTAAGTGTGTCAACCTTCAAATCCTTCCAACATACCAATGGCTGGTGTAAGAGTGGGAGAGACCCCTGGTCATCCATGCTTGATGTGGAGTAGTGTCCCTCAAGCTATAATCCCCTTGCAACAGACTAGCCAGCTGTTCCTGGAATTATTAGCTATGGAAACAGACAAAGTCTGCTTTTGTTCACCACCAGGTGTGGGATGAGAATTGGAATGAAACTGATCTATCCTCATTAGTGAGATAGCCTAGCTGGACACCAATCAACAGAACCTGGGAGAACTGTCGACCTGTCTCATTCAGTTCCTCAATTATGAAAAATGAAATGAAATGAAAATCGCTTATTGTCACAAAGTAGGCTTCAAATGAAGTTACTGTGAAAAGCCCCTAGTCGCCACATTCCAGCACCTGTTCGGGGAGGCTGTTACGGGAATTGAACCGTGCTGCTGGCCTGCCTTGAAAGCCAGCAATTTAGCCCTGTGCTAAACAGCCCCTTAATTAAATTATTGTGTAGACAAAGAAGCGAGGTGGTTTTCAGCTCCAATTACAAGAGAATAAAGTACGTATCCAAAAGAAAGTGCATCTTTTACATAGAAAAATGATTTCATCAATAAATAAGTATAAAATACATACTGTTGAAAAACATTTTAAATTGAAAATGGAAACTGTAACTAAGAATAATTAAAACCCCACAGCTTAAATTCTACTTTCCGAAAGCAGGAAATTAAATAACAATTATCCTTGTATGTAGTTTAAGTTGTGGTCTAATTTCAACCAATGGCTGCACAGGGCCAAAATGTATGTGAAATGGAAATAATTAATGCAGTCTTCCAACTCAACTGTTATTTTCAAAACTTGACCAGAAATACTTTCTTAAATTAAAAGTTCAATTGTATATAGGTTCTGGTTGCATGACCATTTTCAGATTTATATCATGATTTGCAAAATAAGATAGTTTTCATCCATGGTTTTGAATTTGCCCAAAGTATCTGGTATGCTCCAAATACTCAACTGGAAATGTTTACATTAGCAGTGATTCAACCTGCCAAAAGTGATTAAATTGAAAATGGTCAGATCTAATATCTCCAGCTGTAACCCCCTCTGCTTCCAGTAAGGCAACCTTATTCTTGGAATGAAGCATTAAAAACAGGTTAAGTAAAGTTGAAGTGATTTTGTTTAGTTGGCCTTTTGCAAACAGAGCTGGGAGAATAGGCATAGCTGATTAATGTACAGAAAGGACAAACATTTTCAGTGTCAGGTTTCTGTGCTACACATGTAGATTTGATCGAGAGCAGCTAAATGCTAAATGGCCCAAGATTTCTGGTCAGGGTTGGGACCCCGTGTCCAATTCTGCTCAGACAGAAAACTACCCTCTTACCTGCATGCATTAAAAAGGCTCCGACTTCTGATCCATGATCCTGCAGCACTCTCTCAGCGCAGGAAGCCTCGCGAGCAGCTAAGAGAATTGGTGCAGAAGATATATTTCCCTTTTTATGCCAATGGCTACCACATTCGGATAAATGCTTAAAGGCCCTCATTGTGTTAATGAATGAGTGGATTGATGAATGTGTAGATGGGTGAGATAAGTGGGAAGGTTGACATTTGGGTAGTGTAACAGGGTAGGGTAATAGGTGGGTGAGATGGGTAGGATGGGGGAAGTAGCAGGTGTTCAGGGAGTAGGCAGTTGGGTCAGGAGAGCTTGTCAGGTCGGAGGCTAGTCAAGCCAAGTCGTGGGGGAGTTTGGTGGTGGGGGATAGTCAGGTTGGGTCAAAGGGTGCAGTCCAGTGGTGTGGCAAGTCGAGTTGGGTTGTAGTGGAGTTGGTGGGGTCAGAGGGATGGAGTTTAGAGGTTGGGGGCTGTTGTTGGGGTGTCAGTTGTTTAGGTATCCAGGGGTTAGATCAGGATTTTTCTGTCTAATATTTCCTGATGTAATTATCCAGGTTAGTAAGTCAGAACTCTCCAAAGCCTTCAACTCCAACTTAGAATTGGACTTTTTTGGATGGTCACGGGGAGCAAGACATTCCCTTTGGAAGCTCAAACTTCCTGGGCAATTCCCATAGAGTCGATGTGTCTGGAATTTTCCAGGTCCCAAACTGCATCATTGACGATCAAGAGACCAGTGGATTTGGATCATTATTTATTTTTCAGTAGGATTTGAGCTTTACAAAATATCAATATTTATTGAGCTTTTATAAAGGTAATCAATGAGTCAGCAGTCAGTACAGAACAACATTGGGCTCTGATTGGTGAACTCCCCTTTAGAGCGGGGAAACAGTGTGCCAGATGTTGAGAGGTGGTCGAGACTTAGAGCAGCTCAGACGGGCCTCCTGAATGTCTGGTGTGAACTTTCTGAACCTTCTTTGAGTAAAGCAGCAGCCAGGTTTTCGACACTTTGCCGGCAGCCTGAGGCAAAAGTGTTATATCAGGGTCCAAGCCTGCAAAGCCTTCAGAGAAGGAAGGAGGAGGTGCTGGCTGCCGGATATTGAGAGGAGCAGCCACTTTCGACCTCCAGGCCCGGGCTGGGTGGGTGGAAAAGCAACAAACCAAACAAACAAACAACCAACCAAAGAAAGAACAGAGCCCAGCCAGGGGATGCCAAATAAAGCCAGAGCCCAGTGGCAGCCAGCCAGTAGCTCACATGGTTGTCAAGGGCCGAGGCCTGGCTACCTGAGCAAGGGTGCGAGCAGTCGGGAGGTGTGAGGACCAGCCAGGCGCCGGTGTTGTGGTTTTCGGGCAGTAGCGGGGCAACTCGACTAGAGGCCAGTGCCGAGAGGGCTGGGCATCAACTGGGCCGCTGAGGGCAAGAGCAGAGGTCTCATAATAAAGAGACCAGAGAACATGGGTAATATGGAAAATTTGAGGAAAGGGTTTGAGATTCAAGGCCGAAAGCAGTTTAAAAGTCTTCATGAGTCCCATTTTTTGAACGTGAAGAGAAATAAATGGTTGACTGAAAGGAGAAATTGGTTGCTTCTCAGAAAACTCTAAAGTGCCTATTGTTATGTTTGCAAATTATTCCTGGAGCTTAGTAAAGGAAAGCAATCATTTGTCGGAGGATGGTCTAACTGGAGAAATGTTGGAACAGATATTGCTGATCATGAAATGTCCGAAAGCCATATTAATTCTGTGTTAGCGTTCATTCAAAGATGTAAATTACCTGGAAGAATTGATTCTATGTTATCGGCTCAGTTTGAAAAGGATTGTTCGTAAGGGTGGAAAGTGCTTAGACAGGTTGTTGCCAAAGTCAAACTGTTGTCTTCCTTGGGACTTACTTTACGAGGAAATGCCGATTCATCAGTGTCAAGTCAAAGGGGTAATTTTTTAGCCTGCCTTGAATATCTCAGTGAATTTGATGCGCTCCTCAAAGAGCATTTAAAAAGTAATCAATATTGTGGCACAGGGAAGACCAACTTTTGAATGCACAGAATCTACGGTGGCTTCATCATTATAATGGCCGGAGAAACCAATTCACTAATGAAGTAAAAGATTCCAAATACTGTTCCATAATAGTTGATTCAACACCAGGGGCAGGATTCTCCGACCCCCCGCCGGGTCGGAGAATCGCCGGGGGCTGGCTGGAATCCCTCCCCCGCCGGTTGCCGAATTCTCCGGCACCAGATATTCGGCGGGGATGGGAATCACGCCGCGCCGGTTGGCGGGCCCCCCCCGGCGACTCTCCGGGCCGCAATGGGCCGAAGTCCCGCTGCTGGAATGCCTGTCCCGCCGGCGAGAATCAAACCACCTCTCTTACCGGCGGGACAAGGCGGCGCAGGCGGGGTCCTGGGGGGGGGGGGGGGGGTGTGGCGCGGGGCGATCTGGCCCCGGGGGGTGCCCCCATGGTGGCCTGGCCCGCGATCGGGGCCCACCGATCCGCGGGTGGGCCTGTGCCGTGGGGGCACCCTTTTCCTTCCGCCTTCGCCATGGTCACCAGTATGGCGGAGGCGGAAGAGACCCCCTCCACTGCGGATGCGCGGGGATGCCGTGAGCGGCCGCTGACACTCCCGTGCATGCGCCACAAGGCAAAGTCAATTTTGTGCCAGCTGGCGGGGCACCAAAGGCCTTTCCCGCCAGCTGGCAGGGCGGAAATCAGTCCGGCGCGGGCCTAGCCCCTCAAGGTTAGGGCTCGGCCCCTCAAGATTCGGAGGATTCCGCACCTTTGGGGCGGTGCGATGCCGGACTGATTCGCGCCGTTTCTGGCGCCGGTCGGCGGACATCGCGCCGATTGCGGAGAATCCCGCCCCTGATGTGAGCCAAGTGGACCAATTAACATTAATTTTAAGATTTGTGACCAGCGGTGGTGAAGTTGTAGAGAGATTGCTCGGCTTTGTCCAGCTGTAGTTCCACACTTTTGAGCATCTGCAGACAACTCTTCTGGAAATCATTGCAAATTTAGGTTTGGACATCAAAAATTGTTGTGGCCAGAGTTTCCATCAGGCTGCAAATATAGCAGGGAAGCTTTCAGGCCTAAGAGCAGGACTGAACAATGCATTATTCATCCCATGTTCCAGTCACTCCTTGAATTTAATCTGCAATGCAGCAGCTGAATCACGTGAGGCAGCCGTACAATCTTTTGACTTGTTCAAAACTTGTATGCCTTTTTTTGGTTTCCATGCATTGGTGGAATATGCTGCAATCACACTCAGAAAAAGCATTTGACGGCCAAAATAATTTGTGACCATTCGTGTCGATGTTGTTCTGGCTTTGAGACTGAGCTTTGTCTATATAAAGAAATGCTCTTCAGACATAGCCACATCAAAATAAGAGAAACCATGGGCGAAATTCTCCCGAAACGGCGCGATGTCCGCCGACTGGCGCCCAAAACGGCGCCAATCAGACGGGCATCGCGCCGCCCCAAAGGTGTGGAATGCTCCGCATCTTTGGGGGCCGAGCCCCAACATTGAGGGGCTAGGCCGACGCCGGAGAAATTTCCGCCCCGCCAGCTGGCGGAAACGGCCTTTGTTGCCCCGCCAGCTGGCGCGGAAATTACATCCCCGGGCGGCGCATGCGCGGGAGCGTCAGTGGCCGCTGACAGTTTCCCACACATGCGCAGTGGAGGGAGTCTCTTCCGCCTCCGCCATGGTGGAGACCGTGGCGGAGGCGGAAGGGAAAGAGTGCCCCCATGTCACAGGCCCGCCCGCGGATTGGTGGGCCCCGATCGCGGCCAGACCACCGTGGGAGCACCCCCCGGGGCCAGTTCGCCCCGCACCCCCCCCAGGACCCCGGAGCCCGCCCACACCGCCTTGTCCCGCCGTTCAAAAGGTGGTTTAATATACGCCGGCGGGACAGGCAATTTATCAGCGGGACCTCGGCCCATCCGGGCCAGAGAATCGAGCGGGGGGGGGCCTGCCAACTGGCGCGGCCCGATTCCCTCCCCCACCGAATATCCGGTGCCAGAGACTTCGGGAACCGGCGGGGGCGGGATTCACAGCAGCCCCCGGCGATTCTCTAACCCGGCGGGGGGTCGGAGAATGACGCCCCATGTGTGAAAGCTGAAGCAAACTACTTAGTAGAGAAGTTTGAAAAGTACAATATTGCAGTTTTTATTGTTTTGTGGAACCCTTTACTTTAAAGAATTAATGCCGTGGCAAATCGCTGCAAAATATTGAAATAACTTGATTGAATACTTCACAATTGTTATCCTCAGTTAGAAGTTTTGTTATGGAAGTCTGAAATTACCATACCTCAGCGGAAGCAAAGGCACTCACAGCAACAAAGAATACAGGTCTCTCTGATGATGAGAAGCAAACAAGACACAGGAAGTTATTTTTTGATGAAGCTAGAGACAATGAAATCACTTTAAAAGGGAAAGAGAGGATCATTGAGACTGTCAGTGTAATTTGTGACACCATAATGGTGCAATTGCAGAGTAGAAGTGCACGGTAGCATAGTGGTTAGCACAATTGCTTCACAGCTCCAGGGTCCTAGGCTCGATTCCCGGCTGGGTCACTGTCTGTGCAGAGTCTGCATGTTCTCCCCGTGTGTGCGTGAGTTTCCTCCGGGTGCTCCTGTTTCCTCCCACAGTCCAAAGATGTGCGGGTTAGGTGGATTGGCCATGCTAAATTGCCCTTAGTGTCCAAAAAGGTTAAGTGGGGGTTGCTGGGTTGTGGGGATAGGGTAGATGCGTGGGCTTGAGTGGGTTGCTCTTTGTAAGGGCCGGTGCAGACTCAATGGGCCGGATGGCCTCCTTCTGCACTGTAAATTCTCTGATTCTAAAGAAAACTGTTGAATTATTTTGCATGCATTTTGTTTGGATGAGAATGCTAAGAGCTGATGCAGTAATATATTAATTGAATTTCAACAGGAGGACATAGACACAAATCTCTTTGAAGATGAAGAGAAACAATTCATTAATTTCATCGATAATGATGATCTCTGTGCTTTGAGATCACCAGCTGATTTGTACAGGCATGTACGTGATGGTTTGCAGGCAACCTTTCCAAATGTGAAAACCATTCTGAAAATATTTTTAACAATACCTGTCACAAATTCTTCCGATGAACATTCTGGGCGTCATTCTCCGACCCCCCGCCGGGTCGGAGAATGGCCGTTGGCCGCCGTGAATCCCGCCCCCGCCCCCGCCGAAGTCTCGGCTCCCGGAGATTGGGCGGGGACGGGAATCCGGCCGCGCCGGTTGGCGGGACCCCCCGCTGGATTCTCCGGCCCGGATGGGCCGAAGTCCCGCCCAGAAATTGCCTGTCCCGCCGGCGTAAATCAAACCTGGTATTTACCGGCGGGACCAGGCGGCGTGGGCGGGCTCCGGAGTCCTGGGGGGGGGGGGGCGCGGGGCGATCTGACCCCGGGGGGTGCCCCCACGGTGGCCTGGCCCGCGATCGGGGCCCACCGATCCGCGGGTGGGCCTGTGCCGTGGGGGCACTCTTTCCCTTCCGCCTCCGCCACGGCCTCCACCATGGCGGTGGCGGAAGAGAATCTCCCCACTGCGCATGCGCGGGAAACTGACAGCAGCCGCTGATGCTCCCGCGCATGCGCCGCATTTCCGCGCCAGCTGGCGGGGAAACAAATGCCATTTCCGCCAGCTGGCGGGGCGGAAATCCCTCCGGCGTCGGCCTAGCCCCTCAATGTTGGGGCTCGGCCCCCAAAGATGCGGAGCATTCCGCAACTTTGGGGCGGCGCGATGCCCATCTGATTGGCGTGTTTTGGGCGCCAGTCGGCGGACATCCCGCCGTTGGGGGAGAATTTCGCCCCCTATCTCTGTATTGAAAAGAGTGAAAAATTATTTGAGGAGTACGTTGAGTCAGGAGCATTTGACAAGTTCAGCAATACTGACAATTGAAAATGCATCCTGAAAACATTTTACCTACGATGATGTTATTGATGATTTTGTGATGAAAAAGCGCAGGAGAAAGACTATCTAAATTGCCATGGATTGCAAACAACCGATGAAGCAAAAAAGTCTAAAAAATCTGCCCCTCTACAATCTAAATCCTGTTTTTCAAAAGAGAACATATGCTGGTCTGATATAATGGCTGATGGTCACATGCAGATAATTATAACAGGCGAGTAACCACCATCTCCCATTATTCTCAATACTGGCCTTCAGAAAGTCTCTTCGCTCCTGGACAAAGAACTGAATCCGGTCAGACAGTTGCCAGCAAAACCGCTGATATTACAATTGGACTGACCATTCCACATCATTGGAGTATTTGCTCCTGCATTCGACTTTTTCTTGTGCATTCCATCCTGCACTGGCCTGTGCTGTGCTGCAGTCATATCATCGGCTGATTTCTTCATTCAATTGCTCAGCAGCCAGTTCACATTTGCTTGCCTCAAGACACACAGATTGCAATGTTGACCATCTTAACTGGAATGCTGAAAACAGGTATGCTTGGATTTCAATGCATCAATTATAGACTTGTTTTCATAAGTTAAAGAACACTAACGCAGTTAAGCAGTGATTTTGGCTTTTTGTGGCTTGCATTGTGGATTTTAATTAATCAATTATAGGCTTTTTCTCATAAGTTAAGGAGCACTAAATATATTAAGCAGTGATTTTGGCTTTTTGTGGCTTGAATTATGTGAGCTGAGGGTGGGGGGGGGGGGGTCAGGAGGGCATTGATGTTATTAGGGGTTGGGCTTGATGTAATTGGATGTGGGGGACTTGACATCATTGGGGGTGGGTCCTTGATATAATTTGGGACTTAGAAACATAGAAAACGGAAGCAGGAGGAGGCCATTCGGCCCGTCGAGCCTGCTCCTTCATTCATTATGATCATGGCTGATCATCAAGTTCAGTACCTGATATTGCCTTCCCCCGATATCCTTTGATCACTTTAGCCCCAAGAGCTATATCTAATTCCTTCTTGAAATTACACAGCGTTTTGGCCTCAACAGTTTTCTGTGGGAGCAAATTCCTCAGATTCACCACTCTCTGGGTGAAGAAATTTCTCCTCACCTCAATCCTAAAAGGTTTACCCCTTATCCTCAAAATATGACCCCTAGTTCTGGACTCCCCCAGCATCGGGAACATTCTTTCTGAATCTACCCTTTCTAATCCTGTTAGAATTTTGTAAGTTTCTATGAAATCCCCTCGAACTCTTCTAAACCCCAATGAATATAGTCCTAACCGAATTAGTATCTCCTCATATGACAGTCCAGCCATCCCAGGAATCAGCCTGGTAAACCTTCGCTGCACTCACTCCATAGCAAGAACATTCTTCCTCAGATAAGGACAGCAAAACTGCACACAATAGGAATGGACCTTGACGTCATTTGGGGTAGACCGCCAGATCATCAGAGGGCAGGGCATGATGTGGGGGCTCTGCAAAGAGGGAGAGCATGGGGTTCCCAAAAGTGTAACTCTGCTTCTGAGTCCTGGACTTGGAAGCCAAAAGTCATAAGTTCAAACCCCACCATTTTAATTTGTGAAAGTGAATCCAATATACCTGGTAGCTGTATCGGCACCAGGAAAAGAAATGACCAGGAAAGCCACCTGATTGTGGATTATTTTACCGTGAGACAATATAGGTGACTAGGTCTACTTGGTCGACTTTCAGTTTCAGCTAAAGGGGCAATGAATTACCTTCAAGGAGGCAGTCCACAATCACCTTTACAGGACATGAAGAAATGAGAAATAATTCCAATGTTGCCGATATTTTGCTAAAATAACCCAACATATATATAATATGTTATTATAAATTAGTGCCAGGATAAATTATAATCTTAATTGTCAGGATACTGAAAGACAAGTATTCCATGATGTGTAGTCCACAGGGCTGTAAGAAACCCTACTGCCTGTACAGTGATTCACAGTCTGAGGATAAATCTAGTTAGACATGGCGCAGCAGAAAGCTTGAGCTTCAATTTTGTGCTGAATTAGTTGTCCTCAAATGGAATGGAAGTAGAAATGTTCCCAGAGCAGAGATGGGGCGAGATTACCCGGCGTCCCAGCCACGGCCGGGATTCTCCCTTCTGGGGAATAAGTCCCCACACCGGCGGGAAAACCGGCGGCAACCACTCCGGCATCAACAGCCCCCGAAAGTAAGGAATTCTCTGAACTTTCAGGGGCTAGGTGGACAGCGGAAGGGTTGGTGCCGCTCCAGCCGGCGGCGAAGGGAGAAGGGACAGCGCGAGTTCGTGCATGTGCGGAACGGCCGGCGTGATCACGCGTTTGCGCGGAACGGCTTGCGTATGTCCAACCATGCGCAGACCGGCCGGCGTATTTCTGTGCATGCGCGGGGGTTCTCTTCTCCGCGCCATCCCCGGGCAATATGGCAGAGCCCTACAGGGGCATGGCGCAGAGGAAAGAAGGCCCCCACGGAATAAGCCGGCCGCAGATCGGTAGGCCCCAATCGCGGGCCAGGCCACCGTGGGGCCCCTCTCCGGGGTTGGATCCCCCCCCCCCCCCCCCGAGGACTGCCCCCGCATACTCACCTGCCAGGTCCTGCTGTGCGTGACGTGAGTAATTCACGCCGGCGGGACTGGCCAAAACTGCATGGTCGCTCAGCCCATCCAGGGGGGCCGATGTCAACGGTCCCCGACCGGCGTGGTGGGAATCCCGCTGCCGCCCGAAAAACGCCGCCGGAGAATAGGGCAGCCGGCGGCGGGGCGGGATTCGCGCCTTCCCCTGGGGATTCTCCGACCCGGCGGGGGATTGGAGAATCCCGGCCCACGTATTTCTCAGCGGGAGGAGGTGCCATGCCATTTGCCGGCGGCGGGAATCTCTGCTCCCGCTTCAGTCAATGGGAACTCCAATCGAAGCCCCCTCAGGTCTCTGGGAAACCTGCGGGCGGGGTTGCGCTGCCGACAGGACCAGAGAATTCCCCTGCCAGCGAATGGACAGAGAATTCCAGCCAGTAAAATAAGCCCGGTTGATGCCACAGTTGTTGTCTAGTGAGCCCTGTCGTCAAGTGTGCGTGAAAATTCTTTGTTGACTGAATCAGCCTGAAATATTAAGGTCCTCACACAATTGGATAGCTGCCAACACTGCCGAGGCTCACTCATTAAGAATGGTCAGGTGGGTGGGGTCGTGGCTGCGGAACTATGACTCATAGAGAATCAACTCTTCAGGAGAGGAAGAGAGAACAAAGGAAGAAATTGTTTGGGTGGAATGATTGGATTAATATGAACTGAATGGTTGAATTTGTCATGTATAATAACTCTGCTCCTAGGTGTGTGTTTTAACCAAGATTACTAAACAGTTTCTGTCATCTCAGGGTAAACTCCCTAACAACTTGATCCTAATGTTACAGCTCTAACTCTTGGAAATGCTCATGTTGAGTGCTGCACCCACTGGAGTACAGAATCGACAAACTTATGCTTATATTTGGAACAAAATTAAAACTCCTATGAATGCCTGAGTTACCATGATCTTTACGCACTCAATTACCATAGCCATATTCGCAAGGCACTAAGGAGATA
Source organism: Scyliorhinus torazame (assembly GCF_047496885.1). Lineage (NCBI taxonomy): Eukaryota > Metazoa > Chordata > Chondrichthyes > Carcharhiniformes > Scyliorhinidae > Scyliorhinus > Scyliorhinus torazame. The sequence goes on from NC_092713.1 coordinate 62,078,177, forward strand.
TTAACATTTGATAAACCAATGAAGAATCTTTTGTGTTGCTTGAAGTGTTTGAACTGCTGTAGATGTGTGTGTCTTATACAAACAAGACGACACACCCCAATGGTTACAATTCAGATTTTATTCAACCCCCTGAGACCACTGGTTTTCCTTAGAATATTATGCTTCTTATCAGATGAAAAACAATAGCATAGCTTCAGGTGCTGTAAAACTGCAGAAAATCTTAGTACAGGATCAGGAATTGATATGTCTGATAAAAAGTAATACTAATTATTAGATGTAATCTTGAGTTGGTCTTGAGATCTAGAGTGGGCACTACTGTTGTGTTCAGTATTAGTCAATTTATCTTAATCAGTTAGTTTAATCCCAACTCAGTTCTTTGCTTGGAGATAAAGCACGTGAATTGTTGGGAACTTCAGAGTGGCTAAGAAACTTATACTTGCAAAGAAGTACACATTGATTATGTATACACCTCCCGCTGCCTCAGGGTGGCTTTCGGCATTATCAGAGACCCCTCCCACCCAGGCATTGCCTTCTTCCAGACCCTTCCATCAGGCAGAAGGTACAGAAGTCTGAAGATCCGCACATCCAGACATAGGAACAGCTTCTTCCCCACAGCTACAAGACTCCTCAACGACTCCCCCTCGGACTGATCTGTTCCCTGTAAGAACACTATTCATGACACCCTCTACTGCTCTTGCTCGTGTATTTGCTTTGTTTGGCCCCTTGTTCCGCAATGTAACCAATCACTGTTTATCGATGTACCATCCGTCAATGTTCTCTGTTGATTATTCTTTTGTTTACGATGTACGTATTGTGTACGTTCCCTCGGCCGCAGAAAAATACTTTTCACTGTACTTCGGTACATATGACAATAAATCAAATCAATTCAAAGTAAAGTAACAACGGCAAAATAAAGTGATTGAAACAATGAGTATTCCAGCCATGCTTAGCAAAACCACATTGTTTTGTTGAGAATGTCTGTCAAAGACATATTACATGTTTTCTTGTTCATGCTTTCTTATGGCTTTAACTTATAGTTGTAATTAATTCCAACTGCAGCTCCCTTGTTCCCTCCACCCCTCAAGAGTTTTGACACGGTGCACAGAGAGTTATTTAAATTTGTGATGTTAGCAATGGCAGAGCCAGGCCTGCAACATATCATGGTGCAGTTTTCATCAGTTGCACAGCTAAACATAATAAATACAGCTCAAATATCACTCAGTGTCACAGCATGTTCAAGACGTCTGCATCACATTATGAACAAAATAGCTACAAATTAATTTTAGATTTATCATAATTACAAAAAACAACGCAATTTATCAGAATTATTTGGCACTTTATTGGAGCCTACTTTTCTTCCTTTCAAATCCTTTGAGATGTCTGCACAGTGCTATAAGGAGTTTTCCCTATTTTAGAAACAAAAACAAATCTTATTGTACACCAGTCGGCTTCAATAACTGCATTCTCAGCTCTGTCATTCCTAACAATGGCCACCACAACATTTACCGGACGCAATTGTACTGGAAATCCACGTTTATGTTTAAAATTTCTAAAACTAAGAATTTTTCGCATTGCCTTGTATTTATTTTTGTTACATGAGTGAATTGCAAGTGTTTCACCGTAAGCAGCAAATCCTTTGACATCATTTCACTCTGTCGTTAGACCTCATTCTAAAAGAAACAATCTTATTCTTTAATGAAAATCGGACCTTGAAATAGGTCTGCATCTTAAAGCAAGTGTTCAATTTAAACTAACATATTTAACAGCAGGAGAAGACCCTGCGACTCATCGTACCTGCTCCGCATTCAATATTATCATGGCCGATGTTGGCGTCAACTCCACTTTCTCACCCGCGTTCCATATCCCTTGATTCCCTGAGATACCCAAAATCTGTCAATCTCAGCAAATATATTCAGTGATGGCGCATCCACAACACTGTGGGGTAGAGAATTCCAAACATCCATAACCTTTTGAGTGAAGACTTTCTCCTCATCTCAGTCCTTATACTGAGACTACACCCCTTCTAGATTTTCCAGCCTGGGGAAATAATGGCCCATAACTCCTGCAGGATTCCCGACTTAAGTCGCTAGTGTGCCGCAAATGTACGGCATGACCACCCGGAAATGCGGGCTCACAGGCATGCACGCTAAAAGCACAAACCCCCGGCCTTTTTTTGTCTGCTTGAAGCCCTGCGCTGCTGAATGAAAAATCCAGCTGCAGCGCTAACTTGGGGCCTCTTACCCGGATTTTTGCTGAGATTTTACACCTTTTCATTTACACAAAAATATTTCAGTCGAGCATCCAGGATCCATCAGGTGGCATTTTTTGGTATATAATAATAATCTTTATTGTCACAAGTAGGCTAACATTAACACTGCAATGAAGTTACTGTGAAAAGCCCCTAGTTGCCAAATTCCGGCGCCTGTTCAGGTACACGGAGGGAGAATTCTGGGGCGAGATTCTCCGACCCCCCCCCCGCCGGGTCGGAGAATCGCCGGGGGCTGGCGTGAATCCCGCCCCCGCCGGTTACCTAATTCTCCGGCACCGGATATTCGGCGGGGGCGGGAATCGCGCTGCGCCGGTTGGCGGCCCCCCCCCCCGGCGATTCTCCAGCCCGCGATGGGCCGAAGTCCCGCTGCTGGAATGCCTGTCCTGCCAGCGAGAATCAAAACACCTCTCTTACCGGCGGGACAAGGTGGTGCGGGCGGGCTCCGGGATCCTGGGGGGGGCGCGGGGCGATCTGGCCCCAGGGGGTGCCCCCAAGGTGGCCTGGCCCGCGATCGGGGCCCACCGATCCGCGGGCGGGCCTGTGCCGTGAGGGCACTCTTTTCCTTCCGCCTTCACCATGGTCTCCACTATGGCGGAGGCGGAAGAAACCCCCTCCACTGCGCATGCACAGGGATGCCGTGAGCGGCCGCTGACGCTCCCGCGCATGCGCCGCACGGCAAAGTCATTTCTGCGCCAGCTGGTGGGGCACCAAAAGCCTTCCCCGCCAGCTGGCAGGGCGGAAATCAGTCCGGCGCGGGCCTAGCCCCTCAAGGTAAGGGCTCGGCCCCCCAAGATGTGGAGAATTCCGCACCTTTGGGGCGGCGCAATGCCGGACTGATTCGCGCTGTTTTTGCCGCCGGTCGGCGGACATCGCGCCGATTGTGGAGAATCCCGCCCCTGATGTCCAAATTACCTGACAGCATGTCTTTCAGGACTTGTGGGAGGAAATCGGAGTACCCGGAGGAAAACCACACAGACACAGGGAGAACATGCAGACTCCGCACAGACAGTGACCCAAGCCGGACTCGAACCTAGGTTCCTGGCGCTGTGAAGTAGGTTGATGTTTTATATTATTAGTTATTTAGTGTTTACAAATATGTTTAAAATTCAATTCAAATAAAACAAAAGGAGGATATATTTTTATTTTCCTTAAACTTTGGTTTGTCATGAGAATGTTAATTCCGTTAAAAGGATACTTTACTGTATAAAGTGAGTTTGAAGCCACAGAAGGTGAAAGAATGATTTTTTAAAAAACTTTTGTTTGTCATAAGGATGTTAATTCCATTAAAGGAACTATAATGGATAGAATACGGTCATCACTCATTGGCAGTATGATTGTCCACCTAAAATACTCAGTGTTCCTGGTCACGGGTTCTGTGGGTCCTTGCATAGCCGATGAGCCCGATCTTCAATCACTCACTTGGCAGGAAATTCCAAACGTTGGCATCAGCCCTTGGACTCTAGGTCGGGGGTATTCCTTTCTCAGTCTTTTTTTCCAGACCTCCTCTTGCCGTCGGGTGTTCTCGAAGAATTGTGACCCTTCAATCGGGAGGTTCCTCCAAGTACGTGTCTTCTGAGCAAAGATCTCCCAGGAATTGATGTCTATGTTCCATTTCTTGAGGTAAGCCTACAAGGGTCCTCCTCTTGTTCAGGATCCTTCCTTGAGCTGGGTGAAAAGAATTTGCTGTGGCAGTCGGGACTCTGACATCCTAAACATATGGGTGGCCCAACGGAGTTGGTTTTGGATGATCATGGCCTTGATACTGGTTCTATTAACTCTTTCAAGGACACTAATGTTAGCAAGACTGTTCTCCCAACCAACTCGAAGCTAAAGTACATTTGGATTTTGCAATGTATTTTAAGCTGAGTTGTTTACGAGTCTCCCTGATGTAGTGTTCATCCTTAGAAGTCTCAGTGATTACTTCAAATGTTTGAACAAAGTTTAATGCCTTAGTTGATATATGTAAATCTCATGTAAGCTAATGTGAACGGTCTGTCTGACAGGTATTGCAGCGAACCAATCACCCATCCCTAAGAGCATACTGCCAAATGACATCTCGAAATGATGTCAGAGGAGATATGTGCTGGGACACTGCGCTTCAGCAGCTGATGATTTCTGATATTGAGCTTGTCAATTATCAAATGTCAAAACCCTCCCCTCCCCCCCTTCCTCCCTCCCTCCTCTTTCCTCACTCTCTTTACCCCATCTTCTGTCCCTCCCCTTCCTCTCCTCTTCCCTCCCTCCCCTTTACGAATAGATGAGACTGTTGTGTTTAAGTGAGAAAATATATTTTGTCAGAAATTTGGAAAAGTTGAGGCAGTTTAATGTCATTGGTCAGCTGATAAAGTTAAACATTAAGTTAAATGTTAACTGGTTTCAAAGTTTTATATTTATAAAATAATTTTTGTGAATAATTGTTTTACATTAAACTTTAAAGCTTCTACAAATGCCTGGCTGCAACATCAGAACACAACATTTAATTGAGATGATTATAAATGAATAAGATAATTGCAGTAAACAAGTCAGAAACATATTTAACACAGTGGCACACTAGTTAGCACTGCTGCCTCACAACACCAGGGACCCTGTTCAATTTGGACCTTAGGTGACTGTGTGGTGTTTGTACACTCCCCCTGTATCTGCGTGGGGTTCCTAGAACCATGGAATAGAACCATAGAATCCCTACAGTGCAGAAGGAGGCCATTCAGCCCATCATGTCTGCACTGACCCTCTGAAAAAGTACCTCCTCTGGGTCCACTCACCCGCCCTATTCCCAAAACCTAACCTGTACATCCCTGGACACTAAGGGGCAACATAGCATGGTCAATCCACCTAACCTGCACATCTTTGGATTGTGGGAGGAAACCGGAGCACCCGGAGGAAACCCACGCAGACACGGGGAGAACATACAAAAGCCACACAGACAGTCACCCCAAGGCCGGAATTGAATCAGGGTCCGTGGCACTATGAGGCAGCAATGCTAACCGCTGTGCTACCGTCGTTTTAGAACATAGAACATAGAACAATACAGCGCAGTACAGGCCCTTCGGCCCACGATGTTGCACCGAAACAAAAGCCATCTAACCTACACTATGCCATTATCATCCATATGTTTATCCAATAAACTTTTAAATGCCCTCAATGTTGGCGAGTTCACTACTGTAGCAGGTAGGGCATTCCACGGCCTCACTACTCTTTGCGTAAAGAACCTACCTCTGACCTCTGTCCTATATCTATTACCCCTCAGTTTAAAGTTATGTCCCCTCGTGCCAGCTATATCCATCCGCGGGAGAAGGCTCTCACTGTCCACCCTATCCAACCCCCTGATCATTTTGTATGCCTCTATTAAGTCTCCTCTTAACCTTCTTCTCTCCAACGAAAACAACCTCAAGTCCGTCAGCCTTTCCTCATAAGATTTTCCCTCCATACCAGGCAACATCCTGGTAAATCTCCTCTGCACCCGTTCCAAAGCCTCCACGTCCTTCCTAAAATGCGGTGACCAGAACTGTACGCAATACTCCAAATGCGGCCGGACCAGAGCTCTGTACAGCTGCAACATGACCTCCCGACTCCGGAACTCAATCCCTCTACCAATAAAGGCCAACACTCCATAGGCCTTCTTCACAACCCTATCAACCTGGGTGGCAACTTTCAGGGATCTATGTACATGGACACCTAGATCCCTCTGCTCAGCCACACTTTCAACCTTTGTCTGGTTGTTTTGGTTTCCTCACACAGTCCAATGATGTACAGGTTAGGTGGATTGGTCTTGTTAAATTGCCCAGTAGTGTCCAAAGGTTAGGTATGGTTATGGGGATAGTGCTGAGGATGGGCCTGGTAGGGTGCTCTTTCGGAGGGTCAGTGCAGACTTCATGGGCTGAATTGCTTTCTTCTGAACTGCAGGGATTCTATTAACACTAATAAAAAAAAATCAAATGTTACAAGGACAGTGACAGCACAAAGCCCTGGCGCACTTTTAAAATGTATGACCATAATGTAAAACGTACAAACATTTTTAAACATACCACAGGTAAAATTATGAAATAATATAATGCAGATTTAAATAGTTTCACAGATATAAAACAAATAACCAAACCTATATTCACTTATAAATCATCACCTTTCATCATTAAAAAATAAAATTAAAAATTACTTTAAAAAGGATCAACAATAGTAATGCCTGTTTAAAAGAAAGAGCAAATAAAAACTGTTTAAGTAAAATGCCTACATACTTTAAAACACTATTGTTTTGTATCTAAATCTATTGTTTAAATGCCTGCCCTCAGTGGGTGTTCCCAATGTGCTCCGAACTCTGAATCAGCTTCAGCTCATTCACTAAAACCGTTCTTATGTCTTTTGCAGATACCAGTAGAGCATGGTCAGCAAGAGGCCCAGCAGCTCTCCAAGCCACTGGTGCACATCTCAGGATGAGGGGTTTGGGAAGAACCATCAGAGCGCTCACCCGCACGCTCCACCAGCTCGAAGACATGCATATCGTTGGTGTGTAGCTCGCAGTTAGAATCGGGGTCATTTTCTGGATAACACCTCACAGGCATGTCCCCGCAGCAGTCAGAGGCAGGGCCAGCCCAGGCGACCAGCACTCAGAGGCTGCTAGAGAAAAATCACGTGGTCAGTCTCAGGCAGATTATGAGCCTCAGGAAGCAGCTGCCAGCTCACTATTGGTAAGGTGGAAAGGGAGGCAGCGGAAGGCTGGGCAGAGCTTCAACAGCACTCATCAGAGTACACTGCACGATAGAGGAGTCCCTCCACGCTAGTCTGTCATGGCTCTGACATGCGATGCCTCAAGGCCACCATGGGAAGGTTCTGTGCTCCCTAATCCCAGGAGCAGTACTGATCTGAGACAGTGACACTGTAGGGTCCATGCATCCAGCATCATGGTGCTGTCCATGAAGACCAGCCCAGCATGGTGATGAAGGACAGGAACCGTTCTGCCCCAGCAGAGTGTTGTTCAGTGCATTAGGAGCAGTGCAACACTATGGCAGGTAATCTTTGTTGCACTCACCGCAAAGTCTCTGGTAAACTGAAGACTTTCTTGTGCGTGCCACTCGTTATCAATCGGGTTTGATGCTGACATGATTTCCCACTGGTGTGATACAAGATCGAAAGCCTGATGGGATGCCAGCAGCTAGCTGTTATGATGAGCATTCATGATATGCAAACAAATGCAAATGGCACTTGTAGCACCTGCCAGCGGGAAGAGCAACCAGTCATTATCCCGCCATTGGGGGAATTGACAGATTCTGACTTGGCCATTAGATCTAAATGGTTTACTTCTAATTGTGCCACTAGTTAATCTCTCTCATTACGAATGTTCCCTGCAATCAGTTACGGCGGACGGGAATTTCCGCGTAACATGCTGCGTGTTTCAAGAATGTTGAGGCAGCCTGCCATTGGGCAGTGTCGGGATCTCCGGTTCACACTGTTGCCAACTGGGTTTCCTGTTGAATGCACCCCTCGCTGCCAGGAAACCCATGGCGTGGGTGTGCCATCGGCAGAGCCAGAAGATTCCGCTGGCATGAACGACCAGAATATTCCGGCCATTGACTTACATTTTATTATTTTATACTACTATTCCCCACATGGACCTTACACTTTGATGCAATATAGCCAATAATCTCAGGTCCCCTTCTGTCCCACTCAGAAGCTTGCCTTTTCCCATTTCAAAACACTATCTATTGCCTCAAACTTTTATTGTTGATCTTTTCAATCTCCCTTCACCCAAATCCTCCTCCTCTGTCTGATGGTTTAAAGCCTCTTCCCCCTACTTTGACCATATTTGCTGGAGCATTCTCATGTATATACACTCTACCTTTCTGTCACACTCGGGTTACCATTACCTGTATCGCCACCCTGCACTCTTCCCTTGTGATTACTCTTTAATTGTCCAAATCTCCCATAATGTTAACCCGCCCCCACAACTATTTAGCCCTCACTACAGTCCCAGTTATACAACTCACCAGGACACAAATCCCACCGAAGACAGTCCCAATGGTACAGCTCTCTCTTTCCCCAGTACTTGTGCCAGTGTCCAATGAATCAAAACCATTTTTCCCATGCCAATCTCTAAGTCATGCATTCAACTTTCTAATTAAAATAAAAATTCCAATTAAAGGGCAATTTAGTATGGGCAATCCACCTACCCTGCACATCTTTGGGTTGTGGGGGTGAAGCCCACGCAAACTCCACACGGACAGTGACCCGGGGTCGGGATCGAACTCGGGTCCTCGGCACTGTGAGGCAGCAGTGCTAACCACTATGTCCCCATGCCGCCCCCAACTCTCTAATTTTAATTAGTCTCTGCCAACTTGCTTGTGGCTCACTTAGAAATCCAGAGATTATTAATTTAGTGTTCTGCTTTTTAATTATTCCCACCTGCTTGTATTCCCTCAGAAGAATCTCCAAGAGCTATCGATGTCATTGGTTACCACGTGATCCTTCCCTTCCCACTTCAAGTTCCTCTCTGGTCCGGAGGAGGTAAGCTTAACCCCGACAGTGGGAAGACAGCACAGCCTTCGGGTCTCACTCGGCAGCTGCAGAGGGCTATATCTATCCCTCTAACTACACTATCCCTTACTGCAACTACATTCCTTTTTACTCCCCTCATTTGAATGGCTCTATGCACTGTATTCTGCAGTCGGTTTGCTTATCCATCCGGCAGTCCCTACTTTCTTTCACAATAGTAGCTGTGAGTACCTCAAACCTGTTGGACAATTGGTGGGCTCTACTATTGCTATCTTCTGGGTTATCACGCCTGCCTCACTTGCAGTCACGTCCTCCTGTCCCTATCCACAGACCAAATCAGAAGTACCTAGCCTAAGTGGTGCGACTATCTCTTAGGGAAAAAAGTGCCTGGGAAACTTTGCCCTGCTCAGATGCATCACTTGTCAGATGCTCGGACTCCTGCTCATCAATTTGGTGCCAAAGTTTTTCAAGCTGCAGACACTTAAAATGTAGTTGGCATTGGTCACATTGGTGTCCACTGGCTCCCACATGCTACAGCTGCAACTCATTGCCTGCCCTACCTTCACTATTGCATTTTACTTAACTAACTAGGTTCCAAGTTTAGAATATAAATCAACTGCTAATTGCAGTTATATTAAATAATTTAATTAAGTCAGCTATAAATTTACTGCAATACTTACATCTCCTCAGTACCGGTTTAAATTACTTCCCCCATTTAGAGGGATAAAATCTTAAAGCTCATCAAGGAAGAAGAAAGAGATATCAGGAGAAGAATTGGTGGACTTTGAAGAAGAGTTTTAGAGAAGGAGAAAGAGATGGTGTCACCAAAAGGGCAGCATGCATGCCACCTCATGAGAATCCATGAACATATTGTAGGAATTACCTTCTACTGGTAGTGTGTATGGCGGTCCTAATTTTCAAGATTTATGGATGACATTAGAAACTTATTCCCCTGTCAGCAACAAAGTCCACCCTACGGCAACATGGCCCTGCATATACACATATTAAAGAGTTGAAAGGTTGCGCAACAGCTTTGTGTGTTGCCTCATTAAAGTTGAACAAGGTTAAAAGTGACCTTGTGTTGGCTTTAATCCTCCTGCCATATACTAATTGCAGGAGAATTATGGCTACTCTTACTTTAGCAGTATTCCTGAATCCATATAATTCTGCCTCCATGACCTGTGAATGTGTGAGAAGTCATTTCCCCCACTTATAGCCAGCATATCTTCCATCAAAGCTGACCAGAAAGTGCTCCTCAGAATCGAAAATGACTTTCCTCAGTTACATCTCATGGATTAAGATCTCTAGAGGAGCATTCTCGAGTGGAGTTCATTGCGTCCCTTCCGTTATCAACTGATAGCAGCTGTCCTTTACAATTCTCGAGTGTGCAGCTGCGCTTTGATTGTGATCAACAGCCCTTTCAAAGTGGCTGACTTTCCCTGGGTCCTGCAGCCACAAACAATGTGCCCCGTGTGCATTAACCAATATGTGCAGGAAATGTATGATCATCATTAAAATTAGCAGACCTGGCAAAACCAAGCCAGGTCAGCTCTCTGTTGTGGCCTCATGCTGTGTACGTGATGATTTCCAGTCCTGGTGCATTGCAACCAGACTGCATAATCAGTTCTGGATTAATGAGGATTTAATGAGGAACACCACCCTCAATCAGGTAGGACGAAAGAAATTGCATTTGTATAGTGCCTTTCATAAACAAGGTGCCACAAGGTGTTTTGCATCTAATGATGTCCTTTTGAATCGTATCCGCAATTGCGATGGCAGACGATTTGCACACAGCAAGATTCCACAAGCTGCAACAAAATAATAATTTGTTATTTGTTTTGGGTTGGGGGATACATTTTGGCTAGGAAACCAGGAGACCTCCCCTGCTTTTCTTAGAATAGTGCTGTTAGATCTTTTAAGTCTGTCTGAGAGGGCAGATGAGGTCTCAGTTTAAATCTGCATCCAAAATATGGCACATCCAATAGTTCAGCATCCTCCCAGTGGTACATTTAAGTGTCAGCCGACATCATCTGCTCAAGTTTCTGGAGTGGAACTTGAACCTCCAACCTGCTGACTCTGAGATGAAAGTGCTCCCACTGAGCTATAAGAAGATATTGTAGTTATTTATTATTAGAAATATATAGTGACTCCGTCTTTTCAATACTTATATTTTTAAAGTGCAGGGAGAAAAATATACAAGACAAGATGATTCTCAAGGAAACACAAGTTAAATACATAGTTTATACGCTCACATGATCCCAACATCTCTCCCCCCCAGCAACACCAAGGTTTATCAATTGGCCTACAGTTTGATGGGTTGGGCAATGGACTTTGAAATGTGCTCTACTGCCATATTCATGCCATTTTAACATTCCGACCATTTTCTATCAGCAGTGAAGGGTGGTGCATACGTGTCTGTATATGGGCCATGCATTTAACATACAGAATGACATTCAAATCAGGAAACATTGTCAAGCAGCACAACCCCTGTTGGTTGTGCTAAATACTAGAAATGTCAGTTGAGGTGCAGCATCAGCATTGTTATTAGGGTTGCCAACTTTGGTTGGACACATTCCTGGAGGTATCATCACAAGATCTCCGGCCTCCAACCCACCAGCCCTAAGTTCCTGCTACTTGGTTTACCAGCCAGCCCAGACTTTTATTACTACCAATCGTAAGATTTTTTTTTAGAACTCAATTTTTTTTATTGCTCCTGTGATTTTCCTCCTGGGTTACATGTTGAAGTGTCGTGATGATTACTGTCTAACTTCTGAAGACACCAAAGCAGTCCTAAAGTTTTAGCAACTCTGGTTGTTTTCAAAGCAGGAAGGAGTGTATTTGAAATGTAAAGCCTCGGCAGTTGATTTCAGGCATCGTTGGCCACCCTATGGCGAGGCAGGTCTCTAAAGTCTGCCAGAACCAGCCCTGCACCCCCACCACCCTCACACCTTCCCCAATCTCCCTTGAGGAGATTCCCTTGCAGAAGCCAGTGATACCACTCAAATTATATAAATGAGCCAGAGGTTGAAAAATCAGCTGGCGTGTCCTGTCATGCTGAAGATCTGTACCGATTCCTCAATAACAACAAACCTGCGTCAATGTGCATCTCTGGCCTACTTGCTCTTGGATCCAGAGGCACTTGGACTAATAATATCATGCATTTTTTACTTAACATAATGTACGTTTGCAGGAAAGGATCGTACTCAGATTAATATTATTTTCCTCGACAACAGTTAACCCCTGTCGGGGCTGATAAAGTATCTAAGGAAACGTGTTTGTGAATATCATTGTCTATGCACATACAAAACATCTTTGTAGCACTCACGCTTATATGAACTTTTATTTTTGTGCAATGAATTACCTTTACAGGCCACTCCATTAACAAAGTGAACAGCAACCTGTTGTTTAGCAATTTTTAACATCCGTATACCCCACCTCACCCTTACATATATTCAAAACTTTTAAATGCAACAAGCATGCTTGAAATCCATTTACTTCAGGACTGTTTTACCAGTTCCTCAATGAGGTAGACACTCCCATTTGCTACAGTTAAGAATTTAATATCCAAATCTAAAAGGCCATATTCTAAAACTTATGATGTTGAATGTATGTCACAATATACTTACGTAGCTTTACAACTTTTTCAGGAGGGTAAACTGCTCAGCCTTTTGAAGTTCTGCCTGAATATGGTAGACAGTTTTTAAATGTAAGATGCCCTCCATCCGGCGTCACCCTGCCCCCAAATGCTGCTTGTTCATTATTCACGTGAAATCTCTCATCCACCATGTCACACTCTCGACAGGTCTTTGGAAAAAGTCAAGTTGACTGACAGACATGTAAAACTATTCAGATCAAGACATTTGACAACTGCAGCAAACTTTGGTATATAACAGGCGCAAACTAATCACATCCATCCTCTTTGACTGCCTTCACATTTTTATTCAGGTCAATTGCTTTCTTGTGCATATCCCTCCATGTGATTAGGGTGGAAGACACCACTTCATGAATTGCACATTTACTGCCCTTGTGTGTAGGGCTCTATTTATTTAGATGGCTGCCCTTTGTCCTGAATAGACCAGTTTGCTGACCTTTCACACAATTTACAGGAATTTGCAGAGCATCCTCAGTACCACAGGTTTTTGTTAGTGCTGAATTCTCCCTCTAGGTTTGTTAAAAATGTCATTCTTTACAGCTGGAATTTCTTATTCTGCATCTTTTCTAACAGTTGACTGGTTATAGAGTGACTTTGCATGTTATTGCAGATGTATCCTATTTGTTTGACCAAGCTGTTAGTCACCCTTGTAATATCTCTTTCTGGTGCTCAGTAACTATTTTTGTCAGACTAAGCCTACATGAAATGCCTTGGGACATTTTTATGTAACAGAGATGCTGTATTAATTTAAATTGTTGTTGTATTCTAATTAGGTCTAAGGAGGACTCTTGAGTAGCAGGAAGGAACGACTCTGGATGGCCCAGTCTCAGAGGATGGAAATCCTGTGAGACAATGGACATGTGGGGCGAAATTCTCCCGAAACGGCGCGATGTCCGCCGACTGGCGCCCAAAACGCGCCAATCAGATGGGCATCGCGCCGCCCCAAAGTTGCGGAATGCTCCGCATCTTTGGGGGCCGAGCCCCAACATTGAGGGGCTAGGCTGACGCCGGAGGGATTTCCGCCCCGCCAGCTGGCGTGAAATGACATCCCCGGGCAGCGCATGTGCGGGAGCGTCAGCGACCGCTGACAGTTTCCCACGCATGCGCAGTGAAGGGAGTCTCTTCCGCCTCCGCCATGGTGGGGACCGTGGCAGAGGCGGAAGGGAAAGAGTGCCCCCACGGCACAGGCCCGCCCGTGGATCGGTGGGCCCCGATTGCGGGCCAGGCCACCGTGGGGGCACCCCCCGGGGCCAGATCGTCCTACGACCCCCCCAGGACCCCGGAGCCCGCCCATGCCGCCTTGTCCCGCCGTTCAAAAGGTGGTTTAATCCACGCCGGCGGGACAGGCAATTTATCGCCGGGACTTCGGCCCATCCGGGCCGGAGAATCGAGCAGGGGGGCCCGCCAACCGGCGCGGCCCGATTCCCGCCCCCGCCGAATATCCGGTACCGGAGACTTCGGCAACCGGCGGGGGCGGGATTCACGGCAGCCCCCGGCGATTCTCCAACCCGGCGGGGGGTCGGAGAATGACGCCCGTGGTCAGTGAGAGGGAAGGATCATTTTGTCTGACATGAACTACTCACTTGAGACAGGTCATCTGGGTGAAGGGGCAGTGGATCCTCAGCTCTCTGGCACAGGCCAACTTCGCTGTCGGTCACTGCTCTCTTCTCAGATAACCCCTCGAGCTCCAGGGCATGTTCCTCATAGGGGGTGAGGACATGGATCTCTGGGACCTCCCCCCCACGCCTTGGCCCTTTCCTGCATATTAGGGACTATCTTCTTCTACAGGGACAGAGCAAGGGCATTGTAGGAGCTGGACCTGAAGGGGTTTTGTTGGTGGGTACCAGTGGGTTCTGAATAACAAGCACAAAGATCAGTGTGGGGAAGGTGCGAAGTGTAAGCCAGTGATTTGTGGGGGTGAGGGGTTGGGAATTTGAGGGGTGTCAGGCAGAGCTGATGCTAGGAGAGAGGTATAACTTAATCTTGCAGCTCAGTGCAGGTCTTCCAACATTGGACGGTGGTCCTCCTGGTCATGCTGCCTGCAGTAACAGCCGCTTCCGGGTGCATTGCTGACCCTGCTGATGGTCCTCTGACCCCCATGGGGGAACAGGATGCCCTGTTTCCTATCGACTGCAATACGAGGCCTGACCAGGTCAACATGCCCAAAGCGGGGACCAGGTCTGCGCGCTGCCATGCTTGTGTTGACTGGGAGTGAATCGTGAGGGAATGTTGAAAAGCAGCTCCCTCTTGTTAGCGTTGAGACGCTGAGGTGCGAGTCAGGCAAATCAGACGGTGAGACAGGCAGTAATGGCGGGAAGCTCATGGGTGTCATAATATCCACTCATGAGATGCAGACAGGCAGTGATTGACACACAGGATAACCAATGAACACACACGACACATAACAACCAATCACCAGACAGGACACCACCACTATAAAGCCCACAGGGCATTAAGACTCTCCCTCCTTCTACAGGACCCAGCTACTGAGATAGTAAGAGTGCACAAGCCAGTGAGCACCATCACCATGAGGTAGAGAGTTAGTCTGGTCAAGCCAGTAGGAGGTTATCAGTTAGATTGATAGAGTGTCAACTCGTAGACTATGTACAGCAATCAGGATGTTCAATAAAACAGTGTTGGACCATCTCCTGTGTCAGAAGCCTGTTTCTAGTTTCACTGCACCCAGTTGCAGTCAACGTTGAACCAACTTACTTAACACATCAATGGGGGCTAATTTTCGGCATAAAATGCCATTCAATCAGGGCCGAAATCTCATCAAGAGAACACCTGGCCAAAAGCTCCCAAAATGACACTTTGAAATTTCCTGTTGAGTTGCACACAAGGAGCTCTGTTTACTGTAATTCTTCAAAGTTGCAATCCTCTAATTTCTTGAGCCACTATTTTATTTTAGCACATCTTCACACCCTCACTGTTTTTCCCTTTGGAGACTAACGGGGCAAATGGTGGAAGGATTCCGGAGTTGATTATCAGCTTGGTGAACCATGTTATGAACGTTCTTTCCATGGCCAACAAGTCCAGCGGTATCCAAAGAGAAAATGCTGGAAAATCTCAGCAGGTCTGGCAGCATCTGTAGGGAGAGAAAAGAGCTACGTTTCGAGTTGAGAGACTCTTTGTCAAAGCTATAATACAGAGAAGGTGGGAGATATTTATACTGTGGAGTGAGAATGAAAGCTGAGTCATAGCCACAAAAACCCAGGGAAACCGGGTGCTAATAGCCACAGAAACCAAGGGGCAAGAGTGCTAATGGCAGTCCCCAGAGAGAACAAAAGGCGTGAAAGGCCAAACAGCAGAGAAACTAACATCAGAGGGTTAATCTCGGCAGTGACATTAGCAGCTGGGCTTCTGGGTCACAATCAGGTGGAGGCAGGAACATCCAAAGGAGACAGCAGCCGGAGGTCAGCTGGATGCCAGGACTCAGCTGGGTGCCAGTCAGATGCCAGGTCTCTGGATAAGGATCTCCCAGAGCTGGTGCACATGATAGGCCAGAGCGGTTCAGGAGGGGATGTCAGTTCATTCCAGTGACTGCATAGCCGATTGGAAGAGTCCCAAAGGCTTTGGTCGCAGGAGATGTTGCTGGCCATGTGTGACACAAAAGCTAACACTGCTAGGGTGACGATCATATTCGAAACCCTGGAGCATAACATCCACATCTTGAGTGGTGGTGCCCAAGGTATGGCTCAGTTGGTGGTGGCCTCAACATGTCCCAGTCGCTGAGGGATGTGTCCGAGACACAGGTGGACATTGCTGAGGCACTCCAGAGCATGGTTCAGTCACTGAGGGACATGTTCCAGAAGCAGGTGGACATGCAGAGGCACTCCAGAGCATGGTCCAGTCACTGAGCCTGATGGCTCAGAGGCCTCTGGAACTCACTCCTGCTGCCCCTCTGTCCCATGGGGACCCCCAGGGCCCTATAGACAGCATCAGGAAGAAGGAAGCTCTAGAGGCCAACCCAGGACATTCAACAAGGAGACGAGGGCGATATCCAGTTCTCCCAAATCCGCCCTCCAGACGCCAATGCTTCTCAAGGGCAGCGGGTAGAACAGGGTGGCATGGCGACGCCTGCAGCACCGGTACGTTGGCTGGGGTCATCTGACTTCAGGCCCCTCAAGAGGACATCCACCAAGGGCCTGGAACCTTGCTGGGCCTGGTCCAGCTCAAAGGTGATGTAGTTGGGTGCCTGATCCAGGATCCCTCTTCCGGGATCTACCCGTCTCGCCACGGCTTGTGAGATCTAATGAGATCTCACAAGACGTCGCAATCTGAATTCCGCCCATTGTGGACGGTATCACTATTTTGCAAATCTAACAGCTAGCCTCTCTCTAATATGCATTCCCCTGATCTATCCGAGCGTTGGGATATAACCCTCAGAGACCTCGGGCGAATGCCGTTCAGTGCTGGTCTCCACAAATGGGGACCAGATGGAATGGCACTCGTGGGGTTATGCTGACACCTTTACGGTGAGTTGGGACATTCGGGTGTTGTGTCGGGAGTCGAGAGATTGGGACGCCATTTTTAAGTGGCGTCCCAATCTCCCCCTGCACTGAGGAGTTCTGGCGAGCAGAGCTCCTCAGTGCAGGAAATTGGACTAAGTGCGGCCTTGTCAGGGAGTTCCTCGCTGAGGCTCTGAAATTAACCAGAGTCCCGATGGATAGCATGGTGTTTTTTGGTGCTGTGAGTGCCGGGAAACTCCCGGTTAAACACGCTCGTCAGGGGACTCTGTTCCAATTTGTTTAGGTCGCACCCCATGTGTTTCGAATGAAAGATCACCGCTCTTTAACCTTCACTCCATCTCTTTTTCCATGGATGGTGCCAAATCTGAATATTTCCACCATTTTCAGTTTTTATTTCTCTGTGCCATATGCTGACTTTTCAGAGTTGTGGCTATTTCAGAACCTCTGCTTAACTGAGGACTGACTGCACTGAAATATCATTTATGATGAGAACTATTCCGCCTAACTGATCCCATTCATCCTTTGAAATTTGTGGTGTTTCTGACTAAGAATTAATGGCATTGAACTTCATCCCTTCCATATCCCCTGTCAGAAAGGAAATCCTGTCAGTAGAGGATTGTTCCCCAACCAGAAAAGAACAACATTTAGGAAACCGGAAGCAAGGCCAGGGTTGACAGTAGGGAAGATTTGCACCCAATAATAGTTGGCTGTGAACAAGTTATCACGACACGGGTGATTGATATGAGATCATGGCTGACATTGTCACATATTGTCGGTCTCTTGAGAATTGTACAACTGGTAACTCATTCATTGCTATTTATAATTCACTAAGATATTATAATTCTTGTAATGCATTCTGCTGGCAGCAATTGAAACCATGCACCCATTTTAAAGATTCCAAGGTTTGCGTGCTGAGATCTGGGGTGAGATTCTCCGCCCCCGCCACCCGCCGAAGTCTCCGAAGGGAGAAAAGTCGGCGGGGCGTCAATGGCGCCGCACACCCCGGAGAATGGCACGGGTGGGCGCAAGGCAATGGATTTTGGGGCTGCCGATATCCTCCCGTCCGGATGGGCCGAAGTCCCACCGACGTAATGACGGGTCACGTCGGCGTAAATCAAACCACCTTTCAATCGGCGTCAACCAGCGCTCAAGGTTTACGCCGACCAGCGTGGAGGTGGGTGACGGCCTGGGGGGTTGGCCGCTGGAGAGGCGATGGCGTGGCCGCAGTCTGAATGTGTGGGGGAGAGGTGTGTGTAGGGTTTTGTGTGTGTGTGTGCGGCGGGGGGGGGGGTGGTTAGAGTGGGTTGGGCTCCGGGGGAGTGCCAGGAGGGGGATGGGGGGGCGGGTGGGGGTCCGTGCCGGGGAGGAGGATGGGGTCCGTGCCGGGGAGGGGGATGGCGGGGGCGGGGTCCGTGCCGGGGAGGAGGATGGGGGGGGGGCCGTGCCGGGGAGGAGGATGGGGTCCGTGCCGGGGAGGGGGATGGGGGGGAGGCCATGCCGGGGAGGAGGACGGGGTCCGTGCCGGGGAGGGGGATGGGGGGGCCGTACCGGGGAGGAGGATGGGGTCCGTGCCGGGGAGGGGGATGGGGGGGGTCCGTGCCGGGGAGGAGGATGGGGTCTGTGCCGGGGAGGGGGTTGGGGGGGGGGCCGTGCCGGGGAGGGGGATGGGGTCCGTGCCGGGGAGGGGGATGGGGTCCGTGCCGGGGAGGGGGATGGGGGGGGTCCGTGCCGGGGAGGGGGATGGGGGGGGTCCGTGCCGGGGAGGGACATGGGGGGGTGGGGGTGGGGGGGGGGGGGGCAAGTGAGTTGGTCCACCTGGCCAGGTGCCAGCCTCCAACAGTCGGACCCATGCGGTCCATGCCACCTGGCTGGGGGGAGGAGGGGGTATGGGCAATGATGACATGCCATCTTCCCCCCCCCCCCCCCGGCCGTTATGTTTTCCGATCAGCCAGTGATGTTGGCCGCCGTGGCGGCAGCCGCTAATGTCCATGTTGCCCTGGATGGGGAGGAGGAGGAGCGTGCCAGAGAGGCGGCGCAGGCTGCCGCAGAGGGGCAGGTGGCAGCCGACCAGGCTGGAGGGACACCTGACCGACAGGACGAGGAGGGGGAGGAGGACGTCGCGGCCCCACGGCAACGGAGGCACCCGAGGGCGCCGCGTGTGTACCGGCCCCGGCAGTCATACCAGGACCTCACGGACCGAGAATGCAGGAGGAGACTCCGGATGAGCCGGGAAACCGTGGCACACATCTGCCACCTGCTGGCGCACCTGTCACCGCGTGGCACTGGCGGGGGACACCCTCCCCCTGTGTCCGTCAAGGTTACCGTGGCCCTGAACTTTTATGCAACGGGGTCATTCCAGGCACCGAGTGGGGACCTGTCCGGCATAGCACAAACATCGGTGTACCGGTGCATCCGGGCAGTGACAGACGCCCTATATGCCATGGCGCACCGCTACATCCGCTTCCCTGTGGACCGGGCCAGCCAAGATGCCCGGGCCATGGGCTTCTCTGCCGTGGCCGGGTTTCCCATGGTCCAGGGCGCGATTGATGGGATGCACGTCGCCGTGCGGCCACCTGCAGATAACAGGGCCGTGTTCACCAATAGGAAGGGGACCTATTCGATGAACATACAGGTGGACTGTGACCACCGCATGATGATCCTGCACGTCTGCGCCCGTTACCTGGGCAGTGTACACGACTCATACGTGTTGTCGCGGTCATACATCACCGGCATGTACGAGGGACGCCATCCCCGGCTGAGGGGCTGGTTGCTGGGCGACAGGGGCTACCCATTGCGATCGTGGCTGATGACGCCTACACGGAGGCCACGCAATAAGGCGGAGAACCGCTACAATGATGCCCATGTAGCGACAAGGGGAGTGATAGAGAGGTGCTTTGGC
This sequence comes from Scyliorhinus torazame, assembly GCF_047496885.1. NCBI lineage: Eukaryota > Metazoa > Chordata > Chondrichthyes > Carcharhiniformes > Scyliorhinidae > Scyliorhinus > Scyliorhinus torazame. The sequence goes on from NC_092713.1 coordinate 62,097,952, forward strand.
ATGCTGAAGATGCGTTTCAGGTGCTTGGACCTCTCTGGGGGCGCCCTCCAGTATCGGTCAGATAGGGTCGGCCGCATCATTGTGGTGCGCTGCGTCCTGCACAATATAGCCCAGCAGAGGGGCGATGTGCCGCAGGCAGAGGAGGGCGGAGTGGAGGAGCAGCAGGAAGACGCGCAGTCCTCCCCAGATGAGGGGGATGGGGGCAATGGTCAGGGCAGATGGGCTAGACACGGGCGGGTGGCTGTCCACCGTTACCGGCTGGGCCAGCGGGCACGGGACAGGCTGATAGCCGCCCGCTTCACTGACTAGATGGGCGTGGGAATCGGGTAGTATGGCCACAGACCGCACACCATGGCAACAGCCGACCACCCACACCCCCCACCCATCCACCCACCCAGCACCCTCACCCCCCTCCCCAACCCCACCCACCCCACCCGCATGCACACCACCCCCCCCATTGCCGATCCACCTGCGGCACAACGGCCGGGCTCACACAGTTGCCGGTGGACGCGTGTCTATTGCAGGCAATGGAGGATGATGACAACCCGCCCTGCGATGAGCTCCTGGCTCCACATCGTTGGACTATGTCTGACCCATGGCCACAGTACCACCATCCACCCGGACCATCCCTGCATGCGGCTGTGACACTGCAGCGCACGGTCCCGTCCTCTGCCCGGGGGATGTTGATGGCGGCTCAAGGGGAAGGGGGCAGACTCACCTGGGGCTGAGGTAAGACCACCCCTCACACACACACTTGCGCTCAACGTACATGATACCCCCGCACGCTTTGGACAGAGCACAAAGGCAGTTTCTGTAGGTGTAACATTGACTTTAATAACGAACGGAGTTCATGCACGTGCCCTAGCCCCTAAAACTCATCTGTGCCCTGCACCCGTGCCAACTTACTCAGTGTCTAGTTGTTTGGCCTTACGGACCCTATGACTACGTCTACGTGGTTCCCCAGACGGTACAGCAGAACTGGAGGTGGACTCCTGTGATTCCTGCCCTCTGACACGGGATCCCTTTGGCGGCCGTTTCCTGGGGCGTCCTGGCCTAGATGGGCCAGGCTGCGGCCCGGGCGACTGGGATGGCGAGCTGCCAGCCTGTCCTACCCGTTGCCCACCCGATGCACCTGGGACGGAAGGGGGGGAGTCCGAGGTGTTGCGGTGTTCCGGGACCTCCCCTACAGGGGAACCCGGGACGGACCACAGCACCTCCTCCTCCCTCGGGGTGCCCGATGGCCCCCAGGCCTCTACATGGGTGGGGGATGCGAACGGACTGGCCATTCGACGCCCCCCCGACATCTGGCGCTGCCAGTCCTGGAGACCCGTGCTGGTATCGACAGGGGTCTGCAGGTTTGCAGCCATGGAGCTCAGGGGATTGGCAAACCCTGTCTGTGACTGTGCGACGCCGGCTCACAGATGGGCAATGGTGCCGATGCCCTCAGCGATGGCCTGCTGAGACTGGGCCATGGCCTGCAGAGACTGGGCTATGGTGTTGAGCGCCTCTGCCATCTGCCGCTGGCGCTGGCTCATGGCCTCCTGTGAGAGGGCAGCCATGTCCTGGGCCACAGACGCCGCCTGCACGGAAAGCCCCAGGCCTCGCAAACCGTTCCCCATGTCTGACACCGTCGCACCCATTGCCTCCACCGCGGACGCCACCCGTGCGGTGTCGGCCTGGGTGGCACGCATGACCGGCACCACTCCCAGCTCCTGGACGCGGGTGGAATCCTCCACCTGCGACTGCAGCCGCTGCAAGCCGGCCGTCACCCTCTTCGCTCGTCTCCGGTTCGGTGGTTGCATCGGATCTATGTGTGGGTGTGGTAACTCCAGGAACCCGGGATCCATCTGGGCGGCAGATGTTCGCTTGGGCTGGGCTGCCCTTCGACCGCACGGCCCCTCTGCTGCTCCTACCTCTACCTGCTGTACCGGGACGTTTTGCGTGTTGTGCGCACCAGTGAATGTACATCACTAAAGTGCCCAACCGAGGTGAGCATCTCTGCGATGGTGGAGGGTGTTGGTGACAGCAGTGGCGTTGTGTCGTGCGCATCGTCCCACTCTGTGTCCATGGCACTTTGGGATGGCAGTTCGTCTCAGCCCATCCAATCTGTGTCACTGTCCTGTATTTCAGTTTCCTGGGTCGTGGTGTCCTGGGTAGGGGTGTCCTGGGTAGTCGTGTCCTGGGTAGTCGTGTCCTGGGTAGTGGTTTTGTGGCTCGGCTGTGACGGGGGCCTGTGGCTGCCCCTCTCGTCACTGGGTGGCACACGCCTGCGTCGTCGCACCCGCACGAGACGGGGGTGTCGTCTCCCTATTGCTCCAGGTCTCTCCATCTCCAGTGGTCTCCGAGGGACATCGTGCGGGCGTCGCATGCCGGAGGGTCCGGGTCTCTCCATCTCCAGTGGTCTCCAAGGGGCATCCTGAGGGCGTCGCATGCCAGAGGGTCTGGGTCTCTCCATCTCCAGTGGTCTCCAAGGGGCATCCTGAGGGCGTCGCATGCCAGAGGGTCCGGGTCTCTCCATCTCCAGTGGTCTCCGAGGGGCATCCTGCGGGCGTCGCGTGCCAGAGGGCCCGAGTCTCTCCATCTCCAGTGGTCTCCGAGGGGCATCCTGCGGGCGGTCTGCAACTGCGGGGATGGGTGCCTCGACGTTTGCTCCTGCGATACACAATGAAGCATGCATGGTTAGACACGCAGGCAGTGATCAGGTGATATGGGGGAGGGGGGATATGGGGACGGGCTGTCGGTGGCTCACTTGCTAGTACGCCCCCGACCTCTGCATCAGCAACCTCCCGGTCCTCAGGTCCGCCAGCCAGTTCCAGGGCCCTTCCCTCATGTTCGGTCAGTGGCCTCTCATCAGCGGGGCCTCCTCCAGTCCTCACATGCTCCCTGGTGTTGTGTACGCGTTTTTCCTGTGGTGGGGGGGGGGGTGGTGGCAGGGGTAAAAGGCAACAGTGTTAGACAGGTATATGAATGCACGCCATCGGTTGCGCGTGTATTGCAGAGGTTAAGGTTAGGGCTGGATTCACTTGGGGAAATGGGGGAAGGCGGATATGGGGGAGGGGGTATATGGGGGATATGGGGGAGGGGGGATATGGGAGAGGGGGGATATGGGGGAGGGGGATATGGGGAATATGGGGGAGGGGGGATATGGGGGAGGGGGATATGGGGATATGGGGAGGGGGGATATGGGGGAGGGGGGATATGGGGAGGGGGATATGGGGAGGGGGATATGGGGGAGGGGGGATATGGGGGATATTGGGAGGGGGGATATGGGGGAGGGGGGATATGGGGGAGGGGGGATATGGGGGAGGGGATATGGGGAGGGGGATATGGGGGAGGGGGGATATGGGGAGGGGGATATGGGGATATGGGGGAGGGGGGATATGGGGGATATGGGGAGGGGGATATGGGGGAGGGGGGTATGGGGAGGGGGATTTAGGGGATATGGGGGAGGGGGGATATGGGGGAGGGGGGATATGGGGAGGGGGAATATGGGGAAGGGGGTTATGGGGAAGGGGGTTATGGGGGAGGGGGTATAGGGAGGGGGATATGGGGGAGGGGGGATATGGGGGATATGGGGAGGGGGGATATGGGGGAGTGGGGATATGGGGGATATGGGGGGGGATATGGGGGAAATGGGGGGGATATGGGGGAGGGGGGTATGGGGGAAGGGGTGATATGGGGGAAATGGGGGATATGGGGGAGGGGGGATATGGAGGATATGAGGGAGGGGGATATGGGGGATATGGGGGTTATGGAGGAGGGGGGTTATGGGGGATATGAGGGAGGGGGGATATGGGGAGGGGGATATGGGGAGGGGGATATGGGGCAGGGAGGATATGGGGGATATGGGGGAGGGGGGTATGGGGGAAGGGGTGATATGGGGGAAATGGGGGATATGGGGGAGGGGGGATATGGAGGATATGAGGGAGGGGGATATGGGGGATATGGGGGTTATGGAGGAGGGGGGTTATGGGGGATATGAGGGAGGGGGGATATGGGGAGGGGGATATGGGGGAGGGGGATATGGGGCAGGGAGGATATGGGGCATATGGGGGAGGGGGGATATGGGGAGGGGGATATGGGGGAGGGGGGATATTGGGGATATGGGGAGGGGGATATGGGGGAGGGGGATATGGGGAGGGGGAATATGGGGGATATGGGGAGGGGGATATGGGGGAGGGGGGATATGGGGAGGGGAATATGGGGGAGGGGGGATATGGGGGAGGGGTGATATGGGGGATATGGGGGAGGGGGGATATGGGGGAGGGGGGATATGGGGAGGGGGGATATGGATATCGGGCAGGGGGTGGGAGGCTCACCCTGGCTTCTCTGACGAGGTTGTTCACCTTCTTGTGGCACTGGGTGCCTGTCCGTGGTGTCAGGGCCACAGCGGTGACGGCCTCTGCCACCTTCCTCCACAGACGCCGGCTGTGGCGTGGGGCAACTCTGCGGCCGTGCCCGGGATACAGGGCCTCCCTCCTCTGCTCCACTGCGTCCAGGAGCGCCTCAATGTCACGAGACTGGAACCTCGTGGCTGAGCGGCGGGCGGCCATCCGGTCGGGTGTTCTGGTCGGGTGGGGGGAGCAGCGCGTCCTTAATGAGCCGTCACGCCGTGCGGCATGTATGACGCCGCACGGCGTGAACCACGTGAGCCAGCGCGGATACCGTCACATCGCTGCTAGCCCATTCCGGGCCGGAGACTTTGCGACGTTTTTGGCGGTGTGATGCTGGTGGGATTTGCGCCGTTTTTGCCGCCGGTCGGCGGACTTTGCGCCGATAACGGAGAATTTCGTCCCTGATAGGAAAATTTCAGCTCGGAGAATCGCCGCAAACGGCGAGCAGCGATTCTCCGGCCCGGATGGGCCGAACGGCCGCGTGTAAACGGTCGCTGCTGGCGGGTACTTGTCACGAAGGCTTGGGGGATGACCTGTGGGAGGGGAGGGGGACTCCATTCATGGGGGGGGGGGGGGGGGCTCCGGAGTGGCCTGGTACGCGGTCGGGACCAACCGATCGGCGGGCTGGCCTCTCTGTCAGTGGGCCTCCTTTCTTCCGCCGGTGACCCTAGATCCATCCGCCATGTTTGTGCGGGGCGGCCTGGGGGAGGACGGCCACCGCGCATGCGCTAGTTGGAGCCGGCCCAACTGCACATGCGCGGGACGCGTCATTTACGCGGCACCGGGTCTCTGACGCCGCGCTGTAGCCCCGCCCCCGTAAATCACATGACGCCCCTGCCAGCCCCATGGAGGGGGGAGAATAGGGGTCTGGGAACGGGCGCCGACGCCGGAGTAAAACACTCCGGTTTTTACTCCAGCGTCGGCACTTAGAATCCCGTTGGGAGAATCCCGCCCAAATGTGTCATCAATAAATTCAGCATCGCCTCAGCTTCCCTGAGATTTCTGGATTCCCTCCATTACTTCAATCCTCCACTTCCTCCTCACCACCCGGAAATATCAAAGTCCTTTTTTGTCTGTAGAAGTGAATGTAAAACATCCCATACTACCTTTGATTCCTTCAACGAGCACTATTCTCCCCTCAGTTAACCCTGTTTTCTCTTTGTGTGGTCCAAATGGATTTCCATATTTCCCTTCATAATAACAATAAGTGTACAAAGCGTTAGATGTGAGGTTCTTTGTCACATTCTGAGGACATGATGTAGCTGTGTATCTTCAAGTTGTTGTTTCTTTTTCATTCTGATTTCTCAGCACTGTGTAGCCCAGTAAGCTGGGGCGAAATTCTCCCCCAACGGCGGGATGCCCGCCGACTGGCGCCAAAGCCGGCGCCAATCAGACGGGCATCGCGCCGGCCCAAAGGTGCGGAAGGCTCCGCATCTTTGGCGGCCTAACCCCAACATTGAGGGGCTAGGCCGACGCCGGAGGGATTTCCGCCCTGCCAGCTGGCGGAAATGGCGTTTGTTGCCCCGCCAGCTGGCACGGAAATGCGGCGCATGCGCGGGAGCGTCAGCGGCCGCTGTCAGTTTCCCAGCGCATGCACGGGAGCGTCAGCGGCCGCTGTCAGTTTCCCGCGCATGCGCAGTGGGGAGAGTCTCTTCCGCCTCCGCCATGGTGGAGGCCGTAGCGGAGGCGGAAGGGAAAGAGTGCCCCCACGGCACAGGCCCGCCCGTGGATCGGTGTGCCCCGATCGCGGGCCAGGCCACCGTGGGGGCACCCCCCGGGGTCAGATCGCCCCGCGCCCCCCCCCCCCCCCCCCAGGACCCCGGAGCCCGCCCACGCCGCCTGGTCCCGCCGGTAAATACCAGGTTTGATTTACGTCGGCGGGACAGGCAATTCCTGGGCGGGACTTTGGCCCATCCGGGCCGGAGAATCCAGCGGGGGGTCCCGCCAACCGGCGCGGCCGGATTCCCGCCCCCGCCCAATCTCCGGGAGCGGAGACTTCGGCGGGGGCGGGCTTCACGGCGGCCAACGGCCATTCTCCGACGGCGGGGGGTCGGAGAATGACGCCCCTGTTCTCCTCTGGAATGTAATCCGTATCGATATGGCAGCAGCCTGTGTGCTCGCAAGAGATCGGTTTAGCATTTCCACTAATGAGGCCAATCATCAAATGTACCACAAGATCCACAATCGACTTAAAACCAGAGAAAATCTTCTTCAAACAAGCCAAAAAAAAGGTTGGTGAACTTGAAGGATATTTTTGATTGATGTATGTGATTGCACGTCATTCTGCATAAACAGGAATTTTCCTTTATGAGCTCTCTGTCTGAGATCCAAATTCTGAAAGATTCCAGCTGAGGAAGAAACCATGTTGGCTTTTGAGAAAGTGGTGCTTGTTTCTCGTTTCCCACCACCGCTTGCTCCTCTTCACCCAATGGCACTTGCTAAAGTTAAAGAGAGTGATACAGAAGATTGTGAGGCATTGGTTTAATTGGAAACACCTGCTACATTAAAATGCTTTTATTCCAGCTCCACAGAAACAACGGATACAATGGTAGCTCCAAGAAACATTGATGAACTGTGCTGGTACTGCTATAGAGGGTGGAATCAGTATCTGATCAAAGCACTGGGAAGGGGTGGGGGGCTGCTGAGAGCCAGAACCCTGCCCTTGCTGCCAACTCTTCCCACCCCACCCTTACCCACAACTCCCCCTCTCCCCTCCACTGCGACCTCTCCCCATCATTCCAATCCGATTCTCCACTGGTGCACTAAGGCAGACTTTTGTCTGTTTCCAAAGCTAGTAATTCTTGGACAGGTCGCTGGTTTGTCGCCCATGGCTTATGGTTTGATGGACACCACTCGACGTGGCTGACCAGGAGTGTCTCCCGCTCTTACCGCCAGCCATTGGCGTGTTTGGAAGGAGTTGCAGATTGACACACTCAACCTGATAACTGCATTATGAACCCACCTTCCTTGGTCATCAAGTCCTTGGTCGAACTCAGGACTTGTGGCTCAAAGATAGGGACGCTACCACTATGCCTCAAGACCCCTCCTGCCATTACTCGCGCAGGCATCGTACCCGCTGCACCACCACCTCCCCAGTGGCACTGCTGTTCAATAGAGTTGCTTGCCTTTGATCAGCCGGCAGCTTTTGATGGGCGGTACTTCCACCCCTGGTGTCCTTGATTCTGTGGGAAGGCTGACCTGTCAAGTGCCTGAGTGGAACAAGTTGCAGGGAGCCTTCCCAAAAGGAGGCGATGCAAGGCTCTTTCTGGCTTACTAGCTGATGGACAAGACCATTGTTTTCTCCACATGAATTCGCCCATAGTGTGTGTTATATATTTGTGGTATGCACAGTGAATATATAGGGGATAACATTTGTTTACAAAAATTAGTGTGAGATCTAAACTAGGCTTCAGGTTTGACTCATGCATCTCCATTGATGCTCTCATATCTATTGATGGTAATGGTGGCGTCCAACTGAAGTCAAGGCTTTGTAGTTTCTGAGACCACTTCGAGTTAGAGTTTATTGCCTTCTATTATGTTTGCCCTTGACCTGCAAACTAACAATAGCTCGATTTTAAGTTGGCCCATCAGATGTTACCAGGTAGTAGTTAGATTACACACTGCCTGATTTATATTGCCACTCTGGCGACTGCCATCTTAGAAGGGTCCTTTAGATGGGCTGCTGGGGCTCCTGTCTGTTGGTGCCAATCAATGCTGTGATATGTATAGGATTGCCATTTTGAGGGGAAAAGGGTGGAGTGTGAGCTGCGCACACTCTGCCCATTTCTCCAAGGTGATCATTTTATGAAATAGCCGCAAATCATTTGTTGATTGGATTTTTGTGGGTCAAATCTAGCAAGAGTTCTCCTCCAGTTGGATGATTTAACAGCAGCATTTGAAGAAAAGTGGATGAGTTCTCCTAGTGTGTTCTCCAATGGAATTACACTCAAAACAGCTTATTTTGGATTTTGCATCCCTATCTTCTCGATTCCCGTATATTTCATTATTTTAAAACCCCAAGTTTGTTCAAATAAAATTGACTGCAGAATGAATTGTGTTACGGCACTTCAAAATTAAAGAGGCAGAGAGACATTCGTGTTTTTGTTTTTTAGTTTGGCTCTATGAATGACGGGGTGACAATCTGTAAAATTAGTCTAATGTACAGAAAGACAATCAACACGACTAACAGTGGCCATTGGTGACTGTGAAAAAAGAAGAGGGCACCTGTTAACTTTAACTGTGACTATTACCTTTGTCCCAAATTCTTGTTTCTAGGATGTTCCCACCACCAAAGTTAAACTTACTGGCCTGTAGTTCCACAATTTTTTGAAGAAGGGTGCAACATTTGCAATTCTCTAGTCCTCTGGGACCACCTTTGAGTCTAAGGAACACTGACCAATATGACCAGTGGCTCTGCAGTTTTTACTCTAATTTCTCACAATCTCCTTCGATGCATCTCATCTGTTTCCAGAGCCTTAACAACTTTAAATACAGATACGCTATCCAATTTTAAACCCTTCTACTGTCCAAATTATTACCATGGCTGGTGTAGCATCTTTTTCCTTGCTGAAGACAGATGCAAAGTATTCCTTTAATACCTCAGCTTTACCCTCTGCCTCCATGCTTAGATTCTTTGTGTGATCTCTTATCATCCCTACTTTTCTTTTTACAATTTATATGCCCACAGAAGTCTTTGGATTTTTTCTGTTAGCTGCCAGTCTCTTTTAAACTCCCTCTTTGTTTCTCTTATTTGCTTCTTCACCTGTCCCCAATATCTTCTATATTCAGTTTGGTTCTCAATTGTAATTTCTACCTGACGCCTGTCATAAATAATTTTTTTTTTCTTTATCTTAATTCCAATCTTCTTTGTCATCCAGGGAGCTCTGAATTTGTTTGCCGTACCTTTCCCTTTTCCCGTATTAACTCATCTTTGAAGGTAGCCGATTACTCAGGTACCATTTTTCTTGACGTGCTTTGACTCCATTTTATTCAGCCAAGATCCATTCTTACCCCAGAGAAGATGGCTTGCATCCAGTTAATTGTTCTTACTCTGGACTGTTCTTTGTCCTTTGTCAGCCTGAACCTTATGATACAATGACCATTTTCCCCTAAATGTTCCCATTTGATCTACTTGGCCCACCTCATTGTCAAGAACCAGGGGGGCGACATTCTCCGAACCCCCGCCGGGTCAGAGAATCGCCGGGGGCTGGCGTGAATCCCACCCCCGCCGGTTGCCGAAGTCTCCGGCACCAGAGATTCGGCGGGGGCGGGAATCGCGCCGTGCCGGCTGGCGGGCCCCCCCCGCTCGATTCTCCGGCCCGGATGGGCCGAAGTCCCGCCGATAAATTGCCTGTCCCGCCGGCGTAAATGAAATCACCTACCTTACCGGCGGGACAAGGCGGCGTGGGCGGGCTCCGGGGTCCTGGGGGGGGCGCAGGGCGATCTGGCCCCGGGGGGTGCCCCCACGGTGGCCTGGCCCGCGATCGGGGCCCACCGATCCGCGGGCGGGCCTGTGCCGTGGGGGCACTCTTTTTCCTTCCGCCTTCGCCACGGTCTCCACCATGGCGGAGGCGGAAGAGACTCCCTCCACAGCGCATGCGCGGGGATGCCGTGAGCGGCCGCTAACGCTCCCGCGCATGTGCCGCCCGGCAATGTCATTTCCGCGACAGCTGGCGGGGCACCTAAGGCCATTTCCGCCAGCTGGCGGGGCGGAAATCAGTCTGGCGCGGGCCTAGCCCCTCAAGGTTAGGACTCGGCCGGTCAAGGGCCGGAGGATTCCGCACCTTTGGGGCGGCGCGATGCCGGACTGATTTGCGCCGTTTTTGGCGCTGGTCGGCGGACATCGTGCCGATACTGGAGAATTTTGCCCCCTAATTTAGACTCTATTACTTTCTCATTACTCTGACCCCACCTATTAACCTATTATTCCCTACTGTAGCGCCATCTATCTTTCTCAATATTCTGCGCACCTCTCAGACATTCCTCCCTGATATTATCCCTCCCTGATATTATCTCCTGGTTCTCACATTCCTGCTGAGTTAGTCTAAAACCTTCCAAACAGCACGAGCAAACCCAACAGTGGCAGAGATGGAGCCACCCATTGGCATGGGGGCAGGTCTCTCCGTAAGACATGGAGTGGTCATTAAAGAACGTCCCACCCTGGGAACTCACTGAAAGGCAGTCATGGTTGACCTGATGGTCTCCTCTAACAGCAGGGGCCATCTTAATGCTGGTAAAAGGCCTGACGGAGCAGAAAATGACCATTAGTTAGCCAATTGATTCATCGCCTGCCTTCACAGATGCTGCCTGATGCTTTGTTCCCTGCTAAGGCCAGCATTTATTGCCCATCCCTAATTACCCTTGAGAAGGAAATTGCCATTTGTGTCCAAAATGGTTGGGTGGGGTTGCTGGGTTATGGGGATAGGGTGGAGGTGTGGGCTTGGGTGGGGTGCTCTTTCCAAGGGCCGGTGCAGATTCGATGGGCCGAATAGCCTTCTTCTGCACTGTAAACTTCTATGATTCTATCAGGTGATGGTGGGACAAAAGGCACAGGCGGGCAATCCTTTTTTCATGATTTCATCCAAGGATGGGATAAAATAGTTCTGGATCATTGCCACTGTGAGTAATGAGGGTTTTAGGAAATAGTTAACAGCCCTTTGCTTCGTGAAACTTGATAGCTTTATCTCTCTTCTTAGCTTCAGTCTTTGCATTGCTTACCTTCATTTCAGGACACATTCATGTCTCCAAGGCACCTTGAGGATTTATACCGTGAAGAGCCTTCCAGTCACCAGACAGCTTTGTGTTTCTCTGGTAATGAGGATTGTCTACTCCAGTGGCGGGACCTCCTCCTCTGAGGAAGAGAGGGGCAGAAGGAGCAGGAGACCAGGTGCCCACAGACAGGGTCCAAGGGAGAGACCTGTGGGAGGCGAAACACAGGGGGGGAAGGCCAGTAGAGTGTCCAAGATGGAAGAGGCTGCAGAAGGACGCCTTTCTGCCAGGGTTTACAGGCAGCAATCCAGCAACCTCAGCAGTCTGAGGTGCAGCGCCAAAGGAAGTTCCACCTCTCCAGGGAGACTGTAATCTCCGTATGTCAGATAATTGGGCTGGAGATCGCCTCCAGCTGCATGGGTGGCCACCCCATGCCAGTGGCTCTAAAGGTTAAAATAGCCCTCCAAAATCATGCCTCCAGCCCTTTCCGGGGCTCAGTGGGCAAATCTAAGTGGAGCGTGCCAATCTGCCACCCACAGGAGTGTCAAGTGGATCATTCCTTCATTACTGGATGGACAAGGCCAGCCAAGGTGAGCGAGCAGAGGATTTGCACCTTGTGCAGGGTTCCCCCACACCCAGGCTGCCACTGACTGCACTCATTTGGCCATCAAGACCCTAACAGTTGCCTTTGTGAACAGGGAGGACTTTCAGTCCATCAACTTGACTATTCCAACACATTTCTTATAGGTCTCCCACATTCTACCTTGTATAAATGTGAAGTTGTCCAAAAGTTTGTTGCCAGGACAGATTGTGGGATTTCGCAAGCCCAGGCCAGATGGTGGGGGATTAATGTAGTGAGACATGAATCCAAGGTCCCGGTTGAGGCCGTACTCATGCATGCGGAACTTGGCTATCAGTTTCTGCTTGCCGATTCTGCGTTGTCGTGCGTCCTGAAGTCGCCTTGGAGAACGCTTACCCAAAGATCAGAGGCTGAATGCCCTTGACTGCTGAAGTGTTCCCCGACTGGAAGGGAACAATCCTGCCTGGTGATATGTGTTTGGGTAACCTACCTCTCCACTCACCTGATGAATGAGCGCCGGTCCAAAAGCTACTAATTCCAAATAAACCTGTTGGACTTTAACCTGGTGTTGTAAGATTTCTTACTGTGCCCAACCCAGTCCAACGCCGGCATCTCCACATGATGGCTACTTTGAATGAAGTTGTGGAACTAAGCCAATTTGAGAGAAGTGTTATGGTCTGTCCAGCAGCTACCGGGTTAACACCAATCAAACCCAATCTTGGAGCTTGACAGTCAGAAAACAGACGAGACGTAATCTGGCTTGGATTCATACCCAAAATTGTGCAACCAATTTCCACAAACAGGAAGCTCTGGACTTCCATATCCCTATTAACACTAATTCTGTTTCTTAACAGTGCTCAACAATTCTTTGTAATTATTTATATTAACTACGATACTGATAGTCAATATGACAACGGGAGTGATGATTGTTATGACTGGATGCGTTTTGAAATGCAGGAGTGCTTACAGAAAGATTTTACAATCCAGTTCTTGGTATTAAATAACTTTCTCAATGTTTTGCTTTTATCTTCCCTATTTTCTTCTCTACCTGCAGTAGATTTGTGGATGTAAAGTTATTTGCAAATGATTTGCCACTGACAAAAAGCATTGTTGAAGCAGTAATGTGATCCATATATTTTCAGATGCTACATCACTGACACCTTTCACTCATATCATACAAACTCGACAGCGCTTGACATACTAAGAAACAGTTTTAAAAATAACCAATAGACCTCATAAAGAGTAATGGGCGAAATTCTCCCCCAACGACGCGATGTCCGCCGACTGTCGGCAAAAACGGCGCCAATCAGACGGGCATCGCGCCGGTCCAAAGGTGCGGAATGCTCGGCATCTTTGTGGGCCGAGCCCCAACATTGAGGGGCTAGGCCGACGCCGGAGGGATTTCCGCCCCGCCAGCTGGCGGAAATGGCGTTTGTTGCCCCGCCAGCTGGCAGAAATGGCATTTGGTGCCCCGTCAGCTGGCGCGGAAATGCGGCGCATGCACGGGAGCGTCAGCGGGCGCCGACAGTTTCCCGCGCATGCGCAGTGGGGTGAGTCACTTCCGCCTCCACCATGGTGGAGGCCGTGGTGGAGGCGGAAGGGAAAGAGTGCCCCCACGGCACAGGCCCGCCCGCGGATCGGTGGGCCCTGATCGCGGGCCAGGCCACTGTGGGGGCACCCCCCGGGGTCAGATCGCCCCGCGCCCCCCCAGGACCCCGGAGCCCGCCCATGCCGCCTGGTCCCGCTGGTAAATACCAGCTTTGATATACGCCGGCGGGACAGGCAATTTCTGGGCGGGACTTCGGCCCATCCGGGCCGGAGAATCCAGCGGGGGGGGTCCCGCCAACCGGCGCGGCCCGATTCCTGCCCCCGCCCAATCTCCGGTACCGGAGACTTCGGCGGGGGCGGGATTCACGGCGGCCAACGGCCATTCTCCGACCCGGCGGGGGTCAGAGAATGACGCCCAATGAGTGCCTGAATGTGAGATTAAGATGATAATTCAATTTCAGAATTCTGCTGAAGTTATAAAGGGTTGCAGCTCACCCTTGTCGTTTGACCAGCTGATTGAATTAATGCCTTCTGACTCACTGCCAGTAGCTTTCACCCTACTTGCTCCCTGCATCTCCTTTTCTCGACTATGCCCTTCCATTTCCCATTTTTATTTCCCTTTCTCTCACTGTAGTCACTTAAAAAAAAACACAAGTAGAAAAGTCTAATTTTTCTAACCAAGAAGGCAATTTGTTACAAAGGATCAAATATTAGAGCAAAAGCTTCTGTCTTTCCTCTGTCTGCAGAGTACTGTGTCTGGTAGTTATCAGTTGACGTTGTCATATGGTCTGCATTAAGTGGTCATTTTACAATGCAATGGAATCTGGATAAGCCCTTACCTAAACTTTGAACATTGTTCAACTCGGAACATTTCGGGACCAAATTTGTTTGGACTTTATTAGGATAAAATTCTATACTCAGAACAACTTAACAATGATGAGTAAAATAATTGATGTGGAAAGGCCCTTGGCCTATCCATGGACTTCAGGCAGGATAGGAATATATGGGACGGGATTCTCTCAGCCCAGGTTGGGCCGGAGAATCGCCGTGCTGGGCGCGAATCGCGTGACGCCGCCCCAACGCCAGTCCGCCGATTCTCTGGAGAGTGGAGAATTGGTGCCATTGGCGCCGGCATGGTCGGCGCGGTGCTAGACGGGGGCCTCTCTACGCGCCCCCCCCCGGTGATTCTCGGCCCGGGATGGGCCGAGCGGCCACCCAAAAAAACCCGAGTCCCGCCAGCGCCATTCACACCTGATCTTACCCGGCGGGACCTCGGCGTGCATGCATCCGGGGGCAGCCTGGTGGGGGGGAGGGGGGTCCGACCCCGAGAGGGGGGGTCTCCGCTGTGGCCTGGCTCGCGATCGGGGCCGATCGGTGAGTCCGGCCTCTCAGGCTGGGGGCCTCCTTTGTTCCACGCCGGCCCCTTTGGCCCTACGCCATGTTGCGTCGGGGCCGGCGCGGAGAAGGGAGCTACCGTGAATGCGCAGCAATCGCTCCGGTCCCACGGCGCATGCGCGTGTTGGCGCCGGTCCCACTGCGCATGCGCGTGTTGGCGCCGGTCCCACTGCGCATGCGCGTGTTGGCGCCGGTCCCACGGCGCATGCGCGTGTTGGCGCCGGTCCCACTGCGCATGCGCGTGTTGGCGCCGGTCCCACTGCACATGCACAGACACTGGGATCGGCAACTGGAGCTGCGTGGGTCGCTCCAGTGCCATGCTGGCCCCCGGTAGGGGTCAGAATCGCTGCTCCTGAGGCCGTGTTGACACCGTCGAGAAACGCGACGGCGTTTACGACGCGTCAACACTTAGCCTCAGGATCAGAGAATCCCGCCCAGGGAGTTGGGAATAGGAATCGACCATTCAGCCCATCGATACTATTCTGCCATTCAAATAGATCATGGACAATCAGTACCTCAAATCCATTTACCCATTTTGCTTCAATGCCCTTAATACCCTGTCAGTTTCAAATTTTTCAAATGATCTAACCCCAACAACGTTTTGTCGGGGGGAAAGTGAGTAGCTGCAGATTTCCCAGACTACCCTTTGTGTGAAGAAATGCTTCCTGATATTACCCCTTAACAGCTCATTTTAAAGTTATGCCCTCTTTTCTGGTTCCCTCACCATGGGAAATATTTTTTCTCCATCTATCCTACTAAATCCTTTCATTGTCCTAAGCACCTCAATTAGATCATCCATTAAACCGCTATATTTAGAGGAAATAAAGCCTAAGCTATGCAGTCTGTTCTTAGAATTTACTCCTTTAAGCCGCAGTATCATTATAGTGACTCTGAGCTTCACCATCTTCTAAACCAACATGTCCTGCCTAAAGTATGGTGCCCGGAACTGAACACGGTACTCCAGATGCAGCAACCCAAGGTTTTAAGCAACTGTGTCATAACTTCCACCACCCTCCTGTCTATCAGCCTTCAAAATTATTTATTTGTACATTTCTGTACCTGGCCAGTTAATCTCTTTGTCCCTCCACAGTTCTTAACATTTAGGAAATACATTTATCTATTTTCCTTGGATCCAATGGAGATGACATCCAGATGTTCCCATATTGAATTCAATCTGCTGTAGTTGTAATCAGTTAATCGATCCATGCCGTTTGCAATACCCATTGACTCAGATCTCCTGGTCCATGGCAGAGTGGGTATACCCATTGCCACGTCCCATTTCACTGCCCACTTATCATTTTCACCTGAAGCCTTTCCATCTTCTGGTCTCGGCTCCCAGCAGGGATCTGTGAATGAACAGAGTCAGAAGGCTGAGTGGTGAGTGTAATTGTGTGGAGGGGTGAACGTTGTCAGGGGGTGGAGATTGAATGTTTTGAGGGGGGGATGAACATTTGGGGGAAGGGGGGTGAACATTGACGGGAGTGGAGTGAAAATTGTTGGGGAGAGTGCACTTTGTCAGGATGGGTGGATATTATTGTGGGAGTGAACATTATCGCGTGGGGATTGAACATTGTTGGCAGGGTGAACATTGTTGGCAGGGTGAACATTGTGGGGAGAGGGGTGAACATTGTCGGGAGGGGATTTACTTTGCTGGGGAGAGGGGGTGGACTCTTTGATACCTACAACCCAAGTGCCTAGTCTTTCTCATATGTGAGGCCAGATTGTGAGTATCAACAGGCGTCACACCTGAACCTGACCCGACTGCTACATAATATGTAAAATACAGAGGTAGGACTGGGGCCTTCCCTCCTTCGAGCCTGCTCAGCCATTCAATAAGATAATGTAAGCCCATTAAGGCCTCAACTTCACTGTCCTGCATGTCCCCCATAACCGTCCACTCCCTCGTAGATCAAAAATCTGTTTAATTCAGTCTTGTTATATAATTAATGACCCAGCCACCTGTTCTCTGTGGAAATATGTATATATATCCAATATCCAGGGTTACTGAATAATGACCATCAGAAAAATAAGGTTAATTATTTTAGCACTCTCATCAAGGACTGCTGAGAGTCATTCGCATTGGTAGCTTGCTGGCGAGTAGCTAACTTGTCACAATTGAGTCTAGCTTTAATATTTGAATAGCTTGTTGGGGATAAATTTGCTCTGGATGACCGCACTGAATCCTCTCAGTACTCAGATTCACCATTTCCACCTCCTCTTTTTCTTCCAATTTTCTTTTCAATTCTGATTCATTTAGGAGGTGCAGTTCTGTGGATGTTAGTCTCCCCCAGTTATTAACTCAAAATACACAGACAGCTCATATCAGCAGGATATTGGGTCATTAAAGATGTTGCTTCCTGACTTTTACATATGCAACTTAACAGAACATATCAACAGACAGCCATTAGGAATGTAAACACTGTCAAATTTTCCTCTCTCTTGCCTTGGAAGCCATGATTGACCTGTAAAGGATCTACACATGCTTCAGCTGAGATTACATTTCTTTAGTGAAAATCAGAGGGTGTAATGCGAATTCAGCCCTGAAACTAGGTCAGCCCTGAAATTGCGAGGCCGTTCTGCTGACATGAATAAGTGATTGACAATGTTTGTTATGTCTGTATGGCAGGGCAACCATGTTAAGTTTGTTATATATGGCGGGACAGCACGGTGACACAATGGTTAGCATTGCTGCCTCACAGTGCCAGGTACCGGGGCTCGATTCCAGCCTTGGGTGACTGTTTGTACGGAGTCTGCACATTCTTCCCGTGGTTGCGTGCGTTTCCTCCGGGTGCTCCGGTTTTCTCCCACAAGTCCCGAAAGACGTACTGTTAGGTGAATTGGACATTCTGAATTCTCCCTCTGTGTACCCGAACAGGCGCCAGAATGTGGCAACTAGGGGCTTTTCACAGTAACTTAATTGCAGTGTTAATGTAAGCCTATTTGTGACAATAAAGATGAGTATATTATTACTGAGGAATGACTTTTGTTATGTGGCGACTAGGGGCTTTTCACAGTAACTTCATTGCAGTGTTAATGTAAGCCTACTTGTGACAATAAAGATTATTATTATTATTACAGTATCCTCCCACAGTCCAAAGATGTGCAGGTTAGGTGGGGTTACGAAGTTATAGGGATAGGGCGGGGGAGTGGGTCTAGGTCAGGTGCTCTTTCGGAGGGTTGGTGCAAACCCGTTCGGCCGAATGGCCTCCTTCTGCACTGTAGGGATTCTATAGATATGGAACCCAAGCTGCATTACAAAGCAAATATTGCCAGAAAGAATGGATGCATCAAAAGGCAAGGCCTTGCTGCATGCTAGTTTTTCTTCTTCCTTTTTACCAGGCTTTCATATATATTGTTACTTGCAGGATTTGGGCTGCCAGTATTTATGTCCCAAGCACCTCCATAAGAAGATGGAGGCTAGTTATCTCATTTTCAGGATCAACATTGCAATTCCGGGGCTATCAGGTCATTATCGAAGGCACCTAGCGACGAAACACCAAGAGTCACAAATGAAGCTTGAATTCCCATCTTCGGAATAGTGCAGTACCATTGTCTGATAGAATTTATGCTCGGTTAGCCTGTATGGAAACAAGGCAAGGATTGGCCAGGGCCAACCCTGGATGTATTGAAACCGGTTTCCAGAAGACAGAAGTTAAAAAAGGGATTCAGTAACTGAGTAAATCTCTTTATGGAACCAGAATTAGATCTGCAACGTTGGTCTATTTCAAATCGTACTGAACTGAAGAGTACTGATAAGACTGTAAAAGGTAGTATATGAGCGGCTGAGTGCCCCTGAATGATAAATCAATAACAGGTGGGTGAGTGACTTGTGTTAATAATGTACGTTTACATACATATATATATATATATATATGGGTACATTTTAAACCTGAGGAAGAAAATAGATTTTACCACAGAGACAAGTCAGTTTGTGAAATAGTGCAGATATGTTGTCAAATATGGAATTAATTGAAAAGAAGTGGGGTTAAGGGGTTGGGGGGTGGGGGGTTGGGGGGGGTGGGGGGAGCTGTCTTTAACCCTTACATTTTCTTTGAATTTTTTTACTTATCAAGGTGAAGAATGTAAGTTCGGTGTGAAGCAATCTTTATCCACTTTTAATATTTATAGGATAATGCTGCAAAGTTCCACGCCAGCAGCAGATTCTTACTAGACGTGGTCATGAGTTTGAAAGAGGCTATAACATCGCGGGCACAAAATTGGACCCTGTAGGACTTCTGATACCAGTGTAGGTTTCAATTTAATGCCATGCTGCTTCCAGGCACAATCATGGTGTCATCCACAGGGTAAACTGCCTTGCTGGGTGAGTGCACTGTATCTTCATCAATAGCGGCATCGCTGGAGGGCACAAGGTATGAGAGATTTTCCACAACCTGGAGACTGGTGGCATCCGCGGTTATGTCTGGTGCTTTATACCACACTGGCTGAAACATAACCTCAGTCAAGAGTGGCACAGAAATCACTGCTGGACCCCACTTATCTTCTACAACTTAAGGGATAAATTTTCCACTTTTTTCCGCTGCTCCAGTCGGTTGGAATCAACTGAACCAGTACTAAATACCTGCAAGTTTATAAGGGTGTTACACCCACAGCACTTAATGTTTGTGTCTTCCGTGATCTTTTATGCTTGTTCAAGATTGAATTTGTCGATCAGGCCCCACCCACAAGACTGGCCACACCCCCATTTTGAAGATTGCAAGAGTTCAACAATTGCACCGTTCAAGAAGGCTCTTCAAATTACACTTATCCCTAGTAGACATATTTTAAAGTTTTTCTCAAATCAAAAGTATTCAATTAATTAAGAAGCTGACAGGTATTCATCAGTGAAGCATCTGAACAATTTAGAATAGTTGTTTTGAAACAGTCATTTTCCATATATTAGTTACTGACAGGAGGAGGACTGGACACTTATTAAAAGCACTTTTCAGATACTCAGGACATCCAAAGATATTTCAAGACCAATGGATTACTTTGGAAATAATTCAGAGTAAGTAATTATTATGTGAAGCAGTTTGAGTAGACTGAAAGCTGGTAAAGCACCATGCAAGTACTTTCTGAGATTTGGAAATGTTCAGCTGTTTTCTCATACAATGGATGGTTTAGAGGTTGATTTTAAGTTTGGATGGTCTTTAGGGGAAATGGCGGGTGGTGTATTTGCCTCCTCTGCCTGAAGATTCTGCAAAGAGGTCAAAGCCATTTTGAGGACTGGGCCTCATTTCCATTAGATTCAGAAGCTGTGAGCACAAATGATGCTTGCCAGGCATGGGAGGGGTTGAGCGTTGGGGTCTGGTGGTGAAAGATAAGTAGGCATCAATTCCACTGGCTTCAACAAGGATCCAAAATGGGAATTTTATCTGAGGGTGCAAGGAGGATTTACATCCAGGACACAGTGTTCATAGGTAAATGTAGCTTTGGCCGTGCGATGAGCAGCGGTTGAACGTAGAACATAGAACATAGACCATACAATGCAGAAGGAGGCCATTCGGCCCATCAAGTCTGCACCGACCCACTTAAGCCCTCACTTCCACCCTATCCCTGTAACCCAATAACCCCGCCTAACCTTTTTGTACACTAAGGGCAATTTAGCATGACCAATCCACCTAACTTGCACATCTTTGGACTGTGGGAGGAAACCGGAGCACCCGGAGGAAACCCACACAGACACGGGGAGAACGTGCAGACTCCGCACAGACAGTGACCCAGCAGGGAATCAAACCTGGGACCCTGGCGCTGTGAAGCCACAGTGCTCGCCACTTGTGCTACCCTTGCTTACTGTGCCTACTGTTGCTTTAAGGACGCTGGTTTGGCCACAGTTTGCCTGGAGCCAACGAGCATAGATTGTGCCATAGGGGCTACAATTAGGATATTTGATAAGGCGTCAGTCAAAAACAGACCATCAATGTGGAGGCATCCAGGAAATTCAATTCAGCAGGAACAGCATTATGGCACAGTTCCATGATTTTCGGGATGTTACCATCCTGCTCGAGAGAAATAAAGTCACCCTCTGTTACTTTTAAAAATATTCATTTTACGGGATGTGGGCTTCACTGGCTAGACCAGCATTTGTTGCCCATCCATAATTACCCTTGAGAAGGTGGTGGTGAGCTGCCTTCTTGAACCATGGCAGGCCATCTGGTGTAGGTACACCCACTGTGCTTT
The DNA here is from genome assembly GCF_047496885.1 of Scyliorhinus torazame. Classification (NCBI taxonomy): domain Eukaryota; kingdom Metazoa; phylum Chordata; class Chondrichthyes; order Carcharhiniformes; family Scyliorhinidae; genus Scyliorhinus; species Scyliorhinus torazame. Next base: position 62,118,754 of record NC_092713.1, read on the forward strand.
AAGAAAGGGAGTTCCAGGGTTTTGACCCAGCGACAGTGGAGGAACGGCGATATATTTCTAAGTCAGGATGGTGAATGACTTGGAGGGGAACCTCCAGGTGGTGGTATTCACATATATCTGCTGCCCTTGTCCTTCTAGATGGTAATGGTCGTGTGTTTGGATGCCGAAGGAGCCTTGGTGAGTTCCTACAGTGCATTTTGAAGATGGTACACATGGATGCCACTGTTCGTCAGTGATAGAGAGTTTGAATGTTTGTGGAAGGGGGAGCAATCAATGGGGCTGCTTTGTCCTGGATGGTGTTGAGCTTTTTGAGTGTTGTTAGAGCTGCACTCATCCGGGCAAATGGAAAAAATTCCATCATATTCCTGACTTGTGTCTTGTAAGTGGTGGACAGGCTTTGGGAGTCAGGAGGTGAGCTAATCACCACAGGATTACTAGCCTCTGACCTACTCTGCTAGCCAGAGCATTTAGATGGCTAGTCCAGCTCGATTTCAGGTCAGTGATAACACCCAGGATGTTGATAATAGGGGATTCATTGATGGTAATGTGAATAAATGACATAGGGAGATGGTTAGATTCTCTCCTGTTGGAGATGGTCATTGCCTGGCACTTGTGTGGTGCACACGTTACTTGCCATTCGCAGCCCAAGCCCAGATATTGTCCAGGTCTTGCTGCATTTGGACATGGACTGCTTCAGAATCTGAGGGTTTGTGAATGGTGCTGAACATCGTGCAGTCATCTGCGAACACTCCATCATCTGACCTTATGTTGGGCAGCACGGTAGCATTGTGGATAGCACAATTGCTTCACAGCTCCAGGGTCCCAGGTTCGATTCCGGCTTGGGTCACTGTCTGTGCGGAGTCTGCACATCCTCCCCGTGTGTGCGTGGGTTTCCTCCGGGTGCTCCGGTTTCCTCCCACAGTCCAAAGATGTGCAGGTTAGGTGGATTGGGCATGATAAATTGCCCTTAGTGTCCAAAATTGCCCTTAGTGTTGGGTGGGGTTACTGGGTTATGGGGATAGGGTGGAGGTGTCGACCGTGGGTGGGGTGCTCTTTCCAAGAGTTGGTGCAGACTCGATGGGCCGAATGGCCTCCTTCTGCACTGTAAATTCTATGAAAACTATGAAGGTCATTGATGAAGTAGCTGAAGATGATTGGGCCTTCGGATACAACCCTGAGGAACGTCTGTAGTGATGTCGCAGGACTGAAATGGCTGACCTCCAACAATCACAACCAACTTTCTTTGTGCTAGGTATGACTCCAACCGGTGGAGAGTTTCTCCTCTGATATCCATTGACTCCAGTTTTGCTAGGGCTCCTTGATGCCATACTTGGTCAAATGCTGCCTTGATGTCAAGGGCAATCACTCTCACCTCACCTCTGGAGTTCAGCTCTTTTGTCCATGTTTGAACCAAGGCTGTACTAAGGCCAGGAGCCTTGTGGAACCCAAACTGAGCGTCAGTGAGCAGGTTATTGCTGAGTAAGTGTCGCTTGATAGAACTGTTGATGACCCCTTCCATCACTTTACTGATGATTGAGACTAGACTGATAGGGCGATAATTGACCAGGTTGGTTTTGTCCTGCTTTTCGTGTACAGGACACACCTGGGAATTTTACACATTGCCAGGTAAATGCCAGTGTTGTAGCTGTACTGGAACAGCTTGGCTAGGGGTGCAGCAAGTTCTAGAGCACAAGTCTTCACTACTATTTCCAGAATATTGTCAGGGCCCATAGCCTTTGCAGTATCCAGTGCCTTCAGCTGGTTCTTGATATCACATGAATTGAATTGGCTGAAGACTGGCATCGGTGATGCTGAGGACCTCTGAAGGACACCGAGATTGATCATCCACTCAGCACTTCTGGCTGAAGATTATTGCAAATGCTTCAGTCTTGTCTTTTGCACTGAAGTGCTTGGCTCCTCCATAATTGAGGATGGGGATATTTGTGGAGCCTCCTCCTTCTCCAGTGAGTTAGTTAATTGTCCATCACTATTCATGGCTGGATGTGGCGGGACTGCAGAGTTTAGATCTGATCTGTTGTTTGCGCGGGATCACTTAGCTCTGTCTATCATTTGCTGCTTATGCTGTTTGGCGTGGAAGTAATCCTGTGTTGTAGCTTCACCAGGAGATTTACATCAAGGAGCAGTGCTTAGGGTGCCCACGTTTGTTGTGTAATTTATGCTGTATTGATAGTTAAGGAGGTCTTCAGAATTTACTATTCCAGATAAATGTGGCCAGAATTTTCAGGATCGTTGGGGCTCAGCAGCCCCGCCAGTTCTGGAAGACCAATGTCATTTCCTGCTCTAATGAGTGTTGATTGGCAGAAGGCAGGATTTCTGTCCATCACTGTGTAAGGCAGTCTCACCTTGGAGAGCTGCCGGTCAAGCATGTGATCGCTACTTGTGATGTCAAATGACAGCGTTTGCTTTTGAGCATACCTGATATAAAATGATCGCTACATGTTTGCTTTTGAATGTAAATGATAGCTAAGTTCTTTTGAGAGTAGTTGATGTCAAATGAGCGCAAATGAACACTGTTGAATGCAAAGGATGTCAAATGATGTCAACATATTCTTCAACTCTGAAACTCTCTTCCTAAACTTCACTGCCCAACTCTGTTCTTCTTTAATTTGCTCCTTATCATCTACCTCTTTGACCTAGATTTTGGTCCAATTACTGCTTTTTATGTGCCTCAGTGTAAATATTTTGTTTGATAGCACTCCTGTGCAACATGTTGGCATTGTTTACAATGCGAACGGTGCTATATAATGCACATTTTTGTTGTAATAAGACAGTCCAGAGTCACAGAAAGCCTAAGGTGTCTCACAGGTCCAAATTGTTTCTTTCATATGTATCAACCTTTTTTGATAGAAAGGAGATTGCTGACTCACACTTCTGGGGTGAAATTCTCCCCCAACGGCACGATGTCCGCCGACTGGCACCAAGAACGGCGCCAATCAGACGGGCATCGCGCCGGCCCAAAGGTGCGGTATGCTCCGCATCTTTGGGGGCCGAGTCCCAACATTGAGGGGTTAGGCCGACGCCGGAGGGATTTCCGCCTCGCCCGCTGGCGGAAATGGCGTTTGTTGCCCCGCCAGCTGGCGGAAATGGCGTTTGTTGCCCCACCAGCTGGCGCGGAAATGCGGCGCATGCGCGGGAGCGTCAGCGGCCGTCGACAGTGTCCCGCGCATGCGCAGTAGGGATAGTCTCTTCCGCCTCCGCCATGGTGAAGGCCATGGTGGAGGCGAAAGGGAAAGAGTGCCCCCACGGCACAGGCCCGCCCGCGGATCGGTGGGCCCCGATCGCGGGCCAGGCCACCGTGGGGGCACCCCGGGGTCAGATCGCCCCGCGCCCCCCCCAGGACCCCGGTAAATACCAGCTTTGATTTACGCCGGCGGGACAGGCAATTTCTGGGCGGGACTTCGGCCCATTCGGGCCGGAGAATTGAGCGGGGGGTCCCGCCAACCGGCGCGGCCGGATTCCCGCCCCCGCCCAATCTCCGGTACCGGAGACTTCGGCGGGGGCGGTGGCGGGATTCACGGCGGCCAACGGCCATTCTCCGACCCGGCAGGGGGTCGGAGAATGATGCCCCTGATGTTTTAAGCCTTTGAAAATGTCAGGAGTACATTCTTTGCATATGCCTTATCTTTTATGCTAATTACTTCTTCCAACGACTTGTAGTAAATTGTCTCATAGGTTAACATTATATCAAGCCTGACAGTGGTTCAGGTAAGAGGCAGATAATACGGCAAGTGGGGATTTATATTTTCCAAATTTTAGTTTATCTCGATCTGAGATGAATTAAAGCATTAACATTTCAAAAGTCCAATCGGTAACAAGTACCACATTTCTCTTACAACGTTCCTATGATATATTAGGTAAGTGTGACACACATTCATCCTATGCAGAGATGCCTTTGAAAAGGGATTATTCGTGACATATTATTTACATCGCAATTTTTCTCAGAGAGATTCCACAGTTCAGCCACAGAACATACACCCTTAACTTCCTGCCAAAGACTTTGACAAAAAAAGGAGTGCAATAAATTAGAAAATAGAACACAGTCAAGCTGTATTTGTGTATAGGAATGCAGCTCAATTAATGAGTACGATTTTCAATAGACCCAAAATGTGGCTTATTTTCTCAAATGGAGCAAAACAGGGAGCTATGTTGTCTTAATTTGTATATTTTCTAAGTGCTGTCTGTATGTACGTGACATGTGACCCAAGCTTTGCTGCTGTCATACACATTTTTTCAAAGCCCCCTGTTTAAAAAAAAATGTTTGCATTGGAATTATGCAAGAACAGTTGTGAGACATGGAGGAAATAATAACATTCTGGGATTGAATATCTCCCACATTAGGCCTTCCTAAACACCTGAGAATTGTAGGCTTGGTTAAAGGTACAGGCACAAATCTATTGGCTTGGACTGGATGTCTTCCATTTGTTCCCTTCCAGGAAAATGACATCCGTAGCAGACAGGATATTGCCTCAGGGAATAAAACCCTCAGTTATTGACGGATTTCCATCCATTAAGTCGGAGTTAAGCAGGGTGGTTTAGTATTGCACAGATCCCACCCAGAACTTGGACTTGTCAGTGTGTCAAAGACATTTTATTCAAAGTTGCAATACTTGAGCAACAGTCACAAGATAGTTGTATAAATTTAGAGAATGTATTACAGGATGTTCTGCTGTATTAGATCACCAGAGACAGGGAGCAGGGCATAATTCTCTGTTTCAGTGCTGACGGCGGGACTGAATCGCGAGTGTCCTACATGGATGAAAGCGGTGGCAGTCCCGGAGCAATTCAGGTCCCATTAATGGGCTTGCACCATTGCCAAGTAGAACACGTGCAATTCCAATGAATGCCGACCCTCATCTCAGCCAGGATTATGGCACCGGTTGCGCTGGAACATGCCCATCCCTTTGATGGGTCAGCTGGTACCAGAGGGTACCTAGACGGGTGGGCTGGGGGGGCACCCATATGACCGGTGGCAGTAAATTTGCAGTGGGCAGTCAGCGGCGTGTGCAACCGCATGGCTGCATTGCAAGCTGCAGCAATGATGGTTCGTGCCCGGCCACCCAGACCCCACGGCCCACCTCCTAGCCGCCCCCCGCTACTCCCCCGGCACTGCCCCCTGGCTTTCGGCGCAATTGTCAGCACACTGTAGCAACGTTGGACACTGTTTGTATCCCCTCCTGCACCCTTAGCAGCCACAGCCTGTTTCCCGATTTGACATATCACAAGTGAACCTCGCTGTCCCAAATTCCTTCTGGCGGACATGGAGCATCGCAGAAGACCTCGAAAATGCCTGCTCGGGCCCATTAATGATTTGCCAACGTCCTTTACCATACAATTTGCATGACCATGCTGATGAGCGCTGTAGAATGCCTTCTCTCCGCTGTCCGGGCATGGGACTGGAGCATTGCATTCCGTTTGGCGCCTGGCGCCATCCTCGATTTTCGGCTGACACTGAATTCTCCACCAATTGTGTCTCCCGATTCCTGTGTCGGCCGACATAGAATCCCGCCCCATATTTTTGTTTTATTTTATTAAATGTTTCTTAATTCTCAAATGTCAGAGTAGCGGTACCATTGTCTCGGAGTACGATGGCAGCATGGTGGACCTGAGCAGAGGGGCCTGTCTTGATCCTTGAGATCCAAAATAGCCTCTGTGTGACTACTTCAGTGCTGCCTAGCAATTGTGTTGCTTGTATTTGTTGCTTCAGCAATAAATATCAGTGACAGGGAATAAAAAATATTTCACATTTTCATATACAATGCATCAGTGCATATCACTTACAAAAATAATGATGGGAAATAGATTATATTCGGCCTTTCCGTACTTCTCAATCATTATATCATTGCATAGATACTACCTTACATCTTGTTTCACTTATGTCGCTTAATAGGGTCACTTGGTCAATACAGGAGGAAAATAATTATGAAGATCTGTTGGAGTAATGATCTTTTACACTCCTGTTGAAAGATGTCAAAAACTTCTGGGATCATTTCTAAAGAAAGAAGATTTTACAGGATGTATAATGCTACACATTACATGCAGCTTAAACGTAGCATTTGGCAGTGTTTAGAAATCTATTTTATTCAGCGTAATAACAAGATGATTGCACTTAAGGTGGTACTTTGCATAAATATCAGATTTCCAGACAGTGCCTTCATTATTCCGATCATCAGTCCTTTCTCTAAGATGCTGGACTTTATTTGTTCAAAAGTTGACAGCTTCTTACCCCAAGAAGGAAAAAATAATTGGTTTTAGATTAAATTATTAAATCAATTTCAAGTTTTTATGGAATTAATTTTGGTCAGATTAACATTTTGTCAACAAGGTTAGTACATGCTGGAATATATTTTTTTGTTTGTTTGAAGGATATTTCAGAACAATCAATGGAAAGATATCCATTGAATTGGAATACCTCAATGCATTTGCTCCTTTTACTGTAGATATCAGAATATTTACCGATCATTCTTTAAATTAAAATAACTAAGATCTTTAACACACCGGATTCGGGAAAAAATAAAGATAGGAAAGAAATTCCTTCTGAACCTTGGTGACATTAGAAACAATGCAGATTTGTTGATCTATATTTTTATCAAATCAAATCCTGAGTTCACAAGTAGCAGCTGACATAGAGCGATGATAAGATACTGGTACAGTGGTAGGAAGCCTGGGATCGCATGAGTGTATCAATCAGAACAGGATCCGGAAGAGTTTGTGGGATCAGCTCATTCCATATTCACAGTGTGTAATGGGCCATGGTTGCAGGTGTGATGACTGAAGGTTTGAAGACTTGGTGCTGCACTTTAAAGGGCCTGATGCCATTTCAGCCATGAAAGTTAGAGACAGAACAAAATTGTGTAGATTGCATTAAAATAATGAAAGGATCCTCAGGGGAGTGAGTGCTGTTTCCTTTTACAGAGAAAGCCATAGGGGCCGTTGCCGAGTGAAATTCAGCAAAGTTGCAATATTTGGGTGAATGGGGCACTTGCCTTAGATATATACCGTCTGAGTTGTCTGACATAGAAAATTAGCATGCTTTAACAAATCCTCATACAGGAAAGGACAACGTTTAATATGTCGAGGAGGCTGATCAAGGTCAATGCTCTCTGAATGCAAATGTTTCAAGTGTAATACTCTGGCATGGCCGCAACATAAACTTTCATCTGAGCCAACTGGATCATGCTTTTGGACACTGATCATTTAAAGTTGTAATGCATTACAGATAACTCTCCATGAATTGCCAATATTCTCATTGGAAATTGTGGTGATATACATCACTGTAAGTACACAAAGGGTTAATGTACATACACTACACCTAGCTAGACACTAGAGGGAACACAGAGACATGACACACAGACAGTCAACCAATAGGTCAGTAAGATAGGGCATGACCAATGGGCAGTCACAATACACATAGAGGTGCAACTACCACAGGAGGGCATTACACCAACCCATATAAAAGGACACATCACACATGCTCAGTTTTTTTCCAGTGGAGACACTCAGTGAGCACAGGCACAGGGTTGATTGAACATCACTCCCATCACATGGATTGTAGCAGACTGGTTAGATAGTCTGAGTAGCTATAGAAGGATTAACAGTAGCGTCGAATCCAAGTAGGAGAATTGTTGATAGTTTAATAAACGTGTTAAAGCTATCTCCAAATCTGACCCTTCCTTTGTCAGAGTGCACATCAAGGAAGCAGCTTATGCTACGTCAAGAGCATAACAAAACAGAAATACATTGCAGTTACTCAGCTGAACTATTTAAAAAGACTGACAAAAATACAGGACAAACTCAGCAGGTCAGGCATCATCCGTGGAGAGAAAGAGGGCGCGGTTAAGTGGAGAAGAAACAGAGTCCCGTTTTGGACGCGAATAGCGGGGTCTTTCCTGGCACCTACCGCGCCGAGAACGACCCCGCTATCGAATGGGACTCTGTTCTTTTTTTTTTGGCCTCAGCGATGGAGCCTCGCCGAGGTTACACTTACCTTCATTTCCGGCACTGACGAGCTGAGCTCAGGTCGTCAATGTATGAATTGATCGGGGCGCCATTTTTAAATGCCGGCCCGGTCTCTCGACCCCCCCCCCCCCCCCACCGCGGCCTCCGGACACCCCAATGCTCCAATTTACTTGTTAGGGGATCCTTGAGCCCCCCTCACCCCACCTCATAAGGTCATTGCATCCCTGGGCTGATCCTGGCACCCAGGCACCTTGGCGCAACCAGGGTTCCCAGCTGGCACTGAAAAGGTGCCCAGGTGGGAGGAGGGCCAGGGTACCACCCTGCCCAGAGTCCGACCGCCCAGGGACCTCTGGTGGCCTGAGAGACCCCCTAGGTGTTGTTACGTCTGATCCACTGGTGTGGACCAGTCTAAACATCACCATGACGAGGTCTCCCATATGCGGACATCAGGGGCGTCATTCTCCGACCCCCCGCCGGGTCGGAGAATGGCCGTTGGCCGCCGTGAATCCCGCCCCCGCCCCCGCCGAAGTCTCCGCTCCCGGAGATTGGGCGGGGGCGGGAATCCGGCCGCGCCGGTTGGCGGGACCCCCGGATGGGCCGAAGTCCCGCCCAGGAATTGCCTGTCCCGCCGGCGTAAATTAAACCTGGTATTTACCGGCGGGACCAGGCGGCGTGGGTGGGCTCCGGGGTCCTGGGGGGGGGGGGGGGCGCGGGGCGATCTGACCCCGGGGGGTGCCCCCACGGTGGCCTGGCCCGCGATCGGGGCCCACCGATTCGCGGGCGGGCCTGTGCCGTGGGGGCACTCTTTCCCTTCCGCCTCCGCCACGGCCTCCACCATGGCGGAGGCGGAAGAGACTCTCCCCACTGCGCATGCGCGGGAAACTGACAGCGGCCGCTGACGCTCCCGCGCATGCGCTGGGAAACTGACAGCGGCCGCTGACGCTCCCGCGCATGCGCCGCATTTCCGCGCCAGCTGGCGGGGCAACAAACGCCATTTCCGCCAGCTGGCGGGGCGGAAATCCCTCCGGCGTCGGCCTAGCCCCTCAATGTTGGGGCTAGGCCGCCAAAGATGCGGAGACTTCCGCACCTTTGGGCCGGCGCGATGCCCGTCTGATTGGCGCCGGCTTTGGCGCCAGTCGGCGGGCATCCCGCCGTTGGGGGAGAATTTCGCCCCAGTTTCCTGGCCTTGGAAGAATCCTAACTGCGCACTTAAATATGTAAATCTGGATGCCCCAACGTCTCGTGAGATGTCGTTAGATCTCGCGAGGTGTTCCGATGTCACAAATCTCGCGAGAAGCCTAACGTGAGATTTAACAGCTTTGTTGTGTCACTGGGTTGGACGCGACGAGGTGGTTCAATCGCGCCCAGAGTTAACGTTTCAGGCCAAGCTGAAATTCGATCAGAACGGTTTTGATAAAAGGTCATTGTGACCTGAAATATTGGTCTGGATTTTCACCATGTCCAAATGAATTGTGAGTCCTTTGAAAACAGCAGGTGGATCCCGATTCCAGAATTGCTCACCACAGTGCTGGGGTTTAGAATTTTTGGGAGTGCCTTTTAAAGGTGTGGGCTGATTCAGGTTGCAAGCTCACATCCTGCACTCCTGATCTGGTTGGGTTCATTTTGGTGACAGGCATATCCTAGTCCACAACAATTTTCATGTAGTCAGGCCAGCTATTTAAAGCACTTAAAACTTTTTTATCTTGTGTAAATATTGCAAAATTGACAGCGTAGATCAGAGAGTTAGAGCTGCCAAACAAGCAAGATTTTCCCTAAGGCTCAGGTGTTTCAATACTCTACTGGATTTCTGGATTCTCAGCCAGCCTCATTATGTATTCTTGGCTGAGAGATATCCATGACAGTTGAAACACCTGACTCCTAGGAAAATACTGCGACAAAGTCCCAGCACACCAAGGCGAGCCTTTAAAAGTGCACCTCTGAACTTTTTCCACGGTTGGCTGACCCAACTGTTGCCTGTACCATCCCGCTTCCCTCCCGCACCACAATGAAAACCCAGTTATTGCGATTGTTTGCTCCTGAGACAGGAAGGCCGAGCTGGGAATTTTCCGAACTTCCACTACCTGTCTCAAGAATGAAGATCCAGCCCATTAACTCTTTCTCTCGACAGATGCTGCCTGATCTGTTGAGCATTTAGAGCACATTTTGTTTTTATCATTACAGTACAATGTAGCAAACATCCCAAGGAGAGATTTAAACAAAACAGATACCTGGACCTCAATTTTCAGGATGGTAAGCACTTGGCACCCACCAACACGACGGCTTCCCGCCGGCGCCGTCCACACCTGGTCGCTGCCAGCGGGAACAGCGTGGGAACACTGGGGGGCGGCCTGTGGTGGGGGGAAGGGGGTCATTTATGCGGCGCCGGTTTTACGCGCGTAAATGATGCGACGCCACTCCTCGCCCCCCAGGGGCGAGAGAATAGGGGTCTGGGAGCGGCCTCCGATGCCGGAGTGAAACACTCCGGTTTTCGCTCCGGCGTTGGGACTGAGTCTCCCGATGGGAGAATTGCGCCCATGTTTTGAGTATAAGGGACGTCATTCTCCGACCCCCCGCCGGGTCGGAGAATCGCCGGGGGCTGGCGTGAATCCCGCCCCCGCCGGTTGCCGAAGTCTCCGGCACCGGATATTCGGCAGGGGCGGGAATCGGGCCGCGCCGGTTGGCGGGCCCCCCGCTGGATTCTCCGGCCCGGATGGGCCGAAGTCCCGCCGATAAATTGCCTGTCCCGCCGGCGTGGATTAAACCACCTTTTGAACAGCGGGACAAGGCAGCGTGGGCAGGCTCCGGGGTCCTGGGGGGGGCGCGGGGCGATCTGGCCCCGGGGGGTGCCCCCACGGTGGCCTGGCCCGCGATCGGGGCCCACCGATCCGCGGGTGGGCCTGTGCCGTGGGGGCACTCTTTCCCTTCCGCCTCCGCCACGGTCTCCACCATGGCGGAGGCGGAAGAGACTCCCTCCACTGCGCATGCGTGGGAAACTGTCAGCGGCCGCTGATGCACCCGCGCATGCGCCGCCCCGAGATGTCATTTCCGCGCCAGCTGGCGGGGCAACAAAGGCCGTTTCCGCCAGCTGGCGGGGCGGAAATTCCTCCGGCGTCGGCCTAGCCCCTCAATGTTGGGGCTCGGCCCCCATAGATGTGGAGCATTCCGCACCTTTGGGGCGGCGCGATGCCCGTCTGATTGGCGCTGTTTTGGGCGCCAGTCGGCGGACATCGCGCCGTTTCGGGAGAATTTCGCCCAAGGTCAGCTGTACTTCTTCAGTGTGTACTCGGCGAGAGCGTTTTATAGAAATAGCTAGACATGGCCGCCTGCAGGCAGAGTGGCTCATGGTAGAGTCATATGACTATGGTAAACCATGCAGTACACACAGTGAAATTGCATTTCCAAAACCCAAACAGGAGCAGTGTAAACTTCCTGCAATCAGAGCTTATTTGGAGTAGTTGAAACAGATCAATAACTTTCTCAGAAAGCAGTCAGGCCATTTGATTTTACACCGATTCATACCTCCATGTTTAAAACAGGCTGTTGTTAATATCAGAGAGAACGCAATACTCATGTGGGCTGGTGTGCATGATGACCAGTGATTCCAGTAACCAATGTCGAAAGCAACAATCCACAATGACGGCTTGGTAGTTTTATGTGCGGCACTGTGGCAGAACCTGCCTCTCGAGCATTGGCCTCTTCATTAGCAAAGATGTGCCATATGAAGACACCCCAATTGAAGTGGATTTGTTTGCTGTGTTCATCGTCTGAGATGGAATGATGCTGGAACAACCGTCATCCATTTGCAATAATGTCAACTTCAAAGTTGCCAGTTGTATTAAGTGCTATGTTTAATTAAAGCAGAAACAGATGCACATTCAAAATTTCACAACACCCTCAGTTCAAGTTAATATAAAACCCATAAATATTGTGCACGAGAGGAATCCTTGATCACATGTTTGTTAATTATGATATAAAACTGCTGTGTTTTTTGCTGGTCTAAATGTGTTTTTTATTCAATTCAATAGCCTCCAAGAAAGACAAAAAAGCAATTCTTTTCCCAGCTAAGTTCCGTCTTTGTTAATTTACATCATGCTCTGCAAATTGTAGCTGGCATTTTCTGTGTAATTAGCACAATTCTGAATCAGCCTGGGCTGTGCCGTTTCTTTAATTAAGTTGTCCATAACAAGCACTTAACAGTGGCTTTTGAATCAGAGAAGAAAGCTCTGGCAGCTGTGGCAACACTCTGTTAGACTTTAAACATCCTTCAGGTATCCTAATTACATGTAAACTCTGCTGGCTCAACAAACTTGGCAATATTTCTTACACTCCCAATAAGCTCTTCTTGAAAGTTGTGTTGAAAGTGGCGACAATGGCATTATTTTGGGTGCTCATCTGCCTTCATGTCTGTCAATCTTTACGCCTGTGATCGCGTGTAGTGGAAATTTCACATTTGCACAAGTGCTCACCCTCAAAGCATCCTATCAATGGCTACTGTTCTGATTTCAGTGAGGAGAAATAAAGTTAATCGTTTCTTTTTGCTCTGGGATATCTTAAAAGGAATTTGGAGTTACATCTGGACTGTTTTGTAAAGGAAACATGATGAGTCTGAATGCAATAGATGTTCAAGATGATTCGATCAGCAATGTCATGATAGTGTACAACCCCATCAGCAGATCTACTGACTGCATTGTGCCGGAACGGAGGCATGGCACGGCCGGTAGATACCGGGAAATCTCTCTTCTGGTATCTACCTGGCTCGCCACGCCTCACGAGATCTAATGGGCATAATCAAAGACTCCTCCCACCTGGCTTACTCACTCTGCCAACTTCTTCCATCGGGCAGGAGATTTAAAAATCTGAGAACACACACTAACAGACTCAAAAACAGCTTCTTCTCCACTGTTACCAGACTCCTAAACGACCCTCTTACGGACTGACCTGATTAACACTACACCCCTGTATGCTTCACCCGATGCCGGTGCCTATGTATTTACATTGTGTACCTTGTGTTGCCCTGTTATGTATTTTCTTTTCATTTATTTCATGATCTGTTGAGCGGCTCGCAGAAAAATACTTTTTACTGTACCTCGGTGCATGTGACAATAAATCAATCCAAATCCAATCCATTCCAATGAGACGTCACAATCTGAATCCCGCCCATTGTGGGTGGGATCAGTATTTGGCAAATCTGCATATTAGAGAGAGACAGCTTGTCTCACTCTAAAATACAGCTCGCCCTGGGATCCAACCTCTTCTCCTCGGAGATATCAGACAAGTGCTGTTCAGTGCTATTCCCCACAAATGGGGACCAGACAGAAAGGCACTTGGGGGGTATCCCTGGCGATTCCAGACTCCCAGGTTGTTGCCCTCTGGGCAGGGTGGCACCCTGGCATTGCTGGTGCTACCAGGGCACTTGGCACTGGCACTACCTGAGTGCCAGCCTGGCACTGCCAAGGTACCAGGCTGGTACTTTGCCTGTGCCAGGATCGGGCCCTGCCTGTGTGAGGTGGCTGTGGGGGTGGGAGTGGGGGTGGGGGGTCTGAGGACCCCCTTATAGGTGAGTTGGGGGTTCGGGGGTCACATTGGGAGATGGAGAGACTGACCAGCGGAACTCCTCAGTGCAGGAAATGGGACTAAGTGTGGCCTTGGCACTGAGGCCCCAGATTGCAGCAAAGTCCCATTAGATAGCATGGTGCTTCTCGGTGCTGCGAGCTCCGGGAAACACCCGGCAAACGTGCTCCCCACGGGACACTGTTGCAGTTGGTTCAATCACGCCTATTGTGCATTGGGAACATATATATTGAAAGTTGGCACAGGGAAACCATGTTATATTGATGCCCCAAGATAAATAAAGTTCATAATTCCTGTAAATACTCTGTTTGTTCTGGCTAATTTAGATGAACTGTTTAATGCCCAAACAAATTTATTTACTCATTTATAACTTGAACTGCATATAATTCCACCTACCAAACACAAAGTGTCAGGGTGACATGTGATATATTTTAGTGCGCCAGTATACAGTCACAAAGATATTCTGTATCTCCTCCTCAGTGTTGCAATTTTTACAGAGACTGGAAACATTCATGGTTGGCAGCAAGACTGGCCATTCACAGAAAATGCAGGAGTTTGCTATTTGCAAGCTCTGACTCCCCAGTAAATAAACTACTTAGAGAGAAAACAGGGGAACGCTTTTAAGGAATAAACAAAATAAACATAATTTGTGTTTGTATCAAATATCATAACAAGGTAAAATAGAAACTTTCCATCCGCCCATTTGCACCTCAATATTGCAAAGGGTCCTATGCATTTGATTCACATATTATAAGTAGCCTAATTGTGGGCACGCCAGCTGACCATCTTGGGAGCCAGTGGTTGGAGCATCAGAGTAAATGAGTTGGAAAGCAAGCCGATGCCATTTTGAGCCGCCATACACCATGTCTGTTGGATTGTTGTTGTTTATCTTCTCACACCCAGTGATGCAGAAGGCAGACTTGTAATAATAATAATCCCCTAGTCGCCACACTCTGGCACCTGTTCGGTTACCAGAGAAAGAATGCAGAATGTCCAAATCACCTAACAAGCACGTCTATCGGGGCTTTGTGGGAGGAAACCGGAGCACCCGCAGCAAAGACAGTGACCCAAGTGGGGAATCAAACCTGGGACCCTGGCACTGTGAAGCAACAGTGCTAACCACTGTGCTACTGTGCCGCCCTTTCACCTGTTCTCATAGCAAGGTTTCTTTCTTGGGACAGGCCACTGGCCCTCTCCGGAGGTTTATAGCTTGAGGGGAGTTATTCTGCACCAAGCATGGTTGACCAGGAGTCTCTCCCACTCTTACCACCTGCCATTCACGTGTTGGAAGGATTTTGCAGCTTGATACTCAACATTTTCACCGCGTTAAGAACACACCGATGTCCACTGGGAGGAGGGAGTTAAAATTGGCCATTAAGGAGAGGATATTATTTTTAAATGAATTAGACTAATCATTGATAGACTTTTTGATGAGGTGGTTTCAATTACTCTTCGTAAATTAGCACATAAGGATGTAGAAAATGTGGTAAAGCCCAGAATGTTTTGTTTTTCCATAATCTCTGGACAAACTGTGGGCTCCTAAAACCTGGAAATAATTCCAACCATGGTGCTTTCACTGACAGAAATTGTTTGAGTGGAGCTAGAAAATCGTAACTTGAGAACTATCTCTCATTTTGGCTTGCTCATACTCTCCTGACCTGGATACCTGCTGTAAGTTCTGAGCGTGTGAGAGCTTCATTTTACAGGTCATGCAAAACAGACAGTAATTTGCCTCAGATTTAAAGCACCACATATGAAGTTTGCCAAAGATTGCTTCATTATTTAAATGGGTATGTGTCTGCCATTATTCTGATTGATTTTCAGTTTAAGGAAGTCAGTAGAGAAAACTGATGTGAAATCTAGTATATTTGTTGTGTAATAATATTAGTTAAATTTTAATTGAAGAGCTTGACCATCACCCACGGGCTCGCAACATGGCCTAGAAAGGGTCAAAGCCTATATCTCTCCAAAGTCTCTGCTTGATTCGTTCTGTGTTTTCTTTATTACTTCTGAAATGGAAATCCATTCCAGATGTTTGCTGTAATCACTCCAGCAAGGTCACAGCCAAGTTGGGGTGCTCTGTTTGACCCCTGCTGACCCTTAGGTGTCCTAGCTGGATGGGAGGCCCCTTTCCCCTGCTGCCCAAGCTAAACTGCAGCTGTCATGACAGATTAATTCTACTCTTTGCCTTTCTGGCTGCTTTTAAATTTTATTGAGCAAGCTCAGACACCTGGTTCAGTTTTATGAGAAATAGGCTGAATAATCAAGGCTATCTGAACATGTCAATAGAAAGTGTCCCAGACTTCACGGCAGGGATGTGACGCCATATTGCGAGCAGCGAGAGTCTCCATCTGTTTGCTCACTAAGTTGTAGACTTTAGGGATCAGGAATAAAGGATGAGCGAGCCACCTAGGAACTATGAACAAAAGAAAAGCCAAGCAGTATGTACAAGGGGCAGTCAGGGCAAAATGGGAGCAATTAATACAGGGCCTGCTTTGAGTTTGAGTTCTGGTTGAATCTCTCAACAGCACTGTGCCTATCGCCTTTTGGTATTTAAATATGCTTCCTGTTTTAATTTAGTACATTTATGGTAGTCATAGGTTTTGTCCTAATTAGAAAGATAACTTGCTTTGTAAATTCTGCTCCAATCTGTCGTACTATTATGGATGGTTAAAGCAGCAACAGTTACTTCAAGTGTGGCAGGGCAAACATCTGCAGTACAATTCTGTACCTCTGCTTTTGAACGAAGATTTGAAACTAAATCAGGAGAGGTGTCATTGGTCATACAATTGTATAAACGCAACCTTCACTGTGACTTGTTTACAAATCTGTTGAAAAGGGTGGGCCCTGCAAGACAAGGATTCCCCTTTAAAACAACAATAACTTTCATCTAGCTAGCATCTTCAGGGCGGGATTCTGTGATCCTGAGGCTAAGTGTTGATGCCGTCGGAAACACCGTTGCATTTCTCGACGGCGTCAACATGGCCTCAGGATCAGCAATTCTGGCCCCTACAGGGGCCCAGCGCGGCACTGGAGCGGTTCATGCCGCTCCAGCTGCTGATCCCAGGGTCAACTGGGCACCGCGGGGTCTGCGCATGCGCAGTGGCATCGGCACCAACGCGCGCATGCACAGTGGCACCCTTCAACGCGCCGGCCCTGACGCAACATAGCGCAGGGCCCCCAGACTGAGAGGCCGGCCCGCTGATCGCTGGGCCCCGATCGCGGGCCAGGCCACATCGGAGCCCACCTCCGGGTCGGACCTCCCCTCCCCCCCCCCCCACACAGGCTGCCCCCCAACCCTTCCACGGCGAGTTCCCACCGGCTGAGAGCAGGTGTGGACGGCGCCGGTGGGACTTGGCTTTTGTACGACGGCCGCTCAGCCCATCCCGGGCCGAGAATTGGCGAGGGGGGGGAGCCACGTAGAGCAGCCCCCGACCGGCGCCGCGCCAACCACGCCGGTGCCAATGGTGTCGATTCTCCGCGTCGGTGCGGCGTGCCGCGATTCGTGCCGGTCGCGGGGATTCTCCGGCCCGGCCCCAGGCTGAGACAATCCCGCCCTCAGTTTGCTGGAATGTCGATAGAGACATCACAGGCATGCACGAGGACAAAATCCAACAACCAAAATCACATGTTTTTGACGTGGTTCATGGAGAATCTTAAAGAGTGAGGGAGAAATAGAATGACAGAGAGATTTAGGAAGGGACTTCCAAGATTTTAGGTCCTGGGCATTTGAAAGTGCAGCCACCAATAATGCAGTGGAGAAACTGTTGAACATGAACAACAGAATAAACAGACCCCCCCCATGTCAACTGTATCAAGTGAGGTTAAGTACATTTGGGGGAGGGCATTGACTGGATGGCTTCTTGAGGACGTGGAAGGAGACAGTTACTGCCGCAAGAGTTGAGTAGAGTCAAGAAATATATACCTGTAATGTTTCACCCTGTGAATAAATATATACCAAGTTAAGACTGGGTTTGGTTTGTTCCTACACAAACCAGCTATCAGGAATGCAACACCTCAGTCCGCGGGGAAATTGGGTGTGGCTCACCCCACCTAGGCCATCATAGAATGAATGTCTATCACTAGTCAGTTCCACCCCACTGAAGCTCATCATTGTGATTATTTTAACTGCCTCAGGGCCAACAATAACTGGGCATGAATCTAAATATACCCATGCCGATTAATATTATTATATCATAGTTGGTGCTTTTCCAATAATAATCAGTTTCACCCATTAGAAGTGAAGCTTCACTAATTAATTAGCTCATTTGGAAGGTGGGACTGGAACTGGCCAGAACCAAATTGGTTAGACAATAGAAGTACAGGCAGTGGAAGATTACTTTCTCCCATTGTTGGTGCACATCACTGAGAGGGAACTCTCTTTTTAAGTTTTAAAACATTTTTCCAATTAAGGGGCAACAATCCACCTACGCTGCACATCTTTGGGTTGTGGGAGTGAGGCCCACGCAGACAATGTGCAAACTCCAGATGGACAGTGACCTGGGGCCAAGATCAAACGCAAGTCCTCAGCCCCGTGAGGCAGCATTGCCACCGTGCCGCCCAGAGGACCTCTTTTAAACCAGTTTTTGAGTCCTGAGAACCAACCACAATGAGTGTGCTAATTCTGTATTTTTTCTGAAAAATTTCAAATGCAGTTTCTGAAAGAACTTTCCAAAGAACTTTTGGGGCATGTGTGGCTGTTTTCTTATGGGCAGGTTTATTTTCTTCAATTGTGGTTGTGGTTTTTTTTGATATAGGTGGAAAGGTGCTGTGGCTAAGACAAAGGTTTGAGATACTCATGGTTGGTAATCTCCAGGGGCTCAGGCCTCAGACATCTGGTTGCGCATGACAGCAGCTCGGTGGCTCTCGTGGTAGTCTGGCTTAGCTACTTTACTGAAACCAGGGTGGCCATTAAGGGGGTGACAGGCGTGCAGGCATGTTGGTGGTATGGTAGCGCAGTGGTTATCACTGCTACTTCACAGCCCCAGGTTCCCAGGTTCAATTCCCAGCTTGGGTCACTGCACATTCTCCCCGTGTCTGCATGGGTTTCCTCCGGGTGCTCTGGTTATCCTCCCCCACAGTCCAAAGATGTGCAGGTTAGGTGGATTGGCCATGCTAAATTTCCCTTGGTGTCCAAAAAGGGTAGGTGGGGTTACCAGGTTAGAGGGTTAGGATGGAGGTGTGGGCTCTCCAAGGGCCAGTGCAGCCTCAATGGGCCAAATGGCCTTCTCCTCACTGTAAATTCTATGATTCTATGATAAGGTGGCTACATTTTTCCTTTTCAACACCCAACTCCTCATCCTCTAGGGTTGTCGCTCCACTCTCCCATCTTCTGTCGGAGAGTACACTGTTGAAAATCATGACATGACTAAAACTCCATTCGGTCTCCCTGACACTCTCAGGTAATAGAGCTGATGAAATCCAGAACCTGCAAGGCCCCAATTTGAGCAGTTGTGAGATGCTGCTGCTTGGACCTAGCTACAGGGCCCAGCTGCTACGTCCACTGTTGTGACCACATATTCTATGGTTGACTGTAGAATGTCAATGCTTTGTGTTAAAGCTGCACAGAAATTGTACCAAACACCTCCATACTCTCTGACAAGGTGTGGAAGCTCCCTGAGAGGCAGTTCAATACATCAAACAATTACTAATGCAACGGGATTTGATCACTGGGCCACTAGAAGCTGCTTTGATGTCTCCTTCAGCAGATCCAAGACCCAAACTTATAATATTGACATGTCCCTCCAACTCAGGCCCTCAAATTTGTTCTGAATGATTTACCTCATGCAGACAACACTTCTTCATTTTCTATTGCACCTGGAGCGATGATCCCTGCACTGGTTCTTGCAAAATTATAAGCGCGCAATGGTGCACCATTTAAAAAAAAATTAAATTTAGCGTACCCAATTATTTTATTTCCAATTAAGGGGCAATTTAATGTGGCCAATCCACCTACCTGGCACATCTTTGGGTTGTGGGGGTGAGACCCACGCAGACACGGGGAGAATGTGCAAACTCCACACGGGCAGTGACCCGGGGCCAGGATCGAATCCAGGTAAACGCCACTATGCTGCCCTTCCATGGTGCACCTTAAAGAGCACAGTCCCTCCTCTCCATATGTGTGCCCTTTATTGGAAAGACCTGGAAAAAGAATGAGGAAGTAATGATAAGAGTAAGCAGTAGATGAATGAAACTCATGCTTACCATAAACACTGCATTGGTGGAACCTAATTGGAATTTAATGCCCTCAAAAGTGGGTTGAGAGCTCGGTTTGCCAGAGAATCAGGAGGGAAGGTGGTGGTGGGGTGGAGGGAGCTGGTGAAGTTCCATCACCTTTTGAAACTGTAGAATTATCTTAACCATTCAACACTGGTCCCCTGAAATGGGAACCAGATGGAACGACACTCGTGTGTGTCTCCCAGAGGATTGGAGGCCTCCCGCTGCATGCCCTTTGGGTAGGGTGGTGCCCTGGTTCTGCTGGTGCCACCTGGGCTACCTGGCTGTTCCAGACTAGCACCCTGGTGTCTTGATCTCTCGCTACAATGGGAAGTTCCAGCAAGCGGAGCTCCTCAGTGTACAAAATGGGGCTAACATTCCCCGTTGAAGCCCCTTACACAACGTGAGTCACGTTGTATAGCCCTGTGTTTCTTGGCACTGCGAGCGCCGGGAAACATATGGCTAAATGCGCTCACTATGGGACTTGATTTGATTTTGATTTGATTTATTGTCACATGTACTGAAGTACAGTGAAAAGTATTTTTCTGCGGCCAAGGGAACGTACACAGTAAGTACATAGTAGAAAAAAAAGAATAATCGACAGAGTACATTGACAAATGGTACATCGACAAACAGTGATTAGCTACAGCGGGGAACAAGAGGCCAAACAAAGCAAATACATGAGCAAAAGCAGCATAGGCTGTCGTGAATAGTGTTCTTACACGGAACAGATCAGTCCGAGGGAAAGTGGTTGAGGAGTCTAGTAGATGTGGGGAAGAAGCTGTTCCTATGACTGGATGTGCGGGTCTTCAGACTTCTGTATCTTCTGCCTGATGGGAGGGTCTGGAAGAGGGAAAAGCCTGGGTGGGAGGGGTCTCTAATAATGCTGTCTGCCTTCCTGAGGCAGTGGGAGGTGTAGACAGAATCATTGGGAGGGTAGCAAGCTTGTGTGATGCGTTGGGCTGAGTTCACCACACTCTGAAGTTTCTTGCGATCTTGGGCCGAGCAGTTGCTATACCAAGCAGTGATGCTCTCTATGGCACATCAGGAGAAGTCTGTGAGAGTGGACCTCTGGTTGCGGCTATGCGGAGCTAAGTCGCACGATTCGGCAGCTCCCGCTATTATGGACTTTCGGGCTCATTGGAGGAGCCCCAACGGAATTTTTTCGAAGACAACCCGTGGGGAAGGGAAGAGAGAGGTCCCCTCCAACTTTTATGGACCGGACCAGAAGTGCAACGGCCAAAAAAGCGGCATTGGAGCAGCGGGAGAAGCGAGGGAAAAAAATCAAAATGGCGGTGGCCGGGGACAAAGCGGAATGCGGGCCGGAGCTGCAGGAGTTCATCAAGCGCTGCTTCGAGGAGCTGCGCAAGGAGATGCTGGCGCCTATGCTGGCGGTAATTGAAGGACTAAGGATAACCCAGAAGGCCCACGAGGTGAAGATCCAGGAGGTACAGAAGAGAGTCAGTGAGAATGAGGACGAGCTCTTGGGCCTGGCGGTGAGAGTGGAGCAGCACGAGGTGCTGCACAAGAGGTGGGCGGGAAGACTCGAAGACCTGGAGAACAGGCCGAGGAGAAAGAATCTGCGGATCCTGGGTCTCCCAGAAGGAGTGGAGGTGGCTGATGCCGGGGCATACGCGGGCACGATGATCGGGGCGATGATGGGCGCGGAGGCCCCTTCGAGGTCGCTGGAGCTGGACGGGGCACACCGGGTGCTGGCGAGGAAGCCCAAGGCAAATGAGCCGCCAAGGGCGATGGTGGTGAGGTTCCACCGGTTCACGGACAGAGAGAGGGTCCTGAAATGGGCCAAGAAGGAGCGGAGCAGTAAGTGGGACAATGCAGAGATCCGAATATACCCGGACTGGAGCACGGAGGTGCGAAGCTGAGAGCGGGTTTCAACCGGGCCAAAGCGGTGTTGCACCGGAAAGGAGTGAAATTCGGAATGCTGCAGCCAGCGCAACTGTGGGTCACATACAAGGGCCAACACTATTACTTTGAAACGCCTGAAGAGGCGTGGACCTTCATATAAACCGAAAAGTTGGACTCTAACTGAGGGTTTGTGAGGGTGGGGGGGATGTTTGAGGTTTGATGTGTGATGGTTGTTATATATAGGGGGTCAATCACGCGCAGGAAATGTTACACGGGCTGGGGGAGAGAGACAAGGCCGCGACAGGAGCTGCGCCAGAGGGGGCGGGGCAGTCTTTGGAAAGCGCGGGTTTTTTCCCCGCGCGCGGGAAGAAAGGCGGGAAGGGGAACGAAGGAACGCATATTGATTGGGAGACTCCCACACGGGGAGGTCAAAGGGACGGCGGGGGAAGCCGGGGTCAGCAGGTGTCAGCTGACTTACGGGAGTGATATGGGGGAGCAAAAAAGCTAGACAGGGGCCTAGCGGTGGGGGGGAGGGGGTGAAGGGGAGGCGGAAAAAGGGTTGCTGCTGCACTGGCCGAAAGGGAATGGGACACAGAAGAGGTGGTAGGGACGGGGGTCTCCCGGCTGGGGGACTGGAGGGTGAGGGAGACGCGGACACGGGACTGGCCCAGAAAAGGATATGGCTAGTCGGCGGGGGAGGGGGTGGGTGGGGGGGGGGGGGGGGGGGTGGAGGAGGGTGAGAGCCCCTCCAATCCGGCTGATAACGGCCCTAATGGGCCGTTGAAGAGGGCTCGAGTGTTTGCGCACTTAAAGGGACTGAAGGCAGATGTGGTTATGCTCCAAGATGTGGTTATGCTCCAAGAGACACATCTGAAGGTGGCGGACCAGGTCAGGTTAAGAAAGGGATGGGTAGGACAGGTATTCCATTCGGGACTGGGTGTGAAGAATAGAGGAGTGGCAATATTGGTGGGAAAGCGTGTGTATTTGAGGTCAAGGCTATCGTAGTGGATAATGGAGGGAGATATGTGATGGTGAGTGGTAGGTTGCAAGGGATGTGGGTGGTGTTGGTAAATGTATACGCCCCAAACTGGGATGATGCTGGATTCATGAAGCGCATGTTGGGGTGCATTCCGGACATGGAGGTAGGAGGCCTGATAGTGGGAGGGGACTTCAATACAGTGTTGGACCCAGCACTGGACCGCTCCAGATCAAGGACTGGAAAGTGGCCGGCGGCAGCCAAGGTGCTTAGGGGGTTTATGGATCAGATGGGGGGAGTGGACCCATGGAGGTTTGCAAGACCGCAGGCCAGGGAATTTTCTTTCTTCTCCCATGTGCACAAAGCCTACTCCCGGATAGACTTTTTGCTCTGGGCAGGGCGCTCATCCCGAGGGTGGAGGGGACGGAATATTCGGCCATAGCCGTTTCGGATCACGCCCCGCACTGGGTGGAACTGGGGCTGGGAGAGGAGAGGGACCAACGCCCGCTGTGGCGGCTGGATGTGGGACTGCTGGCAGATGAGGTGGTGTGTGGGAAGGTGAGGGGGTGTATCGAAAGGTACTTGGAGGCCAACGACAACGGGGAGGTGCGGGTGGGGGTGGTATGGGAGGCGTTGAAGGCGGTGATCAGGGGAGAGCTAATCTCCATCAGGGCTCATACGGAGAAGACAGAGGGCATGGAAAGGGAGAGGTTAGTGGGGGAGATTTAGAGAGTGGACAGGAGATACGCAGAGGCTCCGGAGGAGAGATTACTTGGGGAAAGACGACGGCTCCAGACGGAGTTTGACCTGTTGAACACAGGGAAGGCGGAGGCACAGTGGAGGAAGGCGCAGGGGGCGACCTACGAGGATGGGGAAAAGGCTAGTTGGATGCTGGCACACCAGCTCTGTAAGAGGATGGCAGCGAGGGAAATAGGGGGAGTCAAAGATGGAAGGGGAGCTACGGTTCGGAATGCGACGAAAATAAACAAGGTATTCAAGGCCTTCTATGCAGAGCTGTACAGATCCCAGCCCCCAGCGGGGAAAGAGGGGATGAGATGATTCCTAGACCAACTGAGGTTCCCGAGGGTGGAGGAGCAAGAGGTGGCTGGTTTGGGGGCACCAATTGGGTTGGAGGAGCTGAGCAAGGGTTTGGGGAGTATGCAGGCGGGGAAGGCCCCGGGACCGGACGGGTTCCCGGTGGAGTTCTACAGGAAGTACGTAGACCTGTTGGCCCCGCTACTAGTGAGGACCTTTAATGATGCAAGAGGGGATCCTGCCCCCGACAATGTCGGAAGCGACAATTTCTTTGATCCTAAAGCGGGACAAGGACCCACTGCAATGTGGATCATACAGGCCGATCTCGCTCCTCAATATGGATGCTAAGTTGTTGGCAAAAGTGCTGGCCACGAGGACCGAGGACTGTGTCCTGGGGGTGATCCACGAGGACCAGACGGGATTCATAAAGGGCAGGCAATTAAACACTAATGTGCGGCGGCTCTTAAACGTGATAATGATGCCATCGGAGGAGGGAGAGGCGGAGATAGTGGCAGCTATGGACGCGGAGAAGGCCTTTGACCGAGTAGAGTGGGAGTACCTCTGGGAGGTGCTGCGTAGGTTTGGGTTCAGGGGAGGGTTTATCAGCTGGGTTAAGCTCATTTACAGAGCCCCGGTGGCGAGTGTAGTGACGAACCGGCGGAGGTCGGAGTACTTTCGGCTGTACCGAGGAACGAGGCAGGGATGCCCCCTGTCCCCCCTGTTGTTTGCATTGGCGACCAAACCCTTGGCCGTGTCATTGAGGGAGTCTAATAAATGGAGGAATGTGGTCCAAGGGGGAGAAGAGCATCGAGTGTCACTATATGCGGATGACCTGTTGTTGTACGTGGCGGATCCAATGGAGGGGATTCAATTATCATAGAATTTACAGTGCAGAAGGAGGCCATTCGGCCCATAGGGTCTGCACCAGCTCTTGGAAAGAGCACCCTACCCAAGGTCAACACCTCCCCCCTATCCCCATAACCCAGTAACCCCACCCAAGGTCATGCAGACTCTAAGGGAGTTTGAGGAGTTT
Source organism: Scyliorhinus torazame (assembly GCF_047496885.1). Classification (NCBI taxonomy): domain Eukaryota; kingdom Metazoa; phylum Chordata; class Chondrichthyes; order Carcharhiniformes; family Scyliorhinidae; genus Scyliorhinus; species Scyliorhinus torazame. Next base: position 62,143,428 of record NC_092713.1, read on the forward strand.
TCGGGCTATAAGCTAAATGTAGGGAAGAGTGAGCTCTTTATATTACAGGCAGGGGACCAAGAAAGAGGGATAGGGGACCTACCGCTGAGGAGGGCGGAGGGGAGCTTTCGGTATCTGGGGATCCAGATAGCCAGGAGTTGGGGGGCCCTACATAAACAGAATCTGACGAGGTTGGTGGAGCAAATGGAGGAGGACTTCAAAAGATGGGACATGTTACCGCTGTCGCTGGCGGGTAGAGTGCAGTCGGTCAAAATGGTGCTCCTCCCGAGGTTTCTGTTTGTGTTTCAGTGCCTTCCAATCATGATCACCAAGGCCTTTTTCAAGAGAGTAGGTCGGAGTATAATGGGGTTTGTGTGGGCGAATAGGACCCCGAGGGTAAGGAGAGGGTTCCTGGAACGAAGTAGGGACCGAGGAGGGTTGGCGCTGCCAAATCTAGGGAGCTACTACTGGGCAGCAAATGTAGCAATGATCCGCAAGTGGGTGATGGAGGGAGAGGGGGCGGCATGGAAGAGGATGGAGATGGCGTCCTGTAAAGGAACGAGCCTGGGGGCGCTGGTGACGGCACCGCTGCCGCTCTCGCCGACAAGGTACGCCACGAGTCCGGTGGTGGCGGCAACGCTAAGGATCTGGGGTCAGTGGAGATGGCACAGGGGTGCAATGGGAGCCTCGGTGAGGTCCCCGATCAGGGGTAACCACTGGTTTGTCCCGGGGAAGATGGACGGGGGGTTCCAGAGCTGGCATCGGGCGGGGTTTAGAAGAATGGGGGACCTGTTCATTGACGGGATGTTTGCGAGCCTAGGGGCACTGGAGGAGAAGTTTGAGTTACCCCCGGTAAATGCCTTTAGATATATGCAGGTGAGGGCTTTTGTGAGGCGACAGGTGAGGGAATTCCCGTTGCTCCCGGCACAAGAAATTCAAGATAGGGTGATCTCGGGTGTATGGGTCGGGGAGGGCAAGGTGTCGACAATACACCAGGAGATGAACGAAGAGGGGGAAGCGCTGGTAGAAGAGTTGAAGGGTAAATGGGAGGAGAAGCTGGGGGAGGAGATCGAGGAAGGTCTGTGGGCTGATGCCCTAGGTAGGATTAATTCCTCCTCGTGTACCAGGCTCAGCCTGATACAATTTAAGGTGGTTCACAGAGCTCACTTGACGCGGGCGAGGTTGAGCAGGTTCTTTGGGGTAGAGGACAGATGTGGAAGGTGCTCAGGGAGCCCGGCGAACCATGTCCATATGTTTTGGTCATGCCCGGCACTGGAGGGGTTCTGGAGAGGAGTGGCGGGAGCAATATCTCAGGTGGTGAAAGTCCGGGTCAAGCCAAGCTGGGGGCTAGCAATATTTGGAGTAGTGGACGAGCCGGGAGTGCACGAGGCGAAAGAGGCGGCATTCTGGCTTTTGCGTCCCTAGTAGCCCGGCGAAGGATCTTGCTAATGTGGAAGGAGGCGAAGCCCCCTAGCGTGGAGGCCTGGATAAACGACATGGCTGGGTTCATAAAGCTGGAGAGGATTAAGTTTGCCTTGAGAGGGTCTGCGCAGGGGTTCTACAGGCGGTGGCAGCCATTCCTAGACTATCTCGCGGAGCGTTAGAGGAAGGTCGGTCAGCAGCAGCAGCAACCCGGGGGGATGGGGGGGGGGGGGGGGGGGGGGACATCGTGGGAAGGGGGGGGCGGGAATGGGGGATTGCTTGGGGGGGTGGATGATCAAGAGATAACATGAAGGGTTGGGGAAACTGGCACGTGCGGGAGACAGCCAGTGTACAAAGTTATGTAAATATACCATTTTGCCATGTATATATCTTGCTCAGTGCGATTTCTTGTTATTTTGTTACGGGGGGGGGGGGTTATTGTTTGTAAGGGAGAAAAATTGTGTTAAAAATCTTTAATAATATATTTTTTTAAAAAAGAAGTCTGTGAGAGTCGATGCAGACATGCTGAATTTCTTTAGCTTCTGTTCCCATTTGGTTGAATCGAGCCCATTGATGGACTGCTGTACCGTTGGAAGGACAGGTAGTTTCCAGCATACCATTACATTATTTACATATAAACTACATTCCTTTGTGAGCCTACTGCATACTCATTTGGCTGCTCTTCAGAAAATAACCTGCAGACACTTTTTTTGCAGCAATTCTTTTGAAAACAAATCCGATATATCTTCACGTTAATGTAAAACTGGAGTGTGAACATCATCAATTCTATTTATTCAGTTGGAATGGAGGCACAGCTGGGGATAGGCTGACATTCATTGCCAATCCCTGGTTATCCTGCGTGAGAAGACATGCATCGTCTGCTCGGCTGGTAAGAGCCAACCACAATATTGGGGGCTGGAGTCACATATAAACCAGACCACATATGGATGGTAGTTTGCTTTCCTTAAAAGACATTAGTGAACCTGTTCGGTTTTTTCTACAATCCGACAGCTTCATTGTCATTTTTACTGAGCCCTGATCTTTCTGATACCATTAAATATTCTTCTGCTTCAAATCTTTATTTACATTTTCCTGAAAAGTTTCAATAATCTCTACCTCAGCTATCCCTGTGGTAAAACATTCCATCTCTAACAATGCACTGAATAAAGACATTTCTTCTAATTCACAGGGATTAAGGTGAAAGACACACATAACTCCTTCTCATTTCTGTCTGCTTTTAGGCTTTCTGTGGAAATGCCAGACCTTTTCCTACAAGCCTTGGCTAGTACCATAAGTGGTCAGGGATTTGACCTAGGAACCTTTTGGTACAGAATCCAATATTGCATCTACCCTAATCCGTACCATGGGCGAACTTCTCCGGAAACGGCGCGATGTCCGCCAACTGGCGCCCAAAACGGCGCAAATCAGACGGGCATCGCGCCGCCCCAAAGGTGCGGAATGCTCCGCATCTTTGGGGGCCAAGCCGGACGAATTGGAGGTCGGCGCCGGACGAATCTCCGCCCCGCCAGCTGGCGGAAAAGGCCTTTGGTGCCCCGCCAGCTGGCGCGGAAATGACATCTCCGGGCGGCGCATGCGCGGGAGCATCAGCGGCCGCTGACGGCATTCCCGCGCATGCGCAGTGGAGGGAGTCTCTTCCGCCTCCGCCATGGTGGAGACTGTGGCGGAGGCGGAAGGGAAAGAGTGCCCCCACGGCACAGGCCCGCCCGCGGATCGGTGGGCCCCGATCGCGGGTCAGGCCACCGTGGGGGCACCCCCCGGGGCCAGATCGGCCCGCGCCCCCCCCAGGACCCCGGAGCCCGCCCGCGCCGCCTTGTCCCGCCGGTAAGGTAGGTGGTTTAATTTACGCCGGCGGGACAGGCATTTTAGCGGCGGGACTTCGGCCCATCCGGGCCGGAGAATCGAGCCGGGGGGATCGCCAACCGGCGCGGCGCGATACCCGCCCCCGCCGAATATCCGGTGGTGGAGACTTAGGCAACCAGCGGGGATGGGATTCACGCCAGCCCCCGGCGATTCTCCGACCCGGCGGGGGGTCGGAGAATCTCGCCCAATTGGTAAAGTAATGATTTTGTTGCATAATTTATTAATCTTTATTGTCCAAAGTTAAAATGACTGCATTTTGTTTGATGGAAGTGTACAAATTATTTTACTGTCACAAATTCTCATTTCTGAATGTACTCTTAATGGGTCAATACTTTTTAAAACTGCAATAGCATACTGTCACTTGTGAATGGAATGACGCCAGTCATATTTTGATAAGATAAATCAGCAAACAATACAGTAAATATGGTACCTTTCTAATAACAGCCAACCCATAGCAAAAGCAGTTGTAAAATTAGATAGAAACACTCATAAATTGCACATAGTTAATTGGATGAATATAATCATCCCTTTGTACTCTTATTTTCTGTACAACAGAAAAAAACGACATAAGGTAAATTCACCAGGAGCAGAATTCAGTTTATAGAGCATTTCCCTGACAAAGGAGTAGTTGGGATTTAACTGGAAGCAGTTAACAATATTTCACTGCAGATGGACCATTTATGAGTGTTCATTTACTTTAACTGCTGGAATATGGGAAGTAATTTTATTCTTGGATTTAATTACAGCAAAGACAGAAACAAATGTTGGAGACAGTCAAGAACTGGAATGGTAGGAAGTCAACAGGTTATAAATCTTTTTGCTGTCATGGCTAACCAAGTAGTAACAAACCACACTTTAATTATTGATACACTGACTTCAGCTTCATTTCAGGAATATTTGCCAGTATAAATTAAATTGGTGACTAATATATAGTTCCATCTCTTAAACAGTCTGTTTTGAAACCTGCACCAGACCCCAACCTATTGCAATGTTGGTTTTACTAAACTGCCTGTTGAACATCAATAACAAAATGTTATTGACCAAATTAACATCACACTAATCTCTCACAGCTGCATAAAGAAAGGGGTACAGCGTGAGGTGCAGCCATAATTCTATTGATATAGACTGAATATTATGAGTAATAATCATTCAATTTTACTTAAACAGTAACCTGTTTTGATGTTTGTTACTCTTAAGAATAAGCACAGCTGCATGTCTTTAAAAGGATTTGCAATTGGCGTCACTTTTGTTGATCTCAACCATCATTCCTAATATTCCCTGATGTGTACAGTGAGTTCTTGCCTGCAGCCAGGAGTTTGAGTGAATTGCTAAGTAGAATTAAATTTCCCCACAGAAAGGAAATTATGCTGGCTGCAAGTTTTGCCCCCTTAGCACCTCGTTTCCCAGCATCGTTTTGCCTCCAAAATGACATCTGCAGCTTGCACACATACTTCCTGTGCAAGCTGCAGACGCCATTTTGCGAGGACCTTAGATGTAAGGAAGTATCAACCAGAGATATGCAGAGTAATCAGATTGTGACAGCAGTCACTGCATAATGCTGATTTTAATGCCACACTGTGATTTTGGAGTTCGACACTCCAGCCTTTCTCATGTGGCTGAACAATTAGACAGCAATAAATAGGATCACCAGACTGATTCCTGGTCCTATGAGGAGAGATTGAGGAGACTGGGCCGATATTCTCAAGAATTTAGCAGAATGAGAGGGCTCGACAGGGTCAATGCAGGAAGGATGTTTGCCCTGCCTAGGGCATCTAGATCCAGGGGACGGAAATTTCAGAATGAGAGATAAGCAATTTAGGACTGAGATTAGGAGACATGTCTTCACTCAGAGGATGATGAATCTTTTGAATTCACCACCACAGAGGTTTGTGGAGGTGAGGTACCCTCAATAATGATGCTTAGAGATTAAACTGTAAAGAAGGCTTTATTAGGCTTCTGGGGCAGCACGGTAGCATGGTGGTTAGCACAATTGCTTCACAGCTCCAGGGTCCCAGGTTCGATTCCGGCTTGGGTCACTGTCTGTGCGGAGTTTGCACGTTCTCCCCGTGTGTGCGTGGGTTTCCTCCGGGTTCTCCGGTTTCCTCCCACAGTCCAAAGATGTGCGGGTTAGGTGGATTGGCCATGCTAAATTGCCCATAGTGTCCAAAATTGCCCGTAGGGTGGGGTTACTGGGTTATGGGGATTAGGTGGGGTTATGGGGATAGGGTGGAGGTTTGGACCTTCGGTAGGGTGCTCTTTCCAAGAGCCGGTGCAGACTCGATGGGCCGAATGGCCTCCTTCTGCACTGTAAATTCTATGTCTATGTCTAATAACTATGCTACAGATTTGGACGAGAGCTGACTGCTATACAGACCATGAGGCAGGCCTTTATGTATGGCTCCCAGATGGGCGGAGCCAGAGGCGGAGTCCCCAGGGTTCCAAGCCTGGTCTTAAAGGGGACATCACCTTACATGATGATAAGGCAGTAACCGTTCATCACAGGAGGCTCAGTCATTGAGTACAATCAAGACAGGGATTGATGGATTTCTAGATATTAAAGATATTAATGGATATTGGGATGGTGCAAGAAAATGGTGCTGAGGTAAATGAGCCATGATGTTGTTGAATGGCGGAGCAGGTTCTAGAGGCCAAATGGCCTATTCCTGTTCCTATATTCCTGTAGGAAAATAGTTGAAGGGAGCTTCAACTATTTTCAGTTCAATTGGTGTGATTGTATTTGATGCCTTTTGCTTTGATTGTAGGAATGTTTGGTGGTTTCCAGAATTGTTTAAAGATGTTGAAGTCTGCAGGGTGTAGTATCGTATATACTGAAAGACTTTGTCTTAACTTTAAGCATTCTACATAAATCACTTGCTCCCAGATTTCCACTTGCTCTTAGGTACAAGATGAGTAGAGGGGACACAGAGCAGGATAAGTTTCTCGAAGAGGGTGGAAGGATAAGGGAAAAGGGGTTCTTAGCAGAAGGTCTTCACCCAGTATTTCAAAGGAACAATTCTCCAAACTGACCCTGAGCGAGGAACAGATGCCTCCTTTTCACTAAAGAAATTCTTACTGAAATCTGCCATTTGCTGCAATATAAGTGCCGGCTGAGGAGGATGTTGCCATTTGCTTTAAAGGTGTTTAGGAACATGAACTTTCATATGCCTGGTACTGTCCAGGCTGGATCTGGAACTATTTACAAATCTCTTTGTTTTCTATCCATTGTTGCCTGAGGGAGGTCATTACAATTCTGTATTTCAAGAGTGCTGAATTACACTTCATTCTCTCTTGTCAGGAAGAAGCAGGCTGGGTGAACACATTGGCGTTGTGCCTGGTGCAAGATTCCACATGGCACAAGGTGCCATTGATAACACACATGTCACTTTGCAGACACCTCATGTCACCTCTGAGAAGTACTGAAACCAAAGGAATCTCAGTCCCTCAACATCCATCTAGTGTGTGACCACATGCAGCATATCAGACAGGTCAATGCCCGGCAACCTAGAATTAGTCAAAATGCCTTAATTCCGTGGCAGTCCGCTGTGCCATCTACATTTACACCACCAGAACAAACCAGAATGTGGCTACTGGGCAACAAGGGATATCCTTTGATGATGGCACAACATGGCCATAATGGCTCATTACTCCATTGTACAATCCATATACATGTGGGCAGCCTGCACATAACAAAAAACATGCTGCCATCCAAAATGTGATAGAGCAGACAATTGGGTGAGAATGAATAACGCCTTTTCTCCATCACTGGTTTTCTGTTCTTCCACCACTTGCTATTCCATTGCTCCCTACTTGGGTTACAGTTTTTGGATATTTGGAAGGGGATAGGTGCAAGGCTGGAGTTGTGATAAGAGGATGGGGTTGAGAAAGTAAGGCTTACACCATCCACAGCTTGCAAATCAGAAGGGTGTGTGGGAAGAAGGAGAACTGGGGTGTGAGAATGAGGATGAGATGATTAATTTAGACATAATCTTCAATGGTTTCAGCCCTGCCGTTGACTGTGGCCTTAGCCATTGCCACTTCAATGATGGTCTCATCCATTGGGTTGAGAACACACAGTCATGTTTATCCTTTGCTGGTTAGCGCTGCTTCCTCCAGTTATGTACTGCCTAGTCCTGCGAGCGAGAGGGAATTGTATCAGTGAGTGCAGGGCAGAATGTTTGGGTGGTGTGGTTTCCATGGTTGAATACAAAGAACAATACAGCACAGGAACAGGCCCTTTGCCACTCCAAGCCTGCGCTGACTATGGTATCTGCCTAAACTAAAACCGTCTGCACTTACGGAGTCCGTATCCTTCCATTCCCACCCTATTCATATATTTGTCTAGATGTCAGTTAAATGCCACTATCGTAAATGCTCCCACCACCTCCCCAGGCAGCGCATTCCATATATTTACTATATATTTACCACCCTCTGTGTAAACAATTTGCCTCGCACATCTGTTCTAAACTTCATGCACTTTAAACCTATGTTCCCAAGTACTTGACTCTCCTACCCTAGGAAAGAGCATCTGACTATCCACTCTGCCCATGCCACTCATAATCTTGTAGACCTCTACCAGGTCGCCTCTCAATCTCTGTCATTCCAGTGAGAACAGACTGAGTTTATCTAACCTCTTCTCACAGCTAATGCCCTCCATACCAGGCAACATCCTCGTAAACCGCTTCTGTACCCTCTCCAAAACATCCACATCCTTCTGGTAGTGTGGCGCCCAGAATTATACACAATATTCCAAATAAGGCCAAACTAAGGTCCTGTACAGCTGCATCATGACTTGCCAATTTTTATACTCAATGCCCCGACCGATGAAGGCCAGCATGCCGTATGCCTTCTTGACGACCTTATCCCCATGCGTTGCCACTTTCAGTGATCGGTGGACATGCACGCCCAGATCGCTCTGTCTGTCAGTACTCGCAAGAGTTCTACCATTTATTGTGCAATTCCTACATACATTGGACCTTCCAAAGTGCATTACCTCAAACTTGTCCGGATTAAACTCCATCTGCCATTTCTCCGCCCAAGACTCCAACCAGTTTATATCCTGCTGTATCCTCTGACAATCCTGACAATCCTCTTCACTATCCGCAACTCCACCAATTTTTGTGTCGTCTGTGAACTTACTAATCAGACCAGCTACATTTTCTTCCAAATCATTTATATACACCATGAACAACAAAGGCCCCAGAACTGATCCCTGTGGTATGCCGTTAGTCACAGCCTTCCATTCAGAAAAGCACCCTTCTACTGCTACCCAAGCCAGTTCTGTATCCAACTGCCAGCTCTCCTCTGATCCCATGTGACTTCACCTTTTGTACCAGTCTACCATGAGGTACCTTGTCAAAGGCTTTACTGAAGTCCATGTATACAACATCTACTGCCTTTCCCTTATCTATCATCTTTGTCACTTCCTCGAAAAACTCAAGCAAATTAGTGAGGCACGACCTCCCTTCACAAAACCATGCTATTCATCACTAATAAGTCCATTTGTTTCCAAATATGAGTAAATCCTATATCTTTTTATTTAAAAAACATTTTATTGACGCATTTGTAATTTTAACATTTTAACACTCTAAACAACCAAACGGCCCGACACACGCAACAATCTCACAATAACATACCCAACTTCCCCCTGCCCTACCTCCTGACTACCCATATATTAGATTTCCTACCCGTATTCTTCACTTCCATGCCACCCTTTCCCCCCCACCCCCTTCCACCCCCCCCCTTCTGCTGACGGTCAGTTTCCTTAAAGAAGTCGATGAACGGCTGCCACCTCCAAGCGAATCCCTGAATTGAACCCCTGAAGGCAAACTTAATCTTCTCTAGCCTGAGAAACTCTGCCATGTCACAAACCCACACTCCTGGCTTTGGAGGCTCCGAGTTCCTCCATCCTAGCAAAATCCATTGAGTAAATCCTATCTCTAAGAACCTTTTCCAATAGTTTCCCTACCACTGACATAAGGCTCACCGGCCTATAATTTCCTGGATTATCCCTGCTGCCCTTCTTAAACAATGGAACAACATTGGCTACTCTCCAGTCCTCTGGAACTTCACTCTAGCCAATAAGGATACAAAGATTACTGTCAAGGCCCCAGAAATTTCCTCCCTTGCCTCCCACAGTAGTCTGGGATAGATCCCATCAGGCCCTGGGGACTCATCTACTTTTTTTAAAATTTAGAATACCCAATTCATTTTTTCCAATTAAGGGGCAATTTAGCATGGCCAATCCACCTAGCCTGCACATCTTTGGGTTGTGGGGGCGAAACCCACGCAAACACAGGGAGAATGTGCAAACTCCACACGGACAGTGACCCAGAGCCGGGATTGAACCTGGGACATCGGCGCCGTGAGGCTGCAGGGCTAACCCACCGTGCTCCCCTGGGACTCATCTACTTTAATGCTCTTTGAGATGCCCAACATCTCCTCTTTATTAATATCAACATGACTCAGAATATCTACACACTCTACCCGATACTCCTCATCCACCAAGTCCTTCTCTTTGGTGAATACTGAGGCAAAGTATTAATTTAGTTTAGCTTTGACAAAGAGTCATTGGACTCGAAACGTTAGCTCTTTTCTCTCCCTACAGATGCTGCCAGACCTGCTGAGATTTTCCAGCATTTTCTCTTTCGTTTCAGATTCCAGCATCCACAGTAATTTGCTTTTATTAATTTAGTATCTCTCCCATTTCCTCTGGTTCCATACATAGATTCCCTCCAATATCCTTGAATGGACCAACCCTTTCTCTGGCTACCCACTTGCTCTTTACATATGTATAAAACGCCTTAGGATTTTCCTTAATCCTATTTGCCAATGACATTTCATGACCCCTTTTAACCTTCCTAACACCTACCTTAAGTTCCTTCCTACTTGCTTTATATTCTTCAAGGGCTTCATCTGTCCAAAGCCTTTTAGATCTCATGAATGCTTCTTTTTTCTTTTTGACAAGATTCATAATATCCCTCGTTATCCAGGGTTCCCTATACTTGCCACCCTTATCTTACAGCCTCACAGGAACATGCCGGTCCTGAATTCTAATCAACTGACATTTGAAAGCCTCCCACATGCCGGATGTTGATTTTCCCTCAAACAGCCTCGCCCAGTCAACACTCTCAAGATCCTGCCTAATGTTGTTGTATTTAGCCTTCCTCCAGTCTAGCACCTGCCATGAGGACCACTCTTATCCTTTATCATAAGCAGCTTAAAATTTACAGAATTATGATCACTATTTCTGAAATGATTTCCTACTGAAACTTCGATCACCTGGCTAGGCTCATTTCCCAGCACCTGGTCTAATATGGCCCCTTTCCAAGTTGGGTCATTTACATATTGTTTCAAGAAACCCTCCTGGACTCTCCTTACAAATTCTGCTCCATCCATGCCTCTACCAGTAAGTGTGTCCCAGTCAATATAGAGAATGTTAAAATCACCCACCACGCCAATCCTATTGTTTATGCATCTTACCAAGATCTGTCTGCATATCTGCTCCTCTATCTCCTGCTGGCTGTTAGGAGGTCTGTAGTAAACACCGAACATTGTGATAGCATCCTTTCTATTCCTGAGCTCTATCCAGATTGCCTCACTGCCTGAACCCTCCAAGGCGATCTCCCTCAGCACAGCTTTGATATTCTCCTTAACCAATAATGCAACTCCCCCATCCCTTTTGCATTCCCCTCTATCCTGCCTGAAGCATCTAAATCCTGGAATGTTTAGTTGCCAACCCTGTCCCTCTTTCAACCAAGTTCCTGTAATAGCAACAACTTCATAATTCTACGTACTAATCCAAGCTCTAATTCATCTGGCTTGCCTGAAATACTCCTTCCATTGAAGCTAATGCACTTCAGCCCACCAGCCTCGCTGCATTGACCAACCACTCCCTGCCTGCTCTTTCTCTTAATCTTACTGGCCTTAGTCTGTCGCTCTCCCTCAGTTATTTCTCCTGCTGACTGATTGCTCTGGTTCCCACCCCCCTGCCATACTAGGCAGTTCAATCTTTTTCTCTGCCTTCTGCTTTTCTCCTTACTAGCTTTTGTATCTGTCCCCTCTTTAAGCCTACTTGTGACAATAAAGGTTATTTATTTATTTATTCATGTATGCAAGATTTGAGATGTGTATGAGCTTGCAGAGGTGCAGCTAAAAATGTTAAGTCTGAGTTGTGATTGATGAAGATTGTTGGTGGTGAGTGATTGAGCAGCAGTGAAAATATTTGTTTATTGAATGGTCAACAGTAATAAAGGGCTTGATTCAACTATATGGGAACAAAGTCCCATATAGCGAGCACATTTAGCCACCCGTTTCCCGACGCTAGCAGTGCTGAGAAATACATGGCTATACAATGTGACTCGCATTGTATAAGGGGCCTCAGCAAGGAATGTGCGACAGATACCACATATCACCCCGTTTTGTACACTGGGGAGATCCGCTCGCTGGAACACCCCAGTGTAGCGAAGATCGGGACGCCATTTTTCAATGTGTCCCGATCTTCGAGGCCCCCAAAGCCCTCAGCCCAGACTCACTGTGGCCCCCCCGCCTCCTCCCCGCCTCCCCCCGCCTCCTCCCCGCCCCCCCCCGCCTCCTCCCCGTCTGCCCCCCACCTCCCCCCTGCAAGGCACCCCCGGCCCAATTGCGCGCAGAATATGTCAGCTTGGCACCTTGGCAGTGCCAATCTGGGCACCCGAGCAGTGTCTACGCCAACTGGCAATTCCACCTGGGCACCTTGGCAGTGCCATGCTGACACTCAGGCATCTGACTCAAACACAGCAAGGTCCTGGTCTCCAGCATTAATATGGCGGCACGGTAGCACAGTGGTTAGCACGATTGCTTCACAGCGCCCGGGACCTGGGTTTGATTCCCACTTGTGTCACTGTCTGTGTGGAATCTGCACATTCTCCCCGTGTCTGCATGGGTTTCCTCCGGGCGTTCCAGTTTCCTTCCACCTGTCCCGAAAGACATGTGTGTTCGGTGAGTTGGACATTCTGAATTCTCCCTCAGTGTACCCGAACAGCCGTCGGAGTGTGGCAACAAGGGGATTTTCTCAGTAACTTCATTGCAGTGTTAATGTAAGCCTGCTTGTGGCACTATGGAAGATTATTATTATTACCACTGTCGATGCCCTGAGACTTCTCCCAATTCCTCATACAAATGTGATGTGCACTCCCCAATGTGCAGTTATTTCTTCTGCTGACCTATTGCACTGGATCCCAGCCCCCTGCCATACTAGGCAGTTCAATCTGTTTCTCTGCCTTTCACTTTTCTCCTTACTAGCTTTTGTTTCTGTCCCCTCTTTACTATCCTCTGACTTCCTGCATTGGTTCCCATTCCCCTGCAATGTGTGCAAGATGTGAGGTGTGGTATGAGCTTGCAGCGGTGCAGCTAAGAATGTTAATGGAGCCAAAGACCTAATGCCCACTGGTGTGCTAGTATGTGCACTGCTGCTTGCTTCAGAAAGAGGATGTGACGCTAGTACAGATGTCAGCGTATCATTATCAGAGATTAAAGGGGGGGACGTCAGCATCACCAAAAACTCTGGCGGAAGTGCATTTGTGGGAGAAAGGTAATATATCAGTACAGTCAATCATTACATAATCAATGGGCATGCTAGATGGGCTTATGGGAGAATGGAGACCTGCAGCATGGTGCTATCTGGTTTGGAGTTTCATTTGGAACTCTTGCTGTGATATTTCCATTTCAGTTGAGAGGGCCTCTCATTAGCATTAGCATTTGTGCACTGCACTCTTACCTTCATCCAAGACCCCTGTCTCACCATGACCGGTGCAATGAGCTCCGCAATGGCACTCAATCCCTAATGCATCCATCTCATAGCAAGTCTGGACATATAGATTGGGTACCCCACTACCAGTTCTTCTACACTCTGCCGCATTATGGCTTATCTTCTCCTGAAAGGGAAGAATAGAATTCATCATTAGTTCTCCCACTCCTTGAGGCATCATTGCAGCTTGCACCAAGGCAGCCCCCCCCCCACCCTGAGAGCCAGGTTGCAGCATGTGTCAGAATGGCACACCTCACCCTCAAATGCACTGAAGCCATGTGTGCTGACATCCTGGCCTTGGCAGCACAGGCTCAGTGCCAGCTGACACACATACTCTTACACCCCTGAGCATCACAAGGAATGGCCACCTGGCTACATTTCTCTTCACAGTTCGATGCCGGCACATAGACAATGGGCTGAAGGGCCTTTACCTCTGCTGTAAAACTCTATGCCTATAGTTTTCAGTTTCTCCTCCAACGATATTATCCCAATTGTTGTATCTGTATTGCCATTCATTTATACCTTACCAATTAAATCTTCTTGGCATGGATTTTCACCATGGAAGCAGGCAACCTCCCGATTCTGGGGAAATGTTTCCATGGAAACAACCTCCACACACAAGAGTTTCACATCTGGGGGGGAAGAGGGTGAGGGTATGATCGTCCTAGAATTTCCAGGCTTGTTCTATCATTTGCGTTGCATTCTCGCTGGCTTTCCGACGGCCTTCACGCCTTGCAGGGTCTACCTGAGTACCCAGAGGCATTGGAATCAGAATCATGCCCGAAGGGGGCGTGACCAAACAGTGCACACCTTAAGGGATTTTGCCCTCCATCTCCAGAGACAGGCGAGTGCTGAGGTGGGCTGGCTATAAAGCCTGCCTTGATTTTCTGAGACATCAGCCCAGTTATATTAAAAACTGTTGGGCCCTTTAGCCCTCATCCCTCACCTCCACAGACTATCTTCATGCCACCTCATACCCACCCTGCCATCTCCATGACCACTCACCCAGTATCCATTAATGCCAAACCTCTGGAGCCATGTAGAAATGAAAAACAACCTCCAATAATCGAAGAGGGCTCTCACTCATACATACTTGATACAGAAAAAAACCCTCTTATTTGTGAAGCACATTCAATGATTTCAAATCCCCTCAAGTGGTCAATCTGTTAAAGAACAAACAAACCTCTATTCAGTAACCACATCAAAGAGAATTATTCTTCAATAGCATCTCAAAAACATTCAATCCGAATGTGAACTCATCACCCCTGCTGAGTTAATAGTATTTTATATTTTGAATTCAGTCGTCAGTCATGCTTGGCTCAGATGTAATAACAGCTGTAATTAACTCTATTGAAACTGCAGGAACAGAAGGTAAGCTACACTTTTAAAAAATATGTATATTTATTAAAGTTTTTTAACACAATTTTTCTCCCTTACAAACAATACCCACCCCCCCCTCGTAACAAATAAAAACGAGAAATTGCGCAGAGCAAGATATATACATGGCAAAATGATATATTTACACAGCTTCGTACACTGGCCCTCACCTGTACGTGCCAGTTTCCCCAACCCTTCATGTTATCTCTTGCTCATCCACCCTCCCAGACAGTCCCCCCTCCCCCCCTCCCCCCCCCTCCCAGGACGTCCCCTCCACCCACCCCCCCCCCAAGGTTGCTGCTGCTGCTGACCGACCTTCCTCTAACGCTCCGCGAGATAGTCTAGGAATGGTTGCCACCGCCTGTAGAACCCCTGCGCAGACCCTCTCAAGGCGAACTTAATCCTCCCCAACTTTATGAACCCAGCCATATCATTTATCCAGGCCTCCAGGCTGGGGGGCTTCGCCTCCTTCCACATTAGCAAGATCCTTCGCCAGGCTACTAGGGACGCAAAAGCCAGAATGCCGGCCTCTTTCGCCTCCTGCACTCCCGGTTCGTCCACTAGTCCAAATATTGCTAGCCCCCAGCTTGGCTTGACCCGGACTTTCACCACCTGAGATATTGCTCCCGCCACTCCTCTCCAGAACCTCTCCAGTGCCGGGCATGACCAAAACATATGGACATGGTTCGCCGGGCTCCCTGAGCACCTTCCACATGTGTCCTCTACCCCAAAGAACCTACTCAACCTCGCCCTTGTCAAGTGCGCTTTGTGGACCACCTTAAATTGTATCAGGCTGAGCCTGGTACACGAGGAGGAGGAATTAACCCTACCTAGGGCATCAGCCCACAGACCTTCCTCGATCTCCTCCCCCAGCTTCTCCTCCCATTTACCCTTCAACTCTTCTACCAGCGCTTCCCCCTCTTCTTTCAACTCCTGGTGTATTTCCGACACCTTGCCCTTCCCGACCCATACACCCGAGATCACCCTATCTTGAACTTCTTGTGCCGGGAGCAACGGGAATTCCCTCACCTGTCGCCTCACAAAAGCCCTCACCTGTATATATCTAAAGGCATTTCCCGGGGGTAACTCGAACTTCTCCTCCAGTGCCCCTAGGCTCGCAAACGACCCGTCGATGAAGAGGTCCCCCATTCTTCCAATCCCCGCCCGATGCCAGATCTGGAACCCCCCATCCATCTTCCCCGGGACAAACCGGTGGTTACCCCTGATCGGGGACCACACCGATGCTCCCATTGCACCCCTGTGCCGTCTCCACTGGCCCAAGGTCCTTAGCGTTGCCGCCACCACCGGGCTCGTGGTATACTTTGTCGGCGAGAGCGGCAGCGGTGCCACCACCAACGCCCCCAGGCTCGTTCCTTTACAGGACGCCATCTCCATCCTCTTCCATGCCGCCCCCTCTCCCTCCATAACCCACTTGTGGATCATCGCAACATTTGCTGCCCAGTAGTAGCTCCCCAGGTTTGGCAGCGCCAACCCTCCTCGGTCCCTACTGCATTCCAGGAACCCTCTCCTTACTCTCGGGGTCTTATTCGCGCACACAAACCCCATAATACTCCTGCCTGCTCTCTTAAAAAAGGCCTTAGTGATCACGATGGGAAGGCACTGAAACACAAACAGAATCCTCGGAAGGATCACCATTTTGACCGACTGCACTCTACCCGCCAGTGAGAGCGGTAATATGTCCCATCTTTTGAAATCCTCCTCCATTTGCTCCACCAACCTCGTCAAGATTCAGTTTATGTAGGGTCCCCCAACTCCTGGCTATCTGGATCCCCAGATACCGAAAGCTCCCCTCCGCCCTCCTCAGCGGTAGGTCCCCTATCCCTCTTTCTTGGTCCCCCGCCTGTAATACAAAGAGCTCACTCTTCCCTACATTGATTTTATAGCCCGAAAACTCCCCAAACTCCCTTAGAGTCTGCATGACCTCCACCATCCCCTCCATTGGATCCGCCACGTGCAGCAACAGGTCATCCGCATATAGCGACACCCGATGCTCTTCTCCCCCTCGGACCACCCCCCTCCATTTATTAGACTCCCTCAATGACATGGCCAATGGTTCGATCGCCAATGCGAACAACAGGGGGGACAGGGGGCACCCCTGCCTCGCCCCCCGGTACAGTCGAAAGTACTCCGACCTCCGACGGTTCGTCACTACACTCGCCATCGGGGCTCTGTAAAGGAGCTTAACCCAATTGATAAACCCTACCCCGAACCCAAACCTACACAGCACCTCCCAGAGGTACTCCCACTCTACTCGGTCAAAGGCCTTCTCCGCGTCCATAGCTGCCACTATCTCCGCCTCTCCCTCCTCCGATGGCATCATTATCACGTTTAAGAGCCGCCGCACATTGGTGTTTAGTTGCCTGCCCTTTACAAATCCCGTCTGGTCCTCGTGGATTACCCCCGGGACACAGTCCTCGATCCTCGTGGCCAGCACTTTTGCCAGTAACTTTGCATCCACATTGAGGAGCGAGATCGGCCTGTACGATCCACATTGCAGTGGGTCCTTGTCCCGCTTTAGGATCAAAGAAATTGTCGCTTCCGACATTGTCGGGGGCAGGGTCCCCTCCTCTCTTGCCTCATTAAAGGTCCTCACCAGTAGCGGGGCCAACAGGTCTGCGTACTTCCTGTAGAACTCCACCGGGAATCCGTCCGGTACCGGGGCCTTCCCCGCCTCCTGCATGCCCCCCAAACCCTTGCTCAGCTCCTCCAACACAATTGGTGCCCCCAAACCAGCCACCTCTTGCTCCACAACCCTCGGGAATCTCAGCTGATCTAGGAATCGTCTCATCCCCTCTTCCCCCGCTGGGGGCTGGGATCTGTACAGCTCTTCATAAAAGGCCTTGAATACCTTGTTTATTTTCGCCGCACTCCGAACCATGGCTCCCCTTCCATCTTTGACTCCCCCAATTTTCCTCGCTGCCATCCTCTTACGGAGCTGGTGTGCCAGCATCCAACTAGCCTTTTCCCCATACTCGTAGGTCGCCTCCTGCGCTTTCCTCCACTGTGCCTCCGCCTTCCCTGTGGTCAACAGGTCAAACTCCGTCTGGAGCCGTCGTCTTTCCCCAAGTAATTTTTCTTCCAGGGCCTCTGCGTATCTCCTGTCCACTCTCAAAATCTCCCCCACTAACCTCTCCCTTTTCATACCCTCTGTCTTCTCCCTTTGAGCCCTAATGGAAATTAGCTCTCCCCTGATCACCGCCTTCAACACCTCCCATACCACCCCCACCCGCACCTCCACGTTGTCGTTGGCCTCCAAGTACCTTTAGATACACCCCCTCACCTTCCCACACACCACCTTGTCCGCCAGCAGTCCCACATCCAGCTGCCACAACGGGCGTTGGTCCCTCTCCTCTCCCAGCTCCAGTTCCACCCAGTGCGGGGCATGGTCCGAAACGGCTATAGCCGAATACTCCGTCCCCTCCACCCTCGGGATGAGTGCCGTACCCAGAACAAAGAAATCTATCCGGGAGTAGGCTTTGTGTACATGGGAGAAGAAAGAAAATTCCCTGGCCTGCGGCCTTGCAAACCGCCATGGGTCCACTCCCCCCATCTGATCCATAATCCCCCTAAGTACCTTGGCCACCGCCGGCCTCTTTCCAGTCCTTGATTTGGAGCGGTCCAGTGCTGGATCCAACACTGTATTGAAGTCCCCTCCCATTATCAGGCCTCCTATCTCCAGGTCCAGAATGCGCCCCAACATGCGCTTCATGAATCCTGCATCATCCCAGTTTGGGGCGTATACGTTTACCAACACCACCCACGTCCCTTGCAGCCTACCGCTCACCATTACATATCGCCCTCCATTGTCCGCTACAATAGTCTTGGCCTCAAATGACACCCGCTTTCCCACCAATATTGCTACCGCTCTATTCTTCGCGTCCAGTCCCGAGTTGAATACCTGTCCTACCCACCCCTTTCTTAGCCTGACCTGGTCCGCCACCTTCAGGTGTGTCTCTTGGAGCATGGCCACGTCCACCTTCAGTCCCTTTAAGTGCGCGAACACTCGAGCCCTCTTCACCGGCCCATTCAGGCCCCTCACATTCCATGTTATCAGCCGGATTGGAGGGGCTCTCACCCCCCCCACGCCCCGCCGACTAGCCATCTCCTTTTCTGGGCCAGTCCCGTGTCCACGCCTCCCTCACACTCCAGTCCCCCAGAGGGGGGACCCCCGTCCCAACCACCTCTTCTGTGTCCCATTCCCTTTCGGCCAGTGCAGCAGCAACCCTTTTTCCCCCCCTTCCCCCCCTCCCCTCCCCCCCTCCCCCCGCTAGACCCCTGTCTAGCTTTTTTGCTCCCCCCATGTCACTCCCGTAAGTCAGCTGACGCCTGCTGACCCCGGCTTCCTCCTCCGTCCCATTGACATCCCCGCATGGGAGTCTCCCAATCCATATGCATTCCTTTGTTCCCCTTCCCGCCTTTCCAAAGCCCGCTCCGCCCCCTCTGGCGCAGCTCCTGTCGGGGCCTTGTCTCTCTCCCCCAGCCCATGTAACATTTCCTGCGCGTGATTGACCCCCTATATACAACAACCATCACACATCAAACCCCAAAACATCCCCCCCACCCTCACAAACCCTCAGTTAGAGTCCAACTTTTCGGCTTGTACAAAGGTCCACGCCTCTTCAGGCGTTTCGAAGTAATAGTGTTGGCCCTTGTATGTGACCCACAGTCGCGCTGGCTGCAGTATTCCGAATTTCACTTCTTTCCGGTACAACGCCGCTTTGGCCCGGTTGAAACCCGCTCTCCGCTTTGCAACCTCCGTGATCCAGTCCGGGTATATTTGGATCTCTGCATTGTCCCACTTACTGCTCTGCTCCTTCTTGGCCCATCTCAGGACCCACTCTCTGTCCGTGAACCGGTGGAACCTCACCACTATTGCCCTTGGCGGCTCATTTGCCTGGGGCTTCTTCGCCAGCACCCGATGTGCCCCGTCCAACTCCAGCGGCCTCGAAGGGGCCTTCGTGCCCATCATCGCCTCGAGCATCGTGCTCACGTATGCCCCGGCATCAGCCCCCTCCACTCCCTCAGGGAGACCCAGGATTCGCAGATTCTTTCTCCTCGACCTGTTCTCCAGGTCTTCGAGTCTTCCCGCCCACCTCTTGTGTAGCGCCTCGCTCTGCTCCACTCTCACCGCCAGGCCCACGAGCTCGTCCTCGTTCTTACTGACTCTTTTCTGTACCTCCTGGATCTTAGCTTCGTGGGCCTTCTGGGTGATCCCGAGTCCTTCAATTGCCGAAAGCATAGGTGCCAACATCTCCTTGCGCATCTCCTCGCGCTGCTCCTCGAAGCAGCGCTTGATGAACTCCTGCAGCTCCCCTTTGTCCCTGGCCGCCGCCATTTTGTTTCCTTCCCCTCGCTTCTCCCGTTGCTCCAGTGCTGCTCCTTTGGCCGTTACACTTCTGGTCCGTTTCATAGAAGTTGGAGGGGGACCTCTCTCTTCCCTTCGCCACGGGCTGCGTCAAACAAAAAGTTCCGTTGGGGCTCCTCTAACGAGCCCGAAAGTCCGTGGTAGCGGGAGCTGCCGAATCGTGTGGCTTAGCTCCGCATAGCTGCAACTAGAAGTCGAGAGGGAATCCTTTTGGCAGTGTTCGCTTCACCAGTCTGCCCCAAAAAGTCTATGGAAACTCCTGAAAAAGGTCTGGGAGTCCGTTCCAGAAGGGAGCTGCCGAATGCGCGACCTACTCCTCCATGGCCGCCACCGGAAGCCTCGTCCCTGCTTCTTCAATGGCCTTGGTAGATCTTTTCACAGTTGTTCCCTCTGCTGCTAGAATTCACCTTTGATAGAGTCAAGTCAGATTGCAGCTTTAAGCTTGCCCTTCCCCCGCCTGCATGCTGGAAGAGGCCCTGTTTATCCTGTTGCAGCCAAATCTTTTACTGTTTCTGCCGGGTCTGGTAGCCAAAAGACATAACATTCCTGGGGGACACTGTCAGGGGAGTGCTGCAGTCTTCTTCCCACACCGTGAAATGTCAAACAAATGCCGTGGGGGCCCTGTAAAAGAGCCCAAAAGTCCGTTCCAAGTGGGAGCTACTGAATATGCGACCTAGCTCTGCATAGCCGCACCCGGAAGTCGGTAAGCTACACTTGATGGTCTGTCAGCCAATGCACTCCAGTAAAGGGTATTTTTACTCTAACTGACAGCTGCAGCTTGTTTGTCTTTGATATTTCAAGGGCTGAGGATTTAAATTGCTCCAGATCATATCCACCCTTCAAGGGTGTTTATGTCTTCTCCACAAATTTGTTATGCCCACACTGTAGCTATGTCCCTTGGAACAGCGAAATGGAGTCAGTTTGAACACAATAATTTCAAATGGCTCTGCTGAGTTTGTGTTTCCTGCTTGTGTGATTCATGCGTCATCCTATTCCCCTTGTTAGCAAAAAATGGGATTTGCCGGGACGGGGGCCAGACATCAGCACCTGGGGCCTGCCCACCACTTTCAAAAGTCTTGGAACTTCTTCCATTTTCCATGAAAATCTGTCCCTTAATGTCTGCATTGGATGTTCAATTGGCACTCTTCCCAGATATGCTCTATTTAAATATGTCCAAGCATTGCCAAGGTTTGACAAGAAAGAGGTAGCAGCCTTTTTCATTTCATTTGAGAAGGTGGCTAAACAAATGAAATGGCCACAGGACATGTGGGTATTCCTGATTCTAACAAAGCTGGTAGGTAGAGCTAGTGAAGTGTTTGCATCACTACCGGAGGAGGTATTTGGGTCGTATGAGGAGGTGAAAAAATCCATCTTAGGTGCATATGAACTAGTACCTGAAACCAACAGACGAAGGTTTAGAAATTTAAGGAAAGAATTTGGTCAAACGTACATGGAGTTTGAAAGGATCAAACAGAGTAATTTTGATAGGTGGATAAGGGCTTTGAAAATTACCGAACGTATGAAGCTCTCAGAGAAATTATACTTTTGGAGGAGTTTAAAAATTCAATTCCTGATGTAGTGAGAACTCATGTGGAAGAGCAGAGGGTTAAAACTGTGAGATTAACAGCAGAAATGGCAGATGATTATAAATTAGTTCATAAATCAAAGCTTTGTTTCCGACATCAGTTTCAACCTGTGAGGGATAGAAACTGGGGACATAAGAAATACTCAAGTGGTAAAGGTAAAGGTGATCTGATGGGAGATAATAAGGAGCATGTACCTCAGATTAAAAAAGAAATCCAGGAGGGTGGAAAATAAATGGAAAGTTTCAAATGTTTTCACTGCAGTCACAGCCAGAAGGTGTATTAGAGTCTCTCTCTGTAATCTAAAGAATGTAAATCGATCCTTTGGTGATTTAAAACTAATAACTGCTCTTAGTAGTGACTTTAACCTGATGTGCTTCTGCTGAAAGGTTTTTGTTTAAGTCTTCTGGATATTGAAAGGACAGCTTAAGAATTACTTAGTTTTGTATTCTTTGGGTGTTGTATTTGAATTAATGGTTGCTAAGATGTTCACTGTATGTTTTAAAAAGGTTAACTTGAGTTCATAGAATAAATATCGTTTTGCTTTCAAACTTACTTTTCCATTTCTGCTGTACCACACCTGTAGAGTGGGCCGTGTGCTCCCCATACCACAATCTATTAAAAGTTGTGGGTCAGGTGAACTCCATGATACACTTTGGGGTTCTCTAAACCCTGGCCCATAATAGAACGCTATGTATTGAGCAATTCAGAACATGCTAATGGGCCAGCACTCTGTCCACGTGAATCCAGAGCAATTCTCATTCCTACCGGCATCGGATTTGCTGGGACTGGAATTGGTGCTGGAGAGCTTGAGAAGCTGGAGCGATAAGCACTTCACTCTCCGCACACTCATTCAAGCCAAGAAGATGGCTCTGTGAAGAGCAGCACCATGCTTTGTGGACGCGGGGCTTGATTGAATGTTGGGTGCAGTGGAGAAACGGTGGAACCTCTTCCCCAGGGTCAGCATGAGGCTACTGCCTGCGGTCGTCAATGGGGCCTGCGAGGAGGTGTCCAAACAACACAAGTTCAAATATCCACTATGTAGAGGTGGGATTTTAAAATCTCTCGCATTCTGGGCAGTTCCTGTATGTTTCCTGTTGTCTCAGTAAACCAAATGCTATATATTAGGTAGTAGTATTAAAATAAACATTTAAATTAATTTCATAAAGACAAGTATAATGTGTAAAAATGCAGGTGCTTAGTGGGGTGAGCTTCACCAGGCGGACTGGCGTACAGTGCCGCAATTAGATGAACGACCTCCTTAGGACAGCTCGGGTGAGTCACCACATCTGTTCTCCTGGCATCACTCCTGTCCCTCAGAGTCAGCAGGAAATGGGGCCAGAGGTGTGACTCCGCCTTGTAGCATAGCTTACCAAGTATCCCATCACCACTCATCATCTTCAAAGACAGTTCTTCCTGGCCATCCTTTTCATCCTCCTCGCCAGATGAGGCCGAGCATTCTTCCTCCTCTTTCAGCATGTGCCCCCCTGCCAAGCGACGTTATGTAGAATTCAGCAGGCCAGCATGATGTTAGAGACCCTCCTGGGGCAATATTAGAGCGTCCCACCAGAGCGGTCCAGGCATTGGAAGCGCATGTAGAGGCCGCTGATACACCGCACAATGAGATTTCTGGTTGTTGCATGGGCACCGTTATAGCAGCTCTCCAGTCGGTCTGTGGCCTCCAGACAGGCATCATTAGCCAAGACCTCAGCGGTAACCGTGTCACCCAAGAGCCAACCATTCACCCAAGGGAGGGCCTCCAAGGTGCCAGGAACCGATGAGTGCGCCAGGATGTCTGCATCATGCATGCCGCCTGGGTACCGGGCACAGGCGTTCATGATTTGCAGCTGGTGGTCGTACACCAACTGCACTTTCAGGGAGTGGAAGTCTTTCCGATTGATGAAGAGCACCCTCTTATGAACCGGTGCTCGTAGGGGGTCGTGTGTGTCATTGATCATACCCTAGACCTGGGGTATGCCAGCAATGGCAGCAAATGCTGCTGCTCGGGCATCCTTGTGGGCTTGGTGCAGGTTGAAGTTTATGTAGTCTGCTACCTGGGCGCAAAAGGCACCCGTCACAGCGCGGATGCACCTGTGTACGAATGTCTGTGAGATGCCGCTCGATTAGTAGATAACGTCCCTGAGATAAAATCTCCGCTTGACCCCGGAAACATCCAGAGATCTAAACATTTAGGGTGACTGTCACCTTGATGGCCACCGGGAGCGGGTATCCGCCTCCATACCTTCCGTGGTGCCAGGTGCACCACCATCTGTGACACGTGGCGCTCAGCCTCCTTGGTTAGCCAAAGTCTTTGCCGGCACAGGCGGTCTGGCATCTCCTTGAAGGACAGGCACTGACTGTATACACGTGCCCTGATATGGCTCCTCCTTCGCACCTCCACCTCGGCCTGTTGGCCGGCTGGCACTCGAACCTCATCGGCTAGCCCCTGCAATTCTGTGGCAGGCTCCTTTTGTGCATGGTCGGCTCTGAGCAGGCCCTGTGCCTCCACCCTCCGTGCGTCTGCAACGTCAGCTGCGGCCAAGTAGATAGCGGGCATTTCTGAGTGCACTGAGGAGTACTAGCACCTGATGTGCCACTGATTGAGCTTGGCCACATCCATCCCATTGATGGATCATCTGGGGTCTGAGGTCTTCCAGAGGGGAGGCCTGGATGGGCCCTCAAATGACCAGAGGCTCTGTAAACATTTACAGTACACAGTGGGCTGTCAGCAGAGTGAACTGCTAGGGACCTGTGGCTTTTACCAAATGGTTGTGTTTAAAACAAATACTACAGCAGTGGTGGTCTGAGCTAGGCTACCCCGATCCCGAGGTGGACACTCCGAATCCACGGAGCTGTCGGCAATCGCTACCCGCTACCCGCTACTCCCCCGGCCCTGTCAGCCACTCCTCAGCAAGCGGTACAATTCTTAACATTATTTTCAAACGTTGCTTACCTTCTCTCTCCCCTTCAGCAGCCATGGTGCCCAGCCCCCGTTTGTAAATACTTGTAGTAAACTACGTCCATGTGACTGCCGCTGAAGAGAGGTGCAGCATCGCAGAGGCCCGGAACATAGTGGGCCAAACGCGCTAATCATGTTCAAATCAATGCAATGCCGGTTTTGCATGCAGCCACTGGTGCGGGACGCAAACTTCATTATCGCGAGGGACCAGAGCATTGCTCCCAAATCAGCATCAGGCGTGGACCTCGATTTGGGCAGGCTGACCGCTTCTCCACCTGAGTTGTGTTTGCGGGGCAGAGAATTCCGCCCAACAGTGATCTTTCATTTCCATTCATTTAGTTACCTCTCATTGCTCAGTTTTGAAATTCTCAGCCACTTCCCTTTATTATCATCATTCATCATTTATGTGAAAATATGCAAATGAGCAAAAATAGATCTCAGGATATTAATTATTCCAAATTTGATTTTAATGAAATACTAATACTGTCTGAGTAACTGATCAAAAAAAGTAATATTTGATTTGTACAATATTTCCAGAAGAGTTGTTTTGCATGTAAAAGTCTATTTACCTGAGTTCTTGCAATTATGAAATTAACTTTATGAAAATAAATCTAAATAGTTCCTGAGATCAAATATGACAAAATTAACTTACTTGTCTGTCTTGAGGCAAATCTGTTTTAATGTCTTAATGAAAGACCCATCTTAAAGCCCATCATTGCTGTTCATTTTGTGTAAATAATTTCACATAAAACAAACTTAATTTATATTCTGTGCTCTGTCATTAACCCAGATTGTGTTATGTGGTAATTGGTACTGTTGTACGATTTAAGCAAAGGCGGATATTCATTAGCTTAAACTCCGTAATGGCTGAATATTAATTTATTGAACATTTCAACAATACCTTCCTGATTACCAAACCTGCAATTCTCCCAATGTACTATCTAACTCTTTCTCACATGAGTCCTCAGTCAGGTTCACAGGAAGGTTTACAATCACCAGAATGTAGTGTTTAGAACTGGCCTGGGTAGGGGTTGAATAAAAAGCTGTTTGCACAATTAGATTTTCAATGCACATTTGTTGCCTTTGAATGACTATTACCAAATGTCTAATTTATTTTAAATAATATCTAGACACAAAGTACAATGCTATTATAACAGTTTCATTGCGAACCTTTTTTAACAAATACTATTTTTCTTGATCCCGGGTGATGAACCATTAAAGCTAGAAGAGGAATATCAATCAGATTACATCTCAGTAAGATGAGCCTTTGATAAGGAGAAATTTAGCCTCGAACAACGTATATTGTTTAACTGTATTTATTTCACTTTTATCAGATCTGTAGAATTTATATCATGTATAACACAGCACACCACATTGCATGAGTTAGCTTGTATGTTGAAGTGCCCGAAAGGCATCTTGGTACTTCGCCAAAGTTATTTAAGATGCTTATAAACAGCAGTGCCTGGTATACATAATAAAAGCATGCTGCTTGTTTAGTAAAACTGAAGCTTTAATTTATAAAACTTGAAAGCCTTTACCAGGCAAGGGAGTCAAAGAATATGTGCCAGGGAGGGAAGAACTGCAGGTAACCTAAACATGCACCGAAATGACAGAATGAGATAACTGCACAAAATGACCATCACAGCTCTATTTTCTTATGTTCAAAAATGATCCCCAAATTAATAGACATTTAAAAAAATAAGCTATGACCAACATTAACAAGAAAGCTGATGTGCTTCTGATAATGCTAACAGAATGCTGACATCAATGAGATTACGTTGTGCATTGGCAGTTAGAATGCATTTTTGGATGCTGTAGAAAATCACAAAATTTGATAAGTGCTTGATGGGCAGTGGAATTGTTAAGAAAGAGGAAAAGTGGAAAATTAGCAAAATTCTAGGAGCTGTTCTTTTCTAAACAAAAAAGATGTCTTATTCTCCTTTGTTGGTCAGTATTTAATACTCAGACAACTTGCTCGAGGGCTGACATGCTACCACTAGAATCAATTTATAGACTACTCATTGCTTTCCTTATTTTGACAGTGTTATATATGTGTATTATTGTAGTTGCGTGCAATGTCTCTTTAAGAATCCAAGTCATGTTATATGCGTGGCATCGGTGATTACTTTGTCGGCTTTCAAACCTTGAACAGTGAATACCTAGTCAATAAACTTCTGCTAATCTTGCATCAAACTCACATGCTTCTTCAATTCTATTCATTCTGTACTGTTAGTCAAAAGGTACAATAGTTTACAAAATTAAAGTGGCGATGAGGATGGGATCAGAAGAACGAAGAATATTTTTATCTTTCAAAAATAAATTGTTGGAGTGGAGCAGCTTCAACAGATCAATCGATCAACTGATTAACAGCAGGTCAGAAATCTCTGACATCGGAACCGGTAAGACTTCAGGGCAAAAATTCAATGGAAGGGCCCATATCGATTTTAAACCGGCAATCCGAGAAGTCAGGCTACGGGAGTCGCTGTGTGCAGTACAGTAAGACACAGAGGGATAGTGGGGCAGAGCACAATAGATTATCATAGCTTGCATGCAGAAAAGCTGTTAAAAGTTAAAGCTGTTAAAAGTTAAAGCTGTTGAAAGTGAAAGCTGTTGAAAGTTAAAGCTGTTGAAAGTGAAAGCTGTTGCAAATAAAAGTTGATGAAAGTTAAAGATGTACAAATTGGTAATCCATCTTGAATTAAGCGAAGGGGGAAAGCATTCTGATATTGTGAAAGATGGCGGGAAATTTTGGGGCAATGTGGATTCAGAGAACTGGAAGCCTTATTCATTGAAATTCTATTATTATATTCAAGCCAGCAAAATATGGGAAGAGATTAAGGTCCCAGTATTCTTAAGAACAATCGGAAGCAAAACCTTTAATTTGCTAAGAAGCTTACTTTAGCCAGAGATCCCCAGAGAAAAGACATATCAAGAACTAGTGAAAATATTAGCAAATCGTTATTCACCAAAACCCTTGACTATTGCGGAAAGGTTTGGTTTACATAAGAAATCAGTTAGAAGGTGAAAATATTGCACATTTGTCGCAACCTTCAAGCAAAATTTGGTAATTTGCTAGATGAAGCAATTAAAGATTGTTTCGTGTGTGATTTGAAAAATGAGGCCATTCAAAGAAGGTTATTAATGGAACATCATCTAAGTCTGAAGTCTGCATTTGATATTGCTGTTTCAATGGAGCTCGTGGCTAAAGAGGCTTCTCAGCTTGGAACAAGCACGAAGATCCATAAACTGGCTGCTGGCCAGAAGAAGTCTACCCAGCAACAGGTCATTGTTGTGCAAAAATGGGCCATTCACTGGCTGATTGCTGGAGCAAGAACGACCAATGCAAAATATGTGCCAGATTGGCCACAGCAAGAGCTTGATGGAGTAAAATAACTTCCCCTGAGAGAAGAACACTCAAAGGAAGACACCAAACTAATTCAAAGGAAGAAACAAGCTGAATTCAACTAAGAAAATTCATAGCATGAAAGGAAAGAATAATAACCACAGTGAAACTGAAACAATTCATTTCGGTAAAGAATTAAAGGTCAATGTGCTATCAGTCCAGGGTGAGTCATACTGCTTTTGAGTAGTGCCAGAGTTGAATGGGAAATCTATTAAAATAGGGGCTGCCATCTCCTTAATTCCTGAGACCATCTATGAATAGAAACCTAACCACCTGGCTTTAAAACCAGATGTGATTTTCAAGACTTACACTGAAGAGACAGTACCACTGAGAGGTTACATCACAGTCAAGGTTGAGCTAAGTGGACAAACTGCAGAGTTACCACTGCATGTAGGGTGAGGAAGTTTGCCAGCTCTCTTTAGCTGCTGTTGGCTGGAAAGGATTCAATTGAATTGGAGCTCTGTCAACAACTTAGTTGATTCAAAGTCAGACTTACAGACCATCATGGAAAAATACAATAGTGTTTTTGAAGACACCCTGGGGTTCATGAAAGATGTACAAGTGTCCCTGAATATTAAATAAAATAACGAGCTGAAATGTCTCAAGACTAGAGCTGTACTCTATGTAATACATCCAAAAGGTTGAAGTGGAACTACTGAGACTTCTGGAAACAGGAATCTTATAACCCATCACTACTAGTGACTGGGTGACCCCTATAGTACCTGTCTTAAAACAGGATGGTATAATTTGTATCTGCAGAGATTTTAAGACAACAATCAATCCGGTATGTGTGGATCAATAACCTATACCATTGATTGAAGACCTGTTCGCAGGCCTAGCAGTAGATAGAAGTTCAGCAGGATTGACCTATCACAGGCCTACTTGCAAATGAATATGGCAGCTGAACCTCAACACCTGATCACCATTGTCACTCACAAAGGTCTATTCTGCTACAAGGGATTGCCTTTTTGAATAACGTCAGCAACAGCTTTATTTCAACGCTTAGAGGACTGGATCCTTAATGGTTTACAGGGGATACAGTGTTAGCTAGATGATATATTTATCACCGGCACAAATGAGCAAGAACATTTACAACACTTAGAAGCTACACTGAAATGACTTCAGATGCATGGGCTTCATGTCAGGAAAGATAAATGTGATCTCTTCCAGAAATCTGTACAATATGTTGGACATGTAATTGGTCGTATGGGCCTGCATAAAATCCTGAAAAAAATGGAAGGCATTATGGAAGCTCCAAGTCCAAAGGACGTCACTCAACTTAGGTCATTCCTAGAGTTAATCAACTACTATGGAAATTTCATCCATAATCTGGCAACCCCATTGAAACCCTTACATATGTTGTTGTGCGCTAAACATGGTCACCAGAATGTGAAAAGCTTATCAATCTGCAAAAGACACACTGAGGAAGTCAGAAGTGTTGTTAAATTTTCACCCAAAGTTACCAATACAATTTATATAGTGTTGGAGCAATGGTGTCACATATGCTACCTTCAGTGGAAGAAAGACCAATAGGTTTTGCATCTTTTAACAACGCTCAGTTGGATAAAGAGGCACTCAGTATCGATGTATGGAAATTTCACTAATACATGTGTTGTCATTTCACATTGTTAACGGACCACAGGCCCTTAACAGCTATTTTTGGACCACACAAAGATTTCCCGTTGTTGGCTGCAAGTAGGTTCCAACCATGGTCCATAAAATCCCTACAGTGTAGAAGGAGGCCATTTAACTCATTCAAGCCTGCTCTGACACTCTGTATGAGCACTCCACCTAGGCCCACACCACTCACTCTACCCCCATAGCCCCATGCATTGATCATGGCCAATCCACCTAACCTGCACATCTATGGACTGTGAGAGGACACTGGAGCACCCGGAGGAAACCCACGCAGATATGGGGAGAACATAAAAATTCCACACAGAGAGCCACCCAAGACCGGAATTGAACCCACATCATCTGGCGCTGTGATGCAGCAGTGCTAACCACTGTGCCACCATGCGGACCCTGCTAATCCGAGGTCATTAATCCTATTGACACATTATTACAAAATCAAATCATCAATCCGAAAATCATGCTAAAGCAAATGCATTATCACACTTACCTTTACCAGATGGTCAAATGCCACCTAGTGATGATAATATTTTTCATTGTTCACAGATTTAGAATGTCCCAGTAACTTCAGCTCAAGTCCAAAGACATACCAGAAATAATCCTCAGATGGGGAAGGTACTGGAAATGGTGTTGAAGGGGAGGATAGCAGGAAAGCATACTGAATTAACACTGTACATTTCAAGGAGACTCAAATTAATAGCATAGGGCGGGTGTCTGTTGTGGAGGGTGAAAGTAATTATTCCACCAAATTTACGAGAAAAGGTTTTGGAGCAGTTACCCGAAGGATGCTCAGGCATTATGCTAATGAAAGCACTAGCACAAATGGTGGCCAGGAATTGATTCCCAAATAGAAGAAAAAGCAGGACTGTGCCAGTCATGTGCGTGGGTAAGGAACGCACTGCGTTATCCCCATTGTATCCATGGGAATAGCCTAAAATGCCGCGGCAACATCTGTACATTGACTTTGCTAGTCTAGTCAAGGGGCATATGTTCATGGTCATTGTAGACGCACACTCAAAGTGGCCTGAGGTGGTTGCAATGAAATCTACCATGGCAAAACAAACCATTGAGAAACTCGATGAGATCTTTGTGAGATTTGGAAAACTAAAGTAGATCGTGAACGACAATGGGTCATGGTTTACAGCCCCAGAGTTGAAAGATGACTCGAAGATATATAGAGTTCAACATATAAAGTCAGCACCTTACCACCCATCCATGAATGTTTAGTTGGAAGGTTTGTCCTTTTAAACATGAACTGAAGGCTTCAGAAGACCACGTTTCACTTCAGCACCATGTGAACATGCTTCTAGCAACATACCGATATACTACACATACAACTATACAAAGTTCCCCAGCTTTGCGATTGATGAAAAGGAAGCTGAGGACTATCTTTGATTTACTCTTGCCAGAGGAGACATCTGACATAGTTGAGCGGAACCAACCGCCACAGATCTTGCTTGTTTCAACAAGGAGAACATGTGTTAGCACACAGCTACACCACTAATGAGTAGTGGGTCCCTGCGATGTTATTGGCCCAGACTGGTCCAATATTAGTCCAAACAACAGAAAACTCATGTGTTGATGCCATGCGGATCAATTATTGTCAACAGGTGTTTGTATGCCAGTGCCAGGACCACCTCAAGAGGCAATGGTCACTATTCCATCTGACTAATTTCTCGGTTATCTCCAGAAGAAGACATTACATCAAAAGTACCTGCTACTATTAGACTTCCCTCAGAAAAAGAGACTGTAATGCTTTCCAGGGTAGAGATAGATACTAGAGAACTTGAAAATGTATCTATGGTCAAGAATGACAAAGACCTGGAAGTGCGTAGGCAACCAGCTTGAAATAGACACTCACCTGATCATCTCTCTTATTGCCTGTGTTATTTTAATGTAATAATATGATGCCTGCACTATATATAGATGTAAATGACCTTCTTACTTTCCTAGATACTAGTTACGTTGGACCTTAGAAGTAAAGGGGGAGGGATGTTATATATGTGTTCTGTTGTGGTTGTGTGCAATGTCTCTTTAAGAATCCAAGTCATGCGAATTTTAGGGAGTGGAGTACCAAACTTTGCACAATGAAGACCTATTTAATAAACCTCTGTTAATCTTGTATCAAACCCATGTGCTTCTGCAATCCTATTTATTTTGTACTGTTAGTCTAAAGATACAACACAGTACAGGCAAGGTTGAAAATATGCCACACAGAGAGTTAAAAACTGATCTTCTGTACTTTGACACATGTGTCATGTGCTGTGCCATCCACATCCTGAATGCCCTTTTTGCTGTTAGTGCCCGTCCACTGATAGGCCTGATATTCACAGAGCTTACTGACTAATTATAAGGAAAGACTGTAAATCTGTCAGCTGTATAATCATTAAAGTTCATATAAGAAACCCTTTGAGTTACTCCAATACATTACTACATATTTATGTACTCCAGTCTGCAGCAGGTATTTAAGGATAATTGCCTAAAATACTAATTTAAGGGTACGTTTTGGCAGATGGTATAGTTAATTGGACTGGTTGCAAGGAAATAAATTGCTGTTCAAAGAATTAAATCACTTCCTTTGAATGAATGGCTGTTCACACTCGACAGAAACCAAGTTTAACAGGAAAATAGGTACTCACGATATGAAAAATTTATGAAAAATTCTACAACGGTGTGTTGCTCTCTTTGGTTGGCTCTGAATATGGCGGTCAATATGGTCGCCTTCCTTAATTCTAATTACGTTTGCTCTAGAGTCGCCAGGTATCTTTCGATACCGCCACAAGGATCAAAACCGAATACTGATCAAAGACTCAGTACACCAATTAGTTAGTTCAAAGTCAATGCTTATTTATTTACACACACAGTTAATATCTACTCATGCACGAAACGATACAGACTAAACTATCACTACTGCTAAAGCCTATACTTAGCTTCGGGCGCCCACTCAGTCAGAGGAACAATGGCCATTGTTTGGATCTGAGGCTGCTGAGGTCGAAATGGTGAAGGGGAACAGCTAAGGTCGTCTGTCTGGTAGCGTGCGTTGACCTTGGACTTACTTGCTTCTGGTGCAGCTGGTGGACGGATCTCTCCACTGTGAGAGCCAAGTCCAAGAGAGCGATTCTCTCTTGGGGGCTCCTTCTTATACCCAAAGGGGCTTCGCGCTCCTTTGGACGGGCCTTGAACTTGGCCCCAATCAATTGGGCCGTTTCGTGATCATTCCTGTTGATTTCATCCAATAAAGGGGTGGGTGCCCTGATGGCTGGGCGTGTCCTAGGTGGCCGTTGGCCTGCTTTGTTTCGGTCTCCTCTGGCGCCGGGGTGTCTGCCTTAGTATCGGTTACTCAAATGTTACTCTTTTGTTCCCAGAGATGGGCCATTAGTATGCTAATGGGCCTACAGTTTTGGTCTTGCCTGGGAGCTGCGGCTCCAATCAACAGACAAACCCTGAACCTGCTTGTTTTCTCAGCACTGTCCATTTTCCCTGCAATCTTTGCAAAGTGTCCATTTTGTAATCGGGAATTGGCCATCCCAGATGGCTACAGGTGGCACAGTGGTTAGCAATGCTGCCCCACAGCGGCAGAGATCCAGGTTCAATTCCAACCTCGGGTGACTGTGTGGCTTTTGCACATTCTCCCTGTATCTGCGTGGGTTTCCTCTGGGTGCACTGGTTTCCTCCCACATTCCAAAGATGTGCAGGTTAAATGGATTGGACATGCTAAATTGTCCCTTAGTGTCCAAAGGTTGGATGGGTTATGGGGATAGGCAGGAAATTGGGCCTGGGTAGGGTGCTTTTACGGAGAGTCACTGAAGACTCGATGGGTCAAATGGCCTCTTTCTGCACTGTACAGATTCTATGATTCTATGAATCCTCCTTATCCTATGTCAAGACTAAGATAAAGTTTGTTGACAAATCCATATTGACCATCGGTTTTATTAGCCTTCAGATCTTCTCCTTTACCGCATACCACAGCTTTTGTGCAAAACTTTACCTGATTTTTAAAATTTTCTTCTATTAAAAAATTATAATTTTTTTGTAGGACACATCTGCTGCTTTAACTGATAACTGGGGACTGGGGTGATACGATTGATTTCATTTTATCAGCAGTTGTTATGATTCGCTGTTCATCGTAGACTAAATTCTTCAAAGTATTAGTCATCTTACTCGAGTCTTTTATATCTTGTTTAAAGCAAAATAAGAGATCCTTCCTGTAATCCCCAACTGCTAATTACATTGTGATTGTTGTCTTCTAGGAAAATACATCATCTCTACAAATGAAAGCAACTGACATTTCAAATAGCCAGGCAAAATGGAAAAGAAGACGAGGTAGCTCTGAAAATAAAGGATGATGAAAGGACACTATTGAGGAAGAATTTTGTCTCAAAAAAGCAGAATGTAGAACTCGTATGGGTGGAGGTAAGAAATTACAAAGGAAAAATACTGATCGGAGTAGCTTATAGACTCCTAACCAGTTCCTAAACTGTTGGACAGATCAAGAAATAAGAGGTGCTTGTAACAAAGATAGTGCAATCTCATGGGGAACTTTCACATTCATGTAGTTTGAGCAAATCAAATTGACAAAAGCAGTCGGACTGGTTGCAAGAAAATAAATTCCCGTTCAAAGAGTGAGATCACTTCCTTTGAATGAATGGCCATTCACACTCCACAGAAGCCACGTTTAACTGGAAAATAGGTGCTCACGACGGGAAACATTTTCCTTTAACCATCCTTATCCTACGTAGATACTATGATAAATTTGATTATCTTAAATCTTTGTTGATAATGGATCTTATTAACTTTCAGATCTTCTCCTTTACTAGAGATGAGGTCATGGAAAGCGTTCAAAATAATTTCCTCGAACAGTACATAATGGAACCAACCAAGGAACAGGCTGTTTTAGATCTTGTCTCACATAATAAGACAGGGTTAACTAATAATTTCATAGTAAGGGATCCTATGGGGAAGCGTGATCATAATATGTAATAATAATTAGTCCAAAGCTAAAGTATTGAAACTAAATAAAGACATGTAGTTAAGTATAAGGGGGAAGTTGGCTAAAGTAATTTGGGGATTTGATGGATAAGCAGCGACTAACATGTAAAATAACGTTTTCCATAACTCTCAACAAATGTACATTCCATTGAGAAGTAAAAACTCCACGGGGAAAGTAATCCTTCTGTGGCTAACTAAGGATGTTATGGAGAATATTAGATTAAAAGAAGATACTTATGATATTTCCCAGAAGAATATTATACTTGAGGATTAGGAGAATTTTGGAAACAGAAAAGGATGACCAAAAAACTGGTAAAGAGGGAGAAAATGGAATATGAGTGTGAACTAGCAAGAAATATAAAAACAGATTGTAAGACAATCTTCTACAAGTATCTAAAAAGAAAGGGGATAGCAAAAATAATCATGGATTCCTTTGAGGCAGAGACGGGAAAATGGCAGAGATATTAAACAAATATGCCTACCTTCACAGTAGATGACACAAAAATCATACTGCAAACAATATCCTAACATAGTCATACCCATTGAATCATACCTTGCAGATTATTGGCAGATATTTGCACTCTGTGCACAGAATTCTGGCCGAAGTGAGAAAAAGCACGCAGCTCTCCAGCTGCACAGACAAGTTTTCTCTTCAGATATTATGGCTCTCTCTGCAGGCACAAAAAATTCTTCACCATCGTGGTGGCAGGGCGGGGCCTGAGAGTCAGAAATGTCAGCTCCACAGATATCGGGAAGGCCTTTTTAATGGGTTAAAAAATTACTTCCCCCCTTCCCCCCACAACTATAGGGACCCCTCCCCCACAAGTACAAGGTCAATGCCCCCATCATGATATGGGGAACTCCCCCTAGAAGCACCAGGGCAACCAGCATTGTGTTGTGTGGCACTACCACTGTGCTAAATGGGATAGACTTTGAACAGATCTCGCAGCTCAAGATTATACGCTGTCAAAATTTGAGTCTTATCCATTTAACACAAAAGGAGACGGGTTATCTAAGTTCCTAAAGTTTTGCCAGGCAACAAGATTGAAAAACAAACCTGTACAAACAACTTTCCACCAAAATCCTGTGCAGCCCCTTTACCGAGTGAAAGCAGGCACTTTATGTAGCTAATATGTTCCAGTCAGTGCTAACGTGTGCTTCAACTCCCTTACCAAGAAGGTGCCTTGTTCTCAATGCAAGCTAAACTGGTATCTCAGCTCAAGATCTAAAATGTATCTTTCCTCAAACAGCCTGGCAAATATATTTTTTGACTATTGTTACCCAATTACACTTTATATCTTCGTTGTCAGATTTAAACTATTATCATATCATAGAATCATAGAATTTACAGTGCATAAGGAGGCCATTTGGCCCATTGAGTCTGCACCGGCCCTTGGAAAGAGCACCCCACTTATGCCCACACCTCCACCCTGTCCTCTTAACCCAGTAACCCCACCTAACCTAACCTTTTTGGACGCTAAGGACAATTTAGCATGGCCAATCCACTCACAGCATCTCCACTTTCTTGCATGACATCCCAACCTAGAAGTCTGACTGGATGTGGAGCCTTCCTTTTCACAGCTAATTGGCCATCATCCTGTCGGGTGGCTGTTGATTGGCTGTCCGACCAATGCTTGATTCACCGTGCTGAGATCGGCGGGGCGGGAGTGAGTGGGCCACATACTTTCCATTCAGTCTCTACCACCTGCTGAAAACATTAAAATCCAGATACTGAGAAGGTTTGGCAGGGTAGATGTTGAGATGTTGTTTTCCCTGGCAAGAGAATCTAGAACTAGTTGACATCATCTCAGGATAAGGGGTGGGATTCTCCGACCCCCCACCGGGTGGGAGAATCACCGGAGGTCGGCGTGAATCCCGCCCCCGCCGTCCTCCCAATTCTCCCGCCCCCCAAAAGGCGTGAGTCGCGCCGCCCGCCTCGGAGAATGGCGGGGTCCGGCGGGACTCAATGGGCCCCGGGGCCGTCTGAATTCTCCGACCGCGATGGGCTGAAGTCCCGCCCGCCTTTTGCCAGGCCCGTCGGCGTAAATTAGAGTAGGTCTGTTACCGGCAGGACCAGGCGGCACTGGCAGGCTCCGGGGTTCCTGGGGGGTCGCGGGGGGATCTGGCCCCGGGAGGTGCCCCCACGGTGGCCTGGCCCACGGTCAGGACCCACCGATCAGCGGGCGGGCCTGTGCCGTGGGCGCACTCTATTGTTCCGCACCGGAGGCTGTGGTCTTCCGCCATTCCCGGTGCGGAAGCGAAGCCCTCTGCGCATGTGCGGGGATAACGCCAGCAGGCATCGCGCTCCCGCGCATGCGCCGACTCGCGCCGGTCGGCGGAGGCCCTTCGGCACCGCTTGGCGTAGCACCAACCCTCTTTCCCGCCGGCCGGTGGGGCGCCAACCACTCCGGGGGGGGGCCTGGCCCCGAAGGTGCAGAGGATTCCTCATCTTTGGGGCGGCCCGACGCCGGAGTGGTTCACGCCACTCCGTCCCGCCGGGACCCCCTGCCCCGCTGGGTACGGGAGAATCCTGCCCAAGATGTCAGCCATTTAGGATTGAGATGAGGAGAAATGAGGAAAGAAGATCAGAATGATTATAGTTGCAGATTTCCGGCCCGTCCTGCCTGTGGGATCTTCTGCATGAAGGCGAACCCCGCAGCCGATTCCCTGGTGGTGAGACGGGCGGGTGAGCCACACAAGTCGGTGTGACTTCGGTGGCACTAGAAGATCCCGCCGGCGGCGAAAGGTGAGTCGTCTCCACCGCTGGAAACATATTGAGGGTTAGGGGCTGGGAACTGCTGCCTTATGGGTGGAGACTTGGTGAAAGTGAGTAGTTTCAAGCACCTGGGGTCAGTAGTGGCAGAGGATGGAAGCATGGAAATGGAAATTAAGCAACGGATTAGATCGGGGGCATGATTTAACCACCACATTGTGCCTGGCACGGATCTGGACGCGTCGGGTAAATAGCGGGAAAGGCCAAAATCAAGATTTGCGCCTGATGCGAACCAATTTGCGATTCACTTGGCTGGCTCCTGATGACGAGTTCCAGGTCGCGCCCAAAAATGGTGAGCATATCATTAACCCTCATTTGCATTAACAAGATTAAAGGCGAATGCAGCGGTGTCCTGGGAATTACCCGACCCGCCAGTGAGGAATCATGCAGGCATCGTTTAGTACTCCTTTTTAAAAATGTGAAGCTGGCGCAATGGCAACTGAGAGGAAGTGAGGGGGTGAGTTACCATTTCCATCTTCCGGCAGGCATGCAGCCATCAGGGGTCAAGAGGGTGAAGTGCTCTAGGTCGCGGGTGGCCCCTGGGCCGCGTGGGATGAGGGGCTTGGAATCTATGAGGCCTTAAAGCCATCTTTAAATATTGTGGCGAGCCATAACAGGGGTAACCACAATTGCAGCCTGTCTGTCCTGTCAGACACTTTCAGGACAGAGCCCTGCTCTTGGTTCATTGCTGAAAGTCTCTTTAACTCCCTTTCACTGTGAGCAGCCTATAGCTTCACAGCTGAAAGCTACTGAAAATGAAGAATTGGCTTTGTTCGTTGTCAGAACACCTCACAGCTGCAGGTTGTGTTTGCTGCTTGTTCCTGCTGGTGGCTGCAGATGCCTGTAGGCTGCTGTTGCTGTTTGAAGCAAGGAACGCTGCAGGACCATGTGTGCGCCATTGATCCAAATAGGCCACCTGATGACACATTGAAGCACTGCTTTTGCAGATTGCTGATGCTTTTGTTGCTGGTGTGGTGAGTGCTGCATGTAACTGGCACGTCACCGCGGGTTAACCACGCTGGGAGTCAAGTATGTTTAACTGCACCTTGAACACCAGTGGAATATGTGGATGCCAGGATTTGGTTCTGGTGAGATTGGGTGGCGTGGGAGGGCCTGCACAGCTGCGGCTTCTGGATGGAGAATGGCACTGATACATGGAACAAGTCATACATTGATGGACAGAATTCTACGACAAAGTTCTGGACATGATAACACATTCTCAAGCTTGTCCTCCGTTTCTTTGAGGAACGTGCGAGGGGTGATACCGTTGGGTTTTTTTTTGAAAATGAGCTGATATAGCTTTGTACTGGGACCAATATGGAACAGCGACATTTCCTTGTTGTTTAATGGTCAGTGTGATATGTGGAATATTACATAGTTGATTGTCAAATCTTTGTTCATGTTGACCGTTTAATAAATTAAATATTCTCAACTCTCAAGTAGCTTCTTGAGGGTACACATGCCGTGTCTCAGAAGATAATTAGTGCATAGCATTTCAATCCCACTTTGAAGTTTGAACAGTGTGTCGGAACTCTAGGAGATACAGCACAATAGAGGCAACTGCCAACAATCAAACAGTAAAGAGCTGAGCTTCAGCATTGGGGATATCCTCATGACCATAGGATAAGTGTATGGATCGGGGAGGACACCTGAGCACGGTCTCCCTGATATTCCCGGCAGAGATCTGGAGTCTGGGATCTAGGGGCTCCTGATGTGGCTGGGGGTGAGTGTGCAGAGCAAGGTTTGCCAGCACAACTGGCTTGCTGCATAACACTCAGAGAAGGTGGGACGCGTGAGGGTGGTGGAGGTTTGGGGGATTTGAGGATTCAGCGATGGAAGCCCTAAATGATTGTTGGTCTATCGTCTTCTCCATTTCCATACAGATACTATAATGGATGGTGGTGTAAGTCCCGCGACGGCTGCCCCCCCCCCCCCCCCGCCATCCCGATTGCTGCTGCTGCTGACATTTTACCGCTCCCCTAGAAAGTCAAGGAACGGTTGCCACCGCCAGGAGAACCCCAGCAAGGACCCTCTCAAGGCAAACTTTATTCGCTCCAGGCTGAGGAACCCAGCCATGTCATTCACCCAGGTCTCCACACTCGGGGGTATCGAGTCTCTCCACATTAACAAGATCCGTCTCCGGGCTACCAGGGATGCAAAGGCCAAAACCTCGGCCTCTTTCGCTTCCTGCACTCCCGGATCCTCTGACACCCCAAAGATCGCTATTTCTGGACTCGGCTTCACCCGCGTGTCCAAACTTCTGGACATAGCCCTCGCAAAGCCCTGCCAGAATTCTTTAAGCGCCGGGCATGCCCAGAACATATGGACATAGTTCGCTGGACTCCCTGAACATCTCGCACAGCTGTCCTCCACCCCAAAGAACTTGCTCATTCTCGCCGTCGTCATGTGTGCCCGATGTACCATCTTAAACTGAATTAAGCTGAGCCTGGCACATGATGAGGAGGAATTTACGCTGCCTAGGCAGAAACTTAAAAGACAGGACCTCTCGGGTTGTAATCTCGGGATTACTCCCTGTGCCACGTGCCAGTGAGGCTAGAAATAGGAAGATAGAGCAGCTAAATACGTGGCTAAACAGCTGGTGTAGGAGGGAGGGTTTCCGTTATCTGGGCCACTGGGAGCTCTTCCGGGGCAGGTGTGACCTATAAAAGAAGGATGGGTTGCATCTAAACTGGAGAGGCATAAATATCCTGGCCGCGAGGTTTGCTAGTGTCACACGGGAGGGTTTAAACTAGTATGGCAGGGGGGTGGGCACGGGAGCAATAGGTCAGAAGGTGAGAGCATTGAGGGAGAACGAGGGAATAGGGACAGTGTGGCTCTGAGGCAGAGCAGACAGGGAGATGTTGCTGAACACAGCGGGTCTGGTGGCCTGAAGTGCATATGTTTTAATGCAAGAAGTATTACGGGTAAGGCAGATGAACTTAGAGCTTGGATTAGTACTTGGAACTATGATGTTGTTGCAATTAAAGAGACCTGGTTGAGGGAAGGGCAGGATTGGCAGCTATATGC
The DNA here is from genome assembly GCF_047496885.1 of Scyliorhinus torazame. Classification (NCBI taxonomy): domain Eukaryota; kingdom Metazoa; phylum Chordata; class Chondrichthyes; order Carcharhiniformes; family Scyliorhinidae; genus Scyliorhinus; species Scyliorhinus torazame. The sequence goes on from NC_092713.1 coordinate 62,183,623, forward strand.
TCCAGGATTTAGATGTTTCAGGCGGGATAGAGGGGGATGTAAAAAGGGATGTAAAAAGGAGTTGCGCTACTGGTTAGGGAGGATATCACAGCTGTACTACGGGAGGACACCTCAGAGGGCAGTGAGGCTATATGGGTAGAGATCAGGAATAAGAAGGGTGCAGTCACAATGTTGGGGGTTTACTACAGGCCTCCCAACAGCCAGCGGGAGATAGAGGAGCAGATAGGTAGACTGATTTTGGAAAAGAGTAAAAACAACAGGGTTGTGGTGATGGGAGACTTCAACTTCCCCAATATTGACTGGGACTCATTTAGTGCCAGGGGCTTAGACGGGGCAGAGTTTGTAAGGAGCATCCAGGAGGGCTTCTTAAAACAATATGTAGAAGTCCAACTAGGGAAGGGGCGGTACTGGACCTGATATTGGGGAATGAGCCCGGCCAGGTGGTAGAAGTTTCAGTCGGGTCGCATTTTGGGAACAGTGACCACAATTCAGTAAGTTTTAAAGTGCTGGTGGACAAGGATAAGAGTGGTCCTAGGGTGAATGTGCTAAATTGGGGGAAGGCTAATTATAACAATATTAGGCGGGAACTGAAGAACCTAGATTGGGGGCGGATGTTTGAGGGTAAATCAACATCTGACATGTGGGAGGCTTTCAAGTGTCAGTTGAAAGGAATTCAGGACCGGCATGTTCCTGTGAGGAAGAAGGATAAATACGGCAATTTTCGGGAACCTTGGATAACGAGAGATATTGTAGGCCTCGTTAAAAAGAAAAAGGAGCCATTTGTCAGGGCTAAAAGGCTGGGAACAGACGAAGCTTGTGTGGAATATAAGGAAAGTAGGAAGGAACTTAAGCAAGGAGTCAGGAGGGCTAGAAGGGGTCCCGAAAAGTCATTGGCAAATAGGGTTAAGGAAAATCCCAAGGCTTTTTACACGCACATAAAAAGCAAGAGGGTAGCCAGGGAAAGGGTTGGCCCACTGAAGGATAGGCAAGGGAATCTATGTGTGGAGCCAGAGGAAATGGGCGAGGTACGAAATGAATACTTTGCATCAGTATTCACCAAAGAGATGGAATTTGTAGATGTTGAGTCTGGAGAAGGGTGTGTAGATAGCCTGGGTCACATGAAATGAAATGAAAATGAAAATCACTTATTGTCACAAGTATGCTTCAAATGAAGTTACTGTGAAAAGCCCCTAGTCGCCACATTCCGGCACCTATTCGGGGAGGCTGGTACGGGAATTGAACCGTGCTGCTGGCCTGCCTTGGTCTGCTTTCAAAGCCAACGAATTAGCCCTGTGCTAAACAGCCCCTAAACATTGAGATCCAAAAAGACGAGGTGGTGGGCGTCTTGAAAAATATTAAGGTAGACAAGTCCCCAGGGGCTGATGGGATCTACCCCAGAATACTGAAGGAGGCTAGAGAGGAAATTGCTGAGGCTTTGACAGAAATCTTTGGATCCTCACTGTCTTCAGGTGATGTCCCGGAGGACTAGAGAATAGCCAATGTTGTTCCTCTGTTTAAGAAGGGTAGCAAGGATAATCCAGGGAACTACAGGCCGGTGAGCCTTACGTCAGTGCTGGGAAATTACTGGAGAGAATTCTTTGAGACAGGATCTACTCCCATTTGGAAGCAAATGGACATATTAGTGAGAGGCAGCATGGTTTTGTGAAGGGGAGGTCGTGTCTCACTAACTTGAGAGTTTTTCAAGGAGGTCACAAAGATGATTGATGCAGGTAGGGCAATGGATGTTGTCTATATGGACTTCAGGAAGGCCTTTGACAAGGTCCCTCATGGTAGACTAGTACAAAAGGTGAAGTCACACGGGATCAGGGGTGAGCTGGCAAGGTGGATACAGAACTGGCTAGGTCATAGAAGGCAGAGAGTAGCAATGGAAGGATGCTTTTCTAATTGGAGGGCTGTGACTAGTGGTGTTCCACAGGGATCAGTGCTGGGACCTTTGCTGTTTGTAGTATATATAAATGATTTGGAGGAAAATGTAATTGGTCTGATTAGTAAGTTTGCAGACGACACAAAGGTTGGTGGAATTGCGGATAGCGATGAGGACTGTCAGAGGATACAGCAGGATTTAGATTGTTTGGAGACTTGGGCGGAGAGATGGCAGATGGAGTTTAATCCGGACAAATGTGAGGTAATGCATTTTGGAAGGTCTCATGCAGGTAGGGAATATACAGTGAATGGTAGAACCCTCAAGAGTATTGAAAGTCAGATAGATCTAGGTGTACAGGTCCACAGGTCACTGAAAGGGGCAACACAGGTGGAGAAGGTAGTCAAGAAGGCATACGGAATGCTTGCCTTCATTGGCCGGGGCATTGAGTATAAGAATTGGCAAGTCATGTTGCAGCTGTATAGAACCTTACTTAGTCCACACTTGGAGTATAGTGTTCAATTCTGGTCGCCACACTACCAGAAGGATGTAGAGGCTTTAGTGAGGGTGCAGAAGAGATTTACCAGGATGTTGACTGGTATGGAGGGCATTAGCTATGAGGAGCGGTTGAATAAACTCGGTTTGTTCTCACTGGAACGAAGGAGGTTGAGGGGCGACCTGATAGAGGTCTACAAAATTATGAGGGGCATAGACAGAGTGGATAGTCAGAGGCTTTTCCCCAGGGTAGAGGGGTCAATTACTAGGGGGCATAGATTTAAGGTGCGAGGGGCAAGGTTTAGAGTAGATGTACGAGGCAAGTATTTTACACAGAGGGTAGTGGGTGCCTGGAACTCGCTACCGGAGGAGGTGGTGGAAGCAGGGACGATAGTGACATTTAAGGGGCATCTTGACAAATACATGAATAGGATGGGAATAGAGGGATACAGACCCAGGAAGTGTAGAAGATTGTAGTTTAGTCGGGCAGCATGGTCGGCACGGGCTTGGAGGGCCGAAGGGCCTGTTCCTGTGCTGTACTTTTCTTTGTTCTTTGTTCTTTGTTCTAGGGCATCAGCCCACAGGCCCTCATCCAGCTCCTCGCCCAACTCCTCCTCCCACTTGCCCTTCAACTCCACCACTGGGGCTTCCTCCGCCTCCTGCAGTTCTTGGTAGATGTCCGACACCTTCCCCTCTCCTACCCAGATGCCAGACGCCACCCTGTCCTGTATCCTACGAGGGGGTAGCAACGGAAATGTCCCCACCTATATTTTGAGAAAGTCGCAGACTTGGAGGTGTCTGAAGGCGTTTCCAGGGGGCAGACTGAATTTCTCCTCCAGCGCCTTCAAGCTAGGGAAAGTCCCATCTATGAAAAGATCTCCCATCCTTCTAATACCTGCCCTGTGCCAGCTTTGAAACCCCCCATCTATCTTGCCCGGAACAAATCTTATGGTTTTTCCATATCGGGGTCCAAACTGAGCCCCCCACCTCCTTTCTGTGCCTTCTCCACTGACCCCAGACCCTCAGTGCCGCTGTCACCACCGGGCTTGTGTATCGTGCCGGCGAGAACGGCAGCGGTTCCGTTACTACTGCCCCTAGGCTGGTGTCTTTGTATGACGCCGCCTCGAGCCGCCCCCACGCTGACCCCTCCTCCATTACCCATTTCCTAATCATACATAGAACATAGAACATTACAGCACAGTACAGGCCCTTCGGCCCTCGATGTTGCGCCGACCTGTGAAACCACTGTAAAGCCCATCTACACTATTCCCTTATCGTCCATATGTCTATCCAATGACCATTTGAATGCCCTTAGTGTTGGCGAGTCTCTCCTGTTGCAGGCAGGGCATTCCACGCCCTTACTACTCTCTGAGTAAAGAACCTACCTCTGACATCTGTCTTATATCTATCTCCCCTCAATTTAAAGCTATGTCCCCTTGTGCTAGACATCACCATCCGAGGAAAAAGGCTCTCACTGTCCACCCTATCCATTAGCCGCCCAGTAGTTGCGACAGAAGTTCGGAAGGGCCAACCCCCCCCCCCCCACCCAACCCACCCCCTCACCCGACTGCGCTCCAAAAACAGTCTTTTAACCCGCGGGGTCTTGTTTGCTCACACAAATCCCGTAATAATCCTGTTCACCCGCTTGAAAAAGGATTTGGGGATGAAGATGGGAAGGCACTGGAAAACAAACAGGAACCTGGGGAGGACCGTCATTTTCACGGTCTGCACCCTTCCCACCAGGGAAAGCGTGAGCATGTCCCACCTTTTAAAGTTTCCCTCCATCTGCTCTACAAGCTGAGATAGATTGAGCCTGTGTAGGGCATCCCAGTTCCTTGCCACCTGTATACCTAGGTAACGAAAGCTCCTCTCCACCATCTTGAGCGGGAGCTCTCCCAGTCTCTACTCCGCACCCATAGTGTGGATTACAATCAGCTCACTTTTCCCCAAGTTCAACTTGTACCCCGAGAAGCTCCCAAAGTCCCTTCGGATCCGCATGACCTCCCCCATCCCCTCTAGTGGGTCCGAAAAATACAATGGCAGGTTGTCTGCGTAGAGCGAAACCCGGTGCTCCTCTCCCCCCGAACCAGCCCCCTCCAGTTCCTTGAAGTCCTCAGCGCTATGGCCAACGGCTCAATTGCCAGGGCAAATAGTAGCGGGGACAGGGGGCACCCCTGCCTCGTCCCTTGGTGCAGCCTAAAATACTCCAACCTCAGCCGGTTCGTGGATACACTTGCTACGTGGGCCTGATACAGTAGCTTGACCCACCCGATGAATCCAAACCTACCTAACGCTGCCCACAGGTACTCCCATTCCACCCGGTCGAAGGCTTTCTCTGCATCCATTGCAGCCACTACGTCTGCATCCCCTACTGCTGAGGGCATCATGATAATGTTTAGGAGCCTCCTCACATTTGTGTTCAATTGCCTGCCGTTGATGAAACCCGTCTGATCCTCATCAATCACTCCCGGGACACAGTCCTCCATTCTAGTGGCCAAAATTTTAGTCAGCAGTTTGGCATCCACTTTCAGGAGCGATATCGTCCAGGAGCGACATTGAAGCGGATCCTTCTCCCTCTTCAGGATGAGCGAGATTGAAGCCTGCGACATTGTCGGGGGGGGGGAGGGTTCCTCTCTCCTTTGCCTCATTAAAGGCTCTTAGCAGGAGTGGGCTCAGTAGCTCCGAGAATTTCTTGTAGAATTCCACAGGGAAGTCGTCCGGACCCGGGGCCTTGCCCGACTGCATACTTTCTAGGCCCTTAACTATCTCCTCCAACTCAATCGGGGCCCCCAGTCCCTCCACCAGCTCTTCATCCACCCTTGGGAACCTCAATTGGTCCATAAATTGCTTCATCCCTTCCCCTCCCACCGGGGGCTCTGACTCGTACAGTTTACAATAAAACTCCTTGAAGACTTAGTTGATCTTCTCTGGGCCCAAGACCCTGTTACCTGCCTTATCCCTAACTCCCCCAATCTCCCTGGCCACCTCTCTCCTGCGAAGTTGGTGCGCCAGCATCCTACTTGCTTTCTCCCCATACTCGTAGACTGCCCCTTTCACCTTCCTCAGCTGTGCCTCCGCCTTCCCAGTGGTCAGCAGATCAAACTCCGCCTGCAGTCTCTGGCGTTCCTTTAGCAGCCCCTCCTCAGGGGTCTCCGCGTACTTCCTGTCTACTCTGAATATCTCTCCCACCAGCCTCTCCCTCTCCGCTCTCTCCCTCTTCTCTCTATGGGACCTATAGAAATTAACTTCCCTCTAATAATTGCCTTCATAGCCTCCCAGACCGTTGTGGCTGTTACCTCCCCTGTGTCGTTTGTTGTCACATAGTTTTGGATGCTCCTCCTTATCCGCCCACACACCTCTTCATCTGCCAGCAGTCCCACATTCAGTCTCCAGAAAGGGAGCTGCCCTTCCTCCGCCCCTAATCGCAAGTCCACCCAGTGCGGGGCATGGTCTGAGACCGCAATGGCCGAATACTCGACCCCCTCCAACCTCGGGATTAGCGCCCTGCTCAACACAAAAAAGTCAATCCGAGAGTACACTTTGTGAACGTGGGAGTAAAAAGAGAACTTCTTCGCCCTTGGCCGCGCGAATCTCTATGTATCCACGCCCCCCCATCTGATCCATGAACTCCCTCAGGGCCTTGGCCGCCGCCGGTCTCTTTCCCGACCTGGACTTACTGTGGTAAACCACTGTTGCACCTATATTAGGTAATGTAAGGTAGGACCTGTACTACATGTTCGCCGATAGTCCCTGCCTGCTGGCTCCGCCCAGTAGGCGGAGTATAAATATGCGTGTCCTCCATTCAGCAGCTATTTCGCCAGCTGCTGTGGGAGGCCACACATCTTAGAGCAATAAAGCCTCAGTTGTATCCAACTCTAGTCTTTGTTCAATTGATCGTGCCTCACTTAGACCGGTCCAATGCCGGATCCAGGACTGTGTTGAAGTCCCCCCCCCCCATTATCAAATTACTTGACTCCAAGTCCGAGATTTCACCCAGCATGCGCCTCATGAATTCCACGTCGTCCCAGTCCTGGGCATAGACATTCACTAACACCACCCGGTACCCCTGCAGCTTGCCACTCACCATAATGTACCTGCTCCCCTTGTCCGCCACAATACTCCCTGCCTCGAATGCCACTCATTTGCTACCCAGAATTGCCACCCCTCTGGTCTTCGAGTCTAGCCCCGAATGGAACACCTGGCCTACCCATCCTCTCCTAAACCTCATTTGGTCAGTGAGTTTTAAGCGTGTCTCCTGTAGCATGGCCACGTCCGCCTTTAATCCCTTTAAGTGCGAGAACACGCGGGCCCTCTTGACCGGCCCGTTCAGACCCCTCACATTCCACGTGATCAGCCTGGACGGGGGGTTGACCCCTCCCCCTCCCTGCCGACTCGCCATCTCCCTTTTTCGGCCATCCACGTGCCCGTGCCCCCCGCTCGCTCCAGCCCTACCGCCGTAGGCCCCCCCCCCGACTCTCCAACCGTACCCAAAGGTTGGCTCCCCTTCAGTCAGCAAAGCAATGCCCCATCCTCCCCCCAACCCACCAATCCCAATCCCCCATGCCAAGCACACACTTAGCACTGATTTCCCCCCCATTACGCTTCCGTAAGTCAGCTGACCCATGCTGACCCCGGCAGCTCCCGCCTCTATCCCCAATCTTACTGTTGTCTCCTCCTTCGGGCCCCCAACCTCCCCTCCCCCACAGGGTAAGAGAGCGAGAGCCATCCAAATTCTTCCCGTGAAACAAGAAACACAACCCGGTCATTACCCCGCCCCCTGAAAAAAACAACAAAAAAGAAAAGTGAACAACTTAAATTCTACTACCAATCTTACATTAGGCCAACACCCGGTTACACATCCCCACCAGGGCGTTTCACCCACGTGCAGCTGTCCTTTAGCTCGAGTCCAGCTTTTCATGCTTAATAAATGTCCACGCCTCGTCCGGCGTATCGAAGTAGTGGGGCCTGTCCTGGTACATTACCCAAAGCCTCGCCAGAAGCAACAGCCCGAACTTCACCGCTTTGTTGTGGAGGACCGCCTTAGCCCGGTTGAATCCCACACGCCTCTTAGCCAATTCAGCTCCCAGGTTCTGGTATATACGAATCTAGCAGTTCTCCCACTTACTGCTCCGCTCCTTCTTTGCCCAACGCAAGACACGCTCCCTGTCTGTGAAGCGGTGGAACCTAATCACCGTCGCCCTCGGTGGTTTGTTCGCCCTAGGCTTCCTCGCGAGGACTCTGTGCTCCCCGTCCAGTTCCAAGGGCCGCGGGAAGGCCCTCGCGCTCATCAGCGTCACCAGCATTGTAGCCACATATGCGCTCGCGTCCGCCCCCTCCGCACCTTCAGGAGGCCCAGAATTTGCAGGTTTTGTCTCCTAGACCTATATTCGAGGTCATCCAGTCTCTCCTGCCATCTCTTGCGCAGGGCCTCATGCGCCTCCACCCTGACCGCCAGGCCCAGGATCTCATCCTCATTGTCAGATACCTTTCTCTCCACCTCTTTGATCGCCTTCTCCTGCACCTTCTGAGTCTCCACCATCCTTTCCATAGAGACCTTCATAGGGGCCAGCATCTCCATCTTCAGCTCTGCGAAGCAGCTTCTTAGGAACTCCTGCTGCCCTCTCGACCACTGGGCCCACGCTGCTTGGTCCGCGCCAGCTGCCATTTTGTCTTCTCGGACCCGTTCCGCTCACCTCCCCGCAATTGCTCTCTTGACGGTCCCACTCCTGGTCCCCTCCATGCAACAGTGAGGGGAACCTCTCCAGCGTCTCTTGCCATGCTGGGAATCACCACCGAAGTGCCCCTACAGCTCCGTTAAAGGGCACAAATGTCCGGGAGCTGCCGTGTGAGCGACCTATTCGGACATGGCCGCGACCAGAATGGGAGTGCCCTTTATTAACAGGAAGGGGTTCCACTCCCTGAATGTTCAGATTGTGTGCAACCACCACCTCCAGATCATGCACGTGTGCGCATGCTACTTTGGGAACGTTCATGACACCTATATCCTGGGGACTCAGAGATCCCCGGCACGTTCGAGGACCACCCCAGGATGATGGGTTGGCTCTTGGGGGATAAGGGATACCTGCTGGTCCTGGTTGGTGACTCCGGTGTGGAGGCCTGAGACCGAGGCAGAGACCCGATACAATGAGGCCCATGCTGCCACTCGTGCTGTCATTGAGCGGTGCATCAGACTGCTCAAAATGCGGTTCCAATGCCTGGGTCGCTCTGGTGGTGCCCTGCAGTGTTTGGAATCAGTTTTGGCAACATTTTAAGCTGGAGGGCATGTCACTGTGGGTGCCGATTTGTGGAAATCTTAGGTTTATTCCAGCAGGATTGGATTTGACGTACGGTATTTGAGAATGGGAGAGGATAGGGAGGTTTAAGGACTTGTTCAGGGAAGGTTGATTTGCAGAGTTGGAGGAACTGGTGGAGAAGTTGCCAAATTTGATGAATTATTATTGGGCAACAAATGTGGAGAAGGTTCGGAAATGGGTCGTGGAGGAAGGATCGGTCTGGGGGCCGGATAGAGGAGGCTTTGTGTACAGGGATAAATCTGACGGCACCGATGATGGCACCTTCTGTTCTCACCAGCCAAATACTCTACGAATCCAGTGGCTGTTGCTTCACAAGAGTTTCCCACAGAGAGTCTCCCACTTTGTGGTGGTGTGCTGTGCTCTCCACAGCCTGGCTCAGTGGCGGGGTGACATGCTGGAGGAGGAGGAGGGATATGCAGCCTCGCCTGAGGACGAGGAGGAGGCAGGCCAGGAGGGGCTGGAGGGCAAGTCCAGGGAAGAGCACAGGAGGAGCTGGAGGATGAAGGACAGGAGGGGGCAAGGTTCTGACACACCTGGAGGACCAGGAAGGCCCTCATCCACACCAGATTTCCATAATGAGGACCCCCCCCCCCATTTCCCCAATTCCTCCTTTCCCAATCCCATCCCGCCAATCCCCCCACCCCCCGGCCACCGTACCTCTTCTCTCTTCTTTTTTATTCAGGACATTTTCATTTTATATACAAAACACAACATTCCATCCAACATTATAAATTTCTCGTTATAAACACCCCCTCCAATGTATCACCCCAGATGCCGCGCTTTATAACTAAAGTACAAACAAAACAACCCGCCACCTGCTGACGTTTATTAACTCTTAAAGAAGGAGATGAACAGCTTTCACCTCAAGTACGACCCCTCCTCCGACCCCCTAATGGCAAACTTTATCTTCTCCAAATGTAAACATTCTACTAGGTCACTCACCCACCCCGCTGCTCTTGGCGGTTCTGGATCCCGCCACCCTAACAGGATCCTTCTCCGGGCTATCAAGGAGGCAAAGGCCAACATGTCAGCCTCTCTCCCCACCTGCACTCCCAGATCTTCCGATACCCTAGATATCGCCACTCACGGGCTCGGGGCCACCTTAACCCCCAAGATCTCCGACATCATCCCCGAAAAGGAAAAATCCCACCAATTTCAGACAGGACCAAAACATGTGCATGGTTCGTCGACCCCCTTAAACACCGCTCTCTTCCACTTCTGTAAAAAAATTATTCATGCGATTCTTTGTCATATTTGCTCTGTGCACTACTTTAAATTGAATTCAGCTCAATCTCGCACATGAGGAGGTCGAGTTTATCCTATGCAAGGCATCACTATGAACCCCCCCCTCAAATGCACCACCCAGCCCCTCCTTCCACTTCCTCTTTATCTCCTCCATCAAAGTCCTCTCCCTCTCTATTAACTACCCTTAGATATCAAAGATCTTTATTATCGAGGCCAGCAACAGCCCGTGGAGAGCCCAAGTTGTAGTGGTTAAATCTGGGGAGAAACACAGGATGGTCGTGGACTACAGCCAGACCATCAATCGGTACACGCAGCTCGATGGGTACCCCCTCACACACATATCTGATATGGTCAATCAGATTGCGTAGTACCGGGTCTTCTCAACAATTAACCTGAAATCCGCCTACCACCAGCTCCCCATCCGGGAGTCGGACCGGCCATACACTGCCTTCGAGGCGGACGGTCGCCTCTACCACTTCCTTAGGGTCCATTTCGGTGTCACAAATGGGGTCTCGGTCTTCCAAAGAGAGATGGACCGAATGGTCGACCAGTACAGTTTGCGGGCCACCTTTCCGTACTTAGATAATGTCACCATCTGCGGCCATGATATATTCCTCCGCACTGCCACTCTTCTCAACCTGACCTACAACAAAGAGAAGTGTGTGTTCAGCACTACCCGATTACCAATTCTCAGCTATGTAGTCCAAAACGGACTTCTCGGGCCCGACCCCGACCGCATGCGCCCCCTCATGGAACTTCCCCTCCCCCACTGCTCCAAGGCCCTCAAACGCTGCCTGGGGTTCTTTTCCTACTACGCTCAGTGGGTCCCAAACTATGCGTACAAGGCCCGCCCACTCATTCAGTCCACCCAATTCCCCCTTGCGGCCGAGGCACAACACGCTTTCGCCCGCATCAGAGCAGACATTGCCAAGGCCGGGATGCGTGCAGTGGACGAGTCACTGCCTTTCCAAGTAGAAAGCAACGCTTCAGACGTCGCCCTTGCTGCCACTCTAAACCAGGCAGGCAGACCCGTGGCATTCTTTTCCCGCACCCTTCATGCCTCTGAAATTCGACACTCATCTGTCGAGAAGGAGGCCCAAGCTATCGTTGAAGATGTGCGGCATTGGAGGCATTACCTGGCCGGTAAGAGATTCACTCTCCTTACGGACCAACGGTCGGTAGCCTTCATGTTCAATAACACACAGCGGGGCAAGATCAAAAATGATAAAATCTTGCCGTGGAGAATCGAGCTCTCCACCTATAATTACGAGATCTTGTATCGCCCCGGTAAACTCAACGAGCCCCCGGACGCCCTCTCCCGATGTACATGTGCCAGCGCACAAGTAGACCAACTCCGGGCCCTACACAACAGCCTTTGTCACCACGGGGTCACTCGATTGTACCATCTGGTCAAAGCTCGCCATCTGCCCTACTCCATCGAGGAAGTAAGGACTGTCACCAGGGACGGCCAGGTCTGTGCGGAGTGCAAGCCGCACTTCTACCGGCCGGACCGTGCGCGCTTGGTGAAGGCTTCCCGCCCCTTTGAACGCCTCAGCGTGGATTTCAAAGGGCTCCTCCCCTCCACCGACCGTAACATGTACATTCTCAGTGTGGTCGACGAGTACTCCAGATTCCCGTTCGCCATCCCATGCCCCGATATGACGTCTGCCACCGTCATCAAGGCCCTCAGCACCATCTTCGCTCTGTTCAGTTTCCCTGCCTACATCCACAGTGACAGGGGATCCTCATTCATGAGCGAAGAGCTGCGTCAGTTCCTGCTCAGCAGGGGTATCGCCTCCAGCAGGACGACCAGCTACAACCCCTGGGGAAACGGGCAAGTAGAACGGGAGAATGGGACAGTTTGGAGGGCCATCTAGCTGGCCCTACGGTCCAGGAACCTCCCAGCCTCTCGCTGGCAGGAGGTCCTCCCTGACGCTCTGCATTCCATCCGGTCACTATTGTGCACCGCCACTAATAACACACCCCATGAACGTGTTTTTACCTTCCCTAGGAAGTCCACATCCGGGGTGTCGCTCCCGACTTGGCTCGCTGCTCCAGGACCGGTCCTTCTCCGTAGGCACGTCCGACTCCACAAGGCGGACCCCTTGGTGGACAGGGATCACCTGCTCCACGCCAACCCTCAATATGCCTATGTTGAGTTCCCCGACGGCCGCCAAGATACTGTCTCACTCAGGGACCTGGCACTGTCAGGTTCCACCCCAACACCCCCCCCCACCAATGCGCCCCCCCCCCCACGTCCCACCATGCCACCAATATTGACCCCACCAGACCACCCCCCCCCTCGCCTTTTCCGCACAAGTGGACGAAGAGGACTTCGGAACGTTCCCGGAGTTCCCCGATGACTGGCCAGCATCAGCACCGCCACCACCGCCATCGTGCCACCTCCACCACCGCCAGCTCCGACTTCGTTGCCACCGTTACGCCGTTCCCAACGAAGCACCAAAGCACCGGACCGGCTGAACCTTTGACGGACTCCGGACCGTCAACATGGACTTTTCTTTCCCTACCACTGTACATATTTGCACTAATTGTATATAGTTTCACGTCACCCGCACTGAACTCATTTTTAACAGGGGGTGAATGTGGTGAAACACTGTAATAGGAGAAGTAAGGTAGGACCTGCACTACAGGTTCGCCGGTAGCTCCTGCCGGCTGGTTTGCCCACGGAGAACTTTATAAATATGTATGACCACCAGTGCCCTGCCATTTCGCCAGCTGCAGCAGGAGGCCACACATCTGACTGTAATAAAGCCACAGTTGTGCACAACTTTAGTCTTTGTGCAATTGATCGTGCATCACTCACCTGTCAGGAAACTCTGAGGAAAGGCGGCTCTACACTATAAAAAGCAAAATACTGTGGATGCTGGAAACTGAAACAAAAACAGAGAACACGAGAAAACTCAGCACGTCCGGCAGCATCAGTAGGGGGAGAAAACAGTTCCAACATATTTTCCCTCTCTTTTAGCTCTGATGAAGAGTCAAACGGATTTGAAATGTTAACTCTGTTTTCACTCCCGACAGATACTGCCAGGCTTGCTGAGTTTTCCCAGCATTCTCCGTTTTGATTCTACAGCATGCTCAATTGTAACCTTCATTGACTCCAACAGGGGAGAATATTGTGAGGAGTGTAAAATCAGCATTGCATCAATGGCCTCCAGTGTCTTCTTACTCCAGCCTTCTATGTAAATACCCTCCCTTCACTTCATGACTGGCGCTCGAACTTTGAGCGATCCTGTTTCAGCTCTGTTAAAATCTCTAAAAATAGTAAAACCTTTCTTTAAATCTTGTGTCGTTAGATAACTGCTTGTTAAAAACAAGGGGAAGAACATTGCACGAAAAGTTAAAAACCTAAGTTAGCCAAAGCAGTCAGTTCCAAAACAAGGTCAAATGAGAACAATATTGACCTCAAGAGATGAGAATTTTTTAGGTCGCCTTCAAGAAGTCCTGTTTCAAATGAAGTTAAACAAAAAGCTAAAAATCAAAAAGTCATTTCCACACAGGGAAGAACTGATAATTATTCATTGTTAATCTTCTCCAACAATGTACAAGGATAGCATATTTAGGGTTTTGCATCGTAAGCACTCCTAGATTCCTTTGGCTAAGACAGCTCTTTGTAGTATAAAACTTTTTGTATCACAGCAGCTCTCATACTATTTAAGTTCCATTAAAATAGTCAATTGTATTCCAGAACTGAGTCTCACTAAATGGTTATCACACAAAATTTATGCCTGTTATAATCAGACTCAACCTTCAGATCAATGGATTAAACAGAACCTCAGTTGGTTTTTATTATTCAAAATGGGGAACTTGCACCTTGACTGTCTTATTAAAGTAAAATATAACCTCTATTTTTTTTCCTTGTAGTAGTTTTCCATTGCATAAATTATGAGGCTGAGCCTTAGTTTATATGCAATGCAGAAATGTTATACGTAGGTCACAGAGACTCTTGGGTTCTCAAATCAAAGACAGATGTTCAGACTGTCAGGTTAGAGCTTTAATTTGTAGATTAACTCTCTGCCAATGCTGATATCATATTATAGAGCAAATGCAATTCACGTTGAGCTATGGATTCTGACTGCTTGCCAATATTGACAATTTTCTTCGAAGAGAGGTACCACACTTCAAGATGAAGCCATAGGTTCTCACCAAAGGAGGCGGTAGAAAACCATGCTGTTGACTGATAATAATCTAGTCAAGGTTTTATGTGTCTAATGGTGTTCTGCAAGTATCAGATTCTCAATAGAAAGTGCTTGTTTATGTGGATATAAATGACTGCATGACATGGTGTTGTGAGAATGGAAAAGTGGTAGAAGATTAAACCATTCTCATGACTCAACACTGCATCCAGATCCTTTGATTAGATAGTAGAACATACAGTGCAGAACTAGGCCATTCGGCCCATCGAGTTTGCACCGACCCACTTAAGGCCTCACTTCCACCCTAACCCCGTAACCCAATAACCCCTCCTAACCTTTTTGGTCACTAAGGGCAATTTATCATGGCCAATCTACCTAAGTTGCACATCTTTGGACTGTGGGAGGAAACCGGAGCACCTGGAGGCAACCCACGCAGACACTGGGAGAACGTGCAGACTCCGCACAGACAGTGACCCAGCGGGGAATCGAACCTGGGACCCTGGCGTTGTGAAGCCACAGTGCTATCCACTTGTGCTACCGTGCTGCCCCTCTAGATAGTAATCTAGTAGTCATTACTGGTATGCTCTTTGTGACATTTTGCAGATTTACAATTATCCCACAAGTTTCTTTTTTAACTGTCTTGTTGATAGGGACATATAAAGTTTTTTTTTGTGTTTTATTTTTTTATAAATTTAGAGTACCCAATTCATTTTTCCAATTGAGGGCCAATTTAGCATGGCCGATCCACCTACACTGCACATCTTTGGGTTGTGGGGGTGAAACCCATGCAAACACAGGGAGAATGTGCAAACTCCACACGGACAGTGACCCAGAGCCGGGATCGAACCTGGGACCTTGGCGCCGTGAGGCTGCAGTTTAACTCACTGCGCCACCGTGCTGCCCTCGACATATAAAGTTGACCAGCTTGTTTGCAAGGGTGCTGCAGTTGGCAACAACTAAAGAGATTTTGGGCGTGCTTTAACAGCCTTGTTGCACCTGACTTGGCGTTGCGACGGGGCCATTGAATCTCGCGAGAGATTGGCGATGTGCGAGACATCTCGCGAGATTCAACGGAACCTTGTGAGACGTCAAGATCTGGATCTTGCCTCGCAGGGTGAGATCCAGGTCAGGATATTGAAATGAGCCATTAGGCTTCACCAGCTTGCCAGGTGCCACTAGTACTCTTCCACTATCATGACAGGGTGATCCTAAAATTTGGGTTCAGAAATGGGGTCCAAAAATGAAACAGACAATTTAAATGTTTAAACAGATTGAAGGAAAATGCTGTTGGCCCGAACTCAAAAGGATACGCCCATACCTGGATGAGTCACATGCTCCCATTCAGACTGAAAGTCATTAGTGAATGCATAACGTGATTCACCAAAGGAGTGAAATGAAAATCGCTTATTGTCACAAGTAGGCTTCAAATGAAGTTACTGTGAAAAGCCCCTAGTCGCCATATTCCAGCGCTTGTTCGGGGAGGCTGGTACAGGAATTGAACCCACGCTGCTGGCCTTGGTCTGCTTTATAATCCAGCTATTTAGCCCACTGTGCTAAACCAGCCCCTTGCCCATTGACAGTGACCCATTGGCATGACCAGCCATTATCCTGTTGACAGAGTCTGATGACCTAATGATCTATCATTGGAAGGTAGTTGCAAATGATTGGCATAGCTATGGCCTTTTGGGTAAACGGGAATGGGCTCTCAGCCAAATAATGAGAATAAATTCAAGTTTGACCACCTTTGTTTAAAGGGCTGGGCAGAGCTTAGAGGGAGAGAAATTATTTTGGGAAAAAAGGCAGAAGCAGCCAAGGTGACAGGTCAGGAAACATGGAAGCAGAAGGCTGTGGAGAGCAGCCAGTCAGGTCAGGAAGCCTGCTAGCTTAAATATGTAAGCAGCCATGGAACAGTTCATAGAAAAAAATACCAAATGGAGAAAAAGCTTTGAAAAAGGATTCTGAAAGAGATGTC
Source organism: Scyliorhinus torazame (assembly GCF_047496885.1). NCBI lineage: Eukaryota > Metazoa > Chordata > Chondrichthyes > Carcharhiniformes > Scyliorhinidae > Scyliorhinus > Scyliorhinus torazame. Next base: position 62,199,688 of record NC_092713.1, read on the forward strand.
CTAACAGAAGAAAGATTGCATCCTAAATGAAAGTGCTGCCTTTGCCTGGATGTGGAAGTGGAAGGTGAGCTGTATTTCAATGCCAGGTTTTGTTTCATTAAACCCTGTGTGTTAAAGTTAAGAAACTGCATATAATCTGTTAATGTTAGAACATTGAAGTTTGAAAGCTTAAACACTGTTTTCTTTTCTTTTGTTTTAATAAAGTTTGTTTACAAATACCAAAGTCCAATTTCTGACATTATCACTCCCAGAACGAATCTAACTCTTTTGCACAGTCTTAAAATTTTAAAACATTCCGCATCTGGTTCAGTATCTTAACCTTTGTTAAGGGCTGACTAGGTGTTCGTAACATCCACACAAACGTGGGCCAGTCATAACGGCACGTGAGAAACACTCTACTAAATGTGCCCAAAACCGGATATAGAATTTTTCTCGTTGAATCGCGCCCATGGCATGTGTATATTTGTGAGACAGTTTCAAACCTTACACCTACATCTGTGGTTTTTGTATTATTTTTTGCATAAAATTATTTCTGACAAGGATTATGCCACTTACATTTCCACATTTATCAATGGCAGTGCCTATAGCAGAAACAATTTGCCAGGACCATAAGGGTCTCATACAAAGATACCACTCATGATATATTAAGCACACATTTTTTTTTGAGCAGTTCAGTATATTCTGTGCATCTTGTATTTGTGTTTAAATCGGTTCTGGAACAATCACGATCTGCTTTGGACTAGAATTCTACCCACGGCTCTGTTCCAGTTCTGTTTCAGGGATTTAGAAAATCCTGCCCACCCTGCTGTTCCTGCAACTTACTAACTCCTGATTCTTCCATTGTTAACGTGGGAACATTGGAAAACCTTGGTTCAGATCCTTGATAAACCATCTGTTGACTCCTTTCCACTTTAAAATTTATTATCAATGGCCCTGAGAATCCAGTCAGATTTTTCTTTCCTCCTCAGCTCCTGTTGGTTTCTCTAAAATATGTTGCACTATCTGTGACTTATAATGTAGGTCTTTGTGTGAACAGCAGGGTAGAAAATTTCACCAATTTCCCCTGGGTAAAATCATTGAAAAATCAACCAAATGGTAGTCCTACCACCTTGTTAATCTTGCCGCTTGACCCACTGCTTGTTGACAGAGGCCCATCGCTAAATACCCAAAGCCCCTACCTTAATCAGGCTCCACTTATGTGGTAGTCGGTATTAGGGGTATTACGGTACCCTGAATAATGCTGTAAGACCATTGGTGTGGGAGGTACCTGAGACTGCTATTTTCATTGGTGAAGCCTGCCTGCTGGTTCCGCCCAGTAAGGTGGAGTATAAGAGCCTGTGACCCCCCAGCAGCCGCATTCTGTACCTGCGCTGCTGGGGGAAACATCTAGTGCAATAAAGACTTCAATTGTCTCTAATCTTGTCTCAGGAGTTATTGATCGAGCATCAATTTATTGCACTAGATTTTAAAGAATGGAGCTCCGAATCAAGCCGGAGTCCTGAATGTGGCCTCCCGAAACGCCCGCGCTTACGTCCCTGACCGTGCGGCAGCCCCTTGGGCAGTGTGGAACCCCCTCGCAGCCGACTCCGATGCATCCCTCATCCCCACCCACACCTCCACTACCGACCCCACCCTCCCTCACACTGGCGCCCCCCACAACCGCCCCCTACCCAGGTGGATCAGTCCTTCCACTGGTCCCATCTAGGGGGGATGAAGCTGCTGAAGAAGCCGAAGCCACGCTCCCGGAGCCACGGATGCCCGAGCCGGCGCTGTAACCACCTGAGTTGGCCAAGTCCCGATTTAAAATGGAGAACAGCAAAGGCTGAAGGGAAATTCAGCCAACACAGGCAGAAACCAGCAGGTGATGGTTTACTGTGTATTTAACTCTGCAAAAGCCCAGACAGCATCGATACCAGCGACCATCAGTATAATAATGTAGCAGCCATCTACATACTAATGAGCAATCCCTGGGAACAATCGCAACATTTAGGACAAACAAAGCTCAGCCAGACTCCCCGGCGCCAATAGGAGCCAACACAAAAGAGGTTAACGAACACCTCAAGACTGCCCATCGATCAGGGAACCGCTCCAGTATTGGAGAAAACGAAACAAGTGATTGGAACAAAGTCCAATCACCTAGAACCAGGTACAGGGTCCACCCCGAAAGGCGGGAAGCCCCTGGGGACTATAAAAGTTAAGCCCCAAGGTCAAATCGTTCTCCTTGACCGGGTCACTCAGCAACATGAAGCAACCCCTGAGAGTGAACGGTCCAAGCTGCCGCATCCCTGAAGTAAGTCTCAAGTCAACGCTCGCTACGAGATAGGCGCTCCTAGCTACCAGTCCATACCGGCTTTGAATCCCGCAGTTGCAGATTCCGAACGAAAGGCCATTTGTTCCCCTGACCTGGTGGGCCAGTCCGAAGTTAAGTATAGGCCTGTTAGTTGTAGAAGTAGCTTATATGTAGAATTTGTGCATCAGTAGCGATTACTGTGTATAATAAATGTGCTTTGATTTGAATCTTACCAACTGGTGTGTTGAGTTATTGATCATTACTTGAAGTTGAACCTCGTGGCGGTATCATAAAGATACCTGGCGACTCGAGAGCAAAGGTTATAAAACAGAGCCAATTGAACCAACCAAAAGTTAGCAACATATTACTGGCGACATTTTGACGGGACCCGAACTAGAAGTGGCTTAACCACTCCGGGAGAACCCAAAAATTTGAATTAGAGATCCAATTGGGAACAGAAAACCACAAGTGTTCAAGCAGTTCTGATCAATCCTCATAATTCGGAAGTGTGTGTATGCATGCGGAACTAACAGGGCTATAAGGTAATACTGATAGATTTTTGTTGCGACAAAACTGTCGGGAGTTTGCATTTTCGGAAAATTGGCGAAAACCGTACCCGTATTTACAGCACCGCCTTAGTCCCCCTGTTCCAAATTTAAAAGAAACAGCCAGATAAGAAAGATAGCAATGAAGGCAATGCAGCGCCTCATGAACCCAGAGGAATTTGCGGTCGCAGCGACCAGCAGCAGTAGAGTAGGACAGTGTCCCGTATGGGAAGAAAAAAATTAGGAAGTACCTCAAAGGGAAAGGATGGCCCCTTTGGAGCGAATTCTGTAACAACGAGAAAACAGATCCCGGGAGTATAGGACATACTTGGTGGGAGAACCTGAGTGAGATTCACAAAAAGAGCTTAGGAAAAGCTCGCAAGCTGATGGCAATCGTGTCCTGCTTGGCATAATTGCGAGGCATAGAGGAGGATGTTAGGACGCTCCGGAAAGAGATAGAAGGCATACATCGAATGAGTAAGGTCGACGTAAGTGAGGTAGAAAGAGAGAACTTAGAGTTAAGGAGGAAGTTGGCAGCAAACGATGGAGAGGTGGATGATGCCAAGTGGGCACACCAGTCTTGTCTGGCGCACCTAAGCAGCTTCCAGTCCCAGTATGAAAAGGCCTATCAGGACACTCAAGGTGCAGTCCTGGTACGTAAAGCTGCAATCTCTGCTTTCAGTCCAAAAAGGATTCCAGGAAACCTTTGGAGCAAAATTAGATGAGGAAGACGGCCCTGAGGGGAAATAGATATAAGACAGATGTCAGAGGTAGGTTCTTTACTCAGAGAGTAGTAAGGGCATGGAATGCACTGCCTGCAACAGTAGTGGACTCGCCAACACTAAGAACATTCAAATGGTTATTGGATAGACATACGGACAATAAGGGAATAGTGTAGATGGGCTTTAGAGTGGTTTCACAGGTTGGCGCAACATCGAGGGCCGAAGGGCCTGTACTGCGCTGTAATGTTCTATGTTCTATGTTCTATGTTCTATGATTGGGAAGAGTTAAATGAGACAGCGCAGAGATATGTTCAGGGAACATGTGCGCAGGGAAAGCCGCAGAAGAGGAAAGTGCCCCAACCCCCCACAGAGCAGATAGTTCAGGTTCCAATGAATCCAGTCACCACCGACCGCACAGCCACATTGGACGATACGGAATTTCTGTACACCACCCCCTTAACAGTGACCCAATTACGGGACGCGTGCGAGAAATTGACACCGTTCCTCCCACCTCAGACCCCCACCATTTCTTTGCCAGAGTAAAGCAGCAGGTGACCATGTATGGCCTGGATGAGCGAGAGCATGTAAAGCTCACAGTTTTGAGTTTGGACCCTTCGGTCATAGCAGCCCTTCCCGACCCACAGAATGTAGGAGGAGGCACGCTTGCAGAAATGCATACCGCGGTCCTAGACGCGATCCGGTATAACTGGGGTGACCTCGTAGATGGCCTCAATAAATGCAGGCAAAAGAAAACCGAGCACCCCACAGCGTTTGCTGGACGCCTGTGGATCCACTTTGCAGCAGTTTTTAGAGACTTAAACCGCGCCCATTTGTCCCCAGACAACATGGCCAAATGGACCCGCACCCTTATCTCCCATGCCACGGAGGCAGGACAAAAGGCCTGTACGAATTATGACCCCTCAGAGGAAGCCCACAATGAGAAATGGGTTTTAAAAAGATTGGCCCGTGCCTGGGAGCAGTCTGTACAAAACAAACCCGCAGTTAGGAAACCCAAGGAAGAGCAGGAAGAGCAGGCAGACATGCATCCAGTTAAAACGCACCAGAACCCCGCATGGGTAAACAAAGGAAGGAGCAGCCCCCCACAGAAACCACCGGAGTGTTACAATTGCGGACAATTAGGACATTACGCACGAGAATGTCAAGCCCCCCTGAAACAGCAACGGGATAAGCCCACAAATGCCCCCCGAACCAGCAAAGACACCAACAGCCTCGACCCCCCACCCAGGGAACCATACCCAAGGGAACAATACACCAGAGAGCCTGCTCCACCTTATGTGCCCCAGGGGTCATGTTACAACTGTGGGCAGTCAGGACACTTCACCCGAGATTGCAGGAGACCCCCACCAGCTAGACTAGCCCCCAGATATGAAAGAGAACTCCACCCACAGCAGCTACAAGGTCCCAGCTGCCCCATGCAAACTGTGAGCGCTTACCCACCACTTCTCATGGCAGCATTACCTCAGCAAGGCCACTTCATTTTTGTTTCGCTCCTCCTTCCTCTCTTCTTCGGTCACGCTGCACTCCCTCCACATGCTAGTTACACCCCAGCCCAAATGTGATTTACGATGTCCTGTATTCTGATGGAACCTGCACCATGTTTGATGTTGTTTGTACTTGTTCAGTTAAGTGTTGTATGTCAGACCGGAAAAAAATTTCCACCGCCGCACGCCCTTTCGGCCGAAACCTCTGAGACCTTGTCCGCACACTCATTGGCAGCAACCTCTGAGAGCTTGCCAGACACCCGTTCATAACTGCCCTTCTGGTTCGAAGGTGTAACCAATACGGCAACCCCCCACGATGACTACATTTCTTGCCCGTTCTTGTCGTTCAGGCAGTGGAGAAATGGCATTGGGACCCGCCCTGCCTGGGAACCCCCCTCTGGTCAGCTACGCTCGGGTAGGGAACACACGGCATTGGTCGTCGTCCTACCCGGGGACTCCATCCAACTCGTACCCTTCGCGGCCCATACGCATCTCATTTCGGAAAGTTTGGTTCAAAAAAGTTTTGTTTTGTTTCAGGTAACCCTTAGGTTGCCAACTCTCTGCTATTTACATCCTCAAACATTTGGATGGTAAATCGCACAGCCTGCGAGACGTCTCGCACTGGTTCAGTATTTGTAAGTGTGTCTTGTCCTGAAATTCGGTTTTTGAAAAAAAAAAATGAGTGAGTCACACATAGTGACCAATTATTAAGGGAGTAATTGGCATGAAAGGACAGACAGGCTATCATACGCGATGTTAAACCAAGATAGTAACAGACACTATGTTTGATTCCACAGAACTCCAGAAGCTCCAGGACCAGAGAAGAGAAGAGAAGAGAAGTGAAAGAAGAAGAACAATGAGGACATCCTCCGCGTTGCTCATCGTTATCATGGACATTTGGTTGCGCGTGAACGCGAACCCCCTGACCTCAACCCCCCAGCCGTTGATGATTCACTTCCCCACAGTACCCAGAGCCCAGTCACAAGCGACACCACACCATCTTGGTGCGACCGGTTTATAACCTGGTACTCCCTGTCCTACGGGATAGAATCCCTACTAGTACTGGCGATACTCTGCTGCATCGTGCAGACTATTCGTCTGAGAAAATGGAGGAGGAGAGCCTACCGCGCTCGCACCCCGGTATATAGGATCAGATCCCCTATTTTCGGATATGACAAGACCCCCAACCCCCGCGATCTATAATAAAGAGCATTCGTTTGCGTTTTTTGTTGTAAATGAAGAAATGCTCATGAGCAATTGTACAATCCTGAGCTTGACCGCGAAGCCAGAAAATGTGTATAATACTGCTATGATTTTGTTTGTATGGTTGAGGAAGCTAGAGTGATGAAATGTTTAAGTGAGTGTAGTTTATTAAGGATAGTTGGAGGTTCCGATTTTCTTGTTTTGCAATGCATGTCCCTGTTTGACATAGCGCCCCTTAGAATTGTCAGTTAAAGATTTTTTGCATAGTTATGGTCAGTGTAGAGGCCATAAGAAGAGTGCTCGCCGGGTCAGGGAATGAAAAACAACGCAGTTATGTGATCCTTCACGCTTTGCCTTAGGATCACAAGGAGGGAGTGTAACCACCTGAGTTGGCTATGTCCCGATTTAAAATGGAGAACAGCAAAGGCTGAAGGGAAATTCAGCCAACACAGGCAGAAACCAGCAGGTGCAGGTCTACTGTGTATTTAACTCTGCAAAAGCCCAGACAGCATCGATACCAGCGACCATCAGCATAATAATCTCTGGATCTCTGGAATTCCTTGCCCAGTGAAACAGTTGAGGCTCCTTCTTTAAACATTTTTAAGAAAAAGATAGATACCTTTCTAAAGAATAAAGGGATTTGGGGATATGGTGTATGGGCCGGAGAGTGGAGCTGAGTCCACAAAGATCAGCCATGATCTCATTAAATGGCGGAGCAGGCTCGAGGGGCCAGATGGCCTACTCCTGTTCCTAGTTCTTATGTTCTTAATAATGTAGCAGCCATCTACATACTAATGAGCAATCCCCGGGAACAATCGCAACATTTAGGAGAAACAAAGCTAAGCCACACTCCCCATCGCCAGCAGGAGCCAACACAAAAGAGGTTAACGTACACCTCAAGACCGCCCATCGATCAGGGAACCGCTCCAGTATTGGAGAAATCGAACCAAGCGATTGGAAAGAAGTCCAATCACCTAGAACCAGGTACAGGGTCCGCCCCGAAAGTCGGGAAGCCCCTGGGGACTATAAAAGTTAAGCCCCATGTTCAAATTGTTCTCCTTGACCGGGTCACTCAGCAACGCGAAGCAGCCCCTGAGAGTTCCAAGCTGCCACATCCCTGAAGTAAGTCTCAAGTCAACGCTCGCTACGAGATAGGCGCTCCTAGCTACCAGTCCATACCGGCTTTGAATCCCGCAGTTGCAGATTCCGAACGAAAGGCCATTTGTTCCCCTGACCTGGTGGGCCAGGCTGAAGTTAAGTATAGGCCTGTTAGTTGTAGAAGTAGCTTAGACGTAGCATTTGTGCATGAGTATCGATTACTGTGTATAATAAATGTGCGTTGATTTGAATCTTACCAACTGGTGTGTTGAGTTATTGATCATTACTTGAACTTGAACCTCGTGGTGGTATCATAAAGATACCTGGCGACACAAGAGCAAAGGTTATAAAACAGAGCCAATTGAACCAACCAAAAGTTAGCAACAGCGCCTGCATCACCGCCGAAGCTACGACGATTGCAGAGGACGACCAGGGCCCCCGATCGACTAATTGCTTCACTCTGACTGTAAATAATTACTGTAAATAGTTGCGACATGTAACGAGGCAAAACACTGTGCTAATGTATACCGGGTAATGTATACCACCATAACCTATACCTGTACCACTGTATAACGCGAGACCACCACCCCCGCCGGACTCTTTTTTTAACAGGGGGTGAATGTGGTAGTCGGTATTAGGGATATTACGGTACCCTGAATAATGCTGTAAGACCATTGGTGTGGGAGGTACCTGAGACTGCTATTTTCATTGGTGAAGCCTGCTTGCTGGTTCCGCCCAGTAAGGCGAAGTATAAGAGACTGTGTCTCCCCAGCAGCCGCATTCTGTACCTGCGCTGCTGGGGGAAACATCTAGTGCAATAAAGCCTTCAATTGTCTCCAATCTCATCCCAGGAGTTATTGATCGAGCATCAACTTAATACACAAATTGAGGCACTGCGATATACATAGGATTCCAGTTGTTACTTTCTTGCTCAGAGCTTGTGCCCCTGCATGTTCCAAACAGTACCATAGGCTGTAGAACTGAGGGAGTTTTGAAAAGGTAAGTTTGAAAATATTTTTGTGGAAACTGGACTGTTCTTCTGTCACTACAAAAATACTGGGTGCCCCTGTCACCACCTCGGCCTCACCTTCCCTCGCTCCCAGGAGCCATCTGTCGGTTGATCACCATTTCTTAAATGGCAGGCATTCCCATGGGCCAAAGATGGCGAGTTGCCTCAGGGCTCCTGTTTATCTCAATGCTCTCACCAGCCCGATTCATATGACAGCTGGGCATCAAGATGTCAGCGTGGGTAACCGGCTGGATTGCTTTGCCTGCTGGTCTCCCAAAGGTCAAAGCCAATCCCAATAAAGATTCATCTCTCTGGCATGTTATTTAAATAAATGAAAGTTTCCATTAACAAATGTACTTGGAACTAAAGTAATTTTGCTCAAGTAGTGTTTATAAGGAGCAGCAAAGAGGCAATAGTGCTGTAGAATGGGCGCTTTCATATCTTTGTGAATGACAGTCCCAGGGTTCAGGTACAGAAACAGTGATAAGTTATACTCTGATGTATCTGGTTTAAGCAGAAAATATGACTTTCTTTTCAGAGTAACAATGGAATGAGATAGTCTGACCCGCAAATTATATAAATGACCTCATATTTTCTGGCTGGAATAGTAATGATGCATCACTAGTCCAATAAAATATCTCTGCCAAAATGTATTATAATTTGTATTATCTATTGTTTGAAATATGAACCCATGATTAATATATGATTTGGGACAGTGTGTCTCTTTCTGGGAAGCTGTGCAAAGTGTTGAAAATAAATATTAAAAGGGAATTGCATTCCTCTAAATTGCTGTACAATCCTATTTGTAGCAAAAAGGAATCATTCTTGATGCTTTTTGGCTTTTATTTTTGTTTCAAAGCCTCTGGTTTAGAAGGATTTTGTCCGATAGTTACCTTGGTAAAACATCATCCTGATTCTTCACTTTCTACATTTCTGCTGCAATATTGTGCCCCCTGCCAGCCCACAGTCCCTATCACTGAGAGATAGCTGGAAGATTTTCACTGAATCACAGAAGCGTTACAGCGCAGAAGGATGCCAATCGGCCCATCATGTCTGCACCAGCTCCCCAAATGAGCATCAAGACTTTGCGCCATTCGCCTGCTTTTTCCCTATACCCCTGTACATTGTTTCTATTCAAGTAATCATCTAATGCCCTCTTGAATGCCTCGATTGAACCTGCCTCCACCCCGATCCCAGGCAGTGCATTCCAGACCTCAACCACTTGCTGTGTAAAAAGGTTTTACCTCACATCACATTTGCTCCTTCAGTAAATCATTTTAAATCTGTGCCCTCTCGTTCTGGATCCTTTTACGTGCAGCAAAGGTTCCTCCCTATCTGCTCTGTCCAGCTCTCTCATGATTTTGAACATCTCCATCAAATCTCCTCTTACCTTTCTCCAAGGAGAACAGTCCCAACCTCTCCAATCTATCCTCATAACTGAGGTTCCTTATCCCTGGAACCATTCCTGTAAACCTCGGTAATAAAAATTGTAGAGTCATTCAGTAGTTTATCAGGTTAAAGGGAGACCAAACAGACTTAAACCATTAAGCCCAAGCCTTCAATGGAATGCAAATTAATTATTTTCTCAGGCAGTGATTAAAATTATACATAGTTAAGGCTCAAAATAACATTGACAAATGATATGAAAGTAGAGGATGAAACTGCAATCACATTTACATATGTATTTTAGTCTATCATAAAATATTTGTATTAAGTATACTTCAGGAAATATTTAAGATTTCCAAAAATGGTCCTCGGTGATGATCTAACTGCTTTGCTCATTGAGGCCCACAAATTCCCAGACACACCGCACCCACGACTTTACAAAATGGAAACATCATCGTCTTCATATGATGCAACAATTTTGGGAAGAGCATTAAACTCTTCAACTTACTGGATAGGCTCTATGCCATGACAAAAATCTTAAAAGTGGCTGAAATTTCTAAGTCCCGCTCCCGAACTCAGCATTTCCCACTTTTGCAGGGGCGCAACTGGAGTTGGGCTTGTGCAAACGTAATTTGTGAATTCAGCTGGCCATTTAAATCACCAGCTGCCTCCAGTGAAGTGGGATTTTGGAAGGTCAGGAAATCCAGAGTGTTCAGATTATAATAGGTAAGAAGAGGTCAGAACTAGGTGGATTTATTTGGATAGCCAGGGTACCTGGCGGGCAGCACGGTAGCATTGTGGATAGCACAATTGCTTCACAGCTCCAGGGTCCCAAGTTCGATTCCGGCTTGGGTCACTGTCTGTGCGGAGTCTGCACATCCTCCCCGTGTGTGTGTGGGTTTCCTCCGGGTGCTCCGGTTTCCTCCCACAGTCCAAAGATGTGCAGGTTAGGTGGATTGGCTATGATAAATTGCCCTTAGTGTCCAAAATTGCCCTTAGTGTTGGGTGGGGTTACTGGGTTATGGGGATAGGGTGGAGGTGTTGATCTTGGGTAGGGTGCTCTTTCCAAGAGCCGGTGCAGTCTCAATGGGCCAAATGGCCTCCTTCTGCACTGTAAATTCTATGTTAATCTATGTAAACCTGTTTGGATAGGGTCCCAAAGAAGTAAAGCACCATTTTGAGAAGTAAGGCACCCCTTGGGAGAAGTAAGTCAACCTTTGGGAGAGGTAAGATACCCTTTGGGATTGTTAAAATTGAACATGATTATGCACTTTTTATGCACAAACTGATTGGACATATTAAGCTGTCAAATAACTTTTCAGCTGTCAAGGAACCATTAAGCTGTCCATCTGCCAAGGAATTGTTAAAGAATGGTCAATCTGTAGAAGAACTGTCCATCTGTCCAGCTATCAACAAACTGTTAAAGAGCTGTTCTGCTGTCAAAGAACTGTCAAAGCTCTCTAGGAAGTGTCAAAGCTGCCCAGACAGTGCCAAAGCTATCAACGCTGTTCAGGAAGTTGCAAAGCTGTCACAACTGTCCAGAAAGTGTCAAAGCTATCAAGGAACAGTTCAAGGATACAATACTGAAGCATAGAGATGAGCCTTGCACCGAGCTGGTCTCTGCTCCTGGCAGCCTCCGCACTCATTCTGGGTTTTCCCGCCTCAGCTCCTATTTTAGCCGAACCCCCAACTGAAAATCTGGTCCGCAGGTGGTCAGTTTTAATGGTCTGTTCGGCAAGCCTGGAAATCTCCCAACTCGTTGAACACAACCCAGGGCTGAAAATCTGTGCCTATAGTGCATATATTGGTTTTCAGATTTCCAATCTGTTCTGTAGTGTTTTTCCGTATTTTTCTGATGTAGGCCCTCCTTTACCCTCAGCCAAAATTGAACAAATATTTGATCATTTTTAGATGAGTTTCTGCTAATATTCAAATACATTTTGGTTCTTGTTCAGCTTGCTCAGTAATTATAGTTTGTTGCGACCAATATTATTGGTATCTGTGTTATGGATGTGCAATCCACGCATAAATAGCACCTTGACAGAAATGTCCATCCTTCATTTATGAGTGGCATGGGGGTATGAAGGTGCATAGGTTGGCATAGGAAAGGGAGGGTGAGGAGGTGTCAGGGTGAGGGCTAGAGGGATGATGATTTAGAGAACAGAAGTGGGCCTTTTAACCAGCCCAACCCAGCACTCACCCACTGACTTGGTCACCAAGAATATTCTTCTGGGGTCAGCGTGCCCAACTCTATCCCACCCTTGCTTCCCCAGAGATAAAATTGGAAATTTTCTGTCTCATGCTGCCCTCCTCAGCCCGCGAAGACCTGGCCTGCATGCTATATGACCAGGACGGCAGAGGAGGTGCAGACCTCAGAGCTAAGTTTCATCCTGTCCTGATGCCCATGTACAGGCACATGCAACAAATGCTGTTGGGTATTATCAGAAAGTGTGAAGGCTGTTATTTTTCCCCTCTCCTTAATTTAGGGACATTCACCCAATTGAACTGTTCCCACCCCTATGCAAACCGCCAAGCTGAGATCAATTAACTCTGTGCAGACCAAGGACCGAATCTAGGATTTTCTTCCTTTTTTTGGTATTATATGATGGCTGCATTTAACGGAGCATTCACATTAATGAGTCAGAATTTTGTTCAAAATGTTGTACAATTTCTGCAGCCTTTTTTTTTTACCACTATGAGATTAAGTGTAACTGCACTCAACAGCATCACATGGACACTAATTTACTCCCAAGAACTGAACTTGAACTGAAGTTGAATTCACAGTGTTTGGCTGAACTGCAAATTCTCAGGACTGGATTCCCCGCACCCCGACCCCGAAATCGCGTCCGGTGCTGGGGCGGAGAATCAAGTTCCACGTGTGGAATCGAGACAGGAGGCGGTTCCTCGATCCTCCGGCCCCCGAAAAGCGGCGTACTCGGGGAGTATGCCGCACCGCATATGTCCCAACTACAGCCATTGCCAGAGGCTCGCCCCGCTATTCTCAGCTCCCAACCGCCCAAAGTCCCGACGGCGTGGATCTAATCTGGTCCTGCCATTCGGGATGCTCGCGTGGCGGCTGCGGGACCCAGTCCACGGCTGCCATGGTCGGGGGCGGGCCGATCGGAGGGCCGGGAGGGCCTCATACGGGACCGGGGTATCTTTGAGCGAGTGTTCCAGGTCAGGCCATGCAGCCGATCGAGGGCCCTATTTCCGCGGTCCAGCTCTACAGTTTGAGACGGCATGGAGCACAGCATGGCCACTGGAGGCTGCTGCCATGTGCATGTGCGGCCTCTGACCTGGAAATGCGGGGAGCCGTATCGGCAGCTGGAGCTGCGAGTTTCACGACGGCTCTCTGCTAGCCCCCTGCAGGGCTGTGAATCTGTGGCCTTTTGACGCCAGTTTTTCTGGCATAAAAGGCCACAGTTTTCACGATGGCTTGGGGACTGATGCACGATCAATTGCACAAAGGCTAAAGTTGGGTACAACTGTGGCTTTATTACAGTCAGATGCGTGGCCTCCTGCTGCAGCTGGCGAAATGGCAGGGCACTGGAGGTCATGCATATTTATACAGTTCTCCCTGGGCGGAGCCAGCCGGCAGGAGCTACCGGTGAACCTGTAGTGCAGGTCCTACCTTACATCTCCTATTACAGTGGTTCACCACAGGGACATAGTCCCTGAAACGGAGAATCCAGCCCTATGTTAGTATCCTCTCTCATAGAACTCAAGGTTCTTGGATGTTATGATTCAGCTGCTATTTTCTGGTTTGTGAAGTGTATTCTGTTGGGAGCACAATCTCTCCAAATCAGTGCCACACAAGAGTCAGCACACTCAATACATGACTGTTTATACCATGTGCAATGATGACAATTTCCTCAGATTATTTATTTATTCGCTGCAATTTATTTTAAAAGAATATTCGGAACTTAAACATGCAAGATCTGGCTCGCATTAATATGTTGTAATTAGCTGCTCCCAGTCGCTCTGGAACCAAACCACATAGTGCACCATTGAATCTGTCTTTTTCATGCTTTTAACCTATTGAACATTGCCAGATGAGCAGAAGGTATAAACAGAATGAATACATTTCGAGACCTCATGGAGTAGGAGTTATAATGACTGTGGCAATGAACATACACATCCTTGATAATATTTTTTATTGCTTAACAAGAAAAAAACAAACTCACCTCTCTACTTTTAACATCACAACGGCAAAATCCCTATTCAGAGTAGCTTCAGCTAATCTGCTTCGACTTCATGGTACTCAATTCAATATTTTGTCAACTAACTGGGTCTACTAGTTCAATGTCTTGCCCCATGAGCTTTGTAAGTAAACTACTTGTTCTCAACACCCTATTCGTGAGGCTAACTCACACCTTTGCTGTCAGGCCAGCCTCGTGAGTGGAAATATTTATCATGTCACATTGCCGAACCATCACCTTTTAAACTCCCTTTTTTTCTTACACTCTTTTATGGTCCTTTTATCTTCTGGAGACATGCAGTTGTGTTTTGTTTTGGGGAACGCAGCAGGAAGAAAAATGATATTTCTTTGGGAGAGTTTAAACTCATTTCTAAACACAAACGCTGACAAGATTGATGTGGACAGAAGAAAATGGAAAATTTACAATTTCGAACTCTGGTGGACTGATCTAAGGGACAGATTTCCCTGTTGTGAACAAATAGATCTGACCCTGCAAAGAACGTTCCTCTGTTCGCTCAGTGTAAACAAATGGGAAAACTGTGAAATTATGTTTTTGAAATGGAGCACATGTGTCCAATTAGCACAAGGACAAGAAAGCAGGCTAACTTGACATATCTTTATTACATTGACATTTGGGACTGGTAAGATTTCTTGTAACTTCATTTTTACAGATTAATATTCTAACGAGGATATAAAATGGAAAATTATTAGGTCAGTATTAGTTGGAATCATATTTGGTTAAAAAAACAGTTTGCCTGTTAATTGGTCATATATAAAACCACTGTAAAGTGACAAATATGTGTTTTTAAAAGATACGACGAGGATACCAAGACACCATCACGTTAAAGGCCTCATTCTAAATCAGACCACCCCTAACTGAGGATAGTAGTGGCCAAAGAATTGCATTGGATCAATTACCACGCAAATTATTTTGGCTGTCTGGCCACGGTCACATAGAATCATAGAATCTCTACAGTGCGGAAGGAGGCCATTCGGCCTATCGAGTCTCTGAACGAGCACCCGAACCCAGGTCCAATCCCACACCCTATCCCTGTAACCCCCACCTAAGAACAATTTAGCATACCCAATCCACCAAACCTGCACATCTTTGGACTGTGGGACAGTAGGAGCGACAGTAGGAAACCCATGCAGACACGGGAAGAATGTGCAAACTCCACATAGACAGTCGCCCGAAGTCGGAATCGAACCCGGGCCCTTGGTGCTGTAAGGCAGCAATGTTAATCACTGTGCCACCATGCCACCAAGGGCCTGCCAATGGGAGGCTGGCGTGCTAGCCTGCATACAGTGGTTGGCTCTTTAATATGCATATTGGAGTCCTATGAAATATAAGTAACTTATTAGAACTTTTTTGAGAGATACTCTTCACCAATTTTGAACATATGAATAGGGATATGTCATTTAGCCCATGAAATGAAATGAAAATTGCTTATTGTCACAAGTAGGCTTCAAATGAAGTTACTGTGAAAAGCCCCTAGTCACCACATTCCGGTGCCTGTTCGGTGAGGCTGTTACGGGAATCGAACCGTGCTGCTGGCCTGCCTTGGTCTGCTTTCAAAGCCAGCGATTTAGCCCTGTGCTAAACAGCCCCCATGGAGCCTGTTTCAGCATTCACTAAGATTAGGGCAGACCTGTAACCTCACTCAACATACCCGACTTTACCCCATACCCCATAATACCTTTGCATGACAAACATTTTATCAATCAAAATTAACAGTTGATCCAGCATCAATTTGTCCCTGCGGAAGAGAGTTCCAAACATCTACCACACTTTGTGTTAGAATTATTTCCTAATTTCACTCCTGAAAGGTCTGGTTCTAATTTTTGGATTAAGATCGCTAGACTTGACTCCTGGATCTTCAGAAATAGTTTCTCCCTACTTACCTGCTCCCTTGATATTAAATTTCATCCAATCACGCATTAATCTTCCAATTGATTTAGTGTAGTTTGTGTAATCTCTCCTCAATTTAACCCTTGGAATCCAGGTATCATTCTGATAAACCGATGATGCACTCCCTCCGAAGCTGATATATCTTTTCCATGTTGTTCACTGTAATCCAGGCTTTGTTTCGCTGAAACTTTACTAGTCTCAAGGTATAAAGGCCAACCTTATGTTAGCCATTTTGATTATTTCTCGTACACGGCATTTTAATGATCCATGTACCTGGATGCCAAGTCTCTTGTACCTCCAATGTTTTTACCTTTTCATCTTTTAGAAAGTATGTTTTACTCTCTTTTTTTCAGTCCAAAGTGGATGCTTACATTGAAATCCAGTTTTACCAGTTCACTGAATCTATTAATATCTTTTCATCGTTCTAGGTTTCCATCCACACCACTTACATTTGGATTTGGGACTTTCTCTGCAAACAATGTTCAGCTCTGTTTGCAACTCCTCAGATACTGAAGCAGTCCTTGTCCATATGCAGCAAGACCTGGACAACATTCAGACTTGAGCTGATAACATTCTCAAGTGACATTTGTCCCATGCAAGTGTTAGGCAATAACCATCTCCAACAAAAGAGAGTCTAACCATCTCTCCTTAACATTCAATGGCATTGCAGCATTGAATCCCCCACGATTACATCCTAGGACAGAGGGGTTATAATTGGCCAGAAAATGAACTGGACTAGCTGTATAAATACTGTGGCTACAAGAGCACATCAGAATCTGAGAATCCTGTGGCAAGTATCCCAAATACTGACTCCCCAAAGTCTGTCTACTGTCTACAAGATTCATGTCAGAAGTGAAATGGAATACTCTCTATTTGCCTGGATGAATGCAGCTTCCAGAACACTGAAGAAGCTCAATACCATCCATGACAAAGCATGATTGACACCCATCCACAGACATTCACTCCCTCCACCACTGACGCACAGAGGCAGTAATGTGCACTACCTACAAGATACACTGCAACAGCTTACAAAGGCTCCTTCGACAGCACCTTCTAAACCCATGACCACAACTGTACAGAAGAACAAGGGCAGCAGGGTGCATGATGATATCACTACCTGTAAGTTCCCCTCCAAGCCACACACCATCTTGACCTGGAAATATATCACTATCCTTTCATAATTGCTATGTCAAAATCATGGAACAACAACAGAGGTGTGCCTGCAGCAAATGGACTGCAGAGCTTCAAGAAAGCTGCTCGCCACCACCTTCTCTCGGGCAATTAGTGATGGGCAATAATTGCTGGCATATCCAGCGATGCCCACACATCCTGAATGAATAAATGGACAACAAAACACCCCGCATGTTAATAAATACTGTATGATGATCAGTTGGGGCCCCACTAGATATCTTTGCAGAACACTATTATTAGTCATATCTGCCAATTGGAGTACCTGCCAATTATCATTACTCTTTGTCTCCTCGTGCTCAGGCCATTTCCTAATAAGGTCAATAATATGCCTATTCAATTACTTGAGCTTCAACATTAGCTGACTGACACTTATGAGGGAGAAAATGAAACGCTTTCTGCAAGTCCATATAAATAACACCAGAGACATTCTCCTGTCCATTACTTTACTCTCCTCTTCAGACAAATTTAATTCATTTGTTTAGTTATAGATGTCGCGTTATGTACTCTGGATAACACAGGCTGCAACTGGATGCAGCTTTAACCAAAAGATACTCCAGACCTTGAAGTTAGTTCAATCTGATTTATTGAACCAGTAGCACAGTTGGCACAGTTCTCTATGAGTTCGATTCTCTGCTAACCTAAGTGTGGTTACTCTGTCTGACTGAACCAGACTAGCTCTTAGCCACATGCTGGAGGTTTGATACTGTACATACACCCTGACTCACTCTTTAGATGTTCATCAGTGGAAAGAGGCGGAGTGTGAGTGCCTCGTGCCTTTTATAGTGAGATACCATCCCTGAGTGTCCTGCCTGCACATTGGTCATGTCTTGTTCTCTGTGTTCATTAGCTGCATGTCTGTGCCTGTCTGTATATCATTATCTGCATGTCTGCATAGCATGACAATAGACTCCAGTAATTTTTCAACAAAGATGTTAGGCTAACTGGTCAATAATTCTCTGGTTTTGACATCTTTCTTAAATAATGGAGTGATATGTGCAATTATTCACTCCTCATGAATTGTTTCTGAATCAAGAGAAATTTAAAGGATCATAGTTGTAGAATTTCTTTTTTTTAAAATAAATTTAGTGTACCCAATTCATTTTTTCCAATTAAGGGGCAATTTTAGCGTGGCCAATCTACCTACCCTGCACATCTTTGGGTTGTGGGGGAAGAATGTGCAAACTCCACACGGACAGTGACCCAGAGCCGGGACCGAACCTGGGACCTCGGTGCCGTGAGGCAGCAGGGCTAACCCACTGCGCCACCGTGCTGCCCAGAATTTCTTTTTTTGAATAAATTTTTCCAATTAAGGAGCAAGGTGGCCAGTCTACCTACCCTGCACATCTTTGGGGACATGGGGAGAATGTGCAAACACCACATACACAGTGACCAGGGCTGAGTTCGAACCTTGGACCACCTCGGCACCGTGAAGCAGCAGTGCTAGCCACTGCGCCATGTGCTGCCCATAGTTATAGAATTTCAATGTTCTCACCGACTTCCTTTCAACCTTGGGATGGAAATCATCTGTTCCTGGTGATTTGTCACTTGTTTGTGCCATTATTTTCCTCATAATAAAAACATACTCAGCAGGTCAGGCAGCATCTGTGGAGAAAAACAGTTTTAATGGGCAATATTAATGGAGTCATTGGAGGTCTTGCCCACCAGCTGGGAAGCCATAGAGAACATCGCGCTGCCTCCTTTCAGGAAGGCCCACCAAATTAAGTGGCAATCGGGCACTTAACTGGCCAATGGCTGGCCTGCTCTGAGAATGGCTGGCCTGCTCTGGGATCAAACTGGCCTCCTTTTCCCAAGAACTGCCAAATCACTTAGAGGATGGTAGCTTTGCATTGCTTGGCAATGGCATGGGATGGGGGGCAGTAATACATTTAGCAAGGCCCAAGATTGTCAAGAGACCCAGGCCACAGGTAAAGGGTGATGGCAGGAAGGGGGTTCATGGGGTGGGAGTCACAGGGGAGTGGGCCAGGAGCAAGGGCAAGTGTTATCTTTCATCAGGACCCTCTCATCCCAGTGCCAAATCCCTTGATCAAGCACTGAGTGCCTTTGAACGAGGAACGATGCCGCCCCCTACATCCTGGAAGCCATAAGCAACCTCAACAGCACAACAGGCAGGAAAGCTCATGGACGGCTCTCCCGCCCTGCCACCAGTTGAAGCACAGCCCATTTAAAGGCTTCGTCCCTGGAATATATCCAGCTGCAGGCAGGGGACTCACCATGCAAAAAACCTGACAAACAAAGCCCAGAATTTAATTGTGCAAGGGCAGGATGGTGGTGTCTGTGTGGGTTTCCTCCAGATACTCCGGTTTCCTTCCACAAGTCCCAAAAGAAGTGCTTTTTAGGTGAATTTGACATTCTGAATTTTCCCTCAGTGTACCCGAATATGCGCTGGAGTGTGGAGACTAGGGAATTTTCACAGTAACTTTATTGCAGCGTTAATGTAAGCCTACACTCATAAAGATTATTATTATTATTATTGGTGGTATCCCCACCTGTCACCCACCACCCGATAAAACACCCCACCACCAGCATCTTGAGAGAGAGAGAAATTCTGCACAGTGTTTCAATTATTTCAGTTTTCCAGCATCTGCACTATTTGTTTTTGTATCATTTTCTTCACTGTTAGTCTTTTGCTTACGTTGATTCTGGTGAGTCCCTGGTTCAATATGAGCTTTCTTGGGATTTCCAGCATGCCGATCTCTTTCACTACTGTATTCGCCATTTCCTTATTTTCATGAACAATATCATGTTTATTCGTTTTCAAAGGACACAGATATCCCCTGACCACCTCCTTTTCCGAATATATTTGTAAATATATTTTGTATTCATTTTGTTATCTGTGGCAAGTTTCTTCTCGTACTTTTGTAACTCTATCTGGTTCTCACCCTTTGTTGTTCTTTGTACCTTTTCCATTTGCCAGGATTTCTGCTATTTTTTTGTTTGAAATGTTGTGTGATTTTTCTTTTAGTTTTATAATTGTTGCTTATCTCTTCAGTTGTCAACTGTTTCTTTTGGCAAGTAGAGCTCTGGTCCCTTAAGGGTTGAAACTGGTTCTGTATCATATTAAATTCTTTTTGAACACTTCCCACTGATCTTCTGTCATTTTACTGATTAACAGACTTGTCCAGTTAACCATGGAAAATCTCTGCCTCATCTCATTGAAGTCAGCCATAACTGAATCTGAAATCTCAGCAGCTATTTCACGTTTCTCCCTTTCAAACACAATAGGCGCGATTCTCCGCTCCCGCGCCGGTTGGGAGAACCGCTTGGGTCGCCAAATTTTCCCGCGACACCGGTCCAACGCCCTCCCATGATTCTCCCAAGCGGCGAGAACGGCCCCGTCGAGTCCCGCGCGGCGCAGGCCGGAGAATCGCCCGAGACACCCAAAATGGCGATTCTCCGGCACCCCTGCTATTCTCAGGCCCGGATGAGCCGAGCGCCCAGCCCAAAACGGCGGGTTCCCCCTGCCGCCGTCCACACCTGGTCGCTGCCGGCGGGAACAGAGCGGGAACGCTGGGGGGGCGGCCTGCGGAGGGGGGGATCCTGCACCGGGGGGGGCCTGAAATTGGGTCTGGCCCGCGATCGGTGCCCACCGATCGTCGGGCCATCCTCTCTGAAGGAGGACCTCCTTTCTTCCACAGCCGTGCAAGATCCGTCTGACATCTTCTTGAGGGGCGGACTCGGAGAGGACGACAACCATGCATGCGCGGGTTGGCGCCGGCCAACCCGCGCATGCGCGGGTGATGCCAGTTATGCGGCGCCGGCCGCATCACAAGGCCTGGCGCGCGTAAATGACGCGGCGCCACTCCTAGCCCTTTATCGGGCCCTGAATCGGTCGGGATAGGGGCCGTTTCACGCCGTCGTGAATTTCAATGGCATTCACGACGACGCGAACACTCTGCCTCCATTTTGGAGAATCCCGCCCAATGTTGAACTTGATCATGGGACGACCGTTATTAGATAAAAGTTCCCGCATCCCAGACAATAATTCCAATAAATGGGCCCACATTTTTTGGGTTTCATTATTGTGAGGCTAACAGCTGCAGGAATTATACTTCAGGCTCAACAATGATATTGTGGGCCAATGAATTCTACAGACTTTAATCCAGGTGATGGGGTCTTGTCTGTCTGTGGGAGCTCTTCCCTGCTTCTTTGAGGAAGGTCCACTGTATTAAGTACACCTAATACCTCGCAGTATTAAGTGGTTAGTGATGGGTGTCACTAGAATCAGGGACTCTAGAGGCAGAAATCCCACCTCTCGAGTGTTGCTGGTCAGTCAGAGGCTGGGAGTCTTCACTGCCATCAGCCCCACTGGGAGAGTGGTGGTAGCCACTGGCAATGCACCCACCAGAGGCCCAGGATTAGCAAGGGACTGGGCCACAGTTGAGTGATGGCGTCACAAACAGTGGGTTACTGGCTATTGGGCAAGAAAGAGCAGAGAGGTGGTTTTCAGTGCCTCCCACCGCCCCCTCCCAGTGTTGGGTCCCTTGATCAGGCAGTGAGCATCTGACAATAAGGGACAACCCCGGGAGCCTGCAAAGGAAAACAACTGGGTTTTGCTTTATGGCCTCCCTGCATGGCAACTGGGGAAGCTTCCTTTCCCATCCCTGGTTGAATACCGGCAGTGGGATGAGGTCCTTATGTGGGCAGTAATTTTTCATTTAAAAACCTCAATTGATGTCTTGGTGGGAAGGCCAATCCTGAGCTTTCCTGGCCCGGACTTAATCGGGGCAGAGGCAGGAAGGCAGCAAGCTCCCTACCCCGCATTCTCTAGTTCAATTAAATGCCCCCCTGCCTTCAAACTCACCTAAGGGTAGAGCATTGAATTATGCCCTAGGATTCCTCCTCTCCCTGCAATGCTTTGCCCAAATTTATCTGTCTACCCATTGCCTCCAGAGCAGCCAGCTCGCCTGTATTTCAGTTGATTGTCCCTTATTTTGATTGTTTCCCACTAAGGGACACCTTTTGCCCCTTATTTATAGGACAGCCTACGGGAGACTGCTCCTGGGAGCCTTTGAGTGATTTGAGACCAGCATAGAGATAATATTGTGACTCAACAAATAAGATGTAAATTTCAGGTTGATATTGCACTGTCAGGTTGGCACTGCCCAGGGGTCAGTGTCAGAGGGTTAGGGGCCAGTGCCAGGACGCATCCCGGGCATGTCCCTTACCACCCAGGGGCTATACCTACCTGTGTGCCCCTGGCCACGTCATCACGACTCACTTTCCTCTTTGAAAACCAGTAGTGATTCACACTCGCATGATGTCACGCCGGCTGGACGATGTGGAGAGGGCAGAAGTAGGGGCATCAAACCCGTTAATTATATTTTAATCTATGCCAATATGTGCTAATCAGCTTGTGCCCTTCCAAAGTGTGAACTTGATTGTGTCATTGGAAGGTGGCGTGTGATATCTCAAACTGAAATCTCACCAGTGCAAATCCTGTTTTTGGCCTCTTGTGAGATTTATCAGCCATTACTGGGTTCTCATCCATGGCTAATGTGGCCGCTAAATTGCAATTTAAATGTCCCCTAATATGAAATTAAGGTCTTTTGACTGGTTTAGGTTTGAACTGGGCATCATGGGGTTAGCAATGTTTTGAGGAGCAACTGGGCACATTGAGGCCTTTCTTGTGTTTATCACACTCAGAATTGGCTTGAGCAAGTTATGAATTGCTTTATTAACGTTTGCCGGTTGAAGAAGCTTTGAGCAATTCATTTCAAAGTGATAATAATGGGTGAGATTCTCTGGCCTCCCCACGGCATGTTACTCGGCGACGGGAGGCGGCCTGCCATTGGCTGGCAGCAGGATCTTCGGGCCCCACCACTGTCAATGGAATTTCCCATTGGATCAACTCCATGCCTCTGGGAATCCTCTGGCAGGGGCGCACCATCAGCAGGACCGGAGAATCCTGCTGGCATGAATAGCCAGATCTCCCCAGTATGTTTAAAAATCAAATTGGTACATGCCTTGATCATTAAAATAATCAATATCTTGGATTCCTTACCATTCTTGGTGATTTATTAAATTTGTTGAAGCTGTGAAAGTGTGACATCACTGGAGAAGTAGATTGGAGCCACTGCAGATAACATTGGAAGTCGGAGCAAGCATAGGCCATTAGGCCCCTCGAGCCTGCTCTGCCATTCAACAAGATCATGACTGATCTGATTGTAATCTCAATCCCACATTTCCACCTACCCCTGATAATCTTTTACTTAATTGGCTTATCAAGGCGATAGTGTGGCACAGTGGTTAGCACTGCTGCCTCACAGTGCCAGGGACCCAGGTTCAATTCTAGCCTCGGGTGGCTGTCTGTATGGAGTTTGCACATTCTCCCCGTGTCAGCGTGGGTTTCCTCCGGGTGCTCCGATTTCCTCCCACAGTCCAAAGATGTGCAGATTAGGTGGATTGGCCATGCTAAATTGCCCCTTAGTTTCCAAAAGGGATGGTGGGGTTATTGGGTTATGGGGATAGGGCAGGGCCACAGCCTAGATAAGGTGCTCTTTCAGAGGGTCGGTGAAGACTCGATGGGCCAAATGACCTCCTTCTGCACTGTATTGATTCTATGATTCCTTGATTAGGAATCTATTAAGTTCTGCTTTAAAATTATTCAAATACTCTGGTTCCAGCATGTTTTGATGAAGAGAGTTCCAAAGACTCACAAAACAATTCTCCTTATCTTTGTCTTAAATGGGCAATCTCTTATTTTTAAACAGTGACCCCTAGTTCTGCATCCTCCCACAAGCGGAAACATCTTTTCCACATTCACCCTGTTAAGACCCCTCAGGATCATATATGTTTCAATCAAGTTGCTTCTTCAAAACTCCATTGGATACAAGCCAAGTCGGTCCAACCTTTCCTCATAAGACCAGTCCAGGTATGAATCAAATAACCCTTCTCTAGCCTGCTTCCAACACATTTGCATCATTTGTTAAATAAGGAGACCAATGTGGTCCCACCAATGCCCTGTATAACTGGACCACAGGCTCTCTACTTTTGTAAACCATTCCCCTCATAATAAATGATAACATTCTATTAGAATTCTTCATTACTTGCTGTATTTCCATACTAACCGTTTGTGTTTTATGTACTTGGACACCCTGAACCCTCAGAAATCAGAGTTCTGCAATCTCTCACCATTTCGGTAATGTGCTTCTTTTTCATTCTTCCTTCCAACATGGATATTTTCCCACATTATGCTCAATTTGCCAGATCTTTTCCCACTCACTTAACCAATCTATGTCCTTTTTGTAGCCTCCTTGTGTCCTCTTCACAACTTACTTTCCTTCCTATCTTTGACTCATCAGCAAATTGAGAAACCATGGGCTGGATTCTCCACTGGCAGGATTCTCCGTTGCACCGGCAGCACACCTACGCCCAGGGGTTTCCTGACAGTGTGGGGCTGCCCACAATGGGAAGCCCATTAGCTGGTTGATGGGGTGGGGAATACCGCTGCCGGCAGGGGCGCACCACACCAGTAAACTAGTGCGCTGGGATGGAGAAACCCACCCCATACCTTTGGTCCCTTCATTCAAGTAATTTAAATAAATTGTAAGAGTTGAGGTCCCAGCACTAATTCATGTGGCATACCACACATTACATCTTGCCAACCAGGAAATTACCTATTTATGCCTACTTTCTGCTTCCTGTAAGCTAGCCAATCTTCAATCCATGCCAATATGTTACCCCCTGCACCATAACCCTTTATTTTTTGCAATAATCTTTGATGTGGAAACTTATCCAACACCTTCTGAAAATCTGAGTATAGTACATTCACCAGTGCCCCTTTATTCACAGCACGTTTCTTCTTCAAAGAACTCCAATAAATTGGCTAAAACTTATTTCACTCTCACAAAGCCATGTTGACTCTGCTCGATTACCTTCAATTCTCACATCTTTCCTAAAGTTTGGCGCTCAGATATGGATGCAATACTCCAGCTGAGGCTGAACTAGGAGAACTGGAACCTTGAAAAGAAATTTTCAGTTTGCTTTCATGCTTGTAGATCAAGTTCCTTTGTTGCCATGTAGTAACTGGAGAGAAAACCCCTGACATCCATCTTAGGGAGTGTCCAAAATCCAGACACAATTAAGATTGACGTTAAGATCAATAGAAATCTGATAAATCCACATATCAGAAAGAGCCAGCCACATCTACCTGAGAAAAATACAGCACCCTAAAAAGTACATTTTTGTGCATTTTCATTTTTGACTGGTTTTTATTTTCAGCATCGTAAAATAGTACTTCTTGACACAGGCAAAAAAGCAACAGAGGCCAGAGGTGATTCCTAATAAGAAAGGAATGCTTAATATCTTCAAATGATTTTCCTCTGTCTACTATTTTAATGAAGGGTCATGACTCATTTATTTGAAATAGGTTAACCTCTCGGTTAAAGTAGTGCACGGAAGAATGTCATATCAGCATGTCAAACATTTGTCTGCTATTATCAGCAGCAGTCATTTCTAGTTTCATGTGTTGGAACATGTTTGAAAGTGCACTGCAGGTTGACTCAACATAAACAGGATATAAACAAATTAAAGTCTGGGATGTCATCCCACATCAGAACTCAATTCAAAGACTTTTATTTCAGTTATAGTAACTTAATAATAATAATCTTTATTGTCACAAGTAGGCTTACATAAACACTGCAATGAAGTTACTGTGAAGAGCCACTAGTCTCCACATTTCGGCGCCTGTTGGGGTACACTGAGGGAGAATGTCCAAATTACCTAACAGCACATCTTTCGGGACCTGTGGGGGGAAACCGGAGCACCCGGAGGAAACCCATGAAGACACAGGGAGAACATGCAGACTCCACACAGACAGTGACCCACGCCGGGAATCGAGCCTGGGACCCTGGAGCGGTGAAGCAACAGTGCTACCCACTGTGCTACTGTGCTGCCCTTATCCTTACTAACTTATCCTTATGCTTTCTGAAACTACTTGAAAATAAATGCTTGTATTGAAATAGTTCAATCAACACATTGTCTGTTCACATAATCTTGTATGCTAGCGCCTCTGTGCTGTGATGGGATCAGTGATAGGGACAGATGCGATACTAAATCAGGTTTTGTTTTGTCTGTAATATAAAGGTGTGTGCTGTAGGTTCCAGGGTGGGTGTTGATGGCGGGTGTGAGAAAACAATCCATCACCAACCATATTATGAGACAATCACAGACTTGGGTTCCCTAATTAATATGTGGGTAGATCTACTGGAACGTGTGGAGTTGCACTGAAGTCCAAATACAACTATATTTTAATATTTTAAATACTTGTATCCCTTGCAATGAAAATCATATTTTTGGCTTGGATATTGTAGTCAGTGACTTTCTCTTTCCTGACAGCTGTTTAAATCTTACACCAAGTCAACAGGATCTCCAGGCATCCAGCAGCAATGTTGTCAGCAAACAGGGGAAGCAACCAATCATACTGGAGTCTTCTCACAGACAGCAAGCCAGGAAGCTAAAAATACTGAATCCCTTCACTTTCAATTTTAAATTTCAGATGGAAAAATAAATGATTATGATTTGGTTTAGACACTAGAATAAGGATAAACAAACAATAAAAATATTGTTGATTTAAAAATATGTGGAATTTCTATCATAATGGAGTAATTAGGGGCCATAGAGGGGGGTGGATTCTTCCACCCTACCAGCTGGAAGATCGCCATGATCGCGGATCATGTAAAGGTCCATTGACCCCAGGTGGGAATTTCCAGTCGCTGGGCGGAGAATCCCGCCCAGAATTAGCAGTAATTATGAAGTTAGTTAGCTACACCAGTAGAAACCCAGTCACATCTCATTCAACAAGTTGTGACTTTCTTATGGATTTTTATCAAGTTATGGAAAGAACACAAGGGTGGAATTACTCAGTGGTTCATAGAGTTTAGTGGCGACTTTGAAGCGGTATGGGATAAGACATGTATCTTTGTTGCTGTTAAATGTGGCTGTATCGCAATATTGCACGCAAGCCAATCTAAAATTCATAAAAACCTGTTTTTTTCCAGACTCTCTTCTCGGTCAGCCAAAGTTTCTGTTCTCTTTGCCTCGTCTGAAGCTCTGCCATGCAGTCAGCCTCCAGAGGTCCCGGCCATTGGCGATTGATTCCAGTTGTAAGTGTTGATGTTCGCTAACTGCATATCACACTTGCAGGTGAACTTCTAAAAAGGTATGGACATCCAGCAGTGGCCAATTCACTGTACTGAAGGACTTTGGGCAGACAGCTATCCCCCATCTGATGAACATGGCAGACATCATTGGCTTAGCAATGAATGTATCCTAGTGGAATTGGCACGCTCCCAGACTTTGGTGTTGGTGACCTTGCCCTGCAAAGGAATGTGGAGGATACATTTGAAATAGTGAAGGTGGAAAATGTTCAGTAAATGCTGCCCAGGTCTTACCACTGTACAGGAGTGTGCTGAGGATGAAGGTTTGGTAGACTTGCAGTTTGGTGTTCTCAATCAGGTTACTGTTGGTCCATTCTCTCTTACTCAGCTTGGACATCATAGCTGCAGCTTTTACAATGCTCATGTTGATTTCAACAGCAAGTGACAGATTTCTGGTGATTGTGGAGCCTAGATATGTGAAAATATCAACAACTTCTAGCGTCACATTGTCAATGCTGATCGTTGGCGGTATGGCAACATCTTGGACCATCACATTCATCTTCCCGACGTTGATGGGTGAAACCAAACTGTTTACAGGATGAGAGAGTGTGTCCGTTTGCTGCTGAAGGTGTCCCTTTATATGGAATACTAGTGTGCATTGACGACAAGCAGCTCTCTGATGAGGACTTGGCCCACTTTTCTTTTGTCTTGGACCTCAGGAGGATGAGGCTAAACTGCTATCTATTGGTTCTGGTATATTTGTAGACACTCTGCTTTGAATATTTTGGGGAACCATGAGGCTGAAAACGGGAGGTGACCCTGCTCTGGTGGGTGGGGTATAGTGGGGTGGTATATTGCCAGAGGGGATCAATTAAGGGGCTGCATCAGGGATGCCATCCAATTGAGGAAAGCACCAGACTGCGAGTTTACCAAGCCTGTGTCCTGAGAGCACTCCCTTTACAGTAGAGAACCCAGACAATGTAAACGGGGCAGGCGAAAAGGCAGTTTGCATCTTCACTGACTCAGGCATATTATCAGCATCTCTCAGCAGGAAAAGGTCACCAGCCCCACTCTGGATCACAGATCTTTCTGATCTTTCCCTCATAGCTGACTTTCTCTTTTTGTGAAGGAAGGAGGATATCACACTGAGCAGCTTTGGGAGATGGCCAATTTTCGGCAACAGCTTAAATAGACTGCTCTGCTCACATGACCTCAGGCTTTGGCGAAGTCAATGGAGGCGATACATAGTATCAAACTCGTGCTTCAAAACACACCTGAGCTGAACCTGGATGTTTTTGCCTTGGCGTTGGCTGCCAGACTTGTTGGAATGTTTGCCAATTTTAATAATCCTCCCGAACCCAAATCCTTGTGATCTTTACTATAAAAACCTTGTCCCATGTCTCTGAAGCTTTGATTACAAAATTCCGTAACAACTTGAAGGGGTTTAAAATCATTTAACAGCAAACAATGATTGAATTTAAAAATGTTTGTGAGGAAATTACTTTCTACCTCTGAAGAGCAAATTTAAGGTAATGGTAATGAAGATAGGTCAATACTGCTTATCTCAGACTGCAACTGTAATTGAAACCTCGCTTGTCCAAGAAAACCGCTGCGACTTTGACGAGTGGGTGGTATGACAATGCTATTTTAGCCTTGGGGCCTCCGATTGAATCCAGCACTGATTAATGAAGTGGAGTCGCCTCTCCGATGTACCGTGAATTACCATGAGACGAGAATGGTGAAACAATCGAGGCTTTATTGCACAAGATGTTGTGCCTCCTGCAGCTGGTACCAGAATGGGAGCAGTGCAGGAGAGCATACACTTTTATACGCCGCCTGCTGGGAGGAGCCAGCAGGCTGGGATTTAATGAGGTACCTGTAATGCAGGGGCAGTACCGTAATGCATGCAATGTGTTACTAGTGGTGTTTACCACATTCACCCCCTGTTTAAAAAAAAGAGTTCGGTGAGGGTGAAGAAAACATTACAGATTGAGTCTGTCGGGGGCTCTGACCCTCCGCTGCGATCGCCTCGGCCCTGGTGGTAATGTGGGCGCCGGCATGGTCACCTGCGACTCCGGGAGCGTGTTGTCCTCTTGTTCATCACCCCTTAGTGGATACAGTGGGGGGACGGATCCTGCTGGGGTGGGAGTTGTGGTGAGGTTCGCTGGTGGGAGGTTGGGTGGCGCAGGTGTGAATGAGGCAACCGGGGGGGGAACGAGCGGTATCAGGTCAGGGATTGTGAGTGGGGACCCAGCGTGTGCCAGGTCCCAGAGGGAGAGTGTGTCCTGTCGCCCATCAGGGTGTGCCACGTAGGCGTACTGCGGGTTTGCATGGAGGAGGGGGACTTTCTCAACCAAGGTGTGGTGTTGGGTGCTCTGAGGTACAGGTGAACCAACACGGTTGCAATTGGTACAACGCTGTTTTATTTCAAATTGTTATTTACAGATCTGTCCTGGTACTCAGCACGTGGTGACTCTCTGAGTGTGTTGTGAATCAGGTCCTGTCCTTGTCCTGGTATCCAGATCTACTGACCACCAGGTGTCGTGTTTCTTGTCTGAGACTGTCTCTGTCCTTGTCTGTGATTGGCTGTCGTGTTATGTGTGCTTATTGGTCTGTTGGTCTGTCTATCATGATGTGTGTGTTTGAATATCATGACATCCCCCCTTTTTTACAAGATTATGTGCCTACGTGGTTTTTAATATGAATGTGTCCTGAGTGCAGCTAAAGGTGTGTGTGCGTGATGTCTACAGCATGTACATGTGGCGTAACTATATACATGGGGCGATGTCAGGTGTGGCATGCTAACGAGGTTGTACCATAACAAAAGAAGAAAAACTTTGAAGTGTGGTCCAGTCAAACGAGATCTGGAATGATAAAACAGTGACATGTTACAATACAATAGTTTCTAAACTTTGACGTGTGAACAGTCTCATAAGTCCAGTCTAGTAGGTGGGCAACGAATATGGGTTGACCGCCTCAAGGGTGGGTCGAGAACCATCGGCTGAGGTGCGAGCCTGGCCACGGGTGGCGACAGAAGTGGCATGGTATATGGCAGCTCCACGAAGTCACTATCAGGAACCATTGGAGGACACGGCATCTGTGTGTGGTTCCGTTGCGAGCGTGGAAGGCGGCGAAAGGCTCGCCGATTGCGCCTACGCACCGATCCATCCGCCATGCATACCAGGAACGAGGTGGAGTCTTTTTCTTTTTATGTTTGTGGTGGTGCTGTCGGATGGCATCTTGTAGCTGATGGGTCGTTGACATTGAAGAGGTACCATCAACAATATCATTCAAGGTCATGAATGTGCCAGATGTTGAAGTCGGATGAGACTGTGCATGCTGGTTCTGGCCACATGCTGTGCTGGAAGGGTGATTCTGCTGAGAAGCGTTGAAGCATGTCGCTTTGGAGACAGAATTACTGCTCGCATCAATGTCTGGTGATGGTGTGAAACTAGAACCTTGCATCTGATAGGAAAACGCTATCTGGCCAGGCTGTGGTGCAGCAAATCCTGGGCTGTAACTAAGGCATCCAGTCTGTAGTGCGGATTGCGCCAGCAATAGTCCTCCTTCGGTCTTGATTCCATTAGTGGGCAATCCGCAGTGCTGGCCTGTTTGAGAATATGCTGCACAGACTGCTGGCTGCTGCAGGCTTGAATACTGGGTTTGTACTGCATGAGCTGTCATTGGCCGCACTGTCGGTGTGGAACAAATGTGTGGACATAGCTGTGGTGAAAATTGGTGTATTCCTCTTGGACTGTAGCTGCTGCTTGTTATTGCTGACCCAGTGTGATTGTCACGTGATCCATCTCCTGTCGTTGTGGCATCTGCTGTCACCCTGAGCGTGCCATCACTGAGGTTGCGACACTGCCTGTCTGGAGTAAAGCCTGGCTTACGTGAATCAGAGTCGGCGTTTGGTTGCTCCCCATCTGGAGTCTGGTCTGTTTTTTGTTGATGCTCCCCGTCCGGGGTCTTAGCAGGTTCACTGGAGTCAGCTGAGATTTCTTGAAGCTGCACTTCTGGAGTCGGAACATGCAGGAATGCATTGACTAGTGGAGAGGTTCGAGCCATTGAGGGTGGAAGTGGTGCGGTGTCACCATAGTTGTCAGTGGTCCCACCGTGATCGCCGAGTGCCTCTGTACGCACTAGGCGAGGTCTGTCACTTTGCACCTTTTGTATGGGAAGTGGGATGCTGTCGTCACTCGTCTCACATCCCGTGGATAGATCCTCATTAGCAGCTTGCTGTTCACTAGGGTTGGGTAAATTGTCAGAGTTTTCATCTGGTGGTGCAAACCATGTCGGTGGACTGTCATTGTCTTGCCGTTGTCCTTCATTTGGGCTTTTCTTCTTTGGTATTTTAAATCTTCCCCCAGACATTACAGAACCTTGTTCATTTCCCTCAATTTCTCCCATATGTAGGGCATCAAATGTTGGATCCAATGTTTCTTTCATCATTGTACTAGTTTCCAAAGAACAGTCCGTTTCAATTTTCTTCTCAGTTACTTCATATGTATCCTTTTCTAATGTACATGCCTTCATAGTCTCTGGATCTGATTTTGCTGGGACTGGCATAGTCACAGTCTCTCTTTTACTGTTCTCAATTGCCCACATTCTACTCCCCAGACATAAATGCTTAATCTCTGGAGTTAATGTGGTACAATGGATAATCGGGCCGACCTTATCTGCATCTTCACCATCACTGGAAAGCACAATTGGTTCACTTGAAACTGCTGCGGGTTTTAAGTGCTTTGTCTGGCTACTCGATGTCGGTGTCCTCAGGATTCTTGCTCCAATGTTCTGCTCATTTATCAGTTGAGTGTGCATCAATGCTCAATGCGATTAATATTCCCATCAGGGTTTGAAGAGTCATTACTGACTAACTGCTGGTGTCTGAAGTTGGGACTTTGCGGTTTTGTGTTGAAGGGAGACAGTTGTCCCTGCTGTAGGTATGATTCAGGTTGTGTTATTTCCATTAACTGAGGATCAATGTCTTGTCCATTTTTTCGATCCGTACTAAAACTGGCAATTCTCAGTCTGCTCCTTGCAAGTTAAACATACAAGTAATTTCTTTAGCAAATCCTCAGCATCCTTCTGTGACTGTGCAGCATTATTAATATCTCTTCGGCTATAATGATCCTGAAGGTCAGCGCATAATCCTTTTTTCTTTGGGCTTGGAAGAGGCGATTCCTTTGGCTTGTCTTCATTTGGGCTTGAACAGTCTTCAGCGCTGTGCCCTTCATTGTAGCATGAGAGACCGTCATGGTCATGCTGCTGTGCAGTGGAGCGTGGTGGACTGTTATAGCCTTCTTGCTGTTTACGTGAGCATGGCAGACTTGCATCATCTGCCGCTAGTTGGTCAGAGGAGGTTGCTAGACCCTCATGGTCTTGTTCCTGCAAGGACTGTGCATTGGATTCTTGCGTTGCTTCCCTCGTAGAGTCGGGAACCCTGAGCGGGGCGTGGACCACGCTCTGTGTGGCAGCAGGCCGCTCTCTGTGTGTCTGTACCGCTTTCTGTCTCTTAATTTCAGGCTGCAGCATCATCCTGCACTGATGAGTTGGGACGTCGTATCTGCTGGGTTGAAGATCCTCAGATCCGAAAAGTGAATCCGCATCTGCGTCGGATTCAATGTGAGGGTCGCCAATGTGCAACACGAAAGGTTCGTCCGGGTCGTAGTCGTCTAGGACCATGGAGCTGTCACTGGGCTCGCGAGGTCTGGAAAAAATGTAAAGATCGGTATCGAAGTATTCGAGGTCGGAATCATCGGTTTGTGCGTAGGTAACTGCTTGTTGCAGGGTTTTTCGGAGGTTAAATTCATTTCCTGGTTCAATTTGAGGCATTGTGCTGTCATTCCAGGTGAAGGAAGGTTGTTTTACAGCTTTAAAAGATTTTTTCTTTGATTTGGGACGTTTCCCCTTTAAATTGGATTTGGGATGTTTCCCCTTTAAATTGGCGTGGTCTGGGGCCTCTGACGTCATGACGTGCGTGACGTAGCACGTAGGAAGCGATTGCGCATGCGCAGATCGCTGTTCCTTTACCGATGGCCGTTTTCTTGATTGCGCATGCGCGGCGTCTCGCGCATGCGCAGACGAAACTTCCAGTTCTGCGCACTTCTCGCGCAACTGTGCTAGCGTGATACCTTTAGCAAGATGGCCGCCGACCTCGACCCAAATCGCTCTCTGGTCCGGGATTTCAGCCTCGAGGTGAGTACTGCCGCTTTTCTTACCTTTCCTTGCCGATTGGAGTGTGTTTTCCTCACATTATTTGGCAAATTTGTTCAGGACTGCCTGGAAGTCGTACCTGTTTTGCCCCTTGGAGAACTTGAATTTTTAAAAGATTTCTTCTGCTCTTGCACCGGCGATGGTGAGGAGAAACTCTATTTTTTCAACATCGGCCAGGTCTTTAAGTTCGGCTGCCACCAGGAAGAATTCAAACGCTTGCCGGAATCGCTGTCAGTTTTCGCGGAGATCGCCGTGGCACTGGAGCGGCTGCGGAACTGGGAGCCCGTACATCTTGCCTGGGTATTGCTGGTTGTCTCTGTACGCTGAGTTATGGCGGCGGGTATCGATCCACTCACTGGTATCATGTGGTGTTGGGTGCTCTGAGGTACAGATGAACCAACACGGTTGCAATTGGTACAACGCTGTTTTATTTCAAATTGTTATTTACAGATCTGTCCTGGTACTCAGCACGTGGTGACTCTCTGAGTGTGTTGTGAATCAGGTCCTGTCCTTGTCCTGGTCTCCAGATCTACTGACCACCAGGTGGAGTGTTTCTTGTCTTATACTGTCTCTGTCCTTGTCTGTGATTGGCTGTCGTGTTATGTGTGCTAATTGGTCTGTTGGTCTGTCTATCATGATGTGTGTGTTTGAATATCATGACACAAGGGATCCGATTTCTGGGTCTTCACATGCTTCCGGAGGAGGACGGGTCCAGGAACTGTCAGCCATGTTGCGAGCGAGACCCCGGAGGTGGACATCCTAGGGAAGGCAAACACACGTTCATGAGGGGTCTCATTAGTAGCGGTGCACAGGAGCGACCGGATGGAGTGGAGTGCATCGGGGAGAACCTCCTGCCAGCGAGAGACCAGGAGATTTCTAGACCGAAGGGCCAGCAGGACGGTCTTCCAGACCGTCCCCTTCTCCCTCTCCACCTGCCCGTTTCCCCGTGGGTTGTAGCTGGTCGTCCTGCTCGAGGCGATGCCTTTGCTGAGCAGGAACTGACGCAGCTCATCTCTCATGAAGGAGGATCCCCGATCGCTGTGGATGTAGGTGGGGAAACTGAACAGAGTGAAGATGCTGTGCAGGGCTTAGATGACAGTGGCAGAAGTCATGTCGGGGCACGGGATGGCGAAGGGGAACCGGGAGTACTCGTCAACAATGTTGAGGAAGTACACGTTGCGGTCGGTGGAGGGGAGGGGCCCTTTGAAGTCCATGTTGAGGCGCTCAAAGGGGCGGGAGGCCTTCACCAGATGCGCTCTATCTGGCTGGTAGAAGTGCGGCTTGCACTCTGCGCAGACTTGGCAGTCTCTGGTTACGGTCCTGACCTCCTCAATGGAGTAGGGCAGGTTGCGGGCCTTGACAAAATGAAAGAACCGGGTGACCCCCGGGTGGCAGAGGTCATAGTGGAGAGCCCGGAGTCGGTCCACTTGTGCGCTGGCACATGTACCGCGGGATAGGACACCAGGGGGCTCATTAGCTTCCCCGGGCGTATAAGATCTCATAGTTATAGGTGGAGAGCTCGATCCTCCACCTCAAGATCTTGTCATTCTTGATCTTGCCCCACTGCGTATTGTTAAACATGAAGGCAACCAACCGTTGGTCAGTGAGGAGAGTGAATCTCCTGCCGGCCAGGTAATGCCGCCAATGTCGCACAGCTTCCACAATAGCTTGGGCCTCCTTTTCGACAGAGGAGTGCCGAATTTCAGAGGCATGGAGGGTGCGGGAAAAGAAAACCACGGGTCTGCCTGCCTGGTTGAGGATGGCGGCCAGAGCTACGTCTGATGCATCGCTCTCCACCTGAAAGGGGAGGGTCTCATCGACCGCGTGCATCGTGGCCTTGGCGATGTCCACTCTGATATGGCTGAAGGCCTGGTGGGCATCAGCCATCAGGGGTCAACCATTCGGTCCATTTCTCGCTGGAAGACCGGGACCACATTGGTGACACAGAAGGGAACTCTAAGGAAATGATATAGGTGGCCATCTGCTTCGAAGGCAGTGTATTGGCTGTCCTCCGGGCGGATGGGGAACTGGTGATAGGCGGACTTCAAGTCTACTGTGGAGAAGACTCGATACTGCGCAATCTGATTGACCATGTCAGATATGCGTGGGAGGGGATACTCGTCGAGCTGCGTGTACCGATTGATGGTCTGACTGTAGTCAATGACCATCCTGTGCTTCTCCCCAGTCTTCACTACCACCACTTGAACTCCTCCTGCAGAAGCCATTGGACATCCGACTTGATAAAGGTCCTGTCCTGCGCACTGTACCGTCTGCTCCTAGTGGCGACGGGCATGCATTACGGGGTGAGGTTTTCAAACAGTGAAGGTGGATCGACCTTAAGGGTGGTGAGGCCGCAGACGGTGAGGGGGGGCAGGGGTCCGCCGAATTTCAAAGTAAGGCTTTGGAGGTGGCATTGAAAATCAAGACCTAGTAACAGGGCAGCGCAGAGATGGGGGAGGACGTAGAGCCTGAAGTTGTTGAACTCGACGCCCTGAATGGCGAGTGTCACGACACAGTGCCCCCAGATTTCCACGGAATGAGATCCGGAGGCCAGGGAGATTTTCTGGGTGACGGGGAGTACAGTGAGGGAGCAGCACCTTACCATAGCAGGGTGGACAAAACTCTCTGTGCTCCTGGAGTCAAAGAGGCAGGTCATCTCGTGCCCGTTGATTTTTACCATTGTCGTAGCGGTCGCGAGGTTGTGGAGCCGAGACTGGTCCAGGGTGATGGAGGCGAACTGCGGAAGATGTTGGAGTTCCCCAGGCTGATCAGCGGTGGTGGAGGTATCAGCGGGCAGTGAACGGCCCCACGAGCAGGGGCCCTGTGGCGCGGTCCAAAATGGCGCTGAAGATGGCGGCGCCCATGGGGCACACATGGCGGGCGGCATCAAAGATGGTGGCGCCCATGGGCTGCACGTGGCTTGTGGTGGAGATGATGGCGGCGCCCCTGGATCACACGTGGGAGGTGTAGCAATGCCGGGCTTGGAAACAGAGGCGACCGACCGGGCCTGGTAAATGGAAACGAGGTGGCCCTCCTTCCCGCACCCATTGCAGGTCACGCTCCGCGCTGGGCAGCGCTGCCTGGGATGTTTGCTCTGGCCACAAAAATAACATTTGGGCCCTCCGGAGTTGGCTGGTTCCAGCTGCAGGAGACACATCATCTTGTGCAATAAATTGATGTACCATCAATTACCACGAGACGAGAATGGTGAAACAAACGAGGCTTTATTGCACAAGATGTTGTGCCTCCTGCAGCTGGAACCAGATGGGAGCAGCGCAGGAGAGCATACACTTTTATACGCTGTGGTAGTCACCACTGTTGTATTATATTGTATATATGGGTATTACGGTAAGGCCCCTGTACTACAGGCATGGGGGTAGATCCCTGCCTGCTGGCTCCACCCAGTAAGTGGAGTATAAATGTGTGCGCTCTCCGAACAGCAGCCATTTCGTAAGCTCCTGTAGGAGGCCACACATCTCTGTGTAATAAAGCCTCGATTACTTCTACTCTCGTCTCGTCATAATTTATAGTGCATCAATTTATTACACAGAGATTTTACAAAGATGGACCTCCGCATCAAGCCGGATCGCCTGCAGCTGCATCCTCAAGCAGACAACGCCAAAAATGACTTCGAACATTGGCTAGCTTGCTTTGAAGCGTACATCGGGTTTGTGCCAGACCCAATCATAGAAGCACAGAATCTCCAGATTCTGTACACGCGGCTGAGCGCCAACGTTTTTCCCCTCGTCCAGGACGCGCCAACCAATGCAGAGACCATGGCGCGACTGAAGGAGAATTACGCTCAGCAGATCAACAAGATCTATGCCAGGCACCTCCTATCCACGCGGCACCAACTTCCCGGTGAGTTTGTGGAAGATTTCTGGCGTGCCCTGCTCGCCCTGGTGAGAGACTGTGACTGCCAGGCCGTTTCGGCCACTGAACATTTGAACCTGCTAATGAGAGACGCGTTCGTTACGGGCATAGGGTCTGACTACATCTGCCAGCGCCTCGTAGAAGGGGCCACGCTTGACCTCGCGGCAACCAAGAAACTAGCGCTCTCGCTCACGGTCGCCTCGAACAACGTACAGGCTTATGCCCCCGACCGCACAGCCCACCCCCCCTGTGCATCGTGGGCCCCGCCAGCGGCCACCCCATCGTGGACCCCATCAGCAACCGCCCTCAGCCAACCTCACGCCTGCGCCGCGCGGCAGCCAACCAACCCCAGGGGACCCAAGTGCTACTTCTGCGGACAGCCAAAACACTCCCGGCAGCGCTGCCCGGCGCGGTTCGCACTCTGCAAGGCCTGTGGCAAGAAAGGACATTTCGCTGCAGTGTGCCAGGCCCGCCCAATCGCCACTATTGTCCCGGCACCCCCCTCGTGTGGCCAGAGGGCGCCGCCATCTTCCTCTCCTCAGACCACGTGCGGCCTGAGTGCACAGCCATCTTGCTCCACTCACAACACGTGCAGCCCGTGTGTGCCGCCATCTTGCTCCACTCACAACATGTGCGGCCTGTGGGCGCTGCCATCTTGCTTGCCTCAGAACCAATGGGCGCCGCCATCTTGCCTGCCCCAGGACACGTGCGGCCTGTGGGCGCTGACATCTTACCCACCTCTCGACCCCTGCCTGTCGTGCACCTCAGCGGACCGCTCATCGCCTGCAATCGCCGACGATACCAGCCGCACCTCGCCTCGGTCACGATCGACCAGTCTCGACTGCACAACCTCGCGACCGCTTTGACAAAGTTGAAGGTCAATGGGCACGAGATATCCTGCCTTCTGGGCTCCGGGAGCACTGAGAGCTTAATCCACCCCGATACGGTCAGGCGCTGCTCCCTCGCGGTACACCCCGCTAACCAAAGAATCTCCCTGGCCTCCGGATCCCACTCCGTGGCGATCCAAGGGTACTGCATTGCCACCCTCACCGTCCAGGGTGTAGAGTTCAGCGGCTTCCGGCTCTACGTCCTCCCCGACCTCTGCGCTGCCTTGCTGCTCGGCCTGGATTTCCAGTGCAATCTCCAGAGCCTAACCCTGAAATATGGCGGGCCCCTACCACCCCTTACTGTTTGCGACCTCGCGACCCTTAAGGTTGACCCGCCTTCCCTTTTTACAAACCTCACCCCGGATTGCAAACCCGTCGCCACCAGGAGCAGACAGTACAGGGCCAGGACAGGACCTTCATCAGGTCTGAGGTTCAGCGGCTGCTGTGGGAAGGTATCATCGAGGCCAGCAACAGCCCCTGGAGAGCCCAAGTGGTAGTGGTGAAAACCAGGGAGAAAAACAGGATGGTGGTTGACTACAGTCAATCAATCGGTACACGCAGCTCAACGCGTACCCTCTCCCGCGCATCTGGCCCTACGGTCCAGAAATCTCCCGGGCTCTCGCTGGCAGGAGGTCCTCCCCGATGCACTTCACTCCATTTGGTCGCTCCTGTGCACCGTGACTAATGAAACCCCCCATGAACGTCTCTTTGCCTTCCCCAGGAAGTCCACCTCCGGGGTTTCGCTCCCAACGTGGCTGGCAGCTCCAGGACCCGTTCTCCTCCGCAAGCACGTGCGGCTCCACAAGGCAGACCTGTTGGTTGAGAGGGTACAGCTACTCCACGCAAACCCGCAGTATGCCTACGTAGCGCACCCTGACGGCCGCCAAGACAGTTTCCTTCAGGGACCTGGCACCAGCTCGGTACTCACATAACCCCCCCTGCCCCGGCGCCACCCTCTCTTCCCCCAGCGCACCCCACCGCAGCCCCCACTCCAGGACAACCCGTCCTCCTCTTGCTCCCACCCGGGGATGAAGAGGATTTCGACACACTCCCGGAGCCACCGAAGACCAAGCCGACGCCTGAGTCGCACCAGCACTGCGGCGTTCTCAACGACAGATCAAGGCTCCCGATCGTCTAAATTTGTAACCTTCTCTGTAATTTTAAAACCAATCTGTATGTATATAGTTTCCCACCACTCCCGCTGGACTCATTTTTAACAGGGGGTGAATGTGGTAGTCACCACTGTTGTATTATATTGTATATATGGGTATTACGGTAAGGCCCCTGTACTACTGGTATGGGGGTAGATCCCTGCCTGCTGGCTCCGCCCAGTAGGCAGAGTATAAATGTGTGTGCTCTCCGAACAGCAGCCATTTCGTCAGCTGCTGTAGGAGGCCACACATCTGTGTAATAAAGCCTTGATTACTTCTACTCTCGTCTCGTCGGAATTGATAGTGTAACATACGCCGCCAGCTGGGAGGAGTCAGCAGGCTGGGAGTTACTGTGGTACCTGTAATACAGGGGCAGTACCGTAATACATGCAATGTATTACTAGTGGTGTTTACCACACTCTCCATGATAGATGTAAGCGTTCCAAATGAACTAATTTTTGTTATTTTCAATCCGGCTCTTAATATGCACACATTAACCATAATAATAATAATAATCGCTTATTGCCACAAGTAGGCTTCAATGAAGTTACTGTGAAAAGCCCCTAATCGCCACATTCCGGCGCCTGTTTGGGGAGGCCAGTACGGGAATTGAACCCGCGCTGCTGGCCTTGTCCTGCATTACAAGCCAGCTGTTTAGCCCACTGTGCTAACTATAAAAAGACCATTAATACTAACTGGCATTAAGTGGTCTGTCTCACTATAGAAATCGAGCGCTGTTGAAGGAAATGGAAATGGCACACTGGTACAGCGGGGGTACTTTTTCCTGATAGTGCTGCAACATACTGTGCAGGTGGGACTTCATTGTAGCACATTCTGTTTCAGTGGGTAAGGAATGGTGAGAGTTGGAAATGAGACCTGGAATAACATGGCATTTTGTTTCTGGCAGGTGGACAGTGACAGAACATTGTTGCCTGCCGACGGTAGGTAATTTGTGGGACTGAATGGCAGGCCATCCACGGGAGCGCTGGACTCTTGGGGAGGAGAAGAGTAAGCGTCCCCTGAGAAGCACTCCTGCTCCTTTTGACTCCATGAGGGAAGTTTAAAAAACAAATTCAAATATTTGGGCCTTTGTGACCTGGGGCGTCATTCTCCGACCCCCCGCCGGGTCGGAGAATGGCCGTTGGCCGCCTTGAATCCCGCCCCCGCCGAAGTCTCCGGTACCGGAAATTGGGCGGGGGCGGGAATCGGGCCGCGCCGGTTGGCGGGACCCCCCGCTCAATTCTCCGGACCGGATGGGCCGAAGTCCCGCCCAGAAATTGCTTGTCCCGCCGGCGTAAATCAAAGCTGGTATTTACCGGCGGGACCAGGCGGCGTGGGCGGGCTCCGGGGTCCTGGGGGGGGCACGGAGCGATCTGACCCCGGGGGGTGCCCCCACGGTGGCCTGGCCCGCGATCGGGGCCCACCGATCCGCGGGCGGGCCTGTGCCGTGGGGGCACTCTTTCCACTGCGCATGCGCGGGAAACTGTCGGCGGCCGCTGACGCTTCCGCGCATGCGCCGCATTTCCGCGCCAGCTGGTGGGGCACCAAACGCCATTTCTGCCAGCTGGCGGGGCAACAAACGCCATTTCCGCCAGCTGGTGGGGCGGAAATCCCTCCGGCGTCGGCCTAGCCCCTCAATGTTGGGGCTCGGCCCCCAAAGATGCGGAGCATTCCGCACCTTTGGGCCGGCGCGATGCCCGTCTGATTGGCGCCGTTTTTGGCGCCAGTCGGCGGACATCGCGCCGTTGGGGGAGAATTTCGCCCCTGATCTTCTTTGCCACTGGCTTGCCCTACCAGGAAAGTGACCTGGTTGCTGGAGTTAAAATTGCTGTCAGACCTCAATGATGTCATTCTCATGATATATATGTAAAAAAGCACCCTGCTGGCTTGTAACTGCCAGTCAAAATGCTAGGATATGGCTGCCAGTAATCTACTCCACTCACCATGAGAGACTTTACTCTGTCAGAGGTGGCTCCCTACATTGCATTACAATTGTAGCTGCCTGCACTATCAAAATGCTTCTAGAGCACCCACCAGAATAAAGAGGCCAGGATTCCAGTGGAGATTGACAATTCTGCAATATGGGTGGAGCCAACTTCCCTCGGAAAGAAGTAATGATTAACTACATTATTTGATTTAAAATATTTTTTCTTCTGAGTTTCAGGTCACAGGTCGGGCCTTAGCACTCTTAGGCTGTTAGTGTACCTCTAATCAATGTACCTCCGTGGATCCATGGTGAGATGGTGGCCATTTTGAGGTGAGTAAAGTGAGAACTTCGGATATAGGAAATCTCCGCCTATTCCCCC
Source organism: Scyliorhinus torazame (assembly GCF_047496885.1). Taxonomy (NCBI): domain Eukaryota; kingdom Metazoa; phylum Chordata; class Chondrichthyes; order Carcharhiniformes; family Scyliorhinidae; genus Scyliorhinus; species Scyliorhinus torazame. Next base: position 62,241,292 of record NC_092713.1, read on the forward strand.
CTTCTAGCTCAGCCCTTATGCTGCGTGGAAATCCTTGTGCAAGGTGAGGACATAAAATATCCAGTTCGGAGTTGAATTTTGGTTCTGAAAAATAAAATGTTTGAGTATTAAGAAATTATAAAATAAATAACCACGACAATTTTTCCTGGGTACCAAAATGAAATTAAAATGGAATAGAAACAGAAAATTATGGAAACACTCAGCAAGTCTGGCAGCATCTGTGGAGAGAGAAACAAAGTTAACGTTTCCAGTCCAGCGTAATTCTTCTTCAGAGCCTTGCTTGTATTTTAGCGCTGAAATTAAAATGGATTAATGGCATCTTGTTCGTTTTCAGACACCCAAATGAGATACTTACAACTTCTCACATTCACATCTCTGTTGGACACATGCACGCATGAAGTATATTTTGTCAGAACAATGTCATCTAGAACACTGATTGTCCAGTTAAACATTTTAGTCTAGATGGGAAGGAAGTGTTAAATGAAGCTTGGTTGGAGTGCGGGACACAGTAGTATGAACAGCAAAAAAGATACCCCAAATGCAAGGGAAGAAGGTTATTTAGATTGCAAAATGGGGTTTGTGCTATGCTGCCAACCATTGGTAAATACACAATGCCCTACGTTGGGCGGGATTCTCTCCTACCCGGCGGGGCGGGGGGTCCTGCCGGAACAGAGTGGCGTGAACCACTCCGGCATCGGGCCGCCCCAAAGGTGCGGAATCTTCCACACCTGTAGGGGCTAGGCCCGTACTTTAGGGGCTAGGCCCGCCCCGGAGTGGTTGGCGTCCTGCCGGCTGGCATGGAAGGCCTTTGGCGCCACGCCAGCCGGGGCCGAAGAGACTCCGCCGGCCGGCAGGAGTCTGCACATGCGCGGGGCGGGGGGTTCACCTACGCGTCAGCCATGGCGGAGGCTGATGGTCGGCGGGTAGGAAAAGAGTGCCCCCACGGCACCGGCCCGCCCGCGGATCGTTGGGCCCCGATCGCGGGCCAGGCCACCGTGGGGGCACCCGCCGGGGCCAGATCGCCCCCCCCAGCACCCCGGAGGTTCTGCCGGTAAGGGACCTGGTTCAATTTACGCCGGTGGGACTGGCATAGAAGCAGCGGGACTTCAGCCCATCGCAGGCTGGAGAATCGCCGGGGGGGCCTGCCGATCGACGTGGCGCGATTCACGCCCCCGCCGAATCATGCCCGTTGTTTCTACATTACATATTCTTAAGTGTCTCATCGGAATTCATTTTGATACATCTGGTTTAAGACAGCGCAACGGGTAATGCTCGGCCTGTTAAATTGCCAAAAATTCAGCTGCAAACAAAAATGTAATTTGGACCTGTTTACATGACTTCGCATATGGTTTAACTTTATTTTGTAAGCAGGTACATCTTTGCCTTAACTCAGCATGTTACCCATAATTTAAACAAGCTACTCACACATGTTCAGTCATAGCTTAGGGTTATAGTAACATAAATAAATTCTCTAAGCTGAGTCCAGGTCTACAGCCTCAGTCCTCAGGGAGCTGGCGGGGATATAGGTCCGAACCAAGTGCATGATATTTGAGAGTGGAAGGATTAGAGCCCCTCACTCCGGTTTACACCCAGAAGGCTCTGCCTATGAGAAAATCTCTTTTCTTACGTTTGTCAATCATAATTGTCAACAGGGCCAGGGAGATAAATTATCAGCCTTGCTGCGTCTCTTGTTTCCGGGCCCATTATTTCCCCCCTCTCCAACCCCCACTTTAACCTTCTCCCTCAACTAAGTGGAGCCAGTTGACATGTCATTACTTCAACAATTCTTTAAAAGGGATACTGTTTACCCTAACCCTTACCCTAACCACTTGAAGTCAACTGGACTGACTTAAATCAAAAAGTACTGGCTGATTTGAGCATCTTAAAAAAAAAATCTCTCGCTGTGGGGGAACGATTTCATGATTTTGTTGCCAAGGCCATTGTCACAAATACAATATATCATAGATTATCATAGAATTTACAGTGCAGAAGGAGGCCATTCAGCCCATCGTGTCTGCACCAGCTCTTGGAAAGAGCACCCTACCCAAGGTCAACACCTCCACCTTATCCCCATAACCCAACCCAACACTAAGGGCAATTTTGGACACTAAGGGCAATTTATCATGGCCAATCCACCTAACCTGCACATCTTTGGACTGTGGGAGGAAACCGGAGCACCTGGAGGAAACCCACGCACACACGGGGAGGATGCGCAGACTCCGCACAGACAGTGACCCAAGCCGGAATTGAACCTGGGACCCTGGAGCTGTGAAGCAATTGTGCTATCCACAATGCTACCGTGCTGCCCTGTATATGACTGTTATATACTATGAGTAGATTGAGAAGATGACCATGGAGGAGATTTTCTGGTTCCCAACTGCCTGCTTTCTGGCGGGAGAGGTGGCTTGTTATTGATTGGCCGCTGGTGGAATATTCTGGTCCCTCTGATGTGTGGCGTTGGGCGTGACTCGCCCATCCCACCGCCAGGGAACCCACCACAGGGAATATGGCAGGACCAGAAGATCCGGCCTGTGGGAAGAGCGGGTAAATCCCATTCTACATCACTGATGTATGTCTCAAATGCAAATTTTCTGTCATAAATTGAAATATTTTAAAAACCTCTGAAATATTTGTTGCCTAGTTTTCCTCTCCTTGATTCAGGATAATTTATGTTAGCCTGGTTGTTAAAGATGATCTATTTCCCAGTGTGACCTCCTGCATATAAACACCCTGACAAGACAGCTGGAGGAAATCCCGAACTGAAGCCCTCACCATTTCTATGCTCTTTTATTGATTTATTTTTAAAATTTAGAGTGCCCAATTGTAGTGGCAAGTTAGCGTGGCCAATCCACCTAACCTGCACAGCTTTGGGTTGTGGGGAGAACACAGGGAGAATGTGCAAACTCCACACGGACAGCGACCCAGGGTCGGGATTCGAACCCGGGTCCTCAGCGCCGGCCGTTTCTATGCTCGACGGCTTAGCTTCCCGCCCTCTTCCCACTCAACGGGCAAACTTCCAAGCCACTTACTACTGGATAGCCAAGATTCCCAGCGACTTCCCCTCAACAATGGCTTGCCCCGACCACTTACTGCTCAACTCCCCAGTGCTAGCTTCTTAGGGCTCAGCACAGAGGAGCTGGAACAATGTCAGGAAACTGTGAGGCAGGGTGTGGTGGTAAGGCACTTTATTTTAAATCCCTACAGTGCAGAAGGAAGCCATTTGGCCCATCGGGTCTGCACCGACCCTCTTAAAGAACACTCTATCAAGCCTCAACCGTCCACCCTATCCCTGTAATCCCAACAAATGTACAGGTCAATTTTATCATGGCCAATCTGTCATGATATTCAAACACACACATCATGATAGACACACCAACAGACAAATCAGAACACACAACACCACAACCAATGACAGAAAGATATAAAAGCACAGACACAACCCCTGGTGGTCAGTAAGAGCTGCAGAGGGGAACCAGGACACAGCTATTGCCAAGGACACTCAGGGAGACAGCACGTGCAGAGTATCCAGAACGAACTGTATTATAAGAGTTATAATAAAATAGAGTTGTACCACATACAACTGTGTTGGCTCATCTGTGCACCAGAGCACCCAACACCACATGGTACAGGAGTGGATCGATACCTGCCGGCATACCTCAGTGTACAGAGACAACCAGCAGTGCCCAGGCATGATGTACGAGCTCCCGGTTCCGCAGGCGCTCCAGTGCGACGGCGACCTCCACGAAAACTGGCGGCGATTCCGGCAAATGTTCGAGTTGTTCCTAGCGGCAGCTCAACTCCAAGACCTGGATGATAAGGAAAAAATTGAATTTCTCCTCATCGTCGCCGGTGCAAGGGCAAGAGCAATGTTCAGAAGGTTCAGGTTCTTCAGGAGGCAGCAAAGGCACGATTACCAGGCAGTCATGGGCAAATTCGCCAAGTACTGTGAAGAATACGCAATCCAATGGGGACTTAAAGGTAAGAAAAGCTGCAGTACTCACCTCGTTGCTGGGATCCCGGAGCCCGAGGTCCCGGGCCTGAGAAAAGGCTGGGTCGAGGTCGGCGGCCATCTTGCTAAAGGTATAACGCTAGCACAGTTGCGCGAGAAGTGCGCAGAACCGGAAGTTTCGTATGCGCATGCGCAATATGGTGCGCATGCGCAGTTAAGAAAACGGCCATCGGTAATGGAACAGCGATCTGAGCATGCGCAGTCGCTTCCTACGTGCTACATACCGAGCGTCAGGATGTCAGAGGCCCAAGACTGGATCAATTTAAAAAGGAAATGTCCCAAATCCAATTTAAAAGGGAAACGTCCCAAATCAAAAAAACAAAAATCTGTTAAAGCTGTAAAACAACCTTCCTTCACCTGGAATGACAGCACAGTGCCGCAAATTGACCCAGGAGATGAATTTAACCTCCGAAGAACCCTCCGACAAGCAGTTACCTACGCACAAGCCGATGATTCCGACCTTGAATACTTCGATGACGATTTTTACAGTGTTTCCGGACCTCGCGAGCCCAATGATAGCTCCGTGGTCCTATATGACTATGACTCGGACGAACCTTTCGTGTTGCACATTGGCGGCCCCCATGTTGAATCCGACGCAGATGCGGATTCATTTTTCGGATTTGAGGATCTTCAACCCAGCAGATATGACGTTCCAACTTATCAGTACCGGATGATGCTGCAGCCTGACATTACCAGACAGGGAGCGGTGCAAGCACACGGAGAGTGCCCTGCTGCCACACAGAGCGTGGTCCACGTCCCGCTCAACGTTCCCGACTCTATGAAAGAAGACATGCAAGACTCCAGAGTGCAGTCCTCGCATGAACCAGAAGTGACTCCAGTGTCACAAGCTTCCACAGCAAGCTCGTGGACAGCCTCCACGATAGAAGCAACGCAAGACTCCAGAGCGCAGTCCTTGCACGAACAAGAAGTGACTCCAGTGTCACAAGTCTCCACAGAGAGCTCGTGGACAGCCTCCACGATAGAAGCAACGCAAGACTCCAGAGCGCAGTCCTTGCACGAACAAGAAGTGACTCCAGTGTCACAAGCCTCCACAGAGAGCTCGTGGACGGACTCCACGATGGAAGGAACGCAAGACTCCAGAGCGCAGTCCTTGCAGGAACAAGACCATGAGGGTCTAGCAACCTCTCCTGACCAACCAGCGGCAGACGATGCAAGTCTGCCATGCTCCCGTGAACAGCAAGAAGGCTATAACAGCCTACCATGCTCCACTACACAGCAGCATGACCATGACGGTCTCTCATGCTACAATAAAGGGCACAGCGCTGAAGACTGTTCAAGCCCAACTGAAGACAAGCCAAAGGAATCGCCTCGTCCAAGCCCGAAGAAAAAAGGTTTATGCGCTGACCTTCAGGATCATTGTAGCCGAACAGAGATTAATAATGCAGCACGGTCACAGAAGGATGCTGAGGATTTGCTAACGAAATTAATTGTATGTTTAACTTGCAAGGAGCAGACTGCGAATTGCCAGTGTTTTAGTACGGATCGAAAAAATGGACAAGACATTGATCCTCAGGTAATGGAAATAACACAACCTGAATCATATCTACAGCAGGGACAAATGTCTCCCTTCAACACAATACCGCAAAATCCCAACTTCGGAGACCAGCAGTTAGTCAGTAATGACTCTTCAAACCTGGAGGGGAACATTAATTGCATTGAACCTATACACACTCCACTGATTATTGAGCAGAACATTGGAGCAAGAATCCTGAGGACACCGACATCGAGTAGCCAGATAACGAATTTAACACCCACAGCAGTTTCAAGTGAACCAAGTGTGCTTTCCACTAATGATGAAGATGCAGATAAGGTCGACCCGATTATCCATTGTACCACACTAACCCCAGTGCTTAAGCAGTTATGTATGGGGAGTATAATGTGGGCAATTGAGAACAGTAAAAGAGAGACTGTGACCATGCCAGTCCCAGCAAAATCAGACCCAGAGACCATGAAGGCATGTACATCAAACAAAGTTACATATGAGGTACCTGAGAAGAAAAGTGAAACGGAATGTTCTTTGGAAAATGGTACAATGTCGATAGAAACAGTGGATACTATATTCGAGACCATACATATGGGAGAATTTGGGGGTAATAAACAAGGTTCTGCAATGTCTGGGGGAAGATTTAAAGTTCCAAAGAAGAAAAGCCCAAATGAAGGACAATGGCAAGACAATGACAGTCCACCGACATGGTGTGCACCACCAGATGAAAACTCTGACAATTTACCCAACCCTAGTGAACAGCAAGCTGCTAATGACGATCTATCCACGGGATGTGAGACGAGTGACGACAGCATCCCACTTCCCATGCAAAAGGTGCAAGGTGACAAACCTCGCCTAGTGCGTACCGAGGCACTCAACAATCACGGTGGGACCACTGACGACTGCGGTGGCGGCGCACCGCTTCCACCCTCGATGGCTCGAGCCTCTCCACTGGTTGGTGCATTCCTGCATGTTCCGACTCCAGAAGTGCAGCTTCAGGGAATCTCGGCTGCCTCCAGTGAACCTGTTGGGACTCCGGACGGGGGGCATCGACGGAAGGCAGACCGGACTCCAGATGGGGAGCAGCCAAGCGCCGACTCTGATCTGCGCATGCCAGACCTTGCTCCGGACGGGCGGTGTCGCGGCCTCGGTGATGGCACGCTCAGGGTGACGGCAGATGCCACGGCGACAGGGAATGGATCGCGTGGCAGTCCCACTGGGTCGGCAGTGGCAACCAGCACCGGCGGTCCAAGATGGACACACCAACTCGCGCCATCGCCAGACGTTGATGCGAGCAACAATTCTCTATTCAAGGCGACATGCTTCGACGTTTCTCTGCGGAGTCGCCCTTCCGGCACAGCAGGTGGCCGGAACCAGCGTACACGGTCTTGGCCAACTTCCACATCTGGCACAGTCATCGCCTTGCATGATATTAGTGATGGTGCTACTTCGATGGCAACGACCCATCGGCTACTATATGCCGTCCACCACAAACATAAAAAGAAAACAGACTCCCTCCACCTTGTTCCTGGCATGCAGGGCGGATGGATTGGTGCGTAGGCGCAATCAGCGGGCTCTGTGCCGCCTTCCACGCTCGCAACTGCACCGTACGCACACGCCGGATCCTCCACTGGTTCCCAAGGATGACTTCGTGGGGATGCCACGGATCATGCCCCTTCCATCGCCACCAGAACCAAACCACAGCCAGGGCACCACTAACAAAGATGTTGAATGTTATATTTGCAAGAATGAAAAAAACCAAGCACTGCATGAAGTACAACAAATGGTAAAGTAGAGACTTCGGCAACAGCATCACCTCCAACAGTCCAAGGTGAACCAGTGTGACCCCAAATCTCCACAGCTGAACCGGCTTGAGGACCAGCCCATTCTTGAGGCGGTCACCCATTAGACTGGACTTATAACGCTGTTAATACGTTCAAAAAGTCAAACACTTCTGTATTATAACCTGTTGTTGTTTATTGTTCCAGATATCGTCTGACCGGACCAATGTTCAAGTTTTTTTTTCTCTCGCATCCAAGTTTTGTTATGGTACAACCTTGTTAGTGTGACACACCCGACATCGCCCCATGTAAATAGTTACGTCATAAACACACGCTGTACACAACACAAATGCACACTCTTAGATGCACTCACGACACAATTATATTTATAACCACGTAGGCACTTGTCTTTGTAAAAAAGGGGGATGTCATGATATTCAACACACACATCATGATAGACACACCAACAGACAAATCAGAACACACAACACCACAACCAATGACAGAAAGATATAAAAGCACAGACACAACCCCTGGTGGTCAGTAAGAGCTGCAGAGGGGAACCAGGACACAGCTATTGCCAAGGACACTCAGGGAGACAGCACGTGCAGAGTATCCAGAACGAACTGTATTATAAGAGTTATAATAAAATAGAGTTGTACCACATACAACTGTGTTGGCTCATCTGTGCACCAGAGCACCCAACACCACACAATCGACCTAATCTTTGGACTGTGGGTGGAAACCGGGGCACCTGGAGGAAATCCACGCAGACACGGGGTGAATGTGCAAACTCCCCACAGACAGTCACCCAAGGCCGGAATCGAACCCAGGTTCCTGGCACTGTGAGGCAGCAGTGCTAACACTGCGCTGCCCCTTGTGCCACCGTGCTCCGTCTTAACGCGGAGCCAGGCACTTTACCTTGTTTACTGTGTCCTCCGCTCTAGCGCCCGACAAACAGGACTCTCCTCACACAATTGGACTATTCTAGCAAAGATCCAGTGTACAAATTATGTGTCAAATGTCCTAATTGTGCATAGTAAACTCTGTGGGGAAGAACTGTTGCAGGATTTATCGTTCTTCTGTTGTAACCTCAATAGAACCATGGCCACACTGGTTGTGCTGTTTCTTGGGCGTTTGGGAATTTCTTTCAATGAAGTTCTGGTACATGAACGGGAGAATCACTATCAGAAATGAACCCTTCTATGGAATGGACTTCTTCTAATGTAAAAACTGTTGGATCAGATACAGCATAACTAGATTAAAGAGTCAGGTTTCTGCTAGTCTTTGTGAATTTCAAGCAGAACAGTGAGACTTTTTCCGCACCATTCTCTCGCCTAACTGATTGTCTAATCTACTGTCTCAATTGGTTGCCTTTATCTGCTTATTTTGGAAAATTTCCGCTATTTACTTTACAAACGGGTCTCTCATACAAGGTTATCACGTAGTTATACAGAAAAGCTTCTTAAATGTTCCAAAATAGTAATTCTCATCTACTTTTGGAAAAATAATGGGCGAGATTCTCCAGTCCCCCAGCCGTGTGTTCCCCGGCGGTACGGTTTTCGCTGACGGTGGGGTTCTCACTTCCTGCCACTTGTCAATGGGCTTTCCCATTTAAGCCAAGGAAATCCGGGGGGGGGGGGGAGTGAATTGTCATGGCCAGAGAATTTTGGCTAATATCACTCAAAACATCTCTGTAAATCGGCACCTTGAAGTCGTGGAATTCCCAAGGCTTGTGCACTCTGATGTTCCCTTGGGTGATGCTGATGGAAGTTCCTTGCTTCTGGTAGGGTCGTCTGTGGCGGTGGTGGAGTGGGGTGGGGGCTGGGGGAGGGAGATGCCAGTCATCAAGATTTGACACACCACTGAAATCTAACCACCAACCTCAAGATCATGCGGACAATGTCAGCACCCAAGGTTCCCAGTAAACAACGTCACACACAAGCTTCTACCATGGTCCACCAAGGTAGAAAGAAAACCCTACATTTTCAACTTGGAATGTTAGAACGCACACTCATGGATAATCTCAAGAGTGACTGTCCAGAAAGAAAAATTAAAATTGTTTCACATGAATTATCAAGACTCCAAACTGACTGCCACCCTCTACCCGCCTTCCTGGGGAGTGACAGCTGAAAGAACAAGCAGGGGGACACAACTGGAAAGGAAAGGGTGACAGTGATCTTCCTAACCACAGAGTTGGATCCTCCATCTGAAACAGGATCTTGGATGGATGGCTGGTCTCCCCAATTGTATTCAAGAAGTCCTCGCTTTAAGCCGTTTGGTTTAAGTTGGTTTCTTTTTCAAGGTCTGTCCCTCTGAATTACATTTCGATTTCTATTTTTCCATCGTTTTACATCATTGCTGTCGACATCCTCAACCCACACCGGCATCCTCCTTGACATCAGGGGCTGGTTTAGCACACAGGGCTAAATCGCTGGCTTTTAAAGCAGACCAAGGCAGGCCAGCAGCACGGTTCAATTCCCGTACCAGCCTCCCTGAACAGGCGCCGGAATGTGGCGACTAGGGGCTTTTCACAGTAACTTCATTGAAGCCTACTCGTGACAATAAGCGATTATCATTTCATCATTGTGCATCGGTGTCCTCATTGCGCATGTTGAACACCATCACTCAGCGACTCGTTTAGTGCTCATCTGATATCAGGCCCCTGACCCAATTGTGAAGAAGATGTTTGTACTCGAGGGAACTTTGAATCAAAACCTGGAGGCAAGTTCTGAAGAAAGAATAACCAAAGCAAGCGAAGTTTTTGCGAACAAACGGTTGAACCATGCTCATCTCTGAAACAAGGTCAATTTTTTGACTCTGCAAATTGATTTCAATTTCAGAACTGCAGGTCCGCCTGCTGTGGGTGAAGCACCGAGGCTCCTGAAGACTATGAGAGAGAGGTATTTGTTGATGTACACAGGTACAGCAAAATGGTTGGCCATGAAATATATGTCTGGAGCAGAACCACTGGGGTGGGAAAATCCAATGCAAATCATCATCATCATAGATGGTGTCCTCCAGCTGACAATGTATGCTCAACATGGCTTAATTATAACAAACGTCCTCTTTCGCCAAAGGACAAATACAAAATCAATGGCTGAATCCTCAATCAACGTGCTGGTCCCTCCTGGATTATATCATTGTTCTAGTCAAAGATCTAATTGATATCCGTATCAGTTGATCTATGCAGCGGATCTGCTGGACAGATATTGTGTGATGATCATATTAGTGATGAACACCCATCTAGCACCAAGACATAACTAAGCCGAAAGCTCCAAGTGTGAGAAGATCAATGTCTCAGCTCAGCCCAGAAGAAGCTTGACTGAAGAGAGGAATTCAAAACGGAGCTCACAACCAACCTGGAAAACCTTCACACATCCAACTCAATTCCAGAATGTGGAAATAAAATCAGCTGTACTAGAGTCTTCTGTCAACACCACTGGGTTAAAGCATCATTGTTAGCAGGACTGGTTTGATGAAAGCAATGCTGAAGTAATAATAATAATCTTTATTATTGACACAAGTAGGTTTACATTAACACTGCAGTGAAGTTACTGTGAAAAGCCCCTAGTCGCCACATTCCAGCGCCTGTTCGGGTCCACTTCAGAATGCTGAATCACCCAACAGCATGTCTTTCGGGTCTTGTGGGAGGAAAACCGGGGCACCCGGATGAAACCCACACAGACACGGGGAGAACATGCAAACTCCGCATGCATACAGAAAGTGACCCAAGCCAGGAATTGAACCCGGGTCCCTGGCAATGTGAAGCAACAGTGCCAACCACTGTGCCACCGCGCCGCCCATATATGACCTGGAACAAAAATGAGCCTGGCAGAACAACAGAAGGTCGCAAGTCAAGAAAGCATCATTCCAACTACTCAAGGCGGACACCCAAAAATGAATCCAGATGATAAAGGAAAGATGGTGGAAAGAGAACCCCCAAAGATGTTCAATAATATGCTAACCATCGTGTCTTGAAGCCACCAGGACCATCTATTGACTAAGGTCAACTAGACAAAATCCCCTTTGCTCACAGGATGGTGTATCTCTTTTGAAGGATGACAATCCCATCTGTCACCAACAAAAAAATAGATTTAAAGGGGTCTTGCAGCTGTCACAAATCAGCCCAAGCTCTAAGATAGTTGTTGGTGCCGCTAAGCTTGCGACCACGAAGTATCATCTTGTAACCCACAGTTTGGGAAGTCCTGATTTACAGCCAACCTGACAATGGCTATTAACCTCATCAAAGATCAACTGCCTTCTGGAGCGAGCCTCTTTAACCTCAATTGCATCCATGCCAATATTAAACTGACCACCATAGACATACATGATTTACAGATTGTAAATGATTGCAGTGTTGTTGCCCACTTGGTAACGGAATTGTAAGTCACTCTTGATCTCCTCAATTCTGCACACAAGAAACTCGGCCTGCTCTGGAATGTTGCCAAAACAAAACTCATAAATCAACCCACAGCCAAATATTCTACCTGTCATACATGTTGTATCAGAGACTCTGGAATATGTTGAATACTGCTCATACCTTGGCAGCCACATCTCTCAAAAGACCGCCATTGATGAGAAGATTGAACACCGGATCTGCTACACCAGCTCAGCCTTCTACAAACTACTGCAGTGAGTGTTTGACAACAAAGATCTCCACAAGTTAACAAAGGTCCTTGTGTATAGAATAGTTCTTATCCCCACACTGCTGAGCTGCAGTGAGACCTGGGCTGTCTTTCAGCAATACAGCAGAATGTTAGAGAAATTCCATCAGCAATGCCTCCGACACATCCATTGGATTCAATGGGACGACCGTTAAACAAAGTTAGTGTCCAGCTTGAGGTCAGCTCCACAAACATTCAGACAAAACGCCTTAAAACATAACTTCGACGTATTGGACATTGTATCAGGATGGGCATAGAGTGTCACTCCCACCAGGTTAACTCTCAAATCTCTTGGGCGGGATTCCCCATCCGGCCGCACGTGTTTTCTGGTGCGGCGCATCTCACCGGCAGCGGGATCCTCCGGCCCGCCAGCCGGCCAATGGGGTTTCCCATTGTGAGCATTCCTATGCCGTCAGGAAATCCGGGGGCATGAGTGCGCTGCCGGCGAAACAGATGATCCAGCCAACGGAGAATCCAGTCCCTCAACTCAAATGGCTAACCTTTTAGAGAGTGCAAAGGTAACAAATGCTTCAAGGACATTCAGATATTCTCCTTGTAGCACAGCGGAATTGACATCAATGCGGCACTTTTTCAAAATGACAAAAACGTGTCCATCATGCTGCATCGCATAATGGTGAGACAGGGAGTGGCATCAGAGAAGGAAAGAAAAGGAAGCAAATTCTGCACTCTGGATCCCATTACTTCATGGGACATCCTGACCCGTGTGCTCAAAGATCTGTGGGTTGGGAATTGACCTGTTCAGTCACATGATGACCCAGTGGAGCATAATCCTGAGTATTCACCATCCTCCAACCTTGGGGCAATGACAATGAAAGTGCTACTTTTAAAAAAAGTTTTGAATGGTTGAATTTGAACTGATCTTAGCTTTCACAGGTTGATGTAATGTTTAAATTAATAAATAAATCTGCAGCAAGTCCACAGTTCTACTGGAGAACTTTTGCTATAAATGTTCTGGTGCGTTGCTGTTACAAACTTTAGCTTCTCACCTTATATACGATCAGTGTGAGCAATTTGTTGTCTATCCTGACGTACTGTATTTAAAAGGATTATGTTTTCTGGAGCACAGTTGGAAAACATTTTGGTTTTGGTTTTAGAATTATGAGCTTTGGCTGAACTTGCAGATATTGAAACACAGGCTGTAAACTTGTCAAAAAGCTGCATGCTATTATGGAACAAACAACAGCCAAACTGTCCAAGAATAATTGTAATCCCTCTGCATATTATGGCAGAGAATCAACATTTACTTTTCTAATTTATTGGACTTCATTTTTTGACTTGGTTAACGATTGCCCACTCAATTAGATAATATTAAGAATCATCGTCTTTTGTCACAAGTAGGCTTACATTAACACTGCAATGTAAAGCACATTCCGGTGCCTGTTCGGGTACACTGAGGGAGAATTCAGAATGTCCAATTCACCTAACAGCATGTCTTCCAAGACTTGTGGGAGAAAACAAGAGTGCCCGGAGGAAACCCACGCAGACACAAGTGCAAACTCCGCACAGTGACCCAACCCAGGAATTGAACCTGGGACCCTGGCGCTGTAAAGCAACATTGCTACCCACTGTGCTACAGATATCTTTCAGTTCAATACTACAGGCACCATTGTAACCCTCAAAATGTATACACATGCATATTCAGCCATGCACAAGGTGACTTACAGTTTTAGTAAATTTTGTGTTTGTTTCAGAAGTTATTTACAAGTATAATTATTGGGTAGAATTATCATAGGGGTTCCATTACCTCCTGCCATAAGATCTTCAGAAACTTTGAAGGAGCACAATTGGCACAATAGTTTTCTTCAGGTTCCTTCAAGTTAGAGTGCATGGCTAGAAGAATTGTGTGAAAATTCCAAATAATTGACATGAATTTGCAGAAAAAAATCAACACGAAATGGCTGCCACAGGCCACCCAGCTCTGAAGGTAATGCATGTACTGTTGGTTACATGCAGCATTTGCTAAGTCTCACAGTGGATTCTATAGAAGCAACATTTATGGCAAAATAAGGAACTTCAAGGAACACAGCAATTAACAATGAAAATGTAATATGGCAGTCATTTATCATTCAGAAAAGCACTTTGTGATAAAATGAAGCTTTTTTTGTCAAGCTATGACTTAGTGGCTTTTCCTTGAAATACAGTCATAGGAGAGGAACATAGTTCTCTAAAGTGTGATCTGTTTCAATTCAAATCCTTGTACTAGTTCTATTCTGGCACAAGGTTGTAAATTTTGTCAATTATAGGCTGTAGAGGAATAATGAAAACGGAGACATATTTTTGTGATTGCGGCAGTTGGTGTGTGACTGACAGATTCTCTTTAAACTATGAGCGCTCAAATATTTCAATTCCAACAAATCGGTTTTTTTCAACTTTTTCCAATTAAGGGGCAATTTAGCGTGGCCAATTCACCTAACTTGCACATCTTTGGGTTGTGGGGGTGAGACCCACGCAGACATGTGGAGAATGTGCAAACTCCATGATGTGTTGGGTAAGCTGGGTCTGCGAGGACTGCGTTTACTGTAGCAGCGAGAGAGACAGGCTTCCAACACTTGAAGAAATGCAACTCTATTTTATTAAACTCTTAACTATTAAACATACTTTAATTGTGGGTGGACGCTATGCGGAGTTGACTGGAGACCTGAGGCTAACCTGACCAGACTATCTTACTACCACATGGTGGATGTTCGAGTTGTTGCTCACAGACTCTGACTGTCTCAGAGGCTGCATCCCAAGAGAGCAGAAAAACTAGTGCCCTCTGGTTTTATAGTGGCCGTGTCCTGCCTGGTGATTGGCTGCTGTGTTCTGTGTGTTCTTTGGTCATCCTTTGTGTCAATCAATATCTGTCTGTGCACCATCATATGCTTGTGTGTATATTAAGACACTCCACACAGACAGTGACCCAGTGCCGGGATCGAACCCGGGTCCTCAGTGCTGTGAGGCAGCAATTTCCAACAAATCTTGTTAACTCTTTCCCAGAATATTAAAAAGTGGCATTCTGCTTAAATAGAGAGCCAACTTGGAGATTCTTCAAAACAAGAAACTGATTTGTTTGGAATTCCTTGAAGCTGCTTTGAAATTTCCAAGAAGCAATTTTAATTATTTTGTCTTCCCGGGTATGATTTAACCACAGCGTTGTGCCTGCTGCGTATCTGGGCACGCCGGTTAAATAGCAGGAAAGGCAGAAATTGCTGTCTAACGGGCCCGCCCCGGTGCAGCTCAAGGGCAACCGAGCTGCTGTCCCTGTGCTTGAGGCGGTGGGAGAGGCTGAAGCATTCCAGGTCAAGGTCGCCCCTGGGCTGGCAGGGCGAGAGGGTGAGGAAAGCAAAGGGTAACAGGGGGTGGGTGTACGGGCAGCCCCCCTATGAAGATTAACGTGAAAGAGGCTTCACACAGATCAGGTGTAACATGCTTTAATAGTGAACATTGGATATTTCCATTTCCCCCAGTTATATATAGAGACCCCCCCCCCCATGCCACATTGCCCACTCAGTGCTCCTGAACGTTCTGATCTTATGTGGTCTACTGCTAGGTCGAGGTGTGTCCCCAGGATGAACATCAGAGGTGGAGGCAGCCTGCTGCTTTTCGCACCTGTGGACTTTGATGCCCTTGGCGGACATCCTCTGGAGAAACTGGAGCTGAAGGGCCCCGGCTTACATACCAGTGTCACAGGCTTTGTTATGCCACCCTGTTCTGCCCACTGTCCTTGAGATGCGCCGGTGTCAGGAGGGGGAGAATTCGGAGGAACTGGAGACTGCTGTCGTCTCCTTGATGGCAGGCCCTGGTTTGGCCTCCAGAGCTTCCTCCTCCCTGCCGGTGCCCATAGGGATCTTCATGGGACCCAGGGGCAGCTGGAGTGAGCTCCAAAGACTACTGCATCATCTGGCTCTGCCGGTCCTGGGGCAACCCTGTTGTCAACATGTTGTCAACATCCTGAGCGATGCTCCTCAGGTGAATGGGCCACGCTCTGTTGTGCCCCAGCAATGCCCACCTGCATATGGGACATGTGCCTCAGTGACTGGGACATGATGTCGAGGCCCTCAACCATGGTCATCACAGACTGAACCATGCCTTGGAAAAAAACAGTTGACACACTCACCTTGTGTTGCAGGTTTTCCACTGCATTCGCCACCCGAGCAGTGTTGGCCTCGGTGCCACGCAATGTCGGCAACATTTCCTGTGCACTTACTGGAATGTTGCTGACATTTCCTCCTGAATGTTATGGTCGTGTCCTAGGAGCTGCAGCAGCTCTGGGAGAACCTTTTCCAGCGGTTCGGCATTTGACAGTCTGACTGGGACTCAGCCGAGTCCTGGGATACAGCAGACTTCCGACTGCTGACTCCCTTGAATATTCCTGCATCCACCTGATGTGCATCAACGACTGTGTGTGTGTTGCTTACCAGATTTTACCAGATTGTGCCCCAGACGCCTGTCTACTAGTCCACCCACCGGGGTGTGTACGTCTCTGCACTGGTGGAAGGGCTGATATCTGCGATGCATTGCCCGTGGTCTCCTCGGAGCTCTCCTCTGAGTGGTCTCTTGTGTGTCGGGGAGGGGGGTGGCGGGGGGGGGGGGGGGGAATGACTCCGGATGGCCCGGCCCCATCAGATGGAGATACTGCAAGAGAATGGACATGTGGTCAGTGAAAGGGAAAGATCATTTGGTCTGACATGAACAACTCACTTCAGTCAAATCACCTGGGCGATAAAAGGATCTAGTTTTACGTTTGAATAAATATTTTACAGAGAATCCGTTGAGGTTTTAAGATTGTGGGCCCTCAAACTCTTGACAAAAATACAGATTTCCTGAGACTTGCCATGAGCAATGCCTCAGACCTCATGTATGTTTCCTGTCATGTATATTTCCTGTCATATAAATTTCCTGTCATGTATATTTCCTGTTGTGTATGTTTCCTGTCATGGACCTTGTCATGATATCCATATTAACATATCATGGTGCAATCACACACACACACTGATGGACAGGTAGACGGACCAATCAACACACACACAACATCACAGCCAATCACCAGTGAGAGCACACGCACTATAAAACAGGGAACACCACAGTTCCCGCTCATTCTAACAGGAGATAGCTCAGAGCACAGAGCTCACAGCGTGCCACTCAGACATACACCATGTGCTGAGTGCCTCTCTAAGATAGTGCTAGGGCTGGGTCCACAGGTTAGCTGGTGAAGTACAAACCACAGACAGAAGTTAATAGTTATTATTGTACAGAATAATAAAACAGAGTTGTACCATCTACAACCATGTTGGTTCGTTTGTGTATCGGAACACCCAACACGACATGGTACCAGGACACGAAACTCGCCAGCCACTGCGAGACCTACCTGCACCTCTTCAGAGATCCGCCATCCTGCGCCATGGACACCATCAGCCTGCCGCAGCCGTTCCAAATCGCTGGAGATCTCGGCGTCAACTGGAAGCTGTTTAAACAGCACTTCCAGCTCTTCCTAGAAGCCACAGACAGGGAGAATGCATCGGACACCAGGAAGATCACCCTCCTCCTCTCCACGGCGGGGCAACACGCCATCCACATCTATAACTCCCTGGCATTCACGGAAGGCAACGACAAGACGAAATACAAGACGGTGCTTCTAAAATTTGAGGAACACTTCAGCGTGGAAGTTAATGAGAGCTTCGAGGGGTACCTCTTCCAGCAGCGCCTGTAGGGTAAGGATGAGCCTTTTCAACCTTATCTGACACAACTCCGTATCCTCGCGCAGTCCTGTGGCTATGAGGCCACTTCCGACTCCATGATTCGGGATCAGATAGTTTTTGGGGTCACCTCGGACACCCTACGCCAGCAGCTCCTCAGAATAAAGCGCCTCACCCTAGCCACCGCCATCGAAACCTGCGTCCTCCACGAAAACGCGACCAGTCGGTACTCCCAGTTCCAGGCGGCCGAATCGGCATGGCAGGCGTCCTACGAGGCCGAGCGGGTCCAGTCGATCGAGTTCTTCCCGACCCGCGGCCCGGACGAGGGTGGCCATTTTGCATGCTTTCCGAGGCCTCCCGCGCTTGTACGCGCCAAAAAAGGGGACGTCAACGCAGAGGGACGTGATGCGCAGGCACGTTCTATGCAGGACCATTCCGAGCATGCGCGGTGGCGCAACGAACGCCATGACGTGCGGCAACTGTGGATCCACACACTTAAAGCGGCAATGTCCAGCTAAAACGCGACAATGCCTCCGCTGTGGCAGGATCGGCCACTACGCTGCCTGCTGTCGAGCAGCTCAACCTACCAACCCTCCGCAATTCCGCCAGCCTCGCAGGGACGTGCGGGCCATTCAGCCCACATACACCGAGTCATACCCTGACGACGTGCAGACCGGTGACGCCGACGACCGGGAACCCTTCGCGTTGCGGTAATAGACAGGAACCGGATGTCCCCAAGTAGGACCCACCAGCCGGCCGATGCCAGTGCACAGTATTAATCCGGGCGATGAATGGTGTGCCACGCTAACGGTCAACCGATCACCAATCACATTCCGTTTAGACACTGGTGCCTCCGCCAATCTCATTGCATGGTCAGCCTTCCACACCTTGAAGGTCAAACCACCGATTCGGCCATCCCACTGTCAGCTGGTTGATTACAACGGGAACGTCATCCCGGCCATGGGGTCCTGCCAGCTCGAGGTTGCACACAATGCATACACAGCCACACTGTCTTTTGAGATAATTGGATCCTCGAAGGACTCTCTGTTAGGCGCACAGGCGTGCAAGATCCTCCACCTCGTTCAGCGGGTACACACTTTGTCTCCAGAAGGCACGTCCGATTTCCCGGATGCAGACTTTAGGGCGCAGCTCCACTCGCTCCTTGCCCACAACCAGGAGGTTTTCGAAGGCATGGGCATACTGCCCTACACTTACAGAATACGGCTCAAACCGGACGCCACCCCGGTCATTCACGCACCTCGTAGAGTCCCAGCACCACTCAAGGACCGCCTCAAGCAGCAGCTGCAGGATCTGCAGGACCAAGGAGTGCTTTCCCGGGTCACGGAGCCAACGCCATGGGTCAGCTCCATGGTGTGCGTAAAAAAGCCCTCTGGCGAGCTCCGGATCTGCATCGACCCAAAAGACCTGAACAATAACATCATGAAGGAACACTACCCCATACAACGGGAAGAAACCACGAGCGAAATGGCTCGGGCTAAAATTTTCACCAAGCTGATGCCTCAAAGGGTTTTTGGCAGATTCAGCTGGATCAGTCCAGCAGGAAGCTGTGCACCTTCAACACTCCCTTTGGCAGATACTGCTACAATAGGATGCCATTTGGCATCATCTCGGCATCCGTGGTGCTTCATCGCATCATGGAACAGATGATGGAGGGCATCGAAGGGGTGCGCGTTTATGTTGACGACGTCATCATCTGGTCCACCACACCACAGGAGCACATCAGTCGTCTCCAGCGTGTCTTTGCATGGGTACAAGATCACGGCCTGCACCTCAACCGAGCCAAGTGCTCTTTTGGCCAAACTGAGCTAAAGTTTCTGGGGGACCACATATCGCGGTCAGGGGTGTGTCCGTATGCCGACAAAGTGGCAGCTATTGCAGCCATGTCGCAGCCGGCAGACAAGAAGGCAGTGCTACACTTTCTAGGGATGGTCAACTTCTTGGGGAAGGTTATTCCCAACCTGGCCTCGCACACAACGGCTCTTCGCCAACTGGTCAAGAAGTCAACGGAATTCCAGTGGCTGCCCGCACACCAGAAGGAATCGGAGAAGCTCAAGATCAAGCTCACCACCGCCCTGGTATTGGCGTTCTTCGACACTACTCGGGACACAAAGATCTCGACTCATGCCAGAACTAGGGGGCATAGCCTCAAAATAAGGGGAAGTAGATTTAGGACGGAGTGTAGGAGGAACTTCTTCACCCAAAGGGTTGTGAATCTCTGGAATTCCTTGCCCAGTGAAGCAGTTGAGGCTCCTTCTTTAAACGTTTTTAAGAAAAAGATAGATACCTTTCTAAAGAATAAAGGGATTCGGGGATATGGTTACGAGCCAGAGAGTGGAGCTGAATCCACAAAAATCAGCCATGATCTCATTAAATGGCGGAGCAGGCTCGAGGGGCCAGATGGCCTACTCCTGTTCCTAGTTCTTATGTTCTTATGTTCTTATCATCCATTAAATTTTGCAAGCTCTGATTCTAAGGTGATTGTAATAACAGTTTTAAGTAAATATGCAGGCTGTTTAACTTGAAAAATTAGCATAAGGCTCTAACATATATAAAAAAACAACAAGCCTCAAGCTCGATTATAAAGTAGAACACTCCCTCATGGAAAGGGGAAGCACGCTGGCAAAGAATGCAATTGATTCAGGTTCAGTCAGTAGTTTGTAAAAGGGAGCTGGAACAGTATCTGGTGAGGAGGAAGATGTTATTGTGTAGGAAAGAGCACTGACAGTTCTCAGGGAGGTAGGGAAGGAGTCTTGTTGGTGTGATTAATCTTCAACCCTGGTATAAAATGAACGACAATGAATCAATGGCTCGTTTTCTACCTGTCCCGATATTCTTTTCCTTTTGAAGTTAATAGCGGATCCTGGTGTTTGAGGCAACGAACTGAAAAAGGTCTATCGTGTTGGTGTTCCGATTCACAAACAAACCAACACGGTTGTAGATGGTACAACTCTGTTTTATTATTCTGTACAATAATAACTATTAACTTCTGGCTGTGGTTCGTACTTCACCAGTTAACCTGTGGACCCAGCATTAGCACTATCTTGGTGAGGCACTCAGCACATGGTGTATTTCTGAGTGGCGCGCTGTGAGCTCTGTGCTCTGAGCTATCTCCTGTTAGAATGAGCGGGAACTGTGGTGTTCCCTGTTTTATAGTGTGTGTGCTCTCACTGGTGATTGGCTGCGATGTTGTGTGTTTGTTGGTTGGTCCATCTACTGTCCATCAGTGTGTGTGTGTGATTGCACCATGGTATGTTAATATGGATATCATGACATCCCCCCTTTTCACAAGGATATGTGCCTACATGGTAATAAATATTGGTGTGTACTGAGTGCGGCTGAGTATGTGTGCGCAATATTTACAACATGTACATGAGGCTAAACTATATACATAGGAAGGTGTCAGGTGCAACAGAGTAACGAGGTTGTACCACAAACAAAACAAGTGTAATCATCAAATATCGAAAGAGAACTCCTGGAACGACAAGAAAGAAACACGTTAACATTATTGCACAACAATTCAGTGAGCCCAGTGTACAAACAGGCTCTTAAGTCCAGTCTAGTAGGTGGGCGACAAATTCGGGTTGACCGCCTCAAGGGTGGGTCAGGATCCACCGGCTGAGGAATGGGCCTGGCCACGGGCAAGAGAGGAATGGGCAGAGTGGCAGGAAGCTCCACGAAGATGTAACAGAAAGTTGCTAAGTTGCTTCAAGCTTCTGTACTGAATGGCACCAGATATTAATGAATAGGCACTGGAATAACCCAGAGGATTTTTTGTTTACACCCATTGCATGCATTCCTTTCAAATGATAACTTTCTGCTGTAATTTCTGGTAAAGCAATCCTTTTTGTCCATACTCATAATTTAGTCATGTTTACATATAGTTGTGTGTTCTGCATGATTGATGTTTTTATTGAATCCCTTTAAAACCTTAATCACAAGTCACAACATCAATGGCTGGATTCCTGAGACTAAGTGCTGATGCAGGGGCAGGATTCGTGGAGTTCTACGACAGTAAAACAGGCACCGCACCTGGACGATTCAGCGACTGTTAAGAGCTAGCACGGGGCACATGGAACACAATCCATTCCAATGAGAAACGGTGCCGGATTCGCGATTCCCACTCAGGAGGTTGACAAGTTGCAGCTGCATCTGCATCACTCCCCACACACACCATCCCAGCCAACAAGCTGGCAGCAAAACACCGCCGCCGAGCTGGAGTCCCTCCTGGACATGGTGGATGAGAGGCGGGTGACCCTGTACCCCGGCGGTCGCCGTTCTCCATGTTTGGGCGCAGGTGGCAGAGGCAGTCAGTGCCGCCAGCAACGCCGTCCGGATAGGCCAACAGTGCAGGAAGAAACTGCACGACTCCTCAGAGCGGCCAGGGTGAGTAGGCAGCACTGTGCCCCTGGCACCAAACCCCCATCCCACAAATCCGTAACCTCCACCCCCTCTCCCCCAGGAAAGCGGCCGAAGTCCCACCCTGCACCAACATGCCAGGACCCATACCGGTTAGCGTGGCTGGATGCCCTGGCCACTGATGCCACCAGCTACCCACCCCCTGGGCTGCATACGTCAGACTGTCAAACACTTGTCGATTTCTTCTTCACCCCCCCCCCCCCCGCCCAGGAGAAGGCTGCCCATAGCCGTGAGGAGCAGGATAAAACTGGAGGGGGACCGCCGGACCTTCGGCCCCTCACCGTGGATGAGCAGAGAGCCCCGGACGTGGTCGGCAGCCCAGAGGAAAGGGATGTCACCGAGGTGGATGTTGGGCGTGGGTGAGGAAGTGAGACCCTGCATTATTTGGGTTCTGGAACGGACATTTTCATCGCAGAGCCAGGGGATGCAGGAGGGGTTGTTCGCGAGCATAAGACATAGGAGCAGAATTAGGCCACTCGGCCCATCGAGTCTGTTCCGTCATTCAATCATGGCTGATATTTTCTCATCCCCATTCTTCTGCCTGCAGGTGGAGGAGTCTAACCGCATGCCGGAGCAAGAGGCGGTGCCGAACATGTGCCACCCAGGCCAACACTGCACGGGTGGTATCCACGGTGGACGCATTGGGAGCGACAGTTTTGGCTATGGATCAGCATGTCCAAGGCTTGGGACATTCTGTGCAGGTGTTCGCCGAAGCCCAGGAAAGGGCTGCCGTCTCGCAGGCAGCCATGTGCCAGAGCCACCTGAACATTGCAGCAGCGCTTCGTAGCATGGCTCAGTGACAGCGGGCCATGGCTAAGAACGTTGATGGCATTGCCTAGGTGCTGGCCGACGTGGCTCAGACACAGACAGAGGTGGCCCAGTCCCAGAGGAAGGTGGCGCAATCACTAGCTGATATGGCACAGACCCAGAAAGTGGTGATACAGTCACAGCGTGATGTGGTGCAATTCCAGACGGAGATGGTCCACTCCCTGTGCTCCACGGCCGCGAGCATGCAGACCATAGTCAAGGTAAGAGCGGACCTCCAGGACTGACAGTGCCAGGTGTCAGGGGAGCCTCAGGGGTTAGCTCTGCTCACACCCATGTCCCATGGAGTAGCCCAGGGCCATCAGGCACCCCCAGGGAGGCGGAGGTAATGGGGCCCATTCCAGTGACTCCTGTGGGTGAAGTGCCGGAATGCCACATCACCTTGGACTCTGGCACATCTGGTGGGCAGCAGATAGAACAGTCCAGCCCGATGCCACCTAGGACACCCGAGCAGCAGCTGGGCCAATCCAGGCCTGCTCCCACAGAAGATGGACGTCAACGGGGACCCAGGTTGCGGGCCGGCCTTTCTGGCTGGGGGCCTCGCTTTTTCCGCGCCGGGCCCCGTCGTCCTGCGCCATGTTGCGTCGGGGCTAGTGCGTTGAAAGAAGCCACTGCACATGCGCGTGTTGCCGCTGGCGCTACTGCGCCTGCGCGGATCCCGTGGCGCCCAGTTCGTGCCGGGATCAACAGCTGGAGCGGCGTGAACTGCTCCAGTGCCCTGCTGGCCCCCTGTCGAGGCCAGAATTCCTGATCCTGAGGCCGTGTTGACACCGTTGAGAAACGCGAAGGCGTTTCCGACAGCATCAACACTTAGCCTCAGGATCACAGAATCCCGCCCCCATTGTCAGCAGGGTGAAAGGCTGACATGTTAGAATGGTGCATACCCCTGTGTCCAGTCAGACACAATGGGCCATAGTGCCGCCGGTTGGCACTGTGGATCTGCTCCTTCGTCGACCATGATGCCGGTTTCATAATTTTTAAAAGCACAAGTGAACCTCACCATCGGGAATGCGGCCCATAAGAGGCAGAGAATTGCGGAGGCCCCGGAGAATACCGGATCGTGCCCATTAATGATATGCCAACTGTGTTTCCTGTATCTGCGTTCTGGAATGCATTGACACCGCTTTCGAGGTGACAGGGAATTGTGATTTGGCGTGAAATCGGCCCCTGCGGCGGGATTCTCTGATCCGGAGGCTAAGTGTTGATGCCGTCGGAAACACCGTCGCATTTCTCGACGGCCTCAACAAGGCCTCAGGATCAGCAATCCTGGCCCCTACAGGGGGTCAGCACGGCACTGGAGCGGCGCTGATCCCGGCGTCAACTGGGCGCCGCGGGATCAGCGCATGCGCAATGGCACCGGTTCCAACGCACGCATGTGCAGTGGCTCCCTTCTCCGCGCTGGCCCCGACGCAACATGGCTCAGGGCTACAGGGGCTGGTGCGGAAGATAGGAGGCCCCCAGCCTGAGAGGCCGGCCTACCGATTGGTGGGCCCCGATCGCGGGCTGGCCACAACAGAGGCTGCCCCGGGGGTCGATGCCCCCCTCTCCCCCCACAGACCACCCCCGAATCCTTCCACGCTGGGGTCCCGCCGGCTGAGAGCAGACTAGAACGGCGCCGGAGGAACTTGTGTTTTCTATTACGGCCGCGAGAATGGCCGGAGAGGTCGCGTAGAGCGGCCCCCGACCGGCGCCGCGCCATCTACGCTGGCGCCGATTCTCCGCTCTGTGGAGAATCTCGACACGGCGTCGGGGCGCGATTCGCGGTGATGCTCTGGCCCGGCCCCGGTCTTAGAGAATCCCTCCCCCGATTTCGGTGACGGAACCAATTCTCGGCCCAATCGTGCTTCCCGATTCCGGTGTCAGCCAACGGAGAATTCTGCCCCTGATTCTATGTGTTGGATACCAGAAAGTTAACAATATCGTAATGATTAAATTCATGTTAATAAATACTGCTGATAGAGGAAATTTGTATCTCAAATCAAATTTGTATCTCAAATGATTTTCTTGAAAGCAACAGGAATTGTCAGTCCTTTCTACTTAGTGGAGTATAAAGGGTTAACAGATGAGATATACTAGGAGATGATGTACAGCTGACATCAACCAGTCATTTTGACTGAGAGTGTTTTGACTCTGTCTATTTCTCTCTTGAGAGAGGGAGGTTGGCATCACGCTTCGGAGCTTTGTGCCTCCTCTGTAACCTGTTTAGATGTAATACTAATAAACAAGTGTTAAGCAAATAGCAGAGTATGTCTGCAGTCTAAGAGCCAAGTCTCATGCTCAGATTCCAAAGTAAAATACCCAGTCTCAGAACATGGTGGCCGCCGTGGAGACATTGATGTCAAAGACACATTGATGTGTCGAAGGAATCCAGCCCAAAGAAACCTTTTGTGGTAGTCACCACTGATGTATATATTAGGTGATTTGTGGTAAGGCCCTGTACTACTCCAGACACATCCTCTCCATGCGCAGTCAACTCCCTGGTGAGTCAGTAGAAGACTTCTGGCGTGCTCTAATTCCCCTAGTCAGAGACTGTGACTGTCAGGCTGTCACGGCCACGGAACACTCAAACTTGCTCATGAGGGACGCTTTTGTTATGGGAATAGTGTCAGATTACATCTGCCAACACCTTTTAGAAGGGGCCACGCTCGACCTCGCGGCAACCAATAAGCTTGCGCTCTCGCTGACAGTAGCCTCGCGCAACATCCAGGCCTACTCCCCCGGCCGTGCGGGCCACCACTCCTACGCATCGTGGACTCCGCAGACGGCCGCCCCATCGGGGACCCCACTTAACCAACCCCATGCCCGTGCCACGCGTCAGCCAACCAACCCCGGGGGCCCCAAATGTTACTTCTGTGGGCAGCCAAAACACCCCCGACAATGCTGCCCGGTGGCAAGAAGGGGCACTTCACGGCGGTGTGCCAGGCCCGTTCAGTCACCACCATTTTCCGACCCCCACCCCCTTACGGCCAGTGAGTGCCGCCATTTTCCCCTCCTCGGACAACGCACGGCCAGTGGGCACCGCCATCTTCCCCTCCTCGGACCACGTGCGGCCCGTGGACGCCATCTTGTTCAACCCCCACCACGTGCAGCCCGTAGGCGCCTCCATCTTGTCCTCCCCAGGAACATCAAGCGCCGCCATCTTTTCTCCCCCACGGCACGTGCGGCCCGTGGGTGCCGCCATCTTACCAGGACCCCTCAGGCACCCCATCGTCTTCCACCATCGACGACCAGCCGCGTCTCGCCTCGGTCACGATTGACCAGTCTCGCCCACACAACCTAGCAACCGCCTCTACAAACGCGAAAATCGATGGGCACAAGATCTCCTGCCTGCTGGACTCCGGGAGCACCGAGAGCTTCATTCATCCCGATACGGTAAGGCGCTGCTCCCTCGCGGTACACCCCGCCAATCAGAGAATCTCCCTGGCCTTCGGGTCCCACTCCGTGGCGATCCAGGGGTAGTGCATAGCCACTCTCACTGTCCAGTGCGTGGAGTTTACCGGCTTCCACCTCTATGTCCTCCCCAACCTCTGCGCTGCCTCACTACTCAGCCTGGACTTCCAGTGCAACCTCCAGAGACTAACATTGAAATTCGGAGGGCCCCTACCACCCCTTACTGTGTGCAGCCTTGCGACCCTAAAGGTGGACCCACCTCCCCTATTTGCAAACTTAACCCCAGATTGCAAACCCGTCGCCACCAGGAGCAGACGGTACAGCGCCCAGGACAGGACCTTCATCAGGTCTGAAGTCCAGCAATTGCTTCGGGAAGGCATCATCGAGGCCAGCAACAGCCCCTGGAGAGCCCAAGTGGTAGTTGTGAAAACTGGGGAGAAACACAGAATGGTCGTGGACTACAGCCAGACCATCAATCGGTACACGCAGCTCGACGCGTACCCCCTCCCACGCATATCTGATATGGTCAATCAGATTGCACAGTACCGGGTGTTCTCAACTGTGGACCTTAAATCCACCTACCACCAGCTCCCCATCCATAAGGCGGACCACCCATACACTGCCTTCGAGGCAGATAACCACCTTTACCTCTTTCTCAGGGTTCCTTTCGGAGTCACCAACGGGGTCTCGGTTTTCCAACGGGAAATGGACTGAATGGTCGACCGTTACAGGCTGCTGGCCACTTTCCCGTACCTTGACAATGTCACCATCTGCGGCCACAATCAGCAGGACCAAGACACCAACCTTGCCAAATTTCTCCGCCCCGCCACTCTCCTCAACCTCACTTACAACAAGGAGAAGAGTGTGTTCAGCACGAACCGCTTAGCCATCCTCGACTATGTGGTCCAGAACGGAGTTCTGGGGCCCGAGCACGACCGCATGCGCCCCCTCATGGAACTCTCCCTTCCCCATTGCCCCAAGGCCCTCAAACGTTGCCTGGGGTTCTTTTCTTACAACGCCCAGTGGGTCCCAAATTATGTGGACAAGGCCCGCCCACTCATCCAATCCACTCTTTTTCTCCTAATGGCCGAAGCTCACCCGGCCTTCAACCGTATGAAGGCCGACATCGCCAAGGCCACGATGCACGCAGTCGACGAGACGCTCCACTTCCAAGTCGGGAGAGATGCATCAGACGTCACTCTGGCCGCCACCCTCAACCAGGCAGGCAGGCCCATGGCATTCTTTTCACGAACCCTTCATGCCTCCGAAATTCGGCACTCCATCGAAAAAGAGGCCCAAGCCTTCGCCATCATTGAAGCTGTGCAGCATTGGAGGCATTACCTGGCCAGCAGGAGATTCACTCTCCTCACTGACCAATGGTCGATAGCTTTCATGTTTAACAACACACAGCGGGGCAAGATAAAAAACGCTAAAATCTTGAGGTGGAGAATCAAGCTCTCCACCTACAACTACGAGATTTTGTATCACCCCAGTAAGCTCAACGAGTCCCCCGATGCACATGTGCCATCGCACAGGTGGACCGGCTCCGGATTCTGCACGACAACCTTTGTCACCCATGAGTCACACGTTTGTACCACTTCATCAAGGCCCGCAATCTGCCCTACTCAGTCGAGGAAGTCAGGGCAATCACCAGAGACTGCCAGGTCTGTGTGGAGTGCAAACCGCACTTCTACCAGCCAGACCATGCGCGCCTGGTGAAGGCCTCCCGCCCCTTTGAATGCCTCAGCGTGGACTTCAAAGGGCCCCTCCCCTCCACCGACCGTAACATGTACTTCCTCAGTGTGGTCAATGAGTACTTCAGATTCCCCTTCGCCATCCCATTCCCTGATATGACGTCTGCCACCATCATCAAAACCCTCAACACAATCTTCGCTCTGTTCGGCTTCCCCACCTACGTCCACAGCGACAGGGGATCCTCATTCATGAGCGATGAGCTGCGTCAGTTTCTGCTCAATGGTATCACCTCGAGCAGGACGACCAGTTATAACCCCCGGGGAAACGGACAGGTGGAGAGGGAGAATGGGACGGTCTGGGGGGCTGTCCAGCTGGCCCTACGGTCCAGAAATCTCCCGGCCTCCCACTGGGAGGAGGTCCTCCCCGACGCACTGCACTCCATTCGGTCACTCCGATGCACTGCGACTAATGACGTACTGACTCACCCCATGAACGTCTCCTTGCCTTCCCCAGGAAGTCCACCTCCAGGGTGTCACTCCCGACTTGTCTTGCAGCTCCAGGACCCGTACTCCTCCGTAAGAACGTATGACTCCACAAGGCGGACCCGTTAATTGAAAGGGGACAGCTACTCCATGCCAATCCGCAGTACGCCTACGTAGCATACCCCGACGGCCGCCAAGATACTGTCTCCCTCAGGGACCTGGCACCAGCTGGTTCCACACACACACACAACACACCCTTCCGACCCAGTGCCACCCTCCCCTTCCCCGGCGCACCCCACCGCAGCCCCCGCCCCAGGACAATCCATCTTCCCCCTGCCCACGCCCGAGGTTGACGAGGATTTCGGCATGCTCCCGGAGTCACCGAGGACCAGACCGACACCGGAATCGCCGCCACCACTGCAGCGCTCCCAACGGCAGATCAAGGCTCCGGACCGACTGAGCCTGTAACTTGATCGGGACTCCATTTTTTCTCTGTAGTTAAAACATGTACTTGTACATAGTTCTCCACCACCCCCGCCGGACTCAATTTTAACAGGGGGTGAATGTGGTAGTCACCACTGATGTATATATTAGGTGATTTGTGGTAAGGCCCTGTACTACAGGTACGGGGGTAGTTCCCTGCCTGCTGGCTCCGCCCAGTAGGCGGAGTATAAATATGTGTGCTCCCCATACAGCAGCCATTTCGCCAGCTGCTGTAGGAGGCCACATATCTTTGTGTAATAAATCTTCAGTTGCATTCAACTCTCGTCTTTGTGTAATTGATCGTGCATCAATCTTAGGAAGCAATTTGGCAGAAGAAGGAGACACATTGGAGAGAGATAACGATGACTGCACCGAGTGAGTAATTTCTGCTCTTGTCCCCCCCCCCCCCCCAACTTGAATTCCTTGAGGGCCCACAAAGAGACCAGCAGTGGGTGTTATGGTAACGCCACGTTCTAAAGTACCGAGTCCCATCAGGCCTTCATATGAATGAGCAAAAGCTTCAAGTTAGTTTCTTTCTTCATGCATTAGGACTAGTAGCAGATGATGATCTCCTAAGGAAGAATGTGCAGGAGTCCACCACGGACTTTTAATCCATTCTTAAAGCCTTTTACACCTATTTTAGCCGAAAGCAAAATTTAGTAATGAACGAGCACTTGTTAATCAGCCCTCACAATGACCTGGGAAATGGATTGAATTTTTCCTAACCGACCTATATTGCCTAACTCATTCTTGCAAATACAGAGCGCTGAAGGACAAGCTAATTGTGAGCGCATAGTCATAGGTGTCTGGGATGAAAAACTCTGACTTTTTGCAGACCAAAGATGATTGTACTTTGTATCAAAAAGGTCCTGTATGTGAGGCAGGCAGGCTGATATTAGACATTTCAATTGGGCAATAATTCAGGGCAACTCAGAGGCTTCACATTACTCTGTCGATTGGGTAGGTCCACAGGTCCCATCCATAAGAAAGCCCACCGAACCAAGGGAAAGGGAGGGAAGCACCAAGCTGGCAGCCATTTTGAGATGTTTGCATTGTGGCATGAAAACCCAGCTTAGACACCAAGACTGCCCAGAGGGGAAATGTGGCAAAACTGGACATTTCAAGCATTTCTACCAAATACCTTCTGTATTTGGCTGTTTAACAAGATAGTCTAATTTACTTGAAGGAGCAACCTCTTACAGAGAGAAGTGTGGTTCTATTACTGATACCTACGGAAAGTATATAGTCCTCCTGAAATATCATCTCTTCTTCCTTTCCGGACAGTCTTTTCCTTTGTCATCTAATTTCACTGAATTTAAAATTTCAGTTCCTCAATGTCTTTTCAGTTATCGATACAACAGGGGAGGATACAGTTGTTAGTTTTCCCTGGACCTGAAGATCATTCTTCTTCTACAGCTCATTCCCAGAGTCCTTTGGGGAAGCTACATGTTCACAAGGGTGCCCAGAATCCTTCTTTTCGAATCCAAAGCTTGATTCTCTTCAGTCTTCTCTTTTGAATCAGTCTTTCATTCAAAAGTCTCCTTTGTCCTTGTACTTCAGGCACCCTGAACCCTACAATCTGCTTACCAGCAATCCTGACAGCAATGAGAACAAAATCAGGAAATAGTAAAAAGGAATAACAGGTAATGTCAATATATTTCTGAGTATTGTAAGTAAACTTAAAGTATCGGAACAACCAGTTAGAATTTGTGCGGTACTATTGAAGCTATTGTGCAGGGTTGTAGCCCATACCAATTATATGGTCTTTGTTCAAATTTATTGTTCATCAATTTCTTGCATAAAGAGCCAGTGAAGTCTCAGAAACTTGTGGGCAATAAATTACATGCCAGATTATAAAATATACCACCTTTATTCTTCGATAATATCATGAATTATTATAGTCGTCAACTTTTCACTGAATATTTAAATAATAATTTCACCCTTGAGTAACAGTTCACATCTGGTAGAGCATTCACATGGTCTCCCAAGATATACAAGCGCACGCAGGTATTCCCTCTTCACTTGCAATCATCTACATTCTATAAGTTCAAGTCACAATGGCATATTTTTCCCATTTTTATAGCATATTGTGACAAAGTGAACTCTTATTGAGGACTAACCTGGAAGCCCAGGATACTTACCGCCTCTCCCAGGGGCCTTTACAAACAAACAGTCTTATAGGCCTATAGTTCTATCCCTCAATAGCCAGTGAATCCCACAATCAGACTTCTGGAGGCTATTATGAAGCTGCAATAGTTAAGCAGAGGAATAAACTTTCATCAAATAACCTAATCCTTCCCAATTACCTTGTATGATAGCCTTTCAGCAGAGCCTGCCCTAAGCTGGCAGCAGTGAATAAGCAAATTCAATGTTAAATCTTCTGATGGGATAGCATGATAACCCTGCGCAGAAAGATACAATACCAGGTTCTTGTATTACTGGGTCCCTACCATTACGATTTTCCAATCATAGAACCAAAGAATAATACAGGACCAGAGGAGGACTTTTCAGCTCATCGAGTGTGTCCCAGCTGGTTTTTTTTAAACAAACAATTTTAATGAGGTATTTTTTGGCATTACAAGCAACAACAGTATAAAAACAGTGTACAAAGAACAATAAACATAGTGCAAACACCGACACCCGTCCCTCCAAGACCCGCCTATTTAACCCCCTATTCTACGCTACCCTAGCCCCCCCTCCCGCCCCCCTGCTGACGATTAATTCTCCGCAAAGAAGTCGGTGAATGGTTGCCACCTCCGGGCGGTGGGGGCAAATTCTACATGAATTTGCCTCCATTTCCTCCCAAACCAAGCCCGCCCCCACCACCCACTTCCTTATCATAGCAATATTGGCCACCCAGTAGTAATTACTGAAGTTTGGCAGGGCAAGCCCCCCCCTTCCCCCGGATTCCTCTCGAGCATCGCCTTCTTCACTCGCGGGGACTTACCTGCCCAGACAAAGCTCAAAATGATTTTATTAATCCTCTTAAAAAAGGACCACGGGATGAAAATTGGGAGGCATTGGAATACAAATAAAAATCTCAGTAGGACCGTCATTTTAGCAGTCTGCACCCTCCCAGCCAGCGACAGCGACCGCGCATCCCATCTCCGAAACTCACCCCTCACCTGCACGACCAACCGGGACAAGTTCAGCTTGTGTAACCGGCCCCAGTCGCGCGCCACTTGTATCCCTAGGTACCTAAAACTGTCCCCCACTAACCTAAATGGTCGCTCCCCCAGCCGACCCTCCTGACCTCTTGCCTGGATTACAAACATCTCACTCTTTGTCATGTTCAGTTTATTTCCCGAAAACCGGCCAAATTCCCCCAAAGTCGCCATGATATCACCCATCCCTGCCCCTGGATCTGCTACATATAAGAGCAGGTCGTCCACGTACAGCAAAACCTTATGTTCCACTCCCCCTGAAGCAGCCCCTTGAAGCTCTCAGAGCAATTGCCAACGGCTCTATAGCGAACGCAAACAGGAGTGGGGAGAGGGGACATCCCAGTCTTGTCCCCGGTGCAGTCTAAAATAGTCCGAGGTCATCCTATTCGTCCTTACACTAGCCTCCGTGGCCTGGTACAACAGCCTAACCCAGTCGATAAAGCCCCTACCGAACCCAAATTGTCCCAGCACCTCCCATAAATAGTCCCATTCCACCCGGTCGAAAGCCTTTTCCGCATCCATTGCCACAACTACCTGAACAGCCCTACTCTCCAGGGGCATCATGTTCATGTTGAGTAACCTTCTTATATTGGCCACCAACTGCCTGCCCTTGACAAACCCGGTTTGATCCTCCATAATCACATCCGGCACACAGTTCCCCTCTCACCACTACTTTCAGCGCTTCCCTGACCACCGCTGCTGAGACTTACCCAGTGTCATTGACCTGCAGATAGTTCTGCATGCACCTCCTCACCCTCTCGCACACCGCCTCGTCTGCCAACAAGCCCACGTCCAATCTCCATTGCGGGCGCTGGAAGCTCTCCTCACTAACCTGCAGTTCCACCCAATGTGGGGTATGACCCAAAATAGTGATGGCCGAATACCACCCCCCCCCCCCCCCATCTGCTCCATGAACTCTATCAGTTCCTTTTCCATTGCTGGCACCCTCCCCGTTCTCGAATATGACCGGTCCGGGCCGGGGTATTGAAATCCCCTCCCATCACCAATTTGTGCGAATCCAGGTCAGGTATCCTCCCCAGTACCCTCTTTATGAATTCTACATCGTCTCAGTTTGGCGCGTACACGTGAACCAAGACTACCTTCCTCCCCTCCAGCTTACCGCTCACCATAACATAACGGCCCCCCCCCTGTCCGAGACTATTCTGCCGACCTGGAATTGCACCCACTTATGGATTAAAATCGCCACCCCTCTAGTCTTGGTGTCCAGCCCCGAATGAAAGACCTGACTGACCCAACCCTTCCTTAGCCTGACTTGATCCACCACTCTCAGGTGTGTCCCCTGCAACATCACCACATCCGCCTTCAGAGCCCTCAGATGCGCAAACACACGTGCCCTCTTGACCGGCCCATTCAGCCTTCTAACATTTCAGATGATCAGCCTGGTTGGGGGGCACCGTGCCCCCGCCCCCCCCCCCCCCCCCCGCGCGGATCAGCCATCCCCTTTCCTGGGCCCATTCCCAGCCCATGCACCGCGCCTGCATCGGCCGCCTCTTGGCAGCCCCCACCCCCGACCGCCTCTCTGTCCCAAAACCGAAGTCCCTTCCTCGTCAGCAGAGTAACTCCCCCCCCACCCCCCTCCACCCCCCTCCCTCCCCCCCCTCCCCCCAGCAACACCACTTTGTAACCTAACCTCTGCCATATATTGACCATATACACCCCCCCCACTGTGCTTCCGTAGACTAGCTCACCCAGATAGCCTGATGACCCTCGCCTCCGGCGCCAAGAAGTCTCCCACCTATTGTTCCCTACTCCCCTACCCCCCCCACCCATCGAAACCACTTCCCTTCTTAGTCCGAGACCGAATAATCACCCAATTACCGTAGTGCAAATCAAAGTAATAAAAAAAGTAAAAAGCCCCCACCAGCCATCCCCACCAAAACACCGAAAAGCCACAGAAATCAAATAACTTTTACTTCCCCATCTTCACCCAAACTTAAAAACAGAAGACAAAAACTATAATCACTCGGAAAAGTAACAACTTAAAACAAAAAGTTCTCAGTTCAGCACTGACCCTTTCCTTTTGGCAAAGTCCATTGTGTCTTCAGGCGACTGGAAATAATGGTGCTGGTCCTTGTGCGTAACCCACAGACCCACCGGGTAAAGCATTCTTTCACCTTCTTCTTAAACAGGATCTCCTTCACTTGCTTGAAGCCTGCCCTCCTTCTGGCCACCTCCACACTCAGGTCCTGATAGACACGACACGCAATATGCTATTGTCCCATTTGCAGCTCCTAGTGCACTTAGCCCACTGGAGAACACACTCCTTATCCAAAAATCTGTGGAACCGCACCACCATCGCCCTTGGGGGTCCCCCGGCCGTGGCTTCCTCGCCATCGCCCTGTACGCCCTGTCCATCTCCAACAGTCGGGGAAAAGCCCCCTCCCCCAGAAACTTCTGGAACATACCTGCCAGAAACGCGCCAGCATCAGCCCCCTCAGCTCCTTCAGGGAGACCGACAATTCTTAAGTTCTGCCGGTGAGCTCGGTTCTCCAGATCTTCCACCTTCTCCAGCAGCCTCTTTTGCCGATTCTTCAGCATCGCCACCTCTAGCTCGACCACCGTTTGGTGCTCCTCCTGGTCTGCCAGCGCTTTCTCCAATTTCTGAATCGTCCGATCCTGGGCATCCAGCCTGCGCTCCAGCCGATCGATTGACTCCTTTATCGGGTCAAGACAGTCCCATTTCTGTCTGGCAAAGTCCTCCTGGATGACCTGCATCAGCAGCTCCGTCGATGGCTGGGCCGTCGCAGCAGGGGTCCGAACATCAGCCATGTTGTCTTCAGCTGCCACCTCCACCCAGCCCTTGCTTATCCTTTTATTTCTTCCTTTTCGGTCCGTTGGGGTTCTCCGTTCCATGCACCACTGTGTGGAGCCAGAGCCCAATGGTCTGCGCCTTCAAAGCCAAAACTCAAAACCACGAAAAAGTCGGGGAAAAAGGTCCAAAAGTCCAGCCAGAGCGGGAGCCACCAAACGTGTTACTCCCTCATAGCCACCACCGGAAGTCGTGTGCCAGCTGTTTTTTCTCCTTTGAGTACTTATCCTTTCTCTATTGTCAAGTACCAATGAACCTGTACACAATCTGTATCAATTTCACTTTGGTCTTCATTGTGAAGTGTTAGATGGAGGCTATGGCTTCAATATTACTGCAAAGGAGGATTCCGAGCAGGGATGGGTGGGATTGAAAGCAAGAAACTCAAGTCAACTTAATGGGTTGGGTTCTCCATTTACTGTGGCCACCAGGCAGTCACATCACAAGAAACAGCAAAGGGCAGCTAATATTATTCAGCGTCCTTTATAGGTCACCAAACAGTAGTGGTAGTAATGGGCATGGTATTAATTAGGAGATTAGAAAAGCATGTTGCATTGGTAATATATGATGTGGAGATGCCGGCATTGGACTGGGGTGAGCACAGTAAGAAGTTGTGGGTCCAGACGGAGCAACTGGAGAGAGGTTAAAGAGGTGTGAATTGTCTCAAGCCAGGACAGTTGGTAGGATTTTGCAAACCCAGGCCAGATGGTGGGGGGTGAATGTAATGAGACATGAATCCAAGGTCCCAGTTGAGGCCATACTCCTGTGTGCGGAACTTGACTATAAGTTTCTGCTCGGCGATTCTGCACTGTCGCGCGTCTTGAAGGTCACCTTGGAGAACACTTACCCGAAGATCAGAGGCTGAATGTCCTTGACTGTTGAAGTGTTCCCCGACTGGAAGGGAACATTCCTGTCTGGCGATTGTCGCGCGATGTCCATTCATCCGTTGTTGCAGCGTCTGCATGGTCTCGCCAATGTACCATGCTTTGGGACCTCCTTTCTTGCAGCGTACGAGGTAGACAACGTTGGCCGAGTTGCACGAGTATGTAGCACATATCTGGTGGGTGGTGTTCTCACGTGTAATGGTGGTACCCATGACGATGATCTGGCATGTTTTGCAGAAATTGCCATGGCAGGGTTGTGTGGTGTCGTGGTCGCTGTTCTGAAAGCTGGGTAGCTTGCTGCAAACAATGGTTTATTTGAGGTTGCGCGGTTGTTTGAAGGCAAGTAGTGGGGGTGTGGTGATGACCCTGGCAAGATGTTCGTCTTCATCGATGACGAATTGAAGGCTGCACAGATGTTGTAGTTTCTCTGCTCCGGGGAAGTACTGGACGATGAAGGGTACTCTGTCGGTTGTGTCCCGAGTTTGTCTTCTGAGGAGGTTGGTGCATTTCTTTGCTGTGGTGCGTTGGAACTGTCGATCGATGAGTCGAGCACCATATCCCGTTCATACGAGGGCATCTTTCAGCATCTGTAGATGTCTGTTACGCTCCTCCTCGTCGGAACAGATCCTATGTATACAGAGGGCTTGTCCATAGGGCATGGCTTCTTTAATGTGTTTCGGGTGGAAGCTGGAGAAGTGGAGCATCATGGGGTTATCCGTGGGCTTGCGGTAAAGCGAAGTGCTGAGGTGACCGTCCTTGATGGAGATGAGTGTGTCCAAGAATGCAACCGATTCTGGAGAGTAGTCCATGGTGAGCCTGATGGTGGGATGGAACTTATTGATGTCATCATGTAGTCGTTTCAGTGATTCTTCACCGTGGGTCCAAAGGATCTATTCCAAAGTGTGCATTAAATGGACACTTGGGATGATAATGATCTGATTGGACACTGTCACTGAATGGGAAGTCATATTTGGCAAACCTGTTGGAGTTTTTTTGCGATTAACAGAATTGATAAAGGGGGAAATCGGTCAACATAATGTTCTTGGATTTTTAGAAAGCTTTTGAATAAATCCCCCACATGAAGTTGGTTAACAAAATTAAAGCACATGGGATATGAGGTGATATGCTGGCATGGATTAAGGATTGGTTAATGGGCAGAAAACAGAGTAGCAATCAATGGCAGGCTGGGATTAGTGGGGATTAACAAGGATCAGTCCTTGGGATGCAGCTGTTCATAATGTATATCAATAATTAATATGTGGAGCCCAAATGTAATATCTCCAAATTCCTGATGACACAAGGCTAAGTGGCAATATGTGTTATGAGGAAGATGCAAGGTGGCTTCAAGGGGACTTGGACAGACCTGTGAGTAGGCAACAATATGACAACTGGAATATAATGTAGAACAATATGAAGTTATCCACTTTTGTGATGGACCAGATGCACAGAGTATGTTTTAAATGGTAAGAGTTTAGAAAATGTAGATGTACAAAGGGACCTGGATGACCTCGTCAATAAGTCACTGAAAACTCACATGCAGGTTCAGCAAGGTATTAGGAAGGCTAATGGTATGTTAGCCTTTACTGTAAGAAGATTTGAGTACAGAAGTAGCAAAGTCTTGCTTCAATTGCATAGAACCTTAGTTAGACCGCATCTGGAGTGATGTGTTGGGTGTTCTGGATCACATACAGGTCATCAACACTTGAAGTAGTGCAACACTATTTTATTAAAAGGTTAACTATTTAAACATACTTGAACTGTGGGTAAATGTCAGGGCAGCACGGTAGCATAGTGGATAGCACAATTGCTTCACAGCTCCAGGGTCCCAGGTTCGATTCCGGCTTGGGTCATTGTCTGTGCGGAGTCTGCACGTCCTCCCCGTGTGTGCGTGGGTTTCCTCCGGGTGCTCCGGTTTCCTCCCACAGTCCAAAGATGTGCAGGTTAGGTGGATTGGCCATGATAAATTGCCCTTAGTGTCCAAAATTGCCCTTAGTGTTGGATGGGGTTATGGGGATAGGGTGGAGGTGGAGGTGTGGGCTTGGGTAGGGTGCTCTTTCCAAGAACCGGTGCAGACTCGATGGGCCGAATGGCCTCCTTCTGCCCTGTAAATTCTATGATGATAAATATGATACTAGCTTTAATTAAAGACCTTTGCCTTGTCCTAACCAGTTGATGCACTCAGCACATGGTGAATGTCTG
Source organism: Scyliorhinus torazame (assembly GCF_047496885.1). Taxonomy (NCBI): domain Eukaryota; kingdom Metazoa; phylum Chordata; class Chondrichthyes; order Carcharhiniformes; family Scyliorhinidae; genus Scyliorhinus; species Scyliorhinus torazame. The sequence continues at coordinate 62,279,335 of NC_092713.1, forward strand.
TGTTGCAGGTTGTGAGCTCTGTGCTCCTAGCGAGCTGCTATTCGAATGAGCGGGAACTCTGATGTCCCCTGTCTTTATAGTGCGTGTGCTCTAACTGGTGATTGGCTGCGGTGTTGTGTATGTTGATTGGTCCCACTGTGTGTCCATCAGTGTGTGTCTGCACCATGATATACTGGTGTATATTATGACATGGAGTACTGTGTGCACTTTTGGTTCCCTTACCTCAAGAAGGATGTTATTGCCAAGAGAGAGTGCAATGAAAGTTCACCAGACTTGACCGCAGGTTGATGAGGCTGTCCTATGAAAGGAGATTGGGGAAACTCGGTCGGTATTCTCTAGAGTTTCGAAGGATGAGAGGTGGTCTGATTGAAACCTTCAAAATACTTAAAGGGATAGATAGGGCAGATGCAGATAAGAAGTTTCTCCTGGTTGGGGAGTCTAGAACCAGGGCAAACAATTTCAGAATAAGGGGGAAGCCACTTCGGACTGAGATGAGGGCAGCATGGTAGCACAGTTGCTTCACAGCTCCAGGTTTGATTCCCGCCTTGGGTCACTGTCTGTGCGGAGCGGTCTGCATGTTCTCCCTGTGTCTGGGTGGGTTTCCTCCGGATGCTCCGGTTTCCTCCCACAGTCCAAAGATGTGCGGGTAGGTGGATTGATGATGAGAAGTTGCCCTTAGTGTCCAAAAAAAAAAGGTTAGGTGGGGTTACTGAGTTACGGGGATAGGGATAGGGTGGAGGCATGGGCTTAAGTGGGGTGCTCTTTCCAAGGGCCGGTGCAGACCCGACGGTCTGAATGGCCTCCTTCTGCACTGTAAATTCTACGATTCTATGAGGATTTTTATTTTACTCAGTGGACCTGTGAATCTTTGTAATTTTCTATACGAGAGGGCTGTGGAAGTTCAGTCATTGAGTATGTTTAAATAATAATAATCGCTTATTGTCACAAGCAGGCTTCAATGAAGTTACTGTGAAAAGCCCCTAGTCTCCACATTCCGGCGCCTGTTCGGGGAGGCGGTACGGGAATTGAACCCGCGCTGCTGGCATTGTTCTGCATTACAAGTCAGCTGCTTAGCCCATTGTGCTAAATCAGCCCCGAAAGTAGAGATTGATAGATTTCTAAACATAAAGGGACGTGTGAATAGTGTGGGGAAAAAGGCATCAAAGTGTAAGCTCAGCCGTAGTCATATTGAATAAGACCATAAGACATAGGAGCAGAATTAGGCCATTCGGCCCATCGAGTCTGCTCCGCCATTCAATCATGGCTGATATTTTTCTCATCCCCATACCCCTGTCTTCTCCCCATAACTCCTGATCCCCCTTATTAATAAAGAACATATCTACCTCTGTCTCAAAGAGACTGTGATTTGGCCTCCATAGCCTTCTGCGGCAAAGAGTTCCACAGATTCACCACCCTTTGGCTGAAGACATTTCTCCTCATCTCTGTTTTAAAGGATCGTCCCTTTATGAGATTGTGGCCCCTGGTTCTAGTTTTTCCTACAAGTGGAAACATCCTTTCCACATCCACTCTATCCAGCCTCGCAATATCCTGTAAGTTTCAATAAAATCCCCCCTCATCCTTCTAAACTCCAATGATTACAGACCCAGAGTGGTTAACTGTTCCTCATATGACAAGCTCTCCATTCCAGGGATCATTATTGTGAACCTCCTCTGGACCCTTTCCAAGGCCAGCACATCCTTCCTTAGATTTGGGGCCCAAAACTGCTCACAATACTCCAAATGGGGTCTGACCAGAGCCTTATATAGCCTCAGAAGTACACCTGTATTCTAGCCTCCCAACATGAATGCTAACATTGGACTTTGAATGGCAGAACAGGCTCAATGCTGAAAGGCCTAATCCTGATCCTATATTCCTGCATCATTATGACTAGATTTTTCATTAAATGTTAGCTTTTTTTCCTCTAGCAGAGAAATGATCTGAAGTCCATTGCTATTAGAGCCAATGCAGAAATGGACTTTTTACGAGTTGGGGAGTATTGACAAAGGGAAAGAATAGCATTCATAGATTCAATGGTGCTTACCTTGAATTGTTGCTTGAGCAGGAGGGACACACTTTTCTCCAGCAATGATAGGAAGAAACCCGCTGTTGTCACCGACAAGGCATGGTTAGAGGTGGCCAAGCAGGTGAGGAGTGTTTTGGAAGCAGTGCGGATACCAGATTAATGGACAAACAAGATCAGGAAAAGGGAGTTAATTTGTTAATTCACTTACATCCCGTGGTACTCAACCTCTACTCTGCCAAGTTTCCATTCCAAGCACGCCCCCTCAAATCACTCATCTGACTCACAAAAGCTTCATCAATATCCACTCCACTTTTTATGCACTTTCTCATGTCACCATCTTTTTTTCTATTTGTTAGTGGGAAGTCAGCATCGCTGGCTCAGTAGCTGACCAGGGAAAAATTAAGTGACAAATTATTCAGTGCAGTATCCCTTAAAGGGGCACCCTAATAAAATGACACAACATTAAAGGAAACTTCGCAAACTAAATCAAAATTGCATTATGGGTCATGGGTGGTCTCAAGTATACAAGTGGGCATCGTGAGCTCCCACTCCAGGGACATCAAGGCACGAACGGGGCTGCAGAATAGGGGCAGAAGTGTCTCTTTATAAATGCACAAATAATTATGCAATGAGTGGCTCCACCTGGAGATATTTAATCTTAATTAACTTCTGCACCTGGAAGGGCAAAGGAAGCAAGCACATAGGAGCTCCACCTTCTCCAAATCACCCACCATCTGGGTATGGAAATGTATTGCCATTCCTGCATTGCCGCTGGGTCAAAATCCTGGAAGCATCTCCGAACAGCACTGTTGGTGTACCTTCACCACATGAACTGCAACAGTTAGAGATGGTGGCTCAGCACAACCTTCTTAAAGTTAATTTAGTGAATGCAATACACACTAACATTGTCAGTGATGCCACATCCCATGAATGAATTGAAACAAAAGTAACACCATTGGTAAATAGTGTTTGGCTATAAAGCGATGGTCATCTGCAGCTATGGCGACTTTACTTTTATATCAGGCTCAATACCGCCTCAAAACCTTTTTACTGATTTTAACAGTGCTAAGGTAAACATATTCCAATAATCAACAGTATCACACAGTAATAAATTTAAGGGCTTTGAGATAATCATAATTGCCTGGAGATGATTTTAAGGAAGAAATCACCCTCTAATTATATATGTAAAAGAAGACTCAATCATGATGAATACAGGAAGAAACAAGCAATTTTCAATTTTCTCTCTTCCCCCACTCAGCACCTGGGAATCTAATCTTTTAATAATTTTAGTTTAAAGTTATGGATTTTAATAAAATCCTAACGAGCTGTGAGATGAGGGATGGGAAGAGTTGGATTCCCTTGTAAATCAAATGAAAATAATATAACACTTGTATTCAAAATAAGACATGAGTTCTGAAAATAATGGCGATTATATTTCACTTTTATTACTGCTATTAATCAACTAATGTCTACTGAAGTGACTTATTAGTTGGCACTTAACCAATAAAGAAAATTTTAGATGTTAAAATCTGAAATTGGAAACTGAGTAAGATCACAGGTACCTGTGGGGATGTTTTGTAATTAATTGTTTTTGCTCCTTTATTAACTCTTGCATCAACTGATCAGCAGGTCGCGAGTGTTCCTGATCAATCTGCTCCAGGCAACAGCTTGTGCTGCTCTGACTGTCCACTAGGAGGTGTGTAACAGTGACCATGGAAATGAAATGAAATGAAAATCGCTTATTGTCACAAGTAGCTTCAATGAAGTTACTGTGAAAAGCCCCTGGTCGCCACATTCCGGCGCCTGTTCGGGGAGGCTGGTATGGGAATTGAACCGTGCTGCTGGCTTGCTTTGGTCTGCTTTAAAAGCCAGCGATTTAGCCCAGTGTGCTAAACCAGCCCCTGCTGTGCTAAACCAGCCGGATGGCTTCTTTCCACCTGATCTTGCCTTCAAATTGGGTAGTACTTGGAGTTGCATTGACTGCCCCTCATGATAGCACACAAAGCCAGTAATTCCTTCTTTGGACAGCCGGAGGGGGAATGAACATTGGAAATCCAGCTTGTTACACCATGATATCGTCTCTGATGTGCGGAAGGATTTACTTATTAAAGGAACTCCAATTCAACGTAGTTAAGAGGAGACAAATTATAAATTTGGGAAGATGCATATATTTAAAATATCCCAAACAGTTAGACAACCGAGAAAAAGGAAATAGGATTATGATGTTTCTTCGCCTTTTGTCCTGATTTTGAGCTTTTACACACCAGTGAAATGCACATAAATTCTCAAAAGCCTCCCTGAACCTTTAACCCTCAGCAAATCTGAATGTTCTGATGGCTCTGTATAACCTAGGACCTGATTTAGGACTTTGGTTTGACTTTGGAACCAATGGAGGGTGCCATTGCCCACCCCCTGCAACAGAGCTTGGGAGCTGTGTTTTTATTTTGCCTCTGCTCATTACAATACGTGCCTCAGCACCTCAATGGCCTCCTTCAGCAGAGACCTGCCTCCATTCGTTAGGTCAGTAGCACTTCCTTCACGCCCTGGGTTAAAGTACTCTCTGGAGTGCCCAGGAGGCCACATGCACTCAGACAGAACAGAAGTCTGTGTAACAACATTACTTCTTTCTGAAGCACTGGAATATCACAGGAAATAGCTGAAAGCATGAGCAGTATAGTTTGTTTTCTTTAAGCAGTATAAACACTATCTCTTTTATTTACCACAATCCTTTGGCTGGGTACAATTGGAAGGGCAAGATTTTATTTCCATGAGATATGGTGCACGGTAGATAGAATTTGCAACTTAATGATAATCAAAATATTTTCTTAAATTAGACATTTCAATCTTAAAGGATTGTTACCTGCTGAGGAATATCGGTACATTGTTTTGAATATGAAAGGTGTAAGGAGATCAGTGCATCATTATGATAAAATATAACATTGCAATGTTTACCAGCATAGATTATAGCACGATGAAAATGACTTTTCAAATGTTTTCTTCTACAAAGATAGTGCCGTACACTTTTAACTTGAATATATTGTTGGTCTGAGTTTATTCCCTCATCATTTTGCTGACCTGTGAGAAAGAAATTGTCACGCACACCAGCAGTACTTAAAAATGGTCATTCACTTGACAGCAAGAATAAAGAAAAATACAATTTGAGTGAGACACGGATGGCATTCAGGATCAAGCTTCAGTAGGAGTATTATTGGGTTCTTTGCTAGATTTTAATTTCTAGTTCTTTCAATTCTTTTTTAAATTTGTGGGACACAGGGGATTCATTGCCAGTTGTAATATATATTTCCAACTGAGTAAGTTTGAAGTACTCGAGGGGATACCCAGCAGAAAGCTCACAAGTGACAAAATTATGGTTGCCTCACAAGTGGAGATATTTATAGTTCAATGTTGACTGGGACATATTCTAAATGCAACCATTGAAATCCAAAAATAGAACTTTACTCATTTTTCAAGCCCCAGAAATCTATTCAAGGTGATTGCTGCAGTATCGAAGAGAAGCAAAGTAAATCTTTGAATGATTAACTGGAGTACTGTGTCCAGTTCTGGGCAGCGCAGAAGGATCTGAAACTGAAGAGAGGGTACACAAACGATACACAAGAATGTGTAGAGTAAAGCTTACATGATGACTTCCGGTGACGGGGATGTGCTGAGTGACGCAGGAAGGAAGGAGAGGGCGATTAGGCAACAGCAGGTTGACTCCATATTGGAGGTGGACCGGCGGTACTCCACAGCCCCAACCATGGAACTACGGGCGGAGAGGAAATATTTCCAAATGGACTTTGACCTGCTCTCCATGGGAAAGCAGTGCATCAACTCTGCCAGACAATGGGGACCTTTTATGAACATAGAGACAAAGCAAGTTGCCAGCTGGCTCACCAGCAGAGGAAGCAGGCAGCCATGAGGGAAATAACTCAGGTCATAGACAAGTGTGGCAAGTTAGTCAATACAGATTATTATCTATCTTATTATCTAGTCGTTGCACCAGGAAAGATCAACAAAGCCTTTGCAACCTTCTACCGAGAGCTGTACATCTCCGAGCTCCCAAAGAGGGACTCGAAGATGAAGCAATTTCTCGACGGACTGGATGTTCCAGTCATGGGGGAAGATTGGAGACGTGGCCTGGAAGCGCCATTAGAATTGAGGGAAGTCATGGAGAGCATCAACATGCAAGCGGGGAAGGCGCCGGGGTCGGATGAAATGCGACGGACTTCAACAAACGATTTGCGACAGCACTGGCCCCACACCTGCGGAACATGTTCGCAGACTTACTAGGAAGTGGTACCCTGCCGCCAATGCTGGCCCATGTCTTAATATCGTTGATATCCAAAAAAGACTAAGACCCGATGGATTGCGGGTCCTACAGGTCCATCTCACTCCTAAATATTGACGCAAAGATCCTGGCGAAGACCCTAGCGAGGCGGCTGGGGAGCTGCATGCCAGAGATCGTCGTGGAAGACCAGACGGGTTTTGTCAAGGGCAGGCAGCTAACAACGACCATCAGGCACCTGCAGAACATGATAATAACCCCATCCAGGGAGGGAACACCAGAAGTGGTCATCTCCATCGACGCAGAAAAGACCTTCAACAGAAACAAATGGAAGTGCCTCCTAGAGATACTGTAGTGGTTTGGGTTCGGGCCAGAGTCACCTCCGAGGTGAAACTATTGTACACCGCTCGCATGGCGAGTGTACGGACAAACACCACCAGGTCTGGAATCTGGCACAGAGGCATGAATGCCCTTTATCCACCGCTACTGTTTGACCTGGCAATTGAGCCATGGAAATCACCCTTAGAGTGGCAAAGGGATGGAGAGGTATCCAAGGGGGAGACAGTGAGCATAGAGCCTCACTCTGTGCAGATGACCTGCTCCTCTACATCTCTAACTTCCGAGCCAACATGAATGGAATAATGAAATTCCGAAAGGAGTTTTGCGCCTTCTCAGGTTATAGGTTTAACCTGAGCAAGAGCAAGAGCAAGATCTTCCCTGTGAACCTGCAAGGGGAAGGGACAGAGCTGGGGGACTGCCGTTCCAACGGGGCCAGAGTAAATTCTGCTACCTGGGGAGGGATCCAAATAGCCCACGACTGGACAGGGAACTATAAATGGAATCTGTCAAGCCTGGTAGGGGAAGTCAAAAGGATCTGCAGAGGTGCGGCTAACCCTGATTCTCCCTCAATCTCTCCCGATCTACATCCTCAAAGCCTTTTTCAATGGAGGTTCTCATTGGAGGTGGAGGGCACATGCGAACGGTACCAGGGAGGCTCAGCCAACCACACCCACATCTTCTGGTCCTGCCAGATTTGTTGGGTACTGGACGTCCTTCTTTGAGGACATGTCCAGGGTTGTGGCAGTGAGGGTGGAACCATGGCCAAAAGTGGCGATCTTTGGGGTATCAGATCAGCTAGAGCTCTTCATGGGGAGGGGGCTGCGCCCTGGCCTTTACCTCCCGGCTCACCAACCAGAGACTCCTGCTCAGCTGATGATCAGCAGCACCACCCAAAGCTGCAGACTGACTGTCCGACCTGGTGGAATTTCTCAGGCTGGAGAAAATAAAATTTGCCATCCTTGGGTTGGAACAAGACTTTCACAGGACGTAAAAGCCATTCATCAATTGTTTCAAGACCTGTTCATAGCCAGAAACCAATAAAGGAGCGGGGGGGAGGGGGCGGGTGAGGAGAGACATGAGATTAGCCATGCAACAGAGAAGAGAAAGATGGCAGGGGGGAGGTGGAGGAAAGGAGGGGAGAGGGGTTGAACACATAGGATGGACAAAAGCCTTAGAAAACCGACTCGTAGGCAAGCTAAGGCCCGAACCGAACTGTACACAAGTGTCTGTAAATACGAGTTTTGGCCATGTTGGAGGATGTTAAGTATATATGAAAAAAACGCCTGTATGCCTGTTAAAGGGGAGGGTCACAGTCACAGTTGTTGTTGGAATGCTTTCCTGTAGTGAATATATATGTTGGGTTAGCATTGTCTTGTAAATTGCTGGATACAAAATGTGAAAACTCAATTAAAATATCTTACAAAAAAAAAGAAGCGTACATGATGCTGATGTTATAATGTCAGATCACATGACTGAGGATTAAGAGTGTTCTGGAATGATGAAAAGCTTCATGTAGAGGTCAAAATGTGTAAAAATCTGCTGTAAATAAAGAGCAATGGTTTTGAGAAGCTACAGACTCGGGCAGCATGCCCAACTCCTATCTAGAACCCAACCGCACAACAAAATATCATGACTGTGAGTAAAATGCCCAGCAAACCTTAAAAAGAAGATTTAGTGCTGGCAAGGAAAGAGATCCTTGAAGGAAAAACAAAAGAAAAAAAATGAAGGCTCACCCACGACATTGGAACAGTGTGAGGACAACAGATACAAGCTGAGACATAGACCCCGAGACTGGACAGCAGTAAGCACAGGCCTGAAGCAGCAAGCTGCAACACAGAAGCAGGAACAATTCCAGGGTTCAGCAGAAGCAGGGAATCCACACTATCACTTACAGAACCATTGCAGGGTGCAGAAGGCTCGTACCAGGCCCAAAACTGAGACAACTGGAGAAAAGGGTTCACACGGTTCAGAATTGATTGAGGATTACACAAAATATATCAATAATACCAGGTCAGTACACTACTTTGTGCAGTAGGATCTATTGCCGACATGAAGCCACGACAGGGGACTTGTGAGACTTCAATTTCTTACAAAAAAGACTTACAGACTTTTGACATTTAGTTCAGCATTTGTAGGATTTTGATAGTAGAAAGGGAAAAATCTGGGGCAGCACGATGGCACCATGGTTAGCACTGCTGCCTCACAGCGCCGAGGACCCGGGTTCAATCCCGGCCCGAGTCACTGTCCGTGTGGAGTTTTCACATTCTCGCCGTGTCTGCGTAGTTCTCACCTCCACTATCCAAAGATGTGCAGGTAGGTGGATTGGCCATGCTAATTTGCCCCTTAATTGGAAAAAAAGAATTGGGTATACTAAATTTAAAAAAAAGAATGTGATAAATGTAATAAAAGAAAGCAAAGACCAGGCAAAATCATGGTTTTGTTCATTGAAGATCCCATTTGGCCGTGGCTGATAAAAGCCGGGAGACCCCTCTCCCAGGATCCACCTGGCTTGCAATCTCGCAAGACCATTGTGGGAGGGATTACATTTTGGAAAATCTGCAAATTAGAATTAGACAGCTAGTCCCACACTAATGTGCTGATTCCCGAGGTACCTGAGGTTTTGGGATTCATCCCCTTCGCTTCGGAGACCTCAGGGCAAGTTCAGCACTGATCCCCACAAACGGGGAACGTGAGACCTACTCAATGACCTTAATGGATGAGAGTCTTGCCAAACTAGTCAAGAATACTTTATTTACCAAACTGGATCCGAACAGTGGATTTTGGCAGTTGCCTTTAGACAATGAATCCAGATTGCTGACCACATTTATAATCCCATTCGTTCATTATAGTTTCAATAGGTTGCCCTTTTGAATAGTAACAGCTCCAGAAACTTTCCAGAGAACAATGTTTCACATTCTAGAAGATATGGAAGGGGTAATATGCCATACACATGACAGAGTTAGAAATGGCTCCAAAAGAACTGAGGATCACCGCAGTCAGAGCAGTGCGGAGAGTCTTTCAGAGAGGATGCAAACCTAACATTGAATGAAAAATATAGGGCCAAATTTTCCGTTCCTGATACTAATGTTGACGCCAGGGCAGGATTCGTGGACTTTCAATACTGGCGCCGCACCTGAACCGATTCAGCAACCATTGAGGGGCTAGCAGCGGTGCCACATGGGACACGACCAATTCCATTGAAAAACCGTGTCTGATTCGCAGGGTCCGTGATTGACACTCGGGAGGCTGACAAGCTGCAGCTGCATATATATACTTCACTCCTCACCCACATTCAACCCAGCCAACAAGATGGCACAGGTTGTGCAGGACATGTCCATCCCATTGATGGGTCAGCTTGGACCAGAAGGCACCTTGGGGGCTGGCCTGGAGGGACACCCATAAGACCCATGGCACTAAGTTCACAGTGGGCAGTCAGCAGGGTGTGCAACTGCATGGCTGCCTTTCAGGCTGCGGCAAGGGTGTTCCATACCCGTCCACCCCGACCCCATAGCTCACCTCCTGGCCACCACCACCCATTCCCCCTGGCCCTGGCAGAAGCCCTCCCCCCCAGCCAGTCAGCAAACTATGGCGATGTTGGACACTTTCCTTCTTCCTCTCTCCCCCTCAGCAGCCACGGCACCTGTTTCACAATTTTTGAAAGAAGTGAATCTCGCTGTTGGGAATTCCCCTGGTGGAAGTGAAGAATCTCAGCGGCCCCGGAGAATACCAGGTCAGGCCTGCTAATGATATGCAAACACCGTTTACTGTACGTGCGGAGTGGAACGCATTGATGCCGCTGTCGAGGCACTGCGATTTGACGTGAACCCGCCGCGATTGTGGCATCAAAACCGATCCTCCGCCCAATCACCTTTCCCGAATTTGCCATCGGGGGATGGAGAATCCCACCCATGAATATTACAAACCAATGATCAAGTTTCTAGGTCGCACAGTACAAGCTCTGATATCATGGATGATCCGCAAAAAGCGAAAGCTATGAGGGAGTTCCCATAACCCAGGAACAAAACTGAGCTTCAAAGATTCATCAGGATGGTCAACCAAGTAAGCAGGTTTCTATTAAATTTAGCAGAGGTCAATGAGCCTTTGAGCCAAGATCAACTGTGACGCCAGATTGTGGGCCAGAAAAGCGCCTTTGAAAGTATTAAACAACTTTTAATCTCTTCTGAAATCTTGGCACATTGTGACCCAGAATTACTGACAATGGTACCAGCATATGCATCTTCTACAGGTCTGGGGGCAGTTTTATTCCAGGTACAGAGAGATGGTAAACATAGAGCAGTCTACTATGCCTCTATATCATTAAGAGAAGCAGAACACAAATGTACCATGGTAGAAAAGGAAGCATTGGCAGCAGACTATATTATACGATTGCATTTCAAAATTTAAACAGACCTTAAGCCACTGGTCAGCCCTCTGAGCAGGAATGAAATTGCGAAGGTTTCTGCCCAGAATCCAATGGTTCAAATGATGATTTATGAGACATGACTCCAGTGCAGAGTATGTTCAAGAGAAATAACAATGGATGTACTGTCACAAATACCATCAGAAGGAACCAAACAAGAGGATTTACACTTCATTGAGAAGTCTAAAGCATATATATCCTTAAGCACTCAGCACTTGCCAGCCACTGCAAAAATGTTGCAGGAAATAAAACAAATTAAGCAATGAGATGAAGAATGCCTCCAAATCCAAAACTATGATCTGGAAGGATGGCTAGATTATGTCCCACTCATCCAATACTGTGGCAGTACTTTGAGCAGTGGATATGCCTCACAGTCATTGATGACTTACTGGTATTCAACGAGAGAATAATCATTGGCTTGACATTCTTCTAAGACTTCACTGGGGTGCAGTCACTACAATGAATTACAAAATGTGGTGTGGGAGGACAGAAGTCTGGTGGCCAGGCATTACTCACTCTATAGAAGAAATTATTTCTAACTGTCCTACTTGTGCTGCCCACAGCCAGGAATAAATATGAGAGGTAAAACAACATGAGGATGAATAGAAAAGCAAGCAGGCTCAGAACTTTAGTCATGGGCATAGAGTATGTGGGTTACCAGTGCTGTAAACAGGGGAGAGAGTATGGGTCTGGGACCATCAGAAAGGATGCACAATTATTGAAAAACCTCCACAGCATTGTAAGAATTGAGACAGACAATATACATCATAACAAGGAACTGCAGCACTTAAATATGCTTGGACAGAAAGCCAATAGAAATTGGAGCTTACTGCACAGACCCTAATGAAGGAGAAGAAAGACTTGCTACAAGCTCTTGCAGTTACTCAGGGGAAGAACACTCACACTGACAGAAGGGAGAATACAGAATATCCTTGACCTGAAAAGGAGATCAGAACGAGATCAGGGAAATTGGTCAAGGCCATGTGATGTCAGACGCTTTGGGGGTAGATGTCGGACGATGTAAATATGCAACCAAGTGGGACATCTGGCTGGAGCTTGTCGGAGCAAGGAGAGTAAATGCAAAATTGTGGTCAAGTTGTTTGCATTGCCTTGGCATGGTGGTCACACAAAAATATAATCACCACAAAAAACATGTGCGAAGAAAAATATCGCAAAGTCTAGAGGTTGAGTTTACCAGTCAAGTGATCCAACTGAAGACTCGAGTACCAAAGTGTCAAGTCAGCTTAAGGAATTGTAACAACACCCTGGGCCAGTGCACGGTCAATTCCAGCCCCACTTGACCCAGAGTCGCAACATGGTTTAAATTAACTTCAGCCACCCAATAACTACAGTCACCAGATTTGTAAATTTAAGCACAATTAACTTTTTTTCCTTGACAGTAACTATAATTAAATAGGCAACAAATAATTACTATCTACTCTCTAACCCCTCCCCTCAACCTTCTAAATTGCCTGACCCTCGACAAACACACGCAGACAAACAAACACAGAGGAGAAAGAGGGGTGTGAAATAATGATGAAAGTAAAAGGATAAGAGTCTTTGGGTATGATTTAGTGGATAGCAATGAGAGACATCAACCCTGAATTATGTGCTGATTAACACCCTTTACCACTTAGTGAATATCTTTTTGCAGGCCTCTCAGCTGGCCAAAAAGTTAGCAAAATTGATCTGGCCCAAGCCGATAGGCAAATGGATGTAGCTATTGAGTGTCAACCATTACTGATTATAGTAACACACAAGGGACTGTTTCGGTATCGTAGGTTTCTGTTCGGGAAAACATCAGCACCGACTCTCTTTCAACGATCTATGGATTAGATATTGAGTGGAATATTGGTTGTGCAATACGACCTGGATGACATTTTGATCACAGATTCAAATGATGAAGAATATTTAAAGAACCTAGCAGCTACTCTTGCAAGGCTGCAACTACGTAATCTCAGGGTCAAGAAAGAGAAGTGCGAAATGTTGGAAACATCATCGACCATGGCCTTCACAAAGAGCCGAAGAAGTCGGAGATCCTGGATGTTCCACAGCCACAGAACGTGACTCAGTTAAGGTTGTTTCTAGGATTATTAAATTAATATGGAAAGTTCGTACCGCACTTAGAAACAAGGCTGAAACCTTTACATACGTTGCAATGTAACAAACTAGCTTGACTCTGGGTGAAAGATTGTGAGGATGCTTACCAAAATGTCAAAATAAATTACAGGAATCAGAGTAATTAGTCCATTGTAACCTAAAACTGAATTTGTAGTTTGCTTGCGACGCATCACCCCATGAGGTTGGAGCACTTGTCTCGCATATGATGCTCTCATGCTAAGAACCATTTGCTTCCAGGACGTTGATGTTCGCTGAGTCCAACTATGCTCAACTTGAGAAAGAAACTGTCAGCATCATCCTTGTTATTCGAAAGTTCCACCATTATATGTCTGGCCGTCCATTTACTCAATTGACCAACCATCGTCCCTTTACAATAATTTTTGGGCTGCTTAAGGGGATCCCTTCTCTCACTGCTAGTCGATTGCAAAGTTGGGTGTTAATCTTGTTGGCACACGATTATGTCATCTAATATCGTAGGTCTGAACAGCACGCAAACGCAGACACTTTGTCTAGACTGCCACTGTAAGATCAAGAAGACCAAAAAGATAAGCACTGATAAATATTTCAGTGACATATTCTATCAGTCTTATGTAGAAAACGTTCAGGAAATGTCTTCTCAGGTGCTAAGATCTACCCGAACAGATCCGGTGATGGGGAATGTTGTTGGCCATGATTCAAAAATATACTCTGACACAAGAGCACAGAAAGAATCCTGACCTTAAATCCTATCTTACCTGGCATTTTGAGTTGACAGTACAAAATGGAGTATTGTTGTGGAGCATTAAAGTAATCATTCCGCCGCGTTGATGAAGTAGAATCCTTGAACAGCAGCATGAGGGCCATCCTGGTGTAGTTAGAATGAAGGAATTGGCAAAAAATATATATTTCTGGTGGCCCAGGTTGGATGCCCAAATATAGGAGAAGGAGAGGTTATGCCAATCCTGCGCTGCATTGAGAAATGTATCTCCACTACGACTTTTGCATCTATGGGAATGGCCTGCCAGGTCATGGCAAAAAACCCAGTTAAAGGACACATATTTTTGGTCATGGTTGTCGCATACTTGAAGTGGTCAGAGGTTGCCACCGTGAAATCTTCAACTACGGAATAGACAATAGAAAGGTTTGACGAGGTATTTGCAAGATTCGAGTGACTTGAACAACACGTGAGTGATAACGGAACTTAGTTCATTTCAGCCGAATTCGAGGATTACATGAGGGAATGTGGCATCTGCCATATCAAATCTGCCACCTACCATCTAGCTACCAATGGCTCAGCTGAACATTTCGTACAATCGTTCAAGCATACAGTGAAGGTTCTGAGGGATAAATGCTCTCTACCTAACTGTGTCAATAGCTTTCTAATGACATACAGAAACACTGCGCATTCAACAACACAAAGCTCACCAGTTTTACTGATGTTAAAAAGGAAACCACTCTCATAGTTCGATCTTTTGACACCCCCTTCAACTTCAGAGATAGTCAGGCAACAACTTTAGATGCAAATGGTTAGAAGGGAACAACATTCCAAAAGCAGAGTCTTTGTGGGGACCGTGTTCTTGTGAGATATTATACATCAGGCAATTTCATTGCGGTGTTAATGTAAGCCTACTTGTGACAATAATAAAAATTATTATTATTATTAGTTCCTGAATATTGTGTACTTCCAAAATGAGACAGATGTCCACCCAATATATATATGTATCCATAACGTAACAAAGTTAGTTATTGTATAATGTATTGGATCTATGTTAAAGTGTTTGATTAAGTAAAAGGCAGGGGTGTGATGTATCAGGGTAACACCATTGGCTGGTGTAATGGTATGTGTGATGCAATGACATCATCGGAGCATTTCGCACACTTTTGTGCAGTTCACCATTGTACCCTGTTTGAGCAGCATCTTGTACATAAACCCCTTACACTGTGTAATACAAACTCAATGTGTGCCACCCCTGATGCTTTCTCTTTGCGGTTACAACAAAGAACATAACACCGTTCATGGGCCTTCCCTCCTCTGACTTAATCAGGGTGGAGGTGAGAAGGCCGCCACTCTACCCCCAATTGAAAAGTGGCAACACAGTTTCAACACAAATAAATGTGAGGTACTAGATTTTGATAAGAAGAATATACTTATTACTTGGAAAGTCCAAGGCTAGGTGGGGTAGAAGAACATAGGGATTTCAGAGTACAAATACACCAATCACGAAACGTTTCGCCACAGGTTAGTAAGGCCAAAGGCAAACCAAGCACTGGGTTTTATTTCCAGAGGGATAGAATATAAAGGTAGGGAAGCTATGCTGAATCTGTATTAAACCTTGTTTAAACCCTAGAGTACTGCATTCAGTTCTAATCACCATATTATTAAAAGGATATAGAGGTACTGGAGAGGGTGCAGAGAGGATTTACAAGAATGACACCAGAAATGCATAGGTAGAACATATCAGGAAAGGATTGACAAGGGTCTCTTTACCTTGGAAAAAAATAAAGCAGTAGCTGAATGCCCTTTAAAACTATGAAAGGTTTTGTTCGAGTGGATACAGAGAGAATGTTTCCTCTTGTGAGGAAGAGCATAACTAGAGTCCATCAATATAAGAGAGCCACCAAGCAATTCAATAAGAAATTCAGAAGAACCAGCTTTCCCCAAAGAGTGTGGTGAGAATGTGGAACTCCTGAATAGTGCATTTAATAGATGCATTTAAGAGGAGGTCAGACAAGTCTTTGAGATAAAGGGAACAGAGAGTTACAATGGCAACTTAATTTAGATGAGGAACGATGGGAGGAGTTAGAGTGGAGCATTGGCCTGCTGACTAGGCTGTACAGACTGGGCGGGATTCTCTCAGCCCGGGGCCGGGCCCGAGAATCCCTGCGACCGGCGCGAATCGGGCCACTCCGCCCCGACGCCGAGACGCGATTGGCGCTGGCGTGGTCGGCACGGCGCTAGTCGGGGGCTGCTCTACACGGCCCCCCGCCGCTTCTCGGTCCGGGATGGGCCGAGCAGCCGTAGCAGAAAACCTGAGTCCCACCGGCGCCATTCTAATCTGCTCTCAGCCGGCGGGACCTCGGTGTGGAAGGGTCCAGGGGCAGCCTGTGGTGGGGGAGCGGGGGATCGACCCTGGGGGGCCTCCATTGTGGCTTGGCCCGCGATCGGGGCACACCAATCGGCAGGCCGGCCTCTCGGGGTGGGGGCCTCCTTTCTTCTGCGTCGGCCCCTTTAGCCCTACGCCATGTCGTGTCGAGGTCGGCGGGGAGAAGGGAGACACTACGCATGCGTGCGTTGGCGCCGGTGCCACTGCGCATGTGCAGGCGACACCCAGTTGACGCCGGGATCAGCAGCTGGAGCAGCGTGGGCTGCTCCAGTCCGTGCTGCCCCCCTGAAGGGGCCAGAATTGCTGATCCTGAGGCCATGTTGACGCCATTGAGAAATGCGACGGCGTTTCCGACGGCGTCAACACAGCCTCAGGATCAGAGAATCCCGTACCCTGTTTCTAAACTGTATATCCTATTTAATCCAATGTAAAACAGTCAAAATATAAAATCTACATTGAGAATGTGGGATAGTTGATAATTTAAGGTTGAGCATGATATATGTCAGCCCGACTCCCATCCCCTCATGATCACCAAAGCTTCTGAAGAATCCAGAATCTCACTCCCGTGAATAAAACACTCAGACCAGAGAGACTGCAGAACAACAGGCGGAAAGACGTTCACTCCAAACTTGGGTTTCAGCTTCATTGGAATAGCATAGGAGAGACTAAAGGCGGAGAGGCCAAATTGGAAATGGACGTGAGGTCAAAGCGTTGTCACCTTGGGGTGATAAGGATCACACTAGTGGAGAGGATGAAGATGTTTGATGGTGCGATCATCTAATCTGCATTTGATCTCCCAAAATAACAAATGTCATTTTTCAGCATTGCCAACATAAAGGATGCCTGAGACAGCTGTAGCATAGGTCACAGATAAAATGATACTTTCTTCAACGGTGCACATTTAAACACTACAAAAAGGATTTAGTATGTTAAAAGGCAAAGAGGAAACTCATGATGCTGTAATAAGAGGATAAGGGAATACAGGAAGTTGAGCTGCAGTTGGGGAGATTGGGCCATATGCATATCCAGATCAAACAATTATACAATAATTCCCAATCAATAATGTATAAACAGTATCTGGATCAGCAGAATACAACACATTCCCATCTCCTGCCGATTAACTGCCATATTAGACCATCCTATCACCCCGTGATCTTTTTTAATGGCCACTCGGAACAGAAATGCTCCAAACTAAGGAGAAATAAAGTGGGCAGATTTTTAGATGACGTGTACGTAAGGAGATATTTCCCTTGTCTCCCACAATTCTATCCACTGGTGATCCTGTAATTTCAAGCTATCTGCTATCACTTTTTGCTGAGTGTGAGGAGCAAATTTTGTGGCAGTCTGTGTTGGCCTGTGCGGGCTCTAAGGAATGGAGGCAACCTTGTATCTCCCTGTGCAGGGTCTGGCACAACTGGAGTCATGTTAATTAAAGCAGCTAGCTGGCGTTTTATCAATCCTTTGAGAGATTTCACCTGGGTGTGAGGCATATGTGGAAATCTTGAGAGAAAGTTTCCTTATCCACCCGTCCTCTTGCTCTGCCCTCAGGACTGCACATCCCTGAAGGCTGACCGGCATTCTGCATGGAGAAACATGCCTGCACACACTTGATAAGTCACCCTGTAGCAAAATGTCCAAAGTACCTTGAGTAAACTTTCTTAACTTTGCAATCATTTCCCCCTGTACACAGCTATGTTAACATGTGTTCTTCGTACATCTGATGGAAGCACCAACTTGCTCAACTGATTGTATTGCCAAGTAAACCCACTGCATGCATTTTTCCATGTGCAGTATAAGGGCCTGGTAATATAGGGTTAGTGTCGCACCAAGTACAGTTCCACCCACACAGTGATATAAGAGAACACATGAGCCACATTTAGGGGGCAGTCTAGTGTTGGACAGAGCCATGTGCACAGGCAAGCACAGAGACAGCCCCTAGCTTGAACCCTTTTACTGTATACATGTACATAGTTCTTATTGTTAACCCACTTAAGACAATGAAGACTCCATTAAGAGTTGCTAAATGGTATCCAGCACCCGATAACATTGTGAATATGGAATATTAAAACAAGGAGTGGATTTATAAAATCTGGCAAGACAAATCCTCCCTCAGCTGTCAACATGAGCCTGCTTGTACCAGGGATGGAACTGAGCCCAACTTGACTTTGATCACAAATTTTGGGGCTTTTATGCTTAGAATGTATAAAGCAAATACTATATCAAAGTCTTTTAACTGATTCTGGGCACAACTCCAATTCTTGTTTTATAAAACCAAGATATTGCCTGAGGAGCATTACCTGGGAATCGTTTTTCATTATTTTTACACTTGCTGAGCTCCATTTAACTAAATACTCCAAAGCATTAAACATCAAACAAGATATCTTGGCATTTGCGAAAGATGCCTGAGAGGTGCAGCTTTTAAGACTGTGCCTGTGATGCAAACTGAAATCTTTTTCCCACTAAATGCAGGATATGGAATATCCTGTTCAAAAGAAACCCTTTTTCCAGGATGTTTACTTTGGCTTTACTCAAGCAATGCACTCTGGGACAGGTTTGGTTGAAGGTGAAAACTTTCTATTCAGCATCAGGTTATGTTAACAAGGATGTGACTTCTTGACGTGTTGTTCATCCAATCTCATGACTGTGCAGTGGTACTGCATGTACCTAACTAAATTTAAGGCAGGCACACCCATCCAAAGTATATCCTAGTCACACATATCCTCACTCAGCCATGTGCAGCTCAAGCTCTTCTGGAAAGAACAAAGAACAAAGAAAAGGACAGCACAGGAACAGGCCCTTCGGCCCTCCAAGCCTGCGCCGACCATGCTGCCCATCTAAACTAAAATCTTCTACGCTTCCGGGGTCCGTATCCCTCTATTCCCATCCTATTCACATATTTGTCAAGATGCCCCGTAAACTTCACTCTCGTCCCTGCTTCCCCCACCTCCTCCTGTAGTCTTCATATGCATATTTTTGCCAAGTTTCTTTCTCTAGTTGTTCTAGTTAGTCAGGAAGGCTTTACACATATTTTAAACTGCTTATCCATTTGAAATAGGCACATGCTTTTTCAAGTCGTTCCCTCTCCCATGCACAGGCTGTTGGGAGCAGATGCTTTACTTGTTCTCCTGCCTGGAGTTAATGTCTTAAATATTAATTTTTAATGCCAATTTTGAATACTGGTCTATCACAGCGTATTTCAGACATTAGGGGCGGGATTCTCCGACCCCCCCGCCGGGCCGGAGAATTGCCGGGGGGCGGCGTGAATCCCGCTCCCGCTGGCTACCGAATTCTCCGGCGCCGGGGTTTTGGCGGGGGCGGGAATCGCGCCAGTCGGTGGCCGCTAGCAGCGGCCCCCCCGGCAATTCTCCAGCCCGCGATGGGCCAAGCAGCCGCCCCTATTTAGGCCAGTCCCGCCGGCGTAAATTAGACCTGGTACTTACCGGTCGGGCCTGTGCCGTGGGGGCGCTCTTTCCCTCCGCACCGGCTGCTGTGGACCTCCGCCATGGCTGGTGCGGAGACAAACCCCCCTGCGCATGCGCTGGGATGACGCCAGCACACGCTGGCGCTCCTGCGCATGCGCCAACCCGCGCCGGTTGGCGGGGGCCCTTCAGCGCCGGTTGGCGTGGAGCCAAGCCCCTTCCGCGCCAGTTGGCGCAGCACCAAACCCGCCGGCCTAGCCCCTGAAGGTGCGGAGGATTCCGCACCTTCCGGGCGGCCCTACGCCGGAGTGGTTCACGCCGCTCCTCGGCGCCGGGACCGCCCACCCTGCTGGGTAGGGGAGAATTCCGCCCTAGTTGTTTTTTTTAGTTTTATTTATTTCAATGAATGAGCGATGTATATCTATAGCACAACTGTGCTTTAGCACAACTGTGCTTTAGTGTTTTGAGATACCCTCAATTACGACTCAGGAGAGGAGTTTGATAATACAAAGGCTTTAATTACCAGAGAACCAGACAGCTGCCGAGAAGTGTGCTCACTGCACGCTGCCTACTGAACGTAACTTAATATACGCTTCCTGGGGGCGGAGCCAGAGGCGGAGTCCCCCAGGGTTCCAAACCCGTTCTTAAAGAGGCCTACGCATTATAGGTACATATGTATACAGATATCATTCATCACATTCATCCCCGTTTTAAAAAAATGCATAGTCCGTCGGGGGTGAAGTGGAATTACAAGTTCAGTCTTTTGGGTGGTCTGATTGCCCGTGTCGACCTTCTCAGCTCCGGCGGTGGTGCGGCGGATACGGTCGTCCTCGGTGGTGGTATATCCGGGGGCACGGTTGTCTGAGCCTTTGCCCGCGTTGGAGCAGGGGGGTATCCGGGGTGACTAGGGTGATTGGTGCCGGCGCCGGCTGGGGGGAGGGTGGTGCTATGGGGGGGGGGGGGGGGGCGCTGTCGGAGTCGACAGCTGGTGCGGGGAGGGGAGCGTCGGTGGAAGGGGGGGGTGTAGGTGGGCGAGCCAGTGGGTGCCAGGTCTCGCAGGGAAATGGTGTCCTGCTTGCCGTTGGGGTACTCGACGTAGGCATATTGAGGGTTTGCGTGTAATAGTTGGACCCTCTCGACCAGTGCATCTGTCTTATGGCTCCTCACGTGCCTCCGGAGTAGAACTGGTCCCGGAGTCATCAGCCAACGTGGAAGCGAGACCCCAGAGGTGGACTTCCTGGGGAAGACAAACAAACGGTTGTGAGGGGTCTCGTTCGTGGCCATACAGAGGAGCGACCTAATGGAGTGTAGGGCATCGGGTAGGACCTCCTGCCAGTGGGCGATTGGGAGACTGCTTGACCGTAGGGCTAGAAGAACAGCGTTCTAAACTGTTGCGTTCTCCCTCTCCACCTGCCCGTTTCCCCGTGTGTTATAGCTGGTCGTTCTGCTCGAGACGATGCCCTTGTTGAGCAGATACTGACGCAGCTCATCGCTCATGAACAATGTACCCCGGTCACTGTGGATATAAGCGGGGAAACCAAACAGGGTGAAGATGCTGTGCAGTGTCTTGATTACGGAGGCCGAGGTCATATCGGGGCAGGAGACAACGAATGGGAAGCGGGAGAATTCGTTGATGACAGTGAGGAAGTAGGTGTTGTGGTTGGTTGATGGGAGGGGCCCTTTGAATGGACTTCAAAGGGCCCAGAGGCCTTTACCAGGCGAGCCTTGTCTGGTCGATAAAAGTGAGTTTGCACACCGCACAGATCTGGCAAGCCTTGGATATGGCCTTGACCTCCTTGGTGGAGTAAGGTAGGTTGTGGGACTTGATGAAATGGGCAAGTTGGGTAACCCCCGGGTGGCAGAGGTCATCGTGGATGGCCCGCAGACGGTCTTTCTGCGCGTTGGCGCACGTGCCGCGGGACAGGGCATCTGGGGACTCGTTGAGCTTCCCCGGACGATATGTAATATCGTACGTGTAGGTGGAGAGTTCAATCCTCCACCTCAGAATTTTATCATTCTTTATTTTGCCCCGTTGTGCGTTATCGAACAAAAAGGCGACCGGCCGTTGGTTGGTGACGAGGGTGAACCTCCTACCGGCTAGGTAGTGCCTCCAGTGCCGCACAGCCTCCACTATGGCTTGTGCCTCCTTCTCGACTGCAGAGTGTCGAATTTCCAAGGCGGTGAGGGTTCGGGAGAAGAACGCTACCGGTCTGCCCGCCTGGTTGAGGGTAGCAGCCAGGGCGACGTCTGATGCATCGCTTTCTACCTGGAAGGGAATGGTTTTGTCCACCGCGTGCATGGCGGCCTTGATGATATTGGCCTTGATACGACTGAAGGCCGACTGAGGCTGAGCCGTCAGGGGAAAGACTGTGGTCTTAATGAGT
This sequence comes from Scyliorhinus torazame, assembly GCF_047496885.1. NCBI lineage: Eukaryota > Metazoa > Chordata > Chondrichthyes > Carcharhiniformes > Scyliorhinidae > Scyliorhinus > Scyliorhinus torazame. The sequence continues at coordinate 62,301,409 of NC_092713.1, forward strand.
GGACGGGCTTTGTCTGCGTATCTGGGGACCCACTGGGCATAATAGGAAAAGAGCCCCAGGCACCGTTTGAGTGCCTTGAGGCTACGGGGGAGGGGAGGTTCCTTAAGGAGGTGCATGCGGTCGGGGTCTGGCCCTAGGACTCCGTTTTCCACGACGTAGCTGAGGATGGCTTGCCGGGTTGTGTGGAACACGCATTTCTCCTTATTGTATGTCAGATTGAGGGCCCGGGCAGTCTGGAAGAACTTCCTCAGGTTTTCGTCATGGTCCTGCTGGTCATGGCCGCAGATGGTGATGTTGTCCAAGTATGGGTATGTAGCCCGTAAGTCGTACTGGTCCACCATTTGATCCATTGCTCTTTGGAAAACGGAGACTCCGTTTGTGACACTGAAAGGGACCTGAGGAAGTGGAAGAGCTGACCGGCTGCTTCGAAGGCTGTATAGGGGCGGTCCTCTGGGCGGATAGGGAGTTGATGATAGGGCGATTTCAGGTCAACCATGGAGAATACTCGAAACTGGGTGATTTGGTTCACCATTTCTGCTATGCGGGGAAGTGGGTACGCATCGAGTTGCGTAAAGTGGTTTGTGGTCTGGCTATAGTCCACCACCATACGTTGTTTTTCCCCGGAGCGGACTACCAATACTTGTGCCCTTCAAGGGCTGTTGCTAGCCCCTATGACCCCTTCTTTTAGTAGGCGCTGAACCTCTGACTTGATGAAAGTCATGTCTTGGGCACTGTACCGCCGACTCCTGGTGGTGAAGGGCTTACAGTCGGGGGTGAGGTTCGCGAAGAGGGGGAGTGGTGCAACTTTGAGTGTCGCCAGGCTACATACCGTGAGCGTGGGCAGGGGTCCGCCGAACTTCAGTGTCAGGCTTCGGTGGCTGCACTTAAAGTCCAGACCGAGCAGCAGGGGGGCACAGAGGTGAGGGAGGACATAACGTTTAAAACAAGTGTATTTGGCGCCTTGGATAGCGAGGTTCACGACACAATACCCTCAGTGATTTGGACCGAATGAGACCCAGATGCGATAGCGATAGTTTGGGAGGTTGGATAGCTGCGCAGGGAGCAGCACCTTACCGTGTCTGGATGGATAAAACTCTCCGTGCTCCTGGAGTCAAAAAGGCAGTAGGTGTCGCGGCCGTTGATTTGAACCTGCATCATTGAGTTTCGTAGGTGCTTCGGCCGAGATTGATCGAGCGTGATCGCTCCTAGTTGCGGGCAGTCAGAGTCCTCGGTTGAATCGGACTCGCAAAATGGCCGCCGCCGTCGGTCGCACATTTTGGGTTTTGAAGATGGCTGCCGCCAAGATGGCCGCCCCCATGACTCGCATGAGGCCGATGATGTGTCGGAAGTAGGCGTGTCCGGCCGCCGTGCGGCCACGTTGCGGGGCCTGTGGTCCCAGGAGTACGATTTGTGGGCACGATGAGACTTTTGTTTCTGGCCTTTGGGCCCAGCCAAACAGACCTTTGCAAAGTGCCCCTTCTTTCCGCATTCGCCGCAAATAGTGGAGCGGGCGGGCAACGCTGGCGTGAATGCTGGCCTTGCCCACAGAAATAGCATTGGGGGCCCCCGGTGTGAGCGGGTCACCGCGCGGCGCAGACCTGAAGCGTGGCCAAGTCTGGAGGGGATCGAGAGGGGTTTGCAAGGTCCGCGGAGTACGTGCGGAGATTATGGTGGGCCACTTCCAGGGAAGAGTGTCCATGCCTTGGAGGTCCTTCGCTTTCCAAAATGGTGCTTCGAAAATATGTTCCTTCTTCCTCAACCGTGATTTCCCACCGATAGTTGTGGACAGTGCTTTCAACAGTGTGCGGTCCATCTTCCGTGCCACTACCCTCACCCCTTCCACTCCCTCCCAGAACAAGGATAGAGTCCCCCTCATTCTCACATTTCATCCCACCAGCATCCGGATGCAAAGTATAATCCTCCGCCATTTTCACCAACTCCAGCGTGATGCCACCACCAAACACATCTTCCCTTCACTCCCTCTATCAGCATTCCGCAGAGACCGTTCCCTCCGAGACAATCTAGTCCACCCCTCCACCATACCCAGTACCTCGCCCATCATCCACGGCATCTTCCCATGCAATCGCAGAAGGTGTAACATCTGCCCCTTTACCTCTTCCATGCTTAACATCCCAGTCCCAAAACACTCATTCCAGGTGAAGCAGCGTTTCACTTGCATCTCTTCCAATCTGGCCTATTGCATTCGCTGCTCCCAATGTGGTCTCCTCTATATCGGAGAGACCAAACGCAGACTGGGTGATTGCTTTGCTGAGCATCTTCGGTCTGTGCGCATTCAGGACCCTGACCTCCCTGTTGCTTGCCATTTTAACAAAAGACCCTGCTCCCATGCCCACATGTCTGTTTTTGGCCTGCTGGAACTGTTTTGTTCCAGTAAAGCTCAATGCAAACTGGAGGAACAACATCTCATCTCCCGGTTAGGCATGCTACAGCCTTCCTGTCTCAACATCGAATTCAACAACTTCAGATGATCAGGTCTACCCGACCTCGACGTATTTGTTTTCATTTCATTTTAACTGTCTTTTACCATTTCTTTCTTTCTTAATATATATTTAATTCCCCCTCCGCCCAATCTTATCCACCTTTCCTTCACCTTTCCCCTCCCCTCACATCTACAGTTCATCCTCTGATGTTAGTTTCCCTGCTGTTTGACCTGTCACATCTTTTGTTCTCTCTGGGGACTGTCATTAGCACTCTTTCCCCTTGGTTTCTGTGGCCATTAGCACCCAGTTTCCCTGGGTTTCTGTGGCGATGACTCATCTTTCATTCTCAGTCCACAGTATAAATATTTCCCACTTTCTCTGTCTGTTAGCTTTGACAAAGAGTCATCGGACTTGAAACGTTAGCTCTTTTCTCTCCCTACAGATGCTGCCAGACCTGCTGAGATTTTCCACCATTTTCTCTTTCCTCTGATATCACTTTGGGATATCCTTTGCCTGCACACTCGTAGGGATGGGCAACTGATTCACTTCCTCACCAGGCGGAGATGCAGGATGACCCTTCCCTCATGATCCCACCTCCCACATCGAAGCCTCAAAAGAAGTTTAAGGATTTTAAGAAGCAAAGTGTGATGGCCCAGCGGAGCTGAAGCATGACTACAGATTTTGAATCTACACTGGATTCTGCAATACCTGTCAGAGAGATAGTTCACATTCACCTACAGGAGGCTTGCATACATCAATTAAGGAATTGAACTTTGTTAGACCATTTGAATAAATCGTGAGACTTGTAAAGATGAACATTACATCAGAGAGACTCTTTGGCATGGTAGCACAGTGGTTAGAACTGTGGCTTCACAGCGCCAAGGACCTAGGTTCGATTCCCGACTTGGATCACTGTCTGTACGGAGTCTGCACATTCTCCCCATATTTGCATGGGTTTCCTCGGGTGCTCCGGTTTTCTCCCACAAAGTCCTGAAAGACGTGCTTGTTAGGTGAATTTGACATTCTTAATTCTCCGTCAGTGCACCTGAACAGGCGCCGCAGTGTGGTGAGTAGGGGATTTCCACAGTAACTTCATTGCAGTGTAATGTAAGCCTGCTTGTGACACTAATAAAGATTATTATTATTAAACAACACAGCTTAAAATACATTGCAAAAGCCAAATGTACTTTAGCTGTGAATCAGCTGGGAGGACAGGTGTGCTAACATTAATGTCCTCGAACGAGTCACTAGCACCAGAGTCAAGGCCATGATCATCTGAAACCAACTCCGTTGGGCCACCCATATGCTTAGGATGTCAGAGTCCCAACTGCCAAAGCAAATCTTCTTCAACCAGCTCAAGGACGATGCTGAACAAGAGGAGGACAAAGGAAGCTCTTCAAAAACACCTTGAAGCCACCTCAAGAAATGGAACATGTTTGGGATACCGTTGCTCAGAAGTGACTTGCTTGGAGGATCTTCCTGATTGAAGGATCACAATTTGTCGAGAACACACGCTGGCAAGAGGAGGCCTGGAAAAGGAGCCTGAGAAAGGAATATCTGCAACTTAGTGTCCAAGGACCGATCTCACCTTTTGGAAACCCCTGCCAAGTGAGTGATTGAACATGTGGCTCTAGGATCGGGTTAATCAGCTATGCACGGAACCACAGAACCTGTGACCAGTAACACGGAGTACACTAGGTGGACAATCATACTCGTCAGCAAGTGATCACCCCATTTGATCCATTATAGTTCCTTTAATGGAATAACATTCTCATGACAAACCAAAGTTTTAAAAACATCTTTCTTTCACCTTCGGTGACTCCAAACTCACTTTATACAGTAAAGAACTTCTTTAATGGAATTAACAGCCTATTTAACAAAATAAAAATATATCTTCCATACACTTTATTTGCATTTTAAACGTATTTAAAAATGCTAAGCACTAATAAAATAAAACGTTAAGCTTCCAGCACATAAGCCCTTGCACCTATGCTTCCAGCTGGTCGCGCCACGCATGTCTGAAAACGAAAAGGAAGTTATGGGCCATTGACACATATGTGATGGAAGGTTCAGGCCCTGAAACAGATCCCTGTGAGAACGTGACTTAACAAATAGCACGAATCAGAGAACATTTCCTTTCTTCCTACCTGGTGTCTCCTATCTCCCAACCAATAGCTGACTTATATCACAAGGCTACATCTGATTTCTTGCACTCTTGTTTTTCCACCAGTTTTCGTCTGGCAATTTTGGTTGACCTGGCTGGGATTTCCAACCTCCATGGAGCACTTGTGCAGTGCTTCCCACCAATCGGTCGGGTAGACTAGTTCCTAAGAAGATTGTGCTGCTGAATCAACGCCGAACAACATCAATACGTTTTCGTCTTTCAGCGTAAGTATTGCCAGTACCGCACTAAATACACTGGTATCTCAGCAGGAACAACCTGACAAGAAGTTACTTGTTTCGATACTTACCAATGAAAGCCAAAGCTTTGGAGTGCTGGGTATCTACTGAGCTGTGCATGGCTGTGACAACATTGCCAGCCCTGAAGGCCGTGAAATCCAAGTCCTTATACCAAAGGCTGCCTCACACTAAGTTTCTGCTTCTGGTGTTTACATAACTATGTTATTAGAACTGCCCTTAAGACAGGCATTTATTTATGTTTCTTCCGTCACTGATTTTAGCATTATAATCTCCCTGCTCTCTTTATTGTGATACCTACATTTTATGTGCTGTCAAGGTTATGCCCTTTAAATAGTATATTTGCATAGGGAAACCAATCCAATGTTCATTCACGAAAAGTAAACATGATAAATTTCATCACTTGGTAAGTAAATGCTTTTCAATAATTTCAGCATGCTACCTTTTGCATTCAATAGGGAGGTAAAGCCTCACAACAAAAGATCTCAGCGGCTCTAGTACAATGCTTATAGTGTGTGAACATCCCAAAGTATCCTAAAATAATAACTGCCTCCAGAAAATAACACGTCAGTCTTGTCTTGAGGGAAAACCCCAACCACCATGGGGTCCAGATCCGTAATTGGCATTGACTGTAACAGTTGGCATTCCACAGGAAAATCAAGTACAGATGACTTATTGTCAGCGGATTCATTGCAAACTGGTTTCACTTAGCTACACAATGGCAATTGTTTTCTTCAGCTATGGTTAAAATTGATCACTGGTGTGATCAAGAGGAGGACAAAGGAATGTTGGTGTTCGATAACAATAGCTGAGTTGAAAAAAAAATCACAAAAGAGGCTACAGTACAGGAAAAAAAGCAAGGTGGTCTGTTGTGTTGCAATGATCTGCATTGTTAGTTACATTTAAAGGGTTAACACAGGGGTACATGGAATGGATGGCAAAGCAAAGCAGTCTTAAGAAACTGATTGATTTGGATGGGTGACATGATGCAGTCCATGAGCATTGCAATGCACAGTCCAATTTAGTTAACAAATAAACAATTGTTTCTAGCAGCTCAGCAGCTGCAGTGACAGGGTGATGAACCCTGAACCCAGACTCAAGGACATATTTTGTTCTTTTCACAAATGAAGAATTATTCAGGCTGAACGAGTTTGTATTGAGATAATACCTCACGTAGAATTAAAAAGTGATAAATGTTGGTCTGGATTCTCCTCCGTCATTCAATCATGGCTGATATTTTCTCATCCCCATTCTCCTGCCTGCTCCCCATAACCCCTGATCCCCTTATTAATCAAGAACATATCTATCTCTGTTTTAAAGACACTTTAACATGCTCATCTGAGGATGAAAATTGTACTGGCCCATCTCAAGAGGACTGACGTTAGAGTTATGCTCATCTGAATATTAAAGATGTACTCCTGGTATTATAAATGCCTTTGACTGTAAGTTCCCCAGTTGGAAAGAAATAACATGCTGTTGCAGGATTTAGCATTTTTAAATTTAAAGAGCTTGCTTTTTAATTTATCAGCGATACTTTTTTTTAGAGAAACATATTTAACTGTTGAATTGTTATCCAAGGCATAAATATGAAATGGAAAGTACAAGATGTGACAATTTTCAATTTTATTGGATTGGATTTTCACAGAATTTAACCGATTCAATGGATCTTTAAAAATGTCAGTCGGTAACCAATTCCTGGATTCCAGTTACAATCCCAGCGCACCCAATTTTCAGGAGCATGGGATAAAGGTGCAGGCTGATGCAGATCCCTTTGGGCTGATGGGCCTTTTCTGTACCGTATGGTTCTGTGAGTTTGTGAGGCTGCATCCTGTACTCCAGGTTGATTCCATTGCAGGGATAGACATGTCCTAGCCCCCGACATATTTTGTGGAGTCTGGCCATTTTTTCAATGAGTCCTGGTTCATGACCCCTCAGAGGTTTCATGAATCATAATCAGGGTGAAGGAACCTTTTAAAAAATAAGTTCAAAAGCTCTTGTTGTTGCTCCCATGCTTACGTATGTCCATCCACCACCGCTCTGTGGCTCCTCATACCCTCCATGCCACCATCTCCCCCTCCACCCACCCTCATGGCCCCTTAACCTCTATGCCAACCTATGGCACTTCTATGCCTATTATCCCAGTATACACCATGTCATAAGCAACAAATCTGATGGTAACAGTAACATGTATGGAAAAGCTGAAAACAAACATACATTTATAACTTTATACACTTCCAGAAAAGCTTTTACTACAACCCTCTAAAGGTGTTAGTCATTCAGACCTTTTAAAATATCAATAGCCAAAACTGCAAGAAATTGGTACCTCTTTATCTTGTGTAAATAAACATTATGCAATTGGGACATAAATCACAGAGAAAGTGCAATGAGTCATGTACTGTTTTCCCTGGGGTACAGCTGCTTGAACAGACTGATGGATGTCTGGGCTCTCAGCAAAGCCTCAGTATGCATTCTTGGCTGATTGACACTTCTATAGGGTCGTAGTAAAGCACTTTTAAAAAAAGTAGAAAGTCATGAATGAATAAACAGTTTTAAATACTTTTTGTTATGATTGTGCTCTTTGATTCTGTAGGGAATGCATACTCAGAGAATGGGCACGGAGGTGCCATAGGTCAGCATGGAGGGTATGAAAGTGGCTATGGGGGTGGGTAGAGGGGATGAGATGATATGAGTTGATATTGATGGGGCATGGGTAGGGTGTGGGGTCTGAAGGCTAGAGAGCTGCTCTTGATTTTACTGATTTTATTGTGACTGGGATGAAGTCCCAGAGTACCGGGGATGGGGGGATAGGGGGTGCTGCTTTTAAATAGTCTGCCTCCACACCAGGCAGTCCTTGTGGCTGCCCTTGAAATCTTGCCAGGGGCAGTCTGATCCAATTAACACCCACCCTCCAGGAACAAAATTTCCACCTTTGCAGGCACTTTGTCCTGAGGTAGGTGAGCCAAGCTGGAAAATTTCTCACTCCCATTACCCACCTCTGGGATGAAAATCCAGCCCATTATTTCTGAATCAAATAGAACTGCGGCTTATGTGGCAGACACATACATAGAGTACATGATGCACATTTAATTGTCTGGTTGTCTTGCATGTCTGTTCACACTGTAATGCAACTATGACAAATATGTGTATAGTTGTATGACTTGGAACAGATGGAAACAATATGTTAATTGTAAACACTAATTTTAGTTGCAAAGTAAGATGAAGCAGGCTCAGCATAGTAACCAGTAAATTGTATAGCTTGATTGAAGTATAATTGCTATCAGATTTTTATTGTAACCAGAGATCAGGTTGCCTGTAAGACAATGGGTAGAATCTTGTGGGGAAAATAGGGGTCTCGCCTGCTGGCTGGACATCCAGTGAGAGACCTGAATTGCCTCCTATGAGGAAGGCCTACCGAACCCCAAGCCAATCAAACAGCTGAGAGGCCACTAATGGGCCTTCTCAGGGTGGGAAGTCCTGCTTGCTGAGAGCTGCTAGCCAATCAGGGGCCTACAGCTCTTTCGCTCGCTCAGCAGTACCATTGGGAATGCTGTGGCTGCTGTTGGACTGGCAGCCATCGGCGACCCAGGGTCACAGAGGGACATAGGTCAGAGGAAAGTAATAACAGGAGAGATTTCACACGATTTGGGGTCACGGGATGTGGGGGTGGAGTAGGAGGGACGGCAGCATGGCAGACTCTCCCATTCCCAATGATGGGTCCCTCAATCAGGCACTAAATACCTTTGAAGGAGGCCTCCGCCCCCAGGAGCAGCCTGCAGAGGTTTACTTGTCTTGCTCCCTGCATGACGACAGGCATGCCCACAGCTGGGTTAATACTAACGGCAGATTAAGTGGTCATTAATTGTTCACTTAAGGGCCTCAATTGACAGTGGGGTAGGAAGACCAAAACAGGACCTCCCGCTCCAGCATTAATTTTGGCAGTGGTGGAAAGGCAGCAGGATGCTCATTCACCTCCCCACCCTCCCCTCTGATTAAATAACCTCCCCACCTCCAAACACACTGCTGGAGCGGGCAGAAGATTCCCGCTGTTGTCAACAGTGTGAGATTATCCAGTCTTGTCCTTGGCAGTAAGTGTTGCGAGCGAGAACGGAAAATTTGGCATTCCAGTCAAACCTCCATTCACTTCCAGTGGCACGATAAAATCCCGGCTGCTAACAAGGACGGAACCTTTCAGCCAATAGGTGGAATTTTATGCTGGTGGAATTTTCCACTCCTGCCAAAGTCAATGGAGTTTTGTATGGCTCACTGCATTTTCCAGCCTATATAGGATGCATGTTACAAATCTTCAATGCACCAAAAGTGCTTGGGTGTGGCTCACATAAGAGTGAGGACTGATGCTTGAATGTGCAATCCCAAACTATATTGTGTAAACAGTATATTTTACAAGATAGAATTTTTTGCTTTTGGGTACCTATTTTCCTTATCTCTTTTGTAGAGACTTCCATTTTATATGGTAAGTGACGGTATTCTGTTCAAATCTGCTGATTTTCTTCTACATCATGAGATCGTCATTTTTAAACCTGAACCTAGTTTCAGCTGGTCAGAAGAAATGGTTTTACAGATTAATAATCCACCATGTTTTATTAGGCGATAAGGTTCCAAACCAAATTGTTTCACTTCAGTGTGGATATTAACTAACATAACATGCCCAGTTTTTGGGAAAGCGGGAGTTGCCTTTCAAGCTGTTCCCTGAGATTTAAGTGGGTTTATGAGAGTGACATTGGAGATAGCTATAAGAGGATCAGACCTCTTGACAAGGAGAGGAGCTTGTTACAGTCTAGGCTTTTCCCACATCACCTGCCTTTATGGCAAAACAACAGTTTCCATAAGCAAACTGAATCTCCTACAAATCCTGCACCTTTGTATGTATCATTCTTAGGCTATTGTACTGAGGTTTAATTAACCTCTAATTCCACAATATTGTCCACTGCCTCTTCTGAAAAACAGAAAATACCACACTGACAGTCCAATGTAGCAAACTGAAAAAAACAGCTGGTCAGATATATTTAAAGGTATATTAATAAAGATATATTAATAAATAAGCCAAATTATACAACAAGATGTTGAATTAGCATAATAATCACAAATAAATAATTTAGAATTAACGTGTTTTGATAAGAGGACATCATTTTAGTATGCAATGACCAGGCTTCTCAGTCGACCTCCCAGATTACGGGCGAAATTCTCCCTAAACGGCGCGATGTCTGCCGACTGCCGCCCAAAACGGCGCCAATCAGACGGGCATCGCGCCGCCCCAAAGGTGTGAATGCTCCGCATCTTTGGGGGCCGAGCCCCAACATTGAGGGGCTAGGCCGGCGCCGGAGGGATTTCCGCCCCGCTAGCTGGCGGAAACGGCCTTTGTTGCCTCGCCAGCTGGCGCGGAAATGACATCTCCGGGCGGCGCATGCGCGGGAGTGTCAGCAGCCGCTGACAGTTTCCCGCGCATGGGCAGTGGGGAGAGTCTCTTCCGCCTCCGCCATGGTGGAGGCCGTTGCGGAGGCGGAAGGGAAAGAGTGCCCCCACGCCACAGGCCCGCCCGCGGATCGGTGGGCCCCGATCGCGGGCTAGGCCACCGTGGGGGCACCCCCCGGGGTCAGATCGCCCCCCGCCCCCCCCCAGGACCCCGGAGCCCACCCACGCCGCCTTGCCCCGCCGGTAAATAGCTACTCTAATTTACGCCGGCGGGACAGGCAATTTATTGGCCGGACTTCGGCCCATCCGGGCCGGAGAATCGAGCGGGGGGGCCCACCAACCGGCGCGGCCCGATTCCCGCACCCGCCCAATCTCCGGTACCGGAGACTTCGGCAACTGGCGGGGGCGGGATTCATGGAGGCCAACGGCCATTCTCCGACCCGCTGGGGGGTCGGAGAATGACGCCCTACATGTTGTACATGGACGAAGAAATCTGAATTAATCCAAGGGTGTTTGGATCATCTACAGGAACATTGGTCACTCTGTAATACTTTATTCAATCTAAAGGCTAATACAATCAGCCCTTATGAGCTACACAGAATAAATAGACAATAGTAAGAATTACTGCACCAAAATTCAAATTAGCCGTTTGGTTTCTTACTCCCTGTTTTGACCATATAAAATAAATTTGTACTTACAACAAAGTCCCTGAATTCTGACACATTTACAGATCTTGACATGGTCCCATAACCTTCATCTATCACCTTGGAAGGTAGATAGGGTTAACAGTGGAGTCTTCCAATCCTTCATGAAATAAAGGCAGACATTGTCCTTTTTATCACAAAGTTGTTTGCTCTGGATTGTATTGTTAGTGATACAACTTGCAATCATGTTTTCTTTGGCAATGGTGAAAATAGTTTTTTTTAGTTCAAGAGCGACAAATGCCAGTTTAATCTGAAAGAGACAAGCGAGAAGGAAGTGAATTTGGAGTGGAATTGTGGATACAGATGGCTTACTTTTTTTAAGCTGGGATGCAGGGGGTGCAGCTGGAATTTGAACTGCTGCTGACGGATTTTGTAACTTTAGGAATAGGACAGATTTGTTTTGGCTTCAGCACCTGACCTTCCCTGATCTGTGTTACTTTGGTGTCAGCAGGATTTAATCTATTATTCCTCCTGAAACCTTACTTGTTGTAATCCCATGTTTATTGCTCATTTTTCAATTTCTGGATTCTACACTTTCAGCTAAAAATCTTCCAGATGATTTGTTGTTTCTGTGAAACAAATATTTTCACTTCGGTCCATCATTTCGCTGGTGAGTTTTTCAAACTTCCCTAAAGAGGGGAAGGATTAGTGCAAAGGCAGCGAAGTAAGAAAGCACATCACGTACAATACTGTCACCAACATTAACGCAGAAGGGAAAAAATCAGTTCTCTAATTTTCACATTTTAATTATTTTTTTTCACAAAATTATAAGTGTGTGCCTGTGTATAGAAACACAGTACAGAAGGAGGCCATTCACTCCATCGAATCTGCAATGACCCTACGGTAGCATTGTGGATAGCACAATTGTTTCACAGCTCCAGGGTCCCAGGTTCGATTCCGGCTTGGGTCACTGTCTGTGCGGAGTCTGCACATCCTCCCCGTGTGTGCGTGGGTTTCCTCCGGGTGTTCCGGTTTCCTCCCACAGTCCAAAGATGTGCAGGTTAGGTGGATTGGCCATGATAAATTGCCCTTAGTGTCCAAAATTGCCCTTAGTGTTTGGTGGGGTTACTGGGTTATGGGGATAGGGTGGAGGTGTGGACTTGGGTAGGGTGCCCTTTCCAAGAGCCAGTGCAGACTCGATGGGCTGAATGGCCTCCTTCTGCACTGTAATTTCTATGATAATCTATGATAATCTACCTATGCCTACACCGCCACCCTATCCACATAACACCATCTAACCTTTGGACTGAGGGAAAATTTAGCATTACCAATCCACCTAACCTGCACATCTTTGGGCTGTGGGAGGAAACCGGAGCATCCGGAGGAAATCCATGCAGACAAGGGAGGAAAGTGCAAACGCCACAAAAACAGTCATCCAAGGTTGGAATTGAACCCAGGTCCCTGGTGGCATGAGGCAACAGTGCTAACCACTGTACCACCATGCACACCCTTTGCACTTGTCAGTGTAAATGCCAATCATCAGTACATATGATTGTATGCATCCATAAGATGTATGTGTGTGTGTGTGAAGATGTGTGCTGTGTGTATGATTTGTACATGCCCATGTGTATGCAGGATGCATATATTGAGGTGTGAATGCTTTTGTGCATGCGTTATATTTGCCAAGACCACACATAGCAGTTTATAGCCTGTGTAACACTTCATTGGTGCTATTTTTGAAATGGGACTGAAGAGGAAGAGCCAACTCCTTGCATTCAAATCCGGAGTGAGTTGGTACACCAAAATACTGAGCCTGAAACAAAATTATGTTCGGGTGATGTGTGCCATTAAAAACGGCTAAATGTAGCACATATTTCAGTTTAATTTTTAAAATGTTACTTAAGCCTTAATATTTGGGACATATACCAGGCACATAATCATCAAATCTGGAAGTACTTTGTCATTTGGATGAGGATTCCTTGTTCATAACAACCACATTAGTCAGTAATTAAAGACCTCTCAGTTGATGACTTTTGTTGTGTACATTTCCTGTGAGTTTTTATTAGTTGCAAAGGATGCAGTCATCCTCTTCAAATCACGCTCCACAGCTTCCGTAAATTGAGTCTCAAGAGTAAGATGCCTAATGTTACCAGCTCACTGTCTACAAATTTGAAACATTTGATCCTCTCTATAAGCAAGAAAAGGTGTATAATATTGGGGGCAAACCACAAAGCAAGTGTTTTATAATGATTCACTTAGGGACCTGAAAAATATGATTAATATCAAAATCATAGTATATCAATGTATCATGAATACAGCACTCTTCCATATTGGTGATGTTAGCTGATATTTTCCATTAGCTATTTTTATTCAGCAGGGCAATAATCGGTTGTTGCCATCTCTAACGAACAGATAACGGCATGCTGTACAAACACATCAAGTTTATCCACTAATTTCAGCACACCATTTCTAATTCTAAATGTAAAAGCCTCCATTATGATTTTTGGATTATATTACATTGAAAATCACAACATTAAAGATAATAAAGAGATTAACCTGAGCATACTTTTCAATTCCTACTTCTGATTTCAGGCTTCATCCTTGATTTTAAAACTTAGTGTTGCATTACATATTTATTTTAATTGCCTTTAATCAATATTTTTATTATAATGTACAAAGTGAGCCTAACTGTCACTATATTTGAAGGCACTAAATTATATTGGTGGGGTCACACAGTCTGGCCAGCCATTTACAAATTGGTAATAGTGATACAATCACATGAGTTTTATTCCATTTTGTGTGAATTGTTACTCGAGATAAGTTTCCGATTGGTTGGTTCTCTGGTTATTCCATCATCTACATAAAATTAAAGCATAAAACTCCTTTAAGCACAACCTTAGCACTCAGATGTGTTTCATTTCTTTGACAAAATTGAAAGCAGCTGCGAAATACAGCTGCGATTTTCACAAATTATTCCTGCCTTTGATTCTGTATATGTTATCTGGTGCAAATCATATGTAATGAAACCATTTTTAGAAAGCTGACATGACCAAATTCAATGCAGAAGTGTTTAGCTGCCTTGGTATTTTGTCTGAAATATTAAGGATGCCTTAGGCTAAGATTGACCTTATGTGCATTCAGCTTTAGCATAGATGATCTAGCATAGAAGGAGACCATTCAGCCCACCATGTCTGTGCAGGCACTTTGGAAGAGCTATCCAATTAGTTCCACTCCCCTGCTCCATCCTGATAGCCCTGCATACTTCCCACTTCAAGTATTTATCCAATATCCATTGAAGGTTATTATTGAAATTACTTCTTCCACCCTTTCAGGCAATGCATTCCAGATCATAACAACTCACTGTGTCAAATAGTTTCCTCATATTGCCACTGGATCTTTTGTTAACTACTTTAAATCGGTGTCCTTTGGTTACTAACCCTTCTTCTCATGGAAATAGTTCCTCCAGATTTACTCTATCAAAACCCTTCATGATTTTGAACAGCTCTATTAAATAAATCCTCTTAACCTACTCTGCTCTAAGGAGAATCACTCCGGTTTTTTAATCTTTGCAACTGATCCCTGGTGCTATTCCAATAAAACTTTTCTGCACCTTCTCACATCCCTCCTAAAATGTGGTACTCAAAATTGGAAGCAATATTCAAGCTGAGGCCTAATCAGTGGTTTTATGAACTATCTTGAATTTATACTCTGTTCCTTTATTCCTGTACAGGTCCACAGGTCATTGAAAGGGGCAACACAGGTGGAGAAGGTAGTCAAGAAGGCATACGGCATGCTTGCCTTCATTGGCCGGGGCATTGAGTATAAGAATTGGCAAGTCATGTTGCAGCTGTACAGAACCTTAGTTAGGCCACACTTGGAGTATAGTGTTCAATTCTGGTCGCCACACTACCAGAAGGATGTGGAGGCTTTAGAGAGGGTGCAGAAGAGATTTACCAGAATGTTGCCTGGTATGGAGGGCATAAGCTATGAGGAGCGATTGAATACACTCGGTTTGTTCTCACTGGAACGAAGGAGGTTGAGGGGCGACCTGATAGAGGTATACAAAATTATGAGGGGCATAGACAGAGTGGATAGTCAGAGGCTTTTCCCCAGGGTAGAGGGGTCAATTACTAGGGGGCATAGGTTTAAGGTGAGAGGGGCAAGGTTTAGAGTAGATGTACGAGGCAAGTTTTTTACGCAGAGGGTAGTGGGTGCCTGGAACTCGCTACCGGAGGAGGTAGTGGAAGCAGGGACGATAGGGACATTTAAGGGGCATCTTGACAAATATATGAATAGGATGGGAATAGAAGGATACGGCCCCAGGAAGTGTAGAAGATTGTAGTTTAGTCGGGCAGTATGGTCGGCACGGGCTTGGAGGGCCGAAGGGCCTGTTCCTGTGCTGTACATTTCTTTGTTCTTTGTTCTTTGTTCTTTATTGATAAGGCCCCTACGCTATTTTAGCAGCCTACTCAACTTATCCTGTTGCTTTCAAAAGTCGTGTAATACACCCCTTGTGTGGTGATATACATCACTGTAAGTACACAAAGGGTTAATGTACATACACTACATCTAGCTAGACACTAGAGGGAACACCAGTGACATGACACACAGACAGTCAACCAATAGGTCAGTAAGATAGGACACGACCAATGAGCAGTCACGATACACACAGAGGTGATACTACCACAGGAGGGCATTACACCAACCCATATAAAAGGACACATCACACATGTTCAGTCTCTTTCCAGTGGAGACAGTCAGTGTGTACACAGGGTTGATTTGAAACACATCATTCCCACCACGTGGATTGTAGCAGACTGGTTAGTCAGTCTGAGTAGCTATAGAAGGATTAACAATAGCGTTGAATCCAAGAAGGAGAATTGTTAACAGTAATAAACGTGTTAAAGCTATCTCCAAGTCTGAACCTTCCTTTGTCAGAGTGCACATCAAGGAAGCAGCTTATGCTACGACAAGAGCATAACAAAACACCTTGTTTTCTTCGTTCCAGTACCCACTTAAAATTTTTACCATCTAGTTCATAATGCATGCCCTCATTTCTCCGACATCCTAAATGTGTCACTTCATACTTCTCTGAGTTAGCGGCATGGTGGCGCAGTGGTTAACACTGCTGTCTCACGGCGCTGAGCACCCAAGTTCGATCCCTGCCCCGGGTCACAGTCTATCTGGAGTTTGCACATTCTCCCTGTGTCTGTGTGGGTCTCACCACACAACCCAAAGATGTGCAGGGTAGGTGGATTGGACATGCTAAAATTATTCCTTAATTGGAAATTTAAAAAAAAAACTTATCTGAGTTAAATTTTATCTGTCATGTGTCTACATCCTCCTAAGAACATAGAACATAGAACAGTACAGCACAGAACAGGCCTTTGGCCCTTGACATTGTGCCGAGCATTGTCTGAAACCAAGATCAAGCTATCCCACTCGCTGTCATTCTGGTGTGCTCCATGTGCCTATCCAATAACCGCTTGAAAGTTCCTAAAGTGTCCGACTCCACTATCACAGCAGGCAATCCATTCCACACCCTAACCACTCTCTGAGTAAAAAAACTACCTCGGACATCCCTCCTATATCTCCCACCCTGAATCTTATTGTTATGCCCCCTTGTAACAGCTACATCCACCCGAAGAAATTGTCTCTGAACATCCACTCTATCTATCCCCCTCATTATCTTATAAACCTCTATTAAGTCACCTCTCATCCTCCTCCGTTCCAAAGATAAAAGCCCTAGCTCCCTCAACCTTTCCTCATAAGACCTATCCTGCAAACCAGGCAGCATCCTGGCAAATCGCCTTTGCACCCTTCCCAATGCTTCCACATCCTTCCTATAATGAGGTGACCAGAACTGCACACAATACTCCAAATGTGGCCTCACCAGGGTCATGTATAGTTGCAGCATAACCCCGCGGCTCTTAAACTCAAGCCCCCTGTCAATAAACGCTAACACACTATAAGCCTTCTTCACGGCTCTATCCACTTGAGTGGCAACCTTCAGAGATCTGTGGACTTGAACCCCAAGATCTCTCTGTTCCTCCACATTCCTCAGAACCCTGCCGTTGACCCTGTAATCCGCATTCAAATTTTTTCTACCAAAATGAATCATCTTGCACTTATCAGGGTTAAACTCCATCTGCCATTTTTCGGCCCAGCTCTGCATCCTATCAATGTCTCTTTGCAGCCTACAACAGCCCTCCACCTCATCCACTACTCCACCAATCTTGGTGTCATCAGCAAATTTACTGACCCACCCTTCAGCCCCCTCCTCCAAGTCATTGATAAAAATCACAAATAGCAGAGGACCCAGCACTGATCCCTGTGGTACACCGCTGGTAACTGATCTCCAGTCTGAAAATTTTCCATCCACCACCACCCTCTGTCTTCTATGTGATAGCCAGTTACTTATCCAATTGGCCAAATTTCCCTCTATCCCACACCTCCTTACTTTCTTCACGAGCCGACCATGGGGAACCTTATCAAACGCCTTACTAAAATCCATGTATACGACATCAACTGCTCTACCTTCATCTGCACACTTAGTTACCTCCTCAAAGAATTCAATCAAATTTGTGGGGCAAGACCTACCCTTCACGAATCCATGCTGACTATCCCGGATTAAGCTGCATCTTTCCAAATGGTCATAAATCCTATCCTTCAGGACCGTTTCCATTATCTTCCCGACCACCGAAGTAAGACTAACTGGCCTATAATTACCAGGGTCATTCCTATTCCCTTTCTTGAACAGAGGAACAACATTCGCCACTCTCCAGTCCTCTGGCACTATCCCCATGGAGAGCGAGGACCCAAAGATCAAAGCCAGAGGCTCTGCAATCTCATTCCTTGCCTCCCAAAGAATCCTTGGGTATATCCCATCTGGCCCAGGGGACTTGTCGACCCTCAGGTTTTTCAAAATTGCTAATACACCCTTCCTCAGAACATCTACTTCCTCCAGCCTACCCCCCTGAATCACACTCTCATCCTCAAAAACATGGCCCCTCTCCTTTGTGAACACTGAAGAAACGTATTCATTCAACGCCTCTGCTATTTCTTCTGACTCCATGCACAAGTTCCCACTACTGTCCTTGACCGGCCCTACCCTCACCCTGGTCATTCTTTTATTTCTCACATAAGAGTAAAAAGCCTTGGGGTTTTCCTTGATCCAACCCGCCAAGGACTTCTCATGCCCCCTCCTAGCTCTCCTCAGCCCTTTTTCAGCTCTTTCCTGGCTATCTTGTAACCCTCAAGCGATTCTACTGAACCTTGTTTTCTCATCCTTACATACTCTTCCTTTTTCCTCTTGACAAGACATTCAACCTCTTTTGTGAACCATGGTTCCCTCACACGGCCATTTCCTCCCTGCCTGACAGGGACATGCCTATCAAGGACACACAGTATTTGTTCCTTGAACAAGCTCCACTTTTCATTTGTGCCTTTCCCTGACAGTTTCTGTTCCCATCTTATGCTCCCTAATTCTTGCCTAATCGCATCATAATTACCCCTCACCCAATTATAAACCTTGCCCTGCCATATGGCCCTATCCCTCTCCAGTGCAATAGTGAAAGACACCTAATTGTGGTGACTATCTCCAAAGTGCTCTCCCACAAACAAATCTAACACTTGGCCCGGTTCATTACCCAGTACCAAATCCAATGTGCCCCCCCCCTCTTGTTGGCCTATCCACATATTGTGTAAGGAAACCCTCCTGCACACACTGTACAAAAATTGCCCCATCTGAACTGTTCGACTTATAGAGGTTCCAATCAATATTTGGAAAGTTAAAGTCACCCATGACAACTACCCTGAGACCTCCATACCTATCCATAATCTGTTTTGCAATTTATTCCTCCACATCTCTATTACTATTTGGGGACCTATAGAAAACTCCTAACAATGTGACCGCTCCTTTCCTATTTCTAACTTCAGCCCATATTACCTCAGCAGGCAGATCCCCTTCAAACCGCCTTTCTGCAGCCGTTAAACTATCCTTGATTAACAATGCTACTACTCCACCTCTTTTACCACCTTCCAACAACCATTTCTGTCCCTGGTTCTAACCATGACTCCGTAATGTCCACAACATCGTAGTCCCAAGTACCAATCCACGCTCCATGTTCACCTACCTTATTCCGGATGCTCCTTGCATTGAAGTAGACACACTTCAACCCACCTTTCTGTCTGCCTGGTACACACCTGCGACCTTGATACTCACCTCAGTACCTCACTACTCTCGACACTGGCTTCTGGACCACAGCTCGTTTTCTCAGCCTCCTGGCAAATTAGTTTAAACCCCCCCCCCCGAAGGGAACATAACATACTGAAATAAGAAAATGGATACATCACACAGCCGACTGAGTCCGGCTGTTCAGCATTATCATGGCTAATCTTGGACTTCAATTATATTTTCCCACCCGCTTGCCATATCCCTTAATTCACTGTGAGACCAAATATCTGTCTATCCCAGCCTGCAATGAATTCAGTGATGTAGCATTCACAGTGCACAGGGGTAGTGAATTCCAACATTTACAGCTCTTCGAGTGAAATAATTTCCCCTCACCTAACCTGTCCCTCTTTTTTCTCTCTGTGTCCTCCCCACAGCTTACCTTTCCATCTAGTTTGATATCATTGCTCTCCATCACATCATCTAAGTCATTAATATAGATTGTAAATAACTGAGAGTCCAGCACCGATCCATGCGGCACTCCGTTATTCGCTGCCTGCCAATTTGGAGAAGCCCTGTTAATGCCCACTCTCTGTTTTCTATCCACTAGCTAATCCTCTGTCCATGCCAATATATTATCCTCAACTAAATGAGCCCTCACTTTACATAGTAACCTTTCGTGTGGCACCTTATCGAATGCCTTTTGGAAATTGAGGTATATTATATCCATTGGTTCCTCTTTGTCTACCCTACTAGTCACATCCTCAAAAAGCTCTAATACATTTTTCAAACGGATTTTCTTTCAAAGAACTATGTTGACTTGTTCTAATCATACTATGCTTTTCTAAATGTATTGTTAAGATTTCCTTAATAATGGATTCCAGCATTTTCCCAACAACTGATGATCGACCACCAGGCCTATAGTTCATTGATTTCCCTCCCCTCCACTTTCTTGAAAATTGGTGTAACATTTGCCAACTTCCAATCTAGTGGGACCATTCCTGAGTTTAAGGAATTTAGCAAAATCATAGCCAGAGGATTCACTATCGCTGCATCTCTTTTAGAATCCTATGGCGTAGGCTATCAGGGGTGTCATTCTCCGTGCCCCACGCCGGGTCGGAGAATGGCCATTGGCTGCCTTGAATCCCGCCCCCGCCCCCGCCGAAGTCTCCGGTACTGGAGATTGGGCAGGGGCGGGAATCGGGCCGCGCCGGTTGGCGGGACCCCCCGCTGGATTCTCCGGCCCGGATGGACCGAAGTCCCGCCCAGAAATTGCCTGCCCCGCCGGCGTAAATCAAACATGGTATTTACCGGCGGGACCAGGCGGCGTGGGCGGGCTCCGGGGTCCTGGGGGGGGGGCGCGGGGCGATCTGACCCCGGGGGGTGCCCCCAGGGTGGCCTGGCCCGCGATCGGGGCCCACCGATCCGCGGACGGGCCTGTGCCGTGGGGGCACTCTTTCCCTTCCGCCTCCGCTACGGCCTCCACCATGGCGGAGGCGGAAGAGACTCTCCCCACTGCGCATGCGCGGGAAACTGACAGCGGCCGCTGACGCTCCCGCGCATGCGCCGGGAAACTGTCAGCGGCCGCTGACGCTCCCGCGCATGCGCCGCATTTCCGCGCCAGCTGGCGGGGCAACAAACGCCATTTCCGCCAGCTGGCGGGGCGGAAATCGCTCCGGCGTCGGCCTAGCCCCTCAATGTTGGGTTCGGCCCCCAACGATGCGGAGCATTCCGCACCTTTGGGCCGGCGCGATGCCCGTCTGATTGGCGCCGTGTTTGCCGCCAGTCGGCGGACATCGCGCCGTTGGGGGACAATTTCGCCCCAGATTCTGGATTTGCATATTTTAGTCTGTTAGAATTCTCCAATAGTTATCTCTGTTGATATTAACTTCCATAATCTCCTCACTCTTTTTCACCCCATGGTTACCTTGTATTTCTGGTATGGAAGTTGTGTGAAGCTACAACAAAGGCCTACTGTGAAGACGGACACAAAATATTTGTTCAATGCCTCAGCCATTTCCTCATGCCCCATGATAATTTCTCCTGTCTCTTTTTCTAAGGGACAAATGTTTCTTTTAGCTACTCTCTTCTTTTTTTTATATACTTATAAGAGGTCGTACTTATGTATACTTATAAGAGCTCGTTTTATATATTTCTGAACAGTTTAATCTCATATCCCATGGGCGGGATTCTCCAATAATGAGGCTATGTCCCCACGTCGGCAAGAAAACCGGCGGCAACCACTCCTGCGTCAACAGCCCCCGAAAGTGAGGAATTCTTCCCTTTCTAGGGGGTTAGGTTGCCGCCGGAGTGGTTCCGCCAGCTCCAGCCGGCGGCGAACGAGTTCCCGCATGCACGGAACGGCCGGCATATTTCCGCACATGCACGGGGGTTCCCTTCTCCGCAATATGGTGGGGCCCTACAGGGGCCCAGTGCGGAGTAAAGTAGGCTCCCACGGAACCAGCCTACCTGCCAATCGGTAGGCCCCGATCGCGGGCCAAGCCACCGTGGGGCCCCCTGCCCCCAGAGTTGGATGCCCCCACCCCCTCTCCAGGACAGCACCCGCACACTTACATTCCAGGTCTCGCCGTGTGTGATGTGAGTAATACCCACCGGCGGGACTGGGCAAAACATGCCGGCCACTCAGCCCATTAGGGCCCGGAGGATCGCCGGGGGGGCCGCAGTTAACGGCCCCCAATCGGCGTGGCGGGAATCCCACTGGTGCCCGTAAAATGGTGCCGGAGAATAGGGAAGACGGCGTCGGGGCGGGATTCGCGCCTCCCCCCGGGGATTCTCCGACCCGGCGCAGTGTCGGAGAATCCCGGCCCTTGTCTTCCCTTTCTATCAACTTTTTGGTGTACCTTTGCTGGTTTCTGAAACACTCCCAATGATAAGACCTGCTATTTTTTCTTTGCACCATTGTAAGCGTCATCTTTTAAATTAATGCTATCCTTAACTTGGTGGGTGATCCATAGATGGGTCTTTTTTGCTAAGGTTCTGTTCTTAAATGGAAGGGATATTTGTTGAACATTTTTAATTGTTTATTTTAATGTTTCCCACTGTTCATTTAACTCCATCACTTTTAATCTATCTAACTAATTGACTTCAGCCACATCACCCTTCATATCTATGTAATTGGCTTTGTTTAAGTTGAAGATTGTTGTTTATGATTGGAATACATCACTTTCAAACTTAACTTGGAACTGAACAATTCATGATATCTATTCTCCAGTGGACCTTTTACTATCCTCTCTCTGTTACTATCCTCCTAATTGCTTATTACAGGCACGATTGAGAGACCCAGTTGCGCCGTGCGCAGATCGGGGCTCAATGGGTGAATTGTGAGCGATCCCCAAATCGGATTATTATTACTACCTGAAGGGAGGTGAGGGAGATTCCCAAGGTTGGCTGGGTAAAGTGTGGGGGGTCACAAAAGTGTGTGTGGGGGTGGGGCTGAAAGTTTGAGGGGGGGGGGGGGGGGGAGTGAGATCTGTGCTGCCGGCGACCCGATCTGCAGGAAGCCTTTCCTGCCAGCAAGCTGAAGCTCGTCAGCAGGAATTCACTCTAAGTGTGGGCTCGGCGGACAGAATCTCCCCGAAACCAAAGAAAATGGCAAAGTGTTGTTAGATAGCGGGATATTTCTTAGCTTTGCAGCCGCTGAGAAACATCCCACTAAACGCATCCATCGGCAGACTTTAACTTCAGACCGCTGAATCATGCCCAACATTTTAGATTTTCGACTCATTTCCTACTTTTGCAATATACAAATATGGGTAATTAAAAAGAGCAGTGGGCCTAATACTGGCCCCAATGGACGCTACTGTCCACCACTGTACATTTCCATCCAATGTGAACAACAAATGTTCAGCATTATTCTTTGTTTCTGTCTTTTAGCCAACCTTGTAACCTTGCAGCCACTGTGCCTTCAACATGGGATTCAATTTTGCTTATATGGCTATTATGTGGTACTTTATCAAATCTCTTTTGAAAGTTTTATATTACCGCACTATCCTCATCAGCCCTGTTACTGTATCAAAAAATTCAATCAAATTAGAACTGTTCAGATAACATATTACTAGTGCCATTGCAACTAATGGAATTGACCTGTTCCAACAATTTCAGCGATTGGAGCAGGTCACTACAGTACCTTCTTCAGGGCAGGTAGGGATAAGCAACAAATGCTGGCTTTGCCAACGGTACTCATATCCCATAGAAGAAAATCAGTAAAATGATTTTCAACTGCTGACCTTTTACAACTTTTGCAAGTGTCACTTTTCATTCCATCCATCTCACTTGCACAATTAGTGGTTTTATAAATAAAGTAACTCCATTTAGTTATCTGTTGATGGTGTGGTACATTTTCACACAAATAATAATTTTCATTGTCACAAGTAGACTTACATTAACACAGCAATGAAGTTACTGTGAAAAGCCCTAGTCGCCAAATTCCGGCACCTGTTCAGGTACACGGAGGGAGTATTCAGAATGTCCAAATTATCTAACAGCGCGTCTTTTGGGACTTGTGGGAGGAAACTGGAGCACCCGGAGGAAACCCACGCAGACACAGGGAGAACGTGCAGACTCCACGCAGACAGTGACCCAAACCAGGAATTGAACATGGTGTTATATTACACTTTGTTGTAACATGTCGTTATTCGTTGCCTTGAGATCCAGAATAGTTTGATGAGTAGATGACAAAGAAACCAGCAATCTTTTGATTGAAGCAAAACTAATTTATTGAATAACGATTAAATTAAACAGAGTTTTCACACTCTACAGAGCCATAACTATTAATACAGAAATCTATAATCTAATATTAACTAATGATGTACTTGTGATACTTCTCTCTAATCTATATTACTCCCTGAGCTGTGATCAATCCCTTTCCTCTGCTGACACTACCCAAGATTCCCTGAGGTCTGGTATTTATACTGGGAACTGGTGGTGCCCTCTAGTGTCTGAATTACACTGAGATGGAATAATTAACCCTTATACATATCATTACACCTGGGAACCTGGAACTGTGAAGCAACAGTGCTAACCACTGTGCTACGCGCCACCCAGAAGGCTTTGAATCTCCCTACACCCAAAATAGAACACATTGCTGCTATGTACAATGTACAATGTACAAATGTACAATGTTGGTTGTACATTTATTCGTTCTCTATCGACTGTTTTAATGGAGATGTTAGCTCATTCATTTGAAAGTGGGATCATAAAAAAGTAAGATCAGACAATGCCATTGTGGTCACCTGATTGAAATGTTCCATGTATGACAATTTTAAATCTTAAATCTGAATGCTGAGTTAACCTTCTGTAAGACTAACTCAGACAATGCTCCAGAGATTCCTTGAAGCTGTTCCTCCTTTTCCTCTAGGATTCAGAAGTGTTTTGGAGACCGTCTTTGCGTGTATAAAGTGCTTCCAATCCAGCAGCGAAGTGGAAACAACTCTGAGAAAATTCCTCGTCGTTGCCATGTTGGTAACTTTATTCTGGATGTAAATCAACGCTTCAAATGTTCCAATTTCCCTGTTTTTATGATGTAAACTGCTATTATCTTTCTGTTAGTTTTCTTTAAAGAAATGTTGAAAGAACATGTACAACCCAGAGATTTCCTTGGAAGATGTGTCACTAGGTTTGAAACTGCTGTGATTGTTATGATAAAAGTTTGTATGCTTTAATTAAAACAGGTTTTCATTCTTTAAAAAACATTTTTACCCAGGTCAATACCCCAATGAATATCGCATCTGCTACAACATGAACCTACCCCAGAAACCAATAAGCTGGGATTTTCAGTGGGGGGTTTGGAACAGTCCTGTGGTGCTGTTTCAGGAATATAGCCAACACTAAACCTCATCAGTACAGTGCCAGCAGCTCCAGCCACTCAGTTGCTTTCCTTTCACAGAACAAAGTAAAACATTAATGCAAAGAAGTGCAGATGTTATCAATTTAAAACCCAAAAATGCCAATGTTTTCAGGAGCTTCACTGCATGTGACTATTGAGGCTATTCTCTATTGCACACAAGCTAAGCAACTTCCTGCCACAAACCCTAGAACGGTACTGATCAAATATTTATGCCCTATAACTGAGGCAATAATGGCTGCATATTTAAACTAGTTTGGTTCAGAATATCGCAGAATGCTCCGTGCTCTTCCTCCAAAAAGTGCCAATGGATTTTAGTCTGACTGAGTAGGGAAATAAGGCCTTCGTCTCACATTTCATTCAGCGAGCAGCACTTCCAATAATACAATGCTGAAGTGTCAGCCCAGATTATACCATCAGGTTCCAGAATGGACCTCGAGTCCACAGGACCTGAATTTTCTCAATGTTCAGTTGGTCGCACTCTCGCTTCTGAGTCACAGCATCATGGGCACAAGTATCATCCCAGCACAGAAATCAAGGATGACACTCCAATGCAATTCTGAGAGGTGCTGGGTGGGATTCTCCGTCCAGCGACCCTGGAATTACAAAGCACAATTGGACAGAGAATCGCGCGTCAACCAAAAATCGAGGCCAGCGCCAGGCGCCCAACGGAATGCCATACTCTAGTGCCTTGACAGCAGTGTGAATGCAAATTGTACAGTAAACGGCATTGGCATATGAGTAACGGGCCCGACCTAGCAATTTCTGGGGCCCCCGCAATGGTTTGTCTCCACCAGGAGGCACTACTGATGGCGAGGTTCGCTTAGAATCATAGAAGTTTACAGCATGGAAACAGGCCCTTCGGCCCAACCAGTCCATGCCGCCCAGTTTTTACCATTAGGCTAATCCCTGCACTTGGCCCATAACCCTCTATACCCATCTTACCCATGTAACTATCTAAATGCTTTTTAAAAGACACAATTGTACCTGCCTCTACTACTACCTCTGGCAGCACATTCCAGACACTCACTACCCTCTGAGTGAAGAAATATACCCTCTGGGCCCTTCTGAATCTCTCCCCTCTCACCTTAAACCTATGCCCTCTAGTTTTAGACTTCCCTACCTTTGGGAAAAGATGTTGACTATCTACCTTATCTATGCCCCTCATTATTTTATAGACCTCTATAAGATCACCCCTAAGCCTCCTACGCTCCAGGGAAAAAAGTCCCAGTCTATCCAGCCTCTCCTTATAACTCAAACCATCAAGTCCCGGTAACATCCTAGTAAATCTTTCCTGCACTCTTTCGAGTTTAATAATATCCTTTCTATAATAGGGTGACCAGAACTGCACACAGTATTCCAAGTGTGGCCGTACCAATGTCTTGTACAACTTCAACAAGACGTCCCAACTCCTGTATTCAATGTTCTGACCAATGAAACCAAGCATGCCGAATGCCTTCTTCACCACCTGCGACTCCACCTTCAAGGAGCTATGAACCTGTACTCCTAGATCTCTTTGTTCTATAACTCTCCCCAATGCCATACCATTAACTGACTTGGTCCTGGCCTGATTCGATCTGCCAAAATGCATCACCTTACATTTATCTAAATTAAACTCCATCTGCCATTCGTCGGCCCGCTGGCCTAATTGATCAAGATCCCGTTGCAATCCTAGATAACCTTCTTCACTATCCACTGTGCCACCAATCTTGGTGTCATCTGCAAACTTACTAACCATGCCTCCTAAATTCTCATCCAAATCATTAATATAAATCACAAATAACAGTGGACCCAGCACCGATCCCTGAGGCACACCACTGGTCACAGGCCTCCAGTTTGAAAAACAACCCTCTACAACCACCCTCTGTCTTCTGTCGTCCAACCAATTTTGAATCTAATTGGCAACCTCACCCTGGATCCCGTGAGCTTTAACCTTCTGCAACAACCTACCATGCGGTACCTTGTCAAAGGCTTTGCTAAAGTCCATGTAGACAACGTCTACTGCACTGCCCTCATCTACCTTCTTGGTCACCCCCTCAAAAAACTCAATCAAATTTGTGAGACATGATTTTCCACGCACAAAGCCATGCTGACTGCCCCGAATCAGTCCTTGCCTCTCTAAATGCTTGTAGATCCTGTCTCTCAGAATACCTTCTAGCAACTTACCGACTACAGACGTTAGGTTCACTGGTCTGTAGTTCCCAGGCTTTTCCCTGCTGCCCTTCTTAAACAAGGGCACAACATTCGCTACTCTCCAATCTTCAGGCACCTCACCTGTGGCTGCCGATGATTCAAATATCTCTGTTAGGGGACCCGCAATTTCCTCCCTAGCCTCCCACAACATCCTGGGATACATTTCATCAGGTCCCGGGGATTTATCTACCTTGATGCGCTTTAAGACTTCCAGCACCTCCTCCTCTGTAATATGCACACTTCTCAAGACATCACTATTTATTTCCCTTAGTTTCCTAACATCCATGCCTTTCTCCACCGTGAATACCGATGAGAAATATTCATTCAGGATCTCACCCAATTCTTGTGGCTCTGCACATAGATGTCCTTGTTGATCCTTAAGAGGTCCTACTCTGTCCCTAGTTACTCTTTTTCCCTTTATGTATCTGTAGAAGCTCTTTGGATTCTCCTTTGCATTATTTGCCAAAGCAATTTCATGTCCCCTTTTTGCCCTCCTGATTTCCCTCTTAACTCTATTTCGACAATCTCTATACTCTTCAAGGGATCCACTTGATCCCAGTTGTTTATGTACGTCATATGCCTCCTTCTTCTTTTTGACCAGAGTCTCAATATCTCGAGTCATCCAGGGTTCCCTACTTCTACCAGCCTTGCCCTTCACTCTAACGGGAATGTGCTTATCCTGAACCCTGGTTAACACATTTTTAAAATAGCTTGTGCTATTTAAAATCAGGAAACGGGTGCCGTGGCTGCTAAGGGAAAAAGAGGGGGAACAAAAAGTGTCCAGCATCGCTATAGTGTATCGACTGTTGGACCATTGGCCGGAGGGCTTCTGCCAGGGCCGGTGGGAGTAGCGGGCTGGGGCAAGGTGGTGGGCCGTGGGAAGGGCACGGACCACCATTGCCACAGCCTGCAAGGCAGCCATGCGGCTGCGCACATCACTGACTACCCACTATGAACTTAGTGCCCCTGGTCATATGGGTGCCTCCCCAGGTCACCCCCTAGATACCCTCTGGCCCCAGCTGACCCATCAATGGATGGGCATGCTCCATCGCAACCAGTGCCATCTTCTTGGCTGGGATGAAGGTATATGGGGAGTAGAGTGCCTATATGCAGCTCCTGCTTGTCAGGCTCTAGAGTACCAATCCCGACCCTGGCTAATCAGGCTCCAGCGTTCGTTGGAATTACACTAGCTTCACGTGGCGCCGGTGCTGGCCCATTAAGATGTCCTAAATCACTCTGGGGCTGGCGCCGCTTTCGAAACCGTAGAGCACACGTGATTCAATCCCGCCGTCAGCACTTAGTCTCTCAAACTGACAATTCTGGCCGCTGTCTTTCAGTTGAGATGTTAAACCAAGGCCCTGTCTGCCCTCTCAGGCGGACGTAAAAGATTCCATACCAGTATACCAAGAAAGTGCAGGAGGGTTATCCCCGGTGCCCTAGCCAGTATTGATCCCTCAATCTACATCACACAGACAGATCATCTGCTCATTATCACTGCTGATTGTCCCTTTATATGCAACACAACACAGTAAGAGTCACATGGCCTCTGCGACCAATTGCGACTCGGGGTCTGGAATCACCCTATGGTGAGATAGTCTCCTTGGCAAAGAGACATTATGGGAGCTAGATACAGTCACAAGGCTGCTTTACAATTCTTACGAATAAAACCTTTTTGTTTTCACAAATGAAGTCTGTGAAAGTGCACCTTTACAATCACATTGTTGTTTATGGCAGCTTACTATGTGCCAATTGACTGCCAAGCTTCCTCCATCACACGGATAACCGCTCAAAAATACTTCATTACTTGTAAAGCACTTTTGGGTGTTCGGTGGTTGTGGAAGAGCCTGTATAAACGCATGTCTGTCTTTCCCATCCTAGCACATTATAATATGTTATGTTAGGCTATGTTATGAAAATAACACTATTCATGGGAAACTAGTATGGAAATTTCCTGGATAAATTCATTTACCTGTTGTAAGTTCAGGAATAACCCACTTGTGTAAGCAGCTGTACTCCCTGGAAATTTGAGTGTCATAACAGTGTGACTGTTTAGAAACACCCTGCAAACTCTTGTCTTTGGCATTACCCTGAGAAAATGACAGGTCGGGTTAATGCAACTGTTTCCTCTATCGATTCTGCTCAGAACTTTCCACAGCGTTGCTCACTCATATCTGTGTTCACATGTTGGCAGCAACATGTCAATGCAAATTGCAACCATGCCCAGTGAGCAGACAAGAGAGGCAGGAGAAGGAGAATAGTTGATGTTCTTAGGGGAGAACCTTGGAGTCTGTGTGCGAAGGCCTTCTGAGATGACAGGCCTATCAGCTTTGCAGTGCAGTATGTCAAGCTGCCGGGGAGGGCGGGGAGCGGGGGGTGGGGGGGTGGGGGGGCAGCATTGGTTCTGTTGGCACCTCGCAGGACAACACTAATGACCACATCAGTTTGCAGGGTCAGGGTTTTCAGCTGTTTTTCTTTTCTTGCTTTTTGCCCATGGCCACTCACCCACTTGAATCAACACTCAATCTGCAGAAGGTCTTATGCAGCGCCTCAAGTCTACAGGCAGTGACTAAGCTATCTGCAGATGGCAGAGACTCAACGCAAGAGAAGGCTCAGTCTATCAAGAGTGATATAGTCTGTGATATGCTCGCAGGGAGATCTCCTCCAACTGCATTGGAGCCACTTGATGCCTGTAGTTCTGAAGGTCACTATCACATTCAGCTTCTTCATGGCAGGCTCCTTCCAGGCAGCATGTGGAGACCTCAGTGGCATAATGAAGTCTATTGTACACCACTGCATTAAAGTCTTCACTGATGCAGGGAATTACATTTCCTTCCCACTGGATGTTCAGAACCGACTGGAGAGAGCCTGAAATTTTACAGTGAATGCAGGTTCCCCCATGGTGTAGGGAGCCATTGATTGTATTCACATCACCATAAAGACTCCTGTTGGACTGCCCTGAACCTATATCAACAGGAATGACTTTCACTCATTGATGTCCAGCTGTCCTCACTTTTGGTCTCTTTCCCTCAGGAAAGCTATACTAGCTCCAGAGGGAGTGCAATAGAGGCTCATTAAATCGATGAGGAGGTTATCATATGAAATGCACCATAACAAGATCTAAGACTAATGTTGCAAACTGAGGTAATCAGGAAGCATCCAGTCCTGTAAATACTGAGCGTTACAGCTGTGGGAGTGGAGCATGGCCCACAGACCGTCAAGGTGAAGTTGGCAGTGAAGCCTAGTGATGTCCTTGGAAATGCACAGCCATCAGATGCCTTGACAAAGTCTTAATAGGAGCTGCTGTGACCCAGACAACTGTTGATTACAGTCATGCCTGGGCTTTGCCATGTCTCTGGCTCCATAATGTTTGGTGTGGGGAGTGCTGCTCTGCTACTTGCTGATCTCTCGGGAAAACCTCTTTCATCCTTATGGGATAGAATCAGAGTGATGCAGAATGGAAAGAAACCATTCAGCCCAAGCTAGCTTTTTGGTCAAGCTATCCAGTTAGTCCAACTCACCACCTCTTTTGACACAGCCCAGAAATTCTTTTCCTTCCATATATTTAATCAATTCCCTGTTGCAAGTTATTGAATCTGCTTCCAGCACACAGTTCCTCCTTATTTACTCCATCCACCATCTCAATCACAAAATACTGTATTGAACACTTTGAGAAAAGCCCCAATAAATTTCTTACAATTTGTCAACTGGCACAAGAGTAGCTTGCAGCTGGATGCTGCTTTAGCTCGGGTTGTAAGAGCCTCTATTCATTTCTGTTTTTATATTTTCCCTGGCCTGTTGACTCAACCTGATTAGTCAAATAATATTCTGCTGTTTTGTTTTTATCTAAACATCCCCCATATGTTCTGATAAGAGAAAATAAGTTAAAATGAGAAGCTAAAACTGGTTTAGAAATAAATATGGAAAAACTGAACAAAAAGAATCAAAGGTGCTAGAATTTTTTTTTTTAACAAAGGCCATGTTTAAAAGCTCAACTGATCTCTTTGCATCAACATTTTGAGTGTCCACCAAATTCTGCTGACCGTTCCTCTTTACCTCCAATTTCTGGCATTACGATTGACAGGAACTCAGGCTGTGGGTCCGGGCCAACATTCCTGACATTGTGAAAATGTCAATATTGTGCTGGGAAGGAACACTTTGGGCTGATTAATTTATTTATCTTCTAACCCAGTCATGTGGGTGGGAGGAGGGTGGTGTGGGATGCGGGGAGGCGAGCACAATTTTACACGCAAAAAAAAAACTGCAACAGCCCCAGATGAAGTTTTGTCCTCCTGAACCTTGGACAGATCCATAGAATCCTTGGAAAGCCTACAGTTCATTAGGAGGCCATTTTGCCCAGCAAGTCTGCACCGACCCTCTAAAAGAGCACCCTATCTAGGCCCACTCCCCCATTCTATCCCTGTAACCCCACCTAACCTACACATTTTTGGACACTAAGGGGAAATTTAGCATGGCCAATCACCTAACCTGCACACCTTTGGACTATTGGAGGAAACTGGAGCACCCGGAGGAAATCCACTCAGGCACAGGGAGAAAGTGCAAACTCCATACACTCACAGAGATCGGGGAATCACCTCAGTCCCAAGATCTTCTCATGAACACACAGCAGCATCAGCCAAAAACCTTGCACACCTCTCCCTTCAGAGGAGCACTTAGAAGTTTTCAGTTAAGCCAAAATTAGCCAGAATTTTCTCACCTCTGTGGAGGCAGGTACAGAAAGCCTGACTCCCTGAAGTGCTCCTGCCTCCTTGTGCTTTTACCTGAGGCAGGCACCAAGCAACAACAGCCACCTGTCTGACAATGGTGAAAAGCCAATTCAAGTAATTAAATGTACAATTAGCCCCTATTTCTCCAGTGCAATTAAATTTTCCCAAAAGTCACACGGGTCCCATGCCATATCAGAAACTCAGTTTAGAGAAGGCAAAGTCACAGCGAGAAATCATTGTTACCTGCAAATCAGCCAGCCAGGTCACCAAAGGAGCAAAACTCCAAGGCTCAGGGCACCGCTCAAATGAATTAATATATCAATCCGAACCAAATAATAAGGAAGGATAACAAATATAAATCCTGTAGGGAGGCAGGTGAAGGGGATCATTGGGATGAATACAGAATAGAAATCTAAGGGGATAAACCAAGGGTCAAAGAAAGACTTGTACAAAACATAACTGGACATATAAAACATATGTTAGCATTTCAACAGTACAACCGGAAGAAGGCAGGTGGGGGGATATAAACAGAGCAGAATCTGAGGATGATCCTGAGATTGTTGGTATGAAAAATAATTTATTTCCTGGTGAATGCGGGAAAATAATGAGCACCAGGCACTCCCTCAGTAGCAATACTGAAAGAAGAACTGACTTTAGCACAAATCAGCTGGGAAGGCCTGATAGACTTAGAGAAAACAAAAGCAAAATACTGGGGATGCTGGAAATCTGAAATAAAAGCAAAGAAAGCCATAAAACCTCAGCAGGTCAGGCAGCACCTCTGGAGAGAAAGAGAACTGAGAGAATTTAGGTTGAATACCTGTCACCAGACTAACAGTGCTCAAAACAAATAATTCTCCATGTATAGGATACTTTGAGAGTAATGTGAGATCCAAGGGAGCCGATTTGTGAAACATTGATGATAATGCTTGAGGGTCAATCATTACTGGGGATGGATATTCACTGTACAGGACACTAACATTCCTTTAAGTACTGCGCTTTCAATTGCCCTGTTGACCTGCTCTTCTGCCTGCCAGTCTAATTGGACACCGAACATGGAGGCACTGTCTCATCTAAGATCATACCAGAGAGTTGACAGGAGTGGGGTCAGCACCTGGAAATGGCCCTGTGTCCAAGAATCTTCAAAGTGCAGAAGATGTCTGTCATGTTGTCAACAAGAAAATATTCATAGGGCGTGAAATAATGATTAGACACTCAGATTACGTTGAGGGAAAAACAATTTATTCTGGTATCCCAAGAGTGTTCATGGGGTATTGGGTCCTGTAATGAGGGTGATGGGAATGGTTTCTGTAAAGATGCACTTTCACAGATGTATAGTCATAACAGCTAAGTGGTCACTAGATGGCAGCACTAAGAAGGGGTATAAAGACAGACTCAATCTGAGTTCCCGCCTCTTCGTGTGTATTGTGACTAGTGAACAGACGT
This sequence comes from Scyliorhinus torazame, assembly GCF_047496885.1. Taxonomy (NCBI): domain Eukaryota; kingdom Metazoa; phylum Chordata; class Chondrichthyes; order Carcharhiniformes; family Scyliorhinidae; genus Scyliorhinus; species Scyliorhinus torazame. Next base: position 62,334,738 of record NC_092713.1, read on the forward strand.
AGAGAGAGTTAGTTCAGAGTGTAGTTAATCATAGTTCATTCTTATTCAATCTTGTTTATTTAACAGCTAGTAAAAGTATTAGAGATAGAACTAACTTACTTTATCTGTTTAAGTTACTCAATAAATTATTTGCTTTCATTGGACGACTACAAATGTTAATCAACGTCGAGTTTAAGAGCATCTTGGTAAGAAGCAAATGAGTAACATATATTACATGCTACCAGGAGTAGTAATATAATGCAACACCTCCCTCATCATGGAGTGATTCCACATTCTGAGTCCTGATTGGTTGCACAGGCCATGTGACCCTTACTCTGCTATGTTACCCTTAAAGGAACAATCACCACAGTGGCTTTGGCAGTTTAGCAGAAAAACAACGTGTATCTGCTGAAGGCAGAGTTGAGATGTAGGGAGGACTGTAGATGGAATGGGTGGTATGGTAATTTCCTCGAAGCATGCATGAAGAAGTTGTAGCAACACCAACAGTCCGAGCTCTGCAGCTGCAACTTCGGCCTTCTCTGTCTCCTGATCACTCACCACTGGGTGTAGCAAATTGCCTCATTGGGTTGCTGTGTAGCATGTAGCTGGCTAAGATAATGCAGCAGACGTTTTGCAAGGTTTTGAAAGTAATACACCTCTTGACCTTCCAAGATGTCCAAATTGTTCATTTGACAAATCCAAGGTATGGTTTATGATATCTCTCAATAATTCATGCATTTGTTTACATTTTTGCTTGGCAGCTGTGTGCTGCTGAAGGAGAGGTACCAGAGCCCAGGATAGCAGAGGGTGGACCTGTGCTCCAAGGAGCTAACAATGCAATTTTCATTGTGGGGAAAGGGTGGATGACCTTCCAAGGAAATCAACATGACTGCAGCCATGAAAGCAAGCATTAATCTGTGGAATAAGCTGCATATTGATATAGAGACAGCTCCTCCAATTCACAAAGACAGTTACTAATGCAACAGCATATATGCCAAAGAAGTGCCTTCCATAATACAATAGACATGAATAAAATAGACTGTGCCAAATCATCTGGGGCTGGATTCTCCAAAAATGGGTCTATGTCCCCATGTCAGTGTAAAAACACTGGCGTTTCACTCTGGACTTTCCTTAAGAAAGTCCTGAGCGATTCTCCAACCTGCAGGGGGCTGGCAGGGCCCCGGAGTGCTTCTCGCAGCTCTGGCTGCGGATACGGGGCCCTGCACTTCCGGTCGGGAGTTGGAAGTCTGTGGACCCTGATACAAGAAGTAGGTCCCCCGAGAACGGCCGTGCCCGCGAATCGGTGCTGCCCGATCGCTTGCCATGAGGCCGCCCCACCCACCGGTGAAGGATCCTCCTGCCCCCCACCAGGAAGGCCACTCCCGACGACCGATATTTGTTAGAACCACGCCGTCGGGAACTCAGCCAATTTTCCTCGGAGAATCACGGGGTGGGGGGGGGGGGGGAGGTGTTGGGGCCTCTGTCAATGGCTCCCTACCCACGCTGCGTAGTTCGTGCGCGAGGGACTCCCGAGCGATTCTCCGGGGTCCGGAGAATCACGGGAGCGGCGTCGGACCAGATTTTGGTGTAAGCACCCATTCTCCGCCCCCGTGCCGATCGCAGTTTTGGCGCGGAGGCTCGGAGTATCCAGCCCCTGATCTCTGGATCACAAGAGACCAGATGTACAACTGAGGATGCACATCAGGACCCTGCAGAAGACCTGACGTGCTCCCCAGAACCCTGGTGAATTACTCTGACTCTGAATTAGAACTTAATGGGTAGTTACCAGGAAAAGTTTAACAGGTTAAAATCTAGTCCAACACCCAGGTAACTACACAACTGACCCCCCGATCATCCGTCCTCACCAACCACCCCCCCCCTCCTCACCAAACCCCCCTCCCTGACTACCCGAACCCCCAACTACAACCTTTGATTCCCTGACTAACCCCCCACCACCCCAGTACCCTGCCAATCTGCCCCGATTGCCCTTGATCCAACTTGATCTAACCACCCCAACTCACCTAGCCTCACCTGACTTATCTATCCACTGACCCGAACTTACACTCCCCAACCTGACAACCTCCTCAATAATCCCACTGCCCTCCCGACCTGACTACCCCCCAACCAGGCCCAATCATCCCCTCCTCATATCTGATTACCCCCTGACATAACCTGACTACACCCCCTGATCTGACATGACTACCCCATGCGATCTAACTATCCCTCTGAACACCTGACTACCCCTTGATCCAACCCAACCTGACTACCCCCTTAAGGCCCGAAATGAATACTCCTCGCAATCTGACTATCCCACCCAACCACCTGACTAACCCCTGACCTGACCCGACTTGACTATCCTCGACTTATCTACCACTTCAACCCCTACCCACACTACTCATTCTCACCTTCTCATCCATTCACTAACATTCAGACTGGATATTTAAACTTACAAAGCTGCCAGTGGCATAAAATGAGGTGTATCCTAACTTCCCCTACTCTACTCTGCTCTGAAAAAGTTCTCCGAATGACGTTGCGTTGCTGTGAAAGCCAGGATCGGAAGGTATGGAATAAATGTACAGCAGTGCCAAGTCCTGGGAAATGTTTGAGTGAAGGACCAATCCAACCATCATTATTGTTGCTGGAATGATCTGGAACACTGTCCTTTCCCACTGTTATTGGTTATCCATGGGGAAATTGGCGTTGTTAACCTGCACCGGTAAACAATAACTAACTAATGTTAATGATGCCCTGCATGAAAACTGTGAATGAACCTGTAGACAATTTAAATCAGCCATTAAACTTCTGTGGTATCCCTTTAACTACTATAATACAGAAGTCTAACAACTGGACATGCAAGGGAAAAGTTTCCATTCCCTTTTGTACTGATCGCATGAGGAAGGGGTGGGTAGGAGCAGGAAGTTAGCTCGGGAGCTGATCCACTGCTTTCCTACCCATTATCATCACGAATGATATTTTCCACAGGAATTCATGGTGGAGTTTGAACCTCCACCCAGATATGGGTAGGTGCATATCAAATATGTGATAGTAATGATATATATTTGCCAAAATGCTGGCCAGGAAGGGATTAAAATTTATACAAAGCATTAAAAAACAATGCAATCGAGTACAGCGCATCAATTGTTCTCCCACACCCTGGTCTTCCCCAAAGATTTTCTAGTTTCATCTCCTCTTCAGCTGTTCCGGATCATGCCTTGATCCAAACATGGGCAAAGGAGCTGGACTCCAGAGGTGCGGTGAGAGTGACTGCCCTTGACATCAAGGGGGCATTTGACCGAGTGTGACATCAAGGAGCCCTGTCAAAACTGGACTCAATGGGAATCAGGGGAACCCCGCACTGGTTGGAGTCATACCTAGCACAAAGGGAGATGGTCGTGGTTGATGGAGGTCAATCTTCCTAATCCTGATACATCACTGCAAGAGGTACTCAAATTGGGGTTCTGGACTCAACCATTTCCAGGTGCTTTATTAATGATCTTTCCTCCATCTAAGTTCAGAAATGGGGATGTTCGCTGATGACTGCACAATGTTTAGCACCATTAGCCACTTCTCAGATACTGAAGTAGTCGGTGTCCATATGCAGCAAGACCTGGACAACATTCAGGCTTGGGCTGAATAGTAGCAAGTAACATTTGTGCCACACAAGCAGCAGGCAATGGCCATCTTCAACTCGAGAGAATCTAGCCATTTGGGTCAAAACCTTGAATTCCCATCCAGACAGCTGGTACGGCAAACCTGGCACTCGGGCACCTTGGCATTGCCTGCCTGGCACCCTGGCACTGCCAAGGTGCTAGCTTGGCAGTGCCAAGGTGCCTGGTTGCCAGCAGGAGTGCCAGGTTACCATCCTGCCCAGAGTCCGACCACCCGGAGATCTCCAATAGCCTAGGGGACCCCCCCAGATGTTAATATGCCTGCTCTACGTCTGTGTGGTGCGGGCCTTCTTTCCCAGGTCTCAGGAGAATCGGGCAGCGGCATAGTTCAATGAGCCTAATGGCTCACTCGTGGGTAGGTGGGATGGGGAGGTGTGGGATGGGGAGGGAGGGGCACCGGAACGGTGAGCGCCGGCTGAACTGCTGTCCCTGAGCCAAGCCCACCCACAACGTCTGCCAATTCCCCCACCCCTACCCGCACCCCCTCTACGACCAGCCCAGACAAGCCCACCTCTCACACCCTTCTGACAGATAGCACTGAGGCAGGTTATAACATTGTGAAAAAGTGGTTAATGTGAAAACATATATACAGATATGTGCCGTAGTCCCTATCACTAAACTGTGCCCTGCACCCGTGTCAACTTAACTGGTGTCTACTTTTCTGGCCTTACGGGCCCTAACGCTATGTCTAGGTGGGCCTCCAGACGGTACATCAGGAGTGGAGGCAGCCTGCTGTGATTCCGGCCATGTGACCTGGGTCCCCTTTGGCAGGCATCTTCTGAATCAGCCTGGCTGCTGGTCAGGTGTTCCAGGAGGCATGATGCCACTCTGTTCTGCCCGCTGCTCTCCAGCTACCAGATGTGCCAGGGACACGAGGGGGGCAGTCTAAGGTGCTGCTGTGTACCGGCACCTCCTCTGCGGGAGTCACCGGCATGGGCCCCATCACCTCCTCCTCCTTGGGTGCCCGATTACCCCTGGACTACTCCATGGGATGGGGGTTTGAGCAGAGCTACCCCCTGGGGCTCCGCCGCCACCTGGTGCTGCCAGATGTGAGGGCAGCCCTGTCCTGGGCCTCGGCCACCGCCTGCACAGAATGCCCAGGCCTTGGACATGCTAATCCATGGCTGAAAGCCTCGCCCCCAAGGCCTCCGCCTCGGCCACCACCCGTGGGGTGTTTGCCTGTATGGCATACATGGTCGGCACCACCTCTTGCTGCTGCACGCGGTTGGACTCACCCACCTGTGACTTCAGGTGCTGGATGTTCACCTACAACCCCTCATGTATGTAGTGATCGTTACATGGGTATGTACAGAAGGGGCTGATGGGAAATGGAAAGACCACTAGGGGACAGCACTGGCGGGTATAAAGGGGGAACCAAGCAGCTCTCAAGGCTTTGGGCTGATTAGACTGTGAGGAGAACAAAGGCAGAGATTTAGCTCAGCGCTGCTAGTGTGGTCAGGCCTAGTTGTAGTGTATAGAAAAGTTGTGACCTTTCTACTAGTACAGTTCTTAAAGTAAGAGCTCACGCAGTTATTTAAGTTGTGTTACTCAATAAACTTTATGTAAAACTTCTGGACGACTTCGAGCCTTCTTCCGAAAGCCTTTGCTGTAACTGGATTGAGTAGCACATGTATACCTGCCATACAGGTAACAAAGCAATGCAGACACCGGAAGGGAATGCCCATCACCAGCAGGTCCTGCAAGACACAAGACAAGACGCATGATTAGAACGCAGACCAGGGGGTAGTGAGGGTGGTGGGGGTGTGTGGAGCCGGGCTGAGGGGTTGGTGTGGGTGTGAGGGTGGTGAGAGGTTGGTGGGGGGGTTGTGTGGGGGTGGTGTGGGATTGAGGGTGTTGTGGGGGTGAGGGTGATGTGAGGGTAGTGTGGCTGAGGGTGGTGTAGGGATGAGGATGGTGTGAGGGTGAGGGTGGTGTGAGGCTGAGGGTGGTGAGGGGGTGAGGGTGGGGTGAGGGTGAGGGTGGTGTGGGGTTCAGGGTGGTGGAGGGGTGAGGGTAGTGTGGCTGAGGGTGGTGTGGGGCGAGGGTGGTGTGAGGGTGGTGTGGGGCTGATGGTGGTGTGAGGCTGAGGGTGGTGAGGGGGTGAGGGTGGCGTGAGGGTGGTGTGAGGGTGGGGGTGAGGGTGGTATGGGGGTGATGGTGGTGTGAGGGTGAGGATGGTGTGGGGGTGGGGATGGTGAGGGTGGTGTGTGGCTGAGGGTGGTGTGGGGGTGAGGGTGGTGTGGGGGTGGGGATGGTGAGGGTGGTGTGGGGCTGAGGGTGGTGTGGGGGTGAGGGTGGTGTGAGGGTGGGGGTGCTGTGGGGATGAGGGTGATGTGGCGATGAGGGTGGTGTGGGGCGAGGGTGGTGTGAGGGTGGGGGTGGTGTGGGGGTGATGGTGGTGTGGGGGTGAGGGTGGTGTGGGGATGAGGGTGATGTGGCGATGAGGTTGGTGTGGGGTGATGGTGGTGTGAGGGTGGGGGTGGTGTGGGGGTGAGGGTGGTGTGGGGGTGGTGGTGGTGTGGGGGTGAGCGTGGTGTGGGGGTGGGGGTGGTGTGGGGCTGAGATGGTGTGAGGGTGAGGGTGGTGTGAGGGTGGTGTGGGGCTGAGGGTGGTGTGGGTGTTGTGGGGATGAGGATGGTGTGGGGATGAGGATGGTGTGAGGGTGGTGTGGGGCTGAGGGTGGTGTGGGGCTGAGGATGGTGTGAGGGTGGTGTGGGGCTGAGGGTGGTGTGGGGCTGAGGGTGGTGTGGGGATGAGGGTGGTGTTGGGCTGAGGATGGTGTGAGGATGAGGGTGGTGTGAGGGTGGTGTGGGGGTGGTGTGGGGCTGAGGGTGGTGTGGGGCTGAGGATGGTGTGAGGATGAGGGTGGTGTGAGGGTGGTGTGGGGCTGAGGGTGGTGTGGGGTGAGGATGGTGTGAGGGTGGTGTGGGGCTGAGGGTGGTGTGGGGATGAGGGTGGTGTGGGGATGAGGGTGGTGTGGGGATGAGGGTGGTGTGGGGTGAGGATGGTGTGAGGGTGGTGTGGGGCTGAGGGTGGTGTGGGGATGAGGGTGGTGTGGGGATGAGGGTGGTGTGGGGATGAGGGTGGTGTGGGGATGAGGGTGGTGTTGGGCTGAGGGTGGTGTGGGGATGAGGGTGGGGTGGGTGGTGTGGGGGTGAGGGTGGTGTGGGGCTGAGGGTGGTGTGGGGATGAGGGTGGGGTGGGTGGTGTGGGGGTGAGGGTGGTGTGGGGGTGAGGGTGGTGTGGGGATGAGGGTGGGGTGGGTGGTGTGGGGGTGAGGATGGTGTGGGGCTGAGGGTGGTGTGGGGTGAAGATGGTGTGAGGGTGGTGTGGGGCTGAGGGTGGTGTGGGGTGAGGATGGTGTGAGGGTGGTGTGGGGCTGAGGGTGGGGTGGGTGGTGTGGGGGTGAGGATGGTGTGAGGGTGGTGTGGGGGTGAGGATGGTGTGAGTGTGGTGTGGGGGTGAGGATGGTGTGGGGATGAGGGTGGTGTGAGTGTGGTGTGGGGGTGAGGATGGTGTGGGTGGTGTGGGGGTGAGGGTGGTGTGGGGATGAGGAAGGTGTGGGGCTGAGGGTGGTGTGGGGATGAGGGTGGTGTGAGGATGAGGGTGGTGTGAGGGTGGTGTGGGGGTGAGGGTGGTGTGGGTGGTGTGGGGGTGAGGGTGGTGTGGTGGTGAGGATGGTGTGAGGATGGTGTGTGGGTGAGGAAGGTGTGAGGGTGGTGTGGGGCTGAGGACGGTGTGGGGCTGAGGAAGGTGTGAGGGTGGTGTGGGGCTGAGGATGGTGTGGGTGGTGTGGGGGTGAGGGTGGTGTGGGTGGTGTGGGGCTGAGGATGGTGTGGGGCTGAGGGTGGTGTGGGTGGTGTGGGGGTGAGGGTGGTGTGGTGGTGAGGATGGTGTGAGGATGGTGTGTGGGTGAGGATGGTGTGAGGGTGGTGTGGGGGGGGGTTGATACGTGTCACAGGGAACCCCAACTCAGCGGGGTCTCACTCCTCGCCTGAGGCCGATCTCTACCCCAGCGACTGCCCTTTCCTCGGGCCCGCCAACCATGCCCAGGGCCGCTGCTCTGCTATGGTGAGGGGCTGCAGGTTTGGCAGTCCCCCTCCAGCTTCTCCCGCACCCTGCGGTTATGGGTGGCATTCTCCTGGGGGCTGGGATACAGAAAACGACAGTATTAGACAGTCCGCCGCATGCAGTTCAAGGGGTGGGTAGCTGGCGGTTTCAGTGGCCAGGACAGCCAGCCATGGTGGCCGGTATGGGTGGCAGCATGTGGTGCAGGGTGGGTTTTGGCTACCCTCCGGGTGGAGGTGGTTAGGGTTATGGGTGTGTGGGGTGGGGGTTGGTGCCAGTGGCACAGTGCTGCCTACTCACCCTGGCCACCTTGAGGAGGTCATCCAATTTTTTAAGGCACTGCAGGCTGGTCTGGATGGTGTTGCTCATGGTGCTTACTGCCTCTGCCACCTGCATGTCCAACGGCGGTGACTGGTAGGCTCCTTCCTGGGCCAGGGTGGCCTGCCTCTCCTCCACGGAGGGTCTCAAGCTCAGAGTCGGTGAATCTTGGGCCCCGCCCCCCCTTGCTGCCATCTTGTTGGCTGGGATGGTGTGCGTGTGTGGGAGTGAAGTGTGTATATGCAGCTGCAACTTTCAGCCTCCTGAGTGCTGACCCCTTAATGGCCACTGAATCAGTCCAGGTGCAACGTCAGTTTTGCTGTCGTAGAACTCCGCAAATCCTGCTCCGGCATCAACACTTAGGGCCGTCTTCGCCCCGTCAGACCCGTTTTCTGCCGCAGTGCGCTCCCACCGGCAGAGGGATCCTCCTTCCCGGCAGCCGGCCAATGGGATTTCCTGTTGTGGCCACCCCCACGCCGTCGGGAAATCCACAGCCATGAGTGCGCTACCGGCGGAGCGGAAGATCCTGCCAACGGAGAATCCCACCCTTAGTGTCAGTAACGGAGAATCCAGCCGAGGAAGTTTTCAATTTTTCTGACAAATGTATATCGTGCCATTTCTTGGCATTAAAACTTTCAAAACATTGATGACTTTACCACTTCAGTGGGGCCGTCCTATGATTGTTGTTGAGAAGTTTACAGCTGCTTCAGCTTTCCTTAAGCTCATCTGATTAGAGTTCTACCTGAATTGGATCAAACCCCACCTGCAATGCTGTCAGTTTTATACAGATGAGATCATGGTTATATTTTGTTACAAGAGACACGCTTTTCCACTTTAAAAGTGTCAGCTCTTCACAGCTTAGTTTTCTGCTTCCGTTGATAGTTTTCCTGATCCTGTTTTAAATGGTGCCATCTGTATTTATTGTATTCCATTATCTCTCGCATATGGGACTTTTCAAGTCACTGATGGGCTGTTAGCGCGATACCTATTCATCGCTTATTCCTGTATGCTGGCATCAATTTAGAACAGTACATTTAAGTCAAATGTTGTTTTAAAATTGAAGCTGGCACATAAGATCATGTGTGACTTAAAATGGTTATTTCATCTTAACTAAGTGTTCTAGTCCTTATCCTATTTTATTTCGTTAGCCTCCCTTTCTGGTAATTGACTAAAATGATTCATTTTAAATGGTATAATTCATTTGTTGACACAGGGACTAAGAATTGAATGAAATCTTTGTCTGAAGTTTTTTTGAATATTGTAGATATATTTTTACTCACAAGAGCACCTGTGAACCATTGTTATGCACTTAACAGCCATATACTTCAGAGAAATTCAGGGAATGAGGGTCAGTGCGTACTTTTGTATTTGGGCGATGATGCAGCAAAGATCATGGACACAAGAAGGACCAATCTCCAAAATTCTGCTGGGGTTCTTCTTGTCTCTCACTGTGATGTCGGAAGAAGATTGGATAAACTTTGCGTATTTCCGGGACACATGAATTGAATAAATTTTGTTTCAAACTGGAGCGTGATACTCTTGATTCACCTTGCTGACAATAACTATACATGTATTGGACAACAGCCAGAAAACCTTTTTCAGAATTTTCACCAATTCTGTTACAGCAACTTCAACAATCGTGGCATTTTTATCACATCACAGAGTGTCCTAACATCCCTCTGAAGAGGGACCAGAACCTCATGCAGCAAGAAGAGATGTTGGAAGAGATTATCAATGTTAAAGTCAGAGTGAAGGATCGACTAACCATGATGTGATGGTGATGGAAGAAGGTGCAAATTGGACCAGTCTGAAAAGCAGGAATTCTGGAATGAAGGGTTGGAAAATATTGCCGAGCCGGATAGAAGCCAAAGCATGGATGGATTTGAAAACGAGGATCGGGATTTTCTAGTTAATACGCTGGGAGCCAATGGAACTCAATTTGGGACAGGAACAGGACTGTGGAACTTAGTGCAGTGTCTGATAGGAACTCAGGAAGCCAGCAAAGAGATGTTGAGAGAAGCCAAATGTTGAGATGAGAATGGGGCTTTTTGTAGCCGTCAGGGCGAGGTAAGAATATAGGAAAGAAATTGAATTGAAGTGGAGGTAAATGGTCTTGAGAATTGACCAATTAGGAATTGAAGCTCATAGTCCGACGGGAAACCAAGTACTGGCAAAAATAAAAAGACTCCAAAAATGGATTTAAAATATCCTGCAAAGTTTACATTGTATCTGTGTACTTTCAATGAGCTATCCTGCATTACCAGCAGGGTTCAATACTCAGAGGAAGCACATGGCAAGCAACCATCATCTTCTGTTCTACTTTGTGTTCCCTCATAGAACAATTGAATCAGCCCTAAAAAAAACAAGGCTTACTGACATTACACACTCCACAAGTTATACTTAAAACTGTTGAAAGTATAAAAAGATGGAAATAAGTGAGCTTCGCTGCTCCTTTTGGCCTAGATAAACTGGTCTTTGCTTGAGGGCAGCAGGCATGCATTTAGAAGCAGTTACAAAGCTACAAAAACTTGCCTCAGCATTTAGCCTTGATCTGAATGAATCGAGAACACTTACTGCTGGTTTTCAACAATTAATCAACTCACAAGACATTGGTCCCATGCATTACTTTTTTAAATTCCAAAGTCTAGGTGAATTTGTTGCTACTTTACACAAATAAATCAGTCACAACATCATTATTCTCTGGTGACAAGCATCTATTAGAACCATCCTCGTACAAGCTGTCGCCAAGCAGTTGAGAGCATGTTCACACAGCTTGGGAGACTTGACTGTGTCCGAAGCTGTCTCCTGTCTGTTTTACAAAGTAACAGTTAGTTCATCTTGCTTTCTTAGATGTAGCCAGTTTGTTAACCGTATCAAGACTTGTTTTTACCTTTTGTGCAATTTGATACCCATAAAAGGTGTTTTTGTACAATTCCTGACACTTAGCTCATTTAGCAGATGTTTATTTTAAGATTCAATTTGCATGATGATTAATGATCAACCATCAATCCTGCTTTTACTTCAATCCTGTTGTCCAATTCTGTCTAGTTGCGCTCACGAGTGTGGCTTCTATGGTCGAAAGTCTATTGATGCCGCATGAGAATTTATGCTAATTGCCCATCTTACTCTATTGTAACCATAATGCCATAATACATTTGGTAGTATTTCTATACTAAAAGCAAACTAAAAGCATAAAAAAGAATATTCACGCCATAATATTTCCTTACAGGGAGTGCTTATTGAATGGTCTTGAAATATATTAACACTTAAGGACCATCTAACAGTTAAACATCATAACCTTGCTGTGGACCTCAATATATTCAGAAGCTGTGGGGCTAGAAATGAGCCAGTACGGTGCTTAACATAGCCCGTAAACTCAATTCTAATTCAGATAGTGATTACATTCAACAGGATCATTGAGAATACTAATTCTGCAGTTGACACCTGTTATCAATTCCTTCACACCTGTTGCCACCGCTTTAATGCACTACTCTTCATGTCAACTTTGCATGGGTTTCTTTGATTTCCTTGACAGTCTAGCCTTATTTTAGGTCTCAATGATTGATAACTGTGTACATATAAATACAATTATATAATGGGTCCTGCAATGAATACAAACATTTGAAGGTGGGTGGGAGTGGGTCTAGGTGCAAATGCAGTGCATGTTCTTCTGTTAAAAAATGATTTCAGAGAGCTTAAGGTCATTGCACAGCAATGCTGATGTGAAAAGCTGCTGGAAATAAAGATAAAATTGGTTGGTTGAGAATGCGGCTCCTGAGGAATTTTGTTATATCTTAAGACCTTAAATATTTACACCGGGATAATTTGCTCCTTACCAAGTTCTAAAGTACACATATCAATCAGTAAGGGAGATCAATGCAAAGCAAGAGGGAAAACAAAAAATCAAAGCAGTGTGCAGAAAACGTGTTTGCAAATACCATACAGTTTAACAGGACAGAGAAGTGTAGATAGTTCACAGAAGATCAAACAGGAAAGAGCGGAAACCCAGGAGTGCTTCTCAGAAAGGAATCTAGTCGAGAGATTTCAATCATAGAATCATAGAATCTCTCCAGTGCAGTGGGAGGCCATTTGGTCCATCGAGTCCACCAACCCTTGGAAAGAATACCCTACCTAGGCCCACATCACCCCATCTCTGTAACCCAGTAACCCCACCTGGCCTTTTGGACATTAAGGGGAATTTAGCATGGCTAATCCACCTGCCCTGCACATCTTTGAACTGTGGTATGAAACCGGAGCACCCGGATGAAATCCATGCAGACATAGGGAGGAAGTGCAAACTCCACACAGTCACCTGAGGCCGGAATTGAACCTGGGTCCCTGCCGCTGTGAAGCAGCAGTGCGTGCCACCGTGCCACCCCAATCATTTACATTGAGAAGAACGAAAGAGGAAAAATGTACACCATCACTCCAAAAGGATGACATGCCATCCCATCTTCAATCGTGTGACAAAGAAATATCCGGCTAAACGTGCTCGTCACGGGACTTTATTGCAATTTGGTTAGATCGCTTCCGATATCAGAAACTCTTTCCTGAAAATGTGAAAGAAGACAGTGCATCAATCCATCCCCTTGGTTTAACTGGAAGCAAACCGTTTGGTCAGTAGCATCTTCATCTGTCTATTTGTGGCTTCAAGTATTCTGGCATGGTCTACAGCTGAGATATTGTGTGCTTGTCCTTTCCAATGAAACCTTTTGTCTTCAGGGTGTGCAGAATCCAAATGAACTGATGCAGCAGCCTTTCATCCGTTCCCCTTAAATTTAAATTTTCTGGCTGCAGTTTTTGGTCTTGTTAAGAAAATGTCAACAAGTTAACTTCACTCCTGCCTCAAGCCTTGAACTTCATATTGGTAATCCGATGGTTTGACTGGAGATGTGTGCTGAATTTTTCAAAAATCTTGCCTGGGCTTTTGCTGTCCCCTTCACTGAGCTCCCAGCTAAGAAACAAAACTGAACCCCTTCTCTCCTTCCCACAAAAAAGGATTTAGCTGTTCCTTTCCTCTTACTCAGACGACTAGAAGAAGAAAAGGAAGAAGAGAAGAGAAGACGAGGAGGAATAATGGACAATCATAGCCACTTGTTAAATTCACACGTCCCTTTTGTTAAGGAAGACTGTCACTGGAACAAGACTATCACATAGCAGCTGATGCACCTGTCTACTTCACTCTTGGGCATAGAGACATTGAAACTCAATGTATGTTCCTCAAAGGCATTTAAAGGTTAATTTAAGTAGAATAGGCCATTCAATTACAAATTCCCTGACTGTCTCAAAACACTCAAAGCACAAAGAACTACAACACAGTGTGTGTATATGGCCACTCCACCACTTATTTTGGAAGAAGGTCTTCGGACTTGTCACAAGATTAAAATAGCCATGTTTGTTACCTGTTCTTCTTAAAAATAACAGCAGATGTTTTTGCTTTGATCCTTGGCCAGAGCCTGGGATGCGGGGAGAGGTCCAGTTCGCGACAATAACATTTTGTTTAAAGTAGGTAAAGGTTGAGATTAAAGACACCTGCTTTTAGTTTAAAGCCACAAAATTCCACAGGATTTGAACAAACACAATAGACTTTATTATACAAAGTTATAGAAGTAAGGTAATCTACTGTATATTTGTAATATACACCTTATATTCTAGCATTCAGAATTAACATGAGGTACATATGAGTTAACAGAAAAACTGTGGTCAGACACACCACACTACTGAGAAAATGCAGGAGCCGGTTTAGTTCAATTGCCTAGCCAGCTGGCTTGTGATGCCAAACAAGGCCAACAGCATGGGTTCAATTCCTGTACTGGCTGAGGTTATTCATGAAGGTCAACCTTCTCAACCTTGCCCCTCGCCTGAGGTGTGATGATCCTCAGGTTAAATCACCACCAGTCAGCTCTCCCCCTCAAAGGGCAAAGCAGCCTATGGTCATCTGGGACTATGGCGACTCTACCTTTACTGAGAAAATGGCAGATTCAACCAAGACAGGGTTCTCTGGTTTCTCAAGAACCCACCCAGATGTTAGTCAAACAATCTCACTGGAACTTAGAGTTGAATCCTCCGCCTCCCTAGCCGTATGTTAAATCATAGAATCATAGAACTTACAGTGCAGAAAGAGTCTGCTCCAGCCCATGAAAAGAGCACGTTACTTAAACCAACACCTCCACCCCATCACCGTAACCCAGTAACCTCATCTAACATTTTTTGTCACTAAGGAGCAATTTATCATGGCCAATCCACCTAACCTGCATATCTTTGGACTGTGGGAGGAAACTGGAGTACCCGGAGGAAAGCTACGGAGACACGGGGAGAATGTGCAGACTCCGCACAGACAGTGGCCCAAGTCGAGAATCGAATATGGGACCCTGGAGCTGTGAAGCAACTGTGCTAAGCACAGCACTACCGTGCCGCCCTTCGGTTCTTCGGTGACACGCTGTCGCCAGCAGGATTCTCCGTTTCTGCCGCCGCCCAATCGGGTTTCCCATTGTGGTCACTCCACACTGCCGGGTAGCACATTGGCAGGAGTGTGCTGCCGGGGGAATGGAGAATCCCCTTTATCTTTCTCACAAGGGTTTCCAATCCAGGGCAGATTTTCCGTGCAACTGTCTGTTAACTGCAACTCTAGCTTTATTTTAATTTAACTGGAAGTTCTGCCTTGTCTTCTCTGTCTGGTTTCCCTGAAGCTGACTGCCTGACTGACTGACTAAAATTCATTGACCCTTGACCTGCTCTTCACCGACTCTTGAATTGACCTGGGTGACCTATCAGCACACTCCCATTGGGTCCCATCTTTTACTTGGAAGTAACCAATGTTGGAATGTCCTGTCCCTTAAAAGTTACGATGTCCATAGACTTCAGACTTACATAGCACACATAGGCATAATGAGTTGAATTCCGAACAGTATTCTGACAAACACCAGAAACAATCCGAAATCTAAGCCATTGAACCAACTGCAAGATAACTACGTGGCAAGAATAATATACATCTAATGCTTGAAAGTAGGAGAAGGGTGCAGAGGTCTTTGGCACAGTTGTGGTGTCATATCTCTGGACACTCCAGAAGCTCCAGGTTCAGGTCCAGTGGTAATGGAGCCTGGACACAAGAGGCAGGTTAAGGGTAGATGTTGGAGCGGAGCCTTGACACAAGAGGCAGGCTAAGGGTAGATGTTGGAGCGGAGTCTGGACACAGGAGGCTGACTAAGGGTAAATGTTGGAGCGGAGCCTGGACACAGGAGGCTGACTTACGGTAGATGTTGGAGCGGAGCCCGGACACAAGAGGCGGGCTAAGGTTGGATGTTGGAGTGGAGCCTGGACACAGGAGCATGGACACAGGAGGCTGACTAAGGGTAGATGTTGGAGTGGAGCCTGGACACAGGAGCATGGACACAGGAGGCTGACTAAGGTATCAGAGATTGTCATAGATTATCATAGAATTTACAGTGCAGAAGGAGGCCATTCGGCCCATCAAGTCTGCACCAGCTCTTGGAAAGAGCACCCGACCCAAGGTGAACACCTCCACCCTATCCCCATAACCCAGTAACCCCACCCAACACTAAGGGCAATTTTGGACACAAAGGGCAATTTATCATGGCCAATCCACCTAACCTGCACATCTTTGGACTGTGGGAGGAAATCGGAGCACCCGGAGGAAACCCACGCACACACGGGGAGGATGTGCAGACTCTGCACAGACAGTGACCCAAGCCGGAATCGAACCTGGGACCCTGGAGCTGTGAAGCAATTGTGCTATCCACAATGCTACCATGCTGCCCATGTTGGAGTAGAGCAAGGACACAAGAGGCAGGCTAAGGGTAGATGTTCAAGTGGAGCTTGGACACAGGAGGCAGACTAAGGGTAGATGTTGTAGCGGAGCTTGGACATAACACGCAGACTAAGGGTATATGTTGGAGTGGAGCCTGGACACAAGAGGTCGGTTAAGGGTAGATGTTGGAGCGGAGCCTGGACACAGAAGGCACACTGAGGGTGGATATTGGAGTGGAGCCTGGACACAGGAGGCTGACATACGGTAGATGTTGGAGTGGAGCCTGGACACAGGAGGCAGACTAAGGGTAGATATTGGAGTGGAGCCTGGACACAGGAGGCAGACTAAGGGTAGATGTTCAAGTGGAGCTTGGACACAGGAGGCAGACTAAGGGTATATGTTGAAGCGGAGCCTGGACACCGGAGGCAGGCTAAGGGTAGATGTTGAAGCGGACCCTGGACTCAGGAGGCAGGCTAAGAGTAGTTGTTGGAGCGCAGCCTGGACACAAGAGGCAGGTTAAGGGTAGATGTTGGATTGGGGCCTGGACACAGGAGGCTGACTTACGGTAGATGTTGGAGTGGAACCTGGACACAAGAGGCAGACCTAGGGTAGATGTTGGAGCGGAGCCTGGACACAAGAGGCAGGCTAACGGTAGATGGAGTGGGGCCTGGATACAAGAGGCAGACTTAGGGTAGATGTTCAAGTGGAGCCTGGACACAGGAGGCTGACTAAGGATAGATGTTGGAGCAGAGCCTGGACACAGGAGGCAGACTAAGGGTGGATGTTTGAGTGGAGCATGGACACAACAGGCAGACTAAGGGTAGATGTTGGAGCGGAGTCTGTGTGGTGTTGGGTGCTCTGATGCACAGATGAACCAACACAGTTGTATTTGGTACAACGTTATTTTATTTCAACTGCTATTTACAGTTCGGTCTGGATACTCTGCACGTGGTGACTCCCTGTGTGTGTAGTGCAACAAGTCCTGTCCTTGTCCTGGTCTCCAGCTCTACTGGCCACCAGGTGTCGTGTTTCCTCTCTTATACTGTCTCTGTCCTTGTCTATGATTGGTTGTCGTGTTGTGTGTGCTGATTTGTCTGTTGGTGTGTCTATCATGATATGTGTGTTTGAATATCATGACATACCCCCTTTTTTTACAAAATTATGTGCCTACATGGTTATAAATACGAGTGTGTCGTGAGTGCATCTAAAAGTGTGTGTGTGTGTGCGTGATATTTACAGCATGTGCATGTGGCGTAACTATATACATGGGGTGATGTCGGGTGCGTCATGCTAACGAGGTTGTACCATAACAAAACAATAAGAAAAAACTTTGAAGTGTGGTCCGGTCAAACGAGATCTGGAATGAGACAACAGTAACATGTGACAATACAATAGTGTCTAAACTTTAACGAGCGAACAGTCTCATAAGTCCAAACTAGTAGGTGTGCGACGAATTCGGGTTGGCCGCCGCACGGGTGGGTCGAGAACCACCGGCTGAATGCGAGCCTGGCCACGGGTGGCGATGGAAGGGGCATGATCCGTGGCAGCTCCACAAAGTCATCCTTGGGAACCAGTGGAGGACCCGGCATGTGTGCACGGTTCTGTTGCGAGCGTGGAAGGCGGCGAAAGGCTCGCCGATTGCGCCTACGCACCAATCCATCTGCCATGCATACCAGGAACGAGGTGGAGTCTTTTTTCTTTTTATGTTTGTGGTGGTGCCGTTGGATGGCATCTTGTAGCTGATGGGTCGTTGACATTGAAGAGGTACCATCAACAATATCATGCAAAGCGATGAATGTGCCTGATGTTGAAGTTGGCTGAGACTGTGCATGCTGGTTCTGGCCACATGCTGTGCTGGAAGGGTGATTCTGCAGAGAAACGTCGAAGCATGTCGCCTTGGAGAGAGAATTGCTGCTCGCATCAATGTTTGGTGATGGTGTGAAACTAGAACCTTGCATCAGATAGGAAAACGCTATCTGGCCAGGCTGTGGTGCAGCAAATCCTGGGCAGTAACTAAGGCATCCAGTCTGTAGTGCAGATTGCGCTGGCGGTAGTCCTCCTTCGGTCTTGATTCCATTAGTGGGCAATCCGCAGTGCTGCCTGTTTGAGAATATGCTGCATAGACTGCTGGCTGCTGCCGGCTTGAATACTGGGTCTGTCCAGCATGAGCTGTCATTGGCCGCACTGTCGGTGTGGACCAAATGTGTGGACATAGCTGTGGTGTAAATTGGTGCATCCATCTTGGACTGTCGGTGCTGGTTGTTATTGCTGACCCAGTGTGATTGTCACGTGATCCATTCCCTGTCGTTGTGGCATCTGCTGTCACCCTGAGCGTGCCATCACTGAGGCCGCGACACTGCCCATCTGGAGCAAAGTTTGGCGTACGTGAATCAGAGTCGGCGTTTGGCTGCTCCCCATTTGGAGTCTGGTCTGTTTTCTGTTGATGCTCCCCGTCCGGAGTCTTAACAGGTTCACTGGAGGCAGCTGAGATTCCTTGAAGCTGCACTTCTGGAGCCGGAACATGCAGGAATGCATTGACTAGTGGAGAGGTTCGAGCCATTGAGGGTGGAAGTGGTGCGGTGTCACCATAGTTGTCAGTGGTCCCACCGTGATCGTCGAGTGCCTCTGTACGCACGAGGCGAGGTCTGTCACTTTGCACCTTTTGTATGGGAAGTGGGATGCTGTCGTCACTCGTCTCACATCCCGTGGATAGATCCTCATTAGCAGCTTGCTGTTCACTAGGGTTGGGTAAATTGTCAGAGTTTTCATCTGGTGGTGCAAACCATGTCGGTGGACTGTCATTCTCTTGCCGTTGTCCTTCATTTGGGCTTTTCTTCTTTGGAATTTTAAATCTTCCCCCAGACATTGCAGAACCTTGTTTATTACCCTCAAGTTCTCCCATATGTATGGCCTCGAATGTAGAATCCAATGTTTCTTTCGACATTGTACTATTTTCCAAAGAACATTCCGTTTCAATTTTCTTCTCAGTTACTTCATATGTACCTTTGTCTAATGTACATGCCTTCATGGTCTCTGGGTCTGATTTTGCTGGGACTGGCATAGTCACAGTCTCTCTTTTGCTGTTCTCAATTGCCCACATTATACTCCCCAGACATAATTGCTTAATCTCTGGGGTTAGTGTGGTACAATGGATAATCGGGTCGACCTTATCTGCATCTTCACCATCAGTGGAAAGCACAATTGGTTCACTTGAAACTGCTGCGGGTTTTAAGTTCTTTATCTGGCTACTCGATGTCGGTGTCCTCAGGATTCTTGCTCCAATGTTGTGCTCATTTATCAGTGGAGTGTGTATAGGTTCAATGCAATTAATGTTCCCCTCAAGGTTTGAAGAGTCATTACTGACTAACTGCTGGTCTCCGAAGTTGGGACTTTGCAGTGTTGTGTTGAAGGGAGACATTTGTCCCTGCTGTAGGTATGATTCAGGTTGTGTTATTTCCATTAACTGAGGATCAATGTCTTGTCCATTTTTTCGATCCGTACTAAAACACTGGCAATTCTCAGTCTGCTCCTTGCAAGTTAAACATACAAGTAATTTCTTTAGCAAATCCTCAGCATCCTTCTGTGGCCGTGCAGCAGTATTAATATCTCTTCGGCTATAATGATCCTGAAGGTCAGCGCATAATCCTTTTTTCTTTGGGCTTGGAAGAGGCGATTGCTTTGGCTTGTCTTCAGTTGGGCTTGAACAGTCATCAGCGCTGTGCTCTTCATTGTAGCATGAGAGACCGTCATGGTCATGCTGCTGTGCAGTGGAGCATGGTAGGCTGTTATAGCCTTCTTGCTGTTCACGTGAGCATGGCAGACTTGCATCGTCTGCCGCTGGTTGGTCAGGGGAGGTTGCTAGACCCTCATGGTCTTGTTCCTGCAAGGACTGCGCATCGGAGTCAAGCGTTTCTTCTATCGTGGAGGCTGTCCACGAGCTCTCTGTGGAGGCTTGTGACACTGGAGTCACTTCTTCGTGCAAGGACTGCGCTCTGGTGTCTTGCGTTTCTGCAATTGTGGAGTCTGTCCACGAGCTTGCTGTGGAGGCTTGTGACTCTGGAGTCACTTCTTGTTCGTGCAAGGACTGCGCTCTGGAGTCTTGCGTTCCTTCTATCGTGGAGTCTGTCCACGAGCTCGCTGTGGAGGCTTGTGACTCTGGAGTCACTTCTTGTTCATGCAAGGACTGCGCTCTGGAGTCTTGCATGTCTTCTTTCATAGAGTCGGGAAAGCTGAGCGGGACGTGGACCATGCTCTGTGTGGCAGCAGGCTGCTCTCTGTGGGTTTGCACCGCTCCCTGTCTCCTAATTTCCGGCTGCAGCATCATCCTGCACTGATGAGTTGGGACGTCATATCTGCTGGGTTGAAGATCTTCAAATCCGAAAAATGAATCCGCATCTGCGTCGGATTCAATGTGAGGGTCGCCAATGTTCAACACGAAAGGTTCGTCCAAGTCATAATCGTATAGCACCACTGAGCTGTAATAGGGCTTGTGAGGTCCAGAAAAAATGTAAGGATCGGTATCGAAGTATTCGAGGTAGGAATCATCGGCTTGTGCGTAGGTAACAGCTTGTTGCAGGGTTCTTCGGAGGTCAAATTCATCTCCTGGGTCAATTTGCGGCAATGTGCTGTCATTCCAGGTGAGGGAAGGTTGTTTTACAGCTTTAACAGATTTTTGTTTTTTTGATTTGGGACGTTTCCCTTTTAAATTAGATTTGGGACGTTTCCCCTTTAAATTGGTGCAGTCTGGGGCCTCTGACATCCTGATGCTCGGTATGTAGCACGTTGGAAGCGACTGCGCATGCGCAGATCGCTGTTCCTTTGCCGATGTCCGTTTTCTTGACTGCGCATGTGCAGCGTCTCGCGCATGCGCAGACGAAACTTCCGGTTCTGCGCACTTCTCGCGCAACTGTGCTAGCGTGATACCTTTGGCAAGATGGCCGCCGACCTCGACCCAAATCTTTTAGGCCCGGGATTTCGGCCTCTGGGAATTCGGCCTCCGGGATCCCGGCCACGAGGTGAGTACTGCCGCTTTTCTTACATTTGCTTGCCGATTGGAGTGTGTTTTCCTCACTGTATTTGGCGAATTTGTTCAGGACTGCCTGGTAATCGTACCTTTGTTGCCTCCTGAAGAACTTGAATTTTGTGAAGATTTCTTTTGCTCTTGCACCGGCGATGGTGAGGAGAAATTCAATTTTTTCATCATCAGCCAGGTCGTTGAGTTCGGCTGCAACCAGGAATAATTCAAACGCTTGCCGGATTCGCCGCCAGTTTTCGCGGAGATCGCCGTGGCACAGGAACGGCTGCGGAACCGGGAGCCAATACATCTTGCCTGGGTATTGCTGGGTGTCGCTGTACACTGAGGTATGCTGGCAGGTATCGATCCACTCCTGTACCATGTGGTGTTGGGTGCTCTGATGCACAGATGAACCAACACAGTTGTATTTGGTACAACGTTATTTTATTTCAACTGCTATTTACAGTTCGGTCCGGATAATCTGCACGTGGTGACTCCCTGTGTGTGTAGTGTAACAAGTCCTGTCCTTGTCCTGGTCTCCAGCTCTACTGGCCACCAGGTGTCGTGTTTCCTCACTTATACTGTCTCTGTCCTTGTCTATGATTGGTTGTCGTGTTGTGTGTGCTGATTTGTCTGTTGGTGTGTCTATCATGATATGTGTGTTTGACTATCATGACAGTCTGGACACAAGAGGCAGGCTAAGAGTAGATGTTCGAGCGGGGCCTGGAGACAGGAGGCTGACTAAGGGTAGATGTTGGAGTGGAGCCTGGACACAGGCGGCAGACAAAGGGTAGATGTTGGAGCGGATCCTGGACACAGGAGGCAGACAAAGGGTAGATGTCGGAGTGGAGCCTGGACACAAGAGACAGGTTAAGGGTAGATGTTGGAGCGGAACCTGGACACAAGAGGCAGGTTAAGGGTAGATGTTGGATTGGAGCTTGGACACAGGAGGCTGGCTTATGGTAGATGTTGGAGTGGAGCCCGGACACAAGAGGCTAAGAGTAGATGTTCGAGTGGGGCCTGGACATAGGAGGCTGACTAAGGGTAGATGTTGGAGTGGAGCCTGGACACCGGAGGCAGGCTAAGGGTAAATGTTGGAGCGGAGCCTGGACACAGGAGGCAGGTTCAGGGTAGATGTTGGAGCGGACTCTGGACACAAGAGGCAGGCTAAGAGTAGATGTTGGAGCGGAGCCTGGACACAGGAGGCTGACTAAGGGGAGATGTTGGAGCAGAGCCGAGACACAGGAGGCAGGTTAAGGGTAAATGTTGGAGTGGAGCCTGGGCAGAAGAGGCAGGCTAATAGTAGATGTTCAAGTGGAGCTTGGACACAGGAGGCAGACTAAGGTTGATGTTGGAGCAGAGCCTGGACACAGGAGGCAGGTTAAGGGTAGATGTTGGAGTGTAGCCTGGACACAAGAGGCAGGTTAAGGGTAGATGTTGGAGCGGAGCCTGGACACAGGAGGCAGACTAAGGGTGGATGTTGGAGCAGAGCCTGGACACAGGAGGCAGGTTAAGGGTAGATGTTGGAGCGGAGCCTTGGCACAGGAAGCAGACTAAGGGTAGATGTTGGAGTGGAACCTGGACACAGGAGGCAGGCTAAGAGTAGATATTGGAGTGGAGCCTGGACACAAGAGACAGGCTAAGGGTAGATGTTCAAGTAGAACCTGGACACAGGATGCAGACTAAGGGTAGATGTTGGAGCGGAGCCTGGACACAGGCGGCAGACTAAGGGTAGATGTTGGAGCGGAGCCTTGGCACAGGAGGCAGGCTAAGGGTAGATGTTGCAGCGGAACCTGGACACAGGAGGCTGACTAAGGGTAGATATTGGAGTGGAGCCTGGACACATGAGGCAGACGAAGGGTAGATGTTCAAGTGGAACTTGGACACAGGAGGCAGACTAAGGGTAGATGTTGGAGCAGACCCTGGACTCAGGAGGCAGGCTAAAAGTAGTTGTTGGGTAGCAGCCTGGACACAAGAGGCAGGTTAAGGTAAATGTTGGATTGGAGCCTGGACACAGGAGGCTGACTTACGGTAGATGTTGGAGTGGAGCCTGGACACAAGAGGTAGACCTAGGGTAGATGTTGGAGTGGAGCTTGGACACAGGAGGCACACTACGGGTAGATGTTGGAGTGGAGCTTGGACACAGGAGGCAGACTATAGGTAGATGTTGGAGTGCAGCTTGGACACAGGAGGCACACTACGGGTAGATGTTGGAGTGGAGCTTGGACACAGGAGGCAGACTATAGGTAGATGTTGGAGTGCAGCTTGGACACAGGAGGCAGACTATAGGTAGATGTTGGAGTGGAGCATTGGCACAACACGCAGACTAAGGGTAGATGTTGGAGTGCAGCCAGGACACAGAAGGCAGACTACGGGTAGATGTTGGAGCGGAGCTCGGGCAAAGAGACAGGCTCAGGGTAGATGTTGGAGTGGAGTCTGGACACAAGAGGCAGGCAAAGAATAGATGTTGGAGTGGAGCCTGGACACAGGAGGCTGACTAAGGTATGTTGGAGTGGAGCCTGGACACAAGAGTCAGGCTTAGGGTAGATGTTCAAGTGGAGCCTGGACACAGGAGGCTGACTAAGGGTAGATGTTGGAGTCGGGCCCGGACACAGGCGGCAGACAAAGGGTAGATGTTGGAGCGGATCCTGGACACAGGAGGCAGACTAAGGGTAGATGTCGGAGTGGAGCCTGGACACAAGAGACAGGCTAAGAGTAGATGTTGGAGCGGAGCCAGGACACAAGAGGCAGACTTAAGGTAGATGTTCAAGTGGAGCCTGGACACAGGAGGCAGACTAAGGGTGGATGTTGGAGCGGAGCCTTGACACAGGAGGCAGGTTAAGGGTAGATGTTGGACCGGAGCCTGGACACAGGAGGCAGGTTAAGGGTAGATGTTGGAGCGGAGCCTTGGCACAGGAGGCAGGCTAAGGGTAGATGTTCAAGTAGAGCCTGGACACAGGAGGCAGACTAAGGGCAGGTGTTGGAGAGGAAGCATTGCGCAGGTCAAGGAGTCACAGCCTGAGTGAGAGAGATACAGACCGAGTGAGAATTTGGTAATTTGGTGCAGTGAGGTAACCAGGAAAGGTATGTGGTTTGTCTAATTTTTCTGTTTTACAGTTAAAAGTGCAGTGTAGATTAGTGTCTGATTGGCTGAAGCTGCCCCCACCCTAATTGCTGAGAGGCAGTTTTCTGGCAGTCACCTGAGGCCTGTTAAGGGGCACAAAGGTTCACATTGTATTCTTCTCTTTGAAGTTTTAGTGTGAGTCATCCTAAAGTCTGTATAAAAGACAGACAGAAAGCGCACATTAGTAAGCATTGCGCAGGTCAAGGAGACACAGCCTGAGTGAGAGAGACCGAGTGAGAATTTGGTAATTTGGTGCAGTGAGGTAATTCGGTGAAGAGTGGGAGAAGGTGCTTTTTCCCGACTATTTTGTTCTCTCTCTTTCTTCGGGCCTAATTTTGGGAGCCGTTCGGAGGAGGAGGAGCAGTCTCTGTGAGTATAAAAACCTAACGGTAACTTCCTGTTTTCCAGGTTTTTTTTTCCAAAAGTGACGTCAGAGGGAAGCTGTGATCTGAGTGGTTGATAGCAAATCTGCCCCAAATTTAAAAAAAAAAACACAGCTAAACTCATAAACTTAAATTAAACTAATTAATTAATTAGTGATGGCTGGTCAGGTGATGTGCTTGAGCTGCTTGATGTGGGAGCTGGCAGATCCCATTGCGAGCTGCAGCGACCACATCTGCAGTAAGTGTTGGCTGCTCGAAGAGTTCCGGCTCAGAGTTGATGAGCTGGAGTCTGAGCTTCAAACACTGAGGCACATCCGGGAGACCTACCTGGATACTGTGTTTCAGGAGGCAGTCACACCTGTCAGAGTAAGCAGTTTAAATCCTGCCAGTGGCCAGGGACAGCAGGGTGTGGCTGCAAGTCAGGCAGGTAAAGGGAACCAGCAGTCAGGAACTCAGGAGCCTCAGCCCTTGACTCTGTCCAACAGTATGAGGCACTTGCTCCCTGTGTGGATGGCGAACAGGGCTGCAGGAAGGATGAGTCAGCTGACCAAGGCACCATGGTTCAGCAGGCCATTCAAGGGGAGGGAGTAAATAGGCAAGTTGTAGTTGTAGGGGATTCTATTATCAGGGGGATAGATAGTATCCTTTGTGAGCAGGATAAAGAGTCCCGCATGGTATGTTGCCTGCCCGGTGCTAGGGTGCGGGACATCTCTGACCGGCTTGAAAGGATACTGGAGAGGGAGGTGGAGGATCCAGTTGTTGTGGTCCATGTCGGTACCAACAACATAGGCAAGTCTAGGAAAGAGGACCTGTTTAGAGATTATAAAGAGCTAGGATTCAAATTAAAAAACAGGTCCTCTAGGGTCATAATCTCCGGATTACTGCCCGAGCCACGTGCAAATTGGCATAGGGAGGCAAGAATAAGGGAAGTTAACACGTGGCTGAAAGAGTGGTGTGGGAAAGAGGGGTTCCTTTTCATGGGACACTGGCATCAGTTTTGGGACAGGGGGAACCGATCTGGGACCAGTGTTCTGGCGAAAAGAATAAATAGGGTGGTCAATAGGACTTTAAACTAAAGATTGGGGGGGAAGGGAAAGTCAGGGAACCAAGAGGTGAAGTAATCAGTGGGAAGCGTAGCTGCTTAGGAATACAAAAAAGCACGAAAAGACAAAACTCAGGAGAGGTTACGATAGTCCCCATCCCACAAAATATGACACAGTGTATGGAAAGGCTCAGTAAACCAAGGTCCACCACACTAAGAAAACAAAAAGGGACGGTCAATAGAGAATTAAAGGTGCTATATTTAAATGCGCGCAGTGTACGGAACAAGGTAGATGAGCTTGTGGCCCAGATTGTGACTGGCAGGTATGATGTGGTAGGCATCACAGAGACATGGTTGCAGGGGGTTCAGGACTGGCATTTAAACATCCAGGGATTCACAACCTATCGAAAAGACAGGGAGGTGGGCAGAGGGGGCGGGGTTGCCTTGTTAATTAGGAATGAAATTAAATCAATAGCACTAAATGACATAGGGTCAGATGATGTGGAGTCTGTGTGGGTAGAGTTGAGGAACCACAAAGGCAAAAAAACCATAATGGGAGTTATGTACAGGCCTCCTAACAGTGGTCAGGACCGGGGGCACAAAATGCACCACAAAATAGAAAGTGCATGTCAGAAAGGCAAGGTCACAGTGATCATGGGGGACTTCAATATGCAGGTGGACTGGGTAAATAATGTTGCCAGTGGACCCAAGGAAAGGGAATTCATTGAATGTTTACAGGAGGGCTTTTTGGAACAGCTTGTGATGGAGCCCACGAGGGAACAGGCCATTCTGGACTTAGTGTTATGTAATGAGCCAGACTTGATTAAAGATCTTAAAGTAAGGGAGCACTTGGGAGGCAGTGATCATAATACGGTAGAATTCAATCTCCAATTTGAAAGAAAGAAGGTAGAATCAGATGTAAAGGTGTTACAGTTAAATAAAGGTAACTACAGGGGCATGAGGGAGGAACTGACGAAAATCGACTGGGAGCAGAGCCTAGTGGGAAAGACAGTAGAACAGCAATGGCAGGAGTTTCTGGGAGTAATTGAGGACACAGTACAGAGGTTCATCCCAAAGAAAAGAAAGGTTATCAGAGGGGGGATTAGGCAGCCATGGCTGACAAAGGAAGTTAGGGAATGCATTAAAGCAAAAGAGAAAGCCTATAATGTGGCAAAGAGTAGTGGGAAGTCAGAAGATTGGGAAGGCTACAAAAACAAACAGAGGATAACAAAGAGAGAAATAAGGAAAGAGAGGATCAAATATGAAGGTAGGCTAGCCAGTAACATTAGGAATGATAGTAACAGTTTCTTTAAATACATTAAAAACAAACAGGAGGCAAAAGTTGACATTGGGCCGCTCCAAAATGACGCTGGTAATTTTGTGATGGGAGACAAGGAAATAGCTGAGGAACTAAATAAGTACTTTGCATCAGTCTTCACAGTAGAAGACATGAGTAATATCCCAACAATTCCGGAGAGTCAGGGGGCAGAGTTGAATATGGTCGCCATCACAAAGGAGAAAGTGCTAGAGAAACTAAGAGGTCTAAAAATTGATAAATCCCCGGGCTAGGATGGACTACATCCTAGAGTTCTAAAGGAGATAGCTGAAGAAATAGTGGAGGCGTTAGTTATGATCTTTCAAAAGTCACTGGAGTCAGGGACAGTCCCAGAGGATTGGAAAATCGCTGTTGTAACCCCCTTGTTCAAGAAGGGAACAAGGAAAAAGATGGAAAATTATAGGCCAATTAGCCTAACCTCGGTTGTTGGCAAGATTCTAGAATCCATTGTTAAGGATGAGATTTCTAAATTCTTGGAAGTGCAGGGTCAGATTAGGACAAGTCAGCATGGATTTAGTAAGGGGAGGTCGTGCCTGACAAACCTGTTAGAGTTCTTTGAAGAGATAACAAATAAGTTAGACCAAGGAGAGCCAATGGATGTTATCTATCTTGACTTCCAAAAGGCCTTTGATAAGGTGCCTCATGGGAGACTGCTGAGTAAAATAAGGGCCCATGGTATTCGCGACAAGGTACTAACATGGATTGACGATTGGCTGTCAGGCAGAAGGCAGAGAGTTGGGATAAAAGGTTCTTTTTCGGAATGGCAACCGGTGATGAGTGGTGTTCCGCAGGGTTCAGTGTTGGGGCCACAGCTGTTCTCTTTATATATTAACGATCTAGATGACGGGACTGGGGGCATTCTGGCTAAGTTTGCCGATGATACAAAGATAGGTGGAGGGGCAGGTAGTATGGAGGAGGTGGGGAGGCTGCAGAAAGATTTAGACAGTTGAGGAGAGTGGTCCAAGAAATGGCTGATGAAATTCAACGTGGGCAAGTGCGAGGTCTTGCACTTTGGAAAAAAGAATAGAGGCATGGCCTATTTTCTAAACGGTGACAAAATTCATCATGCTGAAGTGCAAAGGGACTTGGGAGTCCTAGTCCAGGATTCTCTAAAGGTAAACTTGCAGGTTGAGTCCGTAATTAAGAAAGCAAATGCAATGTTGTCATTCATCTCAAGAGGCTTGGAATATAAAAGCAGGGATGTACTTCTGAAGCTTTATAAAGCATTAGTTAGGCCCCATTTAGAATACTGTGAGCAATTTTGGGCCCCACACTTCAGGAAGGACATACTGGCACTGGAGCGGGTCCAGCGGAGATTCACACGGATGATCCCAGGAATGGTAGGCCTAACATACGATGAACGTCTGAGGATCCTGGGATTATATTCATTGGAGTTTAGGAGGTTGAGAGATCTAATAGAAACTTACAAGATAATGAATGGCTTAGATAGGGTGGATGTAGGGAAGTTGTTTCCATTAGCAGGGGAGACTAGGACCCGGGGGCACAGCCTTAGAATAAAAGGGAGTCACTTTAGAACAGAGGTGAGGAGAAATTTCTTCAGCCACAGATTGGTTGGTCTGTGGAATTCATTGCCACAGAGGGCGGTGGAGGCCGGGACGTTGAGTGTCCTTAAGACAGAAGTTGATAAATTCTTGATTTCTCGAGGAATTAAGGGCTATGGAGAGAGAGCGGGTAAATGGAGTTGAAATCAGCCATGATTGAATGGTGGAGTGGACTCGATGGGCCGAATGGCCTTACTTCCGCTCCTATGTCTTATGGTCTTATGGTCTTATGGAGCCTGGACACAGGCGGCAGACAAAGGGTCGATGTTGGAGTGGAGCCTGGACACAAGAGGCCGGTTATGGGTACATGTTGGAGCGGAGCCAGGACACAGGAGGCAGACTAAGGGTAGATGTTGGAGCGGAGCTTGGACACAGGAGGCAGACTAAGGGTAGATGTCGGAGTGGAGCCTGGACACAGGAGGCAGACTAAGGGTAGATGTCGGAGTGGAGCCTGGACACAGGAGGCAGACTAAGGTTAGATGTGGGAGTGGAGCCTGGACACAAGAGGCAGGTTAAGGGGTAGAAGTTGGATTTGAGCTTGGACACAGGAGGCTGACGTACTGTAGATGTTGGAGTGGAGCCTCGACACAGGAGGCAAACTAAAGGTAGATGTTGGAGCGGAGCCTGGACACAAGAGGCAGGTTAAGGGTAGATGTTGGAGTGGAGCCTAGACACAAGAGGCTGACTAAGGGTAGATGTTGGAGTGGGGCCTGGACACAAGAGACAAGCTAAGGGTAGATGTTCAAATAGAGCCTGGACACATGAGGCAGACTAAGGGTAGATGTTGGAACGGAGCCTGGACACAGGAGGCTGACTAAGGGTAGATATTGGAGTGGAGCCTGGACACAGGAGGCAGGCTAAGAGTAGTTGTTGGGGCGCAGCCTGGACACAAGAGGCAGGTTAAGGGTAGATATTGGATTGGAGCCTGGACACAGTAGACTGACTTACGGTAGATGTTGGAGTGGAGCCTGGACACAAGAGGCAGACCTAGCGTAGATGTTGGAGTGGAGCTTGGACACAGGAGGCAGACTATAGGTAGATGTTGGAGTGGAGCAGTGGCACAACACACAGACTAAGGGTCGATGTTGGAGTGGAGCCAGGACACAGGAGGCAGACTATGGGTAGATGTTGGAGCGGAGCTCGGGCAAAGAGGCAGGCTCAAGTTAGATGTTGGAGCGGAGTCTGGACACAAAAGGCAGGCTAAGAATAGATGTTGGAGCGGAGCCTGGAAACAGGAGGCTGAGTAAGGTATGTTGGAGTGGAGCCTGGACACAAGAGTAAGGCTTAGGGTAGATGTTCAAGTGGAGCCTGGACACAGGAGGCTGACTAAGGGTAGATGTTGGAGTCGGGCCCGGACACAGGCGGCAGACAAAGAGTAGATGTCGGAGTGGAGTCTGGACACAAGAGACAGGCTAAGAGTAGATGTTGGAGTGGAGCCTGGACACAAGAGCCAGACTTAGCGTAGATGTCGGAGCCGAGCCTGGACACAAGAGACAGGCTAAGATTAGATGTTGGAGTGGAGCCTGGACACAGGAGGCAGACTAAGGGTAGATGTCGGAGTGGAGCCTTGACACAAGAGACAGGCTAAGATTAGATGTTGGAGTGGAGCCTGGACACAGGAGGAAGACTAAGTGTAGATGTCGGAGTGGGGCCTTGACACAAGAGACAGGCTAAGAGTAGATGTCGGAGTGGAGCCTGGACACAAGAGGCAGACTTAGGGTAGATGTTCAAGTGGAGCCTGGACACAGGAGGCTGACTAAGGGTAGATGTTGGAGCGGAGCCTGGACACAGGAGGCAGGTTAAGGGTAGATGTTGGAGCGGAGCCTGGACACAGGAGACAGGCTAAGGGTAGGTGTTGGAGTGGAGCCTGGACACAGGCGGC
This sequence comes from Scyliorhinus torazame, assembly GCF_047496885.1. NCBI lineage: Eukaryota > Metazoa > Chordata > Chondrichthyes > Carcharhiniformes > Scyliorhinidae > Scyliorhinus > Scyliorhinus torazame. The sequence continues at coordinate 62,364,882 of NC_092713.1, forward strand.
AGACAAAGGGTAGATGTTGGAGCGGATCCTTGACACAGGAGGCAGACTAAGGGTGGATGTTGGAGCGGAGCCTGGACACCGGAGGCAGGTTAAGGGTAGATGTTGGAGCGGAGCCTGGACACAGGAGGCAGGTTAAGGGTAGATGTTGGAGCGGAGCCTTGGCACAGGAGGCAGGCTAAGGGTAGATGTCGGAGTGGAGCCTGGACACAAGAGGCAGGCTAAGAGTAGATGTTGGAGTGGAGCCTGGACACAAGAGACAGGCTAAGGGTCGATGTTGGAGTGGAGCCTGGACACAAGAGGCAGGTTAAGGGGTAGATGTTGGATTTGAGCTTGGACACAGGAGGCTGACGTACTGTAGATGTTGGAGTGGAGCCTCGACACAGGAGGCAAACTAAAGGTAGATGTTGGAGCGGAGCCTGTACACAAGAGGCAGGTTAAGGGTAGATGTTGGAGTGGAGCCTAGACACAAGAGGCTGACTAAGGGTAGATGTTGGAGTGGGGCCTGGACACAAGAGACAAGCTAAGGGTAGATGTTCAAATAGAGCCTGGACACATGAGGCAGACTAAGGGTAGATGTTGGAGCGGAGCCTGGACACAGGAGGCAGACTAAGGGTAGATGTCGGAGTGGAGCCTTGACACAAGAGACAGGCTAAGATTAGATGTTGGAGTGGAGCCTGGACACAGGAGGAAGACTAAGTGTAGATGTCGGAGTGGGGCCTTGACACAAGAGACAGGCTAAGAGTAGATGTCGGAGTGGAGCCTGGACACAAGAGGCAGACTTAGGGTAGATGTTCAAGTGGAGCCTGGACACAGGAGGCTGACTAAGGGTAGATGTTGGAGCGGAGCCTGGACACAGGAGGCAGGTTAAGGGTAGATGTTGGAGCGGAGCCTGGACACAGGAGACAGGCTAAGGGTAGGTGTTGGAGTGGAGCCTGGACACAGGCGGCAGACAAAGGGTAGATGTTGGAGCGGATCCTTGACACAGGAGGCAGACTAAGGGTGGATGTTGGAGCGGAGCCTGGACACCGGAGGCAGGTTAAGGGTAGATGTTGGAGCGGAGCCTGGACACAGGAGGCAGGTTAAGGGTAGATGTTGGAGCGGAGCCTTGGCACAGGAGGCAGGCTAAGGGTAGATGTCGGAGTGGAGCCTGGACACAAGAGGCAGGCTAAGAGTAGATGTTGGAGTGGAGCCTGGACACAAGAGACAGGCTAAGGGTCGATGTTGGAGTGGAGCCTGGACACAAGAGGCAGGTTAAGGGGTAGATGTTGGATTTGAGCTTGGACACAGGAGGCTGACGTACTGTAGATGTTGGAGTGGAGCCTCGACACAGGAGGCAAACTAAAGGTAGATGTTGGAGCGGAGCCTGTACACAAGAGGCAGGTTAAGGGTAGATGTTGGAGTGGAGCCTAGACACAAGAGGCTGACTAAGGGTAGATGTTGGAGTGGGGCCTGGACACAAGAGACAAGCTAAGGGTAGATGTTCAAATAGAGCCTGGACACATGAGGCAGACTAAGGGTAGATGTTGGAGCGGAGCCTGGACACAGGAGGCTGACTAAGGGTAGATATTGGAGTGGAGCCTGGACACAGGAGGCAGGCTAAGAGTAGTTGTTGGGGCGCAGCCTGGACACAAGAGGCAGGTTAAGGGTAGATGTTGGATTGGAGCCTGGACACAGTAGACTGACTTACGGTAGATGTTGGAGTGGAGCCTGGACACAAGAGGCAGACCTAGGGTAGATGTTGGAGTGGAGCTTGGACACAGGAGGCAGACTATAGATAGATGTTGGAGTGGAGCAGTGGCACAACACACAGACTAAGGGTCGATGTTGGAGTGGAGCCAGGACACAGGAGGCAGACTATGGGTAGATGTTGGAGCGGAGCTCGGGCAAAGAGGCAGGCTCAAGGTAGATGTTGGAGCGGAGTCTGGACACAAGATGCAGGCTAAGAATAGATGTTGGAGCGGAGCCTGGAAACAGGAGGCTGAGTAAGGTATGTTGGAGTGGAGCCTGGTCACGAGAGTAAGGCTTAGGGTAGATGTTCAAGTGGAGCCTGGACACAGGAGGCTGACTAAGGGTAGATGTTGGAGTCGGGCCCGGACACAGGCGGCAGACAAAGAGTAGATGTCGGAGTGGAGCCTGGACACAAGAGCCAGACTTAGCGTAGATGTCGGAGCCGAACCTGGACACAAGAGACAGGCTAAGATTAGATGTTGGAGTGGAGCCTGGACACAGGAGGCAGACTAAGGGTAGATGTCGGAGTGGAGCCTTGACACAAGAGACAGGCTAAGATTAGATGTTGGAGTGGAGCCTGGACACAGGAGGCAGGCTAAGTGTAGATGTCGGAGTGGAGCCTTGACACAAGAGACAGGCTAAGAGTAGATGTTGGAGTGGAGCCTGGACACAAGAGGCAGACTTAGGGTAGATGTTCAAGTGGAGCCTGGACACAGGAGGCTGACTAAGGGTAGATGTTGGAGCGGAGCCTGGACACAGGAGGCAGGTTAAGGGTAGATGTTGGAGCGGAGCCTGGACACAGGAGACAGGCTAAGGGTAGGTGTTGGAGTGGAGCCTGGACACAGGCGGCAGACAAAGGGTAGATGTTGGAGCGGATCCTGGACACAGGAGGCAGACTAAGGGTGGATGTTGGAGCGGAGCCTGGACACAGGAGGCAGGTTAAGGGTAGATGTTGGAGCGGAGCCTGGACACAGGAGGCAGGTTAAGGGTAGATGTTGGAGCGGAGCCTTGGCACAGGAGGCAGGCTAAGGGTAGATGTCGGAGTGGAGCCTGGACACAAGAGGCAGGCTAAGAGTAGATGTTGGAGTGGAGCCTGGACACAAGAGACAGGCTAAGGGTCAATGTTCAAGTAGAGCCTGGACACAGGAGGCAGACTAAGGGTAGATGTTGGAGTGGAGCCTGGACACAGGCGGCAGACAAAGGGTAGATGTTAGAGCGGATCCTGGAAACAGGAGGCAGACTAAGGGTCGATGTTGGAGTGGAGCCTGGACACAAGAGGCCAGTTAAGGGTACATGTTGGAGCGGAGCCTCGACACAGGAGGCAGACTAAGGTTAGATGTTGGAGCGGAGCCTGGACACAAGAGGCAGGTTAAGGGGTAGATGTTGGATTTGAGCTTGGACACAGGAGGCTGACGTACTGTAGATGTTGCAGTGGAGCCTGGACAGAGGAGGCAGACTAATGGTAGATGTTGGAGCGGAGTCTGGACACAGGAGGCTGACGAAGGGTAGATGTTGGAGCGGAGCCTGGACACAAGAGGCTGACAAAGGGTAGATGTTGGAGTGGGGCCTGGACACAAGAGACAAGCTAAGGGTAGATGTTCAAGTAGAGCCTGGACACAGGAGGCAGACTAAGGGTAGATGTTGGAGTGGAGCCTGTACACAACACTTGGACAAAGGGTAGATGTTGGAACGCAGCGTGGACACAGGAGGCTGACTAAGGGTAGATATTGGAGTGGAGCCTGGACACAGGAGGCAGACTAAGGGTAGTTGTTGGAGCAGAGCCTGGACAGCGGAGGCAGGCTAAGGGTAGATTTTGGAGCGGACCCTGGACACAGGAGGCAGGCTAAGGGTATTGTTGGAGCGGAACCTGGACACAAGAGGCAGGTTAAGGGTAGATGTTAGATTGGAGCCTGGACACAGGAGGCTGACTTACGGTAGATGTTGAAGTGGAGCCTGGACACAGGAGGCAGACTAAGGGTAGATGTTGGAGCGGAGCCTGGACACAAGAGGCGGACTAAGGGTAGATGTCGGAGTGGAGCCTGGACACAGGAGGCAGACAAAGGGTAGATGTTGGAGTGGAGCTTGGACACAGGAGGCTGACTTACGGTAGATGTTGGAGTGGAGCCTGGACACAGGAGGCAGACTAAGGGTAGATGTTGGAGCGGAGCCTGGACACAAGAGGCGGACTAAGGGTAGATGTCGGAGTGGAGCCTGGACACAGAAGGCAGACTAAGGGGAGCTGTTGGAACGGAGCCCGGACGCAGGAGGCAGGCTAAGGGTAGAAAGATGTTGGACTGGAGCCTGGACACAAGAGGCAGGCTAAGGGTAGATGTTGGAGTGGATCCTCGACACAAGAGGCAGGAGAAGGGTAGATGTTCAAGTGGAGCCAGGTCACAGGAGGCTGACGAAGGGTAGTTGTTGGAGCGGAGCCTGGACACAAGAGGCAGGCTAAGGGTAGATGTTCAATTGGAGCCAGGACACAGGAGGCAGGTTAAGGGTAGATGTTGGAGCGGAGCCTGGACACAGGAGCCTGACTAAGGCTAGGTGTTGCAACGGAGCCTGGACATAAGAGGCAGACTAAGGGTAGATGTTGGAGCGGAGCCTGGACACAGGAGGCGGGCTAAGGGTAGATGTTGGAGAGGTGCCTGGACACAATAGGCAGGTTAAGGGTAGATGTTGGATTGGAGCCTGGACACAGGAGGCTGACTTACGGTAGGTGTTGGAGTGCAGCCTGGACACAGGAGGCAGACTAAGAGTAGATGTCGGAGTGGAGCCTTGACACAAGAGACAGGCTAAGAGTAGATGTTGGAGTGCAGCCTGGACACAAGAGGCAGACTTAGGGTAGATGTTCAAGTGGAGCCTGGACACAGGAGGCTGACTAAGGGTAGATGTTGGAGCGGAGCCTGGACACAGGAGGCAGGTTAAGGGTAGATGTTGGAGCGGAGCCTGGACACAGGAGTCAGGCTAAGGGTAGGTGTTGGAGTGGAGCCTGGACACAGGCGGCAGACAAAGGGTAGATGTTGGAGCGGATCCTGGACACAGGAGGCAGACTAAGGGTGGATGTTGGAGCGGAGCCTGGACACAGGAGGCAGGTTAAGGGTAGATGTTGGAGCGGAGCCTGGACACAGGAGGCAGGTTAAGGGTAGATGTTGGAGCGGAGCCTTGGCACAGGAGGCAGGCTAAGGGTAGATGTCGGAGTGGAGCCTGGACATAAGAGGCAGGCTAAGAGTAGATGTTGGAGTGGAGCCTGGACACAAGAGACAGGCTAAGGGTCGATGTTCAAGTAGAGCCTGGACACAGGAGGCAGACTAAGGGTAGATGTTGGAGTGGAGCCTGGACACAGGCGGCAGACAAAGGGTAGATGTTCGAGCGGATCCTGGAAACAGGAGGCAGACTAAGGGTAGATGTTGGAGTGGGGCCTGGACACAAGAGACAAGCTAAGGGTAGATGTTCAAGTAGAGCCTGGACACAGGAGGCAGACTAAGGGTAGATGTTGGAGTGGAGCCTGGACACAACACTTGGACTAAGGGTAGATGTTGGAACGCAGCGTGGACACAGGAGGCTGACTAAGGGTAGATATTGGAGTGGAGCCTGGACACAGGAGGCAGACTAAGGGTAGTTGTTGGAGCAGAGCCTGGACAGCGGAGGCAGGCTAAGGGTAGATTTTGGAGCGGACCCTGGACACAGGAGGCAGGCTAAGGGTATTGTTGGAGCGGAACCTGGACACAAGAGGCAGGTTAAGGGTAGATGTTGGAACGCAGCGTGGACACAGGAGGCTGACTAAGGGTGGATGTTGGAGTGGAGCCTGGACACAGGAGGCAGACTAAGGGTAGATGTTGGAGCGGAGCCTGGACACAAGAGGCGGACTAAGGGTAGATGTCGGAGTGGAGCCTGGACACAGGAGGCAGACAAAGGGTAGATGTTGGAGTGGAGCTTGGACACAGGAGGCTGACTTACGGTAGATGTTGGAGTGGAGCCTGGACACAGGAGGCAGACTAAGGGTAGATGTTGGAGCGGAGCCTGGACACAAGAGGCGGACTAAGGGTAGATGTCGGAGTGGAGCCTGGACACAGGAGGCAGACTAGGGGGAGCTGTTGGAACGGAGCCCGGACGCAGGAGGCAGGCTAAGGGTAGAAAGATGTTGGACTGGAGCCTGGACACAAGAGGCAGGCTAAGGGTTGATGTTGGAGTGGAGCCTCGACACAAGAGGCAGGAGAAGGGTAGATGTTCAAGTGGAGCCAGGTCACAGGAGGCTGACGAAGGGTAGTTGTTGGAGCGGAGCCTGGACACAAGAGGCAGGCTAAGGGTAGATGTTCAATTGGAGCCAGGACACAGGAGGCAGGTTAAGGGTAGATGTTGGAGCGGAGCCTGGACACAGGAGCCTGACCAAGGCTAGGTGTTGCAACGGAGCCTGGACACAAGAGGCAGACTAAGGGTAGATGTTGGAGCGGAGCCTGGACACAGGAGGCAGGCTAAGGGTAGATGTTGGAGAGGTGCCTGGACACAATAGGCAGGTTAAGGGTAGATGTTGGATTGGAGCCTGGACACAGGAGGCTGACTTACGGTAGGTGTTGGAGTGGAGCCTGGACACAGGAGGCAGACTAAGGGTAGATGTCGGAGTGGAGCCTTGACACAAGAGACAGGCTAAGAGTAGATGTTGGAGTGGAGCCTGGACATAAGAGGCAGACTTAGGGTAGATGTTCAAGTGGAGCCTGGACACAGGAGGCTGACTAAGGGTAGATGTTGGTGCGGCGCCTGGACACAGGAGGCAGGTTAAGGGTAGATGTTGGAGCGGAGCCTGGACACAGGAGACAGGCTAAGGGTAGGTGTTGGAGTGGAGCCTGGACACAGGCGGCAGACAAAGGGTAGATGTTGGAGCGGAGCCTGGACACAGGAGGCTGACTAAGGGTAGATGTTGGAGCGGAGCCTGGACACAGGAAGCAGGTTAAGGGTAGATGTTGGAGCGGAGCCTGGACACAGGAGACAGGCTAAGGGTAGGTGTTGGAGTGGAGCCTGGACACAGGCGGCAGACAAAGGGTAGATGTTGGAGCGGATCCTGAACACAGGAGGCAGACTAAGGGTGGATGTTGGAGCGGAGCCTGGACACAAGAGGCAGACTTAGGGTAGATGTTCAAGTGGAGCCTGGACACAGGAGGCAGGTTAAGGGTAGATGTTGGAGCGGAGCCTGGACACAGGAGGCAGGTTAAGGGTAGATGTTGGAGCGGAGCCTTGGCACAGGAGGCAGGCTAAGGGTAGATGTCGGAGTGGAGCCTGGACATAAGAGGCAGGCTAAGAGTAGATGTTGGAGTGGAGCTTGGACACAAGAGACAGGCTAAGGGTCGATGTTCAAGTAGAGCCTGGACACAGGAGGCAGACTAAGGGTAGTTGTTGGAGTGGAGCCTGGACACAGGCGGCAGACAAAGGGTAGATGTTAGAGCGGATCCTGGAAACAGGAGGCAGACTAAGGGTAGATGTTGGAGTGGGGCCTGGACACAAGAGACAAGCTAAGGGTAGATGTTCAAGTAGAGCCTGGATACAGGAGGCAGACTAAGGGTAGATGTTGGAGTGGAGCCTGGACACAACACTTGGACTAAGGGTAGATGTTGGAGTGGAGCCTGGACACAGGAGGCTGACTAAGGGTAGATATTGGAGTGGAGCCTGGACACAGGAGGCAGACTAAGGGTAGTTGTTGGAGCAGAGCCTGGACAGCGGAGGCAGGCTAAGGGTAGATTTTGGAGCGGACCCTGGACACAGGAGGCAGGCTAAGGGTATTGTTGGAGCGGAACCTGGACACAAGAGGCAGGTTAAGGGTAGATGTTAGATTGGAGCCTGGACACAGGAGGCTGACTTACGGTAGATGTTGGAGTGGAGCCTGGACACAGGAGGCAGACTAAGGGTAGATGTTGGAGCAGAGCCTGGACACAAGAGGCGGACTAAGGGTAGATGTCGGAGTGGAGCCTGGACACAGGAGGCAGACAAAGGGTAGATGTTGGAGTGGAGCTTGGACACAGGAGGCTGACTTACGGTAGATGTTGGAGTGGAGCCTGGACACAGGAGGCAGACTAAGGGTAGATGTCGGAGTGGAGCCTGGACACAGGAGGCAGACTAAGGGGAGCTGTTGGAACGGAGCCCGGACGCAGGAGGCAGGCTAAGGGTAGAAAGATGTTGGACTGGAGCCTGGACACAAGAGGCAGGCTAAGGGTAGATGTTGGAGTGGAGCCTCGACACAAGAGGCAGGAGAAGGGTAGATGTTCAAGTGGAGCCAGGTCACAGGAGACTGACGAAGGGTAGTTGTTGGAGCGGAGCCTGGACACAAGAGGCAGGCTAAGGGTAGATGTTCAATTGGAGCCAGGACACAGGAGGCAGGTTAAGGGTAGATGTTGGAGCGGAGCCTGGACACAGGAGCCTGACTAAGGCTAGGTGTTGCAACGGAGCCTGGACACAAGAGGCAGACTAAGGGTAGATGTTGGAGCGGAGCCTGGACACAGGAGGCAGGCTAAGGGTAGATGTTGGAGAGGTGCCTGGACACAATAGGCAGGTTAAGGGTAGATGTTGGATTGGAGCCTGGACACAGGAGGCTGACTTACGGTAGGTGTTGGAGTGGAGCCTGGACACAGGAGGCAGACTAAGGGTAGATGTCGGAGTGGAGCCTTGACACAAGAGACAGGCTAAGAGTAGATGTTGGAGTGGAGCCTGGACACAAGAGGCAGACTTAGGGTTGATGTTCAAGTGGAGCCTGGACACAGGAGGCTGACTAAGGGTAGATGTTGGAGAGGAGCCTGGACACAGGAGGCAGGTTAAGGGTAGATGTTGGAGCGGAGCCTGGACACAGGAGACAGGCTAAGGGTAGGTGTTGGAGTGGAGCCTGGACACAGGCGGCAGACAAAGGGTAGATGTTGGAGCGGATCCTGGACACAGGAGGCAGACTAAGAGTGGATGTTGGAGCGAAGCCTGGACACAGGAGGCAGGTTAAGGGTAGATGTTGGAGCGGAGCCTGGACACAGGAGGCAGGTTAAGGGTAGATGTTGGAGCGGAGCCTTGGCACAGGAGGCAGGCTAAGGGTAGATGTCGGAGTGGAGCCTGGACATAAGAGGCAGGCTAAGAGTAGATGTTGGAGTGGAGCCTGGACACAAGAGACAGGCTAAGGGTCGATGTTCAAGTAGAGCCTGGACACAGGAGGCAGACTAAGGGTAGATGTTGGAGTGGAGCCTGGACACAGGCGGCAGACAAAGGGTAGATGTTAGAGCGGATCCTGGAAACAGGAGGCAGACTAAGGGTCGATGTTGGAGTGGAGCCTGGACACAAGAGGCCAGTTAAGGGTACATGTTGGAGCGGAGCCTCGACACAGGAGGCAGACTAAGGTTAGATGTTGGAGCGGAGCCTGGACACAAGAGGCAGGTTAAGGGGTAGATGTTGGATTTGAGCTTGGACACAGGAGGCTGACGTACTGTAGATGTTGCAGTGGAGCCTGGACAGAGGAGGCAGACTAATGGTAGATGTTGGAGCGGAGTCTGGACAGCGGAGGCTGACGAAGGGTAGATGTTGGAGCGGAGCCTGGACACAAGAGGCTGACAAAGGGTAGATGTTGGAGTGGGGCCTGGACACAAGAGACAAGCTAAGGGTAGATGTTCAAGTAGAGCCTGGACACAGGAGGCAGACTAAGGGTGGATGTTGGAGTGGAGCCTGGACACAACACTTGGACTAAGGGTAGATGTTGGAACGCAGCGTTGACACAGGAGGCTGACTAAGGGTAGATATTGGAGTGGAGCCTGGACGCAGGAGGCAGACTAAGGGTAGTTGTTGGAGCGGAGCCTGGACAGCGGAGGCAGGCTAAGGGTAGATTTTGGAGCGGACCCTGGACACAGGAGGCAGGCTAAGGGTATTGTTGGAGCGGAACCTGGACACAAGAGGCAGGTTAAGGGTAGATGTTAGATTGGAGCCTGGACACAGGAGGCTGACTTACGGTAGATGTTGGAGTGGAGCCTGGACACAGGAGGCAGACTAAGGGTAGATGTTGGAGCGGAGCCTGGATACAAGAGGCGGACTAAGGGTAGATGTCGGAGTGGAGCCTGGACACAGGAGGCAGACAAAGGGTAGATGTTGGAGTGGAGCTTGGACAAAGGAGGCTGACTTACGGTAGATGTTGGAGTGGAGCCTGGACACAGGAGGCAGACTAAGGGTAGATGTTGGAGCGGAGCCTGGACACAAGAGGCGGACTAAGGGTAGATGTCGGAGTGGAGCCTGGACACAGGAGGCAGACTAAGGGGAGCTGTTGGAACGGAGCCTGGACACAGGAGGCAGGCTAAGGGTAGATGTTGGAGTGGAGCCGCGACACAAGAGGCAGGAGAAGGGTAGATGTTCAAGTGGAGCCAGGTCACAGGAGGCTGACGAAGGGTAGTTGTTGGAGCGGAGCCTGGACACAAGAGGCAGGCTAAGGGTAGTTGTTCAATTGGAGCCAGGACACAGGAGGCAGGTTAAGGGTAGATGTTGGAGCGGAGCCTGGACACAGGAGCCTGACTAAGGCTAGGTGTTGCAACGGAGCCTGGACACAAGAGGCAGGTTAAGGGTAGATGTTGGATTGGAGCCTGGACACAGGAGGCTGACTTACGGTAGGTGTTGGAGTGGAGCCTGTACATAAGAGGCAGACTAAGGGTAGATGTTGGAGCGGAGCCTGGACACAAGAGGCAGACTAAGGGTAGATGTTGGAGTGGAGCCTGGACACAAAGGCAGGCTAAGGGCAGAGTTTGGAGTGGATCCTGGACACAGGAGGCAGAATAAGGGGAGATGTTGGAGTGGGGCCTGGAGACAAGAGGCAGGTCAAATGTAGATGTTGGAGTGTAGCCTGGACACAAGAGGCAGGTTAATGGTAGATTTTGGAGCGGAGCCTGGACACAGGAGGCTGACTCAGGGTATATGTTGGAGTGGAGCCTGGACACAAGATGCAGGTTAAGGGTAGATGTTGGAGAGGAGCCAAGACACAAGAGGCAGGCTAAGGGTAGATTTTGGAGTGTGGCCTGGACACATGAGGCAGACTAAGGGTAAATGTTCAAGTGGAGCCAGATCACAGCAGGCTGACTAAGGGTAGATGTTGGAGTGGAGCCTGGACACAGGAGGCTGACTAAGTGTAGATGTTGGAGGGGAGCCGGGTCACAAGAGGCAGGTTAAGGGTAGATGTTGGAGCGTAGCCTGGACACAAGAGGCAGGTTAAGGGTAGATGTCGGAATGGAGCGTGGACACAAGAGGCAGGCTAAGGGTAGATGTTCAAGTGGAGCTTGGACACAGGAGGCGGACTAAAGGTAGATGTTTTAGTGGAGCATTGGCACAACACGCAGACTAAGGGTAGATGTTGGAGTGGAGCCTGGACACAGGAGGCAGACTAAGGGTAGATGTTGGAGTGGAGCCTGGAAACAGCAGGCAGACTAAGGGTAGATTTTGGAGTGGAGCCTGGACACAGGAGGCAGACTAAGGGTAGATGTTTTAGTGGAGCCTGGACACAGGAGGCTGACTAACGTAATTTGGAGTGGAGCCTGGACACAAGAGGCAGGCTAAGAGTAGACGTTGGAGTGGAGCCTGGACACAAGAGGCAGACTAAGGGTAGTTGTTGGAGCGGCGCCTGGACATAGGAACCAGGCTAAGGGTAGATGTTGGAGCGGAGCCTGGACACAAGAGGCTGACTAAGGGTAGGTGTCGGAGTGGAGCTTGGACACAAGAGGCAGGCTAAGATTAAATGTTCAAGTGCAGCCAGGACACAGGAGGCAGGTTAAGGGTAGAAGTTGAAGTAGAACCTGTACACAGGAGGCTGACTAAGGGTAGATGTTGGTGCCGAGCCTGGACACAGGAGGCAGACTAAGGGTAGATGGTGGAGTGGAGCCTGGACACAAGGGGCAGACTAAGGGTAGAGGTTGAGTACAGCCTGGACACAGGAGGCAAGCTAAGGGTAGATTTTGGAGCAGAGCCTGTAGACAAGAGGCAGGACAAGGGTAGATGCTGGAGTGAAGCCTGGACACAGGAGGTAGGCTCAGGGTAGATTTTGGAGCAGAGCCTAGACACAGGAGGCTGACTAAGGATAGATGTTGGAGCGGAGCCTGGACACAAGAGACAGACTAAGGGTAGATGTTAGAGTGGAGCTTGGATTCTGGAGGCTGACTAAGGGTAGATGTTGGAGCGAAGCCTGGACACAAGCGGCAAACCGAGGGTAGGTGTTGCAGTGGATCCTGGAGCCTGACCTGGAACAGTGGACAGAACATGGATAGACTTCGTCCAGTCTGCACATGATCTCTGGCATCTCTATCTGTTGTTCCTCTGTCGGTATCTGCTTTTCAGGTATTTCCACATGCTCGTCATCTGCATGTGGCTCAGCAGCAACCTGTTTCCAGCAGTCCTCCCAGTGTCAGAGACCTCGGCTGTCACTTCCTCTGCTGTGAACCCGTGTCTGTGAGGTGATCACCGTATTCTGACCCTGAGCCTCCTGTAGATCATGCACCCACCATGGTGAATCTATCTACACTGGTGAAAGGTGCAGGTTAACACCGTGATGGTACATCCTCAGAGGCTTCCTCCTCAGAGATGGGGCTGCGCATGTAGATGTGGGTGTTCTCTATTTTAGGCCCCTCCCTTTCTTGCTGGTACATGGAATGAAGAAAACAAAGACTTAATGGGTGTCTCAGCAGGCTCTTACATTAAAGCAATTTTTACTCCGTATCTGAAAACAGCAGACTGGAGGCATCCTCACTAGCCTACTGGGAGAGTCCTGTCCCACCTTCAGCAAGGTAGAATTCTGCTCCTCCCTGGCTATCTTGGCAGCCTGCTCCTCAAAAGGGATGAGGACAGAATGCCACCTCCAGCCTTGGTTCGCTCCCTCTTATTGCAGACGTTTGTGTCCTGCAGACAGACAGAAGATTTAAGTGGCAGTCCAGTGGGTGCATGAGCAGTTTAGGAGCATGCATGCAAGCACAGATTGCTGGTAGATGAGTACTGGGGGCATGATTAAATGAGAAACATGTAAGGGTAGTGGTGCAGCTGGTAGGAGTTGCCATTTGAAGGTGCATTTACTGACCATTCCTGATATGTTTGAACTTCTTGTGATACAAAATCCAGGTCATAGAATCATAGAATTTACAGTGCAGAAGGAGGCCATTCGACCCATCCAGTCTGCACCGTCCCTTGAAAAGAGCACCCTTGGAAAGAGCCCATGCCTCCACCCTAACCCGTAACCTAGTAAACCCATCTAACGTTTTTGGTCACTAAGGGCAATTTGTCATGGCCAATCCACCTAACCTGCACATTTTTTGGACTGTGGGAGGAAACCGGAGCACCCGGAGGAAACCCACGCAGACACGGGGAGAACCATGCAGATAATGACCCAAGCCGGAAATTGAACCTGGGACCCTGGAGCTGTGGAGCAACTGTGCTAACCACTGTGCTATCGTGCTGCCCAGGGCTTGATTCCTGGCATTGACCACCATAGCTATTTACTCCCATTCATTCTGAGAATTTGACCAGATAACCCCCTATCCTCTATAGAGAGATGACAACCACTCCTCTTCTGCACCACTTTGACCACGGCATCCAGTGTAGCAATGGAAAGTTTTGGAATCCGCCACCTCCCATGTTGTGCCATAATTTATAACAACTAGGAGCAGGAGTAGGCCATCTGGCTCCTTGAGCCTGCTCCGCCATTTAATGAGATCATGGCTGATCTTTTTGGGACTCAGCTCCACTTTCCGGCCCGAACACCATAATCCTTAATCCTTTTATTCTTCAAAAAACTATCGATCTTTATCTTAAAAACATTTAATGAAGGAGCCTCAACTACTTCACTGGGCAAGGAATTCCATAGATTCACAACCCTTTGGGTGAAGGAGTTCCTCCTAAGCTCAGTCCTAAATCTACTTCCCCTTATTTTGAGGCTATGCCCCCTAGTTCTGCTTTCACCTGACAGTGGAAACAACCAGCCCGCATCTATCCTATCTATTCCCTTCATAATGTTATACGTTTCTATCAGATCCCCCCGCAACCTTCTAAATTCCAACAAGTACAGTCCCAGTCTACTCAACCTCTACTCGTAATCCAACCCCGTCAGCTCTGGGATTAACCTAGTGAATCTCCTCTGCACACCCTCCAGCGCCAGTACGTCCTTTCTCAGGTAAGGAGACAAAAACTGAACACAATACTCCAGGTGTGGCCTCACTAACACCTTATACAATTGCAGCATAACCTCCCTATACTTAAACTCCATCCCACTAGCAATGGAGGACAAAATTCCATTTGCCTTCTTAATCACCTGTTGCACCTGTAATCCAACTTTTTGCGACTCATGCACTAGCACACCCATGTCTCTCTGCACAGCAGCATGTTTTAATATTTTATCATTTAAATAATAATCCCTTTTGCTATTATTCCTACCAAAATGGATAACCTCACATTTGTCAACATTGTATTCCATCTGCCAGACCCTAGCCCATTCACTTAACCTATCCAAATCCCTCTGCAGACTTCCGGTATCCTCTGCACATTTTGCTTTACCACTCATCTTAGTGTCGTCTGCAAACTTGGACACATTGCACTTGGTCCCCAACTCCAAATCATCTATATAAATTGTGAACAATTGTGGGCCCAACACTGAACCCTGAGGGACACCACTAGCTACTGATTGCCAACCAGAGAAACACCCATTAATCCCCACTCTTTGCTTTCTATTAATTAACCAATCCTCTATCCATGCTACTACTTTACCCTTAATGCCATGCATCTTTATCTTATGCAGCAATCTTTTGTGTGGCACCTTGTCAAAAGCTTCTGGAAATCCAGATATACCACATCCATTGGCTCCCCGTTATCTACTGCACTGGTAATGCCCTCAAACAATTCCACTAAATTAGTTGGGCACGTTCTGCCCTTTATGAACCCATGCTGTGTCTGTCCAATGGGACAATTTCCATCCAGATGCCTCGCTATTTCTTCCTTGATCTTCCAGCATCTTCCCTACTACCGAAGTTAAGCTAACTGGCCTATAATTTCCCGCTTTCTGCCTACCTCCTTTTTTAAACAGTGGTGTCACATTTGCTAATTTCCAATCCACCAGGACCACCCCAGAGTCTAGTGAATTTTGGTAATTTATCACTAGTGCATTTGCAATTTCCTTCGCCATCTCTTTTAGCACTGGGATGCATTCCATCAGGGCCAGGAAACTTGTCTACCTTTAGCCCCATTAGCTTGCCCATCACTACTTCCTTAGTGATATCAATCATCTCAAGGTCCTCAGCTGCCATAGCCTCATTTTCATCAGTCACTGGCATGTTATTTGTGTCTTCCACTGTGAAGACTGACCCAAAATACCTGTTTAGTTCCTCAGCCATTTCCTCATCTCCCATTATTAAATCTCCCTTCTCATCCTCTAAAGGATCAATATTTACCTTAGCCACTCTTTTTTGTTTTATATATTTGTAGAAACTTTTCCTGTCTGTTTTTATATACTGAGCAAGTTTACTCTCATAATCTTACTCTTCTTCATAGCTTTTTTAGTAGCTTTCTGTTGCCCCCTAAAGTTTTCCCACTCCTCTGTCTCCCACTAGTTTTGCCACTTTGTATGCTTTTTCCTTCAATTTGATACTCTCCCTTATTTCCTCAGATATCTATGGTCAATTTTCCCTCTTTCTACCGTCCTTCCTTTTTGTTGGTATAAACCTTTGCTGAGCACTGTGAAAAATCGCCTGGAAAGTTCTCCACTGTTCCTCAACTGTTTCACCATAAAGTCTTTGCTCCCAGCCTACCTTAGCTAGCTCTTCTCTCATCCCCTTGTAATCTCCTTTGTTTAAGCACAAAACACTGGTGTTTGATTTTACCTTCTCACCCTCCATCTGTATTTTAAATTCCACCATATTATGATCGCTCCTTCCGAGAGGATCCCAAACTATGAGATCATTAACCAATCTTGTCTCATTACACAGGACCAGATCTAGGACTGATTGTGTAGGCAAGCTTTAATTGGTGATAAT
The DNA here is from genome assembly GCF_047496885.1 of Scyliorhinus torazame. Taxonomy (NCBI): domain Eukaryota; kingdom Metazoa; phylum Chordata; class Chondrichthyes; order Carcharhiniformes; family Scyliorhinidae; genus Scyliorhinus; species Scyliorhinus torazame. Next base: position 62,380,607 of record NC_092713.1, read on the forward strand.
CTATCACGATATTGGGGCCCCTGGGATGGAGGGTTACCTGCATCGGAAGCAATGGCCATGGGTTAACTGCAAATTGCGATCCCCGCACCAATTTTCAGACCTTATCAAATGCCATGGTCAAACATCATAGTATATACAGCACAGAAAAAGGCCATTCTGCCCATCATGCTTGTGTCAACTTGTTAAAAGAGCTATTCAATTAGTAACTCTCTGCTCTTTCCCCATTGCCCTGCAAACTTTCCGCTGCAAGTATTTATCCAGTTTCATTTTGAAAGTCATTTCACTTTCAGATAGTGCATTCCAATATGATTCATAATAATGAGAAAGGATATCCTTCAGCAACCAGCACATTAAGAGAAAGAAACGGTAGTTTGTTAATCATTTCTCAACTTTGCAAGTTTCACTGAGGACAAAAAAACAGAAGTGATTCCCATCAAAGGTAATGAATTGCTGATCTGCTTCTGAAAGCAGGGATTTTCACTGCAGAAAGTCAGCTAAGTCAGCTTAAAATCTTCACATGTCTCCCAATGGTTGATCCGAATAGGAATGGGCCACGAAGAGTAGTCTGTGCTCTCACTGTCAGAATAATGCACAGTGCAGTAACACCAAAGAATTTCAACAACGGGGAAAATATGAAAGGCAGTGAAGTCCTTGATTCATTGTTTTAAACACTATCTGTGATTTCACTACTTAATTTAAAACAAACAAACTACTGCAAGTAAGTCAAAGTGAACGCAATAGTTTTTTTGGACAAAAATAATTGTCTTGTTCAAAAGTTTCCTTTTGGTTTATTTATGCATCATAAGTTTATACTTAAGATCTTAATTTCAAACAATGCATTTGATAAATATTAACTCAAATTAGCTCGCTTGGTTGATGATCGCCAGAGTTGGGCAGGCAGCTGGAAAGAATTGGGTCTTTTAGCATTTTCATTTGGAAGCACTTCAAAGCCTTTGCTCTTTTTGATTGCTGTGCAGTGGAAAATAGAAAAGAGCCACATATGAAGAAAAGATGAAGACGTTTCCAGGCTGCCTTTTTCAGACTCGTTCGAATAGCAATTGTGCAGCAAATATGAAGACTCGGCAAAGAATTAGTAATCAATCTTGCTCTTCGGATATTTCCACATTTCCACCTTTGCCTCTTGTTGACCATGCTCCACACCACAGCTGGTTTGGGTTTTCACTTCTGTGTGGCCCCTGTCAGCAATCAACTGACTGGTGGTCCTGCCAGCTTTTCCTTCTTTATCCCTACCCCACTCAAAGGGAAAAAAACCTCACTAAAACTGTTTAGTTTACAGCCCTGAGAAAGAACTCTTCTCTCACTATACTGTGGCAAAAGTCTGTTATTCTTTCCTTCACAGTGGTTGTACACGCCAGTAAAACTTTCCTTTACAATAAATACGTTAATTAATCCTTCATTTTCCTCTGGACTCCAGATTGGTGAAGACCTCATTATAATGGCTGCAGATTTGTATGTTACTTTCTTTCAGCTGATTCAGGAGAATATTTAGAGTTCACTTCCGAGTCTGGGTATTCTTACTTAGAATTACGCAGGATTTACTGAACATGAACAGGCCATTCACCCCAGCAGGTCTATACCTGCTTAAGTGGGGTGCTCATTCCAAGAGCCGGTGCAGACTCGATGGGCCGAGTGACCTCCTTCTGCACTGTAGATTCTTTGATACCAGCCTTTGTTATGTTTCACTCCAGCCCCCTCCCACCTGACTTCATCTTATCCTATCAACGTATCCTATAACCTTCTCCCATTGTACTTACCTAGCTTCACTTTTGAAAAATAAATTCCAATTAACAGGCAATTCAGTGTGGCCAATCCACCTACCCTGTACGGAACAAGGTAGATGAGCTTGTGGCCCAGATTGTGAATGGCAGGTACGATGTGGTAGGCATCACAGAGACGTGGTTGCAGGGGGTTCAGGACTGGCATTTAAACATCCAGGGATTCACAACCTATCAAAAAGACAGAGAGGTGGGCAGAGGGGGCGGGGTTGCCTTGTTAATTAGGAATGAAATTAAATCAATAGCACTAAACGACATAGGGTCAGATGATGTGGAGTCTGTGTGGGTAGAGTTGAGGAACCACAAAGGCAAAAAAACCATAATGGGAGTTATGTACAGGCCTCCTAACAGTGGTCAGGACCGGGGGCACAAAATGCACCACAAAATAGAAAGTGCATGTCAGAAAGGCAAGGTCACAGTGATCATGGGGGACTTCAATATGCAGGTGGACTGAGTAAATAATGCTGCCAGTGGACCCAAGGAAAGGGAATTCATTGAATGTTTACAGGAGGGCTTTTTGGAACAGCTTGTGATGGAGCCCACGAGGGAACAGGCCATTCTGGACTTAGTGTTATGTAATGAGCCAGACTTGATTAAAGATCTTAAAGTAAGGGAACACTTAGGAGGCAGTGATCATAATATGGTAGAATTCAATCTCCAATTTGAAAGAAAGAAGGTAGAATCAGATGTAAAGGTGTTACAGTTAAATAAAGGTAACTACAGGGGCATGAGGGAGGAACTGATGAAAATCGACTGGGAGCAGAGCCTAGTGGGAAAGACAGTAGAACAGCAATGGCAGGAGTTCATGGGAGTAATTGAGGACACAGTACAGAGGTTCATCCCAAAGAAAAGAAAGGTTATCAGAGGGGGGATTAGGCAGCCATGGCTGACAAATAAAGTTAGGGAATGCATCAAAGCAAAAGAGAAAGCCTATAATGTGGCAAAGAGTAGTGGGAAGTCAGAAGATTGGGAAGTCTACAAAAACAAACAGAGGATAACAAAGAGAGAAATAAGGAAAGAGAGGATCAAATATGAAGGTAGGCTAGCCAGTAACATTAGGAATGATAGTAGAAGTTTCTTTAAATACATTAAAAACAAACGGGAGGCAAAAGTAGACATTGGGCCTCTCCAAAATGACGCTGGTAATCTAGTGATGGGAGACAAGGAAATAGCTGAGGAACTAAATAAGTACTTTGCATCAGTCTTCACAGTAGAAGACATGAGTAATATCCCAACAATTTAGGAGAGTCAGGGGGCAGAGTTGAATATGGTAGCCATCAGAAAGGAGAAAGTGCTAGAGAAACTAAGAGGTATAAAAATTGATAAATCTCCAGGCCCAGATGGGCTACATCCTAGAGTTCTAAAGGAGATAGCTGAAGAAATAGTGGAGGCGTTAGTTATGATCTTTCAAAAGTCACTGGAGTCAGGGAAAGTCCCAGAGGATTGGAAAATTGCTGTTGTAACTCCCCTGTTCAAGAAGGGAACAAGGAAAAAGATGGAAAATTATAGGCCAATTAGCCTAACCTCGGTTGTTGGCAAGATTCTAGAATCCATTGTTAAGGATGAGATTTCTAAATTCTTGGAAGTGCAGGGTCGGATTAGGACAAGTCAGCATGGATTTAGTAAGGGGAGGTAGTGCCTGACAAACCTGTTAGAGTTCCTTGAAGGGATAACAAATAGGTTAGACCAAGGAGAGCCAATGGATGTTATCGATCTTGACTTCCAAAAGGCCTTTGATAAGGTGCCTCACGGGAGACTGCTGAGTAAAATAAGGGCCCATGGTATTCGAGGCAAGGTACTAACATGGATTGACGATTGGCTGTCAGGCAGAAGGCAGAGAGTTGGGATAAAAGGTTCTTTTTCGGAATGGCAACCGGTGATGAGTGGTGTTCCGCAGGGTTCAGTGTTGGGGCCACAGCTGTTCTCTTTATATATTAACGATCTAGATGATGGGACTGGGGGCATTCTGGCTAAGTTTGCCGATGATACAAAGATAGGTGGAGGGGCAGGTAGTATGGAGGAGGTGGGGAGGCTGCAGAAAGATTTAGACAGTTTAGGAGAGTGGTCCAAGAAATGGCTGATGAAATTCAACGTGAGCAAGTGCGAGGTCTTGCACTTTGGAAAAAGGAATAGAGGCATGGACTATTTTCTAAACGGTGACAAAATTCATAATACTCAAGTGCAAAGGGACTTGGGAGTCCTAGTCCAGGATTCTCTAAAGGTAAACTTGCAGGTTGAGTCCGTAATTAAGAAAGCAAATGCAATGTTGTCATTTATCTCAAGAGGCTTGGAATATAAAAGCAGGGATGTACTTCTGAAGCTTTATAAAGCATTAGTTAGGCCCCATTTAGAATACTGTGAGCAATTTTGGGCCCCACACCTCAGGAAGGACATACTGGCACTGGAGTGGGTCCAGTGGAGATTCACACGGATGATCCCAGGAATGGTAGGCCTAACATTGTTGGCAAGATTCTAGAATCCATTGTTAAGGATGAGATTTCTAAATTCTTGGAAGTGCAGGGTCGGATTAGGACAAGTCAGCATGGATTTAGTAAGGGGAGGTCGTGCCTGACAAACCTGTTAGAGTTCCTTGAAGGGATAACAAATAGGTTAGACCAAGGAGAGCCAATGGATGTTATCGATCTTGACTTCCAAAAGGCCTTTGATAAGGTGCCTCACGGGAGACTGCTGAGTAAAATAAGGGCCCATGGTATTCGAGGCAAGGTACTAACATGTATTGACGATTGGCTGTCAGGCAGAAGGCAGAGAGTTGGGATAAAAGGTTCTTTTTCGGAATGGCAACCGGTGACGAGTGGTGTTCCGCAGGGTTCAGTGTTGGGGCCACAGCTGTTCTCTTTATATATTAACGATCTAGATGATGGGACTGGGGGCATTCTGGCTAAGTTTGCCGATGATACAAAGATAGGTGGAGGGGCAGGTAGTATGGAGGAGGTGGGGAGGCTGCAGAAAGATTTAGACAGTTTAGGAGAGTGGTCCAAGAAATGGCTGATGAAATTCAACGTGGGCAAGTGCGAGGTCTTGCACTTTGGAAAAAAGAATAGAGGCATGGACTATTTTCTAAACGGTGACAAAATTCATAATACTGAAGTGCAAAGGGACTTGGGAGTCCTAGTCCAGGATTCTCTAAAGGTAAACTTGCAGGTTGAGTCCGTAATTAAGAAAGCAAATGCAATGTTGTCATTTATCTCAAGAGGCTTGGAATATAAAAGCAGGGATGTACTTCTGAAGCTTTATAAAGCATTAGTTAGGCCCCATTTAGAATACTGTGAGCAATTTTGGGCCCCACACCTCAGGAAGGACATACTGGCACTGGAGTGGGTCCAGCGGAGATTCACACGGATGATCCCAGGAATGGTAGGCCTAACATACGATGAACGTCTGAGGATCCTGGGATTATATTCATTGGAGTTTAGGAGGTTGAGGGGAGATCTAATAGAAACTTACAAGATAATGAATGGCTTAGATAGGGTGGACGTAGGGAAGTTGTTTCCATTAGCAGGGGAGACTAGGACCCGGGGGCACAGCCTTAGAATAAAAGGGAGTCACTTTAGAACAGAGATGAGGAGAAATTTCTTCAGCCAGAGAGTGGTGGGTCTGTGGAATTCATTGCCACAGAGGGCGGTGGAGGCCGGGACGTTGAGTGTCTTTAAGACAGAAGTTGATAAATTCTTGATTTCTCGAGGAATTAAGGCTATGGAGAGAGAGCGGGTAAATGGAGTTGAAATCAGCCATGATTGAATGGTGGAGTGGACTCGATGGGCCGAATGGCCTTACTTCCGCTCCTATGTCTTATGGTCTTATGGTCTTTGGGTTGTGGGGATAAGACCCACGCAGACACGGGGGTAATGTGCAAACTCCACACAGAGAGTGACCCGGGGTTGGGATCGAACCCGGATCCTCGGAGCCATGAGCCAGCAGTGCTAACCACTGCATCACCGTGCCACCCAACCTATCTTCACTTTCAATTCATCGACACTGTTCACCTAAACCACTCCATGTGTTAATGAGTTCTATATTTTCACCACTTTCTGAGTAAAGGAAGTTTCTCCTGAATTCCTCATTGGATTATTGGTGACCACCTTATGATTATGCTTCCCAGTTTTGGAGAGCCTACCAGTGGAAGCATCTTCCCTGTTTATTCATAATTAATCCCTTCATAATTTTAGAAATTTCTATCAAACTTGTTTTTTCCAGAAAAGGGATCCACAGCCATGTATGTAGTTGTGCAGCCTGCCCCCCGGGGAATCGATGTAAATCTACATAGTCATGCTGGAGGTGCTGCTGTAAACAAATATCTTTGCTTTATTTTTCAGGGAAGTGGTGGCTTCCTTATGCCTCGTACCAAAATTTACCACCTCCAACGTACCTGTTATTGAAATAAAATTTCCATTCACATACCCATACTGCAGATTCATTCGTATCTTCATGTATTTTGCCACAGCTTTCCTTCATACTGACTATTGCCCACAATTTGCCATCAGATTTTTGTGAAGTCCTTCCAATTCTCGAACACACATTGTTTATGTAAATGACGAGCAATGGTGATCCCAGTACCAATTTTTACAGAACACAATTACCACCTTCCCCAAATCCATCTACTTTTAACTCCCAACTCTGTTTTCTGTTCAGTCGGTCATTTACTATCACTTATGCATTTAGTTATGCTTGTCCAATCGGATACCTTATCAAAAGCAATTGAAAGCCCATGTACATTACATTCACTGCAATCATCGCAACCGCAAGGACATCGCTGTATGAGTTCAATTTCCTAGACCCAATCGGCTTTTTTCAAATTCTTTTGCTGACGAGGCCACCATGTATTTCCCATCCCTTATTCTTTAGTTGCATCATCAATTACCTTCCCTCAATCATCAGGATTTGAGATATTCGCCGACAATTGCGCAGTGCTAGGCTCCATTTGCAGCTCCTCAAGTAATTATGCCAACGTGTACCAAGACCTGGACATTATTCATGACGCGCAGGTATCAGGTGATGACCATCTCCAACAAGACAGTCTAACCATATTGAACTGGCATTCATTGGTATTCCCCTCACTGATTCTCCTAGCATCAACATCCTGGGTGGGATGGGGGGAGGGGTAATCTATGATGGATAACTCACCACTTGCTTCCTGCTCTGTGTCATATCGCAAGCTCTATCCAGAAGATGGGCTCACACTGGAAGCTAACCTTGTTCATTAAACTGGGTGAGAGCAGGAACATCACAGGGTGGCTTAGAATCATAGAATAGAATCCCTCCAATGCAGAAGGAGGCCATTTGGCCCATCATGTCTGCACCGACAATCCGAAAGAGGACCCCAACTCTGCCCAATCCTCCACCATAACCCTATCTATGGGCAATTTGGCATGGCCAATCCACCTAACCAGCACATCTTTGGACTGTGGGAGGAGACCAGAGCATCTGGAAGAAACCCACGCAGACACGGCGAGAAAGTGCAAACTCCACACAGACAGTCACCCAAGGCCGAAATTGAACCCAGGTCCCTGGCACTGTGTGGCAGCAGTGCTAACCACTCTGCCACCGTGCCGTACTCGCAGGTGAAGAGCACCCTTGTACATTAGGCTTGCTGGGCACCCTACAGAAGAAAAACATTAATCATAGATTATCATAGAATTTACAGTGCAGAAGGAGGCCATTCGGCTCATCGAGTCTGCACCGGCTCTTAGAAAGATCACCCTACCCAAGGTCAACACCTCCACCCTATCCCCATAACCCAGTAACCCCACCCAACACTAAGGGAAATTTTGGACACTAGGGGCAATTTATCATGGCCAATCCACCTAACCTGCACACCTTTGGACTGTGGGAGGAAACTGGAGCACCCGGACGAAACCCACGCACACACAGGGAGGATGTGCAGACTCCGCACAGACAGTGACCCAAATCGGAATCGAACCTGGGACCCTGAAGCTGTGAAGCAATTGTGCTATCCACAATGCTACCGTGCTGCCCCAAAATCACTGTATGAACTTTTCCAGCCTCCAGATGTTCGCTTCTGCCGTAGGCATGAAACAACATTAAGTTTGATAAAATATTTCACATTCCATTTTGGCTCTTATCAGCTTGTAATTATTGTAAAATTCCAATTGTGCCGTGACAATTTAAATTAAATAGTCCAATTAAATAGCCTCTATCTACATTCAATCCCAAATTCAAATATGTAAGATACAAAGATGGAGATGTTGCTTTGTAGAAACCTATTCACTCCCTCTTTAAAATAGCAAGGAAACCATGAAAAGTAGTGATTTAACTAATTTTTTGAAATAATCTTTATTGTCGTAAGTAGGCTTACATTAACACTGCAATGAGGTTACTGTGTAAAACTCCTAGTCGCCACATTCCGGCGCCTGTTCGGGTACACAGAGGGAGAATTCAGAATGTCCAAATGACCTAACAGCACGTTTTTTGGGACTTGTGGGAGGAAACCGGAGCACCCAGAGGAAACCCACGCAGACACAGGGAGAACATGCAGACTCCGCACAGACAGTGACCCAAGCCGGGAATCGAACCTTGGACCCTCAAAACTTATCTCAGATTACGTCATTTACATCTCAGATTCAGTAATCACCAGAGAATTACCATGGTGACATGCAAAGCTTTTTGAACCATCATGACATGCGAAGCCACCAGATCATCAACACATCAAGGTGAAATGGATGACCATCGCTCATGAGATGCTGCTTCTTTTCTTCAGGGCAATGCCATCCGTCAATGCTGGAAAGAACATTTTCAACACCTCCTCAGTTGGCAGCTGATACTCTCTAAGCTACCCCCCAGTACCCTTTGGTAGAATTTACTGGTGAGACACCATCAATGGGGGAGCTGCAACAAGCAATCAAAGCAATGGAAAACAATAAAGCCTGCAGCCCTGATAGTATTCATAGAAACCTAGAAAATAGAAGTAGGATGAGGCCATTTGGCCCTTCAAGCCTGCTCCGCCATTCCTTATGATCATGGCTGATCACCAAGTTCAATACCCTGATCCCGCCTTCCCCCCATATCCCTTGATCACTTTAGCCCCAAAAGCTATATCTAATTCCTTCTTGAAATGACACAACGTTTTGGGCTCAACTACTTTCTGTGGTAGCGAATTCCACAGGTTCACCACTCTCTGGGTGAAGAAATTTCTCCTCACATCAGTCCTAAAAGTTTTACCCCTTATCCTGAAACTATGACCCCTAATTCGGGACTCCCCCACCATCGGGAACATTCTTTCTGAATCTACTCTGGCTAATCCTGATAGAATTTTGTAAGTTTCTATGAGATCCCCACTCACTCTCCTAAACTCCAATGAATATAATCCTTGCCGATTTAATCTCTCCTCATATGACTGTCCAACCACCCCTGGAATCAGCCTGGTAAATCTTCGCTGCACTCCCTCCATAGCAAGAACATCCTTCCTCAGATAAGGACACCAAAACTGCACACAATAATGACACAATGTGTCATTATTCCAACAGAGGTCTTCAAACTGGAGTCTTTTGCTCAGATCAGTCCTCCATGCACTCATCCTAAGGATTTGGGAGGGAAAGAAAATCTGCCTTGACTTCAGGAATACGGAAATTGTAACTATCTTCAAGAAGGGAGATAAATCAGGCTGTGGAAACTATTGAGGTATTCCCCTCTTGTCCATAACATGGAAAATCCTGATACAGTCTCCCGAATCAACTATTTCCTGTCGCTGAGGAAATCCTTCCAGAGACACAGTGTGTCATTAGAGCTTCCATGGGAACCTCTGACATGGTCTTTGTTGCCAGACAAAACCAAGAAAAATGTTTAAAACAACACCAGGAACTCTTCATTGCATTCAGCGAGCTGACGAAAGCATTTGACTCAGTAAACCTGTGGATCATGCTCCAAAGAATGTCTAAGAAACATCATCACCATCCTGCAACTACTTCATGATGATATGACTGCAACTGTTTTGAGTGGGAGATCTGAAACACATGCCTTAAAAATCCAGACTGAAGGGCAGCACAGTGGGTTAGCCCTGCAGCCTCACGGTGCCGAGGTCCCAGGTTCGATCCCAGCTCTGGGTCACTGTCCGTGTGGAGTTTGCACATTCTTCCCGTGTCTACGTGGGTGTCGCCCCCGCAACCCAAGATGTGTGGGGTAGGTGGATTGGCCACCCTAAATTTCCCCTTAATTGGAAAAAATGAATTGGGTACTCTAAATTCATTTAAAACATATGTTTTTAATCCAGACTGGTGTCAAACAAGGCTGTATGATAGCCTATGCACCCCCCTCTCCCATACCATTTACAATCTCCTAACAGTGGCTATTCACATCACCAAAGATCAACTAACCTTAACTGTTGGTAATAAATACTGTCCAAAAAGCTCTTTAACCTCAGTCACTTACATGCCAAAACTAAACTGGCCACCATAGACATACATGATCTACAATTTGTCGAGTGTATTGTCATTGCCAACTTTGCACCAGGTTTGCAAACTGCATTCAATCTCTTCAATCCTGCAGATAAGAAACAAGAAAGATCCTTGAATGTTTCCAAAACAAAACTCAGAGATCACTCCACATCTGGTCAGCCAAATACTCCACCTCCCAGAAATGTTGAAGGAGGGACTCTGGAATATGTTGAGTTCTGCCATACCTTTCTCAAAAGTCCACCATTCATGAGGAGATCCAGCACCAGATTAGTTGAACCAACTCACCTATGGCTGTGGGTGTTTGACAACCAAGACCTCCATAAGTCAACAAAAGTCCAAGTGTACAGAGCATTTTACTGCAGTGAGACCTGGACTATGTATCAGTGACACTTAAGAGTGCTAGAGAAATTCCAATGGCATTGTCTCGACTGCATCTTCCAGATTCAATGGGAAGACTGTTGAACAAATGCTAGTGTCCTTCTTGAAGCCAGCTCCACAAGCATTCAGGCAAAACTCCTGCAAGAACTACTTTGATGGTCTGGACACTGTGTCCATATGGTCAAAAAGCACCTCCCACTGCCAGGTCTTGTTTTCTCCTCTCTCAAATGGCCAGCATTCCATGGAAGGAGAAAGACTTCAAAGTCTTGAAAGACACTCTGAAGCTCTCCCGGAAGTGCAGCAACATCGGCATTAATGACTGGGAGGAGCTTGCTATCAGTCATTCAAAATTGTAGCAACTTGTCCTTAAAGCTGGATCAGGCTTTGAATGACAACATCTTAATGATGAGGCAAGAAGTAGCAGAGGAGGAAAAAGAAGGAAGCAAATTTTGCATTCAGGATCCATCAGGTTCCTTTATGGGATATCCTGCCTCATGTGCTTAATAATCTGTGGGTTAGAGAATTGACCTGTTCAGCCACGTGAAGATCTATGGCAGTGACTGGCGACCCTGAGTAGATGTCATCCTCGAATCAAAAGGCTGCTAACAAAATGCCAGAGAATCAACAGCAATGGCTTATTGTCTCATCGTGCCCTATTGCATCTGCTGTGTCATGGGAATGTCACTTTAAGAAATGTTTGTCTTCTCAAGTGGCTGCAGTGATGTCATTGTGTGGGTGGAGCTGGGCTCTGGCTCTGCTTTTTACTTTCGTCTTGAGGTGAAAGCTGTTTTTGGCTCTGAGTTTTAGTTTCATTTTCAGTTGGAGAGCTGCATTCAAACCAAGGAGGTGTGTTTTGGTCTCTCTCTCTGCATGCTAAAGAATGTCTCCAGATCACTTGATGATTTCAAAGTAATACCTGTTTCTGTAAGGAATGCAAACCTACTGTCTTTGTTAAAAAGGGTCTTTGACTTATGCATGTTGTTAGGAAAGTTACTAAGGGTTACCTACAGAGTATCTTTTTTTGGGGGGTATCAGTGTTGGTAGTTGATAAGATGTTTACTGTGTGTCTCTGAAATGTTAACTGGATTCATAGAATAAACATTGTTTTGTTTAAAAATGCTTCAGATCTCAGTTGCATCACACCTATAAAATGGTCCCTTGTGCTCCCTATAACCAAACTCTATTAAAAGTTGTAGGTAAGGTGAACTCCATGATATACTTTGGTGTTCTCTAAACCCTGGCTCATAATAGCTGTCACCCAAATATTTATCCTTCGTCCCTTCCATTTCTCGTCTGCACGTTACCCACAGCATCATAATCTGAAAGCATGTCAGGTCCTCCATGCATGCTGATGATACTCAGCTCTAGGTCACCATTACCTCTGTGGACAAAGCTCCTCTGTCTCTGATTTTCAAGAGTGCTTATCTGACATCCAGTACCAGAGGAGAAAACTTCTCTCTGACTGAATATTTGGAGGACCCAAACCATTGTCGTTGGTACCCACCACAAATCCTGCTAGCCACCAACATCTCCATTCTCCCTGACTGTGACTACATCAAGACTGATTGCAAATCTAACATCGTAATTAACACTCAAATGAACTTGCGGGCCCATGTCTACATGTCACTAAAATCGATTACCCTCAATGTATCTTTGGAAGCTCCTCCTTATGTTGCAGCTTCCCATAGAGCTTCCTGTGCAACTGCAGTATTTCTTGTGATTTCTTCATGATGCGATGATAGCCTTTTTATAGAGCCATAGTCACTATGACATAGAATGAGCACAGCAAGTTCATGTAAGCTCTCTGTAAAACAGTCCATTCTCTCCTGCCATCGCCTTGCAAGTTTATTTCCCCCCAGTGCCCATTCAATTTCCTTTCCAAATCATTGATCGTCTTTGCTTTCACTAGATTCAGAGACATCTCTTTATCACTCACTGTGTAAAATAGGTTCTTCCTCACATCCCCCCCACACCCCTTGCCCAAAACCTTACGCTGGTGTTCCCTAGACCTTGTACAATCTGCTAATGGGAAAAGTTTTTCTTTGTGTACCTTACCCAATTCGTTATAATGCTCTACACCTCTATCAAATCTCCTCTAAATTTCTCCTTTGCACCATGGAGAACCTCCAGCTTCTCAAGCCTAACCTTGTTGCTTGAATCCCCAATCCCTGGAATCATCCTGCTAAGTCTCTTCAGCACCATCTCAAGGGCCCTCACATCCTTCCTAAAGTGTGGTGATCACAATTGGATGAAGTACTCTAGTTGTGATTTACTGAGAACTTTATAATGGTTCAACAATACTGTAATAATATGTAATAATATGTATGTAGGTATACCAGTGAAGGGTTAATTATTACATCTCAGTGTAATTCAAACACTAGAGTACACCACCAGTCCATTTTCTAACCAATCAGCATCCTTTTCTTATGCAGCATAAATTGTTGTTCACATTGAAATTTGGTGTTCTTGCATCTGTCCTCATGAGCGCAAGATGAAAAGCTTGACAGGATGTTTCCTTATTCAGTAATACTCAAATTTGAAGTGTTACCTCTACTTCCATTATTGAGAAATTAGACAAAAACTATACAATATAATGATGGAGGCAGCCATCAAAACAGAATTTGTCTAGGTTTATTCGGCATTGTGGTAATAGCAATGTGCTAATTTTGTGGGGGTTTCAACTCTGCCCAGTTTAAACAGAAATCCCAGATGGTGAAGCAACGTAGCAACTTAATCAGAAGACAGGCAGCAGGGTGGGGATAGAAAGAACACAGGACAGGCAAAAAGGGTTTTACAGCAGCATCTTAACAGCAGAGTTTAAAAGTAGAGTGGCAGAGGGTGAGAACCTGAGGGGGGAGACACAAGAGAGGGAAACAAAGATAGAAACAAAAGGTAGAAAGGCAAAAAGCAAAAGTAGAAGGCAGAAGAAACAAAATCTAGCAGCAAATCAAGACAAAAGGAATGCGTAAAAATGTTAAAAAGAAAGTCTAACGGCACTGTATCTGAATGCGCTCTAATTCTAAATAAGGTAAATGAATAAACAGGCATGATATGATTGCAATTATAGAGACTTGGCTGCAGTGTGACCAATACTGAGATCTGAATATCCAAACGAATTCGATACTTCAGATATTTAGGGCTGGATTCTCAGTTTCTGCGACTAAGCGTTGACGTCAACGGAGAATCCGTGGACCTTTACAACAAGAAAATTGGCACCGCACCTACACCAATTCCGCTATCGGTGAGAGGCTAGCACCGGTGCTGTGTGGAACACCATCGAATCCCATGAAAATCAGTGCGGGATTCTCTGGGTCCGTGATGGACACTCGCAGGGCTGACAAGCTGCAGCCGCTCATAAACATACACTGTCCACACAGACACTAGGTTTATTCGGCATTGTGGTAATAGCAATGTGCTGAAAAGCTGAAAAGATGGGACAAGCTGTGCCGGAGCACCCGGGAGAGGTCACCTATACGACCGAGGGCACGATTTTAAAGCGGGCTGCAGCATGTGCAGCTGCATGGCCATCTTGCCAGCTGCAATAATGGTGTTGCGCAACCCTTCCACCCCAACCCCACAGCCCACCTCCTGGACACTCCCCACTACTCCCTTTGGCCCTGGCAGAAGCCCTCCAGCCAGCAGCACAACTGTTGGCGTAGTATTGCGGTGTTGGACACTGTCCATATGCCCCCACTCTCTCTCAGCAGCCACCACGGCAGGTTCACGATTTGTGAGAGCACCCGTGGACTGCGCCGTCGGGAACTCGGCCCATCGGAGCCGGAGAATTGCGGGTGAGTCCACTGGTGATATGCAAACGGTGTTTAAAGTACGCATGACGTACTTCATTGAGGTGACAGCAGCGCGATTTGGCATCAAACCGCTGTCTGCCGTGATTTTGGCGTCGGACGCTATTCTTCGCCCGATCACATGCCCCGATTTCGTCATCGGTTAACGGCGAATCTCGCCCTTGATATTTGTGATTTCGCTGCCTGAAAGGGTGATGGAGGCAGAGATCCTCAGAACATTTAAGAAGTATTTAGATGTGCACTTGCGATCTCAGGGCATACAAGGCCTGTGATTAGAATGGTTAGGTGTCTGTTTCTGACCTGCGTAGGTGCAATGGGCCGAAGGACGTTTACTGTGCTGTACGATTCCATCACTCCTTGACTCAATATTTAGGAAGGACAGGCAAAAAGGAAAAGGAGATGGGGTAGTGTTTTTAGTTAAGGATGAAAACACTGCAATAGTGAGAAAGGATATTGGCTCAGAAAATCAAGGTGCAGAATCAGTCTGTGTGGAGCTCAGAATCAACAAAGAGCAGAAAATATTACTGAGAGTTATCTATAAGCCTCCAAACATTAGTGGTAAAGTAGAGGATGGCTTTAAACAGGAAATTAGAGATGCATGCAACACGTGTATTACAGTAACCATGAGTGACTCCAAGCTATATACAGATTGGGCAAACCAAGTTAGCAATAATATTGTGGTGGGTGAATTACTGGAGCGTGTACCAGATGTTTTTTTTAGAGCAGCATGTTGAGAAACCAACTCGGGAATACGCTATCCTAGATTTGGTATTGTGCAATGATAAGGGATTAATTAATAATCTTGTTGTGCGAGGTGCTTTGGGGGGGAGTGATCATAATATGATAGAATTCTTATTAGGATGGAAAATGAAGTCGCCCAATCCAAAGGGTCTAAAATCTAAATAAAGGAAACTACGAAGGTATGAGGGGTGAGTTCGCTACGATAGATTGGAGAACTTCAATAAAAGGCATGATGGTGGATAGGCATATGTTAACATTCAAGGAATGAATGCATGCATTGCAACAGTTATACATTTCCTCCTGGTGCAAAAACACACCAGGAAATGTGGCCCAACTATACCTAACAAAAGAAATTAAGGATAGCATGAAATCCAAAGACGTGTCAGGTAAAACTGCGAGAAAAGTAGCGAGCCCAAGGATTGGGATGCATTTTCTACAAAAATGATATCCGAATAACTTGATAATAGTATGTGCACATATCAATTTTTACACTGAATTATCACTCAAGCTAAAGTGAAAAATAATAGATTGCATGCTCCTTAATATCATATGCTGCAAGAGAATGGAAAATGAAACATGACATCAATCCTTCAGCTTTAAGTTTAATGTAAAGTTGATTTGCTTTTATCTCTGTGTTGCAGTTTATTCTTTTAACTTTCCACTCCTTCCACTTTCTACTTCTCTGTCTGGCAAAGTGACGCCAATTCATCATCTAGATTTATTTTGACACCAAAAGTCATAACAGTTTCACAGTATGTCCCAGGGTAATCACAGTGTTGGTGCCGAAGAAAGCTCCAACATTATTGTTGTCAAACAGACAACATAGAATTACATTGAATGTACAGCACTGGGACAGGCCTCCGTCCAATGTGGTGTTTACATTACACAGGAGTCCCTTCCAACCGGTGTATTCTATGATTTCTTTCTCCCTCATCTATGTAGTTTCTCCTCAAGAGCAACTATGTTATTCTCAATTACTCTAACTGGAAACGGATTTATTCTAACCACTCTTTGGTTAAAGACATTTCTCCTGAATTCCATATTGGATTTATTAGTGAATATGTTAGATTTGTGGCACGTCATTCTACTCTTGCCTGCAAATGGAAAAATCTTCTCTACATCTACGCTATCAAACCCTTTCATAACCTTGAAAATCTATGCCAACTTTGCCTGCAATGTGCCAGTCAAAATGAATGGGTGTTCGGTTTTGCTGCTTTGGCAGGTTTTTCACCTATGTGGAGTGTCGTAGGCTGCGTACATGTGGGAGTTTGGGTACCTCACATCACCCAGGATTATTACTCAACCGTCAATGTGCCACTGGTTTGCAACCCAAAAATATTTTGTCGGTGCGCTCAATAATCCTGGGGAGCTGCATGAAGCTTTCACTCTGCAGATGTCCCAACTTGCTGATGACTCTGGACCTGCAAGTACACTTAAGCAACGGCTACTAAGAGGCCACTTCAAACTCAGCTGAAGTCAGCTGGCAGAAATCCAACCAATGAAACACAGCAGCTCTACAATAAGTGCTACATGACTAGCGGACGTGTGATTGAACAAGCCACCGGCATGCTGAAGTTGCGCTTCAATGCCTCGACAAATCTAGAGGCGCCCTACAATCAGATAGGGGGCAGGATTCTCCGACTTCCCAACCGTGGGTTTCTCAGCGGCAGGAAGCAGAGCGACATTCACTGATGGCAGGATTCTCTGCTCCTATCGCTGTCGATGGGATTTCCCATTGAAGCTACCCCACATCGCCAGGAAACCCGCGGGCGGGTTTGCTGTCGGCAGGACCAGAGAATCTT
Organism: Scyliorhinus torazame; assembly: GCF_047496885.1. Taxonomy (NCBI): domain Eukaryota; kingdom Metazoa; phylum Chordata; class Chondrichthyes; order Carcharhiniformes; family Scyliorhinidae; genus Scyliorhinus; species Scyliorhinus torazame. Next base: position 62,397,559 of record NC_092713.1, read on the forward strand.
GCCGTCATCAAACAGACAGAGAATTCCGGACAGGGTCTCTAAAATGGTTACAATTTGTTACACTCTGTACAACATTGAGGCTTGAACCGACAGGTGGAACAAAGCAAAGAATTCATATTCTCCATGGAGGATTCGGAGGGGCAGGACTATGATCCTGAGAAGGAGGAATGGGATAAGGGAAATGGGCCCCTAACTAAGTACATTTCTGCCCTTTATTAATACAAGGTTCACACATGCTGATGCAACAGCCACAAATTCTCACCTCACCCATGCCACTGACAAAACACAGTCCCTTAAGCAACAAAGCACCTGCTCAATCTCCCACATTACTCCAGATGAATTAATGTCTTCCCATTCATCACTAAACAAGTTCAAAAGAAACCTGCTAGCAAACACCCAAAATTGGATAAAGTGGTGCCAGACGAAAATATTTATGTGTACCAGTCACATAACTGAAACTCAAGGACACAACATATTCTCATATAACAGGCGTACTTGTGTTTTCCTTATTTTTCCTTTCCCCACAACGCCTACATGATACAACCTGCAACTTAAGCAGAGATTGATGCAGACTGCTTGGATGCATAGCTGACTGTAGAGATGCTCTTGGCCAACATCCTTTGTGTTTTGGCGCCTGTGAGGGCCCCACCTCCATCTGTGTAGAGTCCGACTCAGCCAACAGGTCACATGGCAAGATTTGTGGGATGGCAGGATTTCCCACCCCACTACCTGAAGAATTGGTGGGGAATGGATCCCTGCAAATCACAGCAACCCTGTAGTCATTTAATGCTGGATTTTCGCCCCTCGCTCAGGTGAAAGTGCCAGCTGAGGGAACGGCTGGCCAACCTGAGTGAAGTGGAAGTGCTTTGAATGGAGTCCCCACTTCCCTGTCTCATTTTGCTATCATCCTTCTCACGGCCCAGCTGCATTTCACTGGTGCCACTGTACTGGAGAGTACTAGGGTGCAGATCAGAGCGCACTGTAAGGCCAAGGCTAAGATATATATTCCATGTCCTAACATCTTTCTCTGCAACAAAAACACTTTTAGTTGCTTCTATGGTTCTTTTGGTGATAATCTTAAATTTATGCACCCTTATGGGTAGCGCGGTAGCATAGTGGTTAGCACTATGGCTTTACAGCACCAGGGTCCCAGGTTCGATTCCCAGCTAGGGTCACTGTCTGTGCGAAGCCTGCACATTCGCCCTGTGTCTGCGTGGGTTTCCTCCGGGTGCTCCGGTTTCCTCCCACAAGTCCCGAAAGATGTGCTATTAGGTAATTTTCATAGTAACTTCATTGCAGTGTTAATGTAAGCCTACATGTGACAATAAAGATTATTATCTAGCTACTGATTCATCATTCAATAAAAATATATTCCCCCATCTAGCTAATCAAAACCTTTCGCAACTTTGAACAATTCTATCAACACAGTTATGATTATTGAACTTTAAACGACAGTTACGGTTTAAAATGTTTCCTTTATTTTAAAGAGAAACAAAATGCTCTGAATAGGGGGGTGGCGATCACACTAACTCCTCCTGGAAACAGGTCCATGTGTTCTGGTTGTCTGGGTAAAGAAACCCAAACCTAAACCTATTGAAACTAAAGTGACAGTTTTCACACCTTGACACAGAAAAGGGGCAGCTATTGGGTGGGATTCTCCGGTATCCGGCGGGCGGGGCATACCGGCGCAAAAGAGTGCCGTGAACCACTGCGGCGTCGCGCCGCCTGGATGGTGCGGAACCCTCCGCACATTCGAGGGCTAGGCCGCCACTGGAGTGATTGGCGCCATGCCAACCGGCGCCGAAGGGCCTCCGCCGGCCGGTAGGAGTTGGCGCATGCGCAGGAGGCCAGCATGTTCCCAGAACCGCTGCCATGACCCCTGCACATGCGCAGTGGGTTTCTTCTCCGCGCCGGCCATGGCGGAGCTTTACAGCGGCCGGCGTGGAGGAAAAGAGTGCCCGTAGATCGGTGGGCCCCGATCGCGGGCCAGGCCACCATAGGGGCCCCCCCGTGCCCAGATCCCCCCCCGCGCCCAGATCCCCCTGCGCCCGCCCGAGGACTCCGCAGGCTGCCAGTAGAGCCAGGTCCCGCCGGTAAGAACCTTGTGTAATTTACGCCAGCGGGACAGCCCGAAAATGGGTGCCCGCTTGGCCCATCGCGGAGCGGAGAATCGCCGGGAGGGCTGCTGCCATCGGCCCCCGACCGGCGCGCCGCGATTCCCGGCCCCACCAAAAAACCAGCGCCGGAAAATTCGGCAGCCAGCGTTGGGGCGGCGGGGCGGGATTCACGCCGCCCCCGGCAATTCTCCAGCCCGGCGGGGGGTCAGAGAATCCCGCCCATTATTTTGGACACAGATACAAGTCAAATAAATTACCGCTGTATGGGGAAGCAGCAGATACCACTGCGAAGAGCAGGGTGAAGTTGTGCAAGTTAATATTCTACTTGAAAGGAAGGTAACAGGACTAATGTAACTTTTAAGACTTAAGGAACAAGAATCACTGAGGTGAACAATGTTGGTGGACATTTGTCTGGAATACTCATGCTGAGTAGAACGATTTTCGAAGGACACGGAATGATTTGGCCTGGTGAATGCCTGCTGGAAACTGGAATTAACTTGGGACTTAATATAATATTGCTGCCCATCTGCCAGAAGTGTGGTGTTTCATAAGGTATATTTTAATTGCGTTAATCTTTTCTTTAGTTTGGTGTATTAATTGACTATTAAGTTCTGTTTACTCTATATTTTAGTTCACAACAAAAACGAAAATGTTGGAGAGACTGAGCAGACATGGGAGCATCTGTGGAAAGAGAAAATAGAGTTAACGTTTGGATGGTCCGTATGACTCTTCGTCAGAGCTGTATGTTTGTCGAGGTAAATTAGTTTGTTAAAGTAAAATGTGAAATCTTGTTTTGCGATTCTTTCCGCAGGTCACTGGGGAAGGAAGCACTTTTTCAAAAGTTATAGGTCTCTACAGGGAATGTAACAGCGCCCAATATTTTGTAATAATTTATGCTATGTACATTTTCCCCTATTCCTATTATGAATTTGTTCAGTATTGGACCAGAGAAAACTCAAAGTGTAAATTGAGATGCTATCGATGATAGAGGACAACGCATGTTAGCACATGGGCTACTGGAATTACAGTTAATGGCATCAGAATAGAAGATTCCAGAGGAAGTATTTGTGGTGCTAATCTATAGGAAGGCAATAAAATAAAATTTAGGGGAATATTTTATGGCACAAAATGCTCTATTTAGTACATTTAAACATAATGGGCAGGGTTTTCCGGTTGCACCCACTCGAGACTGGAAATTCAATTCAAGGTCAATTGTCCTGTAAATGGTCTGCCAAATTTTCCACCTCTCCCGCAACGATTTCTGCAGTGGGCGGGACCAGAAAATTTAGCCTTATACCCATTTATCAACAATAATGGAAGAAATGGACACAAAACTTAAAACTTCAATAGGAAAGCTCAGAAACAGAGGTTATAACTATGGTCATTTGGGGCAGCACGGTGGCACGGTGGTTAGCACTGCTGCCTCACAGCGCCGAAGACCCGAGTTCGATCCCGGCCCTGGGTCACTGTCCGTGTGGAGTTTGCACATTCTCCCCATGTTTGCGTGGGCTCCACTGCCAACATAGCACGTGGTGCTGGAAAAAGCTTCATGACCTCCTCCGGTGGCCAGGGTGAGTAGCCAGCACCATGCCCCTGGCACCAACCCCTGTCCCACACACCTGGGTTCGCCCCCCACAACCCATAGGTGTGCACAATAGGTGGATTGGCCACGCTAAATTGCCCGTTAATTAGAAAAAATGAATTGGATACCCTAAATTTATTAAAAAAGAAAGAAAACAAAAAAAAAACCAAGGAAATTTGAACTGTGTGACTAATAAACACTGGGGGCTGCATTCCCCATTTTAGAGACTAAGGACTGGATTCTCCATTTCAGGGACTATGTCCCCACGCTGTTGTAACAACTGTGGCCTTTCATGCCGGAAAAAAACGGCATGAAAAGGCCACATATTCGCAGCCCTGCAGGGGGCCAGCAGGGACCCGTCATGAATCTCGCAGCTTTTGCTGCAGATACGGGCCCCTGCTCATCCGGGTCAGAGGCCGCGCATGCGTACAACGGCGGCCTCCAGCGGCCGCGCCGTGCTCTATGGCGGACTCAGACCGCGGAGCTGTATCACCTAAATAGTGCCCCCGATCGGCCGGGCGCGCGACCCGGATTGCCTGCATGCCCAAAAGTAGCCCGGTGCCATGTGAGCCCCCCCACCCTCCGTTCGGCCCGCCCCCGACCATGGCCGTCAGGAGCGGAGAATGGCAGGGTGGGCCTCCAACAATGGCTGCAGGTAGTGGATACGCAGCGCGGCGTACTCGGAGAGAACACCACTTTTCGATGCCCTGAGAATCGGGAGGCGGCGCCGGTCCCGATTCCATGCGCAGAAATGGATTCTCCGCCCCGGTGTCGGACGCGATTTCGGCGTCGAGGTGGGGAGAATCCTGCCCTGAGTACTGATGCCGGGACTGAATCAGTGGTGTTGGCCACGGATGTCGCGCTGGTCATGGATCAATTCAGGATCCGTTAATGGGCTAGCACTGGCGCCATGTGTAACTCGAGCAATTCCAATGAAAAACCCATACCAGCCAACAAGATGGCAGACTGTTTCACAGATGCAGAGCTCGAGACCCTGTTGGATGCCGTGGAGGAGAGGTGGAGGAGCTTGTACCCCAGAGTGGGAAGGAGGCTGCCAACCACTGCTGTCCATTGGGCCCGGGTGCAGTTGGCAGAGGCTGTGAGCCCCACTGCCAGGGTGGCCAGTAGTGGCGGAAAAAGCTTCATGATCTCTTCCAGCGGCCAGGGCAAGTAGCCAGCACCATGACCATTGCACCAACCCCCATCCCACACATCCGTAATCTATCCCCCTGCACCCGGAGTGTGGCTGAACCCCACCCACCGGCAATCTGCTTGCACCTCACCCAGCACCCATACCACCTGCCATGGTCGGGTCCCCCACACCACCCCAGCCCCAGCACCCCACTACCCCCCACACCCGCCACCACCACCGCACCTGCACCACACCATCGCAACACCACCACCCGACCTCCCCCACAACACCACACATTGTGCAGCCTCCTATGCCTGCCTGGGCCCATTCCCTGCCGGCAGGTCCTCGAATGGTAGGTGCTGTCGGTACACACAAGGTGTAATGCAGCGCCTCCTTCCCACCTCCTTGGCCTGGTGGGCAGCGGGTTCTCCATCCCCACTGGCAGCCTCCTGTTCCTCTGAGGCAGGCTCCACTGCTACAGGGTCCTCACCGAGCAGCTCCTGCTCGTATAGCCTCAGTCCATCTCCCAGTGCTACGGCGGCTAGGATGATGGCAACCATTCCTAGGGTTGGATTCCGAAATCCATTGTCTGCAGGGGGTGAAAGGCAGACGTGTTAGCATGGTGCATATCCCAGTGCGCAACCAGTTCCAACAGGCAACACGGTGGTCCTGGACTGCACTGTAGCCCCTGCTCCTACATATCCCCCTCCCCCCTCTTCTCCTTTCCCCACACCCAACCCGGTCGTTCCTCCTGGCTCTATGTCCTCTGCACTGCTGGCCCCGTTGGTGTCCAACATCACGGGCGCCTCTGGCCCTGGCACCCGTGGCTGTGCTATGCATGCTAGCGGTACGCTCTGCAGGCCCCATCCGTTGCCCTCCTGCCGGGGCTACTATGGGGCTTGCCCTAGGGTGGGCCTCCTGATACCTCACGTGGGTGGTGCCAGGTTGTGGGTGGGTGGGGCAGGGTTGGTGGGTAGAGGTGGGGTGGAGGGAGTGGTTGGAGGTGGGTTGGTGGGGTGAAGGTGGGGTTGAGGGAGGGTTTTTTTTAAATTTGTTCATGGGACATGGGCATAAATACTGTGCCAGTATTTATTGCTCATCCCTAATTGCCCTTGAGGGGGCAGTTATGAGTCAACCACATTGCTGTGGGCCTGGAGTCACATGTAGGCCAGACCAGGTAAGGATGGCAGATTTCCTTCCCTAAAGGACTTGAGTGAAACGTAAGTGTTTTTCCGACATTCAACAATGGTTTCACAGTCATCATTAGCCTTTTCATTCCAGATTTTTATTGAATTCAAATTTCGCCATCTGCAGTGGCCCTGGCCGAGGCACCCCCCCCAGTCAGCTATGCCACCGGCAGGACTGGCAGGACCGGCAGCCCACGCTCGCGCCTCTCGGAACATGACCTACCTTCACTCTTTCCCTCAGCAGCCACAGCGCCTGTTTCCCGATTTTTAAAACTATAAGCGAATCTCGTTGATGGTAATCCCTCCTGGCGGAGGTGGAGCATCGCGGGAGGCCCGGAGATTACCGGGGCGGGCCCGGTAATGATATGCCAACGCCATTTACTGTACGAGCGGCATACAATGCATTCACGGAGCTGTCGAGGCACCGGAGCATGGCATTCCGTCAGTTGCCCGACACCGGCCTCGATTTTCGGTTAATGCGTGATTTCCCGCCCGATTGCATTTCCCGATTCCGATGTCGGCCGACGGAGAATCCTGCCTTGGTTCAATCTTCTGATTTATCCAATCATTTAAATTCCTGTAGCACACTCGCAGCCAGCTTTTATTCTCCATATAAATAATGCGATGAAAATGTACAGAAAAATGCACAGATTGTGCGCTTAAAAACTTATTTAATAGCTGATACAGGTTTTATACTTGTCCCGTCAAATAAATCATTCAACCAAAATGTAATTAAATATGTTTTTCTAGTCCTAACTCTCTGAATAAAAATATTTGTCATCAATTTTCTTTTGTTTGCTTTACTTAGTTGTAACTTAAAATCAAAGATTACTCTAGGGTATAAAACTGGCCTTGATTCAGTTACTGAATTAGTTCAATTTTCTATCAAACAGAAAACCAAGCCAAGGTTTAATAAAATGGTTTTCAATTTTCTCGAGGTGCATGGTAAAGCTCAGCATTGAGGGAAAACACGGTCTCCGCCAAAACTATTTTCTGTTACTGGCACTATAGGCCAACTGAAACACTTAAACCTGCAAGCAACATCATTCAGGTTTTTCTTTCAAATTAACTCCCAAAATGTGAAAGAGAGATAGAAGAATTATTAGGAACATTAAAATGATATTAAAATCAAACCTCATATCATTGCTCTGAAGTTTCACAGCTATTTATTCACAAATAAGAAAATTACTGAGTAGCGAAGTGTTTTTGGTCTTTATCACCTTTGATTTGCATGATGGCCCCACAACAATAAACTCTCAATGCGAATGTCAGAACATCAGGCTGGAGGCCAGGTTGCACACTTGATAAACCAGGCTGTGCCAATGTTGCCCAGTCATGTACATATACCATCTAAATGTAAAAGGCTCTTGATATCTCTAATCTCTCACTGAAATCTCTTACTTTCCATCTGTCAGATCCTGATCTAAATATCTGTAAATATTTCTCACGTAAAATTGTTAACCTAGGGTTTAGATAAACATTAGAATTTGGACCCAGTTGAGTTTCTCAAAAAAATAAATGAACTGATTACCAATTCAATTGAAAGCAGAAGTTTACAGGCGTGTTCAAAGATAGAAAGGAGATTGAATTAAACATTTCTGAAGTGCAAACTACACGTGTTCATTGGAATTTTGTGGACTTTACCTTTTAAGTTATTTTACTGGAAGAAGTCTAAAGCATTTAATGAGCTCCAGAGCAATAGCAAATAGAAGACTGTATTGTGTTTGCCAGGAAGGCCTTAAGTTACAATTACAAAAGTCCTGCAGTATCAAACTGAAACCTAGGCCATCCATCAGGGGAGGTTTCAAGTGTTGTACCAAAAAGACTGCAGTACGTTTTTGGAGAATAAGCATTGTTTATTGGAAACATTGAACATTGGAAAGGTTTGAAGAATCCACTGGAACACTGACTCCTTCAGGACCTTGCTGTGTGTAGAACATGGCTCAATTATTAAAATTTGTATCATAAAGGAGAGGTATCAGGTCGATGGTACGTAGGGGGGAAATTTGGTTAACCCACAGAAAGAGGCAGGCGTTTGCAATCTGTAATTAATCCATGACTGTTCACTGCGTGCATGCAGTTTGTTATCCTGTGCTACTTGCTACATAGAATTATATAAACTTACATAGGATACATAGCACAGAAAGAGGCCATTCAGCCCGAACAGTCCATGCCAGTTTTTATGGTCCACTTGTGTCTCCTCCCATCTTTCCTCATCTAAATTTATCATCATTACTCACTGTTCCCTTCTCCCTTATATGCGTGTCTCATTACCCCTGGAACGAGCAGCTTCAACCACTCCCTGCACATTCCCATTAATCTCTGGGGAAAGAAGTTTCTTCTGAATTCCCTTTTGGATTTCTTGGAGATCACCTTAAATTGATGGTGTCAATCGTTATGCTCTTCCCCACAAATGGAATCAGGCTGTATCGACTTACAATCTTTCATAATTTTAAATACCTCCATTAGGTTAACCTGAGCTTTTTTCCATGAGAAAGGAAACCCAGCCTGTTCATCCACATGTACCTTGTGTATTAAACATCTAAAAGAACATTACAGGGGCAACACGGTGGCGCAGTGGTTAGCACTGCTGTCTCATGACGCCGAGGTCCCAGGTTGCATCCCGTCTCTGGGTCACTGTCTGTGTGGAGTTTGCTCATTCTCCCTGTGTTTGCGTGGGTTTCGCCCCCACAATCCAAAGATGTGCAGAATAAGTGGATTGGTCACGCTAAATTGCCCCTTAATTGAAAAAAATGAATTGGGTACTGTAAATTTGGATACACAAAAAAAATAAAAGAACTTTGCAAAACATTTCAAATGGCCAGCACAGAAAGTGCAATAATATTCTGATTTTCTACATAGATCATGTTGCACTCTGAGGTGCTTCAATACAATTGGGTTCATGCCACATTTACTGTATATACAGCCCAAAGGGTTCTATACAATTTCCAGCCCCAGGGTGCACTAGCTAAAAGAGTTTATAACGTGACTTTTCCCCATTGCGCCTCTTTAGCAGCTATCCCAGGCTTTAGTGCATCCCTAGGACGGTGGGACCAATAAATCCAGAGAGACCTGGATATCAAGGGATATACTGCATTGGATAAGATGAAAAAGGGAGGCTTGTGGCAGATATCGAGGGCTCAATACAGTAGAAGCCCTCGAGGCATACAGAATATGCAAGAGGAAAGGAAATTAGGAGAGCAAGAAGGGGACATGAAAGGATACTGGCAGGTAAAATAAAGGAAAATCCTAAGTTGTTTTACAAGTACATTAACGGTAAAAGGATAACTCGGGTCAGAGTGGGGCCCATTAAGGACCACAGTGGTAATTTGTGTGTGGAGCCGGAGGACGTAGGTAGGGTTCTAAATAAATACTTTGTGTCAGCGTTAACTCGTGAGAGGGACAGTGTGTTTATAGAAATCAAGCATAAGGGCTGTAATAAAATTAAAGAGATTAACATAGACAAGGTGGAGGTTCTGAGTGGTCTGGCAGCTTAAAGGTGGTGGTGAGATGCCTTCTTGACCCACTACAGCCCTGACATCATGAGATGTATGCAAGCACGTTCGGTAGAGTTCAACCTTCCAAGCACCCTCTCCAGAGTCGCCATATCCTTTTTATAATATGGCAAACAGAATGCAGTGCGCTAAGTTTACTCTAACCAAAGTTCAAAATAGGTTTTGCATAACTTCACTACTTTTCAACTCTAATGGTGCAGAAATAAAACCCAGTACTTGATTTGTATTTTTTTTAGTGGCCTTGCTAACCTGTCATGCTGCTATTCACCACTAATGGATGTGTACTCTATGATTCCATTGTTCCTCTTCCCCACCTAGACCCATCTTCAAAATAATTAGCGACCTTCCTATTCTTCCTAACAAAATGTACTTCCTCACATCTATCAGTGTTGAAGTTATTTTGTGAAATTATTTGCCAATTCTGCAACTTTATTAATGTCCTCCTGTAATTTGTTGCATTCCTCCTTAGTATTGAACATTTCCCACCATTCCCGCCCAATTTGTTATCATCCACAAATGTATACATTTTTAAAAGACTGCTGCATGTAACCAAAGCCCCCTGTGATTACATGCATCTGCAGCAGGCCTTATGTCACAAGTGACAAGCGCTGTCTAAAGGAATCCGGCATCGCTTAAAGGGGACGGGTCGTGGCTGCAAGAATTAGTGGGATTTTTTTGAAAAGTCAGCCTGGGCTCTCAGTTTGACCATTGGCTGCACATACGAATTAGCAAGCACCAAGATTTTCAGGCAAAGCACTAGAAGCCTTGGTTGACGAGATGGAAAGAAGGAGAGACATTCTGTGTCCATATCTGGAGGTTGGGAAATCTTCCAGACATGTGCTCAGTTGACAGTAGGAACAAGTAGTGGTAGAGGTCAATGCTATAGTGTTGCTGCAAAAGTGCAGGAAGACACTTAACAATCTGACACAGTGTGGCCGAGGTTCTCCGACCCTGCACCGGGTCGGAGAAACCTTGGGGGGGAAGTGCGAATCCCACCCTGCCGCCCCGACGCCGGCTGCCTTATTCTCCGGCACCATTTTTCATGGGCCGGTAGGATTCCCGCCACGCCTTTCGGGGGCCGTTGACAGCGCCCCCCCCCCCCCCCCCCCGCCCCCCGACAATTCTCCAGGCCCCGATGGGCCGAGTGGCCGTAAAGCTTTGGCCAGTCCCACCGGTGCGAATTATCATCTCATGCACGGTGGGACCTGGCAGATAAGTGTGTGGGGGCGGTCCTGGAGGGGGCGCAGGGGATCCGACTCCGGGGGGGGGGTCCCCACAGTGGCCTGGCCCGTGATCAGGGCCTACCGATCTGCGGGTGGGCTGGTTCCATGGGGGGCCTTCTTTCCTCTGCACCGGGCCCCTGTACGGCTCTGCCATATTGCCCGGGGGCCGGCGTGGAGAAGGGAACCACCGCACATGCGCGTATATATGCCAGCCGGTCTGCGCATGCTCGGAAATACGCCAGCCGATCTGCGCATGCGCGAAAGTACGCTGGCTGGAGCAGCGTGGACGACTCCAGCGGCAACCTAGCCCCCTAGAAAAGTGAGAATTTCTCACTTTGGAGGGCCGTTGACTCCAGAGTCGTTGGCGCTGGTTTTCCCTCTGGCGTAGGATAATAGTTCCATTTTCGGAAAATCCCGTCGTCAAGATGAGTGAATTCATCCATAAATGGCTTATCATACCAACTGCATCATTAGCCTCACCCGCTGCTCAAAGCCTATACCTTGTTCATTTATTTACCAAAATCTTTGATCAACTCTACAAATAGTTTTCTTTACCTCATCCTCAAATGTTTAGTATTTCAGCAAGTCCCACTCTTGTAACTTAAAGCTTGTACACACTACCTGCTACAGTCACATCACCAAACATATTGCAGGGCACTGACTGATCTACTATACTCCCTCCGACATGAGAAGGAGGCACAGAAGAGGGAGCAATGGGAAAAAATTGGAAGGGGACTGAAAAAGGAAAAGCCTGCATTTATATAGAGCTTTCCATGACCATGGCCATCTCAAAGCTCTCTACAGCCAATGAAGCATTTTGAAGTGTCACTGTTGTAATGAAGTGAAGACCTGTATGTTTTATGGAGGATATAATTTTGGTCATTATGAGAAGGAGCATCATCAAGATGGTAGGCACTGACCAAGCTGAAGGGACCGATGATAATGGTCCCTTCATATCCAATCCGCTTTCTCTCATCTGACTTCTCCCTTCATACTGTCATCCCTTGTGATTCACAAGATACAAAAGGTGTAAGCACATGCTTTTTACTTTACAATGTTGAGCTGCATTCTTGAACTGCTCCAGTTCATATGATGTAGGCACACCACAGTGCTAATGGGAAGGGAGTTGCAGGTTTTTGACTCAGAAATAGTGAAGGAACAGTAATGTAGTTCCAAGTCAGTGTGACTTGGAGGGGAACTTGCAGGTGATATGTTCCCAAGCACTAGCAGTCCTTGTCCTTCTAGGTGGTAGAGGTCGCGGGTTTGGAAGGTGCTGCCAAAGGAGCCTTGGTGAGGTGCTGCAGTCCATTTTGTATATGGTACACACTGCTGCCACTGGGCATTACTGGTGGAGGGAGTGAACGTTTCAGTTGGTGGATAAGATACCAAAATGAGCAGGCTGGAAGGTGTTGAGCTTCTTGAGTGTTGTTGGAACTGCACTCATCCAGGCAAGTAGGGAGCATACCATTACACTCCTGCCTTTAAAAAAAATTATTTCCTGGGATCTGGGTATCGCTGGAAAGGCCAGCATTCATTGTCCATCTCCAATTACCCTTGAACTGAAAAGCGTATTAGGCCATTTCAGAGGGAAGTTAGGAGTCAACCACCTTGCTCTAGAGTCACATGTAGGCCAGACCAGGTAAGGATGGCAGATTTTCATCATAGATATTAGCGAATCTGATGAGTTTTTATGACGCTCAAAAATCATTTCATGGTTACCGTTACTGAGACAAGCATTCATTTATAGAGATTTAGTTAATTAATCAATTTAATTTATTAGTTAATTGAATTTAAATTCCAGCAGCTGCCATGATGGGATTTGAATCCGTGACCTGTGACCATTAACTTGGGCCTTTCGATTACTAGTCCAGTGACATTACCATTATGCTACCATCTCTCTTTGTAGAGTCAGGGGCCAGGAAATATTCGATCGCAGAGCTTACCTTCCCGCCATCTGAGCAGTCATTTGTAATTCCAACATACAAATCATTCTAAAGTCAGAAACCTGATTGGCCAGCAGCTCTCTAGCCCCGGCGGCTGCAGTGGACAGGACTGGACTGCAACAAGTCCGCAGAGTTGAACCAGGTAGGTTTCGGGGGTCTCAGGGAGGGGACTGTAGGTGAAGCCTGGAGGGGGGAACAGAGGGTGGTTGGAATATCAGTGGAAAGCCTAGAAGGTAGTTGAGAGAATCTCCGCGGGGATCAGTCCTATTGAGTAGGATGCCTGACATTAAAAGGAGGTTAATGGTGGTGGAGCCCCCCACCAACCCCCTGCTCGAGGCCTGAACTCCTTCTACCACTTGAAAATTAAGAATGGGCGGAAAGTAACCTTTAAGTGGTCTTTAATCGGTCGCTTAAGGTGTTCAATTGAGGCAAAGGCAGGCTGGCCGGCCTAGGTTTCGCTCGACCCAGTGTAAAATTGTGGAGATGTCGGGGCAGGCTGGAACCTGGTGGGAAGGCCTTCCAAGAGATTTTACGGTCACTCCCCACCCACCACCTACAAATGCACCGGTGGGTGTATGTAAAATTCTGCCCTGGATGTGAGTGACCCGCCGCACAATTCCCAGCCTCTGGTCTTCTCTTGTAGCCACAGTCAGGCTGCTCTAGTTCTACTTCTGGTCAATGGTAACCATCAAGATGTTGATAGTGGGGGATTCTGTAATGGTAATGCCATTGAATGTCAAGGGGTGATGATTAGATTCTCCCTTGTTGGATATGGTCATTGGCTGGCACTTCAGTGGGGTGAATGTTACTCGCCACTTGTCAGCCTAAGCCTAACCGTCGAGCAGGTTTTGTATAAATGTGGGCAAGCTTGATTGCAACTTTATCACTGGGTGATGGTCTCTGCGGCAAGCTTATATTTGGAACTAACAGTTTATACTTCTTAGTTTGTTCTGTCTTTGGTATTGATTATAAACTGCTGGTGAATATAAGGCCCACTCCCCCGTGCAACATTAGTCCCAGTGTGTATGCTAAATGAAATTCCAGAATCCTAGAAGTGAATAAATCAGATCAGCACCTCATCCACCGCTCAAATCACATTTCAAATTTCAGCCATAACTGTAACAAACAAGATGTCAAGATTTACATGTGTGATGTGAAATTGGAACCAGGTTACCTGTAAGTTCTAAACAGCACCATCTGTTGCTTAACTTGACACTGAAGTAGATATTTGTCTTCACTGCATTTAATGAGCCTTAATTTAATAGCTGTGTTACAAATATTAGGAGCAGATAACAGACTGGCCTAAAAGCATAGAAATTGAATAGTTTCAAATTCCACCATTTACAAAATCTACAGGACTAGAAAATGTCCTTAGTAACAATTGTGGCAACAAATGGAAATGTGCAATCCAACCAGACTGGGACAGTCAGTCACAAACAATAGAATGCACCTTTGATTCTATTTGTGTGAATGGTTTTTATTTTTTACTTGCAACTTTATTAATCCAACAATCTAAACTTAGGATAAACTATTTTATCGAATGTTGGCAAATAAGAATCTTGATTAATAGGGGATCAGAGGTTATGATCCCTGAGAAGGCAGGAAAATATATCAGCCATGATTGAATAGGGGAGCAGACTCGATGGGCCGGGTGGCCTAATTCTGCTCCCATGTTTTATGGTCTTATGGTCATAGTCCCAGGTGACCAAAGGCTGTTTTCCCCTTTGAGGGGGAGAGTTGACTGGTGGTGATTTAACCAGACAATCACCACACCTCAGGCGAGGGGCAAGGTTGAGAAGGCTGGGCCTTCATGAATAAGGAGTGATATACTTACAATGGAAGCAGTTCAGAGGAAGTTCACTCGACTGATTCCTGGGGTAAGAATATGGAATGCTCTCCTTCATTGGTAGAGGGTATAGAATATAAAAGTAATGATATAATGTTGGAATTATATAAAATACGGGTGAGGCCACAACTGGGGTACCGTGTGCAGTTCTGGTCACCACATTACAGGAAGGACGTTATTGCTCTGGAGAGAGCGCAGAGGAGGTTTACAAGAATGTTGCCAGTGCAAGAAAAGTGTAACCACGAGGAAAGATTGGATAGGTTGGAGTTTTTTTCCTTGGAACAAAGAACGCTGAGGGGTGACTTCATTGAAATGTACAAAATTATGAGGGGAAGAGTTAGAGTGGACAGGATAAAATTGTTTCCCTTGGTGGAGAATTCTAGAACCAGGGGGCATAGATTCAAGATAAGCAGCAGAAAGTGTACAGGGGACACAAGGAAGAGTGTTTTTATGCATAGTGGGAATCTGGAATTCACTCCCCGAGTTGGTGGTGGAGGCAGAGACCCTAAACTCTTTTAAAAAGTACCTCAATCTGCACCTGAAGTGCTGTAAGATATGGACTGGGTGCTGGAAGGTGGGTTTAGAAAGGGCACCTAGGCGTCCTCGGGCTGGCATGGGACGAATGGCCTCCTTTTGTGCTGTAACTTTTCTATGATTCTATGACTCCATCCCCCATCTATATCTGTTCCGAGTCTCATCATATTATTTTGATCCCAGCACAAATTGGGGCTTTTAACCTGAAGGAGCACTGTGTGGATGTAGCTGAAAACCAGGAAAATTATGAACCTTTCCGGAAGCCACTCTGCTATTTTGTGTGAAACCAATTAAACTAAAGTAAAAGGACTGAGGGACAAGGGAAGCGGGCTCCAACCTGCCAAACTCCGTGTTTAAGTCAAGTGCATTAGACTGCTTTTGTGTAACGCCCTCAGGAGAGGCGGGATGCTGAGGGACTCATACTAATCGCTCAACTGGAGTGTGTTTTAAACTCACTTTTCAATTTAATGACATATCCACAAGTTTCCAGGGCTTCCTGAAATAGCTGTAAAAGCAAGGCAAGAACAGAATGTCAATTGAGGGACTGATTCAAACTCATGGAAATGCTGCATTAAATACTCCTGACATACAGCTGATCTTTTATTCGCTGCTGGAAACTGGTTTGTTCACAATACTTTCACTGAGAGCTTACATTTTACACTTTGGAGGTTTTCTGAATCACATAAGGTTGGCTACTGCTTTGATTGCCGCAGATTGGACATTGGATGAGGACCAATGTGATCAGCCACAGCATCATCAACAGCAACAGCAGCAGCGCTGATAAGAGACCATTTGAACAGCGGTTTTTCAGGAATCTCAGGTTGTTGCATCAGGTGGTGACAGGAATCTGCAGCCTGCTAAAGGAAGACCTGCTCTCCCTGGTGGCCACCCATTATCAGTGACTGTCAAAGTTGTTACAGTTCCCCAAATTATTGGCCTCTGAATATTTTCAGGGCTCAGCCAGAAACATATCCAGAATCTCAAAGTCAGCACTCCATAAATGCAAAAAGCAGGTGACTGTTGGCTCATTTGCTAGGGCTGGCAATTGCACAAACTTTGCCTGTCAAGATGCTAATCAGAATGAGCTTGTGCAAGGGTTCATGTCTCTGGCTAGCTTCCAGGCAAGTGTACGGTGCAGGGTACAATCTACTGCAGAGTGCGGCAATTCGGATACCCCATAATAACCAGGAGGTCAACCACAAGGGATGGGATTTTCCGACCCTGTCTCGGCAGGTTCCCCTGCTGCAGATGTGGCGAACCATTCAAATCTCCGTTGACATTGGTGGGACTGGCGGATCCTGCTGGCGGGCAGGACTGGAATATCCCCACCCTCCCAAGTGCTTGCACTCCATGAATGTGCAACCGCAAAAAGGTATTTACACAGGTGTGTGCAGGATTCACAATGAACTGCCACAATGCTTTCATCCTCTGGCAGTCTACGTTCCCTGACATCTTGACACTTGCAAGCATAATTAAGTGCATATCCACTTCAGACTTGGCTGATGACACCCATCAGGAACCCAACAAATAAAGTCTAAAAGTTACAATAAATAGCACATGAACACCCAGCAGAATGATGAAGCAAGCGTCAACATGCTTCAGGTGCTTTGACAGATTTGGAGCCATTCTTCAGAATGTGCAAAGGTCACCATGATAGTCTTGGTGTGCTACACTCTGCACAACATTTTGCATCAGTAACATAGAACATAGAACATTACAGCGCAGTACAGGCCCTTCAGCCCTCGATGTTGCGCCGACCTGTGAAACCACTCTAAAGCCCATCTACACTATTCCCTTATCGTCCATATGTCTATCCAATGACCATTTGAATGCCCTTAGTGTTGGCGAGTCCACTACTGTTGCAGGCAGGGCATTCCATGCCCTTACTATTCTCTGAGTAAAGAACCTAGCTCTGGCATCTGTCTTATATCTATCTCTCCTCAATTTAAAGCGATGTCCCCTCATGCTAGACATCACCATCCGAGGAAAAAGGCTCTCACTGTCCACCCTATCCAATCCTCTGATCATCTTGTATGCCTCAATTAAGTCACCTCTTAACCTTCTTGTCTCTAACGAAAACAACCTCAAGTCCCTCAGCCTTTCCTCATAAGATCTTCCCTCCATACCAGGCAACATTCTGGTAAATCTTCTCTGTACCCTTTCCAATGCTTCCACATCCTTCCTATAATGCGGTGACCAGAATTGCACGCAATACTCCAAATGCGGCCGCACCAAAGTTTTGTACAGCTGCAACATGACCTCATGGCTCCGAAACTCAATCCCTCTACCAATAAAAGCTAACACGCCGTACGCCTTCTTAACAACCCTCTCAACCTGGGTGGCAACTTTCAGGGATCTATGTACATGGACACCGAGATCTCTCTGCTCATCCACACTGCCAAGAATCTTACCATTAGCCCAGTACTCTGTCTTCCTGTTATTCCTTCCAAAATGAACCACCTCACACTTTTCTGCAATAAACTCCATTTGCCACCTCTCAGCCCAGCGCTGCAGCTTATCTATGTCCCTCTGTAACTTGTAACATCCTTCCGCACTGTCCACAACCTTACCCTAGCCTTTCCAATCCTTTCCTCTACATCTCTGGAACTTTTCGGAGGCTTATAGAAAACCCCTAACAGGATGACCTCTCCTTTCCTGTTTATAACCTCAGCCCATACTACCTCAGTAGACGAGTCCTCATCTAACGTCCTTTCTGCCACCGTAATACTGTCCTTGACTAACAATGCCACCCCTCCCCCACTTTTACCACCTTCCCTGAGCTTACTGAAATATCTAAACCCCAGCACCTGCAATAACCATTCCTGTCCCTACTCTATCCATGTCTCCGAAATGGCCACAACATCGAAGTCCCAGTAAAGTTTGGATTTTTTAGATGGTGGGTGGGAGGGGGGCCAACAGGGGAGAGGTAAAAGTTTTCTTTTAGTTTTTTTTCTATCTGTTAGTGTGATGGTGTTAGTATAATCAACTTTTATTACCCATTCCTAATTGCCCTTGATTGCAGCGTTTGACGTTCCATGGAACTGATCACACCATCATGGAAAAATGCATGTCTTGTGACATCAATCAGCACATGCTTGATGCCAACTCCTCAATTCTCTCTGTAAACCTGGTCAGTGTGTATGGACAGTTTATACTGCATCAGACATTCTCTGCTGCTGCTCAAATGATTCTCCTTTTGATCGAAAGCCCCAGTGTATAGCATCTGTGTCCAGTTGACCAGAGCTTGGAGAGAGAGGGCTTTGGCCTCTGATGTTGGCTCCCCACAGCTGTCCTCACCTTCACGGTCTGCTCACTTCCGAAGTGTGAGTCACCAGGTGAAAACCCAAAAGCTGGTCCCAGGAAGTGTGGGCACCATAATAATATGATGGTGCACTCTGAGACGCAGTCAACTCTTTTATGAATTATCATCTGAGATCTGCATTGATCTGCTGCATGGGTGAAGCCCTGTCAGAGAAAAAGGACAGGAATGAGTCCTGGCTCGGTAAAAATGTTGCAACTTATAATTATGTAGATGTCCAGATTTCATTTACTGTTGAAATCAAGTCAACATGATCGAGTGCTGCATGACTTGAGGGTCACTGATATTTAACTGCATCACTAGGTGGATGAACGTTGTCTCCCCATCTCCAATGGTTAGGGGCATTTCTTTTTAGCATGTGCAGTAATCACCAAGTCAGGTAATGGTTTACGCAGTGGCTAAATAATAATCTAAACAATAATAAATGGAGCTCACTGAATTTGGTCAGGGGGCAGTCTTCAATGATGTGAGCCATTGATTGGGGTGCACCACAGCTGCAGTCTGGGTTCCCTGCAAAGGCCCCATTTGTGCTGATTTGTTGCACAAAGGCGTTGGCCAGTGAGGAAACGGTTGAGGAGTGATCAATGCTGGTGTGGAAGGTTAAAGTCAGGTAGGTGAACTGTGGGGTCTGTGATGAGAAAGCTTTTTTTAATGGTGGAGTGTTGGTTCCATTTCGGCTGCCATAGGACCTCTGCTGTTATTCTTTGGCATGGTGGTCTCACCCATACAGGCTGGTGTGAGGGGAGTGGAGCAGCACGTGGATTGGTAAGGTCTTTGCACAGTGGCATGCTTGGGTTGATATAAAACTTCTCCAGGAGCTTTCTTGTTGCAATCTCCCTCCTTACGTGAGGAGGTGAGATGTTACTCAGGACTGGGAGCTAGAGGAGTTGAGTTGAATGGAGGTGTACCCGAGATGATACACATTGTTTGTTTTGAGTTGGGTATCCACAAGACTGATATGAGATGAGTTGTACCATACCGGTGCACAGTGAGCTGCAGTCGATTAGATAATGGCAAGAGCTGAGGTCCTTAAAGTTCAGCATCTGCACCTCATGTAGAGCCAGCAAGTTTGCTGAGTAGTGTGCTTTGCGTCTTGATCCTTCTGCTGTCTTGCTCATATTTTGTTTTGTATGTCAGTGTTTGGTCAGGGGTAACACCAATATCAATGAATAGGCTTGACAAGACAGAGTGAGAGGGTGGGTTCTTTTGCAGAGCAGGATGTAGTTGAAGGTGTAACTGTTCTGAACTTTACTGTCTTGGTTAGATTATTAAAGCGCTTCCTGCACTAAATCCAGGAATATGGCATAAGGGGCAATCTCCGACCATGCCTTCATAGTGTCAACAGCAGTTATCTTTCCATTCATTGCTGGGGAGAATTTTCTATCTGACTCCTTAACAACCTCAGCCACATATCAAATGAGGGGTCATTGAACCGTGACACAGGCTGTGGACACCATAGTGGCTCCTCTCTTGCAAATTCCAAACTCCTTCAAATTTTATCTTTGAATTGTTCCTTTAAATAAGATTATGTTATGTGCTTGCTCGTCAAACCGGCTTCCACACATTTAAGCCAATCCTGGAAGAAAAATTATGGTTATCTGGCTGTGTTAAAACACCACTATAGATGCTGAACTAACTTCCGTGTTTCCCGTGCAATATCGCACTCCCCAATCAAGAACTTCAGTAAAATAGTCCCAATATTAATATATACTAATCAGTGCATATTTGTGATTGAGACATAAATATACTAAAATGTCAAATGGCAATGCCTATGCATAAATGTTCTTCATTTCTTTTATTCATACTTATGATCCAAAATTCAGATTCAACCACAGGTTTTAATATATCAGTGCTATTTATTACTATCATTTAGATATTCAGGTCCATGCAAATTGTGTATGACCTCTTGACAATTCATTTAAGAATTAAACTAATGTTACATTCTGCAGAACATATCCTGTTTTGAAGATCAGGCAATGGTCTGAGGGAATTAGGTAAAGCATATTCGGGAGAGAAAAGCACAAGGTTTACATTATCTGGAACTATGAGAGTAGTTGGCATGAAATTATGAATGACTACCCCCAGAATCAAGCAGTCACAAACTTCATGCAGAGCTGGAACCAAGGCCTCGAAGCAGGTATGTGGAAACCCCCCAGGAGCTCTGCAGCCAATATAGTCATGAGGATATTTGTCCTTTTACTCTGCCAGCAGAAACAAAACACTTCACATGCAAACAACAGACTTTCTTATTTAAAAACAAAACAAGTTTTAGGAATACCAAGAATCATTTGAAAATAGGTTGGCAACCCTATGAAAGCCAAAGGCTTTAATTACATTGCTTGCTATGTTTTAATATTTTACCCTCCTCACGCACATATTTTTGGTTTCCTGATAAACTCTCCATCTGAATCCTATCACTGACAGTGGGAATGGGTGAAGAGGCTGTGAAATTCTCGACCCCAGTGTTGCACGGCATATTCTTCCTGTATGTTGAGACAGACCGTGTAATTCATTCACACATGTGGGCTGATAAACACAGACATCAGGTAAAGGTGAGATTGAAACCATATTATTGACAGGCTGTGGAGAGCAGCAACAATTTGCATTAATATAATGCCTCTAACATTCCTAGGTGCGTCACAGCAGCAATATCAAACAAGAAATGGCTATGATGGAGAGATGCAAAGTGGGCAGGGAAAGATTGGGGTCAGTAGTGTCAGAAAGATCCAAACTATTACCAATATGGCAGGCAAAAAGGACGTGCTTTTGAAGAGGTTAAGTGCTGGACTCTCCTATACCTGCCGCAGTAACAATGTAGCAGAATCTTGACTGTGCCAGAACATTGACCCATTTTGTTTGGTGGGGGCTATTTGGTGTTCAGGGAGGATTTCTGGCATGATCTCTGCTTAATTAAATTTCATTTATTTTTAATTTTTTAAATAAATTTAGAGCCCCCCAATTTTTCTTTTCCAATTAAGGGGCAATTTAGCATGGCCAATCTACCTAACCTGCACATCTTTGGGTTGTGGGGGTGAAACCGACGCAGACATGGGACAGTGACCCAGGGCCGGGATTTGAACCCGGATCCTCAGCGCCGCAGTCCCAGTGCTAACCACTGCGCCACATGCTGCCCTTAAGTTTTAATTTTTAACTTATTTAGTGGATTTGGGCTTTGCTGTATAGGCCAATATGTATTGCCCATCCTTAATTGCCTTTTGGAAGGTGGTGGTAAGAAGGTGCCCTTCTTGAACTTCTGCAGTCCATGTGGTGCAGGTACACCCACTGTGCTTTTAGGGAGGGAATTACAGAGTTTTGACCCAGCGACAGTAAAGGAACAGCGATATATTTCCAAGTTAGGGTGGTGAGTGACTTAGAGGGGAACCTCCAGGTGGTAGGGTTCCCTGGTATCTGCTGCTCTTGTCCTTCTAGATTGTAATGGTCTTGGGTTTTGAAGGTGTTGCCTTAGGAACCTTACAGATGTGAATCTTGTAGAGGGTGCACACGGCTGCCACTATTCGTCGGTGATGGAGGTATTAAATGTTTATGGAAGGGGTAGCAATCAAGCGGGCTGCTTTGTCCTGGATGGTGACAAGCATGTGGAATGTTGTTGGAGATGCACTCATCCAGGCAAGTGGAGAGTATTCCATTACACTACTGATGTATGCCTTGTAGATGGTGGACAGGCTTACGCCACTACTCACTGTAGGATTCCTAGCCTTTGACCTGCTCTGGTAGCTAGAGTTTTTATATGGCTAATCCAGTTCAGTTTCCAGCCAATGGTATCCCCCAGGATGTTGATAGTGGGGGATTGAGCGATGGTGATAACATTGAATGTCAAATTGGTGATTAAATTCTTGCTTGTAGGAGATGGTCATTTCCTGGCACTTGTGTGGCATGAATGTTACTTGCCACTTGTCAGCCCAAGCCTGGATATTGTTCAGGTCTTGCTGCATTTGGACATGGACTGTTTCAGTATCTGGGAATCATGAATGGTACTGAACTTTGTACAATCATCAGCGAACATCCCCACATCTGACCTTATGATGGAAGGGAGGTCAGTGATCAAGCAGCTGAAGATGGTTGGGCATGGAAATAAACAAAGAACAAAGAAATGTACAGCACAGGAACAGGCGCTTTGGCCCTCCAAGCCCGTGCCGACCATGCTGCCCGACTAAACTACAATCTTCTACACTTCCTGGGTCCGTATCCCTCTATTCCCATCCTATTCATGTATTGTCAAGATGCCCCTTAAATGTCACTATCGTCCCTGCTTCCACCACCTCCTCCGGTAGCGAGTTCCAGGCACCCACTACCCTCTGCGTAAAAAACTTGCCTCGTACATCTACTCTAAACCTTGCCCCTCTCACCTTAAACCTATGCCCCCGAGTAATTGACCCCTCTACCCTGGGGAAAAGCCTCTGACTATCTACTCTGTCTATGCCCCTCATAATTTTGTATACCTCTATCAGGTCTCCCCTCAACCTCCTTCGTTCCAGTGAGAACAAACCGAGTTTATTCAACCGCTCCTCATAGCTAATGCCCTCCATACCAGGCAACATTCTGGTAAATCTCTTCTGCACCCTCACTAAAGCCTCCACATCCTTCTGGTAGTGTGGCGACCACAATTGAACACTATACTCCAAGTGTGGCCTAACTAAGGTTCTATACAGCTGCAACATGACTTGCCAATTCTTATACTCAATGCCCCGGCCAATGAAGGCAAGCATGCCGTATGCCTTCTTGACTACCTTCTCCACCTGTGTTGCCCCTTTCAATGACCTGTGGACCTGTGCTCCTAGATCTCTTTGACTTTCAATACTCTTGAGGGTTCTACCATTCACTGTATATTCCCTACCTGCATTAGACCTTCCAAAATGCATTACCTCACATTTGTCCAGATTGAACTCCATCTGCCATCTCTCCGCCCAAGTCTCCAAACAATCTAAATCCTGCTGTATCCTCCGACAGTCCTCATCGCTATCCGCAATTCCACCAACCTTTGTGTCGTCTGCAAACTTACTAATCAGACCAGTTACATTTTCCTCCAAATCATTTATATATACTACAAAGAGCAAAGGTCCCAGCACTGATCCCTGTGGAACACCACTGGTCACAGCCCGCCAATGAGAAAAGCATCCTTCCATTGCTACTCTCTGCCTTCTATGGCCTAGCCAGTTCTGTATCCACCTTGCCAGCTCACCCCTGATCCCGTATGACTTCACCTTTTGTACTAGTCTACCATGAGGGACCTTGTCAAAGGCCTTACTGAAGTCCATATAGACAACATCCACTGCCCTACCTGCATCAATCATCTTAGTGACCTCTTCGAAAAACTCTTTCAAGTTAGTGAGACACGACCTCCCCTTCACAAAACCGTGCTGCCTCTCACTAATACGTCCATTTGCTTCCAAATGGGAGTAGATCCTGTCTCGAAGAATTCTCTCCAGTAATTTCCCGACCACTGAAGTAAGACTCACCGGCCTGTAGTTCCTGGGATTATCCTTGCTACCCTTCTTAAACAGAGGAACAACATTGGCTATTCTCCAGTCCTCCGGGACATCCCCTGAAGACAGCGAGGATCCAAAGGTTTCTGTCAAGGCCTCAGCAATTTCCTCTCCAGCCTCCTTCAGTATTCTGGGGTAGATCCCATCAGGCCCTGGGGACTTATCTACCTTAATATTTTTTAACACACCCAACACCTTGTCTTTTTGGATCTCAATGTGACCCAGGCTATCTACACACCCTTCTCCAGACTCAACATCTACCAATTTCTTCTCTTTGGTGAATACTGATGCAAAGTATTCATTTAGTACCTCGCCCATTTCCTCTGGCTCCACACATAGATTCCCTTGCCTATCCTTCAGTGGGCCAACCCTTTCCCTGGCTACCCTCTTGCTTTTTATGTACGTGTAAAAAGCCTTGGGATTTTCCTTAACCCTATATGCCAATGACTTTTCGTGACCCCTTCTAGCCCTCCTGACTCCTTGCTTAAGTTCCTTCCTACTTTCCTTATATTCCACGCAGGCTTCGTCTGTTCCCAGCCTTTTAGCCCTGACAAATGCCTCCTTTTTCTTTTTGATGAGGCCTACAATATCTCTCGTCATCCAAGGTTCCCGAAAATTGCCGTATTTATCCTTCTTCCTCACAGGAACATGCCGGTCCTGAATTCCTTTCAACTGCCACTTGAAAGCCTCCCACATGTCAGATGTTGATTTGCCCTCAAACATCCGCCCCCAATCTAGGTTCTTCAGTTCCCGCCTAATATTGTTATAATTAGCCTTCCCCCAATTTAGCACATTCATCCTAGGACCACTCTTATCCTTGTCCACCAGTACTTTAAAACTTACTGAATTGTGGTCACTGTTACCGAAATGCTCCCCTACTGAAACATCTACCACCTGGCCGGGCTCATTCCCCAATACCAGGTCCAGTACCGCCCCTTCCCTAGTTGGACTGTCTACATATTGTTTTAAGAAGCCCTCCTGGATGCTCCTTACAAACTCCGCCCCGTCTAAGCCCCTGGCACTAAGTGAGTCCCAGTCAATATTGGGGAAGTTGAAGTCTCCCATCACCACAACCCTGTTGTTTTTACTCTTTTCCAAAATCTGTCTACCTATCTGCTCCTCTATCTCCCGCTGGCTGTTGGGAGGCCTATAGTAAACCCCCAACATTGTGACTGCACCCTTCTTATTCCTGATCTCTACCCATATAGCCTCACTGCCCTCTGAGGTGTCCTCCCGCAGTACAGCTGTGATATTCTCCCGAGCCAGTAGCGCAACTCCGCCTCCCCTTTTACATCCCCCTCTATCCCGCCTGAAACATCTAAATCCTGGAACGTTTAGCTGCCAAGCCTGCCCTTCCCTCAACCAGGTCTCTGTAATGGCAACAACATCATAGTTCCAAGTACTAATCCAAGCTCTAAGTTCATCTGCCTTACCCGTAATACTTCTTGCATTAAAACATATGCACTTCAGGCCACCAGACCCGCTGTGTTCAGCAACTTCTCCCTGTCTGCTCTGCCTCAGAGCCATACTGTCCCTATTCCCTAGTTCTCCCTCAATGCTCTCACCTTCTGACCTATTGCTCACGTGCCCACCCCCCTGCCATACTAGTTTAAACCCTCCCGTGTGACACTAGCAAAAAATGTGACAGTTGGCCTCACTATCCACTTTTGGGATGGAATTCCAGGCCTTAAAGATTTATGCATTTCTTGAAAAGTTGTTATTGAGTAAATGGAAACAGATGGCCCCAGCTGAATGGCATTAGCTTGCACCCAAAAGACTGAGCTCAAATCTCAATCTGGATGACTCAGCTACTCTCCATGTGCAATTGGATGGGATTTACAGCTGGGGCTGGCGTTTTTGGGGGCAGGGGTGGGAGAACAACAGCTCGCCCGCTCATTGCAAGTGTCGACTGGCAGCCAACGCAGAGAAAAAAAGTCCACTTACAGCTCTGTGCAGGCTAAGCAGGCCAAAGGTGAGCAGTGAAAGGACGTCCCTCCCTTGAGAGCGACCAGCAAATCTGAGCAGAGGGTGCTGTTGGGACTGCAAGCAGGCCCACGGAGAATGTCGCCATGGCATCTGGACCCAGGTAAGTTAGAGGAGGGACCAGGGTGAGGGGATTGAGAGGGCGCTCTTTGTAGGTCGGATAGGCAGGAACAAAGGAGGGGGGAACATCTTGCGGGGGGGGGGGGAATGTGTACCGGATGTGCAAAGGCACCCCACGAATGATGTGACCTCTCCTTCCTTCCCACAGTCACAAAAATCTTTTTTTTTAATGGTCTGCCCACTTCTGTTTACCTTCCCATGCCAACTATATTATGGTGTGGCCGGCTTATTAGATGTATTATGTATTTTAACATGACGGGTGGGCTGCCGATTTTGGTGCACATGTTATGGGGAACAGCTCAGGGTTGGTGAGAAGATGGTTGTCTTTCTGTCCCTTGTATTTTATGTGCTCACCACCTGTAGCGCACAATGACTTACGCGAGACGAGAAGCGATGAAGTCGATCTAGGCTTTATTAAGTGAGACTTGTCCCCAGCAGCTCAGCAACAGATTGAGGCTGCGGGGAGAAGCTCGAGCTCTTATACTCTGCCTTCAGGGCGGAGCCAGAAGTCGGCAGATCCAACCAGGACCCGGGACCTGTCAGCCAATAGCCTCTCGGCTTCACAGGTACCACATTACCCCTAATACAAACCACCACACCACCCCTGGCGAGAGCATGCCCAGTGGGGAACTGTAAAATCCGGCCCCCAGTAATCAGGAAGGAAGTGTGTAGCACATTGATAAGGAAGTGCTCCATCTGGTGGCTGAGAGTAAATGGAAAGGATTTGGCTCTGGAATAGCCAGTGACTTAGACAGTCATTTACCCTGAGCATTAATGAAGATAGAATAAAGAAAGGTGAATTATAGGGCATGACAGGAAACCTTTTCTTTCCACATGGCTACAGATTGAATTTCCATCATCACCCTTAATAATCCAAATGTATTCTCTGTTTATCAACAGGAATTTTTGGCTTGCAGGAAAGAAATTCCTGATGACATAATGCCTTTAACCTCTGCTCTTAAACCATCCCAGAGGTCTTTAGTTCTTTTTAAACATGAAACAGATCCTTGAATAGAATAATTGTCTTATACTGTGCTTTGTGACTATGAATTCTCTGAGGCATATTAATGAATTCCGTGGCAGATATGACATATGGAGGTATTAAAGGAAGCTTGGAATGGCTATTCATCTGCATCCTGAGTTTTTACTGGCAGACAATGGGCAAGATTTAGAATTTCTGTGATACTGCCAAGAGGGTGTTAACAGATTGGAAGCCTGCTTTACATCTCTCACAATTTTTACTTCCATTGAAGTTTGAAGAGACAATATTTGGGGGCCCCACCTTTTGTCAGAGGCGCGTGGAGAGTGATGAAGGGAATGACCCAAACGGCTGATCCAACTGATCACATTTTTTTGGATGTAATCAGGAGCAATTTATGAAGAGAAATCATACTCTCAGATAGTAATGTACAAAGAGTTAATATTCATTTATAGACAATAGCAGTCAAAGGAATAAAAACAGAGAATGCTGGAAAAACCTACCAGATCGGGCAGCATCTGTAGGGAGAGAAAACAGTTAATGTTTTGAGACCGTATGACTCTCCTTCATAAATGAAGAGAGGGAATAATGTGTTGGATTATCTGCTTTATAAAGGGGGGGGTGGAATAACTGGAGCAGACTACAAGGCCAGTGATTAATGGGAGCCAGGAGAGATTGCAACAAAGGGATGTAGCAAAATCTCTGTCTTCACAAAGGAAGACATGCATAATATGCTGGAAGTTCTGAGAAACACAAGTTTTAGTGAGGAGCTGAAGGAAATTAGTATTAGCAGAGAAATGTTTTTGGGGAAATTAGTGGGATTGAAGGCGGATAAATATCCAGAGCCTGATAATCTTCATCTCAGAGTAGTTAAAGAAGTGGCCCTAGAAATAGGAAATCCAATGGTGGTCATTTTCCAAAATTCTTTGGACTCAGGAATGGTTCATACAGATTGGAGGGTTGCTAATATAACCCCGCTATTCAAAAAAGGAGGTAGAGAGAAACAGGGAACTATTGACCAGTGAGCCTGGCGTCGGTAGTAGAGAAGTTGCGTGAATCCATTATCAAGGATTTCAAGCACAGCATTTGGAAAGCAGTGATATAACCAGACAAAATCAGCATGGATTTATGAAAGGAAAATCATGCTTGACAAATCTACTGGAATTTTTTGAAGATGTAACTAGTAGGGTTGACCAGGGAGAACCAGTGGATGTAGTTTATTTAGACTTTCAGAAGGCTTTCGACTAGGTCTCACATAGCAGATTACTATGTAAAGTTAAAATGCGTGGGATTGCGGGTAGTGTCTTGAGATGGATAGAAAGCCAGTTAGCAGACAGCAAGCAAAAGGTTGGATTAAATGGGTCTTTCCAATTGGCAGGCAGTGACTAGTGGGGTACTGCAGGGATCTGTTCATATTATATAGTGGGAACTAAATCTATTGGGCGAAATTCCCCCCCAACGGCGCGATATCCGCCGACTGGTGCCAAAGACGGCGCCAATCAGACGGGCATCGCGCCGGCCCAAAGGTGCGGAATGCTCCGCATCTTTGGCGGCCTAGCCCCAACATGGAGGGATTTCCGCCCCGCCAGCTGGCGGAAATGGCGTTTGTTGCCCCGCCAGCTGGCGCGGAAATGCGGCGCATGCGCGGGAGCGTCAGCGGCCGCTGTCAGTTTCCCACGCATGCGCAGTGGGGAGAGTTTCTTCCGCCTCAGCCATGATCACGGGCCAGGCCACCGTGTGGGCACCCCCCGGGGTCAGATCGCCCCGTGCCCCCCCCAGGACCCCGGAGCCCGCCCACGCCGCCTGGTCCCGCCGGTAAATACCAGGTTTGATTTACGCCGGCGGGACAGGCAATTTCTGGGAGGGACTTCGGCCCATTCGGGCCGGAGAATCCAGCGGGGGGTCCCGCCAACCGGCGCGGCCCGATTCCCGTCCCCGCCCAATCTCCGGTACCGGAGACTTCGGCGGGGGCGGGGGCGGGATTCACGGCGGCCAACGGCCATTCTCCGACCCGGCGGGGGGTCGGAGAATGACGCCCATTATCTCCAAATTTGCAGATGATGCAATGTTGGGTGCGAGGGTGAGTTGTGAGGAGGATGTAGAGATGCTTCAACGGGATTTGGACAAGTTGAGTGAATGGGCATATGCATGACAGATGCAGTGTAATGTTGATACATGTGAGGTTATCCGCTTCGGCAGCAAAAATAGGAAGGCAGATTATTATTTGAATAGATGTAAATTGAGAGAGGTGGATACTCATCGAGACCTTGGTGTCTACGTGCATCAGTCACTGAAAGCAAGTGTGAAGATACAGCAGATAGTAAAGATGGCAAATGGTATGTTGGCTATTATAGCAAGAGGATTTGAGTATAAGAATAGGGATGTTTTACTGCAATTGTGAAGGGCATTGGTGAGGCAACACCTGGAGTATTGAGTGCAGTTTTGGTGTCCTTTCTGAGGAAGGAAGTTCTTGCCATGGAGGGAGTGCAGTGAAGGATTACCAGGTTGATCCTGGGATGGCGAGACTGTCATAAGAGGAGAGACTAAGTCGTTTAGGATTACATTCATTAGAGTTTAGAAGAGTGAGAAGGAATCTCATAGAAACGTAGAAAATTCTTTTTTAAAAATAAATTTCGAGTACCCAATTCTTGGGCGGAATTCTCCCCAAACGGCACGATGTCCGCTGACTGGCGCCCAAAACGGCGCCAATCAGACGGGCATCGCGCCGCCCCAAAGGTGCGGAATGCCCCAAAGGGGCAGGCCAGTCGATTTCGGCGGGAGTGGAGCTGGCTGGTTAGTCAATTTCAGCAGGAGCTGAGAATTTTTCTTTTTTTTTAAATTAGTTTTTTAGGCGGGAACAGGAAGTCGACCCGCGGACGTCTGGGAAGACCCTCACCAATAAATTCTGGTGGAGAGGAAACCCGAGACACTACACGTGTAGTGTCTCCCACCTGCCCTCCTCCTCTAACCTAATAATAAAACCCATTGGTCTGAGGTAAGTACCATATTTTATTATATTATTATTATTTTTTATAAAAATTTAATTTAGTTGTTAGCCAGATCTTGGTAGAAAGTTAGAGGAATGGCAGGGAAGGGAGTGCAATGTTCCTCCTGCAGGATGTTTGAGGTGAGGGATACAGTTAGTGTCCCTGCTGACTTTACCTGCAGGAAGTGCTGCCATCTCCAGCTCCTCCAAGACCGAGTTAGGGAACTGGAGCTGGAGTTGGAAGAACTTCGGATCATTCGGGAGGCAGAAGGGGTCATAGATAGCAGCTTCAGGGAATTAGTTACACCAAAGATTGGAGATAGGTGGGTAACTGTAAGAGGGACTGGGAAAAAGCAGTCAGTGCAGGGATCCCCTGCGGTAGTTCCCCTGAGAAACAAGTATACCGCTTTGGATACTTGTGGGGGGGACGACTTACCAGGGGTAAGCCATGGGGTACGGGCCTCTGGCACGGAGTCTGTCCCTGTTGCTCAGAAGGGAAGGGGGGAGAGGAGCAGAGCATTAGTAATTGGGGACTCTATAGTCAGGGGCACAGATAGGAGATTTTGTGGGAGCGTGAGAGACTCACGTTTGGTATGTTGCCTCCCAGGTGCAAGGGTACGTGATGTCTCGGATCGTGTTTTCCGGGTCCTTAGGGGGGAGGGGGAGCAGCCCCAAGTCGTGGTCCACATTGGCACTAATGACATAGGTAGGAAAGGGGACAAGGATGTCAGGCAGGCTTTCAGGGAGCTAGGATGGAAGCTCAGAACTAGAACAAACAGAGTTGTTATCTCTGGGTTGTTGCCCGTGCCACGTGATAGTGAGATGAGTAATAGGGAGAGAGAGCATTTAAACACGTGGCTACAGGGATGGTGCAGGCGGGAGGAATTCAGATTTCTGGATAACTGGGGCTCTTTCTGGGGAAGGTGGGACCTCTACAGACAGGATGGTCTACATCTGAACCTGAGGGGCACAAATATCCTGGGGGGGGAGATTTGTTAGTGCTCTTTGGGGGGGTTTAAACTAATGCAGCAGGGGCATGGGAACCTGGATTGTAGTTTTAGGGTAAGGGAGAATGAGAGTATAGAGGTCAGGAGCACAGATTTGACGTCGCAGGAGGGGGCAAGTGTTCAGGTAGGTGGTTTGAAGTGTGTCTACTTCAATGCCAGGAGTATACGAAACAAGGTAGGGGAACTGGCAGCATGGGTTGGTACCTGGGACTTCGATGTTGTGGCCATTTCGGAGACATGGATAGAGCAGGGACAGGAATGGATGTTGCAGGTTCCGGGGTTTAGGTGTTTTAGTAAGCTCAGAGAAGGAGGCAAAAGAGGGGGAGGTGTGGCGCTGCTAGTCAAGAGCAGTATTACGGTGGCGGAGAGGATGCTAGATGGGGACTCTTCTTCCGAGGTAGTATGGGCTGAAGTTAGAAACAGGAAAGGAGAGGTCACCCTGTTGGGAGTTTTTTATAGGCCTCCTAATAGTTCTAGGGATGTAGAGGAAAGGATGGCGAAGATGATTCTGGATATGAGCGAAAGTAACAGGGTAGTTATTATGGGAGACTTTAACTTTCCAAATATTGACTGGAAAAGATATAGTTCGAGTACAATAGATGGGTCGTTTTTTGTACAGTGTGTGCAGGAGGGTTTCCTGAAACAATATGTTGACAGGCCAACAAGAGGCGAGGCCACGTTGGATTTGGTTTTGGGTACTGAACCAGGCCAGGTGTTGGATTTGGAGGTAGGAGAGCACTTTGGGGACAGTAACCACAATTCGGTGACGTTTACGTTAATGATGGAAAGGGATAAGTATACACCGCAGGGCAAGAGTTATAGCTGGGGGAAGGGCAATTATGATGCCATTAGACGTGACTTGGGGGGGATAAGGTGGAGAAGTAGGCTGCAAGTGTTGGGCACACTGGATAAGTGGGGCTTGTTCAAGGATCAGCTACTGCGTGTTCTTGATAAGTATGTACCGGTCAGACAGGGAGGAAGGCGTCGAGCGAGGGAACCGTGGTTTACCAAGGAAGTGGAATCTCTTCTTAAGAGGAAGAAGGAGGCCTATGTGAAGATGAAGTGTGAAGTTTCGGTTGGGGCGATGGATAGTTACAAGGTAGCGAGGAAGGATCTAAAGAGAGAGCTAAGAAGAGCAAGGAGGGGGCATGAGAAGTATTTGGCAGGAAGGATCAAGGAAAACCCAAAAGCTTTCTATAGGTATGTCAGGAATAAGCGAATGACTAGGGAAAGAGTAGGACCAGTCAAGGACAGGGATGGGAAATTGTGTGGGGAGTCTGAAGAGATAGGCGAGATACTAAATGAATATTTTTCGTCAGTATTCACTCAGGAAAAAGATAATGTTGAGGAGGAGAATGCTGAGCCCCAGGCTAATAGAATAGATGACATTGAGGTACGTAGGGAAGAGGTGTTGGCAATTCTGGACAGGCTGAAAATAGATAAGTCCCCGGGACCTGATGGGATTTATCCTAGGATTCTCTGGGAGGCCAGGGAAGAGATTGCTGGACCTTTGGCTTTGATTTTTATGTCATCATTGGCTACAGGAATAGTGCCAGAAGACTGGAGGACAGCAAATGTGGACGCTTTGTTCAAAAAGGGGAGCAGAGACAACCCCGGCAACTATAGACCAGTGAGCCTCACGTCTGTAGTGGGTAAAGTCTTGGAGGGGATTATAAGAGACAAGATTTATAATCATCTAGATAGGAATAATATGATATGGGATAGTCAGCATGGCTTTGTGAAGGGTAGGTCATGCCTCACAAACCTTATTGAGTTCTTTGAGAAGGTGACTGAACAGGTAGACGAGGGTAGAGCAGTTGATGTGGTGTATATGGATTTCAGCAAAGCGTTTGATAAGGTTCCCCACGGTAGGCTATTGCAAAAAATACGGAGGCTGGGGATTGAGGGTGATTTAGAGATGTGGATCAGAAATTGGCTAGCTGAAAGAAGACAGAGGGTGGTGGTTGATGGGAAATGTTCAGAATGGAGTACAGCCACAAGTGGAGTACCACAAGGATCTGTTCTGGGGCCATTGCTGTTTGTCATTTTTATCAATGACCTAGAGGAAGGCGCAGAAGGGTGGGTGAGTAAATTTGCAGACGATACTAAAGTCGGTGGTGTTGTCGATAGTGTGGAAGGATGTAGCAGGTTACAGAGGGATATAGATAAGCTGCAGAGCTGGGTTGAGAGGTGGCAAATGGAGTTTAATGTAGAGAAGTGTGAGGTGATTCACTTTGGAAGGAATAACAGGAATGCGGAATATTTGGCTAATGGTAAAGTTCTTGAAAGTGTGGATGAGCAGAGGGATCTAGGTGTCCATGTACATAGATCCCTGAAAGTTGCCACCCAGGTTGATAGGGTTGTGAAGAAGGCCTATGGAGTGTTGGCCTTTATTGGTAGAGGGATTGAGTTCCGGATTCGGGAGGTCATGTTGCAGCTGTACAGAACTCTAGTACGGCCGCATTTGGAGTATTGCGTACAGTTCTGGTCACCGCATTATAGGAAGGACGTGGAGGCTTTGGAGCGGGTGCAGAGGAGACTTACCAGGATGTTGCCTGGTATGGAGGGAAAATCTTATGAGGAAAGGCTGATGGACTTGAGGTTGTTTTCGTTGGAGAGAAGAAGGTTAAGAGGAGACTTAATAGAGGCATACAAAATGATCAGGGGGTTGGATAGGGTGGACAGTGAGAGCCTTCTCCCGCGGATGGATATGGCTGGCATGAGGGGACATAACTTTAAACTGAGGGGTAATAGATATAGGACAGAGGTCAGAGGTAGGTTCTTTACGCAAAGAGTAGTGAGGCCGTGGAATGCCCTACCTGCTACAGTAGGAAACTCGCCAACATTGAGGACATAACTTTAAACTGAGGGGTAATAGATATAGGACAGAGGTCAGAGGTAGGTTCTTTACGCAAAGAGTAGTGAGGCCGTGGAATGCCCTACCTGCTACAGTAGTGAACTCGCCAACATTGAGGGCATTTAAAAGTTTATTGGATAATCATATGGATGATAATGGCATAGTGTAGGTTAGATTGCTTTTGTTTCGGTGCAACATTGTGGGCCGAAGGGCCTGTACTGCGCTGTATTGTTCTATGTTCTATGTTCTATGTTCTTTGAGGGCCGAGCCCCAACATTGAGGGGCTAGGCCGACGCCGGAGGGATTTCCGCCCCGCCAGCTGGCGGAAACGGCCTTTGTTGCCCCGCCAGCTGGCGCGGAAATGACATATCGGGGCGGCGCATGCGCGGGTAGCGTCAGCGGCCGCTGACAGTTTCCCGCGCTTGCGCAGTGGAGGGAGTCTCTTCCGCCTCCACCATGGTGGAGACCGTGGCGGAGGCGGAAGGGAAAGAGTGCCCCCACGGCACAGGCCCGCCCGTGGATCGGTGGGCCCCGATCGCGGGCCAGGCCACCGTGGGGGCACCCCCCAGGGCCAGATCGCCCCGCACCCCTCCCAGGACCCCAGGGCCCGCCCACGCCGCCTTGTCCCGCCGTTCAAAAGGTGGTTTAATCCACGCCGGCGGGACAGGTAATTTATTGGCGGGACTTCGGCCCATCCGGGCCGGAGAATCCAGCGAGGGGGCCCGCCAACCGGCGCGGCCCGATTCCCGCCCCCGCCGAATATCCGGTACCGGAGACTTCGGCAACCGGCGGGGGCGGGATTCACGGCGGCCAACGGCCATTCTCCGACCCGCTGGGGGGTCGGCGAATGACGCCCCAGGATTGGGAGACAAAACAAGGTATCATTTGTTATATATATATATGTCTTATATAGACTGCTGCTATAATTAACATCTCCAACATTAAATTGCAGATGAATCAGTTTTTATGATCAACAAAGAACAATGCAGCACAGGAACAGGCCCTTTGGCCCTCTAAGCCTGTACCGGTCATGATACCAACCTTTGCCAAAACCCTCAGCACTTCCTTGTGCCGCATCCCTCTATACCAATCCTATCCATGTGTTTGTCAAGATGCCTTTTAAAAAGGCAATGGGTTGGAAGCAATGGGGTCAATATTTATTTTGTAAGCAGCAGGTAAAAGGCATTACTGCACAAAAAAGGGAGAGATCAGTGACACTAACTGGCCTCAACCTCTTTAGTAGTTACACACATGCCCAATGAGTTCAAGTGGAGTGGAAGAAGCTCCCAGTAAAAGATGACAGATATTGAAATCACTATTCAAACATTTGATGAAAACATTTGTCTCCCGCCTTCATCCTGATTTCCCATTGGTTCCATGCCACATCCATATTACTCACTAGGCACTGGGATATATTAAAGCATGTTGAAAGTGATTAGTGAGAATATTGATTCACCAGTATTTTTAATCATTGTTTTATTCCCTTGATGGTTTACATAACCTTTTTTTCTAATTATTTGCATTCAATTTTGTTCTGAGTACCATTATCGCAGCCATTGGGGTTTCTAATGAGAAGGTTCCTAATTAGGTGTTTTGAAGCAAAAGACCTACTCAGCCACAGATGCCAACCGGGCCAGGCTGCACCAGAGTATCCATACACTTGCATTTTGAAGATTGAGACTGGCTTAGTTTGATTTGACAGATGATTCGTTAATCATAGAATCCCTAGTGTAAAAGGAGGCCATTCAGCCCATTGAGTCTGCACCAACCCTCCGAAAGATCACCTAATCTCGGCTCACTCCCCTGTCCTATCCCCGTAACCCCCCCTTAACCTTTGGCCACTAAGGGGAAAGTGATGCTATCTTTGGATTGTGGGAGGAAACCGGAGCACCCGGAGTAAACCCACAGAAACACAGGAAAAAGTGCAAATCCACACAAATAGTCACCCAAGATTGGAATTGAACCCGAGTCCCTGGTGCTATGAGGCCACAGTGCTAACCACTATGCCACCATGCAGATTCCAACTCTGAAGGTCATTTCTGAGCAGCTCCAGGAGTAAGAAAGGGAGGAACAACACAGCACCAAAGGAAAGGCCTTGTTGCTTGATCTGAAACTTACAGCCAACATCTCAAATACTGGCATTGCACATATATTGGAGACTTCCGCAGAGGTGGGTTCTGCACCTGGTGAGACACCTGGTACAGGAAGGGCTGCAGTCAGGCCAGACTGATTTGTTTGCCTGCTCACTGGAGAGTGAGGTCGCAGATAGATTCTGCTGCAGAAGACTCAAGGCCATTGATAGATGCCATTGAGGATAGCACTGATGCGCATGTACACTGAAATTCTGGATGCATTAGTTGGCCTGAGAGGCAGCCTTCAGCCAATGTCATGTGGCATGGGAGAAGTCCAGCTCCAAATTGGCAGAAGACAGCTCTGAGAGCTTCCCCTCTCTGCAGCCTCTGCTCCATCTCCCTGTCATGTGCAGCCTCTGCTCCATCTCCCTGTCATGTGCAGACCCAGAGGCACCGGACTGTTGCCCCCATACCTTTTCTGACTTTTGTGCAGCCAGGTCACCTACTCCTCTGCCCCGCTTGAAAGTGTGCCCTACGAAGTTCAGAAAAACATTACGCCTGCAAAAATACTCCAGGCTACTTTCAGACACTTTTCAGGAAAAATAAAGTTCTTAATAATCTACAAAGGATGCATGTTCCTTTTAATAACATCAGTGAAGGATCCATATTTCAGCAAAATACTTGTTGTTTGAAGAGGGATGTATAAGGTTATATCCAGGACTATTGTTGCCCAAGTTAAGGATCCTTGCATTGCATTGCCAATTAGGCCATGTGATGTCAAGGTAGCATTAATTCAAAGACTTTCAGCACATGTCGACAACAGAATTGTGCATAGAATTTCTATTCTGCAGAGTTAGAAATAGGAACATAAAGCAGGAAATATAAATTAGATTCAATACCTTTTAAAATGGTGCATATAAAGAAAAATAACGAGAGGACAAGAAAGATGGGATTAAAAGGGAAAAGAGTTCAAAGAGACAGAAAGAAACATTTATTTTGATCTCCCCAGCTAAATTCTGTAGGAATGAGACTGCACACTTGTAAAATTACATTTTATTGGCAGAGAGGCAGCAATACCAGCAAACATTCACTTACACATGAATACAATAGTCCTTACTTTTTCTGACCCGCTAGTGGGTATCTCATACGTAACTTAATATTCTTACATGTTTTTCAATGCCAAGTCTCTTGGCAAGGTACTGTTATAGAACAACCTGTGGAGGAGCAGATCAACTCAGATAGAAACCTCCAGATTTCATTGTTTAATAGCAGCTATGTGGACTCCAGATCCTACTGTCTGATTTATTCCATAATAACGGAAATGTTATTAGCCTCATTGTTATTGTTATTGCAAAATTACTTCAAAATTATTTTTTCTAAGTGACTCCAGAACATAAAAGTGAAGAAAAAACACTTTGGAATCTTATATGAAGATATGAATGTATTTTTTTGATTGAGACAGTAACTTTGGAGGTTACTGTTAAATGTTCTTTTCAAAAAGTACGCAGATTAACATTGAAGTTAAACTGATGATCAGGATGACAAAATAAAATAATATTTTGGTAAGAAAACTTGGGCAAGATTTAGAAGTGCTCCTGACTATAACTAAGAATGCTATCGCAGAATGAGAAGCCTAATTCTTTATTAATATTAAAAATCTGTATTATACTCAGATCACATCACAGAAAACAAAATAATGGGAAAGAAATTTAGAAATCAAAAGCAAGTTAGAGAGATTTGGAGCATTAGTAAAAATAGTAAGGGTTTTAGGAATTGATCTCTTGGTTTGTTTCCTTAACTTCTATAAAAATAATAAAATACTGGATTTAGTTATGTGTAAAAAAGTAGAGCAAATAAGGGACCTGAAAATAGGAGAACATCTGGGAATTATCAAGCACAACTTAACTGTATTCATATTGAAACTGGATTTTAAAATGAGTCCAAGATAAAGGTATCCAACTGGAGATTAACTAATGTCAGTGAACCACAGATTAATTGGATAGAAAAATGGCAGATCAAACAACAAAACAACAGTGAGAGATATTTAAACTGAGATAGCTATGGTACAGGGCAAATACATTAGACATTCCAGGGATAAATAGGCAGGCTTTGACCAAATATGAGGTGTAAGAAAGAGGCACAAAGCCATGTGCAGCTTTGATTCACAGGGGCCATGACTACAAGCATTTTTACAGGAGCACAAAGAAATGCAACTGGCTGTGCTGTCTTGGGCAGTGCCCCCACAGCATTCAGCATCATGCTGCTACAAGGGAAAGCACCGGTACTAATAAGTCCACTGCAGAGGAGTCTATAGCGAGTTGCAGGAGGGGGCACTTGATGACCAACTCCAACATGAGTGAGCAGGTCATAATCCAATGCTCAGCACAAATTACTAGAACAATAGAATTTACAGTGCAGAAGGAGGCCATTCAGCCCATCGAGTCTGCACCGGCCCTTACAAAGAGCACCGTACTGAAGCCCACGTATCTACCCTATCCCCGTAACCCAGTAACCCCCACTTAACATTTTTTGGACACTAAGGGCAATTTAGCATGGCCAATCCATCTAACATGCACATCTTTGGACTGTGGGAGGAAACCGGAGCACCCGGAGACAACCCACGCAGACACAGGGAGAACGTGCAGACTCCACACAGACAGTGACCCAGCTGGGAATCAAACCTGGGACCCTGGAGCTGTGAAACAACTGTGCTAACCACTATGCTACCATGCTGCCCACTTCCATCTAGCCATATTCATCCCATACACCACTGAAAGACAGCGTTCATTCACCTCAACATTCCTAGTTCTACTGGAGAATCACTTTGAAGGCACTCAACATTAGAAAGGTCCAAGACACACCGTTAACTTTGACTCGGGGTAGCATGGGAGTAAGCTGTACCTACACCATACACCAGGGTTTCCCAAACATTTCGAACTGTGAAACCCATAGTGACCTCCCAAGTGCATCAGAGAACGCCATGCATTCTCATAATGTCGAACCACAAAATAATCTGTAGTTCCAAAGTAGAAAAAGGTCCCATCTTGTTTGATAACCATTCAGGAGACGATCTTGCTCCATTGTGCCTGGCCATATCTGAGAAGGTGGTGGTGAACTACTAAGTCCATGTGAGTAGGTTTGTAGTATTTGGACCAGGCAGTTATACTGTGTAGCCCAGCGAAGGCCCATCTGATTGTTGTTGCATGCCACATTTTACACACTTTTTCTAATGCAAAGGGATCAATGATAGAGAAGCCAGATGAATAAAGGCACCAGGAAACAAGAGACCCCCTCCACTGCGCATGCGCAGGGATGCCGTGAGCGGCCGCTGACGCTCCCGCGCATGCGCCGCACGGCAAAGTCATTTCCGCGCCAGCTGGCGGGGCACCAAAGGCCTTTCCCGCCAGCTGGTGGGGCAGAAATCAATCCGGCGCGGGCCTAGCCCCTCAAGGTGAGGGCTCGGCCCCTCAAGATGCGGAGAATTCCGCACCTTTGGGGTGGCGCGATGCCGGACTGATTTGCGCCGTTTTTGGCGCCGGTCGGCGGACATCGCGCCGATTGCGGAGAATCCCGCCCATGGTCACCAATAGTGAAGTGAAAGGAGGGGTATCTGCACAAGAGGCCATCTTGAGAGAAAGAGAGAGTTTGAGGGAGGGATTGTAGGGATTAGGGATTAAGGAGTTTACAGTGATAAGAAGGAAAATAAGCATCGGAGTGCAAAATTTTAAATTTGAGTTGTTGGAGAACCAGGAGGCCATTTCAGCTATCAATATGTATCAGTGCTATCTCTTCAAATTGAACATTTTTTCTTATAAAAGTTTATATTATTTTAAATAATCTTTAATGTCACAAGTAGCCTTACATTGCAATGAAGTTACTGTGAAAAGCCCCATGTTACCACATTCCAGCACCTGTTCGGGCACACAGAGGGAGAATTCAGAATGTCCACATTACCTAACAGCACGTCTTTTGGGACTAGTGGGAGGAAACCGGAGAACCCGGAGAAAATCCACACAGACACGGGGCAAATGTGCAGACTCCGCACAGACATTGACCCAGCCAGGAATTGAACCTGGGACCCTGGCGCTGTGAAGCCCGAATGCTAACCACTACCGTGCTGCCCTGACAGTTAGGCAGAACGGTCTGGGAGGGGGAGGGGGTCACATTGTGGTATATTCTATTAGTGTAACAAAAAGCATTACAGGTGGGAGATCTGAAAAGACACTAACAAATCACGATACAGTAAGCCTTCAATCTCAATCATACTTGCCAGAAGAAGCATTACGTGCTTTTCTTGGGCCGGTGTGAAGGAAGGGAAAAAAAATTGTGGTGCCTATTTTCAATTTTCTAGCGCTCAATGTTGCCAGGGGTCTCGAAGTAGGCCATCTCTCTCTCTCTCCTCAGGGTCACCTTAAAGGGAGGAAAAGTTAATATGAAATGATGAGTAATTATAAAAAAGGCAATGAAATGGTATTAATATTTTTGATAGCAAGAACTAGCTGTGTCATTTACAGTCAGGATTCATAACTGCTTTGTTCCTTTAAAGCTTGACTTGCTGCTTTTGAAGATTTGTTTTCAACATTTAATTTTATTAGATCCTGATGTTTGCTATCTCTGCCCTGAAGTTGCTGTACTTCGGTCCCATTTCAGCAATTATCAGCATGCTTTATTCTACCATATCTAGATACTAGATCAAGGGAGCTTTTCACTTGGGAACTATGCATATCGAAACTGCCATATATGGAAATTAACAAGGCTCGCATTTGACAATGTGCATTTAAAGACCATTTATGGTTTGATTCCACATGCCAAATATGTACATGAGATTTATCATCATATATTAAATATTATTTACTTATCAAGTTAAGGTTTGTCAATTTTGGAGAACAGAACACCTTGGGAGGCCAGATCAAAACTCAGCCCAAGAACAGTGTTGCAGGACAGGTACAGAATGTCCACCAGTGGAGTAAATCTCCTTCTACGGCTCCATTTGATGCATTTTAATCTTTGAAAATCAACTATCACTGTACTA
Source organism: Scyliorhinus torazame (assembly GCF_047496885.1). Lineage (NCBI taxonomy): Eukaryota > Metazoa > Chordata > Chondrichthyes > Carcharhiniformes > Scyliorhinidae > Scyliorhinus > Scyliorhinus torazame. The sequence continues at coordinate 62,438,497 of NC_092713.1, forward strand.
ATGTGATTTACCCCTCCTTATTTCCTATTCGGCTTTTCTTACGAAGTGAGTCTGGCAGTTGAGTGCCCATGTGTACAAAACTATAGAACATTTTATGCTATAGACAGGTGTAAGTTAGGAACTGAGGTCGAGATGGGATGGCTTCATATGCAGGACAGATAGTGCAAAGAATTTTATTCCTTTAGTCTGCTAAATTCAAACTAGATCCTCGGTGTAAACAAAATGCTTGTCAACAAATAATTGGAGCACATCTTCAGAGCTCAAGTTGCCATAAAAAATGATTAAATTCACCCTTGCCAGTTAGGTACACTGTGAATTCTTTGATTTTCACAGCTTTGTTTATAAAGCTTTGTCCAATAATTGTCCTTTATATGATAGCCTAAATGTTGCAATCAGTGGCGAAGTATAATGCTCACTATTCAACTTTTTAACAGTTGCCCACACAGTTGCCACTTCATCTAATGTCTGATCCAATGTGTTGCCTTCTACAGGTATCTGTCAAATTTGTGAGCCGGTCAAAAAATAAAAATCGGATTGAAGAACTTCCTTTGAGCAATGCAGAGTATAAACCAGGAAGTACAGCACAGGCAACATAAACTAGATATACATCAGATACAGAAGGCAAAATAAAACTTGGAAAAGAAAGGTGGGATTAAATGATTGCTAGAAATGAGAGACAGAAAACATTAAAAATATGTACTTTGAGTCTCTAATAATAATTAATTTCTGATGGGATGTAGTTGCACAATTGTAAAATTAAACTTTCAAGGCCAGAGAGACTGTTTAGTAATCATTAAATCATTTGCTCCTGAATGCACCAGCATTAATTTTTTCTGGTTTCTTTAGTGGGAAACTAGTAGGAAATTGCCCCAAGTTCATACCAAAGCTTGTATTCCCATGCTGAGTTTATCAGTGAGGATTGCTACATGGCACATCGTGGAGAAATGGACTAGCTCTGATGGTAACTTGTATATTTCCACATTTAACTGTGCAAAAGTGTGTGTTAGAAGTTGCTGACAGATTTACTCCATTATGACAGTGAAGACTGTTCGCATCACTTTTGCAATATTCCTGCTGCAAAATTCAATAGCAATTCAATAACTGGGGCACCTAGCAAAAACAGACGGGAGTCTCATTATGTGAAGTAAATTTTAAATAATGTCAGCGAGACCACTGCTGGATTTTATCTCCGGTCTGAGCAGGGTAGGTCAAAAGCTGTAGGTTGAAGCTGTAGAATGAATTAGCTGGCCGGAGTTCTCCTCCCTTTATGATTCACGTTTCCCATGGGTTTTCCAGCAATATGGTTTGGCTTCAATGGTAAATCCCATTGACAAGCGGCGGGAGTATGGAATCCCGCCACCAGAAAATGGTGTGACACCGAGAAACATGGTGCTGGGGGAAGAGGAAAATCCAGCCCTCTGTAAAGGTAAATGGAAATCTTTCTGCATTTGTCTGAGTGGGAGACAATGGTGTAGTGGTAATATCACTGGACTAGTAATCCAGAGACCCAGGATAAGGTGGATGTGGGTTCAAATCCCACAACAGCAGATGGTGAAATTCAACTCAATTTAAAAATCTAACTATGAAACCATTGTTGATTGTTGTAAAAACCCATCTGGTTCACTAATGTCCTTTAAGAAAGAACATTTGCTATCCTTACCTGGTCTAGCCTACATGTAATGCCAGACCCACAGCAATGTGTTTGATTCTTAAATACCCTCTGAACAAGGGCACTTAGGAATGGGCAAAATCCTGGCTGACTAGCTAGTCACACCTACATCCCATGAATTTTTAAAAAAACTTTAAGTCTCCCACAAGGAATGCTGCAGCCCCTCTTGTCCCCAGTCTCCAACCTTCCCCTCTTGCAATCCAATCCCAAAACACCCTTCCCATGACTTACCTGCTTCCCAGTGAATTTTCCTTGGTGCCAGTCAGTATTCTCCATTTGCCCAATCATCTGCCGGCATCCATTGGTTAGCTGAACACTAGCCGCCTTTATCAGCTTTTTCTACTGTCCTTGGATGCTCCACTCCAAGGTTATCATTGACACTCTTTCCTTTCCTTCCTCAGTCTCTGCACTAAGTGACAGCTCAGCCCTGGTGATTTTAATCTTTTTGCTTTCTCTACCCTGATTTCACTGCCCTCTCTAAAACTCGGCTGCACATAGTGACACCTCTATTCTCTGACAGAATGAAGACAGTTTGGTAATTCACTTGTCAATCATAGATGGAAACCACACTGCTGTAAATGAGAAGGGTTGATTTTATGTGCACAATTTGGATATGCATCTATCCTCCACTCACTGCATTAAACTGGAGAAATAATCCTGCCTTTATTGGGAGAAGTTGCTGTCATTTCACTCTTGCATTCTGTTTTCTGTAGTTCCAAGAAACTCTGTTTGCTGAGTAAATAGAATGGTTAATATAGTGCATTATTTAAATAGTCTAAGTTCTATCATAACTCCCAGCCTGCCTCCAATGCATTACCTGATGCAGTGGTGTCAATGGACACAGATTTCCCGTCATATAAATCCCACTGCTCTAGTTCACAGCCAGCGTTTGACCTTGCTAATGCATTTGGCCTCACTATTCCCATAAGACTTTATAGTCATCGTTAACCAATTCCTTACAACTTCTTTAAATCCTTCAACACCTATATTTCCTTTCTCTTTCCAGCACCACTTACTTTTGCACTTGTCCCTGCAAAAGCTCTTCCTCAATTCACTTACAATTGTACTTTCAATCACCCAAATGCCTAACCTTTGACCAAAATGCTTCAACAGCTGTCAACCTGCTGAACTATTTCCTCATGTCCACCTTGGCCATTGCCCCCAGTAACACCTTTGCTCTTGCCGATAGGGGCTGATCCCACTGGAAAAACACCTATTTAAATTCCCTCACGTCCAAGAGGTACCAAGAGGTCCAAGTGGAAGCTATTCCTTATCCCTCCCCCAACCTGGTAAAAAAGTAAATTGTGAGTCCCCCGACCTTAAAATGGGCTGTCCTGCATTGAGAAAACATTTGGGGAAGCTTTAACAAGCTGAGAGTAGGAATTCCATCTCTCAGGCACAGGAATACCTGCCGTCAAGAGCTGTCAGTCAAACTGACTGACCACACAATTCTTGGAGGCCCAGCAATGGCTGCTGTTGGGACTTCAAGGGGCAGGATTCTCCGGCCCCGCCGGGTCGGAGAATCGCCCGGGGGGGGGGGGGGGGGGTGCGGCGTGAATCCCGCCCCCGCCGGCTGCCGAATTCTCCGGCGCCGTAGTTTTGGCGGGGGCGGGAATCGCGGCGGGCTGGTCGGTGGCTGCTGGCAGCGGCCCCCCCGGCGTTTCTCCGGCCCGCGATGGGCCGAGTGGCCACACGTTTTTTGCCGGCCCTGCCGCCGTACATTAGAGTAGGTCCTTACCAGTGGGACCTGGCGGCGCGTGCGGCCTCCAGGGTTTTCGGGGGGGGCGCGGGGGGATCTGGCCTCGGGAGGTGTCCCCACGGTGGACTGGCCTGCGATCAGGGCCCACCGATCCATGTGCAGGCCAATGCCGTGGGAACACTCTATTCTTCCGCACCGGCGGCTGTAGCGGTCCGCCATGGCCGGTGCGGAGACGAAGCCCTCTGTGAATGCACTGGGATGACGCCAGCACACGCTGGCGCTCCCGTGCATACGCCAACTTGTGCCAGCCGGCGGAGGCCCTTCGGCGCCAGTTGTCATGGCACCAAGCCCCTTCTGCGCCGGCCGGCGGAGGGCAAACCACTCCGGGGCCGGCCTCGCCCCTGAAGGTGCGGAGGATTCCGTACCTTTGGGGCAGCCAATGCCGGAGTGGTTCACGCCATTCTTTCCCCCCGGAGTTGCCCTCCCCGCCGATTAGGGCAGAATCCCGCCCAGGTTTCCCAAGAAGAAGGAAATATGGACACCTGTGCTAGGTAGGACCGGGGATTTTGGTGGGGAACCCTAGCAACAGGTTTTAAAAGACGGGGAAAGGCACAAAAGTGGATACCATCTTGGAGATGCCTCTAGTGGGCACAGGGGTCCTCTCCCAAAGGTGGTACTCTCTTCCATTCCACCTTTTGCTTGAGGTGGTAAACCTAGCAGACTGGCCTCCCTCGTTCTGCCTTCCCCAGCCGCACATGTTAACATGGCAGAGGTGAAATATGATCTTAACTTGCAATTAACTGGCTTCAACAGGCCTAAGGACGGGCGAGCGGTCGGGCTGCCTGACACTTACCAGCCCATTGTAATGTGAGGGACACCTCGGGGCTGGGTGAGAAAGAGATGGATTAGCCACACGTTTTATTTTATGTGCCCTGCTGCTTTCAAATAGTGGGGATGTAAAATTTCCACCTTTAAATCTCATCAATCAGGAGTACACTCCTGCAGCAACACTGATACAATTATAATCAATGTCACAAATGATATTGGGCGAAATTCTCCCCCAACGGCGCGATGTCCGCCGACTGGCGCCAAACACGGCGCCAATCAGACAGGCACCGCGCCGGCCCAAAGGTGCAGAATGCTCCGCATCTTTGGCGGCCTAGCCCCAACATTGAGGGGCTAGGCCGACGCCGGAGGGATTTCCGCCCCGCCAGCTGGCGGAAATGGCGTTTGTTGCCCCGACAGCTGGCGCGGAAATGCGGCGCATGCGCGGGAGCGTCAGCGGCCGCTGACAGTGTCCCGGCACATGCGCGGGAGCATCAGCGGCCGCTGTCAGTTTCCCGTGCACGCGCAGTGGGGAGAGTCTCTTCCGCCTCCGCCATGGTGGAGGCCATAGCGGAGGCGGAAGGGAAAGAGTGCCCCCATGGCACAGGCCCGCCCGCGGATCGGTGGGCCCCGATCGCGGGCCAGGCCACCGTGGGGGCATCCCCCGGGGTCAGATCGCCCCGCGCCCCCCCCCAGGACCCCGGAGCCCGCCCACGCCGCCTGGTCCCACCGGTAAATACCAGGTTTGATTTACGCCGGCGGGACAGGCAATTTCTGGGCGGGACTTCTGCCCATCTGGGCCGGAGAATCCAGCGGGGGGTCCCGCCAACCGGCGCGGCCCGATTCCCGCCCCCGCCCAATCTCCGGTACCGGAGACTTCGGCGGGGGCGGGGGCGGGATTCACGGCGGCCTACGGCCATTCTCCGACCCGGCGGAGACCCTGATCAGACATTTTTACAATAACCTTGTTGTGACAAGGTATTTATTGGGTTTGGTATCATTGTTTGTCATTAACTTAATCCCCTCAGAACAATGCAGCCAAATATATCGCAAGTGCAAAAAGTCATGAAAAGTTTGCCAAGTCTGATCCCGACATACGTGAAGCAATTCCTCTGGTTTTCTTTTAAGAGACTGGGCTTTCCAGCTGACCCATTATGAAAGTATGAAACCAGAAAGGAGCTCAAGAATGTAAACAATTTTTCTCCCTGCCACACCACTCCCTCCTCCCCGCCTCCAATATCCCCCCCAACCAACTCTCAATTAGACAATTTACTTCATCTGTTTTAAAAAGTATGTTAATAATCTGGTTTGATTCCATGCGGAAATTGGCAGGAACATTAAAACCCACCACCAGTGAATGCTCCTCAGAGGGTCCTGTCAAACGCATGCCTTTGTTTAACCTGTCACTGATGTGAAATGGGGAGAATATCAAGGTTATGTTTTTTTTTGCTGAGGAAGGCATAAGGGACGTAGAGTAGGTTTAGCCCCTCCAGCCACCTTAAAATCATTAGCAAATTCTGTCAGTTGGCCAGTTTCGGAAACCAATGACTGTTTTCGAAGTTGTGCTGCTTTTTAAAGAATCCTTTTGTACCAGTGAACTTTATGACCCTCTGTTTTACAAATGCAAAAACAATTCACAGCTCTCTGGTTATTGCAGCGCAAAACAGGAAAACCTACTGTGATATGTACGCCAAGAGTGTGTCTCATTTATGAAACATCCGTGCACAAAACAAATCTGACTTCCCACAATAAAGCATGGGATGTATTGCAGAAGGTTAGATGCATGTTCTGAGCTCACTGCGGTGTCTTGCAAATGAATCAGTAAGTTAATTATCAGTGAGGTATCGTAGGGTAACAATGGCTCAGACAGAGGAAGAGGTTCAGGCTGTCATTGGATGCTGCCTTAATTCTCAAATTTGGGTTCAGGACAGGCTGTGAATTGTTGTTTTTGGCAGTCTGCATTCTTCAGCCTTGCAATTTGGCTCATGTATAGAACACTGAAGTGGAACAGCTTATTCCTGCCTTTGCAGCACAGGGTGCCTGAGAGGCCAGCATAGAAAGGCTGAGATTTAAGTAACTTACACTTTTGTGTATATTATTTTAGTGTAATAACGTATATCAGATGTCACTCACCAGGGCAGAAGCTTGTGACTTTGACTCTTTGAAAAAAACTGAAGGCAAAAAAACAAACTATTCCAGCAACTCAACCAGATTCATAATTAGCTGCCCCGTTCTTCAAAAAGTAGAATCATCATTCATTATTAAGGCTCCCTAAAATCCCTCCACCTCTGATAGAACCCAGGCTGTGCCGTATTTTATTTTTCTCTTGTGCAACCAGTTATATCAATTTGCGGCTGACTGACTCGAAAGGTGATTTTTTTTCTAACTTTTATAAAAAAAGAAAATCTCCAATTTTGAAATATCCAACAACAAATAACATAAATAATAAAGGTTAATTACCTTGGCAGTCCATCCAACAATGACCTCACCAAAGAACTTACTTTTTCTGAGGATACAATGTGTGTTGTTTCTTTATTCACTTGTGCAGTGATTAAATTAAGTGCAGAATATGAGGGTTTAGTCTGTTGTTCAGCATGCATCTATTTAATAGCGGGATCAATGAGTGTCATCCTGAACTGAGCATGTTTGTGGAAATCATTTGACGTCAAAAGAGACGATGGCTGTTTTTCCCTGAAACTGGACCTCAGATGCAACGTGACTGAAACTTTTAATTGTATGAGGGCGGTCAGTGTATGACTGCCATCATGAATATCTTGATTTTAACTCCCTCCGCCAGCTAGAAACCAGGCAATGCGATGGGGGAGGGGCAGTTAAAATAGTGGCCTCCTTCACCCCTCCTCCCCCTCAATCAATCTGACCGACTGTAATTTTAATCATTATCGACTCTGAAACAACTCCAAAGATGTTATTGGCTCTCCTTTTCAGACCCTTCAGACTGAGGAGCAAATGCAACCTCGAAGGCTGACTTTCAGTAGGTGCTGCACAAATTGGCTTAGAATTAAAACAGATGTGCTCTGATGTCGCTCTCACGCCAGTTACATGACATTAGAATATTGCCACACGCTTCAGCTGCCAGGGGCAAAATTCTCCGGTATCGGCGCGATGTCTGCTGACCGGCGCCAACAACGGCGCAAATCAGTCCGGCATCGCGCCGCCCCAAAGGTGCGGAATCCTCCGCATCTTGGGGGGGCAAGCCCTAACCTTGAGTGGCTAGGCCCACGCCGGACTAATTTCCGCCCCGCCAGCTGGCAGAAAAGGCCTTCGGTGCCCCGCCAGATGGCTCGGAAATGGCATTGCCGGGCGGCGCATGCGCGGGAGCGATAGCGGCCGCTCACGGCATCCCCGCGCATGCGCTGTGGAGGGAGTCTCTTCCGCCTCCGCCATGGTGGAGCCCGTGGCGAAGGCGGAAGGAAAGGAGTGGCCCCACGGCACAGACCCGCCCGCAAATCGGTGGGCCCCGATCACGGGCCAGGCCACCGTGGGGGCACCCCCCGGGGCCAGATCGCCCCGTGCCCCCCCCCCAGGACGCCGCAGCCCACCCGCGCTGCCTTGTTCCGCCGGTAAGAGAGGTGGTTTAATCCACGCCGGCGGGACAGGCATTCTAGCAGCGGGACTTTGGCCCATTCGGGCCGGAGAATCGCGGGGGGGGGGGGGGGGGGCGCCAACCGGCGCGGCGCGATTCCCGCCCCCGCCGAATCTCCGGTGCCGGAGAATTTGGCAAGCGGCGGGGGTGGGATTCACGCCAGCCCCCGGCGGGGGGTCGGAGAATCTCGCCCCAGGTCTCTGGCTCTCAGAGTGCTCCAGAAGCTGCCAAGTCACAATGGCCACTGGTACCACTGAAGGTTGAGGTGCACAATGTGGAATTGCTTGAATGCATAACAAAGATTGCAATTTATAATATTTCCAGTAATGCATACTTTTGATTGTAAAGAGCTGGGAGGTGAATGTGATTAATCTGTACATGAAAATTTTCTATTGGATAAAAGCCCATAGGAACCCAGACAGAAGGCAGATCAGTAGATTTACAAAAGATCTATTCTGAACTGAGCAGAAAATGTTGAATAAAAGTTAATTGTGCTAAATGTTCAGTGCTGTACATTGTCTAACCAAATTGATCCAATCAGAAGTATGCACAGAACGAAATTCCATTGCTGCAGGAAGACATAGGAAACCATTTTTGGTGTCTCGAGAGATAGCAAAGTAATTAAAACGCAAATAAAATGTTGGGGTATATAGCCAGAACTATATGGTAACATCTTCAGAGTTTATGCAAAGGTTTACAATATATTGATCAGAATCTTTGTTGAGCATTGCATTCAGGTTTGGTCATCTTCTGACAAGACTATGGAAGAGAAAAAGAGCAACATGGATGATGCCAAGTGTCATCCAATGAGGAACATTCCTACTTCAAAAGGCTTGGTTTCATCATCTCTCTACCTCCAAGTGAAATCCAGATAAAGGTCGCCCTGAAGTTAAGTAGAGGTTATTGTAGCTGATAGGTGTAGTTTAACTCGTAGTTGATTATGGGCGGAATTCACCCCCCCCACGCTGGGTGGGAGAATCGCCGGGACGCCGCGCGTGTCCCGCCACGCTGCCCCGACACCCGCACATGATTCGCCCAACCCCCCCCAAACCGGCACGGCGGGAATCACGGTTGGCCGCTGGGAGAATCGGGCGAGCGGCGATTCTCCGGCCCGGATGGGCAAAACGGCCTGCCCAATACGACAGGTTCCCACCGGCGCCGTCCACACCTGGGGCGAAATTCTCCGGAAACGGCGCAATGTCCGCCGACTGGCGCACAAAATGGCGCAAATCAGTCGGGCATCGAGCCGCCCCAAAGGTGCGGAATGCTCCGCATCTTTGGGGGCCGAGCCCCAACCTTAAGGGGCTAGGCCGGCGCCGGACGAATTTCCGCCCCGCCAGCTGGCGGAAAAGGCCTTTGGTGCCCCGCCAGCTCGCGCGGAAATGACATCTCCGGGCGGCGCATGCGCGGGTGACGTCATTTACGTGGCGTCGGCCGCATCGTTTACGCGGCGTCAAGGCCCGGTGCACGTAAATCCGTGACGCCGCTCCTAGCCCCCCAGAGGCGGGAGAATAGGGGGCTGGGAGCGGGTTCCGACGCCGGAGTGAAACACTCCGGTTTTCACTCCGGCGTCGGCACTTAGACTTTCGATGGGAGAATTGCGCCCATTGTGTTTGCATATCGAGATGTGTGTGTAAATAAACCATCTTTTGAACTAACTAACTGGTTGTGTGGTCATTTGATCGATATAAGGGAAGGCTTGTGGTTCACCAATATTATTATTGGCAACAAGACCAAGTGGGGGGGAGGTGAAAACAAGAATGAGAATTTTAAAATCAATAAATTGCTGCCCTGGGAACAAATGTAGGTCACGGGGGTGATGGGTGAATGGATTTGCTGAGAATTAAGATACAAGAATCAGAGTTTTAAATTAGCTTCAGTTTATATAGAGTGGAAGGTGACAGACCAGCCAGAAAAGCGTTGGAATGCTCCAATTTATAGGCAATAGCGGCACTGATGAGGGTTTCAGCAAGGAGCAGAAGCTATGATGGAATCAGGCAATGTGCGGATTTATAATTAGATGGAGTTCTATCTGACAGGTTACGCATCTCTGTTTCAGATACAATACTGAGTATGAAAACTGTCTGCTTCAGCCTCGGAAATGGTTAGCGAACGGTGTTTATTGAGGTGCCTGAAGACAATCGACTGAATTTCCCTGGCCCCGTGGAGTCAGGGCTGGAGGTAGTGTGGGATGAGGTAAAACGGGGGAGAACCACTTTGGGGCAGATCCCCAACACATCCCCATCTCCGAGTCATTTTCCCAGAGGCAGTTTTGAACAGGTTGCCCCCCTGCTCCATGTGAGGATTAGAGAGCTTTTTGCAATGGTGCTGAGTATGGAACCTTTAGCATATTGGAGGTGGCCTCTCTGCAGCAGGTTACAGTCATTAGCACCATGCCTCAATGATGGGGCTGTGGATGAAAGGCCATCACCCTGTCTAAAACTAATCCCGCAGAAGGCTTCCCCTCCAGCTCCATGGCCCTACTGCTTCAAAGTTTTTTACTTGTTGAATTCTCTGGAGGCAACCGAGAGCGCTGTCATGTTGGCATCTTTATAATTGCCTTGCTGCCTCAGAAGCAGCCATGTCTGCTAGTGGGGCTGCTGACTGTCCTGTGCTGTGGGCCTTCTGATTGGCCTCCACCCTCAGGAAACTGCCCACGTGTACTCAGTAGGAACATTAAGAAGGAAACGGACTGCTGGAAGGTTGAGTCGACAGTCACACTGATGACATGGGCACACTCAAGACCCCCATATGGGTCCGATATTGGGTTCCTGAAACCTGCCGGATAATCCAGCTCAATGACCTTGGCCTTCCTAATATTTGTTTGGAGGAAATCCCAGTGTGACATATCAGAAACAGTGAGGATTCAAGAGTTTGGTGTGAAGTTTTGCTGCGTCTCATTGGCTTGCGGGAGATGAAGGGGCCTAATCTGTTTGTTGATGTTGTTCCCAAGGGGCAGCTTGTAAGTGAGAAATAGGAGGCAGCTAAGAATAAATCACTGAGAGACTCTAAGGGTTTTGGAGAGGGGAAGAGAAGCCAAGGATGCAACCAGGGGAGTGCAATTCCACGCAGCTGAACAAGGAGAGGCTTTGGAGGTGGATTGTATAGCCAATCATATCAGAGGCTGAAGGCAGCACGGTGGTGCAGTGGGTTACCCTTGTTGCCTCACGGCGCTGAGGTCCCAGGTTCGATCCCGGCTCTGGGTCACTGTCTGTGTGGAGTTTGCACATTCTCCCTGTGCTTGCGTGGGTTTCGCCCCCACAACCTAAAGATGTGCAGATTAGGTGGATTGGCCACGCTAAATTGCCCCTTAATTGGAAAAAATGAATTGGGTACTCTAAATAAATTAAAAAACACAAAATCATATCAGAAGCTGAAGAGGTTATACATGCATACATAGAAAATAGAAGCAGGAGGAGGCCATTCGGCCCTTCAAACTGCTCCACCATTCGTTATGGTCATGACTGATCATCAAGTTCAATACCCTGATCCCGCCTTCCCCCATATCCTTTTTTCTATTTAGCCCCAAGAGCTATATCTAATTTATTTTTGAAATCACACAATATTTTGACCGCAACTATTTTCTGAGGTAGTGAATTCCACAGATTCACCGCTCTCTGGGTGAAGAAATTTCTCCTCACCTTAGTCCTAAAAGATTAACCCCATATCCAACTATGACCTCTAATTCTGGACTATCCACCATTGGGAACATTCTTTCTGAATCCACACTGTCAACAGGAAGAAGAGGGCTAGTTTACCATTGATCACAGTCACATTGGATATCATTTGTGGCTTTTATAAGGATCATTTCAGTCCTGTGCGAGGATACATATCTGATTCAAGGTATTCAAACATAGATTAAAAGGATAGAGGGAAATTGATTTGGGTGGCTCCAATGCACTCAAAGGCTTGTACACCATTAGTATTACATTGCTTGTTTGTCCAAGTGGCTCTGACAGAAATTCAAGTGCTTTCACTAAATTGAAAAGCACAGCCTGCACTTTGTTTTTATGTGATTTCATATATCGAGATCTGTTTGTCTTCGTGATGAAGCTTGGAACTATAAGTAAATTCTGTAGATTTTATTTTTAACACAATGTATATTAAGATTGCTCAAGATGATTAAAGGCATTCAAATAAAAATAATAATTAAAATACTTGTTAAGCCTAAACATATTGTGTTAAAAATAAAATCTACACTATTTACTTACAGTTCAAAGCTTTATCAGGAAGTTTGATCTTGATACATGAGGTTGCCTGAAAACATAGAACAGTGGTGTTTTTCGTAAAACTGATTGAATTTGCAACAGTCATACAAATCTGCAATAATACAATGGAGGTGGAGATGGGCAGTGGTTTGATAGGACAGAACAATTCATTTGGCAATAGTGGTAACAAAGATACCAGAATAATTGTTACAAAATCAGACAACAAAACATCTAGAAATGGAAGAATATAATAAAAAATGGGCATCATGAAACTTAATGGGCGGGATTCTCCGATTCTGAGGCTAAGTTGACGCTGACGCAGCATTCGTGGACTTTCATGATAACAAAACTGGTGCCGAACCTGGATCGATTCAGCAACTATGGAGGGGCTAGCACCAGCGGCGCGTGTAACACAATCGATTCCAATCAACTCGGGAGGCTGACAAGCTGCAGCCACATATACACATTACACTCCCCACACACTCTCATCCCAGCCAACAAGATGGCACTGGTTGTGCTGGAGCACGACCACACAGCTAATGGGTTGACTGGGGTCAGAGGGCACCTAGGGTGGTGGCCTGGGGGGGACACCTATACAACCCGTGGCCCGAGGTTCACAGTGGGCAGTCAGCGGTGTGCTCAGCATGGCTGCCTTTCCGGCTGCAGCAATAGTCATCCATTTCTGTCCATCCCGACCCCACCGCCCACCTCCTAGCCACCTCCCGGAACTCCCCTGGCCCTGGCAGACGCCCCTCGGCCAGCTGCACATGTCGGCAAACTATGGCGATGTTGGACACTTTCCCTAACGCTCTCTGTCCCTCAGCAGCCATCATTCCGGTTTCACGAGTTTTAAAAGCACAAGTGAACCACGCCGTTGGGTACTTGGTCCATTGGAGACGGAGCATTGTGGAGGCCCTGGAAAATACCGGGTCAGGCCCGCTAATGATATGCAAACGGTGTCTACTGTACATGTGTTCCGGACCTTATTGACGCCGCTGTTGAGGTGACAGAGAATTGAGATTTGGCGTCAAATCGGCGGCCACCATGATTTTAGCATCGGAACCTATTCTCCGCCCAATCGCATTTTGCAATTTCGGGGCGTCATTCTCCGACCCCCCAGCGGGTCGGAGAATGGCCGTTGGCCGCCATGAATCCCGCCCCCGCCGGTTGCCGAAGTCTCCGGTACCGGATATTCGGCGGGGGCGGGAATCGGGCCGCGCCGGTTGGCGGGCCCCCCTGTTCGATTCTCCGGCCTGGATGTCCCGCCGAGAAATTGCCTGTCCCGCCGGCGTAAATTAAAGTACCTATTTACCGGCGGGACAAGGCGGCGTGGGCGGGCTCCAGGGTCCTGGGTGGGGGGGCGTGGGGCGATCTGACCCCGGGGGGTGCCCCCACGGTGGCCTGGCCCGCGATCGGGGCCCACCGATCCACGGGCGGGCCTGTGCCGTGGGGGCACTCTTTCCCTTCCGCCTCCGCCACGGTCTCCACCATGGCGGAGGCGGAACAGACTCTCCCCACTGCGCATGCGTGGGAAACTGTCAGCGGCCGCTGACGCTCCCGCGCATGCGCCGCCCCGAATGTCATTTCCGCGCCAGCTGGCGGGGCAACAAAGGCCGTTTACGCCAGCTGGCGGGGCGGAAATCCCTCCGGCGCCGGCCTAGCCCCTCAATTTGGTCGCCAGTCGGCGGACATCGCGCCATTTGGGGAGAATTCCGCCCTCAGTGTCAGTCAATGGAGAGTCCCACTCAATAAGTCACGTTTAGCCAATCTTATTGAACTCTTTGAAGAAATAACAGAAAGGGAAATTCAGTAGAATTTGGTATGACATAGAGTTTCAAAAGGCCTTCAAAAAGTACCAATTTGTGACACATATCAAAGGTCAGGGTATGTGGAATCAGGGGCCAGATTGCAAAATGGATTGAAGTACGAAACAAGAAACAGAGGGTAGGAGTTAAGCAACATCCCTCACAACATTTCAGAAGCATTTAAATGAGCATGTGAAACACCATAGCATACGGACTAAGTGCTGGAAAATGGGATTGGAATAGATAGGTGCTTGATGGCCGGCACAGACACGATGGGCTGAAGAACCTCATTTTGTGCTGTAAAACTCTATGGGTGCTATTCTTTCGATTGGAGACTAAGTGCTCCCGCCAGCAGGAAAGCCAGAGTGATTTCCAACGGCACTAGGAGCCAACATAATGTGCCATTCAATGGGACTTGGAATTTCTTTATCCAGAATTAGGGTTTCCGTGCAATTCAATGTCACATTGGGGTTCTAGCTTGCCCTGAGATCTAATGTCTTTGACAATCCCACCCCTCAGGGAATGGGTCACCATTTAAAAATGGCAACCCAATCTTAGAATGCTGCTGCAGCTGCACTCCTCCCCCCACCCCCCCGGATCACTGGCAAGGGACCGCCCCCCCCCCCCCACAGCCTTCCCCTTCAGCACCCCCAGTCCTCCCATCAGCCATCCCAGTCCCCCCTCTCCCCCCAGTCCACTTTATTAGACCCCCCTCACACCCTTCCCTCACCCCCCCTTCAGCAACCCCCCCCCCCCCCGATTTCCCCCCACCCCCTTCAGGCCCTGCCCCTTGGCATTGATAACCTGGTGGTTTACACTCTGAGGGGCGGCAGTTTTTAAAAACATACACTCTCTTTGTTCTCAGAACCTGGAAGCTCTTGCGAACAAAGAGACAACCTCTTTAAAAAAGCTGCAGATGCTCCTCTGAGTTAATGGACCGCTGTAGAGCTATATAAATAAATAACCTGAATCCTCCCTTTGAAACTGCCTGGATCTGTCTATCAAAAAGCTATTAAAAGGCAAGGGTACGTGAAATTGAATGTAAACAGTGCAGTTCAAAGCTTTTTGGCTTCTAGGAATACAAATAGGTAGAAAAAGTTAAAGAAATAGACTATGAAAAAACACTTGAAAGCTTTCCACCACATTTACATTCATCGCACAGATCTCTGAGCTTGGCAAGCTGACAGACAATTTAAACTGTTCAAGGCTACAGATGGGAAGACCAGCCAAATGACCGTCATCCCTGGAAAGGCCCATGACCTGAGCCCCTCCACCCAGCATACGCCTTCTAATGCCCACTTCCCATGAAGGACCCTTCGGCACCCTGGGAGCAATTATAGGGAAGGTACTCACCCCCGTGCCACCCCTAAGAGTGTAAGCTGCCAGATCCTTGTTTCTCAGGGCTTGTGCCAATTCACACCAGTGGCACTCCCGGCTGGGGGTGCTGGTGCATCCCAGGAGGCAGGTGAATCAGATCTCCTGTCTGTAAATGACATTCAAATTAGGATTAATGGCCACTTTGCACGTTGAACCTTGTTGGGGCCATCGGGAACCTCATCAGGGCCAAAGGGGCAGGCAGGGAGACTCACAATGGGTTTCACCCCCCACGTGAAGCCCTTTTTTTTGCCCAACACACGATTCACCGTACCATGGGGATTCCCTCCGCTGACTGACGTCCCTAGAGAATCCCAGCCTAATATGCTATGACAAAGCTTTTCAGACTCAGGCAGGGTGGGAAGTAGTCTTGTAGGAATTTCTGCTAGTCACTATATAGGTAAATGACGTGTTGATATTTGTAGATAATACCAAATTGAAGGTATAGGTAAAATGTGGGGACCTGTACCAAAATGTGAAGAGGCAGAGATGGCTTGCAGAATAGTTGGATAAATGGCAAAATAATATTCAATGTATTGAAATGTGGGGTGGTTCATTTTTGTCGGAGAAATAAGGCCACTTATTCTTTGGAAAGTGTTATATTGTTCAATTATTTGAAAAGTTAGGAACAATACTGTTTTGTGCTCATATATATATATATTATATATATAAATCCAGAATGCCACATCACTCACTACTGCACTGTACAATGCTTTGTTCCACAACACATGGTGAAATCTGAAAAATATATTTGGTGTAATCTGCTTTCTCAGTTTAAAATAGTGTGATTATTTCGAACATCTGGAACCACAGAACACAACAGAAAGTAGGATGCTTAATGGGGTAGGGAAGCAAAGAGATCTGTGAATACACATGCAGAACAGCAAATGTAGCAGATTTGGACAATAAGGTCATAAAGAGGGCAGGAAAAGTGCTGGTGTTCATGGCTCGAGGAATAGAGTACAGAACCAGTAAGGTAATGTTCAATCCATATGTAATTTCAGTTAGAACACATTTGGAATACTCTGTGCAGTTTTGGTTTCCATACAATTAAATGAAACATGGAGAAAGTGCAGGACAAATGGACTGGATTTTACACTTGGTTGGGGTCCCCATCCCTCCCTCTTCTAGTGTAAATGTCAGGTGCAAGCCAACTTAAGCTTACCCTGCAGCTATTTGACAGTCAGTGAGCTGTTAATCGGCTCAGGGCATGACTTCTGACCCCATCTGGGAAGGATGCTCCGCCTCTGAGTGCTGCTAGGCAATCAAATGGCCTGCAGACATCGGTCCCAGAAATGCCACTAAGGAACAGCGGCCACTTCTTGGATAGCATGCAGCCCTCAAAGAAAATTACTTCCTCAGCTGGATGCCGGGATAAGTGAGGGGGCGGTATTGCTAGGGTTAGGCCGGAAGCCTGCAGCCAGGATGGCAGGGGAATAGGACACTGGGTGGATAAGTCAGTGGGGGAGGGGAAATGTGTGGGAGGGTTAGACCATGGAGAGGCTGATAAAGGAGCTATCTTCCCCTCAGGCCCACCAGGAACCTGAGCAGCGAAAAGAGCTTCATTTTGCACTTGACGTGGGCCTCCACCCATCATGAGAATAATTGTATCAGGTCAGGAAGAGGCCCTTAAGTGACCATTAATTGGCCACTGTAAAGGCCTCAACTGGGCAGATCTCATGACCCCTCCCTCCACACTTGCATTATTGCAGTAGGGGTGGAGATGGGCAAGTAGGCACCATGAACGGTGCCGATGGCATTTTGCCTCATTTTAAATCCTATGACCACCATCCTATGACAATCTGTCTCTGGTGGAGTGTAAAATTGAGGCTGATTTTTAATAATGCTCCCAGAATGGAAAGCATCCAACTTATTGGAAAGATGGTATAGGCTGTGGTTCCTTCCTTTGCAAAGGATGGGAGCAGTAGTGCTTTGTAAAATTGGTGGATAAGGAGAAATTATTTCCATTTGTGGTGAGTCTAGAACAAGGGATCACAAATATACCTGCCACTAACTGGTCAAATAAAGAATTTACAGACAATGGGGATCTTGCTTTAAAAAATGAATGGTTGAAGCAATTTTTTAAATCCATTCGTGGGGTGTAGGCATTGATGGCAACACCAGTATTTATCATCCCTGTGATAAATATTGGTGTTTCCATCAATGCCTACGGATATCCTTAAATGCTCTTGAGAATAGGGTAATGAGCTGCTTCTTGAACCACTGCAATCTGTGTGGTCCAGAAACACCCACAGTGCTGTTAGCGGGGGAGTTCCAGGACTTTGTCTTAGTGATATTGAAGGAACGATGATATAGGTCTAAGTTAGGATGGTGTGTGACTTGGAAAGGAGCTTGCAGGTGACAGTGTCCCCATGCGCCTCCTGCTAGGTGTTAGAGGTCACGGGTTTGGAGGCTTGACAAGTTGCAGTAGTGCATTCTGTAGATGGAAAATACTGCTGCTACAGTGTGCTGATGATGGAGGGAATGAATGTTTAAGATTGGGAATGGGTTGCCAATTTGATGGTATTTCTGTCTTTAAGGGGAGAGTGGTCCAGTTGGACCGAATGGCCTGTCTCTGTTCTATAGATTCTTTGTAATTCTAAAAAGGAGCATTGAAGTATTAATTTGCTCAATGGTTGAGATCAAATATTCCTTCAAAGTAAACCCAGATCATATAAATTTACATTAGGGAAAAGTAAATTTTTGAAACAGATATTCTCAGTGAGAAAATTATTAAATGGAATTATCTGGCAAAACGGGATGGAAAGACAAAAATACGAAGGCCGGGATCCTCCCTTCTGGGGACTAAGTCCCCACTGACTCCGGCGTCAACTGCCCCCCAAGGTTAGGAATTCTCACCTGCCTAGGGGGCTAGGTGGACGCCGGTGGGGTTGGAGCCACTGCAGCCGGTGCCGAAGAGATGCCGCGAGTTCGTGCATGCGCGGAACGGCCGGTGTATTCTCGCACATTCGCGGGGGGTTCTCTTCTCCGCGCCGGCCCCCGGGCAATATGGCGCAGCCCTACAGGGGCCCGGCGCGGAAGCAAGAAGTGCCCACACCGAACAAGCCTGCCCGCAGATAGGTGGGCCCCGATCATGGGCCATGCCACTGTGGGGGCCCCTCCCGGGGTCGGATCCCCCCCCGCCCCTGAGGACCGCCCCTGCTGACTTACCCGCCGTGTCCCGCCGGTACGTGAGTTGAGTGATTGACGCCAGCAGGACTGGCCAAAAATGGACGGCCGCTCGGCCCATCAGGGCCCGGAGAATCGCCAGGGGGGCCGCTGTCAACGAACGAACTCACAGTTTATTTGTGTAGGTTACTCAATAAATTATTTGCTTTCATTGGACGACTACGAGTGTTAATCAACATCGGGTTTAAGAGCATCTTGGTGAGAAACAAATGAGTAACATATATTACAGCAAGTAATATAACAGGACTGAAATCAGTTCAGGTTCATGGGCACCTTCCGGGTGCTTCCTTTTCAAATTACAGTGACCAGTGGGGCTGAAATCCCTCTGAGCACTGTTTTTTATTGTTTTAATTAATTCTGGGAACTAATGGAATAACAAACTTGCTAAAACAATACACACAGAAATTCGATATGAATTTTCAAGTTAGCATTTTGGGAGGTGTTCAGCGGGATTCTCCGACCCCCCGCCGGGTCGGAGAACGCCTGAGAGGCGGCGTGAATCCCTCCCCAACGCTGGCTGGCGTATTCTCTGGTGCCGGGTTACGGGCGGGGGCGGGGTTCACGCCCCCTCCCCCCCGGCAATTCTCCGGGTCCCGATGGGCCGAGTGGTCGTCCATTTCTGGCCAGTCCCGCTGGCGTGGGTTAGACATGGTCCCTTGCGGCGGGACCAGGCAGGTAAGTCAGCTGGTGCGATCCTCGGGGGGGGGGCGCGGGGGGATCCGACCCCGGGGGGCCCCCACGGTGGCCTGGCCCGCGATCGGGGCCCACCAATCTGCTGGCGGGCCTGTGCCGTGGGTGCACTCCTTCCTTCCACACCGGCCCTTGTAGGGCTCCGCCATGGACGGCGCGGAGAGGACAACCCACAGCGCATGCGCCGAATACGCCGGCCGGTCTACGCATGCTCAGAACCATGCCGGCGGTTCCACGCATGTGCGCGATCACGCCGGCCCTTTGGCGCATACGTTAACTCGCGCAGTTCCTTCCGCACTTTCGGGGGCTGTTGACGCCGGAGTGGTTCGCGCCAGTTTTCCCGCCGGCGTGGGGACTTAGTCCCCGGAACGGAGAATCCTGCCCGTTATGTCTCAGCATGCCCGCTTCACATCCGTCATTTCCTGAATGATTGTGAACTGTCATTCCCAGGTGTAACCTTTCCCTGGATATCTCTCTCCGTATATAAAAAAATATATAAATCATTTAAAAGGAAATGGGATATAATTTTGACAGTTCATGATTGAATCATAGGAAGATGAAAGTGGAAGGGGTGATGGCATTGGATGGATTCTACTAAAGGCAAGAATTTGGGATTCTCTGTTCCCACCAGCAGTGCATCCTCGCCCACGGGATTCTCGGCAGCGTGGGGCCGACTTCAATGGGAGCCTCCAGTGAACGCCACGTTGCTGAGAAACACACGACTGGATAACGGAGAATCCAGCACAACATATGAACATACAAACAAGGAGCAGGAAGAGGCCATTCGGCCCCTTGAGCCTGCTCCACCATTTAATAAGATCATGGCAGATTATGATAATAATCTTGAGTTTGAATACCGCCATCCCCCAATAACCTATCAGCCCCTTGCTTATCAAGAATCCAGTCGGGTGCAATGATATAACAAGATCAGGGGCGAGATTCTCCGACCAATGGCCGTTAGCCGCCATGAATTGCACCCCTGCCGCCCGCCGAAGTCTCCGAAGGGAGAAAAGTCGGCGGGGCGTCAATGGCGCCGCACACCCCGGAGAATGGCACGGGTGGGCGCAAGACAATGGATTTTGGGGCTGCCGCTATCCTCCCGTCCGGATGGGCCGAAGTCCTACCGACGTGATGACGGGTCATGTCGGCGTAAATCAAACCACCTTTCAATCGGCGTCAACCTGTGCTCAAGGTTTACGCCGACCAGCGTGGAGGTGGGTGACGGCCTGGGGGGTTGGCCGCTGGAGAGGCGATGGCGTGGCCGCAGTCTGAATGTGTGGGGGAGAGGTGTGTGTAGGGTTTTGTGTGTGTGCGGCGGGGGAGGGGGGGGGTGGTTAGAGTGGGCTGGGCTCCGGGGGAGTGCCGGGAGGGGGGTGAGTGCCGGGGAGGAGGATGGGGTCCGTGCCGGGGAGGGGGATGGGGGGGGCCGTGCCGGGGAGGAGGATGGGGTCCGTGCCGGGGAGGAGGATGGGGGGGGGTCCGTGCCGGGGAGGGGTATGGGGTCCGTGCCGGGGAGGAGGATGGGGTCCGTGCCGGGTAGGGGGCTGGGGGGGTCCGTGCCAGGGAGGGGGATGGGGTCTGTGCCGGGAAGGTGGATGGGGTCCGTGCCGGGGAGGAGAATGGGGGGGGGGGTCCATGCCGGGGAGGAGGATGGGGTCTGTGCCAGGGAGGGGGATGGGGGGGTGGGTCCATGCCGGGGAGGGGCGTGGGGGGGAGGGGGCAAGTGAGTTGGTCCACCTGGCCAGGTGCCAGCCTCCAACAGTCGGACCCATGCGGTCCATGCCACCTGGCTGGGGGGAGGAGGGGGTATGGGCAATGATGACATGCCGTCGTTCCCCCCCCCCCCCACCCCAGGCCGTCAATTTTTCCGATCAGCCAGCGATGTTGGCCGCCGTGGCGGCAGCCGCTAATGTCCATGTTGCCCTGGATGAGGAGGAGGAGGAGCGTGCCAGAGAGGCGGCGCAGGCTGCCGCAGAGGGGCAGGCGGCAGCCGGCCAGGCTGGAGGGACACCTGACCGACAGGACGAGGAGGGGGAGGAGAACGTCGCGGCCCCACGGCAACGGAGGCACCCGAGGGCGCCCCGTGTGTACCGGCCCCAGCAGTCATACCAGGACCTCACGGACCGGGAATGCAGGAGTAGACTCCGGATGAGCCGGGAAACTGTGGCACACATCTGCCACCTGCTGGCACACCTGTCACCGCGTGGCACTGGCGGGGGGACACCCTCTCCCCGTGTCCGTCAAAGTTACGGTGGCCCTGAACCTTTATGCAACGGGGTCATTCCAGGCACCAAGTGGGGACCTGTCTGGCATATCGCAGACATCGGTGCATCGGTGCATCCGGGCAGTGACAGATGCCCTATATGCCATGGCGCACCGCTACATCCGCTTCCCTGTGGACCGGGCCAGCCAAGATGCCCGGACCGTGGGCTTCTCTGCCGTGGCCGGGTTCCCCATGGTCCAGGGCGCGATTGATGGGATGCACGTCGCCGTGCGGCCACCTGCAGATAACAGGGCCGTGTTCACCAATAGGAAGGGGACCTATTCGATGAACATACAGGTGGTCTGCGACCACCGCATGATGATCCTGCACATCTGCGCCCGTTACACAGGCAGTGTACATGACTCATACGTGTTGTCGCGGCCATCCATCCCTGGCATGTACGAGGGACGCCATCCCCGGCTGAGGGGCTGGTTGCTGGGCGACAGGGGCTACCCATTGCGATCGTGGCTGATGACGCCTATACGGAGGCCACGCAATGAGGCGGAGAACCGCTACAATGATGCCCATGTAGCGACAAGGGGAGTGATAGAGAGGTGCTTTGGCGTGCTGAAGATGCGTTTCAGGTGCCTGGACCTCTCTGGGGGCGCCCTCCAGTATCGGTCAGATAGGGTCGGCCGCATCATTGCGGTGTGCTGCGTCCTGCACAATATAGCCCAGCAGAGGGGCGATGTGCCGCAGGCAGAGGAGGGCGGAGTGGAGGAGCAGCAGGAAGAGGCGCAGTCCTCCCCAGATGAGGGGGATGAGGGCAATGGTCAGGGCAGACAGACTAGACACGGGCGGGTGGCTGTCCACCGTTACCGGCTGGGCCAGTGGGCACGGGACAGGCTGATAGCCGCCCGCTTCACTGACTAGATGGGCGTGGGAATCGGGTAGTATGGCCACAGACCGCACACCATGGCAACAGCCGAACACCCAAAGCCCCCACCCATCCACCCACCCAGCACCCTCACCCCCCCTCCCCAACCCCACCCACCCCACCCGCATGCACACCACCCCCCCCTCATTGCCGATCCACCTGCGGCACAACGGCCGGGCTTACACAGTTGCCGGTGGATGCGTGTCTATTGCAGGCCATGGAGGATGATGACAACCTGCCCTGCGATGAGCTCCTGGCTCCACATCGTTGGACTATGTCTGACCCATGGCCACAGTACCACCATCCACCCGGACCATCGCTGCATGCGGCAGTGACACTGCAGCGCACGGTCCCGTCCTCTACCCGGGGGGATGTTGATGGCGGCCCAGGGGGAAGGGGGCAGACTCACCTGGGCTGAGGTAAGACCACCCCTCACACACACACTTGCGCTCAACGTACATGACCCCCCCGCACGCTTTGGACAGAGCACAAAGGCAGCTTCTGTAGGTGTAACATTGACTTTAATAACCAAAGGAGTTCATGCACGTGCCCTAGCCCCTAAAACTCATCTGTGCCCTGCACCCGTGCCAACTTACTCAGTGTCCAGTTGTTTGGCCTTACGGGCCCTTTGACTACGTCTACGTGGTTCCCCAGACGGTACAGCAGAACTGGAGTTGGACTCCTGTGATTCCTGCCCTCTGACACGGGATCCCTTTGGCGGCCGTTTCCTGGGGCGTCCTGGCCTAGATGGGCCAGGCTGCGGCCCGGGCGACTGGGATGGCGAGCTGCCAGCCTGTCCTGCCCGTTGCCCACCCGATGCACCTGGGACGGAAGGGGGGGGGAGTCCGAGGTGTCGCGGTGTCCCGGGACCTCCCCTACAGGGGGAGCCGGGACGGACCACAGCACCTCCTCCTCCCTCGGGGTTCCCGATGGCCCCCAGGCCTCTACATGGGTGGGAGATGCGAACGGACTGGCCATCCGACGCCCCCCCGACATCTGGCGCTGCCAGTCCTGGAGGCCCGTGCTGGTATCGACAGGGGTCTGCAGGTTTGCAGCCATGGAGCTCAGGGGATTGGCAAACCCTGTCTGTGACAGTGCGACGCCGGCTCGCACGTGGCCACTGGCGCCGATGCCCTCAGCGATGGTCTGCAGAGACTGGGCCATGGCCTGCTGAGACTGGGCCATGGCCTGCTGAGACTGGGTCATGGCCTGCAGAGACTGGGCTATGGCGTTGAGCGCCTCTGCCATCTGGCGCTGGCACTGGCTCATGGCTCCTGTGAGAGGGCAGCCATGTCCTGGGCCACAGACGCCGCCTGCACGGAAAGCCCCAGGCCTCGCAAACCGTTCCCCATGTCTAACACCGTCGCACCCATTGCCTCCACCGAGGACGCCACCCGTGCAGTGTCGGCCTGGGTGGCACACATGACCGGCACCACTCCCAGCTCCTGGACGCGGGTGGACTCCTCCACCTGCGACTGCAGCCGCCGCAAGCCGGCCGTCACCCTCTTCGCTCGTCTCCGGGTCGGTGGTTGCATCGGATCTATGTGTGGGTGTGTTAACTCCAGGAACCCGGGATCCATCTGGGCGGCAGATGTTCACTTGGGCTGGGCTGCCCTCCGACCGCCCGGCCCCTCTGCTGCTCCTACCTCCACCTGCTGTACCGGGACGGCTGTGTTGTGCGCACCAGTGAGTGTAGCAGACGCCTCATCACTGAAGTGCCCAACCGAGGTGAGTGTTTCTGCGATGGTGGAGGGTGTTGGTGACAGCAGTGGTGTTGTGTCGTGCTCTTCGTCCCACTCTGAGTCCATGGCACTTTGGGGTGGGGGTTCGTCTCCACCCATCCACTCTGAGTCACTGTCCGGTATTTCGTCTTCCTGGGCAGTGCTGTCCCGGGTAGTGGTGTCCCGGGTAGTGGTGTCCTGGGTAGTGGTGTCCTGGGTAGTGGTGTCCTGGTAGTGGTGTCCTGGGTAGTGGTGTCCTGGCTCGGATGTGACGGGGGCCTGTGGCTGCCACCCTCGTCGCTGGGTGGTCTCTCCCGCACGTGACGGGGGTGTCGTCTCCCTGTTGCTCCAGGTCTCTCCGTGTCCCATGGTGTACGAGGGGCATCCTGCGGGCGTCGCATGCAGGAGGGTCCGGGTCTCTCCGTCTCCCGTGGTGTGCGAGGGGCATCCTGCGGGCATCGCATGCTGGAGGGTCCGTGTCTCTCCGTCTCCCGTGGTGTGCGAGGGGCATCCTGCGGGTGTCGCATGCTGGAGGGTCCGTGTCTCTCCGTCTCCCGTGGCCTCCGATGGGCATCCTGCGGGCGGTCTGCATCTGCGGGGATGGGTGCCTGGACGTTTGGTCCTGCGATACACAATGAAGCATGCATGGTTAGACATCAGGCAGTGATCAGGTGATACGGGGGATGGGGATATAGGGGAGGGGGGCTATGGGGACGGGCTATCGGTGGCTCACTTGCTAGTACGCCCCCGACCTCTGCATCAGCAACCTCCGGTCGTCAGGTCCGCCAGCCAGTTCCAGGACCCTTTCCTGGTGTTCGGTCAGTGGCCTCTCATCAGCGGGGCCTCCTCCAGTCCTCACATGCTCCCTATTGTTGTGTGCGCGCTTCTCCTGTGGGGGGGGGTTGGCAGGGGTAAAAGGCAACACTGTTAGGCAGGTATATGAATGCACGCCATCGGTTGCGCGTGCATTGCAGAGGTTAAGGTTAGGGCTGGATTCACTTGGGGAAGGGGGGATATGGGGGAAGGGGGGATATGGGGGAGGGGGGATATGGGGGATATGGGGGAGGGGGGATATGGGGGATATGGGGAGGGGGGATATGGGGAGGGGGATATGGGGGAGGGGGGATATGGGGGAGGGGGGATATGGGGGAGGGGGATATGGGGGAGGGGGGATATGGGGGAGGGGGATATGGGGAGGGGGATATGGGGGAGGGGGGATATGGGGGAGGGGGGATATGGGGGAAGGGGGGATATGGGGAGGGGGATATGGGGGAGGGGGGATATGGGGGAAGGGGGGATATGGGAAGGGGTATATGGGGGAGGGGGGATATGGGGGAGGGGGATATGGGGAGGGGGGATATGGGGAGGGAGGATATGGGGAGGGGGATATGGGGGAAGGGGGGATATGGGGGAAGGGGGGATATGGGGGAGGGGGAATATGGGGGAGGGGGGATATGGGGGCGGCCTTTGTTGCCCCGCCAGCTGGCGCGGAAATGACATGTCGGGGCGGCGCATGTGCGGGGGCGTCAGCAGCCGCTGAAAGTTTCCTGCGCATGCGCAGTGGAGGGCGTCTCTTCCGCACCGCCATGGTGGAGACCGTGGCGGAGGCGGAAGGGAAAGAGTGCCCCCACGGCACAGGCCCGCCCGCGGATCGGTGGGCCCCGATCGCGGGCCAGGCCACCGTGGGGGCACCCCCCGGGGCTAGGTCGCCCCGCACCCCCCCCCCCCCAGGACCCCGGAGCCCGCCCACGCCACCTTGTCCCGCCGTTCAAAAGGTGGTTTAATCCACACCGGCGGGACAGGCAATTTATCGGCCGGACTTCGGCCCATCCGGGCCGGAGAATCTAGCGGGGGGCCCGTCAACCGGCGCGGCCCAATTCCCGCCCCCACCGAATATCCGGTACCGGAGACTTCGGCAACCGGCGGGGGCGGGATTCACGGCAGCCCCCGGCGATTCTCCAACCCGGCGGGGGGTCGAAGAATGTAGCCCCAGATATGGTTTTGGAGTAGCACATGATTTTGGCCATCTGTGGAGAAAAAGAGGATTTCTCACAACACCTATCCAAAATGGAAAGGAAGTACGAGATCTTCTAGAAGCTATGGCCTTGAAAAAGAAGTATCAGTTCTAAAATGTAAAGCCCATACTCATGAGGACACTATGGAAGCAAGAGGAAATGCGCTTGCGGACCAAGCAGCAAGGGAAGCTGCCTCCCAATGGCATAAGAAATTCAATCCCATTTACAAATTGGGAGTAACCACCTTATTACAGGATTTACGTGAAATGCAACATGATTGTACAAAGGAAGGAAAATGGACATGGTTAGAATCAGGTATTCAGCTGTATGATAACAATATTTGGAGACAGGTTCAAATTGATAAACCTGTGGCACCACAATCACTAATGCCCTTCTTAGCTCAACAAATTCATTCATGGGGACATCTATCACCTCAACAAATGATCAATCAATTCCATAGAAGTTGGTGTGGTAAAGGATTCAAAAAACATGCACAATTAGTATCAAACCGTTGTGTAACCTGTCAAAAGGATAACTTGGGACCTATAACATCAATGCCTCAATTAAGAACTCCTGCCCACGAAGGACCGTTCCAGGATATACAGGTAGACTACATCACCCTTCCTAAATGCCAAAAATACAATGACCTCCTTGTAATAGTGGATACATTTTCTAGATGGGTGGAAGCTGCTCCAGCTAGAAGAGCGACAGCTGCCCATACAGCCAAAGTGCTATGCAAAGACTTTATCCCCAGATGGGGAGTACCAGCTAGCATTGACTCAGATAATGGAACCCACTTTACAGGTGCTGTTTGTAAGGAAGTCTGTAGAATATAGAACATTGACTGGAATTTACACTGTCCGTATCATCCACAATCATCGGGACAAGTGGAACGTATGAATCGAACTTTGAAAAAAAAACTGTCTAAAAAAACAGGAAGGCATGAATTGGGTCCAAGCTTTGCCAATAGTATTATGCAGTATTAGAGCTACACCAAACAGAACAACAGGCCTGAGTCCATTTGAAATCATCGTAGGCAGACCAATGTCTCTGCCAGGAACTATTGATTTGCGGAAAGCAGACTGTCAATTAATGAGTGATACTTTGCTGACTTATTGTCAAAATCTAACAAATGCTGGTAGTTCTGCTTCTCAACAGGTGTTAGCTGCGTGGGGAGATCCTCCAGAAGGTGGGCATGACCTGGTGTCCGGTGAAGAAGTGTACGTCAAAAAGCTGCAGAAAGAACCCTTAGGATTGAAGTGGGAAAGACCATTCGTAATCCTTCTCACCACCCAATTCGCTGTAAATTTAGAAGGAAAGAAAAGTTGGATCCACGCATCACATGTGAAGCGCACGTATAAATATTAAGATCTGTAAAATGTTTAC
This sequence comes from Scyliorhinus torazame, assembly GCF_047496885.1. Lineage (NCBI taxonomy): Eukaryota > Metazoa > Chordata > Chondrichthyes > Carcharhiniformes > Scyliorhinidae > Scyliorhinus > Scyliorhinus torazame. The sequence goes on from NC_092713.1 coordinate 62,465,822, forward strand.
CATAATATTCATTTTCAGTTATTTGATTGGCTTTGTAAATGTTGTACCAGAACTGAATGAGAACACGTTCCTTTACACATCTAAGATACATGCTAAAAATTTCAACATTTCTAATTGTTGAGTATGCATTGCAACCCCTCCTCGTGGTGGCCCTGCTGTTTGAATATTTCAGGGGATGTTGTGCATTTTATGTTCGTTTAGAAACAGAAAAACATATCCTTTCTTTATCATAACAACCTGTTAAAGGCAAAAAAGACAAAAAAGTGTGTTATCATTACATCAACTGAAGTATTACTGAGCCACACTCATATCATTTCAGATATCTTCCTTATCTGTCAAACTGTTAGCAATCTTGGTGCTTTCCTAAACACAGTTTGAAGTCCAGACTCATTGCATTATTTTTGTGTCCATCCATTGCAACAGATCTGGGGCGAAATTCTCCCCCAACGGCGGGATGTCCGCCGACTGGCGCCAAAGCCGGCGCCAATCATATGGGCATCGCGCTGGCCCAAAGGTGCGGAATGCTCCGCATCTTTGGCGGCCTAGCCCCAACATTGAGGGGCTAGGCCGACGCCGGAGGGATTTCCGCCCCGCCAGCTGGCGGAAATGGCATTTGTTTCCCCGCCAGCTGGCGCGAAAATGCGGCGCATGCGCGGGAGCGTCAGCGGCCGCTGTCAGTTTCCCGGCGCATGCGCGGGAGCGTCAGCGGCCGCTGTCAGTTTCCCACGCATGCGCAGTGGGGAGAGTCTCTTCCGCCTCCGCCATGGTGGAGGCCGTGGCGGAGGCGGAAGGGAAAGAGTGCCCCCACGGCACAGGCCCGCCCGCGGATCGGTGGGCCCCGATCGCAGGCCAGGCCACCGTGGGGGCACCCCCCGGGGTCAGATCGCCCCGCGCCCCCCCCCCAGGACCCCGGAGCCCGCCCACGCCGCCTGGTCCCGCCGGTAAATACCAGGTTTGATTTCCGCCGGCGGGACAGGCAATTTCTGGGCGGGACTTCGGCCCATCCGGGCCGGAGAATCCAGCGGGGGGTCCCGCCAACCGGGGCGGCCGGATTCCCGCCCCCGCCCAATCTCCGGGAGCGGAGACTTCGGCGGGGGCGGGGGCGGGATTCACGGCGGCCAACGGCCATTCTCCGACCCGGCGGGGGGTCGGAGAATGACGCCCCTGATTTTTGCCAAGATAAAATCAATCATTCCTCTTTTCTAAATGGCAAATGGGTTTACCAGCGCATTGAGAGACGACTACCTCAGGCATCCTTAGCAGTCGGCACCACAGACCTGCCTTTAGGGAGATGGAAGCTGCTTGATATACCACAATCTTAAGAGAAATCTTTGTGGATATATAATAGTCAGCTGTTTCTAAATGTAATTCTGTTAAAGTAATATTAAAATGTGAGCCAAACTTAACTTAATACTGCAGAAATCACACCGTCACTTAAAGCTATCATATGTGTAATGGTATTTTGTTATTTTAGCTGAAACAGCGCTAAAGATTAAAAACAGAAGTAACCCATGTTCAAGGCCATTCATTTGACACCTTCTGTCCCCAAAAGGTTGTTGAGGCTCTCTCGATGAAAATTTCAAAACTGAGATAATAAATCTTTTGTAGCTAAATATATTAAAATCTATGTGGCCAATACAGGTGGATCAAATTAAAACAGGTCAGCCATGATAAATTAAATGATGGAACCATCTCAAGGGACTCAATAGTCTCTTCCTGTTCATATGTTCCTATGGAATTGCAGTAATACATTTCTCAAGTACTGGTTAAAAACTTTGAATGCCATGTAGTAAAAATAGGATTTATTTTATTCAATGATTGGAAAGTTGGCTTCTGCCCATCTCCAGGTCTTTGGATATTACATTGTAAGTGATCATTCATGCAATATTTGGGTTGCCATGGGTGGGATTTTCTGACTGTTCACACTGGCAGGATCTTACAGTCCCTCCGATGGCACACCCATGCCACATCTTTCAGGGTGATGAGGACTGCGTTCAACGGGAAACCCCATTGGCAACAATGTGACCAGGCAATCTCACCACCGGCCATTGGCGAGCCGCCTTCTGCCACTGCAGAACATGCTGTAGAGGGGCAGGAAAATCCCACCCCATGAATGTAAGTTCATCTATTGAATTTAATGGGCGGAATTTTACCTAAAAATTGGAAAGTACCAGGTCGACTGAGAAAACTCGGATGAATCCTGCCAACGGATTTCTCATGGAATTTCGAGCCAATGGAGGTGAATAGGCATGGTTTAAGGCATCACTCTGGTGAGCCAGGACCTCTTAGAGCCGGGAACTGGCTCCAAACAGATGGGAGGCCATCTTTAAATTGCTGCAGTCTAATGGCCCCCAGTCCACATCATGGAGGTCTTGGGGCTCTCACCCACCACAATATATGCACACTCCCCCCCCCCCACCCAGTGCTCCCACTATGGGCTTCTCCTGGCACTGCCGGGTTGGCGCATGTTGGGTTGGCACTGCCAGGGTGGAATTGCTGACCTTGGCATGTCCCTCTTCCCCTCTCCCTCCCTCCTAGGGGCTATACTTCTGCGCCATGAAAGGATCCCCTTGACTGCTTCATGCCTGGCCAAATGAATAATCTGTGGGGTGGGGGGGGGGGGGGGGGGGTGGAGTTCTGGAGAGCATGCTCGCTAATGACTTGATAATGTATAAAAATTATGTTCCCTGACTCACCCGGCACGATTCAGGTTACTTTACTGGGAAGGAAGGTGAAAATTCCAAAACCCAATCATATCGGTGAGAATAGTGGGCGGGATTCGCTCAGCCGGAGAATCCCCGGGACCAGCGCGAATTGCGCCACGCCTCCCAGACGGCGGCACGTGATTCTCCACAGAGTGTAGAGCCGGCACCATTGGCACCGGCCTGGTTGGTGCCGCGCCGGTCGGGGGCCACTTTACGCGGCTGGCCCGCCTGTGGGGGGAAGGGGGGGGATCTGACCCCGGGGGGGGGGGGGGGGGGGGCGGGGGGCTCCGATGTGGCCTGGCCCGCGAACGGGGCCCATCGATTGGCAGGCCGGCCTCTCTGGCTGGGGGCCTCCTTTCTTCCACGCCGGCCCCTGTAGTCCTGCGCCATGTTGCATCGGGGCTGGCGCGTTGAAGGAAGCCACTGCACATGCGTGCATTGGCACCGGTGCCACTGCGCATGTGCGGATCCTGCGGCGCACAGTTGACGCCAGGATCAGCAGCTGGAGTGGCGTCTTAGGTATCGCAATACCTGATAATATATTCTGGTGGGGGTCCAGGTGGTTGCGACTCAGGGCGCGTGGTTTCGGCCTCCCTGGCAGCTTCGTCAACCCTAGGCGGCGCTGTTGGGGCAAACGGTTGACATGGGGGGGGGGGGGGGGGAGGGGGGGCTAGGCAGGAGCGGCAGGAGTACTGACCCTCCAGTGAGGTGCTGTGGGGGGGGGGTAATGGTTCAGGTGCGCATGGGGTTCTGGCGGGCGCCAGGTCCCGTAGGGAGACCGTATCTTGCCGGCCGTCAGGGAACGTCATGTAGGCACACTGGGGATTAGCGTGCAGCAGGTGGACCCTCTCGACCAACGGGTCCGACTTGTGCGCCCGCACGTGCTTCCGAAGCAGGATGGGTCCGGGTGTCGCTAGCCAGGTTGGGAGCGAGGTCCCGGAGGAGGACTTCCTGGGGAAGACAAGGAGACGTTCATGAGGTGTCTGAGTGGTAGTTGTACAGAGCACGACCGGATGGCGTGGAGGGCCACCGGGAGGACTTCTTGCCAGCGGGAGACTGGGAGATTCCTGGACCGTAGGGCCAGTAGAACAGTCTTCCAGTTCTCCCTCTCCAGCTGTCCGTTTCCCCGGGGTTTATAACTGGTCGTCCTGCTTGAGGCGATGCCCCTGCTGAGCAGGAATTGACGCAGTTCGTCGCTCATAAAGGAGGACCCCCTATCACTGTGTATGTACGCGGGGAAACCGAACAGTGTAAAGATACCCTGGAGGGCCTTGATGATGGTGGTTGCGGTCATGTCTGGGCAGGGGATGGCGAATGGGAACCGGGAGTACTCGTCAATCACGTTCAGGAAATACGTGTTGCGGTCGGTGGAGGGGAGGGGGCCTTTGAAATCCATGCTGAGGCGTTCAAAGGGACGGGAAGCCTTTATCAGATGCGCTCTCTCTGGCCGGTAGAAGTGCGGTTTACACGCCGCGCAGATTTGGCAGTCCCTGGTGACTGTCCTGACCTCCTCGATGGAGTAGGGCAGGTTGCGGGTCTTGATGAAGTGGAAGAAACGAGTGACCCCCGGGTGGCAGAGGTCCTCGTGGAGGGCTCGGAAGTGGTCCACTTGTGCAGTGGCACAAGTGCTGCGGGACAGGGCATCAGGAGGCTCGTTTAGCTTCCCCGGACGGTACAAGATCTCGTAGTTGTAGGTGGAGAGTTCGATCCTCCACCGCAAGATCTTGTCATTTTTAATCTTGCCCCGCTGTGCATTATCGAACATGAAAGCAACCGACCGTTGGTCTGTGAGGAGAGTGAATCTCCTGCCGACCAGGTATTGCCTCCAATGTCGCACAGCTTCAACTATGGCTTGTGCCTCTTTTTTGACTGAGGAATGGTGAATTTCGGAAGCATGGAGGAAACGGGAGAAGAAGGCCACGGGCCTGCCCGCTTGGTTGAGGGTGGCCGCCAGAGCTACGTCGGAAGTATCGCTCTCGACCTGGAAGGGGAGGGACTCGTCGATGGCGCGCATCGTGGACTTTGCAATGTCTGCTTTGATGCGGCTGAAGGCCTGGCCGGCCTCCGTCGACAGGGGGAAGATTGTGGACTGGAATAGGGGTTGGGCTTTGTCTGCGTAGTTAGGGACTCACTGGGCGTAGTAACTGAAAAACCCTAGGCAGCGCTTCAGGGCCTTGGGGCAGTGAGGGAGGGGGAACTCCATAAGGGGGCGCATGCGCTCAGGGTTGGGGCCTATAACTCCATTTCACACTACGTAGCCGAGGATGGCTAGACGGTCGGTGCTAAATATGCATTTATCCTTATTGTACGTTAAGTTAAGGATTTTTGCGGTCTGGGGAAATTTGCGGAGGTTGGTGTCGTGGTCCTGCTGGTCATGGTCGCAGATGGTGACGTTATCCAGATACGGGAACGTTGCACGTAAGCCGTACCGGTCAACCATTCGGTCCATCTCTCGCTGGAAGACCGAGACCCCATTAGTGACACCAAAGGGAACTCTTAAAAATTGATAGAGCCGTCCATCTGCTTCGAAGGCAGTGTACTTGTGGTCACTATTACGGAGGGGTAGCTGGTGGTAGGCGGACTTGAGATCCACTATGAAGACGACCTTGTATTGCGCGATCCTGTTTACTAGGTCGGCTATACGGGGGAGAGGGTACGCGTCCAGCTGCGTAAACCTGTTGATGGTCTGACTGTAGTCAATGACCATCCTATGTTTCTCCCCGGTCTTTACCACCACTACTTGAGCTCTCCAGGGACTGTTGCTCGCTTCGATGACCCCTTCCCTCAGCAGCCTTTGGACCTCTGACCTGATGAAGGTCCGTCCCTGGGCACTGTATCGCCTGCTCCTGGTGGCGACGGGTTTGCAATCCGGGATGAGGTTCGCAAACAGGGAAGGCGGGTCGACCTTAAGGGTCGCGAGGCCGCAGACAGTAAGGGGGGGTATAGGCCCGCCAAATTTAAAGGTCAGGTTTTGCAAGTTACATTGGAAGTCCAACCCCAGGAGGGTAGCCACGCAGAGGTGCAGCAGGACATAAAGGCGGAAATTGTTGAATCTCCTGCCTTGGACAGTGAGGTTCGCTAGGCAGAACCCCTTTATCTCCACCGAGTGTGACCCGGAGGCCAGGGAGATCCTTTGGTTTACAGGGTGGGTAACAAGTGAACAGCGCCTTACCGTGTCGGGGTGAACAAAGCTTTCCGTGCTTCCAGAGTCAATCAGGCAAGACGTCTCGTGGCCGTTGATGAAGACCGTCGTTGTTGCCGAGGTCGTCTTTGGCCCAGTGTCAACGAGGCCAGATGAAGCAGTTGTGAGTTCTGATCGGGCAGCGTGTAGTCAGCTGTGCTGGGAGCCTGGGACCCCATCCAAGATGGCGTCTCCCATGGGTCGCGCATGGTGGCCGGGGATGGACAAGATGGCGGCGGGGGTGGACAAAATGGCGGCGCCCACCCGTCCAGCGTGGTGTCCGGGGGGCAAGATGGCCACGCCCGTGGGTCGCACGTGGCCCTAGGATAGGGGGGTGCCGATGAGCGCTGGCTGGTCGGAGCCTGATGGGGAAGTTGCCACGGCGGTCTGGAGTCGCTGGAGACCACGGCCACGGCGCGGGCCTGGCAGACCCCCACAAAGTGGCCCTTCTTGCCGCACACTTTGCAGGTGGCGGTACGGGCCGGGCAGCGCGGGCGGGGATGATTCGCCTGCCCGCAGAAGAAACAGTGGGGCCCAACAGCGTTAGTGAGCCTTCTCGCCGCGCACACCTGCGGGATCAGAGGGAAGGTCTGTGGGGCTGCCGCTGCGGGGTGCCATGTAGCCCAGAGGGCCGCTGCACGGTCGGGCCCATAGGACTGCGCGTTTTGGGAGGCTACGTCCATGGACCCTGCCAGGGCCCGTGCCTCTCTAAGTCCCAGGTTGTCCTTTTCTAGGAGTCTTTGGCGGATCACTGAGGAGGTCATACCTGCTACGAAGGCATCCCTGATTAAAAGTTCTGTGTGCTCGCTCCCCGAAACTTGTGGGCAGCCACAGTTTCGGCCCAGCACCAGTAGCGCCCGGTAGAAATGTTCCAACGATTCCCCGGGGCTTTGCCGTCTAGTTGCAAACAGGTGACGTGCGTAGACCTGATTTACAGGGCGGATATAATGTCCTGTTAACAGTTCGATCGCGGCATCGTAGTCCTCCGCCTCGTTGATAAGGGTGTAGTTCCCAGGGCTGACCCTTGAGCGCAGGAGATGCATTTTCTGTCCTTCTGAGGGGGTGCCTCCGGCCGTCTCGAGGTAGCCCTTAACACAGCTAGTGTTTAAATATTGCAGCCGAGTTCTCCGCGTGGGGGTTGAGTTGTAGGCACTCCGTTTTGATTCGGAGATCCATCCTTCCAGCTTAAGTCTAGTCAATTAAATTGATGCACGATCAATTACACTCAAGACGAAGTGATTTCATAACTGAAGGCTTTAATCGATTAGAACTTGTTCCCCAGCAGCTTCGGTACAGAAAGTGAAGGCTGCTGGGACGGCACCGGTTCTTATACTCCGCCTGTCAGGACGGAGCTACGTATCAGCAGCCAATGGTAAACTCCTAGGTTTAACCAATGGTCATCAGCCTCTTAGGTACCGCAATACCTGATAATACCACAAATTTAAACACAGAATTAACCATATTAGGAAAAACGAAATAGGGAGCAATTCTCCGGAAACATTTCTAAGTGTGGAAGCGAACGGGAATTGCCGCGTACTTCCCGGCGCTCGGCCCAGCAAGACTAGCAAGGCAATTCAAGGTTAATTGGTCCACTTAACGAGGCCTCACGAGTGCCTCGTCGCAGATGAATGGGCGGCAGTTGATTCGCCAGGACCGCTCTCGCCAGCCACCCGCTAGCAAGATCGAGCAGCACTTAAGCTGCACCTGATCAACCAACTCCAGCCAGGTCGTAATAATGGTGCCGAGGATACAAGTCCCAAGATTCAAGGGTGCTGGCCTGGGAAGGACGCTGGACGCCGTGGAGTCCAGGTGGAATGTCCAGTTCCCCCGAGGGTCCAGGAAAGTCAGTCACAAAGCAGCCAGTGCTGCCAGGGATGAGGTGGCGGCAGCTGTCAGCTCGGGGATTGTGACCAGGAGGACTGGCCTCCAGTGCCGGAAAAAGGTCAACGACCTACACCGGGCAGCACAAATGAGTAGATACCAATGCCCCCCACTCCCTCGCCCAAAGGCAGCATCTACCCTCAACTCCCCATGGGATCCCCAGTCCTTCCTCCACCCCCCCTCCCCCTTCAACCCTCCTCAACCCCTCCTTCACACTCCGTCTCCCACCACTGTGTACCATGCATGTGGCGAACGATGCCCTCTCTGTGTCTCCTCAGGAAAAGCTCTTCGATAACCATTCGGAGAGGGCCAAGGTTGGCGGAGGGGTGCCGGACATAGTAATCCTCACCTCCTATGAGGAGCGGGCACTGGAGGTGACTGGGGTGGTCGAGGGCAGCTCAGTCATCCACGCGAGGACCTGTCTAAGGTGAGTTGTTGTTGCCTTACTGACTGACTATCCCTCCCACTGACCACATGTCCTTTCTTCCACAGAGCCGCCAGCCGATGGTGCTGGCCCATCCCAGGCGGCACTCTCGGTTGACTCCGAAGAGAACATTTCGGAAGGAAGCTCCGAGGATGCAACTGTTATAATCACGGCACAGCTGTAATCCCCACCCTCCACCGGCCCAGATACACACCGCGGTGAGACAGGCTAGTGGAAGGCTTCTGGGGCACAATTTGGTGAGCACCACACCAAATGCACATAAGGTGGAGCCAGGAACCCCCAGGCGAGACATTGGTTGGAGGGCTGCTGGATCCCAGGACCCAGCTGGATCCTAGCCTGATGCTGAGCCTGTGGTACTTCGGTACTCGGAGCTGATGGAGACTACAGGGAGCGGACGGGAATTTCAAAAGGAGATAATAATAATAATCTTTATACTCACAAGTAGGCTTACATTAACACTGCACTAAAGTTACTGTGAAAAACCCTGAGTTGCCATATTCCGGCGCCTGTTTGGACACATGGAGGGAGAAAGCAGAATATCCAATTCACCTAACAGCACTTCTTTCGGGGTTTGTGAGATGAAACTGGAGCACCCAGAGGAAACCCACGCAGACACGGGCAGAATGTGCAGACTCTGCAAAGACAGTCGCCCAAGCCAGGAATTGAACCTGGGACCCTGGCGCTGTGAAGCAACAGTGCTAACCACTGTGCTACCGTGCCGCTGTTAGCATCAGCAGATCCATAGTCGCTTGGAGGAGTCCCAGAGGCTACAGGCACAGGAGATGTTGCGGCAATGCATGGCACTGAGGCCAACTCTGCTAGGTGGCGACCGCAGTGGAGAGCCTGATGCACAATGTGGCACCATGAGTGAAGGTGATCAAGGCATCGCACAGTCGATGAAGGCCATGGCCGAGGGTCTCAGCAGAATGTCCCCCTTGCTGGGGGATGTGACTCAGTACCAGGCTGTCCTTGATGGGGTTCTGCAGTACATGTCCCGCTTTCAGATGGGAATGGCCGAGGCACTGCGGAGTTTGTTACAGTTGCAGCTGGGCATGGCTGAGACGCTGCAGAGCATGTCCCAGTCACTGAGGCGCATCGCCGAGGGCGTTGACACGATGGGGCGGACCATGGGGAACTGCCAGGGCTGGCAGAGCCACGTGAGGCAGGGGCAGCCGGGGCTAGAACCAGCTAGCCCTCCATCCCAAGGTGAACCCCAGGGCCCTGTGGGCACCGACCAGGAGGAGGGGGTGCTGAGTGCCAACCCGGACCCGTCCCATGGGGAGGCGACGTGGCCACCAACTCCTCCGAGTTCCACCCCACTGATGAGGCCGCGTCTCGGGGTCAGCACACAGGACAGGGCGGCAGGGCTGTGCAGTTGACAAGTGACCCGGGGTCCTCCGGCCCCAGAGCCCCGAGAGGACGCCCGCCAGGGATATCTAAGGCCATGGGACAGGTAAGCAGCTGGCTGCCTTCACCACTGATGTGCATCCTGGGGAAACACCTACACTAGTAGAGCTTGGAGGACAAAGCACGTTGAGGATCACTGAGGGCACAGGGGAAGGGGGCGGGGGACGGCACCATCAGGAGTGGTGTACTGTACAGCACATTAAACACCTTTTTGCACAACCATTATGATTCTCTGTCACTTCCATCCGCAATGCGGGCATGTGGTGTTGCCTCCCGCAGTGTTCAAGCGCAGTGTCCAGGCATCAAGGTGTGATTGGGATGTTGGGCAATGACTCCCACATGCTACATGGTCCACCTACCCTTGAAAATCCACTTGGCATCTGTGAAGTGCTCACTTAACCCACGATTGCCAATTCCCTATTAGCAATAGCCTTCAGCTGCGCAGCCAGATGCCTTGGCAGTCAGTACGGGTTATGGATGGTCATTGGGGCAGACCAGCAGGAACAGGGGTTTCCCCGGAATGGGTACACATGATCCATGGGTTGGCATGGTGGTGCCACATGAGTTTGCCCCCCGCTTGCCCCTCAGCGCATCCCCCCACCCCAGCATGGCAGTCCACCCCTGTGGAGGGTTCCCCCACCTCCAGCCGAGGGCCCCTCACCCCCTGCCAAGCACTGGAAGCCCAGCACCCCGGCCTCGTTGCCTGTGAGCAGAGATGGCTACTCGCCTCCTCGGCTCCCCATAGAAGCACTTCCACCAGGTTCACGTTTTTCAAAAGGAGTACTAATGGGTGCCAGCATGATCGCTTTCTGGGGAGGCCGCTGAATGACAGGGGGCAGTTGGATATGGGGTGGCTTTCGTTAATTGTATGGAAATGGGGTTGTGGTGATAATTGGTTTCTCGCCACGCTACTGAGAGATCACGATTTTGCCTACGGGAGCAGGCTGGTTGCATCGCAAATTGTTTGACGCCTGGCGCGGATCTTGTTTCTGGCCTCTCCCGCTATTCACTTGCCTCGTTACGCTTCAGCGAGAGCGTATCGCTGCTGGAGAATTGCACCCATAGCTTTACAATTAACAGTTAAAGCAGTTCTTAAATTAAATGGGGAAAAAAAACTTTAACTCACTCCTACATCTACCACTGTATATAATGATAATCTTTATTATTGTCACATGTAGGCTTACATTAACACTGCAATGAAGTGACTCTGAAAAGCCCCTAGTCGCCACATTCCGGTGCCTGTTCGGGCACGCAGAGGGAGAATGCAGGATGTCCAATTCACCTAACAGCATGTCTTTCGGGACTTTTGGGAGGAAACCGGAGCACCTGGAGGAAACTCACACAGACAAAGGGAGAACGTGCAGACTCCGCACAGACAGTGACCCAAGCCGGGTATTGAACCTGGGACCAACCTGGATATTTCAATTAAGCAACACAATACAGTTCAAATGCCACCAATAAATAAAGATAACAATCAATGTTACTTTCTTCTCGCTGCAATCCTTTGGAGAGAGGTCCTTTCAGGAACAGCCTGAAAAACCTTCTGTCTTCTCAGATACTTCTATTCAACTTAAAATCCTGTAGAAAAACTACAGACAGACCTCACTGCTGCCATTAATTAGATAACCTGTATCCTGAGACTAAGGCACTGGTCTGCTGCCAAGAAGTTATCCCATGGCCTGCTTAGCTAGGAAAACACAATTGCTCATAAATTATCTGAACCCCACAAACCTCCTAAACATAAACAATAATCCATCTATATGTAAACAAGTAAATGGCTAAAATCAATAATTACTTCACCATTATACATCCTTAATCACAGCTTTACCAGACATAATGGGGCGATTCACCGAGCCCCATGCCGGGCCGGAGAATCACTGCAACCGCGCCACGACGCCGGTGCGCGATTATCCAAGGTGCGGAGAATCGGCGGCATTTGCGCCGGCGCGGTTGGCGCGGCGCAGGCCGCGGGCCGTTGGAATCGGCGGGGCCACCGATTCTCGGCCCGGATGGGCCGAGCGGATACAACAGAGTCCCGTTGGCGTTGTTCACCCCTGCTCGCTGCCGGCGGGAACTCTGCGCGAACGGTTCGGGGGGGGGGGGCCTGTGGGGGGGGAAGGGGTCTCCGTCCCCGGGGGATGCCTCCGATGGGGTCTGGCCCACGATCGGGGCCCACCGATCGGCGGGCCGGCCTCTCCCCCCCCGGGCCTACTTTCCTGCGCGGCCGGCCCCTGAACACCGATGCCATGTTGAGTCGGGGCCAGCGCACTGAAGAGGTCCCCCACACATGCGCGGGTTGGCGCGGCGTCCATTTGGCGCCGGGAAGGGAGGCTGGAGCGGCGTGAACTGCTCCAGCGCTGTGCTGGCCCCCTGCGGGGGCCAGAATAGGTCGTCCCCGGGCCCATTTCGCGCCGTCATGAAACGCAACGGCGTTCACGACGGCGCGAACACTTGGGCCCCATTTGGGAGAATGTATATATTTCAACCCAGGGTTTTTAATAATATTACTGCAACAAAAAATCAAATATAATATATAATAATTTCCTACATTTATCATACATTGGGAATCGATCATCACTTCCACAATTTAGTCACAGGTTTGAAGGTATCTGACCAGCATGGTACACAAATTGATGAGACTGCTGAGGTCTCTTTGCCCATTACCTTTGTACTTGAGTTGATTTGACATGGGCGGCACAGTCGCACAGTGCCTCACAGCGCCAGAGACCCTCTCTCTGACTTTTTCAATTGTAAAATTTAAAAAGGCCTTAGCAACTGGGCTGTCACAGCAACCCCATCTCAGTTGCTGAACCCAGGCAGCAACCTCTAAACCTCCCCATCTGCCTTTCTGTTGCCAGGAGGTCACTTCCAGGCAACTGGGCTGTCCCCAACCTCCTGTGGGGACCTGAAGGCCCAGATGGAAAATTGATGGTCAGCAACACTCGGCCTGAATAGGCCTTTAAATGAGTCGATTAGCTACCCACTGAAGGAAAAACCAGGAAAATGAAGGGTACCAGTAAAACCTGTCTTGTACACCTTAAAATGGAACTCCAGTATTACTCGTGCCAGTAGTACTGATTTTTTACTGGGATTTGAAAACTTTTAGCTGTTCTTTTTTCTTCTGACACCACCCCTCCATTCCACCGCTGGGAAAATGATGCTTGGGGACAAGGTTTAGCTAGGGAATCAGCAGTCTGGCTAACAGCTCTGCTTAGTTCCTCCTTGGCCTGTGTCCACCCCAGCAAGGCCTAAAAACCCTGCCGCTGCTCTCAACTTGTTCAATTCACCAATACTCACGCAACAATTATCTGCTTTAATTAGGAACATGACAGTCATTTGCAATTAATCACTAATTACAATGCTTTAAATTACTAATAATATATGGAAATATTTATACTCACTAGCTGCATAATTTTCAATATTAATCAATAAAATTGAATTCATGCATAAATTTGTCGGAAATTTGCCAAAAGAACCTAAAGCTGGACTAAAACATAGATATTAATTTCCATGAACTCAGTATGTTGATTTATGAAACTTGTATAAAAATACATGTAGATAAGAAACAAATCCCAAACTCTATGAAACTCTAAATAATACAGTTATTAGCAAATAACTTTTACAATAAATAGCGTATTGTTTCAACAACTAGTATTTCTAGTTGGCTAGTATTTCTGGCCAGGAAGAACAATGAACTCTAAAACATGAACAAATTGCGTAAGGAGGACAAGTGAATATAGTCTTTGTTACACAGCTGAACCACAAATTTCACTCGATTAATTCCTTGGCAGCATCATCATGGGTCACTATGCCCAGAAATTGGGAGTGATGGTTATTCTTTGTATTAATATAATGACACCTTTCGCTTAGATTTTCCAGGGAACTCCTTCCTGTATTTTGGACATTTAGTGAACCTTCCAAATGCAAAACTAGATATGGATTGGCATCTACCTATTTTGCTTCTGTTTTGATATACTTTTGTTTTAAATTTAGAGTACCAATTTTTTCCAATTAAGGGGCAATTTAGCATGGCCAATCCACCTAGCTTGCACATTTTTGGGGTGTGGGGGCGAAACCCATGCAAACACGGAGATAATGTGCAAACACCCCACGGACAGTGACTCAGGGCCGGGATTAAACCTGGGACCACGGCGCCGTGAGGCCGCAGTGCTAACCCACTGCGCCACCGTGCTGCCCTCTGTTTTGATATTCTAATCAGGATCCAACCTTATGGAAGGGTCACTTATATTTTGTGGGTAGATACATCTGAATAAGTGGGTTAGGTGAATTGGATATTCTGAATTCTCCCTCTGTGTACCCGAACAGGCGCCGGAATGTGGCGACTAGGGGCTTTTCACAGTAACTTCATTGCAGTGTTAATGTAAACCTACTTGTGACAATAAAGATTATTATTATGCTAATGTGAATATGATTGCAGTGACCATTCATCATTACCCAAACATTGCTGCAAGAATTCCTGAGGGAAGCATCCTGAGCCCAACCACCTTCTGTTGCTTCATTAATAACCTTCCCTCCGATACCTGCTGACAAATTCCAAGCACCCAGTTCCATTTATAACATGTCCAATAAGGAAGCAAGTCATGCAAACTGCGGCAGGACCTGAATAATATCCAAGCTTTGACTGCTAAATAGCAAGTGACATTCCTACCACGCACAGGCAAGCTAATGACCATCTTGAACAAGTGAAAGCCCAGTCATCTCTATTTAACTTCCAACATTGTATGTATGTTCCCCACCATCAGCATCCTGACAGTGACCAGATGTGAATTGAACCAACCATGTGAAGAGAGTGGGTACAAAAGGAGGGCAGAGGATGGGTCCTCGATGATGAGCGGCTCACCTTCTAACCCTTTGAGGTTTAATTTAAGAGTGTGATGGAATGCTCTCATGGATGTAACAACGTGCAGAATGAAGTCCTCCATGACAATGGAGCTGTTGGCTGTAAAAGGTATCAAACAGGTCATTTTTTTAAAACTTGCATTATCGTAAAAACTGCACCACAACATCTGGTACAGTTCACTTCACTTGCTAAGCATAATTCAAAAACAAGCTGAAATCAAAACCATTTGGAATACCGCTGGGAATGAAGCATTCACCACCAGCAGAATTACAAAAGAATTACCAGCCCAAATGTCATAGATTTGGTATTGGTAACATTTGATAGCTAATTTGACCTATGATTCCAAGAAAAAGTTCAGCATAATAGTATAACCCTTGGTATCCTCAAATGTCTAATTCCTGTCTGGGAAAAGACGCAGAGGTCTGAATTACAGTGACATATATTCTGTTGACTCACCCTTGTGCGAACCTTCAACGACAGATTTTAAATCATCTGTAAAAACAGCAGCACTTAAACGAAGCAATCATTTTCCTTGTCCGTGAGGTCATTTAATTTTCCTTTAGTGGAAACAGGCTGACCTTAAATCTTCCTTTTAAAGCTCCCAGTTTCCACACAAAAGTAGGAAATGGGCTATATTTTCCAAAGCTACGTCAACAATGTACTGATCTTGCAATTTAAAGCAGTTTTAGCTATGAAATAAAACATTTGAGTTCCCATTGTTATTTGGTTTGTGCCAATAAACAGGACTGATGTGTCTGTGCATGTCAAGGGCAGGAAGATTTATTGTGAGCTGCTATGATGTTCAACTTTAAGGAGACTCCACTTACATTCTTCCCAATGAGTATAATCACTAGGTGGTCATTATGTACCTGATACTTAGATACATAGTGAATAGAAGCACGAGGAGGCTATTCAATATGATCATGACTGATCATCAAGTTCAATACCCTGATCCTACCTTCCCCCCAGATCCCTTTAGCTCCAAGAGCTATATCTAATTCCTTCTTGAAATTACACAACATTTTGGCCTCAACTACTTTCTGTGGTAGTGAATTCCACAGAATCATCACTGTCTTGGTGAAGAAATTTCTCCTCACCTCAGTCCTAAAAGGTTTACCCCTTATCCTCAAACTATGACCCCCAGTTCTGGACACCTGCACCATCGGGACCATTCTTTCTGAATTTACCCTGTCTAATCCTGTTCGAATTTCTATGAGATCCCCTCTCACTCTTCTAAACTCCAATGAATATAATCCTAACCGACTTAGTCTCTCCTCATATGACAGTCCCACCATCCCAGGAATCAGCCTGGCAAACCTTTGTTGCACTCTCTCCACAGCAAGTACATCCTTCCTCAGATAAGGCCACCAAAACTGCACACAATACTCCAGGTGTGGCCTCACCAATCCCTATACAGTTGCAGTAAAATATCTTTATTCCTATACTCAAATCCATTCACTATGAAGCCAACATACTGCCTCCTGTATCTGCGCACTTACTTTCAGCGACTGATGCATGAGGACACCAAGGTCCCGCTGAGTATCCACCTCTCTAAATTTACACCATTTCAAATAACAAGCTGACTTCCTATTTTTCCGACCGAAGCGCATAATCTTACATTTATTCACATTATACTGCATCTGCCATGCATATGTCCACTCAGCCTGTCCAAAACCCATTAAAACATCTCTGTATCCTCCTCACAGCTCACCCTCCCACCCAATTTTGCATTATCTGCAAATCTGGAGATAATACATTTAGTTCCCTCATCTAAATCATTGATATATAATGTGAACAGTTGGGGTCCTCGCACAGATCCCTGCGGTACCCCACTAGTCACTGCCTGCCAATCAGGAAAAGACCCATTTATTCTAACCTTTTGCTTGTTGTTTGCTAACCAAATTTCTATCCATCTCAAGACACGACCTATAATCCCATGCGCTTTAACTTTACACAGTAATCTGCTATGTGAAACCCTTCTGAAAATCTAAATAAAACACATCCACTTCTTCTCCCTGGTCAACTCTACCAGTTACACCTTCAAAGAATTCCAGTAGATTTATCAAACATGATTGTCACGGTTCTAGTGCATACACTTGGTCCCCAGGAATCACTCCCTCAATCTTAAATTAATAATACAAACATCAATTAATATAAAATAACAAAGTCATGGCAGTGAACAGGATAGTGGGCAGTAATATGTTTGTTTCTGTAGCTTTTTCCAGTTTTAGATTCTCCCATGAGGGGAAACAGCTCTCAGAACCTACCCTGTCAAAGCCGCTCAGAAGATCATGGGCAGGATTCTGGAGTCTAGGTGCTGCCGCCAACAGAGAATCGCTACTGGTCTCCGCTGGCACTAGGAGTGGAGGTCCAGTACGCAAGTCTCTCGCCTTTACCATGCTAACTTATGCATGGAGGAGAGCTTGCCAGATTCCGTTGGAATTCTGGTTCTGGGACGCGATTGATGACTGGTCTCCCTTCCCCCACAATGCAAATCCTGCCCAGCGCTGGCAAGAGGGGGCATCCTCCCCCCACCATTGGAATAAGGGGTCACCTCCACCTGCCCACAGCAAGCATGAAGGTGACCTGACACCTCTGCACCGACTCCCCCAGCCCCCCAACAGACCCCCATCAGACCCCGCATCAGACCTCCCCATCAAATCCCCCATCAACCTCCATATCAGAACCTCTAACGGAGACCCAGATCAGAGATGCCCATCAGTCACCCCTGCCTTAAAGCTAAAGACAGTCAAGTCAGCAGAATGAAAAATCATTCATTTTGACTTATCCTTTCCTAATATCTGCTACAAAAGTGTTTAAAGCAGCAGCTGTTACAAATATCAAAGGGCTTCAAATACCTTGACAGCCTTTGAAATGCAAAACTACCTTTCAATTTCACACAGCAATACATTGCATTGGCCAGTGATTGACAGTTCTATTGCTCCATAGACAGGTACTTGATGGATTATTTATCTTTCCCTCCACGCTTGAATGTATCTCAAGTACTGTTCTTTGATGCTAACCACAATGTTAATACACATTCTTGCTATGATTGTCAGCTCCTCACCACATCAAAAGAAGCTAAGTGGTTTCACTTCTTCTTTTTCACAGCAGAAAGCACTTAGCTGCTTTTCCGATCGCAGCAGCAGTGGTATATGGAGAATCCCGGCCCACTTCTCATTCCTCTAAACTCCTGATCAAATTATTCTCATAATTCACAATTATTCGGCTAGTAAACCTTCTCCAAACTGAATCCAGTGCAGGTATATCCCTCCTTAAATAAGGAGACCAAGATTTTAAATCCGTATGACACTTCTTCAGATCTGAGGCATAAAACGTCACAACATTAGAGCTCATGGATTTAGGAGTGACATATTAGCATGGGTAGAGGATTAATGAACAATACAAGAAACATTGTGATAAATGGGTTACTTGCAGATTGGCAAACTGTAACTCGTGGAACACAATAGCACAGTGATCAGTGCTGGGGCCTCAGCTATTTACAATATATATTAATGACTTGGATGAAAGGACCAACTGCATGTCCTTATTCACCAATCATAAGAGGTTAACATGCAGAAGGATGGAGTATAAAAGTAGTGAAGTCTTGCTAAAGTTGTACAGGGCATTGGTGAGGCCACACATACTGCGTGCAATATTGGTCTTCTTACTTAAGGAAGGATATACTTGTACTGCATTATTGACCCCCCCCCCCCAACTCTCCCAACCTGGCTGGTTTAGCACAGGGCTAAATCGCTGGCTTTGAAAGCAGACCAAGGCAGGCCAGCAGCACGGTTCAATTCCAGTACCAGCCTCCCCGAACAGGCGCCGGAATGTGGCGACTAGGGGCTTTTCACAGTAACTTCATTTGAAGCCTACTTGTGACAATAAGCGATTTTCATTTTTCATTTTTTTCACCTTGGGGAGCTCCCAGGGAAACCCTCCCTCACCCCTCTTCTACTTGGAAAGGCCCCCCTGAGATCGACACCTGGCACTGCCAGGTTGCCTGGGTGACACTGCCGGGGTACCAGGCTAGAAAGAGATCAAGAGGGCACAGATTTAAAGTGATTTGCAAGAGAAGCTCATTGTAATGTGAGGAAAAACCTTTATCACACAAGGTGTCATTCGGCACTGGCTGGAAGCGTGGTTCAGGCAGGTTAAATCAAGGCATCCAAGAGGGCATTAGATGCTTATTTGAACAGAAACAGTGTGCAGTTATTCAGGGAAAAGGCAAGGGAATGGCACTAAGTCATAATGCTCATTTTTAGAGGTGGTGTAGGTACCAAGGGCCAAATGGCATTGGAACGATTCTGTGATTCTGAGATGACTGTGAATCCTGAGGACTATGGCTAATATCTACCTATCTACAAGCTAACGGGGTTTTCAGGAAGCAAAATAATGACTAGCATTCTCTTCGTCTGGAATTATTACTTAGTTCCCTTCACCAAAACTCAACCTGATCTCTATTAAAATGTCAAATAGCTGTGTACCTTTCCTATCAAACTGAGAACTCTGAGAAACAAACTTATTAATGACCATACTTAAGATTAAGAACCTGAGGAGATTATTTGCTCCTGTTTTCATCGGGCAGGATCCGTGAAAAGAGCAGAAAATCTCACTTGAGGGGAGGCCATAGCGTAGTGGTGTTGTCGCTGGAATAGTCATCCAGAGACCCAGGATAATGATCTGGGGATCCGGGTTCAAATCACACCATGGCAAGTGATGGAATTTAAACTCAATAAAATATCTGGAATTAAAAGTCGAATGATGACCATGAAACCAAACCATTGTCATTTGTAAAAACCCATCTGGTTCACTAATGTCCTTTAGGGAAAGAAATCTGCCATCCTTACCTAGTCTGGCCTACACGTGACTCCAGACTGACAGCAATACGTTTGACTCTGAAATGGCCTAGCAAGCCACTGAGTTGTATTCAATCGCTACGAAAACACAAAAAAGGAATGAAACTGGACGGACCACCCAGCATTGAACCAGGCACCAGAAGCGACAACGGCAAACGCAGCCCTGTCGATCCTGCAAAGTCCTCTTACTAATATCTGGGGGCTTGTGCCAAAATTGGGAGAGCTGTCGCACAGACTAGTTAAGCAACAGACTGACATAGTCATACTCAAAGAATCATACCTTACAGACAATGTCCCAGACAGCACTAACACCATTCCTGGGTATGTCCTGTCTCACCGGCAGGACAGAAGCGGCACAGTGGTATACAGTCGGGATGGAGTTGCCTGGGTGTCCTCAACTTTGACTCTGGATCCCATAAAGTCTCATGGCTTCAGGTTAAATATGGGTAAGGAAACCTCCTGCTGATTACCACGTACTGGCCACCATCAGCGAATGAATCAGTACTGCTCCATGTTCAACACCACTTGGAGGAATACTGAGGGTGGCAAGAGCACAGAATATGCTCTGGGTGGGGGTCACCAAGAGTGGCTCAGTAGTACCACCACAGACTGAGCTGGCTGGGTCCTAAAGGACATAGCTGCTAGACTGGGGCTGCAGCAGGTGGTGAGGGAACCAATAAGAGAGAAAAACATACTCAACCTCATCCTCACCAATCTGCCCACTGCAGATACATCTGCCCATGACAGTATCGGTAGAAGTGACCACTACACAGTCCTTGTGGAGACAAAGTCCCGTCTTCACATTGAGAATACGCTCCATCATGTTTAAATGGGATAGACTTCAAACAGAACGAGCAACTCAAGATGGGCATCCATGAAGTGCTGTGGGCCATCATCACCAGCAGAATTTTATTTAACCACAGTCTGCAACTTCATGACCTGGCATATTCCCCACTCTACTATTACCACCAAGCCAGGGGATCAACTCTGGTTCAATGAAAAGTGCAGGACAACATGCCAGGAGCAACATCAGGCATACTGAAAAATGAAGGGTCAAACTGGTGAAGGTACAACTTGTGTGCCAAACAGCATAAAAGCAGCAAGTAATAGACAGAGTTAAGCGATTCCACAACAAACGCATCAGATCTAAGCTCTGCTGTCCTGCCACATACAGACGTGAATGGTAGTAGACAATTAAACAACTCACTGGAGGAGGAGGCTCCACAAATATCCCCACCCTCAATGATGGAGGAGACCAGCACACATGTGCAAAAGACAAGGCTGAGGCATTCGCAACAATCTTCAGCCAGAAGTGCTGAGTGGATGATCCACCTCGGTCTCTTCCAGAGGTCTCAAGCATCACAGATGTCAGTCTTCAGCCAATACGATTTACTCCACATGATATCCATGCTGAAGGCACTGGATACTGCAAAGGCTATGGGCCCTGACAATATTCCGGCAATAATACTGGAGACTTGTGCTCCAGAACTTGCCGCACCCCTAGCCAAGCTGTTCCAGTACAGCTACAACACTGAAATCTACCCGGCAATGTGGAAAATTGCCCAAGTGTGTCCTGTACACAAGAAACAGGACAAATCCAACCCAGCCAATTACCGCCCTATTAGTCTACTCTCCATCATCAGCAAAGTGATGGAAGGAGTCATCAACAGTGCTATCAAGCAGCATTTACTCAGAAATATTTGCAGGGATAATCCAGGAAACTAGAGGCTGGTGAGCCTCACTTAGATAGTAGGTAAATTATTGGAGAAAGTTCTCAGGGACAGGGTTTATATCCATTTGGAAACAAATGGACTGATTAGCGATAGACAGCATGAAGGGGAGGTCGTGCCTCACTAACTTGATCGAGTTTTTTGATGAGGTGACAAAGATGATTGATGAGGGAGGGCGGTGGATGTTGTTTACATGGGCTTCAGCAAAGCCTTTGACAAGGTGCCTCATGGCAGACTAGTACAAAAGGTGAAGTCACACAGGATCAGAGGTGAGGTGGCAAGATGGAGACAGAACTGGCTCAGTCACAGAAGGTAAAGGGTAGCAGTAGAAGGGTGTTTTTCTGAATGGAAGGTTGTGACTAGTGGTGTTCCATAGAGATCTGTGTTGGGGCGTCTGATGTTTGCAGTATACATAAACGATTTGGCGGAAAATGTAGCTGGTCTGATTAGTAAGTTCGCGGATGACACCAAGGTTGGCGGAGTGGCAGATAGTGTTGAGGACTGTCAGAGGATACAGCAGGAGATAAATAGGTTGGAGACTTGGGCAGAGAAATGGCAAATGGAGTTTAATCCAGACAAATGTGAGGTAATGCATTTTATAGATCTAACATAGAGGGGAGATATACTGTAAATGGCAAATCTCTTAGGAATATAGAAAGTCAGAGAGATCGGGACATGTAGGTCCACAGATCTTTGAAAGTGGCAACACAAGTGGGCAAGGTAGTCAAGAAAGCATGCGGAATGCTTGATATCATTGGACGGCACATCGAGCATAAAAACTGGCAAGTCATGCTACAATTGTATAGAATTGATAAGTCAGCACTTGGAATATTGTGCACAATTCTGGCCACCACACTACCAGAAGGATGTGGATGCTTTGGAGAGGGTGCAGAGGAGGTTTACCAAGTTGTTGCCTGGTCTGGTGGGTGTTAACTATGTGGAAAGGCTAAATAGACTCGGACTGTTTTCAGTAGAAAGACAGAGATTGAGGGGTGACCTGATAGAGGTCTACAAGGTCTATGAGGGGCATGTATAGAGTGGATGGGCAGGCACCTTTTTCCAGGGTGGCAGGGTCAGTCACCAGGGGGCATAGGTTTAAGGTCTGTGGGCAAAGTTTCGAGGAGATGAGCGAGGCAGGTTTTTTACACAGAGGGTGGTGAGTGCCTGGAATGTGTTGCCAGGGGAGGTTGTGGAGGGAGATACATTAATGGCTTTCAAAAGGCATCTCGACAAATACATGGCGAGGAAGGGGGCATAGAGGGATACGGCACTAGGAAGTGCTAAGGGTTTTGGCCAAGGGTGGTGTCATGAGCAGTACAGGCTTGGAGGGCCAAAGGGCCTGTTCATGTGATGTATTATTCTTTGTTCTTTGTTCTATAACCTGCCCATGGATGCTCAGTTTGGGTCACTCAGCTCCTGACCCCATTGCAGCCTTGGTTCAAACTTGGACAAAAGAGCTGAATGCCAGAGGTGAGGTGAGAGTGAATTATCTTGACATCAAGGCAGCGTTTGACCGAGTAGGGCATCAAGGAGCCCTAGCTAAACTGGAGTCAATGATAATCAGGGGGGAACTTTCCGCTGGTTGGAGTCATAACTAGCACAAAGGAGATGGTTGTGGTGGTTGGAGGTCAATCATCTCATCTCCAGGATATCGGTACAGGAGTTCCTCAGAGTAGTGTGCTAGGCCAAACCATCTTCAGCTGCTTCATCAATGACCTCCCATAAGGTCAGAAGTGGGGATGTTTGCGGATGACTGCACAATGTTCAGCACCATTTGTGACTCCTCAGATAATGAAGCAGTCCATGTCCAAATGCAGAACAACCTGGGCAATATCCAAGCTTGGGCTAACAAGTGGCAAGTTACAATGCGCCACACAAGTGCCAGGCAATGACCCTCTCCTACAAGAAAAGATCTAACCATCATCCCTTGACATTCAATGGCATTACCATCGCTGAATACCCCACTATCAACATCCTGGGGGTTACCATTAATCGAAAATGAACTGGACTAGCCATATTAATACTGTGGCTACCAGGGCAGGTCAAAGGCTAGGATTCCTATGCCGAATAGCTCATTTCCTGACCCCCCCAAAGCCTGTCCACCATCTACAAGGCACGAGTCAGGAGTGCAATGGAATACTCTCCACTTGCCTGGGTGGCTGCAGCTCCAACAACATTCAAGAAGCTCGACACCATCCAGAACAAAGCAGCCCACTTGATTGCCCCTTCTTCCACAAACATTCAAACCCTCCACCACCAACGAACAGTGGCAGTTGTGTGCACCATCTACAAGATGCACAGCAGTAACTCAAAAAGGTTCCTTCGGTAGCACTGTCCAGAAGGTCAAGAGCAGCAGATACCTGGGAGCCCCACCACCTGGAGGTTCCCCTCCATGTCACTCACCACCCTGACTTGGAAATATATCGTCGTACCTTCACTGTCGCTGGGGCAACATCCTGGAAATCCCTCTCTAACAGCACAGTGGGTGTACCTACACCTGAAGGACTGCAGCAGTTCAAGAAGGCAACTCACCACCACCTTCTGAAGGGCAACTAGAGATGGGAAATAAATGCTGGCCTAACCAGCAACGCCCACATCCCGTAAATGATTTTTAAAAAAATGTTATATTTGAACCTCTGTGCACTGGTCCTTTAAAAATGGCAGCCTGATCTTCAAAATGCTTAGCTGCTGGTGGGGCAGCCTCAATCTGTATGCCCCGACCGATACGGTGGAGAAAGCCGCAGTTGGTGCCGGTGGCTTCAACGCCATTTCTCCCACCTGCTATCCACCTTTTCCAATATTAAGGAAAATTCAACCCCTGGAGTTCTCCAGACTATTAAGAACAGCATGTTGACTATTTGCATGAAGTAGAGATGTTGAAAACTGTGAGAGGCTGGCACCAAGGTATTCATGCAATGATTTGATTTGTTCATTAGGTTCACGTGTTTAACAATTTCAAAGCAAGCTACTGACATTGAGAGCCAAGTAATCAAAGGTGCAACTGTCGTTTCAACTCTGATTATTATTTTATGTTTGTAAATCCTAATCTAACTGACAGCAAGGACTGTTTTGGCCAAATTTTATCTCTCTTAAGTCCAATAATATTTATTTTACAAACCATATGAATGGTTGCAGACCAATTGCTTCTAACTGTGCTGCACAACACTGCACCTGTGCACTCCAGCAGAAAGCCTGTGAGAGTCTGTTGAGCCCCAGAAAATTAAAGTTATTTAGCTGTTGAACCATAGGTTCCCTCATATTTTTATTTAGCATATAGATAGAGGAGTTTTCTCACCAGGACTTATGCAACAGCTGAATGCAAAAAGTGACGGACTTTATAAGGATTGATATTTTGCAATGTACAGTACAGGAATAGCATATATGCTGTGCCAAAGGGGGAATAGTGAAGTCTAGATAAAATGTCACTGGAATGTTTAATAATTTAAGAGGAACACATCAAGAAACTCAAATCTTGAAAAAACAGCACAAAATTGCAATATTTGTCTTACCCCTTGGGTTGCATTTTTGTTTTCACCGTTTCTACATTAAAGGCAGTGCATAGGGCAAGCATTTTGGACTGATATCAAATGAACACAATTTTAATGGGTTTCTTATTGGTCCCTGTTGGTTCACGTTACAAAGTAGTGGCACACTGTGAAATGGACCGCTGTAAATGCTATGTGATTTGCATTTGTGTAATCTGTAAGGAATCCTGTTGGTAGTTATGAAGGGTATAGTTGTACATCATACTGAACCAATAATCACACGGTCCCCATACCACATCTGTAATTGTTTCTACAAAAGCATATTTCAATTAAATTACTTAGATCCGTGCAAGCTGTGGTAGCTTAAATATTTGCCAACGTCTTTATCTAAATTTTTCACTCAATTTATTTTCCTAATATCAGAGAGCTCTTTTTATTCATCATCACTAATGAGCAAACTTGACCCACTTCATGATAAAGCTATTGTAAATCAAAGTGATTCTATAATAAAAATGTCAAATCAAGACAACGGTTGGAATATTACAAATGCAATATTTTTTCAAAGAGAAGCAAAGGCTGTGGAATACATTATGTGAAAGTTATTCTCTCTATCTTGCTCTTTATAACATATGGAGGTGAAATTGGTCTACAGTGGCAGGACAAAATAGGTTGATAGCGCTTCATTGTGCCTGATCTTCTTTCCACTGAAGTTGACTGAGTGACAATTCAAAGTGTTCTGTTCCTTAGTCTCACTGTCACTTTTACTTGGTTTGCTAATTTGTTCAGCCATTGTTACAGTTGCCAGATAGCCACATTATGAATCCTTGACTGAGCTCCAAAAATGGCTACTTCACTTCGATCTCAGCAAGCAATGTTTGTACAGCTGAAGATGGGAGCAAAAGCTTTATTTGATTAACTTATCAAAGTTACCCTTGAAGATATTTCATTTCTCTGACTGTATATTTGTTTACACAAGATCGTCTGAAGTGGATAGTTTCTGACATTGATACTATGAATAGCTAATGACACCTTTAAGAAGTTGAAGGCTGAGCCATTTATTTTTTCAAATCATCTTTTAAAAAGCCTCTGCTTATTGTGTCAGTTTCAGGATCATTTCACCGACGTAACAGGCTTATAATAATAATAATCCTTATTAGTGTCACAAGTAGGCTTACACTGCAATGAAGTTACTGTGAGAATCCCCCTAGTCACCACACCACAGTGCCTATTCGGGTACACAGAGGGAGAATTTAGAATGTCCAACTTACCTAACAGCACGTCTTTTGGGACTAGTGGGAGGAGACTGGAGCACCCGGAGGAAACCCACGCAGACACAGGGCGAATGTGCAGACTCTGCAAAGACAGTGACCCAGCTGGGAATCGAACCTGGGACCCTGGTGCTATGAAGCCACAGTGCTAACCACTGAGAAATACTTTGGAGAGGGTGTAGAAGAGATTTACCAGGATGTTGCTTGGTCTGGGGTGTATTAGCTATGAGGAGAGGTTGGATTAACTCTGATGATGCCAGTGCAGAGGCCTGAGACCAATGTGGAGACTCGATACAGTGAGGCCCACGTTGCCACCCATGCTGTCATTGAGTGACATGCTGGAGGAGGAAGAGGTGGTGGAGCAGGAGAAGGCAGAGGGACAGACAGCCTCATCTGAGGAGGAGGATAAGAAGGATGTATCGGTCCAGGAGGAGCTGGAGGAGGACCTGGAGGAGGACCTGGAGGATGCAGGAGAGGCTGTGGCAAAGGTCTGACATGGCATGAGGACCAGGAAGGCCCTCATCGTCTCCAGATTACCTATTACCCGTTGCCCCCGTTTCCCTCCTGTCTCCCAAATCCCCCCATTTCCCTCTTTTCCCCATTACCCGCCCACCCCCAACCCCCTCCCCGCCAATTCCCTCCTTCCCACTCATTCCCCTTCCCCCAATCTCCCCATCCTCCCCCATTCCTCTAGGCCCCAATCCCCACTCCCCATTCACTTACCCCATCCATTCACCCCCCAATCCTCCCCCCCACATTATACCGTACCCTCCTGGATCAGCCTGTTCCCATCCAAGGGTCTGTGCAACATCACTCCCGGGTGAAGGGCCAGTGTCAGCACCGTCAGAGAATCACCATATAAGGCAGGAGAGTGATGATAACTTGCTGTGAGGGAATCTCTGTTGCTCCTCAGTTACTGCTAAAGTCTGACTTCCATCTTTCTGCTGATAGCGCACTCACACCCATCCTTTGAATGGGGTCTGCATCAGGGGCTTTTGATCTTGCACCACTGTGCCTGGGGGCAGAGGGTGGAGGGAGCTGAGGGCAAGAAGAGGTAGGGATGCAACCAGGCCCGTTGTGAAGATTTACTGGACAGAGGCTTCACATGTATAAGGTGTGACATGTTTTAATGGTAAACATTTTACTCTGGCAGGTTTCTATTCCCGCTAGCCAGAGGTAGTGACTCTCCCCCCACCCCGAGTGCCCACTCAGTGCTCCTCACTGTTCTTGATCTAGCTCTACGTCCAAGTGTGTCCCCAGGATGCACATCAGAGGTGGAGACTGCCTGCTGCTTTCTGTGCTCTGTGGCCTTTGATGCTCCGGTGGACGCCTTGTGGAGTGCTTGGAGTTGGGGGTCCAGCTGACATACCGGTGCCATAGGCATCGCTGGAGGCTCCACGTTGTCTGCACTCTGGTATCAACACCCTCAGCGACAGTCCTCAGTGACTGGGCCATGCTCTGCAGTATCAAGGCCATGTCCACCTGCATCTCAGCCATGCCCCTCAGCGACTGGGACATGATGTCGAGGCCCTCAGCCATGGTCATCAAAGACTGAGACATGCCTTGGACACCACCACGCAACACGCGGGTGTTGTGCCCCAGACTTTGCACTGTGGTTGCCACCTAGTAGTGTTGGCCTTGCCAGCACCATTTCCTGTGCCTGCAGTCTTTGGGACACCTCCAATTGGCCTTACAGTTACTGGAAAGTCGCTGACAACCCCTCCTGATTAATTCTTGATTAATTCTTGATTAATAAGGGGATCGGGGTTATGGGGAGATGGCAGGAGAATGGGGATGAGAAAATATCAGCCATGATTGAATGGCGGAGCAGAGTCGATGAACCGAGTGGCCTAATTCTGCTCCTATGTCTTATGGTCTTATGGGTCCTGAATCTCACGTCTGTGTCCTATCATTTGCATCAGCTCTGGGGGAACCTTGTCCTGAGGCTCGGCATCTGGCTAGGACCCAGCTGTGCCCTGGGTTCCATCAGACCTCTGACAGCTGACTCCCTTGGATGTTCCTGCTTCCACCTGATGTACATCAGCTACTGTGTGGTGCCCGCCAGATTGTACCCCAGATGCCTGTCCACTAATGTTGCCCACCGAGATATGTGTCTCTGCGCTGGTGGAAGATCCGCGTGAGAGATGTGACGGCTCATCGGTGGTCCCCTCGGAACTCTTCCCTGAGGTGTTCTGTTGGGTAGGGTGGAGGTGGGGGGTACGACTCCAGATAGCCCGGCCTCATCATATAGCCAGCAAGACAATAGGCATGTGGTCAGTGAAAACATCATTCTATCTGACATGAACAATTCACTTCAGGCAGATCACCTGGGTGAAGGGGCAGTGTATTCTCACCATTCTGGTGCAGGCTAGCCTAGCTGTTGGTGACTGCTTACTCCTCGGACAACCCTACGATTTCTAGGGCCTGTTCCTCATTGGGGGTGAGGACTCGAATCTCTGGGACTCTGCCCCCTGTATTTTCCCTTTCCCGTTTATTAAGGGCTATCCTGTCTGTGAGGACAAAGAGAGGGCATTGTAAAGCTTGATGGCTCAGGGGGAGATAGCAGGTGGCATGTGTGGGCATCGCACCTGGACATGAAGTTGTTGTGCTGCTGTTTGTTTGCCAAGGAATTCTGGGGAACAAGCATGAAGATCAGATGTGGGGAGGATGTGAAGTGCCAGCCAGTGGATTGGGGGGGAGGGGAGGGGGGCAGGATTGGGGAATTTGATGGGTGGCAGTTTGAATTGATGCCAGGAGAGAGGTGGTAACTTACCCTTGCAGCTTGTTGGAGGTTGTGGTCTTCTTCCGACATTGGACGTCGGTTCTCCTGGTCATGCTGCCCGCACTGACAGCTGCTGCCACTGCCTCCCAGGTCACATTGCTGACCCTGCTGCTGGTCCTCCGACCCCTCGGGGGAACAGGATGTCCCGTCTCGTATCAATGGCATTGAGAAGCTTTGTGACGTCGGCATTCCCAAAGAGAGGAGTCATGAGTGAGAAAAGCTTAAAAGCTCTTGGTGAACAGTGAGAAGCTGCGGGGGTGGGGGGGGGGGGGGGGGGGGGGGGGGGGGCGGGGGGGAGGACAGGCAAATCAGACGGCGAGGGAACAAGTAATGGCGAGAATCTCTTCGGACTCATTTCTGGCACTAAGTGCCGTTGAATATGGGCCGTAGTCTCACCAATGTGGCCATCGTGAAATTCCTCGCCAAACGCACCCAAAAGCGGACTTTAACTTGAGTCCACTGAATCACGCTCTATGTTCTCCCGCCGGACAGGAATCGTAATTGATTTTTGCTCATGCTGGGAGCGCAAATCTGGTTGCTATCTAAATTTATGGATAGCAGGGATTCCGTCACGAATCCCACAACCATTTTGAGCGGGAGGCCCAATAATGAGGTCTGGCAGCTAGGCCCCCCAGAATGCAATTCTGCCCCCTGATTTTCTGAATTCTCCCCCCCAACGTTTGAGGGTGTTTCGGCCCCCTACTAGACACCCCATGAGAGAGATTCCCACCAGAGACCCTCATGAGACAGAACCCCACCAGAGACCTCCCAATTACAGAGGCCCCCACCAGTGACACCCTAATTGCAGAGACCCAACCAGAGACCCCCTAAGTGAGACTCCTGTCTGGAAGACCGCCATAAGAGATACCACTGCCTGGAAGCTACAGAGCAGCCCAGAGAGTGGCAGTGAAAAATATCACTACTTTACAACTCACCTATGCAATACACCTGCTGGCTCAGGCCGAGGAAGCAGCAGCTGTAAATTCAACCAATCCGCTGGTTTTAAGCCCCCTCAGATCTTTGATCCGCAAGCCTTTCAATCATATCTCTGTGAAGTTGCTTTAACTAGACATCGCCATTCACCTCCCTTCACGCTTGAGTGGCTTTCAAATAGTCAGCTGTGAAACTAACCAGTTAAGTGCTTTAAGTGCTCTCACTTCTTCTTTTTCCCTGCAGAAAACACTTAACTGTCTTTGATGTGATCTGGGAGCTGTCAGTCATAGCTAGATGTTTATAAACATTGTAGCAGCTCACAGCTGACTGCTTTAAAGCCACTCAAGCCTGAAGGGAGATGAATTAAACATTGCAGACAGCTGTTGTGCGTGGAAGTTGTCAACCACAGCATTTTAACAATTTCACAGAGATATGAATGAAAGATTTGCAGATCAAAGTGGTTTCTCCATTGGGGCTTTCTCTGGTGAGGGTCTCTCTCATTGGGGGTCCCTAGTGGGGTACTCTGTACTTGTGGGGTCTTTGGCGGGGGTGTCTCACAAGGAGGGATCTCTCATGGGGGCCTGTGGGGGGTCTGGTGGGATGGACAGGTCTTGCATTGTGGGATGGGAGAGTGGTCCTCCAATGAACTTTGGGCGCAACTCCCTTAAAGAGTTACCCCCTTAGCCCACTGCGAGGGCCTCCGCGTCAGGGCCATGTTTGTAAATACCTTTGCCAATTCTCACCCACATGAATCCCAGCCCAGAGGACCGGAGAACTACGCAGGCTTGGAGAATATGGGGTGGGATTCTCCAATAATGGTGCTCTGCCCCCACACCCGCATAAAAACATGTGCAAATCACTCTGGACTTAACTGGAGTAAGTCCAGGGTGATTCTCCACTTTGCAGGGGGCTAGCAGGGCCCTGAAGAGCTCCTCGCAGCTCGGGCTGCTGATATGGGGCCCTGCACTTCTGGCGGGGGGTCTGTGACTGCGCACGGCAGTGGCCTGTGTCGGCTGCCCCGCGACATGACCGACCCACACCGCGGACTGGCACCAAGAAGGTAGGCCCCCCCCAGATCGCGCGCGCCCGCGGGTCGGTGGCCCCCGATCGATAGCCTGGCCGTCCTGGAGGCCCCTCCCAGTGAATGATCCTCCCGCCCCCCACCAGGGCAGCCGTGGACTGAGCCGGCAGCCTCCACGCCGAATGCCTGCCGGATGGAACCATGAGAGAACCATGCCGGTGGGAACTCGGCCAGCTGCACTAGGAGAAACGCCGTGGGGGCCTTTTTCAATGGCCCCCGATCAGCGCCGCGTCAACTGTGCGCCCCCAATTGGCGCAACGTCGGACCTGGGGCGTCATTCTCCGACCCCCCAGAGGGTCGGAGAATGGCCGTTGGCCGCCGTGAATCCCGCCCCCGCCGGTTGCCGAAGTCTCCGAAGGGAGAAAAGTCGGCGGGGCGTTAATGGCGCCGCTGCCGCGGAGAATGTCACGGGTCTGCGCAAGGCAGCCGATTTTCGGCCTGCCGATATTCTCCCTTCCGGATGGGCCGAAGTCCCGTCAACGTGATGACCGTTCACGTCGACGTGAATCAAACCTCCTTTTCATCGGCGTGACCCGGTGCTCCAGGCTCACGCCGATCAGCGTGGAGGTGAGTGATGGCCTGGGGGGTTGGCTCTGGGCAGGCAATGGCGTGGCCGCAGTCTGATTGCGTGAGGAGAGGTGTGTCTCGGGTTGTGTGTGTGTGTGTGCGGCGGGGGGGGGGGGGTTAGAGTAGGCTGGGCTCCGGGGGAGTGCCGGGAGGGGGTCCGTGCCGGGGTGGAGGTTGGGGGGGGGTCCGTGCCGGGGTGGAGGTTGGGGGTTGGGGGGGGGGTCCGTGCTGGGGTGGAGGTTGTGGGGGGGGGGTCCGTGCTGGGGTGGAGGTTGGGGGTTGGGGGGGGTCCGTGCTGGGGTGGAGGTTGGGGGGGGTCCGTGCTGAGGTGGAGGTTGGGGGGGGGTCCGTGCCGTGCCGGGGTGGAGGTTGGGGGTTGGAGGGGGGTCCGTGCTGGGGTGGAGGTTGGGGGGGGTCCGTGCTGGGGTGGAGGTTGGGGTGGGGTCCGTGCCGTGCCGGGGTGGAGGTTGGGGGGGGTCCGTGCCATGCCGGGGTGGAGTTTGGGGGGGGGTCCGTGCCGTGCCGGGGTGGAGGTTGGGGGGGGTCCGTGCTGGGGTGGAGGTTGGGGGGGGTCCGTGCCGGGGTGGAGGTTGGGGGGGGGTCCGTGCTGGGGTGGAGGTTAGGGGGTTCCGTGCTGGGGTGGAGGTTGGGGGGGTCCGTGCCGTGCCGGGGTGGAGGTTGGGGGTTGGGGGGGGGTCCGTGCTGGGGTGGAGGTTGGGGGGGGGTCCGTGCTGGGGTGGAGGTTAGGGGGGGGTCCGTGCAGTGCCGGGGTGGAGGTTGGGGGTTGGGGGGGGGGGTCCGTGCTGGGATGGAGGTTGGGGGGGGGGGTCCGTGCCGGGATGGAGGTTGGGGGGGGTTCCGTGCTGCAGTGGAGGTTGGGGGGGGGTCCGTGCTGGGGTGGAGGTTGGGGGGGTCCGTGCCGTGCCGGGGTGGAGGTTGGGGGTTGGGGGGGGTCCGTGCTGGGGTGGAGGTTGGGGGGGGGTCCGTGCTGGGGTGGAGGTTGGGGGGGGTGTCCGTGCTGGGGTGGAGGTTGGGGGGGGTCGGTGCTGGGGTGGAGGTTGGGGGGGGGGTCCGTGCTGGGGTTGAGGTTGGGGGGGGTCCGTGCCGGGGTGGAGGTTGGGGGTTGAGGGGGGTCCGTGCTGGGGTGGAGGTTGGGGGGGGTCCGTGCCGTGCCGGGGTGGAGGTTGGGGGTTGGGGGGGGGGGTCCGTGCTGGGGTGGAGGTTGGGGGGGGGGTCCGTGCTGGGGTGGAGGTTGGGGGGGGGTCCGTGCCGTGCCGGGGTGGAGGTTGGGGGGGATCCGTGTCGTGCCGGGGTGGAGGTTGGGGGTTGGGGGTGGGGTCCGTGCTGGGATGGAGGTTGGGGAGGGTCCGTGCCGGGGTGGAGGTTGGGGGGGGGTCCGTGCTGGGGTGGAGGTTGGGGGGGTTCCGTGCTGGGGTGGAGGTTGGGGGGGGGGGTCCGTGCTGGGGTGGAGGTTGGGGGGGGTCCGTGCCGGGGTGGAGGTTGGGGGTTGGGGGGTGGTCCGTGCTGGGGTGGAGGTTGGGGGGAGTCCGTGCCGAGGAGGGGGATGGGAGGGCAAGTGAGTTGGTCCACCTGGCCAGGTGCCAGCCTCCAACAGTTGGACCCATGCGGTCCATGCCACCTAGCTGGGGGGAGGAGGGGATATGGGCAATGATGACATGTCGTCGTTCCCCTCCCCCCCACCAGGCCGTCATGTTTTCAGATCATCCAGCGATGTTGGCCGCCGTGGTGGCAGCCGCTCATGTCTATGTTGCCCTGGATGAGGAGGAGGAGGAGGAGCGTGCCAGAGAGGCGGCGCAGGCTGCCGCAGAGGGGCAGGCGGCAGGCGCCCAGGCTGGAGGGACACCTGACCGACAGGACGAGGAGGGGGAGGAGGACGTCGCGGCCCCACGGCAACGGAGGCACCCGAGGGCGCCCCGTGTGTACCGGCCCCGGCAGTCATACCAGGACCTCACGGACCTGGAATGCAGGACGAGACTCCGGATGAGCCGGGAAACCGTGGCACACATCTGCCACCTGCTGGCACACCTGTCACCGCGTGGCACTGGCGGGGGACACCCTCTCCCCGTGTCCGTCAAGGTTACGGTGGCTCTGAACTTTTATGCAACGGGGTCATTCCAGGCACCGAGTGGGGACCTGTCCGGCATATCGCAGACATCGGTGCACCGGTGCATCCGGGCAGTGACAGATGCCCTATATGCCATGGCGCACCGCTACATCCGCTTCCCCGTGGACCGGGCCAGCCAAGATGCCCGGGCCGTGGGCTTCTCTGCCGTTGCCGGGTTCCCCATGGTCCAGGGCGCGATCGATGGGATGCACGTCGCCGTGCGGCCACCTGCAGATAACAGGGCCGTGTTCACTAATAGGAAGGGGACTTATTCGATGAACGTACAGGTGGTCTGCGACCACCGCATGATGATCCTGCACGTCTGCGCCCTTCACCCAGGCAGTGTACACGACTCATTCATGTTGTCGCGGTCATCCATCCCCGGCATGTACGAGGGACGCCATCCCCGGCTGAGGGGCTGGTTGCTGGGCGACAGGGGCTACCCATTGCGATCGTGGCTGATGACGCCTATATGGAGGCCACGCAATGAGGCGGAGAACCGCTACAATGATGCCCATGTAGCGACAAGGGGAGTGATCGAGAGGTGCTTTGGCGTGCTGAAGATGCGTTTCAGGTGCCTGGACCTCTCTGGGGGCGCCCACCAGTATCGGTCAGATAGGGTCGGCCGCATCATTGTGGTGTGCTGCGTCCTGCACAACATAGCCCAGCAGAGGGGCGATGTGCCGCAGGCAGAGGAGGGCGGAGTGGAGGAGCAGCAGAAATAGGCCCAGTCCTCCCAGATGAGGGGGATGGGGGCAATGGTCAGGGCAGACGGGGTAGACACAGGCGGGTGGCTGTCCTCCGTTACCGGCTGGCCCAGCGGGCACGGGACAGACTGATAGCCGCCCGCTTCACTGACTAGATGGGCGTGGGAATCGGGTAGTATGGCCACAGACCGCACACCATGGCAACAGCCGACCACCCACACCCCCCACCCATCCACCCACCCAGCACCCTCACCCCCCTCCCCAACACCACCCACCCCACCCGCATGCACACCACCCCCCCCCCCCCCCCATTGCCGATCCACCTGCGGCACAACGGGCCGGGCTCACACAGTTGCGGGTGGACGCGTGTCTATCGCAGGCCATGGAGGATGATGACAACCCGCCCTGCGATGAGCTCCTGGCTCTACATCGTTGGACTATGTCTGACCCATGGCCACAGTACCACCATCCACCCGGACCATCCCTGCATGCGGCTGTGACACTGCAGCGCACGGTCCCGTCCTCTGCCCGGGGGATGTTGATGGCGGCCCAGGGGGAAGGGGGCAGACTCACCTGGGGCTGAGGTAAGACCACCCCTCACACACACACTTGCGCTCAACGTACATGACACCCCCGCACACTTTGGACAGAGCACAAAGGCAGCTTCAGTAGGTGTAACATTGACTTTAATAACCAAAGGAGTTCATGCACGTGCCCTAGCCCCTAAAACTCATCTGTGCCCTGCACCCGTGCCAACTTACTCAGTGTCTAATTGTTTGGCCTTACGGGCCCTTTGACTACGTCTACGTGGTTCCCCAGACGGTACAGCAGAACTGGAGGTGGACTCCTGTGATTCTTGCCCTCTGACACTGGATCCCTTTAGCGGCCGTTTCCTGGGGCGTCCTGGCCTAGATGGGCCAGGCTGCGGCCCGGGCGACTGGGATGGCGAGCTGCCAGCCTGCCCTGCCCGTTGCCCACCCGATGCACCTGGGACGGAAGGGGGGGAGTCCGAGGTGTCGCGGTGTACCGGGACCTCCCCTACAGAGGGAGCCGGGATGGACCACACCACCTCCTCCTCCCTCGGGGTGCCCGATGGCCCCCAGGCCTCTACATGGGTGGGGGATGCGAACAGACTGGCCATCCGACGCCCCCCCCGACATCTGGCGCTGCCAGTCCTGGAGGCCCATGCTGGTATCGACAGGGGTCTGCAGGTTTGCAGCCCTGGAGCCCAGGGGGTTGGCAAACCCTGTCTGTGACAGTGCGACGCCGGCTCGCACATGGCCACTGGCGCCGATGCCCTCAGCGATGGCCTGCAGAGACTGGGCCATGGCCTGCTGAGACTGGGCCATGGCCTGCAGAGACTGGGCTATGGCGTTGAGCGCCTCTGCCATCTGGCGCTGGCACTGGCTCATGGCCTCCTGTGAGAGGGCAGCCATGTCCTGGGCCACAGACGCCGCCTGCACGGAAGGCCCCAGGCCTCGCAAACCGTTCCCCATGTCTGACACCGTCGCACCCATTGCCTACACTGCGGACGCCACCCGTGCGGTGTCAGCCTGGGTGGCACGCATGACCGGCACCCCTCCCAGCTCCTGGACGCGGGTGGACTCCTCCACCTGCGACCGCAGCTGCCGCAAGCCGCCCGTCACCCTCTTCACTCGTC
Source organism: Scyliorhinus torazame (assembly GCF_047496885.1). Classification (NCBI taxonomy): domain Eukaryota; kingdom Metazoa; phylum Chordata; class Chondrichthyes; order Carcharhiniformes; family Scyliorhinidae; genus Scyliorhinus; species Scyliorhinus torazame. The sequence goes on from NC_092713.1 coordinate 62,501,502, forward strand.
TCCGGGTCGGTGGTTGCATCGGATCTATGTGTGGGTGTGGTAACTGCAGGAACCCGGGATCCATCTGGGCGGCAGATGTTCGCTTGGGCTGGGCTGCCCTCCGACCGCCCGGTCCCTCTGCTGCTCCTACCTCCACCTGCTGTACAGGGCGGCTGTGTTGTGCGCACCAGTGAGTGTACCAGACGCCTCATCACTAAAGTGCCCAACCGTGGTGAGTGTTTCTGCGATGGTGGAGGGTGTTGGTGACAGCAGTGGCGTTGTGTCGTGCTCTTCGTCCCACTCTGAGTCCATGGCACTTTGGGGTGGGGGTTCGTCTCCACCCATCCACTCTGAGTCACTGTCCGGTATTTCGTCTTCCTGGGTAGTGCTGTCCCGGGTAGGGGTGTCCTGGGTAGTGGTGTCCTGGGTAGTGGTGTCCTGGGTAGTGGTGTCCTGGGTAGTGGTGTCCTGGCTCGGATGTGACGGGGGCCTGTGGCTGCCCCCCTCGTCGCTGGGTGGTCGCTCCCGCACGTGACGGGGGTGTCGTCTCCCTGTTGCTCCAGGTCTCTCCGTCTCCCATGGTGTGCGAGGGGCATCCTGCGGGCGTCGCATGCTGGAGGGTCCGGGTCTCTCCGTCTCCCGTGGTCTCTGAGGGGCATCCTGCGGGCGTCGCATGCTGGAGGGTCCGGGTCTCTCCATCTCCCGTGGTCTCCGAGGGGCATCCTGCGGGCGTCGCATGCTGGAGGGTGCGGGTCTCTCCGTCTCCTGTGGTCTCCGAGGGGCATCCTGCGGGCGTCGCATGCTGGAGGGTGCGGGTCTCTCCGTCTCCTGTGGTCTCCGAGGGGCATCCTGCGGGCGTCGCATGCTGGAGGGTGCGGGTCTCTCCGTCTCCTGTGGTCTCCGAGGGGCATCCTGCGGGCGTCGCATGCTGGAGGGTGCGGGTCTCTCCGTCTCCTGTGGTCTCCGAGGGGCATCCTGCGGGCGGTCTGCATCTGCGGGGATGGGTGCCTGGACGTTTGGTCCTGCGATACACAATGAAGCATGCATGGTTAGACATCAGGCAGTGATCAGGTGATATGGGGAAGGGGAATTTGGCGGAGGGGGGATATGGGGACGGGCTGTCGGTGGCTCACTCGCTAGTACGCCCCCGACCTCTGCATCAGCAACCTCCTCAGGTCCGCCAGCCAGTTCCAGGGCCCTTTCCTCGTGTACGGTCAGTGGCCTGTCATCAGCGGGCCCTCCTCCAGTCCTCACATGCTCCCTATTGTTGTGTGCGCGCTTCTCCTGTGGGGGGGGGGGGGGGGGGGGGGGGGGCAGGGGTAAAACGCAACAGTGTTAGGCAGGTATATGAATTCACGCCATCGGTTGCGCGTGCATTGCAGAGGTTAAGGTTAGGGCTGGATTCACTTGGGGATATGGGGGATATGGGGGAGGGGGGGTATGGGGGAGGGGGGATATGGGGATATGGGGGAGGGGGGATATGGGGGATATGGGGGAGGGGGGATATGGGGAAGGGGGGATATGGGGGAGGGGGGATATGGGGGAGGGGGGATATGGGGGATGGGGGATATGGGGGATATTGGGGAGGGGGGATATGGGGAGGGGGATATGGGGGAGGGGGGATATGGGGGATATGGGGGAGGGGGAATAAGGGAGAGGGGGGATATGGGGGATATGGGGGATGGGGGATATGGGGGATATGGGGGATGGGGGGATATGGGGGATATGGAGGAGGGGGGATATGGGGGAGGGGGGTATGGGGGAGGGGGGATATGGGGGATATGGGGAGGGGGGATATGGGAGATATGGGGAGGGGGGATATGGGGGATATGGGGGAGGGGGGATATGGGGGAGGGGGGATATGGGGGATATGGGGGAGGGGGGATATGGGGGAGGGGGGATATGGGGTATATGGGGAGGGGGGATATGGGGCAGGGGGGATATGGGGGAGGGGGGATATGGGGGATGGGGGGATATGGGGGAGGGGGGATATGGGGGAGGGGGGATATGGGGAGGGGGATATGGGGGATATGGGGGAGGGGGATATGGGGGAGGGGGGATATGGGGAGGGGGGATATGGGGGAGGGGGGATATGGGGGAGGGGGGATATGGGGGAGGGGGGATATGGGGGAGGGGGGATATGGGGAGGGGGGATATGGGGAGGGGGATATGGGGGAGGGCGGGATATGGGGAGGGGGGGATATGGGGGAGGCTCACCCTGCCTGTTCTGACGAGGTCGTTCACCTTCTTGTGGCACTGGGTGCCTGTCCGTGGTGTCAGGGCCACAGCGGTGACGGCCTCTGCCACTTCCCTCCACAGACGCCGGCTGTGGCGTGGGGCAACTCTGCGGCCGTGCCCGGGATACAGGGCGCCCCTCCTCTGCTCCACCGCGTCCAGGAGCGCCTCCACATCGCGTGACTCGAACCTCAGGGCTGAGCGACGGCCAGCCATCCAGTCGGGTGTTGCGGTCGGGTGTTGCGGTCGGGTGGGGGGGAGCAGCGCGGCCTTATGAGCCGTCACGCCGTGCAGCGCGTATGACGCTGCACGGCATGAACCACTGCGCAAGCGCGGATCCCGTTACGTCGCTGCTAGCCCATTTCGGGCCGGAGACTATCGACCCATTTTTCCGACGTGACGCAAGTCGGATTTGCGCCGTTTTTTGCGCCGATCGGCGGACTTACCGCCGATAACGGAGAATTTCGCCCCTGATCTTGGGTTTGACGCCCATTCTCCGCCCTCGCGCCGAGCGCGATTTTGGCGCGGAGGCTCTGAGTACCCCACCCACGGTGCCTGGGTTTTAAGAAGATGCAAATAGGTCTGAATGACCCATATGCACCCTCCCGCTGGCGCAGGATGTGAACCTTGATGCCGCCGCCAGTGGGGGACCGGATCATGGGGCTGGATTCTGCCGGAATCGGCTGGGCGGGCAACTCCAGCGCCGAGGTGGGGTGTAAAGCACTCCGGCGTTGCGCCGCCCCAAAGGTGTGGAATCTTCCGCAACTTCAGGGGCTAGGCCGGCGCCAAGGTGGGGAAGGTGCTTGGCGTCACGCCAAACGGTGGCGAAGGGCCTCCGCCAGCCGGCGCAAGTTGGCGCATGCGTGGGAGCACCAACGTGTGCTGGCATCATCCCAGCACATGCGCACGGGGGTTCATCTCCGCGTTGACCATGGCAGAGGACCACAGCGTTAACACGGAAGAATAGAGTGCCCCCACGGCATAGGCCTGCCCGCAGATTGGTGGGCCCCGATCGCGGGCCAGGCTATCGTGGGGGCACCTCCCGGGGCCAGATCCCCCCGCGCCCACCCCCCACCCCCTCCTGCCCGAGGACCCCGGAGGCCGCCCGCACAGCCAGGTCCCGCCGGTAAGTACCTACTCTAATATATGCCGGCAGGACTGGCTGAAAACGGGCGGCTACTCGGCCGATCGCAGGCTGGAGAATCGCTGGGGGGACCAGCGGGGCATGATTCCTGCCCCCGCCAAATCCCCGGCACCGGAGAAATCGGCAGCCGGCAGGGGCGGGATTCACGACGCCCCCCCCCCCCCCACCCCGGCGATTCTCCGACCCGCCGGGGGGGTCCCATTTGTTGCCGATGCTGGATTCTCCACCGCATCGGGAAGTCCACTACCAGTGGCGGCCGGCAGAGAATCCAGCCCCTCATCGACCACCTTAAACATTCCCTCCCTCCACCACCAATGCACAGTGGCAGCAGTGTGTACAATATGGAAGATGCACTGCAGCAACTTGCCGGGACTCCTTCAACAGCACCTTCCAAACCTGTGACCTCTATCACCTGGAAGGAAACTGCAGTCGGAGCATTGGAACACCACCACCTGCAATTCCTCCTCCAATACACTCACCATCCTGACTTGGAAACATATCACTGTTCTTTCACTGTCACTGGGTCAAAATCCTGGAACTCCCTCCCTAACACACTGTGGGTGTACCTACACCATATGGATTGTAGTGGTTCAAGAAGGCAGTTCAGCAGCACCTTCTCAAGGGCAATTAGGGATAAGCAATACATACTGGCCTATCCAGCAACTTCAACATCTAATGAAAAGATGTAAAAATAGCTGTGTTGCGCTGCTGGCATTGACCAATTTTAAACCATTACACCCTCTAGATCACTCTCTCTGCCCTCTTGGCTGCTTTCTCACATTGAACACTCCAGAAGCTGAAGGTCATCCAAAACACTGGTGCCTGCACCTTAACTGACTGCAAGATCCTTTCCCCAATGGTCACTGACCCACATTGGTACTCGGGCAAACAATATCCTGACTTTAAAATTCTCATCTTTGGCCGTGATCCTCCCAAACTGCGGCAAAGTGCTCCCACCAAACATAGGACTTGGCTCCCCACTCTGCAACTGGATCCTCGATTTTCTGACCAACAGACCACAATCAGTAAGAATGAACAATTACACCTCCTCCACAATAGTCTTCAATACCGGGGCCCCGCAGGGCTGCGTACTTAATCCTCTACTCCAGTCCCTGTACACACGACTGCGCGGCAAAATTTGGTTCCAACTCCATCTACAAGTTTGCTGACGATACTACTATAGTGGGCCGGATCTCGAATAACGACGAGTCAGAATACAGGAGGGAGATAGAGAACCTAGTGGAGTGGTGTAGCGACAACAATTTCTCCCTCAATGCCAGCAAAACAAAAGAGCTGGTCATTGACTTCAGGAAGCAAAGTACTGTACACACCCCTGTCAGCGTCAACGGGGCCGAGGTGGAGATGGTTAGCAGTTTCAAATTCCTAGGGGTGCACATCTCCAAAAATCTGTCCTGGTCCACCCACGTCGACGCTACCACCAAGAAAGCACAACAACGCCTATACTTCCTCAGGAAACTATGGAAATTTGGCATGTCCACATTAACCCTTATCAGCTTTTACAGATGCACCATAGAAAGCATCCTATCGGGCTGCATCACAGCCTGGTATGGCATCTGCTCGGCCCAGGACCGCAAGAGACTTCAGAGAGTTGTCAACATCGCCCAGTCCATCACATGAACATGTCTCCCATCCATTGACTCCATCTACACCTCCCGCTGCCTGGGGAAAGCGGGCAGCATAATCAAACACCCTTCCCACCCGGCTTACTCACTCTTCCAACTTCTTCCATCGGGCAGGAGATAACGAAGTCTGAGAACACGCACGAACAGACTCAAAAACAGCTTCTTCCCGGCTGTTACCAGACTCCTAAATGACCCTCTTATGGACTGACCTTATTAACACTACACCCTGTATGCTTCATCCGATGCCGGTGCTTATGTAGTTACATTGGTTAACTTGTGTTGCCTTATTATGTATTTTCTTTTATTCCCTTTTCTTCTCATGTACTTAATGATCTGTTGAGCGGCTCGCAGAAAAAAACTTTTCACTGTACCTCGGTACACGTGACAATAAACAAATCCAATCCAATCCAATCCACCAGCTTTCCACTGCCGCTGGGAGCGCTGGAGAGGCAACATTCACAGCATGCAAATTGGCTATCTCTCTTCCAAGTGAATCTCATCCAATTCCCTATTCCCTAGGCAAGTGAGTTGCTGGGGTTAGGAATCACATTGTTAGCCTGACAAGCTGGTGCAGCTTTTAAGCGCTTCACTCAACACAGACTGTCATTCCAGCCAAGCTGATGGCTGAAAGAAGACCAGCTCCAAGGTTCCTGGATGGTGACATTGAAAGGATGCTGGACGCAGTTGAGGAGAGGAGGGACATCCTATTCCCCAGGATAGGCCGCAGACATCAGCCATCTGTCATGAACCAAGCCTGGGATGAGGAGACAGAGGCAATAATCACTGGCAGCCTGACCAGCAGGACTGGTTGCAATGCAGGAGGAAGATGAATGATCTCCTTCAAGCTGATGATGCTAGAGTGAGTAACCACCTGTGTTCCCCTTGGCATCACTCCCGACCCAGGTATCTGCCCCTAAACCCTTGTAACCCTCTCACACACCACCGGCCAGCATCTCCCTCAGAACTCACCTGCCCAGGAATGCCCACCACAACCCCAATCCTCTTTTGCTAGGCGCCTTGCCCACATATGCCACCAGCTATAAACATCCCAATCCCAGCCTGCCGGCATCTCACAATGTCCCTTCTGTGTCCCCAAGGATAAAACAAGCCACAATAGAAGGGAGCATCAGATATCCCTGAGAAGACGGGATATGCATCCTAACCCCCTCTGAGGAAAGGGCCATAGAACCCACAGGGGAGGCCGAGGAGTGGGCCGTGGCTGACAAGAGGTCAGCAGGCGCTGAGGAAGTGAGATTCCAAAGCAACTTTAACCAGGTGTCCTAACTCAAATGAGCCTTTCATCTCCCACAGCCCTGTCCTTCCCAAGAGCTGATCCCATGTCCTTTGTATTCCAGATTCCCGCCAATTGAGACCGGGCCAACTGGGCTCCATGCACCCCTCTCCCGCAGCAGCCCCCCCCCCCCCCCCCCACCCCTGTCCCCCAACGTTTCAGAACATCCCAGGGCAGACCTCCATGGAAGACACCAAATTCTCAGCACTGCATTCACCTGCACCATCGACCAGCTCTTAGACAATCACCTCACTGAGACATGTTGGCGGACAGGCTCCTGGGTCATCCTCTAGTGAGCACCACACATCTTCTGTAGCACATCAGGTTGGGTCAGGAACTCCCGAGGGAGCAGCTGGTCAGAGGACTCCCCAATCCCAGGGAACAACTGCCACCAAGACAGATGTTGTTGCCTTTAGAAATGGTTATCCCATTACTGATCCAGATGCAAAATCAGAGTCACACTTTACAGGAGGAGGTGTCTGCAACATTTCAGCACCTGCAAGTGCAACTGGAGGAGTCCAACCTCCTTCAGGCGCAGGAGATGTTGCTGACAATGCCTAGCACCCAGGCCAACACTGCAAGGGTGGCATTCACAATGGATAGCCTGGGGCAAGGAGTCAGACCATGTGTGAGGATGTCCAAGACTTGGGTCACACTGTGATGTCCATGTCTGAAGCACAGGACAGGATAGCCCAGCCACAGGCTGACAAACCTCAGGTGCACATGGACGTTGCTGCGGCACTCCAGAGCTTGGCCCAGTCACAAAGGATCATGGCTGAGGGTATTGAGGGCATTGAGCAGATGCTGAAGGACAATATCCATTCACAGAGGGACATGTCCAAGGCACGGGGGGATATGGCCCACTCACTGAGAGACATGACCGAGTCAATGAAGGACATGGCTCACTTGCTGAAGGACATCATGTCCCAGTCACAGAGCTCCATGGCTGAGGGAATCAGCACCATGCTTCAGACGATGATGAGCCTTCAGGACTGGCAGTGCCAGGTGATGTTGAGGCCTCTGCAGCTCACTCCAGCTGCCCCTTCGTCCTGTGGAGTAGCATAGGTGCCAGCGAGCACCACAAGAGAGTTGGAAGCCATGGGGCCCATTCCGAGGCCTCCCATTGGCACCCAAAAGTTGGCCAGGCACCTCCAGGTTCAGGCACTCCAAAAAGCATCTGCCAAGGGCATCACAGGCCAGAGAGTGCCTAGATTCCTATCATGCAACTGGGGGGACAAATAGAAAGAGGGGGAGGCCATGGAAGCAAAGAAAGATTTAGGGCTGGGTGGAGTTGCACATAGTGAGTCAGGGGGAAGGGGGCACTCAATGTAAAAACGTACCATTAAACGCATTTCCACAACCACTCCGAGCTGGCTCTTCTTAAAAAAATCACTAACAGGATGTGCCATCGCTGGCCAGGCCAGTATTTATTGCCTGTATCTAGTTGCCTTTCAGAGGATGGTGCTGAGCTGTGTTCTTGAACTGCTGCAGTCCCTGAGGTGTAGGTACACCCACAGTGTTGTTAGGGAGGGAGTTCCATGACTTTGGCCCAGCGACAGTGAAGGAAGGTGATATATTTCCAAGTCAGGGTCTTGAGTGACTTGGAGGGGAACCTCCAGGTGGTGGTGTTCCCAGATATCTGCTGCTCATGTCCTCGAGATGGTAGTGATCGTGGGTTTGGAAGGTGCTGCAAGAGGAACCTTGGCAAGTTGCTGCAGTGCATCTTGTAGATGGTACAAACAGCTGCCGCTGTTCATCGGTGGCAGAGATATTGAATGTTCGTGGAAGGGGTAACAATCAAGTGGGCTGCTTTGTCCTGGATGGTGACGAGCATCTTGAGTGCTGTTGGAGCTGCACTCATCCATATAAGTGGCGAGTATTCCATTACATTTCTCACTTGTGCCTTGTAGATGGTGGACAGACATTGGGAGGTCAGGAGGTGAGTTACTCACCGTAGAATTCTTAGCCTTTGGCCTGCTCTGGTGGCCACAGTATTAATAAATCAAGTCCAGTACAGTTTCTGATCAATGATAACCCCCAGGATGTTGATAGTGCGGGATTCAGAGATGGTAATGCCATTGAATGTCGGGGCGATGGCTAGATCCTCTCTTGTGGGAGATGGTCATTGTAACTTGCCACTTGTCCACCCAAGCCTGGATATTGTCCAGGTCTTGCTGCATTTGGACATGGACTGCTTCATTATTAGGAGTCGCGAATGGTGCTGAACATCCTGTAGTCACCTGGAAAAATCCCCACTTCTGACCTTATGATGGAAAGGAGGTAATTGATGTAGCAGCTGAAGTATGACTCCAACCAGCGGAGAGTTCCCCCCCTGATTCCCATAGACTCTAGTTTAGCTCGGGCTCCTTGGTCAAATGCTGCCTTGATGTCAAGGGCAGCCATCCTCATCTCACCTCTGGCATTCAGCTCTTTTGTCCAAGTTTGAACCAAGGCTGTAACAAGGTCAAGAGCTGGATGACCCTGGCGACACCCAAACTGAGCATGTTATTGCTGAGTAAGTGCTGCTTGATAGCACTGCTGATGTCTCCTTCCATCACTTTACTGATGATGGAGAGTAGATTGATTGGGCGGTAAATGGTTGGGTTGGATTTGTCTTGTTTCTTGTATATAGGGCAGACCTGGGCAGTTTTCGACATTGCTGGGCAGATGCCAGTGTTGTAGCTGTACTGGAACAGCTTGGTTAGAGGTGCAACAAGTTATCACTCTCATTTGTTTCCCACAAGTGGTAGGATTAGTCTGGGGCTGTGGGAGGGCTTAGTGCACTTCGGACCCATTGATGTCACACAGGCCCTCCACCCTCTCCCAGAACTCACAGGACATGAGAGCATCAGTGTGAGACATCCTGGTATGATAGCATCCCCAGTTTATTGCTCCAAACCATGCTCCACCTCCCACTGCCCCCCCCCCACATCGCCGCCTCACCCCCACAAAGGAATGTGGTTCATAAGGAGGAGCCCCCATTACACAACCAGGGATATTCCAGGGGGACTGTGGAATGCTATCAAAAAGACATGAGTCAGATGTTCTCAGATAATGAAGAGCACCAAAACTCATCTCACAGTGAGCCGTCATCACCCTCCTTCCCGCCGAGGAGACGTGCTGACGCTGCTCACCCAGGCTCATCACCCTGGTGTGATGCTGAGGTGACCCTTGGAGGAGGGGAGGAGAGCCTTATTCGTGGGAAAAGGGGAGAGGTTGAAGGACAGGGGCTGGGGGGGAGGGAGCAAGGTTAGGCAGACGGGTTAAAGCAAAAGGGTGATGGGAAGGGGTGGGGTGAAAGAGTAGTGGGATAAGGGTTTGAAAGGGCAAGGGAAGAGGGTGGGGAGACGGGTAATGGGACAAAAGGGCTTGGGAACAAGAAGGGTGATGGTGATGTCATTGCCGGGCTATCGGCCTCCTAGTCAGTGAATCGTGACTGGATCAGATCATCCTAGTTCGACGGCCTCGTATGACCCTGGCCAAGACCTGTCATCCATGGGTTCTCCCTGGATACCCTCACTGTACTCCTCACCCGACGCAGCCTGATGTTCCTCCTCATCCTCTTCCTGCATGTCGTCCCAATGCTGCATCAAGTTCTGCAGCATGCAGCAGGCCACCATGATATGTGAGACTGCCTGGGGCTATATTGCAGAGCCTCCTTAAAGTGGTCCAAATAGTGGAAACGCATCTTAAGCAGCCCAGTGCATCGCTCGATAACACCCTTGGATGCTCAGTGGTCTTCGTTATAACTGTTCTCTGCCTCAATCTGGGGCCTCCACACAGGTGTCATCAGACATGATTTAAGTGGGTAACCCTTGTCACCCACTAGCCAAGCTCACACCCGAGGGAGTGCTCGAAGGCACTGGGAACCTTGATGTATGCATTGTGCACGTTGCCTCAATAGCATGTACATATGTGTATGATGTGCTGCTCGTGATTGCACGGCAACTGCACATTCAGGGAGTGGAATCTCTTCCCATTAACAAAGGGTACCCCTTGTCGAGCCGGTGCTCAGAGGATGACATGTGTGCCATCTATTGTCCCCTGCACCTGGACCTTGCGAATCCCCGATTTTAGTTGCTGCTTCACTGGCACCCGTGTCTTCAGTTGTAGGGCCTCAAGCTCTGGAATTCTCTCCCTATACCATTCCGCTTATCAACCTCACTTTCCTCCTTTAAGACTCTCCTTAAAAACTACCTCTTTGTTCAGGCTTGTGGTCATCTGACCTAATATGCCTTTATGTGCCTCGGTGTGATACTTTTTTATCATGCCCTTGTGAAGCAGCTGGGATGTTTTATTATATTAAAGGTGCTGTATAAATGTAAGTTGTTGCTTTTACATTTATAAATAGTAGCAGATTTCCACAGCACTGCTTCTGATAAGTCGAGGGTATGTTGTTGAATGTCGGAGGACCATCTGAATGTGGAGATGGTGGACCGGGACCATCTTTGCTGAAAGGAATTCAAAGAGTGCTTCAATGGGAGAACCGAAGAAACATAGATAGACAGAGAACAGAGAGACAAATCACATGTGAATAAATAAATGGGAGGAATCACACTGGGAAGAAATGGAAAGCAGAATAAGTCAGGTTTTGAATAAGGCTCTTTTGACGACCTTCCTTGAAACTAAATGGATAAAGAGCTGCAGAAATTGCTTAACAGTGCAGATGGGCTCTGAGACGAAATCTGAGAAGAGTTTTCAATGGATGTCTTCCCCTTTAACTGCCCATTGAGCTACATCTTCTGATGTTGTGGCATCAGTTCCCCTGCCAGATCATCAGGATTCCATGACGAGGCAATGGTGGTCTCTCGTCAGTGGGACTTCCTTTGGGAGTTAGCTATACTACTAGAAGGACTATGTCAGTCAAAGTTATTTTTGTATGATATATTTTTTCACCGGTGCTGGAAGATGAAGCACTCTGATGAAGCACAAAAGAGGAAAGGCAAGAGGCACAGAGGACTGAGAGAGACAAATGGCATTATAATACATAGTTCCAATAAAGAGGGATTCGACAGGGAAGAAATGTAGGTGAAAGCAGATTAGTACATTAGTGCACCAAGTGTAGTACAAAAGGTTTGTGAGCTAGAGGAACAAGTAGTCACTTGAGATTATGACATAACAGCAACAATGGAGACATGGCACAAAGAAGGTAAGGAATTATGTTAAATTCCTGTCTGTGGAGTGGATATGTAGTTGAAACTTTAGTTTAGTGTTAACTATGCTGCTGAGATTGTATTTCAGGCTTCAGCCTGAAGTAGCGGAGATAGGTCGTATCTTTCAAGAACAATAGGGTCAAAGCTAATTTTTTGAGTGTAGATTGTTGATGGTAGTTTTGAAAGGGATGGGGACAGTACCTGAGGAGAGGGAACCATTCACAATGTCTGGCAGCATTGAGAGGTTGCATTGTGAGAATTTTATTGAGAAGGAGATGAGGAGAGACTCATGGACAAGATGAACTCAAACATGCACATAAGGGCAGATGGAATTAAACTAGAAAGAGAGGGAGATATACAAAGTATTGCCTTTTTAAAAATTATTTCATGGAAGTGGGTGTCACTGGCTGGGCCTGCATTTTTATCACCATCACTAATTGCCCTTTACAAGATGATGGTGAGCTGCCTTCTTGAACCACTGTAGTCCATGTGGTGTAGGAACATCCACAGAGCTGTTAGGGAGGGAGTTTCAGGATTTTGATTTCATGACTACATGAGTCCTAAAGAACTATAAAACTAACATAAGAGTTATATAAAGAGAAAAACAATAACTTTAATAAGGACAAGGGGAGTCCGCACCGTGCAAAAATAAGAACAAAGTTTTATTTACAATCGATATACGTACACTTCTCAGTAGATTCCTACTGGGTTCCTTCTGGTCGGTACCTTACAGGCCGACCTTATATACTCTGGGTAATTGAGGTACCGCCCTAACAGGACAGCCTGTACTTCCACAAGGTGCACGGCGTAGACAAGTATTCCCATCCTGTAGGTCCCATGCGGGATATTTCAGTAACGCAGTACAAGGAAGTCTTGTAGTGCAGTGGTTAGCATTCTTTCTCTAAGTCAGAAGCTTTGTGTTCGAGTCCCACCCTAGGATTTGATGGCCACGCAAGGTGTGGCAAAACAAGTTAATTATCAATCTGTAAATCCTTCCAATATACCTATGGGCAGGCGGTAGAAGTGGAAGAATCTCTTAATCAGCCTGAACATATGGTAACTGCAGGGTAAAAGCCTCCCCATGCTAAAAGATCACATGAATGTTTTTGCCGGGCAGCGAGGTTGCGCAGTGGTTAGCATTGCTACTTCACGGCACCGAGGTCCCAGGTTCGATCCCGGTTCTGGTCACTGTCCGTGTGGAGTCTGCACATTCTACCCATGTTTGCATAGGTTTTGCCCCACAACCCAAAGATGTGCAGGGTAGGTGGATTGGCCACGCAAAATTGCCCCTTAATTAGAAAAAATGAATTGGGTACACTAAATTATATTTTTTTAAAAACATTTTTAAATGAATGTTTTTGCCATGGGCTCCACGGCAAATACCCCTCCTCGCTTTAAGGGATTCCGAGAGAGCTCCACCGTTTTGGGGCACGGAAAACTCCATCTGTGTTTACGAATGTGTGGAAAATTACAGGTGGAGATATTATTGCAAAAAAAGTTCAGGAAAACAGGCCCGTCCCTTTATTTCCTGACTTCTGACAATCCCAGACCATTAATTGTGAATCTCATAAATGACGTGCACATCGAGTGACGGCAAAGGTTTATCATAGGATCTCAGGGGGATTAAAAAGCCTAGTTTAGCTATGAAACTATTTTTGGACTTTTTTCAATAGCACCAGTAATCAGTGTTCTAAACTTCAACAGAAATATAATTTTGTCGTTGGCTCTGACCCCAAAATTAGCTTTTTTTATGTCTAGAAATTGTCCCTGATGAAGATTAAATATATCCTTATTACAAGATCATAAATTCACTAATATAATTACGAAGGAAATTAAAACATTTTTTCAGAAACAACATGCAATGTCCTTTTTTAATCCACGGGAAATTAAACTATGAGAAAAATAGCGTTCACCCTGGTCAAAGGAAAAACTCAGCCATGAACTCCCTCAGACTTCATGCCGCTGCACCACTGGGTCTTTGCTGGAAATGGGACAGAAAATCCCATGTTTTGCACTGCCATGGGGCCCATTCTGGACTGATCAATGACCCTACCCCTGAATGTTAGGAATTAAGGGTTCTCTGTGAGGCTTTGGTCGCTTTCTAACAATGCTATGGTGACACAGCAGAAGAAGATCTGAGGAAATTTGTGACCACAGATAGAAAAAGAATTCTCAACGTGGAAGCAGGAGTTAAAGAATTTGTCAATAACTTTGCTACTGGCTGCTGTAATGATATGTATATAGTCAGATTAGTGAAGGTTTAATAATTACATCTCTGTGTAAATCAAACACTGGAGGGTGTTATTAATTCTCTGTATTTAAGACAGCCTCTCAGGGAATTCTGGGAGAAGCATAGGGAGAAGCTGAGAAGAGCATGGAGAGAACAGATTGAATGTTAATTAGAGATAGATGGCAGGAGGTTAGATCATAGTGTAATTAGTGACTAGATAGAATATTGAATACTGTAAGTCAGATTCAATATCATTTATTATCATCTGTAGCTCAGTAGAGTGTGCAAACTTTATTTAATTGTAGTGTAAAAATAAATTAGTTTTGTTTCAATCTTTTGATTGGTATATTCTTTGTCAACACTACATCATGTCATTCTGGAAAAAAGGACAAAGAATACAACATATTACCAATCATGGTAATATAACATGCTACCAGAAGGAGAAGAAACATAACAACACAGCAGCAGAAGATCTGACGAAATTCGGGACCACAGGTAGAAAAATAATTTTCAACTTGGAAGCAGGATTTAAAGAATTGGTCATTAATTTTGCTACTGTCTGCTGGTGGGAAATGCTAAAATGTATATACGTTATATTGATGAGTAAAAGACAAATAATTCTTATTAACTGCAACATCATTCATCGAATACTTGATAGTAAAGAACAACCTGATTTCAAAGGTAAAGCTGTATTTTCCACCACAATCTTCCAGATTTTAAGTTTATTATTACTAAGATTAGTATTTTAAAATTACATTTTAGAGGTGATCTGTTTTGGAGAAATCAGCTAGGTCATTGAATATTTGCTTTATTATTCTGAGAAACAGGCCAGGATTTTTTACTCCAGCAGAATTTTCTTTGCTGTCTTAACTTCCAGATGTTGCTTTCTTCAGAAATATTGGCAATGGTCCTTATCCAGGACAAACTGAGGAACATGGATGGAATTACTGAACCTCATGAAATAAGACGCATTACAAGTATTTCGGCCCTTAAAGTTTCAGTGCTCAGGGAAGCCAGAAACAGGCGCCTGGGATGAAATGAAAAAAATGAAATGAAAATCACTTATTGTCACAAGTAGGCTTCAAATGGAGCTACTGTGAAAAGCCCTTAGTCGCCACATTCCGGCGCCTGTTCGGAGAGGCTGGTACAGGAATTAAACCGCGCTGCTGGCCTGCCTTGGTCTGCTTTAAAAGCCAGCGATTTAGCCCAGTGTGCTAAACCAGCCCCCGTTGATGAGGGGAATGAGGGGATGAGGGGAAGAACTTAGTTAGGTCAGGATTGCCCCTTTCCCAATTGAGATTCCAGTCAGGATTGACCATCCCTCTCCTTATGGGATGTCATCTGCGGTTCCTGCATGCCCTCTAGAAATTTCTCCCTCTACATCCTTGAAGGACCACAATAGAACTCATGTCAACTGTATTTAAATGTATTTGCGGAGGTTACATCACATGTCTCTACACTCCAGCCATAAGTTAGCCAACACTTTGTCGTATAATTGCCTTCTGCTGCCAATTAAAAAGCAAAAAGACTCATTACCTAACTGGATGATGCTTGACATTCAGCCAAAGGGCAACATGGTAGCACAAGTGATAGCACTGTGGCTTCACAGGGTCCCAGGTTTGATTCCCTGCTGGGTTACTGTTTGTGCGGAGTCTGCACGTTCTCCCCGTGTCTGCGTGGGTTTCCTCCGGGTGCTCCAGTTTCCCCCCACAGTCCAATGACGTGCAGGTCAGGTAATTTGGCCATGATAAATTGCCGTTAGTGGCCAAAAAAGGTTAGGAGAAGTTATTGGGTTACGGGGATAGGGTGGAAGTGAGGGCTTAAGTGGGTCGGTACAGACTTGATGGGCCAAATGGCCTCCTTCTGCACTGTATGTTCTATGTTCTATGTTTTAGCTTCAAACACAAGTTTAGAAATAAGTTGTTGTTGTTGTAATACAGAAGCTGACATCTGTTCCTCTGTACAATATGTGCGTGTCTTGCTGTTGCTCAGGCACATTGAAGTGGGTTGACTCCACAGAGGAGGAAACAATTGGCAAGGAAGGATGAACATGTGGAACTTACCAAACTGTGGAACATTGCATCACGCAAGTTAAAAATATATCTTTCCCAAACCAACACATATGCAGTACAGAATAGAGGACCACATTTCCTTTTCCCTGCTCCCAAACTGTGCCAGAAAGATTAATAGGCCAAGGAAGAGAAATGGACACTAACTCTTCTCCTGAACAGCACTGCACCTGCTGCAAAGTAGCAGCATCGACATCAAGGTTGCCCAACTGGGGGCTAGGTGTCTTTCCAGTTTGGGAAGACTGGACACTTCAAATGCTTCTGCAAGTCCAACATTTTTAATAGAGGAAGAAGATATTTATGAAATGCAAACTATCCAAGAAATTGGAACTAATGCCAGAGACAAAATTACCGAGTTCCTAGGGAAAGTAAATAGTGTTGATCAGGATTATTGGTCAGTTACAGTGGAAGTTAAAGGGTGGGGTTTTCCAGTCTGCCAGTCGTGTGTTCCTCTGTGGCGTGCCCTTGTCGGCAGCAGGATTCTCCATTCCTGCCACCGGCCAATGGGATTTCCCATTGTGGCCATCCCCCGTCACCAGGAAACCCGTGGCCGTGGGTGCGCTGCCGACAGAACAGAGAATCCCTTTACAATTGACATTGGAGCTGGTGGTACAATAGCAGCTGATTGGGGGTCGGTGAGCTCAGTTGGCTGGACTGGCTGGTTCTGATGCAGAATGACACTAGCAGCTTGGGTTTAATTCCTGAGGTTACTCATGAAGGCCCTGCCTTCTCAACCTTGCCCCTTGCCTGAGGAGTGCTGACCCTCAGGTTAAATTACCACCTGTTAATTCACTGTCTCTTTGATGACTTTCATTTTTCAATTCATTTTCATCAGCTGATCATTTGGACTGACTCCAATCAATGCCCTTCCTATCCATCAAATATTATTGCAACGTCCAGGAGGCACAATTCCACCAATGAACGGTCAGTTGATTACCACACTACGCTAGAAGGAGCAGTGGATTGTTGATTCCTTCTGTGTCATCTATAATTAATGCATAGGGCAGCACGGTAGCATTGTGGATAGCACAATTGCTTCACAGCTCCAGGGTCCCAGGTTCGATTCCGGCTTGGGTCACTGTTTGTGTGGAGTCTGCACATCCTCCCCGTGTGTGCGTGGGTTTCCTCCGGTTCCTCCGGTTTCCTCCCACAGCCCAAAGATGTGCAGGTTAGGTGGATTGGCCATGATAAATTGCCCTTAGTGTCCAAAATTGCCCTTAGTGTTGGGTGGGGTTACTGGGTTATGGGGATAGGGTGGAGGTGTTGACCTTGGGTAGGGTGCTCTTTCCAAGAGCTGGTGCAGACTTGATGGGCTGAATGGCCTGCTTCAGCACTGTAAATTCTATGATATCCTTATTGAGTAGAGATGTCAATATTCCATTAGAAATTCTGGAAAAAGTGGATGATGACCTACAATTGGACAATTGGATGCTTGATGAAGAAAGGGCGGTGGATGTTGTCTACATGGACTTTAGAAAAGCCTTTGACATGGTCCCTTATGGCAGACCGGTACAAAAGGTGAAGTCACATAGGATCAGAAGTGGCTCGGTCATAGAAGACAGAGTGTGGCGGTGGAAGGGGGCTTTTCTGAATGGAAGGCTGTGACTAGTGGTGTTCCGCAGGGATCAGCGCTGACATTTGTTGTTCGTAGTATATATAAATCATTGGGAGGAAAATGTAGCTGGTCTGATTAGTAGGTTTGCAGACGACGTAAAGATTGGTGGAGTTGCGGATTGTGAGGAGGATTGTCAGAGGATACAGCAGGATGTAGATTGAATCGCATACAATAGAATCCCTATAGTGCAGAAGGAGGCTATTTGGCCCATTGGGTCTACACCGACCCTTGGAAAGAGCACCCTACCTAGGCCTATGCACCCACCTTATCCCCGTAATCCAGTAACTTCCACTTAACATTTTGGACACTAAGGGGTAATTTAGCATGGCCAATCCACCTAACCTGCACACCTTTGGACAGGAGGAGGAACTTGGAGCATCTGGAGGATACGGGGAGAAAGTGCAAACTCCACACAGATAGTGACCCAAGGCTGGAATTGAATCTGGGTCCCTGGCACTCTGCGGCAGCAGTGCTAACCACTGTACCACTTACCACTGTATCATTACCGTAATTGGAGACTTAGGCGGAGAAATGGCAGATGGAGTTTAATCCAGGCAAATGTGAGGTAATGCATTTTGGGAGGTCTAATACAGGTGGGAATCATTAAATGACAGGACCCTTGGGAGTATTGACAGACAGTGAGGTATGGGCGTATAAGTCCACAGATCATTGAAAGTAGCAACAGAGGTGGAGAAGGTAGTCAAGAAGACAGATGGCATGCTTGCCTTCATCGGTCGGTGCATTGAGTATAAAAATTGGAAAGCCGTGCTGCAGCTGTACAGAGCCTTGGTTAGATCACATTTGTAATATTGCGCACAATTCTGGTCGCCACACTACCAGAAGGATGTGGATGTTTTGGAGAGGGTACAGAAGAGGTTTTCCATGATATTGCCTGGTCTAGAGGGTATTTGCTATGAGGAGAGCTTGGATAAACTCGGATTGTTTTCACTGGAATGACGGAGGTTGAGGGACGACCTGATAGAGGTTTAAAAAAACTATGAGTGGCATGGACAGAGTGGATAGATACCTTTCCCCAGGGTGGGATGGTCAATTATTAGGGGACATAGGTTTAACGTGTGAGGGAGAAAGTTTAGAGATGTGCCAGGCAAGTTTTATACACAGAGGGTGTTGGGTGCCTGGAGCGTGCTGCCGAGGGAAGGGCTGGAAGCAGATTTGATAGTGATGTTTAAGAGGCACCTTGACGAATGCATGAATAGGATGGCAATAGCGGGATACAGACCCCACAAGTGAAAAAGGTTTAGTTTAGACAGGCATCATGATCGGCACAGGCTTGGAGGGCCGAAGAGCTTGAACCTGTGCTGTCCTGTTCTTTGGTCTATGTTCTTTTATGGAGGAATTTCCACAGTCACGTGTAGGACATTGGAATACTATTGTACAGCAGCTGGCAAGGTTTATTCATTGGGTCGTGGTTTACTCTCCATCACAGGGACACCATTCACTAGTTCGCAGGTGAAATTTAAGATTGTGGTTCTCTCAGTTCTTATTGAGACAAGGCCACAGAATGCAGAGCAGCAGATGGAGGCCTTGCACAAGAAGACTTTTTGGACCTAGGTTGACTCTTTTCCAAAGAGACTAATGGGAAAGAAGTCTTTGGAGGACCGAGTAATCCAATGGAAGATGAGGTTGTGGAGGTTGGCACACGATTGAAATTTACTGCTAAACCAGAGTTTCTTTTTTTGAGGAGTCAACTGTGCTTGCTGTGAAAGAGCAGCATTACGATCCTTGCCCCACTGAACCTATCAATGATCGGCACAGGCTTGGAGGGCCGCTGGCTGACCATGAAGAGATGCCCAGGGGTGAGAGAATGCTTGATTCCATAAAGGATCACACTGCCAGAGTGTTGGTAGAGCTCATTGGCTTTGGTGAAAGTAAATTGACCCCCATACTTCAATCTAATCAAGAACATTTTCTTTCCACTGAAGCTGTCTTGAGTACAGCAGCTGAGAGTAAATCTTCTGAGCTTCTAATGAAATAAAGCTGTGGAATCCTGTACAATCGTGATGGCAGCAAACATCCACCAGCTTTGAAGACCTCAGTTGGATACCACTGGGACCGTGGGCTTTTCATCTGTTCGATCGCTTGTTGAAGCTCCGCCATCAATGATGGGTCACTGGTGGATTCTACCACAGGGCACAGGGCGATGGCATAAAGAATATCAGCTGTTACTGTGATTCAATGATGTGGAGATGCTGGTGTTGGACCGGGGTGAGCACAGTAAGAAGTTTTACAACACCAGTTTAAAGTCCAACAGGTTTGCTTCGAATCACTTGCTTTCGGAGCACTTCTCCTTCTTCGGATGAATGAAGAGGTGGACCTCTTCATTCATCCGAAGAAGGAGCAGTGCTCCGAAAGCTAGTGATTCGAAACAAACCTGTTGGACTTTAACCTGGTGTTGTAAGACTTCTTATTGTGAGTCAAGGTTGAGGACTTATTCAAAATGTTCTTTTTAGTTGACAGAGGGCATTGCCATCCTTAGGAGAGAGAAGAAACACAATCTTGTGAACAAAGGAGATTTTGTCCATTTGACCTTGGTCCATAGATGGCATAAGTAGCTTCAGAAAGTGTTAGCATGTCATGATGGTCAGCATATTGCTGGATTCCCCCGGGCTTTCTTTGAATTGTTACGTCAGGCAATGAAGACTGCTCATTTTTGTTCTTTGAGGTTGCATATGTCAGCATTGTTTTCATCAAGGTAGTCCCAGTGATGACAATGGTCGAGCCCAAACAGAGTCTAGTACGACTGACTTTGTTAATCCTACAGTTCTGGAATTGAATTGCCTGTGTGAAGATTCTCCAGATTGGGTGTGAGTTACACTTAGAATTGATTCAATCAGGGTGGCACGGTGGCACAGTGGCTAGCACTGCTGCCTCATGGCACTGAGGTCCCGGGTTCGGTCCCGGCCATGGGTTACTGTCCGTGTGGAATTTGCACATTTATCCCCGTGTCTGCGTGGGTCTCACCCCCACAACACAAAAATGTGTAGGGTAGGTGGATTGGCCACGCTAATTACCCCTTAATTAGAAAAAATAATTGGGTAACCAATATTTTAAAACAATAATTGATTCAATAAATTGCGAGTCTCTCTGGATTGTGTTGCAAAGATTTGGATGTCCAAGAAACTTAATCACAATCCTACAATTAATTCAGAATGATATGACTGCAACTGTTTTGAGTGGAAGATCTGAAATAGGCACCTTCAAAATCTGAACTGGGGTAAAGAAAGACTGTAGCCCCCATACTATTAACAATCTACCTGACAGTGGCTATTCACCTCATCAAAGATCAACTGCTCTCCTGTACTAACCAGCATCTAAATGGAATACTCTTTAACCTCAGTCGCGTGCATGAGAAAACTAACCATGGTAGATATGATCTACAGTTTGCAAAAGGACACCATCTTGCTGCCTACTCTGTATCGGATTTGCAAATTACTCTTAATTTCTCCAGTTCTACATAAAAGAAACTTGGCCTGTCCTTAAGCCGGGATTTTCTGAAACAACTCTCAAACGTTGTTTCTGCGAAGTCTTGTTTTCCGAACTCTCAAATGGTAAACATTCCAGGGGAGGACAAAGAAAACACTTCAACGACACTCAGGAACCCTCCTTGAAGTGCGGCAGCTTTGGCAATAATGACTTGGAGGAGTTTGCTACCAATTGTTCAGATGGCAACAATTGTTCAGCAAGCTGCATCATGCTTTGATTTACAATGTTTTAATGATGAAGCAGATGGCAACACAAAATGAAAGAGAATGAAGCATTACAGGCACTCTGGATCCCACTAGATCATGGCACATCCTGCCCCTTTGCTCAAAGATCTGTATGTCGACAATCAGTCTGTTCAGTCAGTTGAAGATTCATGTCAGAAACGCAGGGGCCTGAGTATACGCCATCCTCAAATGGAGAGACAGCGGACGACAATGACGATTCAGAGTCAGTGTGCAACCAACTGAACAACAACTGACTCCTAACCAGTCATTGAATTTTTTTTGAATAGCTAGATACTCTTTCCTGAGTTTCTGAATCTTCTGCTGTAAATGTTATTCAGTTACCATTTATTGGAACTGACTTTGAAATAGAAGGATGTGCTCTAAGGGGCGAAATGTTGGATGGTAAAAATTATGTTTATAAAACATCAGTTTCAATTTAATTTGCTGGAAGTCGGCAGGGGACCAAAATACTAAGAAACTCACAGCTAATAGGGTGGAGGGAAAATACAATTGACCATGCCACTCGATACTTAGACTTAGAATGTATCTGTGTGCCATTTGGTTTGATTTCTTTAGCTTGTATGTCCTGGTGTTAAAATAGACCCCATTCCAGGAATACGTATTTCAATATCAGGAGTAATTTTATTCCTGGATAGGTAACTATATCCAACCAAAACATAGACAGCTTTAACTAAACAACAAAATTAACATTAGCTAGGATTTTCTTTGAACTGCTCAAGTTTATGGACAGTTTCCCACCTCCCATACATGTAAAAGGAAAGATTCTGGAATATGTTCAGCATTTCCCATACCTTGGTAGCCACCTCCCTCAACAGCCCACCATTGAGACGGGATTCGCTGTTGCCCGACACCGATATCGTAATCAGCGATCGGGCGGAGAATCCCTTTTGACGCAAAAATCAGGGGCGGTGCTAGTTTTTGGATGGTCCGCCCCCTCCAGAACGGCATCATCACTGAGTCTCAGGAACGGAGAATTCTGCCGATTGTCTTCTGAAATCTCACCGTCGTAATTCCTGGGCTGGATTCTCTGTTTTGGAGACTAAGTCCCCATGTCGGTGTGAAAATGGTGGTCTTTTACGCCAGGAAAACTGGTGCAAAATGACCACCAATTCCCCATTTTGCTGGGGGCTAGCAGGGAGGCAGCATAGAGCTCGCAGCTCTTGCTGCCGATACGGTCCTGAGCATTTCCAGTCCCGTGGCCGCGCATGCGCACGGCAGCGATCTGCAGCGGCCGCGCCGTGCTTCATGCCAGACTCAGCCCACGAACCCGGACCACAAAAGTAGTGTCCCCCTTCGACCGCTCGCGCGCCCCGGTCTGCCCGCCCACAGTGCCCCCAGCCCCGGATGAACCCCCACCTGCCCGTGGATCGACCCTCCCCCGACTGTGGCGGCCCCGGACTGAGCCCGCAGCCACCACGTGAGGTTCCCGGAGGGTGTGAATACACATAACCCACGTCATTGAGAACTCGGCCGGTCGGGGACGGAGCATCATGGGACGGGCCTTGTGGATAATCGGAGTCGCGTACTCCTAGAGAACTCCGCTTTTCAGGGGGCGGAGAATACAAAAACCAGCGCCGCTCCCGATATTGCCGTCAAAACGGATTCCCCGCCCCATCGCCGAATGCGATTTCGGAGTCGGCGAGCGGAGAATCCAGCCACCTGTCTTTGACCTCTCGTGATATTTTGTGGCCATTAAGGGATTTGCACCCACAGGGACTAGTTGCCGTTCAGATGAGTTTCGGCTTCTGGAATGGACGGTCCCATCGATACTAGAGATGCAGTTGCAGAGCCAGGGACTGCATGAGGGGTTGTCGGCGAGCATCCAATACCTCCCCCAGGTGATGGGGGTGCCCCCGGGTTTAGCTCCACTCGCACCACCATCCCATGGAGTAACCCGGGGGCCATCAGGAACCCTGAGGGCGGAGGAAGTGATGGAGCCCATGCCGGTGACTCCCGCAAGTGAGGTGCTGGAACACCGCAGCACCTCGGACTCCCCCCTTCTGTCACTGGTGCATCACCTAGGCAGCGGGCAAAACAGGGCGGCACCATGCCAAGCAGCATCCAGGCCCAACCAGGCCCAGTCACCCCAGAAGATGACTGCCAAAGGGGACCCAAGTCAGAGGGCGGGAATCACAGTAGGTTGCCTCCATTCCTGATGTACCATCCGGGGATCTACCTCGGCATAGCATTAGGGCCCGTAAGGATAGATAAGTACATACCAGTTAAGTTGGCATGGGTGCAGGGCACAGTTTAGCGATCGGAGCAGGGTCACGTATCTGTATATACGTTTTTACATTAAACACCTGTTCACCCTGTTACAACCTGCCTCGGTGCTCTGTCAGAAGGGTGTGAGGTGTGGGCTGGCCGCATGGGGGGTGCGGGGGGGTGGGGGGAATGGGCGGACATTGGGGGCAGGCTTTGCTCAGGGACCGTCGTTCAGCCAGTGCTCACCACTCCGGTGTTCCACCACCCCCTCACCATCACCACCTCCGCCGCCCCAGGGGTCCGATGGCACCATGTGATAGAATGGCCACTTCGCATGCAATGATCACCAAGGTGGACGGTGGAAAGTGCTACCGTGGGCAGGAGTCAGATGTTGTCAAAAGATGCGGAGCACCAGAGCTCATCGCAGAGCGGGTTGTCATCATCCTCCATCTCATGGACCATACCTGCTGTTACTGCCAACCCAGGGCCTGCACCCCATAGTGCGGCAGGTATGTATCACAGCGGGGGTTGCAGGCAGGGGGTGGCTGGGGGGGCGTGCCCCTGGCCAGTTCCCCCTACCCCCAGTCCCCCAGTGTTGAACTTGGAGGTGACCAGAGCATCAAGTGCACGCAGGTACCCATGTCGTGCCCATCTTCGCCCTCCCCGCATCCACCTCCTCCAGCATGTCGCCCACATGCTGTGTGATTTTGTGGAGGACTCTGCAGGCCACCATGATCCGGGCGACCCTCCCAGCAATGTTTTTCAAACTTTTTTTCCTGGGACCCACTTTCACCAACTCTGGCCGATGTTCGTGACTAACCATTTCTTCTTTAATGTAACAGATGAACCTGCATGATCCTCTTAATCTCACTTGCTTTGTCATTCAATGTGGTTTGTCTTTGAATTCACCATGTTTTGAGGGTTTTAAACTGTCATTTACCAGTATCTCCATGTGTACAATACACATGGGCTTTACATCCGGATTTGCATTGGCACAATTAAGAAACCCACACCTCAATAAATCATTTTTATACTGCTTTGTTCTTGCCATCAGTTTTTTCTTTGTTGGGTGTTCACCAGAAACCCTGGAGCACTGCATACACCCCACATCAGACCTGCTTTGTCCTTCCCTGGACTCTCCTGCGAAGCTCTCTCCAGCAGGTTCAGTCGTGAGATCTTGGCCTGTTTCTGTCTCTGGCCCTCTCTTCCTTATTACAAAATGACCCATCTTCAGTTTTTTACACAGTCCTGTTGCTTGCTTGCTGACAGCTACAAATGGAGGAACCTCTCCTCCATGATTTTGCGCCCAAAGCACGGATGTATAGGGCGTGTGAAGTCAGTGGACATGCCGAGCTCGTGACTTGCTCTCTGCCGCCGCTTCTGGCGGGAAAACTCCATTGTTTGCATTAAAGGCCAGTCACGGCCAACATTCCTAAGACCTGATCATGGCTGTTGGACGCTTCTCCTGCGATCGGGAATGCTGCGACTGATTGCTCCGCGACCCTAAGTTTGAAAAATCCTGCACTAGAGGACTGCTCCAGAGCAGTTCAGGCACCTGAACCGCATCTTCAGGAGGCCGAAGCACCACTCGATCACACTCCCCGGTGGCTGCACGGGCGGCGCTGTAGCTGGTCTCCGCGTCAGTCTGTATCCAGATAGGCATCATCAGCCACGACCGCAGCGGATAACCCCTGTCTCTCAGGAGCCAACCTCCAGCCGGGGCTGCGGCTCAAAGAGGCCAGGGACCATCAAGTGTGCCAGGATGAAGGCATCATGCACACTGCCTGGGTATTGGGCACAGACGTGCATGATGTGCATCCCATGGTCACATATTCAGCGAGTGGAACAGCTTTCAGTGTGCGAATAGCGGCCTGTCATCTGCAGGAGCTCATAGGGCGACATTCATCCCATTGATCTCAGGGCATTTCGGCTATGGCGGCCTGGGCATCCTGGTGGCTCGGTCCACATTGAAGTAGATGTGTTGAGCCGCCTGGGCATTTAGGGCTTCCGTGATGGCGTGAATGCACCTGTGCGCTGGACTCTGTGAGATTCCGGAGAGGTCCCCCCTCGGCGGCTGGAAGGACCCTGTGATCGTCACCTTGATGGCCATCGGGAGGGGATGTCTTCCCCCATACCCCCCCCCGTGTCAGGTATGCCATCATCTGACAGGTATGTCTTACTGTCTCTCTGCTCAGTAGGAGTCTTCAAAGGCATGCCCCTGGTCCAGTAGGTCCTTGAATGACAGGCGGTGCTGGTACACACGGGCCTCACGCATCACCTTCTTTGCACCTCCTCCTCCTCCTTGGCCTGTTGGGCAGCCAGTTCTCCATCCTCAGCAGCTGCCTCCTGTTCCTGTGGGGCTTCCTCCTCCTCCTCGAGCAGCTCCAGCTCATACAGCCTCAGTGCATCCCCCAGGGCTGCGGCGACTAGGAGGAAGGCCACCATTGTTGGTTGTATTCCGATGTCCATTGTCTGCAGGGGGTGAAAGGCCGACATGTTCACATGGTGCGTAGCTCCGTGCCCAACCAGGTCTGCCGGGCTACATGGTGCCCCTGGTTGGCACTGTGAACTCTGCGCCCGCATAAAATCCCCCACATCCGCACACACCTGGCCCCTGGCACAGAGGCAGAGAATCATGGAGGCCCCGCAGAATACTGAGTCAGGCTCACTAATGATATGCAAATGGCGTTTACTGTATGTGCGGAGTGGAATGAATGCATTGACGCTGCTCTTGATGCACCAGAGAATTACGATTTAGCGTGAACCGGGCACCTGCCATGATTTCGCCGCCAAAACCTATTCTCCGCCCAATCGTTGGCCCAAAGAGACTCCAGTCCAATGTCCCTGGGTCCTCCCCGATGATGCAATCAGATTCACCCAAGATTAAAGTTGAATCTTCAGACCTCATTGAATCTTCCTACTCACCAATGTGAAGTCATGCGGGTGCGAATTACTATTGATTTTTAAAAAAGGAACCAGGCACCATGACCTCCGAGAGGAAGGAAGGAGATAGGCAGTCCTCTCTACCTTATACCACAGTGTACAGGGGACACTTACCGCTGGCCAGCTCCAGAGAGGTGGTGGTTAAAGGGTGTTGAGGCCCTCCTTTGGGATCGGGGTTACGGCTGGTGTTAGTTGTCCTGAAACATTTAAAATTCATGAAGTAGTTGTCCAAGAGTGTTTGGTGTAAAGGCCTGATGGCAATGAGACCCTTGAGGATAACCAGGAGGAGTGGTACATTTCCTCTGATGCGAAGGAAGTACAGGATCATAGAATCATAGAATCAACAGTGCAGAAGGAGGCCATTTGGCCCATCGAATCTGCACTGGCCCTTAGGAAAGAGCACCCCACTTAAGCCCACACCTCCACCCTATCCCCATAACCCAGCAACCCCACCCAACGTTTTTTGGACACTAAGGTAATTTATCATCGCCAATCCACCTAATCTGCACATCTTTGGACTGTGGGAGGAAACTGGAGCACCCGGAGGAAACCCACGCACACACGGGGAGAATGTGCAGACTCCACACAGATAGTGACCCAAGCCAGGAATCGAACCTGGGGCCCTGGAGCTGTGAAGCGATTGTGCTAACCACTATGCTATGAAGCGGAGCGAAAGGCCGAAGAGGAACAAGAGGATGGAGGCCAGGTGGGGGGTGAGGATTTGAATGGACAGGAGGAGCAGGGATGCCCCCATCGCTTCCGCTTTGTGCAATAACGCTCACGTAGTCCGACTGCGCAACAACCCCCTCCCACCCCTCAAGAGCTTTGTGACTTCTCCGTGACCAAGGAAGGAAGTCTTCAGGGTGCTGGGTTGGGGGGGTCTTTGTGCCTGCTTAGTCTGTCAATGCTGGAGGGCGATGCACTATGAGGAATACTCTGATGCTTCTCAGCTTGTTCTTATTTCTGCCTCTGTCTGCTGCCTAAAGATTGCATTCTGCATCACGCCGCTGGAACCGACAAAATTTGCACTGATTTCCGCCCTCCATTTATCTGTAAAATTCTGCCCAGAGTAAATTTTCCAGAATCTTGCGAGACATTTTGAGTGTTGCAAATCTCACGAGAGGCCTCTCACGGGATTCAGTGGGCTTGTCCCGACACCATGTCGGGCGCAACGAGACCGCTGAATCATACCCTGTAGCTTGAAATTACTCATAGCAAATTGCTTAATTATAAGCTGGTATTAAGTGATAGAGGGTTTTAATGGCAGGTGCTATCATTTAAAGAGGGTAAGAAGGGAAGGAATGTACTATTATGTTTGTTAGGAATAGTACACCAGTAATAATAACATGATTATTTAACATTTTCAAATGGTTAACATTATTCAAGACCAACATTCTGGAAAAAAGTTTTTGCAGATTTCTTTGCATCAAGGTTCCACAGCTTGTAAAATGCATCCTAGTTCATTTAATGTGCAACTTCAAAAAAAGACACAAGAACAGCTTAATATCATAATAATAGTTTAGCCAGGAAGTGGGCATGGTAGGGGAGAGACAAACAGGCTCTAACATGACACACACTTCATCTGTTATCCCCAAACCAGCTCAAGGTGCATAAGCATTGTTTTTGTAAGATAAGTCACATTTGAAGAAAAATAATTTTTGTTTATTGAATTTATGAAAACATGTGATATTGTCATTGAGAGTACCTTTAAGAAATGGGTGTTGATACTGCAGTGACGTCAGAGAGTGCGTGGAGCTGGGCTGTCTGTCAGCTTTTTACTTTCGTTTTAGGCTGTTTGCTGCAGGGTGTGTTCTGGTATCGCTTTCAGAGCTGGATAGCTGCAGTCGCAGCCATAAGGTTGTTGAATCTCTCTCTGTAATCTAAAGATTGTAAATCGATCCTGGTGATTTAAAACTAATAACAGTAGTGACTTTAACCTGATGTGCTTCTGGTAAAAGGTGTTTTAAGTCTTATGGATGTTAAAAGGAAAGCTTAAAGGATTACTTAGTGTTGTAGTCTTTGGGGGTTGTATTTGAATTAATGGTTGCTAAGATGTTCACTGTATGTTTTAAAAAGGTTAACTTGAGATCATAGAATAAACATTGTTTTGTTTTACAAAATACTTTAACATTTCTGCTGTACCACTTCTGTAGAGTGGGCCATATACTCCACATACCACAATCTAGTAACAGGTGTGGGTCAGATGAACTCCATGATACACTCTGGGGTTCTCTAAACCCTGGCCCATAACAATATTGTTTAAAATGGTAGCTTTCATACTACAGAGCAGTGCACTCGAAAGCAGGTTATGAGTCAATATAAGTGGTACTACTACCAACCAATTTTACTAGACAGCAGGCTAGTGATTTAGCTTAATATGTAATATAGCCATAAGTCAGAATGGATATTTATTATAAAGTTTCAGTACTTCTGATTTCAAAATTAGAAGGACAGTTCTCATGTAACCTGCGACTTTTGATTGTATCCTTACATTGATTTATAATGATACTGCAATTGCTTAAACAAGGTGTTTGGTGATTTTTATAATGCATATTGGCATTCAAAACATACTTTGAGCTGTAATTGTAGCTGTGCCTCCAGTATAATGACAGACGTAAACAAGCAATATCCTATTTGTAGTTCTTCCTGGGTTTTTATAATAATCTTCATTAGTGTCACAGTGTTAAGTAGGCTTACATTAACACTGCAGATTTACAGCACAGAACGAGACTCTTCGGCCCATTGTGTCTGCGCCGGCCATTGAACACCTCTTTTAATCCCATTTTACAGCACTTGGTCCATAGCCTTGTATGATATAGTGTTTCAAACTATAATTTAAATGCTTCATAAATGCTGTGAGGGCTCCCACCTCTACCACCCTTTCAGGCAGTAAGTTCCAGTGTGGGTGAAAAGGTTTTTCCCTAAACCCCTCTAAATCCCCGTTCCATCTGGTCCCCTAAACCCCTCTAAATTACCTGCTCATTACTTTAAATCTAAGCTTCCTGGTTATTGACCCCTCTACTAAGGGAAAGGTTTCTTCCTATCTACTCTATGACCTGCACAATTTTGTACATCTCAATCAGGTTCCCCCTCAGCCTTCTCTGCCTTCAGGAGAACAACCCAGTCTAACCAGCCTCGCTTCATTACTGAAATGCTCCAGCCCAGGCAACATCCTGGTGAATCTCCTCTGCACCCTTTCTAGTGCAATCACATCCTTCCTATCCTGTGGCGGCCAGAACTGCACACAATACCCTAGCTGTGGCCTACCGAGGGTTTTATACAGCTCCACCATAACTTCCCTGCTCTTATATTCTATGCCTCGGCTAATAAAGGCAAGTATCCCATATGGATTTTGGTATGTACCGGCGAATACATTCCCACTCGTCAAGCATCACGTGATGTGTCGTGACATCAGCAGAGTATTTGCGTGGACTTAGGCAATTCTCCATCTTTGATTGTTTGAGCAACAGCCCTTAATAAACCTCTCGTCGTGTTTTAGAAAAATCTAGAGTATGGGCACTTCCATACCTTTTCTCTTTACGGAAACAAAGAAATATAACAGAAGAATAAACTGCTGTTGAGGATGGGAAAGAAAAACATCGCTGGAAGAAGACACTCGATGACTAAACAGTGGGGACGGCATCAGGAGCAACAGAAGATTCTTGGGACTGAACTCACATGCACACTCACACTCACACACACTCACACTCACACACACTCACACACACACACACACACACACACCAGGCAAAGTGCCGCGGCCGATACTGAAGAAAATATTTTCAACTGCAGCTGTGGGTAAGGAGACTAACAGCCGGGGAGCACTTGCTTGAGGTGAAGTGAGTGGGGCCAAGGGTGCAGGGATGAGGTGAAGCTAAATGGGTTGCGGAGAACAGGGATTTCAAAGTCTGCTGACTCTGCATGGGCCACTACTTGGGGAAAAGTCAAACTACAATCAGGCAAAGCCCAAAAGATTTTTGTTGCTTGCAAAAAATGTGCCATACTTTCCATAAAAATTAGGAGTGAGTAAATTGGCTAAAGTGCAGCCCAGATCTAAAATGTTGAGAAAAACAGGCACCTTTGATGCATTTGATGAAGACTGTGAGACTTGGAACTCATAGAAGGAAAGATTCCAATATTTCTCACAGTAAATCAGACACTGGAGGATCCAAAGATCCCAACATTTCTCAGCACAGTAGAGCGGATAACTTTTATGCTGCTTCAAAATTTAGTTCACCCAGTCAAACCAATAGTTAAGCCCTACGCTGAATGAATAAGAATCCTAGAGGGGCATTTCTCTCCTAAACTGTTCACAATTGCAGAAACATTTCAGTTCCACTGCCATAGTCAGAAAGAAAGTGAAAGCATATTACAGTTCATAGCGACTTTAGGTAGGTTAGCAAAATATTGTGAATTTGGTGCAACACTTGATGATACTCTTCGTGATAGGCTGATTGATGGACTCCGCAGTGAAGCTATTCAGCTGTAGAAGCTGACTGTAAGTGATTTCACTGTAAAAGCTGCTGTGGACGTTGCCACATCTACGGAGTTTGCAATAAGAGAAGCTTCATACATAGGGGCTGGAGCAAAGATTCACAAAATGGATACCACAGGAAACAAGACTGCAAGAGTACAACCGTGTCACTGATGTACACAGTGATGCACTATCAATTACGACGAGACGAGAGTAGAATGTAATTGAGGCTTTATTACACAGAGACGTGTGGCCTCCTACAGCAGCTTACAAAATGGCTGCTGTTCGGCGTACACACATTTATACTCCACCTCCTGGGCGGAGCCAGCAGGCAGGGATCTACCTGTAGTACAGGGGCCTTACAGTAATACCCATATATACAATATAATACAACAGTGGTGGCTACCACACACGGGTTGGACACTAAGCGGTGTGATAGATTAAAATGATAGAGTAAAATGAATACATGCAGGAACTGTGGCAAGAAGGACCACATAGACAACGTCTCCTACACCAAGACATTGCAAGAAGAAAAACACAGCTAAACAGACTAGCCGTGTCTGTCAATTAGCGTATGAGGCTCAAGGTCACTCAAAAGACAACGGGGACGATTCTCTGGCCACATTGCACCCAGCACCAATCCCACTATGTTGAGAGAATAGCGGTAGCGCTCCAAAACGGGATTCGTGTTGGTCGCCAAACAGTTTACCATTCTCAAGGCCCTCTTCGGCTGGCGTGATTAGGATCTTGCTCAGGAAAGACGAGAACCTCATCACACCTCATTTGCATTCATTTAAATCTCATTAGTCAGATTAAAGTAGAATGCAGTGGCCTCCTGGGAGTCACCCGCCTCCCCCGCCGATGCAGGAACTGCACCGGGCAGATTATCATAGAATTTACAGTGCAGAAGGAGGCCATTCGGCCCATCGAGTCCGCACCGGCTCTTGGAAAGAGCACCCTACCCAAGGTCAACACTGCCACCCTATCCCCATAACCCAGCAACCCCACCCAACACTAAGGGCAATTTTGGACACTAAGGGCAATTTATCATGGCCAATCCACTTAACCTGCACATCTTTGGACTGTGGGAGGAAACCGGAGCACCCAGAGGAAACCCACGCACACACTGGGAGGATATGCAGACTCCGCACAGACAGTGACCCAAGCCAGAATCGAACCTGGGATCCTGGAGCTGTGAAGCAATTGTGCTATCCACAATGCTACCGTGCTGCCCCAAAATCACCGTATGAACTTTTCCAGCCTCCAGATGTTCGCTTCTGCCATAGGCATGAAACAACATTAAGTTTGATAAAATATTTCACATTCCATTTTGGCTCTTATCAGCTTGTAATTATTTTGATGAAGGTCCTTCATCCACTGGTGTGGTGATGGGAGACTTAAACTTCCCCAATATTGACTGGGACTCACTTAGTGCCAGGGGCTTAGACGGGGCAGAGTTTGTAAGGAGCATCCAGGAGGGCTTCTTAAAACAATATGTATACAGTCCAACTAGGGAAGGGGCGGTACTGGACCTGGTATTGGGGAATGAGCCCTGCCAGGTGGTAGAAGTTTCAGTAGGGGAGCATTTCGGGAACAGTGACCACAATTCAGTAAGTTTTAAAGTGCTGGTGGACAAGGATCAGAGTGGTCCTATCGTGAATGTTCTAAATTGGGGGAAGGCTAATTATAACAATATTAGACGGGAACTGAAGAACCTAGATTGGGGGCGGATGTTTGAGGGCAAATCAACCTTGGATAACGAGAGATATTGTTGGCCTCGTCAAAAAGAAAAAGGAGGCATTTGTCAGGGCTAAAAGGCTGGGAACAGACGAAGCCTGTGTGGAATATAAGGAAAGTAGGAAGGAACTTAAGCAAGGAGTCAGGAGGGCTAGAAGGGGTCACGAAAAGTCATTGGCAAATAGGGTTAAGGAAAATCCCAAGGCTTTTTACACATACATAAAAAGCAAGAGGGTAGCCAGGGAAAGGGTTGGCCCACTAAAGGATAGGCAAGGGAATCTATGTGTGGAGCCAGAGGAAATGGGCGAGGTACTAAATGAATACTTTGCATCAGTATTCACCAAAGAGAAGGAATTGGTAGATGTTGAGTCTGGAGAAGGGTGTGTAGCTAGCCTGGGTAACATTGAGATCCAAAAAGACGAGGTGTTGGGCATCTTAAAAAATATTAAGGTAGATAAGTCCCCAGGGCCTGATAGGATCTACCCCAGAATACTGAAGGAGGCTGGAGAGGAAATTGCTGAGGCCTTGACAGAAATCTTTGGATCCTCACTGTCTTCAGGTGATGTCCCGGAGGACTGGAGAATAGCCAATGTTGCTCCTCTGTTTAAGAAGGGTAGCAAGGATAATCCCGGGAACTACAGGCCAGTGAGCCTTACTTCAGTGATAGGGAAATTACTGGAGAGAATTCTTCGAGACAGGATCGACTCCCATTTGGAAGCAAATGGACGTATTAGTGAGAGGCAGCATGGTTTTGTGAATGGGAGGTCGTGTCTCACTAACTTGATAGAGTTTTTCGAGGAGGTCACAAAGATGATTGATGCAGGTAAGGTAGTGGATGTTGTCCATATGTAAGGCCTTTGACAATGTCCCTCATGGTAGACTAGTCCAAAAGTTGAAGTCACACGGGATCAGGGGTGAGCTGGCAAGGTGGATACAGAACTGGCTAGGTCATAGAAGGCAGAGAGTAGCAATGGAAGGATGCTTTTCTAATTGGAGGGCTGTGACCAGTGGTTGTCCGCAGGGATCAGTGCTGGGACCTTTGCAGTTTGTAGTATATATAAATGATTTGGAGGAAAATGTAACTGGTCTGATTAGTAAGTTTGCAGATGACACAAAGGTTAGTGGAATTGCGGATAGCGATGAGGACTGTCAGAGGATACAGCAGGATTTAGATTGTTTGGTGACTTGGGCGGCGAGATGGCACATGGAGTTTAATCCCGACAAATGTGAGGTAATGCATTTTGGAAGGTCTAATGCAGGTAGGGAATATACAGTGAATGGTAGAACCCTCAAGAGTATTGAAAGTAAGAGAGAGATCTAGGTGTGCAGGTCCACAGGTCACTGAAAGGGGCACCACAGGTGGAGAAGGTAGTCAAGAAGGCATACGGCATGCTTGCCTTCATTGGCCGGGGCATTGAGTATAAGAATTGGCAAGTCATGTTGCAGCTGTATAGAACCTTAGTTAGGCCACACTTGGAGCATAGTGTTCAATTCTGGTCGCCACACTACCAGAAGGATGTGGAGGTTTTAGAGAGGGTGCAGAAGAGATTTACCAGAATGTTGCCAGGTATGGAGGGCATTAGCTATGAGGAGCGGTTGAATAAACTCGGTTTGTTCTCACTGGAACGACGGAGGTTGAGGGGAGACCTGATAGAGGTCTACAAAATTATGAGGGGCATAGACAGAGTGGATAGTCAGAGGCTTTTCCCCAGGGTAGAGGGGTCAATTACTAGCGGGCATAGGTTTAAGGTGAGAGGGGCAAGGTTTAGAGTAGATGTATGAGGCAAGATTTTTACACAGAGGGTAGTGGGTGCCTGGAACCCGCTACCGGAGGAGGTGGTGGAAGCAGGGACGATAGTGACATTTAAGGGGCATCTTGACAAATACATGAATAGGATGGGAATAGAGGGATACGGACCCAGGAAGTGTAGAAGATTGTAGTTTAGTCGGGCAGCACGTTCGGCACGGGCTTGGAGGGCCAAAGGGCCTGTTCCTGTGCTGTACATTTCTTTGTTCTTTGTTCTTTGTTCTTATGAGCATGGACCTAGCATGTTGGATCCCGAGGGAGGTCAAGGAGGTAGGTCCAGAACCCATGTGCCCCTCTGTCGCTGCTGGGCTGCAGAGAAGTGGTCCAGAGGGATGGATGGGCTTGGGCTAGGGTCAGGAGTTGACCTCAGGACTCTCCCCGGGATGGGGGTCTCGTGACTGCACTGCCTCTCAGCCCTGGGAAACCTGAAGATCACTCTTGGCATGGAGATTTCAGGCAGCTCTCTGGTAAAACTCTTCATTCTTGTCTCTATACTGTGAAAACTTTGAAGTGGTCTGGTCACTTTAACCTGCCTGCCTCCTGGACACATGCAAGGCTTCAAAATCACAGCAGCACGCCCATCGACAGAAGGGGTCCCCCTTTCTCCTTCTCAGAAGCTGCAGGTGTGAGAAGTCTCCTTTGAAGTCCTCTGACGGACAGGAGAAGTCAGTTTCATTCGGGGTGATTTCCTTCCGTAGCCTGCATGAGCAGCAGGTGCAGTCTGGCCACTTTGAACTGCACTGCATGACAACTACAGAACGGACCAAACTGTTCATTGTTGACACAAGCCAGAAAGCTTCAAGTACTTTCTCTTTCTTCACAGCTGTTCACTCAACCCCATGATTTTGACACAAAATCTTTTCAAGTCTCTTAACCTTCCTGGAAAGCTCAACACCTTTGAAAACCTTTGCAGTTTCATGGTCCAGTACCTTTGATTAGCATTTGATTGACAGCTTAATGTTGTTTACACAGCAGGCATGAGCTTTGTTTATTTTCCTTTCCCCTCCATCAACTCTGGTTGAGGCTTCCTCGAAAAACTCTAATAAATTAGTCAGACATGAAACCCTTTCATGAAACTATGCTGACTCTACCTGATTAAATTAAATGTGCTGCTATTGCTTCCTTTATAATTGATTCCAACAATAGAATCATAGAATCATAGAATTTGCAGTGCAGAAGGAGGCCATTTGGCCCATCAAGTCTACACCTGCCCTTGGAAAGAGCACCCTACCTAAGCTCACACCTCCACCCTAACCCCACACCTCCACCCTATCCCCATAACCCCTCCTAACCTTTTTTTGGCCACTATGGGCAATTTAGCATAGCCAATCCACCTAACCTGCACATCTTTGGACTGTGGGAGGAAACCGGAGCACCCGGAGGAAACCCACGCAGACACGTGGAGAACGTGCAGACTCCGCACAGACAGTGATCCAAGTGGGAATCAAACCTGGGACCCTGGAGCTGTGAAGCAACTGTGCTAACCACTGTGCTACAATGCTGCTCCCAAATAGGTGTTAGGCTAATCGGCCTATAGTCACCCACTTTTTGCCTCCCTCCTTTTTTGAACAGGGGTGTCACATTGGCAGTTTTCGAATCCTCTGGTATTCTCCAGAATGAAAGGAGATATTTTGAAGGAGTTTGAGGACTACTTTAAGGGAAACAATATACACCATATCAAGTCAGCTCCATATCACCCTGAAACAAATGGATTGACCAAATGTTATGTGCAATCATTAAACCATTCTATTTAAGCATCGAAGGACCAGGTGACATTGTCAAGCAGAGTAAACAAATTACTAATGTCTTGCCGGAACACTGTACTTGCAACCATGCAGAGTTCACCGGCAATGCTGTTGTCCAAAAGGAAACTAAGAACACAGTTTGATTTATTAACTCCACCTGGTACTTCAGAGAACAACCACAATTTTTTAGGAGGAAGCAAAACTCTAAGAAGCGAGTACTCAACCAGGGAGAGAGAGTGCTAGCTGGGAGCTACACCGCCAATGAGAAGTGGGTACCTGCTCTGATCCTAGAAAAGTCAGGTCTAATATCATACACCATGCAGGTGGATGACGAAAGAGTTTGGCGACATCATGCTGATCATCTATTTGCTTCATGAAGTGAGTTAGCAGAAACCTTTCAAGAGGTTCTTCTCTTGGAAGATCTAGAGAGCAATACTTCAGAATAGAGCCCAAATCCAGAGAGTGGTTCAGATTCGGTTTCTGAGGACTTTCCAATACCTATAGTGACAGAAGCACCATCGAGAGAAAGGAAAGAAAACACTTCCAACGTCTCAAGTAACAAAATTCTACAACACTGAAAAATAACTAAAGGAATAGACGTCTACCACAGCGGCTGTCTTATTGAATTGTATATATGTAGACAAATGATGCATTATGTTAATTGTTGTCATTGCACAAATAAAGTAAAGGGGGAGAAGTGTAACAGGGAATACACTCCTGCTGGTTTAGCATCATGTATTGTGTAGTGCCGTCAGCAGAGTGTTTGCGCGGCTTTGGGAAGATCACCAGTTTTTGATTTTATGTGCGACACCCCTTAATAAACCTTTCTGTGTTTTACCAGAATCCAGAGTGTCAGCACCTCCATACCGTTTCCCTCTGTGGCAAAAAAGTAATATAACACCTTTTTAATCATTTTATATATCTGGATTTCTGTCTTTAGAGATTATTGGACATGCAACCCTAGATCTCTCTGGTCCTCTGTACCTCCTTGCGTCCTACCGTTCATTGTGTATTCCCTTGTCTTGGTAACCCTCCCAAAATGCATCACCTCACATTTTTCAGGGTTAAATTTCATTTGCCACTGTTCTGCCCATCTGCCCAGCCCATCGATACGGCTCTGTAATCTAAGGCTTTTTCCTCGCTATTTACCACACCAAAGTTTTTGTGTCATCTGCGAGCTTACTGAGCATACCCCCCCAAATTCCCATCTAGATTATTAATGTACATTACACGCAGCAAGGGACTCAGCACTAATTCCTATAATACACCACCGAACACAGGCTTCCGGTCACAAAAACAATCTTCGGCCATTACTCTCTACTTCCTGCCACTAAGCCAATTTTGAATTCAGTTTGCCAAATTGTCCTGGATCCCATGGGCTTTTACCTACTTGACCAGTCTCCCATGCAGTACCTTGTTAAAAGCCTTAATCAAGACCACATAGACTGCATCAACTGCACTACCCCCATCCACAGACCTAGTCACCTCCTCAATAAGTTCAATCAAGTTTATTAGACATGATCTCACACTGACAAAGCCATGCTGACTATCCTTGATTAATCCTTTATTTACCAAGTGGAAATTAATTCTGTCCCTCAGTTTTTTTCCAAAAATTTCCCTACCACTGATGTTAGACTCACTGACCTATAATTATTTGATTTTTCCCTACTGCCCTTCTTGAATAATAGTACCACATTAGCTGCTTCTAGGTTTCTGGCACCGCACCTGGGGCTTGAGGAGACATGTAAATTAACGTCAGAGTCCCTGCAATCTCCTCTTTTGTCTCACACAGCAGCCTAAGATACATCTCATCTGGGCCTGATGATTTATACACTTTCAAGCCTGCTAAAACCACTAACACCTCCTCCTTCTCAATGCTAATCTGGTCAATCATATCACAGTCCCCCTCCCTGTTTTCTGCACCTACATTGTCCTTCTCCATAATGAACACTGATACAAAATACTCACTTAATACCTCACCTATATCTTTCAGCTCTATGCGCAGTTTACTTTGGTTCCTAATGGGCCATTGGGGGGGGGGGCATGGTAGCACAGTGGTTAGCACAGTTGCTTCACAGCTCCAGGGTCTCAGGTTCGATACCCGGCTTGGGCCACTGCCTGTGCGGAGTTTGCACGTTCTCCCCGTGTCTGCGTGGGTTTCCTCCGGGTGCTCCAGTTTCCTCCCACAGTCCAAAAATGTGCAGGTTAGGTGGATTGGCTATGCTAAATTGTCTTTAGTGGCCAAAAAGGTTGGATTGTGTTGGGTTACTGGGATAGGGTGGGGGTGTGGGCTTAGATCGGGTGCTCTTTCCAAGGGCTGGTGCAGACTCAATGGGCCAAATGGCTTCCTTCGGCACTGTAAATTCTATGATTCTATATTCCTTCACTGCTTACCCGCTTACCCTTAATATACTTATAGAACACCTTGGGATTCTCCTTTATTTTGCCCACCAGTGTTTTCCTCATGCCCCCTCTTTGTTCTCCTAAGTTTAAAAATTAATACGTCTATCTTTGCTCTGCCTCACAGATTAACTCGTTTTTATTCTGTACACATCTTAATCAATATAAGAGCCAGTCCTTTGTGTGATGTTCTGTTGTATGTCATAACTGTTCTGGAGCTGGAGTTGGAAGAACTTCGGATCATTCGGGAGGCAGAGGGGGTCATAGATAGCAGCTTCAGGGAATTAGTTACACCAAAGATTGGAGATAGATGGGTAACTGTAAGAGGGACTGTGAAGAAGCAGTCAGTGCAGGGATCCCCTGCGGTCGTTCCCCTGAGAAACAAGTATACCGCTTTGGATACTTGTGGGGGGTACGACTTACCAGGGGTAAGCCATGGGTTACGGGCCTCTGGCACGGAGTCTGTCCCTGTTGCTCAGAAGGGAAGGGGGGAGAGGAGCAGAGCATTAGTAATTGGGGACTCGATAGTCAGGGGCACAGATCGGAGATTTTGTGGGAGCGTGAGAGACTCACGTTTGGTATGTTGCCTCCCAGGTGCAAGGGTACGTGATGTCTCGGATCGTGTTTTCCGGGTCCTTAGGGGGAGGGGGAGCAGCCCCAAGTCGTGGTCCACATTGGCACTAACGACATAGGTAGGAAAGGGGACAAGGATGTCAGGCAGGCTTCCAGGGAGCTAGGATGGAAGCTCAGAACTAGAACAAACAGAGTTGTTATCTCTGGGTTGTTGCCCGTGCCACGTGATAGTGAGATGAGGAATAGGGAGAGAGAGCAATTAAACATGTGGCTACAGGGATGGTGCAGGCGGGAGGGATTCAGATTTCTGGATAACTGGGGCTCTTTCTGGGGAAGGTGGGACCTCTACAGACAGGATGGTCTACATCTGAACCTGAGGGGCACAAATATCCTGGGGGGGAGATTTGTTAGTGCTCTTTTGGGGGGTTTAAACTAATACAGCAGGGGCATGGGAACCTGGATTGTAGTTTTAGGGTATGGGAGAATGAGAGTATAGAGGTCAGGAGCACAGATTTGACGTCGCAGGAGGGGGCCAGTGTTCAGGTAGGTGGTTTGAAGTGTGTCTACTTCAATGCCAGGAGTATACAAAATAAGGTAGGGGAACTGGCAGCATGGGGTGGTATCTGGGACTTCGATGTTGTGGCCATTTCGGAGACATGGATAGAGCAGGGACAGGAATGGATGTTGCAGGTTCCGGGGTTTGGGTGTTTTAGTAAGCTCAGAGAAGGAGGCAAAAGAGGGGGAGGTGTGGCGCTGCTAGTCATGAGCAGTATTACGGTGGCGGAGAGGATGCTAGATGGGGACTCATCTTCCGAGGTAGTATGGGCTGAGGTTAGAAACATGAAAGGAGAGGTCACCCTGTTGGGAGTCTTCTATAGGCCTCCAAATAGTTCTAGGGATGTAGAGGAAAGGATGGCGAGGATGATCCTGGATAAGAGCGAAAGTAACAGGGTAGTTATTATGGGAGACTTTAATTTTCCAAATATTGATTGGAAAAGATATAGTTTGAGTACATTAGGTGGGTCGTTTTTTGTACAGTGTGTGCAGGAGGGTTTCCTGACACAATATGTTGACAGGCCAACAAGAGGCGAGGCCACGTTGGATTTGGTTTTGGGTAATGAACCAGGCCAGGTGTTGGATTTGGAGGTAGGAGAGCACTTTGGGGACAGTGACCACAATTAGGTGACGTTAACGTTAATGATGGAAAGGGATAAGTATACACCGCAGAGCAAGAGTTATAGCTGGGGGAAGGGCAATTATGATGCCATTAGACGTGACTTGGGGGGGATAAGATGGAGAAGTAGTCTGCAAGTGTTGGGCACACTGGATAAGTGGAGCTTGTTCAAGGATCAGCTACTGCTTGTTCTTGATAAGTATGTACCGGTCAGGCAGGGAGGAAGGCGTCGAGCGAGGGAACCGTGGTTTACCAAAGAAGTGGAATCTCTTGTTAAGAGGAAGAAGGAGGCCTATGTGAAGATGAGGTGTGAAGTTTCAGTTGGGGCGATGGATAGTTACAAGGTAGCGAGGAAGGATCTAAAGAGAGAGCTAAGACGAGCAAGGAGGGGACATGAGAAGTATTTGGCAGGTAGGATCAAGGAAAACCCAAAAGCTTTCTATAGGTATGTCAGGAATAAGCGAATGACTAGGGAAAGAGTAGGACCTGTCAAGGACAGGGATGGGAAGTTGTGTGTGGAGTCTGAAGAGATAGGTGAGATACTAAATGAATATTTTTCGTCAGTATTCACTCAGGAAAAAGATAATGTTGTGGAGGAGAATGCTGAGACCCAGGCTAATAGAATAGATGGCATTGAGGTACGTAGGGAAGAGGTGTTGGCAATTCTGGACAGGCTGAAAATAGATAAGTCCCCGGGTCCTGATGGGACTTATCCTAGGATTCTGTGGGAGGCCAGGGAAGAGATTGCTGGACCTTTGGCTTTGATTTTTATGTCATCATTGGCTACAGGAATAGTGCCAGAGGACTGGAGGATAGCAAATGTGGTCCCTTTGTTCAAAAAGGGGAGCAGAGACAACCCCGGCAAACTATAGACCGGTGAGCCTCACGTCTGTAGTGGGTAAAGTCTTGGAGGGGATTATAAGAGACAAGATTTATAATCATCTAGATAGGAATAATATGATCAGGGATAGTCAGCATGGCTTTGTGAAGGGTAGGTCATGCCTCACAAACCTTATCGAGTTCTTTGAGAAGGTGACTGAACAGGTAGACGAGGGTAGAGCAGTTGATGTGGTGTATATGGATTTCAGCAAAGCGTTTGATAAGGTTCCCCATGGTAGGCTATTGCAGAAAATACGGAGGCTGGGGATTGAGGGTGATTTAGAGATGTGGATCAGAAATTGGCTAGCTGAAAGAAGACAGAGGGTGGTGGTTGATGGGAAATGTTCAGAATGGAGTTCAGTTACAAGTGGAGTACCACAAGGATCTGTTCTGGGGCCGTTGCTGTTTGTCATTTTTATCAATGACCTAGAGGAAGGCGCAGAAGGGTGGGTGAGTAAATTTGCAGACGACACTAAAGTCGGTGGTGTTGTCGATAGTGTGGAAGGATGTAGCAGGTTACAGAGGGATATAGATAAGCTGCAGAGCTGGGCTGAGAGGTGGCAAATGGAGTTTAATGTAGAGAAGTGTGAGGTGATTCACTTTGGAAGGAATAACAGGAATGCGGAATATTTGGCTAATGGTAAAGTTCTTGGAAGTGTGGATGAGCAGAGGGGTCTAGGTGTCCATGTACATAGATCCCTGAAAGTTGCCACCCAGGTTGGTAGGGTTGTGAAGAAGGCCTATGGAGTGTTGGCCTTTATTGGTAGAGGGATTGAGTTCCGGAGTCAGGAGGTCATGTTGCAGCTGTACAGAACTCTGGTACGGCCGCATTTGGAGTATTGCGTACAGTTCTGGTCACCGCATTATAGGAAGGATGTGGAGGCTTTGGAGCGGGTGCAGAGGAGATTTACCAGGATGTTGCCTGGTATGGAGGGAAAATCTTATGAGGAAAGGCTGATGGACTTGAGGTTGTTTTCGTTGGAGAGAAGAAGGTTAAGAGGAGACTTAATAGAGGCATACAAAATGATCAGGGCATTAGATAGGACAGTGAGAGCCTTCTCCCGTGGATGGAAATGGCTGGCACGAGGGGACATAGCTTTAAACTGAGGGGTAATAGATATAGGACAGAGGTCAGAGGTAGGTTCTTTACGCAAAGAGTAATGAGGCCGTGGAATGCCCTACCTGCTACAGTAGTGAACTCGCCAACATTGAGGGCATTTAAAAGTTTATTGGATAATCATATGGATGATAATGGCATAGTGTAGGTTAGATGGCTTTTGTTTCGGTGCAACATCGTGGGCCGAAGGGCCTGTACTGCGCTGTATCGTTCTATGTTCTATGTTCTATGTATGGGATTCAATAATGCCATAATGCCCTCAGAAACTAAGTTACTGGTAATAATAATGGGCCTGCATCAAAATAGGAAGAAGAATGGTGGCATTGAGAGGTAATGCCTACCTATCCATTCTGCCCTCTCCAGAAACATACGTCCCAACCTACAAAATTCAGAAAAAACAACTTCAACAAACCGACACCATCCCCGAAAATATGAAAAAAGGCAATGTAAAAATGAAAACCTGACCTTAATGAAGGTCACAGCTTCATAATGACTGAATAAGTTTAAACCTTTTTTTAATTAAATTTGGATTTTAAGATCGTGAGTGGTGGTCTATTATTGCATCTGAAATCCAATTTGTATTTTTTCCTGAAAACCTAAGTTCAATGGTTCCATGTATGGCATATGAAAACAATTATTTACAATGGGAATGCAATGGATGAAGTTGCAGCAAAAACAAATTGTCCATCAGTTAAATTGGAGAAAAATAAAGTGAATCAATGCATAATTTTTACTGTGGCAGGTTTAGAAATTATGGAAATGAGTTCTGGAGGTACAACATTTATTTTACCTCAGAGGTGTGCTGGAAAAGATGTCTGCTCCCCGAAATTTAAA
The DNA here is from genome assembly GCF_047496885.1 of Scyliorhinus torazame. Taxonomy (NCBI): domain Eukaryota; kingdom Metazoa; phylum Chordata; class Chondrichthyes; order Carcharhiniformes; family Scyliorhinidae; genus Scyliorhinus; species Scyliorhinus torazame. The sequence goes on from NC_092713.1 coordinate 62,544,498, forward strand.
TTTTTGACATTTGGGCTCCTCCATCATTGAGGATGCGATATTTGTGGAGCCCTTCTCCTCCAGTGAGTTGTTTCATTGTCTACTATCATTCCTGACTGGATGTGCCAGGACTGCAGAACTGATACTTTGGTTGTGAAATTGCTTAGGTCTGTCTACTACTTGCTGCTTATGCTGTGTGGCACACAAGTAGTCCTGTGTTGTAGCTTCACCAGGTGGACACCTCGGGCGGGATTCTCCAACCCCCGCCGCTCCATCACCGGCCGCCATATTCTCCGGCCGGCGGAAAATCGCGCCGATGGGAATCGCGCACGCGCCTCGCAGAATCGGGAGAATCGGCGTGACGTAATGGGCCCCGGGGCTGCTCCAAATCTCCTGACCCGATGGGCCGAAGTCCTGCCGATGTGACCACAGGTCAACCAGTCGTGCTGGCTGACGCCGGCGAGCGCGGAGGTAGGGGTCGGCGTGGGGCGGCCGCCGGAGAGGAGACAGCATGGCCGTAGCTGGGGGAGTGGGGTCGCGGGTGCCGTTGGACGGTGCTTCCCAGGGCCGAGGATGTGTGCAGGTGATCGGGGTCAGTGTCGGGGGGCGGGGGGGGAGTGCCGGGGAGTGCCGGGGAGGGGAGTGCCGGGGGGGGCGGGGGGGAGTGCCGGGGGGTGGGCGGGGGTTGCCAGGGAGGGGAGGTGCTGGGGAGGGGAATGCCGGAGAGGAGCGTTGCCGGGGAGGGACTGTGCCGGGGAGGGGAGTGCAGGGGAGGGGAGTGCCGGGGAGGGGAGTGCTGGGGAGGAGGGGTGCCGCTATGGGTGTGCCAGCGAGGAGAGTGCCGGGGAGGGGGGTGCCGGGGAGGGGACGTGCCAGGGAGGCGGGGTGCCGGGAGGGGGAGTGTCAGGGAGGGGTGGGTGCCGGGGAGGGGGGGGGGTGTCGGGGAGGTGGGGTGCCGGGAGGTGGGGTGCCGGGGAGGGGGACTGTCGGGGAGGGGAGGAGCCGGGGAGGTGGGGTGCCGGGGAGGGGGGGCTACCTGGCCAGATGCCAGCTCGCAACAATGGCAACCATGCAGCCCATGGCATCTGGCTGCGGAGGGTGCTATGGGCAATGATGACATGTCGTCTATACCACCCCCCCCACCCCACCCCCCACCCCCTGCAGACCGTTTTGTTTGGGCATCACCCAGCGATGTTGGCCGTCGTGGCGGGAGCCACTGTTCTACATGTTGCCCTGTGGGAGCTGGAGCAGGATTATGCCAGGGAGGTGGTGGAGGCCGCCGCGGAGGAGCGTGCCGCAGGGAGGCAGGTGGCAGCCGGCCAGCCTGGAAGGCTGCCCACACGACAGGACGAGGAGGTGCCATGGCGACGGAGGCGCCCGATGAGGCCCCGTGTGTACCGGCGACATTCGTCGGACCAGGATCTCATGGACCGGGCATGCAGGAGGAGACTCAGGATGAGCTGAGAAACCGTCGCCCATATCTACCACCAGGTGGCACACCTGGCACCGCATGGGACTGGGGAAGGACATCCTCTCCCAGTGGCCATCAAGGTTACAGTGGCCCTGAACTTCTACGCTACGGGTCGTTCCAGTCGCCGAATGGGGACCTGTCCGGCATCTCCCAGGCGTCGGTGCACAGGCCCCTCCATGGGTCAGGGGTGCGCACGGATCCAGCACCCGATGCACCCTCGGAACCTGGTGCTGCCAGTCCTGGACGCCCGCCCTGGAATCAACAAGGGTCTGCATGTTTGCTCAGGGAGTTGGCCATCCCTGTCTGGGTCTGGGCGACGCCGGTCAGCACCTGGGCAATGGCTCCGATGCCCTCAGCGATGGCCCACTGGGACTGGGCCACAGCCTGTTGAGACTGGGCCATGGCCTGCTGAGACTGGGGCTTTGGCTCTGGGCCACAGATGCCGCCTGCACGAAAAGCCCCAGGCCTTGCATACTGCTCCCCATGTCTGACACCGTCGCACCCATTGCCTCCACTACGGATGTAGTTTCGGCCTGGGTGGCACGCATGACCGGCACCACTCCCTGCTCCTGGACACGGGTGGACTCCTCACCTGCGTCTGCAGCTGCCACAAGCCGGCCGTCACCCCCTTTGATCATCTCTGGGTCCGTGACTGCATCGGGTCTATGGGTGGGTGTGGTAACTCCAGGAAACTGGGACCCGTCTGGGCGGCAGTTGGTTGCTGGGGCCGGGCTGCCCTCCGACCGTCCAGCCCCTCGGCTGCTCCTACCTCCACCTGCTGTACCAGGACAGCACCAGTTGTGTTGTGCGCACCAGTTAGTGGACCAGAAGCCTCATCGCTAAAGTGCCCAACCGAGGTGAGTGTCTCTGCGATGGTGGAGGGTGTAGGAGATAGCAGTGGCGTAATGTCGTGCTCCTCATCCGACCCGAAGTCCGAGGTCCCCTGGAGTGGTGTTTCTGGCCGTCTGTCCCCTGTGTGTGGGTGTCCTGGGGGGTTGTGTCCTGTGTGTGGGTGTCCTGTGTGTGGGTGTCCTGTGTGTGGGTGTCCTGTGTGTCAGTGTCCTGTGTGTCAGTGTCCTGTGTGTCAGTGTCCTGTGTGTCAGTGTCCTGTGTCAACTGGGACGGGGGCCTGTTGGTGTGGCTGCCCTCTCCGTCGCTGGGTGTGGCTCTCCGGCACTACGCGACGGGTGCTTCACTGGCACTAGATGGGGGCGGCGTACGCCTGACGGTCCGGGTCTACCCTGGCTCGTGGGTGCAGTGGCACTGGGTAGGGGTGTTGTATGCCTGACGGCCCGGGTCTATCCCTGTCTTGTGGGGGCCCTGGTACTGGGTGGGGGCGTTGTATGCCAGACGGCCCGGGTCTATCCCTATCTTGTGGGCGCCCTGGCATGTTCTGGGGGCGGTCGGCATCCGCAGGGACGGGTGGGTCGACGTTTGGCCCTGCAATACACAATAGTGAAACTATAATCTGGATTTGATTTATAGATTTATTTAGTTTGGATGTTGTTTGGTCCTGGAGGAGTTCAGGGATCATAGATATATTTTGGTGTGTTTAGTGATTCATGTAGTTAATTGTTTTAGAGTTTTGTAGTGCTGTTCGTGTGCATTTGTCTTTTCTTTAATTTAATAAATAGTCTTTAATAATTGCTACATGTTGACTGGGCTGGTTATTCTCTTCACACCATTCCAAAACAAAACTACTCATCCCCACGGTATTTCAAGTTGCGATACCCTCACAGATACCTTCTCAGGACAATTAAGGATGCCGATTAATGGTGGCATTGCCAGTGATGCCCACATCCTGGAACTGAATTTAAAAAGGTGCCAGTCTCCCTGCTACATCTTAAATAACTGGCCATTCTTCAGGGTGTGAGCTCAGACAGCGAATGTCACCAGCTATCCAAATCATGAGCCTTCACAGGCAAGACCAACCTTCTCTTTACCTGACATCAAAATACAAGCTCCTGCAGAGGTCACTGCATGGAAACCATGGCAGATTTTTCTTCTCCTTTGCACAGCTTTGCCTGTTTTTCATTTTTGCCTCATTCTCTCACTCTTTCCTGTTCATTATTCCAACTTACTTTTTGTCATCCAAGCTAACATTATATCTATTATAAGCTGTTTTATTTAAGGACGTATTTACTTTGCAGAGTAGCTATAACACTTCTTCTTCCTCCAATTTTTTACCATCTAATTTGGAATTGAGAACAACTACCAAAACAGTGATCTCTGTGAGTTAGAAACCGGCTTTGCACTTTCAAATTGAAATTCAACATTGTCACGAGTGACCTGCTTGCTGCCAACAATTGAATTTGTTTCGTAGTGTTCTTGTAATTATCACTCTGGAGTTGCCCAGTCTCCATTTACTGCTTCTGTCGAAATGATTGTTTTTCTTGCAATCCAGCGTTTCGTGTAAGTACCACAACATCATATTTCCACAGCTTCATCACTATGCAACGACACAAACACCAAACAAATTAATAGGAGCTGGAGCTCACTGAAGAATATTGGCCAGGAGTCTCTGAAAATGGAGCTATGTCCCCACGCCTGCCGGAAAATGGGCGCGAATCACTCCAGGCTTTTTTCAAAAAATCCGGAGTGATTCTCAGATTTCAAGAGGAATCCCGTGTGTCCCGCAGCTCCTGCTTCTGATACAGGGCCCTGCACTTCCGGCCGTAGGGCCGCGCATGCATGCGGCGGCCGTTTTCAAGCCGGCCCCCGTGCAACATGGCAGAGCCACACAGCGGGCTGGCGCGGAAGAAGATAGGCCCCCTCCCCCCGGATCGTGCGCGCCCGCCGATTGGTAGCCCCTGATCGCGGGCCTGGCAGTTGTGGAGCCCCCCCCCCCTGACCAGGACGGCCACCACAGCGGCAAGTCCGAGCTCCCGCCGGGTGGAACCATACGGGAACCATGCCAGCGGAACTTGGCGATAACTCGGCCGTTCAACCGCGGAGAATCCCCGCAGGGGCCTCTTTGAAAGGCCCTCGACCGGCACTGCGTCGACTGCGCATGGCTGGCCGCGATGCTCCGGTCCGCGGAGAATCACGTCCCGGCGTCGGAGCCGATCGCGGGTCTGAGACCCCATTCTCCGCACCTGTGCCAAGCGCGATTTTGGTGCGGAGGCTCGGAGAACTCGGCCATTCTGCTTGATTATGCTCAGAACTGGTGTTCTCTTGTTCCGGGGAATTTGTCCATGGGGAATGTGACACGTGTCTTCCTCTGGTGTAGAGATCCTTAGTCACCTCCCTGTTATAGTGTTTCATAGCAAACTGCAGTATGTGTCATCTAGAGCAGCCTGGAACGATATTAAGGCGTAAAAGAGAATGACTCCCTGCACTGATGCTCTCCCCCTCAATCTTCTCCCAGCCTCTCCTGTGCTCTTCTGTCTCCTTCACTGCTTCACCTGCTCCTCCAGCTGCTAAGGCAGACCCACCAGACCACCCAGAACTCAAATAAATTGTTCCAAAGCAGAGACCATGTTCAGCTTTGGGCATTGATGCACGATCAATTGCACAAAGACTAAAGTTGGGTACAACTGTGGCTTTATTACACTCAGATGCATGGCCTCCTTCTGCAGCTGCCGAAATGGCAGGGCACTGGAGGTCATGCATATTTATACAGTTCCTAGTGGGCTGAGCCAGCCGGCAGGGGCTACCGGCAAACCTATAGTGCAGGTCCTACCTTACATCCCCTAATACAGTGGTTCACCACATTCACCCCCTGTTAAAAATGAGTCCGGCGGGGGTGACATGAAACTATATACAATTAGTGCAATTATGTACAGTGGTAAGAATATTCCCCCGCTGTGTGTTATTGAACATGAAGGCTACCGACCGTTGGTCCGTAAGGAGAGTGAATCTCTTACCGGTCAGGTAATGCCTCCAATGCCGCACAGCTTCAACGATAGCTTGGGCCTCATTTTCGATGGATGAATGTCGAATTTCAGAGGCATGAAGGGTGCGGGATGTTGCTCGTTTTAGCCTTAGTTTACTTTATTCTTATTCTGTCGCCTTTGCTCATGAGTCGCCAGGTATCTTTCTGATACCGCCACGTGGTTCAAGTCCAAGTAATGATTAATAATGCAACACACCGCTTAGTAAGAGTTAAATCAACGCTCATTAATTATATACAGCAATTAATACTTATACAATAATCCTACTTCTAGACTACTACCTACCACTAAAGGCCAATACTTAACTTTGGAAATGGCCCACCAGGTCAGGGAAACAAATGGTCTTTCGAATTGGTTCTGAGCCTGCAGGATTCAAAAGCTGGTACAAGTCGATAGTCAGGAGCGCCTATCTGGTAGCGATCGCTGGAGTAACACTTACAGTTTCTTGTAGAAGGGTCTCGAAGGTTGCGAGCAGGAAGAGAAGGGTCGAGTTGAACTTGGCCCCTATTCTTCTAGTCCCCAGGGGCTTCCCGCCTCTCGGGGTGGACCTCGTACCTGGGTCCAAGTGATTGGACTTGGTCCCAATCACTTGGGTTCGATATGCTCCAATAATGGGGCGATTCCTTGATCAGGGGGTGGTCGTTTACCTTCCTTTGTGTCAGCCACTGCTGGCGCCAAAAGGTCTGGGTCGGCTTTCAATTGCTAATTTGTAGCAATTGTTCCTGGCGATGGCTGCTTACTATGCAGATGGCTGCATTGTTGTGATGTTGATGGCTGCAGGTATCGGTCTGGACTGACTTCCCCAGAGGCGAATACACTGTTTTACCTGCAGCTGTCCGTTTGAGTCCTGTTGGCTGATTTTCCCATCAGCCTCTTTCGTTCGCCATTTTAAATCGGGGTTTGACCATTTTAATCGGGAATCAGCCATTTTACGTGGCTACAGGGAAAAGAATGCCACGGGTCTGCCTGCCTGGTTTAGGGTGGCGGCAAGTGCGACATCTGAAGCGTCGCTTTCTACTTGGAAAGGCAGTGACTCGTCCACTGCACGCATCCCGGCCTTGGCGATGTCTGCTCTGATGCGGGCGAAAGCATGTTGTGCCTCGGCCGTGAGGGGGAATTGGGTGGGCTGAATGAGTGGGCGGGCCTTGTCCGCATAGTTTGGGACCCACTGGGCGTAGTAGAAAAAGAACCCCAGGCAGCGTTTGAGGGCCTTGGGGCAGTGGGGAGGGGAAGCTCCATGAGGGGGCGCATGCGGTCGGGGTTGGGCCCGAGAAGTCTGTTTTGGACTACATAGCTGAGAATGGCTAACCGGGTCGTGCTGAACACACACTTCTCTTTATTATAGGTCAGATTGAGAAGAGTGGCAGTGTGGAGGAATTTATCAAGGTTGGCATTGTGGTCCTGCTGGTCATGGCCGCAGATGGTGACATTATCAAAGTACGGAAAGGTGGCCCGCAAACCGTACTAGTCGACCATTCGGTCCATCTCCCTTTGGAATTCCGAGACCCCGTTTGTGACGCCGAAAGGGACCCTAAGGAAGTGGCAGAGGCGACCGTCCGCCTCAAAGGCCGTGTATGGCCGGTCCAACTTCCGGATGGGGAGCTGGTGGTAGGCGGATTTCAGGTCAATTGTTGAGAAGACCCGGTACTGCGCAATCTGATTGACCATATCAGATATGCGTGGGACGGGGTACGCGTCGAGCTGCATGTACCGATTGATGGTCTGGCTATAGTCCACGACCATCCTGTGTTTCTCCCCAGTTTTAACCATGGCCACTTGGGCTCTCCAGGGCTGTTGCTGGCCTCGATAATACCCTCCTTAAGCAGCTGCTGGAGTTCGGACCTGATGAAGGTCTTGTCCTGTGTGCTGTGCCGTCTGCTCCTCGTGGCAACTGGCTTGCATTCCGCAGTTAGATTGGCAAAAAGGGAGGGGGGGGATCGACCTTGAGGATCGCGGGCCGCAAACAGTAAGGGGGGGGTAAGGGCATGCCGAATTTGAGGATGAGGCTCTGGAGGTTGCACTGGAAGTCCAGGCCCAACAGGAGTGCAGCGCAGAGGTTAGGAAGGACATAGAGGCGGAAGTTACTAAATTCTACGCCCTGGACAGTGAGGGTGACTGTACAGACGCCTCGGATCGGGACGGAGTGGGATCCGGAGGCTAGGGAGATCCTTTGATTGGCAGGGTGGACCGCGAGGGAGCAGCGCCTTACCATATCTGGGTGAACGAAGCTTTCGGTGCTCCCGGAGTCCAGCAGTCAGGAGGTCGCGTAGCCGTTGATTTTCACCATCGTCGACGCGGTGGCCAGGTTGTGCGGGCGTGATTGGTCCAGCGTCATCGAAGCGAGCTGCGGGTAGCCGCCGGATGCTTCGGGTGGCGAGCGAGTGCGGTTCCGATCTCGGGATGTCAGGAGACCCTGTGGAGGACAAGATGGAGGCGCCCATGGTACGCACATTGCGGGGTCGGGAAAAGATGGCGGCGCCCATGGTGTGCACATTGCGGGGTTGGGACAAGATGGCGGCGCCCATGGGACGCACGTGGCTGAAGGGGGACAGGATGGCGGCGCCCATGGGTCGCACATGGCCCAGGGAGGAGGCGATGGTGGCTCCCATTGTGCGTCTGGCGTGGGGGAGGGCCTCGCAGCAACTGTGCGGGCCTGGCGCGAAGTGGCCCTTTTTACTGCAGGCTTTACAAACGGCAGTGCGGGCCAGGCAGTTTTGGCGGGGGTGCTTCTGCTGACCACAGAAGTAGCAGCGGGGACCCCAGGGTGCGCGGATCGGCGTGCGGCGCAAGGGTATTGGGAAGGCAGGGCCCCAGCTGAGGAGGTTGTCGGCGGGGTCCAGGAGGGATAGGAAGGGGTAGAAGGGTGGGCAGCGTGGCGGGAGGGGTACGATTGCACATTACGGGATGCGACCGTCATGGAGAGCGCCAAGGTTTTTGTCTCCGCCAGTTTGAGCGTGGCCCCTTCCAGTAATCGTTCTCGGATGCGGTCCAATGTAATCCCCATCACGAAAGCATTGCGCATGAGGAGGTTCGCGTGTTCGGCGGCCGTAACGGCCTGACAGTTACAGACCCGGACGAGTGGAATTAGGACCCGCCAGAAGTCTTCGATGGACTCGCCAGGTAGTTGCGAGCGGGTGGCGAGTACATGCTTGGCGAAGAGTGTGTTTGCCTTCTGCACGTAGTGTTGCTTAAGGAGTTCCATTGCTTTTGTGTAATTCATGGCACCTTGGATCAACGGGAGCATGCTGGAGCTCAGTCTGGAGTACAGGACGTTTATCTTCTGAGCCTCCGTTGGCGTGGGGTCCGCCGCGTTGATGTAGGCCTCGAAATATGCTAGCCAGTGAGTAAAGTCTTTCCTGGCGTCGGGCGAGTGAGGATCCAGCTGCAGGCGATCGGGCTTAATTCTGATATCCATTCTGTGGAAAATCTGACTGTAATAAATTGATGCACGATCAATTGCACAAAGACTAAAGTTGGGTACAACTGTGGCTTTATTGCAGTCAGATGCGTGGCCTCCTGCTGCAGCTGGCAAAATGGCAGGGCACTGGAGGTCATGCATATTTATACAGTTCCTAGTGGGCGGAGCCAGCCAGCAGGAGCTACCGGCGAATCTGTAGTGCAGGTCCTACCTTACATCCCCTAATACAGTGGTTCACCACAGGCATCACACCTCAAGAAAGATGGATTTGATCGGGGTGCATTCAGCAGACTATCCTGGAGTTTAGAGGACAGGCTCTTTAGGTTTGTAATCCCTTGAGTATAGACAATTGAATGATCAAGAATTTGGTTGCACAAATAGAGAAAAAGTATTTTTGTCTGATGGGGCAATCAGAACACGGGATAGGTAAGGGTTTTTGTTTGGAACATCGAAACATCAGGAATAGTCCAGCCAACACCGCCAGTGCCACCATTCAATCAGATTATAGCTGGTCTGGATCTCAATTCCATTTGCTTTCGATCCCTAATATCCCCTGTTGACAATAACTGGGCCTGCACTACAAACCACCCCCTCCCCAAACCCCCCTCCCTCTCCACACACACACACAAATGGATATCCACACATTCCATCAGCTGACTATCCAGGAGGTAAAATTCCCCCTCAGAATTCAAGGGGGTCCCAATCTCAACTATCACTCAGGTGTCCTTTTTTCGTCACCATAGGAACACCGGACTCTGCCTCTGCCTCAACTCATCCGTGTCTGTGTTATCACTACGTAAACCTGGGCCCACCCAAAACTGTGCTGCCTGTAAACTACTCACACCAAAATCATTCAAAATTCTCTGATGTATGCCTGCTCAGAGTTAAATAATGCCTCAATGTTAAATGATCATCGATTTTTTCTAGACCCTCCATGGCCACATCCCTCTGTAACTTTATAGTCTCCTCCAATTCTCTGAGATGATTGTGTACCTCTAAATCTGGCCTCTGAGTTCTCAGAATAGAATCACTTCACCATTGAAATGAAAAATGAAATGAAATGAAAATCTCTTATTGTCACAAGTAGGCTTCAATGAAGTTACTGTGAAAAGCCCCTAGTCGCCACATTCCGGCGCCTGTTCGGGGGGGCTGTTACAGGAATTGAACCATGCTGCTGATCTGCCTTGGTCTGCTTTCAAAGCCAGCGATTTAGCCCTGTGCTAAAGTGCCCCTCCCATTGGTGACCACCCATTTAGCTGCCTGGGCCTGACGTTCTGCAGTTCCCTCCCTAAACTTCTCCACCTCTCTGGACTGTCTTCCTCCTTTAAGGTGCTCCTCAAAACTTAATTCTTTGACCAAGCCTTAGGTCATCCGCCCTAATATCTCCTTATGAGGCTTGGTGTCATGTCTTGTTCTATAATGCTCCTGGGAAGCGCTTTGGGATGTTGAATTACACAAATGGTGCTATATAAATACAAGTTGTTATTGTTGCTGCTTTTTATTGATGTGTCAGCTCAAGCTGCCAATCTACTATTCCTCCAGTTTCCCATCAGTGAGGTGAATGACTGAAGGTTGGAGGGGTGGTGTACTGAGGGCCTCACATTGATAGAATCATAGAATTTACAGTGCAGAAGGAGGCCATTCAGCCCATCGAGTCTGCACCGGCCCTCACAAAGAGCACCCTACTCAAGCCCACGTATCTACCCAATCCCCATAACCCAGTAACCCCCACTTAACCTTTTTGGATACTAAGGGCAATTTAACATGGTCAGTCCACCTAACCTGCGCATCTTTGGACTGTGGGAGGAAACCGGAGTACCCGGTGGAAACCCACGCAGACACGGGAAGAACGTGCAGACTCCACACAGACAGTGACCCAGCTGGGAATCAAACCTGGGACCCTGGAGCTGTGAAGCAACTGTGCTAACCACTATGCTTCCGTGCTGCCCTTCTTGACATGGCTTTCTTTTGGATGAACCAGTTATCCCAGATATATAAGGGATGCTGGCTCTGTTTGAAGCTCCTTTGTGTGCTTGGAGGGGGAATGGGGAAATATAGTTTACTGCCACTTTATGAGATCATAAGATTTGCATCCACTCCTTACAACCCACTGATACTAGATGCTGGCACTGAGGTTTAATCAATGTTGACAATTGGCTGCAGGGTGCAGAGTCCCAACCAACATTTTGAAGCCCTCTGAATGTGTCCTGTTCAATCGCGTATTCTTAGACATGCTGCTCAGTTCCAGCTAATATGGATATAACCATGACTGCAACTTCCCTAGCTATGATATGATCTCCACATTATGATATGATACTAAACATTATGATATGATACTAAATCAAAAATCTACCAACCCTGTTGTAATCTTCCTTCCCCTGTCTGATCCATTGTTTATTTCTGTAAGCTCCATAACACTATTCCAATTCAAAGCCACTATTTAATCTCTCAGCAATTGGGATCATATTCTGCTGTCCCAATAAAGTGCTAGAGATTCAGTTCTTTGTGCAAGAACCTTGGATCGATTTACCCATCATTAAAGGCACCAACTGAGTAGAATGTCCTCACCTTGTTCAAAGTTTTCAAAACTAACTGAACGATGGTTTCAGTCTCCAAGCATGACTGATTTAGGATTTCTGACCTGGATGATTAATCTTACTGTCCTGCTTCTGACTAAGCCACTGAAAGAGGGAAAGCTATTTTCTACACAGAAGAGGAACAGCTCTCACTAGAGGGAGATTACTCTTCCAGCTCTCAAAACAGTTAAACCACTTTCAGTTACGTTCTGGTTGGAATTGTCCAGGTAGGTTGCTCAATACTAAAGCGTCACTTCTTCAGCATGGATTCTTGTCACTTAGAGCATCCTAATGAGCGTCTAGGAATTTTAAACTTACTCAAGTTAACGTGTACATAGTTAATTTTCAGTGGGGTTTTATTACAAACATTTTAAAGTATAAAACAGAGTTACAGAGCCCACAAAATATAAGTCTGCTAACAGTTTGTCATTATTCAGATAAGTGTCTCTAATTTCAAAACTTTTAATGGAGTAAAGGAGGCATACTTACATACTCACAAAAATTTCAAGAGACTTGTTTGACAAAACAGACGGGGAACAGAACATACTGACTGCACTCTCTTGCAGGAGAGAAGAGTGAGTGCTGGATCTGTCAAATCTATCTCTCTTTATACCTTGTTCTTAAGCAGCCTGTCTTGGAGACAGCTATACATATCTGTCAATTCAATTTTTGGGGGGAAAATATTTTTATTCAAGTTTTTGATACTTTAAGCACACAACATAGCAAAGAAAAAAACAACACAAATCCCCAGTATCCTCAATCAAACACCCCACTTCCCCCCCCTCCCCCCCCCCACCCCCCCTACTCCACCCTTAACAGCTGACAGTAACCAGTTCCTTGAAATGCAGGACAAACAAACCCCATCTCTTGTGGAACCCCTCACTTGCCCCCCTCAAAGCAAATTTCACCTTTTCCAGATACAAAAACTACATGAGATCCCCCAGCCACATCGAGGCGCAGGGTGGAACGACTGTCCTCCACCCCAACAGGACCCATCTGCGAGCGAACAGTGAGGCGAATGAAGGTTAAAACGTCTGCCCCTGCTCCCATCTGCAGCTCTGACAAGTCCGACAATCCTAGTAAGGCCTCTAGGGGACTGGGCTCCAAATCCATGTGCAAGATCGCAGACACGGTGCTGAAGAACAACATCCAAAATGTTCACAACTTCGGGCTGGACCAGAACATATGAATGTGATTGGCTGGCCTCACCCGCACCACTCACAAATATCCTCCACTGCTTAAACAACCGGCTCATCCTCCCCTTTTTCTGATGCGCTCTATGTGCCATCTTAGCTGTATCAACCCCAGCCTCGCAAATGCGGTTGAGGCATTCAGCCTCCGCAGCACCTCACACCACAACCCCTCCTCCAGTGCCATTCCCTGCTACTACTCCCACTTAGCCTTAACCCCTTCCAACAACGCCAAATACTCCTCCAAAATCCCCCCATAGATTGCCGAGATGACCCCCTCCAGCCCCATCACCAGCAGGACCCCCCACCCCAACAACGAGGAGGGTGGTGCCATCGGAGAAGTCTGAAAATACTTTTTTGAAAAATCCCACACCTGCATTTACCTGAAAACCTCTCCCTGCAGGATCCCAAACTTCTCTCCCAACTCCTCCAAACTCGCAAACTACCCTTCTAGAAAAAGGTCTTTCATTTCCATCACCTCTCGCTCCTCCCATCCCTGAAACCAAGCATCCATCCTCCCAGGCTCAAACCCATGGATCCCTCAGATCCCGCCCTTAACCTAAAGGGCTGCCGAAATTGCCCCCATATTTTCAACGTGGCCACCACCACCAGACTTCCCGAATATTTCCCTGGGGCAAAAGGTTGCCAGTGCCCGCAACCCCGACCCCTGACAAGAACATGCCTCCATCCTCACCCACAAGGCCTCCGGCTCCCTGCTCCATCCCCGCACCTTCTCCGGGTTTGTCGCCCAATAATAATACATCAGGTTTGGAGGGTCAGGCCACTTGACTATTGCCCTCTCTGAAGCCTCATAATCCTTGCCACCTTACCTGACCACACAAAGGACAGAATCAACCAATCCACCCCTATTAGAAATGTTTTTGGCAAAAAGACTGGTAGGCACTAAAATTAAAATAAAAACTGGAAAAATGTTCATCTTAATCATCTGTACCCATCCTCCCAACAATAGGGGAAGGCTGTCACATTTCAATAAATCTACCCACCAGGCTTGTGAAATTCAACTTACGGAGCCAGGCCCAATCCCGAGCCACTTGCACTCCATGGGCGGGATTCTGCAATAACGGGACTATGCCCCCACTCCAGCATCAAAACACGGGCGTTTCACTCTGGACTTTCTTCTCCCATCTGAAGGGGGCTAGCAGGGCTCCGAAGTACTCAACGCAGCTCTGCCTGCCGATACGGGGCCCTGCACTTCCGGTCGGGACATCGAACATAGATCATACAGTGCAGAAGGAGGCCATTCAGCCCATCGAGTCTGCACCGACCCATTAAGCCCTCATTTCCACCCTATCCCCAAAATCCAATAACCCCTCCCAACCTATTTGGACACTAAGGGCAATTTATAATGGCCAATCCACCTAACCTGCGCGTCTTTGGACTGTGGGAGGAAACCGGAGCACCCGGAAGAAACCCACGCAGACACGGGGAGAGCGTGCAGACTCCGCACAGACAGTGACCCAGCAGGGAATCGAACCTGGGACCCTGGCGCTGTGAAGCCACAGTGCTAACCACTGTGCTACCGTGCTGCCCTTCGGTGGCCCCGCGCGACATGGCGGACTCACAACGCCCCGAAAATATAGGACCCCCTGAGATAGCACGCGCCTGCGGATCGGTGGCCCCCGATTGCTAGCCTGGCTGTCCCTGAGGCACTCCCCAGTGAAGGACCCTCCCGCCCCCCCACCAGGGCGGCTGCGGACTGAGTCCACAACCGCTGCTGACCGTTCCTGACAGGCAAAACGTGGTTATAACCACGCCATCGGGAACTCGGCCAGTTTTCTTCGCCAAATTGCGGGGGGCCCCCTACCCACACTGCATAGACAGCGCAGGCACGTGATTTGCAGTGATTCTCCGGGGAACGGAGAATCACGGGAGCGGCATCACAACGGTTTTCGTCGTCAACGCCCCCGCGTCGATCCCGATTTTGCGCGGAGGCTCGGAGAATCCCGCCCCATGTATCTCAAGTGGGCAGTTGCCGCCCGAAATGGCAATACCCCAAACCTACTCCCGCCCCTGGAGAAAAGACCACAAAACACTCACTCTTTTCCAAATTTAACTTATAGCCTGAAAAAGCCCCAAATTTCCTAAGGTTTCCCATTATATCTCTCACCGAGTTGGAAATATATGACAACAGATCATCAGCATACAGAGACATGCTATGCTCCATTACCACACCACCCCCCTCACTATCCCCTTCCATTTATCCGAGCATCACAGAGCTATGGCCAAGGGCTCTATTGCCAGTGCAAATAAGATAGGAGACATGGAGCACCTCTGTCTCGTACCCCTATGTAATGGAAAGTACCCCGGGTTCACCTCATTCGTGCGCACACTCACCTTCGATTCCTTATACAGTCATTTAACCCAAGCCACTAACGTTGGCCCAACCACAAATTCCTCCAACACCGCAAATAGCAAATCGGGCAGCATGGTAGCACAGTGGTTAGCGCTGTTGCTTCACTGTGACAGGGTCCCTGATTCGATTCCCGGCTTGGGTCACTGTCTGTGCGGAGTCTGCACGTTCTCCCTGTATCTGCGTGGGTTCCCTCCGGGTTCCCCGGTTTCCTCCCACAAGTCCCGAAAGACGTGCTTGTTCGGTGAATTGGACGTTCTGAATTCTTCCTCCGTGTATCCGAAAAGGCACCGGAGGGTGGCAATTAGGGGCTTTTCAAAGTAGCTTCATAGCAGTGTTAATGGAAGCCTACTTGTGACAATAATAAAGATCATTATTAGATTAACATCTAATCTAACATGTTATCCCTGTGGACCTCTTGTATAAACCTTTGCTAACGATGTAAGGAAAAACTTTATGTTGATCAATTCAAGAACTTGGAGTAAAATTTATTCTCTCCGTTACATGTGCTGTTTGGGATAGTTTGAACTATTTAAGTCTTATTCCTAATTCTCTTTGTTATGTTTCTATCCCAATGGGTATTAGGGATTCGGAAAGACACATATTATATTGATTTTACTTTACTTGTGTCATACACACTGTGCATCAGAATCAACTCCTAGCCATGAGTTTTGATTCTTTCAAAAGTTTTTCTATTTTACCTTGGCTTTGTGGTCAGTGTGATATTCATCACACAAGTTGCTAATTACCTGACTAAGACTAGTTTACACAACAGTGTCAGCACAAACAGTAAACCAGTTCAAAGCCATCAACATATCTTTCTGCTATGTGACTATGTATCTATCTATTTTAGTGCACATTGACGATGTCACTCTCCCAGATAAAAGACATGTGCAACAACTCAAATGCAAAATACAGTGGACGCTGGAAATCTGAAAACAGAAAATGCTGGATACACTGAACAGGGCCAGGCAGAGAGTAACAAAGTTAGCATTTTAGGCTCGTAACCGTTCATCAGAACTGGGAAAAGTTAAAAACATAGGTTTTAAGTAAGTGAAAATGGCGGGGGTGGGAGAACAAAAGGGAAGGTCTGTGTTAGGGTGGAAGGCCAGAGAGGTTAAATGGCAAGATAATTGGTGGTGTAATTGCAGGAGGTGTATTAATGGGACAGGAAAGAAGCAAAAGATGTGTCTAGAGAAGGTGTGGATGGCAGAATGGTGTGCGGCTACTGTAAAGCAAAAACAGAGTTCAAGAATAAAACCAAAACCAACAAGAAAGAGGAAACAAAATGGAGGAAGAGATTATTGTCTGAAGTTGTGGAATTCGATTTTTTATCTGGGTTAGTGCAGGCATGTGATGACTGCTCTTTTATGTTGAAATGTAGCGCTTTTTTGGATTCTGCAGCAACTTCAAAGTCCATTATTTATATAGAATTGTATAAAATTTACAGGACAGACTAAGCCATTCAGTCCAAACGATGCCAGTGTTTAGGTCAATCAATATTCATACTCATATGAGTTTCCCCCTGTAATAACCTGCGTGAAGCACGCAGGGCTGGCTTGATTGTTTTCCCCATGTATCCCGGGGAGTATGAGCGCCCGCATTAACTACGGGGTTATTACCATGTGTTTATATGTTCGGCCAGCTAGTAACCGACTGACAGAGAGAGAGAGGACCTGGTGAAGTCGAACCGGGCCCCTTTGTAAATAGTATGTATAATAAATAAATAAATGTCTTCTTTAAGTTATTCGTCTGACTCCTTTTGCTTTTATTAAACCTCCCGATCTATTTATTTTATCTCACCCTATCGACATTTTCTTTCAAGATAAAATCATGGCGGATTAGATCCTTCTCGGCCACTGATTCCAGTGACTGCACTGTACCTGCATCTATTTCCTCCATTGTACTCTGCTTCGGCAGTAAGCCACTGTGTGAGAAAGTGGAAATTGGCATTTTAATGATTTAAAAGTAGTAACTGTGCGTAATTACCACTTAGTAATTCCCAAATAGCCAGAGCAGCTGCAGGCAGAGCTATCCTGCCAATTTTTCATTTTCACCTTTAGATCTCTTGGAGATGGCCACAGTAGTTGGTGTAGGAAGGGGCAGAGGCAGCCGTACCTCCACAGGAACATTATGAATAAGCCCTGACCATAGTCCAGCAGCTCCATTCGTGATGCTACTGGTCTGGAATGTCACAATGCTGCAATAAGTGAGATTTCAGTCTCAGACTGTTGCTAATTTTTTAATTAATGTGAATCATGAGAATCACACCAGAAATGTGTCCAGATGTCTTCCTTTGTAGTATTTAGGAATGATCAAACATTTCAGTGAAATAAATGTTTTCCCTTGTCTTTGCTAAGAATCTACTTCCCTTGGGATATTTTGTGCAATGCTATTGAATTATTGACCCTTTTCTCCCATTTTCCGCTGTGCGAACATCTGTGTTCCTTTCTTTTTACAAGATTGCATCTGTAAAATTTGATTCCAATCACTTCAAGGTAAGACTACAATTATTTACTGACTGCAATGCATCAGTAACCTACCTTGAAACAATCAAAATAAGAGTGAGTTGAATATCACAGGCTTTCTAATAATTTTATTACTGTGAATCAGAGACTGTGACCTGTAGTAATGAACTCTGTAGCACCCATAATTTCAGTGGGTGCCACTTTGGTGACAGAAATTGCATCTATACCACACGTGGCTATTTCTGGCATGGTAAAGGTATTCTATGGGCATTGGAGTGTGTGCCAAATGAAGGCAGAGTAGGCAGATTGTGGCATCTGTTGTCAGTGGTTTGATTTTTGACACTTAGGCTCCAACTAATACCCTCTGTTTAACATAATGTGTGCTGTGGATAAAGGGGAACCATATTGGGCGAGATTCTCCGGTCGCCGACGCCGGAATCGCGTACGGTGATCGGCCGGAGAATCTCCGTTTCCGACAAAATCGGGGGCAGCGCCGCTTTCGCGATGCTCCGCCCCCTCCAAAGTGGCGTACTCTAGGAGTACCCCGCATGCCGTATCGACAGCCTCAGGACGTTGCCTGAGGCCCACCCCCCGATGCTCTGCCCCCGCCCGGCTGAGTTCCCGACAGCATCGGTCACGTGTGCTGTCATTTGTTGGGAACTCGGCATGGCAGCTGCGGACTCAGTCCAGCGCCGCCACAGTCGGGGGGGGGGGGGGAGCCGATCCGCGGGCAGGGGGGATTTTGGCAGGGGCTGGGGGGTGGTCCAGGGCTCGCGAGTCAGCCAAAGGGGGACCCAATTTTGCAGGCCGGGTCGGCACACGGCCGGCACCATGTTGCACGATGCAGCCACTGGGTGCTCTATGCTGCCTTCCTACTAGCTCCCAGCCAAATGGAGGATTGATGCCTGTTTTGCGCCGAATCTCCAGTCGTAAAACGCCAGCGTTCCCAAGCCGGCATCAGGACATAGCCTGAAAATCGGGAATTCCAGCCCTTTTGTTCTTTGATTTCCAAAAGGATAAGGTTTTCTAAACGGATTTCGGGTTTGACGGTCATTATCCGCCCCCACGCCTATCGCGATGTCGGCATGGAGGCTTGGAAAATCCCATCCGAGGAATTTTGTTTTCTCTCAGAGGTTGTGAGACTTTGGAACTCTTTTCCTTAAAAGACAGTGGAAGATTGTTTGAGGGGATGGACGAGCGGGAGATGGCATGGAGGGTGAGGGGAAACGGTACGTGCGGCCAAGAGCCAGTGTATAAAGCTATGTAAATATACCATCTTGCCATGTATATATCTTGCTCAGGGAGATTTTGCGTTATTTTGTTACCGGGGGGGGGGGGGGGGGGGGGGGGGGGGTACTGTTTGTAAGGGGAAAAATTGTGTTGTTAAAAAACCTTAATAAAAAATATTTTTTTAAAAAGACAGTGGAAGCAAAGTCTTTTCATATTTTTAATTCTGAGCTACATAGATTATCGATAAGCAGGGGGGTGAAAGACGCTCGGGGGTAGGTGACAGATCAGCTATAATCTTATTGAATGGTGGAACAGATTTGAGGGACTGAGTGGCCTACTCCTGCTCCTAATTCATATCTTGAATCATGTACTCAACAGCAGGCGGAGGCTGCCTCAGTGCTTTTTAAATTGCAGCTGACAGACAGGTTAACTGCTGAATAATTTCTGCTGGTTGTAGCAGTGCTTGGTAATTTGCAGAGTTGGTTAAAATTGGTGAGGTCAACAGAGAGTGGTGCTGCAAGTGAGAAGACTTTTGCGGTAGGGCAAACCCAGGGAGTGTGGGCTGCAGCAGGAGAGGAATGAATGGAAAGGGTTAAACAGACAGCCTGACTGTAGTATTCACACTCACTGTGGACAGACATGACAAATTCCCACATCCCAGACAGCACTAACACAGTTGCACCCTAGGTGAGATCTTTCCGAGGCTACAGCAACAGTAAGATAATCAATACCGCTTAACGAGGCTCCACATTGTCTAGAGGAGCCATTGTACCTATGGAAACTAATCAGGTACCAGGGAAATGGGGCCATTAACACACCATCGAAATCGGCTTGACAAACGCAACGCTTTGATATTGCAAACAGGGAGACAGGATATGTCCTGAAAATGATTAAAGTTAAAGCACACAGGACAATGGACCCGCAGAATGTGGTCAAAACAGAACTGTAACAAATTCAAAGTAACAATATGGTGACCTAATTTAAATGTAACGCTTTGTAACACAAAAAAGGGGTATAAGAACATGTAAGAACCTTTGAGGAGCAGAGTAGGCAGATTGTGGCATCTGTTGTCAGTAGTTCAGAAGCAGGCTGGTATTACAGCTCTGAGTTCTGCTCTCCCTCATGCATGTTGAATAAAAAACATTTTTGTTGAAGTTCAATATGGTCTCAAAAGACTCATTTCATTTATTCCCTCCAACAACTTTGGTTGATGACTTTGTTGTTCTGGGGAGGCCACTTGCTCCCAGTTCTGGGTGCTATCGTTGCCAACCACCTTGACCTGCAGAATAAGGGGCAATAAAGCAGAGGCAATAAATAAGAAGATAAGCTGTAAGTAGAGGGAGGAAGAGGAGAAGGGTCCCTGGGAAGAGGCCTGATCCACACAGTGTCTTTGAGGAGCGTTTCTCCTGTCTGCAGCTAATGTTGCGATAGGGAGTTTTTTTAGGAAATTGGATCCAAGAATGGGTTTGAAGATGTAGTGGCCAATTTGGGGGTTAACAGACTGAGATTATAACTGCCCACACCTGGCCTGAGTTACATTGTCCCATTCAGACTTAAACTCATTAATGGGAATAAACTGGATATCCCTGTTCAGCCGGGATCATTCCCTCAAGATGCATTCTCCTCTGGGACACTCTGGTCTGACCAGCCATTAGCCCATTACAGAGTCTGATGGCTCTTTTGTCCATAAATTGGAGGTTAATTGCATATTCCTAGCATGATCCTGCTCTTTTGTGTAAATGAGAGTGGGCCATCAAATGCCCAGCAGACACTGCCGCTCATTACTTATGGTATTTAATTCACCCTGATGGAATGAAGTGGGAAACACGGCAGCCAAGCGCACTTATATGCAGGAGAGGCTGCACGTCAGATCGATGGTAGTGGAAAAACCTTCCACAGTAAAGTCGGAGGCAGGAAGGGGCCGATGCTGGAAACCTGCCGGTTCATGGCAGGATGCCAATTAGGCCAATGAATGAGTCAATTGACACCAATTATCCCTGAGTCCACCAGAATTAGTGATGATTCAGGAATTAGATGGGAACCACCCAGGTTTCATGTGCCCCTTGAGGGCTGCACAGCAAACCATATCAGGTTTGAGAGCAGCCTACTGGAGGTCCAGGGTGAGGGGCGTTGTCCCTCTGTGTCTGATTGAGGTACTCAGCATTGGGAAGAAATGGACCACTGAAAGCACCCCCTTGTCCCTGCCTCTGACCCCTTCACTCCACCCCACCTTGATCCAGCAACAGTGAAGGGGTAATGATATTGTTCCAAGACTGGATGGTGTGTGACTTGAAGGGAAACTTGCAAGTGGGGGTGTTCTCATGCGTCTGTTATCATGTCCTTTAAGGCAGAGATTGCTGGTTTGGAAGGTACTGTTGAAGGAGCCTTGGTGAGTTGCTGTAGTGCATCTAAAGTAGACACTGCTACCACTGTGCATCAATGGTGGAGGGAGTGAATGTTTATGGTGTTGGATGGCACGTCGATCAAGCAGGTACTTTGTCCTGGTTGATATCAAGCTTCTTGAGTGTTGTTGGAGCTCCACTCATCCAGGAAAACGGAGAGTACACCATCACACTCCTGACTTGTGCTTTATAGATTATGGACAGTCTTTGGCAGGGGCAGGAGGTGAGTTACTCACTTCAGAATTCACTCAGTCACAGTATTTATATGATTGGTCCAGTTCAGTTTCCGGTCAATGTTAACTCCCAGGATGTTGAATGTCATGGGGATATGGTTAGATTCTTTCTTGTTGGAGATGTTCATTGCCTGGCACTTGTGTGATACAAATGTGACTTGCCACTTCTCAGCTCAAGCCTGAATTTTGTACTGGTCTCACTGAACATAATAATAATAATAGTCTTTATTATTGTCACAAGTAGGCTTACATTAATACTGCAATGAAGTTACTGTGAAAATCCCCTCGTCGCCACACTCCGGTGCCTGTTTGGGAACACTGAGGGAGAATTCATAATGTCCCATTCACTTAACAAGCACGTCTTTCGGGATTTGTGAGAGGAAACCGGAGCACCCGGAGGAAAACCACGCAGACACGAGGAGAACGTGCAGACTCCGCACAGACAGTGACACAAGCGGGAATCCTGGTGCTGTGAAGCAACAATGCTAACCACTGTGCTACCTTGCTACCGTGCTGCCATGACTGCTTCAGGATCTGAGGAGTTGTGAATGCTACTGAACATTATGCATTCACCGGCAAACAACCCCACTTCTGAACTTATCACGGAGGGGAGTTCATTGATGAAGCAGCTGAAAATGGTTGGGCCTAAACACGATACTGAGGAACCCCTGCAGTGATGTTCTGAAACTGAGTTGATTGGCCTCCAACAGCTACTACCATCTTCCCATGTGCCAGGTATGACTCCGACCGCACCTTTCGCACTGATATCCTTGCCTCTCCCATCATTGAGGATGGGGATATTGGTGGAGACTGCTCTTCGAGTTAGTTTTTTAATTGCCCATCATCATTCATGACTTCACCAATCGTAACCAACTCCATCAAACACACAGCACCGTAACAAATTCAAACGGAGCCTATGGAGAACATTAACAGCTGAATTGCAAGTCAATGACAGTCCCTTTAAACAGCACTGGCGGGAATTCCTTCCTGCTGCTGACTTCATGTTCATCTCTGTGTTTAAGCAAGGTTGTTACCAGAGCAACAAATTCCAAACTGGCAGCACTGGCATCGAATCAGCCTGAAATGTTGACTGATATCACAAATTTGCCAACTCTGCGGTATCTAGTGCATGCTTGTAATGCCCATGCATTTGCCCACAGTGAGATGGTGTTTGGCCTGTGCTGCAGCGGAAAGCTTGGAAGCAGCACAGTTGTCATTCTGGTAGCAAATCAACACCCATAGCGCTGAAACTACAGATGCTATGGAACCAAATTTTGTAGCCTAGTTTTGATTGATTCTTCCTACTGGGATAAATGATGCGCAGTACATTTTATATATCATGGCCAATAACTTCTGACACCATGCACACTTTGCTCAATCAACTGATGTATTTAAATCACAGCATGCTGTTCAAAAAGCCCTAGGTTCAAAGTTAATACGATTCACACATCGATCTTGTAGAAATATCTCTAGAGATAAGTAACTATTCTCTTTGATGAGAAGTAAGATTTGACTTCAAAAGTCTAACAGTTGGAATATTCACTATGGCTAACAGAGATCGGCTGTGTAACCTTACATGGACTGGACCAGCAGAGATATATATTCACCTTTCCAATTCCAAACATGGTTAAAGCATACAACAAGTAGCCTGACAGCTGAATAAAGCAGCATAAAGATGCAAAGAGATAATTCATCGTCAGTATTTGATAAGGGTGCAGGTTAGGAGGACTGGCCATACTAAATTGCCCCTTAGGGTCTAAAAGGTTAGGTGGGGTTACTGGGTTATGGGGATAGGGTAGAGGTGGGGGCTTAAGTAGGGAGCTCTTTCCAAGGGCCGGTGCAGACTCGATGGGCCGAATGGCCTCCTTCTGCACTGTAAATTCTATGATTCTATGACTTGTACTCAGGGATTGGGTGCATTAGAATGCATTCCTTTTACATTAAAGGCCTGAATTCCAGTTGAACCCAGATTAATAGGAGTGTATATCCATATTTCATCGCAAATTAATGTTGCATTGAAAATGTATTTCAAAAGGTCACAGAGATGGTCGGTATGGTTAATGAGAATGTCACATAGGTCAGTTTGGGATAATCCTCTGAGACTGGAATGCAGGAATATTATTGAAGTACAGTAGAGTGAGTGTTATTGCAACTAACCTTTGCTAATCTGACATGGGAGCGTCTGCTGTTGATATAGAAGCTAAAAAACAGAAAAGTGTTCAAGTTCTAGCACTGGCATTTCATCATCTTGACAGGCACAAGCCCATCAACATGAAAGTTGCCATGCCTTGCTCTGATAATAACTCAGCTGAAAATATTTATTCAACAGCACAATGAGAATTTTGTTTTTATAATTTAGTGCTCCCGGTATAACGTTTTGTGCAAAAGGGGTGCGTAATGGTGAATCTAGATGTGGAGATCCAAACATGTGATTTACAGTCGCCACAATTTTCCTTTCATTAACTATGGACTATAGACCTGGCACAATGACCTCATAATCGCAGAATTGCTGCAGCACAGAAGGAGGCCATTCGACCCAGCGTTTCTGCACCGGCTCTCCATAGGAGCAATTCGTCCAACTCCACTCTCCTGCCTTCTCCCCGTAGCCTTGCACATTCTCCCTTTTCCGACAACAATACGACCCCTCTTAATCATGCTTCCATCATGCTCTCAGGCAGTGCATTGCAGACTCTAACCACTCTCCGCATGAAAAGGTTTTTCCTCTTGTCACCATTGCTTCTTTTGCCAATTACATTAGATCTGTGCTCTCTTATTCTTGGCCCTTCCACCAATGGGGACAGTTTCCCCCTATCTACTCTGTCCAGACCCTTCATGATTTTGAATACCTCGACCAAATTTCCTCTCACTCTTCCGAAATTCTTTATCCCTAAAATCATTCTCTTGATTTTTTCTGTACGATCTCTAATGCTTTCACATCTTTCCCAAAGTGGCACCCAGAACTGGACGTAATACTTCACTTGAAGCCAAACCAGAGTTCTATACAAGTTTAACATAGTTTCCTTGCTTCTATACCCCTTTAATAAAGCCTAGGGTACTGCATGCTTTATTAACTGGTCTCTCAACTTGTCATGGAATCAGAGAATTTACAATACAGTGGAAATCTCCAAACAAATATAGAAAGATAATACTGATCACCTGTGGCTGGATTTGAGTGCTTGGAACCAGTAGCACTGGCACTTGAGCTCATAAGCTGTAGGTTTGAAAAAAAGCAATATCATAGTTCACCGCTTAGTTGGATCTGTCCTACTGCATCATCCAATTCACATTATGTCGAGAAGATTTTAACTGAATTCCTGAATCACAATTTTACTTAAATCCATTAAATACTGGAATATAAGAGCAGCGATGTTCTGCAGAGGCTCTATAAGGCTCTGGCCAGAGCCCATTTGGAATATTGAGAGCAGTTCTGGGCCCCATATCTAAGGAAGGATGTGTTGGCTTTGAAGAGGGTCACAAGAATGACCCCCAGAATTAAGGACTTTTCATATGAGGAGCAGTTGAGGACTCTGGGTCTGAACTCGTTGGAGTTTAGAAGGATGAAGGGGGTCTCATTGAAACTTGCAGAATACTGAGACGCCTAGAAAGAATGGATGTGGTGAGGATGTTTCCATGAGTAGGAGAAACTAGAACCCGAGGGCACAGCCTCAGACTGAAGGGACGATTTTCTAAAACAGAGATGAGGAGGAATCTCTTCAGCCAGAGGGTGGTGAATCTGTGGAACTCATTGCCGCAGGAGGCTGTGGAGGCCAAATCACTCAGTGTCTTTAAGACAGAGATAGATGGGTTGTTGATTAATAAAGGGATCAGGGGTTATGGGGAGTAGGCAGGAGAATGGGGATGAGAAACATATCAACCATGATTGAATGGCGGAACAGACTCGATGGGCCGAATGGCCTAATTCTGCATCTATGTCTCATGGTCTTATGGCCTAAAACTGCCAAGAATGTTACTGGGTTTCGACAGATTTATTTAACAGTTTAAAAAGAAATAAGTTTGAGAAGTAATAAAACTCAGCTCACATATGGTTGGCAGATTTTGTTTTTTCCTCCCAAGAATTGATTTTGTGGCCACAGTAATTATAAAATGGACTTTTGATACTTCTGAGCCCAAAATATATCCTGTAGCCCAAAAGGTGTGGGTAATATTCAACCACATTAGTCTATTTGTAGGATAAACCTTCCAACTGAACACCCTTTTCTCAAAGGCTAGCTGTGAAACCTAACCTTGGCAAAGCTAAACACATATTCTCCTGGTGTTCTTCCTGTCAGGGACATTAAGAACCTGGAAGAGATTTATTTTGACAGCAGAAGTAACTCAACTGAGCGTAATTCTGAATGAGTTACATTTTACGTTTATTAAAAAAAAGATCCATAAAACCTCTGCTTGAGCTCATGTCACATTTTATTTTGACTGCGCTAAATTGACATGTGACTTGATTGCTTTGAAAGTATTTCAGACAATTATAAAACAAACAGATGTCTCAAATTCTGCTTATGAAATATGGGCCCGTCTTTCACCGGAATTGGGAGAGGTTGTATGGAGATGAAGCTTAACACAAGCAGGTTTTGTACGACTACCTTATCAATATTACTCCTGACAGTTATATCAACGTTGGCTTGAAGTAAAAGCTAAAGCTAAGATGCAAGTTCATTTGATCCATTAAGTATTTAACCCCCACCCTGATAATAAACAGGAACTGGTACAGATGTCGTGACAAGCAATTTAAAGAGTATGGATTTACAACTATAAGACCATAAGACATAGGAGCAGAAGTAAGGCAATTCGGCCCATCGAGTCCACTCCACCATTCAATCATGGCTGATTTCAACTCCATTTACCCGCTCTCTCTCCATAGCCCTTCATTCCTCGAGAAATCAAGAATTTATCAACTTCTGTCTTAAAGACACTCAACGTCCCGGCCTCCACCGCCCTCTGTGGCAATGAATTCCACAGACCCACCACTCTCTGGCTGAAGAAATTTCTCCTCATCTCTGTTCTAAAGTGACTCCCTTTTATTCTAAGGCTGTGCCCCCGGGTCCTAGTCTCCCCTGCTAATGGAAACAACTTCCCTACGTCCACCCTATCTAAGCCATTCATTATCTTGTAAGTTTCTATTAGATCTCCCCTCAACCTCCTAAACTCCAATGAATATAATCCCAGGATCCTCAGACGTTCATCTTATGTTAGGCCTACCATTCCTGGGTTCATCCGTGTGAATCTCCACTGGACCCACTCCAGTGCCAGTATGTCCTTCCTGAGGTGTGGGGCCCAAAATTGTTCACAGTATTCTAAATGGGGCATAACTAGAGCATTATAAAGCTTCAGAAGTACATCCCTGCTTTTATATTCCAAGCCTCTTGAGATAAATGATAACATTGCATTTGCTCTCTTAATTACGGACTCAACCTGCAAGTTTACCTTTAGAGAATCCTGGACTAGGACTCCCAAGTCCCTTTGCACTTCAGCATTATGAATTTTGTCACCGTTTAGAAAATAGTCCATGCCTCTATTCTTTTTTCCAAAGTGCAAGACCTCACACTTGCCCACGTTGAATTTCATCAGCCATTTCTTGGACCACTCTCCTAAACTGTCTAAATCTTATGCAGCCTCCCCACCTCCTCAAAACTACCTGCCCCTCCACCTATCTTTGTATCATCGGCAAACTTAGCCAGAATGCCCCCAGTCCCGTCATCTGGATCGTTAATATACAAAGAGAACAGCTGTGGCCCCAACACTGAACCCTGCGGAACACCACTCGTCACCGGTTGCCATTCTGAAAAAGAACCTTTTATCCCAACTCTCTGCCTTCTGCCTGACAGCCAATCGTCAATCCATGTTAGTACCTTGCCTCAAATACCATGGGCCCTTATTTTACTCAGCAGTCTCCCGTGAGGCACCTTATCAAAGGCCTTTTGGAAGTCAAGATAGATAACATCCATTGGCTCTCGTTGGTCTAACCTATTTGTTATCTCTTCAAAGAACTCTAACAGGTTTGTCAGGCACGACCTCCCCTTACTAAATCCATGCTGACTTGTCCTAATCCGACCCTGCACTTCCAAGAATTTAGAAATCTCATCCTTAATGATGGATTCTAGAATCTTGCCAACAACCGAGGTTAGGCTAATTGGCCTATAATTTTCCTTTTCTTTCTTGTTCCCTTCTTGAACAGGGGGGTTACAACAGCGATTTTCCAATCCTCTGGGACTTTCCCTGACTCCAGTGACTTTTGAAAGATCATAACTAACGCCTCCACTATTTCTTCAGCTGTCTCCTTTGGAACTCTAGGATGTAGCCCATCTGGGCCTGGAGATTTATCAATTTTTATACCTCTTAGTTTCTCTAGCACTTTCTCCTTTGTGATGGCTACCATATTCAACTCTGCCCCCTGACTCTCCTGAATTGTTGGGATATTACTCATGTCTTCTACTGTGAAGACTGATGCAAAGTACTTATTTAGTTCCTCAGCTATTTCCTTGTCTCCCATCACTAGATTACCAGCATAATTTTTGGAGCGGCCCAATGTCTATTTTTGCCTCCCGTTTGTTTTTAATTTATTTAAAGAAACTTTTACTATCATTCCTAATGTTACTGGCTAGCCTACCTTTATATTTGATCCTCTCCTTCCTTATTTCTTTCTTTGTTATCCTCTGTTTGTTTTTGTAGCCTTCCCAATCTTCTGACTTCCCACTACTCTTTGCCACATTATAGGCTTTCTCTTTTGCTTTGATGCATTCCCTGACTTCCTTTGTCAGCCATGGCTGCCTAATCCCCCCTCTGATAACCTTTCTTTTCTTTGGGATGAACCTCTGTACTGTGTCCTCAATTACTCCCAGAAACTCCTGCCATTGCTGTACTACTGTCTTTCCCACTAGGCTCTGCTCCCAGTCGATTTTCGTCAGGTCCTCCCTCATGCCCCTGTAGTTACCTTTGTTTAACTGTAACACCTTTACATCTGATTCTACCTTCTTGTTTTCAAATTGCAGACTGAATTCTACCATATTATGATCATTGCCTCCTAAGTGTTCCCTTATTTTAAGATCTTTTATCAAGCCCAGAATGGCCTGTTCCCTCGTGGGCTCCATCACAAGCTGTTCCAAAAAGCCCTCCTGTAAACATTCAATGAATTTCCTTTCTTTGGGTCCACTGGCAACATTGTTTACCCAGTCCAGTTTACCCTGCATATTGAAGTCCCCCATGATCACTGTGACCTTGCCTTTCTGACATGCCCTTTCTATTTCGTGGTGCATGTTGTGCCCCTGGTCCTGACCACTGTTAGGAGGCCTGTACATAACTCCCATTATGGTTTTTTTGCCTTTGTGGTTCCTCAACTCTACCCACACAGACTCCACATCATTTGACCCTATGTCGTTTAGTGCTATTGATTTAATTTCATTCCTAATTAACAACTGAATGATAATTGGATGTGATTTGCTATTTGTTAGGAGTGTACCTCTTGAACATCCTACATCTCCTGGCCCTTGAATTTCTGACTAACGGATTTCACGGCCGAAGTAGAAAACCTTACCCCTTTAATAATAATATATTCTGAAGAAGGGGCATGTGGACTCGAAGCTCCGATTCTGTTTCTTTCCCCACAGATGCTGCCAGATCGACTGAGTTTATCCAGAGTTTTCTGCTTTTATTTCAGATTTCCAGTATTTGCAATGTTTTAGAACATAAGAACTAGGATCCATTTAATACGATCATGTCGGCCTCATCTCCATGTTCCTGCCCGCTCCCCATAACCCTTCATCTTGCTACTAATTAAAAACCTATCCATCTCCTCCTTAAATGTGTTCAATGTTCCGGTGTTCACTGCACTCAGGGATAGGGAATTTCACAGATTCACAGCCGGTTTGAGTGAAATAATTCCTCTTCATTTTGCTTTAACCTACCCCCTTCAATTCTCTACGGCACTTATCCTATCCTTGGCAGAATAGGAAATAATGTTATTGTTTGAAGAGTTGACAACTGACAATGTTGGCACGTTCGTCCACTGTGACAGGGAGATTGAAGTTGAGCCCAACCCTGTCCTCATCTGACAACCATGCAGTCAGCTTTCAAACAGGTCATCACTAAGCAGCAGGAGGAGGAAATCTGGCTAATTTCCCTTCCCTGAGTTGGAAACACTGGGGTGGGTTTTTATTTTTATTGACTGGCTATGAAGCCTCGCCTGGGCAGACTGCAGAGAGGACAGTCGGAAAGGGCAGATTGCACGTGGATAACGGAATCCCCACCCCGTGCTCTTCCTCGCAAATGGAATTCATGGCCGGAAAATCATGCGGGCTTTATTAATTATAAGTATGAGCCTCCCATCTAATTTAGTGCTCTGTCCTCAAGCCAGATTATTCATAATGACCAAGCAGTGAAGGAGAAAATCCCATCCCATCATTCATAATGACCAAATTCAATTTCAGCTCCATTGAGCTGAAATAGCGCAATCAAACGTGGGGCCATCCTGATCTCTACAGCTCAGCACCATTTCATACCACCCATTTTATCAACTGAGCATTGGTAATTTTTAAAATATTTAGTTTAAGTTAAAAGTAATGCACTGGTGTTTGCTACAATTAATCTTCATATGTTTTGAAGCACGGAACTGCTCATTTACTTGAAAGGTTTAAGGACTTAAAAACTCAAATGAAACTAGGCTGTCAGTTCAGTGACTGCATGTAAACTTGAAACCTTTCTCAGGTCAAGAAGGTCTGCATCCCTGTCTAATGGCAGTAAAAGGGCTTCCTTCTAAATTCAACATAAGCAATGCACACATAATTATGGCTGCTGTATTGAGTCAGGATCAAATAATCACACAGATGGTATAAGTACGATTAGGTACAATGATATGACCTGTATGAAATAAAGACAAACATCAGTAACACTCCATGCACACATTCTAAATAGACTCTTGAAGAATTAATGATTCCTGGGCTGTTTGCCAAATTCCGTTTTATTTTTCGCCATACAAAAGATTTCCTGCTTCCGATGGTAATTTTTGCCTGCTTGGAAGTGTGTCCATTATTTTTCCATGCTTTGAATCATCACCTTGTTGTGAAAAACTGAGGATATATTACTGAGGCTGACAGATAAAAGAATCGCTAAAGTCATAACTTGTATCGGCGTACCTTTTTGCAGCTCGAGGACAAGAAAGTAAGCTTTGTGTCTGCTATTGGATGCTGGGAGTGCCCTTCCTTACAGTTTCAAATGGTGTCCTTGTCAGGCGCACCCATTTGTGAGCTGCCATCTTGGTGAGGGAATTAGCACACACAGTGTACAGTCTCCAGGGGTATGTAGAAGATCATAACATTGGTTAGCATGTAATCCTGTCAGCAATGCCACTTTGGAGCTCACTGCTGCAGCTAGCACCCTCTTAACACAACTGACTATTTTCTCAGGAGCAGGAAAGACTGCACCTCCCAGCAGCAGCATTTAAAGCATCAACAATCATATATCAAATGCTGGTTGATTTTTTTCTGGCTCTTGATAGGATCCCAGTTTATGTTATAGCTGGAAAGAAAGATCCCAGAAAGGATCCCTGGCTCAAAGGACCGTAACATTTTTTTCTTACAAAACATGGAGGAACAGAATCACAGGACTGGTAATTAATAATATAATAATAATAATCTTTATTAGGGTCACAAATAGGCTTACATTAACACTGCAATGAGGTTACTGTGCAAATCCCCTAGTCGCCACATTCCAGTGCCTGTTCGGGTACACAGAGGAAGTATTTGAAATGTCCAAATGATCTAACAGCAAGTATTTCGGGATTTGTGGGAAGAAACCGGAGCACCCGGAGGAAACCCATGCAGACTCGGTGAGAACGCGCAGACTCCGCACAGGCAGTGACCCAAGCCGGGAATCGAACCTGGGACACTGGCGCTGTGAAGCGACAGTGCTAACCACTGTGCTAACAACAAGAAAAAAGCATTTATTAAACATGGAAAAATTGGATTATAATACTGTCATGTGAGAGTACCTTTAAGAAATGGGTATTTATAAATGGGTGTGTATATAAATATCTGTAGTGAGAGTACCTTTAAGAAATGGGTGTTTACTACTGCAGTGATGTCAGAGAGTGGGTGGAGCTGGGCTGTCAGCTTTTTACTTTCATTTTAGGCTGTTTGCTGCAGGGTGTGTTTTAGTATTGTTTTCAGTGTTGGAGCTGAAGCCAGACAGAGCAGGTGTAATGTTGATCTCTCTGCCATGAAAAGACCATCTCTTGATCATTTGGTGAATTCAGAATTAGAAATGTTCTCAGTAGTGAATGTAAACCTAATGTGCTTCTGGTAAAAGGTGTTTTAAGTCTTATGGATGTTAAAAGGAAAGCTTAAAGGATTACTTAGTGTTGTATTCTTTGGGGGGTTTATTTGAATTAATGGTTGCTAAGATGTTCACTGTATGTTTTAAAAAGGTTAACTTGAGTTCATAGAATAAACATTGTTTTGCTTTTAAAAAATACTTTTCCATTTCTGCTGTCTCACACCTGTAGAATGGGCCGTCTGCTCC
This sequence comes from Scyliorhinus torazame, assembly GCF_047496885.1. Taxonomy (NCBI): domain Eukaryota; kingdom Metazoa; phylum Chordata; class Chondrichthyes; order Carcharhiniformes; family Scyliorhinidae; genus Scyliorhinus; species Scyliorhinus torazame. The sequence continues at coordinate 62,576,256 of NC_092713.1, forward strand.
CCATACCACAATCTATTAAATGTTGTGGGCCATTTGAACTCCATGATACACTTTGGGGTTCTCTAAGACCTGGCCCATAACAAATTGGGGGCTCGAGGGGGATAAAAGACTATCTATTGGAGTGGTTTAGTGAACTTAAAGACAGTGAGGGGTGAGCATATTGTGGTTGCTTTTCAGGTGTGGTATTTTAGTTTAAGTAGGGGGTGTGTTGTGGACAATGGCTCTTTTAAAGGCTCTGAAGTTTTTGGGAGTGGAGATGGTCATACACAATACCTTACGGACAGAGACTAAAAGCAGACTTTTAGATTTGGCAAAAACATTGCAGTTAACATTAACTGACAAAATGCAAAAAGGTGAGGTAATTATGGCGGTGGCTAAGCATTTAAAGTTGCCTGAGAAACAGTTTGACTCATTGGAAATGGCAAAAATTCAGTTAGATATTAAACTAATGGAACATGAGAATATGAGAAAGAGGAAAAAGGAAGAGAGAGGGAAAGAGATAGGGAGAAAAAAGAAAGAGAGAGAGAGGGAAAAAAGAGAGAGAGAAAGAGATAGAGAGGAAAAAGAAAGAGAGAGAAAGGATAAAGAAAGAGAGAGAGAAGAAATAGAAAAGGAGAGCGAAGAAAGGAGAAAAGGAAGAATAGCCCCAGCAGAACAAAAAGAAAGAGAAAAGGAGATACAGATCAGGGAAGACGATAAAGAGGGAGAGTTTGAATTTCAAAAAATGGCCATGAAACATGACAGTCAATTAAAATTGGTAGACGTAAAGGGAAACGTACAGTTGGATGATAGTGATGAGGATAGTGAGAAAGAGCGTCAAAGTCGAAGGCTTGGTGGGAATTTATTTAAATATGTCCAAGCATTGCCAAGGTTTGACGAGAAGGAGGTAGAAGCCTTTTTCATTTCATTTGAGAAGGTGGCTAAACAAATAAAATGGCCACAGGACATGTGGGTATTACTGATTCAAACAAAGCTGGTAGGTAGAGCTAGTGAAGTGTTTGCATCACTACCGGAGGAGGTATCTGGGACGTATGAGGAGGTGAAAAAATCCATCTTAGATGCATATGAACTAGTGCCTGAAGCCTACAGACAAAGGTTTAGAAATTTAAGGAAATAATTTGGTCAAACATACATGGAGTTTGAAAGGCTCAAACGGAGTAATTTTGATAGGTGGATGAGGGCTTTGAAACTGAACCAAACGTATGAAGCTCTCAGAGAAATTATACTTTTGGAAGAGTTTAAAAATTCAAGAACTCATGTGAGAACTCATGTGGAAGAACAGAGGGTTCAAACTGCGAGATTAGCAGCAGAAATGGCAGGTGATTATGAATTAGTTCATAAATCAAAGCTCAGTTTCAGCCTGTGAGGGATAGAAACTGGGGACATGAGAAATACTCAAGTGGTAAAGGTAAAGGTGATCTGATGGGAGATAATAAGGAGAGTGTACCTCAGATTAAAAAAAAAATCCAGGAGGGTGGAAGAGACATGAAAAGTTTCAAATGTTTTCACTGTAATAAACTAGGCCATGTAAAGTCACAGTGTTGGTGGTTGAAGAAAAGCACTGGGAAGGCTGATGTGGTAAAACAGGATAAGACAGTGGGGTTTGGTAAAGTGGTAAAGGAAAGCCCAAGTGAAGCGAAGGAGGTGCAAAAGATTGTACAGCCTGATCAAGAGGTGATTGATAAGAAGGTGCCAGATCTCTTTAAAGAATTTTGTGTGGGTAAAGTTTACTCATGTGTATCAGGAGAGCAGGTAAAGAACTCACAATTTTAAGAGATATGGGAGCTAGTCAATCTTTAATGGTAAAAGATGAGGAGTTATGTAGTTTGGGAAGAATGTTGCCAGAAAAGGTGGTAATATGTGGAATTCAGGGTGAGAGGAGTAGTGTTCAATTATATAAGGTAAGGTTGGAAAGTTCAGTAAAGAGTGGTGAAGTGGTAGTAGGAGTAATAAGAGAAAGTATCTTGTCCAGGAATACAGTTTATCTTGGGTAATGATATAGCTGGATCGCAGGTAGGAGTGATGCCTACGGTGGTTGATAAGCCAGTGGAAAATCAGACAACTGAAGGGTTGAAGGACGAATATCCTGGGATTTTTCCGGATTGTGTAGTAACAAGGTCGCAAAGTCACAGGTTAAGACAAGAGGAGAAATCAGAAAGTGAAGATGAAGTTGAAGTGCAATTATCAGAAACAATCTTTGATCAGATGGTTGAAAAAGAACAAGAACAGGTGGAGGATGAGGCGGATATTTTTAGTTCAGGAAAATTGGTGGAGGTACAACAGAAAGATATAGAAATAAAACGGATGTATCAGAAAGCATACACGGAAGAGGAGTCTGCCACCAGAGTGTTATTACTGTAAAAGTGATGTCTGGATGAGAAAATGGAGACCTTTACATATGCAGGCAGATGAAAAGTGGGCAGAAATTCATCAAGTAGTATTGCCGGTAGGGTATAGAAAGGAGGTGTTGCGAGTTGCACATGAGGTACCAGCGGGAGGTCATTTGGGAATAACTAAAACTCAAGCTAAAATACAGAAACATTTTTATTGGCCTGGACTACATAAAGATGTAATTAAATTTTGTCAATCATGTCACACATGTCAAGTGATAGGGAAACCTCAAGCAGTGATAAAACCAGCGCCGTTAATACCCATTCCAATACTTGGGAACCTTTTACAAGGGTCCTAATTGATTGCGTAGGACCACTTCCAAAAACAAAAAGTGGGAATCAATATCTTTTGACGATAATGGATGTGTCTACTAAGTTTCCAGAGGCCATTCCAGTATGTAATATTACAGCTAAAAAGATTGTGAAGGAGTTATTTAAATTCTTTACTAGATATGGACTACCCACAGAAATACAATCGGATCAAGGAACGAATTTTACCTCAAGGTTATTCAAAGATGTTATGGATAGCTTAGGAATAAAACAATTTAAATCAACTGCGTACCATCCAGAATCGCAGGGAGCGTTAGAAAGGTGGCATCAGACATTAAAGACAATGTTGAGGGCTTATTGTCAAGATTATCCAGAGGATTGGGATAAAGAAATTCCATTTGTACTGTTTGCAATTAGGGATGCACCTAATGAGTCAACCAAATTCAGTCCTTTTGAACTAATTTTTGGTCATGAGGTAAGAGGATGACTTAAATTGATTAAGGAAAAATTGGTGAGTGAGAAATCGGAAATTACATTATTGGATTACGTGTCAAATTTTAGGGAACGATTAAATAGAGCAGGTGAATTGGCTGGACAACATTTAAAAGTTGCACAAAATGTGATGAAACGGGTAGTGGACAAGAAATCGAAAGTTCGTAGTTTTGCCAGTGGGGATAAAGTTTTAGTGTTGTCACCAGTGGTAGGTGAACCTTTAAAAGCAAGGTTTTGTGGACCTTATCAGATTGAAAGGAAATTAAGTGAGGTGAATTATGTGGATAAACGCCAGATAGAAGGAAGTCTCACCGAGTGTGTCATGTGAATATGCTTAAAGGGTAGTTTGAAAGGGAAGGAGAGAAAAAGGAGGTTTTAATGATTCTAACTCAAAGTGACAAACAAAATCCAGATGACTGTGAATTTCACATACCTCAAATTAAATTGGAAAATGAGGATATTATTAAAAATTGGGATAAATTGTTGAGTTACCTTCCAGAGTAAAAACAAACTGACCTGAAAGAGTTATTGGTATCACATGGGCAAGTTTGTGGAGATAAATTGGGAAGTACTAAAATGGCTATACATGATGTAGATGTGGGAAATGCTGTTCCAATCAAACAACATCCATATAGACTTAACCCTTTAAATTTGGCACAGGTTAAAAAAGAGATTGAGAGTATGCTTAAAAATGGCATAATTGAAGTGGGTTGCAGCCAATGGAGCTCACCCATAGTGATGGTACCAAAACCAGACGGTACCCAACGGTTGTGTGTGGACAATAGAAAGGTTAATGCAGTTACAAGAATGTACTCTTATCCTATCCCACGTTTGGAGGATTGCATTGAGAAAGTGGGACAATCAGCTTTTATTTCCAAACTGGATTTACTTAAAGGTTACTGGCAGGTACCTTTATCCGAAAGGGCGAAGGAGATTTCAGCTTTTGTGACTCCAGATGGTATATACCAATTCAAAGTTATGCCATTTGGTATGAAAAACGCCCCAGCCACATTTCAACGGTTAACTAACAAAGTCGTTTCAGGATTACCCAATTGTGCGGTATGCATCGACGATCTGGTAATTTGCAGCCAAACATGGAAAGAACATTTAAAACATCTGATGGATTTATTCAATCGACTTCAAGAGGCGGGTTGGTGATAAACCTAGCCAAAAGTGAATTTGAAAAAAACAACAGTTGTTGAGGAGTTTCCGATACCCTCAAGGCGAAGAGAAATAATGCGATTTCTTGGCATGAGTGGATTTGATCGAACATTTGTGCAAATGTTTTGTAGCGTGATTGCTTCACTGATGGACTTGCTGAAGAAACGTCAAAACTTTCAGTGGACAGCAGAGTTTCAACAGGCATTTGACTGCCTGAATGCTGTGATAACCAATGCTCCTATGTTGGAGCATTACAAGGGACTCTGTGATCAGATTGAACTAAAGATTCTGAGTTTAAAGAGAAATGCCGTGGTGTAGCGAAATGGACAGATCGTGCAAGGACCTTCTTGGCCAAAGAGATTGTCAATTGAGAAGGATTTCAGTTGGAGGAAGAAGAAAAAAAAATGGACTATATTATTATACCTGTTTGCGTGTTGTTGTTTTTTGAAACAAAAAAGTATATTTACTGTGTGCATTTCTTAAAGGATAGTGAAAAGGTGGAAAATGAAACGATATTGAAGTTGATGGTTTATTTTTTTCTTGGGGGGAGGTGTCATGTGATAGTAACTTTAAGAAATGAGTGTTTATAAATGGGTGTGTACATAAAAACTGTGATGTGGAGATGCCGGCGTTGGACTGGGGTGAGCACAGTACGAAGTCTTACAACACCAGGTTAAAGTCCAACAGGTTTGTTTCGATGTCACTCGCTTTCGGAGCGCTGCTCCTTCCTCAGGTGAATGAATGAAGACCTCTTCATTCACCTGAGGAAGGAGCAGCGCTCCGAAAGCTAGTGACATCGAAACAAACCTGTTGGACTTTAACCTGGTGTTGTAAGACTTCGTACTATAAAAACTGTAGTGAGAGTACCTTTAAGAAATGGGTGTTTACTACTGCAGTGATGTCAGAGAGTGGGTGAAGCTGGGCTGTCTGTCAGCTTTTTACTTTCATTTTAGGTTGTTGCTGCAGGGTGTGTTTTAGTTTTGTTTTCAGTGTTGGAGCTGAAACCAGACAGAGCAGGTATACTGTTGATCTCTCTGCCATGAAAAGACTATCTCTTAATCATTTGGTGAATTCAGAATTAGAAATGTTCTCAGTAGTGAATGTAAACCTAATGTGCTTCTGGTAAAAGGTGTTTTAAGTCTTATGGATGTTAAAAGGAAAGCTTAAAGGATTACTTAGTGTTGTATTCTTTGGGGGGTTTATTTGAATTAATGGTTGCTAAGATGTTCACTGTATGTTTTAAAAAGGTTAACTTGGGTTCATAGAATAAACATTGTTTTGTTTTTAAAAAATACTTTTCCATTTCTGCTGTCCCACACGTGTAGAGTGGGCCATGTGTTCCCCATACCACAATCTATTAAAAGTTGTGGGTCAGGTGAACTCCATGATACACTTTGGGGTTCTCTAATCCCTGGCCCATAACAATACAATACTCTCTTACTCCCACATTAGCTTAACAAATACACACAGGTTTTAAGATTAACACGGATGATAAAATATATTTGAATCTACAATGGTCTCATTGACACACAAATGGCCTTTGACGCATGCAAAATATATGTGGGCAAATACACACTCCACTCTGAAACTCCAAGTTTGTGTCTCCTCAGAATCCCACCAAATGATTTCCGCGTAAGAGTTTTCAAACACTAATCCCCAAAATATTCTTTAAAATCTTCTCTAATAATCATGCTTTCCATTAGTGGTTTGCACTTCAAAATCCAGTCCATGTTTTCCCAAAGACTCTTGTAAACACAGCTTCCACTCTACCAGCAAATCCACTCCAGAATGTTACACCAACCCCTCAGTCCATGTGGTGTAGGTACAACCGCAGTGCTGTTTGGGAGGGTTCCAGGGTATTGATCCCGTAACAGTGAAGGAACGACGATATATATCCAAGCCAGGATGGTGAGTGGCTTCCAGTTGGTGTTCCCATTTGCCTGCTTCTACATGTTGGTTGTTGGTTTGGAAGGTGCTGTCGATGGATCCTTGGTGGATTCCTGTAGTGCACCTTGTAGATGGTACACACTGCTGTCACTGTTCGTCCATGGTGAAGGGAGTGAATGTTTGTGGATGGGGTGCCAATAAAGTGGCTTGCTTTGTCCCGGATCATGTCAAATTCTTGAGTGTTATTGGAGCTCCATCATCCAGGTAAGTGGAGAGTAATCCATCACATTCCAGACTTGTGCTTTATAGATGGTGGACATGCTTTGGGGAGCCAGGAGGCGAGTTACCTGCCACAGGATTCCTAGTCTCTGACCTGCTCATGTAATCATGGTATTTATATTGCCAGTCCAGTTCCGTTTCTGGTCAATGGTAATCTCAGGTGGTTGGAGATTCAGTGATAGCAATGCCATTGAATGTCAAGGAGCTACGATTAGATCCTCTATTGCTGGAGGCAGCATGGTGGCACAGTGGGCAGCCAAGGGCCTGGGTTCAACTCCAGCTTTGGGTCACTGTCTGTGTGATGTTTACATGTTCTTTCCATATCTGCGTGGGCTCCTTCCGGGTGCTCCGGTTTCCTCCCACAGTCCAAAGATGCGCAGGCTAGTTTTATTGGCCATGCTAAATTGCCCCTTAGTGACCAGGGATGTGTGGATTAGATAACGAGGATAGTGCGGGGTTGATGAGCGAGTGGATCTGGGTACAGTGTTCTTTCGAAGGGTTGGTGTAGACGCGATGACCGAAATGGCACTGGATTCTATGAGATGGTCATTACCTGGTACTTATGTGGCGTGAATGTAACGTGCCCATCGTCGGCCCAAACCTGGATATTGACCAGGTGTTGCTGCATTTGGACATGGACTACTTCAGGATCTGAGGAGCCATTAGTAGTGCTGAACATTGTGCAGTCATCAGCGAACATCCACACTTCTGACCTTATGATGGAAAGACAGTTATTGGTCAAGCAGCTGAAGATGGTTGGATTTGGACAGTGCCCTCAGGAACTCCTGCAGTGATGTCCTTGAACAACCACAACCATCCTACTTTGTGCAAGGTTTGTTTACCATCACCTTTAGTCCAGCTGCTAGCATGTTTTGGGCATCATAACATAAAAAGACGTCTTCTCAAAATCAAAGAATTAGAAAATTACTACAGCACTGAAGGTGGGCATTCTGTCCATCGTGTCTGTACTGGTTCTCCAAATGAGCAATTCACCTTGTGCCATTCCCCTGCTTTCTCCTTGTAACTCTGCACATTCTTCCTTTTCAGAAATTAATCTGAATCCCTCTTGAATGACTCGACAACTGTTAGAAAATGTTTCACCTCATATCTCCACTGCATTTTCTTTGCCAATTACAATGGAACCAATTTGCCAATTCTCCAGGGGAGTTCGGACAAGCAGATGTGCCTGTCACCATCCAGTTAGCTCCTGAAACCTCTGGTTCTGTGTCACCTTCTACTCGAAGAGAAAGGGAGTTGTGTCATACAGAATGAGTTTGGCTGATGTGGATGTCATGATTGCATAGTTGGCTGTGTATGCAGTTGGGAGACTTGCAGCAGTGGTAACTGTGTAAGGGTGAGGTGAAGCTTGGCATGTTTAGTCAGGGCGGAATCTTACCACTAATTGGTAAAGTGTCAAATTTCTCACAGAAATTTGATCTTCTTCGCCAAAAGAAAGTGAGTGGGCGTGATTTACGCCATCACTCCAGTGGGGTGGGATCACCTCGAACCGGGAACTGGCTCCAAACAATTCGGGCGCCATCTTTAAAGGGTACCCCAACCAGTGCTGCAGTCTACCGGCCTCCAGCCTACATCACAGGGGTTTCTAAGGCTGAACCCTATCCCTGGCATTCATCAGCAACAAAGCTCCTCTTCCCCCTGCCCGTCGGACATTCATCGCTGACATTTCTTCCCCACCCCCAACATTCATCGCCGTCACTGCATCCAGCTTTCCATTACCCACTCTCACCCGCCTACCCCACATATACAGCCCTCCCCCTCTCTTGGGGCTCCCACTAGGGTCTGCCCCAGCACAGCTTTGCACTGCCAGGTTGGTAGTGCCCACAGCTTTCCACTGCCCAGCTGTGCCCATGGGTATTGTCAGGGCACTGCTCGGACATGTCCCTCTACCCACAGGGCAGTACTTATCTCTGCGCCCCGGAGAGATCCCCTCGACTGCATCACGTCTGGCCAAACCTGTTGCAAATGAAGCCAGCGTGATGACAGGCCAGCACCTGGTGGATATTCCGTGAGGGGGGACATTCTGGAGAGAGTGTTCGCTAATGAGATGCTAATGCTATTAAAAAGCTCCTGCATTCACATTTTTCAATTTTCTCTGGAGTTTGAGCCCACGCTAAGTTTTTCATAGGCAGAGAATGGAGACTCATAATCAGCTCCTAAAAATCTTTGTTGATGCATGATGTGGTAAATTAAATAAAAGTTTCAGGCTACTGCTGCAAGAGCCCGCAAATGGCATTTTAAGATGCAGTCACTGACCTTGACTGTTTTGTTATGCTCTTGTCATAGCATAAGCTGCTTCCTTGATGTGCACTCTGACAAAGGAAGGTTCAGACTTGGAGATAGTTTTAACACATTTATTACTGTTAACAATTCTCCTACTTGGATTCAACGCTACTGTTAATCCTGCTATAGCTACTCAGACTGACGAACCAGTCTGCTACAATCCACGTGGTGGGAGTGATGTTCAATCAACCCTGTGTCTGTACTCACTGAGAGTCTCCACTGGAAAGAGACTGAGCATGTGTGTTGTGTCCTTTTTATATGAGTTGGTGTAATGCCCTCCTGTGGTGATGTCACCTCTATGTGTATCGTGAATGCCCATTGGTCGTGTCCTATCTTACTGACCTATTGGTTGACTGTCTGTGTGTCATGTCTCTGGTGCTCCCTCTAGTGTCTAGCTAGGTGTAGTGTATGTACATTAACCCTTTGTGTACTTACAGTGATGTATATCACCACATCCCCCCTTTTTTCGTGTTACATATTTTCTGTACAGTGTTAAAGAAAATTGAACAAACTAGGTAGATGCGTGATACTCTGTACAAGTTATGATAACAGTGATCATTAAATAATAAGTCCAAATCATATGCATGAGTCCAAAGTTCATTAATTATTATGGTCGAGTGGCTTTCTTGTTTGGTTGGTGAGTTGGTGATGTTGATGGTGGCATTGCATTGTAAACACCATCAGTGTCCCTGTGCTGAAGGAACCAGGAAGAGGTCAAATCACTTTGTTGGCTGATTTGGACTCTTTTGTTCTTTTGATGCTTGTGGTGGTAATTCTTGATGGCATCTGTCCTGAAAGCCAGCTTGCCTGTTGGTAGTGCAGCAAACGTGTATTGGTAAGGTGCATCATCCTACCATGGTATGTCATTGTACTGAGCTGAGCAGTAACAGTGTCCCTCATTTCATAGAATCATAGAATCATAGAATTTACAGTGCAGAAGGAGGCCATTCGGCCCATCGAGTCTGCACCAGCTCTTGGAAAGAGCACCCTACCCAAGGCCAACACCGCCACCCTATCCCCATAACCCAGTAACCCCAACCAACACTAAGGGCAATTTTGGACACTAAGGGCAATTTATCATGGCCAATCCACCTAACCTGCACATCTTTGGGCTGTGGGAGGAAACCGGAGCACCCGGAGGAAACCCACGCACACACGGGGAGGATGTGCAGACTCCGCACAGACAGTGACCCAAGCAGAGTTGTACCATGTCGTACCAGTCGTTGTTCCAGTGGCATTGTGTTTGTCGTGCTTGTTGTCGACGTTGTTGCCTTTGGTACGCTTCTTGCTACTGTCTTTGATGTTGTTGTTGTGGTTGGTTTAGTTGCCGTGTTTGCTGCGCTCAAGGACCACACTCTGTGGATAATACGAGTTCTTCACACAGTTACTCGTGTTAGCGTGCTTTGTGGCGCCTGCTGTCTCCTTGAGCATGCCGTCACTGAGTTTGCGGCGCTCCCCATCTGGAATCATGTCCGGCTGACTTGAATCAGCTTTGGCTTGTCGATCCTCCCCGTCTGGAGTCTGGGCTGTTTCACCTGAGTCAGTTTTGGTTTGTCGATGCTCCCCGTCTGGAGCCCTTTCTGGTTCACCTGAATCAGCTTTGGTTTCTTGATGCTCCCCATCCGGAGTCACTGCAGGTTCACTTGACTCAGCTGAGATTTCTTGATGCTCCACGTCCGGAATCATTTCAGGTTCACTTGAATCTTCGGAAGTTTCCTGATGCTCCCCGTCCGGAATCAAAACAGTCAGGAATGCATTTGCTTGTGGAGAGGCTCGAGCGAATGAGGTTTGACGTAACATGTGTGACCGGAGTCACCAGTAGTCTCGCTGTGATTGTTGAGTGCCTCTGTACATTCTAGCTGAGGTCTGTCACGTTGCACATCTGGTATGGGAAGTGGGATGCCGTCGTCACTTGTCTCACATACAGTGAGTAGAGCCTCAGTGTCGTCTTGTCGTTCACTTGAGCTGGGTAGACCGTGAGAGTCTTCTTCTGGTGGCTCAAATAATCTGGGTGGACTGTCATAGTCTGCTTGCTGTACACTTGAGCATGGTGGACTGTCAGAGTCTTCTTCTTGTTCACTTGAGCGTGGTGGACTGTCATAGTCTTCTTCTTGTTCACTGGAGTGTGATAGACTGTCATAGTCTGCTTGCTGTACACTTGAATGTGGCAGACTGTCATAGTCTTTCTGTTGTTCACTTGAGCGTGGCAGACTTGCATTGTCTGCTGCTGGTTGCTCAGAGGAGGTTGCTAGACCCTCAGAGTCTTGTTCATGCAAGGACTGCGCTTTGGAGTCTTGCATTGCATCTATCATGGAGGCTGTCCACGAGCTCACTGTGGAGGCTTGTGTCACTCCCTCTGTGGAGTCTTGCAGCATTCCTTGTGTGGAATCGTGCATTGGTTTCTCTGTGGAAACTGTCATCACTTCTTGTTCATGCAAGGACTGAGCTCTGGAGTCTTGCGTTGCTTCTATCGTGGAGTCTGTCCACGAGCTCGCTGTGGAGTCTTTCATTGCTTTCTGTGTGGAGGCTGGGATCCTTTGTGGTGCGTGGACCACTCTCTGTGTGGCAGCAGGCCGCTCTCTGTGGGCTTGTACCGCTCTCTGTCTCTTGGTGTCAGGCCGCAGCATCATCCTGCACTCACGAGTCGGGATGTCATATATGCTGGGCTGAAGATTCCCGAATCCGAAGAACTCGTCGTCGGGGTCGTCAATGTGCAACACGTCTAGTTGCGGTTTGGATTTGGTACTGGGGTAGCCTCCCAAGGTGAAAACTTTGTCTGAGTCGTTGTCTTCCAAGACCATATCATCACGTTTTGTGTCAGAGCTGGCACTGGGCTCGCAATGTCCAAAGAAGAATTCAAGGTCTGAGTCATAGTCTTCAAGGACTGTATCATCTCTGTGGGCGATGCTAACTGCTTCTTTCAGGGTTCTGCGGAGGTTACTTTCAGCTACTGGTCGAATTTCAGCATTGTGCTGTCGTTCCAGGTGAACAAATCTGGTTTTGAGGCTTTAAAATTTTTTTTCCGTGTTTTGGGACATTTTCCCTTTAAGTGGGCATGGTCTGGGGCCTCGGACGTCATGACACGTGTGACGTAGCGCGTTGGAAGCGATTGCGCATGCACAGATCGCTGTTCCTTTACTTGGGGCCTTATTCTCAATTGTGCATGCGCGGCTTCTTGCGCATGCGCAAACGGACCTTCCCGTTCTGTGCGCTCTTCGCGCAACTGCACATCTGCAGCACCTTTTCCAAGATGGCTGCAATTCAAAACTGCCGTTCGTTGCTGCAAGCCCACCTCGCGGTGAGTTTTGGCGCCTCTTTTACCTTTTCTTCTTGTATGTTCCTCGCAGAATTCTTGGAATTTGTCCAGGACTGCCTGGAAATCGTTCTTGTTTTGCCCTTTTGAGTATTTGAAGGTCTGGAAGATTTCAGCTGCTTCTGGACCCACGATGGTAAGTAGAAGCTTTATTTTCTCTGCATCTGCCACGCCATCTAGGTCAGACGCTACCAGGTAGATCTCGAATCTCTGCCGGAACCAACGCCAGTTGTCACTGAGATTGCCTTCGTACCTGAGCTGCTAGGGAACAGGAATCTCGAACATCATCTAGCCTGGCTGCTGTTGCTGGTAGACACTGTTTGCTGAGTTTTAACTATATGGATTGAAACAGTTCTCTCCTGGAACCATGTTTCGTTATGCTCTTGTTGTAGCATAAGCTGCTTCCTTGATGTGCATTCTGACAAAGGTAGGTTCAGACTTGGAGATAGCTTTAAAAATTTATTACTGTTAACAATTCTCCTACTTGGATTCGAAGCTACTGTTAATCCTGCTATAGCTACTCAGACTGATGAACCAGTCTGCTACAATCCACGCGGTGAGAGCGATGTTCAATCAACCCTGTGTCTGCACTCACTGAGAGTCTCCACTGGAAAGAGGCTGAGCATGTGTGTTGTGTCCTTTTTATATGGGTTGGTGTAATGCCCTCCTGTGGTGGTGTCACCTCTGTGTGTATCGTGAATGCCCATTAGTCGTGTCCTATCTTACTGACCTATTGGTTGACTGTCTGTGTGTCATGTCTCTGGTGCTCCCTCTAGTGTCTAGCTAGGTGTAGTGTATGTACATTAACCCTTTGTGTACTTACAGTGATGTATATCACCACATTGACCACTCACATGGGGACATTGACCTTCATGTGTATCATTACCCGCATGAGACATATGGGGCGGGACCAATTAGCCTCCCCGTGAGCCTTGTAGAATACGAGCTTTCCTGCAGAGGTGTGGGGCCCATCAGCAGAGGCCCTAGTCTGTTAGGCCGTGATTGTCTCCAACGCCTTCTCCTAGATTGGCTCAGTGGACTAGACAGCGGGTTTGTAATGCAGAACAAGGCCAGCAGCGCGGGTTAAATTCCCGTACCAGCTGAGAATTCTGGATTCTCCCTCTGTGTACCCGAACAGGCGCCGGAATTTGGCGACTAGGGGCTTTTCACAGTAACTTCATTGCAGTGTTAATTCAAGTCTCCTTGTGACAATAAAAAAGATAAAAATAAAATAGATTGGCAGTGGATTTGTCAGGTGAATAATGGAGGCGTCCACGGGATGAACTACACTCGGTAGATGAGAAAGTGCGAGCGATCAAACTGGCCCCAACATCAGAGAACATGACCAAGCTGCACTTGCTTCTGGAACTCATGAATTATCATGGAAGATTCATCCCTGGCATCACAATCTTGCTCACCCCCTGCACATCCTATTACAGGAAAAATAGCCATGGGCATGGAGAATGCCACAGGAAGAGACATTTATTCAAGTGAAGACAAAGCTACCTTCATCTGGCCTGCTGACACACTATGCTCCCGTCAAACCTCTAGTCACCACGTGTGATGCCTCACCGTACGGCACTGGTGACATGTTGTCACACCACATAGACAATGGTAGAGAGTGGCCGATTGCATTTTCCTCCAGATCGCTGGACGCAGAGAGAGAAACTACGCAAAGATCGAGAAAGAAGGATTCGTCGTAGTTTTCGGAGTTAAAAAATTTCCGTCAGCACATGTATGGGTGTAGTTTTACGTTCCTGAAAAATGACAAACCGCTGTTGGGCCTCTTCAAGGAGGACAAGGGTACCTCGCCCATCACATCTGCCTGGATCCGCCCTCTTGTTGGCGGTGTATGAATAGGCTTTCAAGAACCGACCGGGCGCACAGATTGAGAACGCAGATGTACTCAGTAGCCTTCCGCTGCCGACATGACCCCCGCCTCCCCCCAGAGCCAACAAAGTGGTAGCTGCATTGAACTTCATGGATATGTTGCCAGACACAGCAATCTAAATATGTGAGTGGACACAAACAAATTCTTTATTGCCATATTGTGCTATACAGTGGTCAACACCGGAAACTGTCCAATGACTTAAAGCTTTTTCTAAAAAAATCAGAGTTCAGTGTTGAAGATGGAATCCTTTTATGGGGCACTTGTGTCATGGTATCATACAAGTGTCAGGATTTTATACTGCCAGATGTGTATCCCAGAGGAGTTGGCCACCAACAATGACACGCCTTTTACTCGTGCAGTGTTTGGGAGTTCTGTGAATGTCAATAGGGTGCGGCATATCCGCAAGGCCCTCTTCCACCCGGCTTCGAATGGACTGGCCGAAAGGGTAGTGCAAACGTTTAAAAGAGACTTGAAGAAGCAGACCTCGGGGTCTCCCGACACACGTCTGGCCAGATTTTAATTTTGTTACCGTACCACCCCACATGTGGCAAATGGCGTAATGCCAGCAGAACTCTTAATCGGCCGGAGACTTCCGACCCGCCTTAGCCTCACATACCCAGATATTGGCGGGACAGTACGCTGCCATCAGAAACAGCAGGGGCTTTGCCCAGGCAGGCAGACGCAAACGCAGACCAGACAGTTTGGACCAGATGACGCTGTTTACATTCGGACCTTTGCGGACAGTGCCCAGTGGGTTCCAGGAGCAGCAATAGACAGACAGGGCCAGTTTCATAACAGGTTCGAGCTGAGGATTGAGTGATGAAGAACTAGAGCGGAGTAATGAACTCAGATGCAGAGACCAGATCTCCATGAAACCTCTCCAGAGGTACCAGTTTCCAGTCAGACAGCCACGGCACTAAGGGTGTGATGCCCTGGGGGACCCGATGCGGGAGGTTGAGGATTCGGGCTCCGATTTGGAGACCCAGGTATCGGACATTTCTGACGGTGGCCCCCCGGGGCGATCATCAAGGAAGCGACTGTTTCCGTCCATATATGCGCCTCCTGACCCAGTCCTGCAGCGCAAGAGTCACGGGCGAAAAATAGCAGGCACCCTCCTGCTCCACCTTCCTCCGACGGGTCATCAGACTTTGGGGGGGGAGGGGGATGTTATAACCCACTCAAAACCTACTGGGATGAACCAATTAGCCTTATAGTGCACCTCATAGAATACGAGCTTCCCCACTGAGGGGCAAGCCCATCAGCGGAGTGATGGACTCTAGTCTAAAAGCTGGCCCAGATGGGAACCGAGCATGAGTAGTCCCGGTTGGGACCTGGAGTGTAATGTGTCTATAGTTTACTTTGTAATAAAACAAGTTTCTTTATGCCTCATGTTTTAGACTCCTCTGTGGCCATCAAAATGTGGAACTGCATTCAGGTTTTTGAGGTTTGACTCCAGGCATTGAATTCCATGGCTATCTACTCTCCTGCCTTCTGAACCTGTACCTGGGAAGGGAGGGTCTCTTGGTCCCCAGTGGAAACAGAGAATCCCTCCTCCTTTTCACCTCCTCCACCAAAGCCTTGATCCAAAACTCTTGGAGCCCACCCTCTCCCCTGTAATGCATTTATTCAATATCTCCCAGATCAAATTCACTTTCTGCATGACTACCAGCACCTGCTCCAGTCTCAATGCACCTTCCCTTTAAGAAGTGCAGGCCAGCTTTAAGTGGTGCTAGTCATGCACAATATTAGCCCCCATCTGAAGGAATCGCAGATTCAGCAAAACTGCCTAAGATGCGGATGCATTTTAATGGCCTAGTTGGCACGGGGAGAGGTCGCTTGTTTATTGAGTGTCACCCATTTCTATTTCAGAAAATTGATCTAATTGACTGAATATTCTCAGGGTTACCTGGCTCCAGAATCATGGAACGCCAGCTACATGATGTTTTTGACTGCTGGTGTTGCATATGGGGGGGTCATAGGTTCATAGTAAAGCTCATATAGCAAACTGTCAGACTCACCACTGGAGCTGCTTTCCAACAGAGTTAGGGGTGGAGGAGATGGGAAAACGTACTCTGGGTGCTATGTAAAGACTAACATTTTCTTTATGTAAGGCCTGAAAAGTCTTACACTATGGTTCTGGCTGGAGTGATATGCATGGCTTCCAGAACAGAATTATTCTAATTCAATTAACTATTGAATTGTTGATTGAGAAAGGCCAGGAGATCTCTTCCACATTGATATGCTGTCCGTATCCCTGCTGTCTAGACTATTCCATTCCATCCGCAACAGTCTCAGTCTGACCAGCTCAGTTGTATAGTTGCTTCAGGACCACTTAAACCCCATTTTATTTTGTTGCTGTTGATGTTTTGCGGTAAAAATTGCCGGCAGCTGGTTTACTTGCCACCTGATCTTGCAACAATTACTTTGACAGATACAAGGTAACAGCTTATCATTGTCAGTTCAAAAAGGTCAGTTCTACATCATTTTCTCTTTATTGATCCAGTGGCAAGACAGACATGTCAAAGCACTCTTTATCACTGCCATTATCTAAAAATAAATATTCTGGTGTACATTTAGATCTTGAATAGATGGCTCAAATTCTACGTTTCCATCGGGATAAAGTAAAGAATGTTCAGAGGAAAAAAGCTTTATAATGTTATGCTTGGACAAAGATCGAGAATGGATATTAATTTATTCAGATTTAGCTTTACACGTTTAATTATATATCAACAATTTCACATGAATTGTTTCTCATTATTTTAAAATACAGCTGTTTTTTCTATATCTTTGTGTCAAATATTCACATTTGATTTTTACCATATGCAGCCTGTACACACTCACATTTGACACATATAGATTAACAGTAGTGTTTCAACCACTGAAAGGTCAGAAGTCATTATCTCACACTTTAACATAGATACTCCCTGACCACACGATGATAGCAATGCATAGGAATTGTTCTCTCATTCCGATAGCCTAAGACATAAATCAGAAAAGACTCTCTGGATTTCCTGTAGGAAAAGGAAGTGCTACAAAATTAAAATCACATCCACATCGTAGCACATTGAATTTGAATATAACTCCCTTTCAAGTAGATTTTCTCAATGACTGGGGTCTCCACACTGCCACTGCATCAAGATCAGTAGCTAACTGCTTTCTACCTTTCTGTGCAACCCACGGCAATACATGAGTAACCCAATCAGTGACCACATAAATTCAGACTTAGTCTTTTCTTCTTTTCTGTAGACTTGCTCTCATTATTTTTGAGTGTCTTTATTTCCTGTTTCTTATTCAGTGCTCTATTTTCATATTCTTAACTTCCACCTATTTTTATAATTGTTGACTTATTTTAGAAGGGTTCTCTCTTTTTTCTCCCCTTATTCTGTTCATGCACTTCTGCACAACCCCTTTAAGACTTGTCTCTCCTCGTGACAAAACAACATGTAATTAGAGACCCATATGTTAAGAAAGTCATAACAGACTTTACAGATATGTGGTTGTGTGATTCAGCCTGTCATGGTTTAAAAGCTCTAAACATTGAACTCTTATTTACGTGACCTTTGCAATATATTTTTTTAAAAATATATGAATTCTTTCCTGTCTTCTCCAATAATTTTTCACATCTAACATTATGTAGTCCAAACATTTCCATCTCAAATTTCGAGTACAGGCGGGGACTTAATGTTTTACAGGTGGCCCTTGGCAAGGAATGTGCTGGTTGCAAACCTTTTCCAGATGGCCACACAGCATGAGTAATAACATAACCTCATTAAATTGGTTAGTCCCAGCTACAGTCACTTAGTAATCAAAGTGGGAGCCTAAGGTAACATCAACCCCACCTATGCAACATGAAAAAGATTCAAATCTACTGAACCAGGTCTTGTCACAGTGCTGAAATTTAGCTGAGCTTTGTGAACATAATACAGCCATTCACAGAAAGATGAATTATGCTCAAAGGCTCTTCTATATTTCATGTTCCCAGGCTATGGTTTTAATGAGACTGTTCTGGTGGGTCAGTGAACACATACAATACTATCAGCTGTGTGTTTCTTGATTAAATACCCACCTCGGTTAAGTTATATGCCAACAACAAAAATGCATGTAATCGTATTTGCAGTTTCTTTTGGTGAGAATATATAGATTGTGGTGCTTAGGTTAGAAACCTTGGAGATAATGTGCCATCAATAAGACAAGAATTAATTCAGAAGGGATTGTACATAACTTGAAAGTGATTTATTAGTTGGACATCAGAAGAATTACATAAATGACATTGAAAAATAGCCAATCATACAAAGTTTACTCATGACTTTATGCTATTTGTAATTACCATGTCATTTTCTATAACTCTCGTAATTACAGTTAGTGTCATTTGGCACCAAAGACACCTCTCCCACGTCATTCAACCAACTTCTAATAATTGGAACGCTTCTGGTCCTAAATACCTTTCAAAATTAATGGTTAAGGCAATAGTAGGAGTAAGTTCACTTGAACCAAATTTATTATTCGATTGTACTTTTCCGATATCGTTCCTTTTCATTGTGAGTACTTTTACGTGATTGGATCCATAATCTAACAAAAGATGCACTGAAAAATGTGTAGCTGTTAGCTTAGTAATGGCCACAGTCATACATCAGTGAATCCAAATGCTCCATGAGTCCATAAACCACTCCTTAATTTGGTTTGCAGCCTGCCCAACTGTATCGTGGAATTGGAATTTAAGAGACTAGAAATTGGATCATGCAGGACCAGTTTTACAAGGACAAAGAATTGCCTGAATTTCACTTTTCACTTTTACGTGGTCCTGTGGCTTGATAGTTTTGGCACGGTGTTGCCTGTTTTTCCAGGGGATTGCAATGTTCTATCTAATGTCAGAAGTCTGTTAGTCATTGACCCATCCATAACAGAAGAAATAATACATCAAATGAGTGTAAAGATGCATGATCATTGCTCCTTAGAATTGGTGTATGTTTTACCCTGGGATTATGTTATGATCCTGGGCCAGAACCCGGAGATTTTAGTACAATCCAATTAGGGACCAGTAACAAGTAACTTTGTGTTTAGTGTAGAAAAAGCTTGATATTCAGAACACTTGCCAAGAGAATGAAGAGATTCCGTAGGTTTTCAACAAACAAAAATAAACTTTTCTGTACAAGATCAGAAAGATGAAACAATTTACAGTATCTATCTTGTACGCCAACATTCAGGATTAATATAAGGTACCTGAGAATTAACAGGCCAAATTGGATGAGCACACCACCCTACACAATAAATGGCTAATGCGACTAAAACAGATTCCATGGATTTCTCAACAACCCTCCCAGATGTCGGTAAACACTATGAGTCAACCAATCTTGTTGAAACCTGCCGAACATATGAACCTATGAATTAAGAGCAGGAGTAGGCCACTCAGCCACTTGAGCATGCTTCCGCCTTCAATAAGATCATAACTGATTTGATTGTAATTTCCACCCCACATTCCTGCCTACACTCGATAATCTTTTACTCTTTTGTTAATCAAGAATCTATCTAGCTCTGCCTTTAAAATGTTCCCAGATTCCGCTTCTACTGCCTCACAATAAACAAACATTCTATTGGCATTCCTAATTGCTTGTTGCAATTTCACATTTGCCCATATTATTATCCACGTGCCAGATTTTTGCCCACTCGCTTAATCCCTGTGTAACCTCCTAACATCCTCGTCACAATTTACTTTCCTACCTATCGTTGTGTCATTAGCAAATTTAGCAACCATGGGCGCGATTCTCCAATCGCGGGACAGTGTCCGCGCCGTCGTGAATGCCATCGCGTTTCACGACGGCGTGAAACGGGCGCGGGCAGTAGCGATTCTGGCCTCCATAGGGGGCCAGCACAGCGCTGGAGCAGTTCACGCCGCTCCAGCCTCACTTCCTGGCACGCACTGGGGGCGGCGCCAAACCGTGCATGTGCAGTGGCGACGTGCAAACCCGTGCCTGCGCGGTGGCCTTACTGAATGCTCCGGCCCCGACGCAACATGGCATGGGGGTTCAGGGGCCGGATGCGCAACAAAGTAGGCCGGGGGGGGGGGAGAGGCCGGCCCGCTGATCGGTGGGCCCGATTGCAGGCCAGACCCCATCGGAGGCCCCCTCTTGGACGGAGCCCCCCTCCCTCCCTCACAGGCCGCCCCCGACACTTCGAGCAGAGTTCCCGCCGGCAGCGACCAGGCGTGGATGGCGCCGGCGGGACTCTGCTTTTTCCGCTCAGCCCATTCGGGCCGGAGAATCGGAGAATCGGAGGCCCGCGACCGGCGGCGCGCCAATCGTGCCAGCGCAAATGTCGCCAACTCTCCGCACCTCGGAGAATCGCGCGCCTGCGTCGGGGCGGCGTGGCGCGGTTGCACCGATTCTCCGACCCGGCGCGGGGCTGGGAGAATCACGCCCCACACCTTCAGTTCATACAAGGTAATACAAGACATTTATCTAAATTGTAACGATTGAGGTCCCAGCACTGAACCCTGTGGTACACCACTCATCACATCCTGCCAACTGAAAAAGACCCATTTATGCCAACTCTCTGGGTAGAGTTTTACCTTTATGTGCATGCTTAGCAGTGGCCATGATTCCCGGTATTGCCTGAATCAAATGTTATGCTGTTAGTGGAAGCCTGCACGTACCGTGGCTGAATTGGTCGAACGGGGCTGGCGGGGGAGTGTGCGTGATGGACACCACGTCGAATGGCGGCCCACTGTGAACTTCAAAGATGGCCTCCACAGGCAGCAGAAGAATTCCTGTTAAAGCAATGGCAGCAAGAGGCCACAGCAGACAGGAAGAGAATTTGGGCCTCCTGCAGGTGCCCCGTTTCTCAGATGACTGCCTGCGACCCCTGATAGAGGCAGTCACACAAAGGAGAATGTACTGATGCTGAGGAATAGGAGAAGAAAGCCACCCCACCTCATGAAGAAGGCATGGACCAAGAATGTAGCGGAGACCAATGGCCATAACCTTGGTCTAGAGAACCTAGATCCAGCGTTGGAAAAAATTCAATGACCATCTGCGCTCGGCAGGGAGGTTGGCATCTCTGAGTAAGTTAAGAGCTTCTGGGGCTAAAGTGTGAGACCGTCAGGGTGAAAGTGATGACGGAGGCTCTGCTTCATCAAAACAATCTCATTTACATGCCGGGCACTGAGAATCCTCAATGTAAGTAAGGCCCATCGCAGAGGCCAGCATGTACTGAGATGTCAACCTGTGTGATATGATGATTTAATATTACACTTTGTTTTCACTCTCAGATGAACCATCCATCAGAGCGAACCAAGAGGCAGATGACCCTCCCCCCCGCTTGATACCCAAGACATCGGGGGATGCACGCGTGGCGCACCATTTCTCAGCGTCCACCACCAGCATAAATACATACGGGGAGGCGGTGGCTTAATGGTATTGTCGCTAGACTAGTGATCCAGAGGCCCAGGGTAACGCTCTGGAGCCCAAGTACAAATCCCACCACAGCAGATGGTAAAATTTGAATCTCATGAAAAATCTGAATCCAAGACCCCCACAGGGAACCCCTGGCTAAAGGAACCACCTCTACAGAACACCCGATCCCCAGAAAAGGGATCCCTCTCTGCAAGTTACAGAGCTGTCCCGACCGGGGCAGTGGGAATCATTATAACTGTAATACTTACATTGCAGATCCACGTGTCCATTCCTTGAGGAGAGCAGTTGTGCCTATGTCTGGTACCACTGATCCACTATCGGCAGACTATTCATAGCTTTCCAGTAGTGGGCTGTGATTAGCAGCTCATAAAAAGCATCTGCAGCTTTGATTTAATCATATCCCTTCACGTTTTAGTGGCCTAGTGGCGAAATCCCAATGTTTGTAAACATTGACTACATCAAAGAGATGTAAGTGCACTAAGTGCATCCCAGTCACTCAAGCATGTGATTTCACTGCACTTACGTTAACTATTTACAATCAATCTGATTGAACTGGATGAAGGAACTGAGTGTATTGCAGAAAACATTTCTGAAGATGCAAGGTAGGCCAGAAAGCAAGTTGTGAGGAAGACGCAAAAGCCTGAATTTCACGGCCCTCTGCCAGCGGCTTTTTAGGTGGGGGAGCTGAGCAAGTGTGAAACAGAAGGAATGGGATCCCCTCTGGATTCCTGCCATCCCTGAACTCACAGTGAACCTAGGCTGGGTTGGGCATAGCCTCTGGCAGGACACCTGCCTTTGCTTCAATTGATGCATTTAAGTAGTCACTTGTTGGCCACTTCAGGGTTATTTACAACTCGGCCTCAATTTTTAGGCTGGTGGAAGGATTTACTTTGTGTGGGGAAAGCCTGGAGATGAATGGGATTAGGCTACGGACGGGAAGAGGAGGGTGGTGTGCCTCCAACAGAAGCCTCCTTCTGACTTTGGATGCCCCCTCCCTTAAAGATTCCGTCGCTGCTGGATATTCTTCCCAACCCAGCCACTCCTTGGACACCCCAATCTCTCCCTCCCATCTCCCTACCTTGGAAACCCAAGGCTTACCTTGCTGCTCAGCCCTGGGACTTAAGCTCTGGCATGTTGGAACATTTCCTCTTCTGTCCATTGCAACTCCTGTTACTCCAGAGACTGGGTATCTGCTGTCCAATCAGATTAACCAGCAGATCTCTAAGGTGGGACTTCCTCCCACGTGAGGGAGTTAATTCTGCCTGAGGCCACTTGATGCTCGTCCGAGTGTGAAATGGCTGCGGGACAGTCTGAGTCGACGGGGAATCTTCGGATGGTGCAAAGGGAAACACCACCATCCAAAATATTCAGGCCAAAGAATCTCTAATAGAACATAGGTAGGTTAAGTGAGTGGGCAAAAAAATTGCAGATGGAGTATAATATGGGAAAATATGAGATTATCCACTTAGCTCGGAAGAATAAAAAAGCTAAACTTTTGTAGCGCACAAAGACTCCGTGAGACGAATAGAGTGAAGTCGATGAGGCTTTATTAAGCGTGTCTGTTCCCCCGCAGCTCAATAGTAGAATGGCCTACGGGGCAGGACTCCGGCTTCTTATACTCCGCCTTCAGGGCGGAGCTAGAGGTCAACGGCCAACCAGGACCCGGGATCTGTCAGCCAATGACATTAGGGCTTCAAGTCCCACATGACCCCTAATACATACTACCACATTCACCCCTTGTCAAAAATGAACCCGGCGGGGTGATGCTTCGCATGGTGGTAAGGGTTTACAGGGCTGGTCCTGGGAGGAAAACATTCACATGGCAATACAGTATGTACAATTTTGTCCTGTTTCAACTATTTATAGAAGGTATCGGGAGAAAAGCAAAATGTTCTTGTGAAAAGTCCATATATTGATTTAGATCGACGCCACAAGTCGGTCGGGCGGTCTGGTCGTCCGTGTCGATCGCCTCGGCCCCGATGGTGGTGGTGGTGCTTGTACCGGTGTTGTCGTCTCCGGGAGCCTTACGGTTTCAGCTTGGGCTTTATTCTTGGTCGGGCCTGAGGGGAGGGGAACCGATCCTCCTGGGAAGGGGGCGGTCGCGAGGTGCGGCGGTGGCAGGAAGGGGGGGGTTGGGTGAATGGTGTCGGGGGTGTGTGTGTGTTGCCGGCGGGCGCCAGATCCCGCAGGGAGACCGTGTCCTGTCGGCCGTCGGGGTACTCCACGTAAGCGTACTGCGGGTTCGTGTGGAGGAGGTGAACCCTTTCGACCAACGGGTCCGCCTTGTGTGCCCGCACATGCTTTCGGAGCAAGATGGGTCCTGGGGCCGCCAGCCAGGTCGGCAGCGACGTTCCAGAGGAGGACCTCCTAGGGAAGACAAGGAGACGCTCATGAGGCGTTTGATTAGTGCTCGTACATAATAGCGACCGGATGGAGTGGAGAGCGTCCGGGAGGACCTCCTGCCACCGTGAAACTGGGAGGTCCCTGGACCGTAGGGCCAGTAGGACGGTCTTCCAGACCGTGCCGTTCTCCCTCTCTACTTGCCCGTTCCCCCGGGGGTTGTAGCTGGTCGTCCTGCTTGAGGCTATGCCCTTGCTGAGCAGGAACTGGCGCAGCTCGTCACTCATGAAAGAGGACCCCCTGTCGCTGTGGACGTATGCGGGGCAACCGAACAGTGTGAAGATGGTGTTCAGGGCTTTAATGACTGTGGCCGCGGTTGCGGGGGAACAGACACGCTTAATAAATTGTAGCACACAAAGACTCCGTGAGACGAATAGAGTGAAGTCGATGAGGCTTTATTAAGCGTGTCTGTTCCCCCGCAGCTCGATAGTAGAATGGCCTGTGGGGGAGGACTCCGGCTTCTTATACCCGCCTTCAGGGCGGAGCTAGAGGTCAACGGCCAACCAGGACCCGGGATCTGTCAGCCAATGACATTAGGGCTTCCAGTCCCACATGACCCCTAATACATACTACCACAACTTTATTTAAATGGAGAGAGACTACAGAATTAGTAATAATAATCTTTATTAGTGTCACAAGTAGGCTTACATTAACACTAAAATGAAGTTACTGTGAAAGTCCCCTAGTCACCACACTACAGCGCCTGCTCAGGTACACTGAGGGAGAATTCAGAATGTCCAATTCATCTAACAGGCACATCTTGCGGGATTAGTGGAAGGAAACCGGAGCACCCGGACGGAACCCACGCAGACACGGGAAGAACGTGCAGATTTTGCACAGACAGTGACCCAAGCTGGGAATCAAACCCGGGTCCCTGGCGCTGTGAAGCAACAGTATTGGGGCAGCACGGTAGCACAGTGGTTAGCACATTGGTTAGCACAGTTGCTTCACAGCCCCAGGGTCCCAGTTTCGATTCCTGGCTCAGTTCACTGTCTGTGCGGAGTTTGTACGTTCTCCCCATGTCTGCGTGGGTTTCCTCCGGGTGCTCTGGTTTCCTCCCACAGTCCAAAGATGTGCAGGTTAGGTGAATTGGCCATAATAATTTGTCCTTAGTGTCCAAAAAGGTGAGTGTCATGATATTCAGGTGAACATCACAGCACATACATACATACATAATGATGGACAGATCAACGGACCAATCAACACACACAACGCGACAGCCAATCACAGACAAGAGCATACACAGTACAAAACAGGGAACACGACACTTCCTGGGCA
The DNA here is from genome assembly GCF_047496885.1 of Scyliorhinus torazame. Taxonomy (NCBI): domain Eukaryota; kingdom Metazoa; phylum Chordata; class Chondrichthyes; order Carcharhiniformes; family Scyliorhinidae; genus Scyliorhinus; species Scyliorhinus torazame. Next base: position 62,601,327 of record NC_092713.1, read on the forward strand.
CTCGAGCAGGAGACGGCTCAGGGCACAGACCTCATTGCCAGCCACTCAGACATTCACCATGTGCTGAGTACCAGAGTTTGTTATGTTAATAGTTGATTGAAATAAAACTGCGTTGTACCATTCGCAACCGTGTTGGTTCGTCTGTGTATCAGAGTACCCAACACTTCATGATACCAGGAGTGATTTGATACCTACCCACAAATCTGCCATCCTGCGCCATGGACACCGTCAACACACCGCAGCAGTTGCAAGTCGCTGGGAACCTCAGCGTCAATTGAAAGCTGTTCAAACAGCGCTTCCAGCTCTTTCTGTAAGTCAACGAAAAAGAGAGCGCCACGGACACCAGAAAGATCGCCATCCTCCTCACCACCGCAGGTCAGCACGCCATCCATGTTTACAACTCCCTGGTGTTCACGGAAGGCGAGGACAAATCCAAAGACAATACGGTCCTTCTCAAACTTGACCAACACTTCAACGTCGAGGTCAACGAGAGCTTCGAGACGTATGTCTTCCAGCAGCGCCTGCAAGGTAAGGATGAGCTCTTTCACTCATTCCTTACCCATCTCCGCATCCTCGCACAGTCCTGCGGTTACGAAACCACCTCAGATTCCATGATTCGGGACCAGATTGTTTTTGGGGCCGCCTCGGGCACCCTACGCCAGCAGCTTTTAAAAATAAAAGGCCTCACCATAGCCTCCGCAATCGAAGCCTGTGTCCTGCACGAAAACGCGACTAGCTGCTATGCCCAATTTCCGGCGACCGAATCGGCGCGGCGGGGGTCCTACGCGGCCGGATCGGCGAGCCAGGTGCCCCACGAGGCCGAACGGGTCCAGGCGATCGAGTTCCTCCCGGCCCGCGGCCCGGATGAGGGCGGCCATTACACGCGCTTTTCGAGGCCTCCCTCTCACGACGTGCGGCAACTGTGGAGCTGCACATTTAAAGCGGCAATGTCCCGCAAGAACCCGACAATGCCTCCGCTGTGGCAAGTTGGGCCACTACGCTGCTTACTGTCGAGCAGCTCAACCTGTCAATCTTCCACAACTCTGACAACCTCGCAGGGACGTGCGGACCATTCAGCCTCCCCATTACGAATCGTGCCTAGACGACATCCAGACCGGTGACACAGATGACCGAGACGCCTTCCGTGTTGCGGTCATTGATGGGAACCGAGTTAACACGATAAATCCGGGCAATGAATATTGTGCCACCCTGACGGTCAACCGGTCGCCGATAACTTTCCGCCTGGACACTGGCGCCTCCGCCATCCTCATAGCATGGTCAGCCTTCTACGCCATGAAGGTCAGACCACCAATTTGGCCGTCCCGGTGCAGGATGGTCGACTACAACGGGAACGTTATCCCGGCTACGGGATCCTGCCAGCTCCAGGTGACACACAACACACACACGGCCACACTCTCGTTCGAGATAGTCGGCTCGTCGAAGGACTCCCTGCTAGGCGCACAGGCATGGAAGGCTCTCCACCTCGTGCAACGAGTCCACTCTCTCTCTCCAGACGGCATGTCTGACTTCACGGATGCAGAGTTCACGTTTACGTACATAAAAAGCAAGAGGGTAGCCAGGGAAAGGGTTGGCCCACTGAAGGATAGGCAAGGGAATCTATGTGTGGAGCCAGAGGAAATGGGCGAGGTACTAAATGAATACTTTGCATCAGTATTCACCAAAGAGAAGGAATTGGTAGATGTTGAGTCTGGAGAAGGGTGTGTAGATAGCCTGGGTCACATTGAGATCCAAAAAGACGAGGTGTTGGGTGTCTTAAAAAATATTAAGGTAGATAAGTCCCCAGGGCCTGATGGGATCTACCCCAGAATACTGAAGGAGGCTGGAGAGGAAATTGCTGAGGCCTTGACAGAAATCTTTGGATCCTCGCTGTCTTCAGGGGATGACCCGGAGGACTGGAGAATAGCCAATGTTGTTCCTCTGATTAAGAAGGGTAGCAAGGATAATCCCGGGAACTACAGGCCGGTGAGCCTTACTTCAGTGGTAGGGAAATTACTGGAGAGAATTCTTCGAGACAGGATCTACTCCCATTTGGAAGCAAATGGACGTATTAGTGAGAGGCAGCACGGTTTTGTGAAGGGAAGGTCGTGTCTCACTAACTTGATAGAGTTTTTCGAGGAGGTCACTAAGATGATTGATGCAGGTAGGGCAGTGGATGGTGTCTATCTGGACTTCAGTAAGGCCTTTGACAAGGTCCCTCATGGTAGACTTGTACAAAAGGTGAAGTCACACGGGATCAGGGGTGAGCTGGCAAGGTGGATACAGAACTGGCTAGGCCATAGAAGGCAGAGAGTAGCAATGGAAGGATGCTTTTCTAATTGGAGGGCTGTGACCAGTGGTGTTCCACAGGGATCAGTGTTGGGACCTTTGCTCTTTGTAGTATATATAAATGATTTGGAGGAAAATGTAACTGGTCTGATTAGTAAGTTTGCAGACGACACAAAGGTTGGTGGAATTGCGGATAGCGATGAGGACTGTCGGAGGATACAGCAGGATTTAGATTGTTTGGAGACTTGGGCGGAGAGATGGCAGATGGAGTTTAATCCCGACAAATGTGAGGTAATGCATTTTGGAATGTCTAATGCAGGTAGGGAATATACAGTGAATGGTAGAACCCTCAAGAGTATTGAAAGTCAAAGAGATCTAGGAGTACAGGTCCACAGGTCATTGAAAGGGGCAACACAGGTGGAGAAGGTAGTCAAGAAGGCATACGGCATGCTTGCCTTCATTGGCCGGGGCATTGAGTATAAGAATTGGCAAGTCATGTTGCAGCTGTATAGAACCTTAGTTAGGCCACACTTGGAGTATAGTGTTCAATTCTGCGCGCCACACTACCAGAAGGATGTGGAGGCTTTAGAGAGGGTGCAGAAGAGATTTACCAGAATGTTGCCTGGTATGGAGGGCATTAGCTATGAGGAGCAGTTGAATAAACTCGGTTTGTTCTCACTGGAACGAAGGAGGTTGAGGGGAGACCTGATAGAGGTATACAAAATTATGAGGGGCATAGACAGAGTGGATAGTCAGAGGCTTTTCCCCAGGGTAGAGGGGTCAATTACTAGGGGGCATAGGTTTAAGGTGAGAGGGGCAAGGTTTAGAGTAGATGTATGAGGCAAGTTTTTTACGCAGAGGGTAGTGGGTGCCTGGAACGCGCTACCGGAGGAGGTGGTGGAAGCAGGGACGATAGTGACATTTAAGGGGCATCTTGACAAATACATGAATAGGATGGGAATAGAGGGATACGGACCCAGGAAGTGTAGAAGATTGTAGTTTAGTCGGGTAGCATGGTCGGCACGGGCTTGGAGGGCCGAAGGGCCTGTTCCTGTGCTGTACATTTCTTTGTTCTTTGTTCTTTGTTCAACGCGCAACTCCAATCGCTCCTCGCCCACAACCAGGAGGCATTCGAGGGCATGGGAACACTGCCCTACACCTATAGAATTCGGCTCAAACCGGACACCACCCCGGTCATTCACACACCTCGCAGAGTCCCTGCGCCACTCAAAGACCGCCTCAAGCAGCAGCTGCTGGATCTCCAGGACCAAGGGGTCCTATCCAGGGTCACGGAGCCCACGCCGTGGGTCAGCTCCATGGTGTGTGTCAAGAAGCCTTCCGTTGAGCTCCGGATCTGTATTGACCCAAAAGACCTCAATAACAATATTATGAGGGAACATTACCCCATACCCAAACAGGAAGAGATCACGAGCTAAATGGCCCAGGCGAAAATATTTACGAAACTGGATGCCTCGAAGGGTTTTTGGCAGATCCAACTGGACCCGTCCAGCCGAAAGCTGTGCACTTTCAACACCCCTTTGGCAGGTTCTGCTACAACCGAATGCCATTTGGCATCATCTCGGCATCCGAGGTCTTTCATAGGATCATGGAGCTGATGATGGAAGGAATTGAAGGGGTGCGCGTCTACGTGGACGACGTCATCATCTGGTCCACCACACCACAGGAGCACATCTATCGTCTCCAACGCGTCTTTGTACGCATACGTGAAAACGGCCTGCGCCTCAACCGAGCCAAATGTTCTTTCGGCCAAACCGAACTGAAGTTCCTGGGGGACCACATTTCCCGGTCAGGGGTCCGTCCCGATGCAGACAAGGTGAGCGCCATCACAGCCATGCCGCAGCTGGCAGACAAGAAAGCAGTGCTACGCTTCCTAGGCACGGTCAACTTCCTGGGGAAGTTCATTCCCAACTTTGCCTCCCACACGACAGCTCTGCGCCACCTCATCAAAAAGTCCACGGAGTTCCAGTGGCAGCACACACACCAGCAGGAATGGGAGGAGCTCAAACTCAAGCTCACCATGGCACCGGTATTGGCGTTTTTCGACACGTCTCGTGCCACTAAAATCTCGACTGATGCCAGCCAGTCCGGCATTGGGGCAGTGCTCCTGCAGTGGGATGACACTGTGTCATGGGCCCCAGTCGCCTATGCATCGCGGGCCATGACCCCCACAGAGCAGCGCTACGTGCAGATCGGAAAGGAGTGCCTGGGTTTGCTAACCGGTTGAGACAAGTTCCATGACTATGTGTATGGTCTTCCCCGGTTCATTGTTGAAACTGACCACCGCCCCCTGGTCAGCATCATAAACAAGGACCTGAACGAGATGACCCCTCACCTCCAGCGCATCCTACTTAAACTTAGGAGGTCTGACTTCCAACTGGTCTACACCCCAGGGAAGGACCTTATCATTGCGGATGCCCTATCGAGAGCAGTGAGCACGCCGCCAGATTCAGAGGGGTTCGTATGTCAGGTCAAGGCCCAGGTGGCCTTCACATCGGCAAATCTGCCAGCTGCCGACTCCAATCTGGCGCGTATTCGCCGAGAGACTGCGGCCGACCCCCTTCTACAACGTGTGATGCGCCACATGACGGGAGGGTGGCTCAAAGTGCAGTGCCCGCAGTTTTGGAATGTCTGAGATGACCTGGCCATCATTGATGGTGTCCTTCTGAAGCTGGACCGGATTGTGATTCCGCACAGCATGCACAAGCTGGTTCTCGACCAACTACACGAAGGCCACCTGGGGGTCGAGAAGTGCAGACGGAGGGCCCGAGAGGCGGTATACTGGCCGACATCAGTGATGACATTGCCAATATGGTGCTCAACTGCCCCACCTGCCAAAGGTTTCAACCGGCGCAATCTCCTGAAACGCTTCAGCCCCATGAGCTGGTGAAGTCCCCCTGGGTGAAGGTGGGTGTGGACCTCTTTCACGCGCTCGGCAGGGACTATGTCATCGTCGTTGACTGCTTCTCCAACTACCCAGAGGTCATACGCCTGCACGATTTGATGTCATCCGCTGTCATAAGGTCCTGCAAAGACACCTTCGCTCGCCACGGCATTCCGATGACTGTAATGTAGGACAATGGGCCCTGTTTCGCCAGCCAGGAATGGTCATCGTTTGCTGCCTCGTATGGCTTCACACACGTGACGTCTAGCCCTCTGCACCCCCAGTCCAATGGAAAGGCGGAGAAGGGCGTTCACATTGTCAAGCGGCTCCTCTGCAAGGCTGCTGCTGCCGGATCAGATTACTGCCTCGCCCTGCTGGCCTATCGTTCGGCCCCACTAGCCACTGGTCTCTCACCAGCCCAGCTGTTGATGGGTCGCGCCCTCAGGACCACTGTGCCTTCCATTCTGGCACCCACAATCGACCATGCTCCGGTACTGCACAGGATGCAACTGCAGCGCGGTCGCCAGAAAGGTCATATGACACACGGGCAACTGATCTTCCCGCCCTCGCCCCTGGAGACGAAGTCCGCATCCACCTACCAGAAGGGGGCTGGTCAGCACATGCCGAAGTTCTCCGACGCATGGCTCCTCGCTCATTCCTGGTTCGCATGCCTGATGGATCCGTTCGTAGGCGCAATCGCCGGACTCTTCGCCTGCTTCCACGCTCGCTACGAGACCTTACACTGACACCGTGCCCTCCTGTTGTTCCTGATATCGACTTTGTGGAGCTGCCTGCTACCATGCCCCTTCCGTCGTCGCCCGTGGCCAGGCCCGTTCCTCAGCCGGTGGTTCCAGACCTACCCTTGAGGCGGTCAACCCAAATTCGTTGCCCACCTACTAGATTGGTCTTATGAGACTGGTTATACATTGAACTCATGCAACCACTGTGTTAATATGTTTATGTTCTTATTGTTACAGGAATTTGTTTTATCGTTCAACATTTCCCCGTTCTTTGTTTATGGTACAACCTCGTTATTATGTCACACCCGACATCGCCCCTTGTATACAGTTAAGCCCCATGTACATGCTGTAAATATTACACGCACACACATTTAGCTACACTCAGTACGCATCTCTATTTATAACCACGTAGGCACATAATCTTGTAAAAAAGGGGGGATGTCATGATATTCAGGTGAACATCACAGCACATACATACACACATAATGATGGACAGATCAACGGACCAATCAACACACACAACATGACAGCCAAGCACAGACAAGAGCATACACAGTACAAAACAGGGAACACGACACTTCCTGGACACTCGAGCAGGAGACGGCTCAGGGCACAGACCTCATTGCCAGCCACTCAGACATTCACCATGTGCTGAGTACCAGAGTTTACTATGTTAATAGTTGATTGAAATAAAACTGCGTTGTACCATTCGCAACCGTGTTGGTTCGTCTGTGTATCAGAGTACCCAACGCTTCAGTGAGGTGGGGTTACTGGGTTACGGGGATGGGCTGGGCTTAAGTCGGGTGCTCTTTCCAAGGGCCGGTGTCGACTCGATGGGCCGAATGGCCTCCTTCCGTACTGTATATTCTATGCTTCTATGAATCTATACTATGCTACAGAGGGATCTGGCTGTCCTTGTATATGAATCAAAAGGTTAGCACGCAGGTACAGCCAATAATCAGGAAGGCAAATGGAATGTTGACTTTTATTGTCATGGATTGGAGATTAAAAGTCAGGGAATCTTGCTAAAATTGTACAAGACACTGCTGAGACCACATCTAGAGTACTGCATACAGTTTTGGTCTCCTTTTATAAGAAGAGATAGCCTTGCATTGGAGGAGTTCAGAGAAGGTTCACTAGGTTGATTCCTGAGATGAAGAGGTTGTCTTCTGAGGAACGGATGAGCAGCTTGATCCTATATTTATTGGAGTTTAGGAGAATGAGAGTTGATCTTATTGAAATATGCAAGTTCCTGAGGGAACCCGACGGGGTAGATGCTGGGAGAATGTTTCCCCTCATGAGGGAATCTAGAACAAGGGGAAACATTTTCAGAATAAGACAGGGATGTGGAGGAATGTCTTCTCTCAGGTGACATTAATTTTAATTCTCTCCAGAAATCTTTGTCTGCTGAGTCATTGAACATGTTCAAGGTTGTGATGGACCAAATTCTGATCCACAAGGGAGTCAAGAGCATAAGGCCATTAGACATAGGAGCAGAATTAGGTCACTCGACCCATCGAGTCTGCTCCGCCATTCAATCATGGCTGATATTTTTCTCATCCCCATTCACCTGACTTCTCCCCATAATCCCTGATCCCTTTATTAATCAAGAACCTATCTATCTCTGTCTTAAAGACACTCAGTGATTGGGCCTCCATGGCCTTCTGTGACAAAGTGTTCCACAGATTCACCATCCTCTGGCTGAAGAAATTCCTCCTCATCTCTATTTTAAAGGATCGTCCCTTTAGTCTGAGGTGGTGTCCTCTGGTTCTAGTTTTTCCTACAAGTGGAAACATCCTCTCCACGTCCGCTCTATCCAGGCCTCGTAGTATCCTGTAAGTTTCTATAAGATCCCCCTCATCCTTCTAAACTCCAACGAGTACAGACCCAGAGCCCTCAACCATTCCTCATACGACAAGCTGTTCATTCCAGGGATCATTCTTGTGAATCTCCTCTGGACCCTTTCCAAGGCCAGCACATCCTTCCTTAGATATGTGGCCCAAAACTGCTCACAATACTCCAAATGCGGTCTGACCAGAGCCTTATATAGTCTCAGAAGTACATCCCTGGTCTTGTATTCCAGCCCTCTTGACATGAATGCTAACGTTGCATTTGCCTTCCTAACTGCCGACTGAACCTGCACGTTAACCTTAAGAGAATCTTGATCAAGGACTCCCAAGTCCTTTTGTGCTTCTGATTTCCTAAGCATTTCCCCATTTAGAAAATAGTCTATACCTAAATTCCTCCTTCCAAAGTGCATAACCTCATTTTTCCACATTGTATTTCATTTGCCACTTCATTGCCCACTCTCCTAGCCTGTCCAAATCCTTCTGAAGCACCCTTGCTTCCTCAATACTATCTGTCCCTCTACAGATCTTTGTATCATCTTCAAACTTAGCAACAGTGCCTTCAGTTTCTTCATCCAGATCATTAATGTATATTGTGAAAAGCTGTGGTCCCAGCACAGACGCCTGAGGCACACCACTAGTCACCGGCTGCCATGCTGAAAAAGACCCCTTTATCTCCACTATCTGCCTTCTACCAGGCAGCTAATCCTCTATCCATGCCAGGATCTTACTCTTAACACCATGAGCTCTTAACTTATTTAACAATCTCCTAAAATAGGACTACACTCAGTTCTATTTTACCATCCCTATTTTTCCAAGTACTCCGCAAACTCATCTTTAATAATGGACTCTAAAATCTTACCAATGACCAAAGCCAGGCTAACCGGCCTATAATTTCCTGTCTTCTGCCTCCCTCCCTTCTTAAACAGTGGTGTTACATTAGCCACTTTGCAGTCCTCTGTGACCATTCCTGCCTCCAGTGATTCCTGAAAGATCACCACCAATGCCTCCACAATCTCCTCAGCTATCTATTTTACGACCCTGGGATGTAGTCCACCCGGTCCAGGTGACTTATCTACCTTCAGACCTTTCGGTTTCCCTAGAACCTTCTCCTGAGTGATGGTCACTACACTCACCTTTGCCCCCTGACTCTCCTGAAGCTCTGGCATCCCACTGGTGTCTTCCACCATGAAGACTGATCCAAAGTAACTATTCAGTTTGTCTGCCATTTCTTTGTTTCCTATTATTACTTCTCCAGCCACATTTTCCAGTGGTCCATTGTCTATTTTTGCCTTTCTCTTATTTTTTATATATTGAAAGAAACTTTTCCTATCTTCTTTTATATTACTAGCTAGCTTGCACTCATATTTCATCTTCTCTCCCCTTATTGTTTTTTTAGTTGTCCTCTGCTCGCTTTTAAAGGATTCCCAATCCTCTGGCTTCCCACTAATCCTCGCCACTTTGTATGCTTTTACTTTTGCTTTTATGCTGTCCTTGACTTCCCTCGCCAACCATGGATGCCTTGTCCTGCCCTTAGCATGTTTCCTCCTCCTTGGGATGAATTTCTGCTGTGCCTCCTGAATAATCTCCCAAAATGCCTGCCATTGCTGTTCCACTGTCTTGCCTGCAGGGCTCCTTTTCCAATCAACTCTGGCCAGCTCCTCCCTCATATCTTTGTGGTTACCCTTATTTAATTTTAATACCGTTACATCTGACTCCAGCTTCTTCCTCTCAAACTGCAGGGTAAATTCTATCATATTGTGGTCACTGCTCCCTAAAGGTTCCTTCACCTTAAGATCCTTAATCAAGTCTGCCTCATTACACATCACCAAATCCAGAATTGCCTGTTCCCTAGTGGGCTCTACCACAAGCTGGTCCAAAAAAAATCTCTTAAACATTCCACAAATCCTTTTCTTGGGATCCACTACCAACCTGATTTTCCCAGTCCACGTGCATATTGACGTCCCCCATGATTATTGTGATATTGCCTTTTTTACATGCTTTCTCTATCTCATGATATATTTTCTGCCCCACATCCTGACTACTGCTAGGGGACATGTACATAACTCCCATCAGGGTCTTTTTTCCTTTGCGATTCCTCAACTCTACCCACAGAGATTCTATGCCTTCTAATTCTATATCTCTCCTTGCTATCGATTTATTGAGTCAAGGGTTATGGGGGATAGCAAGAAAAGTGGCGTCAAGGCCACAGTCAGCCATGATGTAATTGAGTGGCAGAACAGGGTTGAAGAACTGTGTGGTCTACTCATGCGCCTATCTTTACATTCTTATCTTCTTAAAAAACAGAAGAAATCAACCAGCAACTGACCTGTAAGGACTGATGATCCCTTTAAATAACATTGTTGGGGCACCTATCCTACTGCTGAACATGTGTTCGCCTGTGCGAGGTTGAGAGAGGGTATTGCTTGGGACTATTCCAAAATGGAATTGCTGGCATTAATCAGCATTGCACATTCATTGATACGTGATCTTCCTTGTTCTGTATATTTCCGATGGATGTTCACCGCACACACGCGAACAACTGCCCCATTTCATCCAGCATGATTCACCCAACAAGTATGCACACATACCATGGTCGCCATTTTAGAACTCTAGGGGACTCATAATGCCAACAAGTAAGCTTCACCAAGTCCAACTGTTGCTGATAAAAGGTTATTCATCTTCTTATCAACACGGGCCAGAGTACTGAACTACTTTCCAAAATATACTAGCTAGGTAGATACTCCAAGATTGCAAAATTGATTTCTCAATACCATATAGTGTTTTTGTACTAAAGGGTTTGTGAGTAAAGTATCGAGAACGATAATTTTTCAAAATTGTCTGGAGTTTCATCTTGAAGGTCACTATTGACCTCTAAATGATCATGTCAATCTTAAAAATAAAAGGCATACATAGCCATGCCCAAATTCCGGAAAGATTCTCAAGGGGAGGTCACATTTCCTTCATCTGTCGATTTATCTTATATCTCGTTCCCCGATGAATGACGGAAACAGCTTGGGCTGAACTATTCATGCACAGATTAACTACACCATCATGAAAGACTCAGCATAATCTCCTGTTACTGCTGTAACCCAGTGCTAAGAAATGCAATTAGACAGTTTTATGCTCTTATAAACTTGATGTTAAAGAAGAGGTAATGATTTATAGAGTAGTTTATTGGTACTTATGGGCCAGTGTTCATATATTCCTTTTAATGGAGTTTGCTCAAGATGAATTATAAAGATGTCAAAGCATTCTGGTACAATTTATACTTTGCAACCAGAAAACCAAACAGCAGAATAGTGAAGAACCATGATTGGTTTACTTACATTTTATGGCCAGGTCTAACATGGCAACTTGATAGTTCTGTACAAGGGCCATTTAGACCCAAAACATTAACTCAGTTTCTCTCTCCACAGAAGCTGCCAGACCTGCTGGGTTTATCCAGCATTTTCTGTTTTTAGTTAAGCTTAATAGTCACATGGTTGTATTCTGAGTCCTCTGTGATTTCCTCAGGTAGAAGTTCTATCACTTCCAAGGTCCTTCTGCTCACAAAAGGAGCAACTACTTGATCAAACTTGAAACAAATTCTGAATTGGTATCAAACAATTCTTCACTTTTCTCCTGCTTCTTAAGGTATCAATTGGTAGCTGTCACCAATAATAAAATTGCCTTTTATTAGTTTGTACAGTTTCTTTTAAAAATCGGCAAACTCCATTCGTGGAGAACTACTTCAAATGCTAAACCTGAATGAAATCCACACTTATAATCACCCCCCCCGAGAATGATTTTTGTCTGGTAAGGAGAAAACATTGGCCAGAGCAAAATTATTCCTGTGCTACTTGATTCTCTCGGCAGTTTGACCCTGAAGTAATATTGAAGACTTCCCTAGAAATGTTAGCACAATATAGCAGCCCACATTCCTGGTCAAAGTAGGTGCACAAAAAGGAGGAACGCTGGTTGGGGAATACAAGTCAAATCAAATTCAGTAAGTTATTTGCAAGATTTAAAATTATTAGTTTTCAACACCAGCTTAACTTTAATGATACATTTTCAAAATATGTATTACACACAATTTTGTGCAAGTTACTGTGTGATAATCTAAGTACTCTGCACACCTTCTCACATAGGATAGTGTGTACAATGGTCTGTATGAAATAAAAAATGTTTGCTTGTCGCAGAGAAAAACATAGGCCTCAAAATTAAACCTCATGATGGGCAGAAAAAGACCGGGCAGGAAGTATGTGGAGGTTGGCTAGAAGGTGAAATGCACAGTGTACGAACCGAACCCACCACACACACACACACACTGCTGCCTTTTTAATGGCAGAAGATTATCGCGGCAAATAAGTATCCAGAAAGAGGTGGGACGCTTCATTAAAATCTCTAACTCAGGTTTCTGAGGTGCAATTGGGAACCTGGTTTTACATTTATTGCTGCATCACGAGTTTCCCAGGGGTTGAGAAACTTGTGGTGGGAGTTGTGGTCTCCCCATGGTAAGTGCCCCTTTTGGCATTCCTTGTGAGCTAGGAAGAGCTGAAGTGCTCCCCCAAGCATCCATGGCATGGACAGTTTTCCACTGCCGTTACCACCCTTGCATTGTTGGCCTGGGTGCCACGCATTGCTGGCACCATTACCTGTGCCTGAAGGCTTTGGGACTCCTCCAATTGACCTTGCGGTCGCTGACACTTAGGGCGCGATTCTCCAAAATGGAGACTAAGTGTTCGCGCCGTCGTGAATGCCGTCGCATTTCATGACAGCGTGAAACGGGCGCGGGGACTACCAACTCTGTCCCCCACAGGGGGTGAGCACGGCACTGGAGCGGTTCACGCCGCTCCAGTCTCCCTTCCCGGCACCAAATGGGCGCCGCGCCAACCCGCGCCTGCGCAGTTGGGCCGCGCCAACCCACGCATGCGCGGTGGACTTCCTCAATGCTCTGGCCCCGACGCAATATGGCACAGGAGTTCTGGGGCCGGAAGCGGAACAAAGTAGGCCGGGGGGGGAGAGGCCGACCCGCTGATTGGTGAGCCCCGATCGCAGGCCAGACCCCATCGGAGGCCCCCCCCCCCTGGTGAAGGAGGGCTTTTCCCCGCCCCACAGGCCGCCCCCCCCGACCTTTCGTATAGAGTTCCCGCCGGCAACGGCCAGGGGTGAACGGCGCCGGTGGGACTCTGCTGTTTCCGCACGGCCGCTCGGCCCATCCGGGCCGGAGAATCGGTGGCCCAGCCTCGTACAGCGGCCCGCGACCGGTGCCGCGCCAAACGCGCGGGCACAAATGGGGGGGGGGGACTTACCAGGGGTAAGCCATGGGGTACGGGCCTCTGCCACAGAGTCTGTCCCTGTTGCTCAGAAGGGAAGGGGGGAGAGGAGCAGAGCATTAGTAATTGGGGACTCGATAGTCAGGGGCACAGATAGGAGATTTTGTGGGAGCGTGAGAGACTCACATTTGGTACGTTGCCTCCCAGGTGCAAGGGTACGTGATGTCTCGGATCGTGTTTTCCGGGTCCTTAGGGGGAGGGGGAGCAGCCCCAAGTCGTGGTCCACATTGGCACTAACGACATAGGTAGGAAAGGGGACAAGGATGTCAGGCAGGCTTCCAGGGAGCTAGGATGGAAACTCAGAACTAGAACAAACAGAGTTGTTATCTCTGGGTTGTTGCCCGTGCCACGTGATAATGAGATGAGGAATACGGAGAGAGAGCAATTAAACACTTGGCTACAGGGATGGTGCAGACGGGAGGGATTCAGATTTCTGGATACTGGGGCTCTTTCTGGGGAAGGTGGGACCTCTACAGACAGGATGGTCTACATCTGAACCTGAGGGGCACAAATATCCTGGGGGGGAGATTTGTTCGTGCTCTTTGGGGGGGTTTAAACTAATGCAGCAGGGGCATGGGAACCTGGATTGCAGTTTTAGGGTACGGGAGAATGAGAGTATAGAGGTCAGGAGCACAGATTTGACGTCGCAGGAGGGGGCCAGTGTTCAGGTAGGTGGTTTGAAGTGTGTCTACTTCAATGCCAGGAGTATACGAAATAAGGTAGGGGAACTGGCAGCATGGGTTGGTACCTGGGACTTCGATGTTGTGGCCATTTCGGAGACATGGATAGAGCAGGGACAGGAATGGATGTTGCAGGTTCCGGGGTTTAGGTGTTTTAGTAAGCTCAGAGAAGGAGGCAAAAGAGGGGAGGTGTGGCGCTGCTAGTCAAGAGCAGTATTACGGTGGCGGAGAGGATGCGAGATGGGGACTCATCCTCCGAGGTAGTATGGGCTGAGGTTAGAAACAGGAAAGGAGAGGTCAGCCTGTTGGGAGTTTTCTATAGGCCTCCAAATAGTTCTAGGGATGTAGAGGAAAGGATGGCGAGGATGATCCTGGATAAGAGCGAAAGTAACAGGGTAGTTATTATGGGAGACTTTAACTTTCCAAATATTGACTGGAAAAGATATAGTTCGAGTACATTAGATGGGTCGTTTTTTGTACCGTGTATGCAGGAGGGTTTCCTGACACAATATGTTGACAGGCCAACAAGAGGCGAGGCCACGTTGGATTTGGTTTTGGGTAATGAACCTGGCCAGGTGTTGGATTTGGAGGTAGGAGAGCACTTTGGGGACAGTGACCACAATTCGGTGACGTTTACGTTAGTGATGGAAAGGGATAAGTATACACCGCAGGGCAAGAGTTATAGCTGGGGGAAGGGCAATTATGATGCCATTAGACGTGACTTGGGGGGGATAGGTTGGAGAAGTAGGCTGCAGGTGTTGGGCACACTGGATAAGTGGAGCTTGTTCAAGGATCAGCTACTGCATGTTCTTGATAAGTACGTACCGGTCAGGCAGGGGGGAAGGCGTAGAGCGAGGGAACCGTGGTTTACCAAAGAAGTGGAATCTCTTGTTAAGAGGAAGAAGGAGGCCTATGTGAAGATGAGGTGTGAAGTTTCAGTTGGGGCGATGGATAGTTACAAGGTAGCGAGGAAGGATCTAAAGAGAGAGCTAAGACGAGCAAGGAGGGGACATGAGAAGTATTTGGCAGGTAGGATCAAGGAAAACGCAAACGCTTTCTATAGGTATGTCAGGAATAAGCGAATGACTAGGGTAAGAGTAGGGCCAGTCAAGGACAGGGATGGGTAGTTGTGTGTGGAGTCTGAAGAGATAGGCGAGATACTAAATGAATATTTTTCGTCAGTATTCACTCAGGAAAAAGATAATGTTGTGGAGGAGAATGCTGAGACCCAGGCTATTAGAATAGATGGCATTGAGGTACGTAGGGAAGAGGTGTTGGCAATTCTGGACAGGCTGAAAATAGATAAGTCCCCGGGGCCTGATGGGATTTATCCTAGGATTCGCTGGGAGGCCAGGGAAGAGATTGCTGAACCTTTGGCTTTGATTTTTATGTCATCATTGGCTACAGGAATATTGCCAGAGGACTGGAGGATAGCAAATGTGGTCCCTTTGTTCAAAAAGGGGAGCAGAGACAACCCCGGCAACTATAGACCGGTGAGCCTCACGTCTGTAGTGGGTAAAGTCTTGGAGGGGATTATAAGAGACAAGATTTATAATCATCTAGATAGGAATAATATGATCAGGGATAGTCAGCATGGCTTTGTGAAGAGTAGGTCATGCCTCACAAACCTTATTGAGTTCTTTGAGAAGGTGACCGAACAGGTAGACGAGGGTAGAGCAGTTGATGTGGTGTATATGGATTTCAGTAAAGCGTTTGATAAGGTTGCCCACGGTATGCTATTGCAGAAAATACGGAGGCTGGGGATTGAGGGTGATTTAGAGATGTGGATCAGAAATTGGCTAGCTGAAAGAAGACAGAGAGTGGTGGTTGATGGGAAATGTTCAGAATGGAGTTCAGTTACAAGTGGCGTACCACAAGGATCTGTTCTGGGGCCGTTGCTGTTTGTCATTTTTATAAATGACTTAGAGGAAGGCGCAGAAGGGTGGGTGAGTAAATTTGCAGACGACACTAAAGCCGGTGGTGTTGTCGACAGTGTGGAAGGATGTAGCAGGTTACAGAGGGACATAGATAAGCTGCAGAGTTGGGCTGAGAGGTGGCAAATGGAATTTAATGTAGAGAAGTGTGAGGTGATTCACTTTGGAAGGAATAACAGGAATGCGGAATATTTGGCTAATGGTAAAGTTCTTGGAAGTGTGGATGAGCAGGGGGATCTAGGTGTCCATGTACATAGATCCCTGAAAGTTGCCACTCAGGTTGAGAGGGTTGTGACGAAGGCCTATGGAGTGTTGGCCTTTATTGGTAGAGGGATTGAGTTCCGGAGTCAGGAGGTCATGTTGCAGCTGTACAAAACTCTGGTACGGCCGCATTTGGAGTATTGCGTACAGTTCTGGTCACCGCATTATAGGAAGGACGTGGAGGCTTTGGAGCGGGTGCAGAGGAGATTTACCAGGATGTTGCCTGGTATGGAGGGAAAATCTTATGAGGAAAGGCTGATGGACTTGAGGTTGTTTTCGTTGGAGAGAAGAAGGTTAAGAGGAGACTTAATAGAGGCATACAAAATGATCAGGGGGTTAGATAGGGTGGACAGTGAGAGCCTTCTCCCGTGGATGGAAATGGCTGGCACGAGGGGACATAGCTTTAAACTGAGGGGCAATAGATATAGGACAGAGGTCAGAGGTAGGTTCTTGACGCAAAGAGTGGTGAGGCTGTGGAATGCCCTACCTGCAACAGTAGTGAACGCGCCAACATTGAGGGCATTTAAAAGTTTATTGGATAAGCATATGGATGATAATGGCATAGTGTAGGTTAGATGGCTTTTGTTTCGGTGCAACATCGTGGGCCGAAGGGCCTGTACAGCGCTGTATCGTTCTATGTTCTATGTTCTATTCTCTGCACCTCAGGGAATCGTGCGCCGCGTCGGGGCGGCGTGGCACAGTTGCGGCGATTCTCCGGCCTGGCGCGTGGCTCGGAGAATCGCGCCCTGCGCCCCTTAGAAATCTTTCTGCTGAATCGTGCCCTACAGCAGTGGGTGGGAGGCGGATTTCCCATTGGTGGATCCTCCAGAATCAGTGTCATCAAGGAGGTCCATTTTCCAGTCTAAGAGTGATCCTGGAGATCCATTCTTTTGCAGGGGTCAATCGTCTTTTTGGATGTCCATATACTTTCTGAATGCAGAGGAGACTCACTAGGTTGATTCTGGAGTTGAGAGGATTGGCTTATAAGGAGACTGAGTAGATTGGGACTGTACTCCTTGGAACTTAGAAGAATTGGAGGGGGGGGGGGGGATCTTGTAGAAACATATAGAATTAAGAAGGGAATAGATAGGATAGAAGTAGGGAGGTTGTTTCCACTGGCAGTGAAACTAGAACTAGGGGGCATAGCCTCAAAGTAAGGGGGAGAAGATTTAGGACTTCTTCACGCAAAGGTTTGCGAATCTGTGGAATTCCCTGCCCAGTGAGGCTCTTGAGGTGACCTCGTTGAATGTTTTTAAGAAAAAGAAAGATAGATTTTTGAATATTAAAGGAATTAAAGGTTGCAGTGAGCAGGCAGGTAGGTAGAGCTGAGTTCACAAAAAGATCAGCCAGGATCTTATTGAATGGCAGAGTAGACTCGAGGGGGTCAGGTGGCCTACTCCTGCTCCTAGTTCTTATGTTCTTTTATGTTCTTCAACGGTGTTCTTCAGTGATGTTGGGTGACTTTTCAATATGGCAGCCGGATATAATGGCGGGTTCTATGCCATCATGCCAGTCCCGCCACGGAATATGGCGCAAAATATCCTGTTGCATAATTAATGGCATCTGGACCTGAAGATATGGCAGGGTTTTCCCCCGGCCTCAGCACCATGAAAAACCCCGCAACCCCATCCCCGCCACGGGACTCAGACCCAGATGGGAGAATTCCGCCCTATACTGAAGTGATGATATAATTAAAAGTTGTAATTATAATTACAGTGCTGACTTTAAGGCCTTGGATATGCTTCAAGATTTATTCACCGTAATACCTACAATCCACATGTCTATTGGTGTTTCAGTATGTCGGTGACTGGCACCTACAAGAACTGTAATATTTCATCTGTGTTGTTGGTGCTTGACAAAGAACACAGTAAATTTCTGAGGCTTGCTGGATCCAAATAAAATGTTCAAATGCGACAATTCATTTTAACGGGAAATTTGCCAGAAACACAGGGAGAGAGATTTATGGAACTATACCAGCAAAAGACTTGGACATGATTTAGGATGATCCCTGCATTTTAAAGCATTCATTTCTTTCAACAAACTTATGTGGCGAGCAAAGCAAAATACGGCTGCAAACTATTAATGAGAAGACGAGGTAAATCAGAAAGTGGTGACAAGTTTGCGTTTTGAAACCCTAAAGATTTTCAGAGAAAGCAATGACTGAAAAAGATAAAAGAACTTCTACCTTTTGATGCTTGGCAGAGATTGAGTTGGAGTAAAAGACTGTGGTTGGATTTGTCCCAGCACTTTGGTGGGAGGTGGGAAGCCTGACAAAATGGCACGGCATGGCATTGGAGAGTTGCTAACCTCTTCCTGCTGAATGTCCCTTTGCCAGTGATGGGATGGTGGCAAATAGGCCACCCATTGGGAATCCAACTGAGCTACTTGGCGGCATGGTGGCACAGTGGTCTTCCTCACAGCGCCAGTGGACCGGGTTCAATTCCGGCCTTGGGTCACTGTCTGTGTGGAGTCTGCACGTTCTCCCCGTGTCTGCGCCGGTTTCCTCCGGGTGCTCCGGTTGCCTCCCACAGTCCAAAGATGTGCAGGCTAGGTGAATTGGCCGTGCTAAATTGCTCCTTAGTGTCAAAGGTTGGGTGGGGATAGGGTGGGGGCGTGGGCCTTGGTAAGGTGCTCTTTCGGAGGATCGGTGCAGACTCGATGGCGAATAGCCTACTTCTGCACTGTAGGGATTCTATGATTCTACTTAAGAGACCAATTAAGGGCAACTTCCTGCCTTCATGGGCACTTTGCCCACATGGCGGTGAAACATAATAATAGAAGGAGGATGCCATTAGGCGTTTCGAGCCTGCTCCACCATTCATTATGGTCATGGCTGATCATCAAGTTCAATACCCTGATCCCGCCTCCCCCCCCCCCCCCATCCCTTGATCCCTTTGGCCCCAAGGTCCACCGCCAAGTGAGGAGAACGCCCGGTGAAATCTGGCTACATCCCGGGCACTGCTGGCCCATGGAGTAGCTTCCCATAAATGGCTGCCCCATCAGCCCAACCTATGAACTTTCTACTGGCTGTTGAAGTGCATGGAGCAGCTGCTGCTGAGCTGACAGCCCTTCGAGTGGGGGACGCAGTTCTGGCAGTGGCACTGTATTGATCATCGCTGACAATATGTCTCCCTGGGTTCTGCAGCCACCTCCTGGCTTTAGCTCCGGCAACAGAACTTTTGCCTCCTGCATAAAATGCAGCCCGGTGTGATGAATGTCAGTTTCAACAATTATGGGGACATGTGCAGGAAGCCAAAGGAAAGTAAAAGCAGGTGAGGTGAATAATGAATGGCAAATCCACTATCTGAACAATTACAATTGGAAGTACTGCACATTGAATTAGATGGATGTCACTGATTAACCTAGGAACTTAAAATATAGGAGAGGCTGTGTATCACCCAGCCCCTTGAGCCTGTTCCATTCTTTAATTGGATCACAGCTGATCATCTGCCTTGACCCCACGTTCCTGGCCACTATCCATATCTCTTGATTCCCTGAGAGGCCGATATATTATTTTATTCATTCATGGGACATGGTTGTTGCTGGCTATTGCCCATCTCTAATTGCCCTTGAGAAGGTGGTGGTGAGCCACATTCTTGAACCACTGCAATACATGTGGTTTTGGTATTAGGAAGTGAGTTGCAGGATTTTGATCCAGCGATTGTGAAGGAACCCCAATATAGTTTGAAGTCTGGATGGTGTATGACTTGATAATAATAATCTTTTATTGTCATAAGTATGAAGTTACTGTGAAAAGCCCCTAGTCACCACATTCCGGTGTCTGTTCAGGTAAGCTGGTACGGGAATTGAACCCGCTGTGTTGGCCCTGTTCTGCATTGCAAACCAGCTGTCTAGCCCACTGAGCTAAACCAGCTTCCAGATGTTGGTGTTGCCTTGCAACTCCTGCCTTTGTTCTTCTGGGTGGTAAAGGTCACAGAATTGGAAGGTGCTATCAAATAAGTCTTTGGAAAGTTGCTGCAATGCATCTTATAGATGGTAGACACAGCTGGCACTGTGTGTGTTGGTGGTGAAGGGAGGGATTGCTTATGATGGTAGATGAGGCACTGATCAAGCCGATTGTTTTGTCCTGGATAAACCTGCTGTTGTGTTAGTGAGAGTATGGTGGGGGTGCAGCCCACATCTTAGGGGGGAATTCTACCCCTAATCTGGAGTTGGTGGCGTCGTATCGGATGCCCAATTTTGGGTAGAGGAGGTTTGGATGTGGGGAAGGAACCTATGGTGGAGAATACGTTAGCTTGGTGAGTGGAAGGCCCACAAGGAGTGTTGTCAGGAAACTTACCTATTTCCCCAAAACTGTCTTCACTTCTTTTGAGTTGCTGACTGATATACTGGTAAAACAGAATAAATGTGAGTCTCCCTGGTTAAAATTACTCCCACCTTTTTCCCAGCTAAGGTTGTTTGGCTGTAAGCAGTTAACTATATTTGAAGTAAGTTAACTTTGCTTTGTGAGTGCATTGATTCGTTCTTTAAACTCACAACTAAGCTGTTTAGTTAACAGTATGAAAAAGCAGTGTCAGAACTCAAATTCAAGTCTGCACTTAGTTGGGATTACTTTTTTGCATTTTGTACCACTTTTTCTGTCATTTAATTTAAATTCTTTCATGGGATATGGCATCGCTGGTTGGGTCAGCATTTATTGCCTTTTACTGGGTGGCTTGCATCTCACCAATGTTATTTTGGACATTTAAAATAATTTGCTGAAAGAAGTAGCTTCCAGGTCGCCCGGTGGGTCTTGCCTTTCAGTTGTTATTTGAAAGGCATGTGGTGGGATTCTCCGTTCCTGAGAGTAAGTGTTGACACTGTGGCAGGTTCCATAGACATCCACGGCAGCAAAACTGGCGCCACACCTGGGCCGATTCAGTGACTGTTAAGGGGCTAGCACCGGTGCCACGTGGAACACAATCGATTCCAATGAGAGACGTAGCTGGATTTGCCGGATCCGTGATTGACAAGCTGCAGTCGCACATTCACACTTCACTCCCCACACACATTCATCCCAGCCAACAAGATGGCACAGGTTGTGCTGGAGCGCGCTTATCCCGCTGATGGGTTGTCTGGGGCCAGAGGGCACCAAGGAATGGGTGCCCTGGGGGGAGACCCATACGACCTGTTGCTTTAAGGGCATGCACCGTTGTATGGCTGCCTTGCAGGCCGCGGCAATGGTGTTCCATGCCCGTCCACCCCGACCCCACAGCCCACCTCCTGGCCATCCTCTGCTACCCCTTCCAGCCTGGAAGAAGCCCCCCGACACGACTGTCAGCAAACTATGGCGATGTTGGATGCTTTCCATACCCCCTCTCTCCCTGTCATCAGCCAAGGTGCCGGTTTCACTATTTTTAAAAGCACAAGTGAACCTCGCCATCGGGAATTTGCCCTAGTGGAGGCGGAGAACGCGGAGGCCCCGAAGAATACCGGGTCAGGCCCGCTAATGATATGTCAATGCCGTTTATCGTATGTGTGTTCTGAAAATCATTGATGCCGCAGTCAAGGTACCAGAAATTTGTGATCTGGCGTGAAATCAGCGCCCGCCACGATTTTGGCGTCAAAACCGATTCTCCGCCCAATCAAGTTTCCTGATTCCGGCATCAGCCGACGGAGATTCCCATCCATGAACTTCAGTTGGTGTATTCAGAAGTTGAGCTTCACTCTTAGTTGCTCTTCCAGTGCTGACCATTTGATTGCATTTTTGAGGTCATCGTCCAGTGTTCAGTCTGTGAAGATTTTCATTGCCTATTGCAATTTAAACCTTTATGGCTTGTTTATCGAGTTTTGAAATAGCCAAGTCCAAAAAACGGAGCTCCACATACAGTCTGAACAAAGTGAACTCAGAAAGGAGTTTTGCCGCCTTCCAATTGAATGTTGGAAATTTTGTCGTCATCCTGTGACCTTTTGCAGGTCCAGTTGGAATATCTGTGAGAAGGAATTGAACCTGGGTCCTTTCTTGGTGCTGTGAGACAGCTGTGCTAACCACTGTGCCACCGTGCTGCCCCATTTCAATGCTGTAACAGTTGTTTCACTTGAACACCAGTTACATCTGAAAGAGTTGAGACTTTTAAGTTGTTCAGTCAAATTTTCAAGTATCACTGGCCAATATCACCACCGCTGCCACGTTGCATTCTTTTGTTTATTGTATAACACGGAATAGTGAAACGATAAATTGGGTTCTTTATTTGAACCTAAGACTCTATACCTACAGCGTTAACTGAGAGGCTATATAGAGCTGCCTGACCTGTAGGACTGCTGCTCTGTACTGTCTACACAGTACATGGGATTATACAGTACAGCTACATGCAGCAACTATGAAAATCAGCAGGCAGCATACATTTTACGTTCTGCTTGTTAATTATGTCTTATCCTGAGTGATTTATTACACAATCAAAACATAATTCTCTGGATATGGTGCAAATAAAATACCAACAAACTTTGTTATGTTACATGTTTCTTGCTACATTTTGTTGTGGTTCACCCCTCCTGTGTTGTTTCTCTTCTTATGAGCAGACTGCCTGCTTATAGAGGAGAAGGGGTTGAATTATTGTAATTGGCAAGAAGACATAGAAACATAATCATTTATCAGCTTGCTGCCTCGAGTGGGTGTAATTATAGCAACAAGCATCACACTATTAAAGTAAGTGGTAGACTGTGTTGGAGGAGCAGTCATTTGACATGTCAAGAAAGTATTTCTTAATGCAAAACCCAGGTGAAACGTAGTCTTGCCTGTAGCAGAATGGGTAAAAGTTGTGAGGTAAAATGCCCCTTTAAGGGAGAGTTGTTGGAGGGTCATGTGACGTGTTCAGCTAATTGGCTGGAGCGTGCAAATCCTGGGGTTGAGCGCGGGTTTTTCTTGCCAGTTTGGAGTCAGGACTTGTGGAGTACGGTAGCCTTTATCTCACTTTCTGTAAATAGTTACTTACATAAATAAACCGTCGATCTCCTTGGCGGTTGCATCTTACAGGATACTATACAGTAAGGTTATGAGGATACAAACCACACCCTTTAGAGACCAAACATGGCATTAATATGAGTTTTCCAACTTCCGCACACCTTGTGAGAACATGAAACTTTATCTGGTCTGCAGGTCCTCCAAACTATGTTAGTATTGACATGGCTCCCCACCTCCCACCCACTTCACCTTCCAAGTATTATTGTCCACTAACCATGAAAGAAGACTTCCCTCCTCTGTCTCAGCACCTGCAAGGACATTTTCACTGCTGCATCAGACAGGTGAGGTGCCCTGCCATTCTCCTGACCATTCGTTGACATGCATGGCTGCTAATTTATTAACAATGTACTTGAAGCAACCAGAGGCATTTGTGACCTGTAGCATAATGCGTGTTCCTGCCCCATTTGGTATGACTCATGACTGAAGTTTGTCCACAGACTGCTAAGAAGGCTGAATCCAGAAACTAGGCTGGGGTGAACTTGGTGTGTCTACTATTCCTACTGTGACCAGCTCCATCCAGTATTAGCATGGATACTAAAACCAAGTTCAATGAACGCTCACTAGGTGGAATCTTCTTGTGGCATCAAGTGCCCTGACAAGATTGGACCTCTGCTCGTAGGCTGGCAACGCCCAATGATGTGAGATATTAATGGATAAAGTGCCCAGAAAATTGTGCAGTGGGGATCGGCAGAAAGTTAACAATCTCACCATTATCTCATGTGGTCGAAGGTCCAGGGGTCAAGTAAAAAGGACATTCAGACAGGCTTTCACTCCCTTCAATCCACAAACATTAGTCTGGTTGTGTGAGTGGACACCTTGAGACTACTTCTGCTGCGAGAGCTTTCTGATCTTTCTACCCAGATAGCCTCAACTGCTTCTACCATCAGCTCATCTTTTCCCCCAGATCTCCTATAATCCCGTTGCACTTCCCATTTGTAGATAGTCCATATGCAAATGCAGCAAGATCTAGACAATATCCAGGCTTGAGTTGACAAGTGGCATGTAACCTTCATGCCACACAAGTGCCAGGCAATGACCATCTACAATAAGAGAGAATCAAACCATCGCCCCTTGACATCAGAGGTTAGGAATCCTGCAGCAAGCAACTCACTTTCTGATTCCCCAAAGCCTGTCCACCACCTACAAGGCACAACACAGGAGTGTGATGGAGTACTCTCCATTTGCCTGGATGATTGTGTTCCAACAACACTCAAGAAGATTGACACCATCCAGGACAAAACAGCCCGCTTGATTAGCACCCTTTCCACAAGCATTCACTCTTTCCACCACCGACGCACAGTAATAGCCGTGTACACCATCTCAGGATGAACTGCAGGAACTCACCAAGGCTCCTTAGGCAGGACCTTCCAAATCCATGCCCACTACCAGCGAGAAGGATAAGGGCAGCAGATACATGGGACCACCTGGATGTTCCCCTCAAGTCACTCACCATCCTGACTTGGAAATATATCGCTGTTCCTTCTGTAGCCACCTAAAATGGCTGATTCCCAATTAATTTGGCCAAAACCCGATGTAAAATGGCTAACCGAAAAGGCTGATGGGAAAAACAGCCAAAAGGGCACAAACGGACAGCTGCAGACAGAACAGCGTATTCAGCTCTGGGGAAGTCGGCCCAGATCGATACCTGCGACCATTAGCAGCACATCAACACAGACATCTGCAGTTTAATCGGCTATCCCCGGGAACAATTGCAACATATTAGCAATTGAATGCCGATCCAGACCTCTCGGCGCCAGCAGTGGCCGAGACAAAGAAAGGTGAACGACCACCCCCCCCGATCAAGGAATTGCCCCATTATTGGAGCATATCGAACCCAGTGATTGGGAAAAAGTCCAATCACTTGGGACCAGGGTCAAGGTCCGCCCCGAGAGGCGGGAAGCCCCTGGGACATATAAAAGATAGGGGCCAAGTTCAGATCGACCCTTCTCTCCCTTCTTCTCCTGCTCGCAACCTTCGCAAAAACCATCGACCAGCAACCGTAAGTTTGACTCCAGCGATTGCTACTCGATAGGGACTCCTAGCCATCGACCTGTATCAGCCTTTTGAATCCTGCAGGCTAGACCCAATTCGATAAGCCATTCGTTTCCCTGACCTGGTGGGCCATTCCCAAAAGTTAAGTATTGGCCAGTAGTGGTAGGTAGTGGTAGTAGGATTATTGTGTAAGTATTTATTGCTGTACATAATAAATGACCGTTGATTTAATCTTACTAAGCGGTGTGCTGTCTTATTAATCATAAGTACAGCTTGAACCACGTGGCGGTATCAGAAAGATATCTGGCGACTCGTGAGCAAAGGTGACATAATTAGAGCTAATAAAACTAAGGGTTAAGAGCAACATTTCACTGGGTCAAGGTCCTGGAACTCCCTCTCTAACAGCATTGTGGATGTCCCTACACCATATAGACTGCAACGGTTCAAGAAGGCAGCATACCACCACCTTCTCAAGGGCAATTAGGGATGGGGAACAGATGCTGGCCTAGCCAGCAAAGCCCACATCCCGTACAAATGAGTTAAAATAGATATATATTGATCTTTTGTCTGAATTCTAGCTAACTCTTTCTATTCCTCATGAGTACTTATAGGTTTACCACGGCCCATGTTCCTCTCTTGCCCAGATCCTCTTGCACAGCCAGCACCCAATCGCAATGTAACAATGTCTCCTCTCCTATAGTCACAAAGCTACTCATGAAGGAAAAGCAGTTATTTTATTTTATTTGTTCATGGTGTGTGAGCATTCTTGGCTGGGCCAGCCTTTTTTACCCATCCCTAATTGCCCTTGAGAAGGTGATGCCGATTATTGAACCACTGGAATGCATGTGGTGGTGTACGCACACCCACAGTATTGTTGAGGTTATATTGGGTTGAAACAACTGAGGGGCTTGCTTGGCCATTTCAGAAGATATTTAAGTGTCACCCACTTTGCTGTGGGTCTGAAGTGACATGTAGGCCACACTGGGTAAGGATGGTAGATTTCCTTTCCTAAAGACAATTAGTAAACTAGATAGGTTTTTATGACAATCAACAATGCATTCATGTTCAGAAGCGAGGTTAGCGTAAACTTCCAGATTTTATTAATTGAATTTAAATTCTACCAGTTGCCATGGTGGAATTTGAACATGTGAACCCAGAGTATTAGCCTGGACCTTTGGAATGACTCATCCAGTGACATTACTGTGGCGAAATGCCTGTGAATAATATTACATTGCCTGAGCGGTGTGACTTCCCATCATCAGGTGGCATCAAACATCAGTCATGTGACATCCTGCTACAGGCAGAAGGTTTTAAGGTGCACACCAGGACAATCGCACATCAGGGTAGTTCCAGGAGAGTCTAATGTTCTAATATAACTCAATGATAACTTGGTCTGTATAGTATTCTGATTTTTATCTTACCACATGTCTACCAATAATTCATCATTCTAGTTATGTCACCAGCAGTTTTGTAGAATCATTGCAAGACAAGATCACGGAACACAACATGGTACCAGGAGTGTTGAAGGTTTGAGGGTATCAACAAAAAAGGCAAAGTTAAATCGGCTGACGAATGCACCTGGTGGACTGCAACCATTAGCGACTCAATGCAACAAATGACATTGAAGTTTCAGATAGAAGGTTTAAAGGCACCCCAAGAGCTTCAAGTCTCGGGTAACAGAGACAAAAACTGGCGTGTTTTCAAACAGCAGTTTAAACTCTATGGCTCAGCCATTGGCCTGCAGGCACAGCTTGACGAGAGGCGAATTGCGTTGTTGCTCACGGTGGCGGGTCCACAAGTAATTGAAATCTACAATACATTTGAGTTTGATAGCGAAGAAGAGAACAAGAGATACGATGAAGTGATCAAGTCCTTCAATCAGCATTGCTCTCCAATGAAAATGAAACAACCAGGCAAATCTTTTGACAGTTTTGTAACCAATTGAGGCTGAAAGCCTAGTCCTGCAATTTCAGTGATCGTAAATCATTGACCAAATTGTATTTGGCATATCAATGATAAACTCCATGAAAGGTTGTTACGAGAGGAAGACCTGAAATTGGAAAATGCGCTAAAGATTTGTCATGCGAGTGAATTGGCTGCACAACAAATCAGTATACTCATTCTGAAGCATGTTGGCGCTAACATGCAAGAGGACGCCAGCGCCATCAGCACTGTAATGCAGGTCAATAAAAAACGTGGCCTCAGTGTGGGTGGCCATTTTAAGCGGCCGACAGGAGCCGCCATCTTGTGCCAGAAATATGGCCACTGACATGGTCCACAGCAATGTTTGGCTTTTGAAAAAATCTGTTCCAGCTGTGGCCATTTTGGTCATTTTGCATAACAGTGATTTTCGCGTCCTACAGTGGACCAAGTGGAGTTGATCAATGCAGTTGATGAGATGACCGTTGATGAATTACTTTTCATAGAATTTCATAGAATTTGCAGTGCAGAAGGAGGCCATTCAGCCCATCGAGTCTGCACCGGCTCTTGGAAAGAGCACCCTACCCAAGGTCAACACCTCCACCCTATCCCCATAACCCAGTAACCCCACCCAACACTAAGGGCATTTTTGGACACTAAGGGCAATTTATCATAGCCAATCCACCTAACCTGCACATCTTTGGACTGATGTGGAGATGCCGGCGTTGGACTGGGGTGAGCACAGTATGAAGTCTTACAACACCAGGTTAAAGTCCAACAGGTTTGTTTCGATGTCACTAGCTTTCGGAGCGCTGCTCCTTCCTCAGGTGAATGAAGAGGTATGTTCCAGAAACACATATATAGATATATATAGATTTAATCACCTGCTAATGGTCGCATTCCAAGCATTGTTTGGCATCTTTACATTTGTCTATATATGTGTTTCTGGAACATACCTCTTCATTCACCTGAGGAAGGAGCAGCGCTCCGAAAGCTAGTGACATCGAAACAAACATGTTGGACTTTAACCTGGTGTTGTAAGACTTCGTACCATCTTTGGACTGTGGGAGGAAACCGGAGCACCCGGAGGAAACCCACGCAGACACAGGGAGAACGTGCAGACTCCGCACAGACAGTGACCCAAGCCAGGAACCATCAGACTAGTTTCTAGGAAAAGATACATGGAAAACTGGTACTAGGAGGGCACCAGACAGAATCTGTATATTAGCTGTTCTGGTGGTATTTATCTCACAGGGGCTTTTATGAAAGGGTTAAATTTGTAAGTAACAGAACTGGTCATATTTAAAGAGCGATAAATTGTTCCTACTCTATGCCTCCCTAATAGCAGGTTCAGAATTCAACAATGGTGAAATACATTTTGGGAATTTTCACAGTAACTTCATTGCAGTGTTAATGTAAGCCTATTTGTGACACTAATAAAGATTATTATCATTGCTTCAGATTGTCAAGAGAGCCAAGAGGTTCAGCAAGGCACAAGCTTCTTTCCAAACTGATAGCATTGTTGCCATTATATATGTTTCTTCAAAATAAAAGGTGTTGCTTTGGGAATTCATGGGGTGCTTTTTTAAAAATTCATTGGATGTAAACATCGCTGGCTGGACCAGAATTTATTGTCCATCCCTAACTGCCCTCCAGTTTGGAAGGCATTTAAGAATTAACCACTTGTCGGGAAAGGTAGACCACTTAAAGGTGGCAGACTTCCTTCTCTGAAGGACATGAATGAACCAAATAGGTTTTCATGACGACGGTTTTATGGTCATCTTTAGACTTTTAATTCAAGATTTTTAATGAATTCAAACTTCATCATCTGCCGTGGTGGGATTTGAAACCAGGGCCCCAGATCTTGCCCTGGACCTCTGGATTACAAGTCTAGTGACAATACCACTAGGCCTCCCCCTCCTCAGCCTGCCTTTTATTGTAGGATATGCAGAACATCTTTTGTTCCAGTCCTGCTCAGAGCCCTTCTTCATCTCTTTTCCAATACATTGATGACTGCATTGATGCCATTCTTGCTCCTGTTCTGAACTAAACCATTTAACCAACTTTGCTTCCCATTAGCACCTCTCCCTAGCTCACATGGTCCATTTCTGATTTCTCTTAGTTTCCTTGACATTTCTGCCTCCATTTCTGGGATAGACTTTTGAGCAATATCCCGATAAGTCTACTGATTCACAAACCTTGGCTAAACTTCCTCACACCCTGATTCCTGCACATTGTCCATACCACTCTCGCAGTTTCTCAATCTCCGTCACACCTGTTCTGACAATGCAATCTTCTATACCAATGCTTCTGATATGTCCTCTTCTTTCCTCAACTGACCTCAAACAATTCCATCCTATTTCCCGCATTTCTACTCTCACCCCATTCAGCCCTCTCGCAGAGCCATGATAGAGTTCCCTTTGTCTTCACTTTCCACCCCACCAACATCCACATGCAACAGATCATTCTCCATTATTTACAGCACCTCCTGTGTGGTACTACAAAAAGCGGTTCATTTCATAGAATCATAGAATCCCTACAGTGCAGAAGGAGGCCATTCAGCCCATCGAGTCTGCACCGACCATCCCCTTACAGCATTTTGAAGGCACTATTACCTCTGTAATGCCCAGATCCACTCCTCAATCACCCCAACACTCCTTTCCCTCCCCAGGTCACCTTTCATATGAAGTTCATATACAAGTTCAGGAGATGCAACACCCTCCCTTTTACCTAGGATCATAGATTTCAGGAGCAGGAGTAGGCCATTCAGCTCTTTGAACCTGCTCCGCCATTCAATAAGATCATGGCTGACCTGGCTGTGGTCTCAACTCCACTGTGCCATCTATCCGTTATAACTGTTCTTCCCTTTCTTTCCCTCTTTGTTGAGCTCTTCCCTACCGCATTCCAAGGCCCCAAATACTTGTTCCAAATTTAAAACAGTTTTGTTTATTCTCCTTTCAATTTAATATACTGTATTCACCGCTCTTGATGCAGTCTCCTTTACATAGGGGAGGCAAAATGCAGGTTGGGTGACCACTTTGCAGACTCCTCCATTCAGTCCACAACCATAACCCGGAGCTTCCACCCAACTCCCATTCTCACCTCTTTGTCCTGGTCCCCTACACTGGTCCAGTGAATCCCAACGTAAACTTAAGGAACAGCACCACATCTTTTCTTTCGGCACTTTACAGCCTTCCCCAACTCAACAATGAGTGCAACAATTCCAGATTATGGCCTCCGCCCATTTATGTTTTGTTTTTGGATGACAATTGTTGGTGATGATGCTGTGTTTTCCATTTATACCTTCTCTAGACCTATCTTTGTTTCGTATTTGTCCCATTGCTATCTCCTTGAACTTTAACCCATCATACCCCATTTGTCATTTAATTTCTCCTGCCTTCCACCTTGCCTTAGACTTCCCCTTTTGTTCTTTCACACTTTCGCCCATTCCCTGCCTCTGTACTGATATAATTAGATAATTGGTTCATTGAAAGAAATCATCATGGTGGCAGGTACTGAATTATGATGATGAGACAAATGGAGCAAGTAATCATAATTCAAACCATAATTATAGACAGTCGTTAAAATAAAAATAAACTATGAAATAATAAAAGGATTGTGCAATTGTGAACTTTAAATAATTACAATACTTTTTAAAATGCAGGTATGACTTGCTTAGGACCTCTTACATGCGCATTGAAGAAGTCCCCCACGCATGCACAGGTTGGCACTGCCCAACTGCGCATGCGCAGGTTGGCGCGGCACCCGTTTGGCACAGGGAAGGGAGGCTGGGACGGCGTGAACCTCTCCAGCGCCTATGGGGGCCAGAATCGGTTGTCCCCGCGCCCATTTCGCGCCGTCGTGAAACGCGACGGGGTTCACGACGGCGCGAACACTTAATTTCCATTTCGGAGAATCGCGCCCACAACCTTTCAGAATTCAGATCCCTCTTTGGGTTTTGCCTCCCTCATACTTGGGAGTTTTAGGCAAGGATTTTCAGGCCCCACCTGCCAATGATGATTCCCACCATGGGCAGGACTCGAAAGTCCCTCCCTCCATCTTTTGTCCCTTTGATTTTATATATAAATATTATAATGGGGAAGATGTCAATTCAATGTTTCCCCATATCTTTCAACTCCGATTCACTGTTAAAAAATGATGTTTTAAGCTAATTTTCCTCATTCCTTTTAATATTTTTACCTGATTTATGATATTCATGTTCCCTAAATCTTGGGCGAGATATTCCAGCTGTTTACGACAACAGGATCTACCAGTCCTGCTGACGGCACACCCCAGCTGTGGGTTTGCCGGTGGGCATGGGGTGGATTTAATGGGAAATCCCACTGACAGTGGCGGGACCAAAGGATTCCGCTGTCAGCCAATGACGGGCCACCCCCCGCCACCAAGAAACGCGCCACAGGGAGACCAGAGAATCTCGTCCCAGGTCTTCACCTTAATGAGAGTTTGAGTGTAATTTTGGTTCTTGTCCTGGCAATTGGAATCATGTATGATATATTAGCAAAGGTCAGGTGATTCTTTTCTTATTATTAAGCTGGTTAACATAATTACATCTAATCTTCTGGCAAAAAATCAAAAACAAGTTACTGAATACATCTGGGTGGCAATTATGGGTAAACACCCATAATTATCAGCCAAATAGCCTTAACCTGCTACACATGAGACAATTCTTTCTATAGTCAGACTACAATGTAACATAATTAAATGTGAAACAGTGACTCAGATATAGGTGGAAATTTAAATTTAGATTTTCCTTTTAACTTTTGAAACTCAGAATGACAGTAAATTTGGCTTGGCTTGTTCCAACCGCAAAGCTCCACATGAACATTTGAACAGCCTGTATTTAATGCTAATGCAGAAGGGTTAAACAACAGAGAACGCTGACTTAAGCTAAATGACAAGGGAACCAAAGGCAGCATGAGTAAAAACATTTTCACGCAACAAGTGTCGGATCTGGAATGCGCTACCTGAGAGGGTGCACAGGCAGATCCAATTCTGCTTTCGAGAAGGAATTGAATCATTATCTGAAGAGGAAGAATTTCAGGGCTATGGGGAAAGGGCAGGGAATGGGACTAGCTTTGCTTGCCCTTGCAACTACTGGATTCCTGTGCTGTAACCATACCATGATTGCATTGTTCTGTAAAACATGACAAAATGATTTTCCATTTCATTCTTCCGCTCTGTGGGCCGATTTTCTGCCTTTTGTTGCCTGTTTCACATGCTATTGGAATGTTAAAACCACCAAAGTTAGGTGCCACCAAAAAGATATTGCACTGACATTCTCCTGATGGGATTCCATCAGTGAGCAGTACCAGTTGTCAAGGATATGCCCAGCTGTAGGCAAACAGGTGGGCATGGCCAACATTCTTCTAAATTCCATCCCAAAGCTGACCTCTGAGAATACATGGTAATGTATGAGTGGTAAGTTGGTGGAAACTGGGTACAATGGTCTTCGGTTGGTTCTTTGTGAAAGGTCTTCCCCTGATGTTTTTTTCTGTATACCTGAAAAAGTACATTTCTGAACTGAGAAACAGGTGTCCCTCAAAGGGAATCCCTTGTTCCTGCAGATTGTGAAGAGGGGAAGTGATATTCTTCACCCCTCCTACCTTCCCACAAAGGTTTCTTGAGTCGCTGTTCAACTTATTGGTTAAAATCATGCAACACACCCAATCAGCTAAATGTTCAATTTTCCCTACTTAAGACCTGTCCAGATCAATCAGAATTAAAGATACATGCGTAGGTTCCAAATGCATATTCTGTTTTATTGCTGATAATGAAGTGACTTAATGATCACAAAATGTCCAGAGGAGACCACCGGGCACTGCATAGAGAGGAATATGATGTCATGGGAAGCCTCCATATAGATATTGGAGAAAGCAAAAAGAAATAGATGTAAACTCTTGGCATTCGCTTTTTAATTTAAATGTGCTTTTATACTCTTCTACAGCCCTGTGCAAAAGGAAAGTTGAGTCAAGCGTAGCTAGAAGCTCTGGGGAACTGACTTTTGATCGTTTTGAAATACAGCCGAGGGAGATAAACAAATAGACACATTGTAGATCTGAAAGCATTGACTCGATTTATGTGGTGTCCTGCCATGAACCCGCCTGCAGAAGGTTTGGGCCAAAGCCCCACATCTATCAACGTTTTCTTGACGGCAAAGGTATCAGCATTCAAGACCAGGCATTAACTTTTGCCTTCTGCACCACTGGCAATGAGTGATTTTAAACAAACCTTACTGTTTCCACTTGGTGTGAGGCCAGTTCTCAGGAGACAATAAAAGTATAGCTTAGCTGTCACGCTAACTTGTCAGCAAGGGCAACTGAAGTTTAACATTGTACCCCCCTCCCAAAAATAACAAAGAATTAATAAAGAATTCTGTACATTCTTCAATGGTAAGCCCACTCTTTAGCACCAAAATTAACCCTTAAAATTAATCATTCTTGTTTAATGGTTATGCAGCTTTCACAATTGCTATACAGCCAAGTAATTCCCTCCCCACGTGAAAGCAAGCAGGATCTATCATAGAGTGATGGAATGATACCACACTAAAGGAGGCTACCCAATTCATCGTGACTGGGCCAGCTCTTTAATAGAGATATCCAATTAGTCCTAGCTTCCTTGCTCTTTCCGTACAGTCCTATAGTTCGCTTCCCCTTCAAATATTTCTCCAATCCTGCAGATAATATTATCGGGAATCTGATCCGACCATCCTTTAATACAGCACATTCTAGATCACAACATGCTGTGTAGAGTCAAAGAAAAGTACACGACTGAAGGAGGCCATTCGGCCCATTGAGCCCAGTGCTCCTTTTGGTCCCCTCTCCAGCTCCTTTGCAGTAACCCTGTATTCTTCTTTCCTGCAAGCATTAATTGATTTCCCTTTTGAATCCATTTCCACCACCCTTTCAAGGCAGTGCCTTCCAGACCCTAACCACTTCTTGCATAATAAGGTTTTTCTTCTTGTAACCTTTGGCAAAAGAAACAATCCCGATAAATCTGTGCCAAATGGCTACCAATCTTTCAGCCTCTGCCAACAGTATTTTCATATTTACTCTATTGTAATTTGCAATTCAAGCACACGGACTACATGAAGGTTATAAACATGTTCCTTTCTGGCATCAAATCTGCATCAATTCTCAAGTGACAGCTTAACTTGAAGGAACAAACTACTGACAGTGAATATTCATGGCTGATGCTCTAAATCCACCGGATACTGTCGAGAGCTTAACTCCTGTTCTCTAATCAGCTGGATAGCAGAGTTCAATTGACTCAGATCCAATTGCTAACTACACGTGGCTATGCGAACCTGATTACTGAGTCCTCTAGACACAAAGGAGTCCCTCTTCTCCTTGTGGCCTCTCGAACTAAGGGGTGCTGTCCAGGTGGTCTGCCTTGATCTCCAGCAGCTGTTCACCCACTCCGCTGCCGGTTCCTGCCTCTCCAGTCACCATTAGAGGCTTCTGTCTGCCTTACTCATGGCCTTGGCTCCTCAACACAGTGGCTCCCAGTCTTGAACTCCCAGTTCAGGACCTACCTCCAGCTTTCTTCAGCCCACATTCCAGGTTTTGGCTCTGCCCCCTGTTCGTCCTGAGCGGAGCCCCCGGGACGACCAGATTTCCTGCCCAGCATCCTCCCAGGTCGATGACATCTGCTTCTGTGGTCCTAGTTCCCAACAATGACTTCCCTGCTCTTAAATCAGAAGCTGGTAGTTGGGACACCAAGATCACATTGCCTCCCCGCTACACTGTCGAAACCATCCTGATTTTAAACACCATATAAAATCATCTCCTATACTTCTCTGTTCTAATGAGAACAATCTCTCGTCTATGCAAATTACTGTAATCATTCATCCCTGGATCTATATCTCTTCTGTACCTTTTCCAAGCACGGCTGCCTCACAGCGCCAGGGACCCGGGTTCAGTTCTGGCCTCAGGTGACTGTCTATGTGGTGTTTGCACGTTCTCCTCTTGTCTGCATGCGTTCACTCCGGGTGCTCCGGTTACCTCCTACAGTCCAAAGATGTGCAGGTTAGGAGGATTGGCCATGCTAAATTGCCGCTTAGTGTCCAAATATGCATAGGTTAGATGGATTGGCCATGATCAATGTGCAGGGTTACGAGGTTAGGGGCAGGGGAGTGGGCCTAGGTAGGGTGCTCTTTCAGACGGTCCATGCAGACCAGATGGGCCAAATGAACTGCGCGGTGATCACTTCTACCAATACGGTCATTGACAGATGCATCTGCAGCAGGCAGATTGGTGAGGATGAGGTCAAGTATGTTTTTCCCTCTTGTTGTTTCCCTCACTAGCTGCTGCAGTCCCAGTTTAGCAGCTATGTCCTTGAGGACCTGGCCAGCTCAGTCTGCGATGATACTACCAAGTCACTCTTAGTGATGGACATTGAAGTCCCCCATCCAGAGCATATTCTGCACCCTTGCCACCCTCAGTGCATCCTCCAAGTGGTGTTCAACATGGAGGGGTACTGATTCATAGAACATCAGTAAAGAAGGAGGCCATTCGGCCCATCAAGTCTGCACCGACCCACTTAAGCCCTCACTTCCGCCCTATCTCTGTAACCCAATAACCCCTCCTAACCATTTTGGACACTAAGGGCAATTTAGCATGTCCAATCACCCAACCTGCACGTCTTTGGACTGTGGGAGGAAACCGGAGCACCCGAAGGAAACCCACGCAGACGCGGGGAGAACATCCAGACTCCGCACAGACAGTGACCCAGCGGGGAATCGAACCTGGGACCCTAGCACTGTGAAGCCACAGTGCTAACCACTGTGCTACCATGCTGCCCAATTAATCAGCTGATGAATCAGCAAAAGGTTTCCTTGCCCATGTTTAACTTGAAACCATGAGACTTCATGGAGTCCAGAGTCAAAATTGAGGACTTCAAGGGCAACTCCATCCCAACTGTATACCACTGTGCCGCTACCTCTGCTGGGTCTGTTCTGCCGGTGAGGCAGGACATACCCAGGAATGGTGATAGTGGTGTCTGGGACATTGTCTGTAAGATATGATTTTGTGAGTATGATTATGTCATCTGTTGCTTAAATAGTCTGTGAGACAGCTCTCCCAATTTTGGCACAAGCCCCCAGATGTTAGTAAGGAGGACTTTGCAGGGTCGGCAGGGCTGCGTTTGCCGTTGTTGTTTCCAGCGCCTAGTTCAATGCCGGGTGGTCCATCTGGTTTAATGCCTTTGTTGTGTTTTCGTAGCAGTTGAATACAACTGAGTGGCTTGCTAGGCCATTTCAGAGAGCAGTTAAGAGTCAACCACATTGCTGCAGGTCTGGAGTCACATGTAGGCCAGACCGGGTAAGGACGGTAGATTTCCTTCCCTAAAGGGCATTAATGAGCAAGATGGGGTTTTACAACAATCGACAATGGTTTCATGGTCATCATTAGACTTTTATTTGTGGGAAGGACTGAAGCTGCAGGAGAATAAAGGTGGAACCACACTGCATCTTCAAAGGAGGAGAAGGAAGAGGAAAGGGAGAAGCAAAAGGAGAAGGAGCCAGATGTGGTGAGGCAGCCTTTCACTTAGCTGCCAGGGATACCAAAGCTGGGTTCATTCAGCTTGCAACCATCTGGCATACCAATGCTATACCCTGTGTACCCTCCCACCACCCCCAAACCCCAAATATTCCCCAGTCAAAGATTTGTCCCTCTCACTGACACCCATTGTTCAGCAGAGAGGCTGAATAGACTCAGACTGTTTTCATCAGAACGACGGAGGTTGAGGGGCGTCCTGATCGAGCTCTACAAGATTATGAGAGGCATGGATAGAGTGGATGGGCAGGCAGTCTTTCCCAAGGTGGAGGGGTCAGTCACTAGGGGGCATTGGTTTAAAGTCCGTGCTGCAAAATTTAGAGGAAATGTGCAAGGCAGGTATTTTACACAGAGGGTGGCGAGTGCCTGGCACACTGTGCCAGGGGAGGTGGTGGAAGCAGATACATTAACGGCGTTCCAAAAACATCTTGATAAACACATGGATAGGATGGGAATAGAGGGATACGGCACAAGTAAGTGCTGAAGGGTTTTGGCCAACGGTAGTCTCATGACCGGTACAGGCTTGGAGGGCAGAAGGGACTGTTCTTGTACTGTATTGTTCTTTGTTCTACTCTTATTGTACCATTTTTCTCAAGGTTGAAGGTCACTTGGTGGACAACAGCACCAATGGAAATGACTGGACAATAGAGACTTGAAATAATGTTGATGGTGTTTATACATTAAACAGCCAAGTGATTACTCATCTGTAAATACAAATTTACAAATATAGGGGCTGTTTAGCACAGGGTTAAATCGTTAGCTTTGAAAGCAGACCAAGGCAGGCTAGCAGCACGGTTCAATTCCCGCAACAGCCTCCCCGAACAGGCGCCGGAATGTGGCGGCTAGGGGCTTTTCACAGTAACTTCATTTGAAGCCTACTTGTGACAATAAGCGATTTTCATTTTCATTATTTCTCTTTTTTATTACTCTCTGTGCTTCAACAGGGCAAGAGGCGGGCTGCTTATTCCCCTGCCCTGAGTGTTCAGACATTTGTGGCTGACCTCCTCCAGGTTTTGTAGCCTGTTAGGGCCCAATCAAAGATTGCCCCATCTGTAACTTTGCGGGAGCAGCATTGGCCACTAGGACATGGAGGTTGAGGATTGCAGGAAACGGCGAGGAGTGCGTGCTCTTTTAACAGTCCTCATTTCTTCCCTTTCTCGATATTTCCTCTCAGTGCCCACGTGCTAGCCAGGAGCTGGAGAACATTTTCAACATTTCAGTGATGTGTTGAATGACCAATGTGAGACTTTCCTCCATCCTATTTAAGGTGGCAGACTAAGTGTGGAGGTCATTGGTCAGGACCAGTCAATAGGTATTCAGCTGTCACACCTGAAACTCCATTTCGGTGGTTACTCTACTGTTATACTGAACCATACTGTCATGACAACAGATCATAGCCCTGAATTACTCACAGACATATTGAACTTTTCAGTAGGATATATCATAGAGTCATACAGAAATAGAACCTTCAGCCCTCCAGGTTTATACCATCACATACCAATTTATACCAATGGCCTCCTTCTGCACTGTACCTTCTATGATACTAATCCCATTTACCAGCACTTGGTCAATGGCCTCCTATACCTTGGCAATTGAAGTGCTCACCCAGATGCATCTTAAATGTTACACGTGTACCTGCCTCCATCACCCTTTCAGGCAACACGTTTCATATTTCCACCACTCTCTGGGTGAAAAAATGTTTCCTCTGGACCTCTCTAAACCACTTACTTCTCACCTTAAACCTATGCCTTCTGGTCCTAGACACCTCTGCCTTGTGGAAAAGATTTGTATGATCTTCCCTAACTATGGGCGGGAGCGGAGAATCAGCGCCATTGGCGGCGGTGCATTTGGCGCGGCGCCGGTCGCAAGCCGCTGTAAGCGGCCGGGCCGCCGATTCTCGGCCCGAGATGGGCCGAACGGACGCTCTAAAAAGGCAGAGTCCCACCGGCACCGTTTACACCTGGTCGCAGCTGGCGGGAACTCTGCGCGCAGGGCCGGGGTGGGGGGGTGCTCTGACCCCGGGAGGGGCCTCCTATGGGGCCTGGCCCGCGATCGGGGCCCACCATTCGGCGGGCCGGCCTCTCGCTCCCCGGCCTATTTTCTTCCGCGCCGGCATCCGAACCCCGGCGCCATGTTGCGTCGGGGCCGGCGCGTTGAGGGAGGCCACTGTGCATGCGCGGGTTGGCGCCAGTGCCACTGAGAATGCGCGGATCCTGCGGCGCACAGTTTGCACCGGGATGGGAGGCTGGAGCGGCATGAACCACTCCAGCGCCGTGCTGGCCCCCTGTAGGGGCCAGAATCGGTACTCCCAGCGGCCCGTTCACGCCGGCGTGGAACGCGGCGGTGTTTCCGACGCCGTGGACACTCTGCCGCCGAATGGGAGAATCCCGCCCAATGTCTCTTATAATTTTGTATACCTCAGCCTCCTCTGCTCCTAGGAAACCAAACCCAGCTTATCCAGTCTCTCCTCACAGCTGAAACTTTCCATCCCAGGCAACACACTGGTAAATCTCCTTTGCACCCGCTCCAGTGAAATCATGTCCTTCTGATGATGTGGTGTTTTCTGAAAAAGGACTACAAGCAAAACCTGGTTGAGACTGTAAAGTAGCCAGTTGCTGGAATTCCTATGTGAATTACACTTAATCAACTTTCCCAGAGAACAGAATGTCAGACCTTTTTCAGACAGAGACACTTCAAAGGAAGAGATACAATGCAAAAACCTGTACTGTAAACTCCTCTCAAGATAACGGAGGCTGATTACCATCTCAACAGAAACTGTGCATTATATCCCAGACTGTGGACATGATGTGAGCTGAAAGAAAGTAGCTCTGTGCAAAAGACATGTGTGTTTTGTGTTTTATTTTCCTTTCCAGGATTACACAGGGGGTTACAAAACAACTGCAACCCTGGTCTGTGTGTGTTAATCTGGTGTTTCAGTTCTACTGTGCTAGTGTGTGCTGTGAAAGTCACAACTGAAGAACATCCACTATGCATCCCTGCACTTGCAGGTAAAAGAATAATAATCGCTTATTGTCACAAGTAGGCTTCAATGAAGTTATTGTGAAAAGCCCCGAGTCGCCACATTCCAGCGCCTGTTCGGGGAGGCCGGTACGGGAATTGAACCCGCACTGCTAGCATTGTTCTGCATTACAAGCCAGCTGTTTAGCCCACTGTGCTAAACCAGCACCTAAGTATCTCACTCTGATTGCTGAAGCAAGTCCTAAGTCATCAAAACCACAGTAGAAAAGGAAACAGGCCAGCTCCTTTCAGCAATCTTGCAGACCAAGAATCTCCAAACCAACTGCTGAACTGACAAAGTCAGTGCTACAAGAAGCACCCAACTTAACAGCTGCAACTTTTCACCATCTACTCCTCACAGACATGTGCATATTCATATATCTTTTTTTAACTTTTATTTTTGGACTTACTTCTCATTTCTAATCGCTTTATTGTATGCCTTTTGTATTGTATTTTTATTATTTTTTTATTTTTACTTTTTTAATTAAGGGGCAATTTAGCATGGCCAATCCACCTTCCCTGCATATCTTTGGGTTGTAGGGGTGAGACCCACGCAGACACGGGGGGGAATGCGCAAACCTAACACAGACAGTGACCCAGGGCCGAGATTGAACCCGGGTCCTCGGAATCTTCTCGTATTTTAGCAACTAATAAACTCAGTGTGGGATTTATTGGCCTCAAAGAACAAAGAACAAAGAAATGTACAGCACAGGAACAGGCTCTTCGGCCCTCCAAGCCCGTGCCTACCATGCTGCCCGACTAAATTACAATCTTCTACACTTCCTGGGTCCGTATCCCTCTATTCCCATCATATTCATGTATTTGTCAAGATGCCCCTTAAATGTCCCTATTGTCCCTGCTTCCACCACCTCCTCCGATAGCGAGTTCCAGGCACCCACTACCCTCTGTGTAAAAAACTTGCCTCGTACATCTACTCTAGACCTTGCCCCTCTCACCTTAAACCTATGCCCCCTAGTAATTGACCCCTCGACCCTGGGGAAAAGCCTCTGACTATCCACTCTGTCTATGCCCCTCATAATTTTGTAGACCTCTATCAGGTCACCCCTCAACCTCCGTCGTTCCAGTGAGAACAAACCAAATTTATTCAACCGCTCCTCATAGCTAATGCCCTCCATACCAGGCAACATTCTGGTAAATCTCTTCTGCACCCTCTCTAAAGCCTTCACATCCTTCTGGTAGTGTGGCGACCAGAATTGAACACTATACTCCAAGTGTGGCCTAACTAAGGTTCTATACAGCTGCAACATGACTTGCCAATTCTTATACTCAATGCCCCGGCCAATGAAGGCAAGCATGCCGTATGCCTTCTTGACTACCTTCTCCACCTGTGTTGCCCCTTTCAATGACCTGTGGACCTGTACTCCTAGATCTCTTTGACTTACAATACTCTTGAGGGTTCTACCATTCACTGTATATTCCCTACCTGCATTAGACCTTCCAAAATGCATTACCTCACATTTGTCCAGATTAAACTCCATCTGCCACCTCTCCGCCCAAGTCTCCACACAATCTAAATCCTGCTGTATCCTCTGACAGTCCTCATCGCTATCCGCAATTCCACCAACCTTTGTGTCGTCTGCAAACTTACTAATCAGACCAGTTACATTTTCCTCCAAATCATTTATATATACTACAAACAGCAAAGGTCCCAGCACTGATCCCTGCGGAACACCACTGGTCACAGCCCTCCAATTAGAAAAGCATCCTTCCATTGCTACTCTCTGCCTTCCATGACCTAGCCAGTTCTGTATCTACCTTGCCAGCTCACCCCTGATCCCGTGTGACTTCACCTTTTGTACTAGTCTACCATGAGGGACCTTGTCAAAGGCCTTACTGAAGTCCAGATAGACACCATCCACTGCCCTACCTGCATCAATCATCTTAGTGACCTCCTCGAAAAACTCTATCAAGTTAGTGAGACACGACCTTCCCTTCACAAAACCGTGCTGCCTCTCACTAATACGTCCATTTGCTTCCAAATGGGAGTAGATCCTGTCTCGAAGAATTCTCTCCAGTAATTTCCCTACCACTGAAGTAAGGCTCACCGGCCTGTAGTTCCCGGGATTATCCTTGCTACCCTTCTTAATCAGAGGAACAACATTGGCTATTCTCCAGTCCTCCGGGACATCACCTGAAGACTGTGAGGATCCAAAGATTTCTGTCAAGGCCTCAGCAATTTCCTCTCCAGCCTCCTTCAGTATTCTGGGGTAGATCCCATCAGGCCCTGGGGACTTATCTACCTTAATATTTTTTAAGACGCCCAACACCTCGTCTTTTTGGATCTCAATGTGACCCAGGCTATCTACACACCCTTCTCCAGACTCAACATCTACCAATTCCTTCTCTTTGGTGAATACTGATGCAAAGTATTCATTTAGTACCTCGCCCATTTCCTCTGGCTCCACACATAGATTCCCTTGCCTATTCTTCAGTGGGCCAACCCTTTCCCTGGCTACCCTCTTGCTTTTTATGTACGTGTAAAAAGCCTTGGGATTTTCCTTAACCCTATTTGCCAATGACTTTTCGTGACCCCTTCTAGCCCTCCTGACTCCTTGCTTAAGTTCCTTCCTACTTTCCTTATATTCCACACAGGCTTCGTCTGTTCCCAGCCTTTTAGCCCTGACAAATGCCTCCTTTTTCTTTTTGACGAGGCCTACAATATCTCTCGCTATCCAAGGTTCCCGAAAATTGCCGTATTTATCCTTCTTCCTCATAGGAACCTGCCGGTCCTGAATTCCTTTCAACTGACACTTGAAAGCCTCCCACATGTCAGATGTTGATTTGCCCTCAAACATCCGCCCCCAATCTAGGTTCTTCAGTTCCCGCCTAATATTGTTATAATTAGCCTTCCCCCAATTTAGCACATTCATCCTAGGACCACTCTTATCCTTGTCCACCAGCACTTTAAAACTTACTGAATTGTGGTCACTGTTCCCGAAATACTCCCCTACTGAAACTTCTACCACCTGGCCAGGCTCATTCCCCAATACCAGGTCCAGTACTGCCCCTTCCCTAGTTGGACTGTCTACATATTGTTTTAAGAAGCTCTCCTGGATGCTCCTTACAAACTCTGCCCCGTCTAAGCCCCTGGCACTAAGTGAGTCCCAGTCAATATTGGGGAAGTTGAAGTCTCCCATCACCACAACCCTGTTGTTTTTACTCTTTTCCAAAATCTGTCTACCTATCTGCTCCTCTATCTCCCCCTGGCTGTTGGGAGGCCTGTAGTAAACCCCCAACATTGTGACTGCACCCTTCTTATTCCTGATCTCTACCCATATAGTCTCACTGCCCTCTGAGGTGTCCTCCCGTAGTACAGCTGTGATATCCTCCCTAACCAGTAGCGCAACTCCACCACCCCTTTTACATCCCCTCTATCCCGCCTGAAATATCTCAATCCTGGAACATTTAGCTGCCAATCCTGCCCTTCCCTCAACCAGGTCTCTGTAATGGCAACAACATCATAGTTCCAAGTACTAATCCAAGCTCTAAGTTCATCTGCCTTCCCCGTAATACTTCTTGCATTTAAACATATGCACTTCAGGCCACCAGACCCGCTGCGTTCAGCAACTTCTCCCTGTCTGCTCTGCCTCAGAGCCATACTGTCCCTATTCCCTAGTTCTCCCTCAATGCTCTCACCTTCTGACCTATTGCTCCCGTGCCCACCCCCCAGGCCTCGTTGCGCCTGACCTGGTGACATGATGAGGGTGTTGAATCTCGCCCTCATTGGGTATGATCCAGATGAACATATTTAAATGAGTCATTAGGCTCATTTAAATATGTCTGCACCAGATTCTCCCGCGCTCGTGACCTAATGTCCGCACTGGGATACCTCGCCAGGGCACCATTTAGTACAGGTCCACACAAATGTAGAACAGGCCTAATGACAACGGCTGTGGTGGTGAGAGAAATCTCTCAGGCCATTGGAGATCACTGGGTGGTGAGGCATTGGGCAGGGCGGCACACTGGCACTTCCGCTGGCATCCAGGCACTTTAGCACTGCCACAAGGCATGCTGGCAGTGCCAGAATGCCCAAGTGGCACTGCCAGGCTGGCAGGAGCACTGCAGGGTTCCAAGTTGGCAGTGTCAAGGTGTCTGGGTGCCAGGTTGCCCGTGCCAGGGGTCAGTACTGGGATGCCTTGCCCATAAGATGTGAGGTAAGGGGGGGGGGGCTCGAGAACCTCAGCGGAGGTAAGTTGGGAGTAGGGAAGGACTGGAGGCCATGGTGGGGTCGCTGAGGGGGGTTGAAAAGGTCGCCCCGATCTGCACACTGTCTTCCTGAACTGGTGAGCTCAGCTCGTCAGTGCAGGAAATGATGTTCAGCCTCAACATGGCCTTCCGTGCCAAGGCCAAAAAAAGCAGTAAAGTCTCTGCCAAGGCATCAAGAAACAGCCCACTTAACGTGCCCGAAACAGGACTCTGGGCGCGATCTTCCCAAAAGGGAGCAAAGTTCCCTCGCAGTGGGAAACACATGACTGTTCAATGCTACTCATGTTGAATAAGGAGCCTAAATGGGAAACGTGTGGCCAGGGCCGCACATAGCCCCGTTTTGTACAACACGGAGCTCTGCTCACCGGAACTCCCCATTGTAGCGAGAGATCGGGACGCCCACAAAAAAAAAACCTGACCTCCCCCAACCCGAACGCGACACCAGCCTGTCACCATGGCAGTGCCACTGCCAGCTGGCAGTGCCACCTGGGCATCATGGCTGTGCCAGGATGGCACCCAGGTGCCACTGCCAGGATACCCAGGTGGCACCAACAGTGTCAGGGCACCACCTTGCCCAAAGGCCATGCAACTGGGGCCTCCAATCCCCTTGGGACACCCACAAATTCCAGTCAATCTGGTTCCCATTTG
Source organism: Scyliorhinus torazame (assembly GCF_047496885.1). NCBI lineage: Eukaryota > Metazoa > Chordata > Chondrichthyes > Carcharhiniformes > Scyliorhinidae > Scyliorhinus > Scyliorhinus torazame. The sequence goes on from NC_092713.1 coordinate 62,645,633, forward strand.
TGGGGACCAGTACCAAACGGCACTTGCCCAATGAACCAAGGCGAAGGGCTTGAATCCCATAGCCTCAGGTACCTTGGAAATCTGCACATTAGAGAAATGCTAGCTGCCTTGTTCTAATATGCAGATTTGCCAAAAAGTGATCCCACCCATTGTGGACAGGATTCTCCTTTCAACGGCGTTGCGAGCCGGGTGGATCCCGGGAGCGGGGTCTCCCTGCTTTCACCGGCCACGTTGCGTGGCAGCGCGATGCTTTTCTGGTGCAGCGTGGCCGGAAGATCGCGCCCTCTGTTTTTGTCCTGTTGAATCGCACCCCTAATCTTTCTTTAACTAAAGAAAGCTTGGTTAAATTGGCTCCCTTTAAAACATAAATACACTTGGACTGGGGAAAGTAATCCACGAGGGAAGGGATCCTTTTTAAATTAACCTTGTTGCAATGAACTGAGTGGGCTGAACAAGGAAGGGGCGCTAATTCATCCCTCCTGGCCCGAGAGCGCTGCGTCCAGAATTATAACAAATTGGGGGACGTCATCTGGGACCAGTTGTAACAATACCTAATCTAAATCTGGTGATATTATGAGCATTGATCCCACAATGCTTTCCGACTGAAATATGCTCAATTTGTCCCAATTCATTCCCCATGGCTAGATCCAGCACTGGTTCCTGTCTTGATTGTCTGGGAACACACTGATCAAAATCGTTCTCTTGTCCAGTTATTCCCCTGTTCCCTCACCTGCATGACCCCCCAACCCCAACCCACACTGCCAACCCTTTGTCTTCCAGTCTTTGACAATCACAATTCATATTAGGATAATGGACATCTATTATCACCATGATAGTTATTGCACCTTTCTATAATTTGTCTGCAAATGTGCTTCTCTATTTCTTTTCCACTATTCTGCTGCCTATAGTATATATCCAATTGTGTAATAGCTTCTCTATTATTCCTAGGTGGAGTATATGAATGTTAAGCATGAGTCCTGGCTGCTAGAGATTGTTGATGGGTGAGTGATATGGGTGCGGTGCATTGAGTGGTGTGTGAGGCTGATGATGTGGTGAGTTGGAAATGGCATTTAAAGATGCACTCACTGACCTTGGCCATTTGTGAAGACATTAAACATTTTGTAGCTCGTCCTTTCCCTCAGGGCAAGAGTCCTTGAATTAACTTCAGTGGCTATCTGCTCCCATTCCCTTGGCAGCATGTGCCTGGAGTTCCTCCTGCAGAAAGGTGATCCCTCTGGGCGGCACGGTGGCACAGTGGTGAGCATTGCTGCCTCACAATGTTAGGGACCAGAGTTCAATTCCAGCCTCGGGTGCCAATCTGTGTGAAGTTTGTATATTCTCCAAGTATCTGCGAGGGTTTCCTCCAGACATTCCGGTTTTGTGTCAGAGCACAAAGATGTGCAAGTTAGGTGGATTGGCCATCCTAAATTGCCCTTTCGTGCCCAGAAGGTTAGATAGAGTACTGGGATATGGGAATAAGATGGGGATCTTTCATGTTGATGTGATGGGCCAAATGGCCTCCTTCTACACTGTAGAGATTCTATGATTCCCCTTTCCAATTTGGACTAAGGCCTCCACCGCGGCATTGGAGAACCTGGGAGCGCTCCCTCTGGTCTGCTACTCCATTGCAATGCTTATTCTTTCCTTATAAACCCTTTTCAAACAGTTCAACCAGCCGCTACACGCAGAAGTGCAGGTTGCCAGTGGGAAATGCAGGCTATCTGTAACTCGGGCTAGCCGTACACAAACTTAGGACCCTACTGAGCATGCAGTCGGTCACCAGCGCAGCTCACTTGGCGCCGCATGTTGCAACCCTGATGACGAGCAGCGAGCTAGCTTGAGGCATGGGAATAATCACACTTCATGATTCTCATGTCTGAAAAAGGACACTATTGAATTTTTAACCCTTAGTGCAGGTCCTTTGTGACTGTTTATCAATCCTTTTGTTTTTAAAATTTAGAGTACCCAATTAGGTCCTTTGTGACTCTTTATCACTCCTTTTGTTTTTAAAATTTAGAGTACCCAATTATTTTTTTTCACAATTAATGAGAAATTTAGCATGGCCAATCCACCTAACCTGCACATCTTTGGGTAGTGGGGGTGAAACCCACGCAGACATGCGGAAAAAGTGCAAACTCCACACAGACAGTGACCCAGGACAGGGATTCGAACCCGAGTCCTCAGTGCCATAGTTTCATTGCTAACCACTGCACCACATGCCGCCCCAATGTTTATCAATCCCTATGCTCCTACAAAGTGTATCTTGGCGAGTGCTGCTTGGGAGATGGATGGTTGCAGGACATCCAAACAGAACATGGCGGGTCTGGTTATGGTGAGTAACTTTGGGCAGCTCTCAAAGGACAGCTTTGGGCAGCTCCCAAAGGACACACCTGCAGATTACAGAATTACAGCATCAATTTTAAAACCTATTGTCACATGTCGGCTCAGCTTGTGCGGAAAGAATGAGGGAAAAACTGTCAAACTAATGTTCTGATAAGGGAATCCATGCCACAGAGCTCGCGAGAGCTTCATTGGGAGCTTTCTTCTCGGTGAGTGATTAGTGCTGTCACTTCACTGCTGACGGCAAATTCCAAGCCAGGTATTTTTAAAATTTCAACAATACTATTAAAAAACCTTACCTGCCAGTTTATTTGGGTCTGTTTTGGCCTGCAGTTGTGAAACTTCTCTGGCTGACAAAAAACCTCTCAGAACAAACATTGAAATTGGAGAGAACTGGAGTCACAGTGGGGTAAGTACAGAGCGGGGTAAAGGACAGAGCAGGTAAAGGAGAGAGTGGGGTAAAGGACAGAGCGGGGTAAAGGACAGAGCGGGGTAAAGGACAGAGCAGGGTAAAGGACAGAGCGGGGTAAAGGACAGAGCGGGGTAAAGGACAGAGCGGGGTAAAGGACAGAGCTGGGTAAAGGACAGAGCGAGGTAAAGGACAGAGCAGGGTAAAGGACAGAGCGAGGTAAAGGACAGAGCAGGGTAAAGGACAGAGCGGGGTAAAGGACAGAGCGGTGAAAAGGACAGAGCGGGGTAAAGGACAGAGCGGAGTAAAGGGCATGTTTTGTTACCTGTGTGGTAGGTAACATGTGCTACTCAATCCTTGGCTAATGATGAGGTATTCTGAATCTCGATGAAGAATATTCAAACTCGTCCAGTAATAACAAAAGGTTTATTGAGTAACTACAACAATAATTGCATGAGTTCTTTACTTTCACTTTGATACTAGTGATAAGGTTAACAAGATCTAACTGCAGTAACTATATGTAACTCCACTGGCCACCTGAACTAGTCTGCTGTTGCCTTGGTCACAGTGCACCCAAGAGAGAGAGAGAGACTCAATGTGGTTGCCTTTTATACCCCTGTTGGTCCGGCCCTCTAGTGATCATGTGGTGCTACTGATTTACACATTAACCCCTTTTGTACATGCACATATAGAGATCACTACACCCCCCTTTTTTCATGTTCCATATTTTCTGTATGTTGTAAAGAAAATTGAACAAACACAATGGATGCAGTTTGCAAATGCATAACATGAAATCAATGAGTTAATCCGTCAAATGTTAATACATTTAGTCTCTTGGGTTGTTTTCGCTTGCGTGAAACAGGTAGACAAATGATGTTATGTACAAGTTGTGACGATCTTGATGATTATACAAAGCCAATCAATATTTATGAGTCCAATCTTAATAAATAAAACATTTGTGAGTCCATACTCAGTCCATACTGAATTTGTGCGGTCGAGTTGCTTTCCTCTTCTGTAGTTGAAGTGGTGATGTTGATGTTGTTATTTCTTTGTGAACATCGTCAGTGTTCCTGTGTTTAAGTAACCAAGAAGTCATCAATAAGGTGTTTGAATGGACGAATCACTTTGTTGTCTGATTTATGCTTTTTTTCTATGCTTGTGGTATTGATTCTGTATGTCATCTTCCGTGAAAGCTGGTTGGCTTGTTTGTTCTGGAGCAAATGTGAATTTGTGAGATTCTTTGTCATGCCATGTTTGCACTTTTGTCATTGTTTTGCAGTGTGCTGTGGCATTGTCCTTCACGTGCAGAGTTGTACCATGTTGTACAGGTCGTTTTCATTGTTGTTGTTTCTGTCTTTGTTGTTTTTGTCGTTTGTTTTAGTTGTGTTCATTGGCATTGTTGTTATTGTCATTCTTGTTGTTGTTTTTGTCATGCTTTTTGATTCTGTTTTTGTTGTTTTCGCTTTTGTTCTGGCTGCATTTGTTGTTTCTGTTTTTGTTGTTGTCGCTGTTCTTGTCGTTTTTCTTGTCGTGCTTGTTGTTCCTGTGATGCTTCTTGTTGTTTTTGTCATTCTTGTTGCGCTGCATGTTGTTTTTGTTGTTGCTCTTGTAGTTCTTGTTTCCGCTGTGCTTCTTGCCAGTTTTGTTGTTCTTGTTGCACTCAATGAGTCTTCTGTGTGGATGATTTGAGTCATTGTCACAGTTATTGGTGTCAGTGTCCTTTGTGGTATCTGTTACATTGAGCGTTTCTTCTTGAGAATTGTGAGCATGATCTGATGTTGCATTGATGTTGGTGATATCAGTCATTTGTAGTGGATTTGATTCTTCTTCTTTGCTTCCTTGGTATTCCTCTTCCAAAGTCATTTCTGGTTCACTTGAATCATCATTGATTTTTTGGTGCTCCTCTTTTGGAGTCATATCAGGTGTTTCTTGGTGCTCCTCTTCTGGAGTCAAAATCTTCAAGATTTCAATTGACGTGGTCTGTCTGGACTCACGAGTAGCCCTCCGCCGATTGTTGAGTGCTTCTGTGCAGACAAACTTAGATCTGTCAGTCTCGTTGTGATCCTGCACATCCTGTATGTTGATTCTGATCACATTGTCACTGTTCTCATAGTGGGTAGACATTCAGTGTCTTCTTGTTGGTTAAATGAGCTGGGTAGACTTTCATAGTCTTCTTCTGGTGGCTCAAATAAGCTGGGCAGACTTTCATAGTCTTTTTGTTGTTCACGTGAGCTTGGTAGACTTTCACAGTCTGCTGCTGGTTGCTCAGATAAGGTGGATAGACCTTCATAGTCTTGTTCATGTATGGCGTTCGCTATGGAGTGTTTGCTTGCTTCCATTTTTGAGTCTGTCAACGAGCTGTCTGTGGAGGTTTGCGTCGCTCTCTTTGTGGAGGCTTGCGTCACTCTCTTTGTGAGTCTTTCATCGCTCTCTCTGTGGAGTCTTTCATCGCTCTCTGTGTGGAGTCTGTCATCGCTCTCTCTGTGGAGTCTTTCATCGCTCTCTGTGTGGAGTCTGTCATCGCTCTCTCTGTGGAGTCATGCATTGTTCTCGCTGTAGAGTCGATCTGTGGTCTTTCAATGGAGTCATTCTGTGCTCTCTGTGTGACATCGTCTTCTTCTTGGGTATTGTTGTCATCCAATGTATCGGCGATCTGCTATGGCATCTTGGTCTTGGACTCATCTACCATGAGAAGAGTCATGTTGAGCTTTTCAACCATGTTGTTGATGCTGTGATCAGCATATCCGAATAACTCGGCCGTATCGGAGTAGTATTGTGTGTATTGTTCGGTAGACAAATCATCTCTTTTTGTTTCGGAGTTGTTATCGTTCTCTTCATGTTCAATGAACAAATCACCTTCTTTGCTTTCGGATTTGTCATTGTGCTCTTCACTTTGACAGCTTGTTCCAGGGTGTTGTGAAATTTTTTTCAACTGCTGGTGTAAGTTCGGGCATTGTTTTGTCTTTTGAGGTAAGAAAATTGGGTTTAGCAACTTTAAGTTTCTTTTTGTTCATTTTCGTGCATTTCCCTTTCAAATGGGTGTGGTCCGGGTCCTCTGATGTCATGACACTCGTGACGTCATGCGTAGGAATTGAATGCGTAATTCAAGTTTCCTTTACTGTGTGCTCTTTTCGCAACTGTGCATGCATGGCTTCTCGCGGATGTGTGCAAGTGTAGTTTGCCATTTTCCTTCTTTTTAAGAAGTGCGCATGGGCGTACTGGCCGGAACGCTCTCGCTCAAGATGGCTGCCAATCAAAAAGTGCTGTTGCATCGAGGGAGATCCTGCCTCTGCCTTGTGGTGAGTGTTTGCGCCATTTTTACCAATTTTGTTTTCTAGATAATGATTCTGTGTTTATAGAGACTAAAGTATTGATTTTGTTTTTGTTCATAAGCAAGGCCTTTTTGTACAGCAATTTCTAGACTTAGATACTTATTTTGTGAAAGTTCTTCCCTCAAATTTTTACCAGATATTCCAGAAATTAATTGATTCGTTATCACAGTGTCTCTGTAATCAGCATAATCACAGCCTTGTGGTATTAGCTTGAGATTTGTAATAAAATCAGTGATGGGCCCTCCATTTCTTTGGCATTTATGACAAGAGTTAAATCTTTCCAGCATCTCACCAGACTGACTTGTACAGTGTTCATCAAATATTTTGAGTATTACTTCTAATTTGGTGTTGTCTTCACCTTCTAAGTAATTCAAGAAATTATAGATTTCTCTAGCTTCATGCCCTCCTATTGAGAGTATTAGTGCTATTTTCATTGCGTCAGAAGCTGTGCTTAAATCATTAGCTGCGATAAATATTTGGAATATCTGTTCAACCTTTTCCAGTCATAACTTAAATTACCGGTTGTTTCCAGCTGCCCTATAGCGCCAAAGAGTACCATCGATTCAGTTGGTCGTCGAGGATCCATTTGCTGTGAAGTCTTCCACAGTCGAACGTCCAGTCTGAATTTTCTTCTCTTTTTGTCTAACCTAATCTAACCAGTTCTGTTAAAGCCAACACGCCTGGTACCATGTTTTGTTACCTGTGTGGTAGGTAACATGCGCTACTCAATCCTTGGCTAATGATGAGGTATTTTGAATCTCAATGAAGAAGATTCAAACTCGTCCAGTAATAACAAAAAGGTTTATTGAGTAACTACAACAATAATTGCATGAGTTCTTTACTTTCACTTTGACACTAGTGATAAGGTTAACAAGATCTAACTACAGTAACTATACGTAACTCCACTAGCCATCTGAACTAGTCTGCTATTGCCTTGGTCATAGTGCACCAAAGAGAGAGAGGGACTCTCAATGTGGTTGCCTTTTATACCCCTGTTGGTCCGGCCCTCTACTGATCATGTGGTGCTACTGATTACACATTAACCCCTTGTGTACATGCATATATAGAGATCACTACAGGGCAGAGCGGGGTAAAGGACAGAGCTGGGTAAAGGACTGAATCATAGAATCCCTAAGTGCAGAAGGATGCATTCGGCCCACCAAGTCAGCCTGACCCTCTGAAATGGCACCCTACCTAGGCTCACATCCCCACCCAATCCCCGTAACTATATCTAACCTGTACATCCACGCAGGGCCATTCCACCTAACCTGCTCAGCTTTGGGCAGTAGGAGAATACGGACCACCAGGAGGAAATCCATGCAGACACGGGGAGAAAGTGCAAACTCTACACAGTCACCCAAGGCCAGAATTGAACCTGGATCCCTGGCACTGTGAGGCAACAGTGTTAACCACTGTGCCACCGTGCTGCCCACAGAGCGGGGGGGCGAAAGTCAGAGCAATGGTAAGGTAAGAGCGATGGAAAGGTCAGAGCGATGGCAAGGTCAGAGCGATGGCAAGGTCAGAGCGATGGCAAGGTCAGAGCGATGGCAAGGTCAGAGCGATGGCAAGGGGAAGGGCAGAGTGATGGCAATGGGAAGGTCAGAGTGGGGGAAGGTCAGAATGATGGTAAGGGCAGAGTGATGGTAAGGGCAGGGTGATGGTAAGGGCAGACCGGGGATAAGGGCAGAGCGATAGTAAGGGCAGAGTGATGGTAAGGTCAGAGTGATGGTAAGGGCAGACCGGGGGTAAGGGCAGAGTGATGGTAAGGTCAGAGCGATGGTAAGGGCAGACCGGGGCTAAGGTCAGAGCGATGGTAAGGGCAGACCGGGGGTAAGGGCAGAGCGATGGTAAGGGCAGAGTGGGGGTAAGGGCAGAGTGATGGTAAGGTCAGAGCGATGGTAAGGGCAGAGTGATGGTAAGGTCAGAGTGATGGTAAGGGCAGACCGGGGGTAAGGGCAGAGTGATGGTAAGGGCAGAGTGATGGTAAGGGCAGAGTGATGGTAAGGGCAGACCGGGGGTAAGGGCAGAGCGATGGTAAGGGCAGAGTGGGGGTAAGGGCAGAGTGATGCTAAGGGCAGACCGGGGGTAAGGGCAGAGCGATGGTAAGGGCAGAGTGGGGGTAAGGGCAGAGTGATGGTAAGGGCATACCAGGGGTAAGGGCCGAGTGATGGTAAGGTCAGAGCGATGGTAAGGGCAGACCGGGGGTAAGGTCAGAGCGATGGTAAGGGCAGACCGGGGGTAAGATCAGAGTGATGGTAAGGGCAGACCGGGGGTAAGGGCAGAGTGATGGTAAGGGCAGAGTGGGGGTAAGGGCAGACCGGGGGTAAGGGCAGAGCGATGGTAAGGGCAGAGTGGGGGTAAGGGCAGACCGGGGGTAAGGGCAGAGTGATGGTAAGGGCAGAGCGATGGTAAGGGCAGACCGGGGGTAAGGGCAGAGTGATGGTAAGGGCAGACCGGGGGTAAGGGCAGAGTGATGGTAAGGTCAGAGCGATGGTAAGGGCAGAGTGATGGTAAGGGCAGAGTGATGGTAAGGTCAGAGCGATGGTACGGGCAGACCGGGGGTAAGGGCAGACCGGGGGTAAGGGCAGAGTGATGGTAAGGGCAGAGTGATGGTAAGGGCAGAGCGATGGTAAGGGCAGAGCGATGGTAAGGGCAGAGCGATGGTAAGGGCAGACTGGGCGTAAGGGCAGAGCGATGGTAAGGTCAGAACAATGGTAAGGGCAGAGCGATGGTAAGGACAGAGTGATGGTAAGGGCAGACCAGGGGTAAGGGCAGACCGGGGGTAAGAGCAGAGTGATGGGAAGGTCAGAGTGATGGTAAGGACAGAGTGATGGTAAGGACAGAGTGATGGTAAGGGCAGAGTGATGGTAAGGTCAGAGCGATGGTAAGGTCAGAGCGATGGTAAGGACAGAGTGATGGTAAGGGCAGACCGGGGGTAAGGACAGAGCGATGGTAAGGGCAGAGTGATGGTAAGGGCAGACCGGGGGTAAGGGCAGAGCGATGGTAAGGTCAGAGTGATGGTAAGGGCAGAGTGATGGTAAGGGCAGACCGGGGGTAAGGGCAGAGTGGTGGTAAGGTCAGAGCGATGGTAAGGGCAGACCGGGGGTAAGGGCAGAGCATGGGTAAGGGCAGAGTGATGGGAAGGGCAGAACGGGGGTAAGGGCAGAGCGATGGTAAGGGCAGACCGGGGGTAAGGGCAGAGCATGGGTAAGGTCAGAGTGATGGGAAGGGCAGAGTGATGGTAAGGGCAGAGCGATGGTAAGGGCAGACCGGGGGTAAGGGCAGAGCGATGGTAAGGGCAGAGTGGGGGTAAGGGCAGTCCGGGGGTAAGGGCAGAGTGATGGTAAGGGCAGAGCGATGGTAAGGGCAGACCGGGGGTAAGGGCAGAGTGATGGTAAGGGCAGAGTGATGGTAAGGGCAGACCGGGGGTAAGGGCAGAGTGATGGTAAGGTCAGAGCGATGGTAAGAGCAGAGTGATGGTAAGGGCAGAGTGATGGTAAGGTCAGAGCGATGGTACGGGCAGACCGGGGGTAAGGGCAGACCAGGGGTAAGGGCAGAGCGATGGTAAGGGCAGAGCGATGGTAAGGGCAGAGCGATGGTAAGGGCAGACCGGGCGTAAGGGCAGAGCGATGGTAAGGGCAGAGTGGGGGTAAGGGCAGTCCGGGGGTAAGGGCAGAGTGATGGTAAGGGCAGAGCGATGGTAAGGGCAGACCGGGGGTAAGGGCAGAGTGATGGTAAGGGCAGAGTGATGGTAAGGGCAGACCGGGGGTAAGGGCAGAGTGATGGTAAGGTCAGAGCGATGGTAAGAGCAGAGTGATGGTAAGGGCAGAGTGATGGTAAGGTCAGAGCGATGGTACGGGCAGACCGGGGGTAAGGGCAGACCAGGGGTAAGGGCAGAGCGATGGTAAGGGCAGAGCGATGGTAAGGGCAGAGCGATGGTAAGGGCAGACCGGGCGTAAGGGCAGACCGGGCGTAAGGGCAGAGCGATGGTAAGGTCAGAACAATGGTAAGGGCAGAGCGATGGTAAGGACAGAGTGATGGTAAGGGCAGACCGGGGGTAAGGGCAGACCGGGGGTAAGAGCAGAGTGATGGGAAGGTCAGAGTGATGGTAAGGACAGAGTGATGGTAAGGACAGAGTGATGGTAAGGGCAGAGTGATGGTAAGGTCAGAGCGATGGTCAGGACAGAGTGATGGTAAGGGCAGACCGGGGGTAAGGACAGAGCGATGGTAAGGGCAGAGTGATGGTAAGGGCAGACCGGGGGTAAGGGCAGAGCGATGGTAAGGTCAGAGTGATGGTAAGGGCAGAGTGATGGTAAGGGCAGAGTGATGGTAAGGGCAGAGTGATGGTAAGGGCAGACCGGGGGTAAGGGCAGAGTGATGGTAAGGGCAGACCGGGGGTAAGGGCAGAGTGATGGTAAGGTCAGAGCGATGGTAAGGGCAGACCGGGGGTAAGGGCAGAGCATGGGTAAGGGCAGAGTGATGGGAAGGGCAGAACGGGGGTAAGGGCAGAGCGATGGTAAGGGCAGACCGGGGGTAAGGGCAGAGCATGGGTAAGGGCAGAGTGATGGTAAGGGCAGAGCGGGGGTAAGGGCGGAGCGATGGTAAGGGCAGAGCGTGGGTAAGGGCAGAGTGATGGGAAGGGCAGACCGGGGGTAAGGGCAGAGCGATGGTAAGGGCAGAGTGATGGTAAGGGCAGAACGGGGGTAAGGGCAGAGCGATGGTAAGGGCAGACCGGGGGTAAGGGCAGAGCATGGGTAAGGGCAGAGTGTGGTAAGGGCAGACCGGGGGTAAGGGCAGAGCATGGGTAAGGTCAGAGTGATGGTAAGGGCAGAGTGATGGTAAGGGCAGAGCGATGGTAAGGGCAGACCGGGGGTAAGGGCAGAGCATGGGTAAGGGCAGAGTGATGGCAAGGGCAGAGCGGGGGTAAGGGCGGAGCGATGGTAAGGGCAGAGCGTGGGTAAGGGCAGAGTCATGGGAAGGGCAGACCGGGGGTAAGGGCAGAGCGATGGTAAGGGCAGAGTGATGGTAAGGGCAGAGCGATGGTAAGGTCAGAGCGATGGTAAGGGCAGACCAGGGGTAAGGGCAGAGCGATGGTAAGGGCAGAGTGATGGTTAGGGCAGACCGGGGGTAAGGTCAGAGTGATGGTAAGGGCAGACCAGGGGTAAGGGCAGAGCATGGGTAAGGGCAGAGTGATGGTTAGAGCAGACCGGGGGTAAGGACAGAGCGATGGTAAGGGCAGACCAGGGGTAAGGGCAGAGCGATGGTAAGGGCAGAGTGATGGTTAGGGCAGACCGGGGGTAAGGACAGAGCGATGTTAAGGGCAGACCGGGGGCAAGGACAGACCGGGGGTAAGGGCAGAGCGATGGTAAGGGCAGACCGGGGGTAAGGGCAGACCAGGGGTAAGGGCAGAGTGATGGTTAGGGCAGACTGGGGGTAAGGGCAGAGCGATGGTAAGGGCAGAGCGATGGTAAGGGCAGAGCGATGGTAAGGGCAGACCGGGGGTAAGGACAGAGCGATGGTAAGGGCAGACCGGGGGTAAGGGCAGACCAGGGGCAAGGGCAGAGTGATGGTTAGGGCAGACTGGGGGTAAGGGCAGAGCGGGGGTAAGGGCAGAGCGATGGTAAGGGCAGAGCGATGGTAAGGACAGAGCGATGGTAAGGGCAGACCGGGGGTAAGGGCAGAGTGATGGTAAGGTCAGAGTGATGGTAAGGTCAGAGTGATGGTAAGGTCAGAGTGGTGGAAGGTCAGAGTGGGGGAAGGTCAGAGTGATGGTAAGGTCAGAGTGATGGTAAGGGCAGAGTGATGGTAAGGGCAGAGTGGGATAAGGGCAGAGTGGTGGTAAGGTCAGAGCGATGGTAATGGCAGAGTGGGATAAGGGCAGAGTGGTGGTAAGGGCAGAGTAGGGGAATGTCAGAGCGATGGTAGGGGCAGAGCGATGGTAAGGGCAGAGTGATGGTAAGGGCAGAGTGGGGGAAGGTCAGAGTGGGGGAAGGTCAGAGCGATGGTAAGGGCAGAGTGGGGGTAAGGGCAGAGTGATGGTAAGGGCAGAGTGGGGTAAGGGCAGAACGATGGTAAGGTCAGAGTGATGGTAAGGGCAGAGTGGGGTAAGGACAGAGTGATGGTAAGGGCAGACCGGGGGTAAGGGCAGGGTGATGGTAAGGGCAGAGTGATGGTAAGGGCAGAGTGATGGTAAGGGCAGAGTGATGTTAAGGGCAGAGTGGGGTAAGGACAGAGTGATGGTAAGGGCAGAGTGGGGTAAGGGAAGAGTGGTGGTAAGGGCAGAGTGGGGTAAGGGAAGAGTGGTGGTAAGGGCAGAGCGATGGTATGAGCAGAATGATGGTAAGGGCAGAGTGGTGGTAAGGGCAGAGTGGGGTAAGGGAAGAGTGGTGGTAAGGGCAGAGCGATGGTATGAGCAGAATGATGGTAAGGGCAGAGTGGTGGTAAGGGCAGAGTGATGGTAAGGGCAGAGTGATGATAAGGCCAGAGCGATGGTAAGGTCAGAGTGATGGTAAGGTCAGAGTGATGGTAAGGGCAGAGTGGTGGTAAGGGCAGAGTGTGGTAAGGGCAGAGTGGGGTAAGGGCAGAGTGATGGTAAGGTCAGAGTGGGGTAAGGGCAGAGTGGGGTAAGGACAGAGTGATGGTAAGGGCAGAGTGGGGTAAGGGCAGAGTGATGGTAAGGTCAGAGCGATGGTAAGGTCAGAGTGATGGTAAGGTCAGAGTGATGGTAAGGGCAGAGTGGTGGTAAGGGCAGAGTGTGGTAAGGGCAGAGTGGGGTAAGGGCAGAGTGATGGTAAGGTCAGAGTGGGGTAAGGGCAGAGTGATGGTAAGGGCAGAGTGGGGTAAGGGCAGAGTGATGGTAAGGTCAGAGTGATGGTAAGGGCAGAGTGGTGGTAAGGGCAGAGTGGGGTAAGGGCAGAGTGGTGTTAAGGGCAGAGTGGTTGTAAGGGCAGAGTGATGGTAAGGGCAGAGTGGGGTAAGGGCAGAGTGGTGGTAAGGGCAGAGTGGGGGAAGGGCAGAGTGATGATAAGGTCAGAGTGGGGTAAGGGCAGAGTGGGGTAAGGGCAGAGTGATGGTAAGGTCAGAGTGGGGTAAGGGCAGAGTGGGGTAAGGGCAGAGTGATGGTAAGGGCAGAGTGGGGTAAGGGCAGAGTGGTGGTAAGGGCAGAGTGGGGGAAGGTCAGAGTGGAGGAATGTCAGAGTGGAGGAATGTCGGAGTGGGGATAAGGATATGGCAGTCTTGCTGCCCCATGTTTCTACCAGTCATCATCCAGTTACCACCCAAAATTAGCCCTATTCCAGAGGAGAATGCAGCTGAGGGAACCTCTTGTACGTGCTGAGGAAATAAATAGAAATGTCCATATGAATTTTGATGTTAGTTTTCTTTCTTGTTGATCATGGCCATTTACACGTTTTGTAAATGGATTTTAGCAATTTCCCTTTGGAATTAAGACATGAAATTAAGGAGAAACCCATGGAGGTTCAGGGTTTACTCATTATTTTTGAGATTTTTTGCATGCATTGATGTGAAGAATGTTATTGCCCGAACATTTTTCACTTATTTTAGGCCTATTACATTTCACTGATAATTCAGTCTTTTTTGTGCTATATGTATTGTGTAGCAGTTTTATGTAAACAATATAAATTACAGCAAAATCTGATTAGTTTAGCTAGTTCCATCATATGATTTGAGCAAAAGCGGTTTGAATTGAGTGGATTGTATCATTGTCAATCACTCGCGTCGATATACCATTGATTGGATCCATTAATAAATATGATATAGATCCTATCAAAATATCACTCAGTACTACTTCAATTTGGTAGAAAAATTCCAATACCATCCATCATTCTAGCCTGTCTAAATGAGACTTGCCTAGCTAGTCAGAATATGGATATCAGTCAGGTTTGCTCAAAGCTTTTGCAACAGGTTAATCTGAATCTGCTAGATAGATTCTTGATTAACAAGGGGGTGAAAGATTATTGGGGTAGGCAGGAAGGTGGGGTTGAGGTTACAAATATCCAGCCATGGTTTTATTGAATGGCAGAGTAGGCACCAGGGGCTCCTAATGTGTATGTTCTTAAGTTTTTAATTCAGTGTCAAAGTCCTGAGTGGAAAGGATCCCTTTGGAAGTCGCTACATTACAGTTCTGCCCTTTTCCCCCCCAGAGTTTAGAGAATCTAACTTGTTTAGCATTTAGGCATGCACAAGTCTTTTAGGCTGTCCTGTAGGAGTTGAGTCATATAGCTTGCATGAATACAATACAAAAGAAGCACAGCTGTCCTAATGGCTCCAGCTGTATTACCGAAAGCTTGGCTAACCTGAATGCATTGAACTGCTGATATAATTGCGTCATTCGCCTACTGCAATTCCCTAGACTCTGTTCTGCTTTAATTATTTCACTAGGAAACTAAACTCTTCCACTGTAACATTCGTGCTTAATTCAGGAGCTTTCTATAAGTGTTCCTCAAACTGCATGTTGCGATCCATGGGTAGGGCACGGGCCGGTGTTGTGAGAGTCACAAAGTGATCAGTCACGACATTCCCGATCACGGGAGAGGCGCCCAATGGCCGCAACTGGCTTTTAAATGGAGAATGTCTGCAGTGACCGGCTTTTAAATGGAACAATGCAATCTTCTGGCCAGAAGCGGCAGCAGAGAGCAGGTCATGTGCCCAGCACATGCACTGATGTCACGTGTCCTGTATGCCCGTGCTTTTGATGCACCGGGGGGGGGGGGGGCGGGGCACCCGGGGGGGGGGGGGGGGGGGAAGAGATTCCTTCATTTTCTATCTGTAGGCAAGCAAGGCAACAGGACTGTGAAGAACTGATGATAGGTCATTTTGTTATAAGCAAGAGAGGGCCACACACACAAACAAGACAGAAGCTCACAACTAAATCTGCTGGAGAGCGCTGATCAGGAGAGTTCATGGCAGGACAAAGCAGTGCTAGTGTGAACTGCTCAGGCAGTGTTGATGTGAGCTCCAGGGCCTCTGATGAACAGCCAACGTTTGTGAGGGCCACGAAGAATCCAGCACGAGTTGAAGGATAGAAAGAAATAACATTTATTTACAATACCATATTATATACAACAGCAGCAGCAACTCCCTTGCTGCTCGCTCCTCTCTCTAGCTGGTTCCAAATTGGCCAACTTTATTTATGCAGGTAATCTGCTAATGATTTCTCCGCCCCCCTCATTGGGGAAGCTCATACTCCCAAAGGATTATGGGATTGCCACTAGTCCCCAGCCAGTGGTAAGCAGGCAGGTTATAACATCCCTCACCCCAAAGTCCAAGGAATCCACCGAAGACCCTGGCGAAGGAGGGTGTCGGACTCGTTTTGCCGCAGGCTGGACGCCATTTGCACGAGGCGCTGGATCGGGTGGTGTGTAACGAGACGGAGAACGGTGCTTCCGTGATGAACGGCGTAACGGTTGCACATCCACGGCCCATAGACCTGAGGACAATCCCTCTGAGGCGTCCTGTGTCTCCATCTCAGAGTCGGAGTTCACTGCCTCCGTTATCTCGGCGTCTCTATCTCCACGCGGTTCTGCAATGACCTGCGCAGGCTTTGAGTGCGGCATCAGAGAAAGATTGTGAGGAATACTCTCCACTGTGTCTGGTCTCTGGGGCTGTAGAAATGAGCTCCTGGGGCGGGGAATCTTTGGAAGAGATGGTCTTCTGGACCGAACATGGGCCACATGCTTGCGCTGGAGAGGACCCTGGGCTTGCACCTGGTAAGAGATAGGGCCCATTCGGCAAAAGATAATGCCAGGGACCCACTGGGCACAACCAGCAAAATTTCGAACGAGCACTGGGTCACAGGGCGCAAACTGCCGAATCGGCCGATGCTGAGAAAAACCATTGGGCCGAGATTCTCCGACCCCCCGCCGGGTCGGAGAATTGCCGGGGGCTGGCGTGAATCCCGCCCCCACCGGTTGCCGAATTCTCCGGCACCAGATATTCGTCGGGGGTGGGAATCGCGCCACGCCGGTTGGCGGCTCCCCCCCCGCGATTCTCCGGCCCGGATGGGCCGAAGTCCCGCTGCTAAAATGCATGTCCCGCCGGCGTAGATCAAAGCACCTACCTTACCAGCGGGACAAGGCAGCGCGGGTGGACTCCGGGGTCCTGGGAGGGGCGCAGGGCGATCTGGCTCCTGGGGGTGCCCCCACGGTGGCCTGGCCCGCGATCAGGGCCCACCGATCCGCGGGCGGGCCTGTGCCATGGGGGCACTCTTTTCCTTCTGCCTTTGCCACGGTCTCCACCATGGCGGAGGCGGAAGAGACTCCCTCCACTGCGCATGCGCGGGAATGCCATCAGCGCCGCTAACGCACCCGCGCATGCGCCGCCCGGAGTTGTCATTTCCGCGCCAGCTGGCGGGGCACCAAAAGCCTTTTCCGCCAGCTGGCGGGGCGGAAATTCTTCCGGCGCGGGCCTAGCCCCTTAAGGTTGGGGCTCGGCACCCCAAGATGCGGAGCATTCCGCACCTTTGGGGCGGCGCGATGCCCGACTCATTTGCGCCGTTTTGGCCGCCAGTCAGCGGATATCGCGCCGATACCGGAGAATTTCGCCCCATGTCTCTGCCGTTCTCGAGTGCAGCATACGTTTGCGCCAATGTCCGGGAAAACCATGCTAAGGTGGGTGCGAAGTCTCCGGCCCATTAGATGTTCCGCGGGAGCTACCCCAGTCACCGCATGTGGAGTGGTCCTATATGAAAACAAAAAACGAGCCAGTCTCGTGTCCATAGACACAGAAGACTGCTTCTTTAGGCCTCATTTGAATGTCTGCACTGCACGCTTCGCCAACCCATTGGAAGCCGGGTGGTAAGGGGCAGTGCGGATATGGCGTATGCCGTTAATCTTCATGAACCTCGCAAACTCCTCACTTGTGAACGGAGTGCCGTTGTCCGTGACCAGCACCTCGGGGAGGCCATGCGTACTGAAAGAAAAACACATCTTCTTAATTGTTGCGCAGGACGTTGTGCCTACCATCTTATGTACCTCTAACCATTTAGACTGGGCATCGATTAATAGAAGGAACATGGATCCTTGAAAAGGGCCAGCGAAATCTACATGCAAGCGCGCCCAAGGCCGCCCTGGCCATTCCCGGTGATGTAGGGGCGCGGCCGGCGGAAGCTTCTGATGCCATTGGCATATGGAGCAGTTTTGGGCCATCTTCTCAATGTCGGTGTCGAGGCCTGGCCACCAGAAATAACTCCGGGCATTTTGGTCACACCCGAATGCCCATTGTGCAAGTCCCTAAGTATCAGCTCCTGTCCTTTTTCCGGGATAATCACACGCGTCCCACACAAGAGGATACCATCTTCCACGCTGAATTTTGACAGCTTGGAGGAAAATGCCCGTAACCCACCTGGGAGCTGTCTATGCTGCCCACCATACAGAACTGTGTGCCTTTGACAGGACTGACTCCGTCTGGGTCCACTCACGGATCTGTGATGTCATGACAGGCAAGGAGTCCATAAAATTTAGGGTTGCAACCACCTCACCGGTCGTGGGGGTCGACATGGGGCCGGTCGATAAAGGCAATCGGCTCAGTGCGTCGGTATTCACTATCTGGGTTCCTGGTTTGTAATCCAGAGAATACTCGTAGGCAGCAAACAACAAAGCCCAGCGCTGGATCCGTGCGGAAGCAATGGGCGGTATTGGCTTATCCTCTCGGAAAAGTCTCAGCAGAGGCTTATGATCAGTCACGATAGTGAAGTGGTGGCCATACACATACTGGTGGAAGCGTTTCACCGCAAAGACCACTGCCAGGCCCTCCTTCTCGATCTGCGCGTACTTCTTTTCCGCTGCAGTCAATGTGCGGGAGGCGAAAGCTATCGGCCGCTTGGCCCTGTTCTCCATCTTGTGGGAGAGGACGGCCCCAATACCAAAAGGGGATGCATCACACGTGATGAGCAAAGGCTTTCCAGGATCATAGTGGGTTAGTAACCTAGACAACGACAATTGTTGTTTTACCCTCCGGAAAGCGCTTTCTTGCGGCTGACCCCAAACACAGGTGTGATTCTTCTTTTGCAGAAGGTTCAACGGGGCCAGCATAGTTGCCAGATTGGGGAGGAACTTCCCGTAATTGTTTACGAGGCCGAGAAAAGAACGAAGATGCAAAGTGTCAGTCGGGGCGGGGGCCTGTTGAATTGCACGCACCTTCTCTGCGACGGGGTGCAAACCTTCACGATCCAACCGATAACCCAGGTAAACTATTTCCTTCACCTGAAAGATTTTGTGCGACGTAAACAGACTCCAGCCTCTGAAAAGCATCTAAGGACAGCCTCCAAATGTTCCAAATGTTCCTGCTCCGACGTCCCTGTAATCAAAACGTCGTCTAAGTAGACAGCGACACGCAATAAACCACTCAAGATGCCCTCCATGAGGCGTTGAAAAATAGCGCAGGTAGAGATTACCCTAAATGGCAACCATGTATATTCATACAGGCCCCGGTGTGTATTAATAGTTACATATGGCCGGGAGGAAGGGTCCAGCTCTAATTGTAGGTAGACGTAACTCATATCTAATTTCGTGAATGAGAGTTCGCCTGCAAGCTTCGCGTAGAGATCCTCTATGCAAGGCATTGGATATTGATCGAGCCGGGAAGCCGTATTCACTGTAAGTTTATAGTCGCCGTACAAGCAAACTGTGGCATCTGGCTTCATTACAGGTACAATTGATGTTGCCCAGTCAGCGAAACGGACGGGCCTATTAATACCAAAGGTCTCCAAACGAGTGAGCTCCCCTTCAACCTTCTTGAGCAAGGCGTAAGGCACCGGCGTGCCCGGAAATAGCGCGGCATGGCTCCTGGTTCGACTTGGATGTGGGCTATGGCCCCTTTTATTTTCCCCAAACCGGGCTGGAATACATCTGAGTACCATCTTAGCACCTCAGTCAACCCTCCAGAACCTGTTTGGAGGCTGGGCTGCCACTGCAGCCGCAAATGGCGCAACCAGTCCCGACCCAACAGGCTGGGCCAGTGGCCGTGCACCACGATAAGTGGGAAACGCCCCTCCTGCATCCATAAACAACAGGGGTCATCATAGTTCCTGCAACGGTTCACCCGTGTAGGTGGCCAACCTGTCCTGTGTGTCAGTTAATGTAAGGGTCTGTATACCCTGCTTGATGTGGTCGAATGTCCCCTGGGCGATCACGGAGACCGCTGCGCCAGTGTCCAACTCCATCTCAAGCAGGTGACCATTGACCCGTACTGTCACCTTAATGGGGGGCCACATGCGGAGCTGCCACACAATGCAGCTGCAGGCAGTCGTCCTCCGTCTCCACGTCCTCGGGAGTAGTCGCCGCAGGTTCATCCAAATGGAAGGTACGGCCCCTGGGCTGACCCCAATTTTTGTCGGAACGATGGCGCCTCTGGCGCCCCCAGGACCGGCATCCACGACAGGGTTGGTGCCCACAAGTCCGACACGGACATGGCTCCTCATCCATTGGTTCTGGAGAAGGCTCCCTTCAGGGAGGAATGTCCACTGGCATCGATCCGGGCATCGCCTCGCCCAAGGTACCGCGGGGGTGCGGGGAGACGCTTTTGGACGGAAGGGGTTGCACCCCAAGGCGTGCACCTCCATTCCCTGTAGCTCCTGCAGTGCCCGTTCTGCGCCCTCTCGGGACAATACTATTTGAATGGCCTGTTGAAAAGTCAATGTTGGCTCAGCTAACAACTTTCTCTGGGCGGCAGCATTGTTAATACCGCAAACCAAACGTTTGGGCAACATTTCTGACAAGGTCTCACGTAGCGTGGATAGAAACTCTGCAAGGGATTCTCCTGGGGTCCTCTCAGCGGTATTAAACCGGTAACGCTGGACTATCGTGGATGGGGTTGGGTTAAAATGTTGCCCCACTAAGTTCACAAGTTCATCAAACGCCTTGGTGTACAGCGCTGTTAATTTTTTCAATTTGTTAATGTTTTCAATTCTAAACGAACTGAACATCAAATTTCAAGGTAAAGTTGATGATTACTTTCGGCACTATGAAGAAATAGATGCTTTCAAAAAATCATTGAAAGTTTGAAAATGCGAGTACAAAGCGAGGCCATGGCTTGTCAGTGGTAATGTGTCAAGTAGCATGTCATTACCACATGTGGACTTGTGCTTTAGGGCAGTGTTTTTCAAACTTTTTTTCCAGGGACCCATTTTTACCAACCGGCCAACCTTCGGGACCCAACCCAGCCGACCTTCGCGATCTACGCCGGCCGACCTTCGCGACCCATGTCGGCCGATCTTTGCAGCCCATGTCGGCCGATCTTTGCAGCCCATGTCGGCTGATCTTTGCAGCCCATGTCGGCCGATCTTTGCAGCCCACATCGGCCGATCTTTGCAGCCCATGCCGGCCGATCTTTGCGACCCATGTCGGCCGATCTTTGCAGCCCACGTCGGCCGATCTTTGCGACCCATGTCGGCCGATCTTTGCGACCCATGTCGGCCGATCTTTGCAGCCCATGTCGGCCGATCTTTGCAGCCCACATCGGCCGATCTTTGCAGCCCATGCCGGCCGATCTTTGCGACCCATGTCGGCCGATCTTTGCAGCCCATGCTGGCCGATCTTTGCGACCCATGCCGGCCGATCTTTGCGACCCATGTTGGCCGATCTTTGCAGCCCATGTCGGCTGATCTTTGCAGCCCATGTCGGCCGATCTTTGCAGCCCACATCGGCCGATCTTTGCAGCCCATGCCGGCCGATCTTTGCGACCCATGTCGG
The DNA here is from genome assembly GCF_047496885.1 of Scyliorhinus torazame. Classification (NCBI taxonomy): domain Eukaryota; kingdom Metazoa; phylum Chordata; class Chondrichthyes; order Carcharhiniformes; family Scyliorhinidae; genus Scyliorhinus; species Scyliorhinus torazame. The sequence continues at coordinate 62,666,422 of NC_092713.1, forward strand.
CCGATCTTTGCAGCCCACGTCGGCCGATCTTTGCGACCCATGTCGGCCGATCTTTGCGACCCATGTCGGCCGATCTTTGCGACCCATGTCGGCCGATCTTTGCAGCCCATGCCGGCCGGTCTTTGCAGCCCACGTCGGCCGATCTTTGCAGCCCACGCCGGCCGATCTTTGCAGCCCATGCCGGCCGATCTTTGCAGCCCATGCTGGCCGATCTTTGCGACCCATGTCGGCCGATCTTTGCAGCCCACGTCGGCCGATCTTTGCAGCCCACGCCGGCCGATCTTTGCAGCCCATGCCGGCCGATCTTTGCAGCCCATGCTGGCCGATCTTTGCAGCCCATGTCGGCCGATCTTTGCAACCCACGCCAGCCGACCTTCACGGGTTATGCCGGCTGACCTGTACAACCCAGCATTTTCTCTGACCTTGTTTGCTGCTGCCAATAAATGGAGGAAATGGTTTTGGGTCCCTTTGACCTCGTACACGCTCCTCCAATGGAACCTGTTGGATGAAGGTGAAGCCTTCCGGTGTGGGAAAGTATGGAGTCTCCATTTGTCCAAAGTTCTGCATTTTTCCTGTAAAATTTTATCAAATAAACCCCCACCGAACTTGTAAAAAAAAAATGAATAAAATAAATTAAAAAAATAAAATGAATAAAATAAATGAATAAAATGAAATGAATAAAACTCCCTCGAACTTGTAAAAAAAAGCTACGGCTTTTTGAATGCATTGATATTTTCCAAGTGTCCTGTTATCACAATTGACACTAACATTTTCCCTACTATTGATGTTAGGCTAATCAGGCTGCAATTCCCTGTTTCCTTCCTCCCTCCTTTTTAAAATAGTGGAGTGACATTTGTCTGCAGGGACTTGTCCAGAATCTACAGAACTTTGGAAGATGACAACCAATGCATCAACTATTTCCATGGCCACCTCCTTTAGTACCCTGGAGTGTAGATTATCATGTCCTGGGGATTCCTAATAGATCTCCTAATGGAGATCAACTTGCACCAGCCTCTGCATGACTTATGTTTTATCACTTTAGTGATGACTGGCAACCTCCTGCTAGATAAAATTCAACTCTTGCCTGCTTCTTGCCACTTGATTCAGAGAGGCAACCGAAAGTTAGAATATCGATTGGAGCATGCATGCTCTTAAGCAAATACTGTAATACTAATGTACATGTACCCGCACATCACCCCGGTCCCCCGTCCCTCCCCTCCCTCTTGCCCAACCGCCCCGCACCCCGTCCCCACCTCTGCCACCCCAACAGTTCTGTGGGACCGTGTGATGGAATGTCCAGCTCGCATGCAATTCAGGACATGCTAATGGGTTAGCACTTTGCCCACGTGAATCTAGAGCAATATTCATTCCCACCAGCGTCAGATTCGCTGGGCCCAGAACTGATACTGGGCAGTTTGACAAGCTGGAGCTGCTTATAAGCACTCCACTCCCCACACACACTTTCATCCCAGCCAAGAAGACGGCCCAGAAAAGAGCAGCACCACACTTCACGGACACAGAGCTCAATATAATATTGGATGCAGCGGAGGAGAGGCAGGACACCAAGAAAGGTTGTAAAGATAAGCCAGGGAACTACAGAGCATTGAATCTCACGTCAGTGGTAGGGAAGCTCTTGGAGAAAGTTCTGAAGAGAAGAATGTATCTCCAGTCGGAGAGGCAAGGTTTGATCAGGAATGGTCTGCATGGTTTGAGGTTATGTCGAACAAATTTGATTGAAGCAGGTATGTAGATAGAATCATAGAATCATAGAAGTTTACAGCATAGAAACAGGCCCTTCGGCCCAACCAGTCCATGCCGCCCAGTTTTTACCATTAAGCTAGTCCCAGTTGCCCGCACTTGGCCCATAACCCTCTATACCCATCTTACCCATGTAACTATCTAAATGCTTTTTAAAAGACACAATTGTACCCGCCTCTACTACTACCTCTGGCAGCACATTCCAGACACTCACTACCCTCTGAGTGAAGAAATTGCCCCTCTGGGCCCTTCTGAATCTCTCCCCTCTCACCTTAAACCTATGCCCTCTAGTTTTAGACTCCCCTACCTTGGGGAAAAGATGTTGACTATCTACCTTATCTATGCCCCTCATTATTTTATAGACCTCTATAAGATCACCCCTAAGCCTCCTACACTCCAGGGAAAAAAGTCCCAGTCTATCCAGCCTCTCCTTATAACTCAAACCATCAAGTCCCGGTAACATCCTAGTAAATCTTTTCTGCACTCTTTCTAGTTTAATAATATCCTTTCTATAATAGGGTGACCAGAACTGCACACAGTATTCCAAGTGTGGCCGTACCAATGTCTTGTACAACCTCAACAAGACGTCCCAACTCCTGTATTCAATGTTCTGACCAATGAAACCAAGCATGCCGAATGCCTTCTTCACCACCCTGTCCACCTGCGACTCCACCTTCAAGGAGCTATGAACCTGTACTCCTAGATCTCTTTGTTCTATAACTCTCCCCAACGCCATATCATTAACTGAGTAGGTCCTGGCCTGATTCGATCTGCCAAAATGCATCACCTCACATTTATCTAAATTAAACTCCATCTGCCATTCGTCGGCCCACTGGCCTAATTGATCAAGATCCCGTTGCAATCCTAGATAACCTTCTTCACTATCCACTGTGCCACCAATCTTGGTGTCATCTGCAAACTTACTAACAATGCCTCCTAAATTCTCATCCAAATCATTAATATAAATCACAAATAACAGTGGACCCAGCACCGATCCCTGAGGCACACCACTGGTCACAGGCCTCCAGTTTGAAAAACAGTCCTCTACAACCACCCTCTGTCTTCTGTCGTCCAGCCAATTTTGAATCCAATTGGCAACCTCACCCTGGATCCCGTGAGCTTTAACCTTCTGCAACAACCTACCATGCGGTACCTTGTCAAAGGCTTTGCTAAAGTCCAAGTAGACAACGTCTGCTGCACTGCCCTCATCTACCTTCTTGGTCACCCCCTCAAAAAACTCAATCAAATTTGTGAGACATGATTTTCCACGCACAAAGCCATGCTGACTGCCCCGAATCAGTCCTTGCCTCTCCAAATGCTTGTAGATCCTGTCTCTCAGAATACCTTCTAGCAACTTACCTACTACAGACGTTAGGCTCACCGGTCTGTAGTTCCCAGGCTTTTCCCTGCTGCCCTTCTTAAACAAGGGCACAACATTCGCTACTCTCCAATCTTCAGGCACCTCACCTGTGGCTGCCGATGATTCAAATATCTCTGTTAGGGGACCCGCAATTTCCTCCCTAGCCTCCCACAACATCCTGGGATACATTTCATCAGGTCCCGGGGATTTATCTACCTTGATGCACTTTAAGACTTCCAGCACCTCCTCCTCTGTAATATGCACACTTCTCAAGACATCACTATTTATTTCCCTTAGTTTCCTAACATCCATGCCTTTCTCCACCGTGAATACCGATGAGAAATATTCATTCAGGATCTCACCCAACTCTTGTGGCTCTCACATAGATGTCCTTGTTGATCCTTAAGAGGCCCTACTCTGTCCCTAGTTACTCTTTTTCCCTTTATGTATCTGTAGAAGCTCTTTGGATTCTCCTTTGCATTATTTGCCAAAGCAATTTCATGTCCCCTTTTTGCCCTCCTGATTTCCCTCTTAACTCTATTTCGACAATCTCTATACTCTTCAAGGGATCCACTTGATCCCAGTTGTTTATGTACGTCATATGCCTCCTTCTTCTTTTTGACTAGAGTCTCAATATCTCGAGTCATCCAGGGTTCCCTACTTCTACCAGCCTTGCCCTTCACTCTAAAGGGAATGTGCTTACCCTGAACCCTGGTTAACACATTTTTAAAAGCCTCCCATTTACCAGCCGTCCCTTTGCCTGCCAACAGTCTCCCTTAATCTACCTCTGAAAGTTCCTGTCTGATACCATCAAAATTGGCCTTGCCCCAATTAAGAATTTTAACTCTTGGGCCAGACCTATCATTCTCCATAGCTATCTTAAAACTAATGGAGTTATGGTCACTTGTCCCAAAGTGATCCCTCACTAACACTTCTGTCACTTGCCCTTCCTTATTTCCCAAGACGAGGTCAAGTTTTGCCCCCTCTCTAGTCGGTCCATCCACATACTGAATGAGAAATTCCTCCTGAATACTCTCAACAAATTTCCCTCCATCCAAGCCCCTAATGCTATGGCTGTCCCAGTCAATGTTGGGAAAGTTAAAGTCCCCTACTATTACCACCCTATTTTTCTTGCAGCTATCTGTAATCTCCTTACATATTTGCTCCTCAATTTCCCGCTAACTATTTGGGGGCCTGTAGTACAGTCCTATCAAGGTGATCTCTCCCTTCTTATTTTTCAGTTCCACCCATATAGACTCAGTGGGAGAACCCTCGGATATATCCCCTCGAAGTACTGCCGTGATGTTCTCCCTAATCAAAAACGCCACTCCCCCTCCTCTCTTACCTCCTGTTCTATCCTTTCTATAGCATCTGTACCCCGGAACATTGAGCTGCCAGTAATGCCCCTCCCTTAGCCATGTTTCAGTCATAGCTATAATATCCCAGTCCCATGTGCCCATCCATGCCCTGAGTTCATCCGCTTTGCCCGTCAGGCCCCTTGCATTGAAATAAATGCAGTTTAATGTAGACTTTCCTTGCTCTCTGCCCTGCTTTCTCTGGTCATGCTTTACACACTCTCCCTTCCTGCCTTTTGTTTCCGTCCCCACTGACTTCCTACATCGGTTCCCATCCCCCTGCCACATTAGTTTAAACCCTCCCCAACTGCACTAGCAAACACCCCCCCGAGAACATTGGTTCCAGTCCCACTCAGATGCAGACCGTCCGATTTGTACAGGCCCCACCTCCCCCAGAACCGGTTCCAATGTCCCAGGAATTTGAAACCCTCCCCTTGCACCATCTCTCAAGCCACGTATTCATCCTAGCTATCCTGTCATTCCTACTCTGACTATCACGTGGCACTGGTAGCAATCCTGAGATTACTACCTTTGAGGTCCTACTTTTTAGTTTAACTCCTAACTCCCTAAATTCAGCTTGTAGGACCACATCCCGTTTTTTACCTATATCGTTGGTGCCTATATGCACCACGACAGCATATGAGTGTGTTAAAGTTTATATAGTTTATATGGATTTCAGCAAAGCCTTTGACAAGGTCCCACATGGGAGACGCATAAAAAAGGCAAATGCACATGGTATACAGGGCAACTTGATATGGTGGATTCAAAAATGACTTCGCTGGAGGCATCAGAGGGCTGCTTTAGTGACTGGAAGCCAGTGTTCAGTGGCATACCACAGGAATCTGTACTGGGTCCCCTACTATTGTCATTTAAGAAACGCCATAGATGACTACGTGGGGAGTAGGATCAGTACATATGCAGATGACACAAAAATTGGCCAGGTGGTTAACAGTGAGGTGAGTGTCTTGGATTACAGGAAGATATAGACGCCTTAGTCAAATGGACAGAAAAGTGGCAGATGGAATTCAACCCTGAAAAGTGTGAGGTGATACATTTTGGAAGGAGTAATTTGACAAGGAAGTATTCAACGAATGGCCTGGTACTGGGAAGTTCCGAGGAACAAAGGGATCCTGGCGTGTTTGTCCATAGATATCTGAAGGCAGAAGGGCAGGTTAATAGGGTGGTGAAAAAGGCATATGGGGCACTTGCCTTTATCAATTGAGGCATAGGTTACAAAAGCAGGGAGGTCATGTTGGAGTTGATAGAACTTTGGTGAGGCCACTGCTGGAGTATTGTGTGTAATTCTGGTCACCATATTATAGGAAGTATGTGATTGCACTGGAGCGAGTGCAGAGGCAATTCACCAGGCTGTTACCCGGGACGGAACATTTAAGTTATGAAGAGAGGTTGGATAGGCTTGAGTTGTTTTCGCTCGAGCAAAGAAGACTGGGGGGCGACCTGATGGAAGTGTACAAGATTATGATGGGCATGAGCAAGGTGGATAGGGAGCAGCTGTTGCCCTTAGTTGAAGGGTCAGTTATGAGGGGACACTAGTTCAAGGTGAGGGGCAGGATGTTTAGGGGGGATTTGAGGAAAAACATTTTTACCCAAAAGGTAAAAGCTTGTCAAACTGTCCAGGTGATGGTCTGGAATGCACTGCCTGGGAGGGTGGTAGAGGCAGGTTGTCTCACACCCTTTAAAAAGTACCTGAATGAGCACTTGCACGTCATAACATTCAAGGCCTGGGTCAAGGGAGCAGGAGAGGACCGGAGGGGTCATCCCGGATCTCAGGGCTCTCACCTCCGCTGAGCAGAGGGCAGTGGGATTATCCGGGGAGGTGCAGGAGAGGGTTATCTCCGGGACGGAGGTCAACATGCGATAACCAAGTGAGCCGCTCATGCAAAATAACCTCCCCGGGCGGGAGAAGAGCAGAAGGGGGCCGCCGGACCTATGAATCCTGACTGCTGCCGAGCAGAGGGCGGTGAAGTTATCCCTCTCTCCCAACTCCTCGACTATCCCCAGGCAGAGGTCAGCATAGGTCAACCAATTGAGCTCCTAATGCACAGTGGTGTCCTAATAGCAAGTGAGTCACCACTCTCCCCCACATCACTCCTTCCCGAGATCTCACCTGTCCTGCAGGATCACCATCGAGACGAGACCGCCCGTCCAGGGTTCCTCACCATCAGCCACAACTCCAGCATACCCTCCCGGAGGACCGATCAGGGGACGACACTGACTTTTCGGCACTGCACTCACCTGCACCCTCCACCAGCCGAGGAACTATCACCTCAGTGGGTCATTTTAGTGAAGAGGCTCCTGGGAAACTTTCTGGTGCACCGGTCACACATGGTGTGACACATCAGGGGGAGGTAGGAACTCCCGAGGGAGCGGCAGTCGTAGGGCTGCCCGATCCCAGGAATTAGCTGTAGTTTGGATAGGTGTCGCGCTTCTGGAAAGAATGACCCCATCACTTGTGGAGATGCAGACGAGAGCCAGGGTCTACAGGAGGGGTGTCAGGAAGTTTCCAGCACCTGGAAATGTAGTTGTAGGAGTCTAACCACCTTCAGGTGCAGAAGATCGTGCCAACAATGCATGGTACCCAGGCTTTCACCGAATGGGTGGCGTTGGCGATGAAAGCCTCGAGTAAGAAAGTCACAGCCATGGGTCAAGGCATCAAGGCTTGTGACACACCATGCGGCCGATGGCTGAGGCTCAGACCAGGGTGCCCTGTACCAGGCCCTCATGGACATTGCTGTGGCGCTTCAGTCACAAAGGGTCATAGCTGAGGACGTTGAGAGGTTTGGCCAGGCGCTGACTGACCTGGGCCAGTCACAGACGGTAGATGCGCAGAGGGAAATGACTTGCTCACTGAGGGATGTGGCCCAGTCTCTGTGCTCCATGGCTGAGGGCATGGAGACTCTGGATGAGAAGAGAGCGGTCCTCCAGGACTGGCAGCGGCAGGTGACAGTGCAGCCTCCAGGGCTCACTCGGGCCTCATCAGCTGGCCCCTGCTCTTCTGGAGCAGCCTCTCTTGTGCAGGGCCCTCCCTGAGCAAGCCCTGTGCATCCAGCCTCCATGCGACCATAGCAGCAGCTGAAGGCAGGTAGATAGCGAGCATTGCTGGCTGTACTCCAAAATTCATTCTCTGCAGGGGGAGAAGCGAGAAGATGAGTCTTCTCTTGCCCATTCAGATCCAACAGGCTACATGGTGACTCTTAGTTGCACCTCTGCTCCACCCTCCACATGTCCTCCCCAAACCCACCCCCACCCCTCAGCCATTCCTTCATCTGTTGCCTTCCACCCTGCACCCCTGACCCCACCAGTGAGCGGCACCGGGGAGCTTCTATTCTCACCACCCATCCCTGTCAACAGAGATACCAGTGGCTGCCATAACACATGTCAGCAAAAAGCTGTGCGGCCCTTGTCCTGTCTTCTCAATGGGGTCTATTGTGAGTGTGATCATTGGATGGGCCGTGTGTTATCCCACCAGCAGGATTGCACCTGGTTGTGTGGTGAAGAGGGTCACCATGTGCCACCAATCGCCACCATGCTTAGAGGCTTATGAGTGGGCAGGCCCTACAGATTGGGGGTGAGCGAAGGTAGTGTATGTCTGCTGGGAGCATAGCTGCTGTTTGATGTGGGTCCTGAGTGTGACACACAGGTTGTGACAACCTGACCAGGGGCAGGATGGATCGGACCAGGGGGATGGTGGGCAGGCAGGGCTTAGAGACATCTGGTGGTCCTGAGGGGTGGGCTAGCTGACAGTGTGATTGGTGAGGTGTGGTGGTATGTATTAGGGGTCATGTGGGACTGTGAGGCCGTGATGCTATTGGCTTACAGATCCCGGGTCCTGGTTGGCTGTTGACAACTGGCTCCGCCCTGAAGGCGGAGCATAAGAACCCGAGCTTCTCCCCGCCGCTTCATTCTGTTGCTGAACTGCTGGGGGCAAGTCTCGCTTAATAAAGCCTCATCGACTTCTTCACTACTCATCTCTCTCGTAAGTCATTGTGTGCTACAATTTATTAAGCGAGCTTAAAGGACTATGGAGCTCCGGATCGCCCCAGAATGCCTGCGGATCAGCCCCCACGCAGCGAACTCGGCAACAGTATTTAAACACTGGCAAGCATGTTTTGAAGGCTACCTCCGAACGGCCCCCGGCCGGATCACAGAAGACCAGAAAATGCAGGTCCTGCATTCGAGGGTAAGCCCGGAAATTTACCCTCTCATAGAAAACGCAGGGGATTTCCCGACGGCGCTCGCATTACTGAAGAGCATCTACGTTCGCCCCGTGAACCAGGTCTACGCGCGCTACCAACTCGCAACGAGACGGCAAAGTCCCGGAGAATCGCTAGAAGAATTCTACGCCGCGCTGCTAATTTTGGGACGGGGCTGCAGCTGCCCGCCGGTGAACGCGATCGAACACACGGACATGCTAATTCGCGATGCGTTTGTGGCAGGTATGAACTCTCCCCAAATCCGCCAAAGACTCTCAGAGGCATGGGCCCTAGATGTGGCCTCGCAAAACGCCCGCGCCTAAGGCCCCGACCGCGCGGCAGCCCCTTGGGCTCCGTGGACCCCCGTCGCGACAAACCCCCCCCCCGCCCCCTCCCTCACAGGCTTGCGCGGTTAAAGCACCAGCCATCCCAGGGGGGCCTGCTGCTATTTCTGCGGGCAAGCGAAACACCCCCGGCAGCGCTGCCCGGCCCACGCAGCTATTTGTAAAAGCTGCGGCAAGAAGGGCCATTACACGGCTGTGTGCCGGTCCCGGGGGGTCGCCGCAGTCCCCGGAGAAGAACAAGCCCAGCATAGCCCAAACGCTCCCCAACCCCCCAGCGCCCCATGTGCGACCCGCGGGCGCCGCCATTTTGGGTCCCGGGCACCACGAGGGGAGGATGGGCGCCGCCATCTTGTGACCCCCCAGCCACGTGCGATTCATGGGGGCGGCCATTTTGTCCACCCCCGACCATGTGCGATCCATGGGGGCGGCCATTTTGTCCACCCTCGGCCACGTGCGATTCATGGACGCCGCCATCTTGGATGACAACAAAGGACCCCAGCATCGACGGCTCCACGGGGTCCGAAGAAGACGCCGCGACACTACGACCACGCACCCCCGGCCACGTGCGATTCATGGACGCCGCCATCTTGGATGACAACAAAGAACCCCAGCATCGACGGCTCCACGGGGTCCGAAGAAGACGCCGCGACACTACGACCACGCCTGGCTTCGGTGACACTGGATCAATCGCGGCCCCGGACGCTCCAGACGACGACAACAACGGTGCTGATCAACGGACACGAAACATCATGCTTGATTGACTCCGGGAGCACCGAAAGTTTAATTCACCCAGACACGGTAAGACGCTGTCTTCTGACCATCCATCCAAGTACGCAAAAGATTTCCTTAGCTGCAGGATCCCACTCCGTAGAGATCAAAGGGTTCTGCATTGCACACCTAACGGTGCAAGGGAGGGAGTTTAAAAACTACAGGCTCTACATCCTTCCCCAACTCTGCGCGCCCACATTACTGGGATTAGATTTCCAGTGTAACCTGCAGAGCCTTACATTTCAATTCGGCGGCCCAATACCCCCACTCACTATCTGCGGCCTCGCAACTCTCAAGGTTGAACCGCCGTCCTTGTTTGCAAACCTCACCCCGGACTGCAAACCCGTCGCCACTAGGAGCAGACGGTACAGCGCCCAGGATCGGATATTTATTCGGTCTGAAGTCCAGCGGTTGCTGAAGGAAGGCATAATCCAGGCCAGCAATAGTCCCTGGAGAGCCCAGGTGGTAGTAGTAAAGACCGGGGAGAAGCAAAGGATGGTCATAGACTATAGCCAGACCATCAACAGGTACACACAGCTAGATGCGTACCCTCTACCCTGCATATCCGACATGGTAAATCGGATTGCCCAGTATAAGGTTTTCTCCACCGTGGACCTCAAGTCCGCCTACCACCAGCTCCCCATCCGCCCAGGTGACCGCAAGTACACAGCCTTCGAGGCAGACGGGTGTCTATACCACTTCCTAAGGGTCCCATTTGGTGTCACGAACGGGGTCTCGGTCTTCCAACGGGAGATGGACCGAATGGTTGACCAGCACAGGTTGCAGGCCACGTTCCCGTATCTCGACAACGTAACCATCTACGGCCACGATCAGCAGGACCACGACGCCAACCTCCAAAAATTCCTCCAGACCGCTAACAACGAGGAAAAGTGCATTTTTAGCACAAACCGGTTGGTCATCCTGGCATACGTAGTGCGCAATGGGATAATAGGCCCCGACCCCAAACGCATGGAATTTCCCCTCCCCCACTGCTCCAAAGCCCTGAAACGTTGCCTGGGGTTCTTTTCATATTACGCCCAGTGGGTCCCCCAGTATGCAGACAAGGCCCGCTCGATATTACAGACCACTACCTTCCCCCTGTCGACAGAGGCTCGCCAGGCCTTCAGCCGCATCAAAGCGGATATCGCAAAGGCTACGATGCACGCCATCGACGAGTCCCTCCCCTTCCAGGTCGAGAGCGACGCATCCGACGTAGCTCTGGCGGCCACCCTTAACCAAGCGGGCAGACCCGTGGCCTTTTTCTCCCGAACCCTCCACGCCTCAGAAATCCGCCACTCCTCAGTGGAAAAGGAAGCCCAAGCCATAGTGGAAGCTGTGCGACATTGGAGGCATTACCTGGCCGGCAGGAGATTCACTCTCCTCACCGACCAACGGTCGGTAGCCTTCATGTTCGATAATGCACAGCGGGGCAAAATTAAAAATGACAAGATCTTAAGGTGGAGGATCGAGCTCTCCACCTTCAACTTTGAGACCTTGTACCGTCCCGGAAAGCTGAACGAGCCGTCCGATGCCCTATCCCGCGGCACATGTGCCAACGCACAAATAGACCGTCTTCAAGCCCTCCACGAGGACCTCTGCCACCTTGGTCACTCGGTTCTACCATTTCATAAAGTCCCGCAACCTCCCCTACTCTGTGGAGGAGGTCCGTACAGTCACCAGGAACTGCCACATCTGCGCGGAGTGCAAACCGCACCTTTTCAGGCCGGATAGAACCCACCTGATCAAGGCTTCCCGCCCCTTTGAACGCCTCAGTCTGGATATCAAAGGGCCCCTCCCCTCCACCGACCGCAACGCATACTTCCTGAACGTGGTGGACGAGTACTCTCGTTTCCCCTTCGCCATCCCCTGCCCCGACATGACAGCGGCCACAGTCACTAAAGCCCTTGGCACCATATTCACACTGTTCGGTTGCCCCGCATATATCCATAGCGACAGGGGGTCCTCCTTCATGAGTGACGAGCTGCGCCAGTTCCTGCTCAGCAAGGGCATAGCCTCGAGCAGGACGACCAGCTACAACCCCCGGGGGAACGGGCAAGTAGAGAGGGAGAACGGCACGGTCTGGAAGACCGTCCTGCTGGCCCTACGGTCCAGGGATCTCCCAGTTTCCCGGTGGCAGGAGGTACTCCCGGATGCTCTCCACTCCATCCGGTCGCTGCTGTGTACCACCACTAACCAAACGCCTCATGAGCGCCTCCTTGTCATCCCCAGGAAGTCCTCCTCCGGAACGTTGCTGCCAACCTGGCTGGCGGCCCCAGGACCCATCTTGCTCCGGAAACATGTGCAGGCGCACAAATCGGACCCGCTGGTCGAGAGGGTTCACCTTCTCCACGCGAACCCGCAGTACGCCTACGTGGCGTACCCCGACGGCCGACAGGACACGGTCCTCCTGCGGGACCTGGTGCCCGCCGGCAACACACACACCCCCCCGACACCGATCATCCCCTCCCTACCACAGGCGCACCCCACGACCGCCCCCTTCCCGGGAGGATCGGTCCTCCTCCCGTGCCCGCCCAGGAGTGAAACAGGAATGAACACCGAAACGCTCCCGGAGACGACAACGCCTGAACAAGCACCTGCACCACCACCGGGGCTGAGGCGATCGACGAGGAAGACCAGACCGCCCGCTCGACTCGTGGCATCGGCGTGACAATGTTGTTGGATTGTAACAAAAAAATTTTTCCTCTTACTAAGATTGTAAATAGTTTCACAAACTTTGTACATACCCCAGTGTAGGGCTAAAACTGTAGTAACATGCCCAAAATTTTCCTCCCAGGACCAGTCTTGTAAACCCCTACCACCATGCGAACCACCACCCCGCCAGGTTCCCTTTTTAACAAGGGGTGAATGTGGTGGTATGTATTAAGGGTCATGTGGGACTGTGAAGCCGTGATGCTATTGGCTGACAGATCCCGGGTCCTGGGTGGCTGTTGACAACTGGCTCCCCCCTGAAGGCGGAGTATAAGAACCCGAGCTTCTCCCCGCCGCTTCATTCTATTGCTGAACTGCTGGGGACAAGTCTCGCTTAATAAAGCCTCATCGACTTCATCACTACTCGTCTCTCTCGTAAGTCATTGTGCGCTACATGAGGCCTCTCCCCTGAGAGGATCAGTGTGCCAGGGAGGGTGCCAAAGGCTGTGGTGCACGTGTCCTTTGTTTGTGGTGAGCTCTGCTATTCCCTGGTTTCCTCTGCAGTCGGGCTGCACTTCTGATGAGTGCACTGGATAACATTTTCCCAGAAGCACGAAGTGGCCTTTACTTGGCCATTTAAGTGCTCAATTGGCCTTTCAGCGGGTATTCGAACTACCACCTTTCCCACCACTGGTACTATATCATGGCAGTGGGAATATTCTGGACACCCCTTCCAACATCTTTCCCCACGTTTTGTCAACCATCCCACCTACCAGTCTGACTCCAAAGGTCCCTGAAAACTCAACCCTTACTTTCAGAACCTTTTTAATTACTACATATTTGCAAGTCATTTTGCTTTCCCTTGGTTTGTGTTGGCTGCAGTTCAAACCTACCATTCCTCTGCATAATTATACACCACATAAACTACCTTTTAACATAATTGATAATGTCTTCACAAAAGACTGTGTGTAAGAACTTCAGAACTCTAGATTCAGATTAAATGCTGCCAAGAAACCTTTGCAGGTCCATGATAAAAGGCTGGTCAATGTCTTAATCATCACTGTCATCTAATAATAGCCTTTTACACTTTTAACTTTCATAAGACCAGAAGATCCTAAGATACAAGAGCTGGATTAGGCCATTCGGCCCATCGATTCTGCTCTGCCATTCAATCATGGCTAATTTCAAAGGGTCTTTCTCCTTCAGTAACCTATTTTGCACATTATCTGACGGAAGAGTGTGGCGATGCTTTTATGACTCTAAGTTCTCTTATATTTTTATCTACATTTTTGTAGTGGTTAGCACTGCTGCCTCACGGCACCGAGGACACGGGTTCGATCCACTGTCCGCGTGGAGTTTGCACATTCTCCCCGTGTCTACGTGGGTCTCATCCCCACAACCCAAAGATGTGCAGGGCAGGTGGATTGGCCAAGTTAAATTGCCCCTTAATTGGAAAAAAAGAATTGGCGACTTTAAATTTATGAAAAAAATAAATTTTATCTTCGTTTTGATGAGGATTTGTAAATATTACACTCACGCTCCTTTTTAAATGTACGCAAGTAATTCTCCCATTCCCCAGTGCCTCTCACAATGCCATCGAGGGCCGGCTTCTGACCCCTGCCGTTTGGAGGTAGTGACGCTATTTAATGGGACATCGTCTTTTCGTTTGCTTTGGAAATACGTCAAACCTCTGCCCAGTGTCTAAAAACACAGCTGCGATTGGGAACCCGAAGTAACAAAGGTCACAGGTACAAACCTGGAACATGCATTGGATGTGCAAAGATCCATTTTATGGTGGCATCTGCTTTTCAAGCTCGTAGCTGGCACCACGTTCAGCAGATCAGGCTGCACATGTCGCCGGAGTGGGGAAAGGAAGCTTCACACTTGAACAGTGTGTTTTTCTTAAAAATGGCTGTTTTCTTAGACCAACTCCGTGTTCACTGTTGGGGAGTAGTGTAAGCTTTATTTTGGATTTATGTTATGAAATACCAAGCTAGGATTCTCTGTTCTGAAGCCGAAGTGCATCCGCCAGCGGAGAATCGGGACTGGTGGGGGCTAAGTGGTTTCACTTCCTCTTATGCAGAAAGCACTAAGATGCTTTTGATGTGAGAAGCTGTCAATCATAGCAAGAGTGTTTACAAGCATTCTGGTTACCATCAAAGCAAGGTACTTGAGATGCATTCAAGTGTGATGGGAAAGATAAATAAACAATCCACCAAGCACCAGTCTCTAGACTAATAAATTGTCAATTTCTGGCTAGTGAAATGTAATGCTGTGTGAAATTGAATGGTAGTTTTTCATTGCAATGGCAGTTAAGGGGTTTGAAGCCCTTACAAGTGTACTTTGCTTTAGAGGGAGCCTCTGACACTTGTACCAGCTGCTGCTTTAAACACTTTTGTCTGAGGAAGCAGATGTTAGGAAAGGTTAAGTGAAAATGCAATGATCTTTCATTGTACTGCCTGGATTGCTCTTCAGCTTTATGTTCGTGGGGTCTGATGGTGGAGTCTGATGGTGGGGTCTGATGGTGGAGTCTGATGGTGGGGTCTGATGGTGGGGTCTGATGGTGGGGTCTGATGGTGGAGTCTGATGGTGGGGTCTGATGGTGGAGTCTGATGGTGGGGTCTGATGGTGGGGTCTGATGGTGGGGTCTGATGGTGGGGTCTGATGGTGGGGTCTGATGGTGGAGTCTGATGGTGGGGTCTGATGGTGGGGTCTGATGGTGGGGTCTGATGGTGGGGTCTGATGGTGGGGTCTGATGGTGGGGTCTGATGGTGGGGTCTGATGGAGGGTGTTGGTGGGGAGGGGTTAGGGCCACCCTCATGCGTGCGCGCTGTGGGAGAGGTGACCCATTATTCCTGTGGTGTGGGAAGGTGCCCCTACTTGTCAGCAGGAGGGTGCAGGTTTTGCGTTGACGGGAAGGGGGGCTTTTGAATGGACTAAGGGGCCCTTCAGTTATGCACTGGCCCCTTTGATCTACCTCTGGATCTACCAGGTCAGGGTCACGTTTCGGCAAACTGACACCAAAGCCTGTTCGCTGGATTCCATGTTGTGGGGGGTAATGCATAATGTGGGATGGGGGAGGTGGTGGTGATGAATCGGGCTTCCAGCCCTTTTATAATATTGAAATGGCACGGGCCGGGTAGCCTGCTGAGGCCGCCAGTTAGGGAATGAAGGCACCAAACCCGTTATTCAGGGGATGCTCCATTCTCCGCTCAGCCAAGAACCCTGACAACAGCATCGGGCAACGGAGAATCCACTCCCTAATTTTGGAGTACTAAAAATTAACATAAAAGGAGAGAAAAATGATATGTGATAAACTATACAACACTTCAGATTGGGACGATGCTGACCAGCATGCATTCCTGAAAGTGAATAAAATGGTGATGTAAAATTATGATGCAATTGACACAAGCTGTCTATTTTATTGTGTATGGTCAGGATGTAAAGTAGATTCATTGTGAAATGTTTGTGACCAATTATGTAAAAGATTGGAAACATTGCTGTGTGTATGCAGTACATCCTGACCTGACCCGACTATCAGGTTTATTATGAAGGCTAGGTCATGAGCAAAATCAATCTCCTGGCACAAGTCCTGAAGTGTTGGAAGCTTTTGACCATTATTTTAATCCCGTGTGGCAAAAACAAGAAGATTTATGTCGTAGTGTTGACCCTCTGTACTTCATCCATCATCGGTCTGTGGACAATAGATTTTCACATAAGTGACTTAATAACTGCTTTAACTCATCATATTTAAATCAAATATCAATCGTGTTTTCGTCCCATCAGCCATGAACATGAATGATCACACTGGTAACCATGCAAATTCTTACCATGAGTGGTAAGTGACCTCAGTATCTTAAGAAGGATTAACATTTTCCTAACTAGAGATTCCAGAAACCTCTCTTACATTTAACAAGAACAGGCAACATTAATGTATTGCTTCAGGTGCGGGGGAAGGAAGATTTGTGTTGGATCAATTCATTTATCCAAAAGTTAGATTGATATTGGAATCAAGAATGTTGGAAATCAGCACCAATAATGGGTATAGCACAGGAAGAGGCCAGTCATCATGTCTTGTCTATGCTAGTGCCCAGAACTGAAGGCAATTGCCTAGTTGGGATCAAATCAGTGTTTTATATAGGTCTAACATAGCTTCCATTCTTTTGTACTCTGTACCCTTATTGATATAGCCCAGGATGCCATATACTTTGCTAACCGGAAGAGCAGGAGTCCGAACACCAGTCCCTGGAGAACTCCATCGGGAATCTTCCTCCGATTGGAAAAACAAATGTTCATCACTACTCTTAGTTTCCTATCACTCAGCCAATTTTGTCTCCTTTGGTTCCCTGAGCTCTAAATTTCCTCACAAGGCTGTTGTGTGGCACTTTATTAAAATGCCTTTTGTTAGTCCATGTTAATCATAGGAACAACCTCGTCAACCCTATCTGTTATCTCATCAAAAAACTCCAGCATGTTAGTTAAATGTGATTTTCCCAGAACAAATCCGTGCTGCATTCTTTAATTAACCTGCATTTGCCCAATTGAATTAATTTTGTCCCAAACTAGTGGGCAGAATTCTGCCATGCCCCCCTCAGTGTGGCCAATGGAAGGTGCGGTGAAGAATTTGGCTGGAGTTCCATAAATTGGTTAATGTGGGCGTAAAGTTACGGCGGGATCTTCTGGAGCTGCCTACCATGGTGGTTCACAATCCTTCCTAGAGGTCTGTGTGAAGCCGATTTGCATCCCCTCTAATGGGGTGCAGATGATGGCCCAACCAGCATCTTCCTCCCACACCTGATGACCCCAGCGGGAAAACACATCCGACTAGAGCACACCTGGATTAACGTGGTGTGCAGAAGTCAAGACTTATCGTAAGGCTGTGATCAACTCGTGGACATCCGACAACAAGATGAAGGCATCCAACTACCAGACAATGGAGCACCCATAACAGTGCAGGGTGGATGCAGCTTCATCCATGTGGCTCCTCTGGGGATCAAGTTCCAGAAAGTGGCTGTTCTCCGTGTGGCAACCTCGCTGAACCATCAGCCCTTCTTCCAGGGTCTTAGCCAAGGGATCGGAATCTCCAGCTGCAGGTGGAAGGCAGCAGACGTTACTTTTAGGCAGTGAGGGTCTGTTGGATGGGAGGTTAAATAAGGTTAGGAGGGAACTGAGGGATGTTGGTTGGGTGAAGACTTACAGGGGTATGTTGGCTATTGGGGGTGATGGAAAGGGTATCACAGGGTGTAACAAGATGGCAGAAAGGTGGGAAGGACTGAGCTGGTGGTGGGGGAGGGTTATATCCAGGTGTGAAGGGCAATAGCGAGGGGTTCACTGGGAGGGGTTGGTGGAGTCAACTGTTGACTCCTGGGAAGTGAACCCATGGTAGGAGTGGTAGGAGGGAATGGTACACGTTATAGGGGGCAGAGGGAGCTGATTGGGTGGGAGGGGGAGGGTGTGGCAGTGCTGTTAAACAAACACGAGGTTCATTGGTGGGGATGCGTAGATACACACGGACCCGAGCAGTTGGCAGGAGGAGGGCAGTCAGGTCAATAATAAGGGAGTGAGATTCACAGGGAGAAAGAGGACAACATGTACGTTGACTTGGACATTGCCAAAGGAAAAGGGAGCAGGTTGGAGGTTAAAGGTGGGGATACTGAAGGTTCTGCCCCGGGAGAGGGGGGGTGGGGAGGGGGGGGGGGGGGGGGGGGAGTGTGTGGGTGACTGTGGGAGAGGAAACAGTGTAGGAGCACAAGGAAAATATCACAAACTAGTCTGGTCAAAACTAAGCACAGCTTCATATTGGACAGCCGAGAGGCTGCATGTGAGTTGGCTAAATGAGTGGGTGGGGATGCAGGCCATATCAGCTGGACAACTGAAAGGAAACCTCAGCAGACAGCATTGACAATGTTAGCGCCCTGAAATATGAGGTTTTGCTAAATGAAGGCTCAGCATGCAAAAGAGAGTGCTTGCACATGGCTCGCAAAGACCCTACCACATACCCTTCTCCCTGCTGATTTACTCAGGGGTCAGGGGTCAGCAACAAGAGGTGTGTGATCCGAATAATTGGATAATAAGGATAATGTTGAAACAAGACCTTATTGAAGTGAAAGCGATCATATTTACATAGCTTCTAATTGTGACAATCATTTGTTCCCTCATGCAACCAGTTGTGATCAACATACCTTTATTTTCCTTGGTCCACTATTTTGTTTACATACTCCTCCAACATCCACAGCAGGGATGAAGGCAGCATGCTTATTCATTTGTTCCATTGCCATGGATGTCTTGGCAGCCACCCTCAGGACTCCCAAGGCCTGGAAGGCCCCGGTTTACTTTGGCTATCTCCCTGTGGGTCAGCTGCTCCATCTGCGTTGTCAGAGGACGAGGTTGCAGGGGTCACAGGCTGAGGGGATTTGGAAAGTCCAGGCAACCTTCGGAGTGGAAGGCCAGGGTATCCAGCTGCTGCTCCTCTTTCCTCCGGATGCCCGACGACTTGAGCCTGACTCCTTGAGGGAAAGGGGCAGCCGAAGGGAAGTCAAGGTGCCATGGCTCCGCCTCATGCCAATTGCTGAAACTTCCCCATGGCTATTGCAGTGTAGTGCCGGTCTGCGCGCATGGAGTGCACCAACATCCTAATGAAGAGGAACACACGTGTCAGCACCACTTAATCAGAGAGCAGGTGGACAGACTCCTCCGACACGTGTGCCGCTCTATTGAGGACCTCCAACCCCTCTGCCTAATGTCATTCAGCCTCCACTGTTAGTTGGAAGACCGATTCCGAAGGACCCGGGCATAGCAGATGCCTCTTCCCCAGCAGTCCATAAATGCCAGAAAGCTTGGCTGACCTTGTCACTTCCTGCTGCAGACATATGTCTGTGTGGTGACCACCAGCACATGAGACCTTCCTGCACTAGAGCTCATACCCACTGAGGGGTGTGTTCCTAGGCTGGCAGAGGGTGCAGGTGTCTGCTGTGATGCCTCTCCAGGTACACATCACTTCTCTTGTATGCACTCCTGCCTCCTCTCTAGGCTAGGACTTCTGCTGAGGCCTGACAGGGAGTCCACTGCCTTGGACCTTGCCCTCTTCCTGGCGGCACCTATAAGTGAGAGAGGAGAGCGTGAGTGACAGTATGAGCTGCCTTCAACATGGAGACACACGTGGTCCTCAGGTTCCTAGACCATGGGTGGGTCCTTACTGAGTGGAAGTCTAATTCCAAGTTCCCCATTGCCAATTGCCCAGTCCTGCCCCATGCCTGCCAACTGAGCTGCCCGCTCTTCAAATTCCATGAGAGGCCACAGGTATGAGGCCTCTTCTCCTTTTCTTGTTGGTTGTACCTTAGCTTCTCCTGCTCAAAGACAACAGAAAAGATAAGTTTGAGAGGAATTGTTGCAGCCAATTCTACGTTGAAATTTCATGTTCACTTTTCATACTTCCACCCTTTGAGATAACCCTTTGGATTGTGTGGCATGACATGGATGCTCTGCAAGTTGTCCAGGAGGGTTGTGGGCCAGCTCCCTCCAGAGCGCCGAGCCCATCCACATGCAAGGAAAAGGTTCAGAGAAGCATCTGATTTGGGGAGGTTACTGGAGCCAACTGCCCCTGAGCCCATTTCCCGGCCCTCTCCTCAGCCCCATCCTTATCTTCCATAGAGCATTGATCTCTGTATGTGGAGGGGTGAAGAAGGCACAGTGGTCACTCAATCCACCACAGAGTGGATGGACTGCATTGGGACTATGAGGCATGACTATGCATCGAGGCCCATGTACCCTTATGTTAATTTGTGTTGTTGTACTTCCTGGGAGCAACTGAAGCTTTACTTACCCTGGCAAAGTGACTGATGTCATTGATTCTTTTCCAGCATTGTATAACTGACCTGTGCTGGACAGCCTGTGCACTTACAGCATTGGATACTTGCGCCGATACAAGGATGGTTTCCTTGTTGGCCCCCCCTCCTCTCATCAGCTCGGTAGTGTCATGGTCGACAAGGGCGCACAGTGAGGCATCACTGAACTCGAGTACTGGATCTTCAGTTCCCCTTCCTGACATCTCAGCAGGGAGAGCTGATGATAAGGATATCAAGGCGCCTTTTAAATATGGCTCCCGCATATGAATGCGAGGCGCATGGCATCCAGCCCGTCCCGTCCCCCCGTGCTGGCTGTCGTGAAGCCCCGACCACATAACTAATGACAACAGGCACACAAGATTCCGCAGGATTTCAGGTTGGGAAGCACTCCCCATCCCTGCACCTGCCACAGGATTTAGTTCCAGATGGGAAATCCCGCCCATTGTCTCAGACAGCCTCCCCACCACCAGGGTAAACTGAGTGGCCAGTAGTTACTGGTCTTTAAACCCTTTTTTGAACAAGGAGGTGATATTTTCAATTCTCCAGTCCTCCGACACCCGTCCTAAAGAGGGGAACTTGGGGCGCGGTTCTCCGACCCCCCCACCGGGTCGGAGAATCGCCGGGGGCTGGCGTGAATCCCGCCCCCACCGTGTCGCGAATTCTCCGCCACCGGTGATTCGACGGGGGCGGGAATCGGGCCGCGCCGGTCGGCGGGAATCACCCGGCGATTCTCCGGTCCGCGATGGGCCGAAGTCCCGCCGCTGTCAACCCACGCCAGCCGGCGTGGATTGAACCACCTTTGGGACGGCGGGGGACGGCGGCGCGGGCGGGCTCTGGTTCCTGGGTGGGGCGCGGGGTGATCTGGCCCCGGTGGCCTGGCCCGCGATCGGGGCCCACCGATCCGTGGGCGACCCTGTGCCTTGGAGGCACTCTTTTCCTTCCGCCTTCACCATGGTCTCCACTATGGCGGAGGCGGAAGAGACCTCCTCCACTGCGCATGCGCGGGGATGCCGTGAGCGGCCGCTGACGCTCCCGCGCATTCGCCGCCCGGCAAAGTCATTTCCGCGCCAGCTGGCGGGGCACCAAAGGCCTTTCCCGCCAGCTGGCGGGGCGGAAATCAGTCCGGCGCGGGCCTAGCCCCGCAAGGTAAGGGCTCGTCCCCTCAAGTTGTGGAGAATTCCGCACCTTTGGGGCGGCGCGATGCCGGACTGATCCGCGCCGTTTTTGGCGCCGGCCGGCGGACATCGCGCCGATGTCGGAGAATCCCGCCCATGATGTGCATTTCCGATGTTTTAGCATGAAAAGTGGTTTCAGTACACATTTATACACCAAAAGCACGAACATAGCTGGGTTTTGATTTCATTCCCAGTGCACTGAAGCCAAGAGGGGTGAGGCCTCTGGGCAACATCCGGCTTTGAACCGGATGGAGTGGAAAAACCAGCATAAAATCTGTTTGATGTTGGGACAAATCAAATGCTCCTGTCTGTTCCCTTGTATAACATTAAAAATGAGCTCTCCAGGGAGCTCAGCTCAGCTCATGTAGCCGAACATGGACGCACAGTGCTCCTTTGTTGCTGAGTTCAGTGCCACCCACAGCGAGGTGCAACTCACAGCCCGATTTACACTGCTACACGATGCAGGACTAGTCCAGTGCTTCCCAAACGTTTTCCCACTGTAACTCCATTTCTAGCTTTGAAAATTGCTGTGAGGCCTTCGTGGGAGCTGTGGGGGTGGGATGGTTGGCGGTGGAGGGTAGGGGGCCGAGACTGGTGAGAGATGAGGGAAGTGGGGGGAGTGGAAGTGGAATGTTTTACCCTCAGGGATTTTTATAAACCTACCTTTTCACTGGCTCCTTTGGAGTAGGAATTGGCTCTAAAGCATCAGTCATTTTAGTCACACCCATCCTGAAAAAAAAGGGATGATTTAAAGGGACTTCACAGCAGTTAACATTCAGTTAGACCTGCGAAGCTTCCATTGCACTTCAGAGCTCATGATCCCAGAATCACGTCTCGTGACCCCCTAGGGGGTCACCACCCCCACTTTGGGATGCACTGCGCTAGTTTCAGACTAGTATCTCAGGTATAAAATAAGCCTACAATTTGAGGTTACACCTCATTTCTCTCTTCAGTGCTGTATTCCTATCTGAAAAATATCCTCACTAAATAAACAGAATATGCTTTTTTCTATATTCATTCATGGGATGTGGGTGTCGCTGCAAGGCCAGCATTTGTTGCCCATTCACAATTGCCCTTGTGGGCAGTTAAGTGTCAATTACATTGCTGTGCGTCCAGAGTCACATGTAGGCCAGACCCGATAAAGGTGGCAGATTTCCGTACGACATTACCGAACCAGATGGGTTTTTTTAAGACAATCAATCATAGTTTCTTTGCTTTCAATTCCAGATATTTTTCTTCAATTAATTGAGTTTATATTTGCTGTGGTGCTATTTGAATGCATGTCCCAAGGCACAAGCCTGGGCCTCTTGATTACTAATGAATTGCTGACTTCAGCACCATGTGGAAATTCATCTTGAAGGTTAATCCTTATTAATTCATCTGAAAGTAGAGTGCTCCAATACATATGTTGTAATCAGATCCCAAAAGTAGGTCTCAGAAATCAACACCACATCATGCAGGAGTGGAAATACTTGCTGGGATATGTTTAAATGAGAATTTGTTTCTAACAGTTCCAGTGAAAACCAGTCTCAAACTAAGGAACATATACACTTCTGCTTCTTGATCAATAATTCAGACTTGCACCTGAGGCTCAACTATTAGCAAGTCTCTTCCCGAGATTTTAAGGGGCTAGGGGAGCCTCGCAGCTTACCGTGGATGCCTCCAACTACCATTCCTGAACTCAAGATTTGCAAAGGTCAAAGAACACTTTTTTGGTAGCTTCTTGACTAGCGATACAGAGCACAGTGGAACGCAAACATTTAAAAAATGGCAACAAAATCTGAGAGAAAATGCATCTTAAAATAATTTTAATATTCTATAAAATCAAGGTTGTGAAAATCCGCTTTGACAGCTGCTGAGATAGAATGGGTTTCAAAAGGAAACTCTCATGTGAAATAGGATCACATGCTTTCCTCAAAAAGGCTGGCAACCTATCTGCATTCCAGCCCCTTCTCATCAGAAAGCAGGGAATAAATCACCAGCGCAAATCCTCCTGTGATCATACATGGAAAAGCTGAGCTCCACAGATGGTTCTGGGGAGTCAGAACTCCAATTTCACCAGCTGGCATGTGTGGAACAGCTTGACTGCGGACATAGGAAACAGGAGCAGGAGAGGATCTTAATGCCGGTCGAACTTGCTCCATCATTCAGTATGATCATGCCTGATGTCTGCCTCGGCTCCACTCTCCTGTCCAATCATCAGATCTGATTTCCCTGAAAGACCAAGATTATCACAGTCTTAAACATACTTAAACCTGGAACATCCACGCCCCCCCTGAGACAGAGAATTCCAGAGATTCACAACAATCTGAGTGAAGATGTTTCTCCTCATTTCAGTCATAAATGATCAACCCCTTATCCTGGCAACGTGCCCCCGTGTTCTAGATTCCCCCGCCAGGTGAGGCACCTCTCACTGTCTGCCCTGACAAGCTCCTGCAGAAACATAAATGTTTCAATTAGATAGAATCATAGATAGAATCATCGAAGTTTACAGCATGGAAACAGGCCCTTCGGCCCAACCAGTCCATGCCGCCCAGTTTTTAACCATTAAGCTAGTCCCAGTTGCCCGCACTTGGCCCATAACCCTCTATACCCATCTTACCCATGTAACTATCTAAATGCTTTTTGAAAGACACAATTGTACCTGCCTCTACTACTACCTCTGGCAGCCCATTCCAGACACTCACTGCCCTCTGAGTGAAGAAATTGCCCCTCTGGGCCCTTCTGAATCTCTCCCCTCTCACCTTAAACCTATGCCCTCTAGTTTTAGACTCCCCTACCTTTGGGAAAAGATGTTGACTATCTACCTTATCTATGCCCCTCATTATTTGATAGACCTCTATAAGATCACCCCTAAGCCTCCTACGCTCCAGGGAAAAAAGTCCCAGTCTATCCAGCCTCTCCTTATAACTCAAACCATCAAGTCCCGGCAACATCCTAGTAAATCTTTCTGCACTCTTTCTAGTTTAATAATATCCTTTCTATAATAGGGTGACCAGAACTGCACACAGTATTCCAAGTGTGGCCGTACCAATGTCTTGTACAACTTCAACAAGACGTCCCAACTCCTGTATTCAATGTTCTGACCAATGAAACCAAGCATGCCGAATGCCTTCTTCGCCACCCTGTCCACCTGCGACTCCACCTTCAAGGAGCTATGAACCTGTACTCCTAGATCTCTTTGTTCTATAACTCTCCCCAACGCCATACCATTAACTGAGTAGGTCCTGGCCTGATTCGATCTGCCAAAATGCATCATCTCTCATTCTTCTAAATTCCAGAGAATAGAGGTCCAATTTACTCAATCCCTCATCAAAGGACAACCCTCACATCCTAGGGGCCAATCTGGTCAATCTTTGCTGTGTTGCCTCCTTAGATATATGCAGGTCAATACCGGACAGTTCTCCAGCTGTGGTCTCACCAGAGTCTGATACACAATTGTAGCACAGCTTCCTATTTTTGTACTCCAATCCCCATGCAATAAAGACCAATAAGCTATTTGCTTTTCTAATTGCTTTCTGTATCTGAATGCTAATTTCCTGTGTCGCTTGCACGACACCCAAATCTCTCTGACCATCAACATTTTGAAGTTTTGTGCCTTCCGAAAAATATTCTGATTCTCCATTCTGACTACTAAAATGAATAAGCTTACACTTCCCCCACTTTATAGTCCATCTGGTACCTTATGTGTTAGGGTGGTGTGTGTGCATGTAAATAATTGACCACTCATCCCTCAATCAGGCAGGCTCCGGGGTCCTGGGGGAGGCGCGGGGCGATCTGGCCCCGGGGTGTGCCGCCACAGTGGCCTGGCCCGCGATCGGGGCCCACCGATCCGTGGGCGGGCCTGTGCTATGGGGGTACTCTTTTCCTTCCGCCTTCACCACGGTCTCCAGCATGGCGGAGGCGGAAGAGACTTCCTCCACAGCGCATGCACGGGGATGCCGTCAGCGGCCG
Organism: Scyliorhinus torazame; assembly: GCF_047496885.1. Lineage (NCBI taxonomy): Eukaryota > Metazoa > Chordata > Chondrichthyes > Carcharhiniformes > Scyliorhinidae > Scyliorhinus > Scyliorhinus torazame. The sequence continues at coordinate 62,691,843 of NC_092713.1, forward strand.
CTATCTCCCGCACATGCGCCGCCCGGCAATGTCATTTCCGCGCCAGCTGGCGGGGCACCAAAGGCCTTTTCCGCCAGCTGGCGGGGCGGAAATCAATTCGGCGCGGGCCTAGCCCCTTAAGGTTAGGGCTCGGCCCCCAAGATGCGGAGGATTCCGCACCTTTGGGGCGGGGCGATGCCGGACTGATTTGCGCCGGTTTTGGCGCCGGTCGGTGGACATCGCGCCGATACTGGAGAATTTCGCCCAGGATGACCAGTAAGCACACAACACAGTGCAGCCAATCACCAGACAGGACACTACCACTATAAAGCCAGAGGGCACTAGGTTTCCCACTCTCTCGGGACCCAGCCACTGAGACAGTCAGAGTCCACGAGCTAGCACAGTGCAAACACTATGCGGTAGCCAGTAAGTCTGGTCAGGCTACTACAAGGTCTCCAGTCAGTTCAGTATAGTGTCGACCCACAGCTGAATATGTATATCAGTTCTATCGTTGAATAAAACAGTGTTGGATCTTCTCCAGTGTTAGATGTCTGTTTCTAGCTTCCCTGCATCGAGTGCAGTCCACATCTAACCTACCTGCCTAACACATCACACACCATTTGAGGTAGGGCATCATTCAATTGTTTGGGGGCATTTGCCTGAAACTTGAATCATGCTCACCGCTGTTAAGCACTCTGCTTATGCAAATCAAGGGTTTACACCTGCTTCAGGCCCCATTATGAAATTTATTGACAACCAGCGGCAGCATAAGAAGTCAAATGTTTTTATGCTTTCTTGAATGTGGAAGTCAGGAAATGCAGGCCTGCCTGAACCCACTCCCTCCCAAAGCTATCAACTGAGATCAGTGACCCATGTACATTTAGTTGTGTGCAGAATGCACTACATCCAGTTCACAACCTCATTTTCTTGCGAGACTGGGGGACCTAATTGCAGCTGTTAATGCTGGATGATTTTCCAAGTTTTAACCTCGCACCTGATGACATTGAAGAAAACACTAATTTTACGGCAAAACCCTGCCCAAATGTCAGGATGAACTTTATTGCCGTAATATTATTGTAAGCTAACATACCTTTTCTGCCCCTTGTTCCGGAACAAAAAAAAACAAAAAAAATGTGCATACCTTCATTCGCCCATCTTTCATTTTTCAGGTTGGAGCAACTTTTTAAAAATCGGCTTTGATTGATTGCATGAGGCTGTTTTCAATCAATCCAAACATTTACCTTCGGAAATGCTCTGAAAAGTTTACTTTTCCGCTCCCACAAATTGAATCCAGAATCATTAATCATACGTCTTATTTCATAGCTTCCTTGGCATGATAGTCTCATGAACCTTTATATTCGGCACATCATCTTATTTATGTAAGATGTCCTTTCCCTCATTGCCCTCATTATTAAAATATGAATTATTTTTTGTGTGGATCTATTCTACACTTGTTATTTGCTATGGGCCAATATCTTGATTAATATCCTTTTCTATTCACCTCAAAAGTTTAAAAGCCTGCCTCATGGCTCCTTGCAAGGTTTCTTCCCCCTTGACCCAGCAGCCGATATCGTGGACCTACCCGGTGGCTGGACGGCCTCAGGATCATGAGGACCTGCGCTGATTTCCCACCTGGAACAAGTCAAAAGTTGACTGGTGCATTTAAATGAGGACCAGCAGTTAAATTACCCAGCGCTTCTTTTTCTCCAGCGTAGATGAGGTTTTGGACTGATATCAAAACTCCCTTGGTTACAACAACAGTTTGTGGAGTCTTTAATGTAGAACAAAAACATCCCCAGGCACTAAACAGAAGTGGAATCAGTAAAAAATGAACATTTGAGTCAAATAAGGAGATATTGGCTTTGTCAAAGAGATAGATTTTAAGCAGTGTCATAAAGCAAGACAGAGTGACAGAGGTGGAGGGGCTTAGGGAGGAAACTTTAAAGCCTGGGGCTTATGCAGCTGAAGGACAATCACCAGCGGTGTTGGGTGCTCTGAGGTACAGACGAACCAACACGGTTGCGATTGGTACAACGCAGTTTTATTCCAACTAGTTATTTACACATCTGACTTTGTACTCAGCACGTGGTGACTGTGTGAGTGTCTTGTTAATGAGGTCCTGGCCTTGTCCTGTCTCCAGATGGACTGGCCAGCAGGTGTCGTGTTTCTTGTCTTATACTGTGTCTGCTCTTGTCTGTGATTGGCTGTCGTGTTATGTGTGCTAATTGGTCTGTTGGTCTGTCTATCATGATGTGTGTGTTGTGATGTGTGTTTGAATATCATGACAGGGTGGATATCAATGCACAAACAGCAATAGTTAGAGGAATGGCTGTAAATTGTTACAGATATAAGGAGGTATGAGGCCAGTAAGTGGGGTTTAAATTGGAGACATTGAAGCACCGGGAGCCAATATAGATCAACAAGGAAAACGTTGAGGGGTAAGTGGGATGGACAGGGATATGAGCAGCAGAGTTTTGGATGAGCTAATGTTGACAGGACATGGAAAAAGGAGGCTGACCGGGAGGGCATTGGAAAAGTCCAGACATGATAAAAGGATGATGGTATAAGATGGACAGAGGGCGACATGTTATGGAGGTGGAAGTAGCCAGTCTTTATTATGGAGAGGATATGATGTTGGGAGCACAACTCAGGGTAAATAGAGTTCAAGCAAGTTTGTTCAACCCGAGACAGTGGCAGGAATATGGAATCTGTAGCAAAGGGAGGAAGTGGTCGAGCAAGGGAACCGTGGTTTACTAAAGCAGTCAAAACACTTGTCAAGAGGAAGAAGGAAGCTTATGTAATGATGAGACATGAAGGTTCAGTTAGGGCGCTCGAGAGTTACAAGTTAGCTAGGGAGGACCTAAAGAGAGAGCTAAGAAGAGCCAGGAGGGGACATAAGAAGTCTTTGGCAGATAGGATCAAGGATAACCCTAAAGCTTTCTATAGATATGTCAGGAATAAAAGAATGACTAGGGTAAGAGTAGGGCCAGTCAAGGACAGTAGCGGGAAGTTGTGCGTGGAGTCTGAGGAGATAGGAGAGGTGCTAAATGAAAATTTTTCGTCAGTATTCACACAGGAATAAGATAGTGTTGTCGAGGAGAATTCTGAGATTCAGGCTACTAGACTAGAAGGGCTTGAGGTTCATAAGGAGGAGGTGTTAGCAATTCTGGAAAGTGTGACAATAGACCAGTGAGCCTTACTTCTGTTGTGGGCAAAATCTTGGAAAGGTTTATAAGAGATAGGATGTATAATCATCTGGAAAGGAATAATTTGATTAGAGATAGTCAACACGGTTTTGTGAAGGGTAGGTCGTCCCTCACAAACCTTATTGAGTTCTTTGAGAAGGTGACCAAACAGGTGGATGAGGGTAAAGCAGTTGATGTGGTGTATATGGATTTCAGTAAAGCGTTTGATAAGGTTCCCCATGGTAAGCTACTGCAGAAAATACAGAGGCATGGGATTCAGGGTGATTTAGCGCTTTGAATCAGAAATTGGCTAGCTGGAAGAAGACAAAGGGTGGTGGTTGATGGGAAATGTTCAGACTGGAGTCCAGTTACTAGTGGTGTACCACAAGGATCTATTTTGGGGCCACTGCTGTTTGTCATTTTTATAAATGACCTGGAGGAGGGCGTAGAAGGATGGGTGAGTAAATTTGCAGATGACACTAAAGTTGGTGGAGTTGTGGACAGTGCGGAAGGATGTTACAAGTTACAGAGAGACATAGATAAGCTGCAGCGCTGGGCTGAGAGGTGGCAAATGGAGTTTAATGCAGAAAAGTGTGAGGTGATTCATTTTGGAAGGAATAACAGGAAGACAGAGTACTGGGCTAATGATAAGATTCTTGGCAGTGTGGATGAGCAGAGAGATCTCGGTGTCCATGTACATAGATCCCTGAAAGTTGCCACCCAGGTTGAGAGGGTTGTTAAGAAGGCGTACGGTGTGTTAGCTTTTATTGGTAGAGGGATTGAGTTTCGGAGCCATGAGGTCATGTTGCAGCTGTACAAAACTCTGGTGCGGCCGCATTTGGAGTATTGCGTGCAATTCTGGTCGCCCCATTATAGGAAGGATGTGGAAGCATTGGAAAGGGTGCAGAGGAGATTCACCAGAATGTTGCCTGGTATGGAGGGAAGATCTTATGAGGAAAGGCTGAGGGACTTGAGGCTGTTTTTGTTAGAGAGAAGAAGGTTAAGAGGTGACTTAATTGTGGCATACAAGATGATCAGAGGATTGGATAGGGTGGACAGTGAGAGCCTTTTTCCTCGGATGGTGATGTCTACCACGAGGGGACATAGCTTTAAATTGAGGGGAGATAGATATAAGACAGATGTCAGAGGTAGGTTCTTTACTCAGAGAGTAGTAAGGGCGTGGAATGCCCTGCCTGCAACAGTAGTGGACTCGCCAACACTAAGGGCATTTAAATGGTCATTGGATAGACATATGGATGATAAGGGAATAGTGTAGATGGGCTTCAGAGTGGTTTCACAGGTCGGCGCAACATCGAGGGCCGAAGGGCCCGTACTGCGCTGTAATGTTCTATGTTCTATGTTCTAAAGGGGTGAAAGTGCCGGTGGTAGTTCTGACTTTGGTACATAGTGTAAAATGGGTGATATTGAATCAGCCACAGGTTATACATCTCCGGATTTTCAATTCTTCACCCATCCCATCTCCAAGAAAACACCAGGGGCGAAATTCTCCGTAATCAGCACGATGTCTGCCGACCGGGACCAAAAACGGCGCGATTCAGTCCGGCATCGCGCCGCCCCAAAGCTGCGGAATCCTCCGCCCCTTCAGTGGCCGAGCCCTAACCTTGAGGGGCTAGGCCCGCGCCGGACTGATTTGCGCCCCGCCAGCTGGCGGGAAAGGCCTTTGGTGCCCCGCCAGCTGGCGCGGAAATGACATTGCCGGGCGGCGCATGCGCGGGAGCGTCAGCGGCCGCTCACGGCATCCCCGCGCATGCGCAGTGGAGGGAGTCTCTTCCACCTCCGCCATGGTGGAGACCGTGGCGAAGGAGGAAGGGAAAGAGTGCCCCCACGACACAGGCCCGCCCGCAGATCAGTGGGCCCCGATCGCGGGCCAGGCCACCGTGGGGGCTCCCCCCGGGGCCAGATCGCCCCGCGCCCCCCCCAGGACCCCGGAGCCCGCCCGCGCCGCCTTGTCCCGCCGGTAAGAGAAGTAATTTAATCCACGCCGGCGGGACAGGCATTCTAGCCTTGGGACTTTGGCCCATCCGGGCCGGAGAAATGCCGGGGGGGGGGGGGGCGCCAATCGGCGCAGCGTGATTCCCGCCCCCGCTGAATATGCGGTGCCGGAGAATTCGGCACCCGGCGGGGGCGGGATTCACGCCAGCCCTGGCGATCCTCCGACCCGGCGGGGGTTGGAGAATCTCGCCCCAGTTCCACAATCCTTATTGCCACTGTTCTGATTACCATTCAATCACTTTCCTTCAGTACAGACTCACATGTCTTGCCCTCAATTGACTAAAGAATTTTGAGGAGTTGGGTAGAGAATGACAATTTAAAAGGAAAGGTGAGACGATTAAATATGCTGAGGTGGTCAAATGAGGAAAAGGTACTCGAGGGTTAGGGGAGACATCGTATGCCGTTGAATTCTCTCACCAAATGCATTTTCCTATTTATTTCCCTGTTCCCCTTTAAGACCATTCTTAAATTCTATTATTTTTGATCTCCCCTAATAATTACTCCCTCCTTAGCTTTGTATTAATTTTCCTCACTCTTGTGTGTAAAGCTTAGGGATTGTTTTCAATACTAGTGTTGATTTGTATTTATATGAATTATTTTCTTAAATTAATTTAAAGTACCCAATTCTTTTTTTTTCCAATTAAGGGGCACATTTTTGGTTTGTGGAGGTGAGACCCACGCAGACACGGGGAGAATGTGCAAACTCCATGGACAGTGACCCAGGGATCGAACCAGGGTCCTCGGCGCCATGAGGCAGCAGTGCTAACCACTGCGCCACTGTGCCGTCCCGTATTTATCTGAATTATTGTTGTTGTTCTGTTCTCTTGAAAATTGGCTGTACTTACTAAGGAGAATTCAATTGCACCATTTAATCCAATATGAATGTAGAATGGGTCTATTGTGGTGGTAGGAGGTGATACTTAGACAAACCTTAAGATATAGAACACGAGTTCTCTATCTGTTCACACTGGCGGGATATTCTGGTCCTGGCAACAGTGCACCAGTGGGTTTTCCAGCAGCGCAGGGTGGGATTAATGGGGAATCCCATTGACAGCAGTGGGACCAGAGGATGAAAAATGCCACAGGGAGGCTAGAGAATTCCCCCCATCATTTTGGAAAAAGAATAATGACACTTTCCTCTTACTCGCAATCCCTTAATCACCATTTATCACCTTTGGTTTATATTTTTGGTTTCTTTGGAAGATAAACATCAGTCATCTTGCTGCACGAATGAAACCTAACCTCATCCATGAAGAAAATGTCTAGGGAGTCAAATTGTGCAGTTGAGTCGATGGTAATTTGCCTTAGCTTTAGTTTAACCTCCTCTCATGTATCCCCATCACACAGACACTTTCCTTCCTAACCTTTGAGTTGACTCTTATTCCACATTTTTGACAGCACCATTAGTCTATCGACAAAAAACACACTTCTGCCTGCTGCACAGTCAAAACATCAGTAGTTGCTTTAATTTTTTTTAACAGTGGGTAGTGCTGGATTTGAACATTAGTCTAACTTTATGCAGAGCAACAAAGCAGGTCTGTTGTAAATCAAAGTTTCAGTTAGGAAGAAGTTCTGCTTAGTAACCTCTACAGGGAAACCAGAAGCAGCAAACATCCATGGGAACTTTTAAAGAGCCAACTGGGGCGCATACTCGTCCCCACTAACTCAATTTAAAATGAAGATCACATTAAAGTAAGAAAGTAAAAAGGACCTAACTTTCTCAGCAGTTCCACTGGACCCCTGCCACAACAATTGTGGCGACACATTGGAACAACTTTGACAAGTACCAGGACTCAATTTTGCTGGGTCTCAATCTTAGTTGGGAAATCCCGCAGGCGCATTAATAGACCAGCCATATTACAAGGGAGAGGTTGTGAGACGCAGTGGGTAGCATCCCTGCTTCTGAGTCAGAAGCGCTAAGGAAGGTGCAAATAAGAGCGGGAGAGACTCCGGGTCAGACGTACTTCATGCGGAGCTGTGCCCTTCAAGCTATAAACCTGTGGTGCCAGACTAGCAATCTGTTCCAGGAAAAACCCGTTATGGGCACAATCTGCCTCTTGTGTGAAGAGAGACAACATGCTAAAAGGAGGTGAGATTCAGCTTTCCCCACCCAGTATAAAAGTCAGTGCATTAAGTAAGATGGGTCCTTCGGCCTACGTGTCAGGCCTCAGAGAACTGGAGGTTTCTAGCAGTATGGGGCAGGCAAGTGCCCAAGAGTGCACAAGTGCCTGCCAGTTCCTCGCAAATGAAGTTCCTTCCTATCAGCTCTGGAGGGCACCAGTGTGCATGGTCCTTACTCTGTTTGATACTGATATCACTGCCTTAATGGCACATGCATTTTTGGAGTCACAACTATTTAAGCACAGTTAACATAATCACTCATGAATTGGCATTTTGGGTGCAAGGAGGCTTATGGGGAGCGTAAGCACTGGCATGAATCTGTTGAGCTGTGTAGTCTATTTCTGTACTGTAAAAACTTTGCAATACTTTTAACTTTATATTGTTAAATGAAAATATTGGTGAATACTCAATCATACCAGGAAGATCTCAAGCACAGATCTTGTCCAATGTAAATTGTGTCAGCTTGATTCAGTGATAAGACTCTTGCCTTTAAGCCGCCAAATCATTCAATCAAGTCCACTCCCAAATTTGAACAATTGGGCTAGGAGATTCCTCACATCTGATCCTGCTGCCCCACAAATAGGGCAGGCTGTGGCATAGTGGTATTGCCACTGGATTTTTAATCCAGATACTCGGGGTAAAGCTCTGGGGTCCTGGGCTCAAAACTCACCATGGCAGATTGTGGAATGTGAATTTGAATAAAAGTGTTACCTTGGCCAGAGTGTCAGGTTTACACTTCCAGAATGCCATGGTAGTACTGCCAGGGTACCTAGGCGACACTGCCAGGGTGTCAAGTTGGCAGTGCCATGGTACCTGGGTGCCACCCTGCCATGTCCCTGACCACACGGGAGCCTCTAATGCCATGCAAAACCTCCGAGCTGCAGCTGCCGAGAATCACCCCGCTAAACGTGCCCGAAAGCGGACATAGTGTTAAGTTCGCTGAATCACATCCAATCTTCAAAGGCAATTCATTGGCTGTAAAATGCTTTAGAACATCGTGTGATGATAAAACTTGCTGCATAAATTGAAGTTTTTTGTGATTTGGAACAAGTAAAGATGTTGAGCTCATTCTTTTGGAAATAAGTGACTTGGAAATCGCCTAGTTTGAATGTTTCAAAAGAGCGAAAAGAGTGACAGAGTGCCCGAACAGGCAGTGGCGGACCTACATTTTTGGGCCCCTTCGCAACCAGCAACGAGGTCTGGGTAACCACTGTTATCTTCTTCAATGGGGTTGTTCCACGACAGATCACCACAAATGTTTTTAAAATGTAACCACTACATCTCAGATTTTGATTTAAATTGCTGTACTGGATTATCTCACATGTCAAAGTCACTGGTGTGAATAAAAATTTCCAATGCCATATGGTTTTCGAGTTATGGGGGGATGAAAATTAGGGAAATGTTATATACATGCATGATGCATCATAGAATGATGAAATAAAACATAGAAAAGACCACAGTCAATATAATCTTTTATTTTAGACACCTATAAGAATACATACTATATGAAGCACATTTTACAAAATACTCTTTTTTCTGTTTTTTCTAGCAACATATTCACGTACAGTTTTGTCAATGAGAGCTTCCTTGCAATGTCATTTTCTGGAGACAATATGCATAAAGAATCTAAGCGCTCTTCAGTCATGGTAGACCGAAATTTGTTCTTTATAAAGGATAGCTTTGAAAAATTCCTTTCTGCTTCACAGCTCGTGATAGGCATTGTCAAGTACAGCTTAAGCGCAGTAGTAATACTGGGGAACACTTCAATTAGGTGTTGCTCACAAATAAGCTGAAGAACATCTGCGCATTGCATTTTAGATGGCGCGTTTTCTTCTGTGTTCTGGGATTTCCTAAGGTCCATATATTCTTTGAACTGATAACACTCGTTTACTATTTGGCGGTCAATATCATTTTTGTAATACGATATTATCAGTTTAATACTGTCCTCATCAATTTCAGAATTGTTCACCAAATCTGAGAGGAACTTGAACCTTTTCGCAATCTGCTCATATGGGTCAATCCTCTTGCGTAACTGGATTATCAAGCAGTCATAGAGTTGATATAGAACTTCTATCCTAAATTTGTCAGCTCCTTTCAAAGAAGCAATACCACTTGTTCCATCTGAAAGTTTCCTTGTAACAATGCGTTTGGAAGCATCAGAATAACTTGAGGTGATATCTTCACACAAACCTTTTGCTTCTGATTCACAGTGTGCAATTCTATCGGCTGAATTTTCTCTGAGTTCTTTAACAAACGAAAGTAAAGATGATAGCAGAAGATAACCTTCAGATACATCACAACCAGGGGTTTGGAGTTTCTTACTTATTTTGTTGAAACGCTCCAGCACTTCTTCCCAAACGACTGTTAAAATAGCATATTCCAGCTTTACCAACTTGTGGTTTAAATTCTTTGCAATTCGTTTATATTCAGGCTTCTCTTCTGAGTCTTTAAAAATATGTTTGAGAGTTTGTAAAATACCCATATATCCATTTTTAATTGCCCGGACTGCTTCATAGTGTGCAGGCCATCTAGTTACACTTAAGCTCTTTAGAGAAAAATGTAGATTGCCCTGTGTGTTTAAAATCCCCCATCTTCGTGGAGATCCAGAAAAGAAAACATACAGCTCCTGCAAAATGCCAAAATAGTCAACAACTTCAAGTACAGTCGACACTACCTTTTCTCCAACAAGGTTAAGTGAATGGGCTGCACATGGTACATAGTCTGCGTACCTGTTAATGTTTTTAAAGAGTGCTTGCAGCCCTTTCTCCAAGCCCTTCATGTTAGATGCATTATCGTAGGACTGACCACGGATATTTTCAACTGAAAGCTTATGTTCACCCAGGACTTGTTGTATTTTGTTGAACAAGGTCGTGGATGAATGGTTTTCCATCGTTAAAAATCCAGAGTTAAAAATGTTAAAATGTTAAAAATCTCTCACAGGGTTTTCCATTATAGCAGTATCGAACCACAATTACCAGCTGGTCAACATGTGTCAGGTCAGGCGTACAGTCAACAATAATAGAGTAGTATTTGGTGTCTAGGTTGTTGATTTGATTCACAATTTCATCTTGCACATGTTTTCCCATGATTTTTATCAATTCTTCATACACGGGTTTGGATAGGTAAGTAGCATTTACTTTTTCATTTTTACATTTCTCGAGATGTTCATGTAAAAATGGGTCGAACTCTGCAATAAGTTCAATGGCCCCCATGAAGTTTCCATTATTTGGTGAGCCCCACTTCTCCTCATGACCTCTAAATGCCAAACCTCTTTCACTTAAAAACTTTATAACCGCTACAACTCTTTTCAGTACTTCAAAATAGTACTGTACGGTTTTTCTCATCTGTTCTTCAAGTTGCTGATCCACAGTATTTTTATTTGACTTTCTTGTTATCCAACACAACATCGCACTCTTATGTTCCACACTGTCTTCATGATTCTCCAGAGTTCTGAGTACATACATCCAGTCAGAAAACCCACCTGTTGTAAGTGATGTTTGGCATTTAGAAAAGAGTTTGCAAACAAAACAGTATATACAGCCTTTGCTCTTTGAGTAAACTAACCAGGATATCATCACAGTCTGGCCATTTTTCAATCTTTTTTCAAAATATTTGTTTGAGAAACATCTGTTTTGCTCCTTGTAAACCCTGCTTGATTCGGTATATACATCATCTGGTTTTTTATTTTGAAAAAAACCTATGTCTTGCATTAAATAATTCTGTATGAAATCATTATCAACTGTTATGGGCCAGTTTTCGAGGTCACTGTGTTCTTTGAAATCACTAAATTTGCTTCCTGTTTCATGTTTCTGCTCAGTCTCTGCTTGTTCTGCGGTACTTTCATGTTGACCACTGTGATCGTCATCTGTATCAAAAGCGTCAGCAGTGGGTTGAATATTGCTGGAAAGAGCTCCCACAGTTTGTGTACTATCACTGGCTTCAATGGTGTTTGCTTGGCTTGTTTCAACTGTAGGTGTTGACAAACTTGACATTGCAAAATAGTTTGTTAGTTTTGACATTTAGAAATTTCGTCAGATAGCTTTTCATTGAGTTTGCGTTTTTGGTATCCGCTTAAGTACTTTCGTGAACTCATTGTTATTCCTCTAGGGTCTTGACCTCTGTTAAAAAGTGAAAAAAATTACATTAGCCACAGCAGAACAGCCAACTTACCGCGACACTCCACTGTTACAACATCTGTGCTACTGACTCTCAAACTTTGGAATTGTTGAAATATATACAACAAAAAATTAATCAATTTGAGTCGTGCGACTATTGTCGCATGTTTTGAAAGGAAAATGTTTTAGGTCTACTTGCTGAGAAAGGGTTTGTTAAAAACCCCTTCTTAGAAAGTAAAGCGTCATTTTTAAAGATTTATAATAAATAAGCTAAATAGGCTAAACTAGGCTATGTTCAAGCTAGCCTACGCTAGGCTAGCCTAAGTTAGGCAAGACTAGGCCACCAAAACCCATAGGCTAAGGTAATGTAACACAATTTTACCATTATTTGAACACTTTTCATAATAAACACCTGTGATTTAACACAAATTCACCCTTTTATTACTTTTTCATAAATACTTGTAATATAGTATTAGCCTAGGCTATGCGGTCGTAGCCTACCTTCCGTTCACCTCTTCATAAAAACAATAGGCTTCGGCTAATCTAACACTATTTCACCTTTATTACTTACCTTACTTTTCTAAATATAACATTTATTTTTGAGTAGGAGTAATTAAAATATTGTATCCTTATGAACACTATTGAAACAAATTCTTGTCTAGATCACTATCACGAGTGCTATCACGTTGAAAATTCACGTTAGCATTGTGATTGCATTTTCAACGGCTCCCCTTTTTTGTTACGACATGTCATCTACTGTTTGTATTTCTGTCATAAATGTTAATAGTGTTTTAAATTATTTATAATTATTTTATATTAAATATATTTAGAATGAAACATCCTTAATTTGAACGTTTTTTTCGTTTAGGGCTAGTCTACATGATACTTTAATAACCTTTTAATTTTTATTTAAACTATTATTTTGTATTGAATTACACTATATTATTAATATTATTATTTTTTAAAATCCTTCTCATACTGTAGACCCAAAGTTTTTAAGCGATGTGGACTAAAGTCGCTTCTGGGGCCCCTCCGGGATTAGGGGCCCTGAAGCTGAAGCTTCATTAGTTTCATAGTAGATCCGCCCCTGCGAACAGGTGCCGGAATGTGGCGACTAGGGGCTTTTCACAGTAACTTCAATTGAAGCCTACTTGTGACAATAAGCGATTTTCATTTCATTTCATTATGCAGTGTTAATTCTGGCAACTTATTCAGTGTGACAAATGTTTCAACTATTACGGGCACAAGTTAAAAAGAATTAACTAGATTAAAGAAGGGAGTCAAAGGGCATTTTTTCAATTGTAAGTGTAGATAAAGGTGAAATAAGTTGCCTGTGAAGATCAATGAAGCAATCATTGCAAATAATATTTTGAAATATAGTAAATTAACAATTTGAGATTTGACAAATGAGGAGCTGGATTCTCCGTTTGGGAGACTATGTGCTGACACCGGCGTGGAAACAGTGGTGTTTTACTCCTGGAAAAACGGCGCAAAAGCTGCTCCGATCCTCTTTCTGGTGGGGGGCAGTCAGCCCCCAGCTCTAGCTGCGGATACGGCCGGAGAATTGGCAGGTCCGTGGCTGCGCATGCGCACGGCGGCCTGCAGAGGCCGCGCCGTGAAACATGGCGCCGGCCACACGTGGACCCTGCCTGACAAATAGTGGCCCCCTTTGGCCAGGCTCGCCACCCCCGGACCACCCCCAGCAGTGTCCCCAGCCCCCCCCTGCCCGCAGATCAGCTCCCCCTCCCCGCCTTGCTGGGTTCCCGAAAAGAATAGCACAGGCGCCCCACGCCCTCGGGAACACGGCCCATCGGGGATGGAGCATCGGGGGAGGGCTTCAGATAACACCCTGAGGCCGTCCCAATGCCGTGATTGAAGGGGGTGGAGCATCGCAAACGCGGCACCGTCCCTAATTTCAGCGCCAATGGGGATTCTCTGGCCGATCGCCGAACGCGATTTCGGCGTCGGAGACCTGGAGAAACCCGCCCGAGAAGTGTAGCCTGCTTGGGAGAAATAGATAATTTGGGATCTAAGTTCCCAAAAATGTTCAAGGTTTTACCTTGGGATGGATTATCCATTGCCTGCTGCCGTCAGCGGGTTGCCGATCCACTGGGAATGTGGTGCTCCAATCTCCCGCCGGGAACGGCAGCAAGCTAAACGCCCTGTGCCAGCAGCACCATGCAAATCTACAACCCCATCCATTCTAATATAATTAATGGGCTGGAAGATTGAATCTCAACACTCCTGTGATGCTCCAGCCCTCTCAGCCTGGGGTCACGCGGGCGTGAATTGGTGCACGTATTTCCTAGCAGGCCTTGGACACCATGGCCAATGAGGGGGAGCAAGGAAGTAAGCAAACTTGCTGGAGATTGTATGCCTGGACCTTAGGGAGTAGCGGAGAGCAGCTCGGTGACAAGTCCATGGACTCGGGATGCCCCCCTCGAGATTGGGGTGTCCAGCCGGAGACCCCCATTGCTGCATTAATTCATTTAAACCCATCCCCTACCTGCAACTTACGGGCTCCTGGTTGCTGAGACTGCAGATTGCTGACTGCTGACAGTATCCTGCAAATGCTCTGAGGGCCTCTAGTCATGTGGAAATCCACCCAGCCCACCCATCAGGAAACCTCATACCCCAGCAGTATCATCAAGGCGATAGGCATGGCCATGCTCAATCGCCGGCCCACCAGGCATTCTCAACACACACCTCAGAAGCGCAGCCCCACAGCAGAGAAGCAGTGGACACATGCACCATTGCCGCTGGAACCCTCCCTGGCACACAGCCTTTCTCAGAATAAAAGCCTCACCAGTGACACTATCAGCGAGCCCACCCCTGAGGATCACAAGATATCTCCAAGCCCTACCTGTCCACCATGCCCCTGTCCCCATCCATCCCGCTCCCAACCAGGTAACCTAACCAGCTCGCTGTCACAGCTTGTGTGTAAAACCCAGGCTCCACATAACACTGCAGCCAAGTTCCCAGCAAACGCACAACATCCCTCGCTCACCCTTATCTCAAGGACCTGCCCGCACACCAGGCTCTTAGCATGGAGACAAATGGCTGCACAGTATGAACATCTTCACCACACAACCAGGTGCCATCCTCCTGGTGGGATAGAACAAGGCTCACGCAGTGAGGAGACAACAGTAGACCACACTGGGAGAAACAGGACAGGGGCCACAGAGCCTATTGCGAACACCAGTTATGGCAGCCACTAGTACCCCTGTTGGCAGGGATGGGTGGTGAGGATAGATTCACCACATCACAGGTCGGATGCAAATCACTGGGGACAGGGGTGCAGTGCAGACTACATCATCTCAAAGGGGTCGAGGGTGGGTGTGCGGTGGGGGGATATGTTGAGGGTGGTACAGCAGTACAACTCAGGGTGACCATGTAACCTGGTGGCATTGTATGGTCAACGGAATCCTCATCTTGCTGACATTCTCTGTCTCTACCCCTGCCCTGGCACAGACATGGATTTCAGACTGTAGCCAGCTTTGCTATCTACCTAGCCGTTGCTGCCATTGCAGATGCATGATGTATGGCAGCGAGAGTGCCAGGTCAGCCCAGGGAAGACTCTGCACAAGAGGAGCCAGACCTAGAAGAACAGGGACTAACCAGTGAGGCTGAAGTGCCGGCCGTCCAACAGGCCGAGGAGGGGATGCGAAGGAGGTGCCGCATCAGGCATGTGTATACCATCGGCACCTGTCCTTCGAGGAGCCACCGGACCAGGGATATGGCCGCACCTGGCACCTCGGGGGTCTGGAGGGGAACACCCACTCCTGGTGCCCGTCAAGGTGACAAGTCGCTCTGAACCTTTATGTTTTGGACATAAGCGGCGGCGACCTGTCTGGGATCTTGCAAACATCCATGCACAGGTTCATCTGCAATGTCACAGATGCCCTATGGGCCTGGGCATTGAACTACATCACCTTCAACCTGGACCAAGTCCAACAAGATGCCTGGGCAGCAGGAAGTGTGGTCATCGCTGGCATGCTCCATGTCAAGTGGGCGATCGATAGCACACATGTCACCCTTCAAGCACTGGTTCGACATCAGGGGCGAGTTTTTCCATCCCGCCTAGCCAGATTTCTGTTTCAGCACGCCGTCGGGATTCTCCGTTTCGCCGGCTGATCAATGGGGTTTCCCGTTGTGGGGCAGCCCCATGTCGTCGGGAAACACCCGGGCTGCCAGCAAAACGGAGCATCCTGACGGCAGAGAATTCAGCCCCGGGTGCCTCAACGGGAAGGGCTCCCATTCTATGAATGTGCAGTTAGTTTGCGATTGCCAGCCGCACATCATGTACGTCTGTGCCCGATACCCGGGCAATGCGCATGAAGCATACCTTTTGCCGCACTTGTCAGTTACCAGCACCTTCGAGGCCCTCCCTCAGGGGAAGGATTGGCTACAAATGTTACCCACTGAGGTCATGGCCAACGACACCGGTGTGGAGGCCCTAGACCCAGGTGGAGAACCATTATAACGATGCTCACGCAATAACCAGAAGCATCATTGAGCATGCTCAAGTGCGCTTCCGATGCCTGAACCGCATTGGTGCGGTCTGCAATATAGCCTCCAGAGAGTCTCGACCATCATGTGGCCTGCAGTGTCCTTCATAACATCATGAAGCAGGCTGACATGCCGGAGGAGGAGGAAGAACGGTAGGCCTCATCTGACGAGGGCAGTTCCCAGGGAGACCCAGGCGTGGAGCCTGAGCTAGCATGACTGATCGCCAACTTTTGATCCAGGGCAGCCGCAGACGGGACAACCTCATCACCTCCCGATTTAATATAGGATGCCAGGCCATTGGCAACTCTGCCGCTCTGACCAACATCTATCCCCCTCTCCCTACTTCAAACATCTCCCTGCACAAAAAATCCACCCTCACCTGAGATTCTCAACCCTTTCCTCTTCCTTAATCCATCCACCCCTTCCCTTAGTCCTTCACTCCACCTTCCCCCCCCAGCCTTTCATTCCTTACCATTACCACAGATCCCCCTCCCACCCCGAGGGTCAGACCAGCATCACCACAGGGTGTTGGCCCTGGGTTGGCAGTATCAGTGGGTCTTGTCCTTTCGAGGAGGATGATGACTCGCTGTGAGATGAGCTCTGCTGCTCCTCATTGTCTGACAAAGTCTGACTCCTGCCTTAAGGATAACAAGCCACTGGCCGCTCGGATGATCCCTGCATGTATGCCGGCAATTCCTTCTCACGGGCCAAAAAATGTTGCGGGAAGGGTGGGTTTTGGGGAGGGGAGTTTGGGGGGATATTGCAAGAGATGATGAACAGTTACGGCTCACTAACGGGGAATGCTGTGATGCACGCCAGACTCACTCTGCTGCCACCATGCCATGACACTTCTCAGTGGGAATGCAACCATGTGAGATGTTCATGTGTTACAGGCACCTTGTTCCCCACTCGCCCTTCCAACTGGCCTACCCGGCTGCCACACATCACCCAGCCCCAATCCATCCTTCACAACCATGAGATAGAAGTTAGAGGCAGATCAGTCTGCCACCAACACCCTACTTAACCCCATGCCTCCACCCTATCCCCGTAACCCAGTAACCCTACCAAAACCTTTGGACACTAAGGAACAATTTGGCATGGCCAATCCACCTGACCTGCACCTCTTTGGGCTGTGGGAGGAAACTGGAGCACCCCGAGGAAACCCACACAGACACGGGGAGAAAGTGCAAACTGCACACAGACACTCACCCAAGGCCAGATTTGAACCCGAGACCCTGGAGCTGAGAGACAGCAGTGCTAACCACTGTGCCACCGTGCTGTCGACTCCCTTCCTCAGCGAATGAGACATGTCCCTCATTGCCTCGGTTATTCCCTCTGGGACTGTGTCATGTCCCTTTGCGATTGGCTGTGGTCAGGCAATCCCCAGCCAAAACTCTCGATGCCCTCAGCCATGCCCCTTTGTGAATGGGCCAAGTACTGGAGCATCAGAGCAAGTCGATGTGTGCCTGGGACACGTTCGCCTGTGATTGGGCTCTCCTGTCCTGCGCTCAGCCATGGACAGCACAGTATGCCCCAGTCTTGGACATTCTGACACATGGCTCTGAAATCGTGCCCCAGGCTTTCCACTGTGGACATCACCCTTTCAGTGTTGGCATAGGTGACACGCATTGTCGGCACCATCTCCTGGGCGTGAGGTGGCTGGACTCCTCCAGCTGTAGTTGCAGGCGCTGAAAAGCTGTTGACATCCCTTCCTGTTAATTCTGGTTCTGCTTCTCCATCTGCACCAATGATCATAGAATCATAGAATCTACAATGCAGAAGGAGGCCATTTGGCCCATCGAGCCTGCACCGGCTCTCGGAAAGAGCACCCTACCCAAGCCCACACCTCCACCCTTCCCCCATAACCCAGTAACCCCACCCAACACTAAGGGCAATTTAGCATGGCCAATCCACCTAACCTGCACATCTTTGGACTGTAGGAGGAAACCGGAGCACCCGGAGGAAAGCCACACAGACACGGGGAGAACGTGCAGACTCCGCACAGACAGCGTCCCAGCCAGGAATCGAACCTGGGACCCTGGTGCTGTGAAACAACTGTGCTAACCACTATGCTACTGTGCTGCCCACTGGGGTCATCTTTTCCATTAGCGCAACATCTTTCAGGGGGACAGCTGTTCCCTGGGATCCGGTATCCTCCTGACCGTCTGCTCACCCGGGAGCCCCTACCTCCACCTGATATGCTGCAGCATGTTGTGATGCTCACCAGAGGATGACCCAGGAGCCTGATCGCTAACATTACGCACCGAGGTGACAGTCTCTGTAATGGTGGATGGTGCAGGTGAAAGTAGTGGCGAGATGTCTTCTCCAGAGTGGTCCTCCGGGTGTTCTGAGGGTCTGGGTGGGGTACAGCGACCCTGGATGGCCCGGCCTCATCTGATGGTAATCCTGCAAGTCAAAAGACATGGGGTGAGATCTTGGGAACGACTGGTCTTTGGGAGAGGGGTGGCTCACTTGCTATAGGGACATCTGCATTGGACTCTCACTTGTTCGCCATATGTTGACCTCTATTTCAGCCACTTCCCTGTCCTCGACCTCCATTCCTAAGTTGCAGGGCCCTTTCCTTCGAGGGGGTGTGGACCCGAATATCTGGAATGTGCCCTCCTGTTCTTTGGCTCTCTTGGTGATTATGGTCTGCCTTATCCTAGGGGACCTACCGCTGAGGAGGGCGGAGGGGAGCATTCGGTATCTGGGGATCCAGATAGCCAGGAGTTGGGGGGCCCTGCATAAACTGAATCTGACGAGCTTGGTGGAGCAAATGGAGGAGGATTTTAAAAGATGGGACATGTTACCGCTCTCATTGGCGGGTAGAGTGCAATCGGTCAAAATGGTGGTCCTTCCGAGGATTTTGTTTGTGTTTCAGTGCCTTCCCATCGTGATCACTCAGGCCTTTTTTAAGAGAGTAGGCAGGAGTATCATGGGGTTTGTGTGGGCGAATAAGACCCCGAGGGTAAGGAGAGGGTTCCTGGAACGCAGTAGGGATCGAGGACGGTTGGCGCTGCCAAACCTGGGAGCGACTACTGGGCAGCAAATGTGTCGATGATCCGCAAGTGGGTTATGGAGGGAGAGGGGGCGGCATGGAAGAGGATGGAGATGGCGTCCTGCAAAGGAACGAGCCTGGGGGCGTTTGTGACGGCACCGCTGCCGCTCTCGCCGACAAAGTATACCACGAGCCCAGTGGTGGCGGCAATGCTAAGGATCTGGGGCCAGTGGAGACGGCACAGGGGTGCAATGGGAGCATCGGTGTGGTTCCCGATCAGGGGTAACCATCGGTTTGTCCCGGGGAAGTTGGACGGGGGGTTCCAGAGCTGGCATCGGGCGGGAAAAAATTGCTTTCATCTTTTCAAAGAATCAAAAACCATGTGCCAAGTTTCCCAAAGAACGTGTAGGGAGAAGAAGTGTCTGGCATGGAGAGATGAACACAAGAGGAGACGGAGCTTTGGAGAAGAGGACATTACTTTTTCTCTTTCCTCAAACAATCACTTGTGCAAACAATGTGACAATCTAGTGTTGCGTTACTCTTACCACTCATCAGTTATTGCTTACCATTCCAATGATGTCCTGCCATTGGACCCTCTTTTTGAAGTTTATTGAATGACTTGATCGAGGGCAACCTTCCAAAAAAATGCACCAGCACTCACTTTTATCTATGCAATTCCTGACCCAACGCCCGAGGTGGACTGGTTAGACTGAACCACCTTGCAGCTGATTCCGCTCCAATACTGGAATGTCACCAGCAGTTCCACAGAAACTGTGTTCACACCAGCCTCTTTAGTCAAGCACAGCCTCATCCTACACATTTGTTTCTCAGTCAACAGGAGGCAAGCAACTCTGGACAGGGTAAAGGTGCCTGGGTAAATCCCTCCTTCCTCCATATTTTCTTAGCAGCTCTAATTGCTGCTCCCCGATGGTCAGCTGCCTATTGCTAAGACCAGAATGGAGTGGTGAAGTTAACTCTCATGTTCAGCAGCAACCAGTACACCGCAGAGATTCCTTAAGGTTTTGAAGCAACTTGAAGAAGTGCAGCAATTTCCAAATAAGAAAAACCTTTGTATAAATCGAGCAATGGTTTGTTTCAAACAGGACCAGAGTAGTTTCAGGTCAGTGTTCCTGTAAAAGTGTAAAGAGCGTCGTGAGTGACCATTATGCACTAGTAATACTAAGCAGGTCTGGCACTTTACTAACTCACCCGGAAATTCCATTGTTGTCCGATTTATATCTTCAATTTACATATTGCAATAAGGTCATGCCATCAGGCAATCCAACTCACTAAATTAAGTGGGACAGTAAGTGTTGTACCATTCCTACTCCAAAACTGGGTAAAAAATATCCCCTTAGTATCTGAGAATGGAAATTTTATTTGTAAGTGTCTTTTGCAGCCAGAATTCTAACATATTTGTTCCTGTTATTGTCATCTTGGAAGAGTAGGTTGCTGACTCAGAAAGTGGCCCAAACAAATCTGACTCCTTACAGTAACCTGCATTTTTCTCATCGGCATTTGGAAGCATTAGTGCAGCCATTGAATGATGGAGGGTGCATTTAATGGTCTTCATGAGTTAGGGACCAGTTGGGGCACAACAACAAGTGGATTTATCCTGGAGGAGGAGCGGGAAGCTAGTTCCTGATGACCACATGGGTGTCACTGATTATTCCCAGATCCGTGGCCCATCCTGCAAGTGAGAGGCATTGGAATGGCTTTTGTGATGAACGGTTACTGCCTTGTCATCATGTGAGGTGATGTCCCCTTTAAGACCGGGCTTGGAACCCTGGGGATTCCGCCTCTGGCTCCGCCCATCTGTGAGCCATATATAAGGGGCTGCCTTGTGGGCTGTGCAGCAGTTAGCACACGTCTCGACTCTAGCATAGTTCTTAGTCTATTCAAGCCTTCTTTACCGTTTACACTCTAAGCGTCGTTATTGAGGGTACCACAGCTTTGCATCACAGAGTGAGGCAAACTGACAAAGTCCGTTACTTTAATGGGGTAAACAGCAATAAATTGCTTGAGGCATCAATGCCCTGTTAATGCAGTAATGTTGTTAGTTGTTACTTTCACCACAACTGACATGGCAGAGGCTGACTGCAGGTTTGTTTCCAGCTGCTGATACCTGCATCACTGATTCTCTGTCTAGCTGCTGAACTCTAGAGATCAGGGGCGTCATTCTCCGACCCTCCGCCGGGTCGGAGAATCCCACCCCCGCCCCCGTCGAAGTCTCCGGTACCGGAGATTGGGCGGGGGTGGGAATCGGGCCGCGCCGATTGGCGGACCCCCCGCTGGATTCTCCGGCCCGGATGGGCCGAAGTCCCGCCCAAAAATTGCCTGTCCCGCCGGCGTAAATCAAACCTGGTATTTACCAGCGGGACCAGGCGGCGTGGGCGGGCTTCGGGGTCCTGGGGGGGGGGCCACGGGGCGATCTGACCCCGGGGGGTGCCCCCACGGTGGCCTGGCCCGCGATCGGGGCCCACCGATCCGCGGGCGGGCCTGTGCCGTGGGGGCACTCTTTCCCTTCCGCCTCCGCTACGGCCTCCACCATGGCGGAAGCGGAAGAGACTCTCCCCACTGCGCATGCGCGGGAAACTGACAGCGGCCGCTGACGCTCCCGCGCATGCGCCGGGAAACTGACAGCGGCCGCTGACGCTCCCGCCCATGCGCCGCATTTCCGCGCCAGCTGGCGGGGCAACAAACGCCATTTCCGCCAGCTGGCGGGGCGGAAATCCCTCCGGCGTCGGCCTAGCCCCTCAATGTTGGGGCTCGGCCCCCAAAGATGCGGAGCATTCCGCACCTTTGGGGCGGCGCGATGCCCGTCTGATTGGCGCCGTCTTTGGCGCCAGTCGGCGGACATCCCGCCGTTGGGGGAGAATTTCGCCCCAGAGTTCTCTTCACATAGTCCCAAAAAAGGAACTCTGAACTTTGATCAGAATTGTGTGGCACAATGTGTTTGCATGTGTCAATTGATTAGGGCGTGGAACACATCTGGTGCCTTGCTGGAATTCTTTTGTTTTTCTTATCCTCCAGAAAACACAAGGACAGAGGAATGCTGAAGGATATACCAATTTGACAACTTAAGCTGCAGCCCTCTAAATTGTAGCAATTCCCCTTTAAAACGTATTCCCTCAAAGACCAGAACACGACTGGTCTATAATACCTATTGGATAGGGTAGGACTCTGCACACAGCGGGAATCTGACATTGAGAACAGCAAATCACAGGAGGTTTCATTTGCTTCAGACTGAATCTATTAATGGAGATCTTGCATATTCTGTGCAATAGTGTTCTCTCCCAACACAAAAGGCCGACAATGGAGAGAGGAAAATGAATGCCTTGCTATTTTCCAGTCCCCGCAAACTTAAAACTTGCTGTTAGGACTGATCCTGCTTGGCAATAAAGTTAACCCCTGGTGAGAAAGCAAGTAGATGGAAGTATGATCAATCAAAGAGCACAAACCTGTTGGGTCAAATGGTTTCTTCAAGAACTCAAACATTCTTACATTTTTATTTTATCATTCCTTTTTTCTGAGCATTGTACAGCAATGGACTACAGGGCCCCAGATGTCCAACACTGTCTCGTTTAACAAGGTAATTTATTTTTACCAAGATTTCCCATCAGGACCAAATGTCAGTGAATCACACTGGCTTTTTACTGATTTTCCTGCTAGACGTCCTCACTGTAAAATTATTTCCTGATATCCTGGGGTAAAACTACTGTTAGTAATTTATAGGTAATGTGAACAATCTTGATAGTTTTCCTTTTATTCTGGTTGTAGTATTTCATTCCAGAATTTTTAAGAAAAATTATTTTGCATATAAATAGTTTCAGCTGTCTTTCTTTAACTCCTAACCTGTCCCTTGAGGAAGCACAAAAGGCATAAATTGTGTAAGGGGGTGAGGGGAATAGTTCTATTCTACATTCACTGACTCCATTTAGTGTTCTGTTAAAGATACACATTTATAATAAATGCTTCAAAGCCTTTTACTTAAGCTAATTGTAATGTGCTATTATCATCGCATGCATATGTGGTGTCTCCCTACTCATGATCAGTGAGTAACATAGATATTTAACGCCAGTCCAAGTTTATTGTACTCAAAGAAAAACAATGAATTTGAAACATTTTTTGGCTTTGAGTGTATTTTTTTGTCTCAGCCAGGTATATATGGTTGTCATTTTTCATTTGTGTGAAATGTTATGGTATGAGCCCTGCTATGTACTGAGTTAAATGATGTCAGCCATAGTACTAGCGTAAGGACCACAATTGGCTTCAATGTTGTTAGGTTAAGGAGATAAATCATCAGTCATGAATCAAGCTCCTAATCAATAGAAGTGGCCATTATTGAAAAGTACAAAGCTGCGGACATTAGATAATGTGATGGACAGAATGTAGCTGCTCTCTTACTGCCTGTAATCAGTATGTACTTTATGGAAAGAATGTGTGTCTTTTCGTACCTTTGGAGTGTGTATTCTAATTAAATAATTCAGCAGCAAGCTTTTGTGAGTTTAAAATAAAAAAGATAACCCCAAAATTAACGCAATGACATGCATTCGGTCTTACACAGAGACACACACTCACACTCCACACTATCACACTGACAGGCCAGGCACACAGAGATGGGAAAATTCCCAACTCTGTGAACCCGACCTGTCCCGCAAAATGATTGTGAAGGCTGATTGGTGCAAAGGCAGCCTCAGTGCTCCAGCATTGCAGTTTGTTAAACTAATAAAATTGAAATGCCCCAGCCCTCACCTCCTTACACCCCACACCCCATCTATACCAACCTATAGCATTTTGTGTCCTGCACTCACCCCCCATAGCTCCCTCACACCCCCTCTTCCAATCCACACCCCTCTATACACCCCTCATATCTCCATTCTAATCCCTACCCTTTCACCTACCCCCTCATATCCACTATGCCCCCACATCAGTATTTCTCTAAATAGCCCCTAGGCCAACTTAGTGGCAACACATGCCACCCATTCCCCCACTCACCACCCTTTTGCCATGTACTCCTCCATGCCAAGCCACCTAGTATCCTGTTACAGTTCTTTGATAACTTGTTCTTTTGACATCTCTGACAGTTTTTTGACAGATTGACAGGTTTTTGACTGCCTTGGCAGCATTGACAGTTCTTTGACAGTTCCAATGAATTTATGCACAATTATGTTTACTTTTAAAAAAAATTCAGAGTGCCCAATTCATTTTTTCCAATTAAGGGGCAATTTATTACAGCCAATTCACCTACCCGGCACATCTTTGGGTTGTGGGGGCGAAACCCATGCAAACACAGGGAGAATGTGCAAACTCCACATGGACAGTGACCCAGAGTCGGGATCGAACCTGGGACCTCGGCGCCATGAGGCAGCAGCATTAATCACTGCGCCACTGTGCTGCCCTTTAGGTTTACTTTTAATAATCACAAATGGTGCCCTCCCTTTCCGAAAGAGTGCCTTACCTCTCCCAAAGGTGTCCCAGGTCCTTCTCCAAAGGGGTACCCTAACTAGCCAAATGAATGCACCAAGTTCAGATCAGCTTGAATCTGGTCTAATCTGCACACTGCACATTCCTGGCCAACCAAAACCCAACTTCAGTGGAGGCAGCTGGTGGTTTTAATGGTCAAGTACCTCCATAAACCACGCATTTGTGAACCCTGGCCCAATTCCAGTCCCACTTCATGAGGTTCTGCATCATGGCAAAAATCTTGGCCAGATGGTAAGCTTCTTCAGATTGCAGTTATTTTAATTTATGATTTATGATTTCCAGTCTCTCATGTGGCAGGCCTATGGTTTCTTGAATGGATTTGATGATGTAAAGTTGAAGTAATGATCCTCTAAGGGAAGGACTCACAGGAAATTGAGGTTTCTTATAGTCTAACATCTAAGAAGTTGGTTCTCAGACTGGCCGATGACTGATGGTCTTGATGGATCTGCTGGCTGCTGAGTCAATAAGGGCTCAGTCCCTGAAACCAGCTTCGATCATATGACCACTGCATCAACAATTCTGAAGCCCACCAGGTCCAGTTTGGATGGGGGAGGCCATCATTATATAATCTGAAGTTGATAGTGGCAATTGAGTTTTGATCGTCCCCTTTGTCCATTATGGAACACGGAGAAAGGCAATCTGGTCACTCCACAGTCTTCAGGTGCTGGACCATCTTTAAACAATGAGATGTGTGAATTCCACAAACAGGTACTCTCATCTGTGCACATATTTAATTAGGTATCACTGGAGATTTCGATATGATCCATAGATTCCATACAGTGCAGAAGGAGGCCATTTGGCCCATCGACCCTGCACTGACTATCTGGAAGAACACCCCACCCAGGCTGACTGCCCCACCCTATCCCCATAATCCCAGTTAACCTTCACACCTTTGGACACTAAGGGACAATTTAGCATGGCCAATCCACCCAGCCTGTGCATCTTTGAACTATGGGAGGAAACCCTAGCACTGGAGGAAACCCACGCAGACACGGGGAGAACATGCAGACTCCACACAGAAGGTCGGAATCAAACCTGGATCCCTGGTGCTTTGAGGCAGCAGTACTAACCACTGTGCCACCATGCCACCCGAACCTGATATTGTCTGTAGTTCAAATGCCAAAAGTCATATGATTTGCGGCAGTCACTTTAACAGTTTATTTGTGTCCAATCTTAAATATATTGACTGAAACTTCACAATATGACATGCCTGTACTGGGCATGACAATGGGGACAGAATTAGATTGGGCTTTGATGTTGGGAAATATTGACAACTGTGATGAGGATAGTCTTGAACTTCTAAAGGACATAGAAATGTTGATGGATTGGGCAGACAGTGGCCGATGAAGCTCAATGCATGGAAGTGTGAGGTGATTCATTGTGGCAGGAAGAATATGGAGAGACAGTATAAAATAAAGTGAGAAATTCCAAAAGAGGTGCAGGAACAGAGGGACCTCAGTGTATATGTGCATAAGTCATTGAAGATGGCTGGGCATGTTGAGAGAACAGTTAACAAAACATAGGTGTCCTAGGTTTTATCAATGGGGCATTGAGTACAAGAGTAAGGAGATCAAGTTGACATTGTTTCAGACACTAGTTAGGCCTCATCTGGAGTATTGCAGTTGTGTGTGCTATGCTTAAGGAAGGATGTGAAGGCATTGGAGAGAGTAGAGGAGATTCACAATAACAATCCCAGGGATAAAGAACTGTAACTATTAGGATAGGTTGGAGAGGCTGAGATGGTTTTCCTTGAGGAAAAGAAGGCTAATAGGAGACTTGATACAGCAACCAAGATCCTGAGGGATAGGGACAGGATAAAGAGTGAGAAATTGTTCCCAAGGCAGCATCAAGAAGTAAAGGGCACATAATCAAAGTAATGGGCAAAAAGAGTAGAAGTGATGTGAGGAAAAATGTTTTTCACTCAGAGGGTGGTTGGAGTCTGGAAAGAGCTACATGAAAGGGTGGTGGAGGCAGGTTAAACCGAGGTATTCAAAAGGGAATTGGATTGCTGTCTGAAAAGAATGTGCAAGAGAGCCATTGAAGATGTGATGGGCTGAGTGGCCTCCTTTTGCACTGTAAAGATTCCATGATCTGATCTGTGACTAGTCTGACAGAACCCACTACCTCAACTCACACGGGAGGAATAGTTATTTGGGGGAGATAAATGAACCATTGCATCATAATTCAACCAGAGTCAGCACCTTCTCAAGAGGAAGAGACAAAAGGAAACATTTCCATAATATACATAAATGAATGCATTATACTCATTTATAGTCGTCATGGTATAATTCCTTGTAAAGATTCTATGTTACAAATGACCATGATAATAGTACATGTCGTGTCCTATTATTTCCTTGATGATGAAAGTATCTATAGAACACAAAGATGTAGTTGCTACAAGTATTTATTCTTCGCGGTAACCGTGCATTTCTATGTACAAACAATTCCGTCTCCGTTACTGTGATCTGTACTCTTGTCCGTCCTGCTACCAAGTGTCTGGTTCCCGTCCGTCCTCTGATATATATACAGCTAATAATAATAATAATCACTTATTGTCACAAGTAGGCTTCAATGAAGTTACTGTGAAAAGTCCCTAGTCGCCACATTCCAGCGCCTGTCGGGGAGGCTGGAACGGGAATTGAACCATGCTGCTGGCGTTGTTCTGCATTACAAGCCAGCGATTTAGCCCACTGTGCTAAACCAGCACCTGTCCGGTCTGGTTCCCCCTGCTGGTGGGAGTTTATAGCTATCCCTACATGTATTTGTCATTGTCTATGAACAGTGGCACTATTATATATAAATATATACATTGGTACAACTATGTACAATTATACATAAATATGCCTATACACTTATCACCACAGTGCATACTGGAATTTCCAAAATACTACTGACTTCTAGAATCCCTGCACTATAGTCGGAGGGCGAGACAAGACTTTCATTACAAACGCTGAACTTCATCTAAACAAAATAAAGAGATCATTCTTAATGGTTTGAGGGGAGGAAATGTTGTGCAGTATGATGATCCAATATCTCGAATGGTTAGAGAAGGGCATAGTAGAGAGTAAGTGGACATTTGCAGTGTATATGCCAATAATTTTCTAGAATGTGCAAATGTAGTGCATAAGCAGGAGTCACTTTGTGCCCCAGTGATGTCAAGTTACTTCTGATGCATCTGCTTTTATTGGCTAGAATATCCTGGAAAAATGTACAAATTACTGACTAATTGTCTTTTGAGTGTTGAACTTCCGGCTTATTACGTACATCGGACACTAATGGCATGGCCGACTGGGACCCGCCCAGCCATCAAGGTGTCCTCCCCCAATTGGACAGAATCGATCAGGGTGATCGAGACCCTATCGATCCATCGGACCTTCACCTAGGACCACCGAAAAGGACATGAAAGCTAGAAGAATAAATGGTACTGCGTAGCCCACCACTCGCTCCCTCGACTGCAGCCTCGACAGCCAACAACAATTGTGAATTCATCACCAGCCAAGAAGAGAACCATCCACGCCATCCACAAAGGGACCAGAACATTGGGACCAGACCACCTACAAGAACTCCAGCACTGCCAGGCTGCCTGATCTCAGATAAGGCCTTATCTGCTTTGTACTTGCCAGTCACCTGGAAGTTAAGTTAAGGTCGTTTATAGGCCAATGTGCATGAACGTGTGATTGATTAAGTAATTAACCTTGTGCATGTTAATAAACTATTTTTGCGGGCAGCAAGGTGGCGCAATGGTAGCACTGCAGTCTCACGGCGCCGAGGTCCCAGGTTCGATCCCGGCTCTGGGTCACTGTCCGTGTGGAGTTTGCCCATTCTCCCCGTGTTTGCATGGGTTTCACCCCCACAACCCAAAGATGTGCAAGGTATGTGGATTGAACACACTAAATTGCCCCTTAATTGGAAAAAATGAATTGGGTACTCTAAAATAAAAAATAAAAAAATTAAACTATTTTCGTACGAAACAACTTGTGTGATCATTTGTCCACTGTATAGGGGTTAAACACACACTGTGGTTTAGATAAAGAAAGGTGCAACAGCATTCTTTGAAACCTTATCATGTATTCATCCACCTTTTGCAATACACTTTGCAATAACAAATCATCCACCTGATTCGGTCTGCTGTGTGGATTAAAGTAACCACGCTCCTCATTTTCTTCACCATCACCTCCTTTCGAGTTGCTTTCAGCTTCTTTTGAAGGAGGCCAGAGGACCTATCTATTCCCTGATGGCCTGGCCAATATTTCTCCCTTAGCCAACATTACTAAAAAAGGTAATTTAGTCATCATTATAGTGCTGTTTGTGGTTGCTTGCTGTGTACATATTAACTGCCGTTTCCTAAATTATAACATTTCCAGAGTAATTAATTGGTTGTAAAGTGCTTTGGGGTCTCCTGAGGTCATGAAAGATACTGCATAAATGCAGATGTTTCTTCGGCATGCTTGCCTTCATTGGCCGGGGCATTGAGTATAAGAATTGGCAAGTCATGTTGCAGCTGCATAGAACCTTAGTTAGGCCACACTTGGAGTATAGTGTTCAATTCTGGTCGCCACACTACCAGAAGGATGTGGAGGCTTTAGAGAGGGTGCAGAAGAGATTTACCAGAATGTTGCCTGGTATAAAGGGCATTAGCTATGAGGAGCGGTTGAATAAACTCGGTTTGTTCTCACTGGAACGAAGGAGGTTGAGGGGAGACCTGATAGAGGTATACAAAATTATGAGGGGCATAGACAGAGTGGATAGTCAGAGGCTTTTCCCCAGGGTAGAGGGGTCAATTACTAGGGGGCATAGGTTTAAGGTGAGAGGGGCAAGGTTTAGAGTAGATGTACGAGGCAAGTTTTTTACGCAGAGGGTAGTGGGTACCTGGAACTCGCTACCGGAGGAGGTGGTGGAAGCAGGGACGATAGTGACATTTAAGGGGCATCTTGACAAATACATGAATAGGATGGGAATAGAGGGATACGGACCCAGGAAGTGTAGAAGATTGTAGTTTAGTCGGGCAGCATGGTCGGTACGGGCTTGGAGGGCCGAAGGGCCTGTTCCTGTGCTGTACATTTCTTTGTTCTTTGTTCTTTGTTGTTCTTTTTGTTCATCACCCACTGAGCATGCATCCACCAGGTCACTGATACCATTCTCAGGAAAGGGAGAGTACCGAGGATAGTCCCAAGGTAGGCTGCTCCTCTGGATAGACCCACAATGGTCTGTTTCTCCGGGCTTGGAATCTTTCACCATCTGCTCTGTAGACATCCTTCCACCTGTGAAAACATCGGAAGGTTCTGCCAGCGAGCTCTCGTGTGCTGCTGCCCTAAGGGAAGTCATGATAGCTCTCTATGCCCGAATAAGCACATTTTTTTTGTCATTGCTTCGCAGGAAAACGGACTTTATGAAATTAATATTTTTTTAAAAAATGTTTTTTATTACTTTATCTGAGTTACAAAGCCAGAGCTCAGAGCGTGGACAGGGGCACACCCCTAATCCAGCTCCTTGCCTGCTGCAAAAAACAATTCAAACTGAATCCAATTCATGGTCCCCACAAGAGAGACATACCAGACCCAGGCATTACACCTGCCCTCGCGTTCATCTTAGCCAAAATGCCGAGAAGCGATTTATGAAATTAATAATAATGAAGACGGTCTGAAGATGAGTCATATGGACTCGAAACGTTAACTTTATTTCTGTCTCCACAGATGCTGCCAGACCTGCTGAGCTTTTCCACCATTTTCTGTTTTTACTTCAGATTAACTGCATTTTGCTTTTAGTTATAAAATCAATCTTGTCGAATATCTCTTAATTCCTGGGAGAGCATCCTGCATAGTATCCTGCAAAGTCTCCAAAATATTACCCTGGAGATCTCGTAATCCAGCAAAAAGCGCTTCCACTGTTCTCTCCCACAACCCATGAATCAAAGCCTGCATTGATTTAATAGAGGTTTTAAACTCATGGAGCATTAGAGCTATTTCCTCCGGTTGGGGTGTCAATAATGAAGGGGTCATCAATTTAAAACTGTCAGTGAGAGTGAAGAGAGAACTAATAGGAATTGTCATTACACAGCAGTCGGTTGGAGCATGGATTGCTTCACCACAGGGTAAAAGCCATTTGCTTCTTTCAAGGGAAAAGTAAATAATTTGAAGCAGAGAAGATACCGTGAGGAGAGAGCTCAGCAGACTGCTTCAATTTGAACCACTTTCTTCCACAAGCCACACAGGCATATTGGACTGAATTGGCTTCATTAGCTTTGAAGTTCTAGTTCTTCATGCAGGTTATTAAATGTTGCGTTTTGATGTAAGTTTGTCATTGCATTATGTGTTCACAAATAAACAAAACAAGAATACCATCTGATTGAACCAGCCAATCAAGATGCCATTAAGGTGCTACAATTAGCCTTAGTGTGCCCAAGAAAGGGAGAGTCGGGCTTCCTATGCGCCCGGACTTACCTGAGTCTGGTATCCATGCTGTTTTGATTCACATGGGGCGACTTACAGTTCCAGCAACACTCACTCCTGAGTTCCAGCACTGCCGGGACTGCACGAGCTCTCGGCTAATCCGATTGGCCTGCAGCTCTCGAGGGCGGGATGTCATTCAACTGAAGGATGGAAGCCCCCGCTGGGCTTGTTAACGCTGCCCTTAGTGTATTATTGCTGCGGGGCAGCTTTTTTAAAAGTTGATTAGTTCGCGAATGGCTTGCCACCAGCTGTAAAATGCACTTAATGTTTCAGGGCAATAACCCTTCATCAGAAAAACTGTAATGACTTAGACCAGGCCTTTGAGATTGGCCATTTGGAATACGAGTTCTCTGATTAGTGACCCAATCAGGGAATCTCTTCTCTGTATATAACAGGGAGTGTCAGATCCTCTGCAATCCCAATATAGACAGCAAAGTGAATGCACATGGTTGTATTGCTGTTGGTTTTGTTAATAAAATAACTGCCTCCGTGGACTTATTACACAACATCTGCTGGTAGACTTGCCCATTAGGATCTTACACTATGTACTGAAGGTATTAACTGATAAAGACATGGGGCGGGATTCTCCCTTACCTGGCGGGCGGGGGCTCCCGGCGGGATGGAGTGGCGTGAACCACTCCGGCGTCGGGCTGCCCCAAAAGAACGGATTTCTCCGCACTTTTAGGGGCCAAGCCCTCACCTTTAGGGGCTAGGCCTGCACCGGAGTGGTTGCCGTCCCGCTGGCTGGCGTGGAAGGCCTTTGGCGCCATGCCAGCCAGGGCCGAAGGGACTCAGTCGACCGGCGGAAGTCCGCGCATGCGCGGGAGCGTCAGAGGCTGCTGACGTCAACCCCGCGCATGCGCAGGGGGGAGTCACCTCCGCGTCGGCCATCGCGGAGACCTACATGGCCGACATGGAGGGGAAAGAGTGCCCCCACGGCACAGGCCCGCCCGTGGATCGGTGGGCCCCGATCGCGGGCCAGGCCACCGTGGAGGCACCCCCCAGAGCAGATCCCCCCCAGGACCCTGGAGCCCGCTCGCGCTGCCTGGTCCCGCCGGTAAGGGACGTGGTTTAATTCATGCTGGCGGGACCGGCATTACAGCAGCGGGACTTCGGCCCATCGCAGGCTGGAGAATTGCCGGGAGGGGGCCCGCCGACCGGCGCGGCGCGATTCCCGCCCCCGCCGAATCTCCGGTGCCGGAGAATTCGGCGGCCGGCGGGGGCGGGATTCACGCCGCCCCCCCAGCGATTCTGCGACCCAGCGGGGGAGTCTGAGAATCCCACCCATGGTGAGAGAAACATGAGTGAAGAGTGCAAAGAACGAATCAGTTTGAAGGATTGTGAAATGAACAGGCTCGCGTGTGCCGTCCCCCACCCGCTGTTGTTTGGGCAGGGGAGGCATGTGAAACATGAAGGATGGCTAGTGGTGAGCCACCATCTTGAACTGCTGCAGGTCATGTGGTGCAGTATTTCAACTTGAAAATTACAGGAAGCGTCATTAAATTTGACTTGATGCCATATAGTGTGGCCCATCTTAGGTGCCTCGACACAATTGTAATTCTTTTGATATTTTCAATGTACATTCCATGTCAGGCATGCAGACTGGAGGCAAAACATTTCAAATTGAAAAATTACAGAAAGTGCGATGGAATTCAACTTTCCTTCATCTAACATGTTCCTTTCTGAGGTGCCTCAATACCATTTCACTACGCCTGTATTCACAAGGTATATTTACTATCTTGCACATAACCAAAGAGATAATACTGGTTTTCCAGCCCCTCGGTGCACTATGGTTCAAAGGCCTTAGACAGCAACCTTTCCCCATTGCGTCTCTGTGGTGGCTGCCCCAAGCTTTAGTGTATTCCTCAGCACTGGAATGTGCCAGTCTACAACACTCAGTCGGGTCGACACTTTGCCCTGGAAGACCGGCAGGTTTCGGGCAGATCAAATAGCATCGTTCACCAAGTTGATAATCTTCCAGTTGCAGTTGATATTTGTCTCGGTGTCCGTCCCTGGGAATAGCCCGTAGAGCACAGCGTCTTGCATCACAGAACTGCTTGGGATGAACCTCGACAAAAAAACAATACATCTCTCTTCGGACTTTCTTTGGAAAGGTGCATTCCAGAATGAGGTGAATTGTGGAATGTTCTGCCTGCGGAGGTGGTGGAGTCAGAGTCATGAGGGACATTTAAGCGACTCTTAGGCAGGCACATGGACAGCAGTAAATTGAAGGGGTGTAGGTTAGGTGGATCTTAGATTAGGATAAATGGTCGGCACAACATCGTGGGCTGAAGGGCCTGTACTGTGCTGTATGTAATGTTCTATGTTCTATGTAATAGTCGCTTACTCGCCACAGCCCCCTTGAGGGCAACGTGTATATGAGCTGTGCCTCTGGGGATCTGACAGGGCGGCCATTTCTCATCACCGGCCAACCTATATTTTGGTGCTCGCTTGAAAGTTCTGGCAATGAGATGTTCTGCCAAATGACTTTGACAGTCTACTCAGGGGACCCCTGACAGGATTTACATCTCTATTTTCCTACAGCGCTTCCAGCATATTACGTGCAGACCACTGCCTAATAGCACAGTACGAAGTCTTACAACACCAGGTTAAAGTCCAACAGGTTTGTTTCGATGTCACTCGCTTTCGGAGCGCTACTCCTTCCTCAGGTGAATGATGAGGTATGTTCCAGAAACAAATATATAGACAAATTCAAAGCTGCCAGACAATGCTTGGAATGCGAGCATTAGCAGGTGATTAAATCTTTACAGATCCAGAGATGGGGTAACCTCAGGTTAAAGAGGTGTGAATTGTCTCAAGCCAGGACAGTTGGTAGGATTTTGCAGGCCAGATGGTGGGGGATGAATGTAATGCGACATGAATTCCAGGTCCCGGTTGAGGCCGCACTCATGTGTGCGGAACTTGGCTATAGTTTCTACTCAGCGATTCTGCGTTGTCGCACGTCCTGAAGGCCGCCTTGGAGAACGCTTACCCGGAGATCAGAGGCTGAATGCCCTTGATTGCTGAAGTGTTCCCCAATGGAAGGGAACATTCCTGCCTGGTGATTGTCGCGCGATGTCCGTTCATTCGTTGTCGCAGCGTCTGCATGGTCTCGCCAATGTACCACGCTTCGGGACATCCTTTCCTGCAGCGTATGAGGTAGACAACGTTGGCCGAGTCGCACGAGGATGTACCGCGTACCTGGTAGGTGGTGTTCTCACGTGTAATAGTGGTATCCATGTCGATGATCTGGCACGTCTTGCAGAGATTGCCATGGCAGGGTTGTGTGGTGTCGTGGTCACTGTTCTGAAGGCTGGGTAGTTTGCTGCAAACAATGGTTTGTTTGAGGTTGCGCGGTTGTTTGACGGCAAGTAGTGGGGGTGTGGGGATGGCCTTGGCAAGATGGTCATCTTCATCAATGACGTGTTGAAGGCTGTGAAGAAGATGTCGTAGTTTCTCCGCTCCGGGGAAGTACTGGACGACGTAGGGTATTCTGTCGGTTGTGTCCCATGTTTGTCTTCTGAGGAGGTCGGTGCGGTTTTTCACTGTGGCGCATTGGAACTGTCGATCGATGAGTCGAGTGCCATATCCCGTTCGTACGAGGGCTACTTTCAACGTCTGTAGATGCCTGTTACGCTCCTCCTCGTCTGAGCAGATCCTGTGTATACGGAGAGCTTGCCCATAGGGGATGGCTTCTTTAATGTGTTTAGGGTGAAAGCTGGAGAAGTGGAGCATCGTGAGGTTATCCGTGTGTTTGGGGTAAAGCGAAGTGCTGAGGTGACCGTCCTTGATGGAGACGAGTGTGTCCAAGAATTCAACTGATTTTGGAGAGTAGTCCATGGTGAGTCTGATGGTTGGGTGGAACTTATTAATGTCATCGTGTAGTCGTTTCAGTGATTCTTCGCCGTGGGTCCAAAGGAAAAAAATGTCATCGATGTATCTGGTGTATAACGTCGGTTGAAGGTCCTGTGCGGTGAGTAGGTCCTGTTCAAACTTGTGCATGAAGATGTTGGCGTATTGGGGTGTGAATTTGGTCCCCATGGCTGTTCCGTGCGTCTGGATGAAGAACTTGTTGTCGAAGGTGAAAACGTTGTGATCCAGAATGAAGCGGATGAGTGCAGAATTGCGTCTGGAGATTGGCAGTTGTTGGTGTTGAGTACTGAGGCTGTTGCAGCAATGCCGTCGTCATGGGGGATGCTGGTGTAGAGTGCCGAGACGTCCATTGTGACGAGGAATGTTCCTGGTTCAACTGTCTATATATTTGTTTCTGGAACATACCAGCTGCGGAACACCGCCAAACAGATGGGACAACAATACTATGCCACCTATATGCATACCAAGAACAGAAAGCTTGAGAAACTTGGCATCACCACCGGCAGCAACCAAGCCACCCCCGGTGCCACAGTAGAAAACAATACAGGGAAATCTATTGTCAACTTGTCAGACTACACCCTTCAACCAGACGAAATCAAAGTCCTCAGCAGAGGGCTCAATTTCTGCACCACCACCAAAATGGACCCCATCAGTCTCGCGCCAGACACGGAGGAATTCATCAGGCGAATGAGGCTCCGGGAATTCGTCCACAGACCCCAAGAGGCCAACAGCGAACCCAAGCAGACTATCAATGAACCGGAAAAGCAGACCGTATGATCTGCGGTGCGGCAACCGAAGAGGAAAGAGTCGAATTGGACCCCTCCGGAAGGCCGCTGCCTTAGACTCGACATGTATGCTCAAGCCGTCAGGAGTCGCGTCAATGTCAGATTCATCAGTCGCATTCACAAGACAGCCCCGAACGTCACCCAAGCACAACACAATGCCATCCGCGCTCTCAAGACCAACCGCAACATCGTCATCAAACCAGCAGACAAAGGAGGGGCCACTGTCGTACTGAACAGAACTCCTACTGCAAAGGAGTATACCGACAACTGAACAACCAAGAACACTACAGACAGTTACCCGCAGATCCGACCAAGGAACACATCCGCCAACTTAACAGACTGATCAAGACCTTGGATCCAGATCTTCAGAGCACCCTACGTGCTCTCAACCCACGTACTCCCCGCATTGGAGATCTCTACTGCCTCCCGAAAATACATAAGGCCAACACACCAGGCCGCCCTATCGTTTCAGGCAATGGGACCTTGTGTGAGAACCTCTCTGGCTACATCGAGGGCATCTTGAAACCCATCGTACAAGGTACGCCCAGCTTCTGTCACGACACGACGGACTTCCTACAGAAACTCAGCACCCATGGACCAGTTGAACCAGGAACATTCCTCGTCACAATGGACATCTCGGCACTCTACACCAGCATCCCCCATGACGACGGCATTGCTGCAACAGCCTCAGTACTCAACACCGACAACTGCCAATCTCCAGACGCAATTCTGCAACTCATCCGCTTCATTCTGGATCACAACGTCTTCACCTTCGACAACAAGTTCTTCATCCAGACGCACGGAACAGCCATGGGGACCAAATTCGCTCCCCAATACGCCAACACCTTCATGCACAAGTTTGAACCAGACTTCCTCACCGCGCAGGACCTTCAACCGACGTTATACACCAGATACATCGATGACATTTTTTTCCTTTGGACCCACGGCGAAGAATCACTGAAACGACTACACGATGACATTAATAAGTTCCATCCAACCATCAGACTCAGCATGGACTACTCTCCAAAACCAGTTGCATTCTTGGACACACTCGTCTCCATCAAGGACGGTCACCTCAGCACTTCGCTTTACCCCAAACACACGGATAACCTCACGATGTTCCACTTCTCCAGCTTCCACCCTAAACACATTAAAGAAGCCATCCCCTATGGACAAGCGCTCCATATACATAGGATCTGCTCAGACGAGGAGGAGCGTAACAGACATCTACAGACGTTGAAAGATGCCCTCGTACGAACGGGATATGGCACTCGACTCATCGATCCGACAGTTCCAACGCGCCACAGCGAAAAACCGCACCGACCTCCTCAGAAGACAAACATGGGACACAACCGACAGAATACCCTTCGTTGTCCAGTACTTCCCCGGAGCCGAGAAACTACGTCATCTTCTTCACAGCCTTCAACACGTCATTGATGACGATGAACACCTTGCCAAGGTCATCCCCACACCCCCACTACTTGCCTTCAAACAACCGCGCAACCTCAAACAAACCATTGTTTGCAGCAAACTACCCAGTCTTCAGAACAGTGACCACAACACCACACAACCCTGCCATGGCAATCACTGCAAGACGTGCCAGATCATCGACATGGATACCACTATTACACGTGAGAACACCACCCACCAGGTACGCGGTACATCGTTGTGCGACTCGGCCAACGTTGTCTACCTCATACGCTGCAGGAAAGGATGTCCCGAAGCGTGGTACATTGGCGAGACCATGCAGACGCTGCAACAACGAATGAACGGACATTGCGCAACAATCACCAGGCAGGAATGTTCCCTTCCAGTCGGGGAACACTTCAGCAGTCAAGGGCATTCAGCCTCTGATCTCCGGGTAAGCGTTCTCCAAGGCGGCCTTCAGGACGCGCGACAATGCAGAATCGCCGAGCAGAAACTTATAGCCAAGTTCCGCACACATGAGTGCGGCCTCAACCGGGACCTGGAATTCATGTTGCATTACATTCATCCCCCACCATCTGGCC
Source organism: Scyliorhinus torazame (assembly GCF_047496885.1). Taxonomy (NCBI): domain Eukaryota; kingdom Metazoa; phylum Chordata; class Chondrichthyes; order Carcharhiniformes; family Scyliorhinidae; genus Scyliorhinus; species Scyliorhinus torazame. The sequence continues at coordinate 62,729,366 of NC_092713.1, forward strand.
TGCGAAATCCTACCAACTGTCCTGGCTTGACACAATTCACACCTCTTTAACCTGGGGTTACCCCATCGCTGGATCTGTAAAGATTTAATCACCTGCTAATGGTCGCATTCCAAGCATTGTTTGGCATCTTTGAATTTGTCTATTTTTGTGTTTCTGGAACATACCTCTTCATTCACCTGAGGAAGGAGCAGCGCTCCGAAAGCTAGTGACATCGAAACAAACCTGTTGGACTTTAACCTGGTGTTGTAAGACTTCGTACTGTGCTCACCCCAGTCCAACGCCGGCATCTCCACATCATGACTGCCTAATAGACTTGTGGTCAAAGGTGTTTTCCTGCATAAACTTTTTCACAAGGGTTTGGTGGAGCTTTGCATGGCAATGTGGATGGACCCATCCTTTGCAACGTCAGGGACATGTAGAATCTCAGCAGATAGTGACATATCCACCCCGACACCAACTCTCCATTTGGCCCTAACCCTCCCTTCAACCCCTCTCCCTTCAACAACCCTTCCTTCACACCACCCTCCCTCCCACCAGTGTGAATCACGCGTGTGGCTAACGATGCCCTCTCTGTGTCTCCTCGGGTAAAGCTCTTCCACAATCGACGGGAGAGGGCGTGACTGGCGGAGGCATGCCGGACTTAAGAATCCTCACTACCTTCGGGGAACGGGCCCTGGACGTGGGTGGCCGAGGACAGAGTGATCACCAACACGGAGGTTGGCGGAAGTCGCAGAAGTGAGGAACCACTGGGCTCCACCCGAGAACCTGATGTTGTTATCGCCTTACTGACTGACCCATCCCTCCCACTGACCACATGTCCATTCTCCCGCAGGTCCTCCAGCCGACGGTGCCGGCCCATCCTGGGTGGCCCCCTCTCCAGACTCCCAGGAGAACACCTTGGAGGAGAGCTCCGAGGAAGACACGATCGATACATCACAGCTGTCATCCCTACCTTTCACCAGCGCAGACACACGCACCTCGATGGGGAACATTTGTCAGGCTCCTGGGGCACAATCTGATGAACACCACACAGCTGCTGAGACACATCAGATGGAGACAGGAACTGGCAGGCGAGACAGTGGTCGGAGGTACCCAGCTGGATCCCAACCTAATGCTGAGCCTGTGGTACGGGTTTACCCAAAGCTGATGGAGACGTTGGGGTGCGGCTGGAACATTCAGAGGGAGATGTCAGCGACACTCCAGCAGGCCCATAGCTGCTTGGAGGAGACCGAGAAGCTACAGGCGCAGGGCATGCCGCCGGCAATGCATGGCACCGAGGCCATCACTGCTAGTGTGATGACCGCAGTGGAGGGCCTGCTGCATGATGTCAGCACCATACTGGGGGTGCCCTGGGTGTTCTCTAGTCGGTGACGGCCATGGCTGAGGGTCTCGGCAGAATTTCCAACTTGCTGGGGGATGTTAGCCAGTACCAGGCTGACCTTGATGAGGTGCTGCGGGACATTTCCCGCTCTCAGATGGGAATGGCAGAGGTGCTGTGGAGCTTTCCAATGCAGGTGGGCATTGCTGAGGTGCTGCAAAGCATGTCCCAATCACTGAAGAGCATTGCAACACCATGGTGCAAACATCAGGGAGCCGCCAATGCTGACAGATCCGAATGATGCAGGGGCAGCCGGGGCTCGAACCAGCTGCCCCTCTGTCCCGAGGTAAACCCCACGGCCCCATGGGCATCGGGCGGGAGGAGAGGGCGCTGGATGCCAACCCGGATCAGTCCCATGGAATGGGGATGGTGGCCACCAACTCCCCCGAGTTCCACTCCTCTGATGAGGCCACTTCTTGAGGTCAGCACATGGGTTAGAGTGGCATGTCTGTGCATGTGCCGTCAACAAGTGCACTGGGGCCCCCAGATGATGCCCGCCAGGTGCAGCCGCTAGCTGCCTTCATCTCTGTTGTACGTCCTGGGGACACACCTAGATGCAGCAGTAGAGGGAGGAAGGCCAAATACATTGAGAATCACTGAGGGCACCGGAGGAGGGAGGAGAGGGCGGTGGGGTAGGTCGGGGGGATGCGAGTAGGTGAGGGGGTGTGGGGGGGGGGTTTGGGAAGAGGGTGGTGGCGCCATCGGGAGAGTGGGGAATTGTATGACACTTAAAAAATCCTTGAGCACAACCAGTGTGCCCACCTGTCACTTTCTACTGCAATGCGGGCTGACCTCTGAACCCTTGGCCCATCTCTCCAGGCTTCCCCCCGGCACATCACGTGCAGGTGATGGATGTGAGCGAGCACCCAGCAGACAGGCGGGGGTCAGATTATGGAATATATTGAGGAGCACCAGCGCTCAGCACTCTGCGGGGTATCATCACCTCTTGTCCTCGACAGTGACCCGCTGACGGTATGAGGGCCTCCCTGGCTCTCCGGGCTTGCTGGGCCCTTGCCACTGCCACCGATCCTGCAGCCTCCGGCTGGTCCTCCAGTTATTCCCTGCGATCGTCCTCCAGCCCTTGCAGACCCAGCACCACCTCATCATTGTCATACCTGCTCCTCATCCTCCTCCTCCTTGGACGTGGCCACATGTTCCTCATCACCAATCTCCAGCTCATCGCCCTGCTGAATTGTATGGAAATGGGGCTTAAGTCATGATAATTGGTTTCTCGCCATGTTACGGCGACATCCTGATTTCGCCTATGGGAGTGGGCCGGTTGCATCGCAAACTGTTTGATGCCTATCGTGGTTCACGTTTTCGGCCTCTCTCGCCATTCACCGGCCTCGTTTCGCTCGAACGCGAGGCCCTTGTCTTAAGGACGTGATAAAAGTAACTTCTACCTTTAGCATGAGTTGCTTTGCTACTCAAGATAGGTGGTGAGGAAAAATGGATGGAGAAGTAAACAAGTTTTGCCAATGTGCTTTTCGAAAGGAGATACTTCTTTAAATATAGTACTTTCTTAAACACAGAAACATTCCTATTTATTTCCCTTGGCATATAGTGCACTTGGATGTACAATGTTAAAAGTCCTTTTTTGGAGGAAAATGACTTCAATTGGCCAGAACTCTCTTTGGTCATCTGGTAGTTTTTAAAGAAAATTATTTGTATATATAAAACATATGCCTGTGCGAATAGAAACAGAACTCTGTATTCTGTTCCAGTGTAAAGCAGGGCTGCTCAATGTTCCAGTTATATGAATTTGTGTATTTTGTGGTGGAAAATGAGCTAAATGTATCTACAGGCTTGGGCTTTTGAATTTAGTAATCATGTCAACAACACTGCACTATATTAAAGGCCACCAATATCCAATGGATTTCTTTCTATGACATTAGATTCACTGGGAGTTAAATTGAATAACTAGGAAAAAGGGTGTAGAATTCGCACCCGTAAATTGAAAAGCAAGCAGGATGCCAACATCATGCTGTATGCTCATTTTTATGGTTTCTGTACATAGCCAGAACTTTCCCCACTGATCATTGGCCATGTGCATCAGTAGTGAACCCAACTAGCACGACATAAAGCTCACCTGCACAACTTTAAAGTGACTGCTACAGGTGCTGGGATCAAGAAGAATGGTGCTGTTCAATAAAGAATAATGGAGGCTCTCCAGGCACTTGCTCAGAAGCAGAAGCAAGAGACAGCCACAGTGGTCAACGCCAGGGATATTGCGACAAGAACATAGATGCAGTGCAGGAACAGGTTGGATGATGTCGTCTATAGAAACATAGAAACCAAGAGCAGGAGTAGGCCATTAGGCTCTTCGAGCCTGCTCTGCCATTCAACATGATCATGGCTGATCCTCTATCTCAATGTTATATTCACACTTTCTCTGCATATGCCTTGATGCCACTAAAATCTTTAACAAATTACCTATCTCTTTCTTGAATACATTCAGTGACTTGGCCTCCAGAGCCTTCTGTGGTAAAGAATTCCGCAGGTTCACTACCCTTTGAATGAAGAAATATTTCCTCATCTCCAGTTCTAAGTGATCTAACCACTATCCTGAAACCGTGGGCACGGTTGAACGGCCTCGTCACACCTGACTTGGTGATGGGACGAGGCCGTTAAGTCTTGCGAGAGTCCTCTCGTGAGATTTGCGATCTTATGAATGCCTCGTGAGATCTCGTGAGACGTCACAACCTGATTCACATATTTAAGAGAGCTATTAGGCTGGTGGAAGGTGGGGGTGACAGCTGTCATGCCTCGATGGTGGTCTCCTCGCAGCCCTCCTCTGAGGTGTTCTCGTGGGTGGTCACCCCGGATGGCCTGGCCCCATCAAGTGGAGATCCTGCAGGAGAAGGGACATGTGGTCAGTGAGAAGGGGGGAATCATTTTGGCTCACTGACTTGAGGCCGGTCATCTGGGTGAAGGGGCAGTGGATCAAGGACCAGTGGATCCTCACCTCTGCGGTGCCGGCCAACCTTGCTGTCGGTGACTGCGCTCTCATCGATCAACCCTGCAATCTCCAGGGCCAGCTCTTCGTAGGGGGTGAAGACTCTGATATCTGGAACTCTGCCGCACATCTGGGCCCTTTCTTGCCTATTATGGGCTAATGTCTCCTGCGGGGCAGAGAGGGGGGCATTGCGAGACGCGCGTTTGGTGCATCAGGGGGTCTATGGCAGGTGGCATGTGTAGGCACCGCACTTACACATGGGGTGGTTTAGCACAGTTGGCTAAACAGCTGGCTTGTAATGCAGAACAAGGCCAGCAGCTCGCGTTCAATTCCCGTATCGGCCTCCCCGAACAGGCGCCGGAATGTGGCGACTAGGGACTTTTCACAGTAACTTCATTGAAGCACGAGGGGACATACCTTTAAATTGAGGGGAGATAGATATAAGCCAGATGTCAGGGGTATGTTCTTTACTCAGAGAGTAGTAAGGGCGTGGAATGCCCTGCCTGCAACAGTAATGGACTCGCCAACACTAAGGACATTCAAATGGTCATTGGATAGACATATGGACAATAAGGGAATAGTGTAGGTGGGCTTTAGAGTGGTTTCACAGGTCGGCGCAACATCGAGGGCCGAAGGGCCTGTACTGCGCTGTAATGTTCTATGTTCTATGTACTTGTGACAATAAGCGATTATTATTATCTGGACTTGGCGGCTTTGTGCTTTTGAATGCCAGGTTGTGCTGGGGCATAAGCACAGTGATTGGATTTTGGTGGGGGTGGGGGGGGTGGGGGGGTGGTGCAAGGTGCCAGCATATGACTTGGTGGAGGGGGGATGGGTTGGAGGTCAGAGGGTGGCAGAAACTGATGCTAGGGGGCCAGTGATAACTTACCCTGCAGTTCGGTGGAAGTCATTGATCTTCTTCCTGCACTGTACGGTGCTCCTCCTGGTCCCGCTTCCAGAACCAAGAGCCACTGCCTCCCAGGCGGAATTTCCAGCTCTGCTGCTGGTCCTCCGACATCCTCGGGGAACAGGATGTTGCAACCATGGCATCCAGAAGCCTGGCTGGGTTGGCATGTTTGTGTGCTAGCTGTGAGTGAGTTGTGATGGGGACATTTAAAAGTAACTCCCGGGCAGCACGGTGGTGCAGTGGTAGCACTGCAGTCTCACGGCGCCGAGGTCCCAGGTTCGATCCCAGCTCTGGGTCACTGTCCATGTGGAGTTTGCACATTATCCCTGTGTTTGCGTGGGTCTCGCCCCCACAACCCAAAGATGTGCAGGGTAGGTGGATTGAACATGCTAAATTGCCCCTTAATTGGAAAAAATGAGTTGGGTACTCTAAATTTTTTTTTTTTCTAAAAGTAGCTCCCCCTTGTCAGCGGAGATCTGCCGAGGCGTGGGGCTGCCGAAGCAGAAGGCAAGACAGCCAGTGATGGCGTGTAGCTTGTGGGGTCTCATTTATGGCGATCTCGCCAACGCGGCCATTGGGAAACACCCAGCCAATCGCACCTGAAATAACGCTTAGAACTTTTTCCGTTAAATCGTACCCAGTGGGTCTGATTCTGATAAATTGGGGATCCTATATTTCCCCCAAGTGGGGAGTTTAAAATGGAAGCCATTAAATGTACAGCACCAAAGGCAGTCATTTGGCACATGATGCCTGAGCTGCCCTTCTGAGCGTGTTATGCAATTTCCCTTCCCTATACCTTCAGTTTTCTTTTTCAAATATTTATCCATTCTCCTTTTAAGAGTGTATATCGATTCTGCTTCTGCTATTATTTCTAGTAGATCAGTCCATGTCCTAACAACCATCTTTGTTAAAAGAAAAAATCTAACTTCTAACTTTTAACTAGTGATAATCATAAATGTACACCCTCCAATTACTGACTCACCGACAAGTGAAAATAGTTCTTTCCCATTTCCATGCCAGATTGGATTAGTGCAAACATGCTGACCTTTGACTTAGCGGGTTATGGGTGTCAAACCTGACTGCAAGACCTAACCACATAATCGAGGCTGACACTTCTTTATAATAGGGGAGGAATGTTGCATTATCAGAGGTGCTGTTTAAGAAGAGTATGGGAGCTCTCACAGAGTCCTGAACAGTACATCCCTCAACTCACATCACTAAAGCAGATTAACCAGCTAAATAAAAACAGACCTCGAAGATATCCTTTTGACCTTGTGTTCTAATGAGAAGAACTCGCATTTCTCCAGTTATTTTCTCGTAACAGACCCTTGGAATTGTTGCTATCATTTTAGCGAATCTCTTTTGTATCCTTATCATGGCCTTGACATCCTTCCTCAGCTAAGATGGGCAGAATGTGCACATTATTCAAACTGGGTCCTAACTACTCATTTGTATAGGTTCAGTATTACTTCTTTGTTTTGCATTCTATGCTGCTTATCATAAAACCTAAAATCCCCAAAATTATTTTTATTACAGCTTTATTATATTGTTCTCTGAGTTCTAATTGTCTGCCTTTTATCAATTAGTCCATATGTCCTCCCGATTTTTATTCTCCAATTGCTCATATTTCTTCAGATTACATTTTGTGATGGTACAGAACCTAACCCTGCATGTTTTTATAAAAATACATCCTTGTGGCTATTTTTTGTAAAAATGTGTTCATGGAATGTGGGCATCGCAGGCTGTGTCAGCATTTATTGCCCATCCCCAATTGCCCTTGAGGAAGCAGTTAAGAGTCAACCACATTGCTGTGGGTCTGGAGTCACATGTAGACCAAACCAGGTACGGATGGACATTAATGAACCAGATGGGTTTTTATGACAATTGACAGTGGTTTCCAGATTTTTGTTGAATTCAAATTTCACCATCTACAATGGTGGGATTTGAACCTGGGTCCACAGAGCATTACTCTGAATCTCTGGTTTACTAGTCCAGTGACAATACTACTATGCCACTGCCTCCCCTTAAACCATTAGACTACACTCTACGACTGAACAAGGATGCCACGCCAAAGATGGCTGACCCTCTCTCTGCGAGTTATCATTTGTGAGTCTCCAGAACAAAATAACTCACTTCTCATTTTCGGGAATGCCATCACCTCATTGTGTCCATAAAGGAGCCTCTACCAGACCATTTGGGGCTGCATAGCCCAATTTCAAAGGGAGCTACCAGAAGATCATTTGCATTTGACAAATCACACTTGCTAGCAGAGTCTGTGAATGTACAAAGTCTAATGGCCATAACTTCTACCCAGCGGTGTAAAGCCATTAGAATTACAAGAATATAAAGCGCACTTACCTGTTCTGGAAAACTTCATTGAAACGTCCAATGGCTGGAGCTGCTTGGTACCTGCAGCGAAACATGCACAGGGCGATGCAATACTGGTGTGTTTGGAGAGGCCACGCCCCACTTTTGTTACTGCACTGGCTGCTGGAAAGCAGGTAGATTTAAAGGACCCAGTAAAACTGACAGGCCAGGGAGAATGTAACTATCCAGGTAAATGGATGAATTTGGCAGGTTGGGGTGGGGGTGGGTGTGGAGCGGGTTTTGGGGATGGGGGTGTGTGGGGGGGAGGGGAGGGTCAGATCGGGGAGGGACAGAAGTCACGTTGGATCAGTGGGGAGTCAGGTTGGATCGGGGGCCGGGTGTTCAGGTTGAGGGGGCTGAGTCATGTCTGGAGAGGTGGCTCGGTTCAGGCCTAGGGGGTGCAGGGCAGAGGTGTCCCCTACTGGGCTCGGTCCGGGTGTTTCAAATAGTTACGCTGAAGTTAGAAGTGGTTATTGGTGTAAAGCTAATAGAACCATCCTAAGTTAGCAATTTAAATTGTTTTGTCGGATGGTTTCCAGTGCAGCACAATCGTCCGGGGAAATGAGCCCTTCTGGACAATTGTCGAATAGACCCTTACCTGGGAACTTCTGAGAGGGATTCCCCACTGCATCTTCGGGGTAATTCCCAAATCCAATGTGGTGGAGACAGGAATTTAGGGGACATTACTCCCCAAACACCAGACCCTCACAAAATAGGGAGGATGTTGCAAACCGTCCTTTGTGTTTTTTTTTTGAATGTATGCAATAAATTAACTTTCTGAGTTAATCCAACCTCATTTACTATGGGGTTATTAGTAGAATTCAGAACACACAAAAATCAAGGGGTTGGGAAATACGCCACCACTTATTTAAAAGAAAAACAATTCAAAACATCCACGACAAGTGGTAAGAGGAAAAATCAGTGTCTTGAACTAATCCCCCCCTGTCAACAACAATTCCATCGTTATTTTTTATTCAATCTACTAACTTGTCTATGGCCTCTATCTGTTCATTGCAGTGAAACACGCTATTTATTTAATTGCAATTTTATAATTGTGCCCGTTAATCCCAAAGTCAGATAATTCATTTATATTGAAAAAAAATCAATGGACCCACAAAGATAGGAGTCCAGCACACCAGGTGCAAAAGATAAGGTTGACGTATTTGCAACAATCTTCAGTCAGAAGGGCCAAGTGAATGATCCATTTCAGCCTCCTCCAGAAGTTTCCAGCATCAGCAATGCCAGTTTTCAGCCAAATGGAGCTTAGCAGCTAGACAGGCTGAACTCCAAAGATGAAGTGAGAGTGACTGCTCTTTACATCAAGGCAGCATTTGACCATGTGTGGCATCAAGGAGCCCTAGCAAAACTGGAGTCAATGGAATCAGGTGGAAAACTCTCCACTTGTTGGAGTTATACCTACCACAAAGGAAGATGGTTCTGGTTGTTCGAGGTCAATCATCTCAGTTCCAGGACATTACTTCAGGAGTTCCTGAGGGTAGTGTCCTAGGCCTAACCAATTTAGCTGCTTCATAAATGACATTCCTTCCATCATAAGGTCAGAAGTGAGGATGTTCACTGATGATTGCACAATGTTCAACACCATTCATAATTCCTTACATACTGAAGCAGCCAATTCCGAATGCAGCAAAACCTGGACAATTTCCAGACTTGGGCTGACAAGTGGCAAGGTACACTCAGACCGCAAGTTCCAGGCAATGACCATCTCCAACAAAGGAGAATCTAACCATTGCCTCTTAAAATTCAATGGCATTGCCATCACTGAATCCCTCACTATCAATTCCTGGGGAGGTTACCATTGACCAGAAACTGAACTGGACTAGCCATATTAATGCTGTGGCCAGAAGTGCAACCCAGAGACTAGGAATCCTGTAGCAGGTAATTCACCTTTTCACTGCCCAAAGCCTGTCCACCATCTACAAAGCACAACTCAGGAGTGTGATGGATTACTCTCCACTTGCCAGGATGAGTGAAGCTGCAACAACATGCAAGAAGCTCCAAGACAAAGCAGTACGCTTGATGGGCACCCCTTCCACAAACATTTACTCCCTCCACTACCGACACACAGTGGTAGCAATGTGTACTATCTACAAGATTCACTGCAGGAACTCACCAAGCATCCTTAGACAGCACCTTCCAAATCATGACCACTACCATTTAGAAGCATAAGGGCAACAGATAATTGGGAACATCACCACTTTGAAGTTCCCCTCCAACCAACTCACCATCCTGACCTGGAAATATATTGCCGTTCCTAACATCACTGTGGGTATACCTACACTACATGGACTGCAGTATTTCAACAAGGCAGCTCACCTCCACTTTCTCAGGGGCAATTAAAAATTGGCAATAAATACAAGCCTAGCCAGCGACTTACACATCTCATAAATGAATTTTAAAAAAACTATGCTTCTTTTTATTATGAACCTGTAAAGTGGACAGGCAAGCAAAGACCAGCCTGTCCATCAAGCTTGCTCCACGCCATGATGCTCGATCCAGAATGATTCTTGATATATGGCATCATTACAAAGGCCAGCATTTATTGTCCATTTATATTGATCTATGGGAAACAGTGCTGCTTCTGTTATTCTTTCCCAAAGATCGTTTATTATGGATTCTTCTCTGTTGTGCAACCTTTAACCCACTTCTTAATCATGTTGTGCATTTTATTTAATGCTTTACTGAAGTCCAAGTAAACAACATCCACTGCCCTCCCCTCATTAATCACCTTTGTCACCTCCTCAAAATACTCAATCAAGTTAGTGAGGCACGACCTCCCCTTCACAAAACCATGCTGTCTATCACTAATGAGTCCATTTGTTTCCAAATGGGTATAAATCTTGTCCCTGAGAATTCTCTCCTCTGCCATTGAATAAGGTCATGGCTGAACAGTTTGTGTTTAGAAATCCATTCCCATCTTTTAGCCTCCCAACTTGGAAAACTTTAGCTGGTTCATCTGCCATTTACAGCAGGAGGGTGATGCCAATGCATGCTCTGTGGTCCCCATCTGATCCTTGAAAAAGTTGGTGGGATGAGTGGTACAGGTGCAACAATCCAAAGGATCACATCTTTGAGGAAAGCATTATGTTGCCAACAATTAAAGCACATGAGGTACCCAGAAGAAAATGTTTACAATAAGTCTTTCTCTTCATCTCATCTATACCTCAGGAGAATGCACAAACATGCTCAAGTTTTTAAGTACTTATAGAGTAGTTTTAAAGATTGTAAAAGCATGTGCATATGATGAAATATTCTGGCATCATCACTGCACTGTTTGCAATCTGTATTTAATTTCTGAGTGGCATGATAATGGGCTTTCAGCATAAAATCTCATTGACTCAGATGATCAAGAATCCTCCAGTCGAACAATCTATACAATCCCAGTGGAAGCCAACAGATGCTTACCAATATCTACACACAGCCAAGTTTCTACATACATTCTGGTTGTTCCAGTGCATCAGAATGTCCATTACCTCAATGGCAATCCAGATGTTAAGTTATTTAATTCGTCATACAGAGGTATCTCAATATTTGTAATAAATTCAGTTGTGTAATATGACATGTAAAGCAGCTGTATCAGAGGAAGGGAGGTCTGCTGTATCGTTGCACATGGAGCACTCAAAACAAGTCCAAATACTGGAGGACAGTTCTGATCACTATTTTCAACAATCTTTTTACGTAGAATTATATAGGATGTACAGCACAGAAACTGGCCACTCGGCCCAGCCAGTCCATGTTGCTGTTCATGCTCCACTTGAGCCTTTTTTTCATCTGAATCTACCACAGCATACCATCGATTCCCTTTGCCTTATGTGCTTGTCCAGTTTCCCTTCAATTGCATCTGTACTATTCACCTTAACCATTCCGTGTGGTATCAAGTTTCATCTACCTCTCTAGACTTGCACCTTCCAAATCATAAATGACCTCCCTATTTTTCCAACCAAAATGTAATAACTCACATTTATCTGTTTTGAATTTCATTTGCCAATTGCTTGTCCATTCTGCAAGTTCATTAACATCTTCCATTCATTTGTTGCAGTCCTCCTCAATATGAACTATCCCCCACCTGGTATTATTCCAAATTTAGAAATGGTGGGTGGGATTCTCTGTTGGCTGATGCCGAAATCAGGAAACGTGATTCGGCAGAGAATAGGTTTTCAACGGCTAAATTGTGGCAGACGCCAATTTGATGCCAAATCGCAATTCTCCGTCACCTCGACAGTGGTGTCAATGTGGTCCAGAACGCATGTGCAGTAGACACCGTTTGCATGTCATTAGCGGTTCACTTGTACTTTTAAAAATCATGAAACTTGCGTTGAGGCTGGTGAGGGAGAGAGAGGGTGTACGAAAAGTGTCCAATATCGCCATAGTTTGCTGACAGTTATGCCGCTGGCCAGGGGGCTCCTGCCAGGGTGGGGGGAGTAGCAGGGGGTGGCCAGGAGGTGGGCTATGTGGTCGGGGTGGACAGGCACGGAACACCATTGCCACAGCCGAAAAGGCAGCCATGCAGCTGTGCACACTGTTTTAAGAAAATACATTTTTTTATTCTCCTTTTTCACATTTTCTCCCAAATTTACACCCACCAGCAATAAACAACAATCAGTAACAAATATGTCAATCCCCATATCAATAACAACAATCCCACCCTCCCACCAAACCCCAAACATTAGCCTGCATGTTAACACAAACAACTGACAAAAAGGAATTAGGGATCACCCAAAGTCGCCATTAACACACACAGCCCCCCTCCCCCAACCCTTCCACCCACCCGCACCAACTAATGTTCGATGTTATCCAGTTCCTGAAGGTGCATAATCAATAATGCCCATGAATTGTAGAACCTCTCCATCCTTCCCCTCAGTTCAAACTTAACCTTCTCAAGAGTCAAGAATTCCAACAGGTCCCCCCACTATGCCAGGGCACAGGGGGGAGAGGTTGCTCTCCAACCCATCAGGATCCACCTTCGGGCGATCAATGAGGCGAAGGTAACAACATCTGCCTCCACACCCGTTTCCATCCCTGGATGGTCCGACACCCCGAATATGGCCTCCTGAGAGCCCGGGTCCAGTTTCATGTGCACCACTTTAGAAATTACACTAAAAACCTCCTTCCAGTAATCCTCTAGCTTTGGACAGGACCAAAGCATATAAAAGTGATTAGCGGCCCCCTCGCAACGTTCACACACGTCTTCTACTCCTTCAAAGAATCGGCTTATCCTCGCCCTCGTGAGGTGTGCTCTGTACACCACCTTCAGCTGTATCAGCCCCAACCTCGCGCATGAGGTGGAGGCATTCACTCTCCAGACCACCTCACACCAGAACTCCTCCATATCCTCTCCCAACTCTTCCTCCCACTTTGCTTTGATCCTTTCCAGTGGTGCCTTCTCCTCTTCCAAAATAGCTCCGTAAACTGCCGACACTATCCCCTTCTCCAGTCCCCCTGTCGTCAGCACCTCCTCCAGCAGGGGCCGACTCCACCGAGAAGCTCTGTATCTCCTTTCTGGCAAAATCTTGAACCTGCATGTATCTAAACATTTCCCCCTGCTCCAGCCCATACTTCGCTTCCAGCCCTTTCAGTCCTGCAAACCGACCCCTAAAGAAATAAATCTTTCAGTGTCTTAATCCCTTTCTCTTGCCATTTCTGAAAATTTCCATCCCACTTCCCTGGCTCAAATCTGTGGTTCCCCCTAATCGGCATTTCACTTGACCCTGCCCCCCAACCCGAAGTGTTGCCGAAACTGTCTCCAGATTCTCAATGAAGCTATTATTACCGGACTCCCTGGGTATTTCCCCGGGGCCATCGGGAGAAGCGCTGTTGCTAGTGCTTTCAATCCCGACCCCCTGCACAAACTCGCCTCCATTCTGACCCACTGGGAATCAACCCCTCTGATCCAGCTCCGCACCTTTTCCACATTCGCCGCCCAGTAGTAATACATCAGGTTCGGAAGACCTAAACCCCCTGCCTACTTTCCTCTGTAGCAGCACCTTTCTAACTCTGGCCAACTTCCCTCCACATATGAACAAAGTAATACTTCCCTCAATCTCTCTGAAAAAGGCATTTGGCCGGAAAATCGTCAGGCATTGAAAAATAAACAGAAATCGCGGCAACACGTTCATTTTAACCGCCTGTACCCAACACGCCAGTGACAGAGGGAAACCATCCCACCTTGCCGGATCAGCTTTCACTCTCCCCACCAAACTAGAAATGTTGTACCTGCGGAGCCCCCCCCCCCACTCCCGGGCAACCTGCACCCCTATGCCCTACGGAATGGCAGCCCCCCCACCCCTGCCCCCATCCCCGGCCGAGACATCACAAAATACTCACCCTTGTCTAGATTTAGTTTGTACTCCGAGAAAGACCTAAACACTCGAAGCAGCTCCAATATTCCCCCTATCGACACACTCGGTTCCGACACGTATAACAGCAAGTCAATGGCATATAAGGACACCTTATGCTCTATCCCCTCCCCCCCCCCTCGCACTATTCCTTTCCATATCCCCGCACTTCTTAATGCGATGACCAACGGCTCAATCATGAGTGCAAGCAGCAGGGGGGGACATAGGACATCCCTGCCTAGTCCCACGGTGGAGACAAAGGTATCTCGAACTGATGTTGTTTTTGCGGACACTCGCCCTCGGCTCCTTATATAGTAGCTTTACCCAGTTCACAAATCTTGGTCCAATCCCAAACCGCTCCAGAACTGCCATCAAGTACCCCCATTCTACCCGGTCAAACGCCTTCTCAGTGTCCAATGCCACAACCACCTCTGTTTCCTTCCCCTCCGCCGGTGCCATAACGGCGTTCAATACCCTCCTAATGTTTGAAAAGAGTTGCCTCCCTTTCACGAACCCCGTCTGATCTTCACCTATCACCTTCGGGAGGCACTCCTCCAGCCTACCCGCCAGTACCTTCGCCAATACTTTTGCATCCACATTCAGAAGTGATATGGGCCTATACGACCCACACTCCGTCAGATCCTTATCCTTTTTTAGCAACAGGGAAATTGATGCCTGCCCCAAAGTTTGTGGTAACACTCCCTTCCCTATCATCTCTTCAAACATCCCCACCATCAGGGGTGCCAGCTTATCCTTGAATTTTTTATAATCTTCCACCGGAAACCCATCCGGCCCTGCCACCTTCCCTAACTGCATCCTCCCAATCGCATCCTTTATCTCCTGCTCCACTATTGCTCCTTCTAATGTAGCCCTGTCCCCATCCCCTAACCTCGGGTACTCCAACCCATCTAGAAATTCCTGCATCTCCCGGCCTCCCCAGGTGGCTCTGACCTGTACAAAATTCATAAAATTCCTCAAAGACCTTGTTAATCAGATCCGGAGCCACCACCAACTTCCCTGCCCTATCCCTCACCTGAACAATTTCCCTTACCGCTGCCTCCCTCCGGAGCTGACCTGCTGACCTGCCTTATCTCCATGTTCATAAACTGCACCCCTTGCTCGTCTCAGTTGGCGCACTGCCTTCCTGGTGGACAGTCGGTCAAAGCTCGCCTGTAGTTCCTTCCTCTTTTCCAACTTTGCTGGGTCCCCATCTTCTGCATAACTCCTATCTACCTCCAACATCTCATCTATTACCCTCTGCCGCTCCAACCACTCCCCTTTGTCCACCCTGGTCTAAACCAATTCACCTCACCCCTCAACACCGCCTTTAGAGCCTCCCAGACAACTGCCTTCGACACCTCACCCGTACAGTTGAAACCTACATATTCCTCAATTACCTTTTCAATTTTGTCACAGAACCCTTGGTCCCCCAAAAGTCCCACATCTAATTTCCACCCCGGCCTCTGCGCTACCCCCTTCTCCAGTACCATATCCACCCAATGCGGAGCATGATCTGACACTGCAATTGCCGAATATTCTGACCCCTTAACCCCAGCCAGCAAAGCCTTCCCCACCACGAAAAAGTCGATCCACGAGTATACCTTATGAACTGCTGAGAAAAACAAGTACTCCCGTTCCCTCAGGTGCAGAAACCTCCAAGGTCCACCCCTCCCATTTCCACCATTAGCCCAGCTAACGCCTTCGCCCCCCCCTGATGGGACCAGTGAGCGCGGCCGTGATCTGTCCAACCTTGGCTCCTGCACCAAGTTCCAGTCCTCCCCCACTATCCGTTCATGTGTGTCCAAGTCGGGGATGGCCCCAAACACCTTCTTTGCGAATCCCCAATTGGGACCGTATACACTTAACAGTGCCAGTAACCTCCCCTCCAGCGCCCCTGTCACAATCACATATCTACCCCCCTGATCTGCCACCACCTTGTCCACCTGGAAGCGTACTCTTTTGCTGACCATTACTGCTACCCCTCGAGCCCTTCTGTCAAATCCAAAGTGAAACAACTGACTAACCCGGCCCTTTTTAAGTCTCACCTGGTCCTTCACCCTCAAGTGAGTCTCCTGCAGCATTGCTACATCAGCTTTCAAACTTAAGATGCGCAAGCACCCTTGACCTCTTGACTGGACCTCCTAACCCCTTCACATTCCACGTGACTGTCCTAACTGGGGGTCTCTCACCGCCCCCCCCCCTTCCTATCCACCATCATCATACCACTGGGCCCTGCCCCATGAGCCTGATCCGCCCCTATTCATTATTAACATCGAACCCCTTCCCCCCTCCCAAACCCCACCCCCCCCTACATTTCCTCTCGAAAAAACATCTCCCAGCATCAATTCCCCCACCCCCCCACCCCCTCACTCGCCTTGTAGGCCCATTGAAACCTGCTAACCAGGCTCCAATGTCCGCAGCCCTCCTCTCACCTCACCTCCGTTCACTAGCCGACTTCAGTTAGCTAGTGCGGGTGGCTCCCCCCGCCAAGGTACACCGACCCCTCTCACCCAGTCCCAGAGAAAGAAAAAACAAAAACAACAATCCAACCCATACCATTCACTAAAATAAGATAAAACCATTGCAACACAGAATGCCAATCAACCCAACCAATAACTTCAACTCTGTAACAATGTGAAATGAAGTAAATTACAATACACGTCAGTAAAAAGAAAGTTATAGCATTTATACATTTTCCAGCTCCACACAATCACAGTCCACAGTGTCTCTTCCAGCTCCCGCTCCTCACGTCTGTCCCAAGCCTTCTGCCCTCACGAACACCTCAGCCGCCTCCGCTGTCTCAAAATAAAAGTCTTTGGCATCATACGTCACCCTCAGCTTCGCTGAGTTTACCATACCAAATCGCACCCCCTTTTTGTACAGTGCCGCCTTCACTTGCCCGTACGCCGCTCGTCTTTTTGCCAACTCCACCGTCAAGTCCTGGTAGATCCGAACTCCAGCACCGTCCCACTGCACCTCACGCTTCTGCTTCACCCAGCTTAACACCTTCTCCTTCATGCAGTACTTATGGAAGCAGATAATTACTGCTCTTGGCGGCTCATTCACTTTGGGCTTCGGCCTTAATGACCGATGAGCTCGGTCCAGCTCATACCGGGAGGGGTTCTCAACCTCCCCTATCAACTCCGCCAACTTCTTAGCGAAGTACTCTGTTGCCCTTGGGTCCTCTGGCCCTTCAGGCAAGCCCACAATTCTCAGATTGTGCCGCCTCAAGCGGTTTTCCAAGTCCTCGAGCTTTGCTCGGAGTCCTCTGTTGACCTCCACCACCCTCCGCAGCTCGTCCCCCATCGAGGTGAACTGGTCGATGTGCTGTGACATGGCCTCCTCCACTTCCTTCATCTTCTCGCCTCTCTCAACTCGGCCGATGTCTTTGCCACAGCTACTCTCACTGGGGCGATTGCCTCCTCCACCAATGACTTCAATGTGACCGCCACCTCCTTCCTCAAAGCCTCCATGGGCCTTGCAAACTGCTTTTCCAGCTCCACAGCCATCACCTCGGTCATCTTCTCCACCGTAAGCAGTGCGGCCCCACCATGCGGTCCGGCAACCGCCATCTTGTCAGCACTTTTGCTGGTCCTCTCATTCAACGGCGAGCCCGCGTTTCCTCCCTTCTACGACGCTGCTTTTCGCATCCTTTAATGACTTATTATTTTTCCTTTTTTTTTCACCCTTCTTTCCTTCAATCTTTTTTTTAATAGGAAAACAAAAAATTCTTCCTTCAAAAAAAGAAAAAAAAAACTTTCGCCATGTTTCTTTAAAACTTCTTTCTCTTCTTTTTTGTATTCCTCCAGAATTTCCCTGGGACCGAACTTCAGTCTTCTTACAACATTCTAGGCAGGAGCCACCCGATGTGGGACATCTCACCTGCACCGAGGCCTGGCTTCGGGCCTGCCGCCTCGACCTCCATTTGGCTCCGCCCCCGCAGCTCCGACCTCCGCGCATGCTGGGCCCGACGCCTCAGCACCAGCCGCCCGTCACCCGCGCGGGGTTCCTCACCGGTTTTCAAACCGGCCGCTCTTTACGCCCGGGACGGCCCCAAAGGCCGACAATAATCGGGGGGGGAGAGCAAAGAATCGGGGAAACCCCCGAAAGCGCCGCAAATAGTGTCCACCGGCAGGAGCTCCTCTCGATGCGGCCGACCCGCTCGCAATGCCACCGGAAGTCAGCTGCGCACACTGTTGACAGCCCACTGTGAACCTAGGGCTATGGGTAGTATAGGTGTCCCCCCAGGCCACCCCCCTAGGTACCCTCTGGCTCCAGCCAACCCATCAGCATTATGGGCACACTCCAGCACAACCAGTGCCATCTTGTTGTCTGGGATGAGTGTGTGTGGGGATTGTAATGCGTATATGTGGCTGCAGCTTGTCAGCCTCCCGAGTGTTAATCATGGACCCGGTGAATCCCGCACAGTTTTTCTTTGGAAACGGTTGTGTTTCACGTGGCGTCGGTGATAGCCTCTCCACAGTCACTGAACGGTCCAGGTTCAGCACCAGTTTTGCTGTCGTGATAGTCCATGAATTCGGCCCCAGCGTCAACACTTAGCCTCAGGAACGGAGAATCTCGCCTGGTGTTTTTGATTCTAAAGTCCAAATTATTAATATAAATTGTGAACAATCGTGATCCCAGCACTGATCTTGAGGAATATCATTTCCCATTTTCTGTCATTCTGAAGATCTACCCTTTACTCCCACTCTTTACTGTCTGGCTTGAAGCCAGCGAACTATCCATTCCGCCATTTATTTCCTGACTCCAGCATGGAAACATGCATGGGAAATAGAAGCAGGAGGAGGCCATTCGGCCCTTCAAGCCTGCTCCACCATTCATTATGATCATGGCTGATCATCAAATTCAATACCCTGATCCTGCCTTCCCCCATTTCTCTTGAATCCTTTCGACCTAAGTGGTATATCCAATTCTTTCTAGAAATCACACAAACCATCACTGACCTTATTCACTAGTCTATTAAGGCCTTTTGAACATGCAGAAAAATTATGGGCTGGAGAGTAGCAGAGTTCCCGATGTGGCGGAGAGTCCAACATTGGTCAAAGAACGGGATCAGGTCTCTCTTATGGTGGGGTCTCTGGTGGGGTCGCTGGAATGGGGGCCGGTGGGGGGGGTCAGGTCACCCTCGTACTGAGGGGAGGGGGGTGACGCAGAAAATCCCATGGTGAAGGGGTGAGTGAAATGTGCTGTGGTGGGGCAAGGGTTGGAATTGTGTTGCGGGAGAGAGGGGGGGGCACGCGTCAGACTTTGCTATCGGGTCGACTGCTAAAAATGGTAGTAAGATAGTGGGATTCATGAGGGAACCCCTCGAAATCCCTGCCATGCATAAATTTGTATGGAAAGGGATAGGGAATCGCCTCTGGATTTTCACTCCCAGCGCGAGCGCAAATCCATATCTGGCAGGAGAACAATAGTGTCCCAAACGGTGAATTCCAGCCCACACCTACTGTATTATCATTACCGACTCTCTCTTATCTTTACAAAGAAAATACTAAGATTGGTCAAGCGAGATTTTCCCTTCTGAAATCCATACCGACTCATCATTATTATATTTAGGTTTATGGCTCTGTGACCTGTTTTCCTTTTCTCTTTCTGATTATTAAATATCAACTTCTCTCATTGGAAATGAACATTTTCGATATGAACCAATCAGAAAACCTGGAGGGAAGAACTGAAGGAGTGTTGGAACATTTTTTTCACTGTGGCTGAGGTAGTAAACCTCCGCATCTTGAGGGGCCGAGCCCTCACCTTGAGGGGCTAGGCCCGCGCCAGACAGATTTCCGCCCCGCCAGCTGGCGGGAAAGGCCTTTGGTGCCCCGCCAGCTGGCGCAAAACTGACTTTGCCATGTGGCGCATGCACGGGAGCGTCAGCGACCGCTCACTGCAATCCCGCGCATGCGCAGTGGAGGGGGTCTCTTCCGCCTCCGCCATAGTGGAGACCATGGCGAAGGCAGAAGGGAAAGAGTGCCCCCACGGCACAGGCCCGCCCGCGGATCGGTGGGCCCCGATCGCGGGCCAGGCCACTGTGGGGACACCCCCCGGGGCCAGATCGCCCCGCGCCCCCCCCCCCCCCAGGAACCCGGAGCTCGCCCACGTCGCCTTGTCCCGCCGGTAAGAGAGGTGGTTTGATTCTCGCCGGCGGGACAGGCATTCCAGCAGCGGGACTTCGGGCCATCGCGGGCCGGAGAATCGGCGGGGTGGGGGGCGGCCCGCCAACCGGCGCGGCGCGATTACCACCCCCGCCAAATATCCGGTGCCGGAGAATTCGGCAACCGGCGGGGTCGGGATTCACGCCAGTCCCCGGCGATTCTCCGACCCGGCAGGGGGGTCGGAGAATCTCGCCCCAGGTTCCCGTCTAATCTTCACCCCATTTTGACATACAGTTGAGATTACGCCATGATGTAAAAATAGTACAGAATGGCCACATTATTAATTTCGTTCAATAGACAAAATAAGAAAACTCCTAATTTTAAGAACCTAACTCAATTTTAGCAAATAACGCTTAGCATGCTAGGTTTTCTAATTGTAATTCTAAGGTTTATCCATTCAATTTAATGCATTCCTTTCCGTGTTGCAATTGTCAAAGTAAAGACGTTGGATGGAATTTAATGCGCTGGGAGTGGATTGGGGGTGAAGGGGGCCATTTGATTGGACGGGAATGTTCGGATTGGAGAGCCTATCACCTTCTATCCTCTCCCCAATTACATCACATTTAATACCCTGGTACGCCAGCCTGCAGTGTGGGGGGGATTTCACTGTGCTCGGGCATCCTATGCCCAATGGAGGGACACACAAAACAAAGAACAAAGAAAATTACAGCACAGGAACAGGCCCTTCGGCCCTCCCAGCCAGCTGGCGCGGAAATGCGGCGCATGCGCGGGAGTGTCAGCGGCCGCTGAAAGTTTCCCGCGCATGCGCAGCGGGGAGAGTCTCTTCCGCCTCTGCCATGGTGGAGGCTGTAGCGGAGGCGGAAGGGAAAGAATGCCCCCACGGCACAGGCCCGCCCGCGGATCGGTGGGCCCCGATCGCGGGCCAGGCCACCGTGGGGGCACCCCCCGGGGTCAGATCGCCCCGCGCCCCCCCCCCCCCAGGACCCCGGAGCCCGCCCACGCCGCCTGGTCCCGCCGGTAAATACCAGGTTTGATTTACGCCGGCGGGATAGGCAATTTCTGGGCGGGACTTCGGCCCACCTGGGCCGGAGAATTGAATGGGGGGTCCCGCCAACCGGCGCGGCCCGATTCCTGCCCCCGCCCAATCTCCGGTACCGGAGACTTCGGCGGGGGTGGGGGCGGGATTCACGGCGGCCAACGGCCATTCTCCGACCCGGCGGGGGGTCGGAGAATGACGCCCAACATTTCACAGATGAAACATAAGGGCTGGTTTCAATACGGAAATGCCGCATTGCCTTTTAAGCTGACACCCCCAAACCCCCTCACCAGGTACTGCCTGACTAGTCTGCTAACGTCATAGGAACATAGGAATTAGGAGCAGAAGTAGGCAATTCAGTCCTTCGAGCCAGCTCCGTCATTCAATCAGATCATGGCTGAGAGCTTCCTGGTCTCAAATCCACCTCCCCACCTGTTCACCTTCTCCCTTTAACCTGTATTTTATTAGAAATATATCTGTCTCCTTCTTGAAACCATTTAATGGGCGGGATTCTGCCTTAATCGGCGGGACGGGCAACTCCGGCGGGAAAGAGTGGCGTGAACCACTCTGGCGTCGGGCCGCCCCAAATGTGTGGAATCCTCGGCACCTTCAGGGGCTAGGCCAGCCTCAGAGTGGTTTACGCCGCGCCGGCCGGCGTGGAATGGGCTTGGCGCCACGCCAACTGGTGCCAAAGGGCCACCGCCGGTCGGTGCGAGTTGGCGCATGTGCGGGAGCTCCAGCATGTGCTGGTATCATCCCAGCGCATGCGCAGAGGACTTTGTGTCCGCACCGGCAATGGCGGACCGCTACATCCGCCGGTGTGGAAGAATCGAGTGCCCCCACGGAACAGGTCCGCCCGTGGATCGGTGGGCCCCGATCGCGGGCCAGGCCACCGTGGGGGCACCTCCCAAGGCCAGATCCCCCCGCATCCCCCCAGAGAACCCCGGAGGCCGCCCGCGCCGCCAGGTACCGCCGATAAGGACCTACTCTAATTTACGCCGGTGGGACCGGCAAAAAACGGGCGGTCACTTGGCCCATCACGGGCCAGAGATTCACCAGGAGGGCCGCTGCCAGCGGCCGCTGACCGGTGCGGCGCGATTCCCGCCCCAGCCAAATTCCCTGTGCCGGAGAATTCGGCAGCTGGCGGGGGCGGGATTCATGCCGGCCCCCGGCGATTCTCCGACCCGGCGGGTGGGTCGGAGAATCCCGCCCAATGACTCTGATTCCACCACATTATTGGGCAGCGAGTTCCACAAATTCACCATCCTCTGCGAGAAGTAGTTCCTCCTCATCTCAGTTCTAAATCTACCATCTGAACCTATATCCATGGCATCTCATTCTAGATTTCCCCACAAGAGGAACATTTGGTCTACATTTACTTTATCAATCCTTTTTGGTCACATTATCCAATAGAATAGGAGTTCCCTACCTCGGGGAACTGAAAAGGATAGAGCAGAGTACTGGACTGGAAAACTTTATCGACTTTGCTTCTAATTTCTGCACTTCTCTCACTTCAGAAGATCTATCCCTGACTCCCTGTTCCTCGACTTCTCGGTCTCTAAATCTGGGAATAGGCTACTGACAAATATTAATCATAAACCTACCAATTGCTCGGCCCAGGACTGCAAGAAACCTCAGAGTCGTGAACACCGCCCAGTCCATCACACGAACCTGCCTCCCATCCATTGACTCCATCTACACTTCCCGCTGCCTGGGGAAAGCGGGCAGCATAATCAAAGATCCCTCCCACCCGGCTTACTCAATCTTCCAACTTCTTCCATCGGGCAGGAGATACAGAAGCCTGAGAACACGCAAGAACAGACTCAAAAACAGTTTCTTCCCCGCTGTTACCAGACTCCTAAATGACCCTCATATGGACTGACCTCATTAACACTATACCCTGTATGCTTCATCCGATGCCAGTGCTTATGTAGTTACATTGTATATGTTGTGTTGCCCTATTATGTATTTTCTTTTCTTCCCTTTTCTTCCCATGTATTTAATGATCTGTTGAGCTGCTCGCAGAAAAATACTTTTCACTGTACCTCGGTACACATGACAATAAACAAATCCAATCCAATCCAACTCCCATATGGTTGCCCCAACTACACTTCCTCATACCATGCTTCCTGTAAGGATCCCATTCAATTCTCCCAATTTCTCTATCTCTATCTTTTTTTTTCTCGGGGCAGCATGGTGACACAGTGGTTAGCACTGCTGCCTCACAGCATTAGGGTCCCGGATTCGATTCTGACCTTGGGTTACTGTGTGTGGTTTGCACGTTCTTCCCGTGTCTGTGTGGCTTTCACCGGCAGTTCCGGTTTGCTCCCACAATCCAAAGATTTTGATTTAGGTCGATTGGTCATGTTAAATTTCCCCTAGGTGGGGTTACGGGGATAGGGTGGGGTTGGGGCCTAGGTAGATGCTCTTTCAGAGGGTTGGTGCAGATTTGATGGGCCAAAAGACCCCTTTCTGCACTGTTGGGATTCTCTGATTCTATGATGGTGCATGCGAGCACTTCTGATATGTCCTCCTTTTCCCTCAACCAAAGATTTCCTCACATCGGAACTAACAGGGTACTCAACTGTTTCTGAACCACTTCATGCACATCTGCTCTTGCTCCTTCCCTCCCTTCCAGAATCACAATATTCTCACATTCCACTCCACCAGCCTCCATATTCAAGGGATCATCCTCTGCCATTTCCGCCATCTCCAATGTGAAGCCACCACCAAGTATATCTTCCCCTCCCTCTGCCTTCAATATTCCAGAGGAACTGTTCCTACCCTGTCACCCTATTCCACTCTTTAACCACCACCAACACAGAGTTTTTTGAGGATGTAACTGGAATGGTAGATAAAGGGGAACCTGAAGATGGATTTCCAAGAAGCATTTGACAACATGCCACGCAAAAGGCTTATGTGTAAGATAAGAGCTCATGGAGTTAAGGCTAATATATTAACATGGATGGAGGATTTGTTAATGAACAGGAAGCAAAGAGCAGGGATAAATGGGTCATTTTCAAGTTGGCCAGCTGTGACTAATGGCGTGCCACGAGGATCAGCGCTGGGGCCTCAGCAATTTAAAATCTATATTAAAGACTTATATGAAGTGACCAAGAAAAATGTATCTAAATTTGCTGCCGATAGAAAGTTAGATGGGAATGTAAGCTGTGAGGACGCAAAGAGGCTGCAAAGGGATAAGACATTTTAAGTAAGAACAAAAGGAGCTGTGAGTTTATTAACTTTGGTCACAAGAATAAAAAAGCAGAATATGTTTTACAAGGCATGAAAGTTGCAAATGTTAAGGATCGTGGGTGTACTCGTACAAGAAACACAGAAATTGGCATGCAGGTACAGAAAACAATTCCGTAGGCTAATCACACTTTATTGCAACAGGATTGTAGTACAGGAATAAATAAGTCTTACTACAATTGGACAGGGCTTTGGTAAGAATACATCCAGGATATTACTCAAAACGTTAACTCTATTTCTCCCCACAGATGCTGCCAGACCTGCTGAGTTTATCCAGCATTTTCAGATTTTGTTATGGAATATTATGTGCGGTTTACACCTCCATATTTGTGAAATGATATGCTTGAATTAGAGACAGTATAGAGAATGTTCATTTAAGTTTGGAAGAGTGAGAGGTGATCTCATTGAATCATACAAGATTCCAAAGCATTCAGCAGAGTGGACACTGGAAAGTTGTTTGCCCTGGCTGGGGGAGTTGCAATCGTTTAGGACTGAGATACATATAAACATACAATATAGGAGCAGACGTAGGCCATTTTTCCCCTCAAGCCTGCTCACCTGTCCAGGAAGATCATGGTTGATCTGTTTGTGTTTTAAATTCCACTTTCCCATCTACCCCCTGTTACGACCCCCTCAGGGGTCAATGGTCTCAGGGGACTATGCTCCATCCGGTTCCCTGCAATTGCCTCAAATTCTGGGCTCCCCCTGTAATTAGGGGCGGGGTTTCCCCTTAACAAGGGGGAACCTCACAGTATAAAAACTCCGACCTGGTTGCATGTCAAGGAAGGTGGCCCTTCGGGGAGATAAGTTGTTAGTGGTGTATATTGTGTTACCCTAAATAAACCAGTAGCTCATTTTACCCTACCGTGCGTTTCAGCATCTCTTTCATTGGATCTACACCCCTGATAACCTTCAAATCACATGCCTAACAAGAATTTATCTGCCCCTGCCTTAAAAATATTCAATAACCCCACCTCCACTGCCTTCTGAGACAGCGGGCTCAATTCAACCAAATGGGAGCAAAGTCCCATAGAGAGCGCATTTAGCCCTGTGTCACTGTGCCGGGAAACACCATGGCTATTCAAAGAACAAAGAACAAAGAGAAAAAAGAACAAAGAACAAAGAACAATGAACAATACAGCACAGGAACAGGCCCTTCGGTACTCCAAGCCTGTACCAGTCATGATAGTAACCTTGGCCAAAACCCTCAGCACTTCCTTGCGCCGTATCCCTCTATACCCATCCAGCCATGTATTTGGCAAGATGCCTTTTCAACGCCGTTAATGTATCTGCTTCCACAACCTCCCCTGGCAAAGTGTTCACCATCCTCGGTGTAATATAACTGCCTTGCACATCTCCTCTAAACTTTGCCCCATAGACATTAAACCTATGCTCCCTGATGACTGAGCCCTCCATGCTGGGAAAGGGTGACTGCCCATCCACCTTATCCATGCCCCTAATAATCCTGTACACCTTCCATGCCCCTCATAATCGTGTAGACCTATTCAACGAGACTCGACTTGTATAGGGGGCCTCAATGGTGAACACAAGGCCGAGGCCACATAAAGCCTTGTTTTGAACACTGCCGAGTTTTGCTCGCCGGATCTCCCCAGTGTAGAGAGAGATCGGGATGCCATTTGTAAATTGTGTCCCATTCTCTGAGGCTCCCAAACGATCACAAATGTGGACCAGTCATAACGGCACCTGGGGGGGATTTCCAAGGCCATTGGAGACCCCTAGGTGGTCGGGGACAGGGCAGCACCCTGGCACTCCCCCTGGCAGCTGGGCACCTTAGCACTGCCAGCCTGGCACCGTGGCAGTGGCACTGTCAGGATATCCAAATGGAACTGCCTGGGTGCCAGGGACACTGCCAGTGTAGCAGTGCCCAGGTGCCATGTTGGCACTGCCCGGTTTTGGGCCTGGATGGAGCCTTGCCAGGTACAGCACGGGTGGTGGAGTTTCCCGAGTGATGTGTTGGGTGCTCTGGATCCGTGGAACACATACAGGCCACCAACACTTAAAATAGTGCAACACTATTTTATTAAGTTAGAAACGGTTGAACATACTTTCACTGTGGGTTAACACGATGTTAGATTAAACTAAAGACCTATGCCTGTCCTAACCAGTCTATGCACTCAGCACATGGTGAAGATCTGTGCTGTAAGCTGTAAGCTCTGTCCTTCTGAGAGGCTGCATCCCGAATGAGCGGGAAAAGTGATGCACTCTGTCTATATAGTGGTAATTGGCTGCAGTGTTGTGTGTGTTGATTGGTCTTGCTGTGTGTCCATCAGTGTGTGTGTATCTGCACCATGATATACTGGTGTATATTATGACATCCCTCCTTTTATAAAAAAATGTATGTGTGTGGCAATAAATAATGTGTGGTGAGAATGTTCCTAACTACATGTGGGGTGCAAAGACATATTTACAGGACTACGTACACGAGAACTAAGCTATTTACATGGGAAGGTGCCTGGTGCAGAGAAGCAGTATGCAACAAGAGTAACAAGATCAACACTATATACAAACCAGGGAAACGATCAAACAAAGCAACAAAACAATTCAGAGAGTCCATAAATTCGAAAAGTTCATAAATCTAGTCTCTGAGGTGGGCGATGAATTCTGGTTGACCGCCTCAAGGGGGGGTCGAGAGCCGCCGGTTCAGGAGCGGGCTGGACTGCGTCAAAGTCAGGGGGAGGTAGAGTGACAGAGAGCTCTGCAAAGTCCGTGGCAGGGTCAGCAGGAGGACGAGGCGACACTGGAGGATCACGTGGCGAGCGTGGAACAAGACGAAGAGTGCATCAATTGCAGTGCAGAATAGAGTCATCCGGTAGACGTACCAGGAACGAGCGAGGGGCCACCTGCCAAAGGACAACAGTGGTTGCAGACCAGTCACCATCCGGAAGATGGACGCGGACGTTGTCATCTGGAGCCAGAGCAGGGAGATCAGCTGCACGGGAGTCATGAGCCGCCTTGTGCTGTGCACGAGACAGCTGCATCCGGCGAAGGGCCGGAACGTGGTTGAGGTCTGGGACATGGATGGAGAGCACCGTCGTCCTCAGGGTGCGACTCATGAGTAGCTGGGCTGACGACAGGCCAGTGGACAGTGGGGCGGAGCGATAGGCCAGCAAGGCAAGGTAGAAATCAGACCCAGCATCGGCAGCCTTGCATAGGAGCCATTTGACGATATGTACTCCCTTCTCTGCTTTGCCGTTGGATTGGGGGTACAGGGGACTGGTCGTCACATGGGCAAAATTGTACCGCCTAGCTGGCGAAGCAGAGGCCATTGTCCGACATAACCGTGAGCGGAATGACATGTCGAGCAAAGGTTTCTTTACATGCACGAATGACTGCAGACGAGGTGAGGTCGTGCAACCGTATCACCTCCGGGTAATTCGAAAAGTAGCCCACGATCAGGACATAGTCTCTACCCAGCGCGTGGAACAGGTCGATGCCCACCTTGGTCCATAGTGACGTGACCAACTCATGGGCCTGCAAGGTCTGACAAGTGGGGCAGTTGAGCACTGTGTTGGCTATGTCCTCATTAATGCTGGGCCAATACACTGCCTCTCGGGCCCGTCGGCGGCACTTTTCCACGCCAAGTTGGCTCTTGTGCAGTTGTTCCAGGACAAGCTGGCGCATGCTATTCGGGATGACAATGCGGTCCAGTTTTAGAAGAACCCCGTCTACTACCACCAGATCATCTCTGACATTATAGAGTTGAGGGTATTGGCCCTTGAGCCACCCATCTGTTAGGTGGCACATGACACGCTGTAGCAAGGGGTCAGCCGCCGTCTCGCGGCGCATTTGGACGAGGCGTTCATCCGAGGCAGGTAGATTGGAGGCCACGAATGCCACATAGGCGTCAACCTGGCAGACAAATCCCGCAGGGTCACATGGAGTGTTGACTGCCCTTGAGAGAGCATCAGCAATGATGAGGTCCTTGCCTGGGGTATATACCAGCTGGAAGTCGTATCACCGGAGCTTGTGAAAAATACGCTGGAGGCGAGGCGTCATGTCGTTCAAGTCCTTCTGTATTATATTGACCAGCGGGCGATGGTCGGTCTCGACGGTGAAATGAGGAAGTTCGTAGACATAATCGTGAAACTTAACCACACCGGTCAGAAGGCCTAGGCACTCCTTTTCTATCTGCGCGTAGCGCTGCTCCGTGGGGGTCATCGCACGTGACGCATATGCAACGGGGGCCCATGATGAGGCCTCATCATGTTGAAGAAGCACGGCTCCAATGCCGGATTGACTGGCATCGGTCGAAATGTTGGTCTCCTTTGCTGGATCAAAGAAAGCTAAGACGGGGGCCGTGGTCAGTTTTGCCTTGAGTTCTCTCCATTCGCGCTCGTGGGCAGGGAGCCATTGGGAGTCTATCGTCTTCCTGACCAGGTTCCTGAGAGCCGTGGTATGAGAGGCGAGGTTAGGGATGAATTTCGCTAAAAAATTGACCATGCCCAGAAACGGAGGACCACCTTCTTGTCCTCTGGTGTTTTCATAGCTGTGATGGCAGCTACCTTGTCGGCATCCGGCTGCACACCCAATTGGGAGACGCGGTCCCCGAGGAACTTTAGTTCTGTCTGACCAAAAGAGCATTTGGCCCTGTTGAAGTGGAGGCCATGCTCATGTATACGTCTGAATACGCGCTGGAGGCGACTAACATGCTCCTGCGGGGTTGTGGACCAAATGATTATGTCATCGACATAGACGCGAACACCTTCAGTACCTTCCATCATTTGTTCCAAAATCCTATGGAACACTTCTGATGCAGAGATGATCCCAAACGGCATCCTGTTGTAACAATATCTGCCAAAGCGGGTGTAAAATGTGCAGAGTTTCCTGCTGGATTTATCGAGCTGGATTTGCCAGAATCCTTTTGAGGCGTCGAGTTTGGTAAAGAGCTTGGAGCGAGCCATCTTACATGTGAGCTCTTCGCGCTTGGGAATTGGATAATGCTCTCTCATAATATTGCGATTTAGAATCTTGGGATCAATGCAAATTCTCAATTCGCCGGAAGGCTTTTTCACACATACCATGGAACTGACCCAGTCGGTCGGTCCCGTGACTTTGGAAATCACTCCTTGGTTCTGGAGGTCCTGCAGCTGCTGCTTGAGGCGGTCCTTAAGGGGTGCTGGGACCCTGCGAGGTGCGTGCACCACAGGCGTGGCATTCGGTTTTAATAAAATCTTGTAGGTGTACGGGAGCGTGACCATACCCTCGAAGACGTCGTGGTGCTGGTTGATAATGGCGTCGAGCTGCGCCCTGAAGTCAGTGTCCTGGAAAGGCAGATGCGTCAGCAGGAGAGAGAGAGTGAACTCTCCGAACTAGGTTCGACAGCTTTCATGCCTGCGCGCCAAGCAGGGAGGCTTTCGAGGAGCCCACGATTTCAAAGGGAAGGATGGCTTTGCGTGACCTGTGCGTCACTTCAAGTTGGCATGAGCACTGGCTTTTGCTCCCGGACGCACGGCGCCCCCCTGGGCTGCGTGGCACCCCGCCGCGGCAGGCCCCCAGACTTTCCCGCTAACCCCGCAGGCCTGCGCGGCAAGACGGCCCGCTATCGCCGCCGGCCAACGCTGCTTCTTCTGCGGCCAGGCGAATCATCCCCGCGCGTGCTGCCAGGCCCGCACCGCCACCTGCAAAGGGTGCGGCAAAAAAGGCCACTATGTCGCAGTCTGCCAGGCCCGCGCCGTGGCCGCGGTCTCCAGCGACTATCGGCAGCCTTTCTTTCAGGTCCCGGCCGTCCAAGGCCTACTGCCGCCCTTCTATCCCCAGGCAGCGTGCGACCCACGGCCGCGGCCATTTTGTCCCCCGGCCACCACGCTGGATGGGTGGGCGCCGCCATTTTGTCCCTCGCCGCCGCCATCTTCGGCATCCCCGGACTCCATGTGCGACCCGTGGCTGACGCCATCTTGGATGGGACCTCAAGCCCCCAGCACAGCCGACTACACGGTGCCCGACCAGAACTCCCCTTTGCTGCAGCTGGCCTCCGTTACCCTGGACCAGGGTCGGCCCCGGATGCTAGCGAAAGCCACTACAACGATCGTCATCAACGGCCACGTGACGTCGTGCCTGATCGACATCGGGAGCACGGAAAGCTTTGTCCACCCCGACACAGTAAGGCGCTGTTCTCTTGTCACCCATCCTGTAAACCAACGGATCTCCCTGGCCTCCGGGTCACACGCAGTGGAGATAAAGGGGTTCTGCCTAGCGAACCTCACTGTCCACGGCAGGGAATTCCGCAATTTCCGCCTGTACGTTCTGCCGCACCTCTGCGCAGCCACCCTTGTTGGGCTGGATTTCCAGTGCCAACTACAAAGCCTGACCTTTAAATTTGGCGGCCCTATACCCCCCTTACTGTCTGCGGCCTCGCGACCCTTAAGGTCGACCCGCCTTCCCTGTTTGCGAACCTCACCCCGGATTGCAAATCCGTCGCCACCAGGAGCAGACGGTACAGTGCCCAGGACCGGACCTTCATCAGGTCCGAGGTCCAAAGGCTACTGAAGGAAGGGGTTATTGAAGCAAGCAACAGCCCCTGGAGGGCTCAGGTAGTGGTGGTAAAGACCGGGGAGAAACATAGGATGGTCATCGACTATAGCCAGACCATCAACAGGTTTACGCAACTGGACGCGTACCCTTTCCCCCATATAGCCGACCTGATAAACAGGATTGCGCAATACAAGGTTTTCTCCACGGTGGATCTCAAGTCTGCCTACCCCTCCGTAATGGTGACCGCCAGTACACTGCCTTCGAAGCGGATGGGCGGCTCTATCACTTTTTAAGGGTTCCCTTCGGTGTCATGAACGTGTCTCGGTCTTCCAACGTGAGAGGGACCGAATGGTTGACCGGTACGGCTTACGCGCAACATTCCCGTATCTTGATAGCGTCACCATCTGCGGCCATGACCAGCAGGACCTCGACACCAACCTCCGAAAATTTCTCCAGACCGCGAATATCCTTAATCTGACCTACAATAAGGATAAATGCGTGTTTAGCACCGACCGTCTAGCCATCCTAGGCTACGTTTTGCGAAGTGGTGTCATAGGCCCCGATCCTGAACGCATGCGCCCCCCCCCATGGGGTTCCCCCTGCCTCACTGCCCCAAGGCCCTAAAGCGCTGCCTCGGCTTCTTTAGCTATTGTGCACAATGGTTCCCTAATTACGCCGACAAGGCTCGACCCCTGATCCAGTCCACAACCTTCCCCCTGTCGACGGAGGCCCGCCAGGCCTTCTGCCGCATCAAAGCGGACATCGCAAAAGCCACGATGCGCGCCGACGACGAGTCCCTCCCCTTCCAGGTCGAGAGCGACGCGTCCGACGTAGCTCTGGCGGCCACCCTCAACCAAGCGGGCAGGCCCGTGGCTTTCTTCTCCCGTATCCTCCATGCTTCCGAAATTCGCCACTCCTCAGACGAAAAGGAGGCCCAGGCCATAGTAGAAGCTGTGCGACACTGGAGGCATTACCTGGCCGGCAGGAGATTCACTCTCCTCATGGACCAACGGTCGGTGGCCTTCATGTTCGATAATGCGCGGCGGGGCAAGATTAAGAACGACAAGATCTTGAGGTGGAGGATAGAACTCTCCACCTACAATTACGAGATCTTGTACCGTCCCAGGAAGCTAAACGAGCCTCCTGATGCCCTGTCCTACGGCACTTGTGCCACCGTGCAAGTGGACCGCCTCTGATCCCTCCACAAGGGGTCACTCGTTTCTTTCATTTCATTAAGACCCGCAACCTGCCCTACTCCATCGAGGAGGTCAGGACAGTCACCAGGGACTGCCGAATCTGCGCGGAGTGCAAACCGCACTTCTACCGGCCAGAGAGAGCGCACCTGATAAAGGCTTCCCATCCCTTTGAACGCCTCAGCATGGATTTCAAAGGCCCCCTCCCCTCCACCGACCGCAACACATACTTACTGAACGTGATTGACGAATACTCCCGGTTCCCATTCGCCATCCCCAGCCCCGACATGACCGCAACCACCGTCATCAAGGCCCTCCAGGGCATTTTTACACTGTTCGGTTTCCCCGCATACATTCACAGTGATAGGGGGTCCTCCTTTATGAGCGATAAACTGCATAAATTCCTGCTCAGCAAAGGCATCGCCTCCAGCAGGACGACCAGCTACAACCCCCGGGGTAACGGGCAGGTAGAAAGGGAGAACGGAACGGTCTGGAAGACCGTCCTGCTGGCCCTTCGGTCCAGGAATCTACCAGTCTCCCGATGGCAAGAAGTCCTCCCAGTGGCCCTTCACTCCATTCGGTCGCTGCTCTGTACTACCACAAACCAGACACCTCACGAACGTCTCCTTGTTTTCCCCAGGAAGTCCTCCTCCGAGACCTCGCTCCCAACCTGGCTAGCGACACCCGGACCCATCCTGCTTCGGAAACATGTGAGGGTGCACAAGTCGGACCCGTTGGTCGAGAGGGTCCACCTGCTGCATGCCAACACCCAGTATGCCTACATAGCGTTCCCCGACGGCCGCCAAGACACGGTCTCCCTTCGGGGCCTGGCGCCCGCCGGAGACCCACGGCCATTGCCCCCACCCCCACCCTCCCTGCAGCACCTGGCCGGAGGGTCAGTACTGCCGCCGCCCCTACCCAGCGCCGAACAGGCACCGCCGCCCCCTACAGGCGTCCCTCCCCGCCCACTTTTCGCCCCAACAGCGCCACCTAGGGGTGACGAAGCTGCCTGGGAGGAAGACACCATGTTCCCGGAGCCGCAGCCGCCGGGGCCCCCACCAGGATCATCACCGAAGCCCAGACGCTCCAGAAGGACGACCAGGCCACCCGATCGTCTGATTGCTGCACCATAAACACTTTTTCTGTTACCCTCGTCATCATGGTACCTCCATACCTGGTCCTACCATGCAAAAGGCGACAGTAACGCTGGCCAGCACCCCGCTGGGTTCTTTTTAACAAGGGGTGAATGTGGTAATACCAGGTATTGCAGTACCTGAGAGGTGGATGTCCATTGGCTAGACCTAGGAGTCAACCATTGGCTAACGTACATAGCTCCGCCCTGAGAGGTGGGGTATAAGAACCAATGCCGTCCCAGCAGCCTTCACTTTCTGTATTGAAGCTGCTGGGTACAGTTCTAGCTGATTAAAGCCTATTAGTTATGACTCACCTTGTCTCGAGAGTAATTGATTGTGCATCAGTATGTAAATGGCCAAGTTCAATAAAATAAATGACCAATTACTTAATGAAAACAGATCTGGTTCAAATTGAGGTAACGCTAAGTCAATGATTAAAAGTGGATTTAGGCAACCATCTTGTGCTTGCAAGTTGGACTATCATCATGGGAGTACTGAATGCCCTCCTGTAAGGTTAACAGCTCAGTTTGGAAAGGTAAGAAAGAGAATACAGGCTGCATAATAGTCATGAAGACTATCCCTTTACAGTACGCGGCGAAGCATGACGACTTCTTTGATGAAGAGCAACATTGCAGGGGCTAAATGGCTGACTCCTGCACTTATATTTCTATGATTCTGTGGATATATGAAGACTGCAATTTGACTAGATTTCAGATTAAAGGTTAAATGATACACAGCATTTTTCTATTACAGCGTCATTTAAATTCCCAGCCATTCTGCACAGTTGCAGTAGAAAATAGTGGCACCATCTGGCTTCTTCCAAGGACTGGGTAGAAATGGTGCCAGACGGCATCTGTTAGAAGTGAATTACTAAATCATTAATGTCACTTACTTTTCCAAAGGCATCCTAGTGGGTTTCTAGCTATACTCATGGCAATATCAGATAACAAGTTCACAATGGAAAGCTACTTTTATCATTCCTTTATTACCAGATCAGTGATGTGACATTGCAGAGTCACATTTAACATCACCCAGGGATCAGCAGATCTACAGAGCAAATTGGAACTGGTACCACAAGTATATTTGCAGATTCATTTCCCACAAGCATGTGAATGACCATACATTGCTGCAATGGCTAGATGTCTGATGCAAAATATGTCCAAATGGTTGACATCTAATTTTGTGTTTCTGTAATTCTGCTGTGATAAGAAGTATAAAGCAGCGTGATTAGGGCTTTCATTTGGCGTAAGTTGCAAAAACCGTGAAGCCTGGGCTTAGTGACACAGATCAATGAGTTTTACAGTGTTTAGCACTGACTTTAGGAGGCGATGATAAAGTCTTGCAGGATGATTTCGGGTGGCGACCATGGAGTGAGCGGTCGCACATTTGGTGGCTTAAGGCAGATTTTTTTTCGGTCTTTTCCCCACCTGAAGGGTGAAGCATTTGAGTGCAAGAGGTGCAGAGGAGTGCCTGGGGAAGGTTTTACTCCTCTGGGGTGGCTGGTGGATGGATCCGCAGAGTAGGAGCGGTGCAAGAAGGAAAGAGCTGCTGGAGCAGGAGAGCGCCACAGGAAAAGATGGCGGAGGGCAAGAGGGCTGCGCTGCCTGCCCAGTGGTCGGTGGAGCAATTGATAGAGTTCCTCAATGAACAGTGTCAGCAGGAGAGGAAAAAGGCCCTGGAAGACTGAGCCAGCATACTGGAACTGCTTAAATCTGGGATGGAGCAAGTGGAGCTGAGGCTGGAGTCAGGGCCTGGCGGTCCACAAAGTGGAGGAGGTGGTGGGGAAGCACAAGGATTGTGGTTTCTGACCACTCACAGGGGGAAAGCAGAGCGGGTGGAGATGGCAAGACTGTGGATGGGATTTTGAGGGTGGACAGGAGATACTTGAAGGTAGGGCTGTTGAAGGAGAGGCAGAGGCTCCAGATGGAGTTTAGGCTAGTGTCTACGGGGAAGGCGGTGGGGCAGTTACGGAGGGCCACAGGAGCCGGGGGCGTGAGGTGGTGACGGTTTTTAGATGGGCTGGAGTTTCCGAAGTAGAGGAGGGGCTGGTTCAGGGACTGGGGGCCCCAATTGGGCTGAGGGAGGTGATGGAAGTATGGAGACGATGGGGCCGGACGGGTTCCCAGTGGAATTTTATAAAACATTTTGGGCGGACCTGGGCCACTGCTGGTGAGGGTGTATAATGAAGCAAGGGGGAGGGGGAAACTCCATCCCTGCATTGTCGCAGGCTTCCATTTCCCTGATATTAAAGAAGGATAAGGATCCAGAGCCGTGCGGGCCGTACAACCCTACATCATTACTGAATGTAGATGCCAAGCCGTTGGCAAAGGCGCAAATCGAGGACTGCGTCCCGGGGGTGATAGGTGAAGATCAGATGGGTTTTATAAAGGAGAGGCAGTTGAAGGTGAATGTGAGGAGGCTGCTGAATGTAATCATGCCTTCGGAGGGGCAGAAGGTGGAGGTAGAGGTGGCGATGGACAGAGATAAGGGGCGTCATTCTCCGACCCCCCGCCGGGTCGTGAATGGCCGTAGGCCGCCGTGAATCCCGCCCCCGCCCCCGCCGAAGTCTCCGGTACCGGAGATTGGGCAGGGGCGGGAATCCGGCCGCGCCGGTTGGCGGGACCCCCCGCTCAATTCTCCGGCCCGGATGGGCCGAAGTCCCGCCCAGAAATTGCCTGTCCCGCCGGCGTAAATCAAAGCTGGTATTTACCGGCGGGACCAGGCGGCGTGGGCGGGCTCCGGGGTCCTGGGGGGGGTGGCGCGGGGCGATCTGACCCCGGGGGGTGCCCCCACGGTGGCCTGGCCCGCCATCGGGGCCCACCGATCCGCAGGCGGGCCTGTGCCGTGGGGGCACTCTTTCCCTTCCGCCTCCGCTACGGCCTCCACCATGGCGGAGGCGGAAGAGACTCTCCCCACTGCGCATGCGCGGGAAACTGACAGCGGCCGCTGACGCTCCCGCGCATGCGCCGGGAAACTGTCAGCGGCCGCTGACGCTCCCGCGCATGCGCCGTATTTCCGCGCCGGCTGGCGGGGCAACAAACGCCATTTCCGCCAGCTGGCGGGGCGGAAATCCCTCCGGCGTCGGCCTAGCCCCTCAATGTTGGGGCTAGGCTGCCAAAGATGCGGAGCCTTCCGCACCTTTGGGCCGGCGCAATGCCCGTCTGATTGGCGCCGTGTCGGCGGACATCGCGCCGTTGGGGGAGAATTTCGCCCAAGGTGTTTGATCGGTGGAGTGGGAGGTGTTGGGGAAGTTCGGGCAGGGGTTTGTGGATTGGGTCCGGTTGCTGTATAAGGCACCGGTCATGAGCGTGCGGACATTGCTGTGGTTAGGAAATAGGTGGTGGGTGAGGGTTTTGGCGTGGGGTGGAGGTGGCATCGTGTAGGGAACGAGTTTAAGGGCTTTGCTGTCAGTGACTCTGCTTTTCTCAATGATCAGATACTCCGTGATCCCAGTGGTGGGGTTGGCCTTGAGGTTATGGGGGTATGGGAGCAGTGGAGGCAGCATTTGGGGCTGGAGTGTGCCTCGGTGAGGGCATCGATCTGTGCTAATCATAGGGGAGCTGGATGCGAGGTTTCGGGAGTGGTAGCAGGTGGAGATTGAGCGATTTGGCAATCTGTTCACAGGGGGCAAATTTGCAAAGCTGCAGGATCTGGAGGAAGAGTATAGTTGCCCCGGGGGAACGGTTTTAGGTACCTGCAGGTCCGAGACTTTGTAAGGAGAGAGGTGTCATCCTTTCCTGGGCTGCCGCCCCTGGGGTTGCAGGACAAAGTGCTGTTGAGGAACGAGGTAGGGGAGGGCAAGATGTCTGATGCCTATAAGGAGTTGATGGATTGGGAGGGAGCCTGGTTGGGGATATAAAGCGTAAATGGCAGGAGGAGCTGGGAGGGGAGGTGGGATCCGAGATGTGTGCAGAGGCTTTGCGGAGGGTGAACGTGTCCTTGTCGCGTGCGAGGCTCAGCCTCATCCAGTTCAAAGTGATTCACAGGGCACTTATGACTGTAGAAAGGATAAGTAGGTTCTTTGAGGAGGTAGAAGATAGGTGTGGGTGGTATGCGGGGAGGCCCGCAAATCACGTCCACATATTCTGGGCAAGTCCAAGAATGAGTGGGTTCTGGCAGGGGTTCGCCGACGTGATGTCCGAGGTGCTGGGTGTGGAGGTGATGCTGAGTCCAGAGGTGGCGATATTCGAGGTGTTGGAAGACCCGGGAGTCCAGGTGGTGAGGGAGGCTGATGCTTTGGCCTTTGCCTCCCTGATAGCCCGAAGACGGAATTTGCTCGGGTGGCGGGACTCAGAGCCGCCGAAAGCGGGATTGTGGGGGAGTGACCTGGCGGAATTCCTGAGGCTGGAGAAGTTTAAGTTCACCTTGAGGGGGTTGGTGGATGGGTTCACCCGGAGGTGGAAGCCGTTTATTGATTTCTTCAAGGAGGTTTGAAGGGTCAGCAGGCATGTGGGGGAGACGCATGTGGTGGTGGGGGGGGGGGGAATGGCGTTTGGGGGGGGTGGGGGTGTAAGGAGGTTAAAATGGGGAAGGTGGGGTGTGAGAAGGTGGGGTGTTGGTTGTTTGCAAAGTTGTTTTTCTGCTTTTGTTTGTTTGTCTGACAGTGCCTTGAATAAAATATATTTTAATAAGTCTTGCAGGACTTCATGGTTGCAGTGAAATTAGGAACATTCCTTCACACTCAGGGTTAGTGGAAATCCGTAAATCTCTTCACCACCGCCCTACCTCCCCCAGAAAGACCCTGGAAACTGGTTCAATTGAAACTTTTCTGTTTGGGATCGATCGATTTTTATTGAGTGAGGATATTAAAGCATGTGGAACCGAGGCAGGTCACTGGAGTTACAAATCAACCAAGAAACAGTTGAATGGCAAATAAATTAATGAATGAAAATTGGCACAATAAATACGGTCCCATAAACAGCAATGACCGGAGGATGTTAGTTGAGGGATAAATGCTGCAAAAAACTCCCCACTCTTCTTCAAATATTTTCATGAGCTGCCATGTTCACCTGTCAGGATAAATGGGCCCCTGGTCAATGTCTCGTCTGAGAAATGGCACTTCCAGCATAAACCATTCCCTCTACACTGTGCTGGACTGTCAGCCTAGATTATATCCTCAAGGAATGGAAATGGAATGCATGAGCTTCTAACCAAGAGGCAAGAGTAATACCACAGAGTGAAAGCTGAAGTTAGCTGTGAACTCTCTGCCAGCAACCAGAGACATTCATCTAAACATGGCGACAAAGGTGTTCATTGTCTACAATTGCAGTTTATTTGCTGTAATTCCCAACCTACTACCCAAAAAAGGCATTTTTCCCCAAACAAAATGAGTCTGAGTTGTGAATGGTTGAGAAGCTTCTCTAAACCTCAGAAGCCTGAGGTGAGGAACATGGAACAGCCTAAGTGCCCTTTTCTCTGTTCTTACAAGGTATCTACCATTTTTCAAGAGTTTCCATGTCTGTTTTGCCAGAGTTATGTCATATGAATGGGAAAACTCTGCTGGAACCGCACCTGGTAGTGTTGGTATCCCCACACCAGACAGGAACTCCAACACTTTTTTTCTTTAATTAGTAAAACTGTGAGGAAAGGATACTTTGCTCCAGGAGTGATTCCACACCCAAATAGGGACATGATGCTGAGTATTCTCCGATCCCGCGCCGTGTGGGAGAATCCCCGGGGGGGCGCGAGAATCCGGGGCGAAATTCTCCCCCAACGGCGCTATGTCCGCCGACTGGCACCAGAAACGGCGCCAATCAGACGGGCATCGCGCCGGCCCAAAGGTACGGAATGCTCCGCATCGTTGGGGGCCGAGCCCCAACATTGAGGGGCTAGGCCGGCGCCGGAGGGATTTCCGCCCCGCCAGCTGGCGGAAATGGCGTTTGTTGCCCCGCCAGCTGGCGGAAATGGCGTTTGGTGCCCCGCCAGCTGGCGCGGAAATACAGCGCATGCGCGGGAGCGTCAGCGGCCGCTGAAAGTTTTCCGCGCATGCGCAGTGGGGAGAGTCACTTCCTCCTCCGTCATGGTGGAGGCCGTGGCGGAGGCGGAAGGGAAAGAGTGCCCCCACGGCACAGGCCCGCCCGCGGATCGGAGGGCCCCGTTCGCGGGCCAGGCCACCGTGGGGGCACCCCCCGGGGTCAGATCGCCCCGCGCCCCCCCCCCCCCCAGGACCCCGGAGCCCGCCCATGCCGCCTGGTCCCGCCGGTAAATACCAGCTTTGATTTACGCCGGCGGGACAGGCAATTCCTGCGCGGGACTTCGGCCCATCCGGGCCGGAGAATTGAGCGGGGGGTCCCGCCAACCGGCGCGGCCCGATTCCCGCCCCCGCCCAATCTCCGGCGACCGGAGAATCGGTGCCAATCATGCCCGCGTGTCGCTGCTGCGCTGGTCATGTGCCGTTGAAAGCGCCCCCCCCCCCCCCCCCGGCGTTTCTCCACGACTCGACTGGCCGAGTGCGTGCCGAGTTTGGCTGAGTCCTGCCAGCGTGGGTTACGTATGGTCCTACCCACCGGGACCTCGGAGTTCTGGCTGCGGGGGTTGTCCTGGTGGGGGCGTGGTGGGCTCCTACTCTGGGAGTGTCTCCACAGTGGCCAGGCCCGCGATCGGGGCCTACCGATCGGCGGGCTGGCTAATTCTGGTGGGGGCCTATGTTCCCCCGCGTCGGGCCCCTGTAGGGCTCTGCCATATTGCCTGGGGGCGGGCGCGGAGACGGCAACTCACGTGCATACACCGACCCGCGCCGCCTGTGGCGCACCAGCGTTCGGAGCAGCGGACATCACTCAGGCTCCGTTCTAGCCCCCTAGGAAGGGGTGCATGCCTGGGCCTGGAGGCCCGTTGACGCCGGAGACGCTCGCGCCGGTTTTGATGCCGACGTCAACACTTGGCCGGGATTTCAGAGTATCCTGGCCATGGTGTATTACATTTTAAAAAATTATGAACACAGTATTAAACGACCTTTATACCACCCAAATCCCATGACCTACCTACGTAGGTTTAATCGCAATGAGCCTCCCTCCGTGAGGGAGACTATGTTCTCCCGCTGGAGCATAATTGCACCAGTTTTACGCTCCCCTTGCGGTCGTAAAGCAGGATGCAATTCGGTGTTCCATGCCATGAAAATTTATGCATGGTGTGGAATACGAAGGATTCCCAGGGAATCCCGATATTGGGCCACCGCTCAAAATGGCAGCCCAATAAGGAGGCCCCACAACTGGCCACCACCAATGCGCGCCACAAATCAGCCCCCGGTCCCCCTCCACTGCAAATCGGCCCGAAGCCCCCCCCCCCACACACACAGCAGTCCTACACTCCCGGATTGCCTGGGTGCCCCTCATTACCCCCAAGTATGGAGGTGTCCCAACCCACCCACCTCCAGGAATCCCTGTAATAGGGGGACCACCACCAAGGGACCCCTTTAACAGGGGATCCCCACAGGTATTCCTGTAATAGGGAGATCCCGTCGTAGGCACACCCTGCCTAAAGGAAACCACCTCCACAGACCCCAGACCCCCCCCCACACACACACAATCAGTCCCCCGCCCCCCCCCCCTCCATTCGTGTCTCCTCCCCAGCCACAGAGCAGTCCAGATAGGGACAGTGGGAATCATTATAGCTTTAATACTTACATTGCAGCTTCAAATGTCTTTCCTTGAAGGAGATCATCTGTGCCTGCATCTGGTTCCCACAGATCCATTATCTGCAAGCCATTGTGGGAGTTCAGGGACACGGCCGATGCCCCTGACTCCTTCATGTGCGGGAAGTGTGGCCAGCTGCAGCTCCTGTTAGACCGCATGATGGCTCTGGAGCTGCGGTTGGACTCACTTTGGAGCATCGCGATGCTGAGGAAGTCATGGATAGCACGTTCAGTGAGTTGGTCACACCGCAGATTAGGATTGGTGAAGGAGACAGGGAATGGGTGACCAAAAGGCAGAGAAAGAGCAGGAGGGCAGTGCAGGTGTCCCCTGCGGTCATCTCCCTCCAAAACAGGTATACCGTTTTGGATACTGTTGGGGGAGATGACTCACCAGGGGATGGTAGTAGCCAGGCTCATGGCACCGTGGCTGGCTCTGCTGCACAGAAGGGCGCGAAAAAGACTGGCAGGGCTATAGTCATAGGGGATTTAATCGTAAGGGGAGTAGACAGGCGTTTCTGTGGTCTAAAACAAGACTCCCGAATGGTATGTTGCCTCCCAAGTGCACGGGTCAGCGATGTCTCAGACCGGCTGCAGGACATACTGAAGAGGGAGGGTGAACAGCCAGTTGTCGTGGTGCATATAGGCACCAACGATATAGGTACAAAATGGGATGAGGTCCTACAATCACAATTCAGGGAGTTAGGAGATAAGTTAAAAAGTAGGATCTCAAAGGTAGTAATCTCAGGATTGCTACCAGTGCCACGAGACAGTCAGAGTAGAAATTTAAGAATAGTCAGAATGAATACGTGGCTTGAGAGATGATGCAGGAGGGAGGGGTTCAGGTATTTGGGACATTAGAACCGGTTCTGGGG
The DNA here is from genome assembly GCF_047496885.1 of Scyliorhinus torazame. Classification (NCBI taxonomy): domain Eukaryota; kingdom Metazoa; phylum Chordata; class Chondrichthyes; order Carcharhiniformes; family Scyliorhinidae; genus Scyliorhinus; species Scyliorhinus torazame. Next base: position 62,771,066 of record NC_092713.1, read on the forward strand.
CGGTGGACCATTACAAATTGGATGGTTTACACCTGGGCAGGACTGGAACCAATGTCCGAGAGAGTGCGTTTGCTAACACTGTTGGGGAGGTTTTAAACTCATGTGGCAGGGGGATGGGAACCAGATTAGGAAATTAGAGGTCAGTAAAGAGGCAGCAACTAAAGCCAGTAAGGTAATAAACTCATTGTAACTAAGGGGACGAGTAGACAGGGAAGAGATGATGAACTCAAAGGGACAGGTGGGCTGAGGTGCATTTGTTTTAATGCGAGAAGTGTAGTAGGTAAGGCAGATGAATTTAGGGCTTGGATTGGTACCTGAGAATATGATGTTATTGGTATTACTGAGATTTGGTTGAGGGAAGGGCAAGATTGGCAACTAAATATCCCAGGGTATAGATGCTTCAGGAGGGATAGAGAGGGTGGTAAAAGGGGTGGAGGAGTTGCATTACTGGTCAGAGATGTGATCACAGCTGTGATTAAGGAGGGCACTATGGAGGATTCGAGCACTGAGGCAATATGGGTAGAGCTAAGAAATAGGAAGGGCGCAGTAACATTGTTGGGACTTTACTACAGGCCTCCCAAAAGCGAATGTGAAGTAGAGGAACAAATAAGTAGACAGATTATAGAAAAATGTAGGAGCAATAGGGTGGTCGTGATGGGAGATTTTAACTTCCCCAACATTGAATGGGACTCATGTAGTGTTGGAGGCGTAGATGGAGCAGAATTTGTAAGGAGCATCCAGGAGAGTTTTTTAGAGAAGTATGTAAATAGTCCAACTAGGGAAGGGGCCATACTGGACCTGGTATTGGGGAATGATCCCGGCCAGGTGGTTGAAGTTTCAGTCGGTGGTTACTTTGGGAATAATGATCACAATTCCGTAAGTTTTAGAATACTCATGGACAAAGGCGAGAGTGGTCCTAAAGGAAGAGTGCTAAATTGGGGAAAGGCCAAGTATAACAAAATTCGGCTGGAGCTAGGGAATGTGGATTGGGAGCAGCTGTTTAAAGGTAAACCAACATTGGAAATGTGGGAGTCTTTTAAGGAAAGGTTGATTAGAGTGCAGGACAGACATGTCCCTGTGAAAATGAGGGATAGAAATGGCAAGATTAGGGAACCATGGATGACGGGTGGAATTGTGAGACTAGTTAAGATGAAATAGGAAGCATACATAAGATCTAGGCGACTTAAAACTGATGAAGCTTTGGAGGAATATCGGGAAAGTAGGACAAATCTCAAACGCGCAATAAAGAGGGATAAAAGGGGTCATGAAATATCTTTGGCTAACAGGGTTAAGGAAAATCCCAAAGCCTTTTATTCGTATATAAGGAGCAGGGGGGTAACTAGAGAAAGGATTGGCCCACTCAATGACAAAAGAGGGAATTTATGCATTGTACTTTGCATCGGTATTCACCAAGGAGAGGGCCACGACGAATGTTGAGGTTAGGGATGGATGTTTAAATACTCTTGGTCAAGTTGGCATAAGGAAGGGGGAAGTTTTGGGTATTCTAAAAGGCATTAAGGTGGACAAGTTCCCAGGTCCGGATGGGATCTATCCCAGGTTACTGAGGGAAGCGAGGGACAAAATTGCTGGGGCCTTAACAGATTTTTTGCAGCATCCTTGAGCACGGGTGAGGTCCCGGAGGACTGGAGAATTGCTAATGTTGTCCCTTTGTTTAAGAAGGGTAGTAGGGATAATCCAGAGAATTATAGACCTGTGAGCTTGACGTCAGTGGGAGGCAAACTGTTGGAGAAGATACTGAGGGATAGGATCTATTCACAATTGGAAGAAAATAGACTTATCAGTGATAGGCAACATGGTTTTGTGCAAGGAAGGTCATGTCTTACAAACCTAATAGAATTCTTTGAGGAAGTGACAAAGTTAATTGATGAGGGAAGGGCTGTAGATGTCATATACATGGACTTCAGTAAGGCGTTTGATAAGGTTTCCCATGGCAGGTTGATGGAAAAAGTGAAGTCGCATGGGGTTCAGGGTGTACTAGCTAGATGGATAAAGATCTGGCTGGGCAACAGGAGACAGAGAGTAGTGGTGGAAGGGAGTGTCTCAAAATGGAGAAGAGTGACTAGTGGTGTTCCACAGGAATCCGTGCTCAGACCACTGTTGTTTGTGATATACATAAATGATCTGGACGAAGGTATAGGTGGTCTGATTAGCAACTTTGCAAATGATACTAAGATTGGTGGAGTTGTAGATAGCGAGGGGGACTGTCAGAGAATACAGCAAACTATAGATAGATTGGAGAGTTGGGCAGAGAAATGGCAGATGGAGTTCAATCCAGGCAAATGCATGGTGATGCATTTTGGAAGATCCAATTCAAGAGCGGACTATACGGTCAATGGAAGAGTCCTGGGGAAAACTGATGTGCAGAGAGATCTGGGAGTTCAGGTCCATTGTACCCTGAAGGTGGCAAAGCAGGTCGATAGAGTGGTCAAGAAAGCATACAGCATGCTTGCCTTCATCGGACGGGGTATTGAGTACAAGAGTCAGCACGTCATGTTACAGTTGTATAGGACTTTGGTTAGGCCACATTTGGAATACTGCGTGCAGTTCTGGTCACCACATTACCAGAAGGATGTGGATGCTTTAGAGAGGGTGCAGAGGAGGTTCACCAGGATGTTGCCTGGTATGGAGGGTGCTAGCTATGAAGAAAGGTTGAGTAGATTAGGATTGGTTTTGTTGGAAAGACGGAGATTGAGGGGGGACCTGATTGAGGTCTACTAAATTATGAGAGGTATGGACAGGGTGGATAGCAACAAGCTTTTTCCAAGAGTGGGGGAGTCAATTACAAGGGGTCATGCTTTCAAGGTGAGAGGGTGAAAGTTTGAGGGAGATGTGCGTGGAAAGTTTTTTACGCAGAGGGTGGTGGGTGCCTGGAACGCTTTGCCAGCGGAGGTGGTAGAGGCGGGCACGATAGCATCATTTAAGATGCATCTAGACAGATATATGAACGGGCGGGGAACAGAGGGAAGTAGATCCTTGGAAAATAGGCAACAGGTTTAGATAAAGGATCTGGATCGGCGCAGGCTGGGAGGGCCGAAGGGCCTGTTCCTGTGCTGTAATTTTCTTTGTTCTTTCTATTCAAGCTTTCGAATAGTGGTAAGCAGTTGACAGCTTGTACAAACCATCTGCAGCTTTGATCCATTCATATCCCTTCACGCTTCTGTGGCCTAAGTGGTGAAACCCTATTGCTTGTAAACATGACTACATCAAAGAGATATAAGTGCATTCGAAGTACTAACTGCATTCCAATCACTTAAGCATGTCATTTCACTGCACTTACCTCTCTTTCATGTGGTCAATGTTTACAAACATTGGTGTCCTCCTGCATCAGTCACTGACTGCGAACAGGTCACTGAAAGTGTCCCTGGGGGGACACCTCTATGACCTGTGGCACTAAGTTCACAGTGGGCTGTTAGTGGTGTGTGCAGCTGCATGGCTGCTTTGCCGGTTGCGGCAATGATGTTTCCTACCCGTCCACCCCGACCCCACAGCCCACCTCCTGGCCACCCCCACTACTTGCCCGGCCCTGGCAGAAGCCCCCTGGCCATCGGCACAAATGTCAACAAATTATGGCGATGTTGGACACCTTCCGTACGTCCTCTCTCTCCCTCAGCAGCCGCCATGCCGCTTTCACGATTTTTAAAAGCACAAGTGAACCACGCTGTCGAGAACTCAGCCCATCAGAGGCGGAGAATGGTGGAGGCCCCGGCGAATACTGGGTCGGACCCGCGAACGATATGCAAACGGTATTTACTGTACGTGCGCTCCGGAACACATTGACACCACTGTCGAGGTGCTGGAGCATTGCGATTTGCCATCAAATCTGTGCCTGCTGCGATTTCGGCGTTGGGACCGATTCTCCGCCCAATCACTTTTCCTGATTTTGGCATTGGCTAACGGAGAATTCCGTCCCAGGTCTTTCAGATGAGGTGCTGTCTGCCACTGGAATAGATGCAAAAGTTCACACAATATTATTGAGAGAAAAGCAGCGGAGTTCTCAGCCAACGTAGATCTCTCCAACAAAACTGATAACCTCAATGACCCCATTGCTGTGTTTGGGACTTTGGGAGGGATTCTCCGACCTCCCGCCGGGTCGGGGAATCGGCGGGTGGCGGCGTGAATCCTGCCCCCGCCGGCTGCCGAATTCTCCGGCGCTGGAGAATTGGCAGGGGCGGGCATCGTGCCGCACCGGTCGGCGCCCCACCCCCAGTCTATTCTCTGGCCCGCAATGGGCCGAAGTCCCACCCGTTCTATGCAGGTCCCGCCGGCGTAAATTGGAGCTGTTCCCTTACCTGCGGGACCTGGCGGCGCGGGCAGGCTCCGGAGTCCTCAAGAGAGAGTGTGGGCCGATCTGGCCCCGGGAGGTGTCCCCACGGTGGCCTGGCCCGCCGATCGGGGCCCGCCGATCCGCGGGTGGGCCTGTGCCGTGGGGCACTCTATTCCTACGCGCCAGCCGTGTAAGCCTTGCGATGGCCGGCGCAAAGGTGAACCCCCCCCCCCCCCCGCTCATGCGCGGGGATGACGTCAGCAGCTGCTGACGCTCCCGGACATGCGCAGACCTGCGCCGGCCGGCGTGGACCCTTTGGGGCGGCCCGACGCCGGAGTGGTTCCCGCCACTCCACTACGCCGTTTCTGCCCGCCACGCCAATTCCCAGAGAATCCTGCCCTTTGTTGTACATAAAGGGCGGGATTCTCCAACCCTCCGCCAGGCCGGAGAATTGGCGGGGGGCAGCGTGAATCCCGCCCCGCCGCCGGCTGCCGGATTCTCTGTCGCCGGTTTTTTGGCAGGGGCAGGAATCACGTTGCGCCGGTCGGGGGCCGTTGGCAGTGGCCGCCCCCCCCAGCGATTCTCCGCCCCGCGATGGGCTGAGTGGCCACCTGCTTTCATCCGGTCCCGCCAGCGTAAATCAAACCAGGTCCGTACCGGCAGGACATGGCTCTGCAGGCGGCCTGCGGAGTCCTCGGGGGGATCTGGCCCCAGGGGGTCCCCCATTGTGTCCTGGCCCACGATCGGGGCCCACTGATCCGCGGGCGGGACTGTGCCGTGGGGACACTCTTTCCCTCCGCACCGGCCGCTGTCAACCTCCGCCATGGCTGGCGCGGAGAAGAACCCCCCTGCGCATGCGCTGGGATGATGTCAGCACACGCTGACGCTCCCACACATGCGCCAACTCGTGCCGGCCGGTGGAGGTCCTTCGGCATCGGTTGGCGTGGCGCCAGCCCCGCCGGCGCCGGCCCAACCCCTGAAGGTATGGAGGATTCCCCACCTTCCGGCGGCCTGACGCCGGAGTGGTTCACGCCACTCCTCGGCGCGGTACGGCCCACCCCGCCAGGTAGGGGAGAATCCCGCCCACATTCTCTGCTGTGTTTCACACATACTTAGTTGGCTGTAAAGTGCTTTTGGACATTCTACACTTGTGAAAGGCATCATAAAAATGTAAGTTCCCTCTTTATTAAACACTCTTGTAAAGCCTGACTGTTGTAGTAAGTATGGGGTAAAATATGGCTGGTTTCAAAGTCTTTTCTGCATGAAAGCAAGACAAATTAAAGTCTATTATTTATTCTTAATATTGAGCTTACTTCAGAAAATGTTTTTTGCTGGAAGACTGTTTTACCTTAATTTATATAACCTTACCATTTCATATGTAAACGTGTGACAAGTAAAATAGTAGGCTATTTTAATATAATAGCCTACAGCCTTGCACTGAAGGATATTGCACAGTTGGATGTCAAATACAAAAGACACATATCTTGTGATTTTGAAAGAGTCCATAATTCATGTGGTACATGCTCACTGCTGAGTTATAGCAGCTTTAAACGCAAGTAAACCATAACTTGTATCTAATATCCTGCAATCCTATCAAATGATTCTTAACTTTTTTCATTAAAGTTCATAAGGTGAAGACTGTAAGTCCTACAGAAAGGAATTTTATACTCCATAAAGAATATTTTCCCCACTGCATAACCGTGTAATGCCTGGATTACACACACCATGTGCTCATACTGGCACGCAAACCCATTACATTAAATTGTCATCAAGGGAATAACATTCAACACAAGCTTTTATTCATGAATCACAAATATTAATTTAACAGGAAGTAGTAGTGTGTGCATTTGACAACAAAATCTCTAGTGCACTTTTAACTGAACTGAAATGATTAATAACATAGCAACAGCATAACATTTTTATCATCAATTAAAAAACTTAATTTTGGTTATAAAAATATAAAGATCTAAAAAAACAAAGTGAATCATTTAAAATTGTCACTGCAGTAGTCATACAGACCAGGGAGTAACATTAATTTTAAACAAAGATTGAAGAGAGCAATTTATTGATCGACCGGTTAAATAAATGTTCTCTTTTGCAACAGTGGGGTAAATTCTTTGCCGCTCACCTACGCTTTCCACGGCTCCGAGTCCCACCAACCCAACAAAATCCATCTCCAGATTATCAGGGAGGCAAAGGCCAATACATCGGACTGTCTCCCCCTGGACACCCGGGTCTTCCGACACACCAAATATCACCTCCTCAGGAATCGAAACCCCAACACCCAGCACCTCAAACGTAATAATGATAATAATACAATAAGAATCTTTATTGTCACAAGTCGGCTTACATTAACACTGCAATGAAGTTATTGTGAAAGTCCCTAGTCGCCACATTCCGGTGCCAGTTTGGGTACATTGAGGGACAATTCAGAATGTCCAAATTATCTAACAGCATGTCTTTCGGGACTTGTGGGAGGAAACCAGAGCACCCGGAGGTAACCCACGCAGACACAGGGAGAACGTGCAGACTCTGCACAGACAGTGACCCAAGTCGGGAATCGAACCTGGGACCCTGGTGCTGTGAAGCAATAGTGCTAGCCACTATGCTACCGTGCCGCTCTCATCACATTCAAGAACCCCTGCCAGAACCTCCTCAGCCTTGGATATGCCCAGAACATGTGTACGTGATTCGCAGCCCCCCGCCCCGCCCTCCCCGCCACGCATTGCTCACTCCTATACTCCACCCCACGAAGAACCTTTTCATCCTCGCCAGCTCATGAAGCCCTTAGCACCACTTTAAACTGGATTAGGCTTAACCTCACACATAACGAGGATGCGTTCACGTCCTGCAAGGCGTCTATCCACATCCCGGCCCCCACCTCCCCTCCCAGCTCCTCTCATTTGCGCTTACTATCCTCCATCAGGGTGCTCACCCTCTTGTCATGGAAGTGTCCCTTTAAGAAAGGATCTTGTCTTATCAGATTGCTTCAGTCATGTCATTTTGTGGGTGGAGCTGAGCTGTGGCAGTGAGGTTTGTTTTACTTTTGCTTTCATTTTGACTATTGTGGACTACAGACAGAGAAGATAAGTGTTTTGGCCTGCCTCTCTCTATTTACGTTTACATATCTGTTCCAGTAAAAACCCATTGATTATAACTACCTGCTTGGTAACTTAAAATATATAGTTTGCTTTCTGGAAGGGTTTACCCCTGCTGCTGTGATGGGATCCGAATCTCAGGAAAAGCCAGTCTTATTCAAGTGAGAATCCAGAGTTCTGGACCACACCCTTGAAAAGGGGTTTTTGGTTTATGGGATTTTGTTTTTGAATTGAAACAGTTAAGGGGGTATTCAATAAGTGGTATACATAGATTACACTAGTTGTGGGGTATCTTTATGTTTGTAATTGATAAAAATATATTGCTGTGTGTTTATATATATGTTCACTAAGTTCTTAGAATAAAGCTTGTTTTGATTAAAGTATCTAGGGAGTCTGTTGAATCACACCTGAAGGGAAGGCTTTTGTGCTCATCCTAGCCAAATTCAACATAAAGATTGTAGGTCAGGTGGACTTCATAATAAATATACTTTGGAGTTTCTAAACCCTGGCCCATGACACTCTCCATCAGTTCCTTATAAATATCCAACACTTACCCCTCCCCGATGTAATCCTCCGATAACAGCTTGGCTTGCAAAACTGGAGGCGGCAGCCCCGGGAAGGACCGTACGTCTTTCCTCTCTGGAACCTGCAGGTTCCTAAAATTATTCCCGTTGCGCAACTCATACAATTCCTCTAACTCCGAAAATTTGCCCCCTATAAACAACTCCCTGAAGTGCTCATTCCTCACCTGCTGCCACCCCCGGAATCTCACGTCCAGCCCCGCCGGCACGAACCTATGGTTGTCGCAGATCGGCGGCCACAATGACGTACCCTCCAACCCCAAGTGCTGCCGACACTGCCCTCACACCTTTAAAGCCGACACTACCGCTGGCTAACAGAATACCTGGCCGGCAAGAATGGCAAAGGCACCAACAACAAGCTCTCAATCACGTTCCCCTGGGGGCAGCACGTGGCGCAGTGGTTAGCACTGGGACTGCGGCACTGAGGATAAGGGTTAGGATCGGAGCCCTGGGTCACTGTCCATGTGGAGTTTGCACATTCTCCCCATGTCTGCGTGGGTTTCACCCTCACAACCAAAGATGTGCAGGTTAGGTGGATTGGCCACGCTAAATTGCCCCTTAATTGGAAAAAAAATAATTGGGTACTCTAAATTTATTTTTTAAAAACGTTCCCTATATGATGCCGCCTTCACCAGTCCCCAAACCGACGTCTTCTCCACAGCCCATTTCCTCACCATCGCAATATTTGCCGCCCAATATTAATTAATCAAATTTGGCAATGCCAGCACCGTGTAATTTCAAGAAGGAATTAGATATAGCTCTTGGGGTTAAAGGGTTATGAGGGGAAGGTGGGATCAGGGTATTGAACTTGATGATCAGCCATGATCATAATGAATGGCGCAGCAGATTAGAAGGGCCGAAAGGCCTCCTCTTGCTTCTTTGTCTATGTTTCTCTCCATACTCATACACTGCCCTTCTGCAACTAATCCACCACCTTCCCTGTAGATACTAACCCAAACTCAATCTGGAGCCTCTGCCTCTCCTTCAGTAACTCCACCTCCAGCACCACCAAGTACTTCATGTCCACCTTTAAAATCTCATCAACCAGCCTTGCCCTCTCCTCCCACTCCGCCCTCGCCCCCTGTGCCCGAATCAAAATAAACTCCCCTCTAATTACAGCCATCGTGGCAGCTGTGACCTCCACCGTGTCGTTTAACTCCACATAGCCCTGAATGGCAGCCTCACCCACTCACACACCCTCATCCACCAACAACCCCACATCCAACCTCCACTGCGGGCGTTGGGCTTCCCCCTGAACTACCAGCAAATCCACAGGCGGCACATGGTTGGAAACCATAATCACCAAATACTCTGAGCCGGCCACCCCCGCCAGCAGCTCCTTATCCGTCACAAAAAAAATCAATCCGGGAATACACCCAATGCACATGGGAGAAGCATGAAAACTCCTTCACCTACGGCCTCCCAAACCTCCATGGGTCCGCTCCCCCCCCCCCCCCCCCCCCCCCCCCCACCACCACCCGTGCGCTACATGAATCCCCACAGTTCTCGCGCCCCTGCCGACACCCTCAATGACTTTGAACTCGGCCAGTCCAGACCAGGATCCAGGACCGTACTGTAGTCACCCCCATAATCAGCCACCCGTGTCCAGTCTGGAATCTTCCCTAACACCCGCCTCATAAAATCCATGTCATCATAATTCGAGGCATAAATGACCACCACATAACTACACTCCGGATCAGCTAAAATGCTCCCCACCTCAAAAGCCCACCCACTTGTTAACGAACACCTCCACACCCCTTGCCTTCATAACCAGCCCCGAGTGGCACACCTGCCTCACACATCCCTTCCTCAGCCTCATATGATTTCCCCCAGCTTCAGATGTGTCTCCTGTAAAAATTCCATGTCCACCTTCAGACCCCTCAAATGCGTGAACACATTTAACCGGCCTGTTCAGCCCACTCACATTCCACGTAACCAGACTGGTTAGTGTGCTCCCTTCTGCCACCAATCAGCCATATCTCTTTTTGAGCCAAGCCCCATCCCATGTCACGCACCCCTCCAGGCCCACCCTCAGATGTCTGTTGCCATCTCCGTCTTCCTAACTGCGCCACACCAACCACACCCACGTCAGCAACCCTCCCCCTCCCCTCACCCCCTCCACCCTCACACAAAAAACCCGCTCCATCCCCCCCATGCCTTCCTCCTGACAACCCCCACTGCCCTCCCATTATCTACCCCGCCTAGCTGGCATTGTAGTCCCCACCCAAGGACTCTGACTTCCCCTCAGAAGTCAGAGGCCTCCAGTCGACCCCTCAACCCCCAATTCTCTCAATCAGCAACAAAAAAAAAGGCACATTCAACATCACCGCCCCCTTCAAAACCCACCCCAAACTACCCATCTTACAAGGAACACAAAGCTCCTCTCCAAAATTCAGTGTCCTCATACTACTCCCAGTCCCTAGTCCCTCCTAAAGTCCATTGCCTCCTCTGGCAAGTCAAAATAAAACTCCTGTTTCTGATGTGTCGCCCACAAGCGGGCAGGGTACAAAACCTCAAGCTTCACCCCCTTCTTAAAGAGGGCAGCCTTTATCCAGTTGAACCCGTCCCTCCTCTTCGTACCCAGGTCTTGGTAGACCCACAGCTCACTCCCTTCCGAGCTGTACCTCTTGGTCTGCCTCGCCCATTTCAAGACCCTTTCTTTGTCCAAGAATCGATGCAGCGGCACCACCATCACCCTTGACAGGTTTCCCACCTACGGCCTCCTCCTCAACGCCCTGTGCGTCCGATCCATCTCGAGGGGCCGGTCGAAGGCTCCCTCCCGCATCAACCTCTCTAGCATCCTTGTCATATACTTGGTGGCCTCCACTCCCTCAGGCATTCCGATAATCCTCTCCAGGTACTCCAGGTCCTCTAATTTCTCTCTCAGCCACTTCTGGCTCTCCAAGACCAACCCTAACTCTGTCTCCAGCGAAGCCATCCACTCCTCATGCTCCCCCACTGCCTCCTCCCACCTTCTGAATTGCCAGGCCCTGAACCTCCAGACTTTGCCCTACTCTCTTAACTGCAGCTGAGCAGCTCCACAATCTTAGCCAGGTCTTCCGAAGTCTCCTTCCTCTGCTGCTGGAGTTTTCCAGTCAAAAACTCTACCAGCTGCTCCGGACAGGCAGCGCTGCCCACTTTCCTACTGCCATCTTAACCTGTGGCACACCACGAAAACTGTCTTTCTCGTGACACTTCTCATCCTCTGATCCATACACTGACCTCACCAGAGGAGTATTACCTTCCCTGCGCCCTCACATACCTTTTGGACTCAAAAGAACCCCCCAAACTGGTGGGGAAGGACCAACGAAATCCACCTTGAGATGGAGCCACCAAATGTGCGACCACTCACTCCATGGCCACCTCCGGAAGTCAGCCCATTGCAACATCTAATTGTTTCTTAAACGTACTGTGGTGGCTCGAGCCCGACATTGGAGGCTTCCAGTGTAAACAAGGGATTTACTGATGAAAGGCAAAGGCAGATAAGTAACAGGCACAGAACCTTAATATAACGGGTCTAATCACTTTGGCTCTGGCGTCCACACTGACCGGGTCCTGGTTCTGAAGAACTTGGCTGTCAAATCTGGATTGACATAGATTTTGGCTTTGATACCTTTGCTCCGATCCAGTTATTTATGAAAATTTCTAACCAATTGAGCCTAGTCTTCTATAACCAATTGCTTTCCATCAGACTGGGTCTGTTCCCTTCCAGCAAACCAAGGGCAGAATGGCCTTGTGCTCTTTGTACGCCACAGGTGTGTTGGTGGTTCCAAGGATTTTCAAGTTTTCCCCAGTGTACGTGACAAACTTGACTTTAGTACTGTTCAAACTTAAAGGCTGAGTTCCTGCACGGATATATTGGAAAGTCTGCTCTCCCACAACGATCACTGAAGCACTGGTATTGACTTCCATTAAGACAATTTCAATCAGAGCCGTCTTATTCATTTGGACTGCATTCAACTGATACATTGCATGCTCTTCTTCAGAGCTTTTCCTCATTATGTTCATTGGCACTGTGGATTGCTGCTGCTGTTGATTTTTTTGCAGTGGCTCTTTGTCTAGTGTGGCAACATGCTTGATGTGCCCCCTGTGATTGCAGCGGAAACACAATCTCCTGAACATGACAGGTCTCATGGGGATGGTTTGCCAACAACAGCAGAAGTGCACCGCTGATTTGGGTCGACGCACTTCCCGGTCCTTTGACTCCGGTCCGGTCCCGATGACCATGTCTGGTTCTGTGCTGTGCCTGATGATCTTGCCACATAACTCGCAGCCATACTGCCCCATACTTGGTTGACGTCTCCTTGAGTCACGCTTTGTAGCCTCGTGGTGCCTTCTCAGATCAATCCGTCGCCTGAGCTATCTCGATCGCTTTGGATATTGAGGTTTTGGATCCCACAAGCCAACCAATCGCGCAACATGTCACTACGCTCAGTACCAAACTCGTAGTGCTCAGTGGGGCTGACAAAACCTAGCTATAGAACAAACACTTACGGTCTCTCACTGCAGAGTTACATTTATTTATTTTTTAATTTAATTTTTTTAAATTTAGCATACCCAAATCATTTTTTTTCCAATTAAGGGGCAATTTAGCATGGCCAATCCACCTAACCTGCACATCTTTGGGTTGTGGGGGCGAAACCCACGCAAACACGGAGAGAATGTGCAAACTCCACACGGACAGTGACCCAAAGCCGGGATCGCACCTGGGACCTCGGCGCCGTGAGGCAGCAGGGCTAACTCACTGCGTCACCATGCTGCCCCAGAGTTAAATTTATAACGTTGGATGATAATCGAGGGCCTTCGGTTGAAATGTTCTTTGACCAATTTCACTATCTGGTCAAAGGTCTTTGAGTCGGGAACCTCCAGGTGTGGTGATATCATGGTTGTGTTGTAATTCATCGACTGACCACGAGGAGCCTCATTAGTATATAAGTGAATGTTAAAGTCAGCTGACATTACACTGGCTGGAGGAAGTTGATGAGAGAGTTTGCTTTGCATGACTTTACTGTTTTTCATCTGTTGTCTTGTATATAGTTTACCCACAGTTAAAGTTAATAAATCATTTCTAACTTTAACTACAAGTGTTCTTGTAATAAATCAGGCCATCTGGTGAGAACATTACACCATGGACATTACACCAGGGGAGCGGTGATGGGGTTGCTCATGAAGTCCAGCCCGTGACTTTCTGGTTGTGGTACATCTCAGAATTGGCAAGTGATGCCCATATAATTTTTTTTAAATTCCCAATCAAGGGGCAATTTAGCATGGCCAATCCACCTACCCTGCACATCTTTGGATTGTGGGAGACCCCGCAGACACAGGGAGAATGTGCAAACTCCACGCAGACAGTGACCTGGGACCAGAATCAAACCCAGGTCCTCAGCGCCGTGGGGAGCAGTGCTAACCACTTACTCTTGGTGCCCATAAAATGATGCCCATGCAGTCAATAGCATTCTGCATCATAGAGTCTTGTGCCTGCATCACTCAGGCAAAAGAAAATGAAATGTATAGATCCCTTTGTTAAGAAAGGAATATAGGAAATAGAAGCTGGACTAGCCCCTCAAGCCTGCTCCACCATTCAATTAGATAATGGCTGATCTTCTATCACAACACCATTTTCCTGCTCCATCCCCATATCCCTTCATGTCTTTAATGTCTAGAAATCCATCAATCTCAGTCTTGAACAAATTCAGTGACTGAGTCTCCACAGCCCTCTGGTGTAGAGAATTCCAAAGATTTTCCACTCTCTGAGTGAAGAAATTCCTCCTTGGTAACACAGTGGTTAGCACTGTTGCTTCACAGTGCCAGGGTCCCAGGTTCGATTCCCGCTTTGCGTCAATGTCTGTGCGGAGTCTGCATGTTCTCCCCGTGTCTGCGTGGGTCTCCTCCGGGTGCTCCGGTTTCCTCCCACAAGTCCCGAAAGACATGCCATTAGGTAATTTGGACATTCTGAATTCTTCCTCTGTGTACCCAAACAGGCGCTGGAATGTGCTGACTAGGGGCTTTTCACAGTAACTTCACTGCAGTGTTAATGTAAGCCTACTTGAAAATGAAATGAAATGAATGAAAATCGCTTATTGTCACGAGTAGGCTTCAATGAAGTTACTGTGAAAAGCCCCTAGTCGCCACATTCCGGTGCCTGTTCGGGGCGCCAACTGGTGACAACAATAAAGATTATTATTATCATCTCAGTCCTAAATGGCCGATCTCTTATTCTGAAATTGTGTCCCCTGGATTTAGATCCCCCAACTAGATGAAACATCCTTCCTGCATCTACCTTGGCGAGCCCTGTAGGACTGTTATATGTTTTAGTTAGATTGTCTATCATTCTTCTAAGTTCTAGCAAATACAGGCCCATTCTCCTCAATCTCTCTTCTATGAATATCATGCCATCCCAGGAATCAGTCTGATTAGCGGTCGTTGCACTCCCTCTATGGCATATATATGTCCTTCCTAATTGTTTGCTGCACCTGAATACTAGCTTTCAATGATTCATGAAGAAGGAAACCCAGGTCCCTTTGGACAGCAACACTTCCAATCTCTCACCATTTAAAAATAAATCACAGCGTTTCTGTCTTTCCAACACAAGTGGATAATTTCACAATTTTCTATATTATATCCCATCTGCCATTCATTTAGACTGTCTAAATCCCCTTGCAGCTTCTTTGCATCCTCCTCACAATTTACATTCCTACCTGTTTTTTGTGTCTCAGCCAACTTGGAAATATTACATTTGGACCCAACATCCAAATCATCAATAAAGATTGTGACTAGCTGGGGTCCAAGCACTGATCCTTGCGATCCCCACTAGTCATGGTCTGCTGACCTGTTAATGATGCATTTATTCCTACTCTCTGTTTTCTGATCATTAACCCCACCAAGGGTCAAAGGGCGTTTGGCTGAGCAGCCGAATCTCCCACAGCATGACAGGGCTGGAAAGTCCCAGCCAATGTATTTATTTATTTTCTGTACCATTTCCTTGTATAGAAAATAAAGTCCCCTTTGATTACTCTTTTATCCATGTTACCTGCACCTTTTATTTATACCATGCCGTACATTACACTAATGTTTGCAGTCCCTTGCTGTTTCTTCGCTCCACCCAAACTGATTCTGCATCTTGATCTCCTGATCTAAGATCCTCTCTCAATAACATACTGATCTCATTCTTTTCTAAATGTTGAATACCCTTGAACATTCAGCTCCCAACCTTGGTCATCATGGCAACTGGATCATTCCCGTTTACTTCTATTTCTGCCATCAATTTATTTACCTTGTGAATGTTGCGTGTATTCAGGTAAAGTGCCATTATTTTTGTCCTTTTAACCTTTTTCTGTATTTTAACCTTATATGCTGCTGGCCTTTGCTTCCACTATCTTCCAATTTTGCTTACTACTTTTCTCCTGACCAGTATCAGCATTTTTCTTTCTCCCAGTTGAATTCACTCTCTCTTTTCTATCTGCGTGCCAAACTAGATGAAACCATCCCAATTAGCACTAGCGAATCTCCTGGCAAGAATATTGGTCCTACCCCTGCTGAACTGTAATCTGCCTGTCTGTACAGGTCCCACCTGCCCCAGAACCAGTCCCAGTGTATGCATAAATACCGATTAGCACTCCTTTTGAAAATTGTGAACCTGGCGGTAGGGCTTCTGTGGGAGCCGAGGAGGTGAGTAGCCATCTTTGCTACAGGCAAAGAGCCCGGGGGCACTGGACCTGCCACATCAGTGTTCGGTGGGGAACCTTGTCTAGGGGTGGGGGACCCTCCACAGGGGTGGGCTACCATGGGAGGGTGGGGAGGAGGCACTGGGGGGGGGGGGGGCAACCGTGCGCGGCACCCCCATGCCAACCCCTGGATCATGTGTACCCTTCCTGGAGCAACCCTTGTCTCTGCCCGGCAGCCCCACCAACCACCCAGAATCCCCACGGACTGCTGAGGCCTCTGGCCGTGCAGCTGAAGGTTATTGCTAATAGGGAATTGTCAGTCGAGCACTTCACACAACCCAAGTGGATCCCAGTGGGTGAGCAGGCCAAATAGCATGTGGGAGTCATTTCCTAGCACCCCAATCACACCTTGACGCCTGGACACTGTGCCTGAACACTGCGGGAGGCAACACCACACATGCAGCAGCCAACATCTGAACACCCAGGAGATGGGACACAGTTCCAGGGACATGTCCACGGCTGGAGGATGGGTGTGTGCCAAGCGGACGGGGAGCTGCCTGGGGAGATGGGCCAAGGGTTCAGAGGTCAGCCCGCATTGCTGAAGAAAGTGCACAATTGCGATTTACAATTCCCCACCCTCCTGATGATGCTGCCCCCATCACAAGCCCCCTCACTCCTACCGACCCTCCCCCCCCCCCCCCCCCCCCCCCAATGCCCTCTGTGATCCTCAATGTGCTTGGCACTCATAGCTCTACCACTTTGTCTAGGTGTGTCCCCAGGATTCACATCTGAGGTGGAGGCAGCCAGTTGCTTACCATGTCCCGTGGCTTTTGATGCCCTTGGCGGGTGTCCTCTGGGGGCTCTGAGGCCGGAGGGCCCTGGCTCACTTGTCGGCGACACATGCATGGCTTCATCAGAGGTGTGGATCTCTGGGGAGCTGGTGGCCACTGTCGCCACTCCATGGGACTGGTCCAGGTTGTCACCAGCACCTCCTCCTCCCGCTCAGTGCCCACAAGGCCCTGGGCTTCACCCCGGAAGTGCAGCTGGTTCGAGCCCCGACTGCCCTGCATCATCTGGCTCTGCCAGTCCTGGCGGTTCCCCATGGCCCGCACCATTGTGTCGAAGCCCTCGGCGATGCTCTTCAGTGACTGCGTCCTAGAATCATAGCATTTACAGTGCAGAAGAAGGCCATTCGGCCCATCGAGTCACTACCAGCCCTTGGAAAGAGCACCCTACCTAATCCCACATCTCCACCCTATCCCAGTAATCCCACCTAGCACCCAGAGAAAACCCACGCAGACACGTGGAGAACATGCAGACTCCGCACAGACAGTGACCCAAGCCGGGAATCGAACCTGGGACCCTGGCGCTGTGAAGCAACTGTGTTAACCACTGTGCTACCGTGCTGCCCTGCAGTGCCTCAGCCTTGTCCCGCAGAACTACATCAAGGTCAACCTGATACTGGGTGACATCCCCCAGCAAGGTGGACATTCTCCTAGAACCTCAGCCAAGACCGTCACCAACTGTGCGACGTCTTGGACATCTTCACTCATGGTGCCACATTGTGCATCAGGCTCTCCACTGCGGTCACCTCCCTAGCAGTGCTGGCCTCGGTGCCACGCATTGCCGGCGACATCTCCTGTGCCTTTAGCCTCTGGGACTCCTCCAAGCAGCAAAGGATCTGCTGGAGGGACGCTAACATCTCTCTCTGAATGTCCTGGCCACACCGGGATGCCCTCTTCCAGAGCCTCAGCATCAGGATGGGACCCAGCTGGGTCCTGGAATCTAGCAGACCTCAGACTGCTGTCTAACCTGGGGGTTCCTGCCTCCACCTGATGTACATCAGCAGCAGCGTGGTGCTGACCAGATTGTGCCCCAGAAGCCTGTCCATTAACATTTCCCACTAAAGTGCCTGTATCTGCGCTGGTGGAGGGTGGGGTTAACAGCTGTCATGTGGGTAGTACGGTGGCATCCTCAGAGCTCTCCTCTGAGGTGGTCTCCTGGGAGACTGGAGAGGGAGATACTCAAGATGGGCTGGCTCCGTCAGCTGGAGGACCTGCAGGAGAATCGACATGTGGTCAGTGGGAGGGATGGGTCAGTCAGTAAGGCAATAACAACTCACATTTGACAGGTCCTTCAGGTGGAGCCCGGTGGTTCCTCACCTCTGTGTCGTCCACCAGCATCCACGCTGGTGACCGCCCTGTCCTCGGCCACACCGGTCACCTCCAGGGCACGGTCCTCAAAGGTAGTGAGGATCCTGATGTCAGGCACACTATCACCAGTCTGGACCCTCTCCCGGCGATTGTGGGAGAGCTTTTCCTGAGGAGACACAGAGAGGGCGTCGTTAGCCACACACGTGGTTCACAGTGGTGGGAAGAGGGTTGTGAAGGGGGTTATCATAGAATCATAGAATTTACAGTGCAGAAGGAGGCTACTCAGCCCATCAAGTCTGCACCGGCTCTTGGAAAGAGCACCCTACCCAAGGTCCACACCTCCCCTATCCCCGTAACACACCTAACCAAAGAGCAATTTAGCATGGCCAATTCACCTAACCTGCACATCTTTGGACTGTGGGAGGAAACCGGAGCACTCGGCGGAAACCAACACAGACACGGGGAAGACGTGCGACAGACAGTGACCCAAGCCGGGAATCGAACCTGGGACCCTGGAGCTGTGAAGCAACTGTACTAACCACTGTGCTACCATGCCACTGTGCTGCCTTTGAAGGGAGAGTGTGTGGATAGCCTTGTGGGGGCAGAAAGAGGGCCAGACTCGGGGGTGGGGGGTGGGGTATTGGTATCTACTTACTCTTGCTGCCCAATGTAGGTCATTGACTTTTTTCCGGCACTTGAGGCCAGTCCTCCTGTTCATAATCCCGGCGCTTACAGCCACATGCACCTCCTCCCAGGTGGCACTGGCTGCCCTATGACTGACCCTTCTGAACCGTCAGGAGAACAGACATCCCTCCTGGCCTCCACAGGGTCTTGCAGCCTCCCCAGGTCAGCGTCCCCTAATCTTGGGGCTGGTCTGCTGGGTGCGATTATTGCGAGCTGGCTGGGGTTGGCTGAGCAAGTGCAGCTTAAGTGCTGCTCGAGCTTGTTAGCGGGGGGCTGGCAAGCGCGGTGCCTGTGAATCAGCTGAATCACTCATTTATTCCAAGTCCTGCATAGTTAGTAATAAACAAAGCTTATTCCTACCGTGTTTCACGACTTATTTATAAAATAGGGAGTGAAATAGAAATGCGTTCAACAGGATACATACAGATGATGACTCACATGAACTTATGAAGGTGGTTTGTGTGACTTCCCTCCCCTGTGATTGATTCAAGATATGAGACCTTATTTGATGCATTGAGTTTGCCAGTTATCTGGTCCACATATCATGTGGAAAGGAAATATATCTTTTAAGGTAAGTTTAATCTCGCCGGTCCAGACCAAGTTACCTTCTGCTTCGCATCAGTTTTTGTGATAGGTAATTTGGAGTTGTTTGTTCTACATGATTTCAGGTTGTGACTAAGTCATGATGAATCATATTCCATTTACCCTCTGTTTGTAGCCTATCAAAACATCACTAATCTGATTTGTTGGCTAGAATACAAATTGTTTAAAAAGAGGTCTTCACCTCTGAACTATTAAACTGCTGAAATTTTGCGTAGGCACTTATTTTTGTACCAATAACCCAGTGGCATCATGGAAGAAAAGCTCCAATACGATCACATCATAAAATCCCTACAGTGCCGAAGGAAGCCATTCGGCCCATCAAGTCTGCACCGGCCCTTGGAACGAGCAGTCTACTTAAGCTTAAGCACACGCCTCCACCCTATCCCCGTAACCCAGTAACCCCACCTAACCTTTTGGACACTAAGGGCAATTTAGCATGGCCAATCCACCTAACCTGCACATCTTTGGACTGTGGGAGGAAACCGAAGCATCCAGAGGAAACCCATACTGACACAGGGAGAAAGTGCAAACTCCACACAGACAGTCACCCGAGGCTGGAATTAAACCAGGTTGCTGGAGCTGTGAGGCAGCAGTGCTAACCACTGTGCCACTGTACCATCGACTGCCACCATGTTTGGTTATTGTGCAGATAATCTAAATTTACCACAATTTAAGCCAAACTCGCAAATTTATTCATTTGCACGCAACAATTCTTCTTTCTAGTTATCTGAAGTTTTATATTTTCTACAATAGTCAAACTTCCACAGCCCAGAAATTACCTGTATTAATTTTTTGATGGGATGTAATGCAGAATACCATTACACAACCATATCCATTTTAGAATGGTGAACGTGTTGTTAGTTTTTAGTTGAAAGAAATTATTACAACTAAATTGCAATACAAAGCACAAAACATCAGTAGTTGCTAAAAACTCATTTCCCTAGCCCTGGCCCTGAAATCCCGGGAGGGATTCTCTCAGTCCGGGACCGGGCCAGAGAATTCCCGCGACCGGCGCGAATCGCACCACGCCGCCCCGATGCCGGCCTGCGATTCTCCGCAGAGCGCGGCGCCAGTCGGGGTCCGCTCTACGCGGCCGGCCCACCGATTCTCGGCCCAGGATGGGCCGAGCGGCCGTCATAAAAATGCCAACAAACGCCAACGTCGTCCACACCTGCTCTCAGCCGGCGGGAACTCCATGTGGAAGGGTCGGGGGGGGCGGCCTGTGGGGGGGAGGGAGGGGAGTGGGTACGACCCCGGTGGGGGGGGCCTCCGATGTGGCCTGGCCCGCGATTGTGGCCCACCGATTGGCGGGCCGGCTTCTCTGGCTGGGGGCGACGGCTTCAACACTTAGCCTCAGGATCACCGAATCCCGCCACCCATTGCTGTCTTGTTGCTCCCTCATTTACCAAATGCCTCCTTCAAGTTCATTTCATCCATGAGACCCATCATCGAGATCCTTCGTTCCCACCAGCTCCTAACCGCTCACTGGCTCCCACTCTGGTGACATTGTAAAAGCTTCCCTCTCCACCCTTTCAAAATTGATGTAATCAATCTTTCTGTCTCTCTCCCCCTCTCTCTCGCTCAAGAGTCCACCTTTGACCTCTCTTCTGCCTCTAGAAATGATGGCACTGCACTCTCCCTTTCCTCTTTACCCTGTCCTTGAAGGTATTGCTGCATCCTTGATCTACACTCATCGCTCCTGCAATTACCTGTCTGTATCTCCCAAATCAGCTCGATTTCATGGACCAAATGTAGAAGTCCATTTTCCAAGGACGAAAAGAGGCAATCAAGATCCTTTGCATTGTATCTCCATTCCCGATTCTGGTTCCGGGTTGCCCTTAAAGGGATGGCCACTGCACCTATGCAACACTCTGAAATTTCCAGGCTTCCTCTCCAGCATTTAACAGTGCCTTCAACTGCAATAGGTTAGCACAGAGGGGCTGTATAAATAATTATACTTGGAAAGCTCTCCAGTGAGTTGTTTAATTATTTTCTGGGCTGTCAAAACAGGCTACAATTAAGTGGAATATATTCCACAACTGAAGGAAACGATTAACCAATTTTTATTAGAATAACTATTGCAATTTCCCTCAACTGCTGTAAACAGCATTCCAAGACATAACAAGTAATGTCTTACAATACAGAATTCCTATTTCTTTAACCCACAACTACAAAAGGTCAATAGTTAATGTGCCATCATTCATCCACTATTTCTGCAATTGCAACTTAATGTGGAGTGTGATAAATAAGATTTCTGAGTTACTGGTACAAATTACCAAGTGGATATGTAGTGTGGCTATAACAGAGACCTGACTCAAAGAAGGTCAGGCCTGGTGTTAAATATTGCTGGATTCTCCATGCCTCCATCAGCAGTGAATCGGGACTGGTCCCCTCTGGCGCTAGGTGCCATTCCATGGCACTTGGAAAAACATTTTCTGGGGAGATTGGGTCCCACACCTGTGAGATCGGAGCACCATTTTTCAAGCGTCTCCGACTGAACGGGATTCCTGGGGCGAAATTCTCCCCCAACGGCGCGCTGTCCGCCGACTGGCGCAAAACACGGCGCCAATCAGACGGGCATCGCGCCGGCCCAAAGGTGCGGAATGCTCCGCATCTTTGGCGGCCTAGCCCCAACATTGAGGGGCTAGGCCGACGCCGGAGGGATTTCCGCCCCGCCAGCTGGCGGAAATGGCGTTTGTTGCCCCGCTAGCTGGCGCGGAAATGCGGCACATGCGCGGGAGCGTCAGCGGCCGCTGACAGTTTCCCGGCGCATGCGCGGGAGCGTCAGCGGTCGCTGTCAGTTTCCCGCGCATGCGCAGTGGGGAGAGTCTCTTCCGCCTCCGCCATGGTGGAGGCCGTAGCGGAGGCGGAAGGGAAAGAGTGCCCCCACGGCACAGGCCCGCCCGCGGATCGGTGGGCCCCGATCGCGGGCCAGGCCACCGTGGGGGCACCCCCCGGGGTCAGATCGCCCCGCGCCCCCCCCAGGACCCCGGAGCCCACCCACGCCGCCTGGTCCCGCCGGTAAATACCAGGTTTGATTTACGCCGGCGGGACAGGCAATTTCTGGGCGGGACTTCGGCCCATCCGGGCCGGAGAATCCAGCGGGGGGTCCCGCCAACTGGCGCGGCCCAATTCCCGCCCCCGCCCAATCTCCGGTACCGGAGACTTCGGCGGGGGCGGGGGCGGCATTCACGGCGGCCTACGGCCATTCTCCGACCCGGCGGGGGGTCGGAGAATGACGACCCTGATCTTAGTCGTGGGGAAGGGAGAATCCCGGCCCAAGGTGTTCGGGAAAGATAAGAAAAGAAGGAATCGGGGAAAGGTAGCAATACTGATTGAGGCAAACATTGCAGTGCTGGTGTGGGAAAATGTCCCAGAAGACACAAGAACATAATCTATTTGGCTAGAGCTAGGGACCAAAAAGATGCAATTCCATTGCTCAGTCCAGAAGGAGTGGGGCCAATTCGGGACCAAAAAAGGAGATTAATATATGGAGGCAGGAGGCATGGTTGCAGCAGTACTTACATCTACTTGTGCCAAGGAACGAGATACTGTCAAGGTCATGGTGAAAGAGAATATAATTCAGACACTTGAAAGGGTTTAAAAGTAATAAGGAGGAGGTATTGTATAGGCTGTCAGTACTTCAAGTTAATGAGGCACTGTGACCAGCTGAGATTCATCCAAGGTTACTGAGGGAAGTGGGAGTGGAAATTGCAGAGGCAGCAGCTCATTGGTAGTGCCAAGGGAGTGAAGAATTGCAAATGTTACACCCTTGTTCAAAAAAGTGTGTAAAGACAAGACCATAAACTACAGACAGTCAGTTTAATTTTGGTGATGGAGAAGCTTCTGGAATTGATTATTTGGGACAAAGTTAATAGTCACTTCACATGGAACATACCCCCCATTGTATAATGTGGCACTATTACTGTGCTAAATGGGATAGACTTCGAACAGATCTAGCAATTGAGAACTGGGCATCCATGAGGGGCTGTGAGCCATCAGCAACTGCAGAATTGTATCACAATATGTAACCTCATAGCCCCCACTCTACCATAAAACCACAAGACATAGGAGCAGAATCAAGCCACTCGGCCCATCGAGTCTACTCCGCCATTCAATCATGGCTGATGTTTTTCTCATCCCCATTCTCCTGCCTTTTCCCCATAATCCCTGATCCCCTTATTAATCAAGAACTTATCTATCTCTGTCTTAGATTTGGCCGCCACAGGCTTCTGCGGCAAAGAGTTCCACAGATTCACCACCCTCTGGCTGAAGAAATTCCTCTTCATCTCTATTTTAAAGGATCGTCCCTTTGGTCTGAGATTGTGTCCTCTGGTTCTAGTTTTTCTTATAAGTGGAAACATCCCCTCCACGTGCACTCTATTCAGGCCTCCAAAGCAGGGAATCAATGAAGAGTGTAGAAGAACATGCCAGGAGCAGCACCAGGCATACCTAAAAATGAGTTGTCAACCTGTTGAAGCTACAACACAGAACCACTTGTGTGCCATACAGCATAAGCAGCAAGTGGTAGACAGAGCTAAGCGATTCCACAACCAACAGATTAGATTTAAGCTCCATCCTCAATAATTGGGAGCCCAGTACATCAGTGCAAAAGATAAGGCTGAAGCGTTTACAACAATCTTCAGCCAGAAGTGCCAGGTGAATGATCCCCTTCCTGGCCTACTTCAGAATCCACAGCATCAAATCTATCAATCTTCAGCCAATTCATTTCATTCCTTGTGATATCAAAAAATGGCTGAAGGCAACGGATATTGAAAAGGAAATGGGCCCTGACAATATTCTGGCATTAGACTTGTGCTCAGAACTTGCCATGTCCCTAGCCAAGCTGTTCCAGTATAGCGACAACATTGGCATCTACCAGGTAATATGGAAAATTGCCCAGGTATGTGTTGTAACCAAGAAACAGGAGGGGGTCAGCAACAGCGCTATCACATGGCACTTACTCAGGAATAACCTTCTCCCTGATGCTCAGTTTCAGTTCCGCCAGGGGAACTCAGCTCCTGACCTCATTAAAGCCATCAGACAAGAGACAAAAGAGTTGAACTCCAGAGGTGAAGTGAGAGTGGCTGTCCTGGACACCAAAACTGCAATTGACCGAGTATGGCTTCAAGGAACCCTCGCAAACTGGAACCAATGGGAATCCAGGGGGAACTCTCTGCTGGTTGGAGTCATACCTGGCATAAAGGAAGATGGTTGTGGTTGTTGAAAGTCAATCATCTCAGTTCCAGCACATCACTGCAGGAGTTCCACAGGGACCTGGGACCAACCATCTTCAGCTGCTTCATAAATGACATTCTTTCCATCATAAAGTCAGAAGTGAGGATGTTCGCTGATGTTTGCACCATGTTCAGCACCATTTTTGACTCCTCAGATAATGAAGCAACCCATGTCCAAATGCAGCAAGACCTGGACAATATCCAGGCTAGGGCTGACAAGTGGTAAGTAACATTTGCATCACACAAATGCCAGGCAATGACCATCTCCAACAACAGATAATCTAACCATCGCCTCTTGATATTCAATGGCATTACCATCGCTGAATCCCCACAATTAAAGGGGTTGGTTTAGCACAGTGGGCTAAACAGCTGGCTTGGAGTGCAGAACAATTCCTGTACTGGCCTCCCCGAACAGGTGTCGGAATGTGGCGATCCGGGCATTTCACATTAACTTCATTGAAGCCTACTTGTGGCAATAAGCGATTATTATTATCAACATCCAGGACAAATCAGCCACTTGATTGACACCTCTTCCCCAAACATTCAATCCCTCCACCACTGGCGAACAGTGGCAGCTGTGTGTATCATCTACAAGATGCACTGCAGTAATTCACCAAGGTTCCTTAGGCAGCACATTCTAAACCCACAACCACTACCATCTAGAAGGACAAGAATAGCAGGCACATGGGAACCCCACCACCTGGAGTTTCTATCCAAGCCACACACCAATGTAACTTGGAAATATATCGCTGTCGCTGGGTCAAAATCATGGAACTCCCTCTCTAACAGCACTGTGGGTGTAGCTACACCGCATGGATTGCAGAGGTTCAAGAAGGCAACTCACTACACCTTCACAAGGGCAATTAGGGATGGGCAATAAATGGCCAGTGACGCCCACATCACATGAATGGATTTTTAAAAATTGCAATGTAATGAACTTCCAGAAGGCATATGATAAAGTGCTTGCTACACAACAGATTTTTAGGCAAAATTATAGCTCATGGAATAAAAGGAATGAGATTGCCCGGGGGACAGGAAAGAGGGACTAAAGGTTTATGGATGTTTCTCAGACTGGAGGAAGATTTTTAGTGGAGTTGCTCAGATGTCAATATTGGAACCCTTTCTCTTGTGATACATATTAATGGCCTGCACATTGGTGTATATGGCACACTTTCAACAGTATTGTGATCTGTGAGGAGAAATTGTAGAATTACAAAAGGACACAGACTAATGGTGGACTGGGTAGGCACGTAGGAGATGCAATTCAACACAAAGAAGTGTAAAGTGATTGATTTCGTAGGAGGAACGTGGAGAGACAATATCAAATAAAATGTACAATTCTAAAGAGGATACAGGAGCAGGAAGAACTGGCTGTGTTTGTGCATAAGTTATTGAAGGTGGCCAGGCCGATTGAGAGAGTGATTAACACAGCATACAGCTTCCTAGGTTTTATTATTAGGGGCATATAGTAAAAAATCAAGGAAATTGTGTTAAAGTTGCATGCACCACTGGTTCAGCCTCAACTGGATTATTGCATCCACACTTTCGGAAAGATATGAAGGTATTAGAGAGAGTACAGAAACGATTCATGAGAATGGACCCAGGGATGAGGAACTTCAGTTGTGTAGATGGATTGGCGAAGTTGGAACCAAAGAGAAATTGCTGGAAAATCTCAGCATGTCTGGCAGCATCTGTAGGGAGAGAAAAGAGCTAACATTTTAAGTCCAGATGACTCGTTGGAGAAGTTAGGAATGTTTTCTGAGGAGAAGAGGCAGATTGAGAGGAGATTGGAGAGAAGTATTCAAAATCATATAAGGCCTGTGTTAATGTTGCAATCCTGTCACACTGAAGTGCATGCTCTAGTTGTAAGTGAGAGCAGCTGTTACTGCTTGGGGAAAGGTCAGGGCATCATTCTTAAGTACATATAAGAACCAGTTTCCACCTATAAAAGGAAGAAAAGGGTGTATGTGCCTGTGTTCTTTTCAATATGTGGATAAATCTATGTTAAGGAAAGATTGGTTCCAGATTCCTTCTTTGTTCAGTGAATGAGCAGAGATTTATAAAAATCTGGGTAGAGCAGTTAGGGAAATCTGTTCCCAATGGTGGTACAATTGAGGACAAGAGGGCACAGATTGGCAAAAGAAGATTGGGGGCATGAGGGAAATCTTTTTTACACAGCGAATGGTTAGAATCTGGAATGCTTTGCCTGAGAGTGTGGTGGAGGTAGGTGCAATCAAGGCATTCAAGAGAAAATTGGATTGTTATCTGAAAGCAAGAATATGTAGGGCAAAGGGGAGGACATGCGGGATTGGCTCTTACAGAGAGCGGGCAAAGACACAACAGGACAAATGGCCTTATGCCTGTGCTATAACTATCCTGTGATTCTGTGAACTTCACTTTCTACATTAGAAAACATATTTTATGCGGCAACACACACATAATAATTGTTCACAAAACTGCCTATCGAGAGTTTAGAAGATTTTTGTGGACAGTTCTTACGATCAGGGAAAATGCATGACAGCAAGGTTTGTGAAGAAGGAAAAGGAAAGAGATAATAAGGTTTTTCTTTTTAAATAAAAAGGCAATCACTTTTCTTGACCTATAAAATGTTAAAAATGTTGCGACGCAAAACCATATTTATTGGAAAGCAAACTCCGTGATGAGACAGTGCTAACCTTTCACTTCCATGTGGTTGGAATAGAATAGAATCATGGAATCACTCCAATGCAGAAAGAGGCCATGTAATCCATTCAGTCTGCACCAACCATCTGAAACAGCACCCTGTGGTGTTCTTTGTGGTTCTGATCCAAGGATGGCTGGCATAGTGTTCACAAAGACCACAACTAGCTTTTGTATTAAACAAAGCTAAAGATGTATTTACACTACTTAATTGGATTCAACACTTACTCCTATATAATAAACAATTGATAATAAACATACAATCTACACTCATCTACTACTTATCTCTACACTAATACAATAACTATGATCTGCTCTCACTCACACTATCTTTCCTACAGTCTGTCTTCTAGCCTTCTCTACACTCTCTCCCAGAAGGCTTAGCATCGATTCTTTATATAGTTCTGCATCTAGCTCCCTCTAGTGGTTGATTGGGACATAACATCACCCTTACAGTTCTGTACATTTATCATAATGTCACACATGCTGCCTATCCCCACCTTATCCCCATAACCCACCTAACCTTTTGGACACTAAGGGGCAATTTAGCGTGGCGAATCCACCCAACCTGCACATCTTTGGACTATGGGAGGAAACCAGAGCACCAGGAGGAAACCCACACAGACATGGGAGAATGTACAAACTCCACACTGACAGTGGCCCAAGGCTGGAATTCAACCTGGGACCCTGGCATTGGGAGGCAGCATTGCTAACCACTGTGCCTTCGTGCCGCCCCTTAAAATGTTTAAATGGGGATTGATCCCTGAGAAGCTGAAAGCGATGTATCATTTAAGGGATACCATGGGCGGGATTCTCCGAAATGGAGACAGATTGTCTGTGCCATCGTGAACGCAGTCGCGTTTCACGATGGCGCGAAACGTGCATGGGCACTACTGATTCTGGCCCCCATAGGGGGCCAGCACGGTGCTGGAGCGGCGTGCCAATTTTCAGGCCCAGCGCAGGGCTCAGAGAATCCCGCCCAATGAATGATTGTCTCAGGTTAGGTGGATTGGCCATGCTAAATTGCCAATAATTTACACCTTCCATTTGGTGAAGTCATATTGGCTGCAAAATCATCATTTTTTTCAACATAAACCAGTGAATGGTAACCTACATTTAAAATCAGTATTGTTTGATCATTTTTAGAAAGTTTTTTGTTCTGTGGGACAATTTCAATCAGTGTAGGAGAGGTGCGAATACAGCTACTATTTATACTGTTGCCTTCACAGATGTTTCAGCAGTTGCACGAACATGTTGGATAAATAGAAACAAATGTGGATGTTACAAACTCAACTTAACCTTGTGCCACTGAAATGTTGGATATATATTAAATCTGGCGTCATAGTCCTTGGGGCACACGGGAACTGAACCTGCAAATATAATTACAAGGCCAATACTACCAAGTGGTAGTTCCAAGGGACAGGGACTCTGAATGCCTTATGTTCCCATGTCCCTGCTCAGTAAAGGACCTTGTCTAGAACTATAGGCCCTTACAACTACTAAAGTGAGATCTACCAGACAATTGCAGTTGGGCTCCTCATCAACGGGTCTAGGCAATGGAATTTGCCCCTGTACACATTGGGCTGAAGCACTCACTAGGGTTTTGATGAGTAACCCTGCCACCAGTGGGGATCCTACAGGCAGGTGTCTTCCAGTTCTAAGAAAGCTAGGTACCCTGCTGTTAACTCTGCAAACTCTGGCAGGGTCAGTGCTGGAGGGAACTAACAGGTACAGTCCTGACATAGCTGCCATCAGGGCACCATAATACCAGTCAATCGGCAGATACTCAACAATATGGAGGTGGTTCTGATACTGGAGACAGTCACATAAAAACTTCTGGATTGCTTAACCACGAACAAAGCATGGTCATCCAAACTGTATTCAAACTTCAATCTCTGGTGTTTTGCGTGGAATGAAGATAATGAGTTAAATAAGTGTTTGGTGGCCAAAACTCAGGACCAGCGGATAAAGTTAAGGAAATTCAGGTAAAGCCAATGCATAAGTCTCTTATTCCCAAATTTGCCTGGGAAAGAATATTGCATCACAACCCACATATTATTGTTGCATTAAAAATTAGAAGGAAATTCTGGGCCAGTAATTATTTTCGAATTCAGCTTCAAAATCAGCTTTTTTTGTTTCTATCCCCCAACCGCATGCCTGTACCTCACTTAGTATCCTGGTGTACAGCAGCTATAAATATTGCCATGACCACAATAATAACCACACTATAAAAAAACAATCCCTCGCCGACTTACCACCAGTGACTCTTAAGCAATATGGGAAATAATCCTTTCTCTCCTCATTCATGATCCAGCTGTACCGGCAAGCGCATCCCTGAAAGAAAGCTAAGTGAGGGCTACCGGGACTGGGATTTGAAAAATCTCCAACTGAAGCAATAATGTATGAGTCAGATTTGAAGATATTGGAATAATTTCAGCTGAGAAATCTGGCAGCCTGAAGGTCGCCAAGAGTCAATATATAAACGTGACAATCATTAATAGTCAGTTGTTAATGCCAATCAGTTATCTTTGCTTCAGAACGCATCTGTGATGATTATTTTCCCAGTTTAGGCAAACTATACCTAAAGAAGCAGCCTGGACAAAGTAATGTCATCCTTTACATAAATCAGGCCTTTCTGACATGTCACAAATCATTTTGCAATTGCCAACTTTTTCAGGAATGCTGTAAACTAAACTGGAAGAGCAAAGCTTTATAATGGAGAAAGATTGCACTTTGATTACAAGTTTCAGGGGTTGGTTTCAGTGCCAAAAATGGTAATAGCAAACAAGAAAATATGTGTTAACAAACACTGAAGTCACATGTTACATAAGTGTCTAAACTCTGCATCTTGATTCCTGGTTCTGAGTTATAGTCTGAGCACGAAGACTCTATTAACTGACAAAATTAACTTTTTGGTAACTGTTAGTACAGACAGTGGTAATGAAAGTAAAATAAGAAAAGGGTAAGGGTAATGAGTGAAGAAAAAGATATTGGACTGCATTTTACTTGACCCCACTGCGCATGTTTCCAACGGGGAACGGTACACATAAAATAGGGCAGGTGTCCACCCCACGACCTCCCCACCCACCCCCAAGCTCATCCCCCTAAAATAAGGAAGGGGTACGGAGGAATTAGGAGCAGAAGTAGGCAATTCAGCCTTTTGAGCCTGTTCCACCATTCAATCAGATCAATCTTCCTGGTCTCAAATCCACTTCCCTATCTGTTCCCCATACCACTTTAACCCGTTTTTAAAATCAGAAATATATCCAACTCCTTCTTGAAACTATTTAATGACTCAGATTCCACCGCACTATGAGGCAGTGAGTTCCACAAATTCACCACCCTCTGAGAAGTAGTTCCTCCTCATCTCAGTTCTAAAACAACCACCTCTCAATCTCTACCTGTGACCTTTCGTTCTACGTGGCCCTACAAAGGGGATCATTTGGTCTACATTTACATTATTAATCCCTTTTAGTATTTTATATACCTCAATGAGATCCTCTCTCATCCTTCTAAACTCCAGCACGTGCGAGGCCAAACTGTTTAATCTCTGCTCAAATGTCAAGATGGACAGGGGGGTGCCAAAATTGAGCAGCCCACCCATTATATTTAACAGATAATCAAGAGTCAATTAAACTTCTTACCAAGCCAGTTGACCATGACAATACACTTCCCACACCAAAGAATGGTTGACATGTAAACCAAGCGGAGTGTAAACAAGCTGCCAATAATTCCAGGGGTGAGGAGTTTCAGTCGTATAGATAGATTGGAGAAACTGGGACTGTTCCCCTTGGAGAAGAGAAGGTAGAGAGAAGATTGGATAGAGAAATTGAAAACCATGAGGCGACTGACATGAGTAGCTATAGAGAGAAACTGTTCCCATTGGGGGAAGGATTGAGAACCAGAGAGCACAGGTTTAAAGTAATTGGCAAAAGAAGCAATGACATGAGAGAAACCTTTTTTTATGCAGTGGGTGGTGAGGATCTGGAATGCACTGCTTGAGAGTTTAGTGGAGGCAGATTCAATTGTGGCATTCAAAGAGAATTGAATCATTATCTGAAAAGGAAAAAGTTGCAGGGCTAGCTAACAGGGAGAATAGGCATACATTTGTCATTTACTGATTGGCAAGATGTAACAAGTGGTGTGCCAGAGATCAGGGGCGAGATTCTCCGACCCCCCGCCGGGTCGGAGAATCGCCGGGGGCTGGTGTGAATCCCGCCCCCGCCGGTTGCCGAAGTCTCCGGCACCGGATATTCAGCGGGGGCGGGAATCGCGGCGCGCCGGTTGGCGGGCCCCCCCACTCGATTCTCCGGCCCGGATGGGCCGAAGTCCCGCCGCTAAAATGCCTGTCCCGCCAGCGTAGATTAAACCACCTACCTTACCGGCGGGACAAGGCGGCGCGGGCGGGCTCCGGGGTCCTGGGGGGGGGCGCGGGGCGATCTGGCCCCGGGGGGTGCCCCCACGGCGGCCTGGCCCGCGATCGGGGCCCACCGATCCGCGGGCGGGCCTGTACCGTGGGGGCACTCTTTCCCTTCCGCCTCCGCCACGATCTCCACCATGGCGGAGGCAGAATAGACTCCCTCCACTGCGCATGTGCAGGAATGCCGTCAACGGCCGCTGACGCTCCCGCGCATGCGCCGCCCGGAGATGTCATTTCCGCGCCAGCTGGCGGGGCACCAAAGGCCTTTTCCGCCAGCTGGCGGGGCGGAAATTCGTCCGGCGCCGACCTAGCCCCTTAAGGTTGGGGCTCGACCCCCAAAGATGCGGATTGGGGCGGCGCGATGCCCGACTGATTTGCGCCGTTTTGGGCGCCAGTCGGCGGACATCGCGCCATTTCCGGAGAATTTCGCCCCAGAGCTGGGTCCTCAAATTTTAACAATTCTGTAAATGAAGGAACAATAGGATAAGTTTTCTGATGACACAAAGATAGGTAGGAGAGTAAGTTGTGAAGAGGACATAAGGAGGCGACAAAGAACAAGAAGGGCTATGAATAGGTTTACTGACTGGGCAAAGATCGGGCAAATGGAATGGAATGTGGGAAAATGTGCAATTGTCCTTTTGGGCAGGAAGGATAAAAGAGAGACATAGTGGGCGGGATTCTCTGTGAATTGGCACGATGGCCTGAACCTGGCGGCAAAAATGGCGCAAATGACTCCGTCGTCGGACCCCACTGAACATCGCGAAATCTCTGGACGGGAATGGGCTAGCACCGGCGGGACGCCATTCGCGACGGCGTCACCCATCACGGACGCGCGCAGCGTCGCAGCACAAAGGACAGCCCCCCCCCCGCGTCGCAGCACAGAAGACTGCCCCCCCCGGAGACCATTCAAAATGGCCGCCCACTGCGCAGCGCCGAGGTTCCAGGAGCGGGACATCGAGGCTCCTGGACGCAGTGGAACAGAGGAGGGAGGCCCTGTACCCCGGACACGGCCGCAGGGTCACACCACACCTCAGCCGCCGCCTGTGGAGGGAGGTGGCAGAGGCCGTCAGCGCTGTGGCCGTGACAGCAAGGACAGGCGTCCAGTGTCACAAGAAGATCAATGACCTTGTCAGGGCAGCCAGGGTGAGTACCCCTCCCCCCCAAACCTCCGATGGGTGGCACAGCCCGAGGTACAACCAACATGGCTGCACCCACCCATGCAGGCTGCAGTGGCAGGATGGGTTGTGAACCTCTGCCAACATACACACAACCGCTGGTCCGCATGTATATGTCTGCCTAACACTGTTGCCCTTTATCCCTGCAACCCTCTCGCCCCCCACAGGAGAAGTGCGCACACAACAACCGTGAGCGTGAGAGGACCAGAGGCGGTCCACCCGAACTGCGACCACTCACCATCCATGAGGAGAGGACCCTGGAACTTGCAGGCGGACCCGAGGACCGGGAGATTGCGGATGCAAAGGTCGGGGCGCACCACCAAGTGAGACCCCCCACTGCCTGCCCCCCTTTCCCCTTCCCCATATCCCCCTTCCCCCATATCCCCCTTCCCCCATATCCCTCTTCCCCCATATCCCCCATATCCCCCTTCCCCCATATCCCCCTTCCCCCCATATCCCCCATATCCCCCTTCCCCATATCCCCCTTCCCCATATCCCCTTCCCCATATCCCCTTCCCCATATTCCCCCTTCCCCCATATCCCCCTTCCCCCATATCACCTTCCCCATAATCCCCTCTGTCCCCTTCCCCATATCCCCCTTATCCCCTTTCCCCATATCCCCCTTATCCCCTTCCCCCAAATCCCCACTTCCCCCATATCCCCCATATCTCCTTCCCCAATATTCCCCCATATCACCCTTCCCCAATATCACCCTTCCCCAATATCCCCCATATCCCCCTTCCCCCATATCCCCATATCCCCCATATCACCCTTCCCTCATATCCCCCTTCCCCCATATCCCCCATATCCCCCTTCCCCCATATCTCCCTTATCCCCCAAATCCCCCTTCCCATATACCCCCTATATCCCCTTCCCCCATATCCCCCCTGCCCCCTATCCCCGTCTGCGTGTCCAACCATGCATGCTGTATTGTGTATTGCAGGACAAAACGTCAACCCACCCGTCCCGCGGATGGCGACCGCCCCCAGGACGATCTTGGGCAGCCACGAGCCAGGGACAGACCCGGCCCATCAAGCACATGACGCCGCCAGGACGATCCAGGGCGGCCATGAGCCAGGGACAGACCCGGCCCATCAGGCATACAACGCCCCCAGAACGATCCAGGGTGGCCACGAGCCAGGGTCAGACCCGGAGCACCAGGGAGATGACGCCCCCATCTAGTGTGAGTGCGGCGACGCCGGTGGGCCAGACCCAGCGATGAGGGGAGCAGCCACAGGAACAGGCCCCTGTCGCAGCCTACCCAAGACACACCTACCCAGGACACACCTACCCAGGACACACCTACCCAGGACACACCCACCCAGGTCACTGACGCCCAGGACACCGACGCACAGGACACTGACGCACAGGACACTGACGCCCAGGACACCAACGCACAGGACACTGACGCCCAGGACACTGACGCCCAGGACACCGACGCCCAGGATACCGACGCCCAGGACACTGACGCCCAGGACACTGACGCCCAGGACACTGACGCCCAGGACACCGACGCACAGGACACTGATGCCCAGGACACTGACACCCAGGACACTGACGCCCAGGACACTGACGCCCAGGACACCGACGCACAGGACACTGACGCACAGGACACTGACGCACAGGACACTGACGCACAGGACACTGACGCCCTGACACCGACGCACAGGACACTGACGCACAGGACACTGACGCACAGGACACTGACGCCCAGGACACTGATGCACAGGACACTGACGCACACGACACTGATGAACAGGACACTGACACACACGACACCCACACACAGGGGACGGATGGACAAGAATCACCACTCCAGGGGTCCCTGGACTTAGGGTCGGATGAGGAGCACGACACTACGCCACTGCTATCTGCTACACCCTCCACCATCGCAGAGACACTCACCTCGGTTGGGCACTTTAGCGATGAGGCATCTGGGACACTAACTGGTGCGCACAACACAGCCGTCCCGGTACAGCAGGTGGAGGCAAGAGCAGCCGAGGGGCCGAGCGGTCGGAGGGCAGCCCGGCACAAGCAACCATCTGCTGCCACGTGGGTCCCGGGTTCCTGGAGGTACCACACCCACCCTTAGACCCGATGCAGTCACGGACCAATGGACGATCGAAGGGGGTGACGGCCGTCTTGCGGCAGCTGCAGATGAAGGTGGAGGAGTCCACCCACGTTCAGGAGCAGGTAGTGGTGCCGGTCATGCATGCCACCCAGGCTGAAACCACATGGGTGGCGTCGGCGGTGGAGGCAATGGCTGCGACGGTGTCAGACATGGGTCGCAGTATGCAAGGCCTGGGGCGTTCTGTGCGGGCGGCGTCCGTGGCCCATGACATGGCTGCCCTCTCACAGGAAGCCATGAGCCAGAGCCAGCAGCAGATTGCAGAGGCGCTCAATGCCGTGGCCCAGTCTCAGCAGGCCA
The DNA here is from genome assembly GCF_047496885.1 of Scyliorhinus torazame. Classification (NCBI taxonomy): domain Eukaryota; kingdom Metazoa; phylum Chordata; class Chondrichthyes; order Carcharhiniformes; family Scyliorhinidae; genus Scyliorhinus; species Scyliorhinus torazame. The sequence goes on from NC_092713.1 coordinate 62,806,073, forward strand.
TGGCGCAGTCCCAGCAGGCAATGCCCCGTCTCTGCAAGCCGTGGCCCATTCTCAGCAGGCCATCGCTGAGGGCATTGGTGCCATTCCCAGGTGCTGCCCAGCCTCCAGGACTGGCAGCGCCAGGTGTCGGGGGAGCATCGGATGCTCGGTTCTTTCACATCCCCGACGCATGTAGAGGCCTGGGAGCCATCGGGCACCCCAAGAGAGGAGGAGGTGCTGGGGCCCATTCCGGGTCCCCCTGTAGGGGAGGTCCCAGAACACCGCGACACCTCGACTCCCCCCCTTCCGTCCCAGGTGCATCTGGTGGGCAACGTGCAGGACAGGCTGGCAGCTCGCCATCCCAGTCGCCCGAGCCACAGCCTGGCCCATCTCGGCCGGGCTGCTCCAGGAAACGGCCGCCAAAGGGGTCCCTAGTCACGGCAGGAATCACAGGAGTCCACCTCCAGTTCTGCTGTACCATCTGGGGAACCACCTCTATGTAGTCATAGGGCCCGTAAGGCCACAAAATTAGAACTGAGTAGGTTGGGACGGGTGCAGGGCACAGATTAGTTATAGGGGCTAGGGCACGTGTATGAACTATTTGTTATTAAAATCACTTTCACACCTACAGAAGCTGCCTCTGTGCTCTGTCCGATGCGTGTGGGGATGTGCGGCAGTGGGTGTGTGAGGGGTGATGGAACGTCGGCCTCAGGTGAGTGTGCCCCCCCCCCCTCGGGTCGCCCTCGCCATCCCCCGGGCAGACGATGGGACCGTGCCCTGCAATGTCACGGCCGCATGCAGGGACGGTCCGGGTGGAGGGTGGTACTGTGGCCATGGGTCAGACATTGTTCAATGATGTAGAGCCCAGAGCTCATCGCAGAGAGGGTTATCATCATCCTCCATGGCCTGCAATAGACACGCTTCCACCGCCGACCGTGTGAGCCCGGCCCATTGTGCAGCAGGTGGATGTGCAATGGAGGGGTGGTGTGCATGCGGGTGGGGTGAGGGTGGTTGGTGGTGGGTGGGTGGGTGGGTGGGGTGAGGGTTGTAGGCTGGTGGGTGGGTGGGGTGAGGGTGGTAGGCTGGTGCCGTAGTGTGCTGTCTGTGCCCATACTCGCCGATTCCCACGCCTCCCTAGTCCTCTCTATCACACCCCTGGTCACTGCATGGGCATCGTTGTAGTGGTTCTCCGTGTCAGTCTCTGGCCTCAGTATAGGTGTCATCAGCCATGACCGCAACAGGTAACCTCAGTCGCCCAGCAACCAGCCCCTCAGCCAGGGGGGCGGGGTCCCTCGAACATGGTGGGGATGAAAGATTGCGCCAATACGAATGAGTCATGTAGACTGCCCGAGTACCGGGCGCAGACGTGCAGCATCATCATGCGGTGGTCACAGACCACCTGAATGTTCATGGAATATGTCCCCTTCCTATTTGTGAACACGGCCCTGTTGTCCGCAGGTGGCCGCACGGCGACATGCATCCCATCGATCACCCCCTGGACCATGGGCATCCTGGCTGCCACAGTGAAGCCCGCTGCCCGGGCATCCTGGCTGGCCCGGTCCACAGGGAACTGGATGTAGCGGTCCGCAATGGCATATAAGGCGTCTGTCACTGCACGGATGCACCAGTGCACCGATGCCTACGAGATGCCGGACAGGTCCCCACTCGGCACCTGGAATGACCCCGTGGCATAAAGGTTCAGGGCCACCGTAACCTTGATGGCCACGGGGCGAGGGTGTCCTCCCCCAGTGCCACACGGTGCCAGGTGTGCCATCAGGTGGCAGATATGGGCGACGGTTTCCTGGCTCATCTGGAGTCTCCTCATGCATGCCTGGTCCGTGAGGTCCTGGTACGACGAGCGGGGCCGGTACACAAGGACTTAGTCCCCTGAAGGGAGAATCCCGGCTATAAGATCCTGAGTGGTCTTGACACGGTGGATGTAGAAAGGATGGGTGAATCTAGAACTAGTGGTTACTGTTTTAAAATAAGGGGTCACCCATTTAAGGCAGAGATGAGGAGATTTCTCTCAGAGGGTCATGAGGCTTTGGAACTCTCTTCCTCAAAAGGTGTTGGAGGTAAAATCTTTGAATTTTTTTAAGGCAGAGCTAGATAGATTCTTGATAAGGAAGTGGATGAAAGGTTATCGGGGTAGGTGGGAATGCTGAGTTGAGGTTACATATTGAATGGCAGAACAGGCTCGAGGGGCTGAGTGGCCTACTCCTGCTCTTAGTTCATATGTTGGTGTGTACTGGGACAAGGTGGGAAATTTGCAGAGAGTCAGAATGGACATAACAGGCTGAATAGCCTCCTTTTGTGCTGTGACCATAAGACCATAAGACATAGGAGCAGAATTAGGCCACTCGGCCCATCGAGTCTGCTCCGCCATTCAATCATGGCTGATATTTTCTCATCCCCATTCTTTCTGTCTTAAAGACACTCAATGAATTGGCCTGCACAGCCTTCTGCGGCAAAGTTCCACAGATTCACCACCCTCTGGCTGAAGAAATTCTTCCTCATCTCTGTTTTAAAGGATCGTCCCTTTAGTCTGAGATGGTGTCCTCTGGTTCTAGTTTTTCCTACAAGTGGAAACATCCTCTCCACGTCCGCTCTATCCAGGCCTCGCAATATCCTGTAAGTTTCAATAAGATCCCCCCTCATCCTTCTAAACTCCAACGAGTACAGAGCCAGAGTCCTCAACCGTTCCTCATACGACAAGTTCTTCATTCCAGGGATCATTCTTGTGAACCTCCTCTGGACCGTTTCCCAGGCCAGCAGATCCTTCCTTAGATACAGGGCCCAAAAATGCTCAAATACTCCAAATGTGGTCTGACCAGAGCCTTATACAACCTCAGAAGTACATCCCTGGTCTTGTCTTCTAGCCCTCTTGACATGAATGCGAACATTGCATTTGCTTTCTTCACTGCCGACTGAATCTGAACGTTAACCTTAAGAGAATTGTGAACAAGGACTCCCAAGTCCCTCTCTACTTCTGATTTCCTAAGCATCTTCCCATTTAGAAAATAGTCTATGCCTAAATGTCTCCTTCCAAAGTGCATAACCTCACAATTTCCATATTGTATTTCATTTGCCACTTCATTGCCCACTCTCATAGCCTGTCCGTATCCTTCTGCAGCCCCCTTGCTTCCTCAATACTACCTGTCCCTCTACAGATCATTGTATCATCTGCAAACATAGCAACAGTGCCTTCAGTTCCTTCTTCTAGATCATTAATGTATATTGTGAAAGGTTGTGGTCCCAGCACAGACCCCTGAGGCACACCACTAGTCACCGGCTGCCATCCTGAAAAAGACCCCTTTATCCCAATTCTCTGCCAGTCAGCCAATCCTCTATCCATGCTAGGATCTTACCCTGAACACCATCGGCTCTAAACTTATTTAACAGTCTCTGATGCAGCACCTTGTCAAAGGCCTTCTGCAAATCTAAATAAATCATGTCCACTGGTGACCATTCTATGATTCTATTTCACTAGGGCCCATTTTGCACAGCTGCCCAAGATGAAACTTTTTAATGCCCATCCTAAAGTTACCTTTTACTGGTATAAACTTCATTATCACTCACTGTATCACTCACCTACAGTTTTGTATATTGCTCTCTATTTCTGCCTGTAACTGTTGTGCTTGGATGGTTTTTAATAATGATTAACTGTTCCATCCATTCTCCAAAATCATTAAGGCTCTTGAAATGTTGAGGTCAAGCACTCCTAGTTTTATGAAGCACAAAGTGCATATAACAGTACCTAAGTCTACTTAAAAGCTACTTATAGCCACATCTGATAGTCAAGGGCTCAAACAAATTCAGTTTACAGATTGATTAAACCCGAAGAATCCAATTCTCATTACGTTCTGCCACTTTTTATAATGTTCTGATCTACAAGATCCTTGTCAATATATCCTTATAGGCTACACAGACTTGATTGTGTCTTATTTATCTGTAACTAGTGAGCAATTTATGATAATCCTGATTGAATGAGTGAAGACATAAGTGATGCGACCATCAATTCACTCAAAGACTTGTGTCGGAGTAAAACAGTGGTTTTAATTAACTATCAACTTTGCCTGCCTGCGACTGGTACATACTGAGGACAGTCCCACGAGGCGGTCGAGTGTTCGGCCGGAAATGCAGTGAGGCTCTGGAAAGCGACCTCCAGCTGAAGTCGCCAGTTTCACCGTCTCGTCCAGGTCCTGGGCCCCTTTCTCGAGCAGTCGCTGCCGCACGTAATTTGATCTGACCCCCGCAACGTAGACATCTCGGACGGCGAGCTCCATGTGCTGAGTGGCCGTAATGGCCTGATAGTTGCAGTTGCGTGTGAGGGCTTTGAGGCCGCGCAGATAGTCGTCGAGTGACTCCCCGGTGCGCTGACGTCGAGTAGTGAGAATATGTCGCGCATAGACCTCGTTCACAGGCCGCACGTAGTTGCGCTCGAGGATTGTGAGAGCGGCGGTATATGAGGTGGCCTCTTCGAGTTGCACAGAAATGCGGTGACTCACCCGTGCCTAGAGGAGACTCAATTTTTGTTCGTCCGTGACGGATGGCGTCAACGACGCGGCAAGATAGGCCTTGAAACACAGCAGCCAGTGTGAAAACATTTCCTTCGCCTCCACGGCCTGTGGATCGAGCTCCAGTCTGTCAGGTTTGAGGGCTGACTCCATAATTGTTTTTGTTCAGATAGTTAATTAAATTGATGCGACCATCAATTCACTCAAGGATTCGTGTCGGAGTAAAACAATGGTTTTAATTAACTATCAACTTTGCCTGCCTGCGACTGGTACATACTGAGGACAGTCCCACAGGCCAGCTACTCTTATACTCCTTCAAAGGGGCGGAGCCATGGGCAGAGCCCGTACATGCTCCAACATCCTCCAACATCTCCCCCTGTGGGTGAAGCCATACAATGGCCCACAGATAAAACCCACAGAGTTTATAACATAGAACATAACTGGCGAATTAACTGTATTTACAAACATAGAACATAACTGGTGAATTAACTGTATTTACATTCACCACAATAAGTAGCTTCCAGTTTTTCAGGAATACAACATTGAACGCGGAAAATCTATTTGCCTCATCAATTTCTTCAGTGAATGAGCTGAGTTCCTCACTCAGAAACTATTTTCCTATTGGGCTAACAAGATCGGTATAGCTGCTTTATTTTTTATCTTGTTCAAAATATTGGGCAGAAATAGGATAAGGCCGGAAAATGCCCAATTTGCACATCACAATGAACAAATAAACTGCAACTTATCGCTACAATGCAGGCAGCACACAAGCTTTGTGCTGCCTGTTCATTATAAACATTGCAAACTACACCCAGTGTTAAGCGCACTTGTGAATAGCTGCATGCTTGAGTCGGGTGTCGCAAAATCTTAAAGAGGCCAATCAGAGTTCAAGCTAAAAGCAAATTACCACCGATGCTGGAATACGAAACAAAAACAGAAAATACAGGACAATCTCAGCACGTCTGACAGCATCTGGGGAGAGAGAAGGGAGCTATTTTTAAAGTTGGTGAGCTGAATTTACTTTTCTAACTGGGGACAGGGGCAGGGGGGCGTTATCAATGCTTTCTCCCTGCCCCTTCTCCAACCCCCTTAAAATTAATCCCATGGTATTTAAAATCAATAAATCAAGTAAGCCGGGAATAAAAATGCTGCTATCAGTGATGATGACCTTGAAACTACTGGATTATTGGAAAGACCCCTCTGGTAATGCCCTTTAAGGAAATAATTTTGCTGTTCTTACCCTGTCTGTTCTATATTTGACTCAAAACATTCAGAAACATGGTTAACCCTTAGCTGCCTTGTGAAACAACCTAGCAGCCACTCAATTGTCAGGAAAATGCTCATTTTCACCTTTTCAAAGGTAAAATTGATCAGTATTAAATTTTGACTTTGTCAAAGACACTCAGATCCAGTGAATGAATGAATTCGTCCTCCACCATCACATCTTCTGCCTATCAGTCATCCAGCCTGGTCTACTGCCACCCAAGCTGAGCGGGATTAGTCTGAAGCGAGGCTTTGTAGGGCCATAGCTACTCTAGGTTGTTCTACATGTTCATCTACATGGAAAATCAACAGTCTTCTGCCAGATATGCTGCAGCCACGAAGGGAGAATTGCATAGGAATATTAAGTTAAGCAAAAACAAATGAAAGGCAGGTACTAAGAGAATGGATAACAGTTGACTGTTTTATGAACTATTTGATAGTTGGTAAATAAAGTTAATTTAGAATTTCTGTTTTGAGATACCCTTAATTTCAGCATTGTGGACAAGACAGTGATGCAATGGTCACTAACTGATGCAAGATAAAGTGTAGGGCTATTGTTGAATGGGGAATTGGTTTGGGGTCACTGTGGAGGTGTGGGCGAATGTAGGGTGCTCTTTCCAAGGGCCGGTGCAGACTCGATGGACCAAATGGCCTCCTTCTGCACTGAAAATTCTATGATTCTATGATTTACCTGTGAGTGTTCTTTTAATCAGGCAATCCAACAAGAACATTACATTGGTGATTGGAGAATTGGGTTTGGGGTCACTGTTGGTGAATGGGGAATTGGGGTTTGGTTCATTTATGGGATGTGAACGTTGCTGGCTGGGCTTTCATTTATTGCCCATCCTTAATTGCCCTTGAACTAAGTGACATAGTCAGCCATTTCAGAGAGCATTTAAGATTCCACCACATTTATGTGGGTCGGAAGTCACATGTAGGCCAGAACCGGTAAGGATGGCAGATTTCTTTCCCTGAAGGACATTAGTGACCCAGGTGTGTTTTTACAACACATGTCATGTTCATCATTAGACTTTTAATTCCAGGTTTTTATTGAATTCAAATTTCACCCCCTGCCATGGTGGGGTTCGAACATACATCCCCAAAGCATTATCCTAAGTCTCCTTGTTACTAGTCCAGTGACAATACCACAACAACACCCCCAATTCCAGACATAGTTACAGGTGTAGATTTTGAAGCAAACGTAAGTGGTTTTCCTCTCTGAGAACCATCTATCTCCTGGGTGGTTGCCTCCCTAGGATCATAAAATTGCAATGTTGATGCTTCTGGTAGTGACTGTTTCAGTTCTTAGAAGAGTTATGTCACAGGAAAGCAACAATGGTTTCTCAACAATTTACTTAGTGATAATGATTTTTGAGCAAAATTGGGAATGTCTGGAGACAGGAGATTCAATCCACTCTGACGTTTCAACTTCATTGCAGTCTGACCAGTAGGTCAAGGGTTGTCTCATGTCATGTTGCACAATCTAAGACTGTTCACTATATTGTAACTGTATTTAATGGTAAAACAGACTACCGCTGCACACCAAGCTGTGTGCGTTATAATGATATTAAGGCACCAATTGCTCATCATGGATTATGCAAACACATTATGGGTTCATTTATTAAGACCAGACACATGTGAACATATATACAAGGGCCTTCCTGTTGGCATCAAATCAATGTCACACATTGACTGATTCATCATCTGTCTATTTGCAATACTTCCTGTAGACTCCACATACTCCTAATGCCGTCACCAATATTCTTGCCAAATGGCATGCAACAGGGTCGCACACAATGGACGTACCGATAATTTCTGTGTTAATGGCACAATGTAATTTTGCTTCCACAACAAAAATACTGACACGACAGAGCCAATTTTTTCTGTCATTCTCTCTTTACCAGTTGTAATATCCTGTCATATGGTTGACCATCAGGTAGATTAATGAATGAACGGTTTATTAAAGTAAGAAACTATATACAGAAAATGAGATAAAAGCTACCATGTTACAAAACTCCAAACTCCGAACTAACTGGGGCACCTGCGCTCTACCCCCAGGGTTCACACGCTCCAGCCCCATTGACATATCCGGTCGCACGAACATCCAGGAACTCACCCCCTTAAAGCGGCATGCTATTACCCCAGTAATTATTATTTCCCATTGAGGCTTTTAATTATAAGTAGATGTTTGACTCTGCCAATCATAGAATCATAGAATCCCTACAGTGCAGAAGGTGACCATTCGGCCTATTGAGTCTGCACTGAGCCTCTCAAAGAGCACCCTACCTGAGTCCACTCCCCCCCCCCGCCCCCCGACCTATCCCTGTAACCTCACCTAATCTTTTGACACTAAGGAGCAATTTTAGCATTGCCAAGCTAACTCTCTCGATTTATGGAAACCCTAATAGGATCTTATTTACACAGATGTTTTCCTATTAAGGATTAACTTTTATTCTTACTTCCATATGTGATTACAGCCATCCTGAAATCTTAAGAGCCAAGATGTAATGGCATATTTTTAATGAACTTCCCTCAATAAATAGATGATTGCTTCATATTAAAGTCTCCTGGGCTGTAGGGCCAGTCTCAGTTCAAAGGTTTAGTGGTCATTACTTTTGAATTATAAATCCCTAATAATTAGGACGCAAAATCCAAAAGTTAATATTATTACAATAAAAAGACAAACCAATGCTGGTATTCCATTAGCACAATTCATGTCAATTCAATTAACTATTTTCTTACACAAGTGAGGGAAGTTCCATTGTGAGAGTGATATTGGAGGAGGATGGCTTAAAGGCAAAGTAGCACAGAGGTCACAGAGGAGGGGCGAAAGTTCATTTTGATTAGGACCATTTCAATGCTTTGGCAGGATTGGAAGCTGTAGCCATCTGGGATGGCCACGTCCCGATTACAAAATGGACACTTGCAAAGACGGCAGGGAAAATTGGACAATGCTAAGAAACAAGCAGATGCAAGCCCTGTCTGTTGATTACAACCGTAAACGCTCAGACAGGACAGAAACTACCAAATGATTTACATTCTAATGAGCCATCTCCGGGGACGAAAGGGAAACATTTAGATACACAATGTTAAGGCAGACTCCCCGGCGCCAGAAGAAGCTAAGACAAAGCAGACTGACAGTCACCAGGACACGCCCAGCGATCAGGGAACCACCCTATATTGGAGGAAAATCGATACCGATGATTGGGAAACACCCAATTAGTTGAGGCCAAGTTCAAGGCCCGTCCAAAAGAGCGCAAAGCCCTTTTGAGTATAAAAGGTGTCCCCCAAGGGAGAACGCTCTCCTTTGGCCTTGGCTCTCAGCGAAGAGAGAGACCAGCCTAGCAGTTACAGCAGACCAAGTAAGTTCCAAGTCAACGCATGCTACGAGATAGATGCTCCTAGTTGCTACCCTGTAAACAGCTCAACCCAGCAGCCTCAGAACCGAGCAACGGCCATTGTTCCTCTGACTGAGTGGGCGCCCGAAGGTAAGTATAGGACTTAGTAATAGCTAGCTACTGCGCGTACTTGATAAGTATGTACCTGTCAGGCAGTGAGGAAGTGATCGAGCAAGGGAACCATGGTTTACTAAAGCAGTCAAAACACTTGTCAAGAAGAAGAAGGAGGCTTATGTAAAGATGAGACATGAAGGTTCAGTTAGGGCGCTCGAGAGTTACAAGTTAGCTGGGTAGGACCTAAAGAGAGAGCTAAGAAGAGACAGGCGGGGACATGTGGGGCGAAATTCTCCACCAACGGCGCGACGTCTGCCGACTGGCGCCAAAAACGGCGCCAATCAGACGGGCATCGCGCCGGCCCAAAGGTGCGGAATGCTCCGCATCTTTGGGGGCTGAGCCCCAACATTGGGGGGCTAGGCCGGCGCTGGAGGGATTTCCGCCCCGCCAGCTGGCGGAAATGGCGTTTGTTGCCCCGCCAGCTGGCGGAAATGGCGTTTGTTGCCCCGCCAGCTGGCGCGGAAATGCGGCGCATGCGCGGGAGCGTCAGCGGCCGCCGACAGTTTCCCGCGCATGCGCAGTGGGGAGAGTCTCTTCCGCCTCCGCCATGGTGGAGGCCGTGGCGGAGGCGGAAGGGAAAGAGTGCCCCCACGGCACAGGCCCGCCCGCGGATCGGTGGGCCCCGATCGCGGGCCAGGCCACCGTGGGGGCACCCCCTGGGGTCAGATCGCCCCGCGCCCCCCCCAGGACCCCGGAGCCCGCCCACGCCGCCTGGTCCCGCCGGTAAATACCAGCTTTGATTTACGCCGGCGGACAGGCAATTTCTGGGCGGGACTTCAGCCCATCCGGGCCGGAGAATTGAGCGGGGCGTCCCGCCAACCAGCGCGGCCCGATTCCCACCCCCGCCCAATCTCCGGTACCGGAGACTTCGGTGGGGGTGGGGGCGGGATTCACGGCGGCCAACGGCCATTCTCCGACCCAGCGGGGGGTCGGAGAATGACGCCCGAGAAGTCTTTGGCAGGTAGGATCAAGGATAACCCTAAAGCTTTCTATAGATATGTCAGGAATAAACGAATGACTAGGGTAAGAGTAGGGCCAATCAAGGACAGTAGTGGGAAGTTGTGCTTGGAGTCCGAGGAGATAGGAGAGGTGCTAAATGAATATTTTTCGTCAGTATTCACACAGGAAAAAGACAATGTTGTCGAGGCGAATACTGAGATTCAGGATACTAGACTAGAAGGGCTTGAGGTTCATAAGGAGGAGGTGTTAGCAATTCTGGAAAGTGTGAAAATAGATAAGTCCCCTGGGCCAGATGGGATTTATCCTAGGATTCTCTGGGAAACTAGGGAGGAGACTGCTGAGCCTTTGGCTTTGATCTTTAAGTCATCTTTGTCTACAGGAATAGTGACAGAAGGCTGGAGGACAGCAAATGTTGTCCCCTTGTTCAAGAAGGGGAGTAGAGACAACCCAGGTAACTATAGACCGTGAGCCTTACTTCTGTTGTGGGCAAAATCTTGGAAAGGTTTATAAGAGATAGGATGCATAATCATCTGGAAAGGAATAATTTGATTAGAGATAGTCAACAAGGTTTTGTGAAGGGTAGGTCGTGCCTCACAAACATTATTGAGTTCTTTGAGAAGGTGACCAAACAGGTGGATGAGGGTAAAGCAGTTGATGTGGTGTATATGGATTTCAGTAAAGCATTTGATAAGGTTCCCCATGGTAGGCTACTGCAGAAAATACGTAGGAATGGGATTCAGGGTGATTTAGCAGTTTGGATCAGAAATTGGCTAGCTGGAAGAAGACAAAGGGAGGTAGTTGATGGGAAATGTTCAGACTGGAGTCCAGTTACTAGTGGTGTACCACAAGGATCTGTTTTGGGGCCACGGCTGTTTGTCATTTTATAAATGACCTGGAGGAGGGCGTAGAAGGATGGGTGAGTAAATTTGCAGATGATACTAAAGTCGGTGGAGTTGTGGACAGTGCGAAAAGATGTTACAAGTTACAGAGGGACATAGATACGCTGCAGCGCTGGGCTGAGAGGTGGCAAATGGAGTTTAATGCAGAAAAGTGTGAGGTGATTCATTTTGGAAGGAATAACAGGAGACAGAGTACTGGGCTAATGGTAAGATTCTTGGCTGTGTGGATGAGCAGAGAGATCTCGATGTCCATGTACATAGATCCCTGAAAATTGCCACCCAGGTTGAGAGGGTTGTTAAGAAGGCGTACAGTGTGTTCCTTTTTATTGGTAGAGGGATTGAGTTTCGGAGCCATGAGGTCATGTTGCAGCTGTACAAAACTCAGGTGCGGCTGCATTTGGAGCATTGTGTGCAATTCTGGTCATCGCATTATAGGAAGGATGTGGAATCATTGGAAAGGGTGCAGAGGAGATTTACCAGAATGTTGCCTGGTATGGAGGGAAGATCTTATGAGGAAAGGCTGAGGGACTTGAGGCTATTTTTGTTAGAGAGAAGAAGGTTAAGAGATGATGTAATTGAAGCATGCAAGATGATCAGAGGATTGGATAGGGTGGACAGTGAGAGCCTTTTCCCTCGGATGGTGATGTCTAGCACAAGGGGACATAGCTTTAAATTGAGGGGAGATAGATATAAGACAGATGTCAGAGGTAGGTTCTTTACTTAGAGAGTAGTAAGGGCGTGGAATGCCCTGCCTGCAATAGTAGTGGACTCGCCAACACTAAGGGCATTCAAATGGTCATTGGATAGACATATGGACGATAAGGGAATAGTGTAGATGGGCTTTAGAGTGGTTTCACAGGTCGGCGCAACATTGAGGGTCGAAGGGCCTGTACTGCGCTGTAATGTTCTGTGTTTTATGTTCTATGCTAGTGTTGTTTGTAGAGTTTATGCATGAGTAGATTTGACTGTGTGTAAATAAATGAGCATTGCTTTTGAACTTACTAACTGGTGTATCGAGTCTTGATTAGTATTCGGTTCTGAACCTTGTGGCGGAGTCGAAAGATACCTGGCGATTCTTGAGCATACATGATTAAATAGAGCCAAATTAAGAACCAACCAAAAGTTAGCAACAAAGCCTAATTGCAAAAATTCAAATATGAAGTTGTGAAAAAGTTGGTCATAGATTTGGGAGGTGGCAACACGTTCGAGGACTTCCAGAGGAAACGGAGGTTAGACTTGACAAGAACTGAGGAATTAAGAGTCGATTTTCGGTCCGGGGTGATTTTGCAGTTTTAAAAGGGAGTGGTGCATTAAATGAGGAAAGGGAACCAATTTGCCAACTAACATGGGTCCAAGAGGGGAAGTTGCATGGTGAAGCTTTTGAATGGGAATACGGTTAAGAGGGCATCATAAACAAGATGAACTCAGAAATGACATGAGGGCCAAGAGAACAGAAACTGGAGAAAGACAATGGTTCAGGGCTAGAGCAGAAGGAACCTTGAGGGGTGGTGGGTTAGGGGAAGGTAAGGTAATATAAACAGGCACTATTTCAGACATTGTAACTACAGGATGTGTATCCATCAACAGAATTTTAATATATTGTAGAATAAAACTCTTTGGAGAGCTTAGCAATGAGGAAGCTCAAATTTAGCAAGTTTTGTCAACAATGTCAAATAAGTGGACAATTCCATCAGATCAACAAACGAGTTGTTAAATAATCTAATTTGCATCTTTCCTTCTTTACCCAAAATCTCTTCAAAGTATTTAATGTTATTAACATGGATCTGTTTACATACTTTTGGAGTACAGGATTCTTTACTTGTAGCTCCACCAACACACTTGAACAATTGGACAGCACTTCAAGAATTACCCTCCTTTCAACAGTCAATGTTTTGCATTCTCTCTCAGATACCATAGTTACAGATAAATAAAAAGGATTGTCTCAACCACTCAGAAAGTTTACAAAAGCTACACTTTCACGCTTATGCTGGTAATTTACACCATACGCAGCCATAATTGTGTTTCACCATGGTGTTTATTAAATCCACATTACAGACACCCACGCTCCTGGCAATGCACTCAAACCCAGTCTGCCACATAGAGCATTTCCTGTGACTGCTGCCATGGCAACAAGCACTTACTTAGTCAATGCGCCATACATAAATTGCCTCGCACTCCACAGAATTCCAGAACCACGACTACCAGCCTAATCCTCTGCCCCCAAACCCTAAGCTGTATGTCCCAGACACACACCTGTGCTTCCCTGCAATGTGATTTGGTGACAGACAGTAAATTTAAAATGTGATGAAAATGTGGAGGACAAAAATAAATAATCAAATTAAAAAGAAACTCAGGCTAACAGCCAAAGGGTCTCGCAACCAGACTGTGTCGCACCTTATCATCCACACTCTGAATTTGACACACCACTTAGAAGCTGCAGCTGCCCCTGATTGACAGCAGCTTCACTCCATTCTCTTTTAGAAGTTGCTGATAGTTCTGACTTCTTTCATCTTCCACCGTTCAGGCTTTACCTATTCAGTCACACGTCTAGTGTGTTGAGTGGGATAGTTCGAGCAGTACAAAATTGGGTGTCCATGAGGGGTTATGGGCCAGCAGCAGCAGAATTAAATACTACCACAATTTAACACCATGACCTGACACGTTCACTCAATCTATCATTGTGGCAGAAGACCAACCCTGGGTCAACAACGACTTGTATTTATATAGTACTTTGAACAAAATAAATCACCTCCAGGCTCCCCACAGGCTGGTGAGCATTCTGTGAGGCGGGAAGGGCGGCGAATGGGGGGGAGTGCGAGGCCGGAAGAGGGTGCTCGCTAATGACATGCTAATATATTAAAATGAGGGGCGTGATTCTCCGCTCCCGCGCCAGTTTGGAGAATCGCCTGGGTCGCCAAATTTTCCCGCGACGCCGGTCCGACGCCCTCCCGCGATTCACGGAAGCGGCCAGATCGGCACAATCGTGTTTTGCGCGGCAGGGTCCAGTGAATCGCCCGAGACAGCCAAAATGGCGATTCACCGGTACCCCCGCGATTCTCAGTGCCGGATGGGCCGAGCGGCCTGCCCAAAACGGCGGGTTCCCCCCGGCGCCGTCCACACCTGGTCGCTGCCGGCGGGAACAGCGCGGGATCGTTGGGGGGGAGGGCGGCCTGCGGGGGGGGGGGGGGGGGGATCCTGCACCGGGGGGGGCCTCAAATGGGGTCTGGCCCGCGATCGGTGCCCACCGATCGTCGGGCCGGCCTCTCTGAAGGAGGACCTCCTTTCTCCCGCAGCCCCGCAAGATCCGTCGGACATCTTCTTGCGGGGCGGACTCGGGGAGGACGGCAACCATGCATGTGTGGGTGACGCCAGTTATGCGGCGCCAGCCGCGTCATGTATGCGGCGCCACCTTTATGCGGCGCCAAGGCCTGGCACGTGTAAATGGCGCAGTGCCGCTCCTAGCCCATTTTCGGGCCCTGAATTGGTCGGGATAAGGGCCGTTTCGCGCCATTGTGAACCTCGACGGCGATCACGACGGCGCGAACACTCTGACTCCATTTCAGAGAATCGCGCCCGAGGTTCCCGGGCTCCGGCAGCATAATTGACACTACTCAATTTATGGGAGGGGGTAAAAATGACAAAATCTAATCACATTGGAGAGAATTGCGTTTTTCGATTCTGTCCGGATTTTGAGCCCGCACCAAGTTTCTTATGGGCAGAGAGCCTGAGCTCAAAATCCCCCGAGGTTTCTATAGATTTTATAGCTCACAGATCAAAGCAAGTTCCGTAATTTGTTTCATGTTAAAATCTTTATTGCACTTTCTCTTCTCCCTGTGTTCATTATTGAATGAATGTCCTTTGCAAAAACAATCTAATTTGAGAAACACGCAACCCTACCTGCCAGTTCAATAATAAATACTTTAACATATCTGTACGTTCAAGTACTATAAAATAATATTTTAGTGCTTTTTATGTTGTAGGAAGGGGTGTGGATTGGTCGGAAATACATTTTCTTTCTTTATCTGACCTGGCACTCAAATAACAGAAGCTTTCAAAACTCCACCTCTGGAAATAAGGAAAGATAAAGGACTGTTATTGTATAAAATCTGATGCACAGGATGTGAACACTATTGACTTACCTTTGAAATCATCAACCAAGGAAATTAGTAACGATCATTAACTCTTCCAGTCCTTAATTATCTTTGCTGTGTTTGCTGCATTTTCCCAGACCTCTCTCAAACACAGTGACAAGAAAAATATTAACAAAAATGGCTATACAAAGCAATTCTATGTCAACATGATAGGAACAAAAGGCTGGGTAGCATAACGAGTTGGAATCCCAAGAAATGAGAATATACGGGCTTGTGCCAATGTAAACTCGCATGCCAGATGATAATTATTATTCTAATTAATGTGTTTAGCTATTGTTACCGTAAGCGGTTTGTACTTCATTCTTTTTCGGTAATGGCTGAGGAAAATATAATGCGGAAATGTAAATCTCGATTACAAATCATTCCCTCAGTTTTGCACCTGACAGCTTATCAGAATTCTCGATACGTCACACCATTAGAATACCTAAAAGCACAGAAAACAATGCCAGTTGTAAACCATCCTTATTTGAGGGAAACATATTAGCTATCGCATACCAAACTAAAAGTACAAGAGGTTTGAATTCTGCACCTAGGCCCTATATGCCCAGGGATAATAGAATTGTAATATTTAGGTCAATCAAAGCATGTCTGTGAAGAGTTAATGGGAGAAGTTTAATGAAAAAAATTTCTAAGTGTCATTTTGGGCGCAATTGGTGGGGTGTTTCTCGGAGGCTGCATTGGCAAGATCGCGGCCTGTATTTAACGGTACTTAGTGCCTGAAATGAGCCCCATGAGCTTCTCGCCATTACTGGCTGTCTCGCCGTCTGATTTGTGACACACATGCCTCAGCAGCTCACCACTACCAAGGGGGAGCTGATTTTAAACGCTCCCTCGCTCCCTCACCACTCATTCCCAGTCAACACACAAGCATGGCAGGGTGCAGTCCTCAATGATGTGGAGATGAGTCGGAACACCTTGTTCCCTCGAGTGGGTGGGAGAACCAGCAGCAGAGCCACCAATACCACTCCCCCCCCCCCCCCCCCCCCCCCCACATACACACAAGTCACTGGCTGACACCTCGCACCCTTCCCATATCCAATCTTCTTACTTGTTCCTCAGCACCCCCGGTACCCACCAGTACAACCACTACATGTGCAATTGCGGTGCCCACACATACCACCTTCTTTCAACCGATGTGCTCAGCATCTGTATGGTGCTCACCAGATTGTGCCCCAGAAGCCTGGAATGGGGGGAGGGGGGAATAGGGGTGTGATAGTCACCACTGTTGTATTATAATGTATATATGGGTATTACAGTAAGGCCCCTGTACTACAGGTACGGTGGTAGATCCCTGCCTGCTGGCTCCGCTCAAGAGTCGAAGTATAAATGTGTGGGCTCTCCGAACAGCAGCCATTTCGTAAGCTGCTGTAGGAGGCCACACATCTCTGTGTAATAAAGCCTCGATTACATTCTACTCTCGTCCCGTCGTAATTGATAGTGCATCAAGGGGAAAGGAGGGGAATGGGGGGGTGGAGGGGTTGAGCTGACGGACAAAGCCTCATCATGTGAGAAGCAGGCAAGGTTGAGGGCCGCCCCAGTCCTCCGGGCATGGTGGAACCTTGGCACTGCCTCTCCTCCGGATCCTCCTGCGACTCCTCCCCGGGCTCGCGCACTGTCCCCTCCTGGTCCAGCTTCTCCTCCTCCTGAGACAAGGTCGCATGTCCCTCTCCCTCCTCCTCCTCCAACAAGTCACCCCGCTGCAATGCCAACTGACCACCACAAAGCGGGAGACCGTCCAGGGGGTGTACTGCAGTGGGCCACCAGAGCAGTCCAGGCATCAGAACCACATTTTGAGCAGTCCGATGCAACTCTCAATGACAGCGCAGATGGCAACATGGGACTTGTCATGATGGGCGGGATTCTACGACCCCCCGCCGGGTCGGAGAATCGGCGGGGGGCGGTGTGAATCCCTGCCCCGCCGGCCGCCGAATTCTCCGGCACCGGAGATTCGGCGGGGGCGGGAATCGTGCCGCGCCGGTCGGCGGGCCCACCCCCGGCGATTCTCCGGCCCACGATGGCCCGAAGTCCCGCTGCTTCTATGCCAGTCCCACCGGTGTAAATTGAACCAGGTCCCTTACCGGCAGGACCTGGTGGCGTGGGTGGGCTCCGGGGTCCTGGGGGGTCGCGGGGCAATCTGGCTCTGGGGGATTGGTGGCCTGGCCCGCGATCAGGCCCCACCAATCCGCGGGCGGGCCTGTGCCATGGGGGCACTCTTTTCCTACGCGCCGACCATCAGCCTCCGCCATGCCGCTGACGCTCCCGCGCATGCGCGGACTCGCGCCAACTGGCAGAGTCCCTTCGGCCCCGGCTGGCATGGCGCCAAAGACCTTCCACGCCAGCCGGCGGGCGCCAATCACTCCGGGGCGGGCCTAGCCCCTAAAGGTGCGTGCCTAGCCCCTACAGGTGCGGAGGATTCCGCACCTTTGGGGCGGCCTGACGCCGGAGTGGTTCACACCACTCCGCCTCGCCCCGCCGGGTAGGGGAGAATCCCGCTCATAGTCTCCAATTCAATCTCCAGCCTCCACACTGGCGTCATCAGCCAGGACCTCAGAGTGTATCCTTCATCCCCAAGAGCAAGCCCATCATCTGAAAACGCCGGGAATCTCCGGGTTTTCCAGAATGTAGCTGTCCTGCACACTCCCTGGGAAGAGTGCACATGCGTGCATGATCCGGAAGTGGTGGTCACATACGAGTGGAACATTCAGGGAGTGGAATCCCTTCCTGTTAATGAAGGGCACTCTCTGATGCCCCGGTGTGCGCAAGGCGACATGCATTTCATCAATTGCCCCTGGACCTGGGACATCCAGGCGAGGTTGGAGAATCCTGCTGCCCGGGCATGTTGATGGGTTTGGTCCAGCTCAAATTTGATATAGTGCCCTCACTTATGGGCTATAGTTTGTGAAATGCCGCACTAAGTCCCCGCTCGAGCCCTGGAATGAACTGGTTGCATCGAAGTTTAGGGCTGCGATGGCCTTCACGACTACCAGGAGTGGGTGTCCTCCTCCTCCACGGGGTGCTATGTCCACGTGGATGTGGCACTGGTGCCACACTCTCTTTGTTGAGACAGTTTCCTGCAGCATATGCAGTCCATCAACTTATCGAACGCTTGTACACCTTGGGCCGTCGTTGGCCTCCCCCTCTGGGTTCCTCCTCGGCCTGATGGGTGTCCTCCTCCTCACCGGGAATGGCTTTCCTCCTTCTCCACTGGGTGCCAAATGTGCAAGGATAATGGGGAGGATTCTCCGACCCTTTGTGCCGGAATCGCGTCCGGCGCGGGTGTGGAGATTAGCTGGTCGCACCTAAACTGGCGCGACGGCGCTTCCGCGATTCTCCGCGGTACCGGTCGACATGGCATCGTTCGGGGGCCGATGGAACAGGCCCCTGCGGCGATTCTCCGCGGTCGATCGGCTGAACTCCCACTGGCTTGGTTTACATCTGGTACCACCCGGCAGGAGCTTGGACCCGCGGCCGCGGTGGGGGGGCGTGGGGTATCTGACTCCTGGGGGGGGCCACAGCGGTGGCCAGGGCCGCGATCGGGGGCCACCGATTGGCGGGCCATCGTGATCTGTGGGGGACCTACCTTATTCCGCGCGGGCCCGCTGTGTGGCTCCACCATGTCGGCGGCGTCCGCGCTGCGCACATGCACGGCCACGCGGTTTGGATAGCAGGCCCCGCCACCAGCCAGAGCTGCGGGATGCATGCCGGGGCCCTGCTAGCCCCCTGGAAAATGGAGAATCACCCCGGATTTTCGAGGCAAATGTCCGGAGTGATTCTCGCCCGTTTTCCGGTGGGCATGGGGACTTAGTTCCCAAAAGGGAGAAGCCACCCAAAGTTTCCTGCGGCACATGTTATCTGCCATCTCCTAAAAAGACCAACGATGCCTGGACACCTTGGGCAGTCGCTGGCAACCCGCTTTGTGTTGTTCTTCAGCCTGATGGGCAGCCAGGACTTCAGGGTGTGTGGCGGCCCCCTGCACTTGAGGCGCCGCCCTCAGCCTTCATCAATAGTGATGCCTTTTCTTGCGTCTGGCTGCCTCCAGCATCTGGCTGCCTGGCCTGTCACCAGCACTGTGAGGGCATCCTGTGTGTGACCAACACCACCATCCATTTAGATATCTGTAAGGAACTGGAGAAGGAAAAAGACCGACAATCATTTAGGACTTCCACCCCGGGATCCTCAAATCCCCCCAGCTTCCCCCACCCTTACATGTCCCGTCTTCAATCAGAGTGCCATCCAATGAGCCAGTTGTGCTGGAGAACCCCTGACCATAGCAGGAGCCCATAGACCACAGAACCCTGCCGGGAACATTGGGGAGACCGAGCTCAGCTGTCCTCACACTCATCCTTTAGTCACGAGGATATCCCATGTGCTGAAGCCCAGCTCTTGAGTGTCTGATTGTTGGCTGCTGCCTCTTTGGTGCTGAAGCTTCTCAAGTTCAGGCAAACTATTCAGGCTTCAAAGTTTGATTGAAATGTGATTCAATAATTATGCGGAGACATGGCACGTGTACCCACGAGGATTCACTTGAGAGCTGTGAAGTGCTCTCACAGATAACAAGGCCAATTCCTCATTAGCAACAGCCTTTATCTGAGAAGCTAGAGGCTGCTTACAGTCAAAGGGAATCAAAGTGACCTTCAGCATATAACCAAGAACAGGGCTCTGTCCTGGAAGTGTTCGGTAGGACAGACAGGCTGCAGCTGTAGTTGCCCCTGCTATGGGTATCCACAATATTTAAAGATAACTTGAAGGCTTTATTGATGAAAAGCCACTCAACTCCTCTGCTGGCCCAGCGACGACCTCTGATCTGGAATGTTTCAGCCCTCCGACCTAGTCCAATCCCCCTGAGGGGTGCCCCCCACTTCCCCCACCCCGAGCACTGGGCTAGTGCCCTTGAGCTGCATGCTGGAAAATGGAAATGGCTACTCATATCCTCACTTCCCCTCAGCTGCCATTGCAGCAGCTTCACATTGAAAACAAAAGATGCTCATGTGATTTCCTGCTGGGGAGCCTGTTAATTCTCGGGAGGCCGTTACATTAGACTTCAATCACGCTAATTGGATGGAAATTCATGCAAATTGGGGTCAATGATATGCTCGCCGGTATGGTCACACAGCGGTTAGCACTGCTCTCTCACAGAACCAGGGACATGGGTTTGATTCCGGCCTTGGGTGGCTGTCTGTGTGGAGTTTGCACATTCTCCATGATTCTGCATGGGTTTCTTCCGGGTGCCGGAGGGTTTCCCCCCACAGTCCAAAGATGTGCAGGTTAGGTGGATTGGCCGTGATAAATTGCCACTAGGTGGGGTTACAGGATAGGTTGGGGATCAGGCCTAGATAGGGTGCTCGTTCAGGGGGCTGGAGCAGACTCGATGGGCTAAATAGCCTCCTTCTGCACTGTAGGGATTCTGTTCAATGATTTTATATTTGGGTGTGGTCCGGAATTCACCATCGGGAGCGGACCGTTTAGATGGCAAACCGATTCACACCTGCCGCAAATCTCGATTTTGGCCTTTTCCGCTATTTAACCGGCACGCCCAGATCCGTGCTGGGTGCATCGCAGTGGTAAAATCGTGCCCAATGTGAAATTGTGCACACTATGAAATCAAGCCTAATGTTTATTCACGATGGATGAAGGTCTCCTTTTTCAATTATTTGTTTTAAAACCCTAATCACCTAACAAGGATTTCCCAGGTAGGTTTGCAGGACTTCCCAGCGGTGTGGGGTACCTTGAATGGGAATTCCCATTGACAGCAGCAGGAGCAGAGAATCCCACTGCCAGCCAACATCACACTCCCTTTCGCTGTCATTGACTATTGACAGCACTGGGAGGCCGGAGAGCCTCCCCATTGAAGGGAAATATATAGAGCTTGCATAGCTATTTGCCTGCCTCATCAATATGAAAGCTGCAATGGGATGTCTATGTTACTGTCCCCAGCAATAATGGTAGAAATGCATTTCTAATGTGATTGATCATTTTTTAATTGAATATCAAATGTAGCTAATGTCTTTTTACATGTGGAAATATTAGCCTAGATCATCCGTTCTCAGGAGGGCCGTACCAGAAGTACCCCAAAGGTTGCACTGGCTTCCTCTGAAATCCCCACACAAAGACTGCATGGGTATTGACCCAGCGGTTTTCACTTATGCTGGGAAATTCGCTGTGTCAGGATCTTCTGAAACTATGATTTAAAATCCGAGACTTCAGATAGTTCCGACTCAGTTAGGACAATTGAATCCAGTTCTAACTTCTGGGTAACTATAGAACTGCTCCTCCCCCCACCCCACCCCCCTCCACCATCCCTCACTGCACACCACAAACTATCCATACTGATTAATCCATCAACCCTGATCTACCCCTGACCTCCTGATTATCTATGTCAACTTCCTTCCCCGACGCCTGACATCTCAACTGGACTAGCCATTGTTGTGATCCACTGTATTAGGGGATGTAAGGTAGGACCTGCACTACAGGTTCGCCGGTAGCTCCTGCCGGCTGGCTCCACCCAGGGAGAACTGTATAAATATGCATGACCTCCAGTGCCCTGCCGTTTCGCCAGCTGCAGCAGGAGGCCACGCATCTGACTGTAATAAAGCCACAGTTGTACCCAACTTTAGTCTTTGTGCAATTGATCGTGCATCAATTTATTACAGTCAGATTTTCCACAGAATGGATATCAGAATTAAGCCCGATCGCCTGCAGCTGGATCCTCACTCGCCCAACGCCAGGAAAGACTTTACTCACTGGCTAGCATGTTTCGAGGCTTACATCAACGCGGCGGACCCCACGCCAATGGATGCTCAGAAGATAAACGTCCTGTACTCCAGACTGAACTCCAGCGTGTTCCCGTTGATCCAAGACGCCACGACTTACACAAAAGCAATGGAAATCCTCAAAGAACACTAGGCGCAGAAGGCGAACACGCTCTTCGCCAGGCATGTACTCGCCACCCTCTCCCAACTACCTGGTGAGTCCATCGAAGACTTCTGGCGGGCCCTAATTCCACTCGTCCAGGACTGTGACTGTCAGGCCGTCATGGCCACCGAACACTCAAATCTCCTCATGCACGATGCCTTCATGACGGGGATTGCGTCGGACTGCATCCGAGAACGATTGCTGGAAGGGGCCACGCTCGAACTGGCAGAGACGAAAACCTTGGCGCTCTCCATGACGGTCGCATCCCATAACGTACAATCGTACCTCTCCCGCCGCGCTGCACACCCTTCTACCCCTTCCTATCCCTCCTGGACCCCGCCGCCGACCTCCTCAGCCGGGGCCCTGACTTCGCAATACGCCTGCGCCGCACGCCGATCCACGCACTCCGGGGGTCCCCGGTGCTACTTCTGCGGTCAGCAGAAGCACCCCCGCCAACTCTGCCCGGCACAGCAGTTTGTAAAGCCTGCAGTAAAAAGGGCCAGTTCGCGGCTGTGTGCCAGGCCCACGCAGTCGCTGCGATCGCGCCCGCTATCGCCCCCTCCCCCACGCCAGACGCACAATGGGAGCCGCCATCTTCTCCTCCCGGGTCCATGTGCGACCAATGGGCGCCGCCATATTGTTCCCCACAGGGACCCCGGACATCCTGACATCGGAACCTCACACGCTCGCCACCCGAAGCATCTGATGGCTACCCGCAGCTCGCATCGATGACGCTGGACCAATCTCGCCCGCACAACCTGGCCACCGCGTCGACGACGGTTAAAATCAACAGCCACGCGACCTCATGCCTGCTGGACTCCGGGAGCACCGAAAGCTTAGTTCACCCAGATACGGTAAGGCGCTGCTCCCTCGCGGTCCACCCTGCCAATCAAAGGATTTCCCTAGCCTCCGGATCCCACTTCGTCCCAATCCGAGGCTTTTGTACAGTCACCCTCACGGTCCAGGGCGTAGAATTTAATAACTTCCGCCTCTATGTCATTCCTAACCTCTGCAGTGCACTCCTGTTAGGCCTGTACTTCCAGTGCAATCTCCAGAGCCTCACCCTCAAATTCGGCAGGCCTTACCCCCCCTTACCGTTTGCGGCCTCGCGACCCTCAAGGTCGATCCCCCCTCCCTTTTTGCCAATCTAACTGCGGATTGCAAGCCCGTTGCCACTAGGAGCAGACGGTACAGCACCCAGGACCAGACCTTCATCAGGTCCGAAGTCCAGCGGCTGCTTAAGGAGGGTGTTATCAAGGCCAGCAACAGCCCCTGGAGAGCACAAGTGGTAGTGGTTAAAACTGGGGAGAAACACAGGATGGTCGTGGACTACAGCCAGACCATCAATTGGTACACGCAGCTCGACGCGTACCCCCTCCCACGCATATCTGATATGGTCAATCAGATTGCGCAGTACCGGGTCTTCTCAACAATTGACCTGAAATCCGCCTACCACCAGCTCCCCATCCGGAAGTCGGACCGGCCATACACTGCCTTCGATGCGGACGGTTGCCTCTACCACTTCCTTAGGGTCCCTTTCGGTGTCACAAATAGGGTCTCGGTCATCCAAAGAGAGATGGACCGAATGGTCGACCAGGACGGTTTGTGGGCCACCTTTCCGCACTTAGATAATGTCACCATCTGCGGCCATGACCAGCAGGACCGCGATGCCAACCTCGATAAATTCCTCCGCACTGCCATTCTTCTCAACCTGACCTACAACAAAGAGAAGTGTGCGTTCAGCACAACCTGGTCAGCCATTCTCGGCTTTATAGTCCAAAACGGACTTCTCGGGCCCGACCTCGACCGCATGCGCCCCCTCATGGAACTTCCCCTCCCCCACTGCCCAAAGGCCCACAAACGCTGCTTGGGGTTCTCTTCCTACTACACTCAGTGGGTCCCAAACTATGCGGACAAGGCCCGCCCACTCATCCAGTCCACCCAATTCCCCCTCGCGGCCGAGGCACAACACGCTTTCGCCCGCATCAGAGCAGACATCGCCAAGGCCGAGATGCGCGCAGTGGACGAGTCACTGCCTTTCCAAGTAGAAAGCGACGCTTTAGACGTCGCCCTTGCCGCCTCTCTAAACCAGGCAGGCAGACCCGTGGCATTCTTTTCCCGCACCCTTCATGCCTCGGAAATTCGACACTCATCCGTCGAGAAGGAGGCCCAAGCTATCGTTGACGCTGTGTGGCATTGAAGGCATTACCTGGCCGGTAAGTGATTCACTCTCCTTACGGACCAACGGTCGGTAGCCTTCATGTTCAATAACACACAGCGGGGCAAGATCAAAAATGATAAAATCTTGCGGTGGAGAATTGAGCTCTCCACCTATAATTATGAGATCTTGTATCGCCCCGGGAAACTCAACGAGCCCCCAGACGCCCTCTCCCGAGGTACATGCGCCAGCGCACAAGTGGACCAACTCCGGGCCCTACATGACAGCCTTTGTCACCCAGGGGTCACTCGATTCTACCATCTGGTCAAAGCTCGCAATCTGCCCTACTCCGTCGAGGAAGTAAGGACAGTCACCAAGGACTGCCAGGTCTGTGCGGAGTGCAAGCCGCACTTCTACCGGCCGGACCGTGCGCGCCTGGTGAAGGCTTCCCACCCCTTTGAACGCCTCAGCGTGGATTTCAAAGGGCCCCTCCCCTCCACCGACCTTAACACGTACATTCTCAGTGTGGTCGATGAGTACTCCAGATTCCCCTTCGCCATCCCATGCCCCGATATGACATCTGCCACCGTCATCAAGGCCCTCAGCACCATCTTCGCCCTGTTCGGTTTCCCCGCCTCCATCCACAGTGACAGGGGATCCTCATTCATGAGTGATGAGCTGCGTCAGTTCCTGCTCAGCAGGGGTATCGCCTCCAGCAGGATGACCAGCTACAACCCCCGGGGAAACGGGCAAGTAGAACGGGAGAATGGGACGGTTTGGAGGGCCAACCAGCTGGCCCTATGGTCCAGGAACCTCCCAGCCTCTCACTGGCAGGAGGTCCTCCCTGACGCTCTACACTCCATCCGGTCACTGTTGTCCACCGCCACTAATAATACACCCCATGAACGTGTTTTCACTTTCCCCAGGAAGTCCACATCCGGGGTGTCGCTCCCGATTTGGCTCGCTGCTCCAAGACCGGTCCTTCTCCGTAGGCACATCCGACTCAACAAGATGGACCCCTTGGTGGACAGGGTTCACCTGCTCCACGCCAGCCCTCAATATGCCTACGTTGAGTTCCCCGGCGGCCGCCAAGGAACTGTCTCACTCAGGGACCTGACACCATCAGGTTCCACCCCAACACACCCGCCCCACCAATGCGCCACCCCCCACCTCCCACCGCGCTGCCAATATTGACCCCACCAGACCACCCCCCCGCTTTTCCGCGCAAGAGGACGAAGAGGACTTCTGCACACTCCTGGAGTTCCCCGATGACGGGCCAGCATCAGCACCGCCATCGCTGCCACCTCCACCACCGCCAGCACAGACTTCGCCGCCACCGTTACGCCACTCCCAACGAAGCACCAAAGCACCGCACCGGCTGAACCTTTGACGGACTCCGGACCGTCAACATGGACTTTTCTTTCCCTACCACTGTACATAATTGCACTAATTGTATATAGTTTCATGTCACCCCCGCCGGACTCATTTTTAACAGGGGGTGAATGTGGTGATCCACTGTAATAGGAGATGTAAGGTAGGACCTGCACTACAGGTTCGCCGGTAGCTCCTGCCGGCTGGCTCCGCCCAGGGAGAACTGTATAAATATGCATGACCTCCAGTGCCCTGCCATTTTGCCAGCTGCAGTAGGAGGCCATGCATCTGACTGTAATAAAGCCACAGTTGTACCCAACTTTAGTCTTTGTGCAATTGATCGTGCATCAGCCATATAAATACTATGACTACAAGTGCAAGTCAGAGGCTAGGAATCCTGCGTTGAGTAACTCCTGACTCCCCAAAGCCTGTCCACCATCTACAAGGCACAAGTCAGGAGTGTAATGGAATACTGTCCCCTTGCCTGAATGAGTGCAGCTCCAACAACACTCAAGAAGCTCGACACCATCCAGGACAAAGCAGCCCGTTTGATTGTTACCCCTTCTACAAACATTCATTCCCTCCACCACCGATGCACAGTAGCAGCAGTGTGTACCATCTGCACGATGCAGTGCAGGAATTTACCAAGGTTTCGTTAGGCAGTACCTTCCAAACCAACGGCCACTACTATCTAGAAGGACAAGAGCAGCAGATACCTGGGAACGCCACCTCCTGGAGGTTACCCTCCAAGTCACGCACCATCCTTACTTGGAAATATATCACCTTTCCTGCACTTTTGTTGGGTCATAATCCTCAAACTCCCTCCCTAATAGCACTGTGGGTGTACCTACACCACACGGACTGTAGCTGTTCAAGAAGGCAGCCAACCACCGCCTCACCCCATGAATGAATGAACAAAAAAATAAAATGAATTCCTCAAAGCCTGCTTACAGTACTTAATTGGCTGTAAAGCAATTTGGGACACTGTGAAAGGTGCTGTATAAATGTAGGTTTTGTCTTCCTTTCATTAGGCAATAGGCAGAGTGACTGTAGCAATAGAAATTGGAGGCCCCATTGGAGCTCGGCCCCCAAAGATTCGGAGCAATCCGCACCTTTGGGGCGGCGCGATGCCCGTCTGATTGGCACCGTTTTGGGCGCCAGTCGGCGGACATCGCGCCGTTTCGGGAGAATTTCGCCCCTGATGTTTCATTGAGCTTTTCGTCTTGAGGTTTGTGTGAATGATCTGATGTTGCATTGATCTTGGTGACATCAGTCATTTCTGGTTGATTTGATTCCTCTTTGCTTCCTTGGTGCTCCTCTTCTGGAGTCATTTCTGGTTGATCTGCTTCACCTTTGATCTCTTGGTGCTCCTCTTCTGGAGTCAACGTCTTCAAGATTTCAGTTTCTTGTAGGTTGTCAAGAGTAGATGAAGTTTTAATTGACGTGGTCTCACAGGACTCATGTGTAGTTTTACTTTGATTGCCAAGTTCTTTTGTACAGACGAACTGAAATCTGTCAGTCTCGCTGCGATCTTGCACATCTTGCATGCTGATTGTGATCACTGTGTCACTACTCTTACATACAGTGGTTAGATATTCATAGTCTTCTTGTTGTTCATCAAATAAGGTAGATAGATCTTCATAGTCTACTTTTTGTTGGTCAAATGAGCTGGGTAGACTTTCATAGTCTGCTTCTGGTTGCTCAAATAAGGTGGATAGACCTTCATGGTCTTCTTCATGCATGGTTGTTGCTCTGGAGTCTTTAATTGCTTCAATTGTGGAGTCTGTCAATGAGCTCTCTATGGAGGCTTCTATCGCTCTCCCTGTGGAGTCTTTCATCGCTCTCTGTGTGGAGTCATGCAGTGTTCTCTCTGTGGAGACGATCAGTGCTCTCTCAGCAGAGTCGGTCAGTACTCTCTGTGTGGCCTCGTTTTCATCTTGGCTGATTGACAGGTTGCTGTCATTCAATGTATCGACAATCTGCCATTCCATCATGGTACTGGATTCATCTACCATGAGTAGAGTCGTATTGAGCTTTTCAACTGTGTTGCTGATGCTATGATCATCATATCCGAATAACTCAGCCATGTCTGAATAGTGTTCTTCAATGAACAAACCTTCTTCTTTGGTTTCGGATTTGTTATTGTGCTCTTCATTGTGCTCTTCACTTTTAATTAATAAATCATCTTCTTTAGTTTTGGATTTGTTAATGTGTTCTTCACTTTGGATGCTGCAACCGCTTGTTCCCGGGTACTTTGAAAGTTATTTTCAACTGTTGGTTGAAATTCAGGCAATGTTCTGCCTTTTGAGGTAAATAAATTTGGGGTTTGTACCTTTAAGAGTCTTATTTGTGATTTTTGGGCAGTTTCTCTTTGAGTGGGCGTAGTCTGAGTCTTCTGACGTCATGACGCTCGTGACATCATGCGTAATCATTGATTGCGCGTTCGCAAATCGATCTTCAATCAGAGTGCGCTTTTCCAATTGCGCATGCGCATTCGCAGAACGGACTTTTGCCGGTTCGCGTCTTTCCTGAATGTGCGCATGTGTGTATTGGTTTGAATGGGAGCTGCCGCCATGAAGAAGCTGTTTTGAATGCATTTTAACTTCCTCAGCCTCGTGGAGGACTTTTTGTATCTTTTCATGATAGTAAAACTCATTATACTGTTCTTTACTTTGTTCGTGAGTTAAACACTTTTGAATCGCAATTTCCATTTTAATAATGATTCTCTGAATCCCTCATCACATTTTCCCTGTACAATTTGGTCTCTGAGCATTGAGTCTCTTAAAACAGCAAAGTTGCAGGCTTGTGCTAGTGACTTAAGGTCTGTGACAAAGCTGATGAATGATTCTCCATGTTTTTGCAAACGTCTGTTGAACCTGAATCTCTCAAAGATTTCATTTTTCTGCGTTTTGCAATGGTCTTCAAATTTTTTAATTATTACATCAAGTTTGCTTTTGTCCTCCCTTTCAGAGTAAGTGAAAGAGTTGTGTATTTCTACAGCCTGCTGTCCTGCCATGGATAAAAGCAGAGCTACTTTTCTAGCTTCAGAAGTGGTGGTCAAATCATGTGCTTCTCGAAAGATGTGGAATTGCTGTCTAAAATGTTTCCAATTAGAGTTAAGATTACCGGTAGTTTTGAGTAGACGTGGAGCTTGAACTTGGTCCATCGGGCCGATTGTTCTTTGAGGGATCCGAATGCTGCGAAGCCTTCCAAAGTCAAATGTCCGGTACGAATGTTCTTTTTATTTTCTTTCTAGTTCTTATCTAATCTATCAAGTAAGTTTCCTTGAAGTCAAAAACTGGTACCATATTATATTACTACTTCTGATAGTAATGTTATATTGCTTTGTGCAATATATATTACTCATTTGTTTCTTGCCAGGATGATCTTTAACTCGATGTTGATTAACACTCGTAGTCTTCTGATTAGAGCAAGTACTTTATTGAGTAACTTTGACAAATTAACAGTGAGTTTGTTCTCTCTCCAATGCTTAAACTAGATGTTACAAGAACAAGATTAAATAAGAAATACTTATGATTAGCTACACCTGCGCTGGACTGTTTTTGTCCACCGCTGGTCACGAGTCACTGTCCTTATGAAGAGGTGGATCTTGGCTTTAGTGTGCCTTTTATACTCATCTCTAGTGCTGCCTTCGAGTGATTACTTGGTTGTTACATCGATACATTAACCCTTTGGGTACATACAGATATGCAGATCACCCTCCAATCAATACTTTCCCCAACTGCCGTCATCACCCCAACCTCCGCCCATTCCCCCAACCTCCCCCAATCTCACTCCCAACCCCACTCCAATGTCACCTCAATCCCCATCCAACCTCCCTCATTCATTCCCTAATCTCCTTCTCTACCGGATCGCCGACCTCTCCCAACCGCACCCCCCCCCACAATCTCTGCCGACACCCCAACAATCACCCCTTCAACCTCCCCACCCCATCTAATCTCTTCCACCACCCCCCCCCCCCCAACAACCGCCCCTCCAACCTCTCCATCCCCCACACACACACACTAATTTGATGAAGCAGCTGATGATGGTTGGGGCTAGGACATTACCCTGAGGGATTTCTGCAGTGCTATCTTGGGACAGAGATGATTTACCCCTAACAACAACAACTATCTTCCTTCGTGTCAGGTATGACTCCAACCAGTTGAATGTTTTCCCCCTGATTCCCATTGACTTCAGTTTTGCTTCAGCTTCTAATGCCACACTTGATAAATTCTACCTTGATGTCAAGGTCAGTTATTCTCACCCTCACCTCTGGAATTCAGCTCTTTTTGTCCATCTTTGGACCAAGGTAAGAATGTGATCAGGAGCTGAGTGGCCTTGATTGTGTAGGTGCCATTTGATAGCACTGTTATCAACATCTTTCACCGCTTTGCTGATGATCGAGAGTAAACTGATGGGAAGACAATTAGCCCAGTTGGATTTGTCCTGCTTTTTGTGGGCAGGCCATACCTGGCAATTTTCCACATTTCCGGGTAGATTGACTAGGGCATGGCTAGTTCTGGAGCACGCGTCTCCGACACTAACGTTGGAATGTTGACAGGGCCTGAAGCTTTTGAAGCAGCCGCTACCTTTGGCCATTTCTTGATACCACGTGGAGTGAATTGAATTGACTGAAGACTGACATCTGCAATGTTGGGGACCTCAGGAGGACGCTGGGATGGATCATCCTCTTGGCACTTCCGGTTCAAGGTGGTTTAACATGTTTCAATGTTTCAGCCTTGACCAATTGGCGTTGCTTTCTCCATGGCAACACCTTGGCCAATCAGAGTTGACTTGCCAACCAATCAACACCCTTTTTGTCCTGTAGTATAAATTGTTCTGATCATTTGAAATTTGGCATTCTCGTGTTTGTCCTAGTGAATTCAACATACCTCTCTTTTCAGCAATATAGAAAGGCCAGAAATCCCCAGTCGTTGCGATTCAGTTTTCCTGCCGGCAGCACACCCCCACCTACGCATTTCCCGGCGGTGTGGGGTGGCTGCAATGGGCAATCTAATTGACAGGCGGCGGGAATAGTGAATCCTGCCGCCCGCCATCGAATGGCGCACCGCCGAGACATACGCAGCTGGGGAGCCGGAGAATCTAGCCCCAAATTTATGGCACAGAAGGAAACCATTCAACACATTGTATCTATTCCAGCTGAAAAAGAGCTGCTTGTATATTTACTGGTATCATGTAAAGGTCTGATTTAAACCATAGCCCATAACCACTTCAAGGTAACTATTATTCCTGATATAATTCTTTTGTATATATTACTGGAGTATTGCATAATTAACTTTAGGTTTAAGGATGTGATGCAAAATGACATATGTTTTTATTCGACAAAATAAAGCCACTGTAGACAAAACTTGGGAAAATAATGGTCACTGATTGAAACTAAAGTAAACTATGGTCACCATGTTGACCGAACAGGCCCACTTTGAACCAACTTCAAATAACTCATTTGCGTATTTTTTCTTTAACAGGATTTGCGTGATCCGATGCATGTTAAATTATACAATAATCCCCTCAGGCAACCATTGATCATTCTATACAGGAGGAAATTCGGCGAATAAAGCACATGTGTTCTGCAAATTATCAAAGGAGCTCACATAAATCTTATCAGATTTGATTTCAAACTTCAACAGGCCCCTACACACAATTAGCCTTTTCTTCCTGCTGGCTCCCCCTTCAGGTAAGTGTTCAAAAGTGCTTCCTGGCAGCTAATATTCCCCATTATACACCAAATGTCTGTTCACTTTGATCACTCGCTGCAGTTTGAATTGTTTGTGGTGAAATGTTGCCTTCATTTTACCTATGTTTTGCTATCAATCTTATTTCTAGAAATGAAATTGCCAATGTCTTAAATATTAATTTTTTAGTAACTCAAAGCAGTGTTTTAAAAAGATGCTTGTACTTCTAATGATTTTAATATTTATGTTCATTTGAGGTTATTACATTTCAAAAACATTGCAAATTGC
The DNA here is from genome assembly GCF_047496885.1 of Scyliorhinus torazame. NCBI lineage: Eukaryota > Metazoa > Chordata > Chondrichthyes > Carcharhiniformes > Scyliorhinidae > Scyliorhinus > Scyliorhinus torazame. The sequence goes on from NC_092713.1 coordinate 62,837,779, forward strand.
CACCAAAATACAATATATTACAATTCAATGTCCATATCGTCTATACGGGGGTCAGAGTAAAACCTAATCTTTGATGAGTTAAGAAGTTTGCTTTTGGCTTTATTTAGGTGACTTTTCATATTATTCATTTGTTTCTGGTCAATACTGGACGAGTTATAAAATTTATGATCTTTCGAACACCCAAGGGGTACATCAATTCAGCAAGTAAGTGACACCTTTAAATCTGACAGCTCTCTTATCATACCCAGATTGTAACTGGAGCCAATCCTGGAATTACACTGTATTTATGCGGGAGAGTAATTTCTCTCCTGCGCACCAGCAATTTACTCAGACAATCTCCAGTGTCTCAGGGTTTTATAATCACCCATTAATAGGTTTACGAGCTATATTTGTGTTAGAAATAAACATTGATAAACTGGATCGGTGCAGAGCCATTTTAGTAATCAAACCAAGATTTCTTGAAGAAAAATGTCAATTTCCAGAACTTTATATCATTGCCTGTTGTAGTAAAATTGAATCCTGATAAATGCAGAACTAGTTTGCCAGGAGATAATATGCTTCATTCAGGAATTCTACAAATTCCAGATTGTTAGTTTCCATAACCATGCAGAAAAAAACATTTCAATCACTTATTCAACAATTCAACCTAAACAAAAACATGTATTTCACAAAAAAGTAACATGTCTGAATGCCACTTACTATGCAGGAGAAATTTGGCAAGGAGTTATTGTATTTTGTGTGCTCAGCATTTTAAGCTGGGTAACTGTGGGTCACATTTCTGCTTGAATCAGTGTCATCTACTTAAAGGGCACTATCTTCATAAAAGAGTCTATCTTTTGTAAGTTTGCTTTCAAGGAAATAAGATAGTGAGCTAAGTACAAAATGTAGAACAAAATACATTCCAGTGTGATATGGGTTTTTTAGGTAACTCCACGTTGAGATCTTGAGACTTGTATGTTTAAACATGAACCATTAGTCTTTAACTATTTACAGATCTCAAGTTGCTGTCATGCATGGTTTGCTTCCATGCAGGCTGGCTAATTCTAGAGTGTTCTCTCTAGACTGTTCTACAAGTGTTTTACCATGTGACCCCACACATTATACTGAGGGTGGTGCTATTATCCAGTCGCATGTTAACCCTTGCTCTGCTGAGCACCTTTACATTATAATAGCATGCAGGAACCACAACAGGTTCAACTAATGCATAACATAGCAGAGGAACAGTCTAAGACATGGTGACTTGGTTCCTTCACTGGCCATTGGAATGTGTCTTGTTGTGTTTGAATATTAAAGAGCTGTGAAATAACTTATTCCATCAGGCTGTTTAGCAGATTCAGAGGTTCTGTTGCTGGTGGTTAGTTCCATCATTGTGGTGGAGTACTCCTTTAAGGGGTGGGAGGCGAGTCCCCATAGGGTCATGTGACTCAGTTGGCCAATGGGCCTGGAGTGTGCACACCCTGGGGGTAGAGCGCGGGTTCCCAGTCAGTTAGGCATCTTGGAACATAGTAGCTTTTACCTCACTCTCTGTACAAAGTTTCTTATTTTAATAAATCATTCATTTGTTAACCCATCTGGTGGTCACCCATCTGGCAGGATATTACACTGGCGATGAGGATCACCCAGAGTCTGCCTTCCTACTGTTACGAAAATCAGGAGAGTAGATCTCATGTGAAAACTTTCTATTGAAGCAAACTTGTTTCACAATCTGTGAGTGACAATGCCCCTTTCTGGTAAACTAGAACCATTCAACTCTATGCGGAACAATGAGCACTATATATAGAGCGTCTCCGTTACTTTTTCAAGGCGAGTGAAATGTGGGAGGAGGAAAAGCAGCAGGCAATTCTACTAATGGCCTGCGGGGCTTCCAATTACATCCTAATTAGGAATTAAACAGGGTAGCACTCCTGCCTCACGTCACCGAGGACTCGGGTCCAATCCTGGCCCCGGGTCACTGTCCGTGTGGAGTTTACACATTCTACCAGGGTCTGCATGGCTCTCAACCTAACAACCCAAAGATGTGCACAGTAGGTAGATTGGCCACGCTAAATTGCCCCCATTTGGAGTTAGTCAAGACTTATTACCACCCAAAGCCCTCAATAATAATGCAGCGTTACAAGTTCAATTCAACAACAAGGGCCCCAGCAGAGATGGTTGCGGCGTTCATGGCACACTTAAAACAAACAGCTGAACAATGCGAGTCCGGGTCTGCATTGAACAATATGTTGAGGGACAGGTTGGTCTGTGATGTTAATGACATGGCCATACAAACAAAATGTTAGCTGAGTCAGAGAGTACCTTAAAGAAGGCATTAGAAGTCACCCAGAATTTGAAGTATGCCGAGGACAGGTTGCGATGGAGTTACAAAGGTGCAACAGATTTGGCGGGAAGCTGCTGGCAGTCGTGGTACCAAGGACGAAGGCGCAGCAAGTAATGAGCAAAGAGGCTGGAGCTGAAGAGAATGCAAAGATGTAAAGAATTTGGTCCGCAGACCAGGACTATGAAGAACTCTACCGGTGTGGGGGAGACCACCCTCAGGAAAGATATAGATTCAGGACAGCTACATGATGTGCTTACAGTAGGAGGGGCAACATTTGGAGGAAATGCAAGGCTAGGCAGAGCCCAAAGGGGGCCACAAAACAAAACTCTGACTCCAGTACACAGTGTTCAGAATAATCCTGAAAACACATCTGAAGTGTACAGTTTAAACAACATAAAGGGTGGCAAGACACCCCCAATTAAGATCGTACTAATAGTAAATGGTCAGCTACTTCGAATGGAGGTGGACACAAGGGCTCCACTACAGTTGTAGGTGAACAAATGTATTGGTATTTGCAAGGTAGGGTCCAGCCCCTGAAGTTAAGAATCAAGGTGGCCAGGCTAGCCACGTATACTGGGGAAGCTTTAAGAATCCTAGGAATGACCACAAAGCCCGTAAGCTAATGGGACCAGTCAGGTCAACCATCCCTGAAGTAGTGGGAGGGTAAGGGACAAATCTGATGGGCTGGGATTGTCTCCACCAATTTAAATTAAATTGATTGGAGATCATTCAAATTAATGAAGTAGGTCTTCATGACACCGTACAAAATTGTCAGGAGGTTTCCAAAACGAGTTAGTCAAGATGCAGGGCTTTAAAGCAAAGATTTATGTGGATCCAGAGTTTTTCAGAGTTTGACCGGTCCCCTATGCTATAAACGAGAAGCTTGGGTCTGAACTCAAGTGACAAGAAGAATTAGGTATCATCAAACCTGTACAGATTTTGAAGTGGGCAGCTCCAATCGTGTCAGTGGTGAAGCCAGTTGGAACCATGAGAACATATGGGGACTACAAACAAATTGTGAATCAGGCAGTCAAATTGGAGCAGTACCCAATACCAAGAATTAAAGATTTATATGCTAAATTAGCAGGAGGTTTTACTTATATCAAACTTGATATGACTCATGCATACCAACAATTAGAGTTAGATGAAACTTCCGGAGAATTTGTTCGCCTAATCTCCAAAAAGGTGGTACCAATATACACAGTTCATCTGCCTGTGCAATAGTCCAGCGCACAATGGAAAGTTTACTCCAGAACCTACCCAAGGTCGCTGTCGATCTAGATCAGTGTTTTTCAAACTTATTTTCCCGGGATGCATTTTTGCCAACTGGCCAACCTTCATGACACACACCGGCCGGCCTTTGCGACACACGGCACGTTCGCTTACCTTTAATGCAAAGGGGGAGTCTGCTTAGTCCTCACAATCTCACTCCAATCAGGTGCACATGTGTAGAGCACAATGCACATTTCAGGTGCAAAGGTCCTTTGTGCCGTCTTCATCTTTGTGAGAACAGAAAATCCAACCTCGCACATGTAGGTCTTCATGAAGGACAATAGTAACATAAGAACATAAGAACTAGGAGCAGGAGTAGGCCATCTGGCCCCTCGAGCCTGCTCCACCATTCAATGAGATCATGGCTGATCTTTTGTGGACTCAGCTCCACTTTCCGGCCCGAGCACCATAACCCTTAATCCCTTTATTCTTCAAAAAACTATCTATCTTTATCTTAAAAACATTTAATGAAGGAGCCTCTACTGCTTCACTGGGCAAGGAATTCCATAGATTCACAACCCTTTGGGTGAAGAAGTTCCTCGTAAACTCAGTCGTAAATCTACTTTCCATTATTTTGAGGCTACGCCCCCTAGTTCTGCTTTCACCTGCCAGTGGAAACAACCTGCCTGCATCTATCCTATCTATTCCCTTCATAATCTTATATGTTTCTATAAGATCCCCCTCATCCTTCGAAATTCCAATGAGTACAGTCCCAGTCTACTCAACCTCTCCTCGTAATCCAACCCCTTCACCTCTGGGATTAACCTAGTGAATCTCCTCTGTACACCCTCCAGTGCCAGTACATCCTTTCTCAAGTAAGGAGACCAAAATTGAACACAATACTCCAGGTGTGGCCTCACTAACACCGTATACAATTGCAGCATAACCTCCCTAGTCTTAAACTCCATCCCTCTAGCAATGAAGGACAAAATTCCATTTGCCTTCTTAATCACCTGTTGCACCTGTAAACCAACGTTTTGCGACTCATGCACTAGCACACCCAGGTCTCTCTGCACAGCAGCATGTTTTAATATTTTATCATTTAAATAATAATCCCTTTTGCTGTTATTCCTACCAAAATGGATAACCTCACATTTGCCAACATTGTATTCCATCTGCCAGACCCTAGCCCATTCACTTAGCCTATCCAAATCCCTCTGCAGACTTCCAGTATCCTCTGCACTTTTTGCTTTACCACTCATCTTAGTGTCATCTGCAAACTTGGACACATTGCCCTTGGTCCCCAACTCCAAATCATCTATGTAAATTGTGAACAATTGTGGGCCCAACACTGATCCCTGAGGGACACCACGAGCTACTGATTCCCAACCAGAGAAACACCCATTAATCCCCACTCTTTGCTTTCTATTAATTAACCAATCCTCTATCCATGCTACTACTTTCCCCTTAATGGCATGCATCTTTATCTTTTGCAGCCAGCTTTTGTGTGGCACCTTGTCAAAGGCTTTCTGGAAATCCAGATATACCACATCCATTGGCTCCCCGTTACCTACCGCACTGGTAATGTCCTCAAAAAATTTCACTAAATTAGTTAGGCACGACCTGCCCTTTATGAACCCATGCTGCGTCTGCCCAATGGGACAATTTCATCCAGATGCCTCGCTATTTCTTCCTTGATGATAGATTCCAGCATCTTCCCTACTACCGAAGTTAAGCTCACTGGCCTATAATTACCCGCTTTCTGCCTACCTCCTTTTTTAAACAGTGGTGTCACGTTTGCTCATTTCCAATCCGCCGGGACCAACCCAGAGTCTAGTGAATTTTGGGAAATTATTACTAGTGCATTTGCAATTTCCCTAACCATCTCTTTTAGCACTCTGGGATGCATTCCATCAGGGCCAGGAGACTTGTCTACTTTTAGCCCCATTAGCTTGCCCATCACTACCTCCTTAGTGATAACAATCCTCTCAAGGTCCTCACCTGTCATAGCCTCATTTTCATCAGTCACTGGCATGTTATTGGTGTCTCCCACTGTGAAGACTGACCCAAAAAACCTGTTCAGTTCCTCAGCCATTTCCTCATCTCCCATTATTAAATCTCCCTTCTCATCCTCT